>NC_050096.1:231543638-234523693 GCF_902167145.1 Zea mays | reverse complement strand
TTATATTGACGAAGGTAAGTCCTCCATAACCTTCGTCCGAAAATCATTATCTCTCAAGGGAAATAATGCTTCGAAGGACGAATGACTCTAATGTTTAACATTTTCTGTGTTGCCTTGTTCTTAACTCATAACATTTGAGAACAATTCCCCAACATTGGCGCCCACCTCCGGTGAACCCTTTTCGACCACCTTCGGCAAGCATCGACCTTCGTCATGCCACCAAAGAAAGCTTCAGCGACAGGGGCTGCTGCTCTGCAGCCGCTGTACCCGAACCAGGAGACCCTTTCTCTTCGAGAGGCCCGGAGCCAGAAGAGGAAAGCCACCAGTCCAATGCCCCACGAGGACGAGTTGGACCAAGAGATCAGGAATATGGAGATGCTTCATCAGCAAGTGCAAAAGAAGAAGGAAAAATGGCTCGGCTAGCTGACCTACAAAGGCAGATTGACGAAGCCACTGAAGAAGTACGCCATTTTGCTCAAGATGAGCAAGAACGAAGGCCCCAGCACAGGGAGCTTCATCAAGAAGGATTGTTTGATGATGATGGATGGTATGATGATTCCCATCATGGAAATTTTGCTTTTGATGATGCTTCTCCTCTGTCAACAGAACTGCAGGCTACACCTTGGCCTCCATCTTACAAACCACCTCAACTTCCCATGTACGACGGGCACTCAGATCCGAAGCAGTTTCTGATGCGCTACAAAGCTACCATATCTTCATATGGAGGTAATACTGCAGTCATGGCGAAATCTTTTGTCATGGTAGTAAAGAATGTTGCACAAACCTGGTACTTCTCTCTTCGGCCAGGAACAATCACATCATGGCAGAAGCTGAAGGACATGCTGATCACCAGTTTCCAAGGGTTTCAGACAAAGCCGGTTGCTGCTCAAGCTTTGTTCCAGTGCATGCAGGATCACGAGGAATACCTTCAGGCGTATGTCCGAAGGTTCTTGCGTCTGAGGGCACAAGCGCCAACAATGCCCAATGAAATTGTCATTGAGGCCATGATCAAGGGGCTTCGGCCCAATACTTCGCCAGGAAACCCCCTCAGACCTTGGAAAAATTGCTTCAGAAGATGGATGAATACATCCACGCTGATAATGACTTTCGTCAAAGACGGGAGGAAGCTTACAGATTCTCCGAGATGACCAGGGGCTTCGGAGGGAGGATTCACCCAAGGCACGTCAGATCAATCCACTCTACTCAGAATGACGACAGAGGAGGTCAGTAGCAGAGGCCGCAATATTCCTCCTAGGCTTCGGGGCAGCAACAAAGCTATCCTCAGCCTCCAGCTCCAAGGGGCCGAGGCGCCAGGGGCTTCGGTGGAAGGTTTGGAGATCAGCCCAGGAAAATTTATTGCATATTCTGCGGTGAGGACAAGGGCCATACTACAAGGATGTGCCATGTCACCATCCAGAAACAGAAGGAGATAGCAGAAGCTGCAGCCCAACAAAACCAGCCGAAGCAAGTTATGCATACTGCTTCGTATCATTCACCGTACATACCAGAGTATGTGGGTAACCATCCTGCAGTTTCTGTTACTTCGGCAAGCCAACATCAGGCATCTTGGTAACAGCCTCCACCTCCACCACCAATGCAACCTGCATATCCCCAAGGCCAGCAGCCAGAAGGGAGCCAACACACTCACCAGCAGCGAGACTTCAGGGAGCAGTCCGAAGCTCGCACAGTCAACAGTACTGTGCCAGAATCGAAGCACATCTACTAAGAGATATCCTACCTCTAAAACAGTTTTTACATTCATCATCATTTTCCTTTTCAAAAAAGAAGCAAACATTGAAAGCCTAGTTCTTTTGTTGTTTTCAATTTCTTGTAATAGCTTCGTCATTGTCATGATATAATATACCGTCTTCACAGACTCACGAAGTTCCAAAAGTCAGTAAAACACGAAAGTTGTTCTCAAGAGAACGCAGGGTTCACAATTATATTACAAGATTTGCCGAAGCAACAAAAGTCGTTGTAAGGAACGCAATGTAAGTTTGCCGAAACAAAAAGTCGTTCCTAAGGGAGCGCAGCGTAAGTTTTCTGCTCAAAAGTCGTTCAAAAGGGAATGCAGAGCTTACAGCGAAAAATAAACGCTGATTCCGCCAAAGTATAAGGCGAAGCGCGAAAAGTCAACGCGAATACCACCGAAGTAGAAGGCGAAGAAGCTCCTAAGGGAGGCTTACAGCGAAAAGTCAGCGCTGATACACCGAAAAATAAGCGGTGAAGCCGAAAAATAAACGGCAAAGAGATTGTGTGTTCTACTGAGGGAATGTGTGTGTATCTTCGGCAAAAACTTCATTCGCATACCATAACATCATCACATCATTCGCATAACATGACATCATACATCATATTGCATCAATGGCACAAGAAGGGGATACAATGTTGATCTTCGGAAATTGTTTCGAAGAAGTTGTGCCAAAGCATAAAATAAGTTTTGAAGAAGTACAGCTTTATCAACTTTAATATCAAAGGAGATCTATTGCTTACGAAGCATAATATTTTCATGGAATATGGATATTCTTCACGAAGCATGAAAAGAAGGGAAGGTGTTTTTTCGCCGAAGGCTAAAAAACGGTATGTACGTAAAGTTTCATGCATCGCAAAGAACTGAATTACAAACAGCTTATATATTATATTCAAAACAATAAAATTTTACACACTTTGTTCAGCAAATATTACATCAATATTCTGAATGTTTTTACAACAATAGCTATTCTTCTTTTAAAACTGCATTTGCAGCTTCGTTTAGTAGTTGAGTCACAACTTCGTCCATAATAGCTTCGGCCATCTTAGTAATTTCATCTTCCTTTTTCTCTTCGGGGTCGGCCAATGACTCGAAGGGCTCCGGGGGAGGAGATAGTTCAGCTGCGATACAAAACATAGATAAGTTCGAAGTCACAAAAATAAAACATAAAGTTAAAAACAATCAGGCAATACCTATCTGTTTCTCGAGTTCCGCAGCTTTCTCAGCCGCCTTCGCTGCTTCTCTCGTATCGTGAGTATGTTTTTCGCTCTTTTTTATTATCTCATGGGCCATCCCTCGGCCGCCATTTTCCCAAACATCAGTAAAGAATTTTCTGCCAGCTAAGTTTGCTTCGGCCGAGGGATCCTTCGTGTCATCAATAGAGAAAGCAGCTTCGGCTTGGGCCAAAATCTTCACATTTTCGCATCCTGCTTTCTCCAAAATGGATGCGACTCCTCTTGCACCAGAAAAGGCGCAAACGTCTCCACGACCATTCAAAATTTCCTCGAAGGCATCGGCTTCGCTGCTGATCCATTCGATTGGGCCCTCGGGATCGCCTCTTACGAAGTTGTCCTCGCTGGAGTATGCGCCGACGCTGGCGAAACTAGTCTTAATTTTTCCCACACATTCTATGGATTTTTCATAACATCTTTCTTTTGAAGACCAAAGTTCTGCAGTTGTTTTCTCCCAATAATTTTTCCAGTAATCACTGGCGTCTCGGTCAGCTTCGGCAATTGCACATTTTAATTTTGCTTCTGCCAGCTGTTTCCGAAGATCTTCAATTTTGCATTTCTGGGCTTCGGCTTGGGCTTTTGAAGTAGCTTCGTCCTCTTTTATCTTGTTCACCAATGAGTTCAAAATTTTATCTTTTTCAAGACCTTCGTTTCTTAGTTCAATTACCTCGAAATGAAGGTTGTTCAAAGCTATAGTGCATCCTTCATCTTCGGCACTTTTTTGCGCCCTGAGGGCGTTGCTAAGAATTAGGCCCTGTGGAAAGAGTGCGGTATTAAGTATAAGCAAATAAGAAAATCTTTTGTTTTTAAAGTACAAAAAGTTTATTCTCGTACCTTTAAGCTATTATATGCTATGCTGTCGGCTAATTCATCTTTTGATAGCACCGAGAGCCCGTCTTCTAGTGTCGGGAATCCGAAGCTTTTGCTCATCTCCCGGCAGACAGAGATCTCCTTGCTGTCTGGGAGACAATACAAGAAGTCTTCTTCTCCGCTGCCATTGAATATCAACGCCCCTTTTGGATATTTCAGTCTTTGGGCATAATATTGAGCTTCTCGCTTTTCTTCTGCAGATAACCTTTTTCTCGAAGCATGTCGTACAATATAATCGAGAGCTTCGGAAGATGCTTCGGGTGTGGGAGTGGCAGTTTGTTCAGACAGAAGTTGTTCTGAAGCTTCTCTTTCCATTTCTTTATCTCCAATTTCCAGGGATTTCTTTTTGGCGGGCTCTGAGGGCCCAGCTTCGGGTTTGGCATGCCTCTTTGCAACTTCGACTTCAGTTTGCTTTGTTTCAATTTGCATTTTTGAAGCTTCGACTGTTTTCCCTGGAGTAGAGCTTGAAGTCTTTATTTCTTCCAGTACATCTAGTACGTGGACCATCCTTTTCCTCTTAGGGGTAACTGTAAGATCTTTTTGTGCCTTCGACACTGTCACCTCTGCCAAAGGACTTGTAACTTCTGATATCTTTGTTCTCTCGACCTCCGGTTCACCCAATTTGGTCACTGGTGCCTTCGGCGTTGCAGCCGGCTCTTCAGTCTTCTGCATAAGCGCAACTTCTTTGGCTTCGTTAGCCGAAGAGCTCTCACCGCCAAATTCAGGCACTGTGGCCGTTTCAATGTAGCGTGGTCGGTGAGTGAGGACCTTCACTTTCTTCCTCTTCGGCGTAGGCTCACTAGAGACAACCGAAGCAACATCTTTCACAGGAGCCGCACCTTTCCTTTTCTGACCCCGTAGTGGGTACCGGTAGTCAGGGTACACAAATCCTATAGCATCAAAAACTCTATTTAGTCTCTTCTTTTTCCGGTTCCCGAAGGCCGCAGATAATGCGTTATCTTCTGCTCTTGAGTACGGCCCAACCAATTCATCACTTATAGCTTCGACACATTTCAACCAGTCATCATCCGGCTCAACAAACTTACCTTCATATCTGAAGGTGTATTTTAACCGAACTAGTTCTCCTTCGTCAGTCTTAGTGACAGTCTCCTTCGGCATTTCTCACTTTTCTACAAGTGGCCATACTCTAAAAGCTATATGCTCCTGGATTAGGTCCCTTGTCCCGATGAAAGAACAAACTGTGCCGAAAGCTCTTCGGCATCCTTCGTCCGCCTCGTCAATCTCCACCTTCGGCTTCCGAAGGCCGAAGCGCTGCCAGATAGGGCGCATGATTATCTATTTAATGTCTTCTCATGCCTTTAAATCATTTTTCACATAGAACCATTCTTTCATCCAGTCTCCATGCCATCTCTTCCGAAAAGTCGGCACTGGGGAGCTTGAGCCAGAGCGGGCAACGAAGCTATAGCAGCCAAAATTGTTATGATACTGTTCTTTACCCTAGGGCTTCGTCTCATATAGCAGTTCGTGCATACTGCAGAAACTTTTTGCATTTGGCTCCAAGCCCTGGCTTCTCACGGCCCAGACGAAGATTCCCATTCTTATGATTGCTTCGGGAGTAATTTGATGAAGGTAGACCTGATAGATCTTTAAAACCTCAACCACAAATCTATTTAAGGGGAACCGAAGCCCAGCTTTGAAAAAGCTTCGGAAGATCACGACTTCATTCTCTTCAGGAGTAGGCACAGTCTTCTCTCCATCATCTGCCCTCACAGTAGACATATCTCAAAAATATCTCCCCCTCATATTGTCAAGGTGACTCTGCTTAATAGTTGATTTTCCGAAGACCGAGTGACTTGGTCGCCACGGTCGATCTTCGGAGTCTTCACCTCCACTTTCCATATCATAACTATCACTTTCACCAGTATCTTCAGATAAACCTTCTAAAATCTCCCTAGTGATCTTCTCTGTATTTGTCTTTGCTATCGATTCAAGAAACCCAAGATTCTTCTGCTCAGAAAGGCTCAGCTTTGTTTCGGCAACAACTTTTTTATCTTGAGTCATCTTCGGAAATGTTGAAAATGTGCTCTTAAGGCCGAAGCTAAAAAATCTAAAAAGCCAGGCAAGCGTTGGTATGCAAGAGCTAAAAATTGGGAAAGCAAGAGCATATGGCAAGAAAGCGTGCCAAATGTGCTCGGGGTGTGCTCTTATTTATACGCCTAGTGCGTTGCAAGTGGGAGGGCCCCGCTTGTCATTGACTGTTGCTATTCTAGCAAAGGGAAGGTGTTTTTTCGGACCTTCGGCTTAAGGCCTTCGTCCATATCGCAATCTGAATTTATCATTCCAACAAATTAATATTGCGAGGGGCTACTGTTGGGGGCCTTCGGCTTCCGAAGGTCCTAAAAAACATGATTTAACAATGTTTCTGGAGAATGATACATGAACAGGTACCTTCGGACTTAGGTCAAAACCACAGTGTGAAGAAGCACAAAGAATACGAAGGATGGCGCAGAGCCGAAGCTGTGCGCAGGAGAGCTTCGGCGTGATAGCAGAAAGGAAACCGACTTAAAGGGGAAAAGGCTATTTAAACCCCGATGGATTACTATAGAGTTATTAGCAAATGTAAAGGGCATGGGTGTAATTTTACATGGGCTGCATCCCGTGCCTATAAATAGATGAACAGTGCTCCCGTACTGTTCATGCTAACTTAGCATTTGCTTTTGCGTCACGCTTGTACTTTTACCTTCTTTCAAGTCGAAGGTACCTTTGTAACTTATTATCATTTCTATTTTTCCATAATAATGAAATAGAAATGAGTTGATGGTAATACATAATTGTTTATATTACTTTTTGTATTTCATATGCCTCCTTCGTCATTTATATGTTATATTGACGAAGGTACGTCCTCCATATCCTTCGTCCGAAAATCATTATCTCTCAAGGGAAATAATGCTTCGAAGGACGAAGGACTCTAATGTTTAACATTTTCTGTGTTGCCTTGTTCTTAACTCATAGCATTTGAGAACAAGTCCCCAACAGGGGGGCTATTTATAGCCCAAAACCCTCAACTAGACATTACTGAAATCCTACACAATTCTTCTCTAGGCTGGTGCATCGGACCAGTCTGGTGCACCACTGAACCAGAAATAGTAGATGGCCCTTTGGGATTCTAATTGGCACCTTCCAAAACCGGCCGCCACGGGACCGCCACACACCAGGTAGCTGTTGGAGTCGATTGTTGGAACCCAAACTACCTGTTGAATAGTCAATGTCTTATGCACCAATTGATTGGGCCGGTGTGCTAGAGGCTTTCGGTTTCTTCCTCAGCCTTCTCTTGGAAAGTTGTCTGTCGCACCACCGAACTCGTCTAGTGCGCCAAGCCAGTGCGCCAAGCCATTGAGACTCTTCTACAGGGCTCTCTAGTATAGTGAACTAGCACACCATTGCATTGGTCCGATGCGCTAGGCCACCAAGGCCATCTGTAGGGCTCTCTAGTAACTCGGTTCGGTGCACCACCAGACAGGTCCGGTGAGCCCTAGACAACATAGGTGAAGTCCTTCTTAGCCGAAACTTCTTCAATTTGATTTGGCTGATCTTGAGAGCTATTCTATTACCTAGACAAACTTTATTAGAGTATGTCCACTTAGTCTAAGTGATAGGTTCATACCTTTAGCTCATCTCTAACTCAGGTTCCATGTTTCAACTCAAAACAGACACCAAAAAATACTTTTGGAATATATTACATCTATAACCTGTCCAAAGTGCTAAAATGTTTCTAAGGGCAATTAGAACTTATTCAAACCTGTGAATCGATCACAGCTCACCTTTTCTAAGTTTTGTTCGTTTCTAGCCTCGTTTGAGTTGAGCATTGGATTTCAAACCTCAATTTGACTTAAATGAATCTGCAAGTGTGTGCTTAGCAAACCGGTTAGCTCTCGAGGTTGTGTTGATCATGAATCACTAAGTTGTGTATAAAAATGGAGTTCATTGTCGTCTACCTAGACTTATTTATGTGGGTTTTCATTTGTCATGCCACGATGTTTCACATGTTAAAATCAAACTCCTAAAGATGTGAGAATGCATATATTTATAACTGAGGTGTTGTTTGGTTCACATATTTGTAACGTGAATGGTAATCGATAATGTTAAACTATGTTTGTTTAAATCCAACCGTAATCAGGTACCACACTAAAAATTGATACAGTCCTATTTAAACTTGTTATCACTCATAATCGAGTGTGAATCATTACCGTCGTCATTTACGTTACATTTTGTGAACCAAACGACACATGAAATAAATGTGATTTTACAAGGAAATAAAACACACACACCAAGCAACAGTTTTTCTCAAATAGTGGTTTTATTTGATCGACATCTCCACTATCATGGAAGAGTATGCACAACTTCACGCTGTGGTTTCCAGTTTCCCTATCGCCGTGTGGCCATCCAACTCAGAGCACGTGACGTGTTCAGGCGTCTGACCATGTGATGTGGACCTCACCGACGTCCATATGGAGCCCGAGCGCCTTCCAAACATCGCGGGAGGAATCCACGATGTTGTTGCAGCCCCTCCCTGGGAGTCACACTCGTCCACGACCCGTGCCCTCACGGTGCGCCCGCTGTCCGATGTGATGCGGATAGCCTCGCCACACCTCTTCCCTCCTGCGTACCGCGAGGACAACGCCACGATCAGGTCGTCGTCGCTGTGGAAAACAGCCATCACATGATGCTGCACCGCCGCCGTCCTCGCCTCGCTTGAAATCGTTCACCGTCATCACAGCAGGGGTGCCGTCGCTGTCGTGGTCGCCGTGCGCTGGCTTGCCGTGCTGCCGGGCTGAGGCGCAAGAGAGCGGAAACAGAGCTAGGATGGCAATGGCTACGGTAATCTTGGTCTTCGCCATTGCTGTTAATTCCTTGGCTTGATAGGGGTGCAGGTGCTCGGGATACACTTGCTCTATCTTAGTGTGTATATGTACTCGTGCTCTCACTTCTCGGATCGTTGGGTTCGATAGGAGGTTAATGGCCCTATATGAGACGAATGTGTTGTATCAGGAACCGATGCTAGTTATCTGTATGTGATGGTGTATGTGTCAGGCGGCTGTCAGCTCACTGCGATGTTGCCATATCCTCTCGGTAAGTCCTACGGAAGAACAGCTTATGAGCAAGCCGCTGTGTTTGGAAGCTGAAGCTAGAAAGCCCCGGATGTTTCACTGGCTGATCAACCAACGCAATCTGATACTTCACGTCCAAAACCCATGCAGAAAAGGATACGAGTTCGAAAGTTTGGTTCCCTTCACTACCGGAATCGACGGCTTTGCCGAGTGCCTGAAGCACTCGGCAAAGCCTTAAAAACACTCGGCAAAGTCTTTGTCGAGTGTCGCACTCGGCAAAGAGGGCTTGGCACACAGTGCATCGGCAAAGCCTTCTTTGCCGAGTACTTTTTCTCGGGCACTCGGCAAAGTGGTTTGCCGAGTGCCAGAGAACACTCGGCAAAGAAAAGCAGTCGTTACGACGCTGGGTGACGGAGACGGCGTCTTTGCCGAGTGTCCCCAGTGACACTCAACAAAGGAGTTACCTTTGTCGAGTGTCTGCCTGACAGCACTCGGCAAAGAATCCGCCATAGGAGTCCCCATGTCTGGTACTTTGTCGAGTGCTTGGTATGGCACTCGGCAAAGCGTGCTTCTTTGCCGAGTGCCAGAGTCATTACACTTGGCAAAGAACCTATACCGGTGCCCAGGTCTTGGTTGTTTGCCGAGTGCTATGGTTCTGACACTCGGCAAAGCACCTCTTTGCCGAGTGTTACACTCGGCAAAGTGACCAGTACACACCTTTTTTATTTGTTTTCTCTATTCCATCCAAACAAACAAAAGATATTTCACAGATATCACATATATACATCACAGATCATCATAGACATATATAGCCAACACAAACAGTATTAACACAAATTCTGACATAAGTTGAGAGGTTCTCAACACAAACAGTATTAACAGAAGTTCAGAAGTATCAACACAAGTTCACAAGGCCACACAAGTATTCAACATAAGTTTTGTGTTCGAAACACTAAAAACATAACTCTCATGGAGGTGGGCGGTTGGACTAGTGCTGCGTTGGGCTGTACCCTTCATGAGAGTTGTTGGATGCCGCCCTAGATTGGCCCTGCATAGAGAACAAATTGCATGTGTTATACCAGATGCATTACCAACATGTAACTACAATTTTGATACTCACGGGAGTATGGAACAAAGCAGGGTCAACTGCAGGGAACAATGGAGGTGGCGGAACGAAACCCTGTGCGGCGCCAAGGCTCTGCATGTACTGGAACATCTCCGCCATCCTTTGATCAGCCGCTCGACAAAGGCAAAGCTCCTGGCACTCGGCAAAGGCCCGGATTCCGGTAGTGCTTGTTGTCACAAGTGATGATGATTAGACTTGGTCAGTCTTCCGTCTACTGCTAGCCAAGGTAAATATTGTGTACAAACTCTTATATATGTGGTATAAAAAATAATGTAAATATGCATATATATTAAGTCTAGCTAGGGTTAATTATTATGAAAATTCCAAAGAGCTGTATGCAAAACACATATATTATATTCTTAGAAAGTGAAAGACCTATATTATATTCTTCAAGAATATAAGACTTGTATATAAAATCTCTGCAGATTTATGATCGAGCTTAAAATTTAAGATTAATATGGGTCTTTGTTGTTGTTTTTTCAAAAACAAACAAATCTGAATTTATATCACACGTGACCTACTTTATACTTCCGTTGTTGCTGATCAGGCGCCAAACACTAAGAGGTATACCGACAGCGGTGCTCTCTACGACGGTGTGGACACTCCGCGGCCTAGGGCCGGACGGTTCGCGATCGTGTGGTAGGAGCGGGTCTTCCTTGCGTCGAGTCAGACGATCCGCGCCGGACGGACCACGTGTGTGCAGGGGCGACGAGGTTCGCCAATAACACCCGGATCTCGCCCCCTGAGAGGGACCTATTAGGGAGGAGAGATCCTAAGGTTGTCTT
Organism: Zea mays; assembly: GCF_902167145.1. Lineage (NCBI taxonomy): Eukaryota > Viridiplantae > Streptophyta > Magnoliopsida > Poales > Poaceae > Zea > Zea mays. The sequence goes on along the minus strand of NC_050096.1, from coordinate 234,512,861 downwards.
GGGGTCAGCAAACCACCCAAGACGCCTACAGATGACGTAGAGCCGAAAAGAGGTGAAGATGGAGATCGAGAAGACTATGTTACTACTACTCCTAGGGCATGAAAATAAAGGAATGGAAGTTAGATTGATTTGGTTCGATTGTTGGTGTCTGCAATCGACCGTATGTATATATATATAAGTGGAAGGTTTGGACCCATTCCTAGGCGTTCCCCAGCAGAAACCACGAGTTTAGATGGATAAACACGCACGGAAAAAGGGGCTTAACCGCCTGATCTATGACCTTAGCATGGAAAAGGTAGACGATTCCCCTACTCCCTCGCTGACGGGTGGCCCCTTGTAGTTTGGAGGTTCTTATATCGTGCGATCTCTCTGACCGGTGGATCCCAAGGGCCCAAGGATCTTTTTCCCGACAAGTCATATCCAACGGTTAACAATTAAGTTAATAGTGCATAAAAACTCATCATGACTAGGTGGGTGCGGTGGCCAGCGGCTCATGGTGCGGAGGCGGGAGCTAGGGCAACAGAGGTAGCGAGCGCGGGCAGCCCGCGAGAGGAAGCAGACACCCGCAATTTCTGTATGGATCGTGGATGTCTGTATAGACGATGTATTTGTTAATTGGATTATTGGTGACTTTTAGAATTGTTTGGCATGTCTTGAATTTGTATAATGAGACGCTTGACTTGTATGTTAACGATATGGTCGTCGTGTTAATGTTTCGACACGAACATGGCTATATCATTAATTTGTTGTGCCATGGGCTTGCGAGTGAGTCCGTCAAAACCTATGGAGCGTAACATGGTCTAATATTGCCATATCTACACATGGTCATGCGGTGCATACAATTTGGTTGTCTATAAAAAATGGCATTCATTGCCATCTACCTAGACTTTTTTTATCTGGGTCTTCATTTGTCATGCCATGATGCTTGACATATAGCAGATCAAACTCACAAAGGCGTTAGTATGTATATATTTAGAACTGAAATGAATATGTTTTCACAAGGAAATAAAGCACATCCACCATGCAACAGTTTGTTGTGAAAGGGAAGTTTTATTCGATCGTATAGACCTTTCCACTGTCAAGTAGAGAGTGTAGTTGTAATAGTTGGTAAGACAGAACCGCACGCTGTGGTTTCCAGTTTCTCCGTCGGCGGGCGGCCATCCAACTCGGTGAGTGGCGTGTTCAGGCGTCGGACCACGTGACGTGGACCTCGCCGACATCAGTATGGAGCCCGAGCGCCTTCCAAACAGCGCGGGAGGAATCCACGATGTTGTTGCGGCATCCTCCATGGGAGTCGCACTCGTCCACGACCCGTGCCCTCACGGTACGCCCGCTCTCCGCTGTAATGCGGATAGCCTTGCCACACCTCTTCCCTCCTGCGTACCACCGCGAGGACAGCGCCACGATCAGGTCGTCGTCGCTGTGGAAACGGCCATCACACGATGCTGCACCGCCGCCGTCCTCGCCTCGCTTGAAACCGTTCACCGTCATCACAGCAGGGGTGCCGTCACCGTCGTGATCACCGTGCGCTGGCTTGCCGTGCCGCCGGGCTGCGGCGCAAGAGACCTGAAACAGAGCTAGGATGGCAATGGCTACGGCAATCTTGGTCTTCGCCATTGCTGTTTATTCCTTGGCTCGACAGGGGTGCAGGTGCTCGGCATACACTCTGGCTCTATCTTAGTGTGTATATGTAGCCGTGCTCTCACTTCTCGGATCGTTGTATTCGATATGAGGTTAATGGCCCTATCTGAGACGAGTGCGTTGTATCAGGAACCGATGCTAGCTATCTGTATGTGATGGTGTTTGTGTGAGGCGGCTGTCAGCTCACTGCGATGTTGCCATATCCTCTCGGTAAGTCCTACGGAAGAACAGCTGACGAGCAAGCCTGCGTTTGGAAGCTGAAGCTGGAAAGCCCCGGATGTGTGCTTCATCTTTCCACTGGCTGATCAACCAAGGCAATCGCATACTTCACGTCCAAAACCCATGCAGAAAAAAAGGATACGAGTTCGAAAGTTTGGTTCCCTTGCTGTCACAAGTGGTGATCATTAGACTTGGTCAGTCTTCCGTATACTGCTAGCCAAGGTAACTATTGTGTACAAACTCTTATATATGCGGTATAAAAAAATGTAAATATGCATAAATAGAAAGTCTAGCTAGGGTTAATTATTCTGAAAATTCCAAAGAGTTGTATGCAAAACACCTAAATTAATACAATTTTTAGAAAGTGTAAGACCTATATTCGTCAAGAGTATAAGACCTGTATATAAAATCTCTGCAGATTTATGATCGAGCGTAAAATTTAAGATTAATATTGGTTCTTGTTGTTTTTTAAAAACAAATCTCAATTTACATCACGTGACCTACTTTATACTTATGTTGGCGCTGATCTGGCGTCAATCACTTAGTGTGTACAGGTGGCGGTGCTCTCTACAGCGGCGTGGACGGTTCACGGCCTATGACCGGACAGTCCGCGACCCTACGGTTGGAGCAGGTCTTTCCTGTGTCGAGTCGGACGATCCGCGCCTGGGGCCGGACAGTCCGCGCGTGCGCATGGGCGACGATGTTCGCCAACAGCATTTGGATTTCGCCCCGTGGGAGGGACCCGTCAGGGAGGATAGATCCTAGGGTTGTCTTGGGGTCGATAGGCCACCCAAGGCGCCCCAAGATGACGTAGAACCGAATAGAGGCGAAGATGGAGATCAAGAAAGCTACGTTACTACTACTCCTAGGGCATGAAAATATAGGAATGGAAGTTAGATTGATTTGGTTCGATTGTTGGCGTCTACAATCGACCGTGCCCCTTCATATATATAGGGGGAGGTCTAGACCCGTTCCTAGCGTTTCCCAACATTAACCGCGAGTTTAGATGGATAAACACGCACGGAGAAAGGGCTTAAATGCTTGATCTGATCTTAGCACACAAAAGGTAGACGATTCTCCTACTCCCTCGCTGATGGGTGGCCCATAGTAGTTCGGACGTTCTTATATCATGCGATCTCTCTTACCTGTGGACTCCAAGGGCCCGTGGATCTTTTCCCTAACAAGTCATATCCAACGGTTACCAATTAAATTAATAGTGCATAAAAACTCATCGTGAGTAGGTGGGTGCATGGCCAGCGGCTGATGGTGCGGAGGCGGGAGCTAGGGCAACAGAGGTAGTGAGCGCGAGCACAGCGAGAGGAAGCAAACACCCCAATTTGTGTATGGATCGTGGATGTCTATGTACAGACGATGCATTTGTTAATTAGATTATTGGTGACTTTTAGTAATTTTTGTTCGACATGTCTTGAATTTGTGTAATGAGATGCTTGACTTGTACGTTAACGATATGGTCACCGTGTTAACGTTTTGACATGAACATGGCTATAGCATTAATTTGTTGTGCCATGGGCTTGCGAGTGAGTCCGTCAGAACCTATGGAGCGTGACAGGGTCTAATATTGCCATATCTAAACATTGTCATGCCATGCATACAATTTGGTTGTCTATAAAAATGGAATTCATTGCCATCTACCTAGACTTTTTTATCTGGGTCTTCATTTGTCATGCCATGATGCTTGACATATAACAGATCAAACTCACAAAGGCGTCAGTATGTATATATTTAGAACTGAAATGAATATGTTTTCATAAGGAAATAAAGCACATACACCATGCAACAGTTTGTTGTGAAAAGGAAGTTTTAACAAAGCATCTATCAAACAATACTAAACCTAGCAATAGTACTTAACTATCATATACTCACTATACCAGGGGAATTAACCATCGTATACTAAATTAATAAAGCATCTTAATTAACTTAATTATCCTAGCAATTATACTAAACCCTAAATCGTAAACCAAAAAAGGAAGTTTACCTTGACGTGGTTCCGGGGTGGTTATGGGTGGTCGGTGCCGAGGATAGTGGGCGGGGCTGAGGACGTGTGGCCGGTGGCGGGGGCGACTGCTGAGTGTGCGCGGGGCGCGAGCGAGGCTAGGGAGAAGCACGCGGCGGCGTGAGCCGTAGGCTATGCCGGCGAGCGGTGATGCGGTGGGTGTGGGGGTGGTGAGCGAGCAAGCGAGCGAGAGAGAGAAATAAGAAACACCAGGGTTATGGAAAACCTCTTTGCAGAGTGCCCGCGATCCAGCACTCGGTATAGATTTTTTAATTTAAAAATATACTTTGCCGAGTGTTTTGGATCTGACACTCGACAAAGTGTTTTTTGCCGAGTGCCCATTGGCAAGCACTCGACAAAGATTGTTTTAATTTTTTTTTAAATTCTTTGCCGAGTGTCCCCCGACACACACACGGCAAAGAATACAACTTTCTCGGAACATTCTCAAATATTGTTGAAGAAAAAAATGAAAATATACTTTGCCGAGTGTCTGCCGGGGGACACTCGGCGAAGATTGTTTTATGTCGAGTGTCAACGTCTGCCGCTTGATAAAGTTAACGGTCGTCAGCTATAGATGGCTGCTGACGGCCCTTTGCGGAGCGTCGCGTTATGCCAAGAGTTTGACACATAGAAAGGGGACTTTGCCGAGTGTCCATCTATGTCGAGTGTCTCACTCTCAGTAAACGTGGTCATTGCCAAGAGTCTTATTTCGCCGAGCACTCGACAATGAGTCGAATTCTGGTAGCGGTGCTAGCTGAGGACCCAAGGTAAAGTTTAATTATTTTTCTCTCAATCGTACAAGGGTTTAGCCTACTGCTACTCGAGTATAGATGGCAACGCATAAAATATCCACGCATACTGACATCATGTGTTCGTATTCACCAGCAATATACATTTCCCATGTTCTACAAATCATTGCAAAATTATTTATCCAAAGTTTAAAATCTTAGAAAAAGAAATATATATATATATTGTATTTATATATTACACCTGGGTGCAATCAATATAGAGAATGCACTCAGGCCGAACCTACGCACCAGGAGCACCTGATCCGAGCCAACCGCCCCACCCAGGCCGAACCGACGCTTCGTCTTCGTCCCTCCCGCACGCTTCCGACACTTTACGTCAACAACCTGTAGCATGAATTTGACAACCTACGATTATTGTTTTGTTTAACAGATTTTTGGACATAGTTATATAGAAGTTGCAATCACACCAGACCAGCAGTTGCAATTACACCAGACAGCAGTTGCAATCATTGTTTGTTTAACAGAGTTTTGGACATAGTTATATAGAAGTTGCAATCACACCAGACCAGCTGCAATTACACCAGACAACAGTTGCAATCATTATTTGTTTAACAGATTTTTGGACATAGTTATATAAGTTGCAATCACACGAGACCAGCAGTTGCAATTACATCAGACCAGCAGTTGCAATCATATTTTTTTAACAAAATTTACCAGAGTTATTCAGTACTTGCAATCACATCAGAGCAACTCAGCAGTTGCATCCACACCACACCAGCATATGCAATCATTTTGTTTACATTTTTTAACAGATATTTAGGTAGAATTATACAGCAGTTGCAATCACACCTAATGCGGGGTTGCAATCACACCACACCAGCAGTTGCAATCACACCACACCATGGATCTAGGGTTAGAGGATCGGAGGAAGGAGTCGGCGGGTCAGGGAGGCGCGACGGTGGGGGACAGGGAGGCGCGCTGACAGAGAGGCGCGCGGCGGCGCGGGGACAGGGAGGCGCTCGGCGGCGGCGGGGGAGAGGGTGGCGCGGGGACAGGGAGGTGCGCGTACAGGAGGGCCAAGGGCGTGCTCTTATGGGGAGGCGTGCTCGGGGTGTTAGGTGCTCTGGTCGGACAGGGAGTATTGGGGTTTGTGCATCCACAAACTAAAATACACATGGGTGCATTTTAGTGCCGGTATATATATAATGGAAGCCCTGGCCTTCCATTAGTACCAGGAAGCCCCAGCCAGGTATAGCCACGTCCCGTACCAGCGTGTGTTCCATCGGGCACGGGTTCTTACTCGGATAGATTTTACCGTAAAACATGAACTAAAACAGCGTAAATGATTACGAATTTTAGCGTCAATCGTAGATCTGTTTCGAAACGGCGAATGCGGGCCGAAAATTACGGCGTAAAAATCTCACGCGTCCCATCGTGATCGGGTTCTGACTCGGACAGATTTTAGCGTAAAACATGAACCAAAACAGCGTAAATAATTACGAATTTTAGCGTAAATCATAGATCTGTTTCGAAACGGCGAATGCGGCCCAAAAATTACGGCGTAAAAATCTCGCGCGTCCCATCATGATCGGGTTCTGACTCGGACAGATTTTAGCATAAAACATGAACCAAAACAACGTAAATGATTACGAATTTTAGCGTAAATCGTATATCTATTTCAAAACGGCAAATGAGGCCCCGAACTTACGGCGTGAAAATCTCGCGCGTCGTACACGGGTTCTGACTCTGGTAGATTTCAGCGTAAAACGTGAACCAAAATAGCATAAATCATCGATCTATTTCGTAACAATGAATGGGGCCTAAATTACTACGTGAAAATCGCACGCGTACGATCATGCGCAAGTTCTGGCTCGGGCGGATTTAAACTTAAAACATGAACCAAAATAGCACATCGTAAATGGGTATGAATTTTAGCGTAAATCGTCGATCTATTTCATAATGGCAAATGCCACGCATGAGGTTGCCGCAAAACACATCAATAAATGTCGTAAATTGGCGTAAAACCTATCAATAGATGTCATAAATTGGTGAAAAAGGCACCACGTGATTTGAGGTAATTATAGCATAAAATGCAAGCTAACTATCTACAGAACAAATGTTTCAGATTTTACAATAAGATACAAGAGATAATTATTCTTGTACTAAACAATGAGAAGGACATCTTCTTTTGGCAAGGCTTTCATAAAAGAGTACGTAGTCATCATCAATGTTACCACTGAACTTCTACGGTGAACTCATATGTTCAGTGCTTCGAATTAATGCAATAAAAAATAGAATTAATAAGGCGTATTTGAGGTGGTATATGTATGAGTACATGATGAACTGCACATTCCAAATACCCAGCTGACTTCAAGAAGAGATCAACAGTGGCTTCCCTACTCCCTGCATGCAACCACAGGTTTTATGTTGTCATGAGTCGTCACAGTGCACCAGCTGTAAAATATTTAGATCCAAGCATGTCATAGATCTGCAACAAAGATATAAAGGAGTCAATCATCATTAACATAACTGAAACAGAGATAAAAGGAGTCGATCATTAATAACATAACTGAACCAAAACCAAATAAATCTGATCATTTGTATTTCATTCACAAAATTCTAGGTCATCACCTTCACTAGACATGAAAAGGAGCTTCCAGGTATATGATGATCGCCTCCATTCATCTCTGGAATGGTTCCTGCCACTTCAGTTGAACTGGAAGAGACATGAACATCACCTTCCTTCTGCAAAGAGAATAGAGATTAAATCAGATTAATAGCCACTTCGTATAATTCAACATTAGAAGAAAAATAAGCAGATATGCATAACTAAATCAGATTATCAACTGTCCTATTTTGTTATGATATCTGACTATATTCGGAGCAATTACAAGACATCATATTCAGGGTTATTGCTAGATGAAGCTCCCAAATTAAAAAAAACAAGCAAGAAACTGATACATATACATTTATGAAATTCTGGTGTACGCACATCAACATATAAGAAATTATGAATATATGCTTCGTGAGACAAACATGATCATTTAGTATTTACCGTTAATAATGTGACTGAAATCAAATAAATGTCAACTCTTACCGGCTTATTGCTGAATGAAGAATTGCCATGGCCATTTTCTGAAACCTGTCAAAAGATAGAAATACAGCAAATGTCAACATTTCAACAGTGAGTATTAGGAATAGCAGCTGCATTTAATTTACAAGAAACATGTGAAAACATACATCCATGGCATCGTCATCTCCATCTCTCTTCCTTTTCTCTTAATTCAGGTGCCAAACAGTTCGACATCCTGCAGACATCAGGTCCTGGTGAAGACTCCAGTGTCCAAGAATTTTGTCCAGGTGCCTGCAATAAACCAGTTACAAATCCTTGTGAATTCTCATTTCCATCTGCTGGTCTGTTAATTGATAAAAAACTTAGGGTTACGGAATGGAGAACAAATGCCATGGAAGCAGTAACATACAGGCACACAGTGGAAGAGATGGCGCTCCCAAATATGTGAATCACAAGGATGCGGCATTGAGTACGGTGAGAAGTCAGTGTACTTGTTTGTCCTCCAAGTTGACCCACCATACACATGATACAGTGCAAAAGCTTAGCAGGCACTAGTGGAAGTTTCCACAATAGCTTATGAGCCTTAGTCCAGTACCTTGAAAGCACCAATGTAGTACTCATTCCCAAGCATATCCTGAACCATTCCCCGATACCGGACCAGGGTGTCTGGTTTGATCAATCCAAGATTTGACGAATCCAACACCTGAACCTGGAATTGATTTTGCTTTGGCATTAGAAGCCTCACTTACAAAAAACGATAAGAAAATGTGTACACCAGAAGGGAGACCCTTTACTCCTCCCCAAGTCCCCAGAATACGAAAACCCTAACACATGTTCTTGTTTGTGCAGATTATTGATGCATCCAAATTAAATGGGACACGATTTCTGCAACTACTAGTCAATTTATATCTTGAATCGCCACCCCCAATGGCCAGATCCATAGGCAAATCAGTGTCAAGTACCGGGGAAAACAGAAAGGACAAGGATTGATCCTTCACCTTGCCAAGATCGTCTTGCTCGAGGAGGAAGGAGCGGAAGAGGTCGCCGGCACCCCAGTCTTTGCCACGGAACACCGCCACAGGGTCGGCTCCTCCAGACTCCACCGCAGCGGCAGCGGTCGTCCTCTCGAAGGTGGCGCGAACCGCGCCCAATGGGTTCCCGACGAGATCGTACTGCAGCCCCACCGTCTCTCTCTCTCTTCTGGATCTGGGCAGGGTCGTGCAACCGCTGCCACTGAAACCCTAGTTATCTCGCACACAACAGCCGTAGGGGAAGGTTGGATATAGTAGACGATTTTATATGATAATGTTAGGACGAAATAAGCATAAACTTATTTACAAAAAAGCGTAAAAGGTTTACTGACAATATTGGGTGACGAATGAGCGGTCAGGGCTTTCTCCAACTAAAGAGAGCCCAGGGCTCCTAATACATAAACTATGTATATATATGTTTTATCCTGTAATTAACAAACCCCCAGGCTGTTTGCTTCAAATTAAACCCAGCTATTCAGACTACTGCAGATGCAATCCATATAGACAAAATACTATAGAAGCAGTAGAAGCCGGTACAAATTAAAGTCAAGCAAACATGATGTCCTTTCTGGGATTATAAAAGGATGAGGAGGCGTCCCTCAAGATAGGGGACCAACGAACTGGACTTGGAGTATTATCTTTTCGAAGAGCTCGGACCAACATAAATCTTATGTCTCCTATATTTTACCTTCATATTACTGGTCACGCGTATACTCCTTATAAATTCATCAAGAACTATCCATAATTCCTCAAAGTTGTAAAATGAATAAAAATCCATATCTAATTCATTTTAGATCCAAATTTAAAACTGTGTGGACATTAGCTATGGCAGATAGGATCAGAAGAAGGCTCTTTGGCCCCCATTTTGCTTGACTAGGCCTTGACTAGGATGCCCTAGAGAGCCTACATGTGAGGACTGTGGTGGAGAGATATTACGAGAGATTGCCACCAGATATTCTATCGTAGTCTAATACACACGAGAGATCATTTGTAAACATCTCGTAGTCAATCCTACCACACCTCCCTGAAAGAGGTGAAAGGTCTTGCAAACCATGACAAAATGGGTGGCCCCTAGTAGTTCGGAGGTTCTTATCTCGTGCGATCTCTTTGACCGGTGGACCCCAAGGGCCCTTGATCTTTTCCCTGACAAATCATATTCAACATTTACCAATTAAGTTAATAGTGCATAAAAACTCATCGTGACTAGGTGGGTGCGTGGACAGCGGCGGATGGTGCGTAGGCGGGAGCTAGGCAACAGACGTAGCGAGCGCGAGCACAGGGAGAGGAAGCAGACAAACCAATTTGTGTATGGATCGTGGATGTCTATGTATAGACGATGCATTTGCTAATTGGATTATTGGTGACTTTTAGTAGTTATTGTTTGGCATGTCTTGAACACGTTAATGTTCGACCTGAACATGGCTATAACATTAATTTGTTGAGATGTGGGTTTGCCAGTGAGCCCGCAGAATCTATGGAGCGTGACAGGGTCTAATATTTCCATATCTAAACATGGTCATGTCGTGCATACAATTTGGTTGTCTATAAAAAATGGAGTTCATTGCCATCTATCTAGACTTATTTATCTGGGTGGAAATAAAGCACATATACCAAGCAACAATTTGTTGTGGAAGGGAAGTTTTATTCGATCGTATCGACCTTTCCACTATCAAGTACGTGGAGAGTGTAGTGATAACAATTGGTAGGACAGAACCGCGCGCCGTGGTTCCCAATTTCTCCGTGGTCGGGCGGCCATCCAACTCGGTGTGTAGCGTGTTCAGGCGTCGTACCACGTGACGTGGACCTCGCCGACATCCGTATCGAGCCTGAGCGCCTTCCAAACGGCTCGGGAGGAATCCACGATGTTGTTGCGGCATCCTCCATGGGAGTCGCACTCGTCCACGACCCGTGCCCTCACGGTTCCGCCCGCTCTCCGCTGTGATGCGGATAGCCTCACCGCACCTCTTCCCTCCCGCGTACCACCGCGAGGACAGCGCCACGATCAGCTTGTCATCGCTGTGGAAACTGCCATCACACGATGCTGCGCCGCCGCCATCCTCACCTCGCTCGAAACCGTTTACCGTCATCACAGCAGGGGTGCCGTTGCCGTCGTGGTCGCCATGAGCTGGTTTGCCGTGCCGCCGGGCTGCGGCGCATGACACCTGAAGCAGAGCTAGCAGGATGGCGATGGCTACCGCAATCTTAGTGTTCGCCATTGCTGTTTATTAATTCGTAAGCTAGCTCGACCGAGGTGCTTGGGATACATTGGCTCTTAGGGTATATATGTAGGCGTGCTCTCACTTCTCGGATCGTTGAGTTCGATACGAGGTTAATGGCCCTATCCGATCGACACAAGTGGGTTGTATCAGGCTGTCAGGTCACTTCGATGTTGCCATATCATCTCGGTAAGTCCTGCGCAAGAACACAGCTGATGAGCAAGCTGCTGTGTTTGGAAGCTGAAGCTGGAAAGCCCCAGATGATTCGGTGGACGTGTGCTTCATCTGTTCATCATTCCACTGGCTGATCAACCTAGGCAATCGCATACTTAACGTCCAAAACCCATGCAGAAAAGGATGCGAGCTCGATACTTTGGTTCCCTATAAAAATAGCTAACGTGCCTTGCTGTCACAAGTGGTGATGATTAGACTTGGTCAGTCTTCAGTCGGATCAGCGGATAAAATAATTTTTCTCTCTCAACGGATAAAAATATTCCAAACTCGAGTATAGAGGGCAACGGATAAAATATCAACGCATACTGGCATCTTGTGTTCGCATTCACCAATCACCAGCAATATACATTAGCATTGTTCTACAAATTATTGCAAAAATATTTATTCAAAGTTTAAAATCTTATTAGTTTCGTGCAACTACAGTAGAATGTCACTTACTAATCATAAATGTAAGTTACATCACATGCACATTGGAAAACTACTGTAGGCCACTTAAGTCAGATCATCATACTAGGAAAAACAAATATAACTTTCTCATAGGTGATAAGCCACTTAATGCATGTTTGGTTCGTTACCTCAATTGCCACACTTTGCCTAACTTTTCTGTCTAAGGTTAGTTATTCAATTCGAATGGTTAACCTTAGGCAAAATGTGACACATTTAGCAACAAACCAAACATGCCCTAAGGTCTCTAGGATCTAGAGAGCCAATATACCTTATACCATAATTATTCAAGATTTTATTCTTACAATTTACAAGGTATAAAATTCACAATGCTAGAACTTTCCAGAATAGAATTCAAAGATAGTTTTGAGGATTAATCTACTATTTGATTCAAAGAAACTAAAACTTGACAAAACAACAATTTAACTACATATTTAGTATTGTCTACAAACTCTTATATATGTCGTATATAACAAATAATGTAAATATGCATAAATAGAAAGTCTAGCTAGTGTTAATTATTCTGAAAATTCCAAAGAGTTGTATGCAAAACACCTAAAATTATACAATTTTTAGAAAGTGTAAGACCTATTCTTTAAGAATATAAGACTTGTATATAAAATCTGCATATTTATGATCTAGCGTAGAATTTAAGATTATTATGGGGGTCTTCGTTGTTTTTTTGTTTTAGAAAAAAATCTCAATTTATATCACGTGACCTATTTTATGCTTGTAATGATTTTGAATCCATTCTATAGCCCTGATTTGTTAATACTTTCTATAGCCCGATTCGGTTGGATCTTGGATACCTTACACTACCGTAGACATATTTTTTTTGCCGAGTGCTAAGATGTTTGCCGAATGCTAAACCTCGAATACTCAGTAAAGATAAACTTTGTCGAGTGTCTTGCTCGATAAATAACAACACACGCCAAAAAAATTCTTTGCCAAGTGTCCAACTCTCAGCATAAAAATGCAGTTGGTAATGGATTCTTTGCTGAGTTTCCAACTCTTAGCAAAATAAGGCACTCAACAAAGCGTCGTCAGCAGCCGAAGGTAGCTGCTGGCCATTAACTATATCGAGTGCCCAAGAAAAACACTTGGCAAAAAATATTGTTTACTGAGTGTCATATGCAGACACTTGGCAATGAATGCTTTTGTCATATGCAGACACTTGGCAATAAAGTGTTTGCAATATCTATTAGATTTAGTACATTTAATTGAATTTCTTTAGATAATTCAAATTTAAACTACAAGTCACTCGAATAATGGAAAACAATAAATGCAAAATTGATATTCATGTTATTGAGGACAAGCCGCGGCCTTATTCAAGAACATACCAGAAAATTCGAACATCGTGTTCACGAAACATGAACGCGAACTTGCAATCCAGTTGTTTTAAAATTGTGTAAACCACAAACAAAGTCAGAAAATCATGAAACTTCTTGAGATGTCATGATATCATATGTGGTGTGTGATAAAAAATTAACATAGTTTCAACAAAGGCACTGCGCATGGGGGGCCACAGGAGCTTTCTTTGCAAGTGCCTCAGAGCCAGCACTTGTCAAGAAAGCCGCTTTGCTAAGTGCCTAGCCAAACACTCGGCAAAGTCTCCATCACTGGCCACCGTCACGACAACTTTACATTGTCGAGTACCAGCTGACACTCGACAATCTCATCATTCAACTTAACAATTGTTGAAGCATGATCGCTGCAATCATTTATGTCAAAATCCTTACACCTAGTGCAAATTGAAACATGCTAAAAGATGAACTAGCAACATTGAACTTTTCTATCCTAACATTCAAATCATCATTATCATTCTTAAGGCTAGAGATAGATGAATGGCACGAAGATAATTCAGTGGATAACAATTCATTCTTCTTTAATTCTAAAGCAAGCGATTTATCTACATCTACAATCTTATAATGCTCCTAAAAAAGTAAATCCTCTTGCTTTTCAATTAATCTATTGTTTTCATTCAAAGCATCAATTAATTCATTGATTTTAGCAATTTTGGTTCTATCTAATCTCTTAAACAAATCACTATAATCTACATCATCCTTATTATTAGATTCCTCATTGCTAGAAGAAGTATACTTACGTGTGTCTTGAGTAAATACCTTCGTCTCCTTAGCCATGCGACATGTGTGATGCTTGCTGGGGAACAGAGTTGATTTGTCGAAGGCGGAGGTGGTGAGTCCCACGTCGTGAGAGTCAGATAAAGAGCAGTACGAGTCCCATTTCTTGTTGATATGCGTCTCACCCTTCTTCTTGTAGAACTTCTTCTTCTCCTTTCCCTTGGCGTTCTTGTTTTGATCCTGGTCATCATTATCAGGACTATTTGCTGTGAAATGACCAGTCTTACCCCATTTGAAGCAGACACGCTTCCCCTTGATTTTTGTTTGTCGAAGAAGTCCTTGCGCTCCTTGAGTGCGGTCTTGAAGCGCTTGATCAAAAGTGTAATCTCTTCTTCATTAAGGTTGGCCGCCTCAACTTACGCCACCTTGCTTGGGAGCGCCTCCTTGTTGTTCGTTGCTTTAAGGGCAACGATTTGTGATTTGTTGCACTGGGGGATCCCGTTTACGGTGTTGTCGATGTACCTTGCCTCCTTGGCCATTGTTCGTTGACTCACGGACTTGCCAATGACCTCCTTGGGCATCATTTGGTGGTACCTAGGGTTCTCACAAATAGAGTTTAGAAGGTTTGGATCTAAAACAGCGAATGACCTTAGCATCAGTCGGACAACGTCGTGATCGGTCCATCTCGACCTCTCGTAGTTTTGCACTTGATTTACCAAAGATTTGAGCCTGTTGTATATCTCTTGTGGCTCCTCTCCTCTCTTTATAGTGAACCTCCCCATTTCTCCTTCAATTAGCTCCATCTTAGTGATCATGGTCATATCATTTCCTACATGAGCGATCTTCAATGTATCCCAAATTTCTTTGGTGTTGTCCAAACCAAGACAGTAGTAGCTTGGACATTTTTGTGAATTGATTCTTGAGCATCAATAGCATTATAATGATCATCATTGCTATCTAGCAATTGCATTCCATTTTCTAGGACATCCGAAATGCTAGGGTGGAGAAACAAAAGGTGACTACACATTTTATGACTCTGCCATGAATAGTAATCCGCATCATACTGAGGAGTCTTGCCAAGGGGAATAGAAAGCAAATGGGCTTTTGAGTTATAAGGAATGCGTGAATAATTAAGAGACGTTTTGCGTAGTTTTGTTTAAACATCTTTTTCTTGGAGGAGGAGGATGACTCAGCCTTTTGCGAAGAGGAAGAAGTGTCGCTCTCATAGTAGATGATCTTCTTGATGAGCCTCTTCTTTTCCCCTCCTTGTGTGCTCCCAAGTCGACCATCTTGTCTCCCTTAGGCTCGTTGTCGAGGGGAATCTTCTCCTTCTCATTGGACACCTTCCCCTAGCCTTTAGAGTCCATCTCTTTGGGCAGTTCGACCCAATGAAAGAGACCGACTCCGATACCAATTGAGAGCACCTGAGGGGGTGAATAGGTGATCCTACAAAAATCAAAACTAAAACACAAACTTGGTCTAGAATATTATATTGTAGTTAGTGCAATTTAAACCAAGCTTGATAGAGAAGAAGAGAGAAAAGTTCCATTCACTTGATTGCTCTTACAAGATGTAAATTAAACTAAGAGCAATATCACAAGTGAATAGAGAGAACTTAGGAAGAGGGAAAATCGCAAGAAAAAAATGACACAAGACATGTGATTTTTGCCGTGGTTCGGTCAAGCCTAGAATGCTTGCCTACTCCACGATGTCCCAATGGACAAGGGTTGCACTCAACCCCTCTCATGTGATCCAAAGATCAAACTTAAGTGCCACGGTCTTCCTTATCGATATCAATCCCTTTCACAAGGAATCTACACAGTTGGAGTCTCTTGCAATCTTACACAAAAACAGAGTTACAACATGAATAACACAAGGGAGATGTAGAACATACACACGAGTAGCAACACAACGCTAGAAATGAGATCACAAAAGTGCAACAACAAGAATCACAATAACAGCTTCGAAACAGCGCTTAAATTTCAGTAGAATCACAATATCACGTTGCGATAGAGTGTCAGAGAGTTGAGTAACTCTTGGAGTACTTGGATGCTGAAGGAGGTCACAATGAGGGTCCTTTTATAGCCCTAAATGAGCCCATAGCGTTGCTCCTTCCTTGCAAAAACATGCTAAAAGCTGACTATCAGCGGGCGCACCGGACCGGTCCAGTGCACCATCGGATCGGGTCCACATGCCCCAGTCCGAGATCATATTGGATGCCTGCCTGATCTGATGGGCACTAGACAGGTCTGTTGCATCTGTGGACCGGGTGCCACATTAGCTAGTCGTTGGCCAGCGCACCCCGTTGGAGAGTAGCCGTTGGAGGCGGTTCGGTGCTACACTGGACCATGAACAGTGATGGACATGTGAATTATAAAATCAGATCCCCAAGGCTTCATTGTTCATCCATACGGGTGGTCTGGTGCATCAGGTCGACCAGTGCCTAGGTCTTGGCCCTAACAGACCTAGTTAGCTGCACCATCGGACCGGTCCAGTGAGGCCTAGACCCGCACAACTTAGGCTCTGTTGAGCCTAAGTTCTCCAATCTTTTTCAGCTATTCTTGGGAGATTCCCTACGACTTAGACAAACATAGATAGCACATAATCCAATTGACTAAGTGTGGAAAACTCACCTCTTTGCCATAGTTTCCTTTGAATTTGCAATATGTCCAAAAATAAGTCCAAAATGCCCTTTTTGCTACACAAAGAGTTAGAGGCCAAAATCAAGTGCTAGAAACATTGTATTAGGCATAAGTAACTTATACAAACATTCAAACCTCATGTTCTTATTGTTTTACCACAAGTTGCACTTTTAGCCTCCAATTTTGCTCATTAGGACTTAAGTTCATCAATTTGCCTCCAAGGGGACCTATGCTCATACTCATATCAAAGTAGTTAGTCCAATGTGGTGTGTTGTACACCTAATTACCAAAACATGTAGAAATGACTATCTAGCACATTTACCTTTCAGTAGGAATGATATGCTAGCTCTTGAGTGACTTAGTAAAGACAAGAGGTTGGTTAGGGGGTGTTGGGGGCCTTCAGCTTCCGAAGGTCCTCAAAAAACATGATTTAACTATGTTTCTGGAGTATGATACATGAACAGGTACCTTCGGACTTAGGTCAAAACCACAGTGTGAAGAAGCACAAAGAATACAAAGGATGGCGCAGAGCTGAAGCTGTGCGCAGGAGAGCTTCAACGTGATAGCAGAAAAGGAAACCGACTTAAAGGGGAAAAGGCTATTTAAACCTCGGTGGATTACTATAGAGTTATCAGCAAATGTAAAGGGCATGAGTGTAATTTTACATGGGCTGCATCCCGTGCCTATAAATAGATGAACAGTGCTCCCGTACTGTTCACTCTGACTTGGCATTTGCTTTTGCGTCACGCTTGTACTTTTACCTTCTTTCAAGTCGAAGGTACCTTTGTAACTTATTATCATTTCTATTTTTCCATAATAATGAAATAGACATGAGTTGATGGTAATACATAATTGTTTATATTACTTTTTGTATTTCATATGCCTCCTTCGTCATTTATATGTTATATTGACGAAGGTAAGTCCTCCATAACCTTCGTCCGAAAATCATTATCTCTCAAGGGAAATAATGCTTCGAAGGACGAATGACTCTAATGTTTAACATTTTCTGTGTTGCCTTGTTCTTAACTCATAACATTTGAGAACAATTCCCCAACATTGGCGCCCACCTCCGGTGAACCCTTTTCAACCACCTTCGGCAAGCATCGACCTTCGTCATGCCACCAAAGAAAGCTTCAGCGACAGGGGCTGCTGCTCTGCAGCCGCTGTACCCTGTAACGCCCCGAATTTTGCAGTTGAATTTTTTCTTTTCTTTACTCGCCAAAATTCGGGCGTTACCTTTCCCTTTTCTTTTTCCCCTCGCTAAACCTTGACCTTTTTCAAAGTTTAGCGGGATTCGGTTTGGAATTCCCGTAGGTATAAAAAAACCCTAAATACTTTATGTTGTTTGATGCACCATGCCGCCCTTGCATTTTTGGTTGTTTGAAAGTGCAATCGCATTCATCTAAAAGATCGGATTTCGAGAACAAGCGGAAAATCTTTTATCTTTCTTTCTCTCTCTTTCTCTCTCCCCTTTCTCTCTCTCCCGCGCCCTGGGCCGACCCCGGCCGGCCCAGCCGCCCCCTGGCGCCCCCCCCTTGGGCCCAATTGGCCCAAGCCGCCCCCCACCCCCTCTATTTTTCCCAATTCTCTCTCCCTCCCTCTCATTTTCTCTCATTTTCTCTCCCTCACCCTAAGCCGCCGCCGCCCCTGCCCCCTCACCCTAAGCCGCCGCCGCCCCTGCCCCCTACCCTAGGCCGCCGCGCCGCCCCCTGCCGCCGGCCGCCCCTCGCCGTCGATCCCCGCCGGTGAGCCCCCTCCCCATCCTCCCTCTCCCCCCCTCCCCTCTTCTCTCCCCACCCCCGCGCGCCCCCTGGCCGCGCCGGCAGCCGCCCCAGCCCCGCCGCGCCCTGGCCCGGCCGCTGGCCGCCCCCAGCCGCGCCCCGCCCGGCCACCTGGCCCCCTGGCCGCGCCCCCCTGTCCCGGGCCGGTTCAGCCGGCCTCGGCCCCGGCTCAGCCGCCCCCAGCCCCAGCTCGGCCGCCCCTCGCGCTCGGCCGCCCCAGCTCGGCCGCCTGCCCCCGGGCCGGTTCAACCGCCCCTAGGGCCGGTTCAACCGCCCCCCCCCCTCTGTTTTTTTTATTTTTTTTTATTTTATTTTATTTACTTTCTGTGATCATAATTACTGTATTTTAAGTAGGCTAATCACTGTTCATGCTATGGGAAAATAGGAAGTTTAATTTAAAATTCCGTTATGTTATTGATTCACGTAGTTAATTGTTTACCCTGTGCAATGTTGATCAACTAAAAGTGATTAGGTTTCCATTAGTATATATAAATATATATAACAGAATTATTTTGTTAAAAAACCAATTGTGTCATTAGTGCATAAGATTTAACCCCCTGCGAGACCTTTCCCGTTTCTTTCTAACCATAACAAATGCGTTATCGAATGTCATACTTGGTGCATATTCACTTTATTTGTTATCTTGTATGGTGTACTGTTCTTTTGTATTAAATATGTGGATGGATGTATGTATGTTTGCGCTCGCATAGAGAACGATCCGGTCGAAGAGCCCGAGGAATTCGCAGGAGAAGCCCCTGAGCAGCAGTCGGTTGGTGGAGGCAAGTGTCCTTTGACCTATCTCTGTCCTATTCATTCTTTAATTCACCTCCCGCATTACACATTTATACCTAAGGATTGACTAGCTTTTGTTATCCATGTCCTTGTTTACCTATTTGGGTCGGATTATTACTACTTAGTCTGATGCTATTGCTCAACTCTAATCAATGAACATGATGTGATTATCTATGATACGCTGTTTTCCCGTTCTTCTTTATGATTATACTTGTGGTTTTCAAGGGGACTCGAGCGGTTTCTCGAGTGCCTCTCCGTAAGGACCTGTTCTATGGATGACCGCCCGGGAAAACAGTGCAACCATGAGGGTGGAATGGGGTGCCCTTAGCTGAATAATTAGAGGATCCGGGATGTAGTTCACTTAGCCGTCGTGCCGTCAATGGGGCTCGGTGTATGCGGCTCGCTCTGCCAAGTTTGGGTTCGCCCCTTGGGGAGGAGTGCGGTGCATTTAGGAAACCTAACGGGTGGCTACAGCCCCGGGGAATCTTTGTAAAGGCTACGTAGTGAAACCCTGCCTATTCACCTTGGTAGTGTTTAAGGGTTTGATCGGCCCGAGGCAAGAGGGAATCACGGCTTGTGGGTAAAGTGCACAACCTCTGCAGAGTGTTATGAAACTGATATATCAGCCGTGCTCACGGTTATGAGCGGCCAAGGGAGCTCCAGAGATTAGTGATACTTGATCAGAGATATTTTGGTACAGGTGGCAATGAGATTGATGGTTCTGGTTATGACTATGGTATTGGTAAGTGGTATTCTTTCCGTTTGGAAAGGGTACATCGGGTTAATAACTTGGGTTAATGCTAAAACTTGGCTTTCTACTAGTAAATAATAATCTGACCAACTAAAAGCAACTGCTTGACTTATCCCCACATAAAGCTAGTCCACTACAGCCAAACAGGATGCTTGCTGAGTATGTTGATGTGTACTCACCCTTGCTCTACACACCAAACCCCCCCCCCCCCCAGGTTGTCAGCATTGCAACCACTGCTCAGGAGAAGATGAAGCTGTGGAAGGAGACTTCCAGGAGTTCCAAGACTACGACGAGTTCTAGGTGTGGGTTAGCGGCAACCCCCAGTCGGCTGCCTGTGAAGGCCGTGTTATCTACGTTTCGTTTTCGCACTTTGATTTATTGTAAGAACTATATGGACGTCTCAGACGTATGATGTAATCGACTATTATTTCCCCTTTTAATACTATTTGAGCACTGTGTGATGATGTCCATGTTATGTAACTGCTGTGTACGTGAATAACTGATCCTGGCACGTACATGGTTCGCATTCGGTTTGCCTTCTAAAAACCGGGTGTGACATAAGTGGTATCAAAGCCGTGCTGACTGTAGGACCGCTAACCTAGAGTAGAATGGTCGTTCTAAGGATTATAGACCTCTGTCCCTGCCTTGACTTTGGTATCCCTTCAAAAGTTGGTCCTACTGACCAAACCTATGTTCTACTACATATTATACCTTGCTGAAAATTATGTTTTATTCTGATCCTTCATTTATTTATGATTCATTACTTGCTGGTCATATTAATTCTGTTCTCACCCTTTTGCTTGCGATGTCTTTTGTAGATGGCTCGACTTAGACACACTGCACGAAAGTCAGTCATCCCCTTCTTACCCTCCCGCCTTGCTGAGCGTCCGCTTCGCCGTCCTGTGGCCGGACAGTCCAGCCACTTGGAGAGACTACACCACCGCCTGCGTGAGGAGCAGGAACGTCGACGACAGGAGCAGCAGAGCTCTTCCTTCTCGCTCCACCAGGAGATAGAGTCTGTGAGGAGCTGCTCTCCTGTGCTTCCCCTGGAGGCGCCCCCTGCACCACCACTGGGCGTCCCAGCTTCTGGAGTAGCTGCTGGAGGAGACCCAGACGACGGAGATGGCGACGACAGCTCGAGCCACGACACCGACTTCTCTGCTAACCTTGAGCCGGAAGGATGGGTTGCTCGACCCATCACTCGCGACGCCGCTCGCGGGTGTCACTTCCACGATGCGCTCGACACCCTGCTACGTCGGGCATTTGACCGGCATACTTGGTCCGTCGAGTATCGCTGTGTGGTCTACCAGCACAGTCGCGGGGTCTACCCGGATCGCTGGGAGGCAACTTGCTTGGTGCGCTGCCCGGAGAACAGTCTCCAGGGAGCGGAGGCTTGCTCAGAGCACTATTCTATCTCTGAGCGGGACTCAGCTGAGGCAGCCATGCAAGATGCTGCACGGCGTGCGCTTTCGCACTACTGCTCGGTTTTCGGTGGGGCAGCTGACGGCCTTGACCTGAAGTATTACCCCCGCCGTTCATCTGGCAGCACAGGAGGCGTGATTGTCTCACCTGTCGGTGAGGGCAATCCTAGGTTGAGCAGCACAGTCAACCTAGCCGCCGTGCTAAACACGGAGCTGGACCATGCATTAGACGAGCTGAGTAGGGCTCGTGCTGAGATCGCCCTGCTGCGGGCTGAGCGCGCGGAACGTCGTCACCTGGACGGTGGTTCCCCCGCTCCCGTTGGGACTCAGCACCCGTACCGCTCACCTCAGCGTGGACACCAGTCTTATGGCAACCCCGACTGCAAGACCAAGATCAACCTAGAACCATAGATCGTTAGAGTTGGATCTTGTAATTAATACGAAATAAATATATACATGGAAGCTTCAGTCTTAGCGTTAGTCTCGGTCTTAGTTAGTTTTAGTTAGACAGGGTAGTTTGCTATATCCTGTGCATTTATGTTTGTCATGATGAACTATGTTTGGTTTGGATCTTTGTAATGATTGTCACCAGAGTGTGGGTATCCCCTGCATTTTGGTTTACATACTATGTCAATAAAGTTAGTTATATAGTTGGGAAAACCTTTATTCTACTTTCCTCTTTATCTGAGAAGCTGTGTGGTCTGTGTTGGAGATCAGTGAAGATGCTCATCTGTTCAGTGCTGTTGGAGAATTCTATACTCTTTTCTTATGCTGCAAGCTTTGCCAGATCAGTTCTGATGTGTGGTTGCGTTCTGCAGATGTCAGAGAACAGGCGCAGAGGAGGAAGGCGTGCTCAGCAGGAGCAAGCCGGTCAGCAAGATGAGGCGCCCCAGCAGCAGCAGCTGCCGCCCCCGCCCCCGATGTCGATTGAGCAGATGTTTCTGATGCAGACTCAGGCAGTTCAAGCCATCGGTCAGACTCTGGCCGCCATTCAGCAGCAGCAGCAGCAGCAGGCTCCACCCCAGCCTCAGATGCCTCAGATGCCTAGAGATAAGCGTGCTGAATTCATGAGAGGTCATCCACCAACGTTCGCTCATTCTTCCGACCCCATGGATGCTGAAGATTGGCTGCGCACTGTGGAGCGGGAGTTGCATACCGCTCAGTGCGATGACAGGGAGAAAGTTCTGTATGGTCCCCGTCTGTTGAGAGGAGCAGCCCAGTCATGGTGGGAGTCTTACCTCGCCACCCATGCCAACCCCGACACCATCACCTGGGAAGAGTTCAGAGGTAGCTTTCGTCAGTACCATGTGCCTGCAGGTCTGATGACAGTGAAGAAGGAGGAGTTCCTGGCCCTTAAGCAAGGGTCATCGTCTGTCAGTGAGTATCGGGACAGGTTTCTGCAGTTGTCTCGCTACGCTCCCGAAGATGTCAACACCGACGCCAAGCGACAATACCGTTTTCTGAGAGGCTTGGTTGACCCTCTGCAGTATCAGCTGATGAATCACACCTTCCCGACATTCCAGCACCTGATTGACAGAGCAATCATGACAGAAAGGAAGCGTAAGGAGATGGAAGATCGTAAGCGCAAGATCAGTGGACCCCAGCCTGGAAGCAGCAGCCGTCCCCGTTTCTCAGGCAATCAACCTCAGCAGTTCAGGCAGAACCAGCGTCCACCTCAGCAGCATCAGCAGCGTCAGCAGTATCAGCAGTTCCAAAGGCAGTATCCTCAGCATCAGTACCAGAATCGTCAGAGCAATCAGTCAGGAGGAGGTCAGTTTCAGAGGCAGAATCAGCAGACACCTCGTCTTCCTGCCCCAGCAAATCAGCAGAACAGTCAGGCAGCACCAGCTCAGGTTGGAAACAGGGCATGTTTCCACTGTGGAGAGCAAGGCCATTGGGTGATGCAATGTCCGAAGAAGGCAGCCCAGCAGCAGTCAGGCCCCAATGCCCCAGCAAAGCAGAATGTGTCTCAGCCTGGAGCAGGCAATCGCCCTCAGCCGCGCTATAATCATGGAAGGCTGAACCACTTGGAGGCTGAAGCAGTTCAGGAGACCCCCGACATGATAGTAGGTATGTTCCCAGTCGACTCCCATATTGCAGAAGTGTTATTTGATACTGGAGCAACACATTCTTTCATTACTGCATCATGGGTAGAAGCACATAATCTTCCAATTACTACCATGTCAACCCCTATTCAAATTGACTCAGCCGGTGGTAGAATTCGAGCTGATAGCATTTGTTTAAATGTAAGTGTGGAAATAAGGGGGATAGCGTTTCCCGCCAACCTTATAGTAATGGGTACTCAGGGAATAGATGTCATCCTAGGGATGAATTGGTTAGATAAGTATCAGGCAGTTATCAGTTGTGATAAAAGGACAATCAAGTTGGTGTCCCCACTAGGAGAGGAAGTGGTGACCGAGTTAGTCCCGCCTGAGCCAAAGAAAGGAAGTTGTTATCAGATGGCTGTCGATAGCAGTGAAGCAGACCCAATTGAGAGTATCAAGGTTGTGTCTGAATTCCCAGATGTGTTTCCAAAGGATTTACCGGGTATGCCACCAGAGCGGAAAGTTGAATTTGCTATAGAGCTTCTTCCTGGAACCGCCCCCATCTCTAAGAGAGCTTACAGAATATCTGGACCAGAGTTGGTTGAGCTTAAGAAGCAGATTGATGAGCTGTCAGAGAAAGGTTACATCCGGCCAAGCACCTCGCCTTGGGCCGCCCCTGTCTTGTTTGTGGAGAAGAAAGATGGCACCAAGAGGATGTGTATCGATTATCGAGCTTTGAATGAAGTCACGATCAAGAACAAGTATCCTTTGCCCAGAATAGAAGATCTGTTCGACCAGTTGAGAGGAGCCAGTGTGTTCTCCAAGATCGATCTGAGGTCAGGTTATCATCAGCTCAGGATCCGACCTTCGGACATTCCGAAGACGGCATTCATTACCAAGTATGGTTTATATGAGTTCACAGTGATGTCTTTTGGTTTGACCAATGCGCCAGCATTCTTCATGAACTTGATGAACAGTGTATTCATGGATTACCTTGATAAGTTTGTGGTGGTATTCATTGATGACATTCTGGTTTATTCTCAAAGCGAAGAAGAGCACGCAGATCATTTGAGGGTGGTATTGCAGAGATTGCGAGAGCACCAGTTGTATGCAAAGTTGAGCAAGTGTGAGTTCTGGATCAGTGAAGTCCTGTTCTTGGGTCACATAATCAACAAAGAAGGATTGGCTGTGGATCCGAAGAAAGTGGCAGACATTCTAAACTGGAAAGCGCCAACAGATGCTCGAGGAATCAAGAGCTTCATTGGAATGGCCGGATATTATCGGCGATTCATTGAAGGGTTTTCGAAGATTGCGAAACCAATGACAGCGTTGCTAGGCAACAAGGTTGAGTTCAAGTGGACCCAGAAATGCCAAGAGGCCTTTGAAGCGCTGAAAGAGAAGTTGACAACAGCGCCTGTCCTAGTCTTGCCTGATGTGCACAAGCCCTTCTCGGTGTATTGCGATGCTTGTTACACAGGTTTGGGATGTGTGTTGATGCAAGAGGGAAGAGTTGTGGCTTACTCGTCCCGACAGCTGAAGGTTCATGAGAAGAACTACCCAATCCATGATCTAGAGTTGGCAGCAGTGGTTCACGCACTGAATACATGGAGGCACTATCTGTATGGACAGAAATGCGATGTTTACACAGACCACAAGAGTCTGAAGTACATATTCACTCAGTCAGAATTGAACATGAGGCAACGAAGATGGTTAGAATTGATCAAAGACTATGAGTTGGAGATTCATTACCATCCAGGAAAAGCGAACGTAGTGGCAGATGCTTTGAGCAGAAAGAGTCAAGTCAATCTGATGGTCGCTCGTCCGATGCCTTATGAGTTGGCCAAAGAGTTTGACAGGTTGAGTCTCGGGTTTCTGAACAATTCGCGAGGAGTCACAGTTGAATTGGAACCTACCTTGGAGCGCGAAATCAAAGAAGCGCAGAAAAATGATGAGAAGATCAGTGAGATTCGGCGATTGATTCTAGATGGCAGAGGCAAAGACTTTCGAGAAGATGCAGAAGGTGTGGTATGGTTCAAAGACCGCTTGTGTGTTCCCAATGTCCAGTCTATTCGGGAGTTGATTCTTAAGGAAGCTCATGAGACAGCTTATTCGATTCACCCTGGCAGTGAGAAGATGTATCAGGATCTGAAGAAGAAATTCTGGTGGTACGGAATGAAAAGAGAAATCGCAGAGCATGTGGCTATGTGCGATAGTTGTCGAAGAATTAAGGCAGAACACCAGAGACCAGCTGGATTGTTGCAACCGTTGCAGATCCCTCAGTGGAAATGGGATGAAATTGGTATGGATTTCATAGTCGGATTGCCTCGCACTCGAGCCGGCTACGATTCCATTTGGGTAGTAGTGGACCGCTTGACCAAGTCAGCCCACTTCATACATGTCAAGACCAACTACAACAGTGCAGTATTGGCAGAATTGTATATGTCTCGGATCGTTTGTCTTCATGGTGTGCCAAAGAAGATAGTGTCAGACAGAGGAACACAGTTCACCTCTCATTTCTGGCAGCAGTTGCATGAAGCCTTGGGCACGCATCTGAATTTCAGTTCAGCTTATCACCCGCAGACAGATGGTCAGACTGAAAGAACCAATCAAATCCTTGAAGATATGTTGAGAGCCTGTGCGTTGCAAGATCAGTCCGGATGGGACAAGCGATTGCCTTACGCGGAGTTTTCCTATAACAACAGTTACCAGGCCAGTTTGAAGATGTCACCGTTTCAAGCGCTGTATGGAAGGAGTTGCAGAACTCCGTTGCAATGGGATCAGCCTGGAGAGAAGCAGGTGTTTGGGCCAGATATTTTGCTTGAAGCCGAAGAGAACATCAAGATGGTCCGAGAGAATCTGAAGATAGCGCAATCAAGGCAGCGAAGCTATGCAGACACAAGAAGAAGAGAGCTGAGTTTCGAAGTCGGAGACTTTGTCTATCTGAAAGTGTCACCGATCAGAGGAGTCAGAAGATTCGGAGTCAAAGGCAAGCTGGCACCCCGCTACATTGGTCCGTATCAAATTCTCTCAAAGCGTGGAGAAGTGGCTTATCAGCTCAGCCTGCCAGAGAATTTGTCTGCTGTGCATAATGTCTTTCATGTGTCTCAGTTGAAGAAGTGTTTGCGTGTGCCAGAAGAGCAGTTGCCAGTGGAAGGTCTTGAAGTCCAGGAGGACTTGACCTATATTGAGAAGCCAGCTCAGATCCTTGAGGTTGCAAATAGAGTCACCCGAAGGAAGACCGTCAGAATGTGCAAAGTCAGATGGAGTCACCACTCTGAGGAAGAAGCAACCTGGGAGCGTGAAGATGATCTGATGGCCAAGTACCCGGAGCTCTTTGCTAGCCAGCCCTGAATCTCGAGGGCGAGATTCTTTTAAGGGGGATAGGTTTGTAACGCCCCGAATTTTGCAGTTGAATTTTTTCTTTTCTTTACTCGCCAAAATTCGGGCGTTACCTTTCCCTTTTCTTTTTCCCCTCGCTAAACCTTGACCTTTTTCAAAGTTTAGCGGGATTCGGTTTGGAATTCCCGTAGGTATAAAAAAAACCCTAAATACTTTATGTTGTTTGATGCACCATGCCGCCCTTGCATTTTTGGTTGTTTGAAAGTGCAATCGCATTCATCTAAAAGATCGGATTTCGAGAACAAGCGGAAAATCTTTTATCTTTCTTTCTCTCTCTTTCTCTCTCCCCTTTCTCTCTCTCCCGCGCCCTGGGCCGACCCCGGCCGGCCCAGCCGCCCCCTGGCGCCCCCCCCTTGGGCCCAATTGGCCCAAGCCGCCCCCCCACCCCCTCTATTTTTCCCAATTCTCTCTCCCTCCCTCTCATTTTCTCTCATTTTCTCTCCCTCACCCTAAGCCGCCGCCGCCCCTGCCCCCTCACCCTAAGCCGCCGCCGCCCCTGCCCCCTACCCTAGGCCGCCGCGCCGCCCCCTGCCGCCGGCCGCCCCTCGCCGTCGATCCCCGCCGGTGAGCCCCCTCCCCCTCCTCCCTCTCCCCCTCCCCTCTTCTCTCCCCACCCCCGCGCGCCCCCTGGCCGCGCCGGCAGCCGCCCCAGCCCCGCCGCGCCCTGGCCCGGCCGCTGGCCGCCCCCAGCCGCGCCCCGCCCGGCCGCCTGGCCCCCTGGCCGCGCCCCCCTGTCCCGGGCCGGTTCAGCCGGCCTCGGCCCCGGCTCAGCCGCCCCCGGCCCCAGCTCGGCCGCCCCTCGCGCTCGGCCGCCCCAGCTCGGCCGCCTGCCCCCGGGCCGGTTCAACCGCCCCTAGGGCCGGTTCAACCGCCCCCCCCCTCTGTTTTTTTTATTTTTTTTTTTATTTTATTTTATTTACTTTCTGTGATCATAATTACTGTATTTTAAGTAGGCTAATCACTGTTCATGCTATGGGAAAATAGGAAGTTTAATTTAAAATTCCGTTATGTTATTGATTCACGTAGTTAATTGTTTACCCTGTGCAATGTTGATCAACTAAAAGTGATTAGGTTTCCATTAGTATATATAAATATATATAACAGAATTATTTTGTTAAAAAACCAATTGTGTCATTAGTGCATAAGATTTAACCCCCTGCGAGACCTTTCCCGTTTCTTTCTAACCATAACAAATGCGTTATCGAATGTCATACTTGGTGCATATTCACTTTATTTGTTATCTTGTATGGTGTACTGTTCTTTTGTATTAAATATGTGGATGGATGTATGTATGTTTGCGCTCGCATAGAGAACGATCCGGTCGAAGAGCCCGAGGAATTCGCAGGAGAAGCCCCTGAGCAGCAGTCGGTTGGTGGAGGCAAGTGTCCTTTGACCTATCTCTGTCCTATTCATTCTTTAATTCACCTCCCGCATTACACATTTATACCTAAGGATTGACTAGCTTTTGTTATCCATGTCCTTGTTTACCTATTTGGGTCGGATTATTACTACTTAGTCTGATGCTATTGCTCAACTCTAATCAATGAACATGATGTGATTATCTATGATACGCTGTTTTCCCGTTCTTCTTTATGATTATACTTGTGGTTTTCAAGGGGACTCGAGCGGTTTCTCGAGTGCCTCTCCGTAAGGACCTGTTCTATGGATGACCGCCCGGGAAAACAGTGCAACCATGAGGGTGGAATGGGGTGCCCTTAGCTGAATAATTAGAGGATCCGGGATGTAGTTCACTTAGCCGTCGTGCCGTCAATGGGGCTCGGTGTATGCGGCTCGCTCTGCCAAGTTTGGGTTCGCCCCTTGGGGAGGAGTGCGGTGCATTTAGGAAACCTAACGGGTGGCTACAGCCCCGGGGAATCTTTGTAAAGGCTACGTAGTGAAACCCTGCCTATTCACCTTGGTAGTGTTTAAGGGTTTGATCGGCCCGAGGCAAGAGGGAATCACGGCTTGTGGGTAAAGTGCACAACCTCTGCAGAGTGTTATGAAACTGATATATCAGCCGTGCTCACGGTTATGAGCGGCCAAGGGAGCTCCAGAGATTAGTGATACTTGATCAGAGATATTTTGGTACAGGTGGCAATGAGATTGATGGTTCTGGTTATGACTATGGTATTGGTAAGTGGTATTCTTTCCGTTTGGAAAGGGTACATCGGGTTAATAACTTGGGTTAATGCTAAAACTTGGCTTTCTACTAGTAAATAATAATCTGACCAACTAAAAGCAACTGCTTGACTTATCCCCACATAAAGCTAGTCCACTACAGCCAAACAGGATGCTTGCTGAGTATGTTGATGTGTACTCACCCTTGCTCTACACACCAAACCCCCCCCCCCCCCAGGTTGTCAGCATTGCAACCACTGCTCAGGAGAAGATGAAGCTGTGGAAGGAGACTTCCAGGAGTTCCAAGACTACGACGAGTTCTAGGTGTGGGTTAGCGGCAACCCCCAGTCGGCTGCCTGTGAAGGCCGTGTTATCTACGTTTCGTTTTCGCACTTTGATTTATTGTAAGAACTATATGGACGTCTCAGACGTATGATGTAATCGACTATTATTTCCCCTTTTAATACTATTTGAGCACTGTGTGATGATGTCCATGTTATGTAACTGCTGTGTACGTGAATAACTGATCCTGGCACGTACATGGTTCGCATTCGGTTTGCCTTCTAAAAACCGGGTGTGACATACCCGAACCAGGAGACCCTTTCTCTTCGAGAGGCCCGGAGCCAGAAGAGGAAAGCCACCAGTCCAATGCCCCACGAGGACGAGTTGGACCAAGAGATCAGGAATATGGAGATGCTTCATCAGCAAGTGCAAAAGAAGAAGGAAAAATGGCTCGGCTAGCTGACCTACAAAGGCAGATTGACGAAGCCACTGAAGAAGTACGCCATTTTGCTCAAGATGAGCAAGAACGAAGGCCCCAGCACAGGGAGCTTCATCAAGAAGGATTGTTTGATGATGATGGATGGTATGATGATTCCCATCATGGAAATTTTGCTTTTGATGATGCTTCTCCTCTGTCAACAGAACTGCAGGCTACACCTTGGCCTCCATCTTACAAACCACCTCAACTTCCCATGTACGACGGGCACTCAGATCCGAAGCAGTTTCTGATGCGCTACAAAGCTACCATATCTTCATATGGAGGTAATACTGCAGTCATGGCGAAATCTTTTGTCATGGTAGTAAAGAATGTTGCACAAACCTGGTACTTCTCTCTTCGGCCAGGAACAATCACATCATGGCAGAAGCTGAAGGACATGCTGATCACTAGTTTCCAAGGGTTTCAGACAAAGCCGGTTGCTGCTCAAGCTTTGTTCCAGTGCATGCAGGATCACGAGGAATACCTTCAGGCGTATGTCCGAAGGTTCTTGCGTCTGAGGGCACAAGCGCCAACAATGCCCAATGAAATTGTCATTGAGGCCATGATCAAGGGGCTTCGGCCCAATACTTCGCCAGGAAACCCCCTCAGACCTTGGAAAAATTGCTTCAGAAGATGGATGAATACATCCACGCTGATAATGACTTTCGTCAAAGACGGGAGGAAGCTTACAGATTCTCCGAGATGACCAGGGGCTTCGGAGGGAGGATTCACCCAAGGCACGTCAGATCAATCCACTCTACTCAGAATGACGACAGAGGAGGTCAGTAGCAGAGGCCGCAATATTCCTCCTAGGCTTCGGGGCAGCAACAAAGCTATCCTCAGCCTCCAGCTCCAAGGGGCCGAGGCGCCAGGGGCTTCGGTGGAAGGTTTGGAGATCAGCCCAGGAAAATTTATTGCATATTCTGCGGTGAGGACAAGGGCCATACTACAAGGATGTGCCATGTCACCATCCAGAAACAGAAGGAGATAGCAGAAGCTGCAGCCCAACAAAACCAGCCGAAGCAAGTTATGCATACTGCTTCGTATCATTCACCGTACATACCAGAGTATGTGGGTAACCATCCTGCAGTTTCTGTTACTTCGGCAAGCCAACATCAGGCATCTTGGTAACAGCCTCCACCTCCACCACCAATGCAACCTGCATATCCCCAAGGCCAGCAGCCAGAAGGGAGCCAACACACTCACCAGCAGCGAGACTTCAGGGAGCAGTCCGAAGCTCGCACAGTCAACAGTACTGTGCCAGAATCGAAGCACATCTACTAAGAGATATCCTACCTCTAAAACAGTTTTTACATTCATCATCATTTTCCTTTTCAAAAAAGAAGCAAACATTGAAAGCCTAGTTCTTTTGTTGTTTTCAATTTCTTGTAATAGCTTCGTCATTGTCATGATATAATATACCGTCTTCACAGACTCACGAAGTTCCAAAAGTCAGTAAAACACGAAAGTTGTTCTCAAGAGAACGCAGGGTTCACAATTATATTACAAGATTTGCCGAAGCAACAAAAGTCGTTGTAAGGAACGCAATGTAAGTTTGCCGAAACAAAAAGTCGTTCCTAAGGGAGCGCAGCGTAAGTTTTCTGCTCAAAAGTCGTTCAAAAGGGAATGCAGAGCTTACAGCGAAAAATAAACGCTGATTCCGCCAAAGTATAAGGCGAAGCGCGAAAAGTCAACGCGAATACCACCGAAGTAGAAGGCGAAGAAGCTCCTAAGGGAGGCTTACAGCGAAAAGTCAGCGCTGATACACCGAAAAATAAGCGGTGAAGCCGAAAAATAAACGGCAAAGAGATTGTGTGTTCTACTGAGGGAATGTGTGTGTATCTTCGGCAAAAACTTCATTCGCATACCATAACATCATCACATCATTCGCATAACATGACATCATACATCATATTGCATCAATGGCACAAGAAGGGGATACAATGTTGATCTTCGGAAATTGTTTCGAAGAAGTTGTGCCAAAGCATAAAATAAGTTTTGAAGAAGTACAGCTTTATCAACTTTAATATCAAAGGAGATCTATTGCTTACGAAGCATAATATTTTCATGGAATATGGATATTCTTCACGAAGCATGAAAAGAAGGGAAGGTGTTTTTTCGCCGAAGGCTAAAAAACGGTATGTACGTAAAGTTTCATGCATCGCAAAGAACTGAATTACAAACAGCTTATATATTATATTCAAAACAATAAAATTTTACACACTTTGTTCAGCAAATATTACATCAATATTCTGAATGTTTTTACAACAATAGCTATTCTTCTTTTAAAACTGCATTTGCAGCTTCGTTTAGTAGTTGAGTCACAACTTCGTCCATAATAGCTTCGGCCATCTTAGTAATTTCATCTTCCTTTTTCTCTTCGGGGTCGGCCAATGACTCGAAGGGCTCCGGGGGAGGAGATAGTTCAGCTGCGATACAAAACATAGATAAGTTCGAAGTCACAAAAATAAAACATAAAGTTAAAAACAATCAGGCAATACCTATCTGTTTCTCGAGTTCCGCAGCTTTCTCAGCCGCCTTCGCTGCTTCTCTCGTATCGTGAGTATGTTTTTCGCTCTTTTTTATTATCTCATGGGCCATCCCTCGGCCGCCATTTTCCCAAACATCAGTAAAGAATTTTCTGCCAGCTAAGTTTGCTTCGGCCGAGGGATCCTTCGTGTCATCAATAGAGAAAGCAGCTTCGGCTTGGGCCAAAATCTTCACATTTTCGCATCCTGCTTTCTCCAAAATGGATGCGACTCCTCTTGCACCAGAAAAGGCGCAAACGTCTCCACGACCATTCAAAATTTCCTCGAAGGCATCGGCTTCGCTGCTGATCCATTCGATTGGGCCCTCGGGATCGCCTCTTACGAAGTTGTCCTCGCTGGAGTATGCGCCGACGCTGGCGAAACTAGTCTTAATTTTTCCCACACATTCTATGGATTTTTCATAACATCTTTCTTTTGAAGACCAA
Organism: Zea mays; assembly: GCF_902167145.1. Lineage (NCBI taxonomy): Eukaryota > Viridiplantae > Streptophyta > Magnoliopsida > Poales > Poaceae > Zea > Zea mays. The sequence goes on along the minus strand of NC_050096.1, from coordinate 234,480,476 downwards.
AGTTCTGCAGTTGTTTTCTCCCAATAATTTTTCCAGTAATCACTGGCGTCTCGGTCAGCTTCGGCAATTGCACATTTTAATTTTGCTTCTGCCAGCTGTTTCCGAAGATCTTCAATTTTGCATTTCTGGGCTTCGGCTTGGGCTTTTGAAGTAGCTTCGTCCTCTTTTATCTTGTTCACCAATGAGTTCAAAATTTTATCTTTTTCAAGACCTTCGTTTCTTAGTTCAATTACCTCGAAATGAAGGTTGTTCAAAGCTATAGTGCATCCTTCATCTTCGGCACTTTTTTGCGCCCTGAGGGCGTTGCTAAGAATTAGGCCCTGTGGAAAGAGTGCGGTATTAAGTATAAGCAAATAAGAAAATCTTTTGTTTTTAAAGTACAAAAAGTTTATTCTCGTACCTTTAAGCTATTATTTGCTATGCTGTCGGCTAATTCATCTTTTGATAGCACCGAGAGCCCGTCTTCTAGTGTCGGGAATCCGAAGCTTTTGCTCATCTCCCGGCAGACAGAGATCTCCTTGCTGTCTGGGAGACAATACAAGAAGTCTTCTTCTCCGCTGCCATTGAATATCAACGCCCCTTTTGGATATTTCAGTCTTTGGGCATAATATTGAGCTTCTCGCTTTTCTTCTGCAGATAACCTTTTTCTCGAAGCATGTCGTACAATATAATCGAGAGCTTCGGAAGATGCTTCGGGTGTGGGAGTGGCAGTTTGTTCAGACAGAAGTTGTTCTGAAGCTTCTCTTTCCATTTCTTTATCTCCAATTTCCAGGGATTTCTTTTTGGCGGGCTCTGAGGGCCCAGCTTCGGGTTTGGCATGCCTCTTTGCAACTTCGACTTCAGTTTGCTTTGTTTCAATTTGCATTTTTGAAGCTTCGACTGTTTTCCCTGGAGTAGAGCTTGAAGTCTTTATTTCTTCCAGTACATCTAGTACGTGGACCATCCTTTTCCTCTTAGGGGTAACTGTAAGATCTTTTTGTGCCTTCGACACTGTCACCTCTGCCAAAGGACTTGTAACTTCTGATATCTTTGTTCTCTCGACCTCCGGTTCACCCAATTTGGTCACTGGTGCCTTCGGCGTTGCAGCCGGCTCTTCAGTCTTCTGCATAAGCGCAACTTCTTTGGCTTCGTTAGCCGAAGAGCTCTCACCGCCAAATTCAGGCACTGTGGCCGTTTCAATGTAGCGTGGTCGGTGAGTGAGGACCTTCACTTTCTTCCTCTTCGGCGTAGGCTCACTAGAGACAATCGAAGCAACATCTTTCACAGGAGCCGCACCTTTCCTTTTCTGACCCCGTAGTGGGTACCGGTAGTCAGGGTACACAAATCCTATAGCATCAAAAACTCTATTTAGTCTCTTCTTTTTCCGGTTCCCGAAGGCCGCAGATAATGCGTTATCTTCTGCTCTTGAGTACGGCCCAACCAATTCATCACTTATAGCTTCGACACATTTCAACCAGTCATCATCCGGCTCAACAAACTTACCTTCATATCTGAAGGTGTATTTTAACCGAACTAGTTCTCCTTCGTCAGTCTTAGTGACAGTCTCCTTCGGCATTTCTCACTTTTCTACAAGTGGCCATACTCTAAAAGCTATATGCTCCTGGATTAGGTCCCTTGTCCCGATGAAAGAACAAACTGTGCCGAAAGCTCTTCGGCATCCTTCGTCCGCCTCGTCAATCTCCACCTTCGGCTTCCGAAGGCCGAAGCGCTGCCAGATAGGGCGCATGATTATCTATTTAATGTCTTCTCATGCCTTTAAATCATTTTTCACATAGAACCATTCTTTCATCCAGTCTCCATGCCATCTCTTTCGAAAAGTCGGCACTGGGGAGCTTGAGCCAGAGCGGGCAACGAAGCTATAGCAGCCAAAATTGTTATGATACTGTTCTTTACCCTAGGGCTTCGTCTCATATAGCAGTTCGTGCATACTGCAGAAACTTTTTGCATTTGGCTCCAAGCCCTGGCTTCTCACGGCCCAGACGAAGATTCCCATTCTTATGATTGCTTCGGGAGTAATTTGATGAAGGTAGACCTGATAGATCTTTAAAACCTCAACCACAAATCTATTTAAGGGGAACCGAAGCCCAGCTTTGAAAAAGCTTCGGAAGATCACGACTTCATTCTCTTCAGGAGTAGGCACAGTCTTCTCTCCATCATCTGCCCTCACAGTAGACATATCTCAAAAATATCTCCCCCTCATATTGTCAAGGTGACTCTGCTTAATAGTTGATTTTCCGAAGACCGAGTGACTTGGTCGCCACGGTCGATCTTCGGAGTCTTCACCTCCACTTTCCATATCATAACTATCACTTTCACCAGTATCTTCAGATAAACCTTCTAAAATCTCCCTAGTGATCTTCTCTGTATTTGTCTTTGCTATCGATTCAAGAAACCCAAGATTCTTCTGCTCAGAAAGGCTCAGCTTTGTTTCGGCAACAACTTTTTTATCTTGAGTCATCTTCGGAAATGTTGAAAATGTGCTCTTAAGGCCGAAGCTAAAAAATCTAAAAAGCCAGGCAAGCGTTGGTATGCAAGAGCTAAAAATTGGGAAAGCAAGAGCATATGGCAAGAAAGCGTGCCAAATGTGCTCGGGGTGTGCTCTTATTTATACGCCTAGTGCGTTGCAAGTGGGAGGGCCCCGCTTGTCATTGACTGTTGCTATTCTAGCAAAGGGAAGGTGTTTTTTCGGACCTTCGGCTTAAGGCCTTCGTCCATATCGCAATCTGAATTTATCATTCCAACAAATTAATATTGCGAGGGGCTACTGTTGGGGGCCTTCGGCTTCCGAAGGTCCTAAAAAACATGATTTAACAATGTTTCTGGAGAATGATACATGAACAGGTACCTTCGGACTTAGGTCAAAACCACAGTGTGAAGAAGCATAAAGAATACGAAGGATGGCGCAGAGCCGAAGCTGTGCGCAGGAGAGCTTCGGCGTGATAGCAGAAAGGAAACCGACTTAAAGGGGAAAAGGCTATTTAAACCCCGATGGATTACTATAGAGTTATTAGCAAATGTAAAGGGCATGGGTGTAATTTTACATGGGCTGCATCCCGTGCCTATAAATAGATGAACAGTGCTCCCGTACTGTTCATGCTAACTTAGCATTTGCTTTTGCGTCACGCTTGTACTTTTACCTTCTTTCAAGTCGAAGGTACCTTTGTAACTTATTATCATTTCTATTTTTCCATAATAATGAAATAGAAATGAGTTGATGGTAATACATAATTGTTTATATTACTTTTTGTATTTCATATGCCTCCTTCGTCATTTATATGTTATATTGACGAAGGTACGTCCTCCATATCCTTCGTCCGAAAATCATTATCTCTCAAGGGAAATAATGCTTCGAAGGACGAAGGACTCTAATGTTTAACATTTTCTGTGTTGCCTTGTTCTTAACTCATAGCATTTGAGAACAAGTCCCCAACAGGGGGGCTATTTATAGCCCAAAACCCTCAACTAGACATTACTGAAATCCTACACAATTCTTCTCTAGGCTGGTGCATCGGACCAGTCTGGTGCACCACTGAACCAGAAATAGTAGATGGCCCTTTGGGATTCTAATTGGCACCTTCCAAAACCGGCCGCCACGGGACCGCCACACGCCAGGTAGCTGTTGGAGTCGATTGTTGGAACCCAAACTACCTGTTGAATAGTCAATGTCTTATGCACCAATTGATTGGGCCGGTGTGCTAGAGGCTTTCGGTTTCTTCCTCAGCCTTCTCTTGGAAAGTTGTCTGTCGCACCACCGAACTCGTCTAGTGCGCCAAGCCAGTGCGCCAAGCCATTGAGACTCTTCTACAGGGCTCTCTAGTATAGTGAACTAGCACACCATTGCATTGGTCCGATGCGCTAGGCCACCAAGGCCATCTGTAGGGCTCTCTAGTAACTCGGTTCGGTGCACCACCAGACAGGTCCGGTGAGCCCTAGACAACATAGGTGAAGTCCTTCTTAGCCGAAACTTCTTCAATTTGATTTGGCTGATCTTGAGAGCTATTCTATTACCTAGACAAACTTTATTAGAGTATGTCCACTTAGTCTAAGTGATAGGTTCATACCTTTAGCTCATCTCTAACTCAGGTTCCATGTTTCAACTCAAAACAGACACCAAAAAATACTTTTGGAATATATTACATCTATAACCTGTCCAAAGTGCTAAAATGTTTCTAAGGGCAATTAGAACTTATTCAAACCTGTGAATCGATCACAGCTCACCTTTTCTAAGTTTTGTTCGTTTCTAGCCTCGTTTGAGTTGAGCATTGGATTTCAAACCTCAATTTGACTTAAATGAATCTGCAAGTGTGTGCTTAGCAAACCGGTTAGCTCTCGAGGTTGTGTTGATCATGAATCACTAAGTTGTGTATAAAAATGGAGTTCATTGTCGTCTACCTAGACTTATTTATGTGGGTTTTCATTTGTCATGCCACGATGTTTCACATGTTAAAATCAAACTCCTAAAGATGTGAGAATGCATATATTTATAACTGAGGTGTTGTTTGGTTCACATATTTGTAACGTGAATGGTAATCGATAATGTTAAACTATGTTTGTTTAAATCCAACCGTAATCAGGTACCACACTAAAAATTGATACAGTCCTATTTAAACTTGTTATCACTCATAATCGAGTGTGAATCATTACCGTCGTCATTTACGTTACATTTTGTGAACCAAACGACACATGAAATAAATGTGATTTTACAAGGAAATAAAACACACACACCAAGCAACAGTTTTTCTCAAATAGTGGTTTTATTTGATCGACATCTCCACTATCATGGAAGAGTATGCACAACTTCACGCTGTGGTTTCCAGTTTCCCTATCGCCGTGTGGCCATCCAACTCAGAGCACGTGACGTGTTCAGGCGTCTGACCATGTGATGTGGACCTCACCGACGTCCATATGGAGCCCGAGCGCCTTCCAAACATCGCGGGAGGAATCCACGATGTTGTTGCAGCCCCTCCCTGGGAGTCACACTCGTCCACGACCCGTGCCCTCACGGTGCGCCCGCTGTCCGATGTGATGCGGATAGCCTCGCCACACCTCTTCCCTCCTGCGTACCGCGAGGACAACGCCACGATCAGGTCGTCGTCGCTGTGGAAAACAGCCATCACATGATGCTGCACCGCCGCCGTCCTCGCCTCGCTTGAAATCGTTCACCGTCATCACAACAGGGGTGCCGTCGCTGTCGTGGTCGCCGTGCGCTGGCTTGCCGTGCTGCCGGGCTGAGGCGCAAGAGAGCGGAAACAGAGCTAGGATGGCAATGGCTACGGTAATCTTGGTCTTCGCCATTGCTGTTAATTCCTTGGCTTGATAGGGGTGCAGGTGCTCGGGATACACTTGCTCTATCTTAGTGTGTATATGTACTCGTGCTCTCACTTCTCGGATCGTTGGGTTCGATAGGAGGTTAATGGCCCTATATGAGACGAATGTGTTGTATCAGGAACCGATGCTAGTTATCTGTATGTGATGGTGTATGTGTTAGGCGGCTGTCAGCTCACTGCGATGTTGCCATATCCTCTCGGTAAGTCCTACGGAAGAACAGCTTATGAGCAAGCCGCTGTGTTTGGAAGCTGAAGCTAGAAAGCCCCGGATGTTTCACTGGCTGATCAACCAACGCAATCTGATACTTCACGTCCAAAACCCATGCAGAAAAGGATACAAGTTCGAAAGTTTGGTTCCCTTCACTACCGGAATCGACGGCTTTGCCGAGTGCCTGAAGCACTCGGCAAAGCCTTAAAAACACTCGGCAAAGTCTTTGTCGAGTGTCGCACTCGGCAAAGAGGGCTTGGCACACAGTGCATCGGCAAAGCCTTCTTTGCCGAGTACTTTTTCTCGGGCACTCGGCAAAGTGGTTTGCCGAGTGCCAGAGAACACTCGGCAAAGAAAAGCAGTCGTTACGACGCTGGGTGACGGAGACGGCGTCTTTGCCGAGTGTCCCCAGTGACACTCAACAAAGGAGTTACCTTTGTCGAGTGTCTGCCTGACAGCACTCGGCAAAGAATCCGCCATAGGAGTCCCCATGTCTGGTACTTTGTCGAGTGCTTGGTATGGCACTCGGCAAAGCGTGCTTCTTTGCCGAGTGCCAGAGTCATTACACTTGGCAAAGAACCTATACCGGTGCCCAGGTCTTGGTTGTTTGCCGAGTGCTATGGTTCTGACACTCGGCAAAGCACCTCTTTGCCGAGTGTTACACTCGGCAAAGTGACCAGTACACACCTTTTTTATTTGTTTTCTCTATTCCATCCAAACAAACAAAAGATATTTCACAGATATCACATATATACATCACAGATCATCATAGACATATATAGCCAACACAAACAGTATTAACACAAATTCTGACATAAGTTGAGAGGTTCTCAACACAAACAGTATTAACAGAAGTTCAGAAGTATCAACACAAGTTCACAAGGCCACACAAGTATTCAACATAAGTTTTGTGTTCGAAACACTAAAAACATAACTCTCATGGAGGTGGGCGGTTGGACTAGTGCTGCGTTGGGCTGTACCCTTCATGAGAGTTGTTGGATGCCGCCCCAGATTGGCCCTGCATAGAGAACAAATTGCATGTGTTATACCAGATGCATTACCAACATGTAACTACAATTTTGATACTCACGGGAGTATGGAACAAAGCAGGGTCAACTGCAGGGAACAATGGAGGTGGCGGAACGAAACCCTGTGCGGCGCCAAGGCTCTGCATGTACTGGAACATCTCCGCCATCCTTTGATCAGCCGCTCGACAAAGGCAAAGCTCCTGGCACTCGGCAAAGGCCCGGATTCCGGTAGTGCTTGTTGTCACAAGTGATGATGATTAGACTTGGTCAGTCTTCCGTCTACTGCTAGCCAAGGTAAATATTGTGTACAAACTCTTATATATGTGGTATAAAAAATAATGTAAATATGCATATATATTAAGTCTAGCTAGGGTTAATTATTATGAAAATTCCAAAGAGCTGTATGCAAAACACATATATTATATTCTTAGAAAGTGAAAGACCTATATTATATTCTTCAAGAATATAAGACTTGTATATAAAATCTCTGCAGATTTATGATCGAGCTTAAAATTTAAGATTAATATGGGTCTTTGTTGTTGTTTTTTCAAAAACAAACAAATCTGAATTTATATCACACGTGACCTACTTTATACTTCCGTTGTTGCTGATCAGGCGCCAAACACTAAGAGGTATACCGACAGCGGTGCTCTCTACGACGGTGTGGACACTCCGCGGCCTAGGGCCGGACGGTTCGCGATCGTGTGGTAGGAGCGGGTCTTCCTTGCGTCGAGTCAGACGATCCGCGCCGGACGGACCACGTGTGTGCAGGGGCGACGAGGTTCGCCAATAACACCCGGATCTCGCCCCCTGAGAGGGACCTATTAGGGAGGAGAGATCCTAAGGTTGTCTTGGGGTCAGCAAACCACCCAAGACGCCTACAGATGACGTAGAGCCGAAAAGAGGTGAAGATGGAGATCGAGAAGACTATGTTACTACTACTCCTAGGGCATGAAAATAAAGGAATGGAAGTTAGATTGATTTGGTTCGATTGTTGGTGTCTGCAATCGACCGTATGTATATATATATAAGTGGAAGGTTTGGACCCATTCCTAGGCGTTCCCCAGCAGAAACCACGAGTTTAGATGGATAAACACGCACGGAAAAAGGGGCTTAACCGCCTGATCTATGACCTTAGCATGGAAAAGGTAGACGATTCCCCTACTCCCTCGCTGACGGGTGGCCCCTTGTAGTTTGGAGGTTCTTATATCGTGCGATCTCTCTGACCGGTGGATCCCAAGGGCCCAAGGATCTTTTTCCCGACAAGTCATATCCAACGGTTAACAATTAAGTTAATAGTGCATAAAAACTCATCATGACTAGGTGGGTGCGGTGGCCAGCGGCTCATGGTGCGGAGGCGGGAGCTAGGGCAACAGAGGTAGCGAGCGCGGGCAGCCCGCGAGAGGAAGCAGACACCCGCAATTTCTGTATGGATCGTGGATGTCTGTATAGACGATGTATTTGTTAATTGGATTATTGGTGACTTTTAGAATTGTTTGGCATGTCTTGAATTTGTATAATGAGACGCTTGACTTGTATGTTAACGATATGGTCGTCGTGTTAATGTTTCGACACGAACATGGCTATATCATTAATTTGTTGTGCCATGGGCTTGCGAGTGAGTCCGTCAAAACCTATGGAGCGTAACATGGTCTAATATTGCCATATCTACACATGGTCATGCGGTGCATACAATTTGGTTGTCTATAAAAAATGGCATTCATTGCCATCTACCTAGACTTTTTTTATCTGGGTCTTCATTTGTCATGCCATGATGCTTGACATATAGCAGATCAAACTCACAAAGGCGTTAGTATGTATATATTTAGAACTGAAATGAATATGTTTTCACAAGGAAATAAAGCACATCCACCATGCAACAGTTTGTTGTGAAAGGGAAGTTTTATTCGATCGTATAGACCTTTCCACTGTCAAGTAGAGAGTGTAGTTGTAATAGTTGGTAAGACAGAACCGCACGCTGTGGTTTCCAGTTTCTCCGTCGGCGGGCGGCCATCCAACTCGGTGAGTGGCGTGTTCAGGCGTCGGACCACGTGACGTGGACCTCGCCGACATCAGTATGGAGCCCGAGCGCCTTCCAAACAGCGCGGGAGGAATCCACGATGTTGTTGCGGCATCCTCCATGGGAGTCGCACTCGTCCACGACCCGTGCCCTCACGGTACGCCCGCTCTCCGCTGTAATGCGGATAGCCTTGCCACACCTCTTCCCTCCTGCGTACCACCGCGAGGACAGCGCCACGATCAGGTCGTCGTCGCTGTGGAAACGGCCATCACACGATGCTGCACCGCCGCCGTCCTCGCCTCGCTTGAAACCGTTCACCGTCATCACAGCAGGGGTGCCGTCACCGTCGTGATCACCGTGCGCTGGCTTGCCGTGCCGCCGGGCTGCGGCGCAAGAGACCTGAAACAGAGCTAGGATGGCAATGGCTACGGCAATCTTGGTCTTCGCCATTGCTGTTTATTCCTTGGCTCGACAGGGGTGCAGGTGCTCGGCATACACTCTGGCTCTATCTTAGTGTGTATATGTAGCCGTGCTCTCACTTCTCGGATCGTTGTATTCGATATGAGGTTAATGGCCCTATCTGAGACGAGTGCGTTGTATCAGGAACCGATGCTAGCTATCTGTATGTGATGGTGTTTGTGTGAGGCGGCTGTCAGCTCACTGCGATGTTGCCATATCCTCTCGGTAAGTCCTACGGAAGAACAGCTGACGAGCAAGCCTGCGTTTGGAAGCTGAAGCTGGAAAGCCCCGGATGTGTGCTTCATCTTTCCACTGGCTGATCAACCAAGGCAATCGCATACTTCACGTCCAAAACCCATGCAGAAAAAAAGGATACGAGTTCGAAAGTTTGGTTCCCTTGCTGTCACAAGTGGTGATCATTAGACTTGGTCAGTCTTCCGTATACTGCTAGCCAAGGTAACTATTGTGTACAAACTCTTATATATGCGGTATAAAAAAATGTAAATATGCATAAATAGAAAGTCTAGCTAGGGTTAATTATTCTGAAAATTCCAAAGAGTTGTATGCAAAACACCTAAATTAATACAATTTTTAGAAAGTGTAAGACCTATATTCGTCAAGAGTATAAGACCTGTATATAAAATCTCTGCAGATTTATGATCGAGCGTAAAATTTAAGATTAATATTGGTTCTTGTTGTTTTTTAAAAACAAATCTCAATTTACATCACGTGACCTACTTTATACTTATGTTGGCGCAGATCTGCCGTCAATCACTTAGTGTGTACAGGTGGCGGTGCTCTCTACAGCGGCGTGGACGGTTCACGGCCTATGACCGGACAGTCCGCGACCCTACGGTTGGAGCAGGTCTTTCCTGTGTCGAGTCGGACGATCCGCGCCTGGGGCCGGACAGTCCGCGCGTGCGCATGGGCGACGATGTTCGCCAACAGCATTTGGATTTCGCCCCGTGGGAGGGACCCGTCAGGGAGGATAGATCCTAGGGTTGTCTTGGGGTCGATAGGCCACCCAAGGCGTCCCAAGATGACGTAGAACCGAATAGAGGTGAAGATGGAGATCAAGAAAGCTACGTTACTACTACTCCTAGGGCATGAAAATATAGGAATGGAAGTTAGATTGATTTGGTTCGATTGTTGGCGTCTACAATCGACCGTGCCCCTTCATATATATAGGGGGAGGTCTAGACCCGTTCCTAGCGTTTCCCAACATTAACCGCGAGTTTAGATGGATAAACACGCACGGAGAAAGGGCTTAAATGCTTGATCTGATCTTAGCACACAAAAGGTAGACGATTCTCCTACTCCCTCGCTGATGGGTGGCCCATAGTAGTTCGGACGTTCTTATATCATGCGATCTCTCTTACCTGTGGACTCCAAGGGCCCGTGGATCTTTTCCCTAACAAGTCATATCCAACGGTTACCAATTAAATTAATAGTGCATAAAAACTCATCGTGAGTAGGTGGGTGCATGGCCAGCGGCTGATGGTGCGGAGGCGGGAGCTAGGGCAACAGAGGTAGTGAGCGCGAGCACAGCGAGAGGAAGCAAACACCCCAATTTGTGTATGGATCGTGGATGTCTATGTACAGACGATGCATTTGTTAATTAGATTATTGGTGACTTTTAGTAATTTTTGTTCGACATGTCTTGAATTTGTGTAATGAGATGCTTGACTTGTACGTTAACGATATGGTCACCGTGTTAACGTTTTGACATGAACATGGCTATAGCATTAATTTGTTGTGCCATGGGCTTGCGAGTGAGTCCGTCAGAACCTATGGAGCGTGACAGGGTCTAATATTGCCATATCTAAACATTGTCATGCCATGCATACAATTTGGTTGTCTATAAAAATGGAATTCATTGCCATCTACCTAGACTTTTTTATCTGGGTCTTCATTTGTCATGCCATGATGCTTGACATATAACAGATCAAACTCACAAAGGCGTCAGTATGTATATATTTAGAACTGAAATGAATATGTTTTCATAAGGAAATAAAGCACATACACCATGCAACAGTTTGTTGTGAAAAGGAAGTTTTAACAAAGCATCTATCAAACAATACTAAACCTAGCAATAGTACTTAACTATCATATACTCACTATACCAGGGGAATTAACCATCGTATACTAAATTAATAAAGCATCTTAATTAACTTAATTATCCTAGCAATTATACTAAACCCTAAATCGTAAACCAAAAAAGGAAGTTTACCTTGACGTGGTTCCGGGGTGGTTATGGGTGGTCGGTGCCGAGGATAGTGGGCGGGGCTGAGGACGTGTGGCCGGTGGCGGGGGCGACTGCTGAGTGTGCGCGGGGCGCGAGCGAGGCTAGGGAGAAGCACGCGGCGGCGTGAGCCGTAGGCTATGCCGGCGAGCGGTGATGCGGTGGGTGTGGGGGTGGTGAGCGAGCAAGCGAGCGAGAGAGAGAAATAAGAAACACCAGGGTTATGGAAAACCTCTTTGCAGAGTGCCCGCGATCCAGCACTCGGTATAGATTTTTTAATTTAAAAATATACTTTGCCGAGTGTTTTGGATCTGACACTCGACAAAGTGTTTTTTGCCGAGTGCCCATTGGCAAGCACTCGACAAAGATTGTTTTAATTTTTTTTTAAATTCTTTGCCGAGTGTCCCCCGACACACACACGGCAAAGAATACAACTTTCTCGGAACATTCTCAAATATTGTTGAAGAAAAAAATGAAAATATACTTTGCCGAGTGTCTGCCGGGGGACACTCGGCGAAGATTGTTTTATGTCGAGTGTCAACGTCTGCCGCTTGATAAAGTTAACGGTCGTCAGCTATAGATGGCTGCTGACGGCCCTTTGCGGAGCGTCGCGTTATGCCAAGAGTTTGACACATAGAAAGGGGACTTTGCCGAGTGTCCATCTATGTCGAGTGTCTCACTCTCAGTAAACGTGGTCATTGCCAAGAGTCTTATTTCGCCGAGCACTCGACAATGAGTCGAATTCTGGTAGCGGTGCTAGCTGAGGACCCAAGGTAAAGTTTAATTATTTTTCTCTCAATCGTACAAGGGTTTAGCCTACTGCTACTCGAGTATAGATGGCAACGCATAAAATATCCACGCATACTGACATCATGTGTTCGTATTCACCAGCAATATACATTTCCCATGTTCTACAAATCATTGCAAAATTATTTATCCAAAGTTTAAAATCTTAGAAAAAGAAATATATATATATATATTGTATTTATATATTACACCTGGGTGCAATCAATATAGAGAATGCACTCAGGCCGAACCTACGCACCAGGAGCACCTGGTCCGAGCCAACCGCCCCACCCAGGCCGAACCGACGCTTCGTCTTCGTCCCTCCCGCACGCTTCCGACACTTTACGTCAACAACCTGTAGCATGAATTTGACAACCTACGATTATTGTTTTGTTTAACAGATTTTTGGACATAGTTATATAGAAGTTGCAATCACACCAGACCAGCAGTTGCAATTACACCAGACAGCAGTTGCAATCATTGTTTGTTTAACAGAGTTTTGGACATAGTTATATAGAAGTTGCAATCACACCAGACCAGCTGCAATTACACCAGACAACAGTTGCAATCATTATTTGTTTAACAGATTTTTGGACATAGTTATATAAGTTGCAATCACACGAGACCAGCAGTTGCAATTACATCAGACCAGCAGTTGCAATCATATTTTTTTAACAAAATTTACCAGAGTTATTCAGTACTTGCAATCACATCAGAGCAACTCAGCAGTTGCATCCACACCACACCAGCATATGCAATCATTTTGTTTACATTTTTTAACAGATATTTAGGTAGAATTATACAGCAGTTGCAATCACACCTAATGCGGGGTTGCAATCACACCACACCAGCAGTTGCAATCACACCACACCATGGATCTAGGGTTAGAGGATCGGAGGAAGGAGTCGGCGGGTCAGGGAGGCGCGACGGTGGGGGACAGGGAGGCGCGCTGACAGAGAGGCGCGCGGCGGCGCGGGGACAGGGAGGCGCTCGGCGGCGGCGGGGGAGAGGGTGGCGCGGGGACAGGGAGGTGCGCGTACAGGAGGGCCAAGGGCGTGCTCTTATGGGGAGGCGTGCTCGGGGTGTTAGGTGCTCTGGTCGGACAGGGAGTATTGGGGTTTGTGCATCCACAAACTAAAATACACATGGGTGCATTTTAGTGCCGGTATATATATAATGGAAGCCCTGGCCTTCTCGGATCGTTGGGTTCGATAGGAGGTTAATGGCCCTATATGAGACGAATGTGTTGTATCAGGAACCGATGCTAGTTATCTGTATGTGATGGTGTATGTGTTAGGCGGCTGTCAGCTCACTGCGATGTTGCCATATCCTCTCGGTAAGTCCTACGGAAGAACAGCTTATGAGCAAGCCGCTGTGTTTGGAAGCTGAAGCTAGAAAGCCCCGGATGTTTCACTGGCTGATCAACCAACGCAATCTGATACTTCACGTCCAAAACCCATGCAGAAAAGGATACAAGTTCGAAAGTTTGGTTCCCTTCACTACCGGAATCGACGGCTTTGCCGAGTGCCTGAAGCACTCGGCAAAGCCTTAAAAACACTCGGCAAAGTCTTTGTCGAGTGTCGCACTCGGCAAAGAGGGCTTGGCACACAGTGCATCGGCAAAGCCTTCTTTGCCGAGTACTTTTTCTCGGGCACTCGGCAAAGTGGTTTGCCGAGTGCCAGAGAACACTCGGCAAAGAAAAGCAGTCGTTACGACGCTGGGTGACGGAGACGGCGTCTTTGCCGAGTGTCCCCAGTGACACTCAACAAAGGAGTTACCTTTGTCGAGTGTCTGCCTGACAGCACTCGGCAAAGAATCCGCCATAGGAGTCCCCATGTCTGGTACTTTGTCGAGTGCTTGGTATGGCACTCGGCAAAGCGTGCTTCTTTGCCGAGTGCCAGAGTCATTACACTTGGCAAAGAACCTATACCGGTGCCCAGGTCTTGGTTGTTTGCCGAGTGCTATGGTTCTGACACTCGGCAAAGCACCTCTTTGCCGAGTGTTACACTCGGCAAAGTGACCAGTACACACCTTTTTTATTTGTTTTCTCTATTCCATCCAAACAAACAAAAGATATTTCACAGATATCACATATATACATCACAGATCATCATAGACATATATAGCCAACACAAACAGTATTAACACAAATTCTGACATAAGTTGAGAGGTTCTCAACACAAACAGTATTAACAGAAGTTCAGAAGTATCAACACAAGTTCACAAGGCCACACAAGTATTCAACATAAGTTTTGTGTTCGAAACACTAAAAACATAACTCTCATGGAGGTGGGCGGTTGGACTAGTGCTGCGTTGGGCTGTACCCTTCATGAGAGTTGTTGGATGCCGCCCCAGATTGGCCCTGCATAGAGAACAAATTGCATGTGTTATACCAGATGCATTACCAACATGTAACTACAATTTTGATACTCACGGGAGTATGGAACAAAGCAGGGTCAACTGCAGGGAACAATGGAGGTGGCGGAACGAAACCCTGTGCGGCGCCAAGGCTCTGCATGTACTGGAACATCTCCGCCATCCTTTGATCAGCCGCTCGACAAAGGCAAAGCTCCTGGCACTCGGCAAAGGCCCGGATTCCGGTAGTGCTTGTTGTCACAAGTGATGATGATTAGACTTGGTCAGTCTTCCGTCTACTGCTAGCCAAGGTAAATATTGTGTACAAACTCTTATATATGTGGTATAAAAAATAATGTAAATATGCATATATATTAAGTCTAGCTAGGGTTAATTATTATGAAAATTCCAAAGAGCTGTATGCAAAACACATATATTATATTCTTAGAAAGTGAAAGACCTATATTATATTCTTCAAGAATATAAGACTTGTATATAAAATCTCTGCAGATTTATGATCGAGCTTAAAATTTAAGATTAATATGGGTCTTTGTTGTTGTTTTTTCAAAAACAAACAAATCTGAATTTATATCACACGTGACCTACTTTATACTTCCGTTGTTGCTGATCAGGCGCCAAACACTAAGAGGTATACCGACAGCGGTGCTCTCTACGACGGTGTGGACACTCCGCGGCCTAGGGCCGGACGGTTCGCGATCGTGTGGTAGGAGCGGGTCTTCCTTGCGTCGAGTCAGACGATCCGCGCCGGACGGACCACGTGTGTGCAGGGGCGACGAGGTTCGCCAATAACACCCGGATCTCGCCCCCTGAGAGGGACCTATTAGGGAGGAGAGATCCTAAGGTTGTCTTGGGGTCAGCAAACCACCCAAGACGCCTACAGATGACGTAGAGCCGAAAAGAGGTGAAGATGGAGATCGAGAAGACTATGTTACTACTACTCCTAGGGCATGAAAATAAAGGAATGGAAGTTAGATTGATTTGGTTCGATTGTTGGTGTCTGCAATCGACCGTATGTATATATATATAAGTGGAAGGTTTGGACCCATTCCTAGGCGTTCCCCAGCAGAAACCACGAGTTTAGATGGATAAACACGCACGGAAAAAGGGGCTTAACCGCCTGATCTATGACCTTAGCATGGAAAAGGTAGACGATTCCCCTACTCCCTCGCTGACGGGTGGCCCCTTGTAGTTTGGAGGTTCTTATATCGTGCGATCTCTCTGACCGGTGGATCCCAAGGGCCCAAGGATCTTTTTCCCGACAAGTCATATCCAACGGTTAACAATTAAGTTAATAGTGCATAAAAACTCATCATGACTAGGTGGGTGCGGTGGCCAGCGGCTCATGGTGCGGAGGCGGGAGCTAGGGCAACAGAGGTAGCGAGCGCGGGCAGCCCGCGAGAGGAAGCAGACACCCGCAATTTCTGTATGGATCGTGGATGTCTGTATAGACGATGTATTTGTTAATTGGATTATTGGTGACTTTTAGAATTGTTTGGCATGTCTTGAATTTGTATAATGAGACGCTTGACTTGTATGTTAACGATATGGTCGTCGTGTTAATGTTTCGACACGAACATGGCTATATCATTAATTTGTTGTGCCATGGGCTTGCGAGTGAGTCCGTCAAAACCTATGGAGCGTAACATGGTCTAATATTGCCATATCTACACATGGTCATGCGGTGCATACAATTTGGTTGTCTATAAAAAATGGCATTCATTGCCATCTACCTAGACTTTTTTTATCTGGGTCTTCATTTGTCATGCCATGATGCTTGACATATAGCAGATCAAACTCACAAAGGCGTTAGTATGTATATATTTAGAACTGAAATGAATATGTTTTCACAAGGAAATAAAGCACATCCACCATGCAACAGTTTGTTGTGAAAGGGAAGTTTTATTCGATCGTATAGACCTTTCCACTGTCAAGTAGAGAGTGTAGTTGTAATAGTTGGTAAGACAGAACCGCACGCTGTGGTTTCCAGTTTCTCCGTCGGCGGGCGGCCATCCAACTCGGTGAGTGGCGTGTTCAGGCGTCGGACCACGTGACGTGGACCTCGCCGACATCAGTATGGAGCCCGAGCGCCTTCCAAACAGCGCGGGAGGAATCCACGATGTTGTTGCGGCATCCTCCATGGGAGTCGCACTCGTCCACGACCCGTGCCCTCACGGTACGCCCGCTCTCCGCTGTAATGCGGATAGCCTTGCCACACCTCTTCCCTCCTGCGTACCACCGCGAGGACAGCGCCACGATCAGGTCGTCGTCGCTGTGGAAACGGCCATCACACGATGCTGCACCGCCGCCGTCCTCGCCTCGCTTGAAACCGTTCACCGTCATCACAGCAGGGGTGCCGTCACCGTCGTGATCACCGTGCGCTGGCTTGCCGTGCCGCCGGGCTGCGGCGCAAGAGACCTGAAACAGAGCTAGGATGGCAATGGCTACGGCAATCTTGGTCTTCGCCATTGCTGTTTATTCCTTGGCTCGACAGGGGTGCAGGTGCTCGGCATACACTCTGGCTCTATCTTAGTGTGTATATGTAGCCGTGCTCTCACTTCTCGGATCGTTGTATTCGATATGAGGTTAATGGCCCTATCTGAGACGAGTGCGTTGTATCAGGAACCGATGCTAGCTATCTGTATGTGATGGTGTTTGTGTGAGGCGGCTGTCAGCTCACTGCGATGTTGCCATATCCTCTCGGTAAGTCCTACGGAAGAACAGCTGACGAGCAAGCCTGCGTTTGGAAGCTGAAGCTGGAAAGCCCCGGATGTGTGCTTCATCTTTCCACTGGCTGATCAACCAAGGCAATCGCATACTTCACGTCCAAAACCCATGCAGAAAAAAAGGATACGAGTTCGAAAGTTTGGTTCCCTTGCTGTCACAAGTGGTGATCATTAGACTTGGTCAGTCTTCCGTATACTGCTAGCCAAGGTAACTATTGTGTACAAACTCTTATATATGCGGTATAAAAAAATGTAAATATGCATAAATAGAAAGTCTAGCTAGGGTTAATTATTCTGAAAATTCCAAAGAGTTGTATGCAAAACACCTAAATTAATACAATTTTTAGAAAGTGTAAGACCTATATTCGTCAAGAGTATAAGACCTGTATATAAAATCTCTGCAGATTTATGATCGAGCGTAAAATTTAAGATTAATATTGGTTCTTGTTGTTTTTTAAAAACAAATCTCAATTTACATCACGTGACCTACTTTATACTTATGTTGGCGCAGATCTGCCGTCAATCACTTAGTGTGTACAGGTGGCGGTGCTCTCTACAGCGGCGTGGACGGTTCACGGCCTATGACCGGACAGTCCGCGACCCTACGGTTGGAGCAGGTCTTTCCTGTGTCGAGTCGGACGATCCGCGCCTGGGGCCGGACAGTCCGCGCGTGCGCATGGGCGACGATGTTCGCCAACAGCATTTGGATTTCGCCCCGTGGGAGGGACCCGTCAGGGAGGATAGATCCTAGGGTTGTCTTGGGGTCGATAGGCCACCCAAGGCGTCCCCAAGATGACGTAGAACCGAATAGAGGTGAAGATGGAGATCAAGAAAGCTACGTTACTACTACTCCTAGGGCATGAAAATATAGGAATGGAAGTTAGATTGATTTGGTTCGATTGTTGGCGTCTACAATCGACCGTGCCCCTTCATATATATAGGGGGAGGTCTAGACCCGTTCCTAGCGTTTCCCAACATTAACCGCGAGTTTAGATGGATAAACACGCACGGAGAAAGGGCTTAAATGCTTGATCTGATCTTAGCACACAAAAGGTAGACGATTCTCCTACTCCCTCGCTGATGGGTGGCCCATAGTAGTTCGGACGTTCTTATATCATGCGATCTCTCTTACCTGTGGACTCCAAGGGCCCGTGGATCTTTTCCCTAACAAGTCATATCCAACGGTTACCAATTAAATTAATAGTGCATAAAAACTCATCGTGAGTAGGTGGGTGCATGGCCAGCGGCTGATGGTGCGGAGGCGGGAGCTAGGGCAACAGAGGTAGTGAGCGCGAGCACAGCGAGAGGAAGCAAACACCCCAATTTGTGTATGGATCGTGGATGTCTATGTACAGACGATGCATTTGTTAATTAGATTATTGGTGACTTTTAGTAATTTTTGTTCGACATGTCTTGAATTTGTGTAATGAGATGCTTGACTTGTACGTTAACGATATGGTCACCGTGTTAACGTTTTGACATGAACATGGCTATAGCATTAATTTGTTGTGCC
The DNA here is from genome assembly GCF_902167145.1 of Zea mays. Classification (NCBI taxonomy): domain Eukaryota; kingdom Viridiplantae; phylum Streptophyta; class Magnoliopsida; order Poales; family Poaceae; genus Zea; species Zea mays. The sequence continues at coordinate 234,461,794 of NC_050096.1, read as the reverse complement.
ATGGGCTTGCGAGTGAGTCCGTCAGAACCTATGGAGCGTGACAGGGTCTAATATTGCCATATCTAAACATTGTCATGCCATGCATACAATTTGGTTGTCTATAAAAATGGAATTCATTGCCATCTACCTAGACTTTTTTATCTGGGTCTTCATTTGTCATGCCATGATGCTTGACATATAACAGATCAAACTCACAAAGGCGTCAGTATGTATATATTTAGAACTGAAATGAATATGTTTTCATAAGGAAATAAAGCACATACACCATGCAACAGTTTGTTGTGAAAAGGAAGTTTTAACAAAGCATCTATCAAACAATACTAAACCTAGCAATAGTACTTAACTATCATATACTCACTATACCAGGGGAATTAACCATCGTATACTAAATTAATAAAGCATCTTAATTAACTTAATTATCCTAGCAATTATACTAAACCCTAAATCGTAAACCAAAAAAGGAAGTTTACCTTGACGTGGTTCCGGGGTGGTTATGGGTGGTCGGTGCCGAGGATAGTGGGCGGGGCTGAGGACGTGTGGCCGGTGGCGGGGGCGACTGCTGAGTGTGCGCGGGGCGCGAGCGAGGCTAGGGAGAAGCACGCGGCGGCGTGAGCCGTAGGCTATGCCGGCGAGCGGTGATGCGGTGGGTGTGGGGGTGGTGAGCGAGCAAGCGAGCGAGAGAGAGAAATAAGAAACACCAGGGTTATGGAAAACCTCTTTGCAGAGTGCCCGCGATCCAGCACTCGGTATAGATTTTTTAATTTAAAAATATACTTTGCCGAGTGTTTTGGATCTGACACTCGACAAAGTGTTTTTTGCCGAGTGCCCATTGGCAAGCACTCGACAAAGATTGTTTTAATTTTTTTTTAAATTCTTTGCCGAGTGTCCCCCGACACACACACGGCAAAGAATACAACTTTCTCGGAACATTCTCAAATATTGTTGAAGAAAAAAATGAAAATATACTTTGCCGAGTGTCTGCCGGGGGACACTCGGCGAAGATTGTTTTATGTCGAGTGTCAACGTCTGCCGCTTGATAAAGTTAACGGTCGTCAGCTATAGATGGCTGCTGACGGCCCTTTGCGGAGCGTCGCGTTATGCCAAGAGTTTGACACATAGAAAGGGGACTTTGCCGAGTGTCCATCTATGTCGAGTGTCTCACTCTCAGTAAACGTGGTCATTGCCAAGAGTCTTATTTCGCCGAGCACTCGACAATGAGTCGAATTCTGGTAGCGGTGCTAGCTGAGGACCCAAGGTAAAGTTTAATTATTTTTCTCTCAATCGTACAAGGGTTTAGCCTACTGCTACTCGAGTATAGATGGCAACGCATAAAATATCCACGCATACTGACATCATGTGTTCGTATTCACCAGCAATATACATTTCCCATGTTCTACAAATCATTGCAAAATTATTTATCCAAAGTTTAAAATCTTAGAAAAAGAAATATATATATATATATTGTATTTATATATTACACCTGGGTGCAATCAATATAGAGAATGCACTCAGGCCGAACCTACGCACCAGGAGCACCTGGTCCGAGCCAACCGCCCCACCCAGGCCGAACCGACGCTTCGTCTTCGTCCCTCCCGCACGCTTCCGACACTTTACGTCAACAACCTGTAGCATGAATTTGACAACCTACGATTATTGTTTTGTTTAACAGATTTTTGGACATAGTTATATAGAAGTTGCAATCACACCAGACCAGCAGTTGCAATTACACCAGACAGCAGTTGCAATCATTGTTTGTTTAACAGAGTTTTGGACATAGTTATATAGAAGTTGCAATCACACCAGACCAGCTGCAATTACACCAGACAACAGTTGCAATCATTATTTGTTTAACAGATTTTTGGACATAGTTATATAAGTTGCAATCACACGAGACCAGCAGTTGCAATTACATCAGACCAGCAGTTGCAATCATATTTTTTTAACAAAATTTACCAGAGTTATTCAGTACTTGCAATCACATCAGAGCAACTCAGCAGTTGCATCCACACCACACCAGCATATGCAATCATTTTGTTTACATTTTTTAACAGATATTTAGGTAGAATTATACAGCAGTTGCAATCACACCTAATGCGGGGTTGCAATCACACCACACCAGCAGTTGCAATCACACCACACCATGGATCTAGGGTTAGAGGATCGGAGGAAGGAGTCGGCGGGTCAGGGAGGCGCGACGGTGGGGGACAGGGAGGCGCGCTGACAGAGAGGCGCGCGGCGGCGCGGGGACAGGGAGGCGCTCGGCGGCGGCGGGGGAGAGGGTGGCGCGGGGACAGGGAGGTGCGCGTACAGGAGGGCCAAGGGCGTGCTCTTATGGGGAGGCGTGCTCGGGGTGTTAGGTGCTCTGGTCGGACAGGGAGTATTGGGGTTTGTGCATCCACAAACTAAAATACACATGGGTGCATTTTAGTGCCGGTATATATATAATGGAAGCCCTGGCCTTCCATTAGTACCAGGAAGCCCCAGCCAGGTATAGCCACGTCCCGTACCAGCGTGTGTTCCATCGGGCACGGGTTCTTACTCGGATAGATTTTACCGTAAAACATGAACTAAAACAGCGTAAATGATTACGAATTTTAGCGTCAATCGTAGATCTGTTTCGAAACGGCGAATGCGGGCCGAAAATTACGGCGTAAAAATCTCACGCGTCCCATCGTGATCGGGTTCTGACTCGGACAGATTTTAGCGTAAAACATGAACCAAAACAGCGTAAATAATTACGAATTTTAGCGTAAATCATAGATCTGTTTCGAAACGGCGAATGCGGCCCAAAAATTACGGCGTAAAAATCTCGCGCGTCCCATCATGATCGGGTTCTGACTCGGACAGATTTTAGCATAAAACATGAACCAAAACAACGTAAATGATTACGAATTTTAGCGTAAATCGTATATCTATTTCAAAACGGCAAATGAGGCCCCGAACTTACGGCGTGAAAATCTCGCGCGTCGTACACGGGTTCTGACTCTGGTAGATTTCAGCGTAAAACGTGAACCAAAATAGCATAAATCATCGATCTATTTCGTAACAATGAATGGGGCCTAAATTACTACGTGAAAATCGCACGCGTACGATCATGCGCAAGTTCTGGCTCGGGCGGATTTAAACTTAAAACATGAACCAAAATAGCACATCGTAAATGGGTATGAATTTTAGCGTAAATCGTCGATCTATTTCATAATGGCAAATGCCACGCATGAGGTTGCCGCAAAACACATCAATAAATGTCGTAAATTGGCGTAAAACCTATCAATAGATGTCATAAATTGGTGAAAAAGGCACCACGTGATTTGAGGTAATTATAGCATAAAATGCAAGCTAACTATCTACAGAACAAATGTTTCAGATTTTACAATAAGATACAAGAGATAATTATTCTTGTACTAAACAATGAGAAGGACATCTTCTTTTGGCAAGGCTTTCATAAAAGAGTACGTAGTCATCATCAATGTTACCACTGAACTTCTACGGTGAACTCATATGTTCAGTGCTTCGAATTAATGCAATAAAAAATAGAATTAATAAGGCGTATTTGAGGTGGTATATGTATGAGTACATGATGAACTGCACATTCCAAATACCCAGCTGACTTCAAGAAGAGATCAACAGTGGCTTCCCTACTCCCTGCATGCAACCACAGGTTTTATGTTGTCATGAGTCGTCACAGTGCACCAGCTGTAAAATATTTAGATCCAAGCATGTCATAGATCTGCAACAAAGATATAAAGGAGTCAATCATCATTAACATAACTGAAACAGAGATAAAAGGAGTCGGTCATTAATAACATAACTGAACCAAAACCAAATAAATCTGATCATTTGTATTTCATTCACAAAATTCTAGGTCATCACCTTCACTAGACATGAAAAGGAGCTTCCAGGTATATGATGATCGCCTCCATTCATCTCTGGAATGGTTCCTGCCACTTCAGTTGAACTGGAAGAGACATGAACATCACCTTCCTTCTGCAAAGAGAATAGAGATTAAATCAGATTAATAGCCACTTCGTATAATTCAACATTAGAAGAAAAATAAGCAGATATGCATAACTAAATCAGATTATCAACTGTCCTATTTTGTTATGATATCTGACTATATTCGGAGCAATTACAAGACATCATATTCAGGGTTATTGCTAGATGAAGCTCCCAAATTAAAAAAAAACAAGCAAGAAACTGATACATATACATTTATGAAATTCTGGTGTACGCACATCAACATATAAGAAATTATGAATATATGCTTCGTGAGACAAACATGATCATTTAGTATTTACCGTTAATAATGTGACTGAAATCAAATAAATGTCAACTCTTACCGGCTTATTGCTGAATGAAGAATTGCCATGGCCATTTTCTGAAACCTGTCAAAAGATAGAAATACAGCAAATGTCAACATTTCAACAGTGAGTATTAGGAATAGCAGCTGCATTTAATTTACAAGAAACATGTGAAAACATACATCCATGGCATCGTCATCTCCATCTCTCTTCCTTTTCTCTTAATTCAGGTGCCAAACAGTTCGACATCCTGCAGACATCAGGTCCTGGTGAAGACTCCAGTGTCCAAGAATTTTGTCCAGGTGCCTGCAATAAACCAGTTACAAATCCTTGTGAATTCTCATTTCCATCTGCTGGTCTGTTAATTGATAAAAAACTTAGGGTTACGGAATGGAGAACAAATGCCATGGAAGCAGTAACATACAGGCACACAGTGGAAGAGATGGCGCTCCCAAATATGTGAATCACAAGGATGCGGCATTGAGTACGGTGAGAAGTCAGTGTACTTGTTTGTCCTCCAAGTTGACCCACCATACACATGATACAGTGCAAAAGCTTAGCAGGCACTAGTGGAAGTTTCCACAATAGCTTATGAGCCTTAGTCCAGTACCTTGAAAGCACCAATGTAGTACTCATTCCCAAGCATATCCTGAACCATTCCCCGATACCGGACCAGGGTGTCTGGTTTGATCAATCCAAGATTTGACGAATCCAACACCTGAACCTGGAATTGATTTTGCTTTGGCATTAGAAGCCTCACTTACAAAAAACGATAAGAAAATGTGTACACCAGAAGGGAGACCCTTTACTCCTCCCCAAGTCCCCAGAATACGAAAACCCTAACACATGTTCTTGTTTGTGCAGATTATTGATGCATCCAAATTAAATGGGACACGATTTCTGCAACTACTAGTCAATTTATATCTTGAATCGCCACCCCCAATGGCCAGATCCATAGGCAAATCAGTGTCAAGTACCGGGGAAAACAGAAAGGACAAGGATTGATCCTTCACCTTGCCAAGATCGTCTTGCTCGAGGAGGAAGGAGCGGAAGAGGTCGCCGGCACCCCAGTCTTTGCCACGGAACGCCGCCACAGGGTCGGCTCCTCCAGACTCCACCGCAGCGGCAGCGGTCGTCCTCTCGAAGGTGGCGCGAACCGCGCCCAATGGGTTCCCGACGAGATCGTACTGCAGCCCCACCGTCTCTCTCTCTCTCTCTTCTGGATCTGGGCAGGGTCGTGCAACCGCTGCCACTGAAACCCTAGTTATCTCGCACACAACAGCCGTAGGGGAAGGTTGGATATAGTAGACGATTTTATATGATAATGTTAGGACGAAATAAGCATAAACTTATTTACAAAAAAGCGTAAAAGGTTTACTGACAATATTGGGTGACGAATGAGCGGTCAGGGCTTTCTCCAACTAAAGAGAGCCCAGGGCTCCTAATACATAAACTATGTATATATATGTTTTATCCTGTAATTAACAAACCCCCAGGTTGTTTGCTTCAAATTAAACCCAGCTATTCAGACTACTGCAGATGCAATCCATATAGACAAAATACTATAGAAGCAGTAGAAGCCGGTACAAATTAAAGTCAAGCAAACATGATGTCCTTTCTGGGATTATAAAAGGATGAGGAGGCGTCCCTCAAGATAGGGGACCAACGAACTGGACTTGGAGTATTATCTTTTCGAAGAGCTCGGACCAACATAAATCTTATGTCTCCTGTATTTTACCTTCATATTACTGGTCACGCGTATACTCCTTATAAATTCATCAAGAACTATCCATAATTCCTCAAAGTTGTAAAATGAATAAAAATCCATATCTAATTCATTTTAGATCCAAATTTAAAACTGTGTGGACATTAGCTATGGCAGATAGGATCAGAAGAAGGCTCTTTGGCCCCCATTTTGCTTGACTAGGCCTTGACTAGGATGCCCTAGAGGGCCTACATGTGAGGACTGTGGTGGAGAGATATTACGAGAGATTGCCACCAGATATTCTATCGTAGTCTAATACACACGAGAGATCATTTGTAAACATCTCGTAGTCAATCCTACCACACCTCCCTGAAAGAGGTGAAAGGTCTTGCAAACCATGACAAAATGGGTGGCCCCTAGTAGTTCGGAGGTTCTTATCTCGTGCGATCTCTTTGACCGGTGGACCCCAAGGGCCCTTGATCTTTTCCCTGACAAATCATATTCAACATTTACCAATTAAGTTAATAGTGCATAAAAACTCATCGTGACTAGGTGGGTGCGTGGACAGCGGCGGATGGTGCGTAGGCGGGAGCTAGGCAACAGACGTAGCGAGCGCGAGCACAGGGAGAGGAAGCAGACAAACCAATTTGTGTATGGATCGTGGATGTCTATGTATAGACGATGCATTTGCTAATTGGATTATTGGTGACTTTTAGTAGTTATTGTTTGGCATGTCTTGAACACGTTAATGTTCGACCTGAACATGGCTATAACATTAATTTGTTGAGATGTGGGTTTGCCAGTGAGCCCGCAGAATCTATGGAGCGTGACAGGGTCTAATATTTCCATATCTAAACATGGTCATGTCGTGCATACAATTTGGTTGTCTATAAAAAATGGAGTTCATTGCCATCTATCTAGACTTATTTATCTGGGTGGAAATAAAGCACATATACCAAGCAACAATTTGTTGTGGAAGGGAAGTTTTATTCGATCGTATCGACCTTTCCACTATCAAGTACGTGGAGAGTGTAGTGATAACAATTGGTAGGACAGAACCGCGCGCCGTGGTTCCCAATTTCTCCGTGGTCGGGCGGCCATCCAACTCGGTGTGTAGCGTGTTCAGGCGTCGTACCACGTGACGTGGACCTCGCCGACATCCGTATCGAGCCTGAGCGCCTTCCAAACGGCTCGGGAGGAATCCACGATGTTGTTGCGGCATCCTCCATGGGAGTCGCACTCGTCCACGACCCGTGCCCTCACGGTTCCGCCCGCTCTCCGCTGTGATGCGGATAGCCTCACCGCACCTCTTCCCTCCCGCGTACCACCGCGAGGACAGCGCCACGATCAGCTTGTCATCGCTGTGGAAACTGCCATCACACGATGCTGCGCCGCCGCCATCCTCACCTCGCTCGAAACCGTTTACCGTCATCACAGCAGGGGTGCCGTTGCCGTCGTGGTCGCCATGAGCTGGTTTGCCGTGCCGCCGGGCTGCGGCGCATGACACCTGAAGCAGAGCTAGCAGGATGGCGATGGCTACCGCAATCTTAGTGTTCGCCATTGCTGTTTATTAATTCGTAAGCTAGCTCGACCGAGGTGCTTGGGATACATTGGCTCTTAGGGTATATATGTAGGCGTGCTCTCACTTCTCGGATCGTTGAGTTCGATACGAGGTTAATGGCCCTATCCGATCGACACAAGTGGGTTGTATCAGGCTGTCAGGTCACTTCGATGTTGCCATATCATCTCGGTAAGTCCTGCGCAAGAACACAGCTGATGAGCAAGCTGCTGTGTTTGGAAGCTGAAGCTGGAAAGCCCCAGATGATTCGGTGGACGTGTGCTTCATCTGTTCATCATTCCACTGGCTGATCAACCTAGGCAATCGCATACTTAACGTCCAAAACCCATGCAGAAAAGGATGCGAGCTCGATACTTTGGTTCCCTATAAAAATAGCTAACGTGCCTTGCTGTCACAAGTGGTGATGATTAGACTTGGTCAGTCTTCAGTCGGATCAGCGGATAAAATAATTTTTCTCTCTCAACGGATAAAAATATTCCAAACTCGAGTATAGAGGGCAACGGATAAAATATCAACGCATACTGGCATCTTGTGTTCGCATTCACCAATCACCAGCAATATACATTAGCATTGTTCTACAAATTATTGCAAAAATATTTATTCAAAGTTTAAAATCTTATTAGTTTCGTGCAACTACAGTAGAATGTCACTTACTAATCATAAATGTAAGTTACATCACATGCACATTGGAAAACTACTGTAGGCCACTTAAGTCAGATCATCATACTAGGAAAAACAAATATAACTTTCTCATAGGTGATAAGCCACTTAATGCATGTTTGGTTCGTTACCTCAATTGCCACACTTTGCCTAACTTTTCTGTCTAAGGTTAGTTATTCAATTCGAATGGTTAACCTTAGGCAAAATGTGACACATTTAGCAACAAACCAAACATGCCCTAAGGTCTCTAGGATCTAGAGAGCCAATATACCTTATACCATAATTATTCAAGATTTTATTCTTACAATTTACAAGGTATAAAATTCACAATGCTAGAACTTTCCAGAATAGAATTCAAAGATAGTTTTGAGGATTAATCTACTATTTGATTCAAAGAAACTAAAACTTGACAAAACAACAATTTAACTACATATTTAGTATTGTCTACAAACTCTTATATATGTCGTATATAACAAATAATGTAAATATGCATAAATAGAAAGTCTAGCTAGTGTTAATTATTCTGAAAATTCCAAAGAGTTGTATGCAAAACACCTAAAATTATACAATTTTTAGAAAGTGTAAGACCTATTCTTTAAGAATATAAGACTTGTATATAAAATCTGCATATTTATGATCTAGCGTAGAATTTAAGATTATTATGGGGGTCTTCGTTGTTTTTTTGTTTTAGAAAAAAATCTCAATTTATATCACGTGACCTATTTTATGCTTGTAATGATTTTGAATCCATTCTATAGCCCTGATTTGTTAATACTTTCTATAGTCCGATTCGGTTGGATCTTGGATACCTTACACTACCGTAGACATATTTTTTTTGCCGAGTGCTAAGATGTTTGCCGAATGCTAAACCTCGAATACTCAGTAAAGATAAACTTTGTCGAGTGTCTTGCTCGATAAATAACAACACACGCCAAAAAAATTCTTTGCCAAGTGTCCAACTCTCAGCATAAAAATGCAGTTGGTAATGGATTCTTTGCTGAGTTTCCAACTCTTAGCAAAATAAGGCACTCAACAAAGCGTCGTCAGCAGCCGAAGGTAGCTGCTGGCCATTAACTATATCGAGTGCCCAAGAAAAACACTTGGCAAAAAATATTGTTTACTGAGTGTCATATGCAGACACTTGGCAATGAATGCTTTTGTCATATGCAGACACTTGGCAATAAAGTGTTTGCAATATCTATTAGATTTAGTACATTTAATTGAATTTCTTTAGATAATTCAAATTTAAACTACAAGTCACTCGAATAATGGAAAACAATAAATGCAAAATTGATATTCATGTTATTGAGGACAAGCCGCGGCCTTATTCAAGAACATACCAGAAAATTCGAACATCGTGTTCACGAAACATGAACGCGAACTTGCAATCCAGTTGTTTTAAAATTGTGTAAACCACAAACAAAGTCAGAAAATCATGAAACTTCTTGAGATGTCATGATATCATATGTGGTGTGTGATAAAAAATTAACATAGTTTCAACAAAGGCACTGCGCATGGGGGGCCACAGGAGCTTTCTTTGCAAGTGCCTCAGAGCCAGCACTTGTCAAGAAAGCCGCTTTGCTAAGTGCCTAGCCAAACACTCGGCAAAGTCTCCATCACTGGCCACCGTCACGACAACTTTACATTGTCGAGTACCAGCTGACACTCGACAATCTCATCATTCAACTTAACAATTGTTGAAGCATGATCGCTGCAATCATTTATGTCAAAATCCTTACACCTAGTGCAAATTGAAACATGCTAAAAGATGAACTAGCAACATTGAACTTTTCTATCCTAACATTCAAATCATCATTATCATTCTTAAGGCTAGAGATAGATGAATGGCACGAAGATAATTCAGTGGATAACAATTCATTCTTCTTTAATTCTAAAGCAAGCGATTTATCTACATCTACAATCTTATAATGCTCCTAAAAAAGTAAATCCTCTTGCTTTTCAATTAATCTATTGTTTTCATTCAAAGCATCAATTAATTCATTGATTTTAGCAATTTTGGTTCTATCTAATCTCTTAAACAAATCACTATAATCTACATCATCCTTATTATTAGATTCCTCATTGCTAGAAGAAGTATACTTACGTGTGTCTTGAGTAAATACCTTCGTCTCCTTAGCCATGCGACATGTGTGATGCTTGCTGGGGAACAGAGTTGATTTGTCGAAGGCGGAGGTGGTGAGTCCCACGTCGTGAGAGTCAGATAAAGAGCAGTACGAGTCCCATTTCTTGTTGATATGCGTCTCACCCTTCTTCTTGTAGAACTTCTTCTTCTCCTTTCCCTTGGCGTTCTTGTTTTGATCCTGGTCATCATTATCAGGACTATTTGCTGTGAAATGACCAGTCTTACCCCATTTGAAGCAGACACGCTTCCCCTTGATTTTTGTTTGTCGAAGAAGTCCTTGCGCTCCTTGAGTGCGGTCTTGAAGCGCTTGATCAAAAGTGTAATCTCTTCTTCATTAAGGTTGGCCGCCTCAACTTACGCCACCTTGCTTGGGAGCGCCTCCTTGTTGTTCGTTGCTTTAAGGGCAACGATTTGTGATTTGTTGCACTGGGGGATCCCGTTTACGGTGTTGTCGATGTACCTTGCCTCCTTGGCCATTGTTCGTTGACTCACGGACTTGCCAATGACCTCCTTGGGCATCATTTGGTGGTACCTAGGGTTCTCACAAATAGAGTTTAGAAGGTTTGGATCTAAAACAGCGAATGACCTTAGCATCAGTCGGACAACGTCGTGATCGGTCCATCTCGACCTCTCGTAGTTTTGCACTTGATTTACCAAAGATTTGAGCCTGTTGTATATCTCTTGTGGCTCCTCTCCTCTCTTTATAGTGAACCTCCCCATTTCTCCTTCAATTAGCTCCATCTTAGTGATCATGGTCATATCATTTCCTACATGAGCGATCTTCAATGTATCCCAAATTTCTTTGGTGTTGTCCAAACCAAGACAGTAGTAGCTTGGACATTTTTGTGAATTGATTCTTGAGCATCAATAGCATTATAATGATCATCATTGCTATCTAGCAATTGCATTCCATTTTCTAGGACATCCGAAATGCTAGGGTGGAGAAACAAAAGGTGACTACACATTTTATGACTCTGCCATGAATAGTAATCCGCATCATACTGAGGAGTCTTGCCAAGGGGAATAGAAAGCAAATGGGCTTTTGAGTTATAAGGAATGCGTGAATAATTAAGAGACGTTTTGCGTAGTTTTGTTTAAACATCTTTTTCTTGGAGGAGGAGGATGACTCAGCCTTTTGCGAAGAGGAAGAAGTGTCGCTCTCATAGTAGATGATCTTCTTGATGAGCCTCTTCTTTTCCCCTCCTTGTGTGCTCCCAAGTCGACCATCTTGTCTCCCTTAGGCTCGTTGTCGAGGGGAATCTTCTCCTTCTCATTGGACACCTTCCCCTAGCCTTTAGAGTCCATCTCTTTGGGCAGTTCGACCCAATGAAAGAGACCGACTCCGATACCAATTGAGAGCACCTGAGGGGGTGAATAGGTGATCCTACAAAAATCAAAACTAAAACACAAACTTGGTCTAGAATATTATATTGTAGTTAGTGCAATTTAAACCAAGCTTGATAGAGAAGAAGAGAGAAAAGTTCCATTCACTTGATTGCTCTTACAAGATGTAAATTAAACTAAGAGCAATATCACAAGTGAATAGAGAGAACTTAGGAAGAGGGAAAATCGCAAGAAAAAAATGACACAAGACATGTGATTTTTGCCGTGGTTCGGTCAAGCCTAGAATGCTTGCCTACTCCACGATGTCCCAATGGACAAGGGTTGCACTCAACCCCTCTCATGTGATCCAAAGATCAAACTTAAGTGCCACGGTCTTCCTTATCGATATCAATCCCTTTCACAAGGAATCTACACAGTTGGAGTCTCTTGCAATCTTACACAAAAACAGAGTTACAACATGAATAACACAAGGGAGATGTAGAACATACACACGAGTAGCAACACAACGCTAGAAATGAGATCACAAAAGTGCAACAACAAGAATCACAATAACAGCTTCGAAACAGCGCTTAAATTTCAGTAGAATCACAATATCACGTTGCGACAGAGTGTCAGAGAGTTGAGTAACTCTTGGAGTACTTGGATGCTGAAGGAGGTCACAATGAGGGTCCTTTTATAGCCCTAAATGAGCCCATAGCGTTGCTCCTTCCTTGCAAAAACATGCTAAAAGCTGACTATCAGCGGGCGCACCGGACCGGTCCAGTGCACCATCGGATCGGGTCCACATGCCCCAGTCCGAGATCATATTGGATGCCTGCCTGATCTGATGGGCACTAGACAGGTCTGTTGCATCTGTGGACCGGGTGCCACATTAGCTAGTCGTTGGCCAGCGCACCCCGTTGGAGAGTAGCCGTTGGAGGCGGTTCGGTGCTACACTGGACCATGAACAGTGATGGACATGTGAATTATAAAATCAGATCCCCAAGGCTTCATTGTTCATCCATACGGGTGGTCTGGTGCATCAGGTCGACCAGTGCCTAGGTCTTGGCCCTAACAGACCTAGTTAGCTGCACCATCGGACCGGTCCAGTGAGGCCTAGACCCGCACAACTTAGGCTCTGTTGAGCCTAAGTTCTCCAATCTTTTTCAGCTATTCTTGGGAGATTCCCTACGACTTAGACAAACATAGATAGCACATAATCCAATTGACTAAGTGTGGAAAACTCACCTCTTTGCCATAGTTTCCTTTGAATTTGCAATATGTCCAAAAATAAGTCCAAAATGCCCTTTTTGCTACACAAAGAGTTAGAGGCCAAAATCAAGTGCTAGAAACATTGTATTAGGCATAAGTAACTTATACAAACATTCAAACCTCATGTTCTTATTGTTTTACCACAAGTTGCACTTTTAGCCTCCAATTTTGCTCATTAGGACTTAAGTTCATCAATTTGCCTCCAAGGGGACCTATGCTCATACTCATATCAAAGTAGTTAGTCCAATGTGGTGTGTTGTACACCTAATTACCAAAACATGTAGAAATGACTATCTAGCACATTTACCTTTCAGTAGGAATGATATGCTAGCTCTTGAGTGACTTAGTAAAGACAAGAGGTTGGTTAGGGGGTGTTGGGGGCCTTCAGCTTCCGAAGGTCCTCAAAAAACATGATTTAACTATGTTTCTGGAGTATGATACATGAACAGGTACCTTCGGACTTAGGTCAAAACCACAGTGTGAAGAAGCACAAAGAATACAAAGGATGGCGCAGAGCTGAAGCTGTGCGCAGGAGAGCTTCAACGTGATAGCAGAAAAGGAAACCGACTTAAAGGGGAAAAGGCTATTTAAACCTCGGTGGATTACTATAGAGTTATCAGCAAATGTAAAGGGCATGAGTGTAATTTTACATGGGCTGCATCCCGTGCCTATAAATAGATGAACAGTGCTCCCGTACTGTTCACTCTGACTTGGCATTTGCTTTTGCGTCACGCTTGTACTTTTACCTTCTTTCAAGTCGAAGGTACCTTTGTAACTTATTATCATTTCTATTTTTCCATAATAATGAAATAGACATGAGTTGATGGTAATACATAATTGTTTATATTACTTTTTGTATTTCATATGCCTCCTTCGTCATTTATATGTTATATTGACGAAGGTAAGTCCTCCATAACCTTCGTCCGAAAATCATTATCTCTCAAGGGAAATAATGCTTCGAAGGACGAATGACTCTAATGTTTAACATTTTCTGTGTTGCCTTGTTCTTAACTCATAACATTTGAGAACAATTCCCCAACATTGGCGCCCACCTCCGGTGAACCCTTTTCGACCACCTTCGGCAAGCATCGACCTTCGTCATGCCACCAAAGAAAGCTTCAGCGACAGGGGCTGCTGCTCTGCAGCCGCTGTACCCGAACCAGGAGACCCTTTCTCTTCGAGAGGCCCGGAGCCAGAAGAGGAAAGCCACCAGTCCAATGCCCCACGAGGACGAGTTGGACCAAGAGATCAGGAATATGGAGATGCTTCATCAGCAAGTGCAAAAGAAGAAGGAAAAATGGCTCGGCTAGCTGACCTACAAAGGCAGATTGACGAAGCCACTGAAGAAGTACGCCATTTTGCTCAAGATGAGCAAGAACGAAGGCCCCAGCACAGGGAGCTTCATCAAGAAGGATTGTTTGATGATGATGGATGGTATGATGATTCCCATCATGGAAATTTTGCTTTTGATGATGCTTCTCCTCTGTCAACAGAACTGCAGGCTACACCTTGGCCTCCATCTTACAAACCACCTCAACTTCCCATGTACGACGGGCACTCAGATCCGAAGCAGTTTCTGATGCGCTACAAAGCTACCATATCTTCATATGGAGGTAATACTGCAGTCATGGCGAAATCTTTTGTCATGGTAGTAAAGAATGTTGCACAAACCTGGTACTTCTCTCTTCGGCCAGGAACAATCACATCATGGCAGAAGCTGAAGGACATGCTGATCACCAGTTTCCAAGGGTTTCAGACAAAGCCGGTTGCTGCTCAAGCTTTGTTCCAGTGCATGCAGGATCACGAGGAATACCTTCAGGCGTATGTCCGAAGGTTCTTGCGTCTGAGGGCACAAGCGCCAACAATGCCCAATGAAATTGTCATTGAGGCCATGATCAAGGGGCTTCGGCCCAATACTTCGCCAGGAAACCCCCTCAGACCTTGGAAAAATTGCTTCAGAAGATGGATGAATACATCCACGCTGATAATGACTTTCGTCAAAGACGGGAGGAAGCTTACAGATTCTCCGAGATGACCAGGGGCTTCGGAGGGAGGATTCACCCAAGGCACGTCAGATCAATCCACTCTACTCAGAATGACGACAGAGGAGGTCAGTAGCAGAGGCCGCAATATTCCTCCTAGGCTTCGGGGCAGCAACAAAGCTATCCTCAGCCTCCAGCTCCAAGGGGCCGAGGCGCCAGGGGCTTCGGTGGAAGGTTTGGAGATCAGCCCAGGAAAATTTATTGCATATTCTGCGGTGAGGACAAGGGCCATACTACAAGGATGTGCCATGTCACCATCCAGAAACAGAAGGAGATAGCAGAAGCTGCAGCCCAACAAAACCAGCCGAAGCAAGTTATGCATACTGCTTCGTATCATTCACCGTACATACCAGAGTATGTGGGTAACCATCCTGCAGTTTCTGTTACTTCGGCAAGCCAACATCAGGCATCTTGGTAACAGCCTCCACCTCCACCACCAATGCAACCTGCATATCCCCAAGGCCAGCAGCCAGAAGGGAGCCAACACACTCACCAGCAGCGAGACTTCAGGGAGCAGTCCGAAGCTCGCACAGTCAACAGTACTGTGCCAGAATCGAAGCACATCTACTAAGAGATATCCTACCTCTAAAACAGTTTTTACATTCATCATCATTTTCCTTTTCAAAAAAGAAGCAAACATTGAAAGCCTAGTTCTTTTGTTGTTTTCAATTTCTTGTAATAGCTTCGTCATTGTCATGATATAATATACCGTCTTCACAGACTCACGAAGTTCCAAAAGTCAGTAAAACACGAAAGTTGTTCTCAAGAGAACGCAGGGTTCACAATTATATTACAAGATTTGCCGAAGCAACAAAAGTCGTTGTAAGGAACGCAATGTAAGTTTGCCGAAACAAAAAGTCGTTCCTAAGGGAGCGCAGCGTAAGTTTTCTGCTCAAAAGTCGTTCAAAAGGGAATGCAGAGCTTACAGCGAAAAATAAACGCTGATTCCGCCAAAGTATAAGGCGAAGCGCGAAAAGTCAACGCGAATACCACCGAAGTAGAAGGCGAAGAAGCTCCTAAGGGAGGCTTACAGCGAAAAGTCAGTGCTGATACACCGAAAAATAAGCGGTGAAGCCGAAAAATAAACGGCAAAGAGATTGTGTGTTCTACTGAGGGAATGTGTGTGTATCTTCGGCAAAAACTTCATTCGCATACCATAACATCATCACATCATTCGCATAACATGACATCATACATCATATTGCATCAATGGCACAAGAAGGGGATACAATGTTGATCTTCGGAAATTGTTTCGAAGAAGTTGTGCCAAAGCACAAAATAAGTTTTGAAGAAGTACAGCTTTATCAACTTTAATATCAAAGGAGATCTATTGCTTACGAAGCATAATATTTTCATGGAATATGGATATTCTTCACGAAGCATGAAAAGAAGGGAAGGTGTTTTTTCGCCGAAGGCTAAAAAACGGTATGTACGTAAAGTTTCATGCATCGCAAAGAACTGAATTACAAACAAGCTTATATATTATATTCAAAACAATAAAATTTTACACACTTTGTTCAGCAAATATTACATCAATATTCTGAATGTTTTTACAACAATAGCTATTCTTCTTTTAAAACTGCATTTGCAGCTTCGTTTAGTAGTTGAGTCACAACTTCGTCCATAATAGCTTCGGCCATCTTAGTAATTTCATCTTCCTTTTTCTCTTCGGGGTCGGCCAATGACTCGAAGGGCTCCGGGGGAGGAGATAGTTCAGCTGCGATACAAAACATAGATAAGTTCGAAGTCACAAAAATAAAACATAAAGTTAAAAACAAACAGGCAATACCTATCTGTTTCTCGAGTTCCGCAGCTTTCTCAGCCGCCTTCGCTGCTTCTCTCGTATCGTGAGTATGTTTTTCGCTCTTTTTTATTATCTCATGGGCCATCCCTCGGCCGCCATTTTCCCAAACATCAGTAAAGAATTTTCTGCCAGCTAAGTTTGCTTCGGCCGAGGGATCCTTCGTGTCATCAATAGAGAAAGCAGCTTCGGCTTGGGCCAAAATCTTCACATTTTCGCATCCTGCTTTCTCCAAAATGGATGCGACTCCTCTTGCACCAGAAAAGGCGCAAACGTCTCCACGGCCATTCAAAATTTCCTCGAAGGCATCGGCTTCGCTGCTGATCCATTCGATTGGGCCCTCGGGATCGCCTCTTACGAAGTTGTCCTCGCTGGAGTATGCGCCGACGCTGGCGAAACTAGTCTTAATTTTTCCCACACATTCTATGGATTTTTCATAACATCTTTCTTTTGAAGACCAAAGTTCTGCAGTTGTTTTCTCCCAATAATTTTTCCAGTAATCACTGGCGTCTCGGTCAGCTTCGGCAATTGCACATTTTAATTTTGCTTCTGCCAGCTGTTTCCGAAGATCTTCAATTTTGCATTTCTGGGCTTCGGCTTGGGCTTTTGAAGTAGCTTCGTCCTCTTTTATCTTGTTCACCAATGAGTTCAAAATTTTATCTTTTTCAAGACCTTCGTTTCTTAGTTCAATTACCTCGAAATGAAGGTTGTTCAAAGCTATAGTGCATCCTTCATCTTCGGCACTTTTTTGCGCCCTGAGGGCGTTGCTAAGAATTAGGCCCTGTGGAAAGAGTGCGGTATTAAGTATAAGCAAATAAGAAAATCTTTTGTTTTTAAAGTACAAAAAGTTTATTCTCGTACCTTTAAGCTATTATATGCTATGCTGTCGGCTAATTCATCTTTTGATAGCACCGAGAGCCCGTCTTCTAGTGTCGGGAATCCGAAGCTTTTGCTCATCTCCCGGCAGACAGAGATCTCCTTGCTGTCTGGGAGACAATACAAGAAGTCTTCTTCTCCGCTGCCATTGAATATCAACGCCCCTTTTGGATATTTCAGTCTTTGGGCATAATATTGAGCTTCTCGCTTTTCTTCTGCAGATAACCTTTTTCTCGAAGCATGTCGTACAATATAATCGAGAGCTTCGGAAGATGCTTCGGGTGTGGGAGTGGCAGTTTGTTCAGACAGAAGTTGTTCTGAAGCTTCTCTTTCCATTTCTTTATCTCCAATTTCCAGGGATTTCTTTTTGGCGGGCTCTGAGGGCCCAGCTTCGGGTTTGGCATGCCTCTTTGCAACTTCGACTTCAGTTTGCTTTGTTTCAATTTGCATTTTTGAAGCTTCGACTGTTTTCCCTGGAGTAGAGCTTGAAGTCTTTATTTCTTCCAGTACATCTAGTACGTGGACCATCCTTTTCCTCTTAGGGGTAACTGTAAGATCTTTTTGTGCCTTCGACACTGTCACCTCTGCCAAAGGACTTGTAACTTCTGATATCTTTGTTCTCTCGACCTCCGGTTCACCCAATTTGGTCACTGGTGCCTTCGGCGTTGCAGCCGGCTCTTCAGTCTTCTGCATAAGCGCAACTTCTTTGGCTTCGTTAGCCGAAGAGCTCTCACCGCCAAATTCAGGCACTGTGGCCGTTTCAATGTAGCGTGGTCGGTGAGTGAGGACCTTCACTTTCTTCCTCTTCGGCGTAGGCTCACTAGAGACAACCGAAGCAACATCTTTCACAGGAGCCGCACCTTTCCGTTTCTGACCCCGTAGTGGGTACCGGTAGTCAGGGTACACAAATCCTATAGCATCAAAAACTCTATTTAGTATCTTCTTTTTCCGGTTCCCGAAGGCCGCAGATAATGCGTTATCTTCTGCTCTTGAGTACGGCCCAACCAATTCATCACTTATAGCTTCGACACATTTCAACCAGTCATCATCCGGCTCAACAAACTTACCTTCATATCTGAAGGTGTATTTTAACCGAACTAGTTCTCCTTCGTCAGTCTTAGTGACAGTCTCCTTCGGCATTTCTCACTTTTCTACAAGTGGCCATACTCTAAAAGCTATATGCTCCTGGATTAGGTCCCTTGTCCCGATGAAAGAACAAACTGTGCCGAAAGCTCTTCGGCATCCTTCGTCCGCCTCGTCAATCTCCACCTTCGGCTTCCGAAGGCCGAAGCGCTGCCAGATAGGGCGCATGATTATCTATTTAATGTCTTCTCATGCCTTTAAATCATTTTTCACATAGAACCATTCTTTCATCCAGTCTCCATGCCATCTCTTCCGAAAAGTCGGCACTGGGGAGCTTGAGCCAGAGCTGGGCAACGAAGCTATAGCAGCCAAAATTGTTATGATACTGTTCTTTACCCTAGGGCTTCGTCTCATATAGCAGTTCGTGCATACTGCAGAAACTTTTTGCATTTGGCTCCAAGCCCTGGCTTCTCACGGCCCAGACGAAGATTCCCATTCTTATGATTGCTTCGGGAGTAATTTGATGAAGGTAGACCTGATAGATCTTTAAAACCTCAACCACAAATCTATTTAAGGGGAACCGAAGCCCAGCTTTGAAAAAGCTTCGGAAGATCACGACTTCATTCTCTTCAGGAGTAGGCACAGTCTTCTCTCCATCATCTGCCCTCACAGTAGACATATCTCAAAAATATCTCCCCCTCATATTGTCAAGGTGACTCTGCTTAATAGTTGATTTTCCGAAGACCGAGTGACTTGGTCGCCACGGTCGATCTTCGGAGTCTTCACCTCCACTTTCCATATCATAACTATCACTTTCACCAGTATCTTCAGATAAACCTTCTAAAATCTCCCTAGTGATCTTCTCTGTATTTGTCTTTGCTATCGATTCAAGAAACCCAAGATTCTTCTGCTCAGAAAGGCTCAGCTTTGTTTCGGCAACAACTTTTTTATCTTGAGTCATCTTCGGAAATGTTGAAAATGTGCTCTTAAGGCCGAAGCTAAAAAATCTAAAAAGCCAGGCAAGCGTTGGTATGCAAGAGCTAAAAATTGGGAAAGCAAGAGCATATGGCAAGAAAGCGTGCCAAATGTGCTCGGGGTGTGCTCTTATTTATACGCCTAGTGCGTTGCAAGTGGGAGGGCCCCGCTTGTCATTGACTGTTGCTATTCTAGCAAAGGGAAGGTGTTTTTTCGGACCTTCGGCTTAAGGCCTTCGTCCATATCGCAATCTGAATTTATCATTCCAACAAATTAATATTGCGAGGGGCTACTGTTGGGGGCCTTCGGCTTCCGAAGGTCCTAAAAAACATGATTTAACAATGTTTCTGGAGAATGATACATGAACAGGTACCTTCGGACTTAGGTCAAAACCACAGTGTGAAGAAGCACAAAGAATACGAAGGATGGCGCAGAGCCGAAGCTGTGCGCAGGAGAGCTTCGGCGTGATAGCAGAAAGGAAACCGACTTAAAGGGGAAAAGGCTATTTAAACCCCGATGGATTACTATAGAGTTATTAGCAAATGTAAAGGGCATGGGTGTAATTTTACATGGGCTGCATCCCGTGCCTATAAATAGATGAACAGTGCTCCCGTACTGTTCATGCTAACTTAGCATTTGCTTTTGCGTCACGCTTGTACTTTTACCTTCTTTCAAGTCGAAGGTACCTTTGTAACTTATTATCATTTCTATTTTTCCATAATAATGAAATAGAAATGAGTTGATGGTAATACATAATTGTTTATATTACTTTTTGTATTTCATATGCCTCCTTCGTCATTTATATGTTATATTGACGAAGGTACGTCCTCCATATCCTTCGTCCGAAAATCATTATCTCTCAAGGGAAATAATGCTTCGAAGGACGAAGGACTCTAATGTTTAACATTTTCTGTGTTGCCTTGTTCTTAACTCATAGCATTTGAGAACAAGTCCCCAACAGGGGGGCTATTTATAGCCCAAAACCCTCAACTAGACATTACTGAAATCCTACACAATTCTTCTCTAGGCTGGTGCATCGGACCAGTCTGGTGCACCACTGAACCAGAAATAGTAGATGGCCCTTTGGGATTCTAATTGGCACCTTCCAAAACCTGGCCGCCACGGGACCGCCACACACCAGGTAGCTGTTGGAGTCGATTGTTGGAACCCAAACTACCTGTTGAATAGTCAATGTCTTATGCACCAATTGATTGGGCCGGTGTGCTAGAGGCTTTCGGTTTCTTCCTCAGCCTTCTCTTGGAAAGTTGTCTGTCGCACCACCGAACTCGTCTAGTGCGCCAAGCCAGTGCGCCAAGCCATTGAGACTCTTCTACAGGGCTCTCTAGTATAGTGAACTAGCACACCATTGCATTGGTCCGATGCGCTAGGCCACCAAGGCCATCTGTAGGGCTCTCTAGTAACTCGGTTCGGTGCACCACCAGACAGGTCCGGTGAGCCCTAGACAACATAGGTGAAGTCCTTCTTAGCCGAAACTTCTTCAATTTGATTTGGCTGATCTTGAGAGCTATTCTATTACCTAGACAAACTTTATTAGAGTATGTCCACTTAGTCTAAGTGATAGGTTCATACCTTTAGCTCATCTCTAACTCAGGTTCCATGTTTCAACTCAAAACAGACACCAAAAAATACTTTTGGAATATATTACATCTATAACCTGTCCAAAGTGCTAAAATGTTTCTAAGGGCAATTAGAACTTATTCAAACCTGTGAATCGATCACAGCTCACCTTTTCTAAGTTTTGTTCGTTTCTAGCCTCGTTTGAGTTGAGCATTGGATTTCAAACCTCAATTTGACTTAAATGAATCTGCAAGTGTGTGCTTAGCAAACCGGTTAGCTCTCGAGGTTGTGTTGATCATGAATCACTAAGTTGTGTATAAAAATGGAGTTCATTGTCGTCTACCTAGACTTATTTATGTGGGTTTTCATTTGTCATGCCACGATGTTTCACATGTTAAAATCAAACTCCTAAAGATGTGAGAATGCATATATTTATAACTGAGGTGTTGTTTGGTTCACATATTTGTAACGTGAATGGTAATCGATAATGTTAAACTATGTTTGTTTAAATCCAACCGTAATCAGGTACCACACTAAAAATTGATACAGTCCTATTTAAACTTGTTATCACTCATAATCGAGTGTGAATCATTACCGTCGTCATTTACGTTACATTTTGTGAACCAAACGACACATGAAATAAATGTGATTTTACAAGGAAATAAAACACACACACCAAGCAACAGTTTTTCTCAAATAGTGGTTTTATTTGATCGACATCTCCACTATCATGGAAGAGTATGCACAACTTCACGCTGTGGTTTCCAGTTTCCCTATCGCCGTGTGGCCATCCAACTCAGAGCACGTGACGTGTTCAGGCGTCTGACCATGTGATGTGGACCTCACCGACGTCCATATGGAGCCCGAGCGCCTTCCAAACATCGCGGGAGGAATCCACGATGTTGTTGCAGCCCCTCCCTGGGAGTCACACTCGTCCACGACCCGTGCCCTCACGGTGCGCCCGCTGTCCGATGTGATGCGGATAGCCTCGCCACACCTCTTCCCTCCTGCGTACCGCGAGGACAACGCCACGATCAGGTCGTCGTCGCTGTGGAAAACAGCCATCACATGATGCTGCACCGCCGCCGTCCTCGCCTCGCTTGAAATCGTTCACCGTCATCACAGCAGGGGTGCCGTCGCTGTCGTGGTCGCCGTGCGCTGGCTTGCCGTGCTGCCGGGCTGAGGCGCAAGAGAGCGGAAACAGAGCTAGGATGGCAATGGCTACGGTAATCTTGGTCTTCGCCATTGCTGTTAATTCCTTGGCTTGATAGGGGTGCAGGTGCTCGGGATACACTTGCTCTATCTTAGTGTGTATATGTACTCGTGCTCTCACTTCTCGGATCGTTGGGTTCGATAGGAGGTTAATGGCCCTATATGAGACGAATGTGTTGTATCAGGAACCGATGCTAGTTATCTGTATGTGATGGTGTATGTGTCAGGCGGCTGTCAGCTCACTGCGATGTTGCCATATCCTCTCGGTAAGTCCTACGGAAGAACAGCTTATGAGCAAGCCGCTGTGTTTGGAAGCTGAAGCTAGAAAGCCCCGGATGTTTCACTGGCTGATCAACCAACGCAATCTGATACTTCACGTCCAAAACCCATGCAGAAAAGGATACGAGTTCGAAAGTTTGGTTCCCTTCACTACCGGAATCGACGGCTTTGCCGAGTGCCTGAAGCACTCGGCAAAGCCTTAAAAACACTCGGCAAAGTCTTTGTCGAGTGTCGCACTCGGCAAAGAGGGCTTGGCACACAGTGCATCGGCAAAGCCTTCTTTGCCGAGTACTTTTTCTCGGGCACTCGGCAAAGTGGTTTGCCGAGTGCCAGAGAACACTCGGCAAAGAAAAGCAGTCGTTACGACGCTGGGTGACGGAGACGGCGTCTTTGCCGAGTGTCCCCAGTGACACTCAACAAAGGAGTTACCTTTGTCGAGTGTCTGCCTGACAGCACTCGGCAAAGAATCCGCCATAGGAGTCCCCATGTCTGGTACTTTGTCGAGTGCTTGGTATGGCACTCGGCAAAGCGTGCTTCTTTGCCGAGTGCCAGAGTCATTACACTTGGCAAAGAACCTATACCGGTGCCCAGGTCTTGGTTGTTTGCCGAGTGCTATGGTTCTGACACTCGGCAAAGCACCTCTTTGCCGAGTGTTACACTCGGCAAAGTGACCAGTACACACCTTTTTTATTTGTTTTCTCTATTCCATCCAAACAAACAAAAGATATTTCACAGATATCACATATATACATCACAGATCATCATAGACATATATAGCCAACACAAACAGTATTAACACAAATTCTGACATAAGTTGAGAGGTTCTCAACACAAACAGTATTAACAGAAGTTCAGAAGTATCAACACAAGTTCACAAGGCCACACAAGTATTCAACATAAGTTTTGTGTTCGAAACACTAAAAACATAACTCTCATGGAGGTGGGCGGTTGGACTAGTGCTGCGTTGGGCTTGTACCCTTCATGAGAGTTGTTGGATGCCGCCCTAGATTGTCCCTGCATAGAGAACAAATTGCATGTGTTATACCAGATGCATTACCAACATGTAACTACAATTTTGATACTCACGGGAGTATGGAACAAAGCAGGGTCAACTGCAGGGAACAATGGAGGTGGCGGAACGAAACCCTGTGCGGCGCCAAGGCTCTGCATGTACTGGAACATCTCCGCCATCCTTTGATCAGCCGCTCGACAAAGGCAAAGCTCCTCGGCACTCGGCAAAGGCCCGGATTCCGGTAGTGCTTGTTGTCACAAGTGATGATGATTAGACTTGGTCAGTCTTCCGTCTACTGCTAGCCAAGGTAAATATTGTGTACAAACTCTTATATATGTGGTATAAAAAATAATGTAAATATGCATATATATTAAGTCTAGCTAGGGTTAATTATTATGAAAATTCCAAAGAGCTGTATGCAAAACACATATATTATATTCTTAGAAAGTGAAAGACCTATATTATATTCTTCAAGAATATAAGACTTGTATATAAAATCTCTGCAGATTTATGATCGAGCTTAAAATTTAAGATTAATATGGGTCTTTGTTGTTGTTTTTTCAAAAACAAACAAATCTGAATTTATATCACACGTGACCTACTTTATACTTCCGTTGTTGCTGATCAGGCGCCAAACACTAAGAGGTATACCGACAGCGGTGCTCTCTACGACGGTGTGGACACTCCGCGGCCTAGGGCCGGACGGTTCGCGATCGTGTGGTAGGAGCGGGTCTTCCTTGCGTCGAGTCAGACGATCCGCGCCGGACGGACCACGTGTGTGCAGGGGCGACGAGGTTCGCCAATAACACCCGGATCTCGCCCCCTGAGAGGGACCTATTAGGGAGGAGAGATCCTAAGGTTGTCTTGGGGTCAGCAAACCACCCAAGACGCCTACAGATGACGTAGAGCCGAAAAGAGGTGAAGATGGAGATCGAGAAGACTATGTTACTACTACTCCTAGGGCATGAAAATAAAGGAATGGAAGTTAGATTGATTTGGTTCGATTGTTGGTGTCTGCAATCGACCGTATGTATATATATATAAGTGGAAGGTTTGGACCCATTCCTAGGCGTTCCCCAGCAGAAACCACGAGTTTAGATGGATAAACACGCACGGAAAAAGGGGCTTAACCGCCTGATCTATGACCTTAGCATGGAAAAGGTAGACGATTCCCCTACTCCCTCGCTGACGGGTGGCCCCTTGTAGTTTGGAGGTTCTTATATCGTGCGATCTCTCTGACCGGTGGATCCCAAGGGCCCAAGGATCTTTTTCCCGACAAGTCATATCCAACGGTTAACAATTAAGTTAATAGTGCATAAAAACTCATCATGACTAGGTGGGTGCGGTGGCCAGCGGCTCATGGTGCGGAGGCGGGAGCTAGGGCAACAGAGGTAGCGAGCGCGGGCAGCCCGCGAGAGGAAGCAGACACCCGCAATTTCTGTATGGATCGTGGATGTCTGTATAGACGATGTATTTGTTAATTGGATTATTGGTGACTTTTAGAATTGTTTGGCATGTCTTGAATTTGTATAATGAGACGCTTGACTTGTATGTTAACGATATGGTCGTCGTGTTAATGTTTCGACACGAACATGGCTATATCATTAATTTGTTGTGCCATGGGCTTGCGAGTGAGTCCGTCAAAACCTATGGAGCGTAACATGGTCTAATATTGCCATATCTACACATGGTCATGCGGTGCATACAATTTGGTTGTCTATAAAAAATGGCATTCATTGCCATCTACCTAGACTTTTTTTATCTGGGTCTTCATTTGTCATGCCATGATGCTTGACATATAGCAGATCAAACTCACAAAGGCGTTAGTATGTATATATTTAGAACTGAAATGAATATGTTTTCACAAGGAAATAAAGCACATCCACCATGCAACAGTTTGTTGTGAAAGGGAAGTTTTATTCGATCGTATAGACCTTTCCACTGTCAAGTAGAGAGTGTAGTTGTAATAGTTGGTAAGACAGAACCGCACGCTGTGGTTTCCAGTTTCTCCGTCGGCGGGCGGCCATCCAACTCGGTGAGTGGCGTGTTCAGGCGTCGGACCACGTGACGTGGACCTCGCCGACATCAGTATGGAGCCCGAGCGCCTTCCAAACAGCGCGGGAGGAATCCACGATGTTGTTGCGGCATCCTCCATGGGAGTCGCACTCGTCCACGACCCGTGCCCTCACGGTACGCCCGCTCTCCGCTGTAATGCGGATAGCCTTGCCACACCTCTTCCCTCCTGCGTACCACCGCGAGGACAGCGCCACGATCAGGTCGTCGTCGCTGTGGAAACGGCCATCACACGATGCTGCACCGCCGCCGTCCTCGCCTCGCTTGAAACCGTTCACCGTCATCACAGCAGGGGTGCCGTCACCGTCGTGATCACCGTGCGCTGGCTTGCCGTGCCGCCGGGCTGCGGCGCAAGAGACCTGAAACAGAGCTAGGATGGCAATGGCTACGGCAATCTTGGTCTTCGCCATTGCTGTTTATTCCTTGGCTCGACAGGGGTGCAGGTGCTCGGCATACACTCTGGCTCTATCTTAGTGTGTATATGTAGCCGTGCTCTCACTTCTCGGATCGTTGTATTCGATATGAGGTTAATGGCCCTATCTGAGACGAGTGCGTTGTATCAGGAACCGATGCTAGCTATCTGTATGTGATGGTGTTTGTGTGAGGCGGCTGTCAGCTCACTGCGATGTTGCCATATCCTCTCGGTAAGTCCTACGGAAGAACAGCTGACGAGCAAGCCTGCGTTTGGAAGCTGAAGCTGGAAAGCCCCGGATGTGTGCTTCATCTTTCCACTGGCTGATCAACCAAGGCAATCGCATACTTCACGTCCAAAACCCATGCAGAAAAAAAGGATACGAGTTCGAAAGTTTGGTTCCCTTGCTGTCACAAGTGGTGATCATTAGACTTGGTCAGTCTTCCGTATACTGCTAGCCAAGGTAACTATTGTGTACAAACTCTTATATATGCGGTATAAAAAAATGTAAATATGCATAAATAGAAAGTCTAGCTAGGGTTAATTATTCTGAAAATTCCAAAGAGTTGTATGCAAAACACCTAAATTAATACAATTTTTAGAAAGTGTAAGACCTATATTCGTCAAGAGTATAAGACCTGTATATAAAATCTCTGCAGATTTATGATCGAGCGTAAAATTTAAGATTAATATTGGTTCTTGTTGTTTTTTAAAAACAAATCTCAATTTACATCACGTGACCTACTTTATACTTATGTTGGCGCATGATCTGGCCGTCAATCACTTAGTGTGTACAGGTGGCGGTGCTCTCTACAGCGGCGTGGACGGTTCACGGCCTATGACCGGACAGTCCGCGACCCTACGGTTGGAGCAGGTCTTTCCTGTGTCGAGTCGGACGATCCGCGCCTGGGGCCGGACAGTCCGCGCGTGCGCATGGGCGACGATGTTCGCCAACAGCATTTGGATTTCGCCCCGTGGGAGGGACCCGTCAGGGAGGATAGATCCTAGGGTTGTCTTGGGGTCGATAGGCCACCCAAGGCGTCCCCAAGATGACGTAGAACCGAATAGAGGTGAAGATGGAGATCAAGAAAGCTACGTTACTACTACTCCTAGGGCATGAAAATATAGGAATGGAAGTTAGATTGATTTGGTTCGATTGTTGGCGTCTACAATCGACCGTGCCCCTTCATATATATAGGGGGAGGTCTAGACCCGTTCCTAGCGTTTCCCAACATTAACCGCGAGTTTAGATGGATAAACACGCACGGAGAAAGGGCTTAAATGCTTGATCTGATCTTAGCACACAAAAGGTAGACGATTCTCCTACTCCCTCGCTGATGGGTGGCCCATAGTAGTTCGGACGTTCTTATATCATGCGATCTCTCTTACCTGTGGACTCCAAGGGCCCGTGGATCTTTTCCCTAACAAGTCATATCCAACGGTTACCAATTAAATTAATAGTGCATAAAAACTCATCGTGAGTAGGTGGGTGCATGGCCAGCGGCTGATGGTGCGGAGGCGGGAGCTAGGGCAACAGAGGTAGTGAGCGCGAGCACAGCGAGAGGAAGCAAACACCCCAATTTGTGTATGGATCGTGGATGTCTATGTACAGACGATGCATTTGTTAATTAGATTATTGGTGACTTTTAGTAATTTTTGTTCGACATGTCTTGAATTTGTGTAATGAGATGCTTGACTTGTACGTTAACGATATGGTCACCGTGTTAACGTTTTGACATGAACATGGCTATAGCATTAATTTGTTGTGCCATGGGCTTGCGAGTGAGTCCGTCAGAACCTATGGAGCGTGACAGGGTCTAATATTGCCATATCTAAACATTGTCATGCCATGCATACAATTTGGTTGTCTATAAAAATGGAATTCATTGCCATCTACCTAGACTTTTTTATCTGGGTCTTCATTTGTCATGCCATGATGCTTGACATATAACAGATCAAACTCACAAAGGCGTCAGTATGTATATATTTAGAACTGAAATGAATATGTTTTCATAAGGAAATAAAGCACATACACCATGCAACAGTTTGTTGTGAAAAGGAAGTTTTAACAAAGCATCTATCAAACAATACTAAACCTAGCAATAGTACTTAACTATCATATACTCACTATACCAGGGGAATTAACCATCGTATACTAAATTAATAAAGCATCTTAATTAACTTAATTATCCTAGCAATTATACTAAACCCTAAATCGTAAACCAAAAAAGGAAGTTTACCTTGACGTGGTTCCGGGGTGGTTATGGGTGGTCGGTGCCGAGGATAGTGGGCGGGGCTGAGGACGTGTGGCCGGTGGCGGGGGCGACTGCTGAGTGTGCGCGGGGCGCGAGCGAGGCTAGGGAGAAGCACGCGGCGGCGTGAGCCGTAGGCTATGCCGGCGAGCGGTGATGCGGTGGGTGTGGGGGTGGTGAGCGAGCAAGCGAGCGAGAGAGAGAAATAAGAAACACCAGGGTTATGGAAAACCTCTTTGCAGAGTGCCCGCGATCCAGCACTCGGTATAGATTTTTTAATTTAAAAATATACTTTGCCGAGTGTTTTGGATCTGACACTCGACAAAGTGTTTTTTGCCGAGTGCCCATTGGCAAGCACTCGACAAAGATTGTTTTAATTTTTTTTTAAATTCTTTGCCGAGTGTCCCCCGACACACACACGGCAAAGAATACAACTTTCTCGGAACATTCTCAAATATTGTTGAAGAAAAAAATGAAAATATACTTTGCCGAGTGTCTGCCGGGGGACACTCGGCGAAGATTGTTTTATGTCGAGTGTCAACGTCTGCCGCTTGATAAAGTTAACGGTCGTCAGCTATAGATGGCTGCTGACGGCCCTTTGCGGAGCGTCGCGTTATGCCAAGAGTTTGACACATAGAAAGGGGACTTTGCCGAGTGTCCATCTATGTCGAGTGTCTCACTCTCAGTAAACGTGGTCATTGCCAAGAGTCTTATTTCGCCGAGCACTCGACAATGAGTCGAATTCTGGTAGCGGTGCTAGCTGAGGACCCAAGGTAAAGTTTAATTATTTTTCTCTCAATCGTACAAGGGTTTAGCCTACTGCTACTCGAGTATAGATGGCAACGCATAAAATATCCACGCATACTGACATCATGTGTTCGTATTCACCAGCAATATACATTTCCCATGTTCTACAAATCATTGCAAAATTATTTATCCAAAGTTTAAAATCTTAGAAAAAGAAATATATATATATATATTGTATTTATATATTACACCTGGGTGCAATCAATATAGAGAATGCACTCAGGCCGAACCTACGCACCAGGAGCACCTGGTCCGAGCCAACCGCCCCACCCAGGCCGAACCGACGCTTCGTCTTCGTCCCTCCCGCACGCTTCCGACACTTTACGTCAACAACCTGTAGCATGAATTTGACAACCTACGATTATTGTTTTGTTTAACAGATTTTTGGACATAGTTATATAGAAGTTGCAATCACACCAGACCAGCAGTTGCAATTACACCAGACAGCAGTTGCAATCATTGTTTGTTTAACAGAGTTTTGGACATAGTTATATAGAAGTTGCAATCACACCAGACCAGCTGCAATTACACCAGACAACAGTTGCAATCATTATTTGTTTAACAGATTTTTGGACATAGTTATATAAGTTGCAATCACACGAGACCAGCAGTTGCAATTACATCAGACCAGCAGTTGCAATCATATTTTTTTAACAAAATTTACCAGAGTTATTCAGTATTTGCAATCACATCAGAGCAACTCAGCAGTTGCATCCACACCACACCAGCATATGCAATCATTTTGTTTACATTTTTTAACAGATATTTAGGTAGAATTATACAGCAGTTGCAATCACACCTAATGCGGGGTTGCAATCACACCACACCAGCAGTTGCAATCACACCACACCATGGATCTAGGGTTAGAGGATCGGAGGAAGGAGTCGGCGGGTCAGGGAGGCGCGACGGTGGGGGACAGGGAGGCGCGCTGACAGAGAGGCGCGCGGCGGCGCGGGGACAGGGAGGCGCTCGGCGGCGGCGGGGGAGAGGGTGGCGCGGGGACAGGGAGGTGCGCGTACAGGAGGGCCAAGGGCGTGCTCTTATGGGGAGGCGTGCTCGGGGTGTTAGGTGCTCTGGTCGGACAGGGAGTATTGGGGTTTGTGCATCCACAAACTAAAATACACATGGGTGCATTTTAGTGCCGGTATATATATAATGGAAGCCCTGGCCTTCCATTAGTACCAGGAAGCCCCAGCCAGGTATAGCCACGTCCCGTACCAGCGTGTGTTCCATCGGGCACGGGTTCTTACTCGGATAGATTTTACCGTAAAACATGAACTAAAACAGCGTAAATGATTACGAATTTTAGCGTCAATCGTAGATCTGTTTCGAAACGGCGAATGCGGGCCGAAAATTACGGCGTAAAAATCTCACGCGTCCCATCGTGATCGGGTTCTGACTCGGACAGATTTTAGCGTAAAACATGAACCAAAACAGCGTAAATAATTACGAATTTTAGCGTAAATCATAGATCTGTTTCGAAACGGCGAATGCGGCCCAAAAATTACGGCGTAAAAATCTCGCGCGTCCCATCATGATCGGGTTCTGACTTGGACAGATTTTAGCATAAAACATGAACCAAAACAACGTAAATGATTACGAATTTTAGCGTAAATCGTATATCTATTTCAAAACGGCAAATGAGGCCCCGAACTTACGGCGTGAAAATCTCGCGCGTCGTACACGGGTTCTGACTCTGGTAGATTTCAGCGTAAAACGTGAACCAAAATAGCATAAATCATCGATCTATTTCGTAACAATGAATGGGGCCTAAATTACTACGTGAAAATCGCACGCGTACGATCATGCGCAAGTTCTGGCTCGGGCGGATTTAAACTTAAAACATGAACCAAAATAGCACATCGTAAATGGGTATGAATTTTAGCGTAAATCGTCGATCTATTTCATAATGGCAAATGCCACGCATGAGGTTGCCGCAAAACACATCAATAAATGTCGTAAATTTGCGTAAAACCTATCAATAGATGTCATAAATTGGTGAAAAAGGCACCACGTGATTTGAGGTAATTATAGCATAAAATGCAAGCTAACTATCTACAGAACAAATGTTTCAGATTTTACAATAAGATACAAGAGATAATTATTCTTGTACTAAACAATGAGAAGGACATCTTCTTTTGGCAAGGCTTTCATAAAAGAGTACGTAGTCATCATCAATGTTACCACTGAACTTCTACGGTGAACTCATATGTTCAGTGCTTCGAATTAATGCAATAAAAAATAGAATTAATAAGGCGTATTTGAGGTGGTATATGTATGAGTACATGATGAACTGCACATTCCAAATACCCAGCTGACTTCAAGAAGAGATCAACAGTGGCTTCCCTACTCCCTGCATGCAACCACAGGTTTTATGTTGTCATGAGTCGTCACAGTGCACCAGCTGTAAAATATTTAGATCCAAGCATGTCATAGATCTGCAACAAAGATATAAAGGAGTCAATCATCATTAACATAACTGAAACAGAGATAAAAGGAGTCGGTCATTAATAACATAACTGAACCAAAACCAAATAAATCTGATCATTTGTATTTCATTCACAAAATTCTAGGTCATCACCTTCACTAGACATGAAAAGGAGCTTCCAGGTATATGATGATCGCCTCCATTCATCTCTGGAATGGTTCCTGCCACTTCAGTTGAACTGGAAGAGACATGAACATCACCTTCCTTCTGCAAAGAGAATAGAGATTAAATCAGATTAATAGCCACTTCGTATAATTCAACATTAGAAGAAAAATAAGCAGATATGCATAACTAAATCAGATTATCAACTGTCCTATTTTGTTATGATATCTGACTATATTCGGAGCAATTACAAGACATCATATTCAGGGTTATTGCTAGATGAAGCTCCCAAATTAAAAAAAAACAAGCAAGAAACTGATACATATACATTTATGAAATTCTGGTGTACGCACATCAACATATAAGAAATTATGAATATATGCTTCGTGAGACAAACATGATCATTTAGTATTTACCGTTAATAATGTGACTGAAATCAAATAAATGTCAACTCTTACCGGCTTATTGCTGAATGAAGAATTGCCATGGCCATTTTCTGAAACCTGTCAAAAGATAGAAATACAGCAAATGTCAACATTTCAACAGTGAGTATTAGGAATAGCAGCTGCATTTAATTTACAAGAAACATGTGAAAACATACATCCATGGCATCGTCATCTCCATCTCTCTTCCTTTTCTCTTAATTCAGGTGCCAAACAGTTCGACATCCTGCAGACATCAGGTCCTGGTGAAGACTCCAGTGTCCAAGAATTTTGTCCAGGTGCCTGCAATAAACCAGTTACAAATCCTTGTGAATTCTCATTTCCATCTGCTGGTCTGTTAATTGATAAAAAACTTAGGGTTACGGAATGGAGAACAAATGCCATGGAAGCAGTAACATACAGGCACACAGTGGAAGAGATGGCGTTCCCAAATATGTGAATCACAAGGATGCGGCATTGAGTACGGTGAGAAGTCAGTGTACTTGTTTGTCCTCCAAGTTGACCCACCATACACATGATACAGTGCAAAAGCTTAGCAGGCACTAGTGGAAGTTTCCACAATAGCTTATGAGCCTTAGTCCAGTACCTTGAAAGCACCAATGTAGTACTCATTCCCAAGCATATCCTGAACCATTCCCCGATACCGGACCAGGGTGTCTGGTTTGATCAATCCAAGATTTGACGAATCCAACACCTGAACCTGGAATTGATTTTGCTTTGGCATTAGAAGCCTCACTTACAAAAAACGATAAGAAAATGTGTACACCAGAAGGGAGACCCTTTACTCCTCCCCAAGTCCCCAGAATACGAAAACCCTAACACATGTTCTTGTTTGTGCAGATTATTGATGCATCCAAATTAAATGGGACACGATTTCTGCAACTACTAGTCAATTTATATCTTGAATCGCCACCCCCAATGGCCAGATCCATAGGCAAATCAGTGTCAAGTACCGGGGAAAACAGAAAGGACAAGGATTGATCCTTCACCTTGCCAAGATCGTCTTGCTCGAGGAGGAAGGAGCGGAAGAGGTCGCCGGCACCCCAGTCTTTGCCACGGAACGCCGCCACAGGGTCGGCTCCTCCAGACTCCACCGCAGCGGCAGCGGTCGTCCTCTCGAAGGTGGCGCGAACCGCGCCCAATGGGTTCCCGACGAGATCGTACTGCAGCCCCACCGTCTCTCTCTCTCTCTTCTGGATCTGGGCAGGGTCGTGCAACCGCTGCCACTGAAACCCTAGTTATCTCGCACACAACAGCCGTAGGGGAAGGTTGGATATAGTAGACGATTTTATATGATAATGTTAGGACGAAATAAGCATAAACTTATTTACAAAAAAGCGTAAAAGGTTTACTGACAATATTGGGTGACGAATGAGCGGTCAGGGCTTTCTCCAACTAAAGAGAGCCCAGGGCTCCTAATACATAAACTATGTATATATATGTTTTATCCTGTAATTAACAAACCCCCAGGCTGTTTGCTTCAAATTAAACCCAGCTATTCAGACTACTGCAGATGCAATCCATATAGACAAAATACTATAGAAGCAGTAGAAGCCGGTACAAATTAAAGTCAAGCAAACATGATGTCCTTTCTGGGATTATAAAAGGATGAGGAGGCGTCCCTCAAGATAGGGGACCAACGAACTGGACTTGGAGTATTATCTTTTCGAAGAGCTCGGACCAACATAAATCTTATGTCTCCTATATTTTACCTTCATATTACTGGTCACGCGTATACTCCTTATAAATTCATCAAGAACTATCCATAATTCCTCAAAGTTGTAAAATGAATAAAAATCCATATCTAATTCATTTTAGATCCAAATTTAAAACTGTGTGGACATTAGCTATGGCAGATAGGATCAGAAGAAGGCTCTTTGGCCCCCATTTTGCTTGACTAGGCCTTGACTAGGATGCCCTAGAGGGCCTACATGTGAGGACTGTGGTGGAGAGATATTACGAGAGATTGCCACCAGATATTCTATCGTAGTCTAATACACACGAGAGATCATTTGTAAACATCTCGTAGTCAATCCTACCACACCTCCCTGAAAGAGGTGAAAGGTCTTGCAAACCATGACAAAATGGGTGGCCCCTAGTAGTTCGGAGGTTCTTATCTCGTGCGATCTCTTTGACCGGTGGACCCCAAGGGCCCTTGATCTTTTCCCTGACAAATCATATTCAACATTTACCAATTAAGTTAATAGTGCATAAAAACTCATCGTGACTAGGTGGGTGCGTGGACAGCGGCGGATGGTGCGTAGGCGGGAGCTAGGCAACAGACGTAGCGAGCGCGAGCACAGGGAGAGGAAGCAGACAAACCAATTTGTGTATGGATCGTGGATGTCTATGTATAGACGATGCATTTGCTAATTGGATTATTGGTGACTTTTAGTAGTTATTGTTTGGCATGTCTTGAACACGTTAATGTTCGACCTGAACATGGCTATAACATTAATTTGTTGAGATGTGGGTTTGCCAGTGAGCCCGCAGAATCTATGGAGCGTGACAGGGTCTAATATTTCCATATCTAAACATGGTCATGTCGTGCATACAATTTGGTTGTCTATAAAAAATGGAGTTCATTGCCATCTATCTAGACTTATTTATCTGGGTGGAAATAAAGCACATATACCAAGCAACAATTTGTTGTGGAAGGGAAGTTTTATTCGATCGTATCGACCTTTCCACTATCAAGTACGTGGAGAGTGTAGTGATAACAATTGGTAGGACAGAACCGCGCGCCGTGGTTCCCAATTTCTCCGTGGTCGGGCGGCCATCCAACTCGGTGTGTAGCGTGTTCAGGCGTCGTACCACGTGACGTGGACCTCGCCGACATCCGTATCGAGCCTGAGCGCCTTCCAAACGGCTCGGGAGGAATCCACGATGTTGTTGCGGCATCCTCCATGGGAGTCGCACTCGTCCACGACCCGTGCCCTCACGGTTCCGCCCGCTCTCCGCTGTGATGCGGATAGCCTCACCGCACCTCTTCCCTCCCGCGTACCACCGCGAGGACAGCGCCACGATCAGCTTGTCATCGCTGTGGAAACTGCCATCACACGATGCTGCGCCGCCGCCATCCTCACCTCGCTCGAAACCGTTTACCGTCATCACAGCAGGGGTGCCGTTGCCGTCGTGGTCGCCATGAGCTGGTTTGCCGTGCCGCCGGGCTGCGGCGCATGACACCTGAAGCAGAGCTAGCAGGATGGCGATGGCTACCGCAATCTTAGTGTTCGCCATTGCTGTTTATTAATTCGTAAGCTAGCTCGACCGAGGTGCTTGGGATACATTGGCTCTTAGGGTATATATGTAGGCGTGCTCTCACTTCTCGGATCGTTGAGTTCGATACGAGGTTAATGGCCCTATCCGATCGACACAAGTGGGTTGTATCAGGCTGTCAGGTCACTTCGATGTTGCCATATCATCTCGGTAAGTCCTGCGCAAGAACACAGCTGATGAGCAAGCTGCTGTGTTTGGAAGCTGAAGCTGGAAAGCCCCAGATGATTCGGTGGACGTGTGCTTCATCTGTTCATCATTCCACTGGCTGATCAACCTAGGCAATCGCATACTTAACGTCCAAAACCCATGCAGAAAAGGATGCGAGCTCGATACTTTGGTTCCCTATAAAAATAGCTAACGTGCCTTGCTGTCACAAGTGGTGATGATTAGACTTGGTCAGTCTTCAGTCGGATCAGCGGATAAAATAATTTTTCTCTCTCAACGGATAAAAATATTCCAAACTCGAGTATAGAGGGCAACGGATAAAATATCAACGCATACTGGCATCTTGTGTTCGCATTCACCAATCACCAGCAATATACATTAGCATTGTTCTACAAATTATTGCAAAAATATTTATTCAAAGTTTAAAATCTTATTAGTTTCGTGCAACTACAGTAGAATGTCACTTACTAATCATAAATGTAAGTTACATCACATGCACATTGGAAAACTACTGTAGGCCACTTAAGTCAGATCATCATACTAGGAAAAACAAATATAACTTTCTCATAGGTGATAAGCCACTTAATGCATGTTTGGTTCGTTACCTCAATTGCCACACTTTGCCTAACTTTTCTGTCTAAGGTTAGTTATTCAATTCGAATGGTTAACCTTAGGCAAAATGTGACACATTTAGCAACAAACCAAACATGCCCTAAGGTCTCTAGGATCTAGAGAGCCAATATACCTTATACCATAATTATTCAAGATTTTATTCTTACAATTTACAAGGTATAAAATTCACAATGCTAGAACTTTCCAGAATAGAATTCAAAGATAGTTTTGAGGATTAATCTACTATTTGATTCAAAGAAACTAAAACTTGACAAAACAACAATTTAACTACATATTTAGTATTGTCTACAAACTCTTATATATGTCGTATATAACAAATAATGTAAATATGCATAAATAGAAAGTCTAGCTAGTGTTAATTATTCTGAAAATTCCAAAGAGTTGTATGCAAAACACCTAAAATTATACAATTTTTAGAAAGTGTAAGACCTATTCTTTAAGAATATAAGACTTGTATATAAAATCTGCATATTTATGATCTAGCGTAGAATTTAAGATTATTATGGGGGTCTTCGTTGTTTTTTTGTTTTAGAAAAAAATCTCAATTTATATCACGTGACCTATTTTATGCTTGTAATGATTTTGAATCCATTCTATAGCCCTGATTTGTTAATACTTTCTATAGCCCGATTCGGTTGGATCTTGGATACCTTACACTACCGTAGACATATTTTTTTTGCCGAGTGCTAAGATGTTTGCCGAATGCTAAACCTCGAATACTCAGTAAAGATAAACTTTGTCGAGTGTCTTGCTCGATAAATAACAACACACGCCAAAAAAATTCTTTGCCAAGTGTCCAACTCTCAGCATAAAAATGCAGTTGGTAATGGATTCTTTGCTGAGTTTCCAACTCTTAGCAAAATAAGGCACTCAACAAAGCGTCGTCAGCAGCCGAAGGTAGCTGCTGGCCATTAACTATATCGAGTGCCCAAGAAAAACACTTGGCAAAAAATATTGTTTACTGAGTGTCATATGCAGACACTTGGCAATGAATGCTTTTGTCATATGCAGACACTTGGCAATAAAGTGTTTGCAATATCTATTAGATTTAGTACATTTAATTGAATTTCTTTAGATAATTCAAATTTAAACTACAAGTCACTCGAATAATGGAAAACAATAAATGCAAAATTGATATTCATGTTATTGAGGACAAGCCGCGGCCTTATTCAAGAACATACCAGAAAATTCGAACATCGTGTTCACGAAACATGAACGCGAACTTGCAATCCAGTTGTTTTAAAATTGTGTAAACCACAAACAAAGTCAGAAAATCATGAAACTTCTTGAGATGTCATGATATCATATGTGGTGTGTGATAAAAAATTAACATAGTTTCAACAAAGGCACTGCGCATGGGGGGCCACAGGAGCTTTCTTTGCAAGTGCCTCAGAGCCAGCACTTGTCAAGAAAGCCGCTTTGCTAAGTGCCTAGCCAAACACTCGGCAAAGTCTCCATCACTGGCCACCGTCACGACAACTTTACATTGTCGAGTACCAGCTGACACTCGACAATCTCATCATTCAACTTAACAATTGTTGAAGCATGATCGCTGCAATCATTTATGTCAAAATCCTTACACCTAGTGCAAATTGAAACATGCTAAAAGATGAACTAGCAACATTGAACTTTTCTATCCTAACATTCAAATCATCATTATCATTCTTAAGGCTAGAGATAGATGAATGGCACGAAGATAATTCAGTGGATAACAATTCATTCTTCTTTAATTCTAAAGCAAGCGATTTATCTACATCTACAATCTTATAATGCTCCTAAAAAAGTAAATCCTCTTGCTTTTCAATTAATCTATTGTTTTCATTCAAAGCATCAATTAATTCATTGATTTTAGCAATTTTGGTTCTATCTAATCTCTTAAACAAATCACTATAAAATTATTGCAAACTCGAGTATAGAGGCAACGGATAAAATATCAACGCATACTGGCATCTTGTGTGTTCGCATTCACCAATCACCAGCAATATACATTAGCATTGTTCTACAAATTATTGCAAAAATATTTATTCAAAGTTTAAAATCTTATTAGTTTCGGGCAACTACAGTAGAATGTCACTTACTAATCATAAATGTAAGTTACATCACATGCACATTGGACAACTACTGTAGAAAGCCACTTAAGGCACTGTTTGTTTCGGATTATAATCTCTCCAGATTATATAATCTAGCGTAAATAATCCATTAGATAAACAAACAACTAGATTATGGGTTCAGATTATATAATCTAAAGCCTAGATTATGATAATCTCCTCAAGAGTAGCTTATTTGAGATTATTTTGGCAAAAGACCCACTACCCATGGTTATGTAAATAGAAATTACAATATATGTCATCCTTCTTTTCTCACATTAAATAAACAAACAAGGGTATTGTTGTCTTTGTGAATAATCTATATTTGTATAATCTAAACTAACAAACAACTACATATAGATTATAATATATCTAGATTATATAATTTAGATTATAATCCAGATTATATAATCTATAAGCTGAAACAAACAGGCCCTAAGTCAGATCATCATACTAGGAAAAACAAATATAACTTTCTCAAAGGTGATAAGCCTAAGGTCTCTAGGATTTAGAGAGCCAATATACCTTATACCATAATTATTCAATATTTTATTCTTACAATTTACAAGGTATAAAATTCACAATGCTAGAATTTTCCAGAATAAAATTGAAAGATAGTTTTCAAAATGAATCTACTATTTGATTCAAAGAAACTAAAACTTGACAAAACAACAATTTAACTACATATTTAATACTGTGTACAAACTCTTATATATGCCGTATATAACAAATAATGTAAATATGCATAAATAGAAAGTCTAGCTAGTGTTAACTATTCTGAAAATTTCAAAGAGTTGTATGCAAAACACCTAAAATAATACAATTTTTAGAAAGTGTAAGACCTATTCTTTAAGAATATAAGACTTGTATATAAAACCTGCAGATTTATGATCTAGCGTAGAATTTAAGGTTAATATGGGGTCTTTGTTGTTTTTTGTTTTTTTAAAAAAATCTCAATTTATATCACGTGACCTATTTTATGCTTGTAATGATTTTGAATCCATTCTATAGCCCTAGTTTGTTAATATTTTCTGTAGCCCGATTTAGTTGGATCTTGGATAGCTTACACTATTGTAGACACGTTTTTTTGTTGCCGAGTGCTCAGAGGTTTGCCGAATGCTAAACCTCGAATACTCAGTAAAGATAAACTTTGTCGAATGTCCTGCTCGGTAAACAACAACTCACGACAAAGAATTTTTTGCCGAGTGTCCAACTCTCAGCATAAAATGCAGTTGGTAATAGATTCTTTGTTGAGTTTCCAACTCTTAGCAAATTAAGGCACTCGACAAAGCGTCGTCAGCAGCCGACGGTAGCTGTTGTCCGTTAACTATATCGAGTGCCCAAGAAAAATACTCGGCAAAAAATATTGTTTGCTGAGTGTCATATGCAGACACTTGGCAATGAATGCTTTTGTCGAGTGTATTTTCTTGACACTCGGCAAAGTTTATTTGTTTTTCTTTTCCTCCCTAACTTTTTGTATAGTGTTCCTACAATCTCTGGACCAACATATAGAATTTTGGCATATTTCTCAAAGTGTTTGCAATATCTATTAGA
The DNA here is from genome assembly GCF_902167145.1 of Zea mays. Classification (NCBI taxonomy): domain Eukaryota; kingdom Viridiplantae; phylum Streptophyta; class Magnoliopsida; order Poales; family Poaceae; genus Zea; species Zea mays. The sequence continues at coordinate 234,421,661 of NC_050096.1, read as the reverse complement.
TTTAGTACATTTAATTGAATTTCTTCAGATAATTCAAATTTGAACTGCATGTCACTCGAATAATGGAAAACAATGAATGCAAAATTGATATTCATGTTATTGAGGACAAGTTGCGGACTTATTCAAGAACATACCAGAAAATTCGAACATCATGTTCACGAAACATAAACACGAACTTGCAATCCAATTGTTTTAAAATTGTGTACAACACAAACGAAGTAAGAAAATCATGAAACTTTTTGAGATATCACGATATCATATGTAGAGTGTGTGATAAAAACTTGACATAGTTTCAGCAAAGGCACTGCGCATGTGGGCCCACAAGAGCTTTCTTTGCAAGTGCCTCAGAGCCAACACATTGTCAAGAAAGTTGCTTTGTTGAGTGCCTAGCCAAACACTCAGCAAAGTCTCCATCGCTGGCCACCATCACGACGACTTTACATTGTCGAGTACCAGCTGACACTCGACAATCTCATCATTCAACTTAACAGTTGTTGAAGCATGATCTCTGCAATCATTTATGTCAAAATCCTTACACCTAGTGCAAATTGAAACACGCTCTAAAGATGAACTAGCAACATTGAACTTTTCTATCATAGCATTCAAATCATCATTATCATTCTTAAGGTTAGAGATAGATGAATGGCACGAAGATAATTTAGTGGATAGCAATTCATTCTTCATTAATTCTAAAGCAAGGGATTTCTCTACTTCTACAACCTTATCATGCTCCTCAAAAAGTAAATCCTCTTGCTTTTCAATTAATCTATTGTTTTCATTCAAAGCATCAATTAATTCATTGATTTTAGCAATTTCAGTTCTATCTAATCTCTTAAACAAATCACTATAATCTACATCATCCTCGTCATTAGATTCTTCATTGCTAGAAGAAGTATACTTACGTGTGTCTTGAGTAAATACCTTCTTCTCCTTAGCCATGAGACATGTGTGATGCTCGTTGGGGAAAAGAGTTGATTCGTCAAAGGCAGATGCGGTGAGTCCCTCATCATCAGAGTCGGATGAAGAGCAGTACGAGTCCCATTTCTTGTCGATATGCGTCTCGCCCTTCTTCTTATAGAACTTCTTCTCCTTTCCCTTGGCGTTCATGTTTTGATCCTGGTCATTATTATCAGGACAATTTGTTATGAAATGACTAGTCTTGCCCCATTTGAAGCAGACACGCTTCCCCCTTGATTTTCGTTTGTCGGAGAAGTCTTTCCGCCCCTTGAGTGCGGACTTGAAGCGCTTAATCAAAAGTGTCATCTCCTCTTCATTAAGGTCGACCGCCTGAACTTACGCCACCTTGCTTGGGAGTGCCTCCTTGTCGTTCGTCGCTTTGAGGGCGACGATTTGCGGTTTGTTGTAGTGGGGGATCTCGTTTGTGGCGTTGTAGATGTACCTTGCCTCCTTGGCCATTGTTTGTTGACTCATGGACTTGCCGAGGACATCCTCAAGCATCATTTTGTGGTACCTAGGGTTCTCACGGAGAGAATTTAGAAGGTTTGGATCTAAAACAGTGAATGACCTTAGCATGAGTTGGACGACGTCGTGATTGGTCCATCTCGTTCTCCTATAGTTCCGCACTTGGTGTACCAAAGATTTGAGCCTGTTGTATGTCTCTTGTGGCTCCTCTCCTCTCTTTATAGTGAACATCCCCATTTCTCCTTCAATTAGCTCCATCTTGGTGATCATGGTCATATCATTTCCTTCATGAGCGATCTTCAATGTATCCCAAATTTCTTTGGTGTTGTCCAAACCACTTACTTTGTTATACTCCTCCATGCATAAAGAAGCTAACAAGACAGTAGTAGCCTGGACATTTTTGTGAATTGATTCTTGTGCATCAATAGCATTATAATGTTCATCATTGCTATCTAGCAATTGCATTCCATTTTCTAGGACATCCCAAATGCTAGGGTGGAGAAACAAAAGGCGACTACACATTTTATGACTCTGCCATGAATAGTACTCCACATCAAATTGAGGAGGCTTATCGAGGGGAATAGAAACAAATGGGCTTTTGAGTTATAAGGAATGCGTGAATAATTAAGAGACATTTTGCGTAGTTTTGTTTAACCGACTTTTTCTTAGAGGACGAGGATGAATCGTCCTTTTGCGAAGAGGAAGAAGTGTCGCTCTCGTAGTAGATGATCTTCTTGATGCGCCTCTTCTTTCCCCCCTCCTTCTTATGTGATCCCAAGTCGACCATCTTGTTTCCCTTGGGCTCGTTGTCGAGGGGGATCTTCTCCTTCTCATTGGACACCTTCCCCTTTCCTTTAGAGTCCATCTCTTCGGGAAGTTAGACCCAATGTAAGAGACCGACTCCGATACCAATTTAGAGCACCTAGAGGGGGTGAATAGGTGATCCAACAAAAATCAACACTAAAATACAAACTTGGTCTAGAATATTATATAGCACAATTTAAACCAAAGCTTGATAGAGAAGAAGAGAGAAAAGTTCCCTTCACTTCATTGCTCTTACAAGATGTAAATTAAACTAAGAGCACTATCAAAAGTGAATAGAGAGAACTTAGGAAGAGAGAAATGAAAGGGAAATGTGCCCTTGGGCCATTTCTAAGTATTTTGGTGATTAAGTGCCCAACACAAATGGTTTAAGTGTTAATTTGTGCCAAAGACTCAAGAAGTGAAAATCAAGATACAAGGTATGATTCTAGACTTAGTACATTGGTTTTTGTGTACTAACATATTTGTCTAAGTGCTAGAATCAGAGAAAATACAAAAGGAAAAAGACTTGGCTGGAGCAGCCAAGACTCTGCGCAGTCTGGGTGCACCGGACTGTCCGGTGCGCCAGGCTGGAGTCTGGTCAACTGGCCGCTCTCGGGAATTCGTCGGCGGCGTACGGCTAAAATTCACCGGACTGTCCGGTGGTGCACTAGACTGTCCAGTGAGCCAACGGTCGGCCGCGCAATCCGCGCGTGGCGCGTGACCGAGCCAACAGTCTGATGGGGGCACCGGACTGTCCGGTGTGCACCGGACAGTGTCCGGTGCGCCATCGGCTCCAAATCTTCAACGGTCGGTTGCGCCAATTTAGGAAAGCAATCTGCACCGGACACTGAACAGTGCCTGTCCGGTGGCACACCAGACTGTCCGGTGCACCACCCGACAGAAGGCAAGAATTGCCTTCCTGGATTGCTCTCAACGGCTCCTAGCTGCCTTGGGGCTATAAAAGGGACCCCTAGGCGCATGGAGGAGCACACCAAGCATACTCTGAACATTCTAAGACTCCCTCACTCCATCTTCGCACACTCGATTGACATTCTTAGTGATTTGAGCTCCGTTCTAGTGGTGAACTTGTTGTGTTTCATTTGAGCTCAAGTCTTGGCTTGTGTGTGCGTATTGCTGGGATTTGTGTGTGTTGCTTCCCTCCCTTACTCTAGTACTTTCACTTTGATATTTGTTGTAAGGGCGAGAGACTCCAACTTGTGGAGATTCCTCGCAAACGGGAAAAGTGATAAGAGAAAGGAACACCGTGGTATTCAAGTTGATCATTGGATCACTTCAGAGGGGTTGAGTGCGACCCTCGTCCATTGGGACGCCACAACGTGGAGTAGGCAAGTTTTGTACTTGGCCGGACCACGGGATAAACCACTGTGTCTACTGTGTTGTTTCTCTATGTGGTTTCTGTGTTTCACAAGCTCTCCTCTCCAGCTACTTGATCCTATTGCACTAACACCTAACCAAGTTTTTGTGGCAATAAGTTTTAAGTTTTACAGGAGCACCTATTCACCCCCCCTCTAGGTGCTCTCAAGAAAATTGCAAGAAAGAAAATGACACAAGACATGCAATTTTTGCCGTGGTTCGATCAAGCCTAAAATGCTTGCCTACTCCATGATGTCCCAATGGACAAGGGTTGCACTCAACCCCTCATGTGATCCAAAGATCAAACTTAAGTGCCACGGTCTTCCTTATCGATAACAATCCCTTTCACAAGGAATCTACACAAATTGGAGTCTCTTGCAACCTTACACAAAAATGGAGTTACAACACGAATAGCACAAGGGAGATGTAGAACACACACAAGAGCAGCAACACAACGCTCGAAAGGAGATCACAAAAGTGCAACAACAAGAATGACAATAACAGCTTCGAAACAGCGCTTAAATCTCGGTAGAATCACAATATCACTTTGCGACAGAGTGTCGGGGAGTTGAGTAGCTCTTGGAGTACTTGGGTGCCTAAGGAGGTCACCATGAGGGTCCTTTTATAGCCCTAAATGAGCCCATAGTGTTGCTCCTTCCTTGCAAAAACATGCCAAAAGCTGACTATCTGCGGGCGTGCCGGACCGGTCCGATGCACCAACGGACCGGGTCCACATGCCTTAGTCCGAGATCTAATTGGATGCCTGCCTGATCTGATGGGCACTAGACCAGTCAGTTGCACCACTGGACCGGGTGCCACATCAGCTAGTCGTTGGCCAGCGCGCCCCGTTGGAGAGTAGTCGTTGGAGGCGGTTCGGTGCTACACTGAACCATGAACAGTGATGGTCCGGTGAATTATAAAATCAGATCCCCAAGACTTCATTGTTCATCCATACGAGTGGTCCGGTGCATCAGGCCGATCAGGGCCCAGATCTTGGCCTTTACAGACCTGGTTAGTTGCACCACCGGACCGGTCCGGTGAGGCCCAGACCTGCACAACTTAGGCTCTGTTGAGCCTAAGTTCTCCAATCTTTTTCAGCTATTCTTGGGAGATTCCCTACGACTTAGACAAACATAGATAACACATAATCCAATTGACGAAGTGTGAAAACTCACCTCTTTGCCGTAGTTTCCTTTGAATTTGCAATATGTCCAAAAACAAGTCCAAAATGCCCTTTTTGCTACACAAAGAGTTAGAGGTCAAAAGCAAGTGCTAGAAACATTGTATTAGGCATATGCAACTTATACAAACATTCAAACCTCATGCTCTTATTGTTTTACCACAAGTTGCACTTTTAGCCTCGTTCATCAATTTGCATCCAAGTGGACCTGTGCTCATACTCATATCAAAGTAGTTAGTCCAATGTGCTGTGTTGTACACCTAATCACCAAAACAAGTAGAAATGCTATCTAGCACATTTACTTTTTAGTAGGAATGCTATGCTAGCTCTTGATTAACTTAGTGAAGATAAGAGGTTGGTTAGGGGGCTATTTATAACCCAAAACCCTCAACTAGACGTTACTGAAATCCTACACAATTCTCCTCTAGGTTGGTGCATCGCCGAACCGGAAATAGTAGATGGCCCTCCGGGATTCTAATTGGCGTCCTCCAAAACCGGCCGCCACAGGACCGCCACATGCTAGGTAGCTATTGGAGTCGATCGTTGGAACCCAAACTACCTGTTGAATAGTCGATGTCTTATGCACCAACAGATTGGGCTGGTGTGCTAGAGGCTTTCAGTTTCTTCCTCAACCTTCTCTTGGAAAGTTGTCCGACGCACCACCAGACTCGTCTAGTGCCTCAAGCCACTGAGACTCTTCTGCAGGGCTCTCTAGTATAATGGACTGTCACACCATCGCATTGGTTCGGTGAGCCGTAGGCAACATATGTGAAGTCCTTCTTAGCCGAAACTTCTTCAATTTGATTTGGCTGATCTTGAGAGCTATTCTATTACCTAGACAAACTTTATTAGAGTATGTCCACTTAGTCTAAGTCATAGGTTCATACATTTAGCTCATCTCTAACTCAAGTTTCATGCTTCAACTCAAAAGAGACACAAAAAATCACTTTTGTAATATATTACATCTATAACCTATCCAAAGTGCTAAAAATGTTTCTAAGGGAAATTAGAACTTATTCAAACTTGTGAAATCGATCACAGCTCACCTTTTCCAAGTTTTGCCCGTTTCTAGCCTCGTTTGAGTTGAGCATTGTATTTCAAACCTCAATTTGACTTAAATGAACCTGCAAGTGTGTGCTTAGCAAACCAGTTAGCCCTCGAGGCTGTGTTGATCATTAATCACTAAAACTAAGTTAGAAATGGCATATAGCTTTTATCTTTCAGCATGTAATTTAGGGCACTACCTCCTAGTTACTCTATAAATACCCCGCCCGTATGAAGACATGACATGTTTGGTAAGACGCATTGAGAGTCACTCCCCGTTTGTTTTGTTGTTTTGCCCAAGCCGCTCCCAGCTATTTAGTTCCCACGTATCGGAACCCAAAATTAGCTTCTATGGGGCGCGACAGGATCTAATGATGTAATACCTAAACATGGTTGTGTCGTGCATACAGTTAAGTTGTGTATAAAAATGGAGTTCATTGTCGTCTATCTAGACTTATTTATGTGGGTTTTCATTTGTCATGCCACGATGTCTAACATGTTAAAATCAAACTCCTAAAGACGTGAGTATGCATATATTTATAACTGAGGTGTTGTTTGGTTCACATATTTGTAACGTGAATGACAATTGATAACACTAAACTATGTTTGTTTAAATCTAACAGTAATAAGGTACCACACTAAAGACTGATACAATCCTATTTAAACTTGTTAATACTGGTAATCGAGTGTGAATCGTTAATGTCGTTATTTACGTTACATTTTGTAAACCAAATTAAACGACACCTGAAATAAATGTGATTTTACAAGGAAATAAAACACATACACCAAGCAACAATTTTCCTCAAAAGAGTGGTTTTATTCGATCGACATCTCCACTGTCGTGGAAGAGTATGCACAAGCACAACCGCACGCCGTGGTTTCCAATTTCCCTGTCGCCGTGTGGCCATCCAACTCAGAGCACGTGACGTGTTCAGGCGTCTGACCATGTGACGTGGACCTCGCCGGCGTCCGTATGGAGCCCGAGCGCCTTCCAAACAGCGCGGGAGGAATCCACGATGTTGTTGCGGCATCCTCCCTGGGAGTCGCACTCGTCCACGACCCGTGCCCTCACGGTGCGCCCGCTGTTCGCTGTGATGCGGATAGCCTCGCCACACCTCTTCCCTCCCGCGTACCACCGCGAGGACAGCGCCACGATCAGGTCGTCGTCGCTGTGGAAACGGCCATCACAAGATGCTGCACCGCCGCCGTCCTCGCCTCGATTGAAACCGTTCACCGTCATCACAGCAGGGGTGCCGTCGCCGTCGTGGTCGCCGTGCGCTGGCTTGCCGTGCTGCCGGGCTGCGGCGCAAGAGAGCGGAAACAGAGCTAGGATGGCAATGGCTACGGCAATCTTGGTCTTCGCCATTGCTGTTTATTCCTTGGCTCGACAGGGGTGCAGGTGCTCGGGATACACTGGCTCTATCTTAGTGTGTATATGTACTCGTGCTCTCACTTCTCGGATCGTTGTGTTCGATAGGAGGTTAATGGCCCTATCTGAGACGAGTGCGTTGTATCAGGAACCAATATAATGCTAGCTATCTGTATGTGATGGTGTAAGTGTGAGGCGGCTGTCAGCTCACTGCGATGATGCCATATCCTCTCGGTAAGTCCTACGGAAGAACAGCTTATGAGCAAGCCGCTGTGTTTGGAAGTTGATGCTGGAAAGTTCCGGATGTTTCACTGGCTGATCAACCAACGCAATCAGATACTTCACGTCCAAAACCCATGCAGAAAAGGATACGAGTTCGAAAGTTTGGTTCCCTTGTCGTCACAAGTGATGATGATTAGACTTGGTCAGTCTTCCGTCTACTGCTAGCCAAGGTAAATATTGTGTACAAACTCTTATATATGCGGTATAAAAAACAATGTAAATATGCAGATATATTAAGTCTAGCTAGGGTTAATTATTCTGAAAATTCCAAAGAGATGTATGCAAAACACCTAAAAGAATGCTGATCACACAACAGCAAAACTGAATACTCCCGTCGGCCAAAATAATTCCTGTCGGTTTTTAGGGTTGCCGACGGGAGTTAATTAACTACCGTCGGCCATAACAAAGCCGACGGGAGTTAAATAACTCTCGTCGGCTCGTACATTGGGCGACGGGGTTTAGGGCGGGCCAGGCTATATGCGCCGGCCCGCTCGCCCCTCTCCTCCCTTTCGTCGCTCCCGTTCGCGCGCCTGCGCCCACGCCTGCGCCGCGCCGCCGACCGCCGCCGCCTGCCCCCGCCTCGCCCGTCCCGTCCCCCGCCGCGGCTTGCCGACGCCGCCTGCCCCCGCCCGCCCGTCCCCAGCGCGCGGCCCCTGTGCAGGCGCCCCCGCCGCCCGCCGCCTGCCCGGCCACCGGCCGGCGCCGCGCCCTCGCCGGCCCCTGGCCTGCCCCGCGCCGACCCCGGCCACCGGCGCCGCGCCCTCCCCGGCCCCCCGGCCTGCCCCGCACCGACCCCGTCCACCGGCGCCGCTTGCCCGTCCCCGTCCGGCCCTCGCGCGGCCACTGCCCGGCTCGGCGCGGCGCCCCTTCCCCGGCCACCCCGGCTTCATCTCGTACCCCACACCGCTGTCGTTGAGTTTGTGAGTGCAAAATAAGTATATGGGCGCACGCGGTATATTTATATCGAAAATATGCTTATTCCCGTCGGTTGGTTGGTTGCATTGATTAAGCCGACGGGAGTTAACTACGTTGTGGTAGTTTGATTAGTATGATTAGGGATGAGGCGATTGGTTGCATGTGATTAGTATGATATTGTTGCTACATGTTTTACTTAAGTTGATGATAATTGAAATGTATGAATGGTACTACTTTGTTTTTATTGTTGCTACATGTTTTACTTAAGTTGATGATAATTGAAATGTTTTAATTCATAACGATACACTGTTTATTTGTTTATGCACTTTACTTTATTTTTACCATTATTTTCATAGAGTTTTAGGGTTAAGTGCGCAGACCAGTAGTTAACCCTAGGCGTTACCCGTTCCGGAAGCACGCACATCACATTTATTCCTATGTTTGGGCCTAATGCACCTGGACAATCTATGGATGCATAGATTGTATAGTTTCATTTGGTCCAAACACAGGATTACTTGTGATGTGTGTGGTTCCGGGATTGTCCACGTATTTGGACAACCGGAGAATGGGTGTGGCCGCATGTGATTCGTGCACGTGTCCGATGGTCCGAACGAGATTTCGGCAGCATAACCCAGTTGTTCTTCGTCGCACCATGATAGGCGTGCGTTCGGAGAACAGCGGGGTTATGCTGCCGAAATTTCGTTCGGACCATTGGGCACGTCACGAGTCGCATGCGGCCGCCTCCATTCTCGGGTGGGTTTATGGCCTTTCCTATAGTAGGGTTATCACCTAAGCCACGTGCATCGCTCTTATATGCTGAATTTTTGGTTGGTGGTTTACACAACAGCAAAACTGAGCCATCCTGGTCCACAAACATGGAAGATGACCGTGAGTGGATGTATGCTGGTTGGAAGAAGGGCGGATGTCACACAAAGGAATGGTTTCAGAAGACAGAAAAGTTTTTAGAGAACGCTCGTGGAGAGTCAACCCACGCTGTGATTAGGTGCCCATGCACCAAATGTGGGAACATCCAGTCACATGACAAGAGAACTGTGGCACTACACCTTTGCAGTCATGGGTATGTTCAAGGTTATAAGGTTTGGGATAAGCACGGTGAGTCACGGAGTATAGTATCAGCACAGATGGAGGTGGATGACGGTGAAAACGTTGATCGGTTGGATCATATGTTAGAAGATATGCAGACAGAGTTTGTCAACAATCCTGAAGATCCGCCTACAAAAGAGGTTGAAGAGTTGTTCAAACTCCTCCAAGACTTAGAAATGCCTCTGCACGGACACACAACAGTTACCATCCTGCAGTTCGTGACCCGTCTAATGAGCATAAAGTCAAAGTTTGGTTGCTCAGCCAAATGTTATAAGGCGATTTTGGACTTGTTTAGTGATGTCCTTCCTGCCGATCATAAGGTGCCTAAAGACATTTACCGGTCAAAGAAGCTGCTAAAGGCTTTGGGAATGCCATATGAGAAGATCGATATATGCCCATCCAATTGCATGATATATTGGCGCGATTGTGCGAAACTAGAGAAATGCTTGAAATGTGGCCTGTCGAGGTACATAGAGGTGGTAAACGAAGAAGGGGAGAAGGTGACAACAAAGAGGGCACATAAGCAGCTTCGCTGGATGCGTCTCACTCCAAGACTGAAACGTCTGTTCTTGGCTAGTAGAATTGCGAGCTGCATGAGGTGGCGCAAGAATCGTAAGCCCCCGAAGGATGGGGTAATGCAGCATCCGTGTGATAGCGACGCATGGAAGGCCCTGGACAGCTTCGATCCAGAATTTGCTAGTGAAGAGAGGAATGTTCGTATTGGGCTGGCGACAGATGGTTTCACGCCTTTCAGTATGACCGCAGCGTCTTACTCATGTTGGCCTGTCTTTGCCATACCGTACAACCTTCCACCTGAAGATTGCATGAAAGATGAGTTTATGTTCTTAACTCTCATCATACCTGGGAAGGATCATCCCGGCGTGAACCTCAATGTTATGCTTGAGCCATTGATTGAGGAGTTGAAAGAGCTTTGGGAAGGAGTGGAGGCGTATGACAGCTTCATGAAGCAAAAATTCAAACTTCGGGCAGCATATTTGTGGTCCATACATGATTATCTAGCGTATGGGATCTTTGCTGGGTGGAGAGTCAGTGGAAGGCTAGGCTGTCCTATTTGTGGAAAAGAAACAGATTGTTTCTGGCTCGATAAGGGTGGGAAGTTCTGTTACTTCGATTGTCATAGGTGTTTTCTTCCTTTGAACCACCCCTTCAGGCTCCAGGCACACGAGTTCAGGAAGGACACCATGGTCACGAAGGAACCCCCGAAGCGTCGCACCAGGTGGGAAATCGCTGAGGAGCTGAGTAATCTAGTGAGAAATGAGGATGGGGATGGGTTTGCAGGTTTCGGGAAGACCCATAACTGGACTCACAAATGTGGCCTTTGGGAGCTCCCTTACATGAGGGCATTGCAGCTCCCGCACAACATCGATGTAATGCACCAAGAGCGTAACATGTGTGAAGCACTATTTAACACCGTCATGGATTCCCCAGATAAAACAAAAGACAATTTCAAGGCCCGAGTGGACTTAGGTAACATATGTAACCGCCCAACTCTCATGCTCAGAGAAAATGGAGGCAAGCCTCGTGCTGAATTTGCCTTGAGACCCAATGAACGAAAAGAAGTGATGAAGTGGATGAAAGATTTAAAATTTCCCGATGGTTATGGTGCGGGGTTCAGAAGATCTATGAACTTGAAAACAATGAAGATCAATGGGTTGAAGAGTCATGATTACCATATAATGATGGAAAGGCTGATCCCAGTAATGTTGCGTGGTTACATTAACGAGGAAGTGTGGAAAGAGATAGCTGAACTTAGCTATTTCTACAGGCAGCTTTGTGCTAAAGAAATTTTAAAGGAGATGATGCAGAAACTAGAGGAATCGGCACCGGTGCTTCTTTGCAAGCTGGAGAAAATATTCCCGCCTGCGTTCTTCAATCCTATGCAGCATCTTCTTATCCATCTCCCATATGAAGCAAAGGTAGGTGGGCTAGTGTGTTATAGGTGGATGTATCCCATAGAAAGAATGTTGAAAAAACTGAAATCAATGGTGGGTAACAAGGCAAAGGTTGAAGGTTGTATAGCAGAGGAGTTCAAATTTAAGGAGATAGCTTTCCTCACAAGTGGTTACTTGACTGAAGACCACAATGTATTTGCCCATACGAAGAGGTACCATGAAGATGAAACGGTGCATCCGTGCAGTCACATTAGCATATTTCAATGGAACGGCAAGGCTGTTGGTCCACCAGTGGCATATGAATTCAGTGAGAACGAACGGAAATCTGCTTTGCTCTACATGTGGTCAAATATAGAAGAGGCTGAGAAATTCTTCAGGTAATAGTTTACTAGGCTTAAAGGAATTGTATATTCAATGTTTAGGAAACACAATGTTTTCTTACTCTCGTTCTTTTTTAGCGAGTTCGATAAAGAAAACTGGAGGTCTTCTCGTAACCATCAACCAACGGCGAAACAGCTAGACAACTTGCGTCTAAATGGATTGCACGGGGGACCTAATTTTATCTCCTGGATCCGAGACCATGTAAGCCTTGTATACTTCATCCTCATACATCGTGTATAGGTATGACAATTGTAACACTTTTTCCTTTATTGACTGTCAGTTCGGGAATGTACCGGATGACTCACAAAAGTGTCCTGTGGGATCTCCTTCACATGAGGGCATTGATTCTCCCGCACGTCGGCGTAGTGTCCATTCGGATCTGCGTCAGCTTTCTATTGGTAGTGTGATAGTGAAGAGTTATGGCTGTTATGACGTAAACGGGTTTCGCTTCCGTACAACCAAATTTGAAGCTTCCCGTCCTTTAGCAGCTACGAAAAATAACGGAGTCGTAATCCAGGCTGAAGATATGGAAAGGCACGAATCCGAGTATTACGGAATCATAAACAATATACTCGAGTGCCAATTTGTAGGGAACAAGGATCTGAGGGTGGTGTTTTTTGACTGTACATGGTTTGACCCGAAGCATTATAGAACCGAATTTGGAATGGCGCAAGTTAAACACAAGCAAATACTTCAAGGGGCCGATAGATATGTCCTTTCTCATCAGGTGGAGCAGGTATATTACTCGTCATATCCATGCCCTAAGTTGAGCGCTTGGTGGGTCGTATACAAAACCTACCCCCGTGATCGGTTGTCCACTCCTGTTCCTGATGATTACAATCGTGAGGCTCAACAAGTTGACGAGGTATTCCAAGAAGCTGAGTTGCCATCCTCATTTGATATAGACCCTGCTCCTACATTGGATTGTTTAGTTGGAGACCTCAATGATATATCATTGCCATAGAAAAGGAAACGAAACGATAAGTAACAAGTTAAGTTTATTTCCATATGAATGTTTATTTGTTTAATGTTGGTTTATTTTGCACCGTTTGTTTATTTATTTACATTACTCAGTACTAATAAAAACTTTCAATTGCTGCAGGATGCCTAAAAAGTTTAAGCAGGTGGTGAAGGGGTTCAGGGACTCCCTTTTCCGAGGGAGTTCCTTGAGCGCTAGTAAGAAGGAGCAGCTCTACAGAAGCCTACACCCAGAGTTACAGGGCCAGCCCTTGGGGTTTCAGAGAGGCGATGTAAGAATCATTGTATTGTTGCTTTTAATTCGTGTAAGACTTTAACGTGTGAATGTGACACTTGAGTTACTTATTTGCAGGATGAGGATGAGGATGAGGATGAGGTTGAGGGTGGAGGTGAGCAGGGAGAGGGTGGAGGTGGAGATGAGACTGAGGCTGAGGCAGGAGGTGCGGCTGAGGCAGGAGGTGCGGCTGAGGCAGGAGGTGCGGCTGAGGGTGGAGATGAGGCTAAGGCAGCTCCAGCAAGGCGTCCACGTAAGTTTAGAAGGCCCCATGTCGTACAACCTCCACCTGTTCCGAGCTCCGAGGCGGGGAAGACGGTGATCTCCCCCGTCGGAGATAGGTAAGTGCTGTATCTTTTGATTTGAATCAGCTGTATTCATCAAATGTAAGCATGTTTGATGCTTGCCCGTCTTTTTGCAGGGAGTGGTTGGAGTACTCTTTCACCGGCCAGGGTCGTCAAAAGCAGGTGAACTCTGTGTTGAGTTCGCTCCTGAAGTTTCACTACCCTAGTCTGGTGAAGACGTCCGACGATGCAGACGCCACGCCGGTCCTCGTCTCATGTTGGGACGATTACAAGCTTAAGGTCGATGTCACTTACGGCGATGCCCAGGGGCTTGTTCGCGCTGACTTCTGGGTACGTAATCTTGTGTGTGTTATATGGAAGCAATCATTAAAAAGTTAGATAACATTGCATTCTTTTTGTAGGCACGTTTTCGGTTGGCCGACGGGGATGACGCGAACCACGCCGAGAAGGTGTTTCAAGTAAATGCCTATCGGTTGGTGAAGGAGGCCCTGTACGAGGCAAGGATTCAGGCCACGTGCATGTATTATCAACAAATTTTAGGGCAAAAGATGAACAAGAAGACAGGGGCCTCGAGTATATACCTTCACGAGGAAGAGTATCGTAAGGTTATATTTCAATCCTTTCCTTTGTGTTTGTTTCATTTGAATAGGTACTGATATATGTTTGTTTTTATGAAGGTGGTGGTTCCGTGGATGTCTAACCGGCCAGAGGCCTACGCAGCTTGGTGTGGGGTATGGGCTTCTGAAGCCTTCCAACAGAAGTCAAAAAGTCACAGGGACAATCGAGGCACCATGCCGAACCACACCTTCGGTGGCGACAACTTCACGCGAAAGGCGAAACGCCTGGTAAGAAAACTAACAAATATGTTGAGATGTCATATATTCATTTATTGTACTAACTCTGTGTTGTACTAACGCCTGGTGAGCTGTTGTCCTCAATATTCGGTTAATGCTCGCAACATACTAACTAAGGTTATATAATCGATACAGGCGGCATATGCGGAAGAGATGAAGGACCGTCACGGAGAAGACTGCGATTGGAGGACCATGCCGATCGATGCTCAAGCCGTGCATAAATCCGGTGGAGGAAAGGCACATGGACGGTGAGATGTTACATTACATGCCATTTATATAGTGACATGAGCATATGCCTTAATTAATCTTCTTTGACAACAATTATAGATTCTCTCTCTTTGATGGAATGATCAACACGACGGATTTTAGAGCGTCTCGGCGGTCGGCATCCGGGTCCAGGAGCTCCGGTCCTAGCTCTCGTCGGCTCACTGAGCAAGAGCTTGAGATCGTGAGGCTGCGTGAGGAGAACCGTCAGCGCGATGAGCAGTTGAGGGCTCAAACTGAGCAGTTGAGGGCTCAAAGTGAGTATTATGCCTCAGTCCACGCACAGCAGCAGCAGATGCTTCAAGTAAGCCCATTGCATTATTACTGTTTATTCATTGCTTTACACATCCAATGTGTACTACTAATATGCTTGGTCAATAGTTACTAGCTCAGCAGCAGGGCATTCCTTACGTGGCCCCTCCGCCTCCGCCGCAATGGACGTTCATCCCTATGGGCCCTCCTCCACCTCCGGTAAGAAATTCTATGTCCATTATCTAGTTACACAGTAAAAACGATGACTTGTGCCGCACTGCACTCATGAATATGTATTATTCTTGTATTCAACAGGGACTTGTGCCGCAGCAGCCACAGTTTAGCACACCGCCGGCACAACTACCTGCCCCTGGAGCACAGGTTTGTATTCTAACTCTATAGCTATCGCCGACAGTTCAGCAGTTAATATGTACGATTTCTGACAAATTGCATTCTCGCTCCGTAGGACAATCAGGAAGGAAGTGGAACGATGCATGGCTTCATCAACTCGCTATTCACGTACCCAACTCCGGACGGAGGCAGCGGCCAAAGCTCCAACAACCCTAGCCACGGCGGTTCGTGAATGTGCTTCGATCTCTACCTTTTCTATAATGAACACTTCTTATGTGCATGAATGTGCTCAGAGACTTTATATATATATATATATATATATATATATGTGTGTGTGTGTGTGTCGATGGATGTGATTGAGGCCCTGGATGGATGTGATTGTGCATGATGTGTGAATGATGTGATTGATGTGTGAATGTGCATGATGATATTGTGTATATTTTCTGTCCATTGATCATAAATATGGGCTGTTTTGGGGGGGGGACAGTTTAACTCCCGTCGGCTTTGCAAAGCCGACGGGAGTTAAACTGGTACTGTCCAGGATAACTCCCGTCGGCTTAGCCAAGCCGACGGTAGTTGTCGCTCCCCCGTCCCGACACCCAGGGCTGACGTGGCGGACCCATAACTCACGTCGGCCCGAGCCCTGACCGACGGGAGTTAAGCGCCCGCCACGTCAGCCCTAGGCCGGGCAAAAACTCCCGTCGGCCCTAGATAGCCGACGGGAGATAATTAACTCCCGTCGGGGCCGAAGGGAGTTAATGCAATCCCCGTCGGATAGCGCCTGTCGGCCGGGTACCGACGGGATTTAGCCTAAAACCGATGGGAATAGCTAAATCCCGTCGGTTTTGGGCTAAATCCCGTCAGTACCAGGCCGACGGGAATAGCCTGGATTGCTGTTGTGTCAGGCGCCAAACGCTAAGAGGTATACCGGCACCGGTGCTCTCTACGACTGTGTGGACAGTCCGTGGCCTAGGGCCAGACGGTTCACGTTCCTGCAGTAGGAGCGGGTCTTCCTTGTGTCGAGTCAGACGATCCGTGACTAGGGCCGGACGGTCCACATGTGTGCAACGGCAACAGGGTTCGCCAACAGCAGCCGGATCTTGCCCCATGGGAGGGACCCATTAGGGAGGAGAGATCCTAGGGTTGTCTTGGGATCAGCAAACCATCCAAGACGTAGAGCCGAAAAGAGGTGAAGATGAAGATCGAGAAGACTACGTTACTACTACTCCTAGTGCATGAAAATAAAGGAATGGAAGTTAGATTGATTTGGTTCGATTATTGGTGTCTGCAATCGACCGTACCTCTTTAATTATATATATATATATATATATAAGTGGAAGGTCTAGACCCATTCCTAGTCGTTCCCCAGCAGAAACCACGAGATTGATAAACACGCACGGAAAAAGGGGGCTTAACCGCCGGTTCTATGAACTTAGCATGGAAAAGGTAGACAATTCCCCTACTCCCTCGCTGACGGGTGGCCCCTTGTAGTTTGGAGGTTCTTATATCGTGCGATCTCTCTGACCGGTGGATCCCAAGAGCCCAGGGATCTTTTTACTGACAAGTCATATCCAACGGTTACCAATTAAGTTAATAGTGCATAAAAACTCATCGTGACTAGGAGGGTGCGGTGGCCAGCGGCTGATGGTGCGGAGGCGGGAGCTAGGGCAACAGAGGTAGCGAGCGCGGGCAGCCCGCGAGAGGAAGCAGACACCCCAATTTGTGTATGGATCGTGGATGTCTATACAGTCTATGTATAGACGATGTATTTGTTAATTGGATTATTGATGACTTTTAGAATTGTTTGGCATGTCTTGAATTTGTATAATGAGATGCTTGACTTGTATGTTAACATTATGGTCACCGTGTTAATGTTTCAACACGAACATGGCTATATAATTAATTTGTTGTGCCATGGGCTTGCAAGTGAGTTTGTCAGAACCTATGGTGCGTAACAGGGCCTAATATTGCCATATCTACATATGGTCATGCCGTGCATACAATTTGGTTGTCTATAAAAAATGGAATTCATTGCCATCTACCTAGACTTTTTTTTTATCTGGGTCTTCATTTGTCATGCCATGATGCTTGACATATAGCAGATCAAACTCACAAAGGCGTTAGTATGTATATATTTAGAACTGAAATGAATATGTTTTCATAAGGAAATAAAGCACATACACCATGCAACAGTTTGTTGTGGAAGGGAAATTTTATTCGATCGTATCGACCCTTTCCACTGTCAAGTGGAGAGTGTAGTGGTAACAGTTGGTAGGACAAAACCGCACGATGTGGTTTCCAGTTTCCCTGTCGGCGGGCGGCCATCCAACTCGGTGAGTGGCGTGTTCAGGCGTCGGACCACGTGACGTGGACCTCGCCGACGTCCGTATGGAGCTCGAGCGCCTTCCAAACAGCGCGGGAGGAATCCACGATGTTGTTGCGGCATCCTCCCTGGGAGTCGCACTCGTCCACGACCCGTGCCCTCACGGTGCGCCCGCTCTCCGCTGTGATGCGGATAGCCTCGCCACACCTCTTCCCTCCCGCGTACCACCGCGAGGATAACGCCACGATCAGGTCGTCATCGCTGTGGAAACGGCCATCACACGATGCTGCGCCGCCGCCGTCCTTACCTCGCTTGAATCCGTTCACCGTCATCACAGCAGGGGTGTCGTCGCCATCGTGGTCGCCGTGCGCTGGCTTGCCGTGCCGCCGTGCTGCGGCGCATGACACCTGAAGCAGAGCTAGGATGGCAATGACTACGGCAATCTTGGTCTTCGCCATTGCTGTTTATTCCGAAGCTCGACCGAGGTGCTCGCACGTACTGCTGCCCCTTGGCTAGTCTTAGGGTGTATATATATATCTAGCTAGGCGTGCTCTCAGTTCTCGGATCGTTGAGTTCGATACGAGGTTAATGGCCTTATCTGAGACGAGTGCGTTGTATCTTTGAGACGAGTGCTAGCTATATCTGTGTGTGTGTCACAGTGTCAGGCTGTCAGCTCGCTGCGATGTTGCCATATCCTGTCGATACGTAAGTCCTGCGCAAGAACAGCTGATGAGCAAGCTAGCCGCTGTGTTTGGAAGCTGAAGCTGGAAAGCCCTGGACGTGTGCTTCATCATTCCAGTGGCTGATCAACCGAGGCAACCGCATACTTCACGTCCAAAACACATGCAGAAAAGTATACGAGTTCGATACTTTGGTTCCCTATGGGCTAACGTGCCTTACTGTCACAACTCACAAGTGGTGATGATTATTAGACTTGGTCAGTCTTCCGTCGGGTTTAGCCTACTACTAGCCGAGGTAAATATTGCGTACAAACTCTTATATATGCGTATACAAAAACAATGTAAATATGCATAAATAGAAAGTCTAGTGAGGGTTAATTATTCTAAAAATACACAATGTATGGGCTTGGCACGAGTGTCTCACGCACGCTAAGTAAACGGGGTCATTGTCAAGAGTCTTATTTCGCCGAGTATGACACTCAATAAAAAATGCTTTGCCGAGTGTCTGACAAAACGCACTTGGCAAAGCGCTGAGCACTCGGCAAAGAGCCGAATTCTGGTACTAAAGGGTGAATATCCTCTACCCTAGATCATCTATTTATAGTTGGAAATCAAGGAGATGCCTTTTACTAAAAGCTTGTATGGTTCTCAATTGATATATTTTCTACCGTTGTACTACCTCCATTTCTTTTTTATTTAACGCTCAACGGTATAACTTTACACTAACAAACGTCAAATAAAAAAATTAGAGGGAGTACATGCTAACGGTAAAAAAATAACACACATATTTATTACTATTACAATAGATAATGGGTGGGTTTTTAGCACGCAGTTCAAGGGATTTCTTACTATGTGACTATTAATTACATGGCACTTATCATGACAGACTCAATACGGGCAAGCATATTCAGATCAGTCACTTGGCAGTTACATTGATGGATCTTAGTCGACAAAGATAATCTTACAAAAATCAAATTTGAAAAAGTAGCACTAGTATAGATAAGTTCTATAGAGGCGGTTGTGAACCTATATTTATTGACGTTTTTCATAACCGCCAGCGTCAGAGGTCAGTATAAATATTATTTTTCTCAGATGGTTAATTGGGAACCGCCGGTGGAAATCGATTTCCACTGGCAGTCTAAACACTGTTGACGACCCTTTACCGAACATCGCGTTTCGCCAAGAGTTTGACACTCGGCAAAAGTGGCTTTGCCGAGTATCTTTCTATGCCAAGTGTCTCACGCTCGGTAAACGAGGTCGTTGCCGAGAGTCTTATTTCGCCGAGTGTGACACTCAACAAAGAATGCTTTGTCGAGTGTCCGACAAAATGTACTCAGCAAAGCGCCAAGCACTCGGCAAAGAGCCGGATTCTGGTAGTGAGGGGTGAATATCCTCTACCCTAGATCATCTATTTATAGTTTTTTTTGAGAAATCTACTATAGGAAGCTCCTACAATATTCATTTTTTATTGCTTCAGATGAATGCTTTACAGATTACATATGTGATAGATTACAGTGATTGAATCCATTGTCTAACATTATTCGCCAGCATTGCGCTCATTGTATAAGTGTTGAGGTTCATTTCTTGAGCGAATAGAGTTTTGCATCCCTAGATAGTAGGGAGGGATTTCAAAAATCCAACCATTTCTACATCTCCAGATACACCACATCATGGTGATGACAGTCTCCATGGACCATGGTTGCGCCAGATTCCTTCTCATCCCTTTAACCGCTAGATGGGGTTTAGGGTTTAGGGTCAAGGAGATTGAAAGGGAAATGTTCCCTTGTGCCATTTCTATATTGTTTTGGTAATTAGATGCACAACACACTATGTGAGAACTAACAAAATGTTGAGCAAAGGTATATCTAGATGAATCAAGTATGAAGGTAAGTTCTAGACACGTAGTTATTTGTTTTTTGTGCTAAACATGCTTGTCTATGTGCCAGGAACTCAATTAAGTCAAGTCCAAAGGGAGAAAAAAGAGTTAAGCTAAAACAGCCAGACTTGCACTAGCTGCGGGTGCACCGGACACTGTCCGGTGCCCAGGCTGGCGCGACGATGAACTCGCTGCTCTCGGGAATCACTAAGGACGTTGCAGCTAAAATTCATCGGACTATCCGATGCGCCAACAACGTCAGCGCCAACAGTCGACAACACAATCAGCGCGCAATCAACGGGCGACGCATGGCCAGAGCCAACGGTCACCAAGTCGCACCGGACTGTCCGGTGCACCGCCGGACTGCTCGATGTGCCAATGCGACCACGAGTGCAATGATCGGCTTCGCCAAACAAGGAAATAAATCAGGCACTATTCTTGTCCGGTGGTGCACCGGACTGTCTGGTGCGCCCACGGACAGAAGGAAAGAGTTGCCTACAAAATGGAGCTTCAACGGCTCCTAGCTGCCTTTGGGCTATAAAAGGGACCCCTAGGCGTATGGAGCAGCACACCAAGCCTCTATTGAACATCCTAAGACGCCTTGAGGAATGCCTTGGGGCTATAAAAGGGGCCAATCGCCTGATCTGATCTTAGCACGCAAATGGTAGACGATTCTCCTACTCCCTCGCTGACGGGTGGCCCCTAGTAGTTCGGAGGTTTTTATGTCATGCGATCTCTCTAACTAGTGGACCCCAAGAGCCCAGGGATCTTTTCCCCGACAAGTCATATCCAACAGTTACCAATTAAGTTAATAGTGCATAAAAACTCATCATGACTAGGTGGGTGTGTGGCCACTGGCCGATGGTGCGGAGACAGGAGCTAGGGCAACTGAGGTAGCGAGCGCGAGCACAGCGAGAGGAAGCAGACACCTCAATTTGTGTATGGATCGTGGATGTCTATATATAGACGATGCATTTGTTAATTGGATTATTGGTGAATTTTAGTAGTTAGTGTCTGGCATGTCTTGAATTTGTGTAATGAGACGCTTGACTTGTACTGTCGGGTACCGTAATTAGGGGTACCCCCAACACTCCTAAACACGGCTGGTAACCACCATCAGTACAAGCTGCAGAGACTGATGGGCACGATTCAGGTCAAGGCTTCGTCTACCCAAGGGGCACGATCTCGCCTCGCCCGAGCCCAGCCTCGGGCTGGAACTGTAGCCCCGGACGAAGTTACGTCTCGCCCGAAGGCCTCCTCAGGCAGTGGGCGCACCCTCGGCACGCCCGAGGACCAACTCGAGCAGGCTTCGTCGAGAAGCAACCTTGGCCAAATCACCTCTCCAACCGACCGTATCGCAGGCGCATTCAATGCAAGGATCGCCTGACACCTTATCCTGACACACGTGCCTCAGTCGGCAGGGTTGAAGTGACCGACCTGATAGGAAAACAGCGCCGCACGCTCCGCTCCGACTGCCGTGACACCCACCAGGGTGAGGCTGACAACAGCCAAGTTCACCCTCAGGCGCAACAGGAAGCTCCGCCTCGCTCGACCTTAGGCCTCGGCCTCGGAAGGAGGTCTCCACCTCGCCCGACCCCAGGGCTCGGCCTCAACCTCGGCCTCGGGAGGAATCGCGTCCTCGCTCGACCCCGGCCTCGGCCTCATGACGAGTCTCCGCCTCGCCCGACCTAGGGCTCGGACCGACCGCGCCGCGGGGGATTGAGAGCACCTAGAGGGGGGGTGAATAGGTGATCCTGTAAAACTTAAACTTAATGCCACAAAAACTTGGTTAAGCGTTAGCACAATATTGCCAAGTGGCTAGAGAAGAGTCTTAGCGAAACACAATAACCACAAGAGAATCAACACAGGTAGACACAGTGGTTTATCCCGTGGTTCGGCCAAGTACAACACTTGCCTACTTCCACGTTGTGGCGTCCCAACGGACGAGGGTTGCAATCAACCCCTCTCAAGCGGTCCAAAGACCCACTTGAATACCACGGTGTTTGCTTTTCTTTTCTATATCCCGTTCGCGAGGAATCTCCACAACTTGGAGTCTCTCGCCCTTACAAAGATGTTCACAAAGAAGTACGGAGTAAGGGAGGGATTAGCAACTCACACAAGACACAAAGATCACAGCAAATACGCACACACAAGACCCAGACTTAAGCTCAAGAGACTAGCACACTAGAACGGAGCTCAAATCACTAGAATGTCGAACAAGTGCGCAAGAATGGAGTGTGAGTGATCAAGAGTGCTCAAGGAATGCTTGGTGTACTCCTTCATGCGCCTAGGGGTCCCTTTTATAGCCCCAAGGCAGCTAGGAGCCGTTGAGAGCAATCCGGGAAGGCAATTCTTGCCTTCTGTCGCCTAGCGCACCGGACAGTCCGGTGCACCACCGGACACTGTCCGGTGCGGATTTCCTTCCTTATTTGGCGAAGCCGACCGTTGGCAGCCTTGGAGCCGTTGGCGCACCGGACACTGTTCGGTGCACACCGGACAGTCCGGTGCCCGCTCCCGACCGTTGGCTCGGCCACGTGTCTCGCGCGGATCGTGCAGCCGACCGTTGGCTCGGCCGACCGTTGGCTCACCGGACAGTCCGGTGAATTATAGCTGTACGCCGTTAATTTATTCCCGAGAGCGCCAAGTTCGCCTGAGCCAGCCTGGCACACCGGACACTGTCCGGTGCACCCAGACTGCGCTGGCTTTGGCTGAAACAAAGCTATCTCTCTCCAATTTGTTTTCTCCTGTTTCCAGCACTTAGACACAATACATTAGTCCTTAAAACAATGTACTAAGTCTGAGAAACATACCTTTTGACTTGATTTGCACTTTGTCCACCACCTTGCATATATTAACACTTAAGCACTTGTGTTGGACACTAAATCACCAAAACACTTAGAAATGGCCCAAGGGTACATTTCCCTTTCAATCTCCCCCTTTTTGGTGATTAATGCCAACACAACATAAAGCAAGTAGAATAAGTACAAAATCAATTCAAATAAGAACTCAAATTTGTTTTGAATCAAATTTGGCATATATGGATCATTCTTTGCCACCACTTGGTTTGTTTTTGCAAATCAAACTCAATTTCCTATCTCTAAGTCAAACACACATGTTGAAACATAAAGAGAGATATTTCACGAGAAATTGATCAAGTATTCAAAAACTCCCCCTTTTTGCCATAATTAAACCATCTCCCCTCAAGAGACCCACTTTTGACAATAAGAGCAAATAAGAGTATTTTGATAAACAAAAACTCTAACTCTATTATTTTCAAAATTCACAAGTGGTAGCTGATCCATTTATTGCTTTGGCCTTATTTTCTCCCCCTTTGCATTGGCATCAAGCACCAAAACGGGATCAATTTTGGCCCTTTAACCCCATTGCCTCACCAAAATCTTCAACTAAGAGTAAAAGGCAATAAGATCATAAAGATGAACTTGGAATAAGTTACCCTCTCATCGGAGTGCAGTGGAAGTCTTGCATGGTCCAAGTCCACCTTTTCCCTTTCAATCCTCCTTAGAGACTAAATCAAGCAAACTCAAGCACATGGTTAGTCTCAAAGGGTCAAGTTGTAACACATCTCCCCCTAAATATGTACATCACTTTGCAATGGACTTGTGAGGTCCGGGGAGTGCTTGTACAACTTGAGCACCATAAATAAGCAACAAAATGCATAAGGAACATGATCAAAGGCATAAACACAAGTATGCTATAAATCAATCCAAGTTCCGCGAATCTAAGACATTTAGCTCACTAAACAACTTGCAAAAGGTCTGCTCATCTAAAGGCTTGGTAAAGATATCGGCTAGCTGGTTCTCGGAGCTAACATGAAATACTTTGATATCTCCCTTTTGCTGGTGGTCTCTCAAAAAGTGATGCCGGATGTCTATGTGCTTTGTGCGGCTGTGTTCAACAGGATTATCCGCCATGCGGATAGCACTCTCATTATCACATAGGAGTGGGACTTTGCTCAGATTGTAGCCAAAGTCCCTGAGGGTTTGCCTCATCCAAAGTAGTTGCGCGCAACACTGTCCTGCGGCAACGTACTCGGCCTCAGCGGTGGATAGGGCAACGGAGGTTTGTTTATTAGAACTCCATGACACCAGGGACCTTCCTAAGAATTGGCACGTCCCCGATGTACTCTTCCTATCGACCTTACATCCAGCATAGTCGGAATCTGAATATCCAATCAAGTCAAAGGTAGACCCCTTTGGATACCAGATCCCGAAACAAGGCGTAGCGACTAAATATCTAAGAATTCGCTTCACAACCACTAAGTGACACTCCTTAGGATCGGATTGAAATCTAGCACACATGCATACGCTAAGCATAATATCCGGTCTACTAGCACATAAATAAAGTAAAGACCCTATCATAGACTGGTATGCTTTTTGATCAACAGACTTACCTCCTTTGTTGAGGTCGGTGTGTCCGTCGGTTCCCATCGGAGTCTTTGCGGGCTTGGCGTCCTTCATCCCAAACCTTTTGATCAAATCTTGTGTGTACTTTGTTTGGGAGATGAAGGTTCCATCCTTGAGTTGCCTCACTTGGAACCTAAGGAAGTAGCTTAACTCGCCCATCATAGACATCTCGAATTTCTGAGTCATCACCCTGCTAAACTCTTCACAAGACTTTTGGTTAGTAGAACCAAATATTATGTCATCGAAATAAATTTGGCACAAAAAAAGATCACCATCACAAGTCTTAGTAAAAAGAGTTGGATCGGCTTTCCCAACCTTGAAAGCATTAGTAATTAAAAAATCTCTAAGGCATTCATACCATGCTCTTAGGGCTTGCTTAAGTCCATAGAGCGCCTTAGAGAGCTTACACACGTGGTCGGGGTACCGTTCATCCTCGAAGCCAGGGGGTTGCTCCACGTACACCTCCTCCTTGATTGGCCCGTGGAGGAAAGCGCTCTTCACATCCATTTGGAACAACCTGAAGGAATGGTGAGCGGCATATGCTAGCAAAATACAAATGGACTCTAGCCTAGCCACAGGAGCAAATGTCTCCTCAAAGTCCAAACCTGCGACTTGGGCATAACCTTTTGCCACAAGTCGTGCCTTGTTCCTTGTCACCACCCCGTGCTCGTCTTGTTTGTTGCGGAACACCCACTTGGTTCCCACAACATTTTGCTTTGGACGAGGCACCAGTGTCCAAACTTCATTTCTTTTGAAGTTGTTGAGCTCCTCCTGCATGGCCAACACCCAGTCCGGATCTAGCAAGGCCTCTTCTACCCTGAAAGGCTCAATAGAAGAGACAAAGGAGTAATGCTCACAAAAATTAACTAATCGAGATCGAGTAGTTACTCCCTTGCTAATATCAACCAAAATTTGATCGACGGGATGATCCCTTTGAATCATTGCTCGAACTTGGGTTGGAGGTGCCGGTTGTGCTTCTTCCTCCATTACATGATCATCTTGTGCTCCCCCTTGATCACACGCCTCCTGTTCATCATCTTGAGTTGGGGGTTGCACCATTGTTGAGGAAGAAGGTTGATCTTGCTCATCTTGTTCTTGTGGCCGCACATCTCCAATCGCCATGGTGCGTATTGCGGTCGTTGGAACTTCTTCTTCATCTATATCATCAAAATCAACAACTTGCTCTCTTGGAGAGCCATTAGTCTCATCAAATACAACGTCGCTAGAGACTTCAACCAAACCCGATGATTTGTTGAAGACTCTATACGCCTTTGTATTTGAATCATAACCTAACAAAAACCCTTCTACGGCTTTGGGAGCAAACTTGGAATTCCTACCCTTCTTCACTAGAATGTAGCATTTACTCCCAAAAACTCGAAAATACGAAACATTGGGTTTGTTACCGGTTAGTAGCTCATACGACGTCTTCTTGAGGAGGCGATGAAGGTAGACCCTGTTGATGGCGTGGCAAGCCGTGTTCACGGCTTCCGACCAAAAGCGCTCGGGGGTCTTGAACTCTCCAAGCATCATCCTCGCCATGTCTATAAGCGTCCTGTTCTTCCTCTCTACCACACCATTTTGCTGTGGTGTGTATGGAGCGGAGAACTCGTGCTTGATCCCTTCCTCCTCAAGGTACTCCTCCACTTGAAGGTTCTTGAACTCAGACCCATTGTCGCTCCTTATCTTTTTCACCTTGAGCTCAAACTCGTTTTGAGCTCTCCTTAGGAAGCGCTTGAGGGTCCCTTGGGTTTCAGATTTATCCTGCAAAAAGAATACCCAAGTGAAGCGGGAAAAGTCATCAACTATAACAAGACCATACTTACTTCCTCCTATACTTAGATAGGCGACGGGTACGAAGAGGTCCATGTGAAACATCTCCAAAGGTCTTGATGTGGTCATCACATTTTTGGTGTGATGTGCTCCTCCCACTTGTTTACCTGCTTGACAAGCTGCACAAGGTCTATCTTTTTCGAATTGCACATTAGTTAAACCTATCACGTGTTCTCCCTTTAGAAGCTTGTGAAGGTTCTTCATCCCCACATGTGCTAAGCGGCGATGCCACAGCCACCCCATGCTAGTCTTAGCAATTAAGCATGCATCTAGACCGGCCTCCTCTTTTGCAAAATAAACTAAGTAAAGTTTGCCGTCTAATACACCCTTAAAAGCTAGTGAACCATCACTTCTTCTAAAGATAGACACATCTATATTTGTGAATAGACAATTATATCCCATATTGCATAATTGACTAACATATAACAAGTTATATCCAAGAGACTCAACTAAAAACACATTAGAAATAGAGTGCTCATTTGATATTGCAATTTTGCCTAAGCCTTTCACCTTGCCTTGATTCCCATCACCGAATATGATTGAATCTTGGGGATCCTTGTTCTTGACGTAGGAGGTGAACATCTTCTTCTCCCCCGTCATGTGGTTTGTGCATCCGCTGTCGATAATCCAGCTTGAACCCCCGGATGCATAAACCTGCAAGGAAAATTTAGGCTTGGGTCTTAGGTACCCAACTCTTGTTGGGTCCTACAAGGTTAGTCACAATTGTCTTAGGGACCCAAATGCAAGTTTTGTCTCCCTTGCATTTTGCCCCTATTTTTCTAGCAACTATCTTCCTATCCTTTCTACAAATAGCAAAGGAAGCATCTAAAGCATGATATATTGTAGAAGGTTCATTAACTTTCCTAGGAACATTAACACCATTTCTCCTAGGCATGTGATTAATAGCATTTCTCCTAGCTACATTTCTACCATGCATATAGGAAGAACTAGAAGCAAACATAGCATATGAATCATAAACATGTGAATCAAAAGCATCATAACTTCTATTTGCATTTCTAGCATGTCTCCTATCATGATACATAAAAGCATGGTTCTTTTTAGCACTACTAGCCATAGGAGCCTTCCCTTTCTCCTTGGCGGAGATGGGAGCCTTATGGCTTGTTAAGTCCTTGGCTTCCCTCTTGAAGCCAAGTCCATCCTTAATTGAGGGGTGTCTACCAATCGTGTAGGCATCCCTTGCAAATTTTAGCTTGTCAAATTCATTCTTGCTAGTCTTAAGTTGGGCAATAAGACTAGCCAATTCATCATTCAATTTGGAAATTGAAGCTAGGTGTTCACTACAAGCATCAATGTCAAAATCTTTACACCTATTGCAAATCGTAACATGTTCTACATAAGAGTTAGATTTACTAGTTATCTCTAACTTAGCATTCAAATCATCATTTATGCTCCTTAAGCTAGAAATTGTCTCATGGCAAGAAGATAGTTCACAAGAAAGCATTTCATTTCTTTTAACTTCTAAAGCATGAGATTTTTGAGCTTCTACAAACTTATCATGTTCATCATATAAGAGATCCTCTTGCTTTTCTAGCAATCTATTATTATCATTCAAAGCATCAATCAATTCATTTATTTTATCCACCTTGGTTCTATCTAGACCCTTGAATAAACATGAATAATCTATTTCATCATCATCACTAGACTCATCCTCACTTGAAGAAGCATAAGTACTAGTGTTACGAGCGCTTACCTTCTTTTCCCTAGCCATGAGGCAAGTGTGATGCTCGTTGGGGAAGAGGGATGACTTGTTGAAGGCAGTGGCGGCGAGTCCTTCGTTGTCGGAGTCGGATGACGAACAATCCGAGTCCCACTCCTTGCCAAGATGTGCCTCGCCTTTTGCCTTCTTATAGTTCTTCTTCTTCTCCCTCTTGTTCCCTTGTTCCTGGTCACTATCATTGTCGGGACAGTTAGCAATAAAATGACCAACTTTACCACATTTGAAGCATGAGCGCTTCCCCTTTGTCTTGGTCTTGCTTGGCTGCCCCTTGCGACCCTTTAGCGTCGTCTTGAAGCGCTTGATGATGAGGGCCATCTCTTCATCATTGAGCCCGACCGCCTCAACTTGCGCCACCTTGCTAGGTAGCGCCTCCTTGCTTCTCGTTGCCTTGAGAGCAATGGGTTGAGGCTCATGGATTGGACCGTCTAACGCGTCGTCGACATATCTCGCCTCCTTGATCATCATTCGCCCGCTTAAAAATTTCCCAAGAACTTCTTCGGGCGACATCTTGGTGTACCTAGGATTTTCACGGATATTGTTCACCAAATGTGGATCAAGTACAGTAAAAGACCTTAGCATTAGACGAACGACGCCGTGGTCTGTCCATCGTGTGCTTCCGTAGCTCCTTATCTTGTTGATGAGGGTCTTGAGCCGGTTGTATGTTTGGGTTGGCTCCTCTCCCCTGATCATTGCGAATCTTCCAAGCTCGCCCTCCACCAACTCCATTTTGGTGAGTAAGGTGACGTCGTTCCCCTCATGTGATATCCTGAGGGTGTCCCAGATCTGCTTGGCATTGTCCAAGCCGCTCACCTTATGATACTCGTCCCTGCACAAAGGGGCTAACAACACAGTAGTAGCTTGTGCATTTCTATGAATCTGTTCATTGATAAACATAGGACTATCCGAGCTATCAAATTTCATTCCACTTTCCACAATCTCCCATATGCTCGGATGGAGAGAGAACAGGTGACTACGCATTTTGTGGCTCTAAAATCTGT
Organism: Zea mays; assembly: GCF_902167145.1. NCBI lineage: Eukaryota > Viridiplantae > Streptophyta > Magnoliopsida > Poales > Poaceae > Zea > Zea mays. The sequence goes on along the minus strand of NC_050096.1, from coordinate 234,392,726 downwards.
AGTCCTCTCCATCAAAGTGAGGAGGTTTGCTAAGTGGAATGGAGAGCAAATGAGCATTTGTACTTTGCGGAATACGAGAGTAGTCAAAAGAAAAGTTCGAATTGACCGGTTTCCTTTTCTCGTAGTCGTTGTCCTTTTGGGAAGAAGTGGACTCATCACTGTCGTCGTAGTAGACGATCTCCTTGATGCGCCTTGTCTTCTTCTTCCCATCTTTGCGTTTGTAGCCCGAGCCCGAGTCGGTAGGCTTGTCATCCTTGGGCTCGTTGACGAAGGACTCCTTCTCCTTATCATTGATCACAATCCCCTTGCCCTTAGGATCCATCTCTTCGGGCGGTTAGTCCCTTTCTTGAAGAGAACGGCTCTGATACCAATTGAGAGCACCTAGAGGGAAGGGTGAATAGGTGATCCTGTAAAACTTAAACTTAATGCCACAAAAACTTGGTTAAGCGTTAGCACAGTATTGCCAAGTGGCTAGAGAAGAGTCTTAGCGAAACACAATAACCACAAGAGAATCAACACAGGTACACACAGTGGTTTATCCCGTGGTTCGGCCAAGTACAACACTTGCCTACTTCCACGTTGTGGCGTCCCAACGGATGAGGGTTGCAATCAACCCCTCTCAAGCGGTCCAAAGACCCACTTGAATACCACGGTGTTTGCTTTTCTTTTCTATATCCCGTTCGCGAGGAATCTCCACAACTTGGAGTCTCTCGCCCTTACAAAGATGTTCACAAATAAGTACGGAGTAAGGGAGGGATTAGCAACTCACACAAGACACAAAGATCACAGCAAATACGCACACACAAGACCCAGACTTAAGCTCAAGAGACTAGCACACTAGAACGGAGCTCAAATCACTAGAATGTCGAACAAGTGCGCAAGAATGGAGTGTGAGTGATCAAGAGTGCTCAAGGAATGCTTGGTGTACTCCTTCATGCGCCTAGGGGTCCCTTTTATAGCCCCAAGGCAGCTAGGAGCCGTTGAGAGCAATCCGGGAAGGCAATTCTTGCCTTCTGTCGCCTGGCGCACCGGACAGTCCGGTGCACCACCGGACACTGTCCGGTGCGGATTTCCTTCCTTATTTGGCGAAGCCGACCGTTGGCAGCCTTGGAGCCGTTGGCGCACCGGACACTGTCCGGTGCACACCGGACAGTCCGGTGCCCCCTCCCGACCGTTGGCTCGGCCACGTGTCTCGCGCAGATCGCGCAGCCGACCGTTGGCCCGGCCGACCGTTGGCTCACCGGACAGTCCGGTGCACACCGGACAATCCGGTGAATTATAGCCGTACGCCGTTAATTTATTCCTGAGAGCGCCAAGTTTGCCTGAGCCAGCCTGGCACACCGGACACTGTCCGGTGCACCACCAGACACTGTCCGGTGCACCCAGACTGCGCTGGCTTTGGCTGAAACAAAGCTATCTCTCTCCAATTTGTTTTCTCCTATTTTCAGCACTTAGACACAATACATTAGTCCTTAAAACAATGTACTAAGTCTGAGAAACATACCTTTTGACTTGATTTGCACTTTGTCCACCACCTTGCATATATTAACACTTAAGCACTTGTGTTGGACACTAAATCACCAAAACACTTAGAAATGGCCCAAGGGTACATTTCCCTTTCAGGGATACATCATTACCCTACCCCTAGCTAGCTCAGGCTACGGGGAAACAAGACCGGTGTCCCATCTGGCTCGCCCCGGTGACAAGTAATGATGGCTCCCCGCGTGCGTCCATGACGACGGTGGTTCTCAGCTCCCTACGGAAGTAGGGAGACGTCAGCAAGATTCCAGCAGCACCGACAGCTGTGCTTCTACAGGGCTCAAGCACTTCTCCGACGGCCACGTTATCGCCTATGCAGGGCTCAAGCACTTCTCCGATAGCCACGTTGGCATGTACACAGGGCTCCGGCACCTCTCTGCCGGACACGTTAGCGCCTAGCTACACCCCCCATTGTACACCTGGACCCTCTCCTTGCATCTATAAAAGAAAGGTCCAGGGCCTTCATGAGGGGGGGTCGCGCGGGAGAACGAGCTGACGAACAGGCTCACTCTCTCTCTCTCTCTCTCGCGAACGCTTGTAACCCCTACTACGAGCGCATCCCCCTGGCGCAGGATAACACGAGCCGCGTTTCCCCCCCCTTGTGTTCCATCTTGCGCCAACCCATCTGGGCTGGGACACGCAGCGACAAATTTACTCGTCGGTCCAGGGACCCCCGGGGTCAAAACGCCGACAGTTGGCGCGCCAGGTAGGGGCCTGCTGCGTGTTAACGAACAACTTCCCGTTGAGTTCCAGATGGGGAGCCTTCAGCAACCTCTTTAGCCCAGGACGGTGCTCTGCTTCGGGAGTCTCGAGTTCATGTCCCTCGACGGCGGCTACGACATGGTACTCCTCCCCCCGCAGCGCGACAGCAACAACGACGGCCGTCAGCTCGCCCGGCGGCGGCGAACTCGATGACGTCTTCCCCCCGTGGCGGAAGAGCAACATCCGGGTTTATCCCGCCACCCTCCTCTCCGCAGGAGGAGGAGGCGGGGGTACCGTGGCCTGGCAGGAGGCGGCACCTCGTCGGCTGTTGAGCGAGTCGGCGACGCCGGCACCCCAGCGGGGGACATGTCGGGCGTTGTCCTCGCGCCTGAGACAACGACGTATGTCGTTTCCCCACAATGTGCCAACCCCAAGTGGACAGATGACGCCAGCACACTCGTGAAGGCTTGCTGGGCGTTAGCCTTGTACCTGAGATAACGGTGCAGTCCGTCTCCGACGCGACTTCGTCACCGTCCATCGATCAAGAGGTACCGTCCGTTTTCCACCTTGTGCCTTTTAGATTCAGCTTCGATCCACCAAACGACCCGCTTCGGTGAACGCTTTTGTAAAGGCATACCCTAACCTTCCGGGGTACCATATGTGGTCATCTTGGGACCGACTGACGGCCGTCTCAACCTACAAGCCCCCGGGTTCCGAGGAAGAGGACGGTCCTGACTCCGGTTGGGATTTCTCCGGGCTCCGCGATCCTAGTGCCATGCGAGACTTCATGACCACATGTTACTACTACCTCTCTGATTGCTCCGATGATGGCCACAACCTTGACGACGAGGGTTGTGGCCCAAGTAGCAAATGTTTCCACGTCGATCTAGGGGGTCACGACGAAGGCAACCACCTCGGTATGCCGGAGGATGACGATCCCCCTGGGCCTGCTTCTCGCGTTGACATCCTGCGGGAGCTAGCTATGGTCCCAGTCCCTGCGGGGGGTCATGACACATAGCTCGAGCAAATCCGCGAGATGCAGGCCAAGCTCGACAAGGAAGCAAGGCAACTTGTGCAGCTCCGGCAAAACATCGAGCAGGTGTGGGCAGGCCGAGCACTCGCTGGAGAAGCGCGTCATCAGGCCCGGGACGCCCAGCGCCGTATCGTTAACGATGCCAGGGCAAGGCTGCCCCTAGCCTCCAGCGGGGTCGGCCAGAATCTGGCTGCAGCGGCGATACTACTCCGAGCAATGCCGGAGCCATCCACCACCGAGGGGCGACGTATCCAGGGAGAACTCAAGAATCTCCTGGAGGATGCCACGGTCCGACGGGCCGAAAGCTCTGCCTCCCGAAGGCTAGGGAGCCCCCCGGAGCATCGCGCAACGACTTCCCGACTCATGCGGAAGGCCTCGGTCCACATCGGGCGCACGCGGGACGCGACGCCTATAGCCCCGGGTAGCCTCGGCAACGAGCACCACTGCCGCGACCGTCGAGCCCGCCTTGACGAGAAGGTGCGCCGAGGCTACCACCCCAGGCATAGGGGACGCTACGACAGCGACGAGGATCGGAGCCCCTCGCCCGAACCACCAGGTCTGCAAGCCTTCAGCCGGGCCTTACGACGGCCGTCGTTCCCGACCCGGTTTCGGGCCCCGACTACCATCACCAAGTACTTGGGGGAAACAAGGCCGGAGTTGTGGCTTGCGGACTACCGGCTAGCCTGCCAGCTGGGAGGAAAGGACGACGACAACCTCATCATCCGCAACCTCCCCCTGTTCCTCTCTAACGCTGCCCTTGCCTGGCTGGAGCATCTGCCTCCTGCGTAGATCTCCAACTGGGACGACCTAGTCAAGGCCTTCGCTGGAAACTTCCAGGGCACGTACGTGCGCCCTGGGAACTCTTGGGATCTCCGAAGCTGCCGCCAGCAGCCAAGGGAATCCCTGCGAGAGTACATCCGGTGGTTTTCGAAGCAGCGCACCGAGCTGCCCAACATCACCGACTCGGATGTCATCGGGGCGTTCCTCGCCGGCACCACTTGCCGCGACCTGGTGAGCAAACTGGGCTGCAAGACTCCCACTAAGGCGAGCGAGTTGATGGACATCGCCACTAAGTTCGCCTCTGGTCAGGAGGCGGTCGAAGCCATCTTCCGGAAGGACAAGCAGCCTCAGGGACGCCAGCAGGAAGACGTTCTCGAGGCGTTCGCCCAGCGGGGCACGAAGAAGAAGGCGAAAAAGAAGTCGCAAGCGAAGCGCGACACCGCTGACGCGGATCTCGTCGCTGCTGTCGAACACAGGAACCCTCGGAAGCCTCCCAGGGGGGCAACCTGTTCGACAAGATGCTCAAGGATTCGTGCCCCTATCACCAGGGTCCCGTCAAGCACACCCTTGAGGAATGCGTCATGCTTCGGCGCTACTTCCATAAGGCCGGGCCCCCGACGGGAGATGGCAAAGGCCAAGACAACGACAAGAAGGAGGGCGACAAGGTAGAGGAGTTCCCCGAGGTCCACGGCTACTTCATGATCTACAGTGGGCAAGTGGCGAACGCCTCGGCTCGGCACCGCAAGCAGGAGCGCCGGGAGGTCTGCTCGGTGAAGGTGGCAGCGCCAGTTTACCTGGACTGGTCCGACAAGCCCATCACCTTCGACCAAGGCGACCACCCCGACTACGTGCTGAGCCTAGGAAAGTACCCGCTCGTTGTCAATCCCGTCATCGGCAACGCCAGGCTCACCAAGGTCCTCATGGACGGAGGCAGCAGCCTCAACATCATCTACGCCGAGACCCTTGGGCTCTTGGAGATCGACCTGTCCACGATCCGGGCCGATGCGGCGCCTTTTCACGGGATCATCCCTGGAAAGCGCGTCCTGCCCCTCGGGTAGCTCAATTTGCCCGTCTGTTTCGGGATTCCCTCCAACTTCCACAGAGAAACCCTCACGTTCGAGGTGGTCGGGTTCCGAGGGACCTACCACACGGTGCTGGGAAGACCGTGCTACGCCAAGTTCATGGTCGTCCCCAACTACACCTACCTCAAGCTCAAGATGCCAGGCCCCAACGGAGTCATCACCGTCGGATCCACGTACCGACACGCGTACGAATGCGACGTGGAGTGCGTGGAGTACGCTGAGGCCCTCGCCGAGTCCGAGGCCCTCATCGCCGACCTGGAGTGCCTCTCCAAGGAGGTGCCTGATGCGAAGCGCCACGCCGGCAACTTCGAACCGGCTGAGGCGGTTAAGTCCGTTCCTCTCGACCCCAGCAACGACGCCTGCAAGCAAGTCCGGATCGGCTCCGAGTTCGACCCCAAATAGGAAGCAGTGCTCGTCGACTTTCTCCGCGCAAACGCCAAAGTTTTTGTGTGGAGTCCCTCGGACATGCCCGACATACCGAGGGATGTCGCCGAGCACTCACTGGATATCTGAGCCGGTGCCCGACCCATGAAGCAGCCTCTGCGCCGTTTCGACGAAGAGAAGCGCAAAGCCATAGGCGAGGAGATCCACAAGATGATGGCCGCTGGGTTCATCAAAGAGGTATTCCATCCCGAATGGTTAGCTAACCCTGTGCTTGTGAAAAAGAAAGGCGGGAAGTGGAGGATGTGCGTAGACTACACTGGTCTAAACAAGGCATGTTCGAAGGTTCCCTACCCTCTGCCTCGCATCGATCAAATTGTGGACTCCACTGCTGGGTGCGAAACTCTGTCGTTCCTCGACGCCTATTCAGGTTGTCAGCAAATCAAGATGAAAGAGTCCAACCAGCTCGCGACTTCTTTCATCACACCTTTTGGCATGTACTGTTATACTACTATGCCATTTGGCTTGATGAATGCAGGTGCAACATACCAAAGGTGCATGAACCACGTGTTCGGACAGCACATCGGCCGAACGGTCGAGGCTTACGTCGATGACATCGTTGTCAAGACGACGAAAGCCTCCGACCTGCTCTCTGACCTTGAAACGACATTCAAGTGTTTGAGAGCGAAGGGCATGAAGCTCAATCCCGAGAAGTGTGTCTTCGGAGTCCCCCGAGGCATGCTCCTGGGGTTCATCGTCTCCGAGCGGGGCATCGAGGCCAACCCGGAGAAAATTGTGGCCATCACCAACATGGGGCCTATCAAAGATTTGAAAAGAGTACAAAGGGTCATGGGATGCCTTGCGACTCTGAGCCGCTTCATCTCGCGCCTCGGCGAAAAAGGCCTACCCTTGTACCGCCTCTTAAGGAAGGCCGAGCGCTTCACTTGGACCCCCGAGGCCGAGGAAGCCCTCGGAAAACTTAAAGGCGCTCCTTACAAACGCGCCAATCTTGGTGCCCCCCGCTGCGGGAGAAGCCCTCTTGATCTACGTAGCCGCAACAACTCAGGTGGTCAGCGTCGCGATCGTAGTCAAGAGACGAGAAGAAGGGCATGCACTGCTCGTCTAGAGGCTGGTTTACTTCATCAGTGAAGTGCTATCCGAGACCAAGATCCGCTACCCGCAAATTTAGAAGCTACTGTACGCAGTGATTCTGACGCGGCGAAAGTTGCGACACTACTTCGAGTCTCATCCGGTGACTGTGGTGTCATCCTTCCCCCTGGGGGAGATCATCCAGTGCCGAGAGGCCTCGGGTAGGATAGCAAAGTGGGCAGTGGAGCTCATGGGCGAGACAATCTCGTTCGCTCCTCGGAAGGCCATCAAGTCCCAAGTCTTGGCGGACTTCGTGGCTGAATGGGTCGACACCCAACTGCCAACAGCCCCGATCCAACCCGAGCTTTGGACCATGTACTTCGATGGGTCGCTGATGAAAACGTGAGCCGGTGCTAGCCTGCTCTTCATCTCACCCCTCGGGAAACATCTCCGCTACGTGCTGTGCCTCCATTTCTCGGCGTCAAACAACGTGGCCGAGTATGAGACTTTGGTTAACGGGCTGCACATCGCCGTCGAGCTAGGGGTTCGGCGCCTCGACGCTCGCGGCGACTCGCAGCTTGTCATCGACCAAGTCATGAAGAACTCCCACTGCCGCGACCCGAAGATGGAGGCCTACTGCGACGAAGTTCAGCGCCTGGAAGACAAGTTCTACGGGCTGGAGCTCAACCACATCGCTCGACGGTACAACGAGACTGCGGACGAGCTGGCGAAAATAGCCTAGGGGGCGGACAACGGTTCCCCCCAGCGTCTTCTCCAGAGACATACATCAACCCTCCGTCAAGATCGACGACACGCCCGAGCTCGAGGAGGCCTCGGCCCAGCCCGAGGTGCCCTCGGCCGCCGAAGGTGAGGCCCTGCGTGTCGAGGGAGAGCAGAATGGGGTTGCGCCAAATCGAAACTGGCAGACCCCGTACCTGCAATATCTCCATCGAGGAGAGCTACCCCTCGACAAGGCCGAGGCTCGGCGACTGGCGCGGCGCGCCAAGTCGTTCGTCTTACTGGGTGATGAAAAGGAGCTCTACCACCGCAGCCCCTCAGGCATTCTCCAACGATGCATATCCATCGCCGAAGGACAGGAGCTATTGCAAGAAATACACTCGGGGGCTTGCGGTCACCACGCACCACCTCGAGCCCTAGTGGGTAACACCTTCCGACAAGGTTTATACTGGCCGACCGCGGTGGCTGACGCCACTAGGATTGTACGCTCTTGCCAAGGGTGTCAATTCTACACGAGACAGACGCACCTGCTCGCTTAGGCCCTACAGACAATACCCATCACCTGGCCATTTGCAGTGTGGGGTCTGGACCTTGTCGGTCCCTTGCATAAGGCACCCGGAGGCTTCTCGCACCTGCTGGTCGCCATCGACAAATTCTCCAAGTGGATCGAGGTCTGACCCCTAACCAGCATCAGGTCCGAGCAGGTGGTGACGTTCTTCACAAACATCATCCACCGCTATGGGGTCCCGAACTCCATCATCATCGACAATGGCACACAGTTCACTAGGAAGAAGTTCCTGGACTTCTGCGAGGACCACCACATCCGTGTGGATTGGGCCGCCGTAGCTCACCCCATGACGAATGGGCAGGTGGAGCGTGCCAACGGTATGATTCTGCAGGGACTTAAACCGAGGATCTACAACGACCTCAACAAATTCGGCAAGCGGTGGATGAAAGAGCTACCCTCGGTGGTCTGGAGTCTGAGGACGACGCCGAACTGAGCCACAGGTTTCTCGCCGTTCTTTCTAGTCTATGGGGCTGAGGCTATCTTACCCACAGACTTAGAATACGATTCCCCGAGGACAAAGGCGTACGACGACCGAAGCAACTAGGCCAGCCGAGAAGACTCACTAGTCCAGCTGGAAGAGGCTCGGGACGTGGCCTTACTACACTCGGTGCGGTATCAGCAGTCTCTGCGACACTACCACGCCCGAGGGGTTCGGCCCTGAGGCCTACAGGTGGGAGACTTGGTACTTCAGCTGCGGCAAGACGCCCGAGGGTGCCACAAGCTTACTCCTCCCTGGGAAGGGTCGTTCATCATCACCAAGATTTTGAAGCCCGGAACATACAAGCTGGCCAACGATCGAGGCGAGGTCTACAACAACGCTTAGAACATCCAACAGCTACGTCGCTTCTACCCTTAAGATGTTTCAAGTCGTTCATATTCCTCGTTTTTCTTTACATACACGAATAAAGTCTAACCGTCAAGGAAGGGTCAGCCTTGCCTCGGCAAAGCCCGACCCTCCCTCGGTGGCTATAAGGGGGGAACCCCCTCTACGTCAAAATTTTCCTCGAAAAAAGTCTTTTGCCAGAACATCTTTCGTACTGTTTCGACTGCTTTGATAGCGGAGTCCTAAAAACGACGAGAGTACACGTAAGCGGCAAGGCCGACCGAGCCGAGGGACTCCTACGCCTCTGGGATACGGATACCTCACTCATCACCTTCCGCGAAAAGTAACTCACGCTCGAGCGAGGGATTCTGCTGCCGAACGAGTCCTAACGCTTGAAAAACTTTTCTGCCAGAACGGCTTTCGTGCCGTTTCGACTGCTTTGATAGCGGGGTCCTAAAAACAACGAGAGTACACGTAAGCGGCAAGGCCGACCGAGCCGAGGGACTCCTATGCCTCCAGGATACGGATACCTCACTCATCACCTTCCGCGAAAAGTAACTCACGCTTGGACGAGTGACTCTGCTACCAAACAAGTCCAAACACATGAAACAAGAGGAAAGAAAACACAGCTTTATAATCCGGCATTAAAATGTTTAGGCCCCAGCGGCCGCGAAAAACATACGCATACTACAAACAAACTGTTCCTGCAGGTTCGGACATCGGCAGAGGGAGCAGCAGCACCCTCGGCGTTGTTTCCACCCTCGGTAGATCCTGGCCTAGCCTCGGACGGCGACTCGGGTGGAAGGATCTCCACCTCGGAGGAGGACGCCAGTACCGCGCTCGGGCCCCCACGGCCAGGTTCTCCGCAAGGGTTCTGGCCCGAGCGGATGCCTCGGCCGGCCGCTCCGTAGCCTCAGCCAGCTGTCCCCCGACCTCAGCCTGGCTCACGGCCTCAGCAGCGTGACTCCGGGGTTGGTCCCGCTAGCGGACGACCTGGCCAAGCTCCAGCCGCCGCCGCTGCAGCTCCTCGGCCTGGGAGGCCACGTGCTCCCAGGCCGACGAAGCCTCTTTTCGAGTCGACTCCGCCTCTGTCCACGCCGACACCGCTGCCTCCGGCTCTAGCTCATCATAGAGCGGCCAAAGGTTCTATAACTGAGCAAGAGAAGCCTTGAGTGGCAAGGCCGACCGAGCCGAGGGACTCCTATGCCTCCAGGATACGGATACCTCACTCGTCACCTTCCGCGCGAGGCAACTCACACTCGGTTAAGCGGTTCAGCTAGCCGACAGGCGAGTCCTAGTGCTCGAAATGAGGAAGAAACACGGTATTACACCCAAATACCCAGATGTTCAGGCCTCGATTGCCACAATGAACAAACACCCATGTTCAGGGTGCCATTACAAACGGAACTCCGGTTCCACTCCCGCGGGTATGAACAACCTCCACACCAGAGGGTCTGCGGGACAACAAACTCCGGGTGGCTCGCCGACGACCGCTGCACCAACAGCGCGGCAACGACCTCCGTCTCGGACGGCAAGACAGCAGCAGCAATAGCCCTAGGGTAAACGCTACCGCTGGAAGGCCCTCGTTCACGTCCCCTCATGGGGGATGCGAACCAGCCATTAAAGCTAAAGAGCCGGAGGCCCGGAGCGCAGGTGGCACCGACGGTGTCGTCGGCGAAAGCAACCGCTTCGGCAGAGGCAGCCTCGCCTATGGCGACCACCACCTCAGCACCGACGATAGCAGCCATCTGCCCACCAACACCGCACTAGCGAGCAACGGTCGCCCCAAAGCGCACCGGCAGGTCCTCACTCTCGTTCTCGCCACAAGAACGAGAACGGGACCGTCTGTCACACCCTGTTTTGGAAGGTAAACCGAATGCGAACTATGTACGTGCCAGGATCAGAACTCACGTACACAGCGGTTACATAAATGAACATCAACGCACATTGCTCGAATAATAACATAAAAGAGTATTAACTTATTACATCACAGAGTCATGGACATCCACATAGTCATCAACTTAACAGATAAATCAAAGTGCTAGCGAAACACAGTAAAGATAAGGACTTCACATGCAGCTGACTGGGGGTTGCCGCCAACCCGCACCTAGAACTCGTCATAGTCTTGGAACTCCTGGAAGTCTCCTTCCACGACTTCGTCTTCTCCTGAGCAATGGTTACAATGTGGACAACCTGGTGTTTTGTGGTAAAGCAAGGATGAGTACACATCAACGTACTCAGCAAATGTCCCGTTGGGCTGAAGTGGACTAGCTTTATGTGGGGTTAGGCTCAAGCAGTTGCTTTTAGTTGGTCAAGTATTTATTGTTAGTAGAAGCCAAATTTTATCATCAAGCCCAAGCTATAGTCCCAAAAAGTACCTCCTCAGAGAGGGAATACTAGAATGCATAATTAGAGTCACCATCATTAACCATCATCATTAAAGTCATCATCTGAAGTGTATCCGGAGTATCTCTAATCAAAGAGGATCCCAAGGCTGCTCTTAACCGTGAGCACGGCTGATATATCAGTTTCACTACCCTCTGTAGAGGTCGCACACTTTACCCATGAGTCATGATTCCCTTTCCACCCGGGGAGAGCTAATCCCCATTGATCACTTCCTAGGTGGTCCGATAGGGTATCACTACGTAGCTGTTACAAAGATTCCCTAGAGGTCATAGCTGCCCGTTAGGTTTCTCCAGTTTGATAAACACAGTACCCCTCCCCGCAGGAGAGTGACTAACAAAAAGCAAAACGAAAGAACCTCGGCACTCAGCCTCGGCAGAGCAAGCATTGTGCCTGGACCCCATTGACGGCACGACGGCGAAGCAACTACACCTCTAGTTCCTCTAATTAATTAGCTAAGGGCATCCCATTCCACCCTCATGGTTGCACTATTATCCCGGGTGGTCTCTCAACGAACAGGTCCTTACGGAGAGGTACTCAGGAAACAGCCTGAGCCCCCTAGAGTATCACAAGATCATCAATATCATCAGGATAACAGTATCGTATCATAAATAGTCACATCATGTTCATTGATTAGGTTAAGGCAATAGCAAAATGCTAACCATAATAACCCAAAAGGTCATCAAGGATAAGGTAAAGTATAAAGCTAGTCAATCCTTAGGTTTCAATTAAGTAATGTGGGAAAGTGAATTATAAGTGAATAGGACATAATGGGTCAGAGGACACTTGCCTTCACCAAGCTGCTGATCAGGGACTTCTTCTGCAACTTCCTCGGGAAACACAGACTGCCCGTTGTCTACGTAAAGTAATCATTCATTCTATGCACTTGGGAAATAACAAACAAAAGCAATAAACCAAACATATGCAGCAGAGAGATCACAAGTTCACAGTAGAAAAGGATTGGCAATCTGGTGTTCCCTAGGTCTAGGGTAGATGACTATACAAAATGATTCATTATCCACTAATCAGGTCTAAGTCAGTGGTGGGGTTAAATCATTACATGGTTTTAAGTCCATAAACTTAGGTGCTCCAACTTTTATTAAAGTCTACTATCTTCTATTTATCTCAAATAGGGTTCCAATAACATTAATTTTACCCTAATGATCAACTATTAATTGGGACACAAAAACAGAAGGGAAACATTGTTTAAATAGATAGATAAGAATATTATGAACATTTTGCAATTTGAAGCACCTAATTTGGAGTTCATATGACAAAGTTATGAATTTTACAAGATTAGGGATTAAAAATATTCCTTAAATACTTATTTTGAATTAAATAAAAGGTTTGAGGACCTAACTGCGAAGATCCAGGGACGGCGGGTCAATTTGCAGCAAACCGGGGGTCTCTTTAAGAAAATGCGCGGGCGAAGGGGTATCGGGCTTCTACGGCCGTTGGATCTCGGATCAATGCCCGAGATTAGATCTGCGGGCGGGCGCGCGAGCGCGCGGCGGCATGAGCGGCTGACAGGCGGGGTCGGGCGGGCAGCGCGGGCGCGCGAGCGGCTGACAGGCGGGGCCCGATTGACAGGAAGGCGGGGTGTGGGGGAAGCGGCCCTGGGCCGTTGGATCTCAGGCGGACGGCTAGGGTTGGGCTCGGGCTATTTAAAACAGAGCCGTTCGATCTGAGATAGACGGCGGGGATTGGGCGGCCAGCTTTTGTCTTCCCCTCCGGCTAGCAGAGGCGGCGGCGCCCGTTCCCGCGGCGGAGAACTCGCCGGAGACGAGGGGTGCGGGGGCTCTGCGGGTCCTTAGGGCGACCAGGATGGCCGGGGAGGTTGGGGAGGGCGCGGGGAACCTTCTGGTGGGGACTAGGTCGGGACAGGGGCACCGGAGGGGGGCGGCCCACGGCGAAGCGGCTCGGCGGGGGCGCTAATGGACTCCGGTGAGGAATTAAACGCAGCGGGGGCAATAAAAAGGAAGGGAGAGGGCGGGGGAGGTTGCCTTACCTCAAGGCGAACTCCGGGGACTCCTCGGCGGTGGCGAAGGCGCGGCGGTAGCCCGAGTCGACGGTGGCGGACCATGGCGACTGCGCAGAGGACGGCGGGTGAGCGCGGGCAGAGGAAATTGGGGAGGGAGAGGGGAAATTGGGGCGTGTCCCGGGTTGCGGACGTCGAGGCGAAGCTCACCGTGGCAAAGGGCACGGCGAGGCTCCAACGTCGATGGAGAAACGGGCTCGGACAGCGGCGGTTAATGGCGGCGGCGCTTTGGCGTGTGAGCAGCGTGGGGGAGGTGGAAGGGAGGTCTGCAGGTGCGCAAATGAGGGAGGGAGAGAGGGTGGGCTAGGCTCCGGGCTCAAGTGGCCGAGGGCGAGGTGGTTGCGAGCTCCACGCGCGACGTGGGCGCGGAGTCCGCGGCACGCGCGGCTCGGGGCGGCGGTTACGCGGAGACGGAGGAGCTGACAGCCCGGGCCCACGAGCAGAGAGAGCGGAGGAAGCGGGCGCGGACGCGGGGAAGGCGGCCGCGCTGACGGGCGGGCCTGCCAGGGCAGAGAGAGAAGAGGGGGGAGGAAGGCGCGCGCGGGATGGGCCAGATGGGCCGAAAGGCCGAGGGGGGCGGGGGTGTGGGCTTCTTTCCTTTTTTTCTTTTATTCTAGCATTTGTTTTCCCTTTTCTTTTTATTTACTCTATTTGATTCAAATCTAAATAGGCCACAAATTCAAATTAGCACTTCCAAGTATTATGCACCAAACAAAAGTGGAATTTAGGGTTTGACATGATGCCACAATACATACTCCTTGGAGTTTTAGTCTAATAGACTATAATTACACAAAGTAACTAGCCACTTTTCTTCTATAGAAAAGAGAAAGAGGGGATTGGGAAGGGTGTGAAAAGAGAAGTAACACCTGAATTTGTGAATATGAGCAAAGAAATTTTATACCCCAAAATTCAGGGTGTTACAAACCTATCCCCCTTAAAAGAATCTCGCCCCGAGATTCAAGGTTGGTCAGCAAAGAGTTCAGGGTATTTGGCCTTCAGATCATCTTCTCGTTCCCAGGTTGCTTCTTCCTCAGAGTGGTGGCCCCATCTGACTTTGCACATTCTGATGGTGTTCCTCCGGGTGACTCTGTCTGCAAACTCCAGAATCTGCGTTGGCTTCTCTACGTAGGTCAGATCCTCTTGGACTTCCAAGTCCTCCACTGGCAACTGTTCTTCTAGTATTCGCAGACACTTCTTCAATTGCGACACGTGGAACACATTGTGCACTACCGACAAACTTTCTGGTAGGTTGAGCTGATAGGACACTTCTCCACGCTTTGCTTGAATCTGATATGGTCCAACGTACCGGGGTGCTAACTTGCCTTTAACTCCGAACCTTCTGACTCCTCTGATAGGTGACACCTTCAGATAGACGTAATCTCCCACTTCGAAACTCAATTCCCTTCTCCTTCTGTCAGCATAGCTTCGCTGCCTTGATTGTGCTATCTTCAGATTCTCTCGAACCATTTTGATATTCTCTTCGGCTTCAAGCAAGATGTCGGGGCCAAACACCTGTCTCTCTCCAGGCTGGTCCCAATGCAGCGGAGTCCTACAACTCCGTCCATAGAGTGCCTGAAACGGTGACATCTTCAAGCTGGCCTGGTAACTATTGTTGTAGGAGAATTCTGCATAGGGTAACCTTTTGTCCCATCCTAACTTGTCTTGCAACGCACAGGCTCTCAGCATATCTTCTAGGATCTGATTGGTTCTCTCAGTCTGACCGTCCGTCTGTGGGTGATAAGCCGAGCTGAAGTTCAAATGTGTGCCCAAAGCTTCTTGTAGCTGCTGCCAAAAATGAGAGGTGAACTGCGTCCCTCGATCTGACACTATCTTCTTCGGCACACCATGAAGGCAGACTATCCGAGACATGTATAACTCAGCTAACGTTGCTCCGGTGTATGTTGTCTTTACGGGTATGAAATGGGCCACCTTTGTTAAGCGGTCCACAACCACCCAGATGGAATCATAGTCGGCCCGGGTACGAGGTAGGCCAACTATAAAATCCATCCCGATCTCATCCCACTTCCACTGAGGAATCCGCAATGGCTGCAACGATCCGGCGGGCCTCTGATGCTCTGTTTTGGTTCTTTGACAGCTATCACAGATGGCGACATATTCTGCGATCTATCTTTTCATGCCATACCACCAAAACCTCCTTTTTAAATCCTGATACATCTTCTCACTTCCAGGGTGTATGGAGTAGGCTGTCTCATGAGCTTCCTTGAGGATCAGCTCCCGAATAGGTTTGAGGTCGGGAACACACAATCGGTCCTTGAACCATATTACTCCCTTTTCATCCTCTCGAAAGTCTTTGCCTCTTCCTTCTAAGATCAGCTGCCGGATCTTGTTGATGTTTTCATCATCCTTCTGCCCTTCTTTGATCTCCCGCTCTAAGGTGGGTTCTAATTCCACTGTTAGTCCTTGTGTACTGTTCAGAAAACCGAGACTCAGTTGTTGGTGACTTGTTCTCAAATGCTATAAGTTAAGAACAAGGCAACACAGAGAATGTTAAACGATAAAGTCCTTCGTCCTTCGAAGCATTATTCCCCTTAGGATATAACGATCTTCGGACGAAGGCCATGAAGGACGAACCTTCATCATCACAGTATACATTAATGAAAAACGAAGCATATGAAACATAAAAGATAGCATGAATAATCATATAACATTATTCATTTAACTTTATTATATCACCATAAAGAAATAGAGACAATATCGAATTATAAATATACCTTCGGCTTGGAAGGAGATGAAAATACAAGTGTGACGCAAAAGCAAATGCCAAGTCAGCGTGAACAGTACGGGGGTACTGTTCACCTATTTATAGGCACAGGGTACAACCCATACAAAATTACATACATGCCCTTTACATTTGGTGATAATTCTATAGCACTCTATCGAGGTCTAAATGGCCTTTTCATCTTTAAGTCGGTTCCCTTTTCTGCGAACATGCCGAAGCTTTCCTGCTTCACAGCTTCGGCACTGTGTCAACCTTCGTATCTTTTGAGCTTCTCCCTTTCTGATACAAGTCCGAAGATACCTGTTCACACATTGTACTACAGAAATACTGTTAAATCCTGTTTTTGAGGACCTTCGGAGGCCGAAGGTCCCCAACAGTAGCCCCTCGCAATATTAATTTGTTTGAAATAATAAATTTAGATTGCGATATGGACGAAGGCTTTACGCCGAAGGTCCGAAAAAACACCTTCCCTTTGCTAGAATAGCAACATTCAATGACAAGTGGGGTTTTTCAACTTTCAACGCACCGAGCGTATAAATACGGCCATACCGCAAACTCATTTTGCACGCTTTCTGGCCAACCACTCCCGCTCACTCGATTTTTAGCTCTTGTGCACTGTGTTTTGCTAAGCTTTTAGCTTTGAAGCTTCGGATTTGAAAATAGTTTTTTAGTGCTTCCGAAGATGTCTGAAGCTGCTAAGAAGGCTGCTGCTGAGATGAAGCTGAGTCTTGATGAAGAGAAGAACTTAGGATTTCTTATAGCGATGTCGAAGACCAACACAGAAAAAATCACCAATGAGATTCTGGAAGGACTGTCTGAAGATACTGATGACAGTGAAAGTTATGATGTAGACAGCGGTGGCGAAGACTCCGAAGATCGCCCCTGGCGACCAAGCCATTCAGTTTATGGTAAATCAACTATCAAAGAAAATCATCTTGTTAACATGAGAGGAAGGTATTTCCGGGATTTGTCCATTGTGAGGGCCGACGAAGGGGAGAAGACTTGTCCACACCCTGAAGAGAATGAAGTCGTAGTATTTCGAAGCTTTTTGAAGGCTGGGCTGCGATTGCCCTTGAGCAGCTTCGTCGTGGAAGTGCTGAAGATTTTTGAAGTCTATCTTCACCAACTTACCCCCGAGGCTATCATAAGGCTGAACATCTTCGTGTGGGCCGTGCGAAGCCAAGGTCTGAAGCCTGATGCAAAAAGTTTCTGCAATATGCACGAATTATCATACGAGACAATACCTTGGGGTAAGGAACAGTATCACAATAACTTTGGCTGCTACAGTTTTGTTTCTCGATCTGGGTCAAGCTGTCCCGTGCCAACTTTTCGGAAGAGGTGGCCTAGCGGCTGGATGACAGAATGGTTTTATGTAAAAAATGATCTGAAAGCACGGGAAGACATCAAAGGTATAATCATGCGACCTATTTGGCAAAGCTTCGGCCTTCAGAGGCCGAAGGTTGAAATGAATGAAGCCGCCGAAGAGTGCCAAAGAGCCTTCGGCGTTGTCTGCTCTTTTATAGGAACAAGGGACTTAGTACAAGAGCATATCGCCTTCAGGGTGTGGCCGCTTGCGGAGAAGTGGGAAATGCCACAAGAAACCATTAAAGAGGCCGACGAAGGTGGACTTATCAGATTTAAGTACACTTTTAAATTTGGAGATAAATTTATTGAGCCAGATGATGAGTGGTTGAAAAGTATTGACAATTTAAGTGATGAGCTGCTCGGGACCTACTCGAAGGCTGAAGATAATGCAATGTCAGCAGCCTTCGGAGGCCGAAAAAAGAAGAGACTGAATCGAGTATTTGATGCCATCGGGTTTGTCTACCCTGACTATTGCTATCCCATTCGGAGGCAGAAGAGAAAAAACACAACCTCTGCAAAAGAAGAAGCTGCAGCTGCTCCTAGCGAGCCAGAACCGAAAAGAAAAAAGATAAAGGTTCTTACGCATCGGCCGCGTTATATTGAACCAGCTTCGGTGCCCGAGTTTACCGGGAAAACTTCTTCGGCCACCGAAGCTGAAAAACCAACCGAGCCAGCCTTGTTGCCAGAGATCGCAGAAACGGCCGAAGTGCCACCAAAGATAGAATCAGAACAATCAAACATTTTGTTGTCAGAAACAAAAGAGAAAACCGAAGCGCCGTCCACAGAAAAAATTGAAGAGGTAAAAGAAGCAACTGAGGGCTCCAAAACATCAGAAGTTTTGAGTCCTACAGCAATCATTGGGACAGCAAAAAATGAAAAAGTGCCAGCCGCAACTCCGAAGAGGAGGAGAATGGCTAATGTGCTAGATGTACTGGAAACGATCAAATCTTCGAGCACACCTCCGAAGAAGGCTGCTGTTACTCCTGAAACAACAGCTGAAATTTCTGGTTCTAGAGCTCCAGAGCAAGAAATTGAAGCCGAAGCTGGGCCCTCAGAGCCCACAAAAACTTTGGAAAGTGAGGCAGAAAAAATAACAAAGCCAACTTTTGAAGAAACTGGTGTTGTTACCCCCGAAGCATCCCCCAAAATTCGTGATTATATTTTCCGTCATGCTTCGGGGAAAAAATTATCAGAAAAAGAAGAACAAGAGGCCCAGCATTATGCCAAAAAACTGAAATATCCAAAGGGGGCGTTAATATTTAATGGCAGTGGAGAAGAAGACTTCTTGTATTGTCTTCCCGACAGCAAGGAAATTTCTGTCTGCCGGGAGATGAGCAAGAGCTTCGGATTCCCGACTTTAGAAGACGGGCTCTCAGTGCTTTCGAAGAACGATCTGGCCGATAGCCTGGCTTACAATAGCTTAAAGGTACGATATATGAAATCCTTGTATTTTTCCGTTCGTTTAAACCCACTGACACACATATTTCTTTTTGCAGGGCTTGATACTTAGCAATGCTCTTAGAGCACAAAAAGATGCTGAAGACGAAGGGTGTACAATAGCCCTGAGCAACCTTCGTTCCGAAGTAATTGAACTGAGGAACGAAGGTCTCGAAAAAGACAAAATATTATATTCATTGATAAATAAAATAAAAGAGGACGAAGCTGCTTCTAAAATTCAAGCTGAAGCTCAGAAACGCGAAATTGAAGACCTTCGGAAACAACTGGCCAGAGCCAAGGAAGAACGCATACTTGAAGAAACAAAACGTGAACTCAGCGATCAATGGGCAGATCACCTAGAAGTGACTGTTGAAGAGCTTCGTTCGTCCAAAAAGAGATGCTACAGTAAATCTATAGATTGTGTCAAGAAATTAAAGGCTAGCTTCGCCAAGGTCGGCGCATTCTCAAGTGAGGAAAACTTTTCAAGAGGCAATCCCGAAGGTGCCATCGAATGGATTAACCACGAAGCTGAAGCTTTTGAAGAAATTTTAAATAGCCGAGGAGATATATGTGCCTTCTCTGGCGCCAGAGGGATTGCCACTATCTTAGAGAAGGAGGGCTGTGAACATGTAAAAATTTTAGCACAGTCCGAAGCTGCTTTGTCCTTTGAAGATACAAAAAATCCTTCGGCCGAAGCTAGCATAATTGGTGGAAAGTTTTTTACTGACATCTGGGATAATGGTGGCCGAGAGATGGCCGGAGAAATTATTCGAAGAAGTGAAAAGGGTATTCACGATGCTAGAGAAGTAGCTGAGGCTGCTAAAAAGAGCACAAAGGCCGAAGGTCAATTAGGTATCAACTAATAGTTTCTATCGTGTTGTAATCTTAGGCTTTAAGATTTGTTTATGATGTGTAATAGCAAAGTAGCCGTGTCCTGTCCTTCCTCAGATCCTACTGAAGTATCTCCGGGTGCACGGCCGAAGGGTGACGATGAGATTAAAAAGATGGCTGAAGCTATTATGGATGAAATTGTCGATCGACTGTTGAACGAAGCTGCAGAAGTGGTACTTAGGGAAGACTAGATGCTATTGTAAAAACATTTTAAATATAACATGTGTAATATCTTGTAATCCTGTATGTAACATATTTGTTTTATTTCTCTTTATGGTTCAATTCTTTACGATGCATGAAACTTTTCATACATACCTTTTTTGAGTCTTTGGCGAAAAAACACCTTCCCTTCTTTTCATGCTTCGTGAAGAAAAATTTCTATGTATCACAACAATGTCCATAGTGCTCAGATGAAGAATATTCAAGCTTCGTGAAAACATTCTCCGAAGCTGTACTCCGAAGATGAAGATTGTGTCTCCTTGTGACAACACGATTTTCACTCTTTCAAAGCATACTTCCGAAGATCAATATTGTGTCCCCTTCTTGTGCCATATGCAACATGATGTATGATGCTCATGCTATGCATAATGATGTGATGATGTTATGTTATGTAGATGACATTTGTTCCGAAAGATACACACATATCCCCACACAATATTTTTGTATCAGCGCTGATTCTACGCTGTAAGCTCTGCATTCCCTTAGGAACGTCTTTGGAGCTTCTTCGCCTTTTACTTAGGCGGTATAAGCTCTGCATTCCCTTAGGAACGTCTTTGGAGCTTCTTCGCCTTTTACTTAGGCGGTATAAGCTCTGCATTCCCTTAGGAACGTCTTTGGAGCTTCTTCGCCTTTTACTTAGGCGGTATAAGCTCTGCATTCCCTTAGGAACGACTTTGGAGCAGAAAACTTACACTGCGCTCCCTTCGGAACGACTTTTTGTGACTTCGTCAGACTTACTCTGCGTTCCTTAGAACGACTTGTTATTGCTTCGAAGAATTTTCGATAGTCCGAAGGTCCTTTTTATTATCACAAACCTGTGAAGAAAACATATTTTTTTGTAGGAATCAACGAAAGTAATTACATGAAACCTAAACAATGTTCTTTATTACAGAAAATAAAACTGAATGAAAAAGATTGCTATTAAGGTAGGATATTTGTCAATAGATGTGCTTTGATTCTGGCACGGTGCTGTTGACCGTGCGAGCTTCGGACTGTTCTCTGAAGTCCCTTTGATGTGGAGCATATTGGCTCCCTTCTGGCTGCTGGCCCTGTTGCAACGGAGGTGGAGGCGGAGGCTGTTGCCAGGAAGCTTGAGGCTGACTCGCCGAAGCAGCAGAGACTGCAGGATGGTTGCCCACATATTCTGGGATGTAGGGCGAATGATACGAAGCTGTATGCATGACCTGCTTCGGCTGGGCTTGTTGTGCTGCTGCTTCAGCTATTTCCTTTTGCTTCTGTATAGTAACATGGCACATCCTGGTAGTATGGCCTTTGTTCTCACCGCAGAATAAGCAAAAGATTCTTCTCGGTTGATCACCAAATCTTCCTCCGAAGCCCCTGGCGCCTCTGCCTCTTGGAGCTGGTGGCCGGAATGAGCTTTGCTGTTGACCAGAAGCCTGTGAGGAGCATTGTGGCCTTTGCTGTTGGTTTCCTCTGTCATCATTTTGTGTAGAATTGTGAATTGATCTCACATGTCTCGGGTAAAACCTTCCTCCGAAGCCCCTGGTCATTTCAGAAAACCTGAAAGCCTCCTCCCTTCTTTGGCGAAAATCATTGTCGGCCCGAATGTATTCATCCATTTTCTAGAGAAGCTTCTCCAAAGTTTGAGGAGGCTTCCTGGCGAAGTACTGAGCTGACGGACCTGGCCGAAGCCCCTTGATCATGGCCTCGATGACAATTTCATTAGGCACCGTTGGTGCCTGTGCCCTTAGACGCAAGAACCTTCGGACATATGCCTGAAGGTATTCTTCGTGATCCTGAGTGCACTGGAACAGAGCCTGAGCAGTGACCGGCTTCGTCTGAAATCCTTGAAAGCTGGTTAACAACAAATCCTTCAGTTTCTGCCATGAAGTGATTGTTCCTGGTCGAAGGGAGGAATACCAGGTTTGAGCAACACTTCTGACAGCCATAACGAAAGATTTGGCCATGACTGAAGCATTGCCACCATACGAAGACACTGTTGCTTCGTAGCTCATCAAAAACTGCTTCGGGTCTGAGTGGCCATCAAATACAGGGAGCTGAGGCGGCTTGTAGGACGGAGGCCAAGGTGTAGCCTGCAGCTCAGCGGACAAAGGAGAAGCATCATCAAAAACAAAATTCCCGTGATGGAAATTGTCATACCAATCATCTTCGTTGGGAAAACCCTCCTGATGAAGGTCTTGATGGTGAGGCCTTCGATGTTGCTCATCCTGAGCAAGATGACGAACTTCTTCAGAGGCTTCGTCTATCTGCCTCTGCAATTCAGCTACCCTGGCCATCTTTTCCTTCTTGCGCTGAACCTGCTGCTGAAGGATTTCCAGATTTTGAATTTCCTGATCTAGATCATCCTCTGGAGGTGTTGGACTGGTAGCCTTCCTCTTCTGGCTTCGTGCCTCTCTAAGAGAAAGGACGTCTTGATTGGGGTCCAGCGGCTGCAGCGTGCCAGCCCCTGGTGCTGAAGCCTTCTTCGGCGGCATGACGAAGGTGATGCTTGCCGAAGATATTGAAAAGCTCAAGAAATGGAAGTGAGTTCACCGGAGGTGGGCGCCAATGTTGGTGACTTGTTCTCAAATGCTACAAGTTAAGAACAAGGCAACACAGAGAATGTTAAACGATAAAGTCCTTCGTCCTTCGAAGCATTATTCCCCTTAGGATATAACGATCTTCGGACGAAGGCCATGAAGGACGAACCTTCATCATCACAGTATACATTAATGAAAAACGAAGCATATGAAACATAAAAGATAGCATGAATAATCATATAACATTATTCATTTAACTTTATTATATCACCATAAAGAAATAGAGACAATATCGAATTATAAATATACCTTCGGCTTGGAAGGAGATGAAAATACAAGTGTGACGCAAAAGCAAATGCCAAGTCAGCGTGAACAGTACGGGGGTACTGTTCACCTATTTATAGGCACAGGGTACAACCCATACAAAATTACATACATGCCCTTTACATTTGGTGATAATTCTATAGCACTCTATCGAGGTCTAAATGGCCTTTTCATCTTTAAGTCGGTTCCCTTTTCTGCGAACATGCCGAAGCTTTCCTGCTTCACAGCTTCGGCACTGTGTCAATCTTCGTATCTTTTGAGCTTCTCCCTTTCTGATACAAGTCCGAAGATACCTGTTCACACATTGTACTACAGAAATACTGTTAAATCCTGTTTTTGAGGACCTTCGGAGGCCGAAGGTCCCCAACATCAGTCTGTCGAATTCCTTGGCTAACTCATATGACATTGGGTACGTGGCCATCATATTGACTTGACTCTTCCTGCTTAGAGCATCTGCAACAACATTGGCTTTGCCTGGATGGTAATGTATCTCCAACTCATATTCTTTGATCAATTCCAACCATCTTCGCTGCCTCATGTTTAACTCTGACTGGGTGAATATGTACTTCAAACTTTTATGATCTGTGTAGATGTCGCACTTCTGCCCATACAGGTAATGTCTCCATGTCTTTAACGCATGAACCACTGCTGCCAACTCCAGGTCGTGTGTGGGATAATTTTTCTCATGGATCTTCAGCTGTCGAGATGAGTATGCTACAACTCTTCCTTCTTGCATTAGCACACATCCCAATCCGGTGTAAGAAGCATCGCAGTACACCGAGAATGGCTTGTGAACACCAGGCAGAACTAACACAGGTGTTGTAGTCAATCTATTCTTCAGTTCTTCAAATGCTTCTTGACACTTTTGGGTCCACCTAAACTCAACCTTCTTCGCTAGTAACGCTGTCATTGGTCTAGCAATCTTTGAAAAGCCTTCGATGAAACGCCTATAGTATCCAGCCATTCCAATGAAGCTCTTGATTCCACGGACATCCTTCGGTGCTTTCCAGTTCAGGATATCTGCTACTTTCTTTGGATCCACAGCTAACCCATCTTGGTTTATGATGTGACCCAGAAACAAGACTTCATGAATCCAGAACTCGCATTTACTCAGCTTGGCATACAACTGATGCTCTCGAAGCCTTTGCAATACCATCTTCAAATGCTCCACATGATCTTCCTCACTTTGAGAGTATATGAGAATATCATCGATGAACACTACCACAAACTTGTCTAGATAGTCCATGAACACGTTGTTCATCAGATACATAAAGAAGGCTGGCGCATTTGTCAAACCAAAGGACATAACTGTGAACTCATATAACCCATACTTGGTGATGAATGATGTCTTCGGTATGTCCGAGGGTCGGATTCTGAGTTGATGGTACCCTGATCTCAGATCTATCTTCGAGAATACGCTGGAACCTCTGAGCTGGTCAAACAGATCTTCTATCCTTGGCAGGGGGTACTTGTTCTTAACAATGACTTCATTCAGGGCTCTGTAATCTATGCACATCCTTTTGGTGCCATCTTTCTTCTCTACAAACAACACTGGAGCGGCCCAAGGCGAGGTGCTTGGTCTGATGTAACCCTTCTCTAACATCTCATCTATCTGCTTCTTGAGTTCCACCAATTCTGGTCCAGACACTCGATAGGCTCTTTTGGAAATGGGGGCGGTACCAGGGATAAGCTCTATGGCAAATTCGACTTTTCTCTCGGGTGGCATGCCCGTTAGCTCCTCGGGAAACACATCCGGAAAATTCGACACAACCTTGATAGCCTCGAGCGGGTTGGTCTCCTTACTATCAACTGAAATCTGGTGACAAACTCCCTCCGCTGATTTAGGCATCCTTAGCTCAGCCACTACCTCCTCTCCGGATGGGGACTTCAATGTTACGGTCCTCTTATCACAGCTAATATTCGCTTCATATTTCATTAACCAATTCATCCCTAGGATGACATCTATCCCAGGGGTGTCTATTACTATTAGGTCACTGGGGAACCCTATCCCCCTTATTTCCACCCTTATATTTGAGCATATTTTATCTGCTTGCACTTTGCCACCAACCGAATTAATCCTCATGGGCGGCATCATTGCCTCTACTGAGATGTTATGCATTTCTACCCAGGTTGCAGTGACAAATGAATGAGTTGCACCAGTATCAAATAGCACTTTTGCGGGGTGAGATTCGACTGAGAACATACCTACTGCCACATCTGGTGCATCCTGGATTGCTTCGGCCTCCAAGTGGTTCACCTTTCCACGGTTGTACGCTTGGCCACGATTGACTGCTGCCTGCTGCAGTACACCTTGCCTTGTTAGAGCATTGGGGTTGGTCTGCTGCTGCGCCATCTTCTTTGGGCACTGCATCGCCCAGTGGCCTTGTTCTCCACAGTGGAAACATCCTCTGCCTCCTCCTTGTGCTGGGGCTGCTTGGTTGTTCTGATTTGCTGCGGGGGCAGGAAGGCGAGGTGCCTGGTTGTTCTGGTTCTGATACTGATTACCTCCCTGCTGGCTGTTCTGACGATACTGCTGCTGTTGTGGGTACTGCCTCTGAAACTGCTGCTGATGCGGACGCTGACTCTGATGCTGATATCCCTGTGGGTGACCAGGCCTCTTGCT
The DNA here is from genome assembly GCF_902167145.1 of Zea mays. Classification (NCBI taxonomy): domain Eukaryota; kingdom Viridiplantae; phylum Streptophyta; class Magnoliopsida; order Poales; family Poaceae; genus Zea; species Zea mays. Next base: position 234,367,450 of record NC_050096.1, on the reverse strand, counting down.
GAGATGAACTGCCTGAGAAGTGGGGACGGCTGATGCTTCCGGACTGTGGTCCACTCATCTTGCGCTTCCGATCTTCCATATCCTTGCGCTTCTTCTCGGTCATGGCTGCCCTATCGATCAGGTGCTAGAAGGTGGGGAAGGTGTGATTCATCAGCTGGTAATGCAGGGGATCCACCAAACCCCTCATGAACCTGTACTGCCTTTTAGCATCAGTGTTGACATCTTCAGGTGCATAACGAGATAGCTGAAGAAACTTGTCTCTGTATTCACTAACAGACAGGGGTCCCTGCTTCAGAGCCAGAAACTCCTCCTTCTTCACGATCATCAGTCCCTCTGGAACATGGTACCTGCGGAAACTCTCGCTGAATTCTTCCCAGGTGATGGCTTCGGGGTCAGCATGGGTAGCGAGGTAGGACTCCCACCAGGACTGGGCTACTCCCCTTAGCCGGCGGGGACCATACAGAACCTTCTCCCTGTCATAACATTGGGCGGTGCGCAATTCCCTTTCCACTGCACGCAGCCAGTCTTCTGCATCCATAGGGTCAGCAGAATGGGCGAAGGTAGGAGGGTGCCCTCTCATGAACTCGCCACGCTTATCCCGTGGCATCTGGGGCATCTGCACTTGCAACTGGGGTTGGGGTTGCTGTTGAGCCTGCTGCATGGCTGCCAGAGTCTACCCAATAGCCTGCACTACCAGAGTCTGCATCAAGAACATCTGCTCCACGGTCATCGGGGGTGGTGGGGGAGGTTGTCTCTGATGTTCCTCCTGCTGGGCACGCTGCTCTTGCTGAGCACATCTGTTGCATCGACGCCTGTTGTCAGACATCTGTGGAAGACATTCATACATCAGCATTGATCTTACAATCCTTCAGCATAAGAAAAGGGAATACAGAATTCTTCATGACACTGAGTGAACAAAGAGCTTCACTGATCCTCATTATGATTCAACACAGCTTCTCAGATAAAAAGGAAAGTAGGAGTAAATGGTTTCCCAACTAAATAACCGATTTCATTAATATCACTAGCTAAGCCAAACTGCAGGGGAAACCCACATGTTGGCTACAGTCATTACAAAGATTCAAATCCAGCACAAGTTCACCATAACAAGCATGTAAGCAACTGATAAGCAAACTAAACTGAATGGAAGCAACTGATAAGCAAACTAAACTGACTATCTAAGACTGGGACATCTGACTTAAGAATTATTACAAACTCCGACGCTAACGATCTAAGGATCCAGATCTATCCTGGTCTTACAGGCAGGGGAACCATAAGTGTGATGACCACGTGGCGGCGAGCGGTATGGGTGCTGAGTCCCAACAGGAGCGGGGGAACCACCCTCCTGGTGGCGGCGCTCTGCCAGCTCAGCACGCAACTCAGCAATCTCCGTTCGAGCCCTGTTTAGCTCGTCTAGAGAGTGATCCAGCTCGGTGTTAAGCACCGCGACTAGGTTGACTGTGCTGCTCAACCTAGGGTTATCCTCACCAACGGGTGAGACAACCACACTCTCTGTGTTACCAGTAGGACGGCGAGGGTAGTACCGAAGGTTAAGGCCGTCGGCCACCCCACCGAACAAAGAACAGTACTGGGAGAGTGCACGCTGTGCTGCATCCTGCATAGCTGCCTCTGCAGTGTCCCTCTCGGAGATGGAGTAATGCTCCGAAACGGCCTCTGCACCCCGGAGGTCATCCTCCGGACGGCGAACTAGGCAGGTAGCCTCCCAGCGGTCCGGGTACCTCCCGCGACTGTGCTGGTAGACTACACAACGGTACTCGATCGACCAGGAAAGCCTGGCGCAGCAAGGTGTCGAGTGCGTCGTGGAAGTGACAACCGCGAGCGGCGTCACGGGTGATGGGTCGGGCGACCCATCCTTCCGCCTCCTGCGGCTCAGAGGACTCCGTGCTGTGGTCTGAGTCGTCGTCGGGGTCTCCTCCAGGACCTCCTCTAGTAGCTCCTCCAACAGCTGGGGCGTCCCGCGGTGGTGCAGGGGGCGCCTCCAGCTGGGGAACAGAGGAACGGCGCCTCACGGACTCCACCTCCTGCTGAGGTGGGGAGGAAGAGCCCTGCTACTCTCTGTGCTGACGCCGGCGTTCCTGCTCCTCACGCAGGCGGTGGTGCAGTCTCTCCAAGTGACTCGACTGACCGGACACGGTGCGGCGCAGAGGACGCTCCGCAAGGCGAGACGGCAGGAAAGGAATCACCGACTTACGTGCAGTGTGTCTAAGACGAGCCATCTACAAAAGACACCGTAAGCACAAGAGTAAGAACAGAACTAATATGACATGTGCATAAACCATAGACAGAACAAAATAAAATTTTAACAAGGTATAATATAGTATATATATGTAGTAAAACATAGGGTTGGTCGAGGTGACCGACTTTTGAAGTAACATCAGAGGTCAAGGTGAGAGGGAGGGTCAATAGTCCTTAGTACGACCAGTGCTACTCTAGGTCAGCAGTCCTACAGTCAGCACGACTTTGATACCACTTATGTCACACCCGGTTTTGGAAGGTAAACCGAATGCGAACTATGTACGTGCCAGGATCAGAACTCACGTACACAACGGTTACATAAATGAACATCAACGCACATTGCTCAAATAATAACATAAAAGAGTATTAACTTATTACATCACAGAGTCATGGACATCCACATAGTCATCAACTTAACAGATAAATCAAAGTGCTAGCGAAACGCAGTAAAGATAAGGCCTTCACAGGCAGCTGACTGGGGGTTGCCGCCAACCCGCACCTAGAACTCGTCATAGTCTTGGAACTCCTGGAACTCTCCTTCCACGACTTCGTCTTCTCCTGAGCAATGGTTACAATGTGGACAACCTGGTGTTTTGTGGTAAAGCAAGGATGAGTACACATCAACGTACTCAGCAAATGTCTCGTTTGGCTGAAGTGGACTAGCTTTATGTGGGGTTAGGCTCAAGCAGTTGCTTTTAGTTGGTCAAGTATTTATTGTTAGTAGAAGCCAGGTTTTATCATCAAGCCCAAGTTATAGTCCCAAAAAGTACCTCCTCAGAGAGGGAATACTAGAATGCATAATTAGAGTCACCATCATTAACCATCATCATTAAAGTCATCATCTGAAGTGTATCCAGAGTATCTCTAATCAAAGAGGATCCCAAGGCTGCTCTTAACCGTGAACACGGCTGATATATCAGTTTCACTACCCTCTGCAGAGGTCGCACACTTTACCCATGAGTCATGATTCCCTTTCCACCCGGGGAGAGCTAATCCCCATTGATCACTTCCTAGTTGGTCCGATAGGGTATCACTACGTAGCTGTTACAAAGATTCCCTAGAGGTCATAGCTGCCCGTTAGGTTTCTCCAGTTTGATAAACACAGTACCCCTCCCCGCAGGAGAGTGACTAACAAAAAGCAAAACGAAAGAACCTCGGCACTCAGCCTCGGCAGAGCAAGCACTGTGCCTGGACCCCATTGACGGCACGACGGCGAAGCAACTACACCTCTAGTTCCTCTAATTAATTAGCTAAGGGCATCCCATTCCACCCTCATGGTTGCACTGTTATCCCGGGTGGTTTCTCAACGAACAGGTCCTTACGGAGAGGTACTCAGGAAACAGCCTGAGCCCCCTAGAGTATCACAATATCATCAGGATAACAGTATCGTATCATAAATAGTCACATCATGTTCATTGATTAGGTTAAGGCAATAGCAAAATGCTAACCATAATAACCCAAAAGGTCATCAAGGATAAGGTAAAGTATAAAGCTAGTCAATCCTTAGGTTTCAATTAAGTAATGCGGGAAAGTGAATTATAAGTGAATAGGACATAATGGGTCAGAGGACACTTGCCTTCACCAAGCTGCTGATCAGGGACTTCTTCTGCAACTTCCTCGGGAAACACAGACTGCCCGTTGTCTATGTAAAGTAATCATTCATTCTATTCACTTGGGAAATAACAAACAAAAGCAATAAACCAAACATATGCAGTAGAGAGATCACAAGTTCAAAGTAGAAAAGGATTGGCAATCTGGTGTTCCCTAGGTCTAGGGTAGATGACTATACAAAATGATTCATTATCCACTAATCAGGTCTAAGTCAGTGGTGGGGTTAAATCATTACATGGTTTTAAGTCCATAAACTTAGGTGCTCCAACTTTTATTAAAGTCTACTATCTTCTATTTATCTCAAATAGGGTTCCAATAACATTAATTTTACCCTAATGATCAACTATTAATTGGGACATAAAAACAGCAGGGAAACATTGTTTAAATAGATAGATAAGAAAATTATGAACATTTTGCAATTTGAAGCACCTAATTTGGAGTTCATATGACAAAGTTATGAATTTTACAAGATTAGGGATTAAAAATATTCCTTAAATACTTATTTTGAATTAAATAAAAGGTTCGAGGACCTAACTGCGAAGATCCAGGGACAGCAGGTCAATTTGCAGCAAACTGGGGGTCTCTTTAAGAAAATGCGTGGGCGAAGGGGTATCTGTCACACCCGGTTTTGGAAGGTAAACTGAATGCGAACCGTGTACGTGCCAGGATCAGAACTCACGTACACAGCGATTACATAAATGAACATCATCGCACAATGCTCGAATAATAACTTAAAAGAGTACTTAACTTATTACATCACAGAGTCATAGACATCAACATAGTCATCGTCTTAACAGGTAAATCAAAGTACTAGCGAAACGCAGTAAAGAAAAGGCCTCCACAGGCAGCTGACTGGGGGTTGCCGCCAACCCACACCTAGAATTCGTCGTAGTCTTGGAACTCCTGGAAGTCTCCTTCCACGACTTCGCCTTCTCCTGAGCAGTGGTTGCAATGTGGACAACCTGGTGTTTTGTGGTAAAGCAAGGATGAGTACACATCAACGTACTCAGCAAATGTCCCGTTTGGCTGAGGTGGACTAGCTTTATGTGGGGTTAGGCCCGAGCAGTTGCTTTTAGTTGGTCAGGTATTTATCATTAGTAGAAGCCAGATTTTAGCATTAACCAACCCGTAAACCATTTCCTCATCGAGGAACATCATCATCATCGTCGAACCAAAACCATAACATAATCCTTGCATCTCGAACCATCTGTATCTCTAATCAAAGAGGATCCCAAGGCTGCTCTTAACCGTGAGCACGGCTGATATATCAGTTTCAGTACCCTCTGTAGAGGTTGCACACTTTACCCATGAGTCATGATTCCCTTTCTACCCGGGGAGAGCTAATCCCCATTGACCACTACCTAGGTGGTCCGGCAGGGCATCACTACGTAGCTTTTACAAAGATTCCCTAGAGATCATAGCTGCCCGTTAGGTTTCTCCAGTTTGATAAACACAGTACCCCTCCCCGCAGGAGAGTGACTAACAAAGAGCAAAACGAAAGAACCTCGGCACTCAGCCTCGGCAGAGCAAGCACTGTGCCTGGACCCCATTGACGGCACGACGGCTAAGCAACTACACCTCTAGTTCATCTAATTAATCAGCTAAGGGCATCCCATTTCACCCTCATGGTTGCACTGTTATCCCAGGTGGTCTCTCAACGAACCAGTCCTTACGGAGAGGTACTCAGGAAACAGCCTGAGCCCCCTAGAGTATCACAAGATCATCAACATCATCAGGATAACAGTATCATAAATAGTCACATCATGTTCATTGATTATGTTAAAGCAATAGCAAAGTGCTAACTATAATAGCCCATAAGGTCATCAAGGACAAAGTAAAGTGTAAAGCTAGTCAATCCTTAGGTTTCAAGTAAGTAATGCGGGATAGTAAGTTATAAATGAGTAGGACATAATGGGACAGAGGACACTTGCCTTCACCAAACTGCTGATCAGGGACTTCCTCTGCAACTGCCTCGGGAAACACAGACTGCTCGTTGTCTACGTAAAGCAATCATTCACACTATGCACTTGGGAAAATAACAAACAAAAACAAAATACCAAACATATGCAGCAGAGAGAGGTCACATGTTCATAACAGAAAAGGGATAGGCACTCTGGTGTTCTCTAGGCCTGGGGTAGAGGACTATACAAAATGAGTCATTATCCACTACTCAGGTTTAAGTCAGTGGTGGGATTAAATAATTATCTGGTTTAAGTTCCTAAACTTAAGTGTTTGAGTCCATAAACTTAAGTGCTCCAACTTTTATTAAAGTCTACTTTCTTTTATTTATCTCAAATAGGGTTCCCATAACATTAACTTTATCCTAATGATTAACCATTAATTGGGACATGGAAACAGCAGGGAAACATTGCATAAACAGATAGATAATAATATTATGAACATTTTGCAATTTGAAGCACCTAATTTGGAGTTCATATGACAAAGTTATGAATTTTACAAGTTTAGGGGTTAAAATTATATCCTAAGGACCTATTTTGAATTAAATAAAAGGTCCGAGGACCTAACTGCGAGAAACCAGGGACGGCAGGCGCAATTTCCAGAAAACAGGGGGGTTCTTTAAGAAAATGCGCGGGCGAAGGGGTATCGGGCGCTTACAGCCGTTGGATCTCAAACGGACGACCAGGATTAGATCCTGCGGGCGGGCGCGCGGGCGCGCGGCGGCGTGAGCGGCTGACAGGCGGGGCCGGGCGGGCAGCGCGGGCGCGGGGCTGACAGGCGGGGCCCAGTTGGCAGCGCGGGCGACTGGCAGGCGGGGCCCAGTTGGCAGGGAGGCGGGGCGCGGGGGAAACGGCTCTGGGCCGTTGGATCTCAGGCGAACGGCTGAGGCTGGGTTCGGGCTATTTGAAACAGGGTCGTCCGATCTAAGATGGACGGCGGAGATGGGGCGGCTGGCTCCTGTCTCCTTCCCCAGCCAGCTGAGGCGGCGGCGCCCGTCCCGCGGCGGAGAACTCGCCGGAGACGAGGGGCGCGGGGGCCCTGCGGGTCCCCGGGGCGACCTGAGTGGCCGGGAAGGTTGGGGAGGGCGCGGGGAACCTTTTGGTGGGGACTAGGTCGGGGCAGGGGCACCGGAGGGGGGCGGTTCGCGGTGGAGCGGCTCGACGGCGGCGCTAAACTACTTCGGCGAGGAATTAAACGCGATAGAGAGCAAGACAAAGGCCAATAGGGGCGGGAGAGGTCCCTTACCTCAAAGCGGCCTCCGGGGACTCCTCGGTGGCGACGGAGACGCGACGGCGGCCCGGGGCGACGGTGGCGGCTGCACGGAGGACGGCGGGTGAGCGCGGGCAGAGCGAAATAGGGAGGGGAAGGGGAAATTGGTGCGCGTTCCGGGTTGCGGACGTCGGGGCGAAGCTCACCGTGGCAATGGACACGGCGGAGCTCCAACGGCGGCCGGGAACCGAGCTCGGAACGGCGGGGTTTACGGCGGCGGCGCTCTGGCGTGCGCACAGCGAGGGAGAGGTGGAAGAGGGGGGCGGTTGGTGCGCAAATGAGGGAGGGGGAGATGGCGAGCAAGGCTCGGGGCTCAAGTGGCCGAGGGCGAGGTGGGGCGAGCCCCACGCGCGACGTGGGCGCGGAGACCGCGGCACGCACGGCGGCGGTTACGCGAAGACGGAGAAGCTGACAAGCCGTGCCCGCGGCGCAGAGAGAGAGAAGAAAGCGGGTGCGGGCGCGAGGAAAGCGGGGCTGACGGGCCGGGCCCACGGGCAGAGAGAGCGAGGGAGCGGGCGCACGCGCGGGGAAGCGGCAGCGCCGACAGGTGGGGCCGGGCGAGCAGAGAGAGCGGGAGGCGGGCGCGCGCAAGGCGGGTCGACTGGGCCGAAAGGCCGAGGGGGCGGGGAAAGCGGGCTTCTTTTCCTTTTTCTTTTATTTTGGTATTTGTTTTCTCTTTTCTTTTTATTTTCTCTATTTGATTCAAATTCAAATGAGCCACAAATTCAAATTAGACCTTTTGAGAATTATGCACCAAACAAAAGTGAAATCTAGGGTTCAACATGATGCAACAATTCATACTCCCTTGGAGTTTGAGCTAATAGACTATAATTATAAATAAGATAACCACTTTTCTCCTATAGAAATGAGAGAGAGGAGATTGGGGAAGGATGAGAAAAGGGAAGTAACACCTGAATTTGTGAATATGAGCAAAGAAATTTTATACCCCCAAATTCAGGGTGTTACAAACCTATCCCCCTTAAAAGAATCTCGCCCCCGAGATTCAGGGTTGGTCAGCAAAGAGTTCGGGGTATTTGGCTTTCAGATCATCTTCTCGTTCCCAGGTTGCTTCTTCCTCCGAGTGGTGACCCCACCTGACTTTGCACATTCTGATGGTGTTTCTCCGGGTGACCCTGTCTGCAAACTCCAAAATCTGCGTTGGCTTCTCTATGTAGGTCAGATCTTCCTGAACTTCCAAACCCTCCACTGGCAACTGCTCTTCTGGTACTCGCAGACATTTCTTCAATTGCGACACGTGGAACACATTGTGCACTGCTGACAAGCTCTCTGGTAGGTTGAGCTGGTAGGCCACTTCTCCACGCTTTGCTTGAATCTGATATGGTCCAACGTACCGGGGTGCTAACTTGCCTTTGACTCCGAACCTTCTGACTCCCCTGATAGGTGACACCTTCAGATAGACGTAGTCTCCCACTTCAAAACTCAGTTCTCTTCTCCTGCGGTCCGCATAGCTTCGTTGTCTTGACTGTGCTATCTTCAGGTTCTCCCGAACCATTTTGATATTCTCTTCGGCTTCAAGCAAAATGTCGGGGCCAAACACCTGTCTCTCTCCAGGCTGGTCCCAATGCAGCGGAGTCCTACAACTCCGTCCATAGAGTGCCTGAAACGGTGACATCTTCAAGCTGGCCTGGTAACTATTGTTGTAGGAGAATTCTGCATAAGGTAATCTTTTGTCCCATCCTGACTTGTCTTGCAACGCACAGGCTCTCAACATATCTTCTAGGATCTGATTAGTTCTTTCAGTCTGACCGTCTGTCTGCGGGTGATAAGCTGAGCTGAAGTTCAAATGGGTGTCCAAAGCTTCTTGTAGCTGCTGCCAAAAATGAGATGTGAACTGCGTTCCTCGATCTGACACTATCTTCTTCGGCACACCATGAAGGCAGACTATCCGTGACAGGTATAACTCAGCTAACGTTGCTCCGGTGTATGTTGTCTTCACAGGTATGAAATGGGCCACCTTTGTTAAGCGGTCCACAACCACCCAGATGGAATCATAACCGGCCCGGGTACGAGGTAGGCCAACTATAAAATCCATCCCGATCTCATCCCACTTCCACTGAGGAATCCGCAATGGCTGCAACAATCCGGCAGGCCTCTGATGCTCTGCTTTGGTTCTCTGTCAACTATCACAGATGGCGACATATTCTGCGATCTCTCTTTTCATGCCATACCACCAAAACCTCTCATGAACCTGTACTGCCTCTTAGCATCAGTGTTGACGTCTTCAGGTGCATAACGAGACAGCTGCAGAAACTTGTCTCTGTACTCACTAATAGACAGGGGTCCCTGCTTCAGAGCCAGAAACTCCTCCTTCTTCACGATCATCAGTTCCTCTGGCACATGGTACCGACGGAAACTCTCGCTGAATTCCTCCCACGTGATGGCTTCAGGGTCAGCATGGGTGGCGAGGTAGGACTCCCACCAGGACTGGGCTGCTCCCCTTAGCTGACGGGGGCCATACAGAACCTTCTCCCTGTCATCACATTGGGCGGTGCGCAGTTCCCTTTCCACTGCGCGCAGCCAGTCTTCTGCATCCATGGGGTCAGCAGAATGGGCGAAGGTAGGAGGGTGCCCTCTCATGAACTCACCACGCTTATCCCGTGGCATCTGGGGCATCTGCACTTGCAATTGGGGTTGAGGTTGCTGTTGAGCCTGCTGCATGGCTGCCAGAGTCTGCCCAATGGCCTGCACTGCCTGGGTCTGCATCAAAAACATCTGCTCCACTGACATCGGGGGTGGTGGGGGAGGTTGCCTCTGTTGTTCCTCCTGCTGGTCATGCTGCTCCTGCTAAGCACGCCTGTTGCATCGGCGCCTGTTGTCAGACATCTGTGGAAGACATTCATACATCAGCATTGATCCTACAACCCTTCAGCATAAGAAAAGAGAATACAGAATTCTTCATGACACTGAGTGAACAAAGGGCTTCACTGATCCTCATTATGATTCAACACCGCTTCTTAGATAAGAAGGAAAGTGGAGGCAAATGGTTTCCCAACTAAGCAACTGACTTCATTAACATTACTAGCTAGGCCAAACTGCAGGGGAAACCCACAGGTTGGCAACAGTCATTACAAAGATTCAAATCCAGCACAAGTTCACCATAACAAGCAATAAAGCAACTGATAAGCAAACTAAACTAAATGGAAGCAACTGATAAGCAAACTAAACTGACTACCTAAGACTGGGACATCTGACTTAAGAATTATTACAAACTCCGACGCTAACGATCTAAGGATCCAGATCTATCCTGGTCTTACAGACAGGGGAACCATAAGTGTGGTGACCACGTGGCGGCGAGCGGTATGGGTGCTGAGTCCCAACAGGTGCGGGAGAACCACTCTCCTGGTGATGGCGCTCTTCCAGCTCAGCACGCAACCCCGCAATCTCCGTTCGAGCCCTGCTTAGCTCGTCCAGAGAGTGGTCCAGCTCAGTGTTAAGCACTGCGACTAGGTTGACTGTGCTGCTCAACCTAGGGTTAGCCTCACCAACGGGTGAGACAACCACACTCTCTGTGCTGCCAGTAGGGCGGCGGGGGTAGTACCGAAGGTTAAGACCATCGGCCACGCCACCGAACAGAGAACAGTACTGGGAGAGTGCACGCCGTGCTGCATCCTGCATAGCCGCCTCCGCAGTGTCCCTCTCGGAGATAGAGTAGTGCTCCGAAACGGCCTCCGCACCCCGGAGGTCATCCTCCGGACGGCGAACTAGGCAGGTAGCCTCCCAGCGGTCCGGGTACCTCCCGCGACTGTGCTGGTAGACTACACAACGATACTCGATCGACCAGGTGTGCCGGTCGAAAGCCTGGCGCAGCAAGGTGTCGAGTGCGTCGTGGAAGTGACAACCGCGAGCGGCGTCACGGGTGATGGGTCGGGCGACCCATCCTTCCGCCTCCTGCGGCTCAGAAGACTCCGTGCTGTGGTCTGAGTCGTCGTCGTCGGGATCTCCTCCAGTAGCTCCTCCAACAGCCGGGACGTCCCGCGGTGGTGCAGGGGGCGCCTCCAGCTGGGCAACAGAGGAACGGGGCCTCACGGACTCCACCTCTCGCTGGGGTGGGGAGGAAGAGCCCTGCTGCTCTCCGTGCTGGCGCCGGCATTCCTGCTCCTCACGCAGACGGTGGTGCAGCCTCTCCAGGTGACTCGACTGTCCGTACACGGTGCGGTGCAGAGGACGCTCCGCAAGTCGAGACGGCAGGAAAGGAATCACCGACTTACGTGCAGTGTGTCTAAGACGAGCCATCTACAAAAGACACCGTAAGCACAAGAGTAAGAGCAGAACTAATATGACAAGTGAATAAACCAAAGATAGAATAAGATAAAAATTTTAACAAGGTATAGTATAGATAGATAGTAAAACATAGGGTTGGTCGAGGTGACCGACTTTTGAAGTAACAACAGAGGTCAAGGTGAGAGGGAAGGTCAATAGTCCTTAGTACGACCAGTGCTACTCTAGGTCAGCGGTCCTACAGTCAGCATGGCTCTGATACCACTTATGTCACACCCGGTTTTGGAAGGTAAACCGAATGCGAACCGTGTACGTGCCAGGATCAGAACTCACGTACACAGCGATTACATAAATGAACATCATCGCACAATGCTCGAATAATAACTTAAAAGAGTACTTAACTTATTACATCACAGAGTCATAGACATCAACATAGTCATCGTCTTAACAGGTAAATCAAAGTACTAGCGAAACGCAGTAAAGAAAAGGCCTCCACAGGCAGCTGACTGGGGGTTGCCGCCAACCCACACCTAGAATTCGTCGTAGTCTTGGAACTCCTGGAAGTCTCCTTCCACGACTTCGCCTTCTCCTGAGCAGTGGTTGCAATGTGGACAACCTGGTGTTTTGTGGTAAAGCAAGGATGAGTACACATCAACGTACTCAGCAAATGTCCCGTTTGGCTGAGGTGGACTAGCTTTATGTGGGGTTAGGCCCGAGCAGTTGCTTTTAGTTGGTCAGGTATTTATCATTAGTAGAAGCCAGATTTTAGCATTAACCAACCCGTAAACCATTTCCTCATCGAGGAACATCATCATCATCGTCGAACCAAAACCATAACATAATCCTTGCATCTCGAACCATCTGTATCTCTAATCAAAGAGGATCCCAAGGCTGCTCTTAACCGTGAGCACGGCTGATATATCAGTTTCAGTACCCTCTGCAGAGGTTGCACACTTTACCCATGAGTCATGATTCCCTTTCTACCCGGGGAGAGCTAATCCCCATTGACCACTACCTAGGTGGTCCGGCAGGGCATCACTACGTAGCTTTTACAAAGATTCCCTAGAGATCATAGCTGCCCGTTAGGTTTCTCCAGTTTGATAAACACAGTACCCCTCCCCGCAGGAGAGTGACTAACAAAGAGCAAAACGAAAGAACCTCGGCACTCAGCCTCGGCAGAGCAAGCACTGTGCCTGGACCCCATTGACGGCACGACGGCTAAGCAACTACACCTCTAGTTCATCTAATTAATCAGCTAAGGGCATCCCATTTCACCCTCATGGTTGCACTGTTATCCCGGGTGGTCTCTCAACGAACCAGTCCTTACGGAGAGGTACTCAGGAAACAGCCTGAGCCCCCTAGAGTATCACAAGATCATCAACATCATCAGGATAACAGTATCATAAATAGTCACATCATGTTCATTGATTATGTTAAAGCAATAGCAAAGTGCTAACTATAATAGCCCATAAGGTCATCAAGGACAAAGTAAAGTGTAAAGCTAGTCAATCCTTAGGTTTCAAGTAAGTAATGCGGGATAGTAAGTTATAAATGAGTAGGACATAATGGGACAGAGGACACTTGCCTTCACCAAACTGCTGATCAGGGACTTCCTCTGCAACTGCCTCGGGAAACACAGACTGCTCGTTGTCTACGTAAAGCAATCATTCACACTATGCACTTGGGAAAATAACAAACAAAAACAAAATACCAAACATATGCAGCAGAGAGAGGTCACATGTTCATAACAGAAAAGGGATAGGCACTCTAGTGTTCTCTAGGCCTAGGGTAGAGGACTATACAAAATGAGTCATTATCCACTACTCAGGTTTAAGTCAGTGGTGGGATTAAATAATTATCTGGTTTAAGTTCCTAAACTTAAGTGTTTGAGTCCATAAACTTAAGTGCTCCAACTTTTATTAAAGTCTACTTTCTTTTATTTATCTCAAATAGGGTTCCCATAACATTAACTTTATCCTAATGATTAACCATTAATTGGGACATGGAAACAGCAGGGAAACATTGCATAAACAGATAGATAATAATATTATGAACATTTTGCAATTTGAAGCACCTAATTTGGAGTTCATATGACAAAGTTATGAATTTTACAAGTTTAGGGGTTAAAATTATATCCTAAGGACCTATTTTGAATTAAATAAAAGGTCCGAGGACCTAACTGCGAGAAACCAGGGACGGCGGGCGCAATTTCCAGAAAACAGGGGGGTTCTTTAAGAAAATGCGCGGGCGAAGGGGTATCGGGCGCTTACAGCCGTTGGATCTCAAACGGACGACCAGGATTAGATCCTGCGGGCGGGCGCGCGGGCGCGCGGCGGCGTGAGCGGCTGACAGGCGGGGCCGGGCGGGCAGCGCGGGCGCGGGGCTGACAGGCGGGGCCCAGTTGGCAGCGCGAGCGCGGGCGACTGGCAGGCGGGGCCCAGTTGGCAGGGAGGCGGGGCGCGGGGTAAACGGCTCTGGGCCGTTGGATCTCAGGCGAACGGCTGAGGCTGGGTTCGGGCTATTTGAAACAGGGCCGTCCGATCTAAGATGGACGGCGGAGATGGGGCGGCTGGCTCCTGTCTCCTTCCCCAGCCAGCTGAGGCGGCGGCACCCGTCCCGCGGCGGAGAACTCGCCGGAGACGAGGGGCGCGGGGGCCCTGCAGGTCCCCGGGGCGACCTGAGTGGCCGGGAAGGTTGGGGAGGGCGCGGGGAACCTTTTGGTGGGGACTAGGTCGGGGCAGGGGCACCGGAGGGGGGCGGTTCACGGTGGAGCGGCTCGACGGCGGCGCTAAACTACTCCGGCGAGGAATTAAACGCGATAGAGAGCAAGACAAAGGCCAATAGGGGCGGGAGAGGTCCCTTACCTCAAAGCGGCCTCCGGGGACTCCTCGGTGGCGACGGAGACGCGACGGCGGCCCGGGGCGACGGTGGCGGCTGCACGGAGGACGGCGGGTGAGCGCGGGCAGAGCGAAATAGGGAGGGGAAGGGGAAATTGGTGCGCGTTCCGGGTTGCGGACGTCGGGGCGAAGCTCACCGTGGCAATGGACACGGCGGAGCTCCAACGGCGGCCGGGAACCGAGCTCGGAACGGCGGGGTTTACGGCGGCGGCGCTCTGGCGTGCGCACAGCGAGGGAGAGGTGGAAGAGGGGGGGGGCGGTTGGTGCGCAAATGAGGGAGGGGGGAGATGGCGAGCAAGGCTCGGGGCTCAAGTGGCCGAGGGCGAGGTGGGGCGAGCCCCACGCGCGACGTGGGCACGGAGACCGCGGCACGCACGGCGACGGTTACGCGAAGACGGAGAAGCTGACAAGCCGGGCCCGCGGCGCAGAGAGAGAGAAGAAAGCGGGTGCGGGCGCGAGGAAAGCGGGGCTGACGGGCCGGGCCCACGGGCAGAGAGAGCGAGGGAGCGGGCGCACGCGCGGGGAAGCGGCAGCGCCGACAGGTGGGGCCGGGCGAGCAGAGAGAGCGGGAGGCGGGCGCGCGCAAGGCGGGCCGACTGGGCCGAAAGGCCGAGGGGGCGGGGAAAGCGGGCTTCTTTTCCTTTTTCTTTTATTTTGGTATTTGTTTTCTCTTTTCTTTTTATTTTCTCTATTTGATTCAAATTCAAATGAGCCACAAATTCAAATTAGACCTTTTGAGAATTATGCACCAAACAAAAGTGAAATCTAGGGTTCAACATGATGCAACAATTCATACTCCCTTGGAGTTTGAGCTAATAGACTATAATTATAAATAAGATAACCACTTTTCTCCTATAGAAATGAGAGAGAGGAGATTGGGGAAGGATGAGAAAAGGGAAGTAACACCTGAATTTGTGAATATGAGCAAAGAAATTTTATACCCCCAAATTCAGGGTGTTACAGTATCGGGCTTCTACGGCCGTTGGATCTCAGATCAACGCCCGAGATTAGATCTGCGGGCGGGCGCGCGAGCGCGCGGCGGCATGAGCGGCTGACAGGCGGGGCCGGGCGGGCAGCGCGGGCGCGCGAGCGGCTGACAGGCGGGGCCGGGCGGGCAGCGCGGGCGCGCGAGCGGCTGACAGGCGGGGCCCGATTGACAGGAAGGCGGGGTGTGGGGGAAGCGGCCCTGGGCCGTTGGATCTCAGGCGGACGGCTAGGGTTGGGCTCGGGCTATTTAAAACAGAGCCGTTCGATCTGAGATAGACGACGGGGATTGGGCGGCCGACTTCTGTCTTCCCCTCCGGCTAGCAGAGGCGGCGGCGCCAGTTCCCGCGGCGGAGAACTCGCCGGAGACGAGGGGCGCGGGGGCTCTGTGGGTCCTTAGGGCGACCTGGATGGCCGGGGAGGTTGGGGAGGGCGCGGGGAACCTTCTGGTGGGGACTAGGTCGGGACAGGGGCACCGGAGGGGGGCGGCCCACGGCGAAGCGGCTCGGCGGGGGCGCTAAAGGACTCCGGCAAGGAATTAAACGCAGCGGGGGCAATAAAAAGGAAGGGAGAGGGCGGGGGAGGTTGCCTTACCTCAAGGCGAACTCCAGGGACTCCTCGGCGGCGGCGAAGGCGCGGCGGTAGCCCGAGTCGACGGTGGCGGACCACGGCGACTGCGCAGAGGACGGCGGGTGAGCCGGGCAGAGGAAATTGGGGAGGGAGAGGGGAAATTGGGGCGTGTCCCGGGTTGCGGACGTCGAGGCGAAGCTCACCGTGGCAGAGGGCACGGCGGGGCTCCAACGTCGACGGAGAAACGGGCTCGGACGGCGGCGGTTAATGGCGGCGGCGCTTTGGCGTGTGAGCAGCGTGGCGGAGGTGGAAGGGAGGTCTGCAGGTGCGCAAATGAGGGAGGGAGAGAGGGTGGGCTAGGCTCCGGGCTCAAGTGGCCGAGGGCGAGGTGGTTGCGAGCTCCACACGCGACGTGGGCGCGGAGTCCGCGGCACGCGCGGCTCGGGGCGGCGGTTACGCGGAGACGGAGGAGCTGACAGCCCGGGCCCGCGAGCAGAGAGAGCGGGGGAAGCGGGCGCGGACGCGGGGAAGGCGGCCGCGCTGACGGGCGGGCCCGCCAGGGCAGAGAGAGAAGAGGGGGGAGGAAGGCGCGCGCGCGGGATGGGCCAGATGGGCCGAAAGGCCGAGGGGGGCGGGGGTGTGGGCTTCTTTCCTTTTTTTCTTTTATTCTAGCATTTGTTTTCCCTTTTCTTTTTATTTACTCTATTTGATTCAAATCTAAATAGGCCACAAATTCAAATTAGCACTTCCAAGTATTATGCACCAAACAAAAGTGGAATTTAGGGTTTGACATGATGCCACAATACATACTCCTTGGAGTTTTAGTCTAATAGACTATAATTACACAAAGTAACTAGCCACTTTTCTTCTATAGAAAAGAGAAAGAGGGGATTGGGAAGGGTGTGAAAAGAGAAGTAACACCTGAATTTGTGAATATGAGCAAAGAAATTTTATACCCCCAAATTCAGGGTGTTACACCGTCCCAGAACACAAGTACCGCCCTCGCGGCGTACAACGTGTTGTGCAGCCGACGGCGTAGGGAGGACCTGGACGTAGCCAGCCCGCGCGCAGCACGACCGTCGCCCGGGTGGAGGATGGATAGTTGCACCCTGTCCAGGAAGCAGCAGTTCGCCTTCCCCCGCATGGCTGGAGGACGCCTCCTCCGCAGAGCTGGAGGATGTCTTTCTCTCCCGAATGCCGGAGGAAGAAGCGGGTCGCCGGCCCACGCGGAGGCAGGCCCCGACTTGCCCCGCCCTCCTCCCCAGCAAGGATGATGAAGATCCTTGAAGCTGAGGGCGGGGCAGAGGCCGCAGCCCGGCTTGCTTCTCCCCACCACCGAACTGGTGGTCATCATCCTGGATGACCATCGGTGAGGGAATGCAGTCGGGCTGCATGATGAAAATCCTTGAAGTCGAGCGATGGCTGAAGGGTGCTAACCCCCGCGAGGTCGCGCTCCTCCAACGGCAGCAAGACGAAGGCAACGCGGGTGCCCCCCATCCGGGGGCTCGGAAGGTAGAAGGGCGCGATGCATGAGGGGAGTGCAAAGGCATGTCCACCGCCCGGGGGATCGACCCCTTTTTAAAGGCGGCTCTCCCCACTCGCATCCTCAAGCGTCACGGGCAAAGTCTTCACCGACGTGCTCCGGGGTCCTCCCCCTACGACACGGGGGCTGGGTCCCACACGTCATGCAGGCTGACCAGAAACGGAAGAAGCCAAACCACTGCGCGCGAAGCAGGTGGCGTGCAACCGCACCACGGTTGTGCACCCTTTCGACTTCATCGCATCCGGTGGGTCAGCGTGAAGGCCTGGGCCCGCACGTCATGCAACCGGCGCAATAGTTACTGCATGCAAGGAAACCACACCGCCACTCGCACCAATGCTGCGTCTTCTCGACTGCGGAACCAGTACCGCGACTCGAGGCAACCCTGCGCATGGCCCAACAGTGCCAATTGAGCACATCGATCACGGGTCAGACAGTCGTGGGAGGAGGCGCGACGGTCGATATGGCCAAAAGTGGATCGACAGTAATGGCGGCAGTAGACGAGCGGAAGCAGCTGTCAAATCGCCTGCAGGCTCGCGTCCCCTCCTGGAGCGGCAGGGGAGCCCTCTCCCACGGCGTGAAGACGACACGCCCATGTTCCGTTCCTCGAACGACTCGAGCACGCGCGACGGCCGCCCAGCGAACCGCCCGTCCCGTCGCATTAACTCCTCGGCAGGGCAAGCGACACCTTTGGCAGGCGAAGCGGGCGTCGTTTCACCTCCGCGATGAAAGGGTTCGACAGCCGCCCCAGAGCACTCGGGCTCCGCGCCCACTACTGATCAGGGGTTCGAAGGCTGGCCCCTCGGAAGGGTTCGACAGCCGCCCCAGAGCACGCAGAGCGAGGGATGACTCTGGGTACGTCTGTTACATGGCCGAGGCTCGGGCTACGCTCCCGAGGTACCCTAGGACATTTCCGAGACCAGCAGGAGCGATTTTGTAACGGAATCCCATCAGAGGGAGGCATCGAGCCCTTGGACCCAATCGAATGGGTCTGGGTCCGGCAAATCACCTGCAGGTACTTTTGGAGCGCTCCTCTGGGCCACTAGCCGACCCTTATCGAACGGGGCACGGGTGTCCATTCGGATCACCCATTTGCAACTCACTGGAGACACCATGTTCGGCGCCCTCCGAGGGCAACATGGCGCTTCCCCCCCTTCCTCCTTGCGGAAAGGCGACGAAGGGGCATATAATAAAAGTCGAGACAATCCTTGATCGTCCTCTCGCTCCGGGCAGAGGCTCGGGGGCTGCTCTCGCAACCCGGCTATGGCCAAACCGTTGACGGCGTCAACAAACCAGCCTTAAAACTCGGAACCTGACTGTCGGCGTTTCGAACCCGGGGGGTCCCTGGACCGACGAGTAAATTGTCGCCGCGTGCCCTAGCCCAGATGGGTCGGCGCGAGACGGAGCGCGAAGGGGGGAAAAGCCGGAGGGAGACAGGCGTGAAAGAGGAAACCCACAGCCTTCGTGTTTGTCCCGCGCCCAGGTCGGGTGCGCTTGCAGTAGGGGGTTACAAGCGTCCGCGTGGGAGAGAGCGAGAGGCTTATGCGCGCCGTCCCGTCCTTCCCCGCGCGGCCAACCTTCTGTAAGAGGGCCCTCGACCTTCCTTTTATAGGCGTAAGGAGAGGGTCCAGGTGTACAATGGGAGATGTAGCAGTGTGCTAACGTGTCTAGCAGGGAGGAGCTAGTGCCCTGAGTACATGTCGTCGTGGCAGCCGGAGAGGTTTTGGCACCCTGTTCGTGTGATGTCGTGGCAGTCGGAGGAGCGCTGAAGCCTGGCGGAAGGACAGCTGTCGGGGCTGTCGAGTCCTTGCTGATGTCTCCTTGCTTCCATAAGGGGGCTGAGAGCCACCGTCGTCATGGGGCATGCGGGGCGCCATCATTACTTGTTTTACCGGGGCGAGCCAGATGGGACACCGGTCTTGTTCCCCGTAGCCTGAGCTAGCTAGGGGTAGGGTAATGATGGCCCCTCCTGTGACGTGGTCGGTCCGAGCCCTGGGTTGGGCGAGGCGAAGGCTCCTCCAAGGTCGAGGTCGAGTCTGTCTTCCGAGGCCAAGGTCGAGTCCGAGCCCCTAGGTCGGGTGAGGCGGAGACCATCGGCTGAGGCCAGGGCTGAGTCTGAGCCCTGAGGTTGGGCGAGGCGGAGTTCGTCGTCTTCCGGGGCTGAGCCCGAGTCCGAGCCCTAGGGTCGGGCGAGGCGGAGTTCATCGTCTTCCGGGGCTGAGCCCGAGTCCGAGCCCTGGGGTCGGGCGAGGCGGAGCTTCCTATATCGCTTGAGGCCGGACATGGTTGCTATTAGCCTCACTCTGTCGAGTGGCACAGCAGTCAGAGCGGTGCAGGCGGCGCTGTCCTTTTGTCAGGCCGGTCAGTGGAGCGGCGAAGTGACTACGGTCACTTCGGCTCTGTCGACTGAAGGGCGCGCGTCAGGATAAAGGTGTCAGGCCACCTTTGCATTAAATGCTCCTGCGATACGGTCGGTCGGCATGGCGATCGGGCCAAGGTTGCTTCTTAGCGAAGACTGGGCCTCGGGCGAGCCGAAGGTGTGTCCGTTGCTTGAGGGGGCCCTCGGGCAAGACGTGAATCCTCCGAGGTCGGCTGCCCTTGCCCGAGGCTGGGCTCGGGCGAGGCGAGATCGTGTCCCTTGAGTGGACCGAGCCTTGGCTTAATCGCACCCATCAGGCCTTTGCAGCTTTGTGCTGATGGGGGTTACCAGCTGAGATTAGGAGTCTTGGGGGTACCCCTAATTATGGTCCCCGACAGTAGCCCCCGAGCCTCGAAGGGAGTGTTAATACTCGCTTGGAGGCTTTTGTCGCACTTTTTTGCAAGGGGACCGACCTTTCTCGGTTGCGTTTTGTTCCGGTGGGTGCGCGCGAGCGCACCCGCCGGGTGTAGCCCCCGAGGCCTCGGAGGAGTGGTTTGACTCCTTCGAGGTCTTAATGCATTTCGCGATGCTTCGGCCGGTCTGGTTGTTCCCTCATGCGAGCTGGCCGTAGCCCGGGTGCACGGTCGGGTCCCAAGTTCTCGGGCTGGTATGTTGACGCTGTCAACGGTTTGGCCGGAGCCGGGTTTGCGAGGGCAGCCCCCGAGCCCCTGCACAGAGCGAGAGGATGGTCAAGGACAGACTCAACTTTTTTACATACGCCCCTGCGTCGCCTTTCCGCAAGGAGGAAGGGGGAAAGCGCCATGTTGCCCTTGGAGGGCGCCGGACATGGTGTCTCCAGTGAGCTACTGACGGGTAATCCGAGTGGACGCCCGTGCCCCATTTGTTAGGGGTCGGCTAGAGGCCCAGAGGCGCGCTCCAAAAGTACCTGCGGGTGATCTGCTGGACCCGGTCCCCTTTTGACGGGGTCCGAGGGCTCGATGCCTCCCTCTGATGGGATTCCGTTACAAGATCGTTCCCGCTGGTCTCGGAAATGTCCTAGGGTACCTCGGGAGCGTAGCCCGAGCCTTGGTTATGTATGGAACGTACCCAGGGTCATCCCTCGCTCTGCGTCTAAGGCGGCTGTGAACCCTTCGAGGGCCAGCCTACGAACCCCTGATCAGTAGTGGGCGCGGAGCCCGAGTGGCCTGAGGCGGCCGTTGAACCCTTCCAAGGGGCCGGCCTTCGAACCTCTGACCAGTAGTGGGCGCGGAGCCCGAGCGCTCTGAGGCGGCTGTTGAACCCCTCCGAGGGGCCAGCCTTCGAACCTCTGATCAGTAGGGGGGCTCGGAGCCCGTTTCCTTCGCAGAGAAGGATCCCTTTCGGGGTATCCCCTTTCCCGGTCCCTGTTGTAAGAGAGAGAAAGAGGAAAAGGATACGAAATCGAATGACGTGGCGCACCTTTTATGACGCGGTCATTATGGCGAAGGCGAAGCGTCGCCCGCTTCTCCTGCCAAGGGTGCCGCCTGTCCTGCCGCAGAGTTGATGCGACGGGACGAGTGGTTCACGGGGCAGCCGTTGCGCGTGCGCGAGTCGTTCGAGGAACGGAACACGGGCGCGCTGTCTTCACGCCGTGGGAGAGGGCTCCCCGCTGTCCCAGGAGGGGACGTGAGCTTGGCTGACGACTTGACCGCTGCTTCCGCTCGCCTGCCACCGCCATTACTGCCGGCCCATTTCTGGCTGTATCGACCGTCGTGCCTTCTCCCGCGGCTGACCGACCCGTGACCGATGTGCCTGGTTGGCACTGTTGGGTCATGCACAGGGTTGCCTCGAGTCGCGGTACTGGTTCCGCAGTCGAGGAGGCACGGTAGTGGCGCGAGTGGCGGTGCAGTTTCTCGCACGTAGCAACCGGCGTGCCGGTTGCATGACGTGTGGGCCTGGGCCTCCATGCTGGGCGCGTTGGAGTCGAAGGGGTGCGCCCACTTGGTGCGGTTGCATGCCGCCTGCATGGCTGTCCGCCCTTTCACCCGCTGGTCTAGGCGAAAGTGGAGGAATGCTTGTAACCGCTAGGCAGTTGCGCGCACCGCGCGCTGCGGTTTGGCTTGTTCTGCCCTTCGCCAGCTTGCATGACGCGTGGGACCCAGCCCCCGTGTCGTGGGGTGAGGACCTTAGAGCGCGTTGGAGAAGACTCAGCCCGCGATGGCTGAGGACGCAAGTGTGGAGAGTTGCCTTTAAAAGGAGGGTGACCCCCTTGGAAGGCAACCATGTCTTCGCGCTCCCTTCATGCGTCGCGTCTTCCCACCTTCCGAGCCCCCAGATGGGGAACACTCGCAGTTCTTCCGCCTTGTCGTTGGAGGAACGCAACTTCGCAGAAGTTGGTACCTTTCAGCCATCGTTCGGCTTCAAGGATTTTCGTCAGGCAGCCCGGCCGCATCCCCTCGCCGGTGGTCACCCAAGACGGTGACCTCCAGTTCGATGGTGGGGAGGAGCGAGCTGGGCTGCGATCTTGGTCCCGCCCTCGGCTTCAAGGATCTTCATCATCCTTGCCGGGGCGTAGAGCGAGGTGAGCCAGGGCTCTACCTCCCGCATGGGTCGGCTGGCCACCTCCTCTTCCAGCTTCTGGTGGTGGAAACCATCCTCCGGCTCTGCGGAGGAGGCGTCCTCCAGCCATGCCGGGGAAGGCGAACTGTTGCTGCCCAGCTAGGATGCAACATTCCGTCCTCCTCCTCGCTTTCGTGGCGAGGACGGGAGCGAGGACCTGCCGGTGCGCTTTGGAGCGGTCCGCGCTCGCCGGTGGGGCATTGGTGAAGAGGCGGACGCCGCTGTCGGTGCTGACGTGGTGGCAGCTGGAGGAAGCTTCCCCACCGTCGAGGCCGTCAGCGCTGCCTACGGACCGACCTCCGTCTCTTTGGCTTTAATGTCTGGTTCGCGTCCCTTGAGTAGGGACGCGAACGGGAGCCTTCCGGTGGCTGCGTCCGTCCTGGGACCGTGGCTGCTGCTGCAGAGGTCGCTGGCGAGTCGCCCTGAGCTTGTCGCCCCGCAGGTTCCCCGGTGTGAAGGTTGTTCATACCCGCGGGGACGGAACCGAAGTTCCGCTTGTAATGACACCTTGAGTGCCGGTGTCTGTTCATTGTGGCTGTCGGGGCCTGAACATGTATGTATTTTCGGCACGGAGCCGTGTTTTTCCTCATTTCGAGCACTAGGACTCGCATGTCGGCTAACTGAACCGCTTAACCAAGTGTGAGTTGCCTCGTGCGAAGGTGACGAGTGAGGTATCCGTATCCCAGAGGCGTAGGAGTCCCTCGGCTCGGTCGGCCTTGCCGCGCGAGGCTTCTCTTGCTTAGTTAAAGGATCCCTCGGCCGCTCTTGGATGAGCCGAAGCCGGAGGCAGCGGTGTCAGCACGGACAGAGGCAGAGTTGGCTCGAAAAGAAGACTTCGTCGGCCGGAGCCTGGCCGGGCCGTCCACTGGCGGGACCGACGCCGGAGTCGAGTTGCCGAGGCCACGAACTGGACTGATGTCCTCGGGGGACAGCTGGCTGGGGCTTTGGGGTGGCCGGCCGAGCTGTCTGCTCGAGCCGGATTCCTGGAGAAGACCCTGGCGGCGATGGCCCGGGTGCGGTGCTGATGTCGTCCTTCGGAGCGGAGATCCTCCGACCTCGCTGCCGTCCGAGGCTAGGTCGGACTTTGCCGAAGGTGTAGTTGACGCCGAGGGTGCTGCTGCTCCCTTCAACTGTCAAGGTCCGAGCCTGCAGGATCGGTTTATCTTGTAGTGTGCGTATGTTTTCTGCGGCCGCCGAGGCCCAAACATACTGTCGTCGTGTTGTAAAGCTGCGTTTCTTTTCCTCTTGTTTCGAGAATCTGGACTTATTTGTCGGTAACAGAATTGTTTGTCCGAGCGAGAGTTACTTTTCGCGGAAGGTGATGAGTGAGGTATCCGTATCCCAGAGGCGTAGGAGTCCCTCGGCTCGGTCGGCCTTGCCGCTTACGTGTACTCTTACTCGTCCGTAGGATTCTGCTATCGATGTAGTCGAGAAGGCCCGAAAAATCGTTTCGGCAGAAGAGTTTTCGAGCGTGAAGACTTGTTCAGTCCGTGGAATCACCTATCCGAGCGTGAGTTACTTATCGCAGAAGGTGATGAGTGAGGTATCTGTATCCCGGAGGCGTAGGAGTCCCTCGGCTCGGTCAGCCTTGGCTGCTTAGTACTCCGACGTTTTCGGGATCCCACTTTTGAAGTAGTCGAAAAGCATGAAAGACGTTCTAGCAGAAAAGATCTTTTCCGAGGAAAATTTTAACGCGGAGGGGGTTCCCCCCTTCTAGCCCCCGAGGGAGGGTCGGGCTTTGCCGAGGCAAGGCTGACCCTTCCTTGATGACTAGACTTTGTGTGTGAGCGAGGTGTATGAACGACTTGAAAGCATCTTAAGGGTAGAAGCGACGTAGCTGTCGGATGTTCCAAGCGTTGTTGTAGACCTCGCCTTGACTGTTGGCCAGCTTGTACGTCCCGGGCTTCAGAACTTTGGCGATGACGAACGGCCCTTCCCAGGGAGGCGTGAGCTTGTGCCGCCCTTGGGCGTCTTGTCGCAGCCGAAGCACCAAGTCGCCCACCTGGAGGTCTCGGGACCGAACCCCTCGGGCGTGGTAGCATCGCAGGGACTGCTGGTACCGCGCCGAGTGTAGTAAGGCCATGTCCCGAGCCTCTTCCAGCTGGTCCAGTGAGTCTTCTCGGTTAGCTTGATTGCTTTGGTCGTCGTAGGCCCTCGTCCTCGGGGAACCGTATTCTAAGTCTGTGGACAAGATGGCCTCGGCCCCATAGACTAGAAAGAATGGTGTGAAGCCCGTGGCTCGGCTTGGCGTTGTCCTCAGACTCCAGACCATCGAGGGGAGTTCCTTCATCCATCGCTTGCCGAACTTATTGAGGTCGTTGTAGATCCGTGGCTTGAGTCCTTGCAGAATCATGTCGTTGGCACGCTCTACTTGCCCATTCGTCATGGGGTGAGCCACAACGGCCCAGTCCGCCCGGATGTGGTGATCCTCGCAGAAGTCCAGGAACTTTCTGCCGGTGAACTGGGTGCAGTTGTCGGTGATGATGGAGTTCGGGATCCCAAAGCGATGGATGATGTTGGTGAAGAACGCCACTGCTTGTTCGGACCTGATGCTGTTTAGGGGTCGGACCTCGATCCACTTGGAGAATTTGTCGATGGCGACCAGCACGTGCGTGTAGCCCCCGGGTGCCTTCTGCAAGGGGCCGACGAGGTCCAGACCCAACACAGCAAACGGCCAGGTGATGGGTATGGTCTGTAGAGCCTAAGCGGGCAAGTGGGTCTGCCTTGCGTAGAATTGACACCCTTGGCAGGTGCGGACAATTCTAGTGGCGTCGGCCACCGCGGTCGGCTAGTAGAAACCTTGTCGGAAGGCGTTTCCAACAAGGGCTCGAGGCGCTGCGTGGTGACCGCAAGCCCCCGAGTGTATTTCTTGTAAGAGCTCCTGGCCTTCGGCGATGGATATGCATCGCTGGAGGATGCATGAGGGGATGCGGTGGTAGAGCTCCTTCCCGTCCCCCAGCAAGACGAATGACTTTGTGCGCCGCGCCAACCGCCGAGCATCGGCTCGGTCGAGGGGTAGCTCTCCTCGATGGAGATATTGCAGGTACGGGGTCTGCCAGTTTCGATTAGGCGTGACCCCGCTCCGCTCCTCCTCGACGCGCAGTGCCTCACCCTCGGGAGCCGAGGGTGTCTCGGGCCGAGCCAAGGGTGCCTCGGGCTGGGCCGAGGCCTTCTCGGGCTCGGGCGCGTCGTCGGTCTTGACGGAGGGTTGATGCAGGTCTCGGGAGAAGACGTCCGGGGGAACCGTTGTTCGCCCCGAGGCTATTTTAGCCAGCTCGTCCGCAGTCTCGTTGTATCGTCGGGCGATGTGGTTGAGCTCGAGCCCGTAGAACTTGTCCTCTAGGCGCCGAACCTCATCGCAGTAGGCTTCCATCTTCGGGTCGCGGCAGTGGGAGTTCTTCATGACTTGGTCAATGACGAGCTGCGAGTCACCGCGAGCGTCGAGGCGTCGGACCCCTAGCTCGATGGCGATGCGCAACCCATTGACCAGAGCCTCGTACTCGGTCACATTGTTGGACGCCGGGAAGTGGAGGCGTAGCATGTAGCGTAGGTGCTTCCCGAGGGGCGAGATGAAGAGCAGGCCCGCGCCTGCCCCTGTCTTCATCAACGACCCGTCGAAAAACATGGTCCATAGTTCCGGTTGGATCGGAGCTGTTGGGAGCTGGGTGTCGACCCATTCAGCCACAAAGTCCGCCAAGACTTGGGACTTGATGGCCTTGCGAAGGGCGAATGAGATTGTCTCGCCCATGATTTCTACTGCCAACTTTGCAATCCTACCCGAGGCCTCTCGGCACTGGATGATCTCCCCCAGGGGGAAGGATGACACCACAGTCACCGGATGAGACTCGAAGTAGTGTCGCAACTTCCGTCGCGTCAGGATCACCGCGTACAGCAGCTTCTGAATTTGTGGGTAGCGGATCTTGGTCTCGGACAGTACCTCACTGATGAAGTAGACTGGCCTCTGGACGGACAATGCATGCCCCTCTTCTCGTCTCTCAACCACGGTCGCAGCGCTGACCACCTGAGTGGTAGCGGCGATGTAGATCAAGAGGGCTTCTCCGGCATCGGGGGGCACCAAGATGGGCGCGTTCGTGAGGAGCGCCTTCAGGTTCCCGAGGGCTTCCTCGGCCTCAGGGGTCCAAGTGAAGCACTCGGCTTTTCTTAAGAGGCGGTACAGAGGCAGGCCTCTTTCGCCGAGGCGCGAGATGAAACGGCTCAGAGCCGCAAGGCATCCCGTGACCCTCTGTACGCCTTTCAAGTCCTTGATGGGCCCCACGCTGGTGATGGCCGCGATTTTCTCCGGGTTGGCCTCGATGCCCCGCTCGGAGACGATGAACCCCAAGAGCATGCCTCGGGGGACTCCGAAGACGCATTTCTCAGGATTGAGTTTCACGCCTTTCGCCTTGAGACACCGGAATGTCACTTCAAGGTCGGAAAGGAGGTCGGAGGCTTTCCTCGTCTTGACTACGATGTCATCGACGTAAGCCTCGACCGTTCGACCAATGTGTTCGCCGAACACGTGGTTCATGCACCTTTGGTATGTCGCACCCGTATTCCTCAAACCAAACGGCATGGTAACATAGCAGTACATGCTGAAAGGTGTGATGAAAGAAGTCGTGAGCTGGTCGGACTCTTTCATCCTGATTTGGTGATACCCTGAGTAGGCATCGAGGAAAGACAGGGTTTCGCACCCAGCAGTGGAGTCCACGATTTGATCGATGCGAGGCAGAGGGTAGGGAACTTTTGGACATGCTTTGTTTAGACCAGTGTAGTCTACACACATCCGCCATTTCCCTCCTTTCTTTCTCACAAGCACAGGGTTGGCAAGCCATTCGGGATGGAATACCTCTTTGATGAACCCCGCCGCCATTAGCTTGTGGATATCCTCGCCTATGGCTCTGCGCTTTTCTTCGTCGAATCGGCGCAGAGGCTGCTTCACGGGTCGGGCTCCAGCTCGGACATCTAGTGAGTGCTCGGCGACATCCCTCGGTATGCCGGGCATGTCCGAGGGACTCCACGCGAAAACGTCGGCGTTTGCGCGGAGAAAGTCGACGAGCACTGCTTCCTATTTGGGGTCGAGCTCGGAGCCGATCCGGATCAGCTTGGAGGCGTCGTTGCTGGGGTCGAGAGGGACGAACTTAACCGTCTCTGCTGGCTCGAAGTTGTCGGCGTGGCGCTTCACGTCTGGCGCCTCCTTGGAGAGGCTCTCCAGGTCGGCGATGAGGGCCTCGGATTCGGCGAGGGCCTCGGCGTACTCCACGCACTCCACGTCGCATTCGTACGCATGTCGGTACGTGGGGCTGTCACACCCGGTTTTGAAGGTAATCCGAATGCGAACCATGTACGTGCCAGGATTAGAAATTCACGTACACAGCGATTACATAAATGACTCATCATAGCACAATGCTTCGAATAACAATAAAAAGTAAGTAATAATATTACAGACTAGAGCCATTTACATAATATCAATCAAAGTACACAGAATCGAAACGTAGCCAACGTAAACAAACCCACCACAGGCAGCTGACTGGGGGAGGTCGCTAGCCTAAACCATGAACTCGCCGAAGTCCTGGCACTCCTGGGGATCCGCCTCGACGCTTTCTTCTTTACCTGAGCATAGATTGCACCAAAGGCAACCTGGTGTTTTGTGAAAGCAAGGGTGAGTACACATCAACGTACTCAGCAAATGTCCCGTTTGGCTGAGGTGGACTAGCTTTATGTGGAGTTAAGCTCAAGCAGTTGCTTTTAGTTGGTCAAGTATTTATTATTAGTGGAAGCCAAGTTTTAGTAATAGCCAACCCGTGAACAGCTTCCTTCTCGAGGAACATCAGGAACATCATAATCATCATCAAACAAAAAACATTAATAGAACCATTGAGTCTCGAACCAGTTGTATCTCTAATCAAAGAGGATCCCAAGGCCGCTCATAACCGTGAGCACGGCTGATATATCAGTTTCTAACCCTCTGCAGAGGTCGCACACTTTACCCATGAGCCGTGATTCCCGTTTTGCCCAGGGATCATGACTCCCCATTGATCACTTCCTAGGTGGTCCGGCAGGGTATCACTACGTAGCTGTTACAAAGATTCCCTAGAGGTCATAGCCGCCCGTTAGGTTTCTCCAGTTTGATAAACACAGTACCTCTCCCCGCAGGAGGGTGACTATCAAAAGCAAAACGAAAGAACCTCGGCACCCAGTCTCGGCAGAGCAAGCACTGTGCCTGGACCCCATTGACGGCACGACGGCGAAGCAACTACACCTCTAGTTCCTCTAATTAATTAGCTAAGGGCGCCCCATTTCACCATCATGGTTGCACTGTTATCCCGGGTGGTCTCTCAACGAACAGGTCCTTACGGAGAGGTACTCGGGAAACAGCCCGAGTCCCCTAAATGCCACAAGTATATCATCATATCCAGAATAAAATCATAGTATCATCATTGTATCTCATCATGTTCATTGATTAAAGTAAAGCGCTAGCATGTATTTAACCATAGTAGCCCAAAAGGTAAATCAAGGACAAGGTAAATAGAAAGCTAGTAAATCCTTAGGTTGTTCATAGTATGCGGGACAGTGTATTATAAAGTAAATGGGACATAATGGGTCAGAGGACACTTGCCTTCACCAAACAGATGCTCAGGATCTTCAGCCTCATAGAACTCAGAGAGCTTGATCACATGGTCGCCAAATCTTGATCTTCGATCCCTCGAAACTTGGAGATGGATCGCATTCTAATCGCAACGCGGAGCGAAGACGAACAGACACAAGCAAGCAAACACATATATGCATAAGAACATTACACCATACAAATACAAACATAATAAAACATGCAAAACGAAATAGAGCGCGTTACTACAGTCACGCGAGGAAAAAGAAGTGTCGAACTCGAAGCGTCGATCTGGAAGATATCGCGTTTACACTAAATAAATATTAAGTAAAACATTTAATTCGATATTATCAAATATAAATTATAACTGCTATTTAGTTCTGATTAAATTTGTTACGCTAACAGCTGTCAAATAAATAAGTAATTTAATTAACACAAGAGGTTCTAAGCGATGTGAATTGACGATGCACGAAACAGCACGACAGCGTGCGAACGACGCGCGGACAGGCGCGACATCGCACGCTGACGACACACGAAACAGCGCGCACGACGAGCGCGAACGAGCACGCCATCACGTGCAGAACAGCACGCGCGACAGACGAGGAAAACTAAATAAGTGACACGTTTGTACCAAACAAATATTAAATAAATAAAAAGTAGTTAAGCTAATATTCGCCGCCATGTTAAGTACTAATTTCAACTTTAAAAGTAATCATATTATATTTATAAACATTGCATAGGACTTGCTACATTTAAGCAGTAAATCTTGAAAAGACATGCCACGCAAGGATCGCTAATGATATCGCTTTTATGTTAAGTGGGTATTAACTATAATACTTAGTTTCGGCATGATCATATTAGCAGGCATTTGTAAAATATAAGTTAACACAACTTCTTAGTTTCAACTATTTTGATATTCTAATAGTTAACAGCTACACAGGTGATTAATTAATATAAATGATCATAAGCGAAATCAATTTAATAACGCGCGCGACAACGCGCGAAAGATACGAACAGCGCGCGACAACACGTGCGATAATGCGCACGACAACGTGCGACGCGCGTGAGACAGCACCGCAGCATGTGAAACAACACGCACGACATTGCGCGACACGCACGATATACGGGAATCACTAACAGATATGAGATTTATATTAAACAAGTATTAATTCTAAACAATAGAGTGTACGTAGTCATATTAACATGTTTTTTATAAAAAACATAAATTAAAACTATAAATTAGTATTAATTAAATTGCTATTTTAATAACAATCGAATAAACAAAAATCTAATTAATTAATTAAAAGACGTGTTACGAAAAACTAATGTTACTAACACGTACGCGACGTTATTACAAATTTAACACAACTGATACGTGTCGAAACAAGTTTAAGACAAAGTTAAATAACTTGTGGAATATAAGCCACATGACACGATTTTATTGAAAAAAAAGAGTAACAAAAAAAGGCCACACGGTTTGTTTTATTTTGGCACATGCAGTTGGGACCATAAATCTTCTCCTTTTATGGTTGCATGCGGCCACGAGATTTGTGCGAGCCTGCGAGGGAGGAGAAGACGGTTTCTATTTCTCTAGTGTGGTGGCTGGTGACATGTGTGCATGTGTATGTGAGTGGGGCCCTCATGCGGTTTCTTCAATCACACAAATCATGGAGAAACGACATGCAGGTGGTACCAGGCGATTTCCTCTCTGCTATTTTTTACGGACGCATGCACAAGGAGCACTCGGGTGACGACCGAAGGTTGGGGACGGGCCACGCTGACCATGCGCAGGGGACTCGACTGGTTGGTCGCTGGGGAGCTGGCCAGGGTAGCGCGGTCAAGGGAGAGAAGAAAGGCTTGCCGGAGCTGGCTCGTGGGTGCGGCGTAGAACGACGGTGGCTCGCGTGGGAGCAGGTGCGTAGCGCTACAGCGTGTAGCTTGGCAAGGGTCGTGGGCTCGTGGCTAGGCGCGGTGGCCGCAGAGAGGGCGAGGCGCGACCGAACCTCGACGAAGCCAGGGCGGCTACACACGCTGGGGATGACTTCAATTGGGGAGGGCGTCTGCTTACTGGGTCTGCACGCCATGGGTGCTCGGCCGGATAGCACGCGCAGGTGGGCACTGGCGCTAGGGAACAGGAGACCGGGCGGTGAACGCACGACGTGAGGCGCGGCGGGCGTGATGCGAAGGCCAGATGACGCGCATGAGCATAAACGGAAAAGTAAAAGGATGACAGATTCTACCTTGGAGCAGACAGCAGAGTTCAGGTGGTGGACACGGATGGCGGCTCGGCAGAGCTCCAGCACGCGAGGTCCTCGGCGAGGCAACTCCTAGTGCGGCACAGTGCAAGCAGGACGTGAGGAGGGCAGGGCACAGTTTGGGGTTCGAGCGGGTGTGCTGGTGTTTGAAGGGGCGTCGACGACGGGCGGTTGCCGAGATCCATGCGACGTGGGTAGAAGGCGGTTTGGAAGATGAATAGTGTCCCTGATGTGCGGGCCCGTGGTGCAGGAACATGCGTGGCGCTCGACTGCGCGTGACGGAGGATGGGGAGCCGGGCCGCTGGGGCAGTGGGCCGCTCGAGAGATGCTCGTTTCTTTTTATTTTGTTTTCCTTTTTTCTTTCTTTCTTTGTTTCTTTTATATAGATATTGATATACACTTATTTATATAAATATATATTTGTTCATTTTATATCATGCCAAATAATTTAAATGAAATTAAATGCGATATCAAACAAAACTATGCTTCGGCATGAAATGCAGCACGCAAAACTTTCCTAGGGTTCAATTCAGTAGGCTTACGCTAATATATAATAAAATAATTCCTCACTCTTTAGGCAAAAGAAAAGAAAAGCATGAAAACAAGAGGGTAACACCTGAATTTGGTGGATATTAGAAAAGAAATTTTATACCCCCAAATTCAGGGTGTTACAAATCTAACCCCCTTAACAGAATCTCGTCCTCGAGATTCAAGAAGATGGTAGCAAGAAAAAACAAGGCTGGTTCATCGGTTGTTTATGGCTTTCTTGAGTTGACTTTGACTGTGTAAGGTTAACTTGCGGACTGGTTGCTTTGACTTTCAGACGCTCAAGACCAATTGATGCAATTCTTGAGGATCTCTTGGACATGTGGGTTACGACGCACACACGCTTCTATTGCGCCACTTGATTCTTGTTGGTTGCTGTTGATAGCATGGTCTTCATTGTGGTTAGCAACTAACTCCCTTAACAGGAGCGTCGATATGCACTTGGTGAAGATGCTGCCGACTCTGATCTTGACTGATTTGGAGGAGTTGGAGGTTGCCAAATGGACAGGTGCAAGAGGAAAGGGTAGCGAGAAAAGGTAAGTATACACGGATTAGAGAGAGCAGGGTGAGAACCCAACTACTTAACTCTATGGCACTCACCTAGTAAACTGATGTCATTGCGGATTAAGGGCCACAACACATCGACACTCATTCCAAAGAAGCAAATCAGTAAACACACAAAGACAAACAGCACAAGCATACAACAACAAACATTTTGTTGCTACACGTTCCTTCTAATTAAATGGTGGTCTTTCTTGAAAAGGGAATAACTACTCTCTAAGGTTGTTGAAGAACAAGGAGAAGAACAAGACGTGCAGGATAGGGACACGAGCACCATAAAGAATGGAGTTAAAGCAAGCATTGTAAGTGATCAACAAAAGGATACAACCAAGGGCATAATGGGTAGAACAACACTCTTAGGTTGAGATAGAAAAGGGGAGATTTCCAAAAGCAGACCTTAGATAGGTATATAGTCAAAATCTAGTGATTACAAGGGTAAGGGGTATATCAAACAAACGCTATGACTAGCAACGCGGTAGAGGAAAAGGGAATGACCAAGAGCGGGTAGGTAAGACAACACTCTTGAAATGGAACAGGGGAGGGGCTTTAAAATGCAGGGACGGGATAAGCATCAAGGTAAATATCAAGGGATGACAAGGGTTAAGGTGATAACAGACAAACACCCAACCAAAAATTTATTTTAGACAAAACTTGCAAGGTGTCGAGAAGGGGGAGCAGTCAATGATGAATAGGTGAGGCATTATCCTCAAACGCGGATGGAAAATAGGAGGCTTTAAAGGATATGTTCGAAATAGGTAGGAGGGTAAGGACATAGATATCACGAGGGTTTTAAAGGTAATAACGGACAGAGATGTAGGAGAGGAGGTAAATAAGCATAAGACAAAAAGATATTAGTACCATAAAGGATGGAGTTAAGATAGGACCTGCAAATGGAAAAGGAGAGGGTATGTCCAAGGGCCAGATAGATAAGCAGCCACTTTCCAATGGAGGTGGAAGAGAGGAGATTTTTAAGGAGCCAGAATAAAGATGAGTGTCAACGCAAGATGGATGGATGACAAGGTGATGGTGATAGCAAATAAAAACACATCAACAGATGGAATTAAGACAAAAATTGTAAGGCGACAAGAAGTGAAAAGAAATCAAGAGAGAGAGATAGGTAACTCGCAACTCTCAAACTGAGTTGAAAGAAAGGGAAGGCTTTTAAAGGATAAGTTTAGGGTAAGAATTTAGGTAGAATACATAAATATCACAAGGGTCAGAGGCGACAACAGACAAGGGCATGAGGGAAAAGACGAAGGCATTGAAGAGCTAGTGGTATAAGTACAACAAAGAATGGAGTTATGTCAAGGCTTACACACGGTGAAGAAGAGGATGTTGCCAAGGGTGAGATAAGTAAAACACCACTCTCAAATTAGGATAAGAGACTGGAGATTTTAGATAACAAACATAATTTAATCACAAGGCATGATAGAGTGATGAGAAGGGTAAAGGAAATAACAAACAAAAACACAACAAAGGATAGAGTTAACAACGCGCAGGTGACAAAGAAGAGGATACGACCAAGGGAAAAGTAGGTAAAGTATGATGCTCAAATTGAGATGGAAAGGGAGAAGATTTTAAATGCCGGTATAAGATAAACCTCAAATAAGATATAGAGATGTCTAAGGTGAAGGTGATAATAACAAAAGTCATGACAAATGATAGAGTTAAGGGAAGACTCGCGTAGTGGCGAAGTGGAGAAAACAATCAAGGGTAAGATAGGTGAGGGTGCAATAGAATGGTTGAAGTAAGAACTCACTATCGAGAGAAGTTATAAAGTAACAACGAGATCACCAAGGATGGGCGACATGAAATGATCGCTCATGGACCGTTAAGAAACAGGGGTGGTCAAGGACATGTCAACTGAAATGTCTTGAACAGTTATTGGGGTATGAAAATAAGCATACATAAGAATATAAGAGTATGCAAGATTCCAAAGATACGAGCATACTAAGACCAAGGGCACAGAAATTGCCGAGAGATAGCGACTTAACAACAGAATAAGAAATGATCTCAGAAGACAAGAAGGTCATGGACACATAGACTGAACTGTTTAGATAGGCTATATAGGTACAAGGGTAAGTACTTTAGATTAAGGGAAAAGGGTATTAAAAAAGATGCAAGGATACAATCATGTCAATAACAAAATGGAATAGAGATGGTCTAATGGTAGCAATTTAATAATGGACGAGGAAAGAGTCCCAAAAGACTATAGGCTATGGTCAGGGGGCATCTACAAAGATGTCGCAAGCACAAGAGTGAGATAAGCTCTAATAGACTGAGAGAAGTATAGACCATGATAGAATAAAATACTTTTTGACAAGAGGGCATATAGGAGCACAACATAGAATTAGTCGAGATGACTAAAATTTTGAAGCAGAATCAAGGATGAGGTGAAGTAACAGTCAAGAAGTCCTTAAAACGACCAATGCTACTCTAGGTCAGCGGTCCTACAGTCAACCTGGCTTTGATACCACTTATGTCACACCCGGTTTTGAAGGTAAACCGAATGCGAACCATGTACGTGCCAGGATCAGAAATTCACGTACACAGCGATTACATAAATGACTCATCATAGCACAATGCTTCGAATAACAATAAAAAGTAAGTAATAATATTACAGACTAGAGCCATTTACATAATATCAATCAAAGTACACAGAATCGAAACGTAGCCAACGTAAACAAACCCACCACACACAGGCAGCTGACTGGGGGAGGTCGCTAGCCTAAACCACGAACTCGCCGAAGTCCTGGCACTCCTGGGGATCCGCCTCGACGCTTTCTTCTTTACCTGAGCATAGATTGCACCAAAGGCAACCTGGTGTTTTGTGAAAGCAAGGGTGAGTACACATCAACGTACTCAGCAAATGTCCCGTTTGGCTGAGGTGGACTAGCTTTATGTGGAGTTAAGCTCAAGCAGTTGCTTTTAGTTGGTCAGGTATTTATTATTAGTGGAAGCCAAGTTTTAGTAATAGCCAACCCGTGAACAGCTTCCTTCTCGAGGAACATCAGGAACATCATAATCATCATCAAACAAAAAACATTAATAGAACCATTGAGTCTCGAACCAGTTGTATCTCTAATCAAAGAGGATCCCAAGGCCGCTCATAACCGTGAGCACGGCTGATATATCAGTTTCTAACCCTCTGCAGAGGTCGCACACTTTACCCATGAGCCGTGATTCCCGTTTTGCCCAGGGATCATGACTCCCCATTGATCACTTCCTAGGTGGTCCGGCAGGGTATCACTACGTAGCTGTTACAAAGATTCCCTAGAGGTCATAGCCGCCCGTTAGGTTTCTCCAGTTTGATAAACACAGTACCTCTCCCCGCAGGAGGGTGACTATCAAAAGCAAAACGAAAGAACCTCGGCACCCAGTCTCGGCAGAGCAAGCACTGTGCCTGGACCCCATTGACGGCACGACGGCGAAGCAACTACACCTCTAGTTCCTCTAATTAATTAGCTAAGGGCGCCCCATTTCACCATCATGGTTGCACTGTTATCCCGGGTGGTCTCTCAACGAACAGGTCCTTACGGAGAGGTACTCGGGAAACAGCCCGACTCCCCTAAATGCCACAAGTATATCATCATATCCAGAATAAAATCATAGTATCATCATTGTATCTCATCATGTTCATTGATTAAAGTAAAGCGCTAGCATGTATTTAACCATAGTAGCCCAAAAGGTAAATCAAGGACAAGGTAAATAGAAAGCTAGTAAATCCTTAGGTTGTTCATAGTATGCGGGACAGTGTATTATAAAGTAAATGGGACATAATGGGTCAGAGGACACTTGCCTTCACCAAATAGATGCTCAGGATCTTCAGCCTCATAGAACTCAGAGAGCTTGATCACATGGTCGCCAAATCTTGATCTTCGATCCCTCGAAACTTGGAGATGGATCGCATTCTAATCGCAACGCGGAGCGAAGACGAACAGACACAAGCAAGCAAACACATATATGCATAAGAACATTACACCATACAAATACAAACATAATAAAACATGCAAAACGAAATAGAGCGCGTTACTACAGTCACGCGAGGAAAAAGAAGTGTCGAACTCGAAGCGTCGATCTGGAAGATATCGCGTTTACACTAAATAAATATTAAGTAAAACATTTAATTCGATATTATCAAATATAAATTATAACTGCTATTTAGTTCTGATTAAATTTGTTACGCTAACAGCTGTCAAATAAATAAGTAATTTAATTAACACAAGAGGTTCTAAGCGATGCGAATTGATGATGCACGAAACAGCACGACAGCGTGCGAACGACGCGCGGACAGGCGCGACATCGTACGCTGACGACACACGAAACAGCGCGCGCGACGAGCGCGAACGAGCACGCCATCACGTGCGGAACAGCACGCGCGACAGACGAGGAAAACTAAATAAGTGACACGTTTGTACCAAACAAATATTAAATAAATAAAAAGTAGTTAAGCTAATATTCGCCATGTTAAGTACTAATTTCAACTTTAAAAGTAATCATATTATATTTATAAACATTGCATAGGACTTGCTACATTTAAGCAGTAAATCTTGAAAAGACATGCCACGCAAGGATCGCTAATGATATCGCTTTTATGTTAAGTGGGTATTAACTATAATACTTAGTTTCGGCATGATCATATTAGCAGGCATTTGTAAAATATAAGTTAACACAACTTCTTAGTTTCAACTATTTTGATATTCTAATAGTTAACAGCTACACAGGTGATTAATTAATATAAATGATCATAAGCGAAATCAATTTAATAACGCACGCGACAACGCGCGAAAGATACGAACAGCGCGCGACAACACGTGCGATAATGCGCACGACAACGTGTGACGCGCGTGAGACAGCACCGCAGCATGTGAAACAACACGCACGACATTGCGCGACACGCACGATATACGGGAATCACTAACAGATATGAGATTTATATTAAACAAGTATTAATTCTAAACAATAGAGTGTACGTAGTCATATTAACATGTTTTTTATAAAAAAACATAAATTAAAACTATAAATTAGTATTAATTAAATTGCTATTTTAATAACAATCGAATAAACAAAAATCTAATTAATTAATTAAAAGACGTGTTACGAAAAACTAATGTTACTAACACGTACGCGACGTTATTACAAATTTAACACAACTGATACGTGTCGAAACTAGTTTAAGACAAAGTTAAATAACTTGTGGAATATAAGCCACATGACACGATTTTATTGAAAAAAAAGAGTAACAAAAAAAAGGCCACACGGTTTGTTTTATTTTGGCACATGCAGTTGGGACCATAAATCTTCTCCTTTTATGGTTGCATGCGGCCACGAGATTTGTGCGAGCCTGCGAGGGAGGAGAAGACGGTTTCTATTTCTCTAGTGTGGTGGCTGGTGACATGCGTGCATGTGTATGTGAGTGGGGCCCTCATGCGGTTTCTTCAATCACACAAATCATGGAGAAACGACATGCAGGTGGTGCCAGGCGATTTCCTCTCTGCTATTTTTGACGGACGCATGCGCAAGGAGCACTCGGGTGACCAGGGGCGAAGCTAGGTAGAAGCTAGGGGGTGCATATGCACCCGCGAAATTTTACAAAACTAGTGATTCAGACCAGATTTTCACCATATATGCACCCCCTACCGGTTATTACCATGCATCCTTAAGCTATTTGCACCCTCCTCTATTTTACTCTAGCTTCGTCACTGCGGGTGACGACCGAAGGTTTGGGACGGGCCACGCTGACCATGCGCAGGGGACTCGACTGGTTGGTCGCTGGGGAGCTGGCCAGGGTAGCGCGGTCAAGGGAGAGAAGAAAGGCTTGCCGGAGCTGGCTCGTGGGTGCGACGTAGAACGACGGTGGCTCGCGTGGGAGCAGGTGCGTAGCGCTACAGCGTGTAGCTTGGCAAGGGTCGTGGGCTCGTGGCTAGGCGCGGTGGCCGCAGAGAGGGCGAGGCGCGACCGAACCTCGACGAAGCCAGGGCGGCTACACACGCTGGGGATGACTTCAATTGGGGAGGGCGTCTGCTTACTGGGTCTGCACGCCATGGGTGCTCAGCCGGATAGCACGCGCAGGTGGGCACTGGCGCTAGGGAACAGGAGACCGGGCGGTGAACGCACGACGTGAGGCGCGGCGGGCGTGATGCGAAGGCCAGATGACGCGCATGAGCATAAACGGAAAAGTAAAAGGATGACAGATTCTACCTTGGAGCAGACAGCAGAGTTCAGGTGGTGGACACGGATGGCGGCTCGGCAGAGCTCCAGCACGCGAGGTCCTCGGCGAGGCAACTCCTAGTGCGGCACAGTGCAAGCAGGACGTGAGGAGGGCAGGGCACAGTTTGGGGTTCGAGCGGGTGTGCTGGTGTTTGAAGGGGCGTCGACGACGGGCGGTTGCCGAGATCCATGCGACGTGGGTAGAAGGCGGTTTGGAAGATGAATAGTGTCCCTGATGTGCGGGCCCGTGGTGCAGGAACATGCGTGGCGCTCGACTGCGCGTGACGGAGGATGGGGAGCCGGGCCGCTGGGGCAGTGGGCCGCTCGAGAGATGCTCGTTTCTTTTTATTTTGTTTTCCTTTTTTCTTTCTTTCTTTGTTTCTTTTATATAGATATTGATATACACTTATTTATATAAATATATATTTGTTCATTTTATATCATGCCAAATAATTTAAATGAAATTAAATGCGATATCAAACAAAACTATGCTTCGGCATGAAATGCAGCACGCAAAACTTTCCTAGGGTTCAATTCAGTAGGCTTACGCTGATATATAATAAAATAATTCCTCACTCTTTAGGCAAAAGAAAAGAAAAGCATGAAAACAAGAGGGTAACACCTGAATTTGGTGGATATTAGAAAAGAAATTTTATACCCCCAAATTCAGGGTGTTACAGGGGCCGACGGTGATGACCCCGTCGGGGCCTGGCATCTTGAGCTTGAGGTAGGTGTAGTTGGGGACGGCCATGAACTTGGCGTAGCATGGCCTCCCCAGCACTGCGTGGTAGGTTCCTCGGAACCCGACCACCTAGAACGTGAGGGTTTCCCTTCGGAAGTTGGAGGGAGTCCCAAAGCAGACGGGCAGATCGATTTGTCCGAGGGGCTGGACGCGCTTCCCAGGAATGATCCCGTGAAAAGGCGTCGCGCCTGCCCGGACCGAGGACAGATCGATCCGCAGGAGCCCGAGGGTCTCGGTGTAGATGATGTTGAGGCTGCTGCCTCCGTCCATGAGGACCTTGGTGAGCCTGACGTTGCCGATGACGGGGTCGACAACGAGCGGGTATTTCCCCGGGCTCGGCACGCGGTCGGGGTGGTCGCCCTGGTCGAAGGTGATGGGCTTGTCGGACCAGTCTAGTGTCACACCCGGTTTTGGAAGGCAAACCAAATGCGAACTATGTACGTGCCAGGATCAGAACTCACGTACACAGCGATTACATAAATGAACATCATCGCACAATGCTCGAATAATAACATAAAAGAGTAATAACTTGTTACATCACAGAGTCATAGACATCCACATAGTCATCGTCTTAACAGGTAAATCAAAGTACTAGCAAAATGCAGTAAAGATAAGGCCTCCACAGGCAGCTGACTGGGGGTTGCCGCCAACCCACACCTAGAATTCGTCGTAGTCTTGGAACTCCTGGAAGTCTCCTTCCACGACTTCGCCTTCTCCTGAGCAGTGGTTGCAATGTGGACAACCTGGTGTTTTGTGGTAAAGCAAGGATGAGTACACATCAACGTACTCAGCAAATGTCCCGTTTGGCTGAGGTGGACTAGCTTTATGTGGGGTTAGGCTCGAGCAGTTGCTTTTAGTTGGTCAGGTATTTATCATTAGTAGAAGCCAGATTTTAGCATTAACCAACCCGTAAACCATTTCCTCATCGAGGAACATCATCATCATCGTCGAACCAAAACCATAACATAATCCTTGCATCTCGAACCATCTGTATCTCTAATCAAAGAGGATCCCAAGGCTGCTCTTAACCGTGAGCACGGCTGATATATCAGTTTCAGTACCCTCTGCAGAGGTTGCACACTTTACCCATGAGTCATGATTCCCTTTCTA
This sequence comes from Zea mays, assembly GCF_902167145.1. Lineage (NCBI taxonomy): Eukaryota > Viridiplantae > Streptophyta > Magnoliopsida > Poales > Poaceae > Zea > Zea mays. Next base: position 234,327,143 of record NC_050096.1, on the reverse strand, counting down.
CCCGGGGAGAGCTAATCCCCATTGACCACTACCTAGGTGGTCCGGCAGGGCATCACTACATATCTTTTACAAAGATTCCCTAGAGATCATAGCTGCCCGTTAGGTTTCTCCAGTTTGATAAACACAGTACCCCTCCCCGCAGGAGAGTGACTAACAAAGAGCAAAACGAAAGAACCTCGGCACTCAGCCTCGGCAGAGCAAGCACTGTGCCTGGACCCCATTGACGGCACGACGGCTAAGCAACTACACCTCTAGTTCATCTAATTAATCAGCCAAGGGCATCCCATTTCACCCTCATGGTTGCACTGTTATCCCGGGTGGTCTCTCAACGAACCAGTCCTTACGGAGAGGTACTCAGGAAACAACCTGAGCCCCCTAGAGTATCACAAGATCATCAACATCATCAGGATAACAGTATCATAAATAGTCACATCATGTTCATTGATTATGTTAAAGCAATAGCAAAGTGCTAACTATAATAGCCCATAAGGTCATCAAGGACAAAGTAAAGTGTAAAGCTAGTCAATCCTTAGGTTTCAAGTAAGTAATGCGGGATAGTAAGTTATAAATGAGTAGGACATAATGGGACAGAGGACACTTGCCTTCACCAAACTGCTGATCAGGGACTTCCTCTGCAACTGCCTCGGGAAACACAGACTGCTCGTTGTCTACGTAAAGCAATCATTCACACTATGCACTTGGGAAAATAACAAACAAAAACAAAATACCAAACATATGCAGCAGAGAGAGGTCACATGTTCATAACAGAAAAGGGATAGGCACTCTGGTGTTCTCTAGGCCTGGGGTAGAGGACTATACAAAATGAGTCATTATCCACTACTCAGGTTTAAGTCAGTGGTGGGATTAAATAATTATCTGGTTTAAGTTCCTAAACTTAAGTGTTTGAGTCCATAAACTTAAGTGCTCCAACTTTTATTAAAGTCTACTTTCTTTTATTTATCTCAAATAGGGTTCCCATAACATTAACTTTATCCTAATGATTAACCATTAATTGGGACATGGAAACAGCAGGGAAACATTGCATAAACAGATAGATAATAATATTATGAACATTTTGCAATTTGAAGCACCTAATTTGGAGTTCATATGACAAAGTTATGAATTTTACAAGTTTAGGGGTCAAAATTATATCCTAAGGACCTATTTTGAATTAAATAAAAGGTCCGAGGACCTAACTGCGAGAAACCAGGGACGGCGGGCGCAATTTCCAGAAAACAGGGGGGGTTCTTTAAGAAAATGCGCGGGCGAAGGGGTATCGGGCGCTTACAGCCGTTGGATCTCAAACGGACGACCAGGATTAGATCCTGCGGGCGGGCGCGCGGGCGCGCGGCGGCGTGAGCGGCTGACAGGCGGGGCCGGGCGGGCAGCGCGGGCGCGGGGCTGACAGGCGGGGCCCAGTTGGCAGCGCGAGCGCGGGCGATTGGGAGGCGGGGCCCAGTTGGCAGGGAGGCGGGGCGCGGGGGAAACGGCTCTGGGCCGTTGGATCTCAGGCGAACGGCTAAGGCTGGGTTCGGGCTATTTGAAACAGGGCCGTCCGATCTAAGATGGACGGCGGAGATGGGGCGGCTGGCTCCTGTCTCCTTCCCCAGCCAGCTGAGGCGGCGACGCCCGTCCCGCGGTGGAGAACTCGCCGGAGACGAGGGGCGCGGGGGCCCTGCGGGTCCCCGGGGCGACCTGAGTGGCCGGGAAGGTTGGGGAGGGCGCGGGGAACCTTTTGGTGGGGACTAGGTCGGGGCAGGGGCACCGGAGGGGGCGGTTATCGGTGGAGCGGCTCGACGGCGGCGCTAAACTACTCCGGCGAGGAATTAAACGCGATAGAGAGCAAGACAAAGGCCAATAGGGGCGGGAGAGGTCCCTTACCTCAAAGCGGCCTCCGGGGACTCCTCGGTGGCGACGGAGACGCGACGGCGGCCCGGGGCGACGGTGGCGGCTGCACGGAGGACGGCGGGTGAGCGCGGGCAGAGCGAAATAGGGAGGGGAAGGGGAAATTGGTGCGCGTTCCGGGTTGCGGACGTCGGGGCGAAGCTCACCGTGGCAATGGACACGGCGGAGCTCCAACGGCGGCCGGGAACCGAGCTCGGAACGGCGGGGTTTACGGCGGCGGCGCTCTGGCGTGCGCACAGCGAGGGAGAGGTGGAAGAGGGGGGCCGGTTGGTGCGCAAATGAGGGAGGGGGAGATGGCGAGCAAGGCTCGGGGCTCAAGTGGCCGAGGGCGAGGTGGGGCGAGCCCCACGCGCGACGTGGGCGCGGAGACCGCGGCACGCACGGCGGCGGTTACGCGAAGACGGAGAAGCTGACAAGCCGGGCCCGCGGCGCAGAGAGAGAGAAGAAAGCGGGTGCGGGCGCGAGGAAAGCGGGGCTGACGGGCCGGGCCCACGGGCAGAGAGAGCGAGGGAGCGGGTGCACGCGCGGGGAAGCGGCAGCGCCGACAGGTGGGGCCGGGCGAGCAGAGAGAGCGGGAGGCGGGCGCGCGCAAGGCGGGCCGACTGGGCCGAAAGGCCGAGGGGGCAGGGAAAGCGGGCTTCTTTTCCTTTTTCTTTTATTTTGGTATTTGTTTTCTCTTTTCTTTTTATTTTCTCTATTTGATTCAAATTCAAATGAGCCACAAATTCAAATTAGACCTTTTGAGAATTATGCACCAAACAAAAGTGAAATCTAGGGTTCAACATGATGCAACAATTCATACTCCCTTGGAGTTTGAGCTAATAGACTATAATTATAAATAAGATAACCACTTTTCTCCTATCGAAATGAGAGAGAGGAGATTGGGGAAGGATGAGAAAAGGGAAGTAACACCTGAATTTGTGAATATGAGCAAAGAAATTTTATACCCCCAAATTCAGGGTGTTACAAACCTATCCCCCTTAAAAGAATCTCGCCCTCGAGATTCAGGGTTGGTCAGCAAAGAGTTCGGGGTATTTGGCTTTCAGAGCATCTTCTCGTTCCCAGGTTGCTTCTTCCTCCGAGTGGTGACCCCACCTGACTTTGCACATTCTGATGGTGTTTCTCCGGGTGACCCTGTCTGCAAACTCCAAAATCTGCGTTGGCTTCTCTATGTAGGTCAGATCTTCCTGAACTTCCAAACCCTCCACTGGCAACTGCTCTTCTGGTACTCGCAGACATTTCTTCAATTGCGACACGTGGAACACATTGTGCACTGCTGACAAGCTCTCTGGTAGGTTGAGCTGGTAGGCCACTTCTCCACGCTTTGCTTGAATCTGATATGGTCCAACGTACCGGGGTGCTAACTTGCCTTTGACTCCGAACCTTCTGACTCCCCTGATAGGTGACACCTTCAGATAGACGTAGTCTCCCACTTCAAAACTCAGTTCTCTTCTCCTGCGGTCCGCATAGCTTCGTTGTCTTGACTGTGCTATCTTCAGGTTCTCCCGAACCATTTTGATATTCTCTTCGGCTTCAAGCAAAATGTCGGGGCCAAACACCTGTCTCTCTCCAGGCTGGTCCCAATGCAGCGGAGTCCTACAACTCCGTCCATAGAGTGCCTGAAACGGTGACATCTTCAAGCTGGCCTGGTGATAGTCGCCTAGAGGGGGGGTGAATAGGGCGAAACTGAAATTTATAAATATAAACACAACTACAAGCCGGGTTAGCGTTAGAAATATAAACGAGTCCGCGAGAGAGGGCGCAAAACAAATTGTAAGCAAATAATGAAGTGTGACACACGGATTTGTTTTACCGAGGTTCGGTTCTCTCAAACCTACTCCCCGTTGAGGAGGCCACAAAGGCCGGGTCTCTTTCAACCCTTCCCTCTCTCAAACGGTCCCTCGGACCGAGTGAGCTTCTCTTCTCAAATCAAAGCCGGGAACAAAACTTCCCCGCAAGGGCCACCACACAATTGGTGCCTCTTGCCTTGATTACAATGGAGTTTTGATCGCAAGAACAAGTGAGAAAGAAAAGAAGCAATCCAAGCGCAAGAGCTCAAATGAACACGGCAAATCACTCTCTCTAGTCACTAGGGTTTTGTGTGGAATTGGAGAGGATTTGATCTCTTTGAATGTGTCTAGAATTGAATGCCTAGAGCTCTTGTAGTGGTTGAGAAGTGGAAAACTTGGATGGCAATGAATGTGGGGTGGTTGGGGTATTTATAGCCCCAACCACCAAAAGTGACCGTTGCTGGCAGCCTCTGTTCGATGGCGCACCGGACAGTCCGGTGCACACCGGACAGTCCGGTGCCCCTGCCACGTCATCACTGCCGTTGGATTCTAGCCGTTGGAGCTTCTGACTTGTGGGCCTGCTGAGGTGTCCGGTGCACACCGGACATGCACTGTTTGATGTCCGGTGCACCGGTATGGGCAGCCCTGACGTCTGCGCGCGCTGCGCGCGCATTTAATGCTGCGCAGGGAGCCGTTGGCGCCGCAGAGAGCCGTTGCTCCGCTGGCACACCGGACAGTCCGGTGCACACCGGACAGTCCGGTGAATTATAGCGGAGCGGCTGTCGTGAAAACCCGAGGATGACGAGTTCCGGAGGCCGCGGTTCGTTGGCGCACCGGACATGTCCGGTGCACACCGGACAGTCCGGTGAATTATAGCGCGCCGGCCTCCGCGAATTCCCGAGGGCGAAGGGTTGAAGTCGAAGTCCTCTGGCGAAGGGTAGAAAACGAAGTCTACGGGCGCACCGGACACTGTCCGGTGCACACCGGACAGTCCGGTGCCTCCAGCCAGAGGTGCCCTCGGTTGCCTTATTGCTCCTTTGTTGAATCCAACACTTGGTCTTTTTATTGGCTAGATGTGAACCTTTTGCACCTGTATAACTTATACACTAGAGCAAACTAGTCAGTCCAATATTTGTGTTGGGCAATTCAACCACCAAAATTATTTAGGAACTAGGTGTAAGCCTAATTCCCTTTCAATCTCCCCCTTTTTGGTGATTGATGCCAACACAAACCAAAGCAAATATAGAAGTGCATAATTGAACTAGTTTACATAATGTAAGTGCAAAGGTTACTTGGAATTGAGCCAATATAACTACTTACAAGATATGCAAGGAATGTTTCTTTCTTATATAACATTTTGGACCACGTTTGCACCACATGTTTTGTTTTTGCAAATTCTTTTTGTAAATCCATTTCAAAGATCTTTTGCAAATAGTCAAAGGTACATGAATAAGAGTTTGCAAAGCATTTTCAAGATTTGAAATTGTCTCCCCCTATTTCAAATGCTTTTCCTTTGACTAAACAAAACTCCCCCTAAAAGAGATCCACCTCTTAGTGTTCAAGAGGGTTTTGATATACCATTTTTGAAATACTACTTTCTCCCCCTTTTGAACACAATAGGATACCAAATGATAAAGACTTTTGGAAAGCACTAAGTTTTTGAATTTGGTGGTGGTGGTGCGGTCCTTTTGCTTTGGGCTCATTTCTCCCCCTTTTTGGCATGAATCGCCAAAAACGGAATCATTAGAGCCCTCGAAGTAAGTTCCTCCCCTTTGGTCATAAGTAAATGAGTTAAGATTATACCAAAGACGAGGTCCGGTCCTTTTGCTTTTGAGCTTTTACTCTCTCCCCCAAGGATAAAGTCCTTTTCCTTGATGCTCATTTCTCCCCCAAAGAAGAGAGAGTTGCTCGGAGTGTTGGCGAAGCATAAGTTACGGAGTGGAAGCCTTTGTCTTCGCCGAAGACTCCAATTCCCTTTCAATATACCTATGACTTGGTTTGAAATAGACTTGAAAACACATTAGTCATAGCATATAAAGGATCAAAGGTATTCAAATGAGCTATGTGTGCAAGCTTAGCAAAAGAAATTTCTAGAATCAAGAATATTGAGCTCATGCCTAAGTCTGGTAAAAGATTGTTCATCAAGTGGCTTGGTAAAGATATCGGCTAATTGATCTTTAGTATTAATGTAAGAAATCTCGATATCCCCCTTTTGTTGGTGATCCCTAAGAAAATGATACCGAATGGCTATGTGCTTAGTGCGGCTATGCTCGACGGGATTGTCGGCCATCTTAATTGCACTCTCATTATCACATAGCAAAGGGACTTTGGTTAGTTTGTAACCGTAGTCCCGCAGGGTTTGCCTCATCCAAAGCAATTGCGCGCAACAATGTCCTGCGGCAATGTACTCGGCTTCGGCGGTGGAAAGAGCGACCGAATTTTGCTTCTTTGAAGCCCAAGACACCAAGGATCTTCCCAAGAACTGGCAAGTCCCCGATGTGCTCTTCCTATTGATTTTGCACCCCGCCCAATCGGCATCCGAATAACCAGTCAAATCAAATGTGGATCCCCGAGGGTACCAAAGCCCAAACTTAGGGGTATAAGCCAAATATCTCAAGATTCGTTTTACGGCCGTAAGGTGGGATTCCTTAGGGTCGGATTGGAATCTTGCACACATGCAAACGGAAAGCATAATGTCCGGTCGAGATGCACACAAATAAAGCAATGAACCAATCATCGACCGGTATACCTTTTGATCTACGGACTTACCTCCCGTGTCGAGGTCGAGATGCCCATTAGTTCCCATGGGTGTCTTGATGGGTTTGGCATCCTTCATCCCAAACTTGGTTAGAATGTCTTGAGTGTACTTCGTTTGGCAAATGAAGGTGCCCTCTTGGAGTTGCTTGACTTGGAATCCTAGAAAATACTTCAACTCCCCCATCATCGACATCTCGAATTTCTGTGTCATGATCCTACTAAACTCTTCACATGTAGACTCGTTAGTAGACCCAAATATAATATCATCAACATAAATTTGGCATACAAACAAGTCATTCTTAAGAGTTTTAGTAAAGAGTGTAGGATCGGCCTTGCCGACTTTGAAGCCATTTGCAATAAGGAAATCTCTAAGGCATTCATACCATGCTCTTGGGGCTTGCTTGAGCCCATAAAGCGCCTTAGAGAGCCTATAAACATGGTTAGGATACTCACTGTCTTCAAAGCCGGGAGGTTGCTCAACATAGACCTCTTCCTTGATTGGTCCATTGAGGAAGGCACTCTTCACGTCCATTTGATAAAGCTTGAAGCCATGGTAAGTAGCATAGGCTAATAATATGCGAATTGACTCAAGCCTAGCTACGGGTGCATAGGTTTCACCGAAATCCAAACCTTCGACTTGTGAATACCCTTTGGCTACGAGTCGAGCTTTGTTCCTTGTCACCACACCATGCTCATCTTGCTTGTTGCGGAAGACCCATTTGGTTCCTACAACATTTTGGTTAGGACGTGGAACTAAATGCCAGACCTCATTCCTCGTGAAATTGTTGAGCTCCTCTTGCATCGCCACCACCCAATCCGAATCTTGGAGAGCTTCCTCTACCCTGTGTGGCTCAATAGAGGAAACAAAAGAGTAATGTTCACAAAAATGAGCAACCCGAGATCGAGTAGTTACCCCCTTATGAATGTCGCCGAGGATGGTGTCGACGGGGTGATCTCGTTGGATTGCTTGGTGGACTCTTGGGTGTGGCGGTCTTGGTTCTTCCTCATCCTCCTTTTCTTGATCATTTGCATCTCCCCCTTGATCATTGCCATTATCTTGAGGTGGCTCATCTTCTTGATTTTTCCCCTCATCAACTTGAGCCTCATCCTCATTTTGAGTTGGTGGAGATGCTTGCATGGAGGAGGATGGTTGATCTTGTGTACTTGGAGGCTCTTCGGATTCCTTAGGACACACATCCCCGATGGACATGTTCCTTAGCGCGATGCATGGAGCCTGTTCTTCACCTATCTCATCAAGATCAACTTGCTCTACTTGAGAGCCGTTAGTTTCATCAAACACAACGTCACAAGAGACTTCAACTAGTCCAGTGGACTTGTTAAAGACCCTATATGCTCTTGTGTTTGAGTCATAACCAAGTAAAAAGCCTTCTACAGTTTTAGGAGCAAATTTAGATTTTCTACCTCTTTTAATAAGAATGAAGCATTTGCTACCAAAAACTCTAAAATATGAAATGTTGGGCTTTTTACCGGTTAGGAGTTCATATGATGTCTTCTTGAGGATTCGGTGAAGATATAACCGGTTGATGGCGTAGCAGGCGGTGTTGACCGCTTCGGCCCAAAACCGGTCCGGTGTCTTGTACTCATCAAGCATGGTTCTTGCCATGTCCAATAGAGTTTGATTCTTCCTCTCCACTACACCATTTTGTTGTGGCGTGTAGGGGGAGGAGAACTCATGCTTGATGCCCTCCTCCTCAAGGAAGCCTTCAATTTGAGAGTTCTTGAACTCCGTCCCGTTGTCGCTTCTTATTTTCTTGATCCTTAAGCCGAACTCATTTTGAGCTCGTCTCAAGAATCCCTTTAAGGTCTCTTGGGTTTGAGATTTTTCCTGTAAAAAGAATACCCAAGTGAAGCGAGAATAATCATCCACAATAACAAGACAATACTTACTCCCGCCGATGCTTATGTAAGCAATCGGGCCGAATAGATCCATGTGGAGTAGCTCAAGCGGCCTGTCGGTCGTCATGATGTTCTTGTGTGGATGATGGGCTCCAACTTGCTTTCCTGCCTGACATGCGCTACAAATCCTGTCTTTCTCAAAATGAACATTGGTTAGTCCTAAAATGTGTTCACCCTTTAGAAGCTTATGAAGATTCTTCATCCCAACATGAGCTAGTCGGCGATGCCAGAGCCAACCCATGTTAGTCTTAGCAATTAAGCAAGTGTCGAGTTCAGCTCTATCAAAATCTACCAAGTATAGCTGACCCTCTAACACACCCTTAAATGCTATTGAATCATCACTTCTTCTAAAGACAGTGACACCTATATCAGTAAAAAGACAGTTGTAGCCCATTTGACATAATTGTGAAACAGAAAGCAAGTTGTAATCTAAGGAATCAACAAGAAAAACATTTGAAATAGAATGGTCAGGAGATATAGCAATTTTACCAAGTCCTTTGACCAAACCTTGATTTCCATCCCCGAATGTGATAGCTCGTTGGGGATCTTGGTTTTTCTCATATGAGGAGAACATCCTTTTCTCCCCGGTCATGTGGTTTGTGCACCCGCTGTCGAGTATCCAACTTGAGCCCCCGGATGCATAAACCTACAAAACAAATTTAGTTCTTGACTTTAGGTACCCAAACGGTTTTGGGTCCTTTGGCATTAGAAACAAGAACTTTGGGTACCCAAACACAAGTCTTGGAGCCCTTGTGTTTGCCCCCAACAAATTTGGCAACTACCTTGCCGGATTTGCTAGTAAGCACATAAGATGCATCAAAAGTTTTAAATGAAATGCTATGTTCATTTGATGCATTAGGAATTTTCTTCTTAGGCAACTTGGCACGGGTTGGTTGCCTAGAACTAGATGTCTCACCCTTATATATGAAAGCATGATTGGGGCCAGAGTGAGACTTCCTAGAGTAAATTCTCCTAATTTTGCTCTCAGGATAGCCGGCAGGGTACAAAATGTAACCCTCGTTATCCTGAGGCATGGGAGCCTTGCCCTTAACAAAGTTAGATAAGTTCTTTGGAGGAGCATTAAGTTTGACATTGTCTCCCCTTTGGAAGCCAATGCCATCCTTAATGCCAGGGCGTCTCCCATTATAAAGCATGCTACGAGCAAATTTAAATTTCTCATTTTCTAGATTGTGCTCGGCAATTTTAGCATCTAATTTTGCTATATGATCATTTTGTTGTTTAATTAAAGCCATATGATCAAGAATAGCATTAACATCAATATCTCTACATCTAGTGCAAATAGAAACATGCTCAAGATTAGATGTAGAGGGTTTGCAAGATTTAAGTTCTACAACCTTAGCATGCAACATTTCATTCTTAGTTCTAAGGTCGGAAATAGTAGCATTGCAAACATTAAAATCTTTAGCCTTAGCAATTAAATTTTCATTCTCTAATCTAAGGCTAGCAAGAGATGCATTCAATTCATCAATCTTAGCAAGCAAGTCAATGTTATCATCTCTAAGATTGGGAATTGAAACATTACAAACATGTGAATCAACCTTAGCATTTAAAATAGCATTTTCATTTCTAAGGTTGTTAATCATCTCACGGCAAGTGCTTAGCTCACTAGACAATTTTTCACATTTTTCTACTTCTAGAGCATAAGCCTTTTTAACCTTAACATGTTTCTTGTTTTCTTTAATTAGACAATCCTCTTGGGAGTCCAAAAGGTCATCCTTTTCATGAATAGCACTAACTAATTCATTTAACTTTTCTTTTTGAGCTATGTTAAGGTTGGCAAAAAGGGAACGCAAATTATCCTCCTCATCACTAGCATTATCATCACTAGAAGATTCATATTTAGTGGAGGAGTTGGATTTAACCTTCTTCTTTTTGCCGTCCTTTGCCATGAGGCACTTGTGGCCGACGTTGGGGAAGAGGAGTCCCTTGGTGACGGCGATGTTGGCGGCGTCCTCGTCGTCGGAGGAGTCGCTTGAGCTTTCGTCGGAATCCCATTCCCGACAAACATGGGCATCGCCGCCCTTCTTCTTGTAGTATCTTTTCTTCTCCTTTCTTCTCCCCTTCTTGTCGTCGCCTCGGTCACTGTCACTAGATATAGGACATTTAGCAATAAAATGACCGGGCTTACCACACTTGTAGCAAACTTTCTTGGAGCGGGACTTGTAGTCTTTCCCCCTCCTTTGTTTGAGGATTTGGCGGAAGCTCTTGATGACGAGCGCCATTTCCTCATTGTCGAGCTTGGAGGCGTCGATTGGTTGTCGACTTGGTGTAGCCTCCTCCTTCTTCTCTTCCGTTGCTTTGAATGCAACGGGTTGGGCTTCGGATGAGTCGCCAAGCTCGTTGATTTTCCTCGATCCTTCTATCATGCACTCAAAACTTACAAAATGCCCGATAACTTCCTCGGGGGTCATTTTAGTATATCTAGGATTACCACGAATCAATTGAACTTGAGTGGGATTAAGAAAAATGAGAGATCTTAAAATAACATTTACCACTTCGTGGTCATCCCACTTCTTGCTCCCGAGGTTGCGCACTTGGTTCACCAAAGTCTTGAGCCGGTTGTACATGTGTTGTGGCTCCTCCCCTTTTTGAAGCCGGAACCGACCGAGCTCCCCCTCGATCGTTTCCCGCTTGGTGATCTTGGTGAGCTCATCTCCCTCGTGCGCAGTTTTGAGCACATCCCAAATCTCCTTTGCATTTTTCAACCCTTGCACTTTGTTGTATTCTTCCTTGCTTAGAGAGGCAAGGAGTATGGTTGTGGCTTGAGAGTTGAAGTGCTCGATTTGGGCCACCTCATCCTCATCATAGTTTTCATCCCCTACGGATGGTACCTGCGCACCAAACTCAACAACATCCCATATGCTTTTGTGGAGCGAGATTAGATGAAATCGCATTAAATCGCTCCACCTAGCGTAATCTTCACCATCAAAAGTTGGTGGTTTGCCTAGTGGGACGGAAAGTAAAGGTGTATGTTTGGAAATGCGAGGGTAGCGTAGAGGGATCTTACTATACTTCTTGCGCTCTTGGCGCTTAGAAGTGACGGAGGGCGCATCGGAGTCGGAGGTCGATGTTGATGAAGTGTCGGTCTCGTAGTAGACCACCTTCCTCATCCTCTTGTGCTTGTCGCCTTTCCGATGCGGCTTGTGGGAAGAAGATTTTTCCTTCTTCTCTTTGTGGTGAGAAGAAGATTTCTTTTCCTTCCCTTTGTTGGAGGAGCTCTTCTTCTTCTCCCTCCTTTTGGTGCGGGACTCTTCCGATGAAGTGCTCCCGTAGCTTGTAGTGGGCTTTTCGCCGGTCTCCATCTCCTTCTTGGCGTGATCTCCCGACATCACTTCGAGCGGTTAGGCTCTAATGAAGAACCTGCCTTTGATACCAATTGATAGTCGCCTAGAGGGGGGGTGAATAGGGCGAAACTGAAATTTATAAATATAAACACAACTACAAGCCGGGTTAGCGTTAGAAATATAAACGAGTCCGCGAGAGAGGGCGCAAAACAAATTGTAAGCAAATAATGAAGTGTGACACACGGATTTGTTTTACCGAGGTTCGGTTCTCTCAAACCTACTCCCCGTTGAGGAGGCCACAAAGGCCGGGTCTCTTTCAACCCTTCCCTCTCTCAAACGGTCCCTCGGACCGAGTGAGCTTCTCTTCTCAAATCAAAGCCGGGAACAAAACTTCCCCGCAAGGGCCACCACACAATTGGTGCCTCTTGCCTTGATTACAATGGAGTTTTGATCGCAAGAACAAGTGAGAAAGAAAAGAAGCAATCCAAGCGCAAGAGCTCAAATGAACACGGCAAATCACTCTCTCTAGTCACTAGGGTTTTGTGTGGAATTGGAGAGGATTTGATCTCTTTGAATGTGTCTAGAATTGAATGCCTAGAGCTCTTGTAGTGGTTGAGAAGTGGAAAACTTGGATGGCAATGAATGTGGGGTGGTTGGGGTATTTATAGCCCCAACCACCAAAAGTGACCGTTGCTGGCAGCCTCTGTTCGATGGCGCACCGGACAGTCCGGTGCACACCGGACAGTCCGGTGCCCCTGCCACGTCATCACTGCCGTTGGATTCTAGCCGTTGGAGCTTCTGACTTGTGGGCCTGCTGAGGTGTCCGGTGCACACCGGACATGCACTGTTTGATGTCCGGTGCACCGGTATGGGCAGCCCTGACGTCTGCGCGCGCTGCGCGCGCATTTAATGCTGCGCAGGGAGCCGTTGGCGCCGCAGAGAGCCGTTGCTCCGCTGGCACACCGGACAGTCCGGTGCACACCGGACAGTCCGGTGAATTATAGCGGAGCGGCTGTCGTGAAAACCCGAGGATGACGAGTTCCGGAGGCCGCGGTTCGTTGGCGCACCGGACATGTCCGGTGCACACCGGACAGTCCGGTGAATTATAGCGCGCCGGCCTCCGCGAATTCCCGAGGGCGAAGGGTTGAAGTCGAAGTCCTCTGGCGAAGGGTAGAAAACGAAGTCTACGGGCGCACCGGACACTGTCCGGTGCACACCGGACAGTCCGGTGCCTCCAGCCAGAGGTGCCCTCGGTTGCCTTATTGCTCCTTTGTTGAATCCAACACTTGGTCTTTTTATTGGCTAGATGTGAACCTTTTGCACCTGTATAACTTATACACTAGAGCAAACTAGTCAGTCCAATATTTGTGTTGGGCAATTCAACCACCAAAATTATTTAGGAACTAGGTGTAAGCCTAATTCCCTTTCACCTGGTAACTATTGTTGTAGGAGAATTCTGCATAAGGTAATCTTTTGTCCCATCCTGACTTGTCTTGCAACGCACAGGCTCTCAACATATCTTCTAGGATCTGATTAGTTCTTTCAGTCTGACCGTCTGTCTGCGGGTGATAAGCTGAGCTGAAGTTCAAATGGGTGCCCAAAGCTTCTTGTAGCTGCTGCCAAAAATGAGATGTGAACTGCGTTCCTCGATCTGACACTATCTTCTTCGGCACACCATGAAGGCAGACTATCCGTGACAGGTATAACTCAGCTAACGTTGCTCCGGTGTATGTTGTCTTCACAGGTATGAAATGGGCCACCTTTGTTAAGCGGTCCACAACCACCCAGATGGAATCATAACCGGCCCGGGTACGAGGTAGGCCAACTATAAAATCCATCCCGATCTCATCCCACTTCCACTGAGGAATCCGCAATGGCTGCAACAATCCGGCAGGCCTCTGATGCTCTGCTTTGGTTCTCTGACAACTATCACAGATGGCGACATATTCTGCGATCTCTCTTTTCATGCCATACCACCAAAACCTCCTTTTTAAATCCTGGTACATCTTTTCGCTTCCCGGGTGTATGGAGTAGGCTGTCTCATGAGCTTCCTTTAGGATCAGCTTCCGAATAGGTTTGAGGTCGGGAACACACAATCGGTCCTTGAACCATATTACTCCCTCTTCATCCTCTCGAAAGTCTTTGCCTCTTCCTTCTAAGATCAGCTGCCGAATCTTGTTGATGTTTTCATCATCCTTCTGCCCTTCTTTGATCTCCCACTCTAGGGTGGGCTCTAACTCCACCGTTACTCCTTGCGTACTATTTAGGAAACCAAGGCTCAGTCTGTCGAACTCTTTGGCTAACTCATACGGCATCGGGTACGATGCCAACATATTAACTTGACTCTTCCTGCTCAGAGCATCTGCAACAACATTGGCTTTGCCTGGATGGTAATGTATCTCCAACTCATAGTCTTTGATCAATTCCAACCATCTTCGCTGCCTCATGTTTAACTCTGACTGGGTGAATATGTACTTCAGACTTTTATGATCCGTGTAGATGTCGCATTTCTGTCCATACAGGTAATGTCTCCAGGTCTTTAAGGCATGAACCACTGCTACCAACTCCAGGTCATGTGTGGGATAATTTTTCTCATGGATCTTCAACTGTCGAGATGAGTATGCTACAACCCTTCCTTCTTGCATTAGCACACATCCCAATCCGGTGTAAGAAGCATCGCAATACACTGAAAATGGCTTGTGAACATCAGGCAGGACCAACACAGGAGTTGTAGTCAATCTACTCTTCAGTTCTTCAAATGCTTCCTGACACTTTTGGGTCCACTTAAACTCAACTTTCTTCGCCAGTAACGCTGTCATTGGTCTAGCAATCTTTGAAAAGCCTTCGATGAAACGCCTGTAATATCCAGCCATTCCAATGAAGCTCTTGATCCCGCGAACATCCTTCGGTGCTTTCCAGTTCAGGATATCTGCTACTTTCTTTGGATCCACTGCTAACCCATCTTGATTTATGATGTGACCCAGAAACAAGACTTCATGAATCCAGAACTCGCATTTGCCCAACTTGGCATACAATTGATGCTCTCGAAGCCTTTGCAGTACCATCTTCAAATGCTCTGCATGATCTTCCTCACTTTGAGAGTATATGAGAATGTCATCGATGAACACTACCACAAACTTGTCTAGATAATCCATGAACACACTGTTCATCAGATACATAAAGAAGGCTGGTGCATTTGTCAAACCAAAGGACATAACTGTGAACTCATATAACCCGTACTTGGTGATGAATGCTGTCTTCGGTATGTCCGAGGGTCGGATTCTGAGTTGATGGTAACCTGATCTCAGATCTATCTTCGAGAATACACTGGCACCTCTGAGTTGGTCAAACAGATCTTCTATTCTTGGCAAAGGGTACTTGTTCTTAATAGTGACTTCGTTCAGGGCTCTGTAATCTATGCACATCCTTTTGGTACCATCTTTCTTCTCTACAAACAACACTGGAGCGGCCCAAGGCGAGGTGCTTGGCCTGATGTAACCCTTCTCTAACATCTCATCTATCTGCTTCTTGAGTTCTACCAGTTCTGGTCCAGACACTCGATAGGCCCTTTTGGAAATGGGGGCGGTACCAGGGATAAGCTCTATGGCAAATTCAACCTTTCTCTCGGGTGGCATGCCCGTTAGCTCCTCGGGAAACACATCCGGAAAGTCTGACACAACCTTGATAGCCTCGAGCGGGTTAGGCTCCTTACTACCAACTGAAATCTGGTGACAGACTCCCTCTTCTGATTTAGGCATCCATAGCTCGGCCACTACCTCTTCTCCTGACGGGGACTTCAATGTTACGGTCCTCTTGTCACAACTAACATTCGCCTCATACTTCATTAACCAATTCATCCCTAAAATAATGTCTATCCCAGGGGTGTCTATTACTATTAAGTCACTGGGGAATCCTATCCCCCTTATTTCCACCATTATATTTGAACATATTTTATCTGTTTGCACCTTGCCACCGACCGAATTAATCCTCATGGGCGGCATCATTGCCTCTACTGAGATGTTATGCAATTCTACCCATGTTGCAGTGACAAATGAATGAGTTGCACCAGTATCAAATAACACTTTCGCGGGATGAGATTCGACTGAAAACATACCTACTGCCACATCTGGTGCATCCTGGATTGCTTCGGCCTCCAAGTGGTTCACCTTTCCACGGTTGTACGCTTGGTTACGATTGCCTGCTGCCGGCTGCAGTACACCTTGCCTTGTTGGAGCATTGGGGTTGGTCTGCTGCTGAGCCATCTTCTTTGGGCACTGCATCGCCCAGTGGCCTTGTTCTCCACAGTGGAAACATCCTCTGCCTCCTCCTTGTGCTGGGGCTGCTTGGTTGCTCTGATTTGCTGCTGGGGCAGGAAGGCGAGGTGCCTGGTTGTTCTGCTTCTGATACTGATTACCTCCCTGCTGGCTGTGCTGACGATACTGCTGCTGCTGATGTGGGTACTGCCTCTGAAACTGCTGCTGATGCGGACGCTGATTCTGATTCTGATATCCCTGTGGGTGACCAGGTCTGCCTTGCTGAGACGAACTGCCTGAGAAACATGGACGGCTGATGCCTCCGGACTGGGGTCCACTCATCTTGCGCTTCCGATCTTCCATATCCTTACGCTTCTTCTCAGTCATCACTGCCCTATCGATCAGGTGCTGGAAGGTTGGGAAGGTATGATTCATCAGCTGGTAATGCAGGGGATCCACCAAACCTCAGGGGATCCACCAAACCTCTCATGAACCTGTACTGCCTCTTAGCATCAGTGTTGACGTCTTCAGGTGCATAACGAGACAGCTGCAGAAACTTGTCTCTGTACTCACTAACAGACAGGGGTCCCTGCTTCAGAGCCAGAAACTCCTCCTTCTTCACGATCATCAGTCCCTCTGGCACATGGTACCGACGGAAACTCTCGCTGAATTCCTCCCACGTGATGGCTTCAGGGTCAGCATGGGTGGCGAGGTAGGACTCCCACCAGGACTGGGCTGCTCCCCTTAGCTGACGGGGGCCATACAGAACCTTCTCCCTGTCGTCACATTGGGCGGTGCGCAGTTCCCTTTCCACTGCGCGCAGCCAGTCTTCTGCATCCATGGGGTCAGCAGAATGGGCGAAGGTAGGAGGGTGCCCTCTCATGAACTCACCACGCTTATCCCGTGGCATCTGGGGCATCTGCACTTGCAATTGGGGTTGAGGTTGCTGTTGAGCCTGCTGCATGGCTGCCAGAGTCTGCCCAATGGCCTGCACTGCCTGGGTCTGCATCAAAAACATCTGCTCCACTGACATCGGGGGTGGTGGGGGAGGCTGCCTCTGATGTTCCTCCTGCTGGTCATGCTGCTCCTGCTGAGCACGCCTGTTGCATCGGCGCCTGTTGTCAGACATCTGTGAAGGACATTCATACATCAGCATTGATCCTACAACCCTTCAGCATAAGAAAAGAGAATACATAATTCTTCATGACACTGAGTGAACAAAGGGCTTCACTGATCCTCATTATGATTCAACACCGCTTCTTAGATAAGAAGGAAAGTGGAGGCAAATGGTTTCCCAACTAAGCAACTGACTTCATTAACATTACTAGCTAGGCCAAACTGCAGGGGAAACCCACAGGTTGGCAACAGTCATTACAAAGATTCAAATCCAGCACAAGTTCACTATAACAAGCAATAAAGCAACTGATAAGCAAACTAAACTAAATGGAAGCAACTGATAAGCAAACTAAACTGACTACCTAAGACTGGGACATCTGACTTAAGAATTATTACAAACTCCGACGCTAACGATCTAAGGATCCAGATCTATCCTGGTCTTACAGACAGGGGAACCATAAGTGTGGTGACCACGTGGCAGCGAGCGGTATGGGTGCTGAGTCCCAACAGGTGCGGGAGAACCACTCTCCTGGTGATGGCGCTCTGCCAGCTCAGCACGCAACCCCGCAATCTCCGTTCGAGCCCTGCTTAGCTCGTCCAGAGAGTGGTCCAGCTCAGTGTTAAGCACTGCGACTAGGTTGACTGTGCTGCTCAACCTAGGGTTAGCCTCACCAACGGGTGAGACAACCACACTCTCTGTGCTGCCAGTAGGGCGGCGGGGGTAGTACCGAAGGTTAAGACCATCGGCCACGCCACCGAACAGAGAACAGTACTGGGAGAGTGCACGCCGTGCTGCATCCTGCATAGCCGCCTCCGCAGTGTCCCTCTCGGAGATAGAGTAGTGCTCCGAAACGGCCTCCGCACCCCGGAGGTCATCCTCCGGACGGCGAACTAGGCAGGTAGCCTCCCAGCGGTCCGGGTACCTCCCGCGACTGTGCTGGTAGACTACACAACGATACTCGATCGACCAGGTGTGCCGGTCGAAAGCCTGGCGCAGCAAGGTGTCGAGTGCGTCGTGGAAGTGACAACCACGAGCGGCGTCACGGGTGATGGGTCGGGCGACCCATCCTTCCGCCTCCTGCTGCTCAGAAGACTCCGTGCTGTGGTCTGAGTCGTCGTCGTCGGGATCTCCTCCAGTAGCTCCTCCAACAGCCGGGACGTCCCGCGGTGGTGCAGGGGGCGCCTCCAGCTAGGCAACAGAGGAACGGGGCCTCACGGACTCCACCTCTCGCTGGGGTGGGGAGGAAGAGCCCTGCTGCTCTCCGTGCTGGCGCCGGCGTTCCTGCTCCTCACGCAGACGGTGGTGCAGCCTCTCCAGGTGACTCGACTGTCCGGACACGGTGCGGTGCAGAGGACGCTCCGCAAGTCGAGACGGCAGGAAAGGAATCACCGACTTACGTGCAGTGTGTCTAAGACGAGCCATCTACAAAAGACACCGTAAGCACAAGAGTAAGAGCAGAACTAATATGACAAGTGAATAAACCAAAGATAGAATAAGATAAAAATTTTAACAAGGTATAGTATAGATAGATAGTAAAACATAGGGTTGGTCGAGGTGACCGACTTTTGAAGTAACAACAAAGGTCAAGGTGAGAGGGAAGGTCAATAGTCCTTAGTACGACCAGTGCTACTCTAGGTCAGCGGTCCTACAGTCAGCACGGCTTTGATACCACTTATGTCACACCCGGTTTTGGAAGGCAAACCGAATGCGAACTATGTACGTGCCAGGATCAGAACTCACGTACACAGCGATTACATAAATGAACATCATCGCACAATGCTCGAATAATAACATAAAAGAGTAATAACTTGTTACATCACAGAGTCATAGACATCCACATAGTCATCGTCTTAACAGGTAAATCAAAGTACTAGCAAAACGCAGTAAAGATAAGGCCTCCACAGGCAGCTGACTGGGGGTTGCCGCCAACCCACACCTAGAATTCGTCGTAGTCTTGGAACTCCTGGAAGTCTCCTTCCACGACTTCGCCTTCTCCTGAGCAGTGGTTGCAATGTGGACAACCTGGTGTTTTGTGGTAAAGCAAGGATGAGTACACATCAACGTACTCAGCAAATGTCCCGTTTGGCTGAGGTGGACTAGCTTTATGTGGGGTTAGGCTCGAGCAGTTGCTTTTAGTTGGTCAGGTATTTATCATTAGTAGAAGCCAGATTTTAGCATTAACCAACCCGTAAACCATTTCCTCATCGAGGAACATCATCATCATCGTCGAACCAAAACCATAACATAATCCTTGCATCTCGAACCATCTGTATCTCTAATCAAAGAGGATCCCAAGGCTGCTCTTAACCGTGAGCACGGCTGATATATCAGTTTCAGTACCCTCTGCAGAGGTTGCACACTTTACCCATGAGTCATGATTCCCTTTCTACCCGGGGAGAGCTAATCCCCATTGACCACTACCTAGGTGGTCCGGTAGGGCATCACTACGTAGCTTTTACAAAGATTCCCTAGAGATCATAGCTGCCCGTTAGGTTTCTCCAGTTTGATAAACACAGTACCCCTCCCCGCAGGAGAGTGACTAACAAAGAGCAAAACGAAAGAACCTCGGCACTCAGCCTCGGCAGAGCAAGCACTGTGCCTGGACCCCATTGACGGCACGACGGCTAAGCAACTACACCTCTAGTTCATCTAATTAATCAGCTAAGGGCATCCCATTTCACCCTCATGGTTGCACTGTTATCCCGGGTGGTCTCTCAACGAACCAGTCCTTACGGAGAGGTACTCAGGAAACAGCCTGAGCCCCCTAGAGTATCACAAGATCATCAACATCATCAGGATAACAGTATCATAAATAGTCACATCATGTTCATTGATTATGTTAAAGCAATAGCAAAGTGCTAACTATAATAGCCCATAAGGTCATCAAGGACAAAGTAAAGTGTAAAGCTAGTCAATCCTTAGGTTTCAAGTAAGTAATGCGGGATAGTAAGTTATAAATGAGTAGGACATAATGGGACAGAGGACACTTGCCTTCACCAAACTGCTGATCAGGGACTTCCTCTGCAACTGCCTCGGGAAACACAGACTGCTCGTTGTCTACGTAAAGCAATCATTCACACTATGCACTTGGGAAAATAACAAACAAAAACAAAATACCAAACATATGCAGCAGAGAGAGGTCACATGTTCATAACAGAAAAGGGATAGGCACTCTGGTGTTCTCTAGGCCTGGGGTAGAGGACTATACAAAATGAGTCATTATCCACTACTCAGGTTTAAGTCAGTGGTGGGATTAAATAATTATCTGGTTTAAGTTCCTAAACTTAAGTGTTTGAGTCCATAAACTTAAGTGCTCCAACTTTTATTAAAGTCTACTTTCTTTTATTTATCTCAAATAGGGTTCCCATAACATTAACTTTATCCTAATGATTAACCATTAATTGGGACATGGAAACAGCAGGGAAACATTGCATAAACAGATAGATAATAATATTATGAACATTTTGCAATTTGAAGCACCTAATTTGGAGTTCATATGACAAAGTTATGAATTTTACAAGTTTAGGGGTTAAAATTATATCCTAAGGACCTATTTTGAATTAAATAAAAGGTCCGAGGACCTAACTGCGAGAAACCAGGGACGGCGGGCGCAATTTCCAGAAAACAGGGGGGTTCTTTAAGAAAATGCGCGGGCGAAGGGGTATCGGGCGCTTACAGCCGTTGGATCTCAAACGGACGACCAGGATTAGATCCTGCGGGCGGGCGCGCGGGCGCGCGGCGGCGTGAGCGGCTGACAGGCGGGGCCGGGTGGGCAGCGCGGGCGCGGGGCTGACAGGCGGGGCCCAGTTGGCAGCGCGAGCGCGGGCGACTGGCAGGCGGGGCCCAGTTGGCAGGGAGGCGAGGCGTGGGGGAAACGGCTCTGGGTCGTTGGATCTCAGGCGAACGGCTGAGGCTGGGTTCGGGCTATTTGAAACAGGGCCGTCCGATCTAAGATGGACGGCGGAGATGGGGCGGCTGGCTCCTGTCTCCTTCCCCAGCCAGCTGAGGCGGCGGCGCCCGTCCCGCGGCGGAGAACTCGCCGGAGACGAGGGGCGCGGGGGCCCTGCGGGTCCCCGGGGCGACCTGAGTGGCCGGGAAGGTTGGGGAGGGCGCGGGGAACCTTTTGGTGGGGACTAGGTCGGGGCAGGGGCACCGGAGGGGGCGGTTATCGGTGGAGCGGCTCGACGGCGGCGCTAAACTACTCCGGCGAGGAATTAAATGCGATAGAGAGCAAGACAAAGGCCAATAGGGGCGGGAGAGGTCCCTTACCTCAAAGCGGCCTCCGGGGACTCCTCGGTGGCGACGGAGACGCGACGGCGGCCCGGGGCGACGGTGGCGGCTGCACGGAGGACGGCGGGTGAGCGCGGGCAGAGCGAAATAGGGAGGGGAAGGGGAAATTGGTGCGCGTTCCGGGTTGCGGACGTCGGGGCGAAGCTCACCGTGGCAATGGACACGGCGGAGCTCCAACGGCGGCCGGGAACCGAGCTCGGAACGGCGGGGTTTACGGCGGCGGCGCTCTGGCGTGCGCACAGCAAGGGAGAGGTGGAAGAGGGGGGGCCGGTTGGTGCGCAAATGAGGGAGGGGGAGATGGCGAGCAAGGCTCGGGGCTCAAGTGGCCGAGGGCGAGGTGGGGCGAGCCCCACGCGCGACGTGGGCGCGGAGACCGCGGCACGCACGGCGGCGGTTACGCGAAGACGGAGAAGCTGACAAGCCGGGCCCGCGGCGCAGAGAGAGAGAAGAAAGCGGGTGCGGGCGCGAGGAAAGCGGGGCTGACGGGCCGGGCCCACGGGCAGAGAGAGCGAGGGAGCGGGCGCACGCGCGGGGAAGCGGCAGCGCCGACAGGTGGGGCCGGGCGAGCAGAGAGAGCGGGAGGCGGGCGCGCGCAAGGCGGGCCGACTGGGCCGAAAGGCCGAGGGGGCGGGGAAAGCGGGCTTCTTTTCCTTTTTCTTTTATTTTGGTATTTGTTTTCTCTTTTCTTTTTATTTTCTCTATTTGATTCAAATTCAAATGAGCCACAAATTCAAATTAGACCTTTTGAGAATTATGCACCAAACAAAAGTGAAATCTAGGGTTCAACATGATGCAACAATTCATACTCCCTTGGAGTTTGAGCTAATAGACTATAATTATAAATAAGATAACCACTTTTCTCCTATCGAAATGAGAGAGAGGAGATTGGGGAAGGATGAGAAAAGGGAAGTAACACCTGAATTTGTGAATATGAGCAAAGAAATTTTATACCCCCAAATTTAGGGTGTTACATCTAGGTAGACTGGCGCCACCACCTTTACCGAGCAGACCTCCCGACGCTCTTGATTGCGGTGCCGAGCCGAGGCGTTCGCCACTTGCCCACCGTAGATCATGAAGCAGTCGCGGACCTCGGGGAACTCTCCTGCCTTGTGATCCTCCTTCTTATCGTCGTTGTGGGCCCTGCCACCCTCCGCAGGTGGCCCGGCCCTGTGAAAGTGGCGCCGAAGCATGGCGTACTCCTCAAGGGTGTGCTTGACGGGCCCCTGATGATAGGGGCATGACTCCTTGAGCATCTTGTCGAAGAGATTGGCGCCCCCGGGAGGTTTCCGAGGGTTCTTGTACTCAGCAGCGGCGACAAGGTCCACGTCGGCGGCGTCGCGTTTCGCTTGCGACTTCTTCTTGCCTTTCTTCTTGGTGCCGCGCTGAGTGGACGCCTCGGGGACATCTTCCGGCTGGCGGCCCTGTGGCTGCTTATCCTTCCGGAAGATGGCCTCAACCGCCTCCTGGCCAGAGGCGAACTTGGTGGCGATGTCCATCAGCTCGCTCGCCCTGGTGGGGGTCTTGCGACCCAGCTTGCTCACCAGGTCGCGGCAGGTGGTGCCGGCGAGGAACGCACCGATGACATCCGAGTCGGTGACGTTGGGCAGCTCGGTGCGCTGCTTTGAGAATCGCCGGATGCAGTCCCGGAGAGACTCTCCCGACTGCTGGCAGCAGCTTCGGAGATCCCAGGAGTTCCCAGGGCGTACGTACGTGCCCTGGAAGTTGCCGGCGAAGGCTTGGACAAGGTCGTCCCAGTTGGATATCTGCCCCGGAGGCAGGTGCTCCAGCCAGGCTCGAGCGGTGTCGGAGAGGAACAGGGGGAGGTTGCGGATGATGAGGTTGTCATCGTCCGTTTCACCCAGGTGGCAGGCCAGCCGGTAGTCCGCGAGCCACAGTTCCGGTCTTGTCTCCCCCGAGTACTTTGTGATAGTAGTCGGGGTTCAGAACCGGGTCGGGAACGGCGCCCGTCGTATGGCCCGGCTGAAAGCCTGCGGACCGGGTGGTTCGGGCGAGGGACTCCGATCCTCCCCGCTGTCGTAGCGTCCCCCACGCCTGGGGTGGTAGCCTCGGCGCACCTTGTCATCGAGGTGGGCTCGACGGTTGCAGTGATGGTGCTCGTTGCCGAGGCGACCCGGGGCCGCAGGCGCTGTGTTGCGCGTGCACCCGGTGTGGACCGAGGCTTCCCGCATGAATCGGGAAGTCGCGACGCGATGTTCCGAGGGGAACACTTGCCTTCGGGAGGCAGAGCTTTCGGCCCGTCGTACCGCGGCATCCTCCAGGAGATTCATGAGCTCTCCCTGGATACATCGCCCCTCGGTGGTTGATGGCTCCGGCATTGCGCGGAGAAGTATCGCCGCTACAGCCAGGTTATGGCCGACCCCACTGGAAATCGGTGGCGGCCTTGCCCTGACATCGTCGGCGATGCGGTGTTGGATGCCCTGGGTAAGATGACGCGCTTCTCCGGCCGGAGGTTGGCCCGCCCATTCCTGCCCGATGTCCCGGCGGAACGGCTCAAGTGTTCCTGCTCCCTCGTCGAGCCTGGCCTGCATCTCGCGGATTTGCTCGAGCTGTGGGTCATTACCCCCCGCCGGGACGGGGACCACAGCTAGCTCCCGAAGGATGTCAACGCGAGGCGCAGGCCTAGGGGATCACCGTTTTCCGGTATACCAAGATGGTTGCCTTCACCGGGACCCCCTAGATCGACGTGGAAACATTCACGACTTGGGCCGTAGTCCTCGTCGCCGAAGCTACAGCTACCGTCGGAACAGTCGGAAAGGCAGTAGTCGCATGCGGTCATGAAGTCCCGCATGGCACTGGGGTTACCAAGTTCGGAGAAATCCCAACAAAAGTCGGGCTCGTCATCTTCCTCGAAACCCAAGGGCCCGTAGGTCGAGATGGC
Organism: Zea mays; assembly: GCF_902167145.1. Classification (NCBI taxonomy): domain Eukaryota; kingdom Viridiplantae; phylum Streptophyta; class Magnoliopsida; order Poales; family Poaceae; genus Zea; species Zea mays. The sequence goes on along the minus strand of NC_050096.1, from coordinate 234,302,910 downwards.
TGTCAGCCGGTCCCAGGGTGACCGCATACGATACCCCGGAGGGTTTGGACTTGCCTCTATGAAAGCGTCCACCAAAGCGAAGTCGCTTGGTGGGCCGAGGCTGGATCCAAAAGGCACAAGATGAGAATCGGTCGGTACCTCTTGGTCGACGGGCGGTGACGAAGTCACGTCAGGGGCAGACTGCACCGTCGTCTCAGGTACGAGGGCGACGCCCAGCAAGTCCTTTGCGAGCGTGCTGGCGTCGTCCGTCCGCTTGGAGTTGGCGTGTTGCGGGGAAACGGCACCCGTCTTCGTCTCAGACGCGAAGTCGATGCCCGACGTGTCCCCCGTTGGGGCGCCGGCGCCGTCGACTCGCTCGAAAGCTGATGAGGTGCCGCCTCCTGCTTGGCCTTGGTTGCCCCGCCTCCTCCTTCGTCGGCGGGGGAGGCGACGGGACAAACCCGAATGTTGTGCTTCCGCCACGTGGGGAAGACGTCATCGATTCCGCCGCCAGCGAGCGGGTTGTCGGTCGCCATTGTCGCCGTCGCGCGGTGGGGGAAGGAGTATCATGTCGTAGCTGCCGTCGAGGGACATGAACTCAAGACTCCCGAAACGGAGCACTGTCCCGGACTGGAAAGGTTGCTGGAGACTGCCCATCTGGAGCTTGACGGGAAGCTGTTCGTCAACACGCAGCAGGCCCCTACCTGGCACGCCAACTGTCGGCGTTTCGACCCCGGGGGGTCCCTGGACCGACGAGTAAATTGTCGCCGCGTGCCCCAGCCCAGATGAGTCGGCACGAGACGGAGCGCGAAGGGGGGGAAAGCCGGAGGGAGACAGGCGTGAAAGAGGAAACCCACGACCTTCGTGTTTGTCCCGCGCCCAGGTCGGGTGCGCTTGCAGTAGGGGGTTACAAGCGTCCGCGTGGGAGAGAGCGAGAGGCTTATGCGCGCCGTCCCGTCCTGCCCCGCGCGGCCAACCTTCTGTAAGAGGGCCCTGGACCTTCCTTTTATAGGCGTAAGGAGAGGGTCCAGGTGTACAATGGGAGATGTAGCAGTGTGCTAACGTGTCTAGCAGGGAGGAGCTAGTGCCCTGAGTACATGCCGTCGTGGCAGCCGGAGAGGTTTTGGCACCCTGTTCGTGTGATGTCGTGGCAGTCGGAGGAGCGCTGAAGCCTGGCGGAAGGACAACTATCGGGGCTGTCGAGTCCTTGCTGACGTCTCCTTGCTTCCGTAAGGGGGCTGAGAGCCGCCGTCGTCATGGGGCATGCGGGGCGCCATCATTACTTGTTTTACCGGGGCGAGCCAGATGGGACGCCGGTCTTGTTCCCCGTAGCCTGAGCTAGCTAGGGGTAGGGTAATGATGGCCCCTCCTGTGACGTGGTCGGTCCGAGCCCTGGGTTGGGCGAGGCGGAGGCTCCTCCGAGGTCGAGGTCGAGTCTGTCTTCCGAGGCCGAGGTCGAGTCTGAGCCCCTGGGTCAGGCGAGGCGGAGACCGTCGGCTGAGGCCAGGGCTGAGTCCGAGCCCTATAGTCTGGTGAGGCGGAGTTCGTCGTCTTCCGGGGCTGAGCCCGAGTCCGAGCCCTGGGGTCGGGCGAGGCGGAGTTCGTCGTCTTCTGGGGCTGAGCCTGAGTCCGAGCCCTAGGGTCGGGCGAGGCGGAGTTCGTCGTCTTCCGGGGCTGAGCCCGAGTCCGAGCCCTGAGGTCGGGCGAGGCGGAGCTTCCTATGGCGCTCGAGGCCGGACTTGGTTGTTGTCAGCCTCACTCTGTCGAGTGGCACAGCAGTCGGAGCGGCGCAGGCGGCGCTGTCCTTTTGTCAGGCCGGTCAGTAAAACGGCGAAGTGACTGCGGTCACTTCGGCTCTGTCGACTGAAGGGCGCGCGTCAGGATAAAGGTGTCAGGCCACCTTTGCATTAAATGCTCCTGCGATACAGTCGGTCGGCGTGGCGATCGGGCCAAGGTTGCTTCTTGGCGAAGACTGGGCCTCGGGCGAGCCGAAGGTGTGTCCGTTGCTTGAGGGGGCCCTCGGGCGAGACGTGAATCCTCCGGGGTCGGCTGCCCTTGCCCGAGGCTGGGCTCGGGCGAGGCGAGATCGTGTCCCTTGAGTGGACCGAGCCTTGGCTTAATCGCACCCATCAGGCCTTTGCAGCTTTGTGCTGATGGGGGTTACCAGCTGAGATTAGGAGTCTTGGGGGTACCCCTAATTATGGTCCCCGACACTGACCATGCATTCAGGCTACAATCAGGTCGCATGAGGGAAACAACCAGGCCGGCCAAGGCACCACGAAAGGCATTAAGACCTCAGAGGAGTCAAACCACTCCTCCGAGGCCTCGGGGGCTACACCCAGCGGGTGCGCTCGCGCGCACCCACCGGAACAAAGTGTAACCGAGAAAGGTCGGTCCCCTCGCAAAAAAGTGTGCGGCAAAGCCTCCAAGCGAGTGCCAACACTCCCTTTGAGGCTCGGGGGCTACTGTCGGGTGCCGTAATTAGGGGTACCCCCAACACTCCTAAACACGGCTGGTAACCACCATCAGTACAAGCTGCAGAGACTGATGGGCACGATTCAGGTCAAGGCTTCGTCTACCTAAGGGGCGCGATCTCGCCTCGCCCGAGCCCAGCCTCGGGCGGGAACTGTAGCCCCGGACGAAGTTACGTCTCGCCCGAAGGCCTCGTCATGTAGTGGGCACACCCTCGGCACGCCCGAGGCCCAACTCGAGCAGGCTTCGTCGAGAAGCAACCTTGGCCAAATCGCCTCTCCAACTGATCGTATCGCAGGCGCATTCAATGCAAGGATCGCCTGACACCTTATCCTGACACACATGCCTCAGTCGGCAGGGTTGAAGTGACCGCAGTCACTTCAACCTTTCGCTGACCGACCTGACAGGAAAACAACGCCGCTCGCTCCGCTCCAAATGTCGTGCCACCCACCAAGGTGAGGCTGACAACAGCCAAGTTCAGCCTCAGGCGCAACAGGAAGCTCCGCCTCGCCCGACCTTAGGCCTCGGCCTCAGAAGGAGGTCTCCGCCTTGCCCGACCCCAGGGCTCGGCCTCAACCTCGGCCTCGGGAGGAATCGCGTCCTCGCCCGACCCCGGCCTCGATCTCAGGAGGAGTCTCCGCCTCGCCCGACCTAGGGCTCGGACCGACCGCGCCGCGGGGGATACATCATTACCCTACCCCTAGCTAGCTCAGGCTACGGGGAAACAAGACCGGCGTCCCATCTGGCTCGCCCCGGTGACAAGTAATGATGGCTCCCCGCGTGCGTCCATGACGACGGTGGTTCTCAGCCCCCTACGGAAGCAGGGAGACGTCAGCAAGATCCCAGCAGCACCGACAGCTGTGCTTCTACAGGGCTCAAGCACTTATCCAACAGCCATGTTATCGCTTACGCAGGGCTCAAGCACTTCTCCGACAGCCACGTTGGCATGTACACAGGGCTCCGGCACCTCTCTGTCGGACACGTTAGCGCCTAGCTACACCCCCATTGTACACCTGGACCCTATCCTTGCATCTATAAAAGAAAGGTCCAGAGCCTTCATGAGGGGGTCGCGCGGGAGAACGAGCTGACGAACAGGCTCACTCTCTCTCTCTCTCTCGCGAACGCTTGTAACCCCTACTACGAGCGCATCCCCCTGGCGCAGGATAACACGAGCCGCGTTTTCCCCCCTTGTGTTCCATCTCGCGTCAACCCATCTTGGCTGGGACACGCAGCAACAAATTTACTCGTCGGTCCAGGGACCCCCCGGGGTCGAAACGCCGACATGTACGTTAACGATATGGTCACCGTGTTAATGTTTCGACACGAACATGGCTATATCATTAATTTGTTGTGCCATGGGCTTGCGAGTGAGTCTGTTAGAACCTATGGAGCGTAATGCGGTCTAATATTGCCATATCTAAACATGGTCTTGTCGTGCATACAATTTGGTTCTCTATAAAAAAAAATGGAATTCATTGCCATCTACCTAGACTTTTTTATCTGGTTCTTCATTTGTCATGCCATGATGCTTGACATATAACAGATCAAACTCATAAAGGCGTTAGTATGTATATATTTAGAACTGAAATGAATATGTTTTCACAAGCAAATAAAACACATACAACATGCAACAGTTTGTTGTGGAAGGGAAGTTTTATTCGATCATATCGACCTTTCCACTATCAAGTGGAGAGTGTAGTGGTAACAGTTGGTAGGACAGAACCGCACGCTGTGGTTTCCAGTTTCCCGTCGGCGGGTGGCCATCCAACTCGGTGAGTGGCCTGTTCAGGCGTCGGACCACGTGACGTGGACCTCGCCGACGTTCGTATGGAGCCCGAGCGCCTTCCAAACAGCGCGGGAGGAATCCACGATGTTGTTGCGGCATCCTCCCTGGGAGTCGCACTCGTCCACGACCCGTGCCCTCACAGTGCGCCCGCTCTCCGCTGTGATGCGGATAGCCTCGCCACACCTCTTCCCTCCCGCGTACCACCGCGAGGACAACGCCACGATCAGGTCGTCGTCGCTGTGGAAACGGCCATCACACGATGCTGCGCCGCCGCCGTCCTCACCTCGCTTGAATCCGTTCACCGTCATCACAGCAGGGGTGTCGTCGCCATCGTGGTCGCCGTGCGCTGGCTTGCCATGCCGCCGTGCTGCGGCGCATGACACCTGAAGCAGAGCTAGGATGGCAATGACTACGGCAATCTTGGTCTTCGCCATTGCTGTTTATTCCGAAGCTCGACCGAGGTGCTCGCACGTACTGCTGCCCCTTGGCTAGTCTTAGGGTGTATATATATATATCTAGCTAGGCGTGCTCTCAGTTCTCGGATCGTTGAGTTCGATACGAGGTTAATGGCCTTATCTGAGACGAGTGCGTTGTATCTTTGAGACGAGTGCTAGCTATATCTGTGTGTGTGTCACAGTGTCAGGCTGTCAGCTCGCTGCGATGTTGCCATATCCTGTCGATACGTAAGTCCTGCGCAAGAACAGCTGATGAGCAAGCTAGCCGCTGTGTTTGGAAGCTGAAGCTGGAAAGCCCTGGACGTGTGCTTCATCATTGCAGTGGCTGATCAACCGAGGCAACCGCATACTTCATGTCCAAAACACATGCAGAAAAGTATACGAGTTCGATACTTTGGTTCCCTATGGGCTAACGTGCCTTACTGTCACAACTCACAAGTGGTGATGATTATTAGACTTGGTCAGTCTTCCGTCGGGTTTAGCCTACTACTAGCCGAGGTAAATATTGCGTACAAACTCTTATATATGCGGTATACAAAAACAATGTAAATATGCATAAATAGAAAGTCTCATGCCGACATTCGGCAAAGGTAACTTATTTGCCGAGTGTCGCATGGGACACTTAGCAAAGACTCCGTCTCCGTCACCCGACGCCGTAACGGCTGTTTTTTTGCCGAGTGCTCAAACTATTTTGCCGAGTGCTCGAAAAAAGTATTCGACAAAGACGACTTTGCCGATGCACTGTATGCTGAGCCCTCTTTACCGAGTGCGACACTCGGCAAAGTCTTTGCCGAGTGTTTTTAAGGCTTTGCCGAGTGCTTCAGGCACTCAGCAAAGCTGGCGATTCCGATAGTGCGAGAGTTAATTATTCTGAAAATACACAATGTATGGGCTTGGCACCACCTACCATCTGCACCAGCTAGGTCACTGCCTTAATTAATTGACCTAGGCTTCGTCTGCTCCGCCATCTTCGTCCTAGAAGAGCCTCCAATTGACTTGTCCCTCTTCTTGGGCTATGTAGTTGACCTCTTGTTTCCCCATGGTACGGATGTACGCATGGATTTTGACTTGCATTCGACAATGAGGGCATGGGTTAAGGCTTAGCGACACAAGAAGATAGAGCATATAGGAAAGTGATGAGCAAAGGATCACAAAGCTGCCTGAAAAACACTCGGCGAAGTCTTTGCCGACACTCGACAAATAAGTCTCGATAAATTGTATATCGGCAACGGCTTCTTTGCCGAGCACTTTTTGTCGGGTATTCGACACCTTGCTCTCAGCAAAGAAAAGTTGCCATCACGGCGCCAGGTGACGGCGACGGAGACTTTGTCGAGTGCCACCGTGAAAAAAAATCTAATAGTTATAGCAAACACTTTGATAATTGTGCCAAAATCGAACATGTAGGTCTACATAGTGTAGGAACAAACCACAAAAAGTTTGGTGAAAGAAAGACACTTGACAAAATATCGGTTTGCCGAGTGTCAGCCAGCCCTAAACCCTAAACCCTCAGCAAGCTGACACTTGGTAAGGAAGTTATTTTGCCGAGTGTCAACGTCTCGCGCTCGGCAAAGTTAACGACCGTCAGCTATAGACGGCTATTGATGGCCCTTTATCGAGCGTCGCGTTTCGCCGAGAGTTTGACACTCGGCAAAGATAGCTGTCTTTCTATGCCGAGTGTCTCACGCGCGCTCAGTAAACGAGGTCATTGTCAAGAGTCTTATTTCGCCGAGTGTGACACTCGGCAAAAAATGCTATGTCGAGTGTCCGACAAAATGCACTCGGCAAAGCGTCGAGCACTCAGCAAAGAGATGCCTTGTACCGGTAGCGAGAGGTGAATATCCTCTACCCTAGATCATCTATTTATAGTTGGAACTCAAGGAGATGCGTATTACTAAAAGCTTGCTTGGTTCTCAAAAAAAGTCTAAGTCCTCCTCAGAGGACTCGTCATCCATCTCCGCAAAAATCCTAAGTCTTCCTCATCGATCAACGATTGCGAGTCAAAAAAATCGTCGACACTATAAGAGTCCGACGAACTCCGGCAAGCTAGGTGTGATGCACAAAACGTTGTCCAATGGGTCCTCTTCCTTGATCAAAAGCACTTGGGATCACTTTGTGCAGGCCCCTAGAAAGTAACCTACACAAAAGCATTGTTCGAAAAACACAAGTATCAGGCTCTTCTACCCTATAAACAAAATGAACCTCTTGGAACCGATCTACTCCTTCGTTTCATCAGGTGCCGCGGCACTAGGCGTAGCGGACTCTGCGGGCGGCTGTGCTAGCTCGGCTGTAACAGGACTAGCCTCCACAGCTTCTGGCACCCCAATTTTTGCATTATCTTCGTATGCTTTCCTCGCCTATTCGAAAATAGTCAGAAAATGACTAAGCAAACAACCTATAAAGTATAGCACTAAGCACTTACCTGCTCCTGCTCTGCCATAGAGCACTTGAGGGCAACTTCAGCGCCGAAGGGGCTCCACGTGCGATCGAGCATTTCATCCGCAACCGCACCATCAACCTCGCCAACCTCGATGTACAAATTCTCGTTGGCAACGAAGTCAAACGAGGCCAAACGAGCAACATGGTCACACCCTTCGCGGACTAATGACTCGAATCCACTCTCGTACGTAACGAGGGTAGAAAACATCACCAACCCTTGAATCACGTCGGGCAGCATCGTGGCCTGCGTCCACAGCCACATTGATCAATGATCGAAGATGCTTTTCCGCTCTAGGTCCAATGGACGAATGGTCGCCCCGAATTCCTCATACACTTGGCTAAAGTCATTAAATACATCCCGCGCATGTACCTGCACGCTGTGGGCGAACCCTACCGAGCGAAGGCACTCAACTGACAGCTCGTTCGTAGTAGTCTCAAGCTCTTTCCTCAAAAAGTCACCTCTGAATTGGCAGACTTCACATGTTGCTCTAGCTGTGTGGCCTGACCTCCACCTTCTTCTCCTTCAACTTTTCCTTGACGGATGTGCATGTAAATATTCAGAGGGCAGGTGAAGCGTCTTACCCTATTAGGGGTCGCGTGCGTGTTTATATGGGCGCCCGGTGCGCAAGGCTATACAACAGATATACTTGAGTAACAAACTTCATCTATTCCTAAGCAAGCATATCTAGCCAATAAAGTAGCGGGAGGTTGTTATCCGAGTACAAGATATACATGGATATAGAATACATTGCATATCTATTCTAATAGCCTCCCTCAATCACAACCGTTTTAGGTTGAGATTGACTTTGAAGTTTTCCAATAGTCTGACCAATAATGCTTGGGTGAAGCCATCTGCAACTTGATCTTGGGAGGAGACAAAATCTATTTCTAATAACTTTTGTAAAACTCTCTCTCTTACAAAATGATAATCCACCTCAATATGCTTGGTTCTAGCATGAAAGACAGGGTTAGCTGATAAATATTTTGCTCCCAGATTATCACACCAAAGTTTAGCTATTCTCGGACTGTTAATATTTAGCTCTTTAAGTAAGATTTGTACCCACATAATTTCAGCTGTTGCATTGGCAATAGCCTTATATTCTGACTCAGTGCTGGATCTAGACACTATGGGTTGTTTGCGAGCACTCCAAGAAATGAGATTTGAACCTAGAAACACTGCAAAGCCTCCCGTTGATTTTCCGTCATCAATACTACCAGCCCAGTCTGCATCCAAAAAGGCACTTACCAAGGTTGAGGGTGACTTATGTATATGCAGCCCTAACTTTGTGCATTGTTTGATATATCTGAGAATTCTTTTTACTGCAGCCCAGTAAACAGTTGTAGGAGCATGTAGAAACTGACATACCTTATTAACTGAGAAGGCAATGTCAGGCCTAGTGAGAGTTAAATATTGTAGGGCCCCAACTATGCTCCTATACTGAGTTGCATCATTGTTGCCTAGTAAAGATTCTTCATGCAAGGATAGCTTCTCACTGGTGGATAGTGGCGAGCTGACTGGTTTGCAATCTGACATCCCTACCTTTTTCAATAAATCTGAAGCATACTTGTCTTGGGTGAGAATAATTCCATCATGTACCTTGTTTACCTCTATTCCCAAGAAATAGTGAAGGTCACCAAGATCTTTAAGTGCAAATTCTTCCTCTAGGTCTTTCAACAATGCTGCGGTGGCTGCTTCTGTAGAACTTGCAACAATTATATCATCAACATAAACAAGCACAAAAATTATAGTGTTACCCTTGTTATAGAAGAATAAGGATGAACCAGCCTTTGATGGTGAGAAGCCAAGACTTATTAATTTTGAGCTAAGACGAGAGTACCATGCTCTTGGTGCTTGTTTAAGCCTATAAAGAGCTTTGTCAAGCTTACACACATACTCTTTCTTGGATGGATCCTCAAAACCTGGTGGCTGCTGCATATAAACTTCTTATTCGAGAAAGCCATGAAGGAAGGCATTCTGAACATCAAGTTGTCTACGACTCCATCCTCGAAAAATGGCAACAGACAAAATAATGTGTATTGTAGTAGGTTTAATGACTGGACTGAATGTGTCTTCATAATCTATACCATAACGTTCTTTAAAACCTTTTGCAACTAGTCGGGCTTTATATCTATCTAAGCTTCCATCTACTTTTCTTTTAATTTTATACACCCATTTACATCATATTACATTCGTGCCTTTTGTTGGTGGAACTAGCCGCCATGTCTTATTATTTATGAGAGCAGTGTATTCCAGACCCATAGCATTTTCCAGTTGGAATTACTAAGTGCTTCCTCAAGACACTGGGGTTCACCAGAGGACATAAAGTAGCCATACCTGATCGTGCCATCAGTGTATACTTTTTCCTTCCGAATGCCACTCCTCAGTCTTGTATAGGGACGCAGAGCAGCCACTTGAACAGGTTCAGCATCTGCTTCCTCTGACACCTCTTATATGGTCAAATCAGGTGCACGCGCCTCAATAGATGTTGTAGGCTGCTCAGGGGATGGTGCATGGAATCCGTCAGGTACCTGTTCATCTGTCATAGTAGCGTGAATAGTAGTGGCAGGCTCCCTATGCTGATCGGCTACTGTAGCAGGCACTGTAGCTACTTGGCGCCCATGCCCATGCGAGTGGTCATCATGTGATTCTCCCTCCCCTGGTGGCAGGCTTGCAACAGTTGGTAGAGAGTTGTCATTTTGGTGAATAGTACCTCCTGCATAATGATGTTGTACTGCAATATTCTCATTAGGCATGTTAGTATCAACATGGAGAAAATCAGGGACATCAGGATCACATCTATCAGCACCTTTTTTAGTCGTAAAGGATGGCAACCAAAGAACTTCAGGTCGTAATCTAGCCCCAGCATTAGAATGGAGTGTAGAGAAGGGAAAACAGTCTCATCAAATATGACATCTCTAGAGATGTAAACACGTCCAATAGAGATATCGAGACATTTAAACCCTTGTGAAGAGGACTATAGCCAAGAAAAGCACACTGCTTTGATCTGAATTGGAGTTTGTGAGTATTATAGGGGCGCAGATTAGGCCAACATGCACAGCCAAAAAATTGTAAGGAAGAATAATCTGGCTTTTGGTGAAAAAGACGTTCTATAGGAGTTTGATTATTAATAATCGGGCTAGGTAGTCTATTAATAAGATATGTGGCCGATAGAAAAGCTTCATCCCAAAATTTTAGCGACATAGAAGCATGAGATAGTAAGGAGAGGCCAACTTTGACAATGTGTCGATGCTTTCGTTCAGTTGCCCCATTTTGCTGGTGCGTATGAGGGCAGGAGACCAAATGAGATATGCCAATTTTAGTAAAAAATGGATTTAACTTTTGATATTCTCCTCCCCAGTCTATTTGAATGGCGCGGATTTTTCTATCAAACTGCCTTTCAATAAGTTGTTGAAATTCAATAAATTTTTGGAACACCTCAGATTTCAGTTTGATAAGGTAAATCCAGGTAAATTTGATGTAATCATCAATGAAGCTGTCATAATATTGTTTTCTGCCTACAGACTCAATTGCAGGACCCCAGACATCAGAAAATATGAGCTCTAAAGGAGAGCTGGACTTACTAGATGAAACAGGATATGGCAGCTGGTGTGCTTTTGCTTGCTGACAAGCATCGCATACAGACTCATTATTAGACTCATCTAAACAAGGGAGTTTATTACTTCTAACAATACGTCGGACTATAGTGGATGAAGGATGTCCAAGACGATCATGCCACCGAGAGATCGATGGACGACTGACTCCATAGGCATGACGCTTTATTGATGGTGATGGAGGAAGAGGGTACAGTCCATGGCGACATGGCCCTCTAAAGAGAGTGCGTCTAGTTGCCTAATCCTTAATCAAAAAGAAATCTGGGTGAAATTCTATGAAGGCACAATTATCTGTGGTTAATCGATGAACAGAAACAAGATTTTTCTTGGCTTCAGGAACATATAGAATATTTTTCAAATGAAGATTACGACTAGAGGTGCTAACAGAGGAATCACCAATGTGGCTGATTTTCATACCTTTGTCGTTGGCGGTGTGGATCTGATCTTCCCCGTTGTATTTATCTCGGATGGACAGTTTCTCTAGCTCACTGGTAATATGATCAGTAGCTCCGCTGTCAGTATACCAGTTTGTGTCTATTGTGTAAGAGCTTGTCGCAGCAGCAGCATGGCGTTCTTCAGGGATGTAATTTTCATCACATCGATGCCAACAGTTGACAGCCGTGTGTCCTTTCTTGAAGCAAACTTGGCATGGTTCACTGCTTGGGTTGGAGCGTCGGTTACTGTAGCCACGTTGTCTCCCTGTTCCTGCGCTGCTGTCATGTCCGCCTGGCACACTATTGTGGCTACGGGTAGAGGAGTTGCTCCCACCTGCAGCGTTGCTGTGGTTGCGAGTAGGTGGCCGAGCGCGCCCACGTCCACGGCTTGGTCCTTGAGAACGCCCCCAACGTCCTGCAATGTTAGCAGATCCAAACTGCTCTCCTTCTTGGATTAAATCCATTCTTGTTTCATAGCTTAGCATCTGAGAATATAATTCTTCAACAGAGATTGGCTCCACCCTTGCAACAAGGGCAGAAACAAGCAAAGTAAACTCACGGTCCAACCCAGTAATGATGTATTCGACGAGTTCGTCGTCTTCGAGAGGACATCCTGCTGCTGCCTTATCATCAGCGTACCCCTTCATTTTTGCAAAATATCCAGCAACATTCATGTTACCCTTCTTGGTCGTCGAGAGAGCGATGCGGAGATTCACAGCCCGGGCTCGGGACTACGAGGCAAACACTGCTTGAAATTTTCTCCACGCATCGGCTGCTGTCTCAGATCTTGAGACGTGGACTAGAATTTCCTTGGAGATAGACGAAAGCAGGTAGCTGAGGACCTGTTGGTCCTGAGCATTCCATTCCTCGAACGCCAGATTTGGTGCCGTCTTGCCTCCGGCGTCCGCGATCTGTTTCTTCGGTACTGGTGTGGTACCAGTAAGATGGCCTATGAGGTGACATCCACGCATGGCTGCACAAACATGAGCTTCCCATATAGCATGATTTGCTTGGGTAAGCTTCTCAGATACTGGATGGGCAATGAGAGGATTGGAGGAGGAATTTGACATGATTGTTGTAGGGGGTTTATGTGGCTCCGAATACCATGTAAATATTCAGAGGGCAGGTGAAGCGTCTTACCCTGTTAGGGGCCGCGTGCGTGTTTATATGGGCGCCCGGTGCGCAAGGCTATACAACAGATATACTTGAGTAACAACCTTTATCTATTCCTAAGCAAACATATCTAGCCAATAAAGTAGCGGGAGGTTGTTACCCGAGTACAGGATATACATGGATATAGAATACATTGCATATCTATTCTAATAGTGCACTCTACCATGGCGGCAGTCGCCTCCTCCCAGACCCTCGCCAAGGGGGCTAGAGCGTTGGCAACAACAGCAAGCTGACAAAGCGCATTGTCAGCCCAAGGTGCGATGAAGGCAGCAAACTAAACTTAAAATCCTCACCGAGTAAAGGTGAGCAGCAAGCCCTTTAAAGGCCACTCTAGTGATCGCAGAGGCATCCACCTCCCTCTGCGCCACGATGGAGGAGTGCACGCTCTCCCATGAGCTAGCCTTCGGCCCGAATAGGCCCAAAGTCCCCTGGGTTTAGGGTTTAGGCCCAAAGTCCCAACGTCCCACCAGCACAATGCAAACGTTGTCAGAATAGAAAAAAACCTGCTAGCGACACCATCTTCATCGATGACTTCATCGCAAACTCCATTCCGGAGATAACCAAGGCAGCCAAGGAGCCCACAACAGTCGCAGCTACCCCCACATCAGCGGTCATGCCAGCCCTAGCCTCTTTAGAGGACCTTGTAGAATTCGAGGGCTCAACGGCGCAGGTCTTCCGGTTCTTCCGCCGACCCACCATATTGATCACTCTGTAAATCAGAGTGGGAGCCTTCCCCACCGGGGCCATTGCTACCACAATTATATTCGAGATGTTATGTGAATAAGGGAATATAAGCAACTCCCTCGCCATGCAGGCTAGTATAGTATCCTTGCGACCGCACGCCGCAGTCATCTCTCTTACAACCCACCGCTTCACGCTCCCCGAACCAACCCTCACTGGAATCAAATTTCTCCCCATCTTACCCCCGGTGACCCGCTCCGTGAAGAAGTCCTCCGCGGATTTAGCCTCAACGTCGTGCGCCGAGTCAGTTGACTCACATGCCTCCGCTAGCTCGGCAGCGAAAGCTTCAAAGGAGGCCCCCACGTCAACTCCCCTCGAGTAGGTTGACGGGGTCTCTGTTGACATTTGTGATTGGGTGGGGACTCTAGTCCGTCTTTTCCTCCCCCTCCTCGGGCGCGCCTTGTGCTCTTCATAAGAAAGCCCCATCTGGCTGAACATACAATTCAGGCGTACATGGCCTCTGAGCAACTCTACACCCTTCTCAACTTCCTAGTCAGTCACGTGACCAACAAGGTCCTCTTCCTCTTTCTCTGTCTCTGCAACAAAAGTGTCCCGAGAACGGACACCTAGATCCACCACAAACGCAGGACTCAAAATCTACCTATCAAATCTAGTGAAGTCTCTAAGGATAACCAGACCCATGGTCTAGCCCCAGTTGAGTGGCTAAATTTCGCATGCCAAGTACTCTTCAACTAAATCCCTGTCACTCCAGGTAATTGTTGCAAAGCCGAAGGCGCAGTCGTTGTGACCCCTCTCAACAACCGCGAAACGAGGAAAAGCCTCTAACTGAAGTAGGGACATGGTGCTTGCCTAAGGCCAGCCTTCGCCTTTGGACATCGCACATAAAACCAGTTTTCTGTCTACCCCCACTTATTATTCACACAGGGGGCTAGCTCCACAACCTTTTCCTTAGTCTTCCCGGTCTTCAGGGTAAAAGTGCAACTACCAAATTGATCAACAATACCACTAGAAGGCCTCTTCTACTAGTGCAAGTAATAGTGTTTTGTGAAGACCTCAGCAAATGGGCCTTTGCCAAACGTGGTCGTCGCCTAGAAAAAATTGATTAAAGCCACCATAACATTCAGAGTAAGCTGATGAATTTGAACCTTAAACTTCTCTAGCACTTCAAGTAAAAAATCATGACACGACAAGTGAAGACCATCAAGAAACAACCACTCGAAGACCAATACTTCGTTGTTCGGCCTTGACGTAGTCTTCGCTCTCGCAGCGCGCCTGTATCTAGCAAGAAAATAGCCTAGGCTCTCCATCTCCCTAACCCTTCGTGACAAAGTCTTCAACCTGGCCAAGTCATAATTTTCCCGTCCCGGCCCACCAGAGCTTGAACCCTAGCAGAAGACGAACTAACGGCTTTTCCACCACTCAAGCAGACACTGTTCGGCCGACATGTGGCGATTGTACCACCACTGGAAAGGGGAGGCATGGTGGTATACTGGGGTCAACGACGAGTTGCGGTTTCTCACACGGCCAGCACGGAGGGGCTCGTTGCCGATCCTATCGTCAGCAGCACAACAGCGACAAAGGCGGTGGTGATTCAGCAGCAACGACGGAGCAATCACGAATTCGAAAACACGTGTGGTAACCTAGCAATGAGGCATGCGGTACCTACCACACCACGCAATAGTGCAACCTCGATTTTCCAACGGTCATATCTAGTGGCCCCTCGAGGCGGTTCATTAGATGATCGAGGACAGTGTTCGTCCCCTTCTAGACCAAGAGACTTTGGGAATGACCCATTAGGATGAACCACTCCCTCGAGGGCTACTGTTGGGCAAAGGACGAACGTAACCTCGATCATGGAGTGAAGGCTTCCCCTTCCCATTTTTAACTAACTTGTACACATGACCACAGGCAAAGGTGCCTTCGACTTTGAGACTGTTCGTAACACAGGATGACGTCAAGCAGAGGCCTCTGAGCTATCGACACCGACCAAGGCCTTCGCCACGACATCGTCCTAGAGTCACCCGCGCCATACATCTGTTAAAGGAGAGTGAAGGGCATCGAGACGCTGGAGGTGGCGGCGAAGGCTACACAGTGATCATCACATCGTTGGTCCACCAAGAGACGTTTCTAGAGGCCCACATGTCAGTGTAACACATGGGTGTATTATTTGGTGTGTGCCGCCTGTTGAGAGCACGATGTTGTAATTACCCAATTACACGGAATATTCTTCGGATATAGTTGGTGGATGGAGGCAGGACCGTACTTTAGACCACCTTCGACCGAACGGAGAGATAAATACCCACGTCTTATAGCTAGATGAGACACACATAACGAGACGCTATAGTTTTTACCTAATGTCTTGTCGTGCTTCAGTGTTCCCTGTTTCTGTCTCTAAGTGTTTGGGCCTACCTGACCACGTGTCAGTACCCAATACCCTGCTCAGGTGTGTAACTCCATTTTACCCTTATTTTTAAAGTTTGCATGTGTGTTCTTTCATTTTTAAAATGATCATACAATTTACCCCTATTCCGTTATCAGTACCTAACGATGTTAACTCAATCTATAAAAAGAGGTTCATACCCTTACATCATTGTTCCTCTTTTTATCAACGGCTTGCTAATTTATCGCAACTTTAGTAATAATGTTTGAAATATAATTATGACATAAACGTGACCATACATTTTGAAAAATTAACTTTGAATTTAAAAATATTTTGAAATTGATGAAAATAAATTGAATTTAATATTAATTTAGACAAAATTGACTATATTTTAATTATAATTTTGAAAATGTTTGCGCTATAATCCATTTTCAAAATTGTAATTAAAATATTATCAATTTTATCAAAAAATAATGTCAAATTAAGTTTATTTCATTGATTTTGAAATATTTTAAATTTAAAATTGAAATATTGATTAAAAACTCATCGCTAGATTTATACCATAATTGTATTCTAAACTTTTTATTAAAGTGGGGATAAAATTTGCAAACAAGTGGTAAAAGAAGGGGCAGTGGTGCAAGGACACAGACATCTTTAGTGGAAAGGACATGTTTGTTAAAAAAAGAGGGAGATACATGTAAATTTTTAGCCTGTTCATTTGGCATTAATCTGTACCGATTTATACTATTTTTACCGTGTTTTGTTTCTATGGATTGCAACTACAGTAACTCAGCTGGCTTTACCAATCCGAGTAGGGGCAACCATGCCTTAGTGGATGAGTTATCTATGTAGATTTTTCGTAATGGCTATATATGATACTTTAACATAGAAGTGTGCCTCCAAATAAATCCAAGTACATAAAAGTATACACGAAAATACAATGAAATGCATATATATAAAGCAAACTCACAAAGACATGATCATATATAACTAGGAACAAGTTGATCTTACAAGAGGTCCACACACCGAACAATTATTCTAGAAAACACACTTTATTCTCTGCTACTCCAGTCCACGCAAATTCAAGCGGACGGTAGCAAACTAGCTACTGGTAACAGGAGATCAAGACTGCCGGTCAGGCACGAACGAACGCCGCCGCCGTCGCCCACCGGCCACGCTACCTGAACTCTTGCCCTCGCAGGATAGACGACAGCTCCGTACGTGACGGCCGGCCGCCTCAGGCGTCGGACCACGTGACGGGCACCTGTCCGATGTCGGTGTCGAGACCGAGCGCCCTCCAGACCGCAGGGGACGAGTCGACGATGTTGTGCCGGCATCCGCGGCTGGAGTCGCACTCGTCCACGACGCGTGCCTCCACGGTGCGCCCGTGGTGCGCGCTCGTGATGCGGATCCTTCGGTGGCACCGGCGCCCGTGCGCGTACCACTCCGTGGACAGCGCCACGATCAGCTCGTCGTCGCCGTGGAAGTGCCCGTCGCACTCCGCTGGCCCGCCGCCGCTCTCGCCGCGCTTGAACCCGTTCACCGTCATCACAGCGGGGGTGCCGCCGCCACGACCCCCGTGGTGCGCCGGTGCGCAGTGATGGCTTCGCGGGTGGGGCGTCCTCTTGTGGCGCAGGCCGCCCGGCAGGTCGTCCGTGTTAGCGTCGTCCTCGTCGCAGGGGTCCGGCTTGCCGTGCCGCCGGGCAACGGTGGATGATACCTGAAGCAGAGCAAGGACCGCGACCAGCACCAGGATCTTGGCTTCCACCATTGTCAAGCTGGAGGTGGGCGCTCGCTGGAGGTTGAGGTCGAGGTGGGCAGGGTCTCTATTGGCTCTCGAGCTGGACGAGTACGGTTTTATATAGGCTGCAAGGTGTGCAAGACGCCAGGGGTGGCCCCTCGTGTGTTTTCTTTTGTTTGGTTAGCAACTGAGATTACTCTGGAGCTGGAGGCGTTTATTGACTGCAATTCTCTGGATCGGGAAGCTCGATGCGAGGCTTATGGCTCCATGCGGGCATCGACCCAGATGCTCTGGTATCTATTGGTGTGTCACCTACGATGGGTACCACACGCGCACGGTAATAACTGAGCAAGAACACAAGCAGACTTGTTTGGAAGGTGCAAAGGTCCAGAAGGTTCCGTTGACGTTAGCTTCATGATAGGCTGACGAACCGAGGTTATCTAATCCAAGACAAAGAATTCACATCTCTATATGTTGATTTCTTATAAAGTCTCCGGCAAAGCATCCATGTCAATTATCAGAAAGCCGCATTCATGTATGTTGATTATCATGAGATGCGATAGACAAAAAGATAAACCATAGAGTCATTTTCTAAAAAGGAACGTTCGGTCTTCAATTTAGGGCCTATTTATTTCAACTTCTGGCCGGATTCTGGTGGTCAAAATCGACTTCCGGCCGCTAAACCTGTAGCTTCTTAGGGCATGTTTAAAAGCACACAGTTTTTAATAAACTGACTCTGTGGTTCCAAATATATCAATTTATGTCTCAGTTTATAGAAATTGGATTCACAGTTTCTTAAAAAACAAGAAGCCACCTTCTCCTAGCTAAAATATAAAAACCAGTTTCTTAAAAACTGACTTGCTTGCAAACAAGACCTTACTCCTCTTATGTAATAATCGCTTCTCTAAACATCGTCTAAATCAACGTGAATACAAAACCTATCGTGACGTTACGGTGGAAGAATTCTGCTGCTTACTAAACATTAAACAGTGCAAACCCAATTATCTTCCTTCGCACGTAAATCTGACAATATCTAGATTTTCTCATGAGTCATGACAGCTAGATTACCTAGAAATCCAGATTATCATAAAAGCTCTTAAAAATTGTCCTAAACAAGTCGGGTGTGTTTGGTTGTGCTGTGGCTGTGAAACAAAGCTGATGTGGGTTGTAAGCTGTTAAAAAAAGTTACTGTGGGATATGAGCTGTGAAAAAAGCAGAAAGTCGTTTGGTTCGAACAACTGTGAAATTGTAGGTTTGGTATAAAATGTCTGTAATGGCCCTACCTTGTAAGAGACACTTGATATTCGAGTTGATTATAACACTTTATTTTGTGCAATAATGACAGTGAAAAACATTTTAGAAATAGAAACTAGTTTTTGTAAATTTTGTATTCACCATTAACATTTATTTCACATAAACAAACTGATGATTCAGAATATCCTTCTTCAACATAACTATCTCCCTCTGGCACTACTCAAAGCATCAGCTATCTTATTACGAATGGTATTCATGGTATTCTCATTCTCTCCCTCTGGATTGTTATCTCCTTGTGCTTGTGACGTGAAACTCTGTTGTAGCAAGTACTCCTCATCAGCATCACATCTATCAAACAACCTATCTTCTGAATTGTTGTCACAAATAAAATTATGCAACGTCATGCAAGCTATAATTATATGTTTCTCTGTACGTGTAGGAAAACTTGGAATACCTTTCAAAATATGCCACTTCTGCTTCAAGACTCCAAAAGCCCGCTCAATGAAATTTCAAAGAGATGAATGTAAGAAATTGAACATCTCATACTTCCCTTGAGGAGGACGCCCATTACGAAGTCGAAATTCTAGTATATGGTATGTGCTTCCTTTGAAAGGGGCTAGATATCCTTGTCGGTTTGGATAACCAGAGTCGACGAGATAATACTTACCTATATCAAAAAATTAGTAAAACAAAAAATCCATATAAATATTGAACGAAACAAACATATATACCTTTTGGAGGCACCGAAAATGAAGGGAAATTTGCTAAAGCATGATTCAGGATCCGTGTGTCATGTGCAGAACCTGGCCACCCAGCAACGACAAAGATAAATCTCATGTCAAAATCACAAATAGCTAACACATTCTGAGATGTATACACATGCCGACATGTATAGTTAAGCACTTCATCTGCTGGCACTGTGTCAGGAACATGTGAACCATCAATAGCTTTGATAGCTCCTTGGAAATAGGGCCAGAAACGTTCCTCCTTGATTCTATCATGCTCAGTTTTGAAAGTAGGATCTCTTGGTTTAATATTATCTTTCGATAACTTTCGCAAACATTTTAGTACTTCATGAAATTTGGTGTGAACTGTCCATAGTGATCGGGTACAACGATTTTCAGCTTATGAAAATGATTGTGGCCCTCCAACGATCCACAAAAACATTGCTAGTGACTCCATCGATGATACATTATTAGTTGATGTTAAGCCATAACTAGAGATGAGCAAGTCATGTAGTGCCATGAAAACATCTGTGCTCATGCGAAACATCTTATAAAAGTACCTTGGACGACCCATGTAATTTGTAACCCATTGTATTCTAGTTTCTGTACTCTCCTATGTGCAAGTATCTCTCATTGTACTCCTCATCCATTTCACCAATAACAGCTACTTGCTGGGACAGTTCGGCATGATACAATAGACCTTTGTTTGCTTGTTTGTCCAAAGCTACCTTGTTGTCAGCCATCTACACAAGATATTAATATATTAATATTTATAACAAAATTTGAATAACAAATGAATATGTAGACAACAAACAAAATTGTACACAACAAAGCAAACTGTGCACAGAAAACAAAGATTATGGACACAATATCATCATTCCAAAATGGTGCTTACATAGCAAGCAAATAAATAGTTCTCACAACACAATAATATAAATAAATAATTCAAATCTTCTACATGTGCCTCATCATTTCCTTTGCATGCTCCCTCTCAAGTAAGTCAAACCTTCCTTCATTTGTTTCCAGCATGCAGAAGACCTCTCTGAATTCATGCTTGACAATAAAAAATGTGGTTGTATGCATTAGAGTTGTTTTCTCTTTAACCCCACAATCTTTCACCATCTTCATAGTCTCTGCAATGCTAGGCACTTGGCTTGTTGGATGTGTTGATGATGCTTCAACACTTGTGGATATCTTCTCTGCTACTGTTTCTATCTTCAAACATATGTTCTTATATAGTCGAAAGAATGGACTCTTCTCTTCCTTCTCCTCAACAGCAGTACATGAGGCCTTGCGTTTCCTTTTCACTGGTTTGGATCTTTTCGAAACAGCCACTTTGACTTCATCATTTTCTGGAGTTCTTTCTATCTCTACCACATCATCACTTGAGTCATCAGATGAAATATCTCCAGGACATGATGCACTTGTCCCGCTAACATGTATCTTATCAAACAACTTATGTAGATCATCAAGATGTTTTGGTCCTTGTTTTCTGAACCTAACATGGTTGCATTTGATACCTATATCCGGATTGTTACATCTCTGAAATTAAATGAACAAAGTTATCAAGTCAGTCCATATAGAAGAATGCAAAATGATAAATTAAAAAGGACATGATACTATTATTACTGCTAGGTGTTCATCCCACCAATCTTTGGAGCAGTCAATAGTTTGCTTTGCCTCATTCCATCCAAGACCAGTGGTCGCATTCTTGAACTCCATGAACCATGTATACTCCTTTTTCATGTTGTCCAACTTGTTCTTCAATTGTTTCTTTGTTAGCTTTAGGCCTATTTTTTCTTCATACTTTGTAACCAAAATTTTCCAACCTGTCCTAGTGAAAACTCGCATAGGCCTATTGTCATCTTCTATCTCTTTTTTGCAGATATCAATGAGATATGTAACATTTGCATCACACCAATCTGCCTTATTAGCCATTCTTCATTGAATTAAAAAAACATTCATGGACAAGTAAGTTGTCAATCATTTATGTGAATAATAAAGTAACATGTATCTGCAATTTTATATGAAATTCCATAGCATCTCCAAATATAAAACTATACGTTATGCGTTATGTATTAACTGGTTTAACTGACAGAAATACAATCACTAGGTAACCAATGCAGATCATCATCTCAATCACTTTGTTTTCAAGCTCGCCAGCTTGTATGTGTGTGTGCAGTGTACCGCGTGCATTACTAATCCTACTAGGATCGGATCGTAGGAAGCCCCCACCACTATGTACCTAACCTCGCGGCCATGGGGAGCCTAATAACATAGTTAGTCGTTAATGAAGTGGGGTGGGGGCACGTTGCAAGGCTCAATCACCTGTAGACCGTCGTCGTCGAGTGCCGATGCTAGAGAGAGGGAGACGAGCAGCGCCAGGGGAGGAAGACGGGCACCGCCTGAGAGGAGGTAGATGGCCGCTGCCTGGGGAGGACTCGGCCACCGTCGGGGAGCCGCTGGAACGACTCGGCCACCGCCTGGGATCCGCTGGGGAGCCGCCTGGGGAGGCCCGACCGCTGACTGGGTAGCCGCTGGGGACCCGCCTGGGGAGTAACGGTCGTCGACTGGGGAGCTGTTGGGGAGCCGCCTAGGGAGGACCGACCACCGTCTGGGGAGTAGGCTCGGGAGGATACGGCCGCCACCACAGTTCCACGCGCAATCTGATTTCTTCGAAAGCAGCGACGAGAAAAACGAATCGGTACGTTTATAATGGTATTGCGGGTAATTTTGTGGAAAAGCTCGCCCCCCATAGCAAAAAAAGCACGTCAAAGGCTGCTGTGACAATTCAACTAGAGAAAAGCTACTTTTTTGGAAGTACGTTAGTAAAAGTTTATCCCTTTGATTGGTATTTGGGCTTTTCTGGAAGTAAAATTAAGTCTTTGATAATAAAAAGTAATAGGTATTTGAATTATTATAATTTTAGAAAGACTACCCATATATGTCACTATTAGAAGTTTTATTAAATAACCCTTAAATTTGCATATGAATGACACACGAATATCACTATAAAAGATAATCGAAATAATCCTAAATTTATATATATTCGTTTTAGCGTTACAAAAGGCAACACAAAATAAACCCTAAATTTACTTTTATATTATTCAAACCTGTCACTAAGGAAAATAGACAAATGCAAATCTTTTTATTTGTATGTAACTTATCCGCTCTATTCGTGTTAAGGGTCTGTTTGGTTTTTGTACCTAACTATGTCATACTTTGTCTAAGGTTAGTCGTTCGAATTGAAGAACTAACCTTAGATAGAAAAGTTAGGCAAAGCGTGGCAAATTAGGTAGCAAACCAAATAGGCCTTAAATGAGGGAGTACTCGCTTCATCTAATATACTTATGTGAGTGTAAGGTGAGGTCTAAGCACTGTTTGGTTTTGCTTCCCCCACCCACACACACATATGAAACACAAAGATTCTCACGATTATTTGATTCTTGTGTAACACCATAAAAATCATCAAATAAAAATAATACATTTAGTTATTAATGATACTTATGGTAATTAATTTTCTTTTAAGTGTTTGTTATTTATTTGCATTTGGAAAGATTTTTGATTGCTCATAATTGATTTTTGGTATTGAATATCATTTCTTCTTAAATGAAAAACCAAATAATAAATATAATAATTATTAGTAAAAATAAATATTTTATTTATAAATAATTTTGGTATAATTATTATGAATTTTAGGTTTATTTAAAATATGTTTTTGAAATTAGAAAAGGAAATAAAAAAAGAAAAAACTAACCTAAACCGCATTCGGCCCATTAGGCCCAACAAGCAAGCTCAGTCGCGCCCAACCCCTAACCCTAAGCGAGCCGCCGCTCCTCACTCCCTGCTACTAGCCGCCGCCGCCATCCTGTTTACTCCCTCCCCTTTTCTCTCTCTCCTCTCACTTCTCTCTCCTTCCCTCTCCCCTCTCTCTCCCATCAGCGCCGCGCGACCCGTCCCTGCAACCTGCGCACACCGTGCCCACGAAGCCCCAGTCGCCTCGCCCTCCACGACCACGGTAGGCCGCAGGACCGACCCCGACGCGCCCTGCAGCCGCCCAAGCCACGCGCGCCAGGAACCACCCGACCCCGAGCCGCTGGACGCCAAGACGCCGACGCCCCTGTGCCGCGCGACCCCGTGCCCCGACAACCCCGCCCGCGACCAGGACCGGCCGAGCAGAGCCCGACGTCCGCGCCCTGCACCCAGTGCCCGACCAAAGACCCCGGCCCCGCACTGTGCGCGCGCGCCACGCTGCCCGCGCCCCGCCGCCGATGCCATGACCTTTCCTCTTCCTCTTTCCTCGCCATTAATCACACCAGTTTCTTCTCGTGTCTATGGCATCTGTTTCTCGCGTCGCGCAGTAAGTCTCCATCACTAGTGTTCATCAAGCTTCAATAGCACTAACTCGCCCTTTGCCATCGGCTATAAAATCCGTAGCACCCTGCACTCCTTCCCTCCTCCCCAGCTACTCGTTCCACCCGCCTCGCTCGATCCCTCGCTCTATGTTCTGCCCAGCGTTATTCTTCGTCGACGTGCAACGACGAAATTCGCCCCTGTGCTCGGAGACCTCGCTAGAGTTGGCGCCTCGGCTTCTGTGGCGTGCCACGATGCCATGGTGGTGCCCTGCGTTCGAATCACCTGTTGACATCGCTGCATTCTTCTCTCGGGGATTGATTGTGTACGTCGTTGTCGCCATCGCGAGCCACCTATTGAAGCCTCGTCGTTCGTTGCCGCATCATTCTTGACCTCCCTACGCTGTCGCTCCCGACGACGCTATCCTTGACGTGAACTAAGGTAGAAGACATGATTTATTTTTGCAGACTACCCTCCCATCTACGCATTATATTGTTCGGATCTTGTGACGTTTGTTATTTTTATATACCGAATATTTGGAATCCAAATTAATTAGAAATGGTTATGTAAATTTTATAACTTTGTGATTAATATTTTAATTAGAGTTTTGTTATTTTTATATACCGAATATTTGGAATCCAAATTAATTAGAAATGGTTATGTAAATTTTATAACTTTGTGATTAATATTTTAATTAGAGTTTAAATAATCGATTTCTTGTGTAGTTAGCTTTATAAGATACGCTTGCAATAAAATACATGTTTTCGTAATTTATCCACACGTAGTTTTCCAAATAAGAAAATTAGTCTCGTTGTTTTTGTAACAAAAAAAGATGATTATCTTTATAGAAAATGAATAGATTTACTAGCTACCCCTTCAGTCTACCTTTATTTATACGTAGATCTATATTACAGTTTATTATAAAATGTATATTAGGAATCCAAATAATAGAAATGGCTTTGTTAGTTTCATAATTATGTGATAAGCATTTTAATCCAACAGTTAACGTATTTTCAGAGTTTAATTTAAATTACGGTTGTTATAAAAAAATATTTAATGACATTTACAATAAATATCATGTTTTCATAATTTAACAATGTTTATTATAGATGTTTACATATAGTCGTCTTAAATATAAACTTAAAAGAATATGTAGACCATATGTTTCTTAATAAAAATAGAAGATAAATATATGTCCAATTAATAGATTATTTATATTTTCTTAATTAAAAGATAACAAGGGGTTATTGCTTTTATAAACTAAAATGATAGTTTATACATAATTTCCTTTCTAATGAATTAGATCATTTATATTATTTGTCCCTACAATAGAATTAAATATAATTAATAGATTAATTATCATTTATCATAATTTATTAATCAAACCTATAGTCAATTTGTTCTTAACTAGATTTATGACATGATTAATGATTTCATAGAATTTAGTCCAGATTATATACGAATCACTTAGTTTTTCCTAAAGGATAAAATAAAGTAATAAGAGTTTAAGTTCTTTTATAACTTAAAATGTTACTTTATATATTGACTTCAATATAATAATATAGGCTATGTGTTTTCTAATGAAATTAAAAGATAGTTATTTGTTTATTATCTTTTGCATGAAAATCCACTTAAGACCCATAACCTAACTCGTCTTAAATAGGTGATTAATAATATAATTATGATCTTTTCACGTAAAAAATTGTTTAAGCTATTTATGAGCTTTTTATAAAAGTAATGTTTAACAATGTGTTTCATAACTCATTAACCTTAGATATATAACGTATATCTTTTCTAAAAGGTTAAAAAGGTTTAATATTGTTATAACATGTTTTATCATCTTATAAACCCTTAATCTTAGACATATCACATATGACGTTTTATAAAAGATTAAATTGGTGATCCTAATATTTGTATATTTTAATTAAGATATTTTTAAGCTCATGTCTTGTTTTAGAAAGTATAGATCACACATTCTTGAAAAGAATACCCTCTTATTATAACCATTACTTGCGACGTTCTTGAAAAACGAATGCTTTTCTTTTAGCTTTACGTATGGTGAATGTTGTATGTTATTAAGTGGTGTTTGTTCTTCTTGTTTGTTTGTGTGATATTCAGTGGTTGATCTAGTAGTTAAGAATCAAGATCTATTCCTATCCGTGGAAGAACCTCAAGTTTTCAATAAGCAAGGCAAGTGGACTTCTCCCTCTGCATACTCTGTTTGATCCCAAACAATACATTTAATAAAGTTTATTCTTGGGTATATATATATGCATAATTTGATAGGATACCTATTTAGATAGACCAAACCTTTTCAACCTTACTCCTTGTTTAACCTGGGATTATGATCTAATCAAGTAGCTATGCTATTGCTACAACTTTAAATTTATGCAGTCACTCCCGCTTATGATATTAATGTTCCAAATGGTAAGTTTACATTATTGTTGTTAACCCGATGGTTAAACAAGATTATTGCATATTAATTGGAATATGGAGTGACCACCCAGGAAAACAGTGCTACCATGAGAACTATCATGGCTCTGGTCTTGGCTAAATAACTAGGGAATTCTTATGTTGGGTGCTGGTCGTGGTCGACCGGAACGGGGGCATCTGGCAAGCGCTTATAGTTTCGGCTCAGGCAGATTGGATACGGGTATAGTTCCCAAAGCTTTACCCTGTAGTCTGGACTATAAGTTGGTTACGGTAGGTGTACCTTATGCAGATGACCATTTCCAGCATTTGCGTAATGAGGACTCTAGGGAGAAGCCTCGTAGTGAGACCCTGGCCATTCGCCTCGGAAGTGAATACGGGTCTAGCTAACCCGGACTAGAAGGGAATCGCGACTCATGGGTAAAGATGTGCCACCTCTGCAGAGTGTAAAACTGATATATCAGTCGTGCACACGGTTATGAGCAGTCTGGACTCCTCACATGATAATTGAACTTGAAGATGGAAATAAATCAAGATCCAATGATCTGCCAATGATTTGCTTAAGTGGTTTCACTTAAGTGTTTTTGATATACTCTTATACCTTTGTTTAATGGGAATACTTAGGATTCACACTTATTAGTAAGACAGTTGTTGTTAATAAAATGTTGACCAACTAAAATGCTTACTGCTCAACCTTAGCCTCACCTTGTTAAACTTGCATTAGTTTTTCCCCCACTTGCTGAGCCCCGACCATAAGTGAGCTCACCCTTACTTAAATTTTGATTAGAAGTTTGCAGATGAAGTTATGATGCTGAGCTCCATGGATGCTAGTCTAGTGATACCCCCGGACATCTTCATGTGGATGGATGTCCTTGTTTCGCTGTACTTTGATGAATAAAGGTTAAGACATTATGTTTGTTCGAAGTATAATATGTTAATATAATCGTTATTTACGCTTTTATGCATTGTTCTTTTGATATATTACACTTGTGACGTCAACATATGTGTGGAAATAGATCCTGGCACACATATGCTATGCACCCGACTCTGCCCCTTAGAACCGGGTGTGACAACTTGCTTATTAGTTTTATTAAGAAATGGCATCGTTGCGGATCTCAAATGGATTCGAACCCCCTGTCAATAATGGAGGCATAAAAATGTAGAAGACATGCATGTTCTCCCTTTCCTTCTCGTGGCAGCAAGCATAAGAGACATGAAACAAAAGGTTGGGACTATTTCCTTGTAATTCATTAGGAGAGGCTACATGTTCATTATATAGAAAAATATAGCTCCTCAGGGGCATGTTTGGTATTAGCTCACATAGCCCTTCGTAGGGTTCTTAACACTCTTCATTGGGCTAATACTGCGATGAACTCATGCCTCATTAAAACTCCCAAAACCTAGTGGGAAAATAGAGAAAGAGTGCATAATGCCGCTGCATGTATTATACTTGTTGCCTCATTAAAAATCATCTATGAGAAACTTCAGAAAAACTCATAATGGCAAAAAGAATATAACAGATGTCTTTAGGACAACTACAACCTTTAGGGTTGTATAGCTTATAATCTTCAGGATCGAATAGCAAGGGCTAAAATTTAGGGATGCTCTCTACTTGAACCCTACAAATTTCTCAAGTGTCTCATTCCTATACCTCAAACACATTTTCTAAATGTAACTATGGGTAAGGATTTAGTGAATAAATTAGCGAGATTATCACAAGACTTAATTTGTAGGATCATGAAAGCTCTCTTGTAAGTTTTGGTGGTTTGGATGACAACCCAATTAAAGGACTAACATGTGTTGCTAAGTATTGAATATGTGCTTAGTGCAAAGCTCACAGGGTTCAACATAGGAGATCAAGTGTGATGGTCCAAAGGCTGAGATGACTATGGATAATGGACATCACAAGCTAAGTGAAGATGGACATTGATTATGTGAGAATCAATATGCATGACCTGGAGTCAACTAGATTAAACCAAGGATGGATGCATGAGATCTTTGAGGTACTAGAGCAAGGGAGAAAGTCAAAGTAACTAAGGTACCTAAAGTCAAGGCGAAGAACAAGCTCTATAGAAGTAAAGGTTGATCAGCTGAGGAAGGCCATGGTGCATCGAGGATCACTACATAAGGACGTTGTAGGAAACGATGACGCCTAAGCGGGGGTGAATTAGGACTTCTAAAAACTATGTCTAAACTAGACCACAAATAAATCACTAGAACAAAATTTATGCAAATAAGTAAAACAGATTGTGTAAACTAGGTTTTTTTAAGTGTTGCTATCTCTACCGCAAAAGAGTTTTGCAATCTAAGTTCCAATCCTAAATATTCTAACTAGAAAGGAGAAATTGAAACTTAAGTACTTAATGTAAAGGCGAAAGGTAGAGATGCAAAATCCTGTGTACGTCGTCGGTATTTTTACCAAGGTATCCGAAACCATGCATGGTCCCGACTAATCCTCGTTGGTGCCATACGCAAAGGGTAGCCTATGCAAGAGTCAAGCACCACGGATGAGTAACTCCGTAGAAAGCCACGAGACTTCTCCACGCGCAAGTGGTGCTCTACTTCCGACCTCTCTCGGATGCTCCCCGCTGTCTCCACAATTGAGCTTCCAGCCGAAACACCGCTGGTCTCGTTCCCTCCAGTACATGGTGATGGCCGTGACACAAACGCGGTTGTCACGGTCTTATAAGACTTTCGCCTCATTCGATACAATATTACAACGACTCGTAAACAAAAATGATCAGCACATATGGTCTAAATCATTTTTTATATTGTTTTATATTTGTCTGGAAATACGAATTCAAGGGGACGCGAATGACTCGTAAACAAAAACGATCAGCTAGCACATATGGTCTAAATCATTTTCTATATTGTTTTATATTTATCTGGAAATACGAATTCAAGGGGACGCGAATGTTTGGTTGGCTGGGTTTGGCTTGGACCTGGCTCGGCTCGACAGAAACCAAATCCTAATTCGTTCCCCCACGTCCTGGCTCGCGAGGAACGCGATCTATGCGCAGTACTTGTCGCTGCCTCTCGATTCTCGAAGGAGAGAGGCTACAAAACATGAAAAGAAAACAATACACTTAAGGGCTTATTCGGTTATACTAATTCAGAGGCGGATTGGAGGAGTTTAAATCTTCGTCTAGTCAATTTTGACTAGGAGAGGATTTAATCTCCTCTAATCCCCTATAGATTGGTGTAACCGAACATGCCCTAAATGTTCCAAGTTTTCGGGAAACAACACTTTGCATTATTTGAAAGAAGACATTACACTTGCACACTTGACATTTCCTAACAGATCGATCGACAAAAGCGACGCATACATATATGTGTATGGGTACGTAATAAGCTTTCCTAGACATAGAACGTCGTACGCAGATGTATACGCAATGCGTACGGAGCACTAGCGATGACGATGACGACGACAGCGACAATTGTGTTACTACGCAGAGACAGAGCAGGCGATTAGAGCGTCGCCCTCACGCGTCAGACCAGGTGATGGGCACCTCCCCATCGTCGGTGTTGAGGCCGAGCGCCTTCCACACGGCGGGGGACCCGTCGACGATGTTGCTGGCGCAGGGGGGCTCGAAGTTGTGCTCGGTGTCGCAGCCGTGGAGGGAGTCACACTCGTCCACGACCATGGCCTTCACGGACCTGCCGTTGCTGGCCCTGATCACGATGCTCTTCCGGCACCGCTTGCTCCTGCTGAACCACCCCGTGGACAGCGCCACCACCCTGACGTCGTCGTCGAAGAACGTGCCGGTGCAGCTGGACGCGCCGCCGCCGTCGCCGTGGTCCGCGAAGCTGTTAAGCGTCAGCGTGGCCCGGGTGCGCGCCGTCACGGGCGGCGAGCACGCGAACGTCGTGTACCGCTTCCCGTCCTCGCAGCACTCGGAGCCGTTCTCCGTGTTGCAGCTGCCGGACTTGCCCCGGATGGAGCCGTTGGACTGGCAGGACTGGAGCAGCGCGCGGTGGGGGAAGGTGGCGAGAGCTAGGGGGAGAAGGATGGCCGCGAGCGACACGGACAAGGAGATACGGGCCATCGTCGTTGTGCTAGCCATGCACGCTGTTTGAGCAGAACGTAGTGAGAGACTGAGAGTGGAGAGGCTATGCTAGTTCTGTGCTGTGAGTCTGTGCTGTAGGCAGGCGTTGCGCTTATATATATAGCCAGCCGTTGCAAACGGAATTGGCTTGGGGTTTTAGTGGATGGTCAGTGAAGTGAACCGTCCAGTTGGGAACATCTGCTGTCGTCTCCCCGTCTGGTTAAATTAAACTTGATGTCGTTGGTTAGAATCATTCTACCTCATGTCGAATAAAGATGTGATGTGATCACGTCCAAAATCATCAACGTTACTTCAGTGGCCCCTCCACTCGGAATGACAGAACATTTTCGTGTCTAAACTACCAACAGTTTGGTTAAGTCAGTAGCCATTTCTAAAAAAAAACCACAAGAGGTTAGCAAGATAATCGATTTTGAAAAAAGATGTGAAAAATAGGAAATAACTTTCAGGGTCCAGCCATGCGACCTCCTAATCCCATGGCCAGGCACATACGATTTTTCCTACAAAAATGCATATTTTTTTCCTAAGAAAATGCACACTTTATGTAACTGTTTTCTAAGTATCCAAACCCACAAACTCTCTCTTCGTGTTATGAGAGCCTTTCTTGGTTTCTTACCATGTCACACATAGCTATTATTGTCGATAAACATGAGGACAATTCCTTTTGAATCATTAGCAAAGACTATTATGAGTGACGATTTTCTTAGGTCTCTTGCGTGTAGAGATCATTCTCGAAAATCATCTTTTTTAAAAATAGGACTAGCAACTTCTAATCAATATCTGGGCACCTAATAGCTGTTAAATAAAAAAAATCGACTATAAAGTGTAGACCTCACCAACTTCTATAATTTTGCTATAAAATTTAGCTTCGTCCGATTTTATGTGAAAAAACTATAAACTTTATAGATGTGTTCTCTAGAAATTAATTTGTAGTGATAGCCGCTTACGGCAGCCACCTCTAACAGTGAATTTCTAATCACGGTTGGTTTAAGACAACCAATTTTAGAAAGAGACATATCTGCAAGCGATTTCTTATGCATCCTAGTACATGGGGATGCTAGGATGGCTCTTCTCCTGCCTCTGCAATAAGTGTGTTCTGACTTTATCTCTTAATAAGAAAATAAACCTAGATGATAATTTCCATTGTCTAAAAAATAATAAGAATAGTGTGCATACACTGTCCAAATGACTCGGAATGTACAAAACTCGACATATTTTACTAATGATTTCTGTCATTAGAAATCTAGCCAAGTCCAGAATTTTGATTATTAGGGTCTGTTTGTTTGGAGCTCCTTGTAAGGAAAATGATGCAACACCCACTTGATTATAGAGTTTTGGTGTTCGATGATCAACATACTTATTTGGGCTAACATTATTTGCTAGTATTTCTAATTATAGTTCAAAAAATGTAGCATGGACTTGAACAAAGAAAAAGTAACGATCTAGATGATCAACACCACAAGTAATATATTAGAAGACTTATTAAAAACCTACAAAGATCATGCAAGAGTTTAATACATAAAATGGAAGAATGTCAGACGAAGAATTATAGAAAACAAGCTACTTAGAAGCACCGGATAAAACACGGGATAGGAGTTGCATTATACTAAAGCAAGAGACATATAAATAGAATACAACAGACACACAAGTGTGCACTGGACGTAAGACCAGATGGGGCACATGATATGGAACTTAGAGTGTTCTGCAGCGTGTTTGGGGAGATGTATAAGACATCGATTGTGTCCAGTATGCCACCTCATACCCCATCAGGCAGAATACTAACAAAGGTTGCACAACAACCTAAGAAGGGCTATAACGCATCTGTTATAACCTATGTAGCGCCGATCAAAGCATCAGATGTCCTTATTAAAACAGTTAACAATGGCTAGTTCCAACATCTAGCTGACGTGGGCACACGGTGCTTGCACCGGAGTATCCAGTGAGCACACAAAAAATTAGCATGACTTCTAGCGGCTAGTTTTTGACTTAGGGGCTATATATGCCACACCAATAGATCATTTGAGAGATGTCGGAACTTAGAAACATTGCTAGATTTGAGACGCTATTCCTATAGCTCTAGATGTCCTAGTGCTCAAAGATCACTCGATGATTAGTGTAGGGTTTTGCAAAGTTCTTAGGTTCGTTAGTCCGCTTCATTAATGCTTGCTCTAAGATTTCCCTAGTGATTAGAAGTAAGGTTAGACACCCTCAATCCCTTGGTGCTTGCATGTACCATTGCATTTGTGCCGAATGGGGCTTGTAAGTCTTGCGAGATCATACAAACTATATATTTGGTGTGGCTACCACCGTGTACTAGTGGGGAACGAGGCTCGTGGTGTTTTAGCCAGAAACTCGATAGTGGAGACGACGAGCATCTAGAAGAGGCTAAAACTCGAGCACCACTTGTGCATACAGAAGGCCTGAGATTATCCATGAAGTTACCTCACAAGTAGCTTGACCCTCGTATGGGTGTTTCCTTGCGTGGGGCTCCAATGAGGATTATGGGAAAGCTTGTGCGCATTTCAATACCTTGGTAAAAGTAACATTGAGTCAATAGAAATTTGTATCTCTATCACATTTATATTGTGTTACCTTGATTATGTGGTTTACCTTCCTAGCTTAGTTATATACTACTGGATAGATTTGAAACCTAGTTTCCATAAACTTTACGTTAAAGAAAATAACACTTAGTAAAAACCATAGTTGCACATAAGCTAGCTTGGTTCAATGCATAGGTTTTGATTAGGAAAAGATAGAGGCCATAAATTAGATAGAAAGTATATTGCCTAATTCATCCCCCCTAGTGTCACCATTCCCTACACTCTTGGAAGTTTTTGATATTTTAACAAGATAAAAAGCTTCTATAAGCCAAAAGATAGAAGCTCACTTTATTTTTACTTATGGGGTTATTTTACTTTTGGAAATTCTAAATACTAATAGTATAAAGTGATCAAAATGTTAAACAATTACGCCTATGTAGGTATTGGGTGGTTCTGAATTTTTTTGTTTTCACTCAAATTTGTGTATGTTATCTTTGTATCTTTGGTCCATTTGGACACTTATTATCGTACAAGGTGTCAAGCCTTTTGCATGCCCAAGGAAGTGCCATACGTACCAAAACTTAATGTCGATAAAAATTTAATGCCAATTTACACTTGTGGTGAAGGAGTTGTCCTTGATCCATCAGGATTCAGTGTCCATGTATTTATATGTTGCTAGTTTTGTCGTTGTCCATCCCATTTGTTTATTTTTTAAATTTTATAAATGGCCAACCTATATCATCTCTTCCTGAAACTCTACTACTTTTCAACGTCGTTGTCTTTTTATCATTCAAGGTATATGTTGACACACACAAAAATCAGGCATGGATATTGACATTTACCATCAATCAAAAAGCAAAAAAAAACATGGCGCAAATCAGTTAAATCTAATCAGGTCGATCAACAGATCAAGTTAGGTCATATTCCTGGAGTCAGCTAGGCCACCCCTAGAAACCAGTCAAGCTGACATGCTATTGTCAAACCAATTATAATGCCTAGCCACCATGAAACATGTCCTAGCAGACTTTTCTTAAGATCTAAACCAATTTGTTTTTGAATTGGTTTTTAATGTGGGAAACTTGGAGAATGTGTTTTGGATCATAAGCAATTGATGTGTCCAATATCCAATCGATCAAAAATACATTTACTACCATTTATTCTTTTTCTATTCTATCTTGCTATTTATCACATCTCCCAATGAGATTTAGCTCTGTTCTAGGTAGCCTTACAGGCGTTCAAGTGTCTATCAGCAAAGAATATGATAACATCGGCTAGATCAGTCTCTAGATCGATTTTATCGGCCCACTATGTTTAAGGTTTTGTGTTGCCTGCGGGCATGCTAGCCCTTGCTGGTGTGGGATCTGTATCTCTTCCAATGTCAACACACTTTTTGACAAGATCATTAGGGAAGAAGAAGAAGACTATCTAGATCCAACCTACTAGCAACATGCTAGGCAGTGATAGATCTAAAGATGGGGATGGTCACATCGATCCATTCAATCCTAAGAACATCAACCACTCAACATCATTTGAAGAGCTTCCTGATGAGCTTCATCATAAAATTCAAGGCAAGCTTGATATCAATTTGAAGGCTTTCTTATAGAGTTGTACCAAACATCAACGGAATAAAGTGACTCAATTTTGTGAGCTTGACTTCGGTAATGTTGTTGTTTATACATCCACTACACCTAGTGTAAAGGTTGATGAAGAGGTAATTGATCCTTGTACTATCCATGCTAACTATTCTAAGATGTTACAAGGTCATACAATTGTTATTAATAACAATATTACAACTTTTTAATGTGGCTATGACATAAAATAACCAAATTATATTGTCTATCAGTTGAAGAATCTGCTCTTAAGAAACTTCAATATGGCATGTCTTATAACTATTATGAGAATCAAGGGTTTATGTGGTAGCTAAAAAGTTAAATTGGCCTCTTTGTCAATCAAAATAGATAAGGCCAATTTAGGTAGAGTTAGCACATATATCCCAATGACCACTTTTGCTCCTAATTTAGATCAAAATTCATGGACCGATTATGAAAAAATAGTGAACCAAGCTTCAGTAGGGTATAATACGAATCACCCTAACCCACTGAAGTCACTTAGTCAAAATCCTATGGTTAATAATGTAATCATAGCTCCTATTATCAATTTAATGAACATTTACATCAGTTTAAAAATGACAAGTCTTAATTTACTGATTATCTTGGGTGTATAGATTAAGCCTAGTAGGAATATTTACCATAAATTGTAACCCTCACACTTTGATTTAATGAAAGCTCCTAGTGGTTTGAGGATACTGAATTTTTATAAATTTAGTGGTGAGGAATGATGATAGCAAAACTAAAATGGAACATGTGAGCATGTTTCTTGCTCAAATGGCTAAAGCTAGTACTATGGAAGTTATGAATGTGTGTTATTTTCCTTTATCTCTTACTAACACAACTTTTGCATGGTTTACATCATTACCTACTTGTTCTATTGGTTCATGGGTTGAGTTAGAAGAAATTTTCCATGAACACTTATATATTGGAGTCCATAAGCAAGATTATCTAATCTTACATCAAGTCATCAAGGGTATGATGAACGCACCTTTGATTTTGTCAAATGCTTTAGAGACATCAAGGACTGATGTTTTCATTAATGATCTCTAAAACAGATTTAACTGGTTTAGCTTTTACTAGTTTCACTCAAGTATTAAAGAAAAACTTGAACACTATGAGTTTCTTAATGTTAATCAATTGTTGCAAAAAGTCATCGTGATTGAATCTCGCTTAAAATAATCATGCGAAGTTCATAGATTTTGTCTAAATATGCATGTCATAGAAAGCTATTATAGTAGCTTAGACGATGAAAGTAAGGAGTTCAATGTGGCTAAACTTGTTTGGCCAACACAAATTGAAATGGTTATGTGTCCTTCTCTTAAGCTGATTCACAAGAATTGACAAGAGGATGTTAAGTTTACTTTTGATTCCGCTCAATGTGACTAAATCTTTGATGAATTACTTAAATTTTGTTATATTAAGATGTCACATACATTGCCTTTAGTTGATGAGTTGAAAAGATTAGCTTATTGCAAATATCATAATTATTTCTCTCATGCAACTAATGATTGCAATATCTTTCATCGATAGGTCCAATTGGCTCCCATTGAGGGATGGTTGAGTCATACTAAGATACAAGTTGACAAATCCTCTTTTATAAATAATGTGATTGAAAGGGGGCTGCTATTTTGATCCATCTAGAGCAAGTCGATACAACCTTAGGGAAGAATGTCATTACTAGTGAACCTTAGGAAGCACTAGAAGTAGAAAAGATTTTGGGATGAAAGGTTGTGAAAGATTGAGGTGGAAAAAATAAGCTTACGATCACATCTAGGTCAATGAAGTCCATGTATAAAAGCTAGCCTGGGCCAGGGCTATCTAGGCTAGCTTTCACACCCTCTGATAAGAATGTCAATTACGTGAAATTATGGTGGCCAGGTCGACTTTCCCTATTCGAGTGAGCACTAATACACCTTAGGTTGATTCAATGTTTGTTGTTGCAAATGTTGCCCCTACATGTGATGATGAGGTTTATGAGGAGCAAGGTAAGGAGATGGTAGACTATTTGTCTACTATAGAAAGAGTGGAAGTCAATGTGATTTATTTGTCTTTTGACTATTATGTGATTAGAGATGATTCAACAATGGCTCAGTTTGACTTTGCTACTCAAAGTGTGGTCCTTTAAAAGCTCGTGGATTCCATCAATCATCGAAGTCAATACTTGTGAAGGGTTATTATTGGGACACCAGTTCGCAACATGTTGCTAGATAGTGGGGCAATAGTGAACTTGATGCCACATTCGCTTTTATAAGAAGCTTGGTGGTATGAATAATGAGTTGATCAGGACCAAGATGATGATCAGTGGAGTTGGAGGAGGTGATCCTATTTCAACCAAAGGAGTTTCATCTATGGAGCTTATTGTCAGGTGCAAGACTTTGGCCACAACCTTCACCGTCATAGAGGTGCAAAGTAGCTACAGTTTGATACTTGGGTGTGATTGGGTTCATGCAAATTGGAATGTCCCTTATAGTTTGCACTAGTTTCTCATTTAGTGGGTGATGGTTATGTTGAAATTGTCCATGCATATTCATCGTCTTATGTTGCTATGGCCAATGCTCATTCGCTCAAGGGGAATGATGGCATTACCTACTTATATGGTCGTGACCTTACTGATTTTCATTTTATTAGTGTCACTAAAAATGTTTTTGCACCTGTCCCTTTGAAAATTATTGATACAACTCAATATCATCATGTAATCATTTTAATGGATGCTAATTGTCGGGGACTATAATTAGGGGTACCCTCAAGACTCCTAATTCTCAGCTGGTAACCCCCATCAGCACAAAGCTGCAAAGGCCTGATGGGTGCGACTAAGTCAGGGATCGGTCCATTCGAGGGACTCGATCACGCCTCGCCCGAGCCTAGCCTCGGGCAAGGGCAGCCGACCCCGGAGGATCTCCGTCTCGCCCGAGGCCCCCCTCCAGCGATGAACATACTTCCGGCTCGCCCGAGGCCCAGTCTTCGCCAAGAAGCAACCCTGGCCAAATCGCCACGCCAACCGACCAAATCACAGGGGCATTTAATGCAAAGGTGGCCTGACACCTTTATCCTGACGCACGTCCTCCAGTCGACAGAGCCGAAGTGATCGCAGTCACTTCGCTGCTCCACTGACCGGCCTGACAGAAGGACAGCGCCGCCTGCGCCGCTCCGACTGCTGTGCCACTCGACAGACTGAGGCTGACAGGCAGTCAGGCCCGGCCTCAGGCACCATAGGAAACTCCGCTTCGCCCGACCCAGGGCTCGGACTCGGGCTCAGCCCCGGAAGACGGCGAACTCCGCTCCGCCCGACCCAGGGCTCGGACTCGGGCTCAGCCCCGGAAGACGGCGAACTCCGCTCCGCCCGACCCAGGGCTCGGACTCGGGCTCAGCCCCGGAAGACGGCGAACTCCGCTCCGCCCGACCCAGGGCTCGGACTCAGGCTCAGCCCCGGAAGACGGCGAACTCCGCTCCGCCCGACCCAGGGCTCGGACTCAGGCTCAGCCCCGGAAGACGGCGAACTCCGCTCCGCCCGACCCAGGGCTCGGACTCAGGCTCAGCCCCGGAAGACGACGAACTCCGCTCCGCCCGACCCAGGGCTCGGACTCGGGCTCAGCCCCGGAAGACGACGAACTCCGCTTCGCCCGACCCCAGGGCTCGGACTCAGCCCTGGCCTCCGCCGACGGTCTCCGCCTCGCCCGACCCAGGGGCTCGGACTCGACCTCGGCCTCGAAAGACAGACTCGACCTCGACCTCGGAGGAGCCCCACGTCGCCCAACCTAGGGCACAGACCGACCACGTCAACAGGAGGCGCCATCATTACCCTACCTCAAGCTGACTCAGGCTACGGGGAACAAGACCGGCGTCCCATCTGGCTCGCTCCGCCAGACAAGTAATGATGGCGCCCCGCACGCTCTATGACGACGGCGGCTCCCAGCCCCCTTACGGAAGCAAGAGGACGTCAGCAAGGACTCGACAGCCCCGACAGTTGTCCTTCCGCCAGGCTCCAGCGCTCCTCTGACGGCCACGACACCACACGAACCGGGTGCCAAAACCTCTCCGGCTGCCACGATGGCATGTACTTAGGGCACTAGTTCTCCTTCGCTAGACACGTTAGCACTCTGCTACAACCCCATTGTACACCTGGATCCTCTCCTTACGCCTATAAAAGGAAGGACCAGGGCCCTCTTACAGGAGGTTGGCCGCGCGGGGAAGAGGACGGGACAGGCGCTCGCGTGAGGCCGCTCGCTTCCCTCCCGCGTGGACGCTTGTAACCCCCTACTGCAAGCGCACCCGACCTGGGCGCGGAACAAACACGAAGGCCGCGGGATTTCCACCTCTCTCTCTCTCTCTCACTCCGGCTTCCTTCTTCCCCCCTTTGCGCTCCGTCTCGCGCCGACCCATCTGGGCTGGGGCACGCGGCGACATCTTCAATCGTCGGCCAGGGACCCCCCGGTCTCAAAACGCCGATAGTTGGCGCGCCAGGTAGGGGCCTGCTGCGTGTTGACGAACAGCTTCCCGTCAAGCTCCAGATGGGCAGTCTCCAGCAACCTCTCCAGCCTGGGACGGTGCTCCGTTTCGGGAGTCTTGAGTTCATGTCCCTCGACGGCAGCTACGACATGATACTCCTTCCCCCGCCGTGCGACAGCGACAATGGCGGCCGACAGCCCGCCCGCCGGCGGCGGAATCAACGACGTCTTCCCCGCGTGGTGGAAGAACAACACTCGAGCTCACCCCGCCCTCTCCCCCGCCGACGGAGGAGGAGGCGGGGCAACCGAGGCCAAGCAGGAGGCGGCACCTCGTCGGTTGTCGAGCGAGTCGACAGCACCGGCACCCCAACGGGGGGCACGTCGGGCATCGACCTCGCGTTTGAGACGAAGACGAGCGCCGTCTCCCCGCAACACGCCAATCCCAAGCAAACGGACGACGCCAGCACGCTCGTGAAAGGCTTGCTGGGCGTCACCCTCGTACATGAGACGACGGTGCAGTCAGTCCCTGACGTGACTTCGTCACCGCCCGTCGACCAAGAGGTACCCACCGATTCCCATCTCACGCCCTTTGGATTCAGCCTCGACCCACCAAGCGACTTCGCTTTGGCGGACGCTCTCGTAGAGGCGAGTCCAAACCCTCTGGGGTTTCGTATGCGGTCACCCTGGGACCGGCTGACGGACGTCTCGACCTACGGGCCCTCGGGGTCCGAGGAAGATGACGTGCCCGACTTCTGTTGGGGTTTCTCCGGACTTGGTAACCCCAGTGCCATGCGGGACTTCATGACCGCATGCGACTACTGCCTTTCCGACTGTTCCGACGGTAGCCGCAGCCTCGGCGACGAGGACTGTGTCCCAAGTCGTGAATGTTTCCACGTCGATCTAGGGGGTCCCTCCGAAGGCAACCATCTTGGTATGTCGGAGAACGGTGATCTCCTTAGGCCTGTGCCTCGCGTTGACATCCTACGGGAGCTAGCTGTGGTCCCCGTTCAGGCGGGGGGTCATGACCCACAGCTCGAGCAAATCCGCGGGGTGCAGGCCAGGCTCGACGAGGGAGAAGGAACACTTGAGCCGATCCGCCGGGACATCGGACAGGAATGGGCGGGCCAACCTCCGGCCGGAGAAGTGCGCCATCTACCCCAGGGTATCCAGCACCGCATTGCCGACGATGTCAGGGTAAGGCCGCCACACGCTTCCAGTGGAGTCGGCCAGAACCTGGCTGCAGCAGCAATGCTTCTCTGCGCGATGCCGGAGCCATCAACCACCGAGGGGCGGCGGATTCAGGGAGAGCTCAAGAATCTCCTGGAGGGCGCCGCGGTCCGATGGGCCGAAAGCTCCACCTCCCGAAGGCAGGGGTACCCCTCGGAACATCGCGCCGCGACTTCCCGATTCATGCGGGAAGCCTCGGTCCACACCGAGCGCACGCGCGACACAGCGCCTGCGGCCCCGGGTCGCCTCGGCAATGAGCACCATCACCGCGACTGTCGGGCCCACCTCGACGAGAGGGTGCGCCGAGGCTACCACCACAGGTGTGGGGGACGCTACGACAGCGGGGAGGATCAGAGTCCCTCGCCCAAACCACCCGGTCCGCAGGATTTCAGCCGCGCCATACGACGGGCGTCGTTCCCGACCCGGTTCCGACCCCCGACTACTATCACAAAGTACTCGGGGGAGACGAGACCGGAACTGTGGCTCGCGGACTACCGGCTGGCCTGCCAACTGGGTGGAACGGACGATGACAACCTCATCATCCGCAACCTCCTCCTGTTCCTCTCCGACACCGCTCGCGCCTGGTTGGAGCACCTGCTTTCGGGGCAGATCTCCAACTGGGACGACCTGGTCCAAGCCTTCGCCGGCAATCTCCAGGGCACGTACGTGCGCCCTAGAAACTCCTGGGACCTCCGAAGCTGCCGACAGCAGCCGGGAGAGTCTCTCCGGGACTACATCCGGCGATTCTCGAAGCAGCGCACCGAGCTGCCCAACATCACTGATTCAGATGTCATCGGCGCGTTCCTCACCGGCACCACCTGCCGCGACCTGGTGAGCAAGCTGGGTCGTAAAACCCCCACCAGGGCGAGCGAGCTGATGGACATCGCCACCAAGTTCGCCTCCGGCCAGGAGGCGGTTGAGGCTATCTTCCGGAAGGACAAGCAGCCCCAGGGCCGCCCACCGGAAGATGCCCCCGAGGCGTCAACTCAGCGCGGCGCCAAGAAGAAAGGCAAGAAGAAGTCGCAAGCGAAACGCGACGCCGCCGACGCGGACCTTGTCGCCGCCGCCGAGTACAAGAACCCTCGGAAACCCCCCGGAGGTGCCAACCTCCTCGACAAGATGCTCAAGGAGCCGTGCCCCTATCATCAGGGGCCCGTCAAGCACACCCTTGAGGAGTGCGCCATGCTTCGGCGCCACTTCCACAGGGTCGGGCCACCCGCGGAGGGTGGCAGGGCTCGCGACGACGACAAGAAGGAAGATCACCAGGCAGGAGAGTTCCCCGAGGTCCGCGACTGCTTCATGATCTACGGTGGGCAAGCGGCAAACGCCTCATCTCGGCACCACAAGCAAGAGCGTTGGGATGTCTGTTCGGTGAAGGTGGCGGTGCCAGTCTACCTAGACTGGTCCGACAAGCCCATCACCTTCGACCAAGCCGACCACCCCGACCACGTGCCAAGCCCGGGGAAATACCCGCTCGTTGTCGACCCCATCATCGGCGACGTCAGGCTCACCAAGGTCCTCATGGACGGAGGCAGCAGCCTCAACATCATCTACGTCGAGACCCTCGGGCTCCTACGTGTTGATCTATCCTCGGTTCGGGCAGGCGCTGCGCCTTTCCACGGGATCATCCCCGGGAAGCGCGTCCAGCCCCTCGGACAACTCGACCTTCCTGTCTGCTTCGGAACACCCTCCAACTTCCGAAGGGAGACCCTCACGTTCGAGGTGGTCGGGTTCCGAGGAACCTACCACGCAGTATTGGGGAGGCCATGGTACGCGAAGTTCATGGCCATCCCCAACTACACCTACCTCAAGCTCAAGATGTCGGGCCCCAACGGGGTCATCACCGTCGGCCCCACGTACAAACACGCGTTCGAATGAGATGTGGAGTGCGTGGAGTACGCCGAGGCCCTCGCCGAATCCGAGGCCCTCATCGCTGACCTGGAGAGCCTCTCTAAGGAGGTGCCAGACGTGAAGCGTCACGCCGGCAACTTCGAGCCAGCGGAGACGGTTAAGTCCGTCCCCCTCGACCCCAGCAGCGACGCCTCCAAGCAGATCCGAATCAGCTCCGAGCTCGATCCCAAATAGGAAGCAGTGCTCGTCGACTTTCTCCGCGCGAACGCCGACGTTTTCGCGTGGGGTCCCTCGGACATGCCCGGCATACCGAGGGATGTCGCCGAGCACTCGCTGGATATTCGAGCCGGAGCCCGACCCGTCAAGCAGCCTCTGCGCCGATTCGACGAAGAAAAGCGCAAAGCCATAAGCGAGGAGATCCACAAGCTAATGGCGGCAGGGTTCATCAAAGAGGTATTCCATCCCGAATGGCTTGCCAACCCTGTGCTTGTGAGAAAGAAAGGAGGGAAATGACGGATGTGTGTAGACTACACTGGTCTAAACAAAGCATGTCTGAAGGTTCCCTACCCTCTGCCTCGCATCGATCAAATCGTGGATTCCACTGCTGGGTGTGAAACCCTGTCTTTCCTCGATGCCTACTCAGGGTATCACCAAATCAGGATGAAGGAGTCCGACCAGCTCGCGACTTCTTTCATCACGCCCTTCGGCATGTACTGCTATGTCGCCATGCCGTTCGGCTTGAGGAATGCGGGTGCGACTTACCAGCGGTGCATGAACCATGTGTTCGGCGAACACATTGGCCGGACGGTCGAGGCCTACGTCGATGACATCGTAGTCAAGACGAGGAAAGCCTCCGACCTCCTTTTCGACCTTGAAGTGACATTCTGATGTCTCAAGGCGAAAGGCGTGAAGCCCAATCCCGAAAAGTGTGTCTTCGGTGTACCCCGAGGCATGCTCTTAGGGTTCATCGTCTCCGAGCGGGGCATCGAAGCCAACCCGGAGAAGATCGCGGCCATCACCAGCATGGGGCCCATCAAGGACTTGAAGGGCGTACAGAGAGTCACGGGATGTCTTGCGGCTCTGAGCCGCTTCATCTCCCGTCTCGGTGAAAGAGGTCTGCCTCTGTACCGCCTCTTAAGGAAGGCCAAGTGCTTCACTTGGACCCCTGAGGCCGAGGAAGCCCTCGGGAACCTGAAGGCGCTCCTCACAAACGCGCCCATCTTGGTGCCCCCCGCTGCCGGAGAAGCTGGCTAAAATAGCCTCGGGGCGAACAACGGTTCCCCCGGACGTCTTCTCCCGAGACCTGCATCAACCCTCCGTCAAGATCGACGACACGCCCGAGCCCGAGGCACCCTCGGCCCAGCCCGGGGTACCCTCGGCTCAGTCCGAGGCACCCTCGGCTCGTCCTGAGGCACCCTCAGCTCGGCCCGAGGCACCCTCGGTTCAGCCCGAGGTACCCTCGGCCCCCGAGGGTGAGGCACTGCGCGTCGAGGAGGAGCGAAGCGGGGTCACGCCTAATCGAAACTGGCAGACTCCGTACCTGCAATATCTCCACCGAGGAGAGCTACCCCTCGA
The DNA here is from genome assembly GCF_902167145.1 of Zea mays. NCBI lineage: Eukaryota > Viridiplantae > Streptophyta > Magnoliopsida > Poales > Poaceae > Zea > Zea mays. The sequence continues at coordinate 234,259,666 of NC_050096.1, read as the reverse complement.
CCGGGCCGAAGCTCGTTGGTTGGCGCGACGCGCCAAGTCGTTCGTCTTGCTGGGAGATGGGAAGGAGCTCTACCACCGCAGCCCCTCAGGCATCCTCTAGCGATGCATTTCCATCGCCGAAGGCCAGGAGCTCCTACAAGAGATACACTCGGGGGCTTGCGGCCATCGCGCAGCACCTCGAGCCCTTGTTGGAAACGCCTTCCGACAAGGTTTCTACTGGCCGATGGCGGTGGCCGACGCCGCTAGAATCGTCCGCACCTGCGAAGGATGTCAGTTCAACGCGAGGCAGACCCGCCTGCCTGCTCAGGCTCTGCAGACGATACCCATCACCTGGCCTTTTGCTGTGTGGGGTCTGGACCTCGTCGGCCCCTTGCAGAAGGCACCCGGGGGCTACACGCACCCCCGGGGAAGGGCTGTTCGTCATCGCCAAAGTTCTGAAGCCCGGAACAAACAAGCTGGCCGACAGTCAAGGCGAGGTCTACACCAACACTTGGAACATCCAACAGCTACGTCGCTTCTACCCTTAAGATGTTTTCAAGTTGTTCGTATACCTCCTTCCCATGCAAAATTTGGTCATCAAGGAAGGTTCAGCCTTGCCTCGGCAAAGCCCGACCCTCCCTCGGGAGCTAAAAAGCCGGGCTGCATGATGAAAATCCTTGAAGCCGAACGATGGCTGAAAGGTACCAACTCCCACGGAGTTGCGTTCCTCCAACGACAAGGCGGAAGGACTGCGGGTGTCCCCCATCCGGGGGCTCGGAAGGTGGAAAGACACGATGCATAAGGGAGCGCAAAGACATGGTCGCCTTTCAAGGGGGTCACCCTCCTTTTAAAGGCGACTCTCCCTACTTGCGTCCCCAGCCGTCGTGGGCTGAGTCTTCTCCAACACGCTCCAAGGTCCCCCCCCTACGGCGCGGGGGCTGGGTCCCACGCGTCATGCAAGCTGGCCCAGAGCAGAAGAAGCCAAACCGTCGCGCGCGGTGCATGCAACCGCCCAGTGGTTACGAGCATTCCTCCACTTTCGCCCAGACCAGCGGGCGAAAGGGCGGGCAGCCATGCAGGCGGCATGCAACCGCGCCAAGTGGGCGCGCCCCTCCGACTTCCAACGCACCCAGCATGGGGGCCCACGCCCACGCGTCATGCAACCGGCGCGCCGGTCGCTAAGTGCAAGCAACTGCACCGCCACTCGCACCACTGCCACGCCTCCTCGACTGCGGAACTAGTACCGCGACTCGAGGCAACCCTGCGTACGACCCAGCAGTGCCAGCCAGGCGCGACGGTCAATACGGCCAAAAATGGGCCGGCAGTAATGGCGGTGGCAGGCGGGCGGGAGCAGCGGTCACGTCGTCAGCCAAGCTTACGTCCCATCCTGGGGCAGTGAGAGAACCCTCTCTCACGGTGTGAAGACGGCGCGCCCGTGTTCCGTTCCTCGAACGGCTCGCGCACGCGCAACGGCCGCCCCGCGAGCCGCTCGCTCCGTCGCATTAACTCCGCGGCGGGAAAGGCGGCGCCTCTGGCAGGGGAAGCGAGCGACGCTTCGCCTTCGCCATAATGACCGCGTCAAAAGAGGTACGCCACGTCATTCGATTTCGTATCCTTTTCCTTTTTCCTCTTTCTCTCTCTTACAACAGGGACCAGGAAAGGGGATACCCCAAAAAGGATCCTTCTCCGTGAAGGAAATAGGCTCCGAGCCTCCCTACTGATTAGAGGTTCGAAGGCTGGCCCCTGGGAGGGGTTCAACAGCCGCCTCAGAGCGCGTGGGCTCCACACCCACTACTGGTCAGAGGTTCGAAGGCCGGCCCCTCGAAAGGGTTCAACGGCCGCCTCAGGCCACTCGGGCTCCGCGCCCAATACTAATCAGGGGTTCGTAGGCTGGCCCGCGAAGGGTTCACAGCCGCCTCAGACATAGAGCGAGGGATGACCCTGGGTACGTTCGATACATAACCGAGGCTCGGGCTACGCTCCCGAGGTACCCTAGGACCTTTCCGAGACCAGCGGGAACGATCTTGTAACGGAATCCCATCAGAGGGAGGCATCGAGCCCTCGGACCCCGTCGACAGGGGACCGGGTCCGGCAGATCACCTGCAGGTACTTTTGAGCGCGCCTCCGGGCCTCTAGCCGACCCCTAACAAATGGGGCACGAGCGTCCACTCAGATTACCCGCCAGCAGCTCACCGGAGACACCATGTTCGGCGCCCTCTGAGGGCAACATGGCGCTTTCCCCCCTCCTCCTTGCGGAAAGGCGACGCAGGGGCGTATGTTAAAAAGTCGAGTCTGTCCTTGACCGTCCTCTCGCCCTGTGCGGAGGCTCGGGGGCTGCTCTCGCAAACCCGGCTCCGGCCAAACCGTTGACAGCGTCAACATACCAGCCCGAGAACTTGGGACCCGACCGTGCACCCGGGCTACGGCTAGCTCGCATGAGGGAACGACCAGACCAGCCGAAGCATTGCGCGAGGCATTAAGACCTCGGAGGAGTCAAACCACTCCTCCGAGGCCTCGGGGGCTACACCCGGCGGGTGCGCTCGCGCGCACCCACCGGAACAAAACGCAACCGAGAAAGGCTGGTCCCCTTGCAAAAAAGTGCGACAAAAGCCTCCAAGCGAGTGTTAACACTCCCTTCGAGGCTCGGGGGCTACTGTCGGGGACCATAATTAGGGGTACCCTCAAGACTCCTAATTCTCAGCTGGTAACCCCCATCATCACAAAGCTGCAAAGGCCTGATGGGTGCGACTAAGTCAGGGATCGGTCCATTCGAGGGACTCGATCACGCCTCGCCCGAGCCTAGCCTCGGGCAAGGGCAGCCGACCCCGGAGGATCTCCGTCTTGCCCGAGGCCCCCCTCCAGCGACGAACATACTTCCGGCTCGCCCGAGGCCCAGTCTTCGCCAAGAAGCAACCCTGGCCAAATCGCCACGCCAACCGACCAAATCACAGGGGCATTTAATGCAAAGGTGGCCTGACACCTTTATCCTGACGCACGTCCTCCAGTCGACAGAGCCGAAGTGACCGCAGTCACTTCGCTGCTCCACTGACCGGCCTGACAGAAGGACAGCGCCGCCTGCGCCGCTCCAACTGTTGTGCCACTCGACAGAGTGAGGCTGACAGGCAGTCAGGCCCAGCCTCAGGCACCATAGGAAACTCCGCTTCGCCCGACCCAGGGCTCGGACTCGGGCTCAGCCCCGGAAGACGGCGAACTCCGCTCCGCCCGACCCAGGGCTTGGACTCGGGCTCAGCCCCAGAAGACGGCGAACTCCGCTCCGCCCGACCCAGGGCTCAGACTCGGGCTCAGCCCCGGAAGACGGCGAACTCCGCTCCGCCCGACCCAGGGCTCGGACTCGGGCTCAGCCCCGGAAGACAGCGAACTCCGCTCCACCCGACCCAGGGCTCGGACTCGGGCTGAGCCCCGGAAGACGGCGAACTCCGCTCCGCCCGACCCAGGGCTCGGACTCGGGCTCAGCCCCGGAAGGCGGCGAACTCTGCTCCGCCCGACCCAGGGCTCGGACTCGGGCTCAGCCCCGGAAGACGGTGAACTCCGCTCCGCCCGACCCAGGGCTCGGACTCGGGCTCAGCCCCGGAAGACGGCGAACTCCGCTCCGCCCGACCCAGGGCTCGGACTCGGGCTCAGCCCCGGAAGACGACGAACTCCGCTTCGCCCGACCCCAGGGCTCGGACTCAGCCCTGGCCTCCGCCGACGGTCTCCGCCTCGCCCGACCCAGGGGCTCAGACTCGACCTCGGCCTCGGAAGACAGACTCGACCTCGACCTCGAAGGAGCCTCCACGTCGCCCAACCTAGGGCACGGACCGACCACGTCAACAGGAGGCGCCATCATTACCCTACCCCAAGCTGACTCAGGCTACGGGGAACAAGACCGGCATCCCATCTGGCTCGCTCCGCCAGACAAGTAATGATGGTGCCCCGCACGCTCTATGACAACGGCGGCTCCCAGCCCCCTTACGGAAGCAAGAGGACGTCAGCAAGGACTCGACTACCCTGACAGCTGTCCTTCCGCCAGGCTCCAGCGCTCCTCCGACGGCCACGACACCACACGAACCGGGTGCCAAAACCTCTCCGGCTGCCACGGTGGCATGTACTTAGGGCGCTAGCTCTCCTCCGCTAGACACGTTAGCACTCTGCTACACCCCCCATTGTACACCTGGATCCTCTCCTTACGCCTATAAAAGGAAGGACCAGGGCCCTCTTACAGGAGGTTGGCCGCGCGGGGAAGAGGACGGGACAGGCGCTCGCGTGAGACCGCTCGCTCCCCTCCCGCGTGGACGCTTGTAACCCCCTACTGCAAGCGCACCCGACCTGGGCGCGGGACAAACACGAAGGCCGCGGGATTTCCACCTCTCTCTCTCTCGCTCCGGCTGCCTTCTTCCCCCCTTCGCGCTCCGGCTCGCGCCGACCCATCTGGGCTGGGGCACGCGGCGACATCTTCACTCGTCGGCCCAGGGACCCCCCGGTCTCGAAACGCCGACACTAATGTTTAATGGTTAAAACATCATATTGAGCAGTATCGAACTTCTAAGACCGATGCATATGAAGCTATTAATGACTTTGATGAGCTTGATAAGTTGGGTAGTTTTCACGTTGGCTGGAACATTGTAAAAGGTTGATATTGGGGATGGCTATGTGTTTAGGTTGATGTTTATAAATCAAAACTTGAAAGCTGATTAATTATGAGTTAGTCATGCTTCTTAAGAAGTATGTTGATTGTTTTTCATGGAGTTATACTGAGATGCCTAAATTAAGTTGAGAGATTTTTTAGCATCGATTGGCCATTAAACCGGGATCTAAGCCTCATAAATGACATCCTCGCCACTTTAACTCTATAATATATGACTACATTAAGGTGTAGATTAATTGGTTGTTTGAAGAGGGGTTTATTAAGGCATGCAAATATGTAAAGCGGGTCTCAAATATTGTGCTAGTTGAGACAAGATACTCTAGAAAGTTGAGAGTCTGTATTGATTTTAGATATTTGAATAGAGATGCTCCAAAATATATGAATATATTGTTATTATAATCGACACGCTTATTAATGAAGCTTTAGGACATTAGATTTTTAGTTTTATTGATGGTAACACAAGGCTATAATCAAATTTTTATGCCTGAAGTGGACATGCCTAAAATTGCCTTCATATAACCTTGGTTTGTTAGTCTCTTTGATTGGGTTGTGATGATATTTGGATTGAACAATCTAGACGCTAACTATCAATGTGCTATGAATTTGTTTTTCCATGATTTGATTGGTGTGGTCATGTAAGTCTATGTTGATGATATTGTGATTAAATCAGTTGTCCATATATCTCATTTGGCTGAAATGTGCCTTGCATTTGCGAAGAGATGCTTGTATGGTTTGAAGATGAACCAACTCGAATGTGATTTTGGTGTATTGACAGAAAGTTCTTGGGCTTTATTATTCATAATAAAGTCAAAAAGATTGATCCTAAAATCATAGAGACTATCAAGAGAGTTTAGGCCTACATAAAAAAGGGCTTGCAAACATAACTAGGAAAGATGAACTACTTGAGAAGATTTGTTGCAGAACTGATCAATATATTATTCCTTTACCCATATACTCTAGTTAACAGCTAAATGTGATTTACTTGGGGTAGAACAACAAGAGACATTTGAAAAGGTAAAGAAATATTTGCCATCGCCACCAATTCTTGTGCACCTAGAAGATGAGTTCCTTTTAGATTATAAATTGCTACTAAAGAAAAGATCATCAGTGTTGTTTTGACACAAGAAGATGAAAAGACAGAATATGTGATTGCTTATATGACACAAATATTCTTGATCATGTAACAATGTACGTCCAACTTATGATTGATGTTTTGTACTATGTTTGTGCTAAGATGAGATATTATTTGTTGTCTAGTAAATGTGTCTTTGCTTGACAAGCTGATGTAATTAAGCACATGTTATATCGACCAATCGTTATTGGAAGGATTGAAAAATAGTCATACACATTAATTGAGAATGATTTGACTTAAACAATTGAAAATATTAAAATGTCAAATTATCCCGAATTCCATTGTTGAACACGGTATAGATTTAGGAGATGAGATCGATTACCTAACTTCTCTGGGAGAGGTTCATGAAGGCATTTGTGGTACACATCAATTGACTCAAAAGATGAAGTTGTTATTGTGTAGGGCTAGTTTTTATTGGCCTACTATGATGACTGATTGTTTTGTTACTACAAAGGTTGTGAAAGTGCCAATGGTTTGAAAATATTCAACTTATATCTGTTGTTATGCTTCATCCTATTATGGCCTATTTCATGGTTGGGGTTTATATTTCATTGGCCACATTCATCAATCATCATCAAAGGAGCATAACTTTGTCTTGGTTGCTACATAATACTACAATAAATGGACTAAAATTGTTCCCTTAAAGAATATGACACTCAAGGTGGTAATTGGGTTCATTACTAAAAATATCATGCATAGATTCGACATCCCTCAAACATTAACTATGAAACAAGGGACATCATTTGTGCCAAAATAGATACGAGATTTTATCAAATTATATAAGATCAAACTACCCAATTTATCTACTATGCTCTAGCTAATGGCCATGATGAGCCTAGTAACAACTTTGATCAAGCTTATAAAAAATAATATTGAGAATAATTCAAGATGGTGGCATGAGGTTTTGTTTAAGGCTCTATATGGGAACATCGTCTATCTATACATTGTGTTGCTAAAGTTACTCCCTTTGAGATGGTATATGGACAAGAGGCAGGGTTACCTATCGAGGTGAATTTGGATGTATATAGGCTTGCTAAACAAAATAAATTATCTATTGTTATGTATCATGATTCGATGATGGGAAATATTGATGAGGTGTTGTGCAAGAGATTAAAGGCTCTCAAGGATAAGAAGAAAGACACGGCTTGAGTTGCTCGAGCATACAATAAGGAAGTCAAGAACAAGTTGTTCCAAGTTGATAGTGCGGAAAACCATACTACCAATTGGAGCAAAAAGCAACATGTTTGGCAAGCGGTCACCAAGTTGGGAGGGTCCTTATAAAGTGATCAAATTAATATTTAATAACTCATATATGTTGAAAATGTTGCAAGGTGGTAGTCTTCCTAGAGCAATCAAAGAAAGGTACTTGAAAAGGCATTTTCCAAGTGTTGGGCAAGAAGCCTAGAGTACTTTCCAAATAATGGCATGTACTTGTATCGCCTTTAGCACAAATAAGGTTGATGTATGCATGTACTTATATTTTTCAAGTGTTGGATAAGAAGCCTAGATGCTAGATAGCCAATGAGTTGGACATCATTGCTATTAGTACTTCTATGTTTTTTGGTTTACACATTATTCACATAAAAATGAGAGGGTATATGTTGACACACAAATATTTCCCAATATAAAGATTGGATTACACCATCGATCATAAAGCGAAAAGAAGAAAAGATGGTGTAAACCCTAACGAAGTTGATTAGGCCAACCGGGGATGGTGGCATCGGTGGAGCGGGTGGGCTTGAACCCCCCTACCGCTCCTGAGCTAGTGGAGCCCCCTAAAGCCCTTCCTAAAATTTAAAATGTACATAGTATAACGTAAAAAAGACCGAGATGTAAAAAATTATTGGGCCACTAATTTTAGATCTTACCATCAAAAGCTTAATACTAACAACAAACTTATCCCCAATTCTCCAGTTCCCTGCACATCACATCGCTCTCTCCTGGTCCCCTGCATGCCACTCCCTCTCTCTCTCTCTCTCTCTATACTCCACTGCACTGCCATTCCCGCACGACGCTCTCTGTCCTACGCCGTTACACACATGTGGCATGTGCCCTATAGCCTGTGTTGTTGCGGCCTATCGGCCTACTGCAGCACTGACACATCTCTTGCCCCTGTCTATTCGTGATTTAACCTTTTGGTATGGATAAATTGCATGCTATATTTTCCATTATGTATATTATAATTTTCATCGTTTTATCGATGTTTCAATATAAGATTACTTTATACTATTATATTTATTTATTGTGTGTGGTTTAGTCAGATTATGTCGATGTAGTGGTTTAGTTGGGCCCCTCCTAAAAATTTTCTAGCTTCATCCTTGTGGGCAGCCACCAAACCCGACCAAGCTAGGTTCTCAAAGTCAACCAGGCCACCCTCAAAAGCTAGCCAGACCGACTTCCTATTGCTAGACCAACTACAGTGCATGTCTCCCATGAATTCTAGTCATCTAATTTTCAAAGTCGGCTAGGCCAACTTTTCTGGAGTTTCAAACCGATCCGTTTTTAAATCAATTTTTGATGTGGAAACTTAGAGAACATGTTTTGAAGTTGTTTCCTATATGGATAAGAACCACCTCCTCTATATATGAGATGATCAAACTGCTTGAGATATCCAACATCCAGTGAATTAAAAATGCATCTACTATCTCTTTTATCATTTTCACTTAATCCTGTTGTCGGTCATGTCTCTTGATGATATTTGACGGTGTTCTAGGCTGATCCCCGGACAACCTCTACGTGTTCATCTTTGAGAGATCTTCTCGGGAGGCGTTTGAAAATCTATCGACGAAGAATATAATCAACATCGGTTTTATCGGTCTCTAGATCAGTTTTGTCGGCCCGCTATGTTCCTTGTTGCGTTTAAGATCGTGTGTCGACTGCGAGCGTGTTAGCCCTTACTGGTATGGTGATCCGAATCTGTTGTGACGTCAACACTATATCTCCTCTTACAATTAACATATAAATAGCCAAGTTTGTGACAACTTTAAGCAGGTAATAGTTGGGTTACAAGTCAAGGTGTAACTGAGGTTTATGCTGTTAGTTTATGGGTGCACAATGATATTTTCTACTATTATAATACATGGTAATATCTGTTAGTTTCTATGAACAGAGAAGATGTATATTGTCTACCAAAATGAACAGCGAAGATGCATTATTCTGCTCAAGATTAATAGTAGATCCAGCCAAAAGTTATATATAACTTCCTTGCTCCAAAAAAATAAGCGCCAGCTTTGACGGCACAACATAACATATTTTTCAGGTCAAGTGGAGGCCCAAAGGCCGTAGTAGGCCCTGCTCACGTGATTAGCATGACAAGATCTCTGACTAGGTGAACGATGATCCAACAAATATGGCCTGTGTGTGAGACAAGAACCGAAGACATGTCCCCTCGGAGCTGATCGCACACCGCGGGCCCATCGTACGAGACCGAATCGTAGATAATGGCGCGGCGCAGCAAATCAGCGACATGGGGGTCCACGACCGATCGAGCTAGGCCGGCCGAATTTTTTTGTTTTTGAGTCCTTTTTGTGTCAAAAATTTCCAATTAGACCCCCAGAAAACTTAAATGCAATTTTGGACCCATTTCTCGGCGCCATGAGCTATGGCGCCGAGTTTACACATCTCGGCGCCATAGATCTTGGCGCCGAGCTACCTGCCGCGCTGTCGTCCACGAGCTGACGCGGCATCGACGTGGCACCGAGCTCGGCGCCAAGATCTATGGCGCCGAGCTCGAATATATAACCACAAAGCTTGTCTAGCTCAGTTGGCAGAGCACAAGGCTCTTAACCTTAAGGTTGTGGGTTCGAGCCCCATCGTGAACATATTTTTTTGTCTTTGTCACTGATTTGTTTTTTATTGTCCAGATTTTTTTGTTTATGCCGCTGATTTGTCCGTGCGTTCAATATTTTTTGTGACGGTGCGTGGGAGAAATACATACATATTACACACTTTCTTTCCGGCCAAAGTGGCATGCATGGCTGAAAATGCACGCACGCAGGAACGCACGACAGAAGCGGCGCCTTTTGGGGAAAGGCCATATGGGTTTGTGGCTCATCACAAACCAAAATAAATAAATAAAAAATAAAAAGTGAATGAACTTAGTGATATGGAATACTGAATTCTCATGCAACAAGATGACCTGATGGAGTATCTCCTTGATTAACTTTGATGGTTGTGTGGTAGTAGTGGCTTCTAGAATTAAATAAAGTTGCGTTATTAATAGATGATGCGTTATGTTGGTGTAATGGTACAATCATTTATGTTGTTGAGTGTGTTTATATATGTGCGCGAGAATGGATTCCACCCGGCTTTATTAATAGGTGAGGCCGGCCAGGCTGCTTCTTTTCGCTTTTATTTGGTGGAATGCACCTTCTGGAACAAGTAAACCGTAAGAGACAGAGCATCTCTGGGGGAGTTCAGGCGCAAGTTCGTGGCATGCATCTTGACCAGAACGCTAGCTACTTTAATTTCCGATGGTATCATCAGATGAGGGCCGTTCACGGTTTACAAAACCGTTTTAGGTTACCGGAGGTAAATCGATGGAAAATCGATAAAAACAAAAAAAATCTGGACAATAAAAAATAAATCAGTGACAAAGACAAAAAATATTGAACGTGCGGACAAATCAGCGGCATAAACAAAAAAATCTGGACAATAAAAAACAAATCAGTGACAAAGACAAAAAAAAATATGTTCACGGTGGGGCTCGAACCCACGACCTTAAGGTTAAGAGCCTTGCGCTCTGCCAACTGAGCTAGACAAGCTTTGTAGTTATATATTCGAGCTCGGCGCCATAGATCTTGGCGCCGAGCTCGGTGCCACGTTGACGCCGCGTCAGCTCGTGAACGACAGCGCGGCAGGTAGCTCGGCGCCAAGATCTATGGCGCCGAGATGTGTAAACTCGGCGCCATAGCCCATGGCGCCGAGAAATAGGTCCAAAATTGCATTTAAGTTTTCTAGGGGTCTAATTGGAAATTTTTAACACAAAAAGGACTCAAAAACAAAAAATTCGGCTAGGCCGGCCGGCTGCGCTGCTCAGTCCACCGAAGCAGGCGCCGGTTTTTTTATTAGTGCAGAGTGGCAGACGATTATGCTGCTATCCCGATATGTTTACCGTAACAATATGCAAACATGCCGCGCCGGGCTAGTTTTACATCACACTATATGTACGCATCATGTAAAACAAAACAAGCGATCAGTGAATATTGATACAAAGAATGGAACAACGACGAAGGCCGGCCGGCAGGTTGTAGTGACCGGAAAATAAATCTTGCTCCAGTTGATCGATGCCGGCCTGCTCGCAGGTTACACAATTGCAATCGCCACTACTATAAAAGGGTCTATCTGTATCCGTTAATAACCGACTACAGTACCAAATTTTCAATCAGTACTGGGCAATTGAGACTAAGGACGTCAATCTGTATTGAAAAATAGATCTTTGTACCGATTCGTAGCTCCAAACAATACTAAAAGGATATAGCGCCAGCCACATGGGCATGCCCTCCAAGGAGGCAAAGATCTTTTAGTACCGGTTAGAGCCACTAATTTGTATTAAAGTGTCCACAGACTTTTTATCCTATACATTTACAATTAATATGGATGGATATTTAACATATATATTTGAATACATCAATTAATATTGTATATTAATATGTACAAATACATAGTAATTTGTGTTCACTAAAATAAATAGTAATATATATATATATATATATATATATATATATATATATATATATATATATATATATATATATATATATATATATATATATATATATATTGGGGCGAAGGCGCAACGCCCTCTCGCTCGATCGACTACACAGCAAAAACGGAACATGTCGGAGAAAAATCAAGTGAAGACTAAAGAGCGCGAAGACTGAAGAGCGAGAGCCCCACGACGGAGGGAGCGCACAGAGCGCACGAAGGCTTAGGCGCTCCCTCCGTCTCAGCGGACAATGGCAAAGGCCACCGCGACTACCGAAGGCTGAGCGCATGAAACGCGAAGACCACGTGTTGTTACCCGCTCGTTATTGTAATGGGGGTCGTATGTAACCGACCCGTGCTGCAGGGTCCCACTTGTAAGCCACTGTGTGGGTAGAGTTGATAGTGTGTATGTCCATGTATTTACTTAATCACGCTGTAATGACCCGCGATAACCCTTGGAAGGGGAATATTTCGAGATAACATAGGTAACCAGGGGCACAACCGTCTTTGACAGGGTGAAGTCGTCCCTTGGTTACCTAAATACCTCCGTACATCACCATTGCAGGGGACGGCAAAAACACTATTGCCCTAATACATTGTGTTAACCGGCATCAAACTATTTTCTGTTCTCCCACTGTTTGAGCTAATTTGATCATGTGTCAGCAAGTTCCAATATTTGGCACCCACCGTTCGTGCAACGAAAAATCATTCCCATGATGGCCCCCAAAAGAGCGACTTCGAAGGATGCCACTTCCATCGACAACGTAGCGAAGGCGGCCCTTCTAGCTGAAAAGAAAGGCAACGCTCCCCTTGCGGACGACATCCCTTAGGAGGCCTTCGACGACGAGGCCGTCAACAGTAAAAGACAACGACAAGACAATCTGCCTACGCCATAGGGCATTGCACACGTGCATCTTTGAGGGAGTACCTCAGGCACCCCCGCTAGGCTTCACCCCCTAGAGGCAGAAGACATCGTCGAAGACAGCAAAATCTTAGGCATTTCAGCCGAAGGCCAACTCAAGTTGTGAGCCCTTCGCATCAAGAACAATCATTTACAGAAACAGAAAGAAATACTTGCAGCCAAGCATCAGCACCATGCAAGCCAAGGTCAGACAGATGATATTAGATGAGGAGCAAAAGGCCAGAGAGATAGAACAACAAATCGCAGATATGTAAGGCGAAGACTCACACCAAATGCAGCAAAACCCTCCCTACATGCCAGTCATCACTCCAACCACTTTCCAGGGGATAAATTACCCTGATGAGCGAAGCCCACTTGCACCACAACTCCAGGCTTCACCTTGGCCTAGCAACTTCAGAGCAGGTACTTATCCCAAGTACAACGGTAGCATCGACCCAGCACAGTACATCATGAGCTACCAGGTTGCGGTCGCATCATCCGGAGGGGATGACGCCACTATGGCCAAATCTTTCATTTTAGCACTTGAAGGCATAGCCCTGACATGGTACACAAGACTGCCGCTACTATCAATCGATTCATGGAAAACCCTTCGCGACAAGTTCTTGTTAAACTTGCAAGGGTACAGGCCGAACAAAGATGCCCTGACAGAATTATCACTTTGCAGACAGCAGGAGAAAGAAACAATTCAGGAGTACTACAAAAAGTTCCTTCTGCTAAAGTCACAACTGCCATCTGTCGATGGCCACATAGCCATCCACTGCGCAATTAGTAGTCTTCGCGTCGGCGTCTTATACAGTCACTGCATAAGAGACCCACCCAAAAACTTGCAAGAGTTATATCGGCTATTCAAAAAATATGCCCGGTCAGAAGAGCTTCACCAACGAAAAGTCGAGTCACAGAGGAAACCCAAGGACACTCCGCGGTCCAACAGGACATGGGTCATACCTGCGCAGTCCGACTCCGGCCGACCAAACCGTAACAGTCCCAAGTGAACACTATCGCCAATCAACAGCAGACTGGAACACCGCTCGTCGCCACGAGTACCCCACGTAACAGGGCCGCGGCAGCAACCCCAGAGGCAGAGGCAAAGGCCGAGTCCCGCAACAGCGAAGGTTTTACTGTCTTTTTCATGGCAAAGACTCCACACCCCACCAGGGATTGCCCTGAAACCAAGGCCACCAAAGATAGGATTGCCAAAAATCAACCGGCTGAAAACCAACGAGTCATCGCCCACACCTACCACCCCCAACAATATCACCAGCGACAATTCCACAATGAACAATACCACCCCTACCAGCAAAACCATATGTACCAGCAACACCAAGAGATCCAAGGCCTCCCACCACCCCCACCAGTACCCATACAAGAAGACTTCACCGATCAACTCTTCCGTGGGACCATTCACATGATTACGGTGGATCGAGCGCAGACTTTGACACAAAACGGCAGAAGAAAGACCACTACCGAAGAGTCAATCATGTAGCCCTCACTAGACCAGTTGTTCAGACAAAATGGTCTCATATACCACTCACCTTCGACGCAAGAGACATCGACCTACGCAGTGCGCCACATGCAGATGCCATGGTGATCAACTGCCAAAAGGCAGTTCAATTCCACACAAATTCTATTTCTTAGGACTGAAAATATCCAAGGAAAGCTCACAGAGCATGTCAGTGCTGTGAAATATTAAGCAGAATTAGACCCAGGCAAATTTATGTCTTGTAGAAATTTCAGTATTAAGCATGTAATTAGCACATTAGCAATGCAACAGAAGAAAAAATTAAAATTGAATAAGACGAGCAATCCTGAGGATTCCATGATGAGAAAATGTGGCTGTTTGATGGGTTCCGTTAGCGTTACATACATAGTACTATGCGGCTGATTCTTTAGCTTTAAACCAATCCCAGCTATTCCACACCTCACACAGCTTCTACAAGCCTTTCCCACACTGAATTCTGATCTGCTATAGTTTCAAAGCTGCAAATGAGAAGAAAATATATCTCAGTATTTCGTGGTATAATCCAAGAAAAGGATGCTTGCTAGTGTTACCAAATGAAACTTGCCTGTAAAGTATTTCTTCTCCATTTATCACCTTCTTAGATATCCAATTGGGAGCCAGATCCTCTAAAATATGTAGCTGCTCTTCTATCTCTCCTATAAGTAAAAGATGATATAATCAGCACTGTTCACAAAATAACAAGTATAAATTGGAGTTGTTATAATGGTCATCATTACCCATCTGTTCTATCTCCAAGTTGTTGGCAAGAATATTATGGAAAAGCTCCTGTTTTGTAATTAGCGAATTCTTGATAGAATGAGAAATATCGCAGACGATGCCAAATGTGGAACGTAACGAAGCCATCTTTTCCTGGACACCCACTGGGTCTGCCAGATTGATTTTGTCTCTATCAGTAAAGAAGACAGGACCATTCTCCTTCAAGGAAAAAGATCGTATGGTCAGGAAATAACCGATAGACAAATGAACACTGTAGAAGAGCAGCTACATTCAATATAAGAAAAATAAGACAGGATCGTTCTCCTTCAAGGAAAAAGTTTCAAGTCTTCCAACTTTTACAATATAAGAAAAGGGCAGGAAGCAAGAAATCTATTAGTCATACACCATGGCTTACCTAGAAAATTAAGAGTGCATTTTTTCTATAGTGAATTTCTACAGGCAAAAAGAGAAACTGTCATTCTGGTATCACTATACCTCAGTGCATAAAATTTTTAGGCAAGATATTGCAGACCTTGAGTAGTCTGCTGGTTGGCTTGCTTCTACAGCATGAACAACTGCACTGCTAACATTCTAGGTACTACCTCCGTTCTCAAATATTTGTCGCCCGCTAGTTCATTTTTGAACTAAACCGCGACAAATAAAAAAGAACGGAGGGAGTATTATTGAACCGTTGTGTATGCCTGTTCTCTGAATTGCATAATTAAATGCAAGAATAGCTGTCCACAGTTATTCTGTTGTCGTGCTGCGCGCTAGGTTTTCACAGAAATCCATGCACAAGCATTTGTTTCTAGTTTATGTTATTGACTAATGACTATGGCATCTCTGATCTTGTAGCATGTAATTATGTGCTAATCCATACACAAAAAGATAAATACAAGTCTTCACAGAAATCCAGGCACAAGCATTTGTTGCTAGTTTATATTGTGGACTATGGCATCTCTGATCTTGTAGCATGTAATTATGTGCTAATCCATACAAAAAAAAGTTAAATACAAGTCTATGTGAAATGTGATGGATGGAAATCAATATACCTCTAATGACTTGTTGAAACTAGATGAATCTTCCGAGAGAATTCCAATTTTAGATGTAGCCACATGTTCCATTCTATCATGATAAGAAGGGCTTCCCCCTTCAAATTTTAAAGATGTATTTAGTGATCTGCGGGCAGAACTAGCTGAACGTGGTTCAGAAATGTGTCCACATGTGGCCTCAAGTTTCTCAAGTGGAGTGGGCAATTGCCTTTTGGGTGTCTGAGTTGCTGGTGTTTGAGCCAACAGTGGTGATTCTAAGGTCTCTTGTTTTGGCGTACCCTCTTGACAACGAGAGATCAAATGACGGCTTGGAGTAGCAGAAATTTCAGAGTTCACTGTAACTGAAGCATGTTTGTCTTGCTTTTTAGGGCTTCTGTTTGTTCCTTCTGTATCATAAGCACTCACAGAGCTCAGTTTTGTTGGATCAAGTAGCAATTGAGTCCTTTCAGCTCCATCAGTAATGACTTTCTGGGACATTAGCTTTCGAAAAGATTGTGGGAAGTGGGAAGCATTTGAGAATCCATCCTTAGTGGTGCCTTGCAGATGTGGCTCAGCAGCATGTCCATTATGTGATGCCTCAAGATTTAACTGGCCCCTTGACCTCAAGTTAAAGGGTTCTGGTAAGATTGCCTCTGGAATGTCTGTACCCTGCATAAATAGCAATTGTGACTAGAATACTGAGTGAATAAACAGTGAAGAACTACTAATGAACAACTACCCAATAAAGACCAATTAAATTTAGTACCTTATGATGAGCATCCAAAAATGTCAAAAGCTTCGAGTAAAAAGCATCGCAAATTGTCATGGATGGAGAGTGATCAGTACTTGTGTATTCCACAACATCCATTACAAGTATGATTTCCATATCAGCATACATGCATAGGCTTTTCTCGTCATGTAGAAGTACCCTCTTAATCTGGATTGCTTCTGGAAACAAATACTTCATTTGGGCCAAATGACAGTACGATAACTTCCTGCAATGCAGAAATATTATCACCCAACTGTAACAAACAGATAAAAAATATTCCACAGAGAAACTTTTGTCAAACACAGATATTTCTCCCGTAGTTATTACCTTTTTGCGAGTATTTCCACCTGGGTGGCAATATTATTAAATGTAGCCATCCTCTTCCGTAAGCGTAGCAACCTTATAGAACTCTCCATTCTATTAAAAAGATTCAGTAAATCCTTGTGCCTGACATTGTGAACAGGAAAGACAAGGTGAATAATCATGGTTAGGAAGCACACATATACATGAGATATTGAGATGAAAATAAAAATGGATCACTTCTCCAGAAGTTCAATGCTTCTTGATCTCTGAGATCGGCTCATGCCTGGCGAAATACTGTCATTATAGTCTTCATCATCTATGTCACCCTCATCTTCCAGGAACTGATTTGCAAATCTATCTTTGTACCTCTCTGCAAGTAAATTCCTTGCCAACGAACTCACAACAACCCCTTTGCTTCTAGATTCAAGCTTCTCTGGAGTGGGTGATTCAATTTTGCTTCCAGCATCTTCTGTGTCAACTTTCAACTTGTGCATAGTTGCAGGACTACTCGAACCATCATCATTAGACACTTGCGGTAATCCTTTCTCAAGGGCAAGCTGAGTAGCATCCCCCTCACTCATTTTTAGGTCACTGCACTACAATAATGGGATCATAAGTAATATACTCTAAACAAAATCAAACAATATTCATAGAAGTACATGGGTGAACTGCAGACAGTAGCACGGTACAACGTTATCAAAGAGTAGCAAACATCGACTTCTATGGTCATACTCGTCTGGTCAGACCTCTATTCCCTAGTAACACCACCAAGGCACTTCACAACCATCTAATCACAATCACTCCAGTATAAACTATTTACCAAAAAAATCACAAATTCTCTACTCGTAAAAATATACATGAATTAGGATCAATCCGTGCAAAATAAAAAACCAGGGGGTATACATCCACCAGAATTTTGTGGCAAGAATGTGAGGTGTCTAAAACTCTATGAAGGGAGCCTCAATAAAATAAAACGGTGAACCGAGATGCCTACAATCTAATATGGAGTTCGCTAAAAGAATGTGAAATTCTAGCTATCACTCCGTAAAAGTTAATACAGAAATCGGGTGGAGACATCTAGCGCAGTAACTAAAAAAATTGAGTGAACTGCTCACAAATTACGCCGAACCCTAGACATTAACCCACCACATAGCACAACACAAGTACACAACAGCTGACAAAACAAACCACCGCAACTCAAACCAACGCCTTGTGAATGCGGAGGCGAAACGAACACTCCGCCGGAGAGCGCGCGGGAGAGTGGCACAAGGAAAGCACCGTAAAATTCCTAAAGCACAAGCAAACAGAAGACCAGATCCTGAAAGTTTACCTACAGCTACAGCTCGTAGTGCGCTCGGTGTCTCAGATCCGGAGGACGTCCGAGAATCGGCGCTTCTGACGCAGGATTTTGCGGCGGGAGTCGGCGGTCGGCGGGCGGCGGAGGGAGTACGCCGTTGCGGAAGGGAGCGGGAGAAGCGAAACGGAGGAACGCTGCACTTTTCAAAAAAAAATGCGGGGCAAAGCTGCACAACTCGAGCCGTTCATTACTTCAAGCTTTCAGCCCACTTGTTCTATTGCTCCATCAAAGCCAACCCGTTCGGAAACCTATGACCTAGATGTTTTCCCTGCCCTCTCCAACAAACATTTCCTGTTCATACAGACTAGGGAGTAGGGATCATATACTCATGCCAGATTAGGAACTGTAGAATTGCATTTTCGGTGTGTTTGGTGCTCACATTGACGACTAAAACGGGTTCGTATATACGTAGTACGGTACTCTCTTCTTTAATTGTCCTAGTTTAATTTAAAAATAAATTAGGGGACGATAAATATTCGAGAACAGAGGTAGTAGTATGGTGCACGTATGTTACAACAGAACATAAATTATTCGTTAAGATATTAGTACACAACGATTGCAGGAAAATGAACAAGTCATTTATAATCAATATTGTAGTTCTAGACAATGTTTGAGAGAGCTCATGCTAACAATACGTTGGTCAGCCTCTGTAGAGCCTTGCAAAGTTAGTCGACGGAGTTGGACACCTTTCAGAGCATCACCCGAGATGCCCACAGGCAAGTCGGAAATGCACTGCTTGTCCGGGGTTGACCACGGGCGAGCCGTGACTGCGTATCTCGCCCGAGGATGGCCTCGAGCGAGTCGTGACTGGATCTCCCGCCCGGGGTTAGCCTCGGACGATTCATGACTGCGTCTCCCGCTCGGGGTTGGCCTCGGACGAGTCCAAAAATGTGATGGTTGTTCGGGGTGGGCCTCGGACGAGCTGTGATTGCATCTCCCACTCAGGGTTGGCCTCAGGCGAGCCGTGACTGCGTCTCCCGCCTAGGTTTGGCCTCAGGGGAGTCGTGACTGCGTCTCCCGTTCGGGGGTGGCCTCAGGCGAGTCAGAAATGTGCTGCTTGTCTGGGGTTGGCCTCGAGCGAGCTGTGACTGCGTCTCCCACCCGGGGTTGGCCTCGGGCGAGTCGTGACTGGATCTCCCGCACGAGATTGGCCTCGAGCGAGTCGTGGCTGCGTCTCCCGCCCAGTGTTGGCCTCGGGAGTTAGGCACCATGGAGAGTTGGTCGACGGAGTTAGGCACCTTCCGAAGCATCACCCGAGATGCCCTCGAGCGAGTCGGAAATGCGCTGCTTGTCCAGTTTTTGGCCTCAGGCGAGCCATGACTGTGTTCCCGCCTGAGGTTGGCCTCGGGCGAGTCAGAAATGTGATGCTTGTCCGGGGTTGGCCTCGGGCGAGCCATCGTTGCGCTCCCACCAGAGGTTGGCCTTAGGCGAGTCGGGACTACGTATCCCGCCCGGGATTGGCCTTGGGTGAATCGTGAGTGGATCTCCCGCCCGAGATTGGCCTCGAGCGAGTCGTGACTGCGTCTCCTGCCTGGTGTTGGCCTTGGGTGAGTCATGACTGCGTCTCCCACCTGGGGTGGCCATGGGCAAGTTCATCGGTGGAGAATTGGTCAGCAGGTCCGCCTTTGGACCTTGGTCGGCGGAGAGTTGGTCAGTCGGTCCTCCTTCAAGAGTTGGTCGGTGGAGTTGGTCGGCAGAGTTTGGCACCTTCCGGAGCATTGCCTAAGATGCCCTCGGGAGAGTCGGAAATGCTCTTCTTGTCCAGTTTTGTCCTTGAGCGAGCCATGATTGTGTCTCCCGCCCGAGGTTGGCCTCGGGCGGGTCGTGAGTGTGTCTCCCACCCAGGGTTAGCCTCGGGTGAGTCGTGAATGCGTCTCCTGCCCGAGGTTGGCCTCGGGCGAGTCATGACTGGGTCTCCTGCACGGGGTTGGCCTCGAGCGAGTCGTGACTAAACCTCGGGCGCGTCATGATTGTGTCTCCCGCCCGGGGTTAGCCTCGGCCAAGTCGTGATTGCATCTCCCCCCGAGGGGGGTGGCCTCGAGCGAGCCAAAAATGTGATGGTTGTATAGGTTGGCCTCGAGCGAGCCGTTACTGCGTCTCCCGTCGTGGTTGGCCTCGGGCGAGTCATGAGTGCATCTCCCATCCGGGGATTGCCTTGGGCGAGCCGTGAGTGCGTCTCCTACCCGGCGTTGGCCTCGGGCGAGTCGTGACTGTGTCTCCCATCCGGGGGTGGCCTCGGGCGAGTCAGAAATGTGCTCTCTGAGAACACCTAGAGGGGGGTGAATAGGTGATCCTGTAAAAACTTAAAACTTAAAGCCACAAAACTTGATTAAGTGTTAGCACAAAGAAATCAAGTGGCTAAGGACCGAGCTCTTGTGAAACACAATAGTCACAGGAGAACAAGCACAAGAGACACGATGGTTTATCCCGTGGTTCGGCCAAGTACAACACTTGCCTACTCCACGTTGTGGCGTCCCAATGGACGAGGGTTGCACTCAACCCCTTTCAAGTGATCCAAAGATACACTTGAATACCACGGTGTTTTCCTTTCTTTCACTATATCCCGTTTGCGAGGAATCTCCACAACTTGGAGCCTCTCGCCCTTACAAATGATGATCTCAAAGAAGCACGGATGTAAGGGAGGGAAAAGCAACACACACAAGTCTCAAAACCAACAGTACAAACACGCACACTAGTCGCAACTTGAGCTCTAAGTTCACACACGGAGTTCTCAACTCAAGAGGAGCTCAAATTGCTATCACAAAGAATCAAATGCGCTAGAATGAAGTCTTGGTGCTTAGAGATGATCAGAGAATGCTTGGTGTACTCTTCCATGCGCCTAGGGGTCCCTTTTATAGCCCCAAGGCAGCTAGGAGCCGTTGAGAGCAATCCAGGAAGGCAATTCTTGCCTTCTGTCGGGTGGCGCACCGGACAGTCCGGTGTGCCACCGGACAGGCACTGTTCACTGTCCAGTGCAGATTGCTTTCCTAATTTGGCGCAGCCGATCGTTGAAGATTTGGAGCCGTTGGCGCACCGGACACTGTCCGGTGCCCCCATCAGACCGTTGGCTCGGCCACGCGTCACGCATGGATTGCGCGGCCGACCGTTGGCTCACCGGACAGTCCGGTGAATTTTAGTCGTACGCCGCCGACGAATTCCCGAGAGCGGCCAGTTGACCAGACTCCAGCCTGGCGCACCGGACACTGTCCGGTGCACCCAGACTGTGCTGAGTCTTGGCTGCTTCAGCCAAGTCTTTTTCTTTTTCTGTTTTCCCTGATTCTAGCACTTAGCCAAATATGTTAGTACACAAAATATAATGTACTAAGTCTAGAATCATACCTTATTGATGATTTGCACTTCATCCACCATTTTGCACAATTTATACTTAAGCCATTTGTGTTGGGCACTTAATCACCAAAATACTTAGAAATGGCCCAAGAGCACATTTCCCTTTCAATCTCCCCTTTTTGGTGATTTATGCCAACACAACAAAACGCAACACATAGAAGTGCAACATCAATGCAAATGAGATCAAGATGTGTTTTTGATTCAAATTTGGCATATTTGGATCATTCTTTGCCACCACTTGGTTTGTTTTTGCAAATCAACTTCAATTTCCTATCTCTAAGTCAAACACACTTGTTGAGGCATAAAGAGAGGTGTTCCAAGAGAAATTGATCAAGTATTCAAAAACTCTCCCTTTTTCCCATAATCAAACATTCTCCCCACAAGAGACCAACTTTTGACAAAAAGAGACAATAAGATAATTTTGACAAAACAAAGACTCTAACTCTACTGGTAGCTGATCCATTTGCTTGCTTTGGCCTCAATTTCTCCCCCTTTGGCATCAAGCACCAAAACAGGATCATTTTTGGCCTTTTAACCCCATTGTCTCACAAAAATCTTCAATTAAGAGCAAAAGGCAAAAAGAGCATGGAGATGAAACTTGGAATTAGTTACTCTCTCATCGGAGTGCAGTGGAAGTCTTTCATGGTCCAAGTCCACCTTTCCCTTTCAATCCACTTTTGAGACTGAAACAAGTAAACTCAAACACAAGGTTAGTCTCAAAGTGTCAAGTTGTAGCATGCCTCCCCCTAAATAAGTGCATCACTTGCAAATGGACTTGTGAGGTCCGGGGATCATGTGTACAACTTGAGCACCATAAATAAGCAACAATGTGCATAAAGAACATGATCAAAGGCATAAACACATGTATGCTATAGATCAATCCAAGTTACGCGAATCTAAGACATTTAGCTCACTACGCAGCCTGCAAAAGGTTGACTCATCTAGAGGCTTGGTAAAGATATCGGCTAGCTGGTTCTCGGTGCTAACATAAAACACTTCGATATCTCCCTTTTGCTGGTGGTCTCTCAAAAAGTGATGCCGGATGTCTATGTGCTTTGTGCGGCTGTGTTCAACAGGATTATCCGCCATGCGGATAGCACTCTCATTATCACATAGGAGTGGGACTTTGCTCAGATTGTATCCAAAGTCCCTGAGGGTTTGCCTCATCCAAAGTAGTTGCGCGCAACACTGTCCTGCGGCAACATACTCGGTCTCAGCGGTGGATAGGGCAACGAAAGTTTGTTTCTTAGAACTCCAAGACACCAGGGACCTTCCTAAGAATTGGCACGTCCCTGATGTACTCTTCCTATCAACCTTGCATCCAGTATAATCGGAGTTTGAGTATCCAATCAAGTCAAAGGTTGACCCCTTTGGATACCAGATCCCGAAGCAAGGCGTAGCAACTAAATATCTAAGTATTTGTTTAACGGCCACAAGGTGACACTCCCTTGGGTCGGATTGAAATCTAGCACACATGCATACGCTTAGCATAATATCCGGTCTACTAGCACATAAGTAAAGCAAGGAACCTATCATAGACCGGTATGCTTTTTGATCAACGAACTTACCTCCTTTGTTGAGGTCAACGTGCCCATCGGTTCCCATTGGAGTCTTTGCGGGCTTGGCGTCCTTTATCCCAAACCGCTTGATCAAATCTTGAGTGTACTTCGTTTGGGAGATGAAAGTGTCGTCCTTGAGTTGCTTCACTTGGAACCCAAGGAAGTAGTTCAACTCGCCCATCATCGACATCTCAAACTTTTGAGTCATTACCCTGCTAAACTCTTCACAAGACTTTTGGTTAGTAGAACCAAATATTATGTCATCGACATAAATTTGGCACACAAATAAGTCACCATCACAAGTCTTAGTGAATAAAGTTGGATCAGCCTTCCCAACCTTGAAAGCATTAGCGATTAGAAAGTCTCTAAGGCATTCATACCATGCTCTTGGGGCTTGCTTAAGTCCATAGAGCGCCTTAGAGAGCTTACACACGTGGTCGGGGTACCGTTCATCCTCAAAGCCAGGGGGTTGCTCTACGTAGACCTCCTCCTTGATTGGCCCGTTGAAGAAAGTGCTCTTCACATCCATTTGGAACAACCTGAAAGAATGGTGAGCGGCAAAGGCTAACAATATGCGAATAGACTCTAGCCTAGCCATAGGAGCAAAAGTCTCCTCAAAGTCCAAACCTGCGACTTGGGCATAACCTTTTGCCACAAGTCTAGCCTTGTTCCTTGTCACAACCCCGTGCTCGTCCTGTTTGTTGCGGAACACCCACTTGGTTCCCACAATGTTTTGCTTGGGACGTGGCACCAGTGTCCAAACTTCATTTCTTTTGAAGTTATTGAGTTCTTCCTGCATGGCCAACACCCAGTCCGGATCTAGCAAGGCCTCTTCTACCCTGAAAGGCTCAATAGAAGAGACAAAAGAGTAATGCTCACAAAAATTAGCTAATCTAGAGCGAGTAGTTACTCCCTTGCTTATATCACCCAATATCTGGTCGACAGGATGATTCCTTTGAATCGTCGCCCGGACTTGAGTTGGAGGGGCTTGTGGTCCTTCTTCCTCCATAACATGATCATCTTGTGCTCCCCTTGATCACACGCCTCTTCTTGATGAACCTGTTCATCATCTTGAGTTGGGGGATGCACCATTGTTGAGGAAGAAGGTTGATCTTGCTCCTTTTGTTTCTGTGGTCGCACATCTCCAATTGCCATGGTGCGTATTGCGGCCGTTGGAACATCTTCTTCATCTACATCATCAATATCAACTTGCTCTCTTGGAGAGACATTAGTCTCATCAAATACAACGTCGCTAGAGACTTCAACCAAACCCGATGATTTGTTGAAGACTCTATGAGCCTTTGCATTTGAGTCATAACCTAACAAAAACCCTTCTACAGCTTTGGGAGCAAATCTGGAATTCCTACCTTTCTTCACTAGAATATAACATTTGCTCCCAAATACACGAAAGTATGACACGTTGGGTTTGTTACCGGTTAGGAGTTCGTACGACGTCTTTTTGAGGAGGCGATGAAGGTAGACCCGGTTTATGGCGTGGCAAGCCGTGTTCACGGCTTCCGACCAAAACCGCTCGGGCGTCTTGAACTCTCCAAGCATCGTCCTTGCCATGTCTATGAGTGTCATGTTCTTCCTCTCTACCACACCGTTTTGCTGTGGTGTGTAGGGAGCGGAGAACTCGTGCTTGATTCCTTCCTCCTCAAGGTACTCCTCTACTTGAAGGTTCTTGAACTCGGACCCGTTGTCGCTTCTTATCTTTTTCACCTTGAGCTCAAACTCATTTTGAGCCCTCCTTAGGAAGCTCTTAAGGGTCCCTTGGGTTTCTGTTTTATCCTGCAAAAAGAATACCCAAGTGAAGCGGGAAAAATATCAACTATAACAAGACCATACTTACTTCCCCCGATGCTGAGGTAGGCGACGGGTCCGAAGAGGTCCATATGAAGTAGCTCCAAAGGTCTTGATGTGGTCATCACATTTTTGCTATGATGAGTACTTTCCACCTTTTTACCTACTTGATAAGCTGCACGAGGTCTATCTTTTTCGAAAGTTACATTTGTTAGACCTAACACATGTTCTCCCTTTAGAAGTTTGTGAAGGTTCTTCATCCCCACATGTGCTAAACGGCGATGCCACAGCCAGCCCATGCTAGTCTTAGCAATTAAGCATACATCTAGACCAGCTTCCTCCTTTGCAAAATCAACTAAATAGAGTTTGTTGTCTAGTACACCCTTAAAAGCTAGTGAACCATCACTCCTTCTAAAGACAGACACATCTACATTTGTAAATAAGCAATTATACCCCATATTACATAATTGACTAACGGACAACAAGTTATACCCGAGCGATTCAACTAAAAACACATTAGAGATGGAATGTTCGGATGAAATAGCTATTTTTCCTAGTCCTTTAACCTTGCCTTGATTCCCGTCACCGAATATGATTGAATCTTGAGAATCTTTGTTCTTGACGTAGGAGGTGAACATCTTCTTCTCCCCCGTCATGTGGTTTGTGCATCCGCTGTCGATAATCCAGCTTGAGCCCCAGGATGCATAAACCTGCAAGGCAAATTAGGCTTGGGTTTTAGGTACCCAACTCTTGTTGGGTCCTACAAGGTTAGTAACAATGGCCTTAGGGACCCAAATGCAAGTTTTATCTCCCTTGCATTTTGCCCCTAATTTCCTAGCAATCACTTTCTTATTCTTCCTACAAATTGCAAAAGAAGCATTGCAAGCATGGTAAATTGTAGAAGGTTCATTACTTGGTTTTCTAGGTACATGAACAACATTTCTCCTAGGCATATCTCTACCATGCACAAACGAAGAACTTGAAGCAATCATGGCATTTGAATCATAAGCATCACAACTCCTATTATGATAAGCATTTCTAGAAAATTTTCTATCATAAATAAATGCATGATTCTTTTGACTACTATTAGCCATAGGAGCCTTCCCCTTTTCCTTGTTGAAAATTGGAGCTCTTTGGCTTGTTAAGTTCTTGGCTTCCCTCTTGAAGCCAAGCCCATCCTTAATTGAGGGGTGTCTACCAATAGTGTAGGCATCCCTTGCAAATTTTAGTTTGTCAAAGTCATTCTTGCTAGTCTTAAGTTGGGAATTAAGACTAGCCACTTCATCGTTTAATTTGGAAATGAAAATTAAGTGTTCACTACAAGCATCAACATTAAAATCCTTACACCTATTGCAAATCACAACATGTTCTACACAAGAGCTTGATTTATTAGCTATTTCTAACTTAGTATTTAAATCATCATTAATACTCTTTAAGCTAGAAATAGATTCATGGCATGTAGATAATTCACATGAAAGCATTTCATTTCTTTTAACTTCTAAAGCAAGAGAATTTTGCGCACTAACAAATTTATCATGCTCTTCATATAAAAGATCCTCTTGCTTCTCTAACAATCTATTCTTCTCATTCAAAGCATCAATTAATTCATTGATCTTGTCAATTTTAGTTCTATCCAAACCTTTGAATAAGCTTGCGTAGTCTACTTCATCATCACTAGATTCATCATCACTTGAAGAAGCATACGTAATAGTACTTCGAGTACTTACCTTCTTCTCCTTTGCCATGAGGCAGGTGTGATGCTCGTTGGGGAAGAGAGACGATTTGTTGAAGGCTGTGGCGGCGAGTCCTTCGTCGTCAGAGTCAGACGAAGAACAATCCGAGTCCCATTCTTTTCCAAGGTGTGCCTCGCCCTTAGCCTTCTTGTTTTCTCTCTTCCCATTCTTTCCTTATTCCTGGTCACTATCATTGTCGGGACAGTTAGCAATAAAGTGACCAATCTTACCACACTTGAAGCAGGAGCGCTTTCCCTTCGTCTTGCTCTTGTTGGGATGCTCCTTGCGACCTTTGAGCGCCGTCTTGAAGCGCTTGATGATGAGGACCATTTCATTCTCATTTAGCCCGGCCGCCTCAACTTGCGCCACCTTGCTAGGTAGCGTCTCCCTGCTACTTGTTGCTTTGAGAGCAACGGTTTGAGGCTCGTGGATCGGCATTGGGCCATTCAACGCCTCATCAACATATCTTGCCTCCTTGATCATCATTCGCCCGCTTACGAACTTTCCGAGTATTTCCTCGGGCGTCATCTTGATGTACCTAGGATTCTCATGAATAGAGTTTACAAGATGAGGATCAAGGACAGTGAAGGACCTTAGCATAAGTCGGACGACGTCGTGGTCTGTCCATCTCGTGCTCCCATAGCTCCTTATCTTGTTGACCAGGGTCTTGAGCCTATTGTACGTTTGAGTTGGCTCCTCTCCCCTGATCATCGCGAACCTTCCTAGTTCGCCTTCCACCAACTCCATCTTGGTGAGCATGGTGGCGTCGTTCCCCTCATGCGAGATCTTGAGGGTGTCCCAGATCTGCTTGGCGTTATCCAAGCCACTCACCTTATTGTATTCTTCCCTGCACAAGGATGCTAAAATAACAGTAGTGGCTTGTGCATTTTTATGGATTTGTTCATTAATAAACATAGAATTATCCGAACTATCAAATTGTATTCCATTTTCTACTATCTCCCATATACTTGGATGAAGAGAGAACAAATGGCTACGCATTTTGTGACTCCAAAATCCGTAGTCCTCTCCATCAAAGTGTGGAGGTTTACCAAGTGGAATGGAAAGCAAATGAGCATTGGAATTATGCGAAATACGAGAATAATCGAAAGAAAAGTTCGAGTTAACCGTTTTCTTTTTCTCCTCGTATTTGTCGTCCTTTTGAGAAGAGGAAGATTCGTCGCTGTCGTAGTAGACAATCTTCTTGATGCGCCTCTTCTT
Organism: Zea mays; assembly: GCF_902167145.1. Lineage (NCBI taxonomy): Eukaryota > Viridiplantae > Streptophyta > Magnoliopsida > Poales > Poaceae > Zea > Zea mays. The sequence continues at coordinate 234,231,946 of NC_050096.1, read as the reverse complement.
CTTTCCATCTTTCTTCTTTTGACTCGAGCCGGAGTCATTGGCTTTGTCGTCCCTCGGCTCTTTGAAGATGGACTCCTTCTCATTGTCGTTGACCACCATCCCCTTTCCCTTAGGATCCATCTCTTCGGGCGATTACTGCCTTTCGTGAAGAGAACGACTTTGATACCAATTGAGAACACCTAGAGGGGGGCTGAATAGGTGATCCTGTAAAAACTTAAAACTTAAAGCCACAAAAGTTGATTAAGTGTTAGCACAAAGAAATCAAGTGCTAAGGACCGAGCTCTTGTGAAACACAATAGTCACAGGAGAACAAGCACAAGAGACACGATGGTTTATCCCGTGGTTTGGCCAAGTACAACACTTGCCTACTCCACGTTGTGGCGTCCCAATGGACGAGGGTTGCACTCAACCCCTTTCAAGTGATCCAAAGATCCACTTGAATACCATGGTGTTTTCCTTTCTTTCACTATATCCCGTTTGCGAGGAATCTCCACAACTTGGAGCCTCTCGCCCTTACAAATGATGATCTCAAAGAAGCACAGATGTAAGGGAGGGAAAAGCAACACACACAAGTCTCAAAACCAATAGTACAAACACGCACACTAGTCGCAACTTGAGCTCTGAGTTCACACACGGAGTTCTCAACTCAAGAGGAGCTCAAATTGCTATGACAAAGAATCAAATGCGCTAGAATGAAGTCTTGGTGCTTAGAGATGATCAGAGAATGCTTGGTGTACTCCTCCATGCGCCTAGGGGTCCCTTTTATAGCCCCAAGGCAGCTAGGAGCCATTGAGAGCAATCCAGGAAGGCAATTCTTGCCTTCTGTCGGGTGGCGCACCGGACAGTCCGGTGTGCCACCGGACAGGCACTGTTCACTGTCCGATGCAGATTGCTTTCCTAATTTGGTGCAGCCGACCGTTGAAGATTTGGAGCCGTTGGCGCACCGGACACTGTCCGGTGCCCCCATCAGACCGTTGGCTCGGCCACGCGTCACGCCCGGATTGCGCGGCCGACCGTTGGCTCACCGGACAGTCCGGTGCCCCACCGGACAGTCCGATGAATTTTAGCCGTACACCGCCGACGAATTCCCGAGAGCGGCCATTTGACCAGACTCCAGCCTGGCGCACCACCGGACAGTCCGGTGCACCACCGGATAGTCCGGTGCACCCAGACTGTGCTGAGTCTTGGCTGCTTCAGCCAAGTCTTTTTCTTTTTCTGTTTTCCCTGATTCTAGCACTTAGCCAAATATGTTAGTACACAAAATATAATGTACTAAGTCTAGAATCATACTTATTGATGATTTGCACTTCATCCACCATTTTGCACAATTTATACTTAAGTCATTTGTGTTGGGCACTTAATCACCAAAATACTTAGAAATGGCCCAAGAGCACATTTCCCTTTCACTCTCGAGCACCTTGAGTTGGTCAGTGGAGTTGGGCACCATCCGGAGCATCACCCGAGATGCTCTCGGGCGAGTCGGAAATGTGCTGTTTGTCCGGTTTTGGCCTCAGGCGAGCCATGACTGCGTCTCCCGACCAAGGTTGGCCTCAGGCAAGTCGGAAATGTGCTACTTGTCCAGTTTTGGCCTCGGTCGAGCCGTGATTGTGTCTCCCAGTCGAGGTTGGCCTCGGGCCAGTCGTGGCTGTGTCTCTCGTCCGAGGTTGGCCTCGAACGAGTCGTGATTGTGTCTCCCACTCGAGGTTGACCTCAAGGGAGTCGTGACTGCATCTCCCGCCTGGGGTTGGCCTCGAGCAAGTCATGACTTTTGTCTCCTACCTAGGGTTGGCCTCGGGCGAGTCGTGACTACGTCTCCCAGTCGAGGTTGGCCTCGGGCGAGTAGTGACTGCATCTTCTGTCCGGGGTTGGCCTCATGCAAGTCGTGACTGCATCTCTTGCCTGGGATTGGCCTCAGGCGAGTCGTGCCTGCGTCTCCTGCCCAAGGTTGGCCTTGGGCGAGTTGGTCGGCAGAGAGTTGGTCATTCGGTCAGCCTTTAGACCTTTGTCGGTGGAGAGTTGGTCAGCCGGTCTGCCTTGCAGTGTTGGTCGACGGAGTTGGCACCTTCCGTAGCATCGCCCGAGATGCCCTCGGGCGAGTTGGAAATGCGCTGCCTGTCCGGTTTTGGCCTCAGGTGAGCTGTGACTGCATCTCTCGCACGGGGTTGACCTTGAGCGAGTCGTGACTGTGTCTCCCGTCCGAGGTGAGCCTCAGACAAGTCGTGACTGTATCTCCTGCCTAGGGTTGGCCATGGGCGAGTCATGACTGTATCTCCCACCTGACAAGTCATGACTGCATCTCCCGCCTGGGGTTGGCCTCGCATGAGTTGGTCGACCGGTCCACCTTTGGACCTTGGTTGACGAAGAGTTGGTCAGTCAGTCTGCCTTGCAAGTTGGTCGGTGGTGTTGGCCTCGGGTGAGTCGTGACTGTGTCTACCGCCCGTGGTTGGCCTTAGGTGATTCGTGATTGTGTCTCGCACCCAAGGTTGGCCTCCCGCTCCTGTTGGTAGCTCCTGAGGTCCCAAGAGTTACCGGGGCGCACGTATGTGCCCTGAAAGTTTCACCTGAAGACCCAAACCAAGTCGTCCTAGTCATGGATCTATACGGGCGAAAGGTGCTCGAGCTAGGCTCGGGTGGCGTCAGATAGGAACAGGAGCAAGTTGTGAATGAAGAGTTTGTCATCATTTGTACCTCCCAACAGACATGTCAGCTCAGGCTTCAGTTCTCTCGAGTACATGGTGAGGGTAGTCGATGCACAAAATCGAGCCAGGAATAGTGTGTTGCTATAGCTTGGCTGAAGACTTGGAGGCCTAGAGGTTCGAGTGAGGGGCTTTGGTCCTCCTCACTGTCGTAGCGGGCGCCCGCACGAAGGTGGTAGCATCCATGGTGTGGCGGCAATCGTCATGACGTAGTTGCTTGCCGAGGCATGCTCGGACATCGTGATTCTAGTGGTTACTGAGGGTGCAGTCTTAGACCGCGGGGGCTTTGTCCCTTGTGGGCTTGAGATGGACCGAGGCCTCTCGCTCCTGACAGGAGGGCCCCACTTGGTGCTCCGAGGAGGGTCCTCGAAGTCGGGAGGGAGAGCTCTCGTCTTGCTAGACCGCAGCGCATTCTAGGAGATCCTTGATCTCGCCTTGGACTCGGCGCCCCTCGGTAGTGCATGGCTCCAGCATTGCTTGGAGTAGGATTGCTGCCACAACGAGGTTCTAACTGGCCATATTAAAGACCACGGGTTGCTCGGCCCCTGCGTCCTCGATGATGCGACGGTAGACGTCATGCGATTTGGTGTGTGCCCCTCCGTCAAGGGCTCAGCCTGCCGTTTCCTGCTCGAGGACTTGCCGGAGTTGTTGTAGTTGTTCCTGCTCCTCACCTTGCTTGGCCTGAATCTCATGGAGTTGTTCAAGTTGTGCGTCCTGACTCCCCGTGGGGGTCCGGACTACATCGTGTTCCCTGGGGCCTTCGATGCGTGGTATCGGCGCTGGGGTGTTATCGTTCCTGGGCATGCCAAGCTGGTCCTCTCCTTCGTGCTCCTCGTGCTCGGCGTGGACGCATTCTCGAGTTGGGTCGTAACCCTCATCGTTGGAGTTGTAGTTGTTGGAGCAGTTGGAGAGGTAGTAGTCGCAAGCGGATAGGAAGTGCCACATGGAAACAGGATCGTGGAGCCCAAAAAAGTCTAGGCTAGGATACATGTCATCTTCTTCCTCGAAGTCCACGCGATTCGAGGTTGGAGTGGTTGTGAGCAGGTCCAGTGTTGACTACAGATGGTGTCCTGGAAGCTCGGTATATGCACTCATGTGAGTACCTACCGAAGAGAAGTAGGATGCGGCGACATTGCTCATCCTGAAAGGGAAAGAGAGCGATGTCGATCATACCTCCCGAATCACGGAAGGAGGGGCTGATGGACTTGTCGTGGGATCTACACGTGTAGTCGTCGTTGTTCTTGGCACGAGAATGACACCAGCCAGGTCCCTCGCAAGGGAGTCTGCGCCGTTTGCCTACCCAGAAGCACTAGCTCCACTGGAAGCACTACCCGCGGTGCAGTTGTGATTGTTCTATCTTTGTCTCTTCTAGCGAGAGGGACGACGACGGAGGTCTGGGTGCCCCTCTTCTAGCCAAGAAAGCAGGAGCGGTCGTGCTCCTCCAAGCTGGAAGAAGCTATAGTCGTTGTCGGTGTGGTGTATGGGTGGGAGGAGTACCATGTCCTAGTTGTAGCCAAGGGACAAGAACTCAAGGCTCTCGAACCAGATTATTGTGCCAAGTGGCAAAGGGCGTTCAGGAGTTTCCATCTGAAACCTTGATAAAAATGTGATGTCAACACACGGCGCCCCCTACCTGGCGTGCCAACTGTCAGTGTTTTGAACCCAAGGGTCTAAACCAACTAGTAAATTTGTGTTGTGTACCCTTGTCCGGGATGGTTGATGCAAGAATACACACAAGGTTTATCCTGGTTCAGACAAGATAAAGCCCTACATAAATCAAGGGAGGGAGACTTGTATTATCTTACACCTAAGTGCTCATAGTAGGGGATACAAGCAAGTCGAGAGATGGAGTGAGGCCCATGTCTCTGAGTATGATTGAGGCAAGTGCCAATATCAGGAGTGGGGTGAGTCATGAATGGTGAAGTTGAGAGCACCTAGAGGGGGGATGAATAGGTGATCCTGTAAAATTCAACACTAATAGCCACAAAACTTAGTTATGAAAGTTAGAATGGCTAAGTTGCTTAAAGCGAGTTCTTGTGAACACAGACAATCAAAGAAAGAACAATCACAAGAGACACACGATTTTATCACGTGGTTCGGCCAAGTAACACTTGCCTACTTCCACGTTGTGGCGTCCCAATGGACGAGGGTTGCACTCAACCCCTTTCAAGTGATCCAATGATCAACTTGAATACCACAACTTTTCTTCCTTATATCTTTTCCCGTTTGCGAGGAATCTCCATAAGTTGGAGCCTCTCGCCCTCACAAGATTGATCACAAAGAACGCACAAGAGTAAGTTTGGGAAGAGCAACGCACACAAGACTCAAAAATGCAGCACACCAATGCACACAAGTGAAGACTTGAGCTCAAATGACACACAGGGAGTTCTCGACTCGAATAGAGCTCAAATCTCTAACACAACAAAGCAAATGCGCGGGAGCAGAGTCTGGATGCCTTAGAATCGATGCAAATGAGGACCAAATTGTTTTTGACTATAATTTGGCATATTTGGATCATTCTTTGCCACCACTTGGTTTGTTTTTGCAAATCAAATTCATTTTCCTATCTCTAAGTCAAACTCACTTGTTTGGGCATAAAGAGAGATAATCCAAGAGTGAAATTGATCAAGTGCCAAAAACTCCCCCTTTTTCTCAAAATCATAAATTCTCCCCCACAAGAGACTAAATTTTGTAATAAGAGCATTTTGGACAAATCAAAAGTGCTAATTCTATTGTTTTCAAAAATTCACAAGTGGTAGCTGATCCATTTGCTTTGGCCTTAATTTCTCCCCCTTTGGCATTAAGCACCAAAACGGGATCATTATTGGCCCTTTAACCCCATTGCCTCACCAAAAATGTCAATTAAAAGCAAAAAGGCAACTAGAGCATAAGAATGAACTTGGAGGTGAGTAAGCTAATACCGGAGTGCAGTGAAAGTCTTTGCATGGTCCAAGTTCACCTTTCCCTTTCAATTCATCTTTGAGACTACATCAAGTATACTCAAGCACAAGGGTTAGTCTCAAAGGGTCAAGTTGTAGCATTTCTCCCCCTAAATATGCGCATCATTCACACATGGACTTGTGAGGTCCGGGGATCCCTTGCACAACTTGAGCACCATAAATAAGCAACAAATTTCATAAATGCATGAAGTAACATGATCAAAGGCATAAAACACATGTATGCTATAGATCAATCCAAGTTACACGAATCTAAGACATTTAGCTCACTACACAGCCTGTAAAAGGTTTTCTCATCTAATGGCTTGGTAAAGATATTGGGTAGCTGGTTCTCGGTGCTAATATGGAAAACCTCGATATCTCCCTTTTGCTAGTGGTCTCTCAGAAAGTGATGCCGGATGTCTATGTGCTTAGTGCGGCTGTGTTCAACAGGATTATCCGCCATGTAGATTGCACTCTCATTGTCACATAGGAGTGGGACTTTGCTCAGATTGTAGCCAAAGTTCTGAAGGGTTTGCCTCATCCAAAGTAGTTGTGCGCAACACTGTCCTGCGGCGACATACTCGGCCTCAGCGGTGGATAGGGCAACAGAGGTTTGTTTCTTTGAGCTCCAAGACACCAGGGACCTTCCTAGGAATTGGCATGTCCCTGATGTACTCTTCCTATCAATCTTGCATCCAGCATAATCGGAGTCTGAGTATCCAATTAAGTCAAAGGTAGACCCCTTTGGATACCAGATCCCGAAGCAAGGCGTAGCAACTAAATATCTAAGAATTCGCTTAACGGCCACAAGGTGACATTCCATGGGGTCGGATTGAAATCTAGCACACATGCATACACTAAGCATAATGTTCGGTCTACTAGCACATAAATAAAGTAATGACCCTATCATAGACCGGTATGCCTTTTGATCAACGGACTTACCTCCTTTGTTGAGGTCGACATGTCTATCGGTTCCCATCGGTGTCTTAGCGGGCTTGGCGTCCTTCATCCCAAACCTCTTGAGAAGATCTTGAGTGTACTTCGTTTGGGAGAGGAAGGTGCCGTCCTTGAGTTGCATCACTTGGAACCCAAGAAAGTAGGTCAACCTGCCCATCATCGACATCTCAAATTTTTGTGTCATCACCCTGCTAAACTCCTCACAAGACTTTTGATTAGTAGAACCAAATATTATGTTATCGACAAATTTGGCACACAAAAAGATCACCGTCACAAGTCTTAGTGAAAAGAGTGGGATCGACTTTCCCAGCCTTGAAAGAATTAGCAATTAAGAAATCTCTAAGGCATTCATATCATGCTCTTGGGGCTTGCTTAAGTCCATAGAGCGCCTTAGAGAGCTTACACACATGGTCGGGGTACCTGTCATCCTCAAAGTCAAGGGGTTGTTCCACATACACCTCCTCCTTGATTGGCACATTGAGGAAAGCGCTCTTCACATCCATTTGAAAGAACATGAAAGAGTGGTGAGCGGCATGGGCTAATAATATTCGAATAGACTCTAGCCTAGCCACAGGAGCAAAAGTCTCCTCGAAATCCAAACCTGCGACTTGGGCATAACCTTTTGCCACAAGTCGAGCCTTGTTTCTTGTCACCACCCCGTGCTCGTCTTGCTTGTTGCGGAACACCACTTGGTTCCCACAACATTTTGCTTGGGACGTGGCACCAGGCTCCAAACTTCGTTCCTCTTGAAGTTGTTGAGCTCTTCCTGCATGGCCAACACCCAGTCCGGATCCTGCAAGGCCTCTTCTACCCTGAAAGGCTCAATAGAGGAGACAAACGAGTAATGCTCACAAAAATTAGCTAAACGTGAGCGAGTTGTTACTCCCTTGCTTATGTCACCCAGAATCTGATCGACAGGGTGATTTCTTTGAATCGTCGCTCAGACTTGAGTTGGAGGAGCCAGTGGTGCTTCTTCCTCCATAACTTGTTCTTCTCCTGCTCCCCCTTGATCACGCGTCTCTTCTTGAGGAACCTGTCCATCATCTTGAGTTGGGGGATGCACCATCGTTGAGGAAGAAGGTTGATCTTGCTCTTGTTGTTCTTGTGGTCGCACATCTCCAATCACCATGGTGCGTATTGCGGCCGTTGGAACATCATCTTCATCTATGTCATCAAGATCAACTTGCTCTCTTAGAGAGCCATTGTAACACCCTGAATTTGGGGGTATAAAATTTCTTTGCTCATATTCACAAATTCAGGTGTTACTTCCTTTTCTCATCCTTCCTAATTCTTTTCTCTCTCATTTCTATAGAAGCTAAGTGCTTATTTTACTTGTAACCATAGTTTATTATGTTAAACCCTAGTGGAGTATGAATTGTTGCATCATGTTGAACCCTAGATTTCACTTTTGTTTGGTGCATAATTCTCAAAAGGTCTAATTTGAATTTGGGGCTCATTTGAATTTGAATCAAATAGAATAAATAAAAGAAAAGGGAAAAACAATTCAGAATAAAAGGAAAAGGCAAAGCAGCCCACTTACCCGCCCTCCTCGGCCTTTCGGCCCAGTCGGCCCACCCCGCGCGCGCCTCCCCCCCTTCTCTCTCTGCGCAGCGGGCCCGGCCTGTCGGCGCGCCCGCCTTCCGCGCACCCGCCTCCCTCTCCCACTGCTCGTCCGACCCTACCCGTCGGCGCCCGCCTTCCCCGCGCGCGCCCGCTCCCTCGCTCTCTCTCTGCCCGTGGGCCCAACCCGTCAGCCCCGCTTCTCTCGCGCCCGCACCCGCTTTCTTCTCTCTCTCTGCGTCGCGGGCCCGGGCTGTCAGCCCTGTCGTCCCCGCGTAACCGCCGCCGAGCTGCTCGCGCCCACCTCCCCCGCGCCCACGTCGCGCGTGGAACTCGCCCCACCTCGCCCTCGGCCACTTGTGCCCCGAGCCCACTCGCCCTCACCCTCTCCCCCCATTTGCGCCCAGTAGACCCTCTCTCCCCCCCTCGCTGCGCGCACGCAGAGCACCGCCGCCATAACCCCGCCGTCCCGAGCTCGGTTCTTCGTCGCCGTTGGAGCTCCGCCGCGCCCTTAGCCCCGGTGAGCTCCGCCCCGACGCCCGCAACTCGGAACGCGCCCCAATTCCCTCTCCCCCTCCCTATTTCTCTCTGCCCGCGCTCACCCGTCGTCCGCCGTGCAGCCGCCACCGTCGACCCGGGTCCCCGTCGCGTCTCCGTCGCCGCCGAGGAGTCCCCGGAGCCCGCCTTGAGGTAACGGACCTCTCCCGCCCCTATCGCCCTTTGTTTTGCTCTCTGTTGCGTTTGATTGCTCGCCGGAGTAGAGTAGCCCCGCCGCCGAGCCGCCCCGCCGTGAATCGCCCCCCTCCGGTGCCTCTGCCCTGACCCAGACCCCACCAATGGAGTCCCCGTGCCCTCCCTAGCCTCCCCGACCACTCGGATTGCCCCAGAGCCCCGCCAATCGCCCGCGCCCCTCGTCTCCGGCGAGCCCTCCGCCGCGGGGACGAGCGCCGCCGCCCAGCTAGCCGTAGGGAAGACCCAGGCCGCCCATCCGATCTCCGCCGTTCAGCCCAGATCGGGCGGCCCTGATTCAACTCGCCCGGACCTAATCCTGGCCGTCCGCCAGCGATCCAGCGGCCCAGGCCCACTGCCCCCTCATCCCGTCTCTCTGCCCGCTAGGCCCCACTTGTCAGCTCGCCCGCGCGCCCGCGCTGTCCGCCCGGCCCCGCCCGTCAGTCCGCCCGCGCGCTCTGCCTGCCTGGTCCCGCTTGCCAGTCGCCCGCGCCCGCGCTGTCCGCCCGGCCCCGCCTGTCAGCCGCTCCCGCCGCCGCGCGCCCGCGCGCCCGCCCGCAGGATCTAATCCTGGCCGTAGATCTGAGATCCAACGGTTGTAGGCGCCCGATACCCCTTCGCCCGCGCATGTTCTTAAAGAGCCCCCCTGTTTTCTGGAAATTGCGCCCGCCGTCCCTGGTTTCTCGCAGTTAAGTCCCTGGCCCTTTTATTTAATTCAAAATAAGTCCTTAGGGTATAATTTTAACCCCTAAACTTGTAAAATTCATAACTTTGTCATATGAACTCCAAATTAGGTGCTTCAAATTGCAAAATGTTCATAATATTATTATCTATCTGTTTATGCAATGTTTCCCTGCTGTTTCCATGTATTAATTAATAGGTAATCACTAGGATAGGATTAAGACTATTGAAACCTTATTTAAGATAATTGGAAATGAGTAGACTTTAATAATAGTTGGATTACTTAAGTTTATGGACTTAAACACTTAAGTTTAGGAACTTAAACCAGATAATTACTTAATCCCACCACTAACTTTGACCTGATTAGTGGATAGTGAATCACTTTGTGTAGTCCTCTACCCCAGACCTAGGGAACACTAGAGTGCCTATCCCTTTTCTGTTATGAACTTGTGACCCCTCTCTGCTGCATATGTTTGGTATATTGTTTTCTGTTTGTTATTTTCCCAAGTGCATAGTGTGAATGATTGCTTTGCGTAGACAACGAGCAGTCTGTGTTTCCCGAGGCAGTTGCAGAGGAAGCCCCTGATCAGCAGTTTGGTGAAGGCAAGTGTCCTCTGTCCCACTATGTCCTATTCATTTATAACTTACTACCCCACATTACTCACTGGAAACCTAAGGATTGACTAGCTTTACACTTTACTTTGTCCTTGATGACCTATTGGGTTGTTATGGTTAGCACTTTGCTATTGCTTTAACATAATCAATGAACATGATGTGACTATTTATGATACTGTTATCCTGTTGATGTTGATGATCTTGTGATACTCTAGGGGGCTCAGGCTGTTTCCTGAGTACCTCTCCGTAAGGACTGGTTCGTTGAGAGACCACCCGGGATAACAGTGCAACCATGAGGGTGAAATGGGATGCCCTTAGCTGATTAATTAGATGAACTAGAGGTGTAGTTGCTTAGCCGTCGTGCCGTCAATGGGGTCCAGGCACAGTGCTTGCTCTGCCGAGGCTGAGTGCCGAGGTTCTTTCGTTTTGCTCTTTGTTAGTCACTCTCCTGCGGGGAGGGGTACTGTGTTTATCAAACTGGAGAAACCTAACGGGCAGCTACGATCTCTAGGGAATCTTTGTAAAAGCTACGTAGTGATGCCCTGCCGGACCACCTAGGTAGTGGTCAATGGGGAGTAGTGAGAGCACCTAGAGGGGGGGGTGAATAGGTGATCCTGTAAAAACTTAAACTTATAGCCACAAAACTTGATTAGGTGTTAGCACAGTTTATGCCAAGTGGCTAGAGAGGAGTCAAAACACAATAACCACAAGAATCCAATCACAGAGATGACACAGTGGTTATCCCGTGGTTCGGCCAAGTACAAAACTTGCCTACTCCACGTTGTGGCGTCCCAACGGACGAGAGTTGCACTCAACTCCTCTCAAGTGATCCAATGATCAACTTGAATACCACGGTGTTCTTGCTTTTCTTTTCTCAATCCCGTTTGCGAGGAATCTCCACAACTTGGAGCCTCTCGCCCTTACAAAAGATGTTCACAGAGAATCACAGAGCAAAGGAGGGATTAGCAACTCACACACGACACAAAGATCACAGCGAATACGCACACACAAGACCCAGACTTGAGCTCAAAAGACTAGCACACTAGAACGGAGCTCAAATCACTAGAATGTCGAACAAGTGCGCGAGATTGATGTGTGAGTGATCAAGAGTGCTCAAGGAATGCTTGGTATTCTCCTCCATGCGCCAAGGGGTCCCTTTTATAGCCCCAAGGCAGCTAGGAGCCGTTGGGAACAAATCTGGAAGGCCATCTTTGCCTTCTGTCTCGTGGCGCACCGGACAGTCCGGTGCACACCGGACACTGTCCGGTGCCCGATTTGTTTCCATAGAAAGCGAAGCCGACCGTTGCCGACCGTTGCAGATCTGGCGCACCGGACAGTCCGGTGCTCCCTTCCGACCGTTGGCTCGGCCACGTGTCGCGCGCCGATCGCGCGGCCGACCGTTGGCCCGGCCGACCGTTGGCTCACCGGACAGTCCGGTGCACACCGGACAGTCCGGTGAATTTTAGCCGAAGTCGCCGGAGAAAAACCCGAGAGCGGCCTCTTCGGCCGAGGCAGCCTGGCGCACCGGACACTGTCCGGTGCACCACCGGACACTGTCCGGTGCACCACCGGACAGTCCGGTGCCCCAGACCGAAACAGCCCCTTGGCTGCACACAGCCAAGTCTTCTCTTCTCTTCTTCTTTCTGTTTCTAACACTTAGACAAATATATTAGTACACAAAACCAATGTACTAAGACTTAGAAACATACCTTTGTTGAAGATTTGCACTTTGTTCATCCATGGGCATTGATTTACATTTAAGCACTTGTGTTGACACTCAATCACCAAAATACTTAGAAATGGCCCAAGGGCACATTTCCCTTTCAATCTCCCCCTTTTTGGTGATTTATGCCAACACAACATAAAGCAACTAGAACAAGTGCAAAATCACTTCAAATAAAAACTTAAATTGATTTTGATTCAATTTTGGCATATATGGATCATCCTTTGCCACCACTTGGTTTGTTTTTGCAAATCAAACTCAAATCTCTATCTCTAAGTCAAACACACATGTTGAAGCATAAAGAGAGTTATTCCAAAAGAGATTGATCAAAGATTTCAAAAACTCCCCCTATTTCCCATAATCAATACTTCTCCCCACAAGAAGCCAACTTTTGACAAGAGAGACAATAAAAGCTTTTGACAAAACAAAAACTCTATTCTACTATTTTCAAAATCTCTCAAGTGGTAGCTGATCCATTTATCACTTTGGCCTTTATTTTCTCCCCCTTTGGCATCAAGCACCAAAACGGGATCAATCTTGGCCTGTTAACCCCATTGCCTCACCAAAGTCTTCAATTAAGAGCAAATGGCAATAAGATTTCATGAGATGAACTTGGAATTAGTTACCCTCTCATCGGAGTGCAGTGGAAGTCTTTCATGGTCCAAGTCCACCTTTTCCCTTTCAATCCTCCTTCGAGACTAAATTATCAAACTCAAGCACATGGTTAGTCTCAAAGGGTCAAGTTGTAACACATCTCCCCCTACACATGTGCATCACTATGCAACGGACTTGTGAGGTCCAGAGTGTTTGTACAACTTGAGCACCATAATAAGCAACATAATGCACAAAGGAACATGATCAAAAGCATAACTACATGTATGCTACAATTCAATCCAGGTTCCGCGAATCTAAGACATTTAGCTCACTACGCAACCTGCAAAAGGTCTTCTCATCTAGAGGCTTAGTGAAGATATCGGCTAGCTGGTTCTCGGTGCTAACATGAAACACTTCGATATCTCCCTTTTGCTGGTGGTCTCTCAAAAAGTGATGCCGGATGTCTATGTGCTTTGTGCGGCTGTGTTCAACAGGATTCTCCGCCATGCGGATAGCACTCTCATTGTCACATAGAAGTGGGACTTTGCTCAGATTGTAGCCAAAGTCCCGCAGGGTTTGCCTCATCCAAAGTAGTTGTGCGCAACACTGACCTGCGGCAACGTACTCGGCCTCAGCGGTGGATAGGGCAACGGATGTTTGTTTCTTAGAATTCCATGACACCAGGGACCTTCCTAAGAATTGGCACGTCCCCGATGTACTCTTCCTATCGACCTTACATCCAGCATAGTCGGAGTCAGAGTATCCAACTAAGTCAAAGGTAGACCCCTTTGGATACCAGAGCCCGAAGCAAGGCGTAGCAACCAAATATCTAAGAATTCGCTTCACCGCCACTAAGTGACACTCCTTAGGATCGGATTGAAATCTAGCACACATGCATACGCTAAGCATAATATCCGGTCTACTAGCACATAAATAAAGCAAAGAACCTATCATTGACCGGTATGCTTTTTGATCAACGGACTTACCTCCTTTGTTGAGGTCGGTGTGTCCGTCGGTCCCCATCGGAGTCTTTGCGGGCTTGGCGTCCTTCATCCCAAACCGCTTTAGCAGATCTTGCGTGTACTTCGTTTGGGAGATGAAGGTGCCGTCCTTGAGTTGCTTCACTTGGAACCCAAGGAAGTAGTTCAACTCGCCCATCATCGACATCTCGAATTTCTGCGTCATCACCCTGCTAAACTCTTCACAAGACTTTTGGTTAGTAGAACCAAATATTATGTCATCGACATAAATTTGGCACACAAACAAATCACCATCACATGTCTTTGTAAAAAGAGTTGGATCGGCTTTCCCAACCTTGAAAGCATTAGCAATTAAAAAGTCTCTAAGGCATTCATACCATGCTCTTGGGGCTTGCTTAAGTCCATAGAGCGCCTTAGAGAGCTTACACACATGGTCGGGGTACCGTTCATCCTCGAAGCCAGGGGGTTGCTCCACGTACACCTCCTCCTTGATTGGCCCGTTGAGGAAGGCGCTCTTCACATCCATTTGAAACAACCTGAAAGAATGGTGAGCGGCATATGCTAGCAAGATACGAATTGATTCTAGCCTAGCCACAGGAGCAAAAGTCTCCTCGAAATCCAAACCTGCGACTTGGGCATAACCTTTTGCCACAAGTCGAGCCTTGTTCCTCGTCACCACCCCGTGCTCGTCCTGTTTGTTGCGGAACACCCACTTGGTTCCCACAACATTTTGCTTCGGACGAGGCACCAGTGTCCAAACTTCATTGCGCTTGAAGTTGTTTAACTCCTCTTGCATGGCCAACACCCAGTCCGGATCTAGCAAGGCCTCTTCTACCCTGAAAGGCTCAATAGAAGAGACAAAGGAGTAATGCTCACAAAAATTAACTAATCGAGATCGAGTAGTTACTCCCTTGCTAATGTCACCCAGAATTTGGTCGACGGGATGATCCCTTTGAATCATCGCTCGAACTTGGGTTGGAGGTGCCGGTTGCACTTCTTCCTCCATCACTTGATTATCTTGTGCTCCCCCTTGATCAAGCGCCTCCACTTGAGGTACCTGTTCGTCATCTTTGGTTGGGGGATGCACCATAGTTGAGGAAGAAGGTTGATCTCGTTCATCTTGTTCCTGTGGCCGTACTTCTCCAATCGCCATGGTCCGTATAGCGGCCGTCGGAACATCTTCTTCATCTACATCATCACAATCAACAACTTGCTCTCTTGGAGAGCCATTAGTCTCATCAAATACAACGTCGCTAGAGACTTCAACCAAACCCGATGATTTGTTGAAGACTCTATACGCCTTTGTATTTGAGTCATAACCTAACAAAAACCCTTCTACAGCTTTGGGAGCAAACTTAGAATTTCTACCTTTCTTCACTAGAATGTAGCACTTGCTCCCAAATACACGAAAGTAAGATACATTGGGTTTGTTACCGGTTAGAAGCTCATACGACGTCTTCTTGAGGAGGCGATGAAGGTAGACCCTGTTGATGGCATGGCAAGCAGTGTTCACGGCTTCCGTCCAAAAGCACTCGGGGGTCTTGAATTCTCCTAGCATCGTCCTCGCCATGTCAATGAGCGTCCTGTTCTTCCTCTCTACCACACCATTTTGCTGTGGTGTGTAGGGAGCGGAGAACTCGTGCTTGATCCCTTCTTCTTCAAGGAACTCCTCCACTTGAAGGTTCTTGAATTCGGACCCGTTGTCGCTCCTTATCTTCTTCACTTTGAGCTCAAACTCATTTTGAGCCCTCCTGAGGAAGCGCTTGAGGGTCCCTTGGGTTTCAGACTTATCCTGCAAAAAGAACACCCAAGTGAAGCGGGAAAAGTCATCAACAATAACTAGACCATACTTACTTCCCCCTATGCTTAGATAGGCGACGGGTCCGAAGAGGTCCATATGCAGCAGCTCCAGGGGTCTTGAAGTGGTCATCACATTCTTGCTGTGATGCGCTCCTCCCACCTGTTTCCCTGCTTGACAAGCTGCACAAGGTCTATCTTTTTCGAATTGAACATTGGTTAGACCTATCACGTGTTCTCCCTTTAGAAGCTTGTGAAGGTTTTTCATCCCCACATGTGCTAAGCGGCGATGCCACAGCCAGCCCATGCAAGTCTTAGCCATTAAGCATGCATCTAGACCGGCCTCTTCTTTTGCAAAATCAACTAAATAAAGTTTGCCGTCTAATACACCCTTAAAAGCTAGTGAACCATCACTTCTTCTAAAGACAGACACATCTATATTTGTAAACAGACAGTTATATCCCATATTGCACAATTGACTAACAGATAGTAAATTATATCCTAGTGACTCTACTAAAAACACATTAGAGATAGAGTGCTCATTAGAAATTGCAATTTTACCTAACCCTTTTACCTTGCCTTGATTCCCATCACCGAATATGATTGAATCTTGGGAATCCTTATTCTTGACGTAGGAGGTGAACATCTTCTTCTCCCCCGTCATATGGTTTGTGCATCCGCTATCAATAATCCAGCTTGAACCCCCGGATGCATAAACCTGCAAGGCAAATTTAGGCTTGGGTCTTAGGTACCCAACTCATGTTGGGTCCTACAAGGTTAGTGCAAATATCCTTAGGGACCCAAATGCAAGTTTTGTCTCCCTTGCATTTTGCCCCTAACTTCCTAGCAACAATTTTCTTATCCTTTCTACAAATAGCAAAGGAAGCATTTAAAGCATAATAAATTGTGGAAGGTTCATTTGCTATTTTCCTAGGAGCATGAATAACATTCCTTCTAGGCACATGATGAATAGCATTTCTTTTAGGAACAACATTTCTCCTAGTAACATTTCTATCATACACATAAGAGGAACTAGGAGCAAACATGGTATGAGAATCATAAACATATGAATCATAAGCATCATGACTTACATTTCTAGTTTGTCTTCTATCATGATACAAAAATGCATGGTTCCTTTTAGCACTAGTAGCCATAGGGGCCTTCCCTTTCTCCTTGGCGGGAATGGGAGCCTTATGGCTTGTTAAGTTCTTAGCTTCTCTCTTGAAGCCAAGTCCATCCTTAATTGAGGGGTGTCTACCAATTGTGTAGGCATCCCTTGCAAATTTTAGCTTATCGAAATCATTCTTGCTAGTCTTAAGTTGAGCATTAAGACTAGCCAGTTCATCATTAAGCTTGGAAATTGAAACTAGGTGTTCACTACAAGCATTAATGTCAAAGTCTTTACACCTAGTACAAATTTCAACATGTTCTACACAAGAATTGGATTTGTTTGCTACTTCTAATTTAGCATTTAAATCATTGTTGACACCTTTCAAAGTAGAAATGGTTTCATGACAAGTAGATAGTTCAAAAGAAAGCATTTCATTTCTCTTAACTTCTAAAGCATAGGATTTTTGTGCCTCAACAAATTTATCATGCTCTTCATACAACAAATCCTCTTGCTTTTCTAAAAGTATATTCTTTTCATTCAAGGCATCAATTAATTCATTAATTTTGTCTATCTTAGATCTATCTAAGCCCTTGAACAAACATGAATAATCTACTTCATCCTCATCACTAGATTCGTCCTCACTTGAAGAAGCATAGGTAGAGTTGCGAGTACATACCTTCTTCTCTCTTGCCATAAGGCATGTGTGACGCTCGTTGGGGAAGAGGGTTGATTTGTTGAAGGCGGTGGCGGCGAGTCCTTCATTGTCGGAGTCGGACGAGGAGCAATCCGAGTCCCACTCCTTGCCTAGATGCGCCTCGCCCTTTGCCTTCTTGTAATGCTTCTTCTTTTCCCTCTTGTTCCCCTTTTCCTGGTCACTATCATTATCAGGACAGTTAGCAATAAAATGACCAAGCTTACCGCATTTGAAGCATGATCGCTTCCCCTTGGTCTTAGTCTTGCTCGGCTGTCCATTGCGACCCTTTAGCACCGTCTTGAATCTCTTGATAATGAGGGCCATTTCTTCTTCATTAAGACCGGCCGCCTCAATTTGCGCCACCTTGCTGGGTAGCGCCTCCTTGTTCCCTGTGGCTTTGAGAGCAAAAGGTTGCGGCTCGTTGATCGGTCCATTCAAGGCGTCGTCCACATACCTTGCCTCCTTGATCATCATTCGCCCGCTGACGAATTTTCCTAGTACTTCTTCGGGCGACATTTTGGTGTACCTGGGATTCTCACGAATATTATTCACCAAATGAGGATCAAGAACGGTAAAGGACCTGAGCATTAGTCGGACGACGTCGTGGTCCGTCCATCGCGTGCTTCCGTAGCTCCTTATTTTGTTGACAAGGGTCTTGAGCCGGTTGTATGTTTGAGTTGGCTCCTCGCCCCTTATCATCGCGAACCGTCCAAGCTCGCCCTCCACCAACTCCATTTTGGTGAGCAAGGTAGCGTCATTTCCCTCATGAGAGATCTTGAGGGTATCCCAGATTTGCTTGGCGTTATCCAAGCCACTCACTTTATTATATTCATCCCTGCACAATGAGGCTAGAAGAACAGTAGTAGCTTGTGCATTCTTATGGATTTGCTCATTAATGAATATAGGACTATCCGAACTATTAAAGTGCATTCCACTATCTACAATCTCCCATATGCTAGGATGGAGAGAGAATAGGTGACTACGCATTTTGTGGCTCCAAAATCCGTAGTCCTCTCCATCAAAGTGTGGGGGCTTGCCGAGTGGAATAGAAAGCAAATGTGAATTTGAACTTTGCGGAATACGAGAGTAGTCAAAAGAAAAGTTAGAATTAACCGGTTTCCTTTGTCTGTCGTGGTCGTCGTCCTTTTGGGAAGAAGAGGACTCATCGTTGTCGTAGTAGACGATCTCCTTGATGCGTCTTGTCTTCTTCTTCTTCCCATCTCTTCGCTTGTGGCCCGAGCCCGAGTCATTGGACTTGTCATCCCTTGGCTCGTTGACGAAGGACTCCTTCTCCTTGTCGTTGATCACAATTCCCTTCCCCTTAGGATCCATCTCTTCGGGCGGTTAGTCCCTTTCTTGAAGAGAACGGCTCCGATACCAATTGAGAGCACCTAGAGGGGGGGGGGGTGAATAGGTGATCCTGTAAAAACTTAAACTTATAGCCACAAAACTTGATTAGGTGTTAGCACAGTTTATGCCAAGTGGCTAGAGAGGAGTCAAAACACAATAACCACAAGAATCCAATCACAGAGATGACACAGTGGTTATCCCGTGGTTCGGCCAAGTACAAAACTTGCCTACTCCACGTTGTGGCGTCCCAACGGACGAGAGTTGCACTCAACTCCTCTCAAGTGATCCAATGATCAACTTGAATACCACGGTGTTCTTGCTTTTCTTTTCTCAATCCCGTTTGCGAGGAATCTCCACAACTTGGAGCCTCTCGCCCTTACAAAAGATGTTCACAGAGAATCACAGAGCAAAGGAGGGATTAGCAACTCACACACGACACAAAGATCACAGCGAATACGCACACACAAGACCCAGACTTGAGCTCAAAAGACTAGCACACTAGAACGGAGCTCAAATCACTAGAATGTCGAACAAGTGCGCGAGATTGATGTGTGAGTGATCAAGAGTGCTCAAGGAATGCTTGGTATTCTCCTCCATGCGCCAAGGGGTCCCTTTTATAGCCCCAAGGCAGCTAGGAGCCGTTGGGAACAAATCTGGAAGGCCATCTTTGCCTTCTGTCTCGTGGCGCACCGGACAGTCCGGTGCACACCGGACACTGTCCGGTGCCCGATTTGTTTCCATAGAAAGCGAAGCCGACCGTTGCCGACCGTTGCAGATCTGGCGCACCGGACAGTCCGGTGCACACCGGACAGTCCGGTGCTCCCTTCCGACCGTTGGCTCGGCCACGTGTCGCGCGCCGATCGCGCGGCCGACCGTTGGCCCGGCCGACCGTTGGCTCACCGGACAGTCCGGTGCACACCGGACAGTCCGGTGAATTTTAGCCGAAGTCGCCGGAGAAAAACCCGAGAGCGGCCTCTTCGGCCGAGGCAGCCTGGCGCACCGGACACTGTCCGGTGCACCACCGGACACTGTCCGGTGCACCACCGGACAGTCCGGTGCCCCAGACCGAAACAGCCCCTTGGCTGCACACAGCCAAGTCTTCTCTTCTCTTCTTCTTTCTGTTTCTAACACTTAGACAAATATATTAGTACACAAAACCAATGTACTAAGACTTAGAAACATACCTTTGTTGAAGATTTGCACTTTGTTCATCCATGGGCATTGATTTACATTTAAGCACTTGTGTTGACACTCAATCACCAAAATACTTAGAAATGGCCCAAGGGCACATTTCCCTTTCAAGTAGCTCTCCCCGGGTAGAAAGGGAATCATGACTCATGGGTAAAGTGTGCAACCTCTGCAGAGGGTAATGAAACTGATATATCAGCCGTGCTCACGGTTAAGAGCAGCCTTGGGATCCTCTTTGATTAGAGATACAGATGGTTCGAGATACAATGGTTATGATATGGTTTTGGTTCGATTATGATGGTGTTGTTCCTCAATGAGGAAATGGTTCACGGGTTGGATAATGCTAAAATCTGGCTTCTACTAATGATAAATACCTGACCAACTAAAAGCAACTGCTTGAGCCTAACCCCACATAAAGCTAGTCCACTTCAGCCAAACGGGACATTTGCTGAGTACGTTGATGTGTACTCATCCTTGCTTTACCACAAAACACCAGGTTGTCCGCATTGTAACCACTGCTCAGGAGAAGGCGAAGCCGTGGAAGGAGACTTCCAGGAGTTCCAAGACTACGATGAATTCTAGGTGTGGGTTGGCGGCAACCCCCAGTCAGCTGCCTGTGGAGGCTTTATCTTTACTGCGTTTCGTTTAGCACTTTGATTTACCTGTTAAGACAATGACTATGTGGATGTCTATGACTCTATGATGTAATAAGTACTCTTTTATGTTATTATTCGAGCATTGTGTGATGATGTTCATTTATGTAATCGCTGTGTACGTGAGTTCTGATCCTGGCACGTACATAGTTCGCATTCGGTTTGCCTTCTAAAACCGGGTGTGACAGCCATTAGTCTCATCAAATACAACATCGCTGGAGACTTCAACCAAACCCGATGATTTGTTGAAGACCCTATACGCCTTTGTATTTGAGTCATACCTTATTAAAAACCCTTCTACAGCTTTGGGAGCAAATTTGGAATGTCTACCTTTCTTCACCAATATGTAGCATTTGCTCCCAAATATACGGAAGTAAGAGACATTGGGTTTGTTATCGGTAAGGAGTTTGTAGGAGGTCTTCTTGAGGAGACGATGCAGATATAGCCGGTTTATGGCGTGGCAAGCTATGTTTACAGCTTCCAACTAAAACCGCTCGGGTGTCTTGAACTCTCCAAGCATCGTCCTTGCCATGTCGATAAGCGTCATGTTCTTCCTCTCTACCACACCGTTTTGTTGTGGTGTGTAGGGAGCGGAGAACTCGTGCTTGACGCCTTCCTCCTCAAGATACTCCTCAACTTGTAGGTTCTTGAACTCGGACCCATTATCGCTTCTTATCTTTTTCACCTTGAGCTCAAATTCGTTTTGAGCCCTCAACTTGTAGGCTTTCGACCGGCACACCTGGTCGATCGAGTATCGTTGCGTAGTCTACCAGCACAGTCGCAGGAGGTACCCGGACCGCTGGGAGGCTACCTGCCTAGTTCGCCGTCCGGAGGATGACCTCCGGGGTGTGGAGGCCGTTTCGGAGCACTATTCCATCTCCGAGAGGGACACTGCAGAGGCGGCTATGCAGGATGCAGCACGACGTGCACTCTCTCAGTACTGTTCTTTGTTCGGTGGCGTGGCCGACGGTCTTAACCTTCGGTACTACCCCCGCCGCCCTACTGGCAGCACAGAGAGTGTGGTTGTTTCACCTGTTGGTGAGGCTAACCCTAGGTTGAGCAGCACAGTCAACCTAGTCGCAGTGCTTAACACGGAGCTGGATCACTCTCTGGACGAGCTAAGCAGGGCTCGAACGGAGATTGCGGAGTTGCGTGCTGAGCTGGCAGAGCGCCATCACCAGGAGGGTGGTTCTCCCGCACCTGTTGGGACTCAGCACCCATACCGCTCACCGCCACGTGGTCACCACACTTATGGTTCCCCTGTCTGTAAGACCAGGATAGATCTGGATCCTTAGATCGTTAGCGTCGGATTTTGTAATAATTCTTAAGTCAGATGTCTCAGTCTTAGGTAGTCAGTTTAGTTTGCTTATCAGTTGCTTCCATTTAGTTTAGTTTGCCTATCAGTCGCTTTCATGCTTGTTATGATGAACTTGTACTGGATTTGAATCTTTGTAATGACTGTAGCCAACATGTGGGTTTCCCCTGCAGTTTGGCTTAGCTAGTAATATTAATGAAGTCAGTTGTTTAGTTGGGAAGCCATTTACTCTTACTTTCCTTTCTTATCTGAGAAGCTGTGTTGAATCATAATGAGGATCAGTGAAGCTCTTTTGTTCACTCAGTGTCATGAAGAATTCTGTATTCTCTTTTCTTATGCTGAAAGATTGTGAGATCAATGCTGATGTGTGAATGTCTTCCACAGATGTCTGACAACAGGCGCCGATGCAACAGGCGTGCTCAGCTGGAGCAGCATGACCAGCAGGAGGAAAATCAGAGGCAGCCTCCCCCACCACCCCCGATGTCAGTGGAGCAGATGTTCTTGATGCAGACCCAGGCAGTGCAGGCCATTGGGCAGACTCTGGCAGCCATGCAGCAGGCTCAACAGCAACCCCAACCCCAATTGCAAGTGCAGATGCCCCAGATGCCACGAGATAAGCGTGGTGAGTTCATGAGAGGGCATCCTCCTACCTTCGCCCATTCTGCTGACCCCATGGATGCAGAAGACTGGTTGCGCGCAGTGGAGAGGGAACTGCGCACCGCCCAATGCGACGACAGGGAGAAGGTTCTGTATGGTCCCCGCCAGCTGAGGGGAGCAGCCCAGTCCTGGTGGGAGTCCTACCTCGCCACACATGCTGACCCCGAAGCCATCACTTGGGAGGAATTCAGCGAGAGTTTCCGTCGGTACCATGTGCCAGAGGGACTGATGATCGTGAAGAAGGAGGAGTTTCTGGCTCTGAAGCAGGGACCCATGTCTGTTAGTGAGTACAGAGACAAGTTTCTGCAGCTATCTCGTTATGCACCCGAGGATGTCAACACTGATGCCAAGAGGCAGTACAGGTTCATGAGAGGTTTGGTGGATCCCCTGCATTACCAGCTGATGAATCACACCTTCCCCACCTTCCAGCACCTGATCGATAGAGCAGTCATGACTGAGAAGAAGCGTAAGGATATGGAAGATCGGAAGCGCAAGATGAGTGGACCCCAGTCCGGAGGCACCAGCCGTCCACGTTTCTCAGGCAGTTCATCTCAGCAAGGCAGACCTGGTCACCCACAGGGATATCAGAATCAGAATCAGCGTCCGCATCAGCAGCAGTTTCAGAGACAGTACCCGCAGCAGCAGCAGCAGTATCGTCAGCACAACCAACAGGGAGGTAATCAGTATCAGAAGCAGAACAACCAGGCACCTCGCCTTCCTGCCCCAGCAGCGAATCAGAGCAACCAAGCAGCCCCAGCACAAGGAGGAGGCAGAGGATGTTTCCACTGTGGAGAACAAGGCCACTGGGCGATGCAGTGCCCAAAGAAGATGGCGCAGCAGCAGACCAACCCCAATGCTCCAGCAAGGCAAGGTGTACTGCAGCCGGCAACAGGCAATCGTAACCAAGCATACAACCGCGGAAAGGTGAACCACTTGGAGGCCGAAGCGATCCAGGATGCACCAGATGTGGCAGTAGGTATGTTCTCAGTCGAATCTCATCCCGCAAAAGTGCTATTTGATACTAGTGCAACTCATTCATTTGTCACTGCAACATGGGTAGAACTGCATAACATCTCAGTAGAGGCAATGATGCCACCCATGAGGATTAATTCGGTTGGTGGCAAGGTGCAAACAGATAAAATATGTTCAAACGTAATGGTGGAAATAAGGGGGATAGGTTTCCCCAGTGACTTAATAGTAATAGGCACCCCTGGGATAGATGTCATTCTAGGGATGAACTGGTTAATGAAGTATGAAGCAAATGTTAGTTGTGACAAGAGGACCATAACATTGAAGTCCCCGTCAGGAGAGGAGGTAGTGGCCGAGCTAAGGATGCCTAAGTCAGAAGAGGGAGTCTGTCATCAGATTTCAGTTGATAGTAAGGAGCCCAACCCGCTCGAGACTATCAAGGTTGTGTCGGACTTTCCGGATGTGTTTCCCGAGGAGCTAACGGGCATGCCACCCGAGAGAAAAGTCGAATTTGCCATAGAGCTTATCCCTGGTACCGCCCCCATTTCAAAAAGAGCCTATCGAGTGTCTGGACCAGAATTGGTGGAACTCAAGAAGCAGATAGATGAGATGTTAGAGAAGGGTTACATCAGGCCAAGCACCTTGCCTTGGGCCGCTCCAGTGTTGTTTGTAGAGAAGAAAGATGGTACCAAAAGGATGTGCATAGACTACAGAGCCTTGAATGAAGTCACTGTCAAGAACAAGTACCCCCTGCCAAGGATAGAAGATTTGTTCGACCAGCTCAGAGGTGCCAGCGTATTCTCGAAGATAGATCTAAGATCTGGTTATCATCAACTCAGAATCCGACCCTCGGATATACCGAAGACGGCATTCATCACCAAGTACGGGTTATATGAGTTCACGGTTATGTCCTTTGGTTTGACAAATGCGCCAGCCTTCTTTATGTACCTGATGAACAGTGTGTTCATGGATTATCTGGACAAGTTTGTGGTAGTGTTCATCGATGACATTCTCATATACTCTCAAAGTGAGGAAGATCATGTAGAGCATTTGAAGATGGTATTGCAAAGACTTCGAGAGCATCAGTTGTATGCCAAGCTGGGCAAATGCGAGTTCTGGATTCATGAAGTCTTATTTCTGGGTCACATCATAAATCAAGATGGGTTAGCAGTGGATCCAAAGAAAGTAGCAGATATCCTGAACTGGAAAGCACCGAAGGATGTTCGTGGGATCAAGAGCTTCATTGGGATGGCCGGATATTATAGGCGTTTCATCGAAGGCTTCTCAAAGATTGCTAGACCAATGACAGCGTTGCTAGCGAAGAAAGTTGAGTTTAAGTGGACCCAAAAGTGTCAGGAAGCATTTGAAGAACTGAAGAATAGATTGACTACAGCTCCTGTGTTAGTCCTGCCTGATGTCCACAAGTCATTCTCAGTATATTGCGATGCTTCGTACACCGGATTGGGATGTGTGCTGATGCAAGAAGGGAGAGTTGTAGCATACTCATCTCGACAGCTGAAGATCCATGAGAAGAATTACCCCACACATGACCTGGAATTGGCAGCAGTGGTTCATGCTTTGAAGACCTGGAGACATTACCTGTATGGGCAGAAGTGCGACATCTACAAAGATCATAAGAGTCTGAAGTACATATTCACCCAGTCAGAGTTAAACATGAGGCAGCGAAGATGGTTGGAATTGATCAAAGACTATGAGTTGGAGATACATTACCATCCAGGCAAAGCCAATGTTGTTGCAGATGCTCTGAGCAGGAAGAGTCAAGTTAATATGTTGGCCTCGTACCCGATGCCGTATGAGTTAGCCAAAGAGTTCGACAGACTGAGCCTTGGTTTCCTGAACAGTACGCAAGGAGTGACAGTGGAATTAGAGCCCACCCTAGAGCGGGAGATCAAAGAAGGGCAGAAGGATGATGAAAACATCAACAAGATCCGGCAGCTGATCCTAGAAGGAAGAGGCAAAGACTTTCGAGAGGATGAAGAAGGAGTAATCTGGTTCAAGGACCGATTGTGTGTTCCCGACCTCAAACCTATCCGGGAACTGATCCTCAAGGAAGCTCATGAGACAGCCTACTCCATACACCCAGGGAGTGAGAAGATGTACCAGGACTTAAAAAGGAGGTTTTGGTGGTATGGTATGAAAAGGGAGATCGCAGAATATGTCGCCATCTGTGATAGCTGTCAGAGAACCAAAGCGGAGCATCAGAGGCCTGCCGGATTGTTGCAGCCATTGCGGATTCCTCAGTGGAAGTGGGATGAGATCGGGATGGATTTCATAGTTGGCCTACCTCGTACCCGGGCCGGCTACGATTCTATCTGGGTGGTTGTGGACCGCTTAACAAAGGTGGCCCACTTCATACCTGTGAAGACGACATACACCGGAGCAACGTTAGCTGAGTTATACATGTCACGAATAGTCTGCCTTCATGGTGTGCCGAAGAAGATAGTGTCAGATCGAGGAACGCAGTTCACGTCTCATTTTTGGCAGCAGCTACAAGAAGCTTTGGGCACACATCTGAACTTCAGCTCAGCTTATCACCCACAGACAGACGGTCAGACTGAAAGAACTAACCAGATCTTAGAAGATATGTTGAGAGCCTGTGCGTTGCAAGACAAGTCAGGATGGGACAAAAGGTTACCTTATGCAGAATTCTCCTACAACAATAGTTACCAGGCCAGCTTGAAGATGTCACCGTTTCAGGCACTCTATGGACGGAGTTGTAGGACTCCGCTGCACTGGGACCAGCCTGGAGAGAGACAGGTGTTTGGCCCCGACATCTTGCTTGAAGCCGAAGAGAATATCAGAATGGTTCGGGAGAACCTGAAGACAGCCCAGTCAAGGCAGCGAAGCTATGCGGACAGAAGGAGAAGGGAACTGAGTTTTGAAGTGGGAGACTACGTCTATCTGAAGGTGTCACCTATCAGGGGAGTCAGAAGGTTCGGAGTCAAAGGCAAGCTAGCACCCCGGTACGTCGGACCATATCAGATTCAAGCCAAGCGTGGAGAAGTGGCCTACCAGCTCGACCTACCAGAGAGTTTGTCAGCAGTGCACAATGTGTTCCATGTGTCACAATTGAAGAAGTGTCTGCGAGTACCAGAAGAACAGTTGCCAGTGGAAGGTTTGGAAGTCCAGGAAGATCTGACATACATAGAGAAGCCAACGCAGATTCTGGAGTTTGCAGACAGAGTCACCCGGAGGAATACCATCAGAATGTGCAAAGTCAGATGGGGTCACCACTCTGAGGAAGAAGCAACCTGGGAACGAGAAGATGACCTGAAGGCCAAATACCCTGAACTCTTTGCTGACCAACCTTGAATCTCGGGGCGAGATTCTTTTAAGGGGGATAGGTTTGTAACACCCTGAATTTGGGGGTATAAAATTTCTTTGCTCATATTCACAAATTCAGGTGTTACTTCCTTTTCTCATCCTTCCTAATTCTTTTCTCTCTCATTTCTATAGGAGCTAAGTGCTTATTTTACTTGTAACCATAGTTTATTATGTTAAACCCTAGTGGAGTATGAATTGTTGCATCATGTTGAACCCTAGATTTCACTTTTGTTTGGTGCATAATTCTCAAAAGGTCTAATTTGAATTTGGGGCTCATTTGAATTTGAATCAAATAGAATAAATAAAAGAAAAGGGAAAAACAATTCAGAATAAAAGGAAAAGGCAAAGCAGCCCACTTACCCGCCCTCCTCGGCCTTTCGGCCCAGTCGGCCCACCCCGCGCGCGCCTCCTTCCCCCCCTTCTCTCTCTGCGCAGCGGGCCCGGCCTGTCGGCGCGCCCGCCTTCCGCGCACCCGCCTCCCTCTCCCACTGCTCGTCCGGCCCTACCCGTCGGCGCCCGCCTTCCCCGCGCGCGCCCGCTCCCTCGCTCTCTCTCTGCCCGTGGGCCCAACCCGTCAGCCCCGCTTCTCTCGCGCCCGCACCCGCTTTCTTCTCTCTCTCTGCGTCGCGGGCCCGGGCTGTCAGCCCCGTCGTCCCCGCGTAACCGTCGCCGAGCTGCTCGCGCCCACCTCCCCCGCGCCCACGTCGCGCGTGGAACTCGCCCCACCTCGCCCTCGGCCACTTGTGCCCCGAGCCCACTCGCCCTCACCCTCTCCCCCCATTTGCGCCCAGTAGACCCTCTCTCCCCCCCTCGCTGCGCGCACGCAGAGCACCGCCGCCATAACCCCGCCGTCCCGAGCTCGGTTCTTCGTCGCCGTTGGAGCTCCGCCGCGCCCTTAGCCCCGGTGAGCTCCGCCCCGACGCCCGCAACTCGGAACGCGCCCCAATTCCCTCTCCCCCTCCCTATTTCTCTCTGCCCGCGCTCACCCGTCGTCCGCCGTGCAGCCGCCACCGTCGACCCGGGTCCCCGTCGCGTCTCCGTCGCCGCCGAGGAGTCCCCGGAGCCCGCCTTGAGGTAACGGACCTCTCCCGCCCCTATCGCCCTTTGTTTTGCTCTCTGTTGCGTTTGATTGCTCGCCGGAGTAGAGTAGCCCCGCCGCCGAGCCGCCCCGCCGTGAATCGCCCCCCTCCGGTGCCTCTGCCCTGACCCAGACCCCACCAATGGAGTCCCCGTGCCCTCCCTAGCCTCCCCGACCACTCGGATTGCCCCAGAGCCCCGCCAATCGCCCGCGCCCCTCGTCTCCGGCGAGCCCTCCGCCGCGGGGACGAGCGCCGCCGCCCAGCTAGCCGTAGGGAAGACCCAGGCCGCCCATCCGATCTCCGCCGTTCAGCCCAGATCGGGCGGCCCTGATTCAACTCGCCCGGACCTAATCCTGGCCGTCCGCCAGCGATCCAGCGGCCCAGGCCCACTGCCCCCTCATCCCGTCTCTCTGCCCGCTAGGCCCCACTTGTCAGCTCGCCCGCGCGCCCGCGCTGTCCGCCCGGCCCCGCCCGTCAGTCCGCCCGCGCGCTCTGCCTGCCCGGTCCCGCTTGCCAGTCGCCCGCGCCCGCGCTGTCCGCCCGGCCCCGCCTGTCAGTCGCTCCCGCCGCCGCGCGCCCGCGCGCCCGCCCGCAGGATCTAATCCTGGCCGTAGATCTGAGATCCAACGGTTGTAGGCGCCCGATACCCCTTCGCCCGCGCATGTTCTTAAAGAGCCCCCCTGTTTTCTGGAAATTGCGCCCGCCGTCCCTGGTTTCTCGCAGTTAAGTCCCTGGCCCTTTTATTTAATTCAAAATAAGTCCTTAGGGTATAATTTTAACCCCTAAACTTGTAAAATTCATAACTTTGTCATATGAACTCCAAATTAGGTGCTTCAAATTGCAAAATGTTCATAATATTATTATCTATCTGTTTATGCAATGTTTCCCTGCTGTTTCCATGTATTAATTAATAGGTAATCACTAGGATAGGATTAAGACTATTGAAACCTTATTTAAGATAATTGGAAATGAGTAGACTTTAATAATAGTTGGATTACT
Source organism: Zea mays (assembly GCF_902167145.1). Taxonomy (NCBI): domain Eukaryota; kingdom Viridiplantae; phylum Streptophyta; class Magnoliopsida; order Poales; family Poaceae; genus Zea; species Zea mays. Next base: position 234,203,315 of record NC_050096.1, on the reverse strand, counting down.
TAAGTTTATGGACTTAAACACTTAAGTTTAGGAACTTAAACCAGATAATTACTTAATCCCACCACTAACTTTGACCTGATTAGTGGATAGTGAATCACTTTGTGTAGTCCTCTACCCCAGACCTAGGGAACACTAGAGTGCCTATCCCTTTTCTGTTATGAACTTGTGACCCCTCTCTGCTGCATATGTTTGGTATATTGTTTTCTGTTTGTTATTTTCCCAAGTGCATAGTGTGAATGATTGCTTTGCGTAGACAACGAGCAGTCTGTGTTTCCCGAGGCAGTTGCAGAGGAAGCCCCTGATCAGCAGTTTGGTGAAGGCAAGTGTCCTCTGTCCCACTATGTCCTATTCATTTATAACTTACTACCCCGCATTACTCACTGGAAACCTAAGGATTGACTAGCTTTACACTTTACTTTGTCCTTGATGACCTATTGGGTTGTTATGGTTAGCACTTTGCTATTGCTTTAACATAATCAATGAACATGATGTGACTATTTATGATACTGTTATCCTGTTGATGTTGATGATCTTGTGATACTCTAGGGGGCTCAGGCTGTTTCCTGAGTACCTCTCCGTAAGGACTGGTTCGTTGAGAGACCACCCGGGATAACAGTGCAACCATGAGGGTGAAATGGGATGCCCTTAGCTGATTAATTAGATGAACTAGAGGTGTAGTTGCTTAGCCGTCGTGCCGTCAATGGGGTCCAGGCACAGTGCTTGCTCTGCCGAGGCTGAGTGCCGAGGTTCTTTCGTTTTGCTCTTTGTTAGTCACTCTCCTGCGGGGAGGGGTACTGTGTTTATCAAACTGGAGAAACCTAACGGGCAGCTACGATCTCTAGGGAATCTTTGTAAAAGCTACGTAGTGATGCCCTGCCGGACCACCTAGGTAGTGGTCAATGGGGAGTAGCTCTCCCCGGGTAGAAAGGGAATCATGACTCATGGGTAAAGTGTGCAACCTCTGCAGAGGGTAATGAAACTGATATATCAGCCGTGCTCACGGTTAAGAGCAGCCTTGGGATCCTCTTTGATTAGAGATACAGATGGTTCGAGATACAATGGTTATGATATGGTTTTGGTTCGATTATGATGGTGTTGTTCCTCAATGAGGAAATGGTTCACGGGTTGGATAATGCTAAAATCTGGCTTCTACTAATGATAAATACCTGACCAACTAAAAGCAACTGCTTGAGCCTAACCCCACATAAAGCTAGTCCACTTCAGCCAAACGGGACATTTGCTGAGTACGTTGATGTGTACTCATCCTTGCTTTACCACAAAACACCAGGTTGTCCGCATTGTAACCACTGCTCAGGAGAAGGCGAAGCCGTGGAAGGAGACTTCCAGGAGTTCCAAGACTACGATGAATTCTAGGTGTGGGTTGGCGGCAACCCCCAGTCAGCTGCCTGTGGAGGCTTTATCTTTACTGCGTTTCGTTTAGCACTTTGATTTACCTGTTAAGACAATGACTATGTGGATGTCTATGACTCTATGATGTAATAAGTACTCTTTTATGTTATTATTCGAGCATTGTGTGATGATGTTCATTTATGTAATCGCTGTGTACGTGAGTTCTGATCCTGGCACGTACATAGTTCGCATTCGGTTTGCCTTCTAAAACCGGGTGTGACATAAGTGGTATCAAAGCCGTGCTGACTGTAGGACCGCTGACCTAGAGTAGCACTGGTCGTACTAAGGACTATTGACCTTCCCTCTCACCTTGACCTCTGTTGTTACTTCAAAAGTCGGTCACCTCGACCAACCCTATGTTTTACTATCTATCTATACTATACCTTGTTAAAATTTTTATCTTATTCTATCTTTGGTTTATTCACTTGTCATATTAGTTCTGCTCTTACTCTTGTGCTTACGGTGTCTTTTGTAGATGGCTCGTCTTAGACACACTGCACGTAAGTCGGTGATTCCTTTCCTGCCGTCTCGACTTGCGGAGCGTCCTCTGCACCGCACCGTGTCCGGACAGTCGAGTCACCTGGAGAGGCTGCACCACCGCTTGCGTGAGGAGCAGGAACGCCGGCGCCAGCACGGAGAGCAGCAGGGCTCTTCCTCCCCACCCCAGCGAGAGGTGGATTCAGTGAGGCCCCGTTCCTCTGTTGCCCAGCTGGAGGCGCCCCCTGCACCACCGCGGGACGTCCCGGCTGTTGGAGGAGCTACTGGAGGAGATCCTGGAGGAGATCCCGACGACGACGACTCAGACCACAGTACGGAGTCCTCTGAGCCGCAGGAGGCGGAAGGATGGGTCGCCCGACCCATCACCCGTGACGCCGCTCGCGGTTGTCACTTCCACGACGCACTCGACACCTTGCTGCGCCAGGCTTTCGACCGGCACACCTGGTCGATCGAGTATCGTTGCGTAGTCTACCAGCACAGTCGCAGGAGGTACCCGGACCGCTGGGAGGCTACCTGCCTAGTTCGCCGTCCGGAGGATGACCTCCGGGGTGCGGAGGCCGTTTCGGAGCACTATTCCATCTCCGAGAGGGACACTGCAGAGGCGGCTATGCAGGATGCAGCACGACGTGCACTCTCTCAGTACTGTTCTTTGTTCGGTGGCGTGGCCGACGGTCTTAACCTTCGGTACTACCCCCGCCGCCCTACTGGCAGCACAGAGAGTGTGGTTGTTTCACCTGTTGGTGAGGCTAACCCTAGGTTGAGCAGCACAGTCAACCTAGTCGCAGTGCTTAACACGGAGCTGGATCACTCTCTGGACGAGCTAAGCAGGGCTCGAACGGAGATTGCGGAGTTGCGTGCTGAGCTGGCAGAGCGCCATCACCAGGAGGGTGGTTCTCCCGCACCTGTTGGGACTCAGCACCCATACCGCTCACCGCCACGTGGTCACCACACTTATGGTTCCCCTGTCTGTAAGACCAGGATAGATCTGGATCCTTAGATCGTTAGCGTCGGATTTTGTAATAATTCTTAAGTCAGATGTCTCAGTCTTAGGTAGTCAGTTTAGTTTGCTTATCAGTTGCTTCCATTTAGTTTAGTTTGCCTATCAGTCGCTTTCATGCTTGTTATGATGAACTTGTACTGGATTTGAATCTTTGTAATGACTGTAGCCAACATGTGGGTTTCCCCTGCAGTTTGGCTTAGCTAGTAATATTAATGAAGTCAGTTGTTTAGTTGGGAAGCCATTTACTCTTACTTTCCTTTCTTATCTGAGAAGCTGTGTTGAATCATAATGAGGATCAGTGAAGCTCTTTTGTTCACTCAGTGTCATGAAGAATTCTGTATTCTCTTTTCTTATGCTGAAAGATTGTGAGATCAATGCTGATGTGTGAATGTCTTCCACAGATGTCTGACAACAGGCGCCGATGCAACAGGCGTGCTCAGCTGGAGCAGCATGACCAGCAGGAGGAAAATCAGAGGCAGCCTCCCCCACCACCCCCGATGTCAGTGGAGCAGATGTTCTTGATGCAGACCCAGGCAGTGCAGGCCATTGGGCAGACTCTGGCAGCCATGCAGCAGGCTCAACAGCAACCCCAACCCCAATTGCAAGTGCAGATGCCCCAGATGCCACGAGATAAGCGTGGTGAGTTCATGAGAGGGCATCCTCCTACCTTCGCCCATTCTGCTGACCCCATGGATGCAGAAGACTGGTTGCGCGCAGTGGAGAGGGAACTGCGCACCGCCCAATGCGACGACAGGGAGAAGGTTCTGTATGGTCCCCGCCAGCTGAGGGGAGCAGCCCAGTCCTGGTGGGAGTCCTACCTCGCCACACATGCTGACCCCGAAGCCATCACTTGGGAGGAATTCAGCGAGAGTTTCCGTCGGTACCATGTGCCAGAGGGACTGATGATCGTGAAGAAGGAGGAGTTTCTGGCTCTGAAGCAGGGACCCATGTCTGTTAGTGAGTACAGAGACAAGTTTCTGCAGCTATCTCGTTATGCACCCGAGGATGTCAACACTGATGCCAAGAGGCAGTACAGGTTCATGAGAGGTTTGGTGGATCCCCTGCATTACCAGCTGATGAATCACACCTTCCCCACCTTCCAGCACCTGATCGATAGAGCAGTCATGACTGAGAAGAAGCGTAAGGATATGGAAGATCGGAAGCGCAAGATGAGTGGACCCCAGTCCGGAGGCACCAGCCGTCCACGTTTCTCAGGCAGTTCATCTCAGCAAGGCAGACCTGGTCACCCACAGGGATATCAGAATCAGAATCAGCGTCCGCATCAGCAGCAGTTTCAGAGACAGTACCCGCAGCAGCAGCAGCAGTATCGTCAGCACAACCAACAGGGAGGTAATCAGTATCAGAAGCAGAACAACCAGGCACCTCGCCTTCCTGCCCCAGCAGCGAATCAGAGCAACCAAGCAGCCCCAGCACAAGGAGGAGGCAGAGGATGTTTCCACTGTGGAGAACAAGGCCACTGGGCGATGCAGTGCCCAAAGAAGATGGCGCAGCAGCAGACCAACCCCAATGCTCCAGCAAGGCAAGGTGTACTGCAGCCGGCAACAGGCAATCGTAACCAAGCATACAACCGCGGAAAGGTGAACCACTTGGAGGCCGAAGCGATCCAGGATGCACCAGATGTGGCAGTAGGTATGTTCTCAGTCGAATCTCATCCCGCAAAAGTGCTATTTGATACTGGTGCAACTCATTCATTTGTCACTGCAACATGGGTAGAACTGCATAACATCTCAGTAGAGGCAATGATGCCACCCATGAGGATTAATTCGGTTGGTGGCAAGGTGCAAACAGATAAAATATGTTCAAACGTAATGGTGGAAATAAGGGGGATAGGTTTCCCCAGTGACTTAATAGTAATAGGCACCCCTGGGATAGATGTCATTCTAGGGATGAACTGGTTAATGAAGTATGAAGCAAATGTTAGTTGTGACAAGAGGACCATAACATTGAAGTCCCCGTCAGGAGAGGAGGTAGTGGCCGAGCTAAGGATGCCTAAGTCAGAAGAGGGAGTCTGTCATCAGATTTCAGTTGATAGTAAGGAGCCCAACCCGCTCGAGACTATCAAGGTTGTGTCGGACTTTCCGGATGTGTTTCCCGAGGAGCTAACGGGCATGCCACCCGAGAGAAAAGTCGAATTTGCCATAGAGCTTATCCCTGGTACCGCCCCCATTTCAAAAAGAGCCTATCGAGTGTCTGGACCAGAATTGGTGGAACTCAAGAAGCAGATAGATGAGATGTTAGAGAAGGGTTACATCAGGCCAAGCACCTTGCCTTGGGCCGCTCCAGTGTTGTTTGTAGAGAAGAAAGATGGTACCAAAAGGATGTGCATAGACTACAGAGCCTTGAATGAAGTCACTGTCAAGAACAAGTACCCCCTGCCAAGGATAGAAGATTTGTTCGACCAGCTCAGAGGTGCCAGCGTATTCTCGAAGATAGATCTAAGATCTGGTTATCATCAACTCAGAATCCGACCCTCGGATATACCGAAGACGGCATTCATCACCAAGTACGGGTTATATGAGTTCACGGTTATGTCCTTTGGTTTGACAAATGCGCCAGCCTTCTTTATGTACCTGATGAACAGTGTGTTCATGGATTATCTGGACAAGTTTGTGGTAGTGTTCATCGATGACATTCTCATATACTCTCAAAGTGAGGAAGATCATGTAGAGCATTTGAAGATGGTATTGCAAAGACTTCGAGAGCATCAGTTGTATGCCAAGCTGGGCAAATGCGAGTTCTGGATTCATGAAGTCTTATTTCTGGGTCACATCATAAATCAAGATGGGTTAGCAGTGGATCCAAAGAAAGTAGCAGATATCCTGAACTGGAAAGCACCGAAGGATGTTCGTGGGATCAAGAGCTTCATTGGGATGGCCGGATATTATAGGCGTTTCATCGAAGGCTTCTCAAAGATTGCTAGACCAATGACAGCGTTGCTAGCGAAGAAAGTTGAGTTTAAGTGGACCCAAAAGTGTCAGGAAGCATTTGAAGAACTGAAGAATAGATTGACTACAGCTCCTGTGTTAGTCCTGCCTGATGTCCACAAGTCATTCTCAGTATATTGCGATGCTTCGTACACCGGATTGGGATGTGTGCTGATGCAAGAAGGGAGAGTTGTAGCATACTCATCTCGACAGCTGAAGATCCATGAGAAGAATTACCCCACACATGACCTGGAATTGGCAGCAGTGGTTCATGCTTTGAAGACCTGGAGACATTACCTGTATGGGCAGAAGTGCGACATCTACAAAGATCATAAGAGTCTGAAGTACATATTCACCCAGTCAGAGTTAAACATGAGGCAGCGAAGATGGTTGGAATTGATCAAAGACTATGAGTTGGAGATACATTACCATCCAGGCAAAGCCAATGTTGTTGCAGATGCTCTGAGCAGGAAGAGTCAAGTTAATATGTTGGCCTCGTACCCGATGCCGTATGAGTTAGCCAAAGAGTTCGACAGACTGAGCCTTGGTTTCCTGAACAGTACGCAAGGAGTGACAGTGGAATTAGAGCCCACCCTAGAGCGGGAGATCAAAGAAGGGCAGAAGGATGATGAAAACATCAACAAGATCCGGCAGCTGATCCTAGAAGGAAGAGGCAAAGACTTTCGAGAGGATGAAGAAGGAGTAATCTGGTTCAAGGACCGATTGTGTGTTCCCGACCTCAAACCTATCCGGGAACTGATCCTCAAGGAAGCTCATGAGACAGCCTACTCCATACACCCAGGGAGTGAGAAGATGTACCAGGACTTAAAAAGGAGGTTTTGGTGGTATGGTATGAAAAGGGAGATCGCAGAATATGTCGCCATCTGTGATAGCTGTCAGAGAACCAAAGCGGAGCATCAGAGGCCTGCCGGATTGTTGCAGCCATTGCGGATTCCTCAGTGGAAGTGGGATGAGATCGGGATGGATTTCATAGTTGGCCTACCTCGTACCCGGGCCGGCTACGATTCTATCTGGGTGGTTGTGGACCGCTTAACAAAGGTGGCCCACTTCATACCTGTGAAGACGACATACACCGGAGCAACGTTAGCTGAGTTATACATGTCACGAATAGTCTGCCTTCATGGTGTGCCGAAGAAGATAGTGTCAGATCGAGGAACGCAGTTCACGTCTCATTTTTGGCAGCAGCTACAAGAAGCTTTGGGCACACATCTGAACTTCAGCTCAGCTTATCACCCACAGACAGACGGTCAGACTGAAAGAACTAACCAGATCTTAGAAGATATGTTGAGAGCCTGTGCGTTGCAAGACAAGTCAGGATGGGACAAAAGGTTACCTTATGCAGAATTCTCCTACAACAATAGTTACCAGGCCAGCTTGAAGATGTCACCGTTTCAGGCACTCTATGGACGGAGTTGTAGGACTCCGCTGCACTGGGACCAGCCTGGAGAGAGACAGGTGTTTGGCCCCGACATCTTGCTTGAAGCCGAAGAGAATATCAGAATGGTTCGGGAGAACCTGAAGACAGCCCAGTCAAGGCAGCGAAGCTATGCGGACAGAAGGAGAAGGGAACTGAGTTTTGAAGTGGGAGACTACGTCTATCTGAAGGTGTCACCTATCAGGGGAGTCAGAAGGTTCGGAGTCAAAGGCAAGCTAGCACCCCGGTACGTCGGACCATATCAGATTCAAGCCAAGCGTGGAGAAGTGGCCTACCAGCTCGACCTACCAGAGAGTTTGTCAGCAGTGCACAATGTGTTCCATGTGTCACAATTGAAGAAGTGTCTGCGAGTACCAGAAGAACAGTTGCCAGTGGAAGGTTTGGAAGTCCAGGAAGATCTGACATACATAGAGAAGCCAACGCAGATTCTGGAGTTTGCAGACAGAGTCACCCGGAGGAATACCATCAGAATGTGCAAAGTCAGATGGGGTCACCACTCTGAGGAAGAAGCAACCTGGGAACGAGAAGATGACCTGAAGGCCAAATACCCTGAACTCTTTGCTGACCAACCTTGAATCTCGGGGCGAGATTCTTTTAAGGGGGATAGGTTTGTAACACCCTGAATTTGGGGGTATAAAATTTCTTTGCTCATATTCACAAATTCAGGTGTTACTTCCTTTTCTCATCCTTCCTAATTCTTTTCTCTCTCATTTCTATAGGAGCTAAGTGCTTATTTTACTTGTAACCATAGTTTATTATGTTAAACCATAGTGGAGTATGAATTGTTGCATCATGTTGAACCCTAGATTTCACTTTTGTTTGGTGCATAATTCTCAAAAGGTCTAATTTGAATTTGGGGCTCATTTGAATTTGAATCAAATAGAATAAATAAAAGAAAAGGGAAAAACAATTCAGAATAAAAGGAAAAGGCAAAGCAGCCCACTTACCCGCCCTCCTCGGCCTTTCGGCCCAGTCGGCCCACCCCGCGCGCGCCTCCTTCCCCCCCTTCTCTCTCTGCGCAGCGGGCCCGGCCTGTCGGCGCGCCCGCCTTCCGCGCACCCGCCTCCCTCTCCCACTGCTCGTCCGGCCCTACCCGTCGGCGCCCGCCTTCCCCGCGCGCGCCCGCTCCCTCGCTCTCTCTCTGCCCGTGGGCCCAACCCGTCAGCCCCGCTTCTCTCGCGCCCGCACCCGCTTTCTTCTCTCTCTCTGCGTCGCGGGCCCGGGCTGTCAGCCCCGTCGTCCCCGCGTAACCGTCGCCGAGCTGCTCGCGCCCACCTCCCCCGCGCCCACGTCGCGCGTGGAACTCGCCCCACCTCGCCCTCGGCCACTTGTGCCCCGAGCCCACTCGCCCTCACCCTCTCCCCCCATTTGCGCCCAGTAGACCCTCTCTCCCCCCCTCGCTGCGCGCACGCAGAGCACCGCCGCCATAACCCCGCCGTCCCGAGCTCGGTTCTTCGTCGCCGTTGGAGCTCCGCCGCGCCCTTAGCCCCGGTGAGCTCCGCCCCGACGCCCGCAACTCGGAACGCGCCCCAATTCCCTCTCCCCCTCCCTATTTCTCTCTGCCCGCGCTCACCCGTCGTCCGCCGTGCAGCCGCCACCGTCGACCCGGGTCCCCGTCGCGTCTCCGTCGCCGCCGAGGAGTCCCCGGAGCCCGCCTTGAGGTAACGGACCTCTCCCGCCCCTATCGCCCTTTGTTTTGCTCTCTGTTGCGTTTGATTGCTCGCCGGAGTAGAGTAGCCCCGCCGCCGAGCCGCCCCGCCGTGAATCGCCCCCCTCCGGTGCCTCTGCCCTGACCCAGACCCCACCAATGGAGTCCCCGTGCCCTCCCTAGCCTCCCCGACCACTCGGATTGCCCCAGAGCCCCGCCAATCGCCCGCGCCCCTCGTCTCCGGCGAGCCCTCCGCCGCGGGGACGAGCGCCGCCGCCCAGCTAGCCGTAGGGAAGACCCAGGCCGCCCATCCGATCTCCGCCGTTCAGCCCAGATCGGGCGGCCCTGATTCAACTCGCCCGGACCTAATCCTGGCCGTCCGCCAGCGATCCAGCGGCCCAGGCCCACTGCCCCCTCATCCCGTCTCTCTGCCCGCTAGGCCCCACTTGTCAGCTCGCCCGCGCGCCCGCGCTGTCCGCCCGGCCCCGCCCGTCAGTCCGCCCGCGCGCTCTGCCTGCCCGGTCCCGCTTGCCAGTCGCCCGCGCCCGCGCTGTCCGCCCGGCCCCGCCTGTCAGTCGCTCCCGCCGCCGCGCGCCCGCGCGCCCGCCCGCAGGATCTAATCCTGGCCGTAGATCTGAGATCCAACGGTTGTAGGCGCCCGATACCCCTTCGCCCGCGCATGTTCTTAAAGAGCCCCCCTGTTTTCTGGAAATTGCGCCCGCCGTCCCTGGTTTCTCGCAGTTAAGTCCCTGGCCCTTTTATTTAATTCAAAATAAGTCCTTAGGGTATAATTTTAACCCCTAAACTTGTAAAATTCATAACTTTGTCATATGAACTCCAAATTAGGTGCTTCAAATTGCAAAATGTTCATAATATTATTATCTATCTGTTTATGCAATGTTTCCCTGCTGTTTCCATGTATTAATTAATAGGTAATCACTAGGATAGGATTAAGACTATTGAAACCTTATTTAAGATAATTGGAAATGAGTAGACTTTAATAATAGTTGGATTACTTAAGTTTATGGACTTAAACACTTAAGTTTAGGAACTTAAACCAGATAATTACTTAATCCCACCACTAACTTTGACCTGATTAGTGGATAGTGAATCACTTTGTGTAGTCCTCTACCCCAGACCTAGGGAACACTAGAGTGCCTATCCCTTTTCTGTTATGAACTTGTGACCCCTCTCTGCTGCATATGTTTGGTATATTGTTTTCTGTTTGTTATTTTCCCAAGTGCATAGTGTGAATGATTGCTTTGCGTAGACAACGAGCAGTCTGTGTTTCCCGAGGCAGTTGCAGAGGAAGCCCCTGATCAGCAGTTTGGTGAAGGCAAGTGTCCTCTGTCCCACTATGTCCTATTCATTTATAACTTACTACCCCGCATTACTCACTGGAAACCTAAGGATTGACTAGCTTTACACTTTACTTTGTCCTTGATGACCTATTGGGTTGTTATGGTTAGCACTTTGCTATTGCTTTAACATAATCAATGAACATGATGTGACTATTTATGATACTGTTATCCTGTTGATGTTGATGATCTTGTGATACTCTAGGGGGCTCAGGCTGTTTCCTGAGTACCTCTCCGTAAGGACTGGTTCGTTGAGAGACCACCCGGGATAACAGTGCAACCATGAGGGTGAAATGGGATGCCCTTAGCTGATTAATTAGATGAACTAGAGGTGTAGTTGCTTAGCCGTCGTGCCGTCAATGGGGTCCAGGCACAGTGCTTGCTCTGCCGAGGCTGAGTGCCGAGGTTCTTTCGTTTTGCTCTTTGTTAGTCACTCTCCTGCGGGGAGGGGTACTGTGTTTATCAAACTGGAGAAACCTAACGGGCAGCTACGATCTCTAGGGAATCTTTGTAAAAGCTACGTAGTGATGCCCTGCCGGACCACCTAGGTAGTGGTCAATGGGGAGTAGCTCTCCCCGGGTAGAAAGGGAATCATGACTCATGGGTAAAGTGTGCAACCTCTGCAGAGGGTAATGAAACTGATATATCAGCCGTGCTCACGGTTAAGAGCAGCCTTGGGATCCTCTTTGATTAGAGATACAGATGGTTCGAGATACAATGGTTATGATATGGTTTTGGTTCGATTATGATGGTGTTGTTCCTCAATGAGGAAATGGTTCACGGGTTGGATAATGCTAAAATCTGGCTTCTACTAATGATAAATACCTGACCAACTAAAAGCAACTGCTTGAGCCTAACCCCACATAAAGCTAGTCCACTTCAGCCAAACGGGACATTTGCTGAGTACGTTGATGTGTACTCATCCTTGCTTTACCACAAAACACCAGGTTGTCCGCATTGTAACCACTGCTCAGGAGAAGGCGAAGCCGTGGAAGGAGACTTCCAGGAGTTCCAAGACTACGATGAATTCTAGGTGTGGGTTGGCGGCAACCCCCAGTCAGCTGCCTGTGGAGGCTTTATCTTTACTGCGTTTCGTTTAGCACTTTGATTTACCTGTTAAGACAATGACTATGTGGATGTCTATGACTCTATGATGTAATAAGTACTCTTTTATGTTATTATTCGAGCATTGTGTGATGATGTTCATTTATGTAATCGCTGTGTACGTGAGTTCTGATCCTGGCACGTACATAGTTCGCATTCGGTTTGCCTTCTAAAACCGGGTGTGACATAAGTGGTATCAAAGCCGTGCTGACTGTAGGACCGCTGACCTAGAGTAGCACTGGTCGTACTAAGGACTATTGACCTTCCCTCTCACCTTGACCTCTGTTGTTACTTCAAAAGTCGGTCACCTCGACCAACCCTATGTTTTACTATCTATCTATACTATACCTTGTTAAAATTTTTATCTTATTCTATCTTTGGTTTATTCACTTGTCATATTAGTTCTGCTCTTACTCTTGTGCTTACGGTGTCTTTTGTAGATGGCTCGTCTTAGACACACTGCACGTAAGTCGGTGATTCCTTTCCTGCCGTCTCGACTTGCGGAGCGTCCTCTGCACCGCACCGTGTCCGGACAGTCGAGTCACCTGGAGAGGCTGCACCACCGCTTGCGTGAGGAGCAGGAACGCCGGCGCTAGCACGGAGAGCAGCAGGGCTCTTCCTCCCCACCCCAGCGAGAGGTGGATTCAGTGAGGCCCCGTTCCTCTGTTGCCCAGCTGGAGGCGCCCCCTGCACCACCGCGGGACGTCCCGGCTGTTGGAGGAGCTACTGGAGGAGATCCTGGAGGAGATCCCGACGACGACGACTCAGACCACAGTACGGAGTCCTCTGAGCCGCAGGAGGCGGAAGGATGGGTCGCCCGACCCATCACCCGTGACGCCGCTCGCGGTTGTCACTTCCACGACGCACTCGACACCTTGCTGCGCCAGGCTTTCGACCGGCACACCTGGTCGATCGAGTATCGTTGCGTAGTCTACCAGCACAGTCGCAGGAGGTACCCGGACCGCTGGGAGGCTACCTGCCTAGTTCGCCGTCCGGAGGATGACCTCCGGGGTGCGGAGGCCGTTTCGGAGCACTATTCCATCTCCGAGAGGGACACTGCAGAGGCGGCTATGCAGGATGCAGCACGACGTGCACTCTCTCAGTACTGTTCTTTGTTCGGTGGCGTGGCCGACGGTCTTAACCTTCGGTACTACCCCCGCCGCCCTACTGGCAGCACAGAGAGTGTGGTTGTTTCACCTGTTGGTGAGGCTAACCCTAGGTTGAGCAGCACAGTCAACCTAGTCGCAGTGCTTAACACGGAGCTGGATCACTCTCTGGACGAGCTAAGCAGGGCTCGAACGGAGATTGCGGAGTTGCGTGCTGAGCTGGCAGAGCGCCATCACCAGGAGGGTGGTTCTCCCGCACCTGTTGGGACTCAGCACCCATACCGCTCACCGCCACGTGGTCACCACACTTATGGTTCCCCTGTCTGTAAGACCAGGATAGATCTGGATCCTTAGATCGTTAGCGTCGGATTTTGTAATAATTCTTAAGTCAGATGTCTCAGTCTTAGGTAGTCAGTTTAGTTTGCTTATCAGTTGCTTCCATTTAGTTTAGTTTGCCTATCAGTCGCTTTCATGCTTGTTATGATGAACTTGTACTGGATTTGAATCTTTGTAATGACTGTAGCCAACATGCGGGTTTCCCCTGCAGTTTGGCTTAGCTAGTAATATTAATGAAGTCAGTTGTTTAGTTGGGAAGCCATTTACTCTTACTTTCCTTTCTTATCTGAGAAGCTGTGTTGAATCATAATGAGGATCAGTGAAGCTCTTTTGTTCACTCAGTGTCATGAAGAATTCTGTATTCTCTTTTCTTATGCTGAAAGATTGTGAGATCAATGCTGATGTGTGAATGTCTTCCACAGATGTCTGACAACAGGCGTCGATGCAACAGGCGTGCTCAGCTGGAGCAGCATGACCAGCAGGAGGAAAATCAGAGGCAGCCTCCCCCACCACCCCCGATGTCAGTGGAGCAGATGTTCTTGATGCAGACCCAGGCAGTGCAGGCCATTGGGCAGACTCTGGCAGCCATGCAGCAGGCTCAACAGCAACCCCAACCCCAATTGCAAGTGCAGATGCCCCAGATGCCACGAGATAAGCGTGGTGAGTTCATGAGAGGGCATCCTCCTACCTTCGCCCATTCTGCTGACCCCATGGATGCAGAAGACTGGTTGCGCGCAGTGGAGAGGGAACTGCGCACCGCCCAATGCGACGACAGGGAGAAGGTTCTGTATGGTCCCCGCCAGCTGAGGGGAGCAGCCCAGTCCTGGTGGGAGTCCTACCTCGCCACACATGCTGACCCCGAAGCCATCACTTGGGAGGAATTCAGCGAGAGTTTCCGTCGGTACCATGTGCTAGAGGGACTGATGATCGTGAAGAAGGAGGAGTTTCTGGCTCTGAAGCAGGGACCCATGTCTGTTAGTGAGTACAGAGACAAGTTTCTGCAGCTATCTCGTTATGCACCCGAGGATGTCAACACTGATGCCAAGAGGCAGTACAGGTTCATGAGAGGTTTGGTGGATCCCCTGCATTACCAGCTGATGAATCACACCTTCCCCACCTTCCAGCACCTGATCGATAGAGCAGTCATGACTGAGAAGAAGCGTAAGGATATGGAAGATCGGAAGCGCAAGATGAGTGGACCCCAGTCCGGAGGCACCAGCCGTCCACGTTTCTCAGGCAGTTCATCTCAGCAAGGCAGACCTGGTCACCCACAGGGATATCAGAATCAGAATCAGCGTCCGCATCAGCAGCAGTTTCAGAGACAGTACCCGCAGCAGCAGCAGCAGTATCGTCAGCACAACCAACAGGGAGGTAATCAGTATCAGAAGCAGAACAACCAGGCACCTCGCCTTCCTGCCCCAGCAGCGAATCAGAGCAACCAAGCAGCCCCAGCACAAGGAGGCAGAGGATGTTTCCACTGTGGAGAACAAGGCCACTGGGCGATGCAGTGCCCAAAGAAGATGGCGCAGCAGCAGACCAACCCCAATGCTCCAGCAAGGCAAGGTGTACTGCAGCCGGCAACAGGCAATCGTAACCAAGCATACAACCGCGGAAAGGTGAACCACTTGGAGGCCGAAGCGATCCAGGATGCACCAGATGTGGCAGTAGGTATGTTCTCAGTCGAATCTCATCCCGCAAAAGTGCTATTTGATACTGGTGCAACTCATTCATTTGTCACTGCAACATGGGTAGAACTGCATAACATCTCAGTAGAGGCAATGATGCCACCCATGAGGATTAATTCGGTTGGTGGCAAGGTGCAAACAGATAAAATATGTTCAAACGTAATGGTGGAAATAAGGGGGATAGGTTTCCCCAGTGACTTAATAGTAATAGGCACCCCTGGGATAGATGTCATTCTAGGGATGAACTGGTTAATGAAGTATGAAGCAAATGTTAGTTGTGACAAGAGGACCATAACATTGAAGTCCCCGTCAGGAGAGGAGGTAGTGGCCGAGCTAAGGATGCCTAAGTCAGAAGAGGGAGTCTGTCATCAGATTTCAGTTGATAGTAAGGAGCCCAACCCGCTCGAGACTATCAAGGTTGTGTCGGACTTTCCGGATGTGTTTCCCGAGGAGCTAACGGGCATGCCACCCGAGAGAAAAGTCGAATTTGCCATAGAGCTTATCCCTGGTACCGCCCCCATTTCAAAAAGAGCCTATCGAGTGTCTGGACCAGAATTGGTGGAACTCAAGAAGCAGATAGATGAGATGTTAGAGAAGGGTTACATCAGGCCAAGCACCTTGCCTTGGGCCGCTCCAGTGTTGTTTGTAGAGAAGAAAGATGGTACCAAAAGGATGTGCATAGACTACAGAGCCTTGAATGAAGTCACTGTCAAGAACAAGTACCCCCTGCCAAGGATAGAAGATTTGTTCGACCAGCTCAGAGGCGCCAGCGTATTCTCGAAGATAGATCTAAGATCTGGTTATCATCAACTCAGAATCCGACCCTCGGATATACCGAAGACGGCATTCATCACCAAGTACGGGTTATATGAGTTCACGGTTATGTCCTTTGGTTTGACAAATGCGCCAGCCTTCTTTATGTACCTGATGAACAGTGTGTTCATGGATTATCTGGACAAGTTTGTGGTAGTGTTCATCGATGACATTCTCATATACTCTCAAAGTGAGGAAGATCATGTAGAGCATTTGAAGATGGTATTGCAAAGACTTCGAGAGCATCAGTTGTATGCCAAGCTGGGCAAATGCGAGTTCTGGATTCATGAAGTCTTATTTCTGGGTCACATCATAAATCAAGATGGGTTAGCAGTGGATCCAAAGAAAGTAGCAGATATCCTGAACTGGAAAGCACCGAAGGATGTTCGTGGGATCAAGAGCTTCATTGGGATGGCCGGATATTATAGGCGTTTCATCGAAGGCTTCTCAAAGATTGCTAGACCAATGACAGCGTTGCTAGCGAAGAAAGTTGAGTTTAAGTGGACCCAAAAGTGTCAGGAAGCATTTGAAGAACTGAAGAATAGATTGACTACAGCTCCTGTGTTAGTCCTGCCTGATGTCCACAAGTCATTCTCAGTATATTGCGATGCTTCGTACACCGGATTGGGATGTGTGCTGATGCAAGAAGGGAGAGTTGTAGCATACTCATCTCGACAGCTGAAGATCCATGAGAAGAATTACCCCACACATGACCTGGAATTGGCAGCAGTGGTTCATGCTTTGAAGACCTGGAGACATTACCTGTATGGGCAGAAGTGCGACATCTACACAGATCATAAGAGTCTGAAGTACATATTCACCCAGTCAGAGTTAAACATGAGGCAGCGAAGATGGTTGGAATTGATCAAAGACTATGAGTTGGAGATACATTACCATCCAGGCAAAGCCAATGTTGTTGCAGATGCTCTGAGCAGGAAGAGTCAAGTTAATATGTTGGCCTCGTACCCGATGCCGTATGAGTTAGCCAAAGAGTTCGACAGACTGAGCCTTGGTTTCCTGAACAGTACGCAAGGAGTGACAGTGGAATTAGAGCCCACCCTAGAGCGGGAGATCAAAGAAGGGTAGAAGGATGATGAAAACATCAACAAGATCCGGCAGCTGATCCTAGAAGGAAGAGGCAAAGACTTTCGAGAGGATGAAGAAGGAGTAATCTGGTTCAAGGACCGATTGTGTGTTCCCGACCTCAAACCTATCCGGGAACTGATCCTCAAGGAAGCTCATGAGACAGCCTACTCCATACACCCAGGGAGTGAGAAGATGTACCAGGACTTAAAAAGGAGGTTTTGGTGGTATGGTATGAAAAGGGAGATCGCAGAATATGTCGCCATCTGTGATAGCTGTCAGAGAACCAAAGCGGAGCATCAGAGGCCTGCCGGATTGTTGCAGCCATTGCGGATTCCTCAGTGGAAGTGGGATGAGATCGGGATGGATTTCATAGTTGGCCTACCTCGTACCCGGGCCGGCTACGATTCTATCTGGGTGGTTGTGGACCGCTTAACAAAGGTGGCCCACTTCATACCTGTGAAGACGACATACACCGGAGCAACGTTAGCTGAGTTATACATGTCACGAATAGTCTGCCTTCATGGTGTGCCGAAGAAGATAGTGTCAGATCGAGGAACGCAGTTCACGTCTCATTTTTGGCAGCAGCTACAAGAAGCTTTGGGCACACATCTGAACTTCAGCTCAGCTTATCACCCACAGACAGACGGTCAGACTGAAAGAACTAACCAGATCTTAGAAGATATGTTGAGAGCCTGTGCGTTGCAAGACAAGTCAGGATGGGACAAAAGGTTACCTTATGCAGAATTCTCCTAC
Source organism: Zea mays (assembly GCF_902167145.1). Classification (NCBI taxonomy): domain Eukaryota; kingdom Viridiplantae; phylum Streptophyta; class Magnoliopsida; order Poales; family Poaceae; genus Zea; species Zea mays. The sequence continues at coordinate 234,186,117 of NC_050096.1, read as the reverse complement.
AACAATAGTTACCAGGCCAGCTTGAAGATGTCACCGTTTCAGGCACTCTATGGACGGAGTTGTAGGACTCCGCTGCACTGGGACCAGCCTGGAGAGAGACAGGTGTTTGGCCCCGACATCTTGCTTGAAGCCGAAGAGAATATCAGAATGGTTCGGGAGAACCTGAAGACAGCCCAGTCAAGGCAGCGAAGCTATGCGGACAGAAGGAGAAGGGAACTGAGTTTTGAAGTGGGAGACTACGTCTATCTGAAGGTGTCACCTATCAGGGGAGTCAGAAGGTTCGGAGTCAAAGGCAAGCTAGCACCCCGGTACGTCGGACCATATCAGATTCAAGCCAAGCGTGGAGAAGTGGCCTACCAGCTCGACCTACCAGAGAGTTTGTCAGCAGTGCACAATGTGTTCCATGTGTCACAATTGAAGAAGTGTCTGCGAGTACCAGAAGAACAGTTGCCAGTGGAAGGTTTGGAAGTCCAGGAAGATCTGACATACATAGAGAAGCCAACGCAGATTCTGGAGTTTGCAGACAGAGTCACCCGGAGGAATACCATCAGAATGTGCAAAGTCAGATGGGGTCACCACTCTGAGGAAGAAGCAACCTGGGAACGAGAAGATGACCTGAAGGCCAAATACCCTGAACTCTTTGCTGACCAACCTTGAATCTCGGGGCGAGATTCTTTTAAGGGGGATAGGTTTGTAACACCCTGAATTTGGGGGTATAAAATTTCTTTGCTCATATTCACAAATTCAGGTGTTACTTCCTTTTCTCATCCTTCCTAATTCTTTTCTCTCTCATTTCTATAGGAGCTAAGTGCTTATTTTACTTGTAACCATAGTTTATTATGTTAAACCCTAGTGGAGTATGAATTGTTGCATCATGTTGAACCCTAGATTTCACTTTTGTTTGGTGCATAATTCTCAAAAGGTCTAATTTGAATTTGGGGCTCATTTGAATTTGAATCAAATAGAATAAATAAAAGAAAAGGGAAAAACAATTCAGAATAAAAGGAAAAGGCAAAGCAGCCCACTTACCCGCCCTCCTCGGCCTTTCGGCCCAGTCGGCCCACCCCGCGCGCGCCTCCTTCCCCCCCTTCTCTCTCTGCGCAGCGGGCCCGGCCTGTCGGCGCGCCCGCCTTCCGCGCACCCGCCTCCCTCTCCCACTGCTCGTCCGGCCCTACCCGTCGGCGCCCGCCTTCCCCGCGCGCGCCCGCTCCCTCGCTCTCTCTCTGCCCGTGGGCCCAACCCGTCAGCCCCGCTTCTCTCGCGCCCGCACCCGCTTTCTTCTCTCTCTCTGCGTCGCGGGCCCGGGCTGTCAGCCCCGTCGTCCCCGCGTAACCGTCGCCGAGCTGCTCGCGCCCACCTCCCCCGCGCCCACGTCGCGCGTGGAACTCGCCCCACCTCGCCCTCGGCCACTTGTGCCCCGAGCCCACTCGCCCTCACCCTCTCCCCCCATTTGCGCCCAGTAGACCCTCTCTCCCCCCCTCGCTGCGCGCACGCAGAGCACCGCCGCCATAACCCCGCCGTCCCGAGCTCGGTTCTTCGTCGCCGTTGGAGCTCCGCCGCGCCCTTAGCCCCGGTGAGCTCCGCCCCGACGCCCGCAACTCGGAACGCGCCCCAATTCCCTCTCCCCCTCCCTATTTCTCTCTGCCCGCGCTCACCCGTCGTCCGCCGTGCAGCCGCCACCGTCGACCCGGGTCCCCGTCGCGTCTCCGTCGCCGCCGAGGAGTCCCCGGAGCCCGCCTTGAGGTAACGGACCTCTCCCGCCCCTATCGCCCTTTGTTTTGCTCTCTGTTGCGTTTGATTGCTCGCCGGAGTAGAGTAGCCCCGCCGCCGAGCCGCCCCGCCGTGAATCGCCCCCCTCCGGTGCCTCTGCCCTGACCCAGACCCCACCAATGGAGTCCCCGTGCCCTCCCTAGCCTCCCCGACCACTCGGATTGCCCCAGAGCCCCGCCAATCGCCCGCGCCCCTCGTCTCCGGCGAGCCCTCCGCCGCGGGGACGAGCGCCGCCGCCCAGCTAGCCGTAGGGAAGACCCAGGCCGCCCATCCGATCTCCGCCGTTCAGCCCAGATCGGGCGGCCCTGATTCAACTCGCCCGGACCTAATCCTGGCCGTCCGCCAGCGATCCAGCGGCCCAGGCCCACTGCCCCCTCATCCCGTCTCTCTGCCCGCTAGGCCCCACTTGTCAGCTCGCCCGCGCGCCCGCGCTGTCCGCCCGGCCCCGCCCGTCAGTCCGCCCGCGCGCTCTGCCTGCCCGGTCCCGCTTGCCAGTCGCCCGCGCCCGCGCTGTCCGCCCGGCCCCGCCTGTCAGTCGCTCCCGCCGCCGCGCGCCCGCGCGCCCGCCCGCAGGATCTAATCCTGGCCGTAGATCTGAGATCCAACGGTTGTAGGCGCCCGATACCCCTTCGCCCGCGCATGTTCTTAAAGAGCCCCCCTGTTTTCTGGAAATTGCGCCCGCCGTCCCTGGTTTCTCGCAGTTAAGTCCCTGGCCCTTTTATTTAATTCAAAATAAGTCCTTAGGGTATAATTTTAACCCCTAAACTTGTAAAATTCATAACTTTGTCATATGAACTCCAAATTAGGTGCTTCAAATTGCAAAATGTTCATAATATTATTATCTATCTGTTTATGCAATGTTTCCCTGCTGTTTCCATGTATTAATTAATAGGTAATCACTAGGATAGGATTAAGACTATTGAAACCTTATTTAAGATAATTGGAAATGAGTAGACTTTAATAATAGTTGGATTACTTAAGTTTATGGACTTAAACACTTAAGTTTAGGAACTTAAACCAGATAATTACTTAATCCCACCACTAACTTTGACCTGATTAGTGGATAGTGAATCACTTTGTGTAGTCCTCTACCCCAGACCTAGGGAACACTAGAGTGCCTATCCCTTTTCTGTTATGAACTTGTGACCCCTCTCTGCTGCATATGTTTGGTATATTGTTTTCTGTTTGTTATTTTCCCAAGTGCATAGTGTGAATGATTGCTTTGCGTAGACAACGAGCAGTCTGTGTTTCCCGAGGCAGTTGCAGAGGAAGCCCCTGATCAGCAGTTTGGTGAAGGCAAGTGTCCTCTGTCCCACTATGTCCTATTCATTTATAACTTACTACCCCGCATTACTCACTGGAAACCTAAGGATTGACTAGCTTTACACTTTACTTTGTCCTTGATGACCTATTGGGTTGTTATGGTTAGCACTTTGCTATTGCTTTAACATAATCAATGAACATGATGTGACTATTTATGATACTGTTATCCTGTTGATGTTGATGATCTTGTGATACTCTAGGGGGCTCAGGCTGTTTCCTGAGTACCTCTCCGTAAGGACTGGTTCGTTGAGAGACCACCCGGGATAACAGTGCAACCATGAGGGTGAAATGGGATGCCCTTAGCTGATTAATTAGATGAACTAGAGGTGTAGTTGCTTAGCCGTCGTGCCGTCAATGGGGTCCAGGCACAGTGCTTGCTCTGCCGAGGCTGAGTGCCGAGGTTCTTTCGTTTTGCTCTTTGTTAGTCACTCTCCTGCGGGGAGGGGTACTGTGTTTATCAAACTGGAGAAACCTAACGGGCAGCTACGATCTCTAGGGAATCTTTGTAAAAGGTACGTAGTGATGCCCTACCGGACCACCTAGGTAGTGGTCAATGGGGAGTAGCTCTCCCCGGGTAGAAAGGGAATCATGACTCATGGGTAAAGTGTGCAACCTCTGCAGAGGGTAATGAAACTGATATATCAGTCGTGCTCACGGTTAAGAGCAGCCTTGGGATCCTCTTTGATTAGAGATACAGATGGTTCGAGATACAATGGTTATGATATGGTTTTGGTTCGATTATGATGGTGTTGTTCCTCAATGAGGAAATGGTTCACGGGTTGGATAATGCTAAAATCTGGCTTCTACTAATGATAAATACCTGACCAACTAAAAGCAACTGCTTGAGCCTAACCCCACATAAAGCTAGTCCACTTCAGCCAAACGGGACATTTGCTGAGTACGTTGATGTGTACTCATCCTTGCTTTACCACAAAACACCAGGTTGTCCGCATTGTAACCACTGCTCAGGAGAAGGCGAAGCCGTGGAAGGAGACTTCCAGGAGTTCCAAGACTACGATGAATTCTAGGTGTGGGTTGGCGGCAACCCCCAGTCAGCTGCCTGTGGAGGCTTTATCTTTACTGCGTTTCGTTTAGCACTTTGATTTACCTGTTAAGACAATGACTATGTGGATGTCTATGACTCTATGATGTAATAAGTACTCTTTTATGTTATTATTCGAGCATTGTGTGATGATGTTCATTTATGTAATCGCTGTGTACGTGAGTTCTGATCCTGGCACGTACATAGTTCGCATTCGGTTTGCCTTCTAAAACCGGGTGTGACAGCCATTAGTCTCATCAAATACAACATCGCTAGAGACTTCAACCAAACCCGATGATTTGTTGAAGACCCTATACGCCTTTGTATTTGAGTCATACCTTATTAAAAACCCTTCTACAGCTTTGGGAGCAAATTTGGAATGTCTACCTTTCTTCACCAATATGTAGCATTTGCTCCCAAATATACGGAAGTAAGAGACATTGGGTTTGTTATCGGTAAGGAGTTTGTAGGAGGTCTTCTTGAGGAGACGATGCAGATATAGCCGGTTTATGGCGTGGCAAGCTATGTTTACAGCTTCCAACTAAAACCGCTCGGGTGTCTTGAACTCTCCAAGCATCGTCCTTGCCATGTCGATAGGCGTCATGTTCTTCCTCTCTACCACACCGTTTTGTTGTGGTGTGTAGGGAGCGGAGAACTCGTGCTTGACGCCTTCCTCCTCAAGATACTCCTCAACTTGTAGGTTCTTGAACTCGGACCCATTATCGCTTCTTATCTTTTTCACCTTGAGCTCAAATTCGTTTTGAGCCCTCCTTAGAAAGCGCTTGAGGGTCCCTTGGGTTTCTGATTTATCCTGCAAAAAGAATACCCAAGTGAAGTGGGAAAAATCATCAACAATTACTAAACCATACTTACTTCCCCCGATGCTAAGATAAGCAACGGGTCCGAAGAGGTCCATATGGAGAAACACTAGTGGTCTTGATGTTGTCATCACATTCTTGCTGTGATGAGTGCTTCCTACCTGTTTCCCTGCCTGACAAGCTGCATAGGGTCTATCTTTCTTGAAACATACATTTGTTAGTCCTAACACATGTTCTCCCTTTAGAAGTTTGTGAAGGTTCTTCATCCCAACATGTGCTAGACGGCGATGCCACAGTCAGCCCATACTAGTCTTAGCTATTAAGCATGCATCTAGATCGGCCTTAAATGCTAATGAACCATCACTCCTTCTAAAGACAGAAACATCAACATTTGTAAACAAACAATTGTAGCCCATGTGGCACAATTGACTTACAGACATGAGGTTATATCCTAATGACTCTACTAAAAATACATTTGAAATAGAGTGCTCGCTTGTGATGGCTATCTTTCCCAAACCTTTGACCTTGCCTTGGTTCCCATCTCCAAAAATAATCGTATCCTGGGAATCCTTGTTCTTGATGTAGGAGGTGAACATCTTCTTCTCCTCCGTCATGTGGTTTGTGCATCCGCTGTCGATTATCCAGCTAGATCCCTCGGATGCATAAACCTGCAAGGCAATTTAAGCTTGGGTTTTAGGTACCCAACTCTTGTTGGGTCCTACAAGGTTAGTCACAATAGCCTTTGGAACCCAAATACAAGTCTTGTCTCCCTTGCATTTGGATCCCAACTTTCTAGCAGCCACTTTTTCATTCTTACATAAGAGCGCAAATGAGGTATTGCAAGCATGGTAAATGGTAGAAGGTTCATTACATACTCTCCTAGGCACATGATACACAACATTACTTCTCTTAGGCCTACTTCTACCATGCACAAAAGTAGAGCTAGAGGCAAACATAGCATGTGAATCAAAAGCATCATGATCATAACTCCTATTATAATTGGAATGACTAGCAAATTTCCTATTATAAACGAAAGCATGATTCTTTTGATTACTACTAGCCATAGGGGCCTTTCCTTTCTCCTTGTTGGGAATGGGAGTCCTTTGGCTTGTTAAGTTCTTGGCTTCCTTTCGAAAATCAAGCCTAGCCTTAATTGAGGGGTGTCTACCAACAGTGTAGGCATCCCTAGCAAATTTTAATTGATCAAAATTAGTCTTGCAAGTCTTAAGTTGAGCATTAATACTTGCCACCTCATTTAATTTGGTGATAGAAATAAGGTGTTCATCACACGCATCAACATTAAAATCCTTACATCTATCACAGATAACAACATGCTCTTCACAAGAACTAGATTTATTGGCTTCCTCTAGCTTAGCATTTAAACCATCATTCAAGATCTTTAAACTAGAGACGGATTCATGACAAATAGACAATTCAGAGGATAGCATTTCATTCCTTTTAATCTCTAAAGCCAGAGATTTTTGCACACTAACAAATTTATCATGCTCCTCATATAAAATGTCCTCTTGTTTTTCTAACAATCTATCCTTTTCATTTAGAGCATCAATTAATTCATTGACCTTTTCTACCTTAGCTCTATCTAAACCTTTGAATAAGCTAGAGTAATCTACTTCATCATCACTAGAATCATCATCGCTAGAAGTAGAGTACTTAGGGGTATCTTCAACACTTACCTTCTTCTCCTTGGCCATGAGACAAGTGTGGCGTTCGTTGGGGAAAATTGAAGACTTGTTGAAGGCCGAGGCTGCCAATCCTTCATCGTCGGAGTCGGATGAAGAGCAGTCCGAATCCCATTATTTGCCAACGTGCGCCTCGCCCTTCGCCTTCTGGTAAGTCTTCTTCTTCTCCCTCTTCCCATGCTTTTCTTGTTCCTGATCATTGTAATTATCGAGGCATTGTGCTATAAAATGACCAGTCTTACCGCATTTGAAACAGGAGCGCTTCCCCTTTGTCTTATTCTTGTTGGGGTACTCCTTGCGTCCTTTTAGTGCGGTCTTGAAGCGCTTGATGATATGCGCCATCTCATCTTCGTTGAGGCCCGCGGCCTCCACTTGTGCCACCTTGCTTGGTAGTGTCTCCCTGTTGCTGGTTGCTTTGAGGGCAACTGTTTGAGGCTCGTGGACGGGTAGTGTACCGTTTAGAGCATCGTCCACATATCGAGCCTCCTTCAACATCATGCGCCCGCTCACAAACTTCCCAAGAATCTCCTCGGGCGTCATCTTGGTGTACCTGGGATTCTCACGAATAAGGTTGATAAGATGGGGGTCAATTACCGTAAATGACCTTAGCATTAGTCGGATGACGTCGTGGTCCGTCCATCTTGTGCTTCCATAGCTTCTAATCTTGTTGACCAGGGTCTTGAGCCTGTTGTATGTTTGTGTTGGCTCCTCTCCCCTGATCATCGCGAACCTTCCTAGCTCGCCTTCCACCAACTCCATTTTGGTGATCATGGTGGCGTCGTTTCCCTCATGTGATATCTTGAGGGTATCCCATATTTGCTTGGCGTTGTCCAAGCCGCTCACTTTGTTGTATTCATCCCTGCACAAGGATGCTAGCAAAACAGTAGTGGCTTGTGCATTCTTATGAATTTGCTCATTTATGAAAACGGGATTGTCAGTACTATCAAAATGCGTTCTGTTTTCAACAATCTCCAAAATACTAGGATGGAGAGAAAATAAGTGACTACGCATTTTGTGAATCCAAAAAGAATAGTCTTCTCCATCAAAGTGTGGAGGTTTCCCAAGTGAAATTGATAGCAAATGAGCATTAGAATTAAATGGAATATGAGAATAATCAAATGAATAGTTTTGATTCACTGGTTTTTTCTTTGACGAGGAATCATCGTCATCTCTTGGTGAAGATGAAGAGGCATCGCTGTCGTAGTAGACAATTTTCTTGATGCGCCTCTTCTTCTTCCCATCCCTCTTCTTGTGACTTGAGCCTGAGTCAGTAGGCTTGTTGTCTCTAGGCTCATTGAGGAAGGACTCCTTCTCCTTGTCGTTGACCACCATTCCCTTTCCCTTAGGATCCATCTCTTCGAGCGATTAGTCCCTTACGTGAAGAGAACGGCTCTAATACCAATTGAGAGCACCTAAAGGGGGGGGGGTGAATAGATGATCCTGTAAAATTCAACACTAATAGCCACAAAACTTAGTTATGAAAGTTAGAACGGCTAAATAGCTTGAAGCGAGTTCTTGTGAACACAGACAATCAAAGAAAGAACAATCACAAGAGACACGCGATTTTATCCCGTGGTTTGGCCAAGTAACACTTGCCTACTTCCATGTTGTGGCGTCCCAATGGACGAGGGTTGCACTCAACCCCTTTCAAGTGATCCAATGATCAACTTGAACACCACGGCTTTTCTTCCTTATATCTTTTCCCGTTTGCGAGGAATCTCCACAAGTTGGAGCCTCTCGCCCTTACAAGATTGATCACAAAGAACGCACAAGAGTAAGGTTGGGAAGAGCAACACACACAAGACTCAAAAATGCAGCACACCAACGCACACAAGTGAAGACTTGAGCTCAAATGACACACAGGGAGTTCTCGACTCGAATAGAGCTCAAATCTCTAACACAACAAAGCAAATGCGCGGGAGCAGAGTCTGGATGCCTTAGAATGATTAGTGAAAGCTTGGGTGACTCCTCTATGCGTGTAGGGGTCCCTTTTATAGCCCCAAGGCAGTTAGGAGCCGTTGGAGGCCAACAAGGAAGGCCATCCTTGCCTTCTGTCGGGTGGCGCACCGGACAGTCCGGTGCGCCACCGGACAGTCACTGTAGACGGTCCGGTGCCGATCTCCTTCCTATTCTGGCGCAGATGACCGTTGCTCTATCGGGCCAGTTGGCGCACCGACACTGTCCGGTGCACACCAGACAGTCCGGTGCCCCCTGCCGACCGTTGGCGCGGGCCACGCGTCGCCCGCAGATTGCGCGACCGACCATTGCGCTGGCGACCGTTGGCTCACCGGACAGTTCGGTGCACCACCGGATAGTCCGGTGAATTATAGCCGTACGCCTCCGATTTTTCTCGAGAGCAGCCTTTTCACCGGAGTCCAGCCTGGCGCACCGGACATTGTCCGGTGCACCACCGGACAGTCCGGTGTGCCAGACTGAGCTGAGTTTGGCTGCACCGAGCCAACTCCTATGCAATTCTTTTATTTTCTTCTTTTCTCTGTTTCTAACACATAGACAAATGTATTAGTACACAAAAACCAATGTACTAAGTCTAGAAACATACATCATGCCTTGATTTGCACTTTTTCAATCTTGGGCACATTTAGAACTTGGAGAATATGTGTTGGGCACTTAATCACCAAAACAATATAGAAATGTCCCAAAGGCACATTTCCCTTTCAGAAGTGCCATCCCTCTCCCTAGAAGGCCTCAGGATCCTCCTTTTATAGTCGCAAGGAGGAGGCCCAGGTGTACAAGGGTTGTTGTGTTATTGTTGTGGTTAGAGGACCTACGTCCGAGCCCTATAGCGGTATGGCCGGTGGGATGCCCCTCGTCCTTGTTGTCGTCTTTGGTCAAGAGAAGGACGCCAGATCCCTACACCCTGGGTGATTGAAACAGTGGTCGGAGTGGGGGAATGGTACCTTGTATTCGCGCCCTGGCCACCGTTGTGTTACATTAAGAGCTTTGACATGCTTGGTTTCGCTCTTATTGATGAGCTATATATGGATGTGATCCTTTAGTCTCTCCCTCCAAGCTATGAGCCATTCGTTCCAAACTTTCACATAAATATCATGGAGAAGACCCTGCTGAGTTGCATAGGATGCTTAGGATAGATGAGGAGAACATTAAAAAGAACTAATGATGGTTCAAAAGGATATAAAGAAGCAAAAATGCTTTATGAATGGTAAGGGCAAGGCCAAAGATGAGTCTTAAAGATAAATGCAAAGCCCAAGTCTAGCCCTTCATCTAAAAAATACTTCCATTATGGCGACCTTGGGCATTAGACTAGAAATTACAAGAAGTATTTGGAAGACAAGAAAAAGAAGGGAATTGAGACTTCTACTTTGTGTATAAATGTTATTGAAATTAATCTTGTTGTTTCTTCTAGTAAATCATGGGTATTTGATACTATACCAATGATTCATATGTGCCAATCATTGCAGGGGCTAAAATAGACTAGAATTTTTGCAAGATGCAATATAAATGTATGTGTGTGTGTTGGCTATGGGTAAAGGTTGTTGTTCTGGTTGTTGCCACTTATCATTTGATGTTACTATCATCACTCGAAGAATGCCATACCCCCAAATGCCGCCAAGATGCCTTCTAAGAATCCTATTAAAATAAATTACCAGGGGCTAGTTGTTGCTGGACTCGTGCTCCCAAGACCCCATGTCCCAAGAACCAGCCTTGGATTTAGCTAATGTAGAGACACCATGCAGAGGGCTTGATCTTGGGGCCATGAACGAATAAGGCTATTTCAACCACCATCTTTTGTGTCAACATCCTAAAACATAGGGGCCTAGCATGCTTTATACTTAGGAACACTATAACACTTTTCTACTGACCGCCCATGGCCCCTTACATGTCCCTAGGTTCGTAAGGCCCCTAGCCTCACAATCCTAGTGGCTCAGACCTTGGGCCTTCCGAGAAGGCAAAATGGCTCTTAAAACCTCTAAGTGTAGGAGCACATGCAACACCAAAGAAAATAGTTGGCCTCACCCTAAGGACATGACGACCCTGAAGATATAGTATTGTGGTCATAAATCTACTTCTGATAGCAGTAGGGCACTAGCATTCTAGATAAGGCTTTCATACATCACATTAAATATGATGAGCAGTGATGCGCGGTGTTGTAGACAAAGAGGCACATTGTTGCCACAATATAGGCAATAGTCATACTTAAATACCAATATTTGATACATGCCTTCAACCTTGTAGTCATGCTTACGCCCGCTAGTGTACTAGGTAGTATTATAAAGTACAATCTACTACACAATTCAAGTTACCAACTATGACATATCCAACAACATGGACTAAGTACTTGTAAATATGATGGGTCTTACCTACCTTTAAAATGGGTATGTCTGCCACTGTAGTAGGGCATCCTCGACACTATGGCGCAACCAAAGGCATAACATTACATACAACTCCATGACTGATAAAGTTAGAGTTGTTGGGTCATAGATGACTAGAACCCACAGTCTAGCCAATATATAATCATTACTCCTCCCAACGGAGGAGAGGACCGGGGACGTTGCCAGGCCGAGACTCACCATCTCGGCCACACCACCTACAACTCAGGACTAGTACCAACGTTCGTTGTAACCCTCTCTTGGGATGTGTTTGGTTGGATGTACATGGACGGTTGCAATGGGACAGCCACAGTTTTTATAATGTTTGCGTGAGAGTCATGTGAGGGCGAGTTAATTACCAGAGTGATTTTTTGTGGTTGCGTGATCCAAAAAATCGAGTAAACGGTATCGACCCCACCTCATCCTACTTTGATCTCAAACCAAACTTCCATATTCTAGCGTATCTAGTTGCTGGTATTAGCTTTATGTAGTCGCTAGTGTTAGTTTTATAGGTAGTACCATCTCGATCAATCAACATATGTACTTCCTCCGTTTCTTTTTATTAGTCACTGGATAGTGCAAATTTGCACTATCCAGTTACTAATAAAAAGAACCGGAGGGAGTACTGGCTAGTAGTGGTAGCCATGTTGGAGACGACTTATTATAGGGCAGGTGAACTGTGCTGACTTTGAAGCAACTACGTGGCAGGAATCACCTAGCTAGTTTCTCATTCTATAAAATCGCCGTCACTTTTAGGTAGAGCCGTTGAGCATTGGCGCAGCTGCAATTGCAAAATGACGCGTATGGATCCTTCCTGGCCTTACCATTATCAAAATATCAAGCTACTTTGTTAGTAAAACATGGCATTTCTGCTCCATCGCTCTCTCATGTCGAGTAACGGAGAATGGTACTAGAGCCATTTTCCATTTGGTTGTTTTGTCTTCCCCATTCAACTGTGTGCGCGGCGATAGAAGTAGTAGCTCTAGAATTATAAAAAACAATCGATGCAAAATTATTCCTCTATAACAGCAATGATACACTACCATCTGTACACAGCCGGGATGAACACCGACGAGGTTGGCGGGAGTGCACTGCACGTCTGCACCTGCGCAAATACTACCAGCAAGCAGGTCCAGCACTCAGCCAGCCAAAAGAATCCAACGCGGCGACGAACGAATCACAGCTTCAGACCGAACTTGCAGTTGCTGGCCTTGATCTTGATGGGGCTGCTGACGTCCATGAGCCTGTCGACGACGAGGTCGCAGCGCACCCTGGACGTGACCTTCCAGAGCTTAAAGGTGCCGAGCTCGACGCGCACGGGCACGTCGGCGCGGAACACGAGCGGCACGGCGCCCGTCCGCTGCGCGTCCCGCATCCCGGCCACGGCGGCGCCGCCCAGCTGCACCTCCCCGGCCATGGCCAGCGCCAGCACCGTGGTGTTGCGGTGGCCCTGGTAGAAGGGCGGCAGCGCGCCCCGCGCCAGGCGGTACGACTGGTACCACACGCCCAGGCTGGACCCGGGCTCGTACTGGATGGCGATGCGCGAGTTGGGGTTCGCCGCCGTCACCGCCACGTCGAACCCGGCCCGCGCCGTCAGCGTCGACGGGTCCACCTGGAACGTGGAGACAGAGAGCCGGTCCACCGAGTACCGCGGCGCCTTGGGGTCCAGCAACAGGTACAGCGCGCCCGCCGCCGCCGCGGCGAGCACCGCCAGCACGACCGCGGTTATCACGGCGCAGCAGAGGAACCGGCAGCAGCAGCCCCGCCCGCGCCGCTTCGGCGGCGGCAGCGGCGGCGCCGGTGGCGCGGCGCGGCGCGGCGGCGGAGGCAGAGGCCCCGGGACGTAGACGTAGCCTCGTTGTTGCTGTTGTTGGTGGTGGTTGTTCGCGCGCTGCGCTGGGTCGCCCTTGTCCGACCGGAACGAGCCTCCCGGCACCAGCGGCGTCGTTGGCCGATTGCCGGCCTCCAGGTCGACAGGGTGGATCCTCTGGTGATCCGCCATGGCCAGAGCTGGCAGCCTGGCACGTGCAGGTGCGCCACCCGCTGCTCTGCTTCTCCACACGCCCTGCCTGCACTGCCTTTGCTTGGAACCTGGCCTCTCTGTTTGTGGAATCCTGGCTGCTGTGCTGGGACCTCGCGCGGTTCGCTCTCTATATAGGCGGCGCCACTACGGAACGACGGCGAGGAGGTGGAAAGGCGGTTGACTCGTCTGTGAGGGGCAGTGCAGCTGCGCAGGTGCGACTGCGATAGGGGTTTATGCGTGGTGCGACTGCGATAGGACATAGGAGGCGGGGACGTGAAGTCTCCACCTGCCCCCAACGGCACGCTGCCCGCCACTGCGCGTCGTCCAGTGTGTGCCGGGGGCGCGGCGCTTTTCGCTTATTTTACTGCGCTGGCGTGCGGAAGGAGCGGTGGCTGCCTGGTGGCTTGCCGAGACGCGTCACCGTGGTTCGGCGCCACGTTCCTTTTTTAAAAGGGGTGGATTCAGTGACTGATCTAGAAACAGATAAACCATAAAGGCTGCAACAACTAAAATTGAACCATGACCAGCCATCTAATAACAAAGTCGTTGAGAGCACATAATTAATACTAGTCGCAAATACCCTTCGCTGCAGTGCATGCAAACACGTTTTCCTCGTCACACGCCGAGACGCGTGGGGGGCACCGGGGCTCTATCGCGCCGGTGTGCATGCCATTAACAAAGACACCGATTGAAGGGAGAGAAAAAAATAAGGAAAAAGAAAGCAGGGAGAATGAAGGAAAAGGGAGAAAGATACATGCACGTCTATCGAACGGTGGTTGAGCGACGCTGATACCAAACTGGTGCGGTGAGCTGAAAACGACGCGACTTGTGTTTGGTCAAACGAGTGACGCCGAAGCTTCGCTTACGTATCCTCGAGATCGAACCAAAGATTCGACAGCTGATGATTAGGTAGTTTTGGAGTTTGTTGTTTTCAAAAATTTTTTCCCTACAAACTTCCTTTGCATCAGAAACGTAAAAAGAAGGTTTACTTGAATAACACGGTAATTGCAGGGGCTATTCGGTCGCCGACTCGCCGGATAAGATTTGTCTTGTCCTTACCGGCAAAGGTAAGCCTTACGAGTGTTAGCTGTGTCCTCCACACGAGCTAATTAACATGAACAGAAGTAGTGTTAATCTTAGCCGTCCGTTCACGTTTTTGATATAGACTATCCTAACCGTTGGTTGCAGCTCCTGGTCGTGATAGGGATCTCCAACCTTAACAGAACAACAACAACGACGACAACAAGACCCAAGACGCCGCTGCCATTGCCAGAACAACGCGACGAAAGATGCCGCCGCCATCGCCGCCGGCAGTCATAAATAACAACAACGACAATATGTCTACATATACCTGTCTGTAGATTAGATCTACTCATCATCAAGGTTTTTTCAGTACGGATTGATATTCTAGGGGCTTAAAAATTGATCGTAAGCACCACAGAATCTAACAATGGTATCAAAGCCACCTAAGCCCCCTAGATCTCCTAATACACGTGATTTGATATCACAAAAAAAATCTCGGGTCAAAGTGATTAAGATCCGATAATCTTCACTGCTTAATCACCCGAGAACATTAAGATCATATCAAGAACGGAAAGGTTAGAAGAACTGCTTAATCTTCACCGCTTAACCCACATTTCATGGATCAAGCCAACAAAGACTGGCCATGATAACATGAATTCGACAGGTTAGGGTTAGGGTTACCTAACTCAAATCAATAAATCCGTGTCACATAGACCGATAAAAGGCTCTGGATCAAAGATCCACGACCAAGAACATAATAAGAAAGAGAGTAAAGGAATGCACATATCACATTAGGGTTTAGAAAACCCTAACCATTTCCCCCAATCGTGACTAGATCAAGTGCACATGCAATGTCCAAAGAGCGCCCATGACGTTTTTTGACCGAATCCGCACACATTCAACATAAAACACGCAAGGAGACTCGGATCCACGCATATAAGCCCTCCCAAAATCGATCCCACGTTACATTAGTTCACATTTCTTACATACATACATCACAGAGAGTGGGGATCAAGTTATAGAGGTAGGACCCAGACACGCACTGTTCACATAAAATGTCCAAGATGACAGATGTTCTTACCTCGCCGACCAGCTAGAACCACCACCGGACCCAACTAACGGCGGCGCCCACCCGTAGGGACATGCTCGCCAGTGGTGAAGCTTGTGGGGCCCCCACATGGCCGACCAAAGCAATTGACGCCGTAGAATACAGTGAGGTGGGGGAACAGTGATTACCAGAGAAATGCAAGAGACAAAGAGGAACATAGACAAAGAGAGAACCAACCAAGCGCCTGTTGTCGGGGATATGATCCTCGACCCCTAGGGCCCATCAGTCAGCGAGCACACTGGGGAAAAGGACTCTGGCAAATGGGGCCCGCTGGTTAGTCGAAAGGGATAGGTAACGTCTATCCTAAAAGAACCCACCCTCGGACAAACCCCGCGGCACCGAGCACGAGTTTGGGCGTGGTGAAATCGGATAGGGAGGCCGGGTGTGCCGGAGGGAAACCACTAGAGTGGATCTCGCGCCTGGCCCAAGACCAATCTGTCATAAATAATCGATCGCAATAACTGCTCTTAGCGCCGAGCCATAGTGGAGGCGTCGGTCTGCCTCCCACTCATGACCTATGAACCCCTGGGCCCGCAGAGCACTCATGACCTACGAGCCCCTCGGACCGCGACACATCTATGGCCCGCGTGTACCCCAGCCAGCAGCACACTCATGATCTATCAGGAGTCAGGACTAGGCCTAAGTGAGTAAGCCGCTGGCAGGGCGCAACACGACGAGCCACGATGAACCCTAGGCTATAAAGTCCAAGGGTCGGCATAGCCCAAATGGTGATGGTCGGGTCCACGTTGCCCGTGTCGTCCGTAATAAAGAATATGGGACATCCAGGCGACCGCAAGCACACATGGCTTTACCTCATGGTAGAACACCCAGTTTTACCTTCACCAGGTGGCTCCTTCCTAAGGAAGCAACATTTGGACAACCCCCTTCCTTAACCTATAAAAGAATGAGACCGGCCCCCTGGACATACAAATAGACCCCAGACAAGATGACACCCAAAAGACTGATGAATAGGAGGAGGACCTAGAGGCCGGATGAAGCGTCCCCAATCCTCTGGGACTCAAATGTGATACAATTAATAGTCCCAGGAGGCTAGTAAACACATTTATACATCAGATGATACCAAATCTGCTTAAACGAGACAAACCTACAAAGGTGGCGAACAACTTTAAGAGTTGGTCCACAACTCGGGACATATCATCAGAGTGGGGCTGAAGCAGCCCGATATACGCAGCGAAGCAATTCAGCGGTCCAACAGCCACAGGCAAGGTTGGGAACAGTCGTAACTCTTACCCGATCTCCTTTTTCTGAAAAACAACAAATAAGAAAGGGTGAGTACAAACGTACTCATCAGCCCACCTTCACCCGCGGAATGGGGAAATCAGATATAATGCATGGAATATGTAGAGCTCAGGATATTTGCAGAAACAGCAATATTTTATGCAGGGTTGTTTTGAAAAACATTTTGTATTTTGCAAAGTGCATCCTCTCCAAAAGGAGCAGGAAGTTTTTCAATATTAGAACAAAATCCCCTGGACTAAACCATCCAGGTATCTCAGCAGTTTCCCACTGGTTTTCCTTTTCAAAAACAGCTACTGGACTTCCCGTCCACCATAGCTCACGGCTCAACCGCCGAACCTTTTTAAAAACCACTTTTCTCAAACACACCTTTTTTTTTAAAACAAAACATTAATTGCCATACCATACCAGACTCGTCCATTCCTGTGGACACAGACTATTCGAATAGGTTTTCAAACTCTGCGCAGAGGTGTACACTTTACCCACTAGTCCGGCTCTGCGATCTCATGATCAATGAGATCCGAATCCGAATCTCTTTCTTTCCCCGCACGTCCTAACCTTAACGGTTATCCGGAAGGAGTCAGGCCACCGCCATGTCCAAACCGGACAAAACTTTCCCCCTCCTTATCCTCCCGGTGCTCCCCAGCCTTCATAACCCTAGGGTCGGACCGCACGAGTTCAGATTGAGTGACTGCCCACACAGTCTCGAGTGGTTGTACTATTAAAGAGTACAGGTAGTGAAGATGACAAACCGGTCCTTATATGAGGGGACAATCCTTCTGCTCACGCCTAAACCAGCTGAGCCAACACCTTAGGCCCTCCCCTAAACCAGGGAGTCCCTGATTATCCCACTCACAAGGTGATAAGGGTGAAAACCCTTCATCACACACATTTTGAAAAGCATTTTTCTTTTGAAAACTCACACCTGTTCTCAAATCATTTAGAACATATATATCAAGGATTGATTGCGGCAAGCGGCTGGGTGGCCATAATAACTTGTCTCAAAATCATATCATGCATAAAATAACAGGCCGAGGGTTATGGTTGAAAAATATAGGTAATTTATGCATCAAAGGGATCCAGTGAGCTTGCCGTGCTTATTCGGCGAAGGGGGGAGGGGAGCTCGCGGAACTGGCTTCTGGCTTCACCGCCTAGCGTAGACTTGCAGATCTGGCCTCCACGAGACGGCACGAACGCTCCGATAACTATGCAACATGAACAAGCAAACATACAAACCAACAAGTATAGCAACAAATATTTAGTATAGTGGTCAGAATAGCGATATATGGATGGGTAGAGTCTTGAGTAGAATCTGTGTCATGTGGTGTTGTGATATTACTGGTGGTGGAGCGGAGGTGCTTACCAGGAGGGTGGACTGGAGGCGAAGTGACACTATGCGTGTAGCCGGCAGAGCAGAGTAACTGAGTGGGTGGGGTGTTTGCCTTGGCTGAGGGTGTTGAGTGTGTGTGGAGAGGGAGAGGGTAGCTGGGTGTATTTATAGCTGGGTGTATGTGGTGTAGCACAGTGAAGTTCACTGTTGGTGAGAATAGTGACGAATGAATCGTCTGACTTAGTATGAACAGGAGAGTTATAGGCAGAATGTGGGACAAGAGTATTTTGGGAGTTTTCTGGAATATGGACCATGCTTAAGGGATGACATGGTTGGATAGGGAATAATTCGATAAGAATTTAGAAACAAGAATTATTGGAATCTGAGTTTGGGAGCCTGGTTCGAAGGAATCTCAAAGTTAAGCGTGCTCAACTTGGAGAAACCTGGGATGGGTGACCAGATGGGAAGTTCCCACTGGAAGGGAAATCACAGTCACCGGAGTTCGTATGACTGGAATATGGGTCTGGCTGGTCTTAGGTGGACTGGACAGCATGATGTATGAGTAGTTGAAATTTGGGGTGATCGGCTAATCGATGAATAGTAACGATGAATAGTGGCGATGGAAAAGAAATTATAGATATCATCGATGAATAGTAACGATGATGAATAGTAATGGTAAATAGTAACGATGATGAACAGTGTATGTGAATAGTAACGATGAATAGTAATTGTGGGCAGTGATAGTGAATCGTTCGTATGAACGAACGATGAACGATGAATAGGAACTATGAACGAACGGACGAACGATCGAATGATCGGACGAACGAACGATCGGAATTTCGGCAGCATAACAGCAGGACAAAGATCATTTGGATGAACGAACGGATGAACGATCGAGTGATCGGACGAACGAACGATCGGAATTTTGGCAGCATAACGGCAGGACAAAGATTATCTGGAAGAACGATGAATAGGGACTATGCACGAACGATGAACGATGAATAGGAACTATGAACGAACGATGAACGATCGAATGATCGAACGAACGAACGATCGGAATTTCGACAGCATAACGGTAGGAAAAATATTATTTGGACGAACGAACGGACGAACGATCGAACGATCGGACGAACGGACGAACGAACCATGAACGATCGGACGAACGATCGAACGATCGGACGAACGAACGAACAGACTAAGAACAGGGGACGAACGATCGAAGAACGATCGAACGATCCTTGTGCTAGTGTGTGCTTGTGTGGAACATGGAGTGGGTGGGTGTGGGGGGGAAGAGAGTTGCCATGAAATGGCTTGGGGTGGGATGAGAGGAGGCCCTTGCCCCTCTATTTATAGCCATGGTGGGGGGATTAGGGGGAGGGATGAGAGGATTAGTGGGAGGATGAGAGGATTAGTGGGAGGTTAGCATGCATTTGTCTTGTATAAGTGTAATTAGCTTGTAGAGCTCACCGTATGACACTGGAGGCATACGTATATGTATGGGCATGAGGAAAGTTATGAAGAAAATATTTGTAGGGTCTTGAAAAATGATTCTGAAGGTATTTCTCAAGAGGAAAATATCCGGAGATACATCGGTGGAATATTTGGGCAGTATTTCTGGAAAGAAATCAAAGGGGGGTTACTGGGGAAATATCTGAGCAGTATTTCTGGAAAGAATTTGAGGGGGATCACTGGGGAAATATTTGTAGGATATTTTGAGGAGGATTTTTAGAGAGAATATAGACCACTATAATTTATTTGTTGATATCAACCCGCAAACAAACATTTTGAAATGAAATTTGAAATTCATTTTGAATTTAGGGCGAGTTTGAGAAAATTTCAGAATTTGAATTTTTGGGATGCTACAAATCTACCCCACTTAAAAGGAATCTCGTCCTCGAGATTCGGTTTAGAAGGGTTATGGGTATAGCTTTACTTCAGCTACATATCTTCACTTTGCAGACTCTTCGAGGAGATGGAACTTCAACAAAATCTGGCCTTTGAGGGGCATCCGGTTGCTGATTGCAAACGCTGGTTCTGGCTACTCAAGAATCATCTTCAGGCTTCTAGCTTTTGCTTGGCAGCTTGCTTATTGAAGGAGCATAGATGCCAACACACAAACCTTTCTCTTGCGAACTCCCACATGGATTTCTTCCTTGATTGTTCTTTTGGTGCTTCATCAACAAAACTTGGGTGACCACTTCTCATCCAGAAACTTATAAGCTTTGGTGATCTAGTCCTCCACAAGCTTGCTACAGGCCTTCTTCTTTTTCTCCATGACAGGAACCTTATTGGAACACTACCCCACTTAAAACGAATGAGGGTAGATCTCCTGAATCTTGGGGATTTGAACTCCTTGAAGTACCTCATAACAAGGGTGTTACGGGGCCTCCTTCTGCTGTTGCTGCTTGAGCAGGTTGCGGAGAGATGACTGACACAGGGTTGATTCTGGGACAACCTTCTTCTCTTCTTCTCTTCACTATCTTCTTTTCACTGACCCTTTCTTTCTCTTTGCTCTTCCCACTGGAGGATTCTATCGATGAGTATTACCATCATACAGAGGAGGAAACTAAAGACTATGAACCATGTACAACAGTCTTCAACCCAAGAATCACCAAGCATTGTGATCTTAGGGGCGAGGGAGTGGGAAATGGAGTTGCTTGGGATTTGGCAGAGGGTATTTTATCTAGAGTGTGCTTTGCTTTGAGCGAGATGGGAGTTGAAGGAGCTGGTGTGGGGGGTTTTATAGGCGAGTGGGGGTGCTCGGGGGGGGGGAGTGGTGGTGATGGAGCAGGTGCCACACGGTAGTAGACGCGACAAGGGGAGGGGGGACTTGGTGTTGCCGGCGACGATGGCGGCGGTGGGTGCGCTGCAAAGGGGGGTGGGCGGCGGTAGTGCGCTGCAAAGGGGGCATGGGCGGCGGTGCTAGTGCGCATGGAGGCGGGCACGCATGTGGGGGGCACGGGTGAGTGGTGGGGTCGATGATCCTGATGTTTGTGGTCTCTGGTTCCAAGAATCTTTGCCTCTCTGTATGGTAATAACTCCTTCCGTCCTCTTTTCCTGTTTACTTTGACTCAGGGGTAGTGCTTTGATTCCCACGGTCGGTCCTTTTGACTGAGCGACTGGACTGGTTGCTTCTATAGCTTATTCCAGGCTTCAAGGGTGAGCTTCCCAGTATCTTCTTGGGTAAAGCACTTTTCTCTTCAGATGGGTTAAGATGAGAATGGAAGCATAAGGTAAGGATTTGCTCTAATTTATGATCTATGTTTTTAGAGAAAACCTTTCTTAAAAAAAAGAAAACACACAAGCTCAGCAATGATAAGCACAAACAAATCGAATGTTTTGAATAAGGGAAGGATAGAGTTTTTCCAAAGCACGAACTACTCAGATTCGGGGGCTAAGCATAACTACTATTGCTCGGCTCCTGAATTGAGAACTATGCTAACCAGGACTTATGAGCACTAACGTTAAAGCATCACATATGCACTCAAAAGGGAGGAAAACATCAAGCGAAATTCATTTTGAAATGCCCTAGGGGGCCACACAAATAGTTTTTCAAAGCACGGGACTACACGATTACCTCTCATACATGCAGGGCTCTAGCCAAAGTGAAGAAAAACTTCACTACCCAATGCATGCAGAGGACTGGGCATACTAACTTCAGACCAGGCAGCTTCTCTTCTGGCAAGGCTTGCACATAACTTCAATCTGAGACATCTCCTAGATGGGTCAACAGGGAGCTGATGTTGATGACTTCTTCTGGTGGCGACTGAGATGGCAACACGGGGTCGAACTATTCTTCAAGCGGGACTGGCTCTTGTAGCTCCTCAGAGGGTGGCAGTGCTGGCGGGGTGCTTGCAGCTTCTTCCTTGACCTCAAGGGATGGTGCTGGAATCTTCTTCATGGTGAGGGGCTCAAACAACTCTGGCGGGGGATCTTGGGAGGATTCAGGGTGCTCTTACTTATCCATAGCCTGAGGGGAGACTGGAATTCCTTCCAAGACTATGGCTCCTTCCGGGAGTTCCCAAGCCTTCTTCTCTCCTCTGATAGAGACCGGGTGACCTTCAAGAATCTGGGGGTCTTCAGCTCTGATGGGTTGAATAGGGTTGGATGAAGCGGGCTCTTGGATCCGCAGGGCTCTACGTTGGTTATGGGTGACCAAGTAGGCCTCCATCAACTTCTGGACGTGCTCATCCTTGGCTTGCTTCAGGGCTTCCACAGCAATGACTTCACGACTTTCCAAGGTAGCTACACGGGCTTGAGCTGTGGTGAGATCCACATGCAGCTGACGGTTGCGCTTCTCTGAATCTTCTGCTCGGGCAATCATCTGACGGTGGTGCCGAGCCAAGAAATCATACTGTGCATCAAGGGTGAGCAGGTATGCAGTGAGGTACACGACTGTGGGGTCATCCTCAAGAAGCTGCTGCCCTGGCCATCCAAGCGGGACGGTCTCTCTGAAAGGGCGGAAAGAATCTGAGCGGAGTGTCGGCCACTTCTTCTTCGTAGATCTGACACAGGGCCCTCAATGCCTTGCGAGCGACGACTTGGCAGGTGTCTTTGAATCTGTGCCCAGCAGCGGTGACACTCCATTCCACATGGTGTGGACTGGATCCAATGTATACAGTCACGACACACTTCTCTGTGCCATGCTCGACGAACTCACGACCATCATACTCTGGCTGGCTCCTGATTCCGAGGCGGACTGTGCATGCTCTCAGCAACTTGGGGAAACCATCTTCATTCTGGCAGAAGCTGGTTTGGCACTGAACCTCCATCTGACTTCTGAGAGAAGGAAAGGGGGAAAACATTTTTGAAATGAAGGGATGAGAGCAAGAATTTTTTTAAGAAAATAATTTGGACTCAAAAACTTTTGATCAGGCTAAGGGTTACGTCCTGCGGCCAACCTAACAGCTCCGATACCACCTGAAGCGTCCCCAATCCTCTGGGACTCAAATGTGATACAATTACTAGTCCCAGGAGGCTAGTAAACACATTTATACATCAGATGATACCAAATCTGCTTAAACGAGACAAACCTACAAAGGTGGCGAACAACTTTAAGAGTTGGTCCACAACTCGGGACATATCATCAGAGTGGGGCTGAAGCAGCCCGATATACGCAGCGAAGCAATTCAGCGGTCCAACAGCCACAGGCAAGGTTGGGAACAGTCGTAACTCTTACCCGATCTCCTTTTTCTGAAAAACAACAAATAAGCAAGGGTGAGTACAAACGTACTCATCAGCCCACCTTCACCCGCGGAATGGGGAAATCAGATATAATGCATGGAATATGTAGAGCTCAGGATATTTGCAGAAACATCAATATTTTATGCAGGGTTGTTTTGAAAAACATTTTGTATTTTGCAAAGTGCATCCTCTCCAAAAGGAGCAGGAAGTTTTTCAATATTAGAACAAAATCCCCTGGACTAAACCATCCAGGTATCTCAGCAGTTTCCCACTGGTTTTCCTTTTCAAAAACAGCTACTGGACTTCCCGTCCACCATAGCTCACGGCTCAACCGCCGAACCTTTTTAAAAACCACTTTTCTCAAACACACCCTTTTTTTTAAAACAAAACATTAATTGCCATACCATACCAGACTCGTCCATTCCTGTGGACACAGACTATTCGAATAGGTTTTCAAACTCTGCGCAGAGGTGTACACTTTACCCACTAGTCCGGCTCTGCGATCTCATGATCAATGAGATCCGAATCCGAATCTCTTTCTTTCCCCACACGTCCTAACCTTAACGGTTATCCGGAAGGAGTCAGGCCACCGCCATGTCCAAACCGGACAAAACTTTCCCCCTCCTTATCCTCCCGGTGCTCCCCAGCCTTCATAACCCTAGGGTCGGACCGCACGAGTTCAGATTGAGTGACTGCCCACACAGTCTCGAGTGGTTGTACTATTAAAGAGTACAGGTAGTGAAGATGACAAACCGGTCCTTATATGAGGGGACAATCCTTCTGCTCACGCCTAAACCAGCTGAGCCAACACCTTAGGCCCTCCCCTAAACCAGGGAGTCCCTGATTATCCCACTCACAAGGTGATAAGGGTGAAAACCCTTCATCACACACATTTTGAAAAGCATTTTTCTTTTGAAAACTCACACCTGTTCTCAAATCATTTAGAACATATATATCAAGGATTGATTGCGGCAAGCGGCTGGGTGGCCATAATAACTTGTCTCAAAATCATATCATGCATAAAATAACAGGCTGAGGGTTATGGTTGAAAAATATAGGTAATTTATGCATCAAAGGGATCCAGTGAGCTTGCCGTGCTTATTCGGCGAAGGGGGAAGGGGAGCTCGCGGAACTGGCTTCTGGCTCCACCGCCTAGCGTAGACTTGCAGATCTGGCCTCCACGAGACGGCACGAATGCTCCGATAACTATGCAACATGAACAAGCAAACATACAAACCAACAAGTATAGCAACAAATATTTAGTATAGTGGTCAGAATAGCGATATATGGATGGGTAGAGTCTTGAGTAGAATCTGTGTCATGTGGTGTTGTGATATTACTGGTGGTGGAGCGGAGGTGCTTACCAGGAGGGTGGACTGGAGGCGAAGTGACACTATGCGTGTAGCCGGCAGAGCAGAGTAACTGAGTGGGTGGGGTGTTTGCCTTGGCTGAGGGTGTTGAGTGTGTGTGGAGAGGGAGAGGGTAGCTGGGTGTATTTATAGCTGGGTGTATGTGGTGTGGCACAGTGAAGTTCACTGTTGGTGAGAATAGTGACGAATGAATCGTCTGACTTAGTATGAACAGGAGAGTTATATGCAGAATATGGGACAAGAGTATTTTGGGAGTTTTCTGGAATATGGACCATGCTTAAGGGATGACATGGTTGGATAGGGAATAATTCGATAAGAATTTAGAAACAAGAATTATTGGAATCTGAGTTTGGGAGCCTGGTTCGAAGGAATCTCAAAGTTAAGCGTGCTCAACTTGGAGAAACCTGGGATGGGTGACCAGATGGGAAGTTCCCACTCGAAGGGAAATCACAGTCACCGGAGTTCGTATGACTGGAATATGGGTCTGGCTGGTCTTAGGTGGACTGGACAGCATGATGTATGAGTAGTTGAAATTTGGGGTGATCGGCTAATCGATGAATAGTAACAATGAATAGTGGCGATGGAAAAGAAATTATAGATATCATCGTTGAATAGTAACGATGATGAATAGTAATGGTAAATAGTAACCATGATGAACAGTGTATGTGAATAGTAACGATGAATAGTAATTGTGGATAGTGATAGTGAATCGTTCGTATGAACGAACGATGAACGATGAATAGGAACTATGAACGAACGGACGAACGATCGAATGATCGGACGAACGAACGATCGGAATTTCGGCAGCATAACGGCAGGACAAAGATCATTTGGATGAACGAACGGACGAACGATCGAGTGATCGGACGAACGAACGATCGGAATTTTGGCAGCATAACGGCAGGACAAAGATTATCTGGAAGAACGATGAATAGGGACTATGAACGAACGATGAACGATGAATAGGAACTATGAACGAACGATGAACGATCGAATGATCGAACGAACGAACGATCGGAATTTCGATAGCATAACGGTAGGAAAAAGATTATTTGGACGAACGAACGGACGAACGATCGAACGATCGGACGAACGGACGAACGAACCATGAACGATCGGACGAACGAACGAACAGACTAAGAACAGGGGACGAACGATCGAAGAACGATCGAACGATCCTTGTGCTAGTGTGTGCTTGTGTGGAACATGGAGTGGGTGTGTGTGGGGGGGAAGAGAGTTGCCATGAAATGGCTTGGGGTGGGATGAGAGGAGGCCCTTGCCCCTTTATTTATAGCCATGGTGGGGGGATTAGGGGGAGGGATGAGAGGATTAGTGGGAGGATGAGAGGATTAGTGGGAGGTTAGCATGCATTTGTCTTGTATAAGTGTAATTAGCTTGTAGAGCTCACCGTATGACACTGGAGGCATACGTATATGTATGGGCATGAGGAAAGTTATGAAGAAAATATTTGTAGGGTCTTGAAAAATGATTCTGAAGGTATTTCTCAAGAGGAAAATATCCGGAGATACATCGGTGGAATATTTGGGCAGCATTTCTAGAAAGAAATCAAAGGGGGGTTACTGGGGAAATATCTGAGCAGTATTTCTGGAAAGAATTTGAGGGGGATCACTGGAGAAATATTTGTAGGATATTTTGAGGAGGATTTTTAGAGAGAATATAGACCACTATAATTTATTTGTTGATATCAACTCGTAAACAAACATTTTGAAATGAAATTTGAAATTCATTTTGAATTTAGGGCGAGTTTGAGAAAATTTCAGAATTTGAATTTTTGGGATGCTACCCCGGACCTCCATCGCCAAGCTAAGACTTAGCTAGGACTCCACCTTATAACCACCTCCACCACGAACAAGAGACTTGGGAGCCTCTCCTCCCTCTCTCGCCCTGCTTGTAACTCCTACTATGAGCTTTGATCATCAATGGTGCCGGTAGCGCCAACTGTCGATGACTGGATGGAGGGACGTTCTGCCCAAACTAGTATAAATATTGTGCCCACCGCACACATCGTTCGGAGCTTGGAACACACACAGTAAATTTATTTGTTGGAGTGAGGTTCGAAACACCGACAGTTGGTGCGCCAGGTAGGGGACATGTGCGTATGAGTGCGAGGTCGAGTGCTGCGACTTAGCCGAGGGAGCCGCTGCAAAACAAGAGCTCTCAAAAATGTTGCAGACCACGGACGAGCAAGCACCAGATGCAAAGAGGGTAGGCGCAACTTTCAAACCATCGAATGATGTAAAAGAAGTTCCCTTGGACCTTGAACGCGTCGATGGGCAGGCGGTGCACATTGGATCCAACCTCTCTCCAAAATAGGAAAGCGCACTTGTCGACTTCCTCCGCGTAGAAAAAAAGACATTTTGCCTTGAAGCCACATTTTGAATAGAAATATATATTTTTCTAGATCATCCAATGATGGTTTAGAATTTTTAGAGTCAGATTATTATTATTTTTCTATGCATTATTGTTTGTTATGAATCCCACGTGGATTAATTCTCATTAATTGCATAGAAATTCAGAAAAGTTTGTGGTGATTGAATATTTCATCCAATGTTGGATATTGTTGCCATATTTTTATGCAAGAGTTAAGTTTTCTAGATCATCCAATGATGGTTTAGAATTTCTAGAACCATAAATTTTGTAGATCAGACATGGATATTATTTGACCAACGTTGAATATTTAATTTATGCAAGTTCTATGTTTCAGTATTTTTAAGTTCAGTTGGTCAGATAAAATAGATTAAAATCATGACTACAGTGGGTAAGATAGTTTACTCACCATGGTTTGACAAACCTACTAAGCCTAGAGAGGGCTCATTTTTGTATGACCATAAGATGCTCAGTACAGGGTCGATAAGGTCAAGTGGAAAAGATCTAAATGTAGAGTACTTGATCGCAATAAGAGACCCATCAAGGACCCTATTAAAGGTGCTATTCCAGAGTATGAGACACTTCATATTCAGAATAACACCGTGTAAAGGACAAGTACAACATAGATCAACTTATGGCACACTGTGTGCATAAGGAGGAAAGGTTGAAGAGTCAAATAAGTGACTATATCAACCTTCCCAAACTAAATATCCTCAAACAGAACTAAAACTCTAACAAAAGTTCAAGAAACAGATGAAGCATGATCACCAGACTTTTACAAGCAACAGTCAGCTGAAGCAGTAAGGCAGTTTCTTAGTTCCCCCTAACACCTGCCTCTACTGCAAGAAGACAGGGCATTACAATAGAAAGTGCCCAAAATTCTTGCAGTACCTGCTACAGAATGCAATTCCGTATAAACCTAAGGTTCCCAGCGGGCCAAAAACAGTTACAGTGGTTAACGGAAAGCAAGCAGACACTTAACTTCATTTTCAAGATTAGACGATTAGCACATACGCTGTCACTTCGGTGACAAACATTGTGTGTATTCAGTTTAGTAATAAAGATGTTAGTCTCATCGTTCAATAAGACATGCTTTATTTACTTTCGCACAATGATGCAGTTAATGTCTTAGATACACCAGAAAACGATCCAACCAACAATGGCGGGAAAGGTGATGGAGAATCCCCGTCGAAATTATGACACCATCGTTTGGGCCATATTTCGAGGGGGGAATAGAGCGTATCGTTAAGAAACATATTCTCCATCAATTAGACTTTACCATAAATTTTTGAAGTAGATTGAGAAAAATGCTAAGCGCAGTACGAGAGTGTTAGAAATTATTCATAAAGATATTTGTGGTCCTTTTCTAGTTAGGACAGTATATGGGTTCGCTTCGTTCATAACCTTCACAGATGACTACTCTCGCTACAATTATATTTATCCCGTTAAGGAAAGATTAGAAGCTTTAGACAAGTTTAAACAGTTCAAGGTTGAGGTGGAAAATCAACACGATTTGAACATAAAAATTGTCAGATCAGATCGTGGGGGGAGTACTACAGGCGCCATACTGTGTATGGACAGTTTTCGGGGCCTTTTTTGCGAGGTTCCTAAGAGAAAATGGTATTGTTGCACAATATTTAACGCATGGTGAACCACAACAGAATGGGGTTGCCGAAAGGCGAAACAGAACGCTAATAGACATAGTAGAGTATGCTTAGTTACTCTAACTTACCATTAAGTCTGTGGATGGAGACTTAAAAAACCGCTATCCATATGCTCAACAGAGTTTCTAGTAAATCTGTGGCTAAAACTCCACATGAGTCGTGGACTGGCAGAAAGTCCATGCTCAACTACTCGTAATCGAGGATTTCTGGTTACAGATTGGTATTCTAGGGGTTAGGAATCGATCCTAGGCACCATAGAATCTAACAGGTGTCTTATGAGTCAGTTTCTCAAATTTGGTGGAATGACCCTATTTCTTATGTTAGTACTAACTAAGTAATTATGATGAATAAAGTAGTGATGGATCAACTCATTTCATTCCACAAACCAAACAAAAAAATGAGGAGTAAGAAGATGATGGAATAGTTTATTCCACAAACCAAACATCTTATAAGTTTGTTTTCGGGTCAAAGCATTTTCTGAATCAAAAGGAACCAGCTGGATTAGGGGTGGGCGTTCGGGTTACCCAAAAATTTCGGGTCGGGTAATTCAGGTTTTTAAAATTTCGGGTTTTGAGAATCGATACCCGAAATTACAACGGGTTTTGCAATACCCGAAAATTCGGGTACCCGGAATTTCGGGTTTGGGTATTTCCGAACTACCCGAACTATTGTGTCGGCTTCATAAAAACACATACACCCTATTAAATTAATATAAAATATAGTTTGAATAATGATATACATGGACATATAAAACACAAGCAATCTACAATCACAAGTTATGCATACTTACACATAATTATAGATGTACAAATTAATAATTAAGCATGACAAGAGTACATGACACATGAAAGTTCGGATAATTCGGGTATTTCGGGTACCCGATTGTGATACCCGAATTACCCAAAATAAATTCGGGTTTTGCAAATTGCTACCCGAAATTCCCGAATAAAATTCGAGTTTCGGGTTCGGGTATTCCGAGTTCCAATTTCGGGTTACGGATTTTTTGGCCAGCCCTAAGCTGGATGACGACACCTCCTCCCAAGTTTGTTATTCGATAAGTTTATCTGAATTTATAGAGAAAAATATCAATTTGTTCATAACATCATATAAGTATACATTACTATAAAAGTACGTTTCATGAGAAATCATATCGTTACAATTTGAAATTATAAATATCGGCAAGTGTTTAACTAAATGCGATCGGATTTACAATGATTTGGCTTGAGGACCAACCTAGAATGCTACTTGTATGTTTTTCGGGACAACGCGGTACTTTTTTCGACAACAGTGGCACGATACAACAGTGTCCACTGTCCAGCGTACGTAGAACGGTAGAAGCTAGGGCGGCCAACAAAAGTCAAGACGCTTTAAAAAAAACCCCAAAACAAAATCCCGTGGCTGTGTGATTTAGAGGGTATTTGAAAGCATTAGAGTTAATAGTTAGTTAGCTAAAAATATACTAGTAGAATTAGCTAGCTAACAAATAGTTAGCTAACTACTGGTACTAGCTAATTTCCTAAAAATAGCTAATAGTGCATTTAAACACCCTTTAGTCTAAAAGATTGTGTCGGTGCTGAATGTGCTACACAAACTTCTCCATCCGGATCGGAAGGTCATCGAGCCATCACTTCGTCGTGGAACTATCTGTGCAGCTCTAAAAGCACAGATCTTTGACCGGACCAAACCCTACGCATAGCATGTAGATGAAATAAAACCATATAATCAGAAATACTGTGTCGTGTATGATTATGGTCAGATAACTGTCCCTGTCCAGGTGGTTGAGAAATTGAGTGTTCTTCACTGACTCATTTCGGCAAGCTTTTTTCCGTCTGTGTATCCTTGGTTGTGTGTACAGATATCAATGGAGAATTCCCCACCCGGTTATAACATTACAGACTCATCTCCTCATGATTGATCCATCCCATCACAATCTCAATACTCATCATGGGTGTAAAACTCATCTCATACACATCCCCATTCGAGTTCCAGGTCTCCAATGGGTCTCCATCCCCAATTAAAGTATAACTAGGTACCAACATATCTAGCACAAACTATCCAGATTTTAGACATCACCACATCAGCAAGCACTCATCCGTGAACCTTGATCCATCCATCCATCAGAAAAGAAATCAGTACTTCGGGACCAATAGAAGAAATGGAGAAATGGAGTCTGCTGACCTTCCTTGGTCACCATACGAGTTCATTAGTGCCTGAGAATCCATGGTCGTCACGGTCATCCTAGGCTCCTAGCAGTCGACGATGCTCCTCGTCGCTGGTGAAGTCGCCAGTGTGGAATGCCAGTGCAGCTGTCCAGTGTGCAATGCAAGTGCACTTGTCTAAGCGTGCGGCGGATGGTCTGCTGGCATGGCGTAGCGTATGACTGTTTATTTTAGGGTTTTTTGCTAGTCTGCTAGTTGCCTTGTCGTGTTGCCTTATTAGGCTAGGACCTAGGGGCCTGGTGCGCTGTCGTGCTGGACTTGGTGGCCGACTCGGCCTCAACTCATTCATACAAACAGGACAGATGTACACTTATGAATACACATGGGTAATCAGGTTCGGATTATTGCTTCCCAAACTCATACCTGTTTAACTAATGAGTGTAGATTTTGTCTCATATTCATACCTATGGGGACAATTTTTGTCCCATACCCGTACCCTAAGGGCTAGTTTGGAAACTCAAATCCCCTTTGAAATTGAAGGGGCTTATAGAGGAAATTAGTTCATTTCCACCTCAATCCCCTCCAATCCCGAAAGGGATTTGAGGTTCCCAATGTAGCCTTAATAGGGGAATTTCCCATGGGTTAGCGGGTATCGGATTCTCATTGACATCTCTAGTTGTGTAGTTGTGTGGACGAATGTATTGGGTCTCGACGGATTTAGACTGCGCTGCAATCGCCGCAGCCACGCTGGGTCCTACCGGCCATATATCTTCGCTCGCTGGGTGAACACCGCTAAGGCCTAGTTTGGATACTTTGGGATTAGAGTGTTTTGGAGGGATTGGAGAGGGTGTAAATTCCCAATAGATCAAATACTCTCTCAATACATCTCATTCCACTCCAATCCCACTCATTACTAGAGTACCCAAACTAGGCCTAAGGCTCTCTCCAATCACACCCGCTAAAACATTGTGTATTCTAAACTATTCGGTAAAATATAGTTAAAGTAGACATCGGGTATGTGTCCAGTAGCAATCGCTAAACTGTTCGGTGAAACATACCGGATCTTCCTCGTCTGTTACATCTGACGGACAGGCTCTCGCTCGCTGTACACTATTCAGTCACGCGCGTCACCACCGTCCATTCTCTCCCACACTTTACCTCCTGGAGCCGTACGTTTTGTCAGAAACAAACGATTGGTAATGTAGGTTAGAAAATGTAATTATCTAAACTAGTTCCTAAATCATTTTTGGCATGCTAGAAATGATTTTTTATATTGCGTACATGACTAACAAAAATTTATAATGCAGACGTCTAGTAATTATTTGTCTCAGTATAAACTAATATTGTTTTCCCAATAAAATCAATATGTAATTTCGCGACATATGAACTGTTTTTTTAAGATCGATAAAAAACAATGTGTATTGTGAAATATGTTAACACGGTAGATATAGTGGACCGATTTTAGAGGATGTTATTGAAGATGTTAAACATATAGAAGATAAAATCTTTTATAGTGTGCCGTAAATGATAGAGAATATTTTTTAGAGGATAAAATTTAGAAGATATTGCTCTAGACAGCATTAAGATCGATAACGTCTTTGATACCGCTTGTCAGCGTCTCGCGTAGCAGATGCTAATGGTTCGTGAACACGTGTTGGTCTTTCAGAGACGCGTCCCCCCAGTCGCGACGTCCGAACCAGCTCCTGTGCTTTTCTTGTGCTGGCGTCCATCGGCTTGGCCCCCGTGATGCGCGCTGTCTTCAGTTACCGATGCCCATGAGGAATGGAGTCACTGTCACTGTAGTTTAAGGTCTGTTTGGGAGAGCTTCACTTCAAGAATTTCAATTTCGTTCTAACCTCTTCAATCCAAACGGGTCCAGCTCCACGAGCTTTAGTTTTTAAAAAAATCGAAACTAGAGGCCTGTTTCATGAAATTCGTCAAGCTCCTTAGAGGGTGCTTCAAAAACAATGTTTTTATATCTCCTCATGAAGTTGTACGAAAATTACCCACCATGCCACTGGTTACGCAACATACAACTTCCATTCTCTCTGGCGACAACCCACTAATCATCAAGGGTAATCAAGGAAACCCACACAAATCAATGGTACTGTAGAAGTTGAAGTCCATATGCAAATCAAACGCTCCTGGAACTCACCTTAACAATTTGCTGGAGCTGTTTTACGGTGAAACTAGAAACCAAAGCTGAAGTTTTTGAAGCAAAGCTCTCTAAAACAGGCCCTAAAAGTCATCTATTTGTTCACACTCGATGCAGCTTCTCCGACTTATGTGGTTTGCCTTCTATAAGGTGTTTACTAACTAAAGTTTTGTCTGTACCACTAAATATTAATTAATTTTTTAAATATAGTCTAAGACCATCTCCAAGAGACCGAGAGCTCTCCAGAAAATGACTCCTAAAAAATCAGTTTTAAGGTGTATCTAAAAAATTATTGAGGATAAATTTAAACTCTTTCTCCAACAGTTCCCTAAAAAGTGGATCAAAAATATTTTAAACTAGGCCCGGTAAGTCTTGTACCTACTTTGATATGTTTTATGGATGTATATTTTTTCCTTCCACAACTTTAAAGTTTGACTATCGACCAAATCTGCGCCGCTATCAGAATATCATAGGTCGCAGACGTGGTCAGCGAGGGAGGACCAACGGTGAGGCCGAGCGAAAACAACTGACGATAGAGGTCTAATAGTAGGTCGTGCGATGGTAGATGACGGATAGCAAGTACGTGCGGCCGGCAGCGTACGATGAGGTTGTGCGGGCAGCGATAGATTGTGTTTCTGGGGAGCCCAGAAATCTCCTTTTATAGCTACAAATAAGGAAGTTTTAAGGGCTATAAAAAAGTTGGAAATATTTTAGGGAAACTGTTGGAGACATGTTCTTGTGTTTTCCTAAAAAACTTGATTTAGTGAAGACTTTTGGGGAGCTCTTGGTGATTCTATAATTAGAAAAGTAACTACACAAATGAAGATTAATCGTCGAGATGAATTCATTAAGTTTAATTAACTCATGATTAGTAACTATTTTCTGTAGCATCACATGAATAAATCATAAACTAATTAGGTTTAATAGGCTTGTTTTACTGTTTAGTTAGTTATCATCTATGTAATTAGTTTTATGATTAGACAATATTTAATACCTTTTACTACCATCTAAACATCTGATATGATGGCACTAAAATCTAGATCCCCTGGTTTGCGTAATTGGATTGTGTTGGATTGTTTGGATTTTGGCGGGATTGGATTGGATACCCAAGTCCGTTATTCTATAAGTTTGTCTAAAATCATAGAGAAAAATATCAGTATTTATAACATCATGTAAGTATTACCATGACAATATGTTCTATGGCAAACCTTGTACGCAGTTCTAATTTGGTACTATAAATATCGGCCAAGTTTTCAATTAAAATTTGATCGGATTTACAATGATTTGGCTTTAGGACCAACCTACAATGCTATATGTTTTTGGGACAATGCGGTGCTCTCTTCTACAACAGTGGCACGATCCAACAGAGTGTCCAGAGTACGTAGAAGGGCGGTCAACAGAAGTCAGGAAAAAAATCTCGTGGATGTGACTAGTCCAAAGATTGTGTCGTCGGTGCTGAATGTGTGGTTCTGGTGCAGTAGCATCGATCGACACATCATTATTATTCACAGGAGGGTCCTGCACGTACGTACGGCTTGAAAATTCTACCAGGGTTTCTATTCGCATGCTACACAAACTTCTCCATCTGACCATCCGGATCGGCGGTACAGTTCGGTGACTCGAGGAGTCATCACTTTGTGGAACTATGGCCCCCATTGGCAGGCTTCAATTCCTCGGAAAATAATTCTAACTCTGACTCCTTTAACTCTTTGGCTTCTCTACTAGAGTCAAAGCTGTTTTACAATTTATTTATCAAAACAACTTTTATTTTCGAATGTTGTATTATGAAAATAAAGGAGGAGTCAATAGAAGCCACGTTTTTTGATACTCTGGCTCTCAACACGAAAACGACTCTAGCTGCTCGAGGGCTCTCGATAATGAGCCGTTTTAACTATTTGATGGGGCTTCACAATAAGCTCAAGCTGTGGCGTAGATAAGGGGGCTGGCAGGGGCATAGCCCCTAACAAAAAGAAAATATTGCTTGTAGTTGTATATTTATAGCTAAAATAAAAGAATTAATTTATAATAAGTTAAAATTTATTATGTCCTTAGTGCATATATATATATATATGTATATATATATATATATATATATATATAAAAGTTGTTATGACTATTGTATATTATATCTAAACATCTATTTTATTTATTAACTTTACAACTATAGTTATATACATGTTGGCTTTCATAAGGAAAAATCTTGGCTACGCCCCTAGCTCAAGCCGGAGTCATCCAAATAAAGAGCCATGTTAAAGATACCCTATGTACTTGTGCACCTAAATGGATAGAGATATTTCAGGTACCCTATGTACATGTACTTGTGCACCTAAATGGACAGAGATATTTCAGGTACTGTTTTAGTGCAGGTTTAGGGGTGGTAATGGATCATGATTCAAATGTTTTTTCACAAAATGGTAGGGTTCTAAATATATTTTAGTTTAAAAATGAATAGAAATAGGGTACAATCCTAATTCGGTCTGATTCTTAAATCTTTTAATGTAAAATTTAGAGGCTATTATCACCCTATGCAGTCCCCGACGCTGTCTACGTCAAAGAAGTTACAAAGAAGAAAAAATGACACATGGCTTCCTGTTCTTCCACGCCATGTTTTCTAGAGAGAAAAAACGCATCCAAACTGGAACAAGTCCAAGTCAGTCCTGTTGACTGGACCAAACCCTACGCAAGGGTTCAATCTTTTTAGACAAACATATCATCACCATCGCCAAAAAAATATATTTTCTTTAAAAAAACTTGTCACATCTTCACCTATTTCCCTGACCTATATAAAAACCCAGCCACAGCAGGCAGTGGCTAACCAACTGAGCTGAGCAAGAAGGCAAGCACCAATCAGCCAGCAGTCCAGCACAATATCATGAACAAGCGTCAGGTCGCCGCGGCGGTGGCTGCCCTCCTGGCGCTGCTAGCCGCATCATCGACGGCCGGCGCCGTGACGTTCGACGCGACGAACACGGCGTCCGATACCCCCGGCGGGCAGCGGTTCGACCAGGCCGTCGGCCTCGACTACGCCAAGCAGGTCCTGTCCGACGCGTCCACGTTCATCTGGAACACCTTCGACCAGCCCAGCCCCGCCGACCGCAAGCCCGTCGACGCGGTGACCCTCGTCGTCGAGGACATCGGCGGCGTGGCCTTCACGAGCGCCAACGGGATCCACCTCAGCGCGCAGTACGTCGGCGGCTACTCCGGCGACGTCAAGACCGAAGTAAATACATCACACTCTTGCCACCTTATCATAACACAGTCTCTGTTTCTAAACGAACATCTTCGTGCGCCACTGCGCCGTGCCGTTCGTCGAACAGGTCACCGGCGTGCTGTACCACGAGACAACGCACGTGTGGCAGTGGGACGGGCAGGGCCAGGCGAACGGCGGCCTCATCGAGGGCATCGCCGACTACGTCCGGCTGAAGGCGGGGTACGCGCCGGGCCACTGGGTGCAGCCGGGGCAGGGGGACCGGTGGGACCAGGGGTACGACGTCACGGCGAGGTTCCTGGACTACTGCGACTCGCTCAAGCCGGGCTTCGTCGCGCTGCTCAACGCCAAGATGAAGGACGGCTACACCGACGACTTCTTCGCCCAGATCCTGGGCAAGACCGTGCAGCAGCTGTGGCAGGACTACAAGGCTAAGTACGGGGGCTGATGATGGTGATGCAAATTGGTGGCGGTGCGAAGTCAACGCGTCAATGGCTCAATGCGTTTGGTATGAGATGCTATTATGTGCTAGTACGTACACTCTGTGTGTAAAATATATAGAGAAAATAAAAGGGATCGGATAATTAAAGCAATTCGGAAAAAAAACTCTGAGTCTCGCGAGACGCGGGCTCACTCAGACTCGGCTTTGCTCCGAGAGACTCGCGAGTTTGAACGATTCCAAAACAAGCCTACTTTTATGGCCTTAGTGAGCTCGAGCCAGTATATGTTAGAATTATAGGCATTTTCTATATCATTTTAATTCCATAAATTAACATTATGATGATGACATATAATAGATAATCAAACATAGAAAACATGATCTCAAAATATCCATAATAATATGGATCATGAGAACACAAAGCATATGAAGCATGTAAATCGTATAAATAAAATAAGTATATAAGCATGGTTCATGGATTATTGCGGAACAACTGGAAATAAACAGATAACAATATAAACAGGATGACTGTAAGACAGACAAATATAACATATTATAACATGATAGAACAGAGGTACATACGACATATATAATATGCAGAATATAAAACAGTAACGAACTGAATTGATCATACCCTCTCATGCGCTCCGAGGATCCTGATCCTTGTCCAGCTTCTCTTGTCATCCGATCGAGATGAAGACGCCAGGAACCAGCGATGAAGACAACGACAGACGTTTGGGCAGTCGCGTAGACGCTCCCCAAAAACCTAATTGTCGATCCCCCGAGCAGGGTCTCGAACGGCAAGGGCTTCGGAGGCACCTGCCCTCTCGCCTCTCTGTGCGCGCAGAGCCACGAGATAGAAATACCCTCACTCGGCGGCTGAACTGTGATTCTGAAAGTGTTTCTCGCGTGTACAGAGTGACAGGGGTGCTCCTCTATTTAACCTCTCGCAGAGGGAAGCTGAAGGAGAAAGGTCGCCGAGTCACACCAAGAGTCGGCCAGCTCTAGCCGAGTTATGCCATGAGTCGGCCAACTCTCGCCGAGTCACGCCATGAGTCGGCAGCTGAAGGAGAAGGGTCACTCGGCTGGCTGACGAAGAGACAGGGTCACTCGGCTGACGTACGCGGTTAGTGAGTGCTAAAAATTAACACAACCACCCCACGCCCGCTCGCCTGCCTGCCACGCCACGCCACGCCACGCCACGCCCGGCCCGGCCCGACCGGCGGCGGCGGCGCGCGCGCGCGCGTGTGGCACGCCCTTGTCCATTTCTTGACTTCTCAAGTTAAGTGGAATAAATCCCACCATATAAGTCAAGGCAAAAGACCCTTGGACTTCCAATGTGGTACTATTGGTATTCTCCACCATTACACACCATAGAGTTTATTCAATAAATGGGCCAAGCCCATAAAAGATCCAACAATCCCCACCAAACTCTAGGGTTTGTAATGATGAAGTATCAGAATCAAAATCCTTTGATATACCAGTGTTTCGATGGAGACTGATAAGTTGAACATCCATCTAGAATAAAAGTTTCACTCATTCACAACTGAACAATGGACTATGCCTTGAATTGACAGTTTTGTGCGAAATAAGATTCACTCAAATCCTTTGCTGATACTAGGCTGCAAAAGGGTATTCCCGCTGTTTAGAAGCATATAAGTCACACTTCAGTGCCTTTCATAAGTATTTAGGGATTACCCAAGTCCCATAGACTGTGACTAGCAGTCTGACTCATATAGGTGTATTCCTCAAAAGATGTTCTGTAGGACAACGTCTCACCTTTAAAAGACTCTTGGAATACATTAAGGTAAAAACCATCCTGCCTTACAGATAGGAAAGATGTGCATCAGAAATGAGTTAAAGAAGGGATCTTTCCTCACAATCTACTCCTAGCTTGTTTCACCACTCTACTTCACGGGATCTCCGATCACATAGAACAGGTTACCACTAGAGTAGATCTCACATGGGTCTCATACCCATTTTCCTCGATGCACTTTCTATCACATTGCGTGATAGACCCATAGTGAATTGATCTGCCAGATTATTCGATGTGTGGACATAATCCACCGTTATAACTCCGGAGTTTTTCAACTTTCTGACAGATTTCAATCTCCTCTTAACATGCCTTGTAGACTTCATGTTATTCCTAGAACTGTTAACCTTTGTAATTACCGTTTGGTTGTCACAGTTCATGGAAATAGCCGGTATCGGTTTTTCAACTACCGGTAAGTCCAATAGGAAATCACGAAGCCACTCGGCCTCAGCCCCAGCAGTGTCTAATGCTGCGAGTTCTGCTTCCATTGTAGACTTCGTTAAGATAGTCTGCTTGCAAGACTTCCAGGAAACAGCGCCACCTCCAAACAGAAACACATATCCGCTTGTGGCATAAAGCGCATCAGCATCAGAAATCCAGTTGGCATCACAATAGCCTTCCAGCACTTTTGGGTTTCCGGTATAATGAATACCGTATGTCATAGTACCTTTCAAATACCGCAACACTCTCTCAAGAGCACGCCAGTGATCATCTCCTGGTTTCGACACAAACCGACTTAGCTTACTCACAGCATAAGAGATGTCTGGCCTTGTTGCACTTGCAAGGTACATGAGCGAGCCAATGATCTGGGAGTATGTCAATTGATCCCTTGCTATTCTTCGATTCTTTCTCAATAGCACACTGGGGTCATAAGGTGTTGGAGCAGGATCACAGTCACTAAAACCAAAGCGACTCAATACCTTTTCCACATAATGGGATTGTAACAGAGTTACCCCACCATCAGCTTCTCTAACAAGCTTGATGTTTAGAATGACATCAGCCTCTCCCAAATCTTTCATCTCGAAATTGCTCGATAGAAGATTTTTTAACTTCCTCAATCACATTGAGATTTGATCCAAAGATCAAAATGTCATCAACATAAAGGCACAGCATAACAGACTCACCCCCACCATACTGATAGTATACACACGTGTCAGATTCATTTACAACAAAGCCAGCTGCTGTAAGAGTATTATCAAATTTTTCATGTCATTGCTTAGGTGCTTGTTTTAGGCCATACAATGATTTTATCAACCTGCACACCTTGTTCTCTTGACCATCCGCTATAAACCCTTCTGGCTGATCCATATAGATCTCCTCATCCAACTCTCCATTTAGGAAAGCTGTCTTAACATCCATCTGATGAATGATAAGACCATAAGAGGCTGCCACGGCTATTAATGTGCGAATTGTAGTCAGTCGAGCCACTGGTGAGTAGGTATCAAAGAAATCTTCACCCTTCTTTTGGGTATATCCTTTGGCCACAAGCCTTGCCTTGTACCTCTCAATTGTACCATCAGGCCTAAGCTTTTTCTTGAAGATCCATTTGCAACCTATAGGTTGACAACCATAAGGACGGTCAACGACCTCCCAAGTTCCATTAGACATAATAGATTCCATCTCACTCCTTACTGCTTCCTTCCATAAGTCAGCATTAGGAGAGGAATATGCCTCACTAATGGTAGTTGGTGTGTCTTCCACAAGGTACACTATAAAGTCATTACCAAAGGATTTTGCAACCCTCCGTCTCTTGCTCTTTCGAGTGACTATAGTGTCATCCTCCTCAGGGATGTGCACGTGAGAATCCTCAGCATGATCTATAGGAATCGACAGTTCGTGCTCATGGGGAATTATAGTCTCGTGACTTATATCACTAGGTGTATTCTTCATAGGAAACTCATTCTCAAAAAATGTTGCGTCTCTTGATTCCATGATAGTATCAACATACATATCAGGCACATTAGATTTTATAATTAAGAACCTATACCCAGTGCTGTGAAAAGAGTACCCAAGGAATACACAATCAACAGTTTTAGGCCCAAGTTTACGCTTTTTGTTGATTGGCACATTCACTTTAGCCAAGCAACCCCAAGTGCGCAAATATGAGAGATTTAATCTTCTCTTTTCCCATTCCTCAAATGGAGTGATCTCTTTGTTCTT
This sequence comes from Zea mays, assembly GCF_902167145.1. NCBI lineage: Eukaryota > Viridiplantae > Streptophyta > Magnoliopsida > Poales > Poaceae > Zea > Zea mays. Next base: position 234,145,834 of record NC_050096.1, on the reverse strand, counting down.
TGTTGGAACTCTATTCAAGACATGACATGCTGTCAAAATCGCCTCACCCCACCATACCTTGGATAATCCCGCTGTACTCAACATGGCATTCACCAGATCTGTTAGAGTGCGGTTTTTCCTTTCAGCAATCCCATTGGATTGTGGTGAGAATGGCGGTGTCCTCTCATGAATAATACCATGTTCCACGTAGAACTCATCGAACACATTAGAGAAATATTCTCCACCTCGGTCGGACCTTAAACGTTTTATTTTCCTCTCAAGTTGGTTCTCAACTTCAGCTTTATAGGCCTTAAAATAATTGAACGCTTCATCTTTTGTTTTTAAGAGATACACATAACAAAATCTAGTGGAGTCATCTATAAGAGTGAGAAAGTATCTTTTACCACCTTTGGTCAAAATTCCATTCATCTCGCACAGATCAGAATGAACAAGTTCTAGAGGTGCCCAACTCCTCACCTCAGCAGCCTTGTGTGGCTTGCGGGGTTGTTTTGATTCAACACACACATGGCACTTAGACTTTTTGACCAAGTTAAATTTAGGAATTAAATTTATATTTGCTAACCGCATAAGACAACCAAAGCTTGCATGACAAAAACGTGAATGCCATAAATCTGACTCATCAGAAAAATTAACATAATTCACCATTTTATTACACACATCATGCAGTGATAAGCGGAACAAGCCTCCGCAGTCATATCCTTTACCAACAAAAGTACCATGTTTCGACACAACACATTTATTAGATTCAAGAACAACTTTGTATCCATCTCGACATAGCATAGAAGCGCTAACGAGATTCTTCTTGATAGAGGGCACATGCTGCACGCTCTTCAATGGCACCGTCTTTCCCGAAGTAAACTTCAGAATGACCGTACCAACACCAAGAACATGAGCACGCGACCCATTTCCCATCAACAAGGCGCCAGACCTCCCGACCTGATAGGAAGTGAACATAGAGGCATCAACACACACATGAATGTTTGCACCACTGTCCATCCACCACTCAGGTGAATTACAGACTGAAAGAACAAATGGTAAAGAATTACCATACCCAGATGTTCCTCCTTCAGTTTCAGTGGTTACAACATGAGCTGATTTCTTGTCTTGAGTGAACTTGCGATCAGGGCACTCTCTTGCCCAATGTTGATCACTGCCACAGACAAAGCATCCTCCCTTTCCCTTGTTATTGTTGTTCTTCTTTTTAAACTGTGCTGTTTGAACAGGTTTATTCACGTTCTCTGGTTTGTTCTGGTTTTTCTTCTTGTTAAACTTGCGGAAGTTTCTCTTCTGCACCACATTAGCAGTAGAGGTCTCCACACCTTTTCCATTGTCCTTAGTTCTAGCCCTTTCCTCAACATCAAGAGTACCAATGAGCTCTTCCACATTGAACTCTTGTCTCTTATGTTTAAGAGAGGTAGCAAAGTCCTTCCAAGAAGGTGGCAACTTGGCGATTATACCGCCAGCCACAAACTTGTCAGGCAAAGGACAAGGAAAAAGTTCGAGTTCCTTAGCTAGTGCCTGAAACTCATGAGCCTGTTCCACTACAGATCGGTTCTCAACCATCTTGTAGTCATACAGCTGCTCCATGAGATACAGCTCGCTACCAGCGTCAGTTACTCCAAACTTTCCGACAAGTGCATCCCACAGCTCTTTCCCTGTGGGAAGGATGATATAGCTTTTCTGGAATTTTGTATCCAGTGCGCTAATTACTGCTCCTCGAAAGAGGTTGTCTTCAGCCTTAAACTTAGCCTCATCCTCAGGAGGTAAGTTGGCAGGCTTGCCCTCAGCGGCATGAAAACAAGACATTGCAGTTAGCCACAATTCCATTTTAGCTTTCCATATCAAGAAATTTTTACCATCAAAAGGATCAGGCTTTAGCACAGCAGCAAAACCTCTAACAAAAAAATGCCTAACATTAGGTTTTTGGATTGTTAGAATTATAGGCATTTTCTGTATCATTTTAATTCCATAAATTAACATTATGATGATGACATATAATAGATAATCAAACATAGAAAACGTGATCTCAAAAATATCCATAACAATATGGATCATGAGAACACAAAGCATATGAAGCATGTAAATCGTATAAATAAAATAAGTATATAAGCATGGTTCATGGATTATTGCGGAACAACTGGAAATAAACAGATAACAATATAAACAGGATGACTGTAAGACAGACAAATATAACATATTATAACATGATAGAACAGAGGTACATACGACATATATAATATGCAGAATATAAAACAGTAACGAACTGAATTGATCATACCCTCCCATGCGCTCCGAGGATCCTGATCCTTGTCCAGCTTCTCTTGTCATCCGATCGAGATGAAGACGCCAGGAACCAGCAATGAAGACAACGACAGACGTTTGGGCAGTCGCGTAGACGCTCCCCAAAAACCTAATTGCCGATCCCCCGAGCAGGGTCTCGAACGGCAAGGGTTTCGGAGGCACCTGCCCTCTCGCCTCTCTGTGCGCGCAGAGCCACGAGATGGAAATACCCTCACTCGGCGGCTGAACTGTGATTCTGAAAGTGTTTCTCGCGTGTACCGAGTGACAGGGGTGCTCCTCTATTTAACATCTCGCAGAGGGAAGCTGAAGGAGAAAGGTCGCCGAGTCACGCCAAGAGTCGGCCAGCTCTAGCCGAGTTATGCCATGAGTCGGCCAACTCTCGCCGAGTCACGCCATGAGTCGGCAGCTGAAGGAGAAGGGTCACTCGACTAGCTGACGAAGAGACAGGGTCACTCGGCAGACGAAGAGACAGGGTCACTCGACTGACGTACGCGGTTAGTGAGTGCTAAAAATTAACACAACCACACCACGCCCGCTCGTCTGCCTGCCTCGCCTCGCCACGCCACGCCACGCCCGGCAGGGCCGGCGGCGGTGGCGGCGCGCGCGCGTGTGGCACGCCCTTGTCCATTTCTTGACTTCTCAAGTTAAGTGGAATAAATCCCACCATATAAGTCAAGGCAAAAGACCCTTGGACTTCCAATGTGGTACTATTGGTATTCTCCACCATTACACACCATAGAGTTTATTCAATAAATGGGCCAAGCCCATAAAAGATCCAACAATATATGCATGGTTTTTAGTTGTGTGTTGCTTTGGTGTTCCAAATTTTAGGGATGGTTTGGTATCCTGGCCTTCATAATCGCATCAACTTGCCTCGTAAGGTTGTGTTCAGCGGCTCACGTCACAGATGTGTATTTTAAATGACTACGACGTACTATTCAGGCTTCCAACAGATCGCGGATGCCATTACGCAAAATGTGTGGTCCGTCACGCGGCCACACATTTTTGCGCTTCGTCTCTCCTCCACGGGAGAGGTTGCGCATGCGCGAGCCACCAAAAGACATCACTTTTTCGCTGGGCAATTCGCCATCATGTCATGGAGTCAGCCTAAGGATAATTAAATTGACCCACTCAAGAAAAAGCAACTAGCTTGTATTCATGAGCATCAATAGTGCTTGTGACCTCTTAGGAACACTCTATGGTGTTAGGACTCACTCCTCGCTCCCGTAGCAATCTTCTCTTTGGTACCTTTGATACCCTGATGTATTAGATATGACAGCGCTTGTTCTCTTGGTGATCAACCTCACTTAGATGACTTGATGTGGTCGGGAGTTCGATGACCAGCCAGACAACTTATGGGTGACCCAGCTCAAGTGTGTACATGATTATGAGTTGTTCACCATGCCGAAGAGGCAAAGAACGAGTGCATATAGAGCACTTGGTCCTTGTGTGGACAAAGGGGGAGTGCACCCATACACGGGTGCTCCAACAAGGACTAGTGAGAAGTGTTGACTCTCTGATACCTCGACAAAACATCAAGGTGTTTCTGATCCTTTCTTTACATTGAATTGACATTTAGGGTGCAAATATTTTGATTGACAGATATAAACACTAATAGGCATGAAGGATGAAGTTGTGTTTGCTTAGATTTTAATACGTGCAAGAAAATTTGGAGAGACCCAATTCACCCCTCCTCTTAGGCTTCTTGATCCTTTCAAAGTCAATTCATGTGGTGGCACTCAAATAAACATTTTGAGCTTGTTCTCTTTATAGTATGACTATCTATCTTAAATATGATCTTGCACACTATTGCACTTTGACTGAAAAACAAAATGGCCTATGTGTACCTTTGCTTTGAGCCTTTTTATTTTTCTTTTCTCCTTTTCGTGTTGAACACTTGTTTGTCATTTATGATCATCACCATTTTTTTCTATGGTTGTCATTTTAACTCAATCTTGGATATGGACTTAAGCTAGCTCATTCACAGCACTAGAGTAACAATAATAGAATTAATTATCTCAGTTAGCAAAATGTACACATGTAGCCTTCAATAGGGTGCAAGACTTTTATGATAGGATAAAAATACTCTTAGACACAAGGGATGAAGTGGGTTGTTCGATATGATTTAATTGTTGCAAAAAAATTAGATTAGCCTAATTCACACATTTTTTCCTCTTGGATATCTTCATCCTTTCATATGCATTCATAGACTTAACACCCCAGTTTTAAGACCCAAAATGGTCAAACCTCGGTCTATGATTTTGAGGCCCAAACCCCCTATATTTGGTTTATTTTAAGGAGAAAACCAACAAACTCTCCACACAGCTCAGAGGAGTGACAAGTGATGCCATCTTTATCATCCCTAATATTGATTCATGTACGGTCTCCACCAAGTTCAACGACACCATCTCCTTGACTTGGTTGATGTCATCTTGACCACGCTCTTGTCACGTGTCTTCTTCTTGCACTCCATATGAGCGAGGTATAGATTTTCTATGGCTTCTCTAAGACCGTCACCATTAGTTTACACATGGTCATCTAAAACATTTTTGCATTATAGATTGTATTGTTCGTAGAATACAATTTAAATATAGGGATGAGTATGAATAAATTGTTGGAGATAGCCTAAAGGATGCTCTCTGTAATGACAAGCCTCAACTTACCCTTCACTGCGGCCAGCAGGGTCCCTATTTCAGGACGAGGTCTTATTTGGAACCCACAGAGCTAATTGTTAGTCGTGAGGTAGCTAACAATTAGCTAGGATATTAGATGATATTAGCTGAGATTGTATGGAGTCTAACAACTAAATTTTAGTATTAGTTCTAGAGGTTTCAAACAGAGAGCGGGAGCCACTAGCCCACTACCTTCAACATGCATATCTTTAATAATAATATGCCCGCAACTGCAATGCTTGGTAGCCGATCGATGCGCTCTAGAGCTATACCTGATAGTTATTACTAGAGATGAAATTGAAATCGGAGCAGATACCAACGAATATTCCGAGGAGAATATATAGTTTCTTTATAAAATTCGGAGTCATGTGTCGAATATTGATATCCATCACATATGCGTATCAGGAACTGGACTCTATATTCGGATACAGATATGGTAAATGTTAAAATTTATATGCAGATTACTCGTTCGGTATTTAAAACCATGCTGTATATAGTTAGATTCATTATTCATAGCGCACCTCTATTCTCTCATTGTTTCAGCAGTATGGTGGTGTACATGCCATATATAGTTAGATGTAGATTAGCAGCACTACCGGAATCAGGCTCTTTGCCGAGTGCTCGGCGCTTTGCCGAGTGCTTTTTGTCGAACACTCGGCAAAGAAGCCTTTGCCGAGTGCCGCACTCGGCAAAGTCCCGCTCTCGGTAACGACCGAGTTTACCGAGCGCAAGGCTCTCGGCATAGAGTAGAACTCGGCAAAGATTTCTTTGCCGAGTGCCAAACGCTTGGTGAAGGCGGCGCTCAGCAAAGGGCCGTCAGCAGCCGTCTATAGCTGACGACCGTTAGCTTTTGCCGAGCGCCGAGAGTTGGCACTCGGCAAAGAAGTTTCTTTGCCGAGTGTCACCACTACCGGAATCGACGGCTTTGCCGAGTGCCCGAAGCACTTGGTAAAGCCTTAAAAACACTCGGCAGAGTCTTTGCCGAGTGTCGCACTCAGCAAAGAAGGCTCGGCACATAGTGCATCGACAAAGCCTTCTTTGTCGAGTACTTTTTCTCGGGCACTCGGCAAACCTCTTTGCCGAGTGCCTGAGAGTACTCGATAAAGAAAAGCAGCCGTCACGGCGCCGGGTGACGGAGACGGCGTCTTTGCCGAGTGTCTGCCGGACAACACTTGGCAAAGGAGTTACCTTTGCCGAGTGTCTGCCGGACAGCACTCGACAAAGAATCCGCCAGCGAGGTCCCATGTCAGGTACTTTGTCGAGTGCTTTATATGGCACTCGGCAAAGCATGCTTCTTTGCCGAGTGTCAGAGCCACTACACTCGGCAAAGAACCTATACCGGTGCCTAGGTCGTGGTTCTTTGCCGAGTGCTATGGTCCTGACACTCGACAAAGTACCTCTTTGCCGAGTGTGACACTCGGCAAAGTGACCAGTATACACCTTTTTATTTGTTTTCCCTATTCCATCCAAACAAACAAAAGATATTTCACAGATATCACATATATACATCACAGATCATCATAGACATATATAGCTAACACAAACATTAATATACAAACATAAGTTCAGAAGTTCTCAACCCAAACAGTATCAACACAAGTTCAGAAGTATCAACACAAGTTCACAAGCTCTGACATAAGTATTCAACATAAGTTTTGTTGTCTAAACACTAAACTCATTGAGGTGGGCGGTTGGACTGGTGCTGCGTTGGGCTGGGCAAACCATGAGGGTTATTGGGTGCCACCCCAGATTGGCCCTGCATAGAGAAGAGATTGCATGTGTTATACCAGATGCATTACCAACATCTAACTATAATTTTGATACTCACAGGAGTATGGAACATAGCAAGGTCAACTACAAGGGAACAATGGAGGTGGCGGAGCGAAACCCTGTGTGGCGCCAAGGCTCTGCATGTACTGGAACATCTCCGCCATCTTCTGATGATCTGCCTCGCGAGCCACCCGCTCCGCCTCTCGCTCCGCCATCATCCTCGCCTCCATCTCTTCTAGTTGGGTCTGTAATGTTACAAGCCAACGTTATAGTAACTCAAAGAGAAGGTATATAACTCAAGTAAGGACGAGTTACAGAAGCACTAACCTCGAGTTGCTGTATGCGATGCTGTGAGCTGTCGTGCCGAGGTTGTATGGCTGGACTCAAGCCCGTGCTCCTTGCTCGCACCTGAGACAGAGTGGGAGTGGAGGACGAGTCGATTGCCCCGTCAGCAATCTAGTACCGCCCATGTCGCTTGCCTCCTCCGACCCTCATGAGCACAACGGGGTCGATCTGCTCGGTGCTCGGATCATATTCTGGGCCATGGACCTCCTGCGCCATGGCGGTGTAGTCATGTAGGCAGCTGTAGACGGTGGGGTTGGCGTAGGCCTCAGGCCCGTCATCCAGGTTGTAGGTGACGTCGGACGTCGCCTTGCCCTTATGGGCCATAGCATAGGCCAAGAAGATGGAGCAAGGTCTGCCACCATGTGACGCCGACTGCAAGAAAACCAATGAGATAGTTAGAAATAATATCTAATCTAGTGTTATATACCTAAATAAAAAAGAGGGCTTACCCATGCTTCTGCATATTGGCCCAGGCTCCGGCTGCCTTGGTGGTGGGAGGGACCTTGCATCATCATACGCCGTTCCCGGCTAGCGTTGTGCACCTCGTCCCACTCAGGCGAGCACCACCTATCCACCATTTGCTCCCAGCATAGAGGATGTGCGGCGCACCAATGTGGAATCATCTACAAAGTAAACACGTAAAGTGCATATGAGAAGATAAAATAAAATTCATGCATGGAGTAATGGTACCAAACATGCATGACTTTACCTGCAGGTACTGGTCCCTGGTTAACGACATGGTTCGGGCTTGCTGCTTGGTCACCTTCTCCCCAAGGACGGAGCCGTGGTAGCTGACGATGGCCTGCATTCGGGCCTCATAGTGCATGTCCACGACGAGCTTCTTACAGCTCGTGGTGGCCACCACATCTTCCCTAGCCTCGTATCCAACCTCGCATCTGAAGAAATCCTGCATACAAAAATGATGTATCCATACATTTTTTCTAGAATTTGCAACGAATGCGACATATTTTACATTATACTAAGACATACCCACATCTCTTCCTTCACCCGCTCTGCCTTGTTATTGAATTCCCAGCCGTCCCGGTCTACTGCATCGGGGGCGACGACGTAGTGGTCGAAGGTGTAGGCTGGGCCCGTCACTCCGGCGTACTCAACCAGTCCAGGAAAGTGTTCCCTGCACAGCAGGCCGAGGATGCCATTGGGGAGGCGACGATGACCCCCAGCATAATCCACAACCGTCCAAGACCTGTCCAAATGATAAATAAAAAGTATTAGTTTTAATTATGATTTTGAACACATAATATGAACAAGAATGAAGAACATAAAGTTACATGCCTCTCCCCATCCGGCCGAATCAGCGGTCGCCTGTCCCGAAGTATGGGACATTGAGGGAGACTCGCGGGACCTCGCAGGTAGATGCTCCTCGAACCTGAGGCGCCAGAACCTGAGGCGGTCTGCTGAGCTTCGTCATCATCCTACTGCTGGTCGTCGTCGTCCTGCTGCGCCGCCTGGTGCTGGACAAGGTCGTCCTGCTGCGCCGCCTACTGCTGGACAAGGTCGTCCTGCTGCGCCGCCTGCTCTGCCTCGTCCGTCGTCCTGCTCCTCCTCCCCTCCTCCTCCTCAGCCAATTACCGCCCACCATATTTGTCCAAAAACCTGCAATTAAGAGTAAACAAATAAGCACATATAAAAAGATGTATTTAAAAACAGGTGCGAAATAAAAAGTCATATAGCATTACATCGATTAAAAATAATCTTCATATGTGTCGGGGTTAGCCGGATCATAACTCTTATCATCACTATCAACCATTTCATAGTCAACACCATCGGAAGACGCAAGTTCGTCATTAATGTCATTGCCTTCAAGGATTACTAAGTCATTATCATTTTGCACCTCATCATCCTCCTCATCAACAACCATTTCAATATCTACGTCCATTCCGATAACTTCGGTTAAGTCTATCTCAAATCGCCCTTCTAGACCATCTTCTTAGAAGAACTCTACATCATATGTGTCCGGGTCTAAGTTATAATCTTCATCGTTAGGAACAGGTAACCTCCTGTGCGGCGATACCTTATACACAACATCCCAACCCTTAAGATGTTCTTTCGTTTGGCACGCATATGGGAGATAATACACTTGTGTGGCCTGTTGGGCCAGGATATAGACATTGTCTCCTGGTAAGGTGGAATCTTGTCGAATTTCGACTATCCCAAGATTAGAATATGTCTGTCTCGTCACTTGAGAGTCAAACCAATGACATTTGAATATCACTGGAGTAAGAGGTTTGGAACCATAAAAATTGAGCTCATATATTTCTTCGATTCGTCCAAAATAACGACATCGTCAAGGCCGGGCGTAAAGACTCTAGAACATGTTGTTTTCTGATTGGGCCGACTTTGGTCGTAGTTTGTTGTGCGAAAATGGTATCCATTGACGTCATACCCAGAATATTTCTTGACCCTATAAGCAAAGTCGTTGGCTACTTGTCTCAACTCGGCACTCATAGACGGATCTCTTTGGCCCTGCAAGTATTCGCAAGTTAAAAGACGCTAAATTGAGTTCATAGACAGATCTCTTTGACAAACTAAGCACGTACCTTACGTTTGAACCAAGAAATGAAATCGGGCAACCCATTTCTCACACCCTTTCTAAGAAGAGTGTCATTTTCCTGTGGAGTGGGGTCCCTTGATCGACGCCAGAATTCATGAAGAAATTGTTCCATGTATGGCGTCACCTCTTCAAGGTTGGTCAATACATATAGCATGATATGCCGCCACTCTTCATGTGTCAGGGTCTTGGTGGTCGAGCCACTTGCGCTTCCGAGTTGGCCTCGAAATATGCTAAGGTTCGATTCATTATCGCCATCATTGTAACGAGGGGGTGGATTATGCACGCTCGGCAGTTTGTCACCATAATAAGTTGTTGTGAAGTTTGACACCTCCTCTAGAATGTATGCCTCTGCAATGGAAGCCTCGATTTTGCATTTATTTCTACATTTCTTTCGAATAGTCTTTAGACATCTCTCGATTGGATGGCACCAACGTCCCTGCACGGGCCCCCCATTCGTGCCTCATAGGGGAGATGAAGAATCAAATGCTGCATTGGATTGAAGAAGCCGGGTGGAAATATCTTCTCAAGCTTACACAGTAACACGGGTGCCAATCTTTCCAAGTCTGCAACCACGGTCCGAGATAACTCTTTTACACAAAGCTGACGGAAGAAATAGCTGAACTCTGAAAGCTCTAGCCAGACATGCTCAGGGACATAGCCTCGAACCATCGCAGGAAGAATCCGTTCAATCCATATGTAGAAGTCATGACTCTTCATCCCTAAGACTCGCATAGTAGATAAGTTCACCCCCTACTCAGGTTAGTTGCATACCCATCAGGGAACATCAACATCTTGATCCACTGACGTACTTCATTCCTCTGGGCCCTGCTTAGGACAAAATCGGCCTTAGGCCTTCTCCATGTCTTTCCACCACTTGGGGGCTTCATCTCTTGGTTTGGTCTATCACATAACGCTGCCAGATCCACTCTTGCCTTTACGTTATTCTTTGACTTAACAGGAATGTCCATAATTGTTGCCCACAGTGCCTCGGCAACATTCTTTTTAGTGTGCATCACGTCAATGTTCTGTGGAAGGAGCAGGTCGTCATAATAGGGGAGCCGAGTCAAGCCAGACTTATGTGTCCACATATGCTGCTCACCATATCCCACAAAACCACCTTCTGTATTGGCCACAAGCCCATCTATCTGTTGACGAATTTCGGCACCAGTCATCGTTGCAGGTGGGCGGTCTGTCACTACGACACCTTTTGTAAAGTTCTTGATGTCTAGGCGGAATGGATGGTCAGGAGGGAGAAATTATCGATGTTTATCGAAAGACGAATATTTGCCACCCTTTTTCAACCAAACGAACCTGAGAGCTTCCTTGCAAACTGGGCATGGGAACTTACCGTGAACACACTAGGCACAGAATACCCCATACGCCAGTAAGTCATGCATGGAGTACTGGTACCAAACATGCATTCTGAAGTTTGTCTTCGTAGCTCGGTCATACGTCCGTACCCCTTCCTCCTAGGCACGTACCAATTCATCGATCAAAGGCTCCATGTACATGCCCATTTTATTCCCCGGGTGTCCGGGAATTATCAACGACACAAATATATTCTGCCTTTGAAAGCACACACCAGGGGGGAGATTGATTGGGATAACAAACACGGGCCAACATGTGTACGGGGCAGCGCTCATTCCATAGGGATTGAACCCATCTGTGGCCAGCGCAACACGTACATTACGAGCCTCTTCGGCTTTCTCACGGTGAATGGCATCAAAGTGTTTCCATGCTTCACCATCTAATGTGTGCGCCATCTTGTCAGGATTGTATCGTTTTCCATTTTTTTGCCATGTTATCTGTTTCGCGGATTCCTCTGTCATGTACAGACGCTGGATCCTCGGTATGAACGGAAGGTGCCGTAGGATTGTCAAGGGGATGTCGAGCTGCCTCTTCTGTCCATCACCAGAGTCTACCTCCATGAACCTAAACGATTTACACTTGGGACAGTACTTTGCCTCCGCGTATTATTTCCTAAATAGCACGCAACCCTTCGGATAAGCACGAATCTGCTCATACGTCATCTTGAGTGCACGAAGGAGTTTCTGTGTCTCGTACATGCTCTTTGGCAGAACGTGATCATCCGGAAGCAGGCTCCCAATAACCGTCAACAAGCCATCGAATGTGTCTCTACCCATGTTGTACTGCGACTTGAACGCCATTACACGCCCAATGGCATTCAGTTGAGAAACCTTTGTCTAGCCATGAAGGGGCTTCTGTGCCATGTCAAACATGTCGTAGAACGCCTTTGCAGTCGGCTCTAGCTTGTCATCCAAACATCCTCCTGTGTACTGTGCCTCCTGATAGCCGTTCAACATATCCGTTACCCCCGCATTCGCGTCATAATCCTCGACACGTTATCTCAGCACTTCCTCTCTCGTTCGATGCGTTTCACCATGAAAGATCCACCGAGTATAGCCCAGCGTAAATCCATTCTTCCAAATATGTTCTACCATGATCTTCTTTGGTTTTCTTTTCCGGTTCGCACATTTGCTGCACGGGCATGGGACTAGACTCGCTCCTTTAGCAGCTTTGCCATATGCTCGTTCCACGAAATCATCGGTCTTTCTAATCCATTCAAGGGTGACATCGTTCCTTCTTCTACGGCCCGTGTACATCCACTCATGGTACTCCATCCTCTAACAGAAGCCTAGCAATAGAAAATTTCGGTAGCACCTCCCCTGCACGGGGAGGTTCGAAATCCTGCAAATAACACTATCAGCACGATGGCTGACATACACGCATAATTCAACGACATGATGGCCGGCAATCACACACACACACAACCACACACACACACACATATATATATTCAATCCATGAGACTATAGTACGCATAATTCAATGGCACAATTTACATATTTCATTCACAAATTTTCAACGAGACTATAGCCTAACTTACATGATTTGCATATCCTATCATTCACCAATTTACATGATTTATACATTCTATCATCTAATCAATAATAAATAAAAATTGACACATAACGAATTCATACCTCGCGTGGGGGCGATGATGGTACGCGTGGCGTGTCCGGGCGGCAGTGGCGGCGCGCGAGGAGGCGGCCTCTGGCGGCGGTGGTGCGCGTGGGGCCGGCGATGGTGCGTGTGGCGGGGCCGGGCGGCGTTGGTGCGCGTGTGGGGGCGGCGGGGCGTGGGGCGGCGTTGGTGGCGCGCGGCGGGGCGTGGTGGCACGCGGCTGGTGGGGAGCGGCGACGTTTGTGGCCTCGACGGCGAGGAGCGGTGGTGGGGCGTGGTGGCGCGCGACGGGGAGGGGTTGAGCGCGGGGAGCGGCGGCGTGGTGGCGCGCGGTGGGGAGGGGCCGAGCGCGGGGAACGGCGGCGTCGCGACGACAGGGAGTGACGGCGGGGAGCGGCGGTGGCGAGGGAGTGAGTGAGTGAGTGAGAAGGAAAAGAGAAGGGCTCTCAGGTATACATTATGTTTTAGTTCTTTGCCGAGTGCCAGATCGTGGGAACTCGACAAAGTTTTTTTTTAATTTAAAAATAGTCTTTGCCGAGTGTCAGATCGCCAGCACTCGGCAAACAGGTCTTTGCCGAGTGCCCCACGTTAGACACTCGGCAAAGAAGGTCTTTGCCGAGTGTCAACTTTAGACACTCGGTAAAGAACATTTCTATTTTTTTTTCTTTTCCCTTACCAAACTTTTTGTGGTATGTTCCTACACTATGTAGACCTACATGTACTATTTTGGGACAATTATAACAGTGCTTTCAATAGCTAGTAGATTTAGTTCGTTTATTTGAATTTCTTCGGAAAATTTAGATTTAAACTGCAAGTCACTCGAAACTTGGATAATCATGCATGCAAAAATGATACACATCTTATTTAGCACAAGTTACGACCGATTTCAGGAGCGGACCGGAAACTTCGAGCAACATGCTCACTAAACATGGCCGTGAACTTGCCATCCACATGTTTAAAAATTGTATAAAATACCAACAAAGTCAGAAAATCATGAAACTTGTCCACGTGTCATGATATAATATGTAGAGGCTGTGATACAAATTTGAAAAAGTTTCGAGAAAACTATGACGCACTCTGTTTAGAAAACTAAGAGATCTACACATGAAATCATAGAGTTTCAATGTGGATCTCTTAGGTTTCTACACATAGTGCGTCACAGTTTCCTCGAAACTTTTTCAAATTTTTATCACAGTGTCTACATATGATATTATGACACGTGGACACATTTTATGATTTTTTGACTTTGTTTGTGTTTTATACAATTTTTAAACATGTGGATGGCAAGTTCACGGCCATGTTTAGTGAGCATGTTGCTCGAAGTTTCTGGTCTGCTCCTGAAATCGGTCGTAACTTGTGCTAAATAACATATGTATCATTTTTGCATGCACAATTATCCAAGTTTCGAGTGACTTGCAGTTCAAATCTAAATTTTCCAAAGAAATTCAAATAAACAAACTAAATCTGCTAGCTATTGAAAACACTGTTATAATTGTCCCAAAATGGTACATGTAGGTCTACATAGTGTAGGAACATACCACAAAAAGTTTGGTGGCCAAAAAATGCTTTGTCGACTGTCCACAGAAGACACTCGGTAAAGACCTTCTTTGCCGAGTGCCAGATATTTGACACTCGGCAAAGAATCTGCTTTGCCGAGTGCCGGCTTTCGGCCCTCGGCAAAGGCTGACGACCGTCAGCTGTAGACGGCCGCTAACGGCCCTTTGCCGAGCGCCATCTTTGCTGAGTGTTTGCCACTCGGCAAAGAAGTATTTGCCGAGTGTTTCTCTATGCCGAGTGTCTGGCACTCGGTAAACAAGCTCTTTACCGAGCGCAGGACTTTGCCGAGTGCGGCTCTCGGCAAAGACGTCTTTGCCGAGTGCCCGAGAAAAAGCACTCGGCAAAGAGGCTGGCACTCGGCAAAGGCTCGGATTCCGATAGTGCACCCTGAGACACTCGGCAAAGCATATATTTTTTTCCTTACCAAACTTTTTGTGGTATGTTCCTACACTATGTAGACCTACATGTACCATTTTGGCACAATTATAAAAGTGTTTCCTATAACTATTGGATTTAGTTCGTTTGATGGTTTTTTCTTAGATAATTCAGATTTGAACTGTAAGTCACTCAAAATTTGGAAAATCGTGCATGAAAAAATGATAATCATGCTATTTAGCACAAGTTACGACCGATTTCAGGAGGGGACCGGAAACTTCGAGCACCAAGCTCACTAAACATGGTCGTGAACTTGTCATCCACATGTTTAAAAATTGTATAGAACACAAACAAAGTCAGAAAAATCATGAAACCTGTCCACATGTCATGATATCATATATAGAGGCTATGATAAAAATTTGAGAAAGTTTCGAGAAAGTTGTGATGCACTATGTGTAGAAACCTAAGAGAACGACATTGAAACTCTATGATTTCATGTGTAGTTCTCCTAGGTTTCTACACATAGTGTCTCACAACTTTCTCGAAATATTCTCAAATTTTTATCACAACCTCTACATATGATATCATCACATGTGGACAAGTTTAATGATTTTCTGACTTTGTTTGTGTTTTATACAATTTGTAAACAGCTGGATGGCAAGTTCACGGCCATGTTGAGTGAGCATGGTGCTCAAAGTTTCCGGTCCGCTCATAAAATCGGTCGTAACTTGTGCTAAATAGCATGGATACCATTTTTGCATGCACGATTTTCCAAGTTTCGAGTGACTTGCAGTTCAAATGTGAATTTTCCGAAGAAATTCAAATAAACAAACTAAATCCAGTAGTTATAGAAAACAGTGTTATAATTATCCCAAAATGGTACATGTAGGTCTACATAGTGTAGGAACATACCACAATAAGTTTGGTTGGGAAAATAAACAAAATACAAATGTACTTTGCCGAGTGTCCTAGGAGGACACTCGGCAAAACATACTCTGTCGAGTGTCTACGTACGGACACTCAGCAAAATCTAGTGAAATAATCTTTGCCGTGTGTCGCCCATAGGGCACTAGGGAAAGCCTTCTTTACCGATTGTCGGATCGAGGGCACTCGGCAAAGTGCATTTTAAAATGAAAAAAAATCTTTGCCGAGTGCCAGATTGCGACATTCGGCAAAGAACGCGTACATAGCGCCTGGTAACTTCTTCCTTCTCACTCTCTCACTCTCACTCTGTGCCGCAGCTGCCCTCTACCCTCCACGCCGCCGCGCCCGACGCCGTCGCGCCCCTGCCCTCGCCCGCCCTCGGCCGTCGCACCCTTGGCCCCACGCCGCCGCGCCCCTGCCCAACGTCGCCGCGCCCCTGCCCAACGCCGTCACACCCTCGGCCCCACGCCGCCGCGCCCCTGCCCCCACGCCGCCGGCGTCCTCGGCCGCCGCGCCCTCGGCCCCCACGCCTACGCCTTCCTCGGCCACTGTCCTCGGCCCACACTCATCCCTGCACGTATTCAAGGTTCGATATTTGTATATAATGTGATGTGATGTGATGTGAGTGATATGTGAATGATATTTGTAATTGTATAATGTAGTGGAGTAGATTGTTTCCCCAAAATTCATTTAGAAAGTAGGCCCCAAAATGTGATAGGAGTGTCGGTGGTTTCACCATTGGATCTCTTGAACTAGGTTGAGTTCATTTTTTGTTGGCTAGAATCTACAGTAGTAAAATGTGGTGGTAAGAATTCTTTGGCTTGGAATGACTACCATTACTGTGAATAAAATCATATAATGTGATGGTGGATATGTTTAGTAAAATAGTTTTTATATAATGTGATGGTGGATATGGATGCCGATTAGATGTGATTGGCAGCCATCGTGTCGTTTGTATATCTGCGTGTCGTCCATAGTGCTGATACTTTTATTTGCAGGTTTTGGAAACCTCCCCGTGCAGGGGAGGTGCTGCTAAAATTTTCTATTGATAGGCTTTGATTATATATGTTAGAGGATGGAGGACTGTGAGTGGATGTACACGGGCCGTAGAGGAAGGAACGATGTCACCCCTGAATGGATTAGAAAGACCGATGATTTCGTGGAACAGGCATATGGCGAAGCTGCTAAAGGAGCGAGTCTAGTCCCATGCCCGTGCAGCAAATGTGCCAACCGGAAAAGAAAACCAAAGAAGGCCATGGTAGAACATATTTTGAAGAATGGATTTACGCCGGACTATACTCGGTGGATCTTTCATGGTGAAGCGCATCGTACGAGAGATGAGGTGATGAGACAACACGTTGAGGATTATGATGCCGATGCAGGGGTAGCGGATATGTTGAACGACTATCACAAGGAACAATACACCAGAGGATGTACGGATGACGAGCCAGAGCCGACTGCAAAGGCGTTCTACGACATGTTTGACGCGGCACAGAAGCCCCTTCACGGTCAGACAAAGGTTTCTCAACTGGATGCCATTGGGCGTGTAATGGCGTTCAAGTCGTAGTACAGCATGAGTCGAGACGCATTCGATCGCTTGTTGATGGTTATTGGGAGCCTGCTTCCGGATGATCACGTTCTGCCAAAGAGCATGTATGAGGCACAGAAACTCCTTCGTGCACTCAAGATGACGTATGAGCAGATACATGCTTGTCCAAATGGTTGCGTGCTATTTAGGAAAGAATACGCGGAGGCAAAGTACTGTCCCAAGTGTAAATCGTCTAGGTTCATGGAGGTAGATTCTAGTGATGGACAGAAGAGGCAGCTTGACATCCCCTTGACAATCCTACGACACCTTCTGTTCATACCGAGGATCCAGCATCTATACATGACCGAGGAATCCACGAAACAGATGACATGGCACAAAAATGGAAAACGATACAATCTTGACAAGATGTTGCATGCATCCGATGGTGAAGCATGGAAACACTTTGATGCCATTCACCGTGAGAAAACCGAAGAGGCTCGTAATGTACGTGTTGCGCTGGCCACAGATGGGTTCAATCCCTATGGAATGAGCGCTGCCCCGTACACATGTTTGCCCGTGTTTGTTATCCCAATCAATCTCCCCCGCGGTGTGTGCTTTCAAAGGCAGAATATATTCGTGTTGTTGATAATTCTCGAACACCCGGGGAATAAAATGGGTGTGTACATGGAGCCTTTGATCGATGAATTGGTACATGCTTGGGAGGAAGGGGTATGGACGTATGACCGAGCTACGAAGACAAACTTAAGAATGCATGTTTGGTACCAGTACTCCATGCATGACTTACCGGCGTATGGGCTATTCTGCGCCTGGTGTGTTCACGGTAAGTTCCCATGCCCAGTTTGCAAGTAAGCTCTTAGGTTCATTTGGTTGAAAAAGGGTGGCAAATATTCGTCCTTCGATAAACATCGACAATTTCTCCCTCTTGACCATCCATTCCGCCTAGACATCAAGAACTTTACGAAAGGTGTCGTAGTGATAGACCGCCCACCTGCAACGATGAATGGTGCCGAAATTCGTCAACAGATAGATGGGCTCGTTGCCAATACAGAAGGGGGTTTTGTGGGATATGGTGAGCAGCATATGTGGACACATAAGTCGGGCTTGACTCGGCTACCCTATTATGACGACCTACTCCTTCCACACAACATTGACGTGATGCACACTAAAAAGAATGTTGCCGAGGCACTTTGGGCAACAATTATGGACACTCCTAATAAGTCAAAGGATAACGTAAAGGCAAGAGTGGATCTGGCAGCGTGATGTGATAGACCAAACCAAGAGATGAAGCCGCCAAGTGGTGGAAAGACATGGAGAAGGCCTAAGGCTGATTTCGTCCTAAGCAGGGCCCAGAGGAACGAAGTACTTCAGTGGATCAAGATGTTGATGTTCCCTGATGGGTATGCAGCTAACCTGAGTAGGGGGGTTCACTTTCTTGTGCCATTGTGTTTCCTCAGAAGTTTGTTTTGAAGCAAAAATTCTTTTCAACCTTGGCAAGAGTGGAAAATGCCTCAAAACCTTATGTGGAACCTGCTTCGAACCAGTTTCATCTTTCCATCTAGACTCCTTGCATACTGGGCACTCATTCATTTTAGCATTAACATTCTGAAACAACACACAATTGTTCTTGCACACATGGATGTTTTCATATCCAAGGCCCAATTCTTTAAGATATTTCATGGCCTCATCATATGATTTTGGCAACTCACTGTTAGGGTATCCATCTGACATCAGCTTCATCATTGCTGAAAATGTTGTATTGCTGATTCAATAACGAGACTTCATATACAACATCCTCACCATAAAAGAAAATTTTGAATGGCTAGAACCCGGACTAAGCGCCTTCTTTGAATCTCCAAGAACTCCTGCAAATCTTGGCTCTTCTCCATCAGCCTCTGCCGCTGCAAACAGTTCACCGATCATCTCTGGTACTCCATGATCATCATCATAAACATCATCGTCCACATCCATATGTATCCCGAAGTCATGATCATATCCTTCGACCTCCTCCTCTATACCCTCAACTTCTGTATCTGCCGACTCTCCATGATGAATCCACCTCATGTATGTAGCTGACATTCCATAAATGTGTATATGGGTTTCTACTTCACTCTAAGGTCGTAGCCTTTGATTAAGACAATTCATGCACGGACAACAAATGTGCGTATCTTCGGGGTATCTTTCACTAACAAAATCCATGAACTCTTCAACTCCTTTCACATATGCAGGTGTGAATTGTTTCCCATAAACCCATCTCCTATCCATCTATTTTGACAATAAATTAAAACTTGTATTAACTCCCTAACTATGATTAAATTGAACAAAATTGAAAACCACGTCAAACACATGCATATATGAAATAAAATTCAAACGCACATGGAACCTTATTGTCAAAAAAACAACACATCAAACCTTGGCTTTTCTCCCCGCCTTGCCGTTGTTCTCTCCACGTCCGTCGTAGCTCTGCGCACGACGCCGCTGCTTTGTCGCGCCCGAAGCTTCTCTGCCCTCGCTGTTTTCACGCTGACGCCGTTCTTCCAATGGCAGACCTAGGATTTTGGAGGGTATGCATCATAAAACTTAATAATTAACCGAAAATTTTGAACTAGATTACAATAGAGTCCAAACATATGAAATATGAAATTTGCAAGAAACAGTGATTGAAAGATAATTACCATACTATTTGCATCTTGAAAGATAATTATGTAATTTGCATCTTGATGAATGGATGAATTGTTAATCTATCAAAACTTACGGACTTACTCAATGCATCAATGGATCAGGCGAGAAGATCGCTCGTTCGCTGCGACGCTACCTAGTTGCCGATCAAGCGTACGACCGACGCCAGCGTTGTTGTGTGCCATAACCTGAGGGCCTAGACTGAGATCGTTAATCATAGAACGTAGAAGCATAGATCGCAGAACGACGGAAGCAGAAAAGCCATGCAGATCGCAGAATGGCGACTGGGAACAGCTTAACAGAACGACAGATGGGAACAGGTACTTCGCTAACAATTATGTTCTGATTAGGCCCAACTGACCAACTTGTCCACTCTAACTTTCATTGGTTATAAGAACAAGCGAGTGGTATAGTGGTAACACTGATTCGAAGCAAGGTGCAGGTCGCTGGTTTGAAGCTCCGCGGGAGCAATTTTTTTGCCAAATAAATCTGAGCACATGCGTCGCCGGGCCCACGATTACTAAAACTCATATGTGACCAATTTATTTCATCATTACGTCAGACAAACAAGGCAAATTAGCGATGACGATATCAAATCTAATTTGTGATGAATTTGTTGCGTCAAAAATTTATTTCTATGACGTTCCTTTTATTTTTATCATTAATATTCAAGCCTAATCTTCGTCCCTTGTAATTGTCGACGAAGATGTAAATTTTGTCATAGAAAGGTATCAATCTGTGACTGAAGTAACCAGCGTCACTGGTGATCAAATTCTTACTAGTGGCTTAAGAGATCCGTCTATGAGTGTCGAGTTGAGACAAGTAGCCAACGACTTTGCTCAAGAAATATTCTAGGTATGACGTCAATGGATACCGTTTTCGCACAACAAACTACGACCAAAGTCGGCCCAATCGGAAAACAACGTGTTCTGGAGTCTTTACGCCCGGCCTTGACGATGTCAATTATTTTGGATGAATCAAAGAAATATATGAGCTCAATTTTTATGGTTCCAAACCTCTTACTCCAGTGATATTCAAATGTCATTGGTTTGACTCTCAAGTGACAAGACATACACATTCTAACCTTGGGATAGTCGAAATTCGACAAGATTCCACCTTACCAGGAGACAATGTCTATATCGTGGCCCAACAGGCCACATAAGTGTATTATCTCCCATATACGTGCCAAACGAAAGAACATCTTAAGGATTGGGATGTTGAGTATAAGGTATCGCCGCACGGGAGGTTACCTGTTCCTAACGATGAAGATTATAACTTAGACCCGGACACATGATGGAGAGTTCTTCCAAGAAGATGGGCTAGAAGGGCGATTTGAGATAGACTTAACCGAAGCTATCGGAATGGACGTAGATATTGAAATGGTTGTTGATGAGGAGGATGATGAGGTGCAAAATGATAATGACTTAGTAATCCTTGAAGGCAATGACATTAATGATGAACTGGCGCCTTCAGATTGTGTTGACTATGAAATGGTTGATAGTGATGATGAGAGTTATGATCCGGCTAACCCCGACACATATGAAGATTATTTTTAATCGATGTAATGCTATATGACTTTTTATTTCACACCTGTTTTTAAATACATCTTTTTATATGTGCTTATTTGTTTACTCTTAATTGCAGGTTGTTGGACAAATATGGTGGGCGGTTGGCTGAGGAGGAGGAGGGGGAGAAGGAGCAGGACGACGGACGAGGCAGAGCAGGACGAGGCACAGCAGGCGGTTGAGTAGGACGACCTTGTCCAGTAGTAGGCGGCGCAGCAGGACGACGACGACCAGCAGCAGGGTGACGACGAAGCTCAACAGGCCGCCTCAGGTTCTGGTGCCTCAGGTTCGAGGAGCGTCTACCTGCGAGGTCCCGCGAGTCTCCCTCAGCGTCCCATACTTCTGGACAGGCGGCCGCTGATTCGGTCGGATGGGGAGAGACATGTAACTTTATGTTCTTCATTCTTGTTCATATTATGTGTTCAAAATCATAATATAAACTAATACTTTTTATTTATCACTTGGACAGGTCTTGGACGGTTGTGGATTATGCTGGGGGTCATCGTCGCAACCCCAATGGCATCCTCGGCCTGCTGTGCAGGGAACACTTCCCTGGACTGGTTGAGTACGCCGGAGTGATGGGACCAGCCTACACCTTCGACCACTACGCCGTCGCCCCCGATGCAGTAGACCGGGACGGCCGGGAATTCAATAACAAGGCGGAGTGGGTGAAACAAGAGCTGTGGTAGGTCTTAGTATAATGTAAAATATGTCGCATTCGTTGCAAATTCTTGAAATAATGTATGGATACATCGTTTTTGTATGTAGGATTTCTTCAGATGCGAGGCTGGATACGAGGCTAGGGCGAATGTGGTGGCCACCACGAGCTGTAAGAAGCTCGTCGTGGACATGCACTATGAGGCCCAAATCCAGGCCATCGTCAGCTACCACGGCTCCGTCCTTGGGGAGAGGGTGTCCAAGCAGCAAGCCCGAACCATGTCGTTGACCAGGGACCAGTACCTGCAGGTAAAGTCATGCATGTTTGGTACCAGTACTCCATGCATGAATTTAATTTTATCTTCTGATATGCACTTTACGTGTTTACTTTGTAGATGATTCCACATTGGTGCGCCGCACATCCTCTGTGCTGGGAGCAGATGGTGGATAGGTGGTATTCGGCTGAGTGGGACGAGGCGCACAACGCTAGCCGGGAACGGCGTATGATGATGTAAGGTCCCTCCCACCACCAAGGCAGCCGGAGCCTGGGCCAATATGCAGAAGCATGGGTACGCCCTCTTTTTTATTTAGGTATATAACACTAGATTAGATATTATTTCTAACTATCTCGTTGGTTTTCTTGCAGTCGGCGTCACATGGTGGCCGGCCTTGCTCCACCTTCTCGGCCTATGCTATGGCCCATAAGGGCAAGGCGACGTCCGACGTCACCTACAACCCGGATGACGGGCCCAAGGCCTACACCAACCCCGCCGTCTACAGCCGCCTTCATGACTACACCGCCATGGCGCAGGAGGTCCATGGCCCAGACTATGATCCGAGCACCAAGCCGATCGACCCTGATGTGCTCATGAGGGTCGGAGGAGGCAAGAGACATGGGCGGTACTGGATTGCTGATGGGGCAATCAATTCGTCCTCCACTCCCATTCTGTCTCAGGTGAGAGCAAGGAGCACGGGCTCGAGTCCAGCCATACGACCTTGGCACGACAGCTCACAGCATCGCATACAGCAACTCAAGGTTAGTGCTTCTGTAACTCGTCCTTCCTTAAGTTATATACCTTCTCTTTGTGTTACTATAACGTTGGCTTGTAATATTACAGACCCAACTAGAAGAAGAGAGGAGGGAATGTCAAGAGATGGAGGCAAGGATAATGGCGGAGCGGGCGGCGGCTGATCAGAGGATGGCAGAGATGTTCTAGTACATGTAGAGCCTTGGCGCCGCATAGGGTTTCGCTCCGCCACCTCCATTGTTCCCTGTAGTTGACCCTGCTCAGTTCCATACTCCTTTGAGTATCAAAATTGTAGTTACATGTTGGTAATGCATCT
The DNA here is from genome assembly GCF_902167145.1 of Zea mays. Lineage (NCBI taxonomy): Eukaryota > Viridiplantae > Streptophyta > Magnoliopsida > Poales > Poaceae > Zea > Zea mays. Next base: position 234,122,539 of record NC_050096.1, on the reverse strand, counting down.
GGTATAACACATGCAATCTCTTCTCTGTGCAGGGCCAATCTGGGGCGGCTTCCAACAACCCTCATGAAGGGTTTAGCCCAACACAGCACCAGTCGAACCGCCCACCTCCATGGGTGTTATGTTTTCAGTGTTTATACTTCAGAACTTGTGTTGAATACTTATGTTTGTGTTGGATACTTATGTCAGAGCTTGAAACTTATGAGACTTACGTTTGTGTTGGATACTTGTGTTGAATACTTATGTTTGTGATGGATATTTATGTTTGTGTTGGATATTTATGTTTGTGATGATATCTGTGATGTATATATGTGATATATGTGATGTATATGTGGTATCTTTTGTTTGTTTGGATGAAATATAAAAAACAAATAAAAAAGGTATATACTGGTCACTTTGCCGAGTGTGACACTCGGCAAAGAGGTGCTTTGCCGAGTGTCAGGGTCATAACACTCGGCAAAGAACCAAGACCTGGGCACCGGTATAGGTTCTTTGCCGAGTGTAATGTCTATGGCACTCGGCAAAGAAGCATGCTTTGCCGAGTGTCATACCAAGCACTTGGTAAAGTACCTGACATGGGGACCCCCCCTGGTGGATTCTTTGTCGAGTGCTGTCAGGCCGGCACTCGGCAAAGGTAACTTCTTTGCTGAGTGTCACCTGGGACACTCGGCAAAGACGCTGTCTCCGTCAACCCGACGCCGTAACGGCTGCTTTTCTTTGCCGAGTGCCCGAGAAAAAGTACTCGGCAAAGAAGGCTTTGTCGATGCACTGTATGCCGAGCCCTCTTTGCCGAGTGCTACACTCAGCAAAGCCTTTGCCGAGTGTTTTTAAGGCTTTGCCGAGTGCTTTAGGCACTCGGCAAAGCCGGTGATTTCGGTAGTGCCGCTGCTGGCCTACCGTCACAGCTGGCGCCGCCATATCACATCCTGTATACGAATCACCATCCTATAAATTATAAACCATCAATACCATATTGATGAATTCATAAGAGATCATCAACTATTATATATCCGTTATTCAAGTCTAAACCGTTTAAAATAACATAAGATCCTGTTTGGTTTGAGTGACTAAAAATTAGTCTCTCCATTTTAGTCTCATTTAGTCTCTAAATTACCAAACGGTGGGACTAAATATGAACTAAACTGTTTTAGTCTCTAGTCCCTCAAGGGGTGACTAAAAGGGACTAAACCATATAAATTCCACTTTTTGTCCATCCTTTATTTCAGTTGCACTAATGGCGTGAGAATCCTAATGGGTATTTTAGTTCTCTTATGATTTATTTAATATGTTTTGAACAGTTTTAGTCCATAGAACCAAACAAGGTAGAGACTAAACTTTAGTTTATATATTCAACTAGTCTCAACTCAAATTTGTCAAATGATGATTAAAGTCCTCACCACAACCTCAATGTTGTTGAATAGCCAATTAACAAATGAGTTAGACACCTCAACGTTTGTGTTTCTAGACGCTGCTAATTGTAAAGGGGAGTCTCAAACTTTGCATATTACTCGTATTCAGAATTGGGTAATGTTGGGGACTTGTTCTCACATGCTATAAATTAAGAACAAGGCAACATAGAAAGAAGTTAATGGTTAATGCCCTTCGTCCTTCGAAGCATTATTTCCCTTAGGATATAACGATCTTTGGACGAAGGTCATAAAGGACATACCTTCATCATCACAGTTTACATTGATGAAAGAAGAAGCGTATGAAACATGAGAAATAACATAAATAATCATATAACATCATTTGTATGTCCTTATTATATAATCATGAATGAACAAGAATAATATTGAATTACATTTATACCTTCGGCTTGATAGAAGGCAGAAATACAAGCGTGACGCACGAGCGAGTACAAGTCAGCGTGAACAGTACGGGGGTACTGTTCATCTATTTATAGGCACAGGGCGCAGCCTGTGTAAAATTACATTCATGCCATTTATGTTTACTATTAACTTAATGACAATCCAACAAGGACTAGATAGCCTTTTCCCCTTTAAGTCGGTTCCCCTTTCTATCATTGAGCCGAAGCTTCCTTGTGCACAGCTTCGGCGCTGGTTCAACCTTCGTTCCGACCCTGCTTTCCATATTGTGTACAGCTTCATCCCGAGTCCGAAGGTTCCTGTACATATATTACGCTTGGGAAACATTGTTAATCATGTTTTTGAGGACCATCGGAAGACGAAGGCCCCCAACAATAGCCCCTCGCAGTATTAATTTGTTATAACAACGAATTCAGACTGCGACGTGAACGAAGGACTTAAGCCGAAGATCCGAAAAACACCTTCCCTTTGCTAGAATAGCAACAACCAATGACAGACAGGGCCCTCCAAGTTGCAGCGTGCTAGGCATATAAATATGAGCTCACACCGGTAGCATTTGATACACTGTTTCTGCCATTGGTATTATTTTCTCAAACTTTTAGCTCTTTCTCACTAGCGCTTGCTAGATTTTCAAGCTTTTTGAGTTTCGGTTTAAAGACGCGTTTTCACCATGTCTGGGGAAAAATGACTGAGAAGGTGAAGCTGACTGAAGAGACGAAGCTATTTGAGAAGAAGAAGGTTGTGGATCCTTATATTGCTGGATTTATTGAGTCCATGGCAAAAACAAACATAGAGAAGATTACTAAAGAGATACTGGAAGGTTTATCTGAAGATAGTGGTGACAACGATAGCTATGATGTGGAAAGTGGGGATGAAGATTCTAAAGATCAGCCCTGGCGACCAAGCCATGCTGTCTTCGGAAAATAGACCATTAAACAGAGTCATCTTGAGAACATGAGAGGAAGGTACTTTCGGGACATGTCTATCATGAGGGCTGGCGGAGACAACAACGTCCCTGCTCCTGAGGAAAACGAAGTTGTTATCTACCGAAGCTTTTTTAAGACTGGACTTCGGTTTCCTTTGAGCAAGTTTGTAGTTGAAGTATTGAAGACATACCAGATTTTTCTTCATCAAATCACCCTCGAAGCTGTAATGAGGATGGAGATTTTTGTGTGGGATGTAAGAAGTCAAGGGCTGGAGCCGAGCGCGAAGTGCTTCTGCAGTATGCACGAGCTCTTGTATGAGACGAAGGCCACTGGTAAAGAACAATACCACAACAACTTCGGTTGTTATGGATTTATCGCTCGCCCCAACGCAAGACACTCGGTGCCAACATTCCGGAAGAGATGGCTCGGATCATGGATGGAAGAGTGGTTTTATGTTAAAAATGATTTGAAGGCAAGGGAAGACATTAAAGAAATCATTCAGCGACCCATCTGGTCACGCTTCGGCCTTCGAAGGCCGAAGGAGGAAATTGATGATGTTGTCAAAGCGTGTTAGAGGGCTTTCAGCACTATTTGCTACTTCATTGGCACAAGAGATTTGATTCAAGAACATAAATCCTTCAGGGTATGGGCACTTCTGGAAAGCTGGGAAATGCCAAAGGAGACCACCACTGATTCTAGTGATGGTGGTCTAGTCCAACTGAAATATACCTTTAGATTTAGGGAGAAGTTTGATGAGCCAAATGACGACTGGCTGAAGTGTATTGAAGCTACGAGTGATGAGCTACTTGGAGCATACTCCAAGGCCGAAGATAATGCTCTGTCCGCAACCTTTGGAGGTCGGGGCAAGAAAAGATTAAATAGGATATTCGATGCTATTGGCTTCGTATACCCTGACTATCATTACCCGCTACGAGGGCAAGGGAAGAAAATAAAAGCCGTCGCTTCAGCCATCATTGTTGAGCCTGTGCCGAAGAGCAAAAAGGTGAAGGTTCTGACCCACCGGCCGCGTTATATTGAACCGGTCGTAGTGCCTGAATTCGGCGTAGGGTCCTCCTCAGCAACCGAAGCAACACAAACTGCTCCGATTGCACAGAGCATTGAAGAGGCGATCGTAGTGCCGAAAGTACCCATAGCCGATCCAGTCGAGGCTAAGGTTGATAAGGCTAAAGAGTCAAAGATTGAAGAAATAATAAAAGTGCCAAAAATTTTGAGCCCTCCGACAGAGACAAAACTGTCAAAGGTGCAAAAGGCTTCTGTCGCAACTCCCAAGAGGAGGAGGATGGCTAACGTGCTGGATGCTGTGCTGGAGAGTACAAAGGCCTTGAGCCCTGCTCCTACAAAGGAAATTGTTGAAGCTGCCATAGCGCAAGCAGAAGGCGAAACTGGGCAAGCAGAAGCCGAAGCTACAAAAACTCAGGCTGAGGCCGAAACTGGGCCTTCAGCTCCTGCCGCGGTGAAGCCTGTCACGCCTAAGGAAAAAACGGCAGAGCATATTGCACCTGAAAAGATCGAGACTCCTGCTCCCGAAGCTCTAATCAAAAATGTTGACTACATCATTCGACACGCTTCGGGAAAGAAATTGTGTGAAGAAGAAACTCTAGAAGCCAGACACTATGCGCAAAAGTTGAAATATCCGAAGGGAGATTTAGTGTTTAATGACACTAATGATGACGACTTCTTGTATTGTCTCCCAGATAATAAAGAAATATCTGTTTGCCGGGAGATTGGCAAAAGCATGGGATTCCTGAAGCTGGAACATGGCCTTTCAATTTTGTTGAAGGATGATCTTGCCGACAGCCTAGCCTACAACATTATAAAGGTATAAAGGTTAACTTTGAATTTGAGAATGAAGTATTCTATTTGTCATACTCAATTCTTTCCTCCTCTTGCAGGGCTTAATTCTTAGTAATGCCCTTAGGGCGCAGAAGAATATTGAAGACGAAGGCTATACAATGGCTCTGAATAACCTTCGTTCAGAGGTGATCGAATTGAGAAACGAAGGTCTTGAAAAAGACAAAATCTTAATTTCATTGGTAAACAAAGTGAAGAAAGACGAAGCTAGTTTCAAAGCTCAGGCCGAGGCCCAAAAGACTGAAATTGAAGACCTTCGGAGACAACTGGCCTAAGCTAAGGAAAAATGTGCACTCGCACAAGCTAACCAAGAAATTAGCGAATATTGGAAAAATCATCTAGAGAAAAATGTTGAAGAACTTCGCACATCCAAGGAAAGGTGCTTTGAAAAATCCTTGGATTGCGTGAATAAAATAAAAGCTAACTTCACCAAAGTGGGTGCCTATTCTGCTGAAGAAAATTTCATACGAGGCGACCCTGAAGGGGTTGTTGAATGGATAAGTGAAGAGGCCGAGACCTTCGAAGAAATTTTAAGTGATCGCGGGGATGTTTGCGCGTTTTCCGGTGCGCGGGGAATTTCAGCCATCTTGGAGAAGGCGGGATGTGATCACATCAAGACCATGGCCCAGGTCGAAGCTGCATTCTCCGTAGATGATACGAAGGATCCTTCAGCTGAAGCAACCTTGATGGGCGGGAAATTTTACAATGATGTCTAGGTGAATGGTGGCCGAGAGATGGCCCATGAAATTATAAAGAAAAGTGAAAAAACACCCATGACGCCCGAGCAGAAGCAAGGCGAGCTGAAGAAGCTGCTGAGCGCGAAAAGCGTATAGGTATTATTTTTTGGTTTTTAGCTTCGGTATTTGTTTTTGTGGCTTTGGACTGATTAATTTTTTCTACTTCAGCTGAATTATCTCCGCCGCCGGAACCGTTTGATCCCCTAGCTGATCCAGAAATGAAGGAAGCGCTAGACATCATAAACATGGCTGAATCCATTGTCAATGAAGTCGTGAACAAATTACTGAACGAAGTTGCAGAGAAAGTCCTTAAAGAGGAATAGCACTTATTGTAAAAACATATTAAAATGGTCAATGTAAAAGACACTAGAATGGACATTGTACTTTTATTGTAACAAGACTGTAATATTTAATGTGTGTAACTTTGAATCGAATATGTAAATTATTGTAATTTATTTCTTTGCGATGCATGAAACTTACATACATACCGTTTTTGAGCCTTCGGCGAAAAAACACCTTCCCTTTTTTTCATGCTTCATAAAGAAAAAGATCCATGCTTCGTAAAGAAAGATATCCATGCTTCGCAAAGAGAGATCCCCTTTGTGACCAGGCTGACGAAACTGTATTTCCCGAAGCTTACTTCGTGCCTTAGCACTTTTTCATTTTGACGAAGCATTTGCCGAAAATCGGCTTCGTATTCAATTCTCGTGTCATTGATGCGATATGGTGTATGATGTGATGTTATGCGAAATGATGTGATGATATGATGCAAAATGATGATGATGCCGAAGCCACACACCCACACGCCCACACTGGAACACACAAGCTCTGCATCCCCTTAGGAACGACTTTGGAGCTTCTTCACCTTCTATTTCGGTGATATAAGTTCTGCATCCCCTTAGGAATGTCTTTTGAACTTCTTCGCCTTCTATTTCGGCGGTATAAGTTCTGCATCCCCTTAGGAACGACTTTTGAACTTCTTCGCCTTCTATTTCGGCGGTATTTTGGCTCTGCATTCCCTTTGGAACGACTTTTGAGCAGAAAACTTACACTGCGCTCCCTTAGGAGCGATTTTTTGTAGCTTCGGCAATTTAGGCTCTGCATTCCCTTAGGAACGACTTTTGAGCTCAAAACTTACACTGCGCTCCCTTAGGAACGACTTTTTGTAGCTTCGGCAAATTTAGCTTTGCATTCCCTTAGGAATGACTTTTGAGCTTCATAAATCTGTGAAGAAGATATATGTCATTATGATAGAAGCAAAATCATTACAAGATATTAAAACTAAATTTACATTGTTTGTTCCTTATTAAAAAAGCAAAATGGCATAGAACATAAAAGTATTTCAGAAGCAGGATATCGTTCAGTATATGTGCTTCGATTCTGGTACAGTACTATTGACTGTACGAGGTTTGGATTCCTCCCTGAATTCACGTTGTTGTTGGGAGTGTTGGCACCCTTCTGGTTGCTGGCTTCGGGAGTAAGTAGGTTGCAGTAGTGGTGGCAGTGGGAGCTGAGGTCAAGAAGCCTGTGAATGGCTTACCGAAGCAATAGAAGCTGCAGGTTGGTTGCCCAGATATTCTAGTATGTAAGGAGAATGGCACGAAGCAGTATGTAGGACTTGCTTCAGCTGATTATGCCGAGCTTCTACTTTGGTAATCTCCTTTTGCTTCAGGATGGTGATCTGGCAGGTTCTTGTAGTGTGATCTTTGTCCTCTCCACAGAATAAGCAATAGATTTTCCTGGGCTGATCCCCATATCTTCCTCCGAAGCCCCTGGCGCCTCTGCCCCTTGGAGCTGGCGGCCTGAAGGAGCTTTGCTGCTGTCCTGAAGACTGTGAGGTGTGTTGTGGCCTCTGAAGCTGGCTTCCTTTGTCATCATTCTGACTGGAGCTATGGATTGATCTGACATGCCTAGGGTGGACTCTCCCTCAGAAGCCCCTAGTCATCTTAGAAAATCTGTAAGCTTCCTCCCTTCTTTGTCGGAAGTCATTGTCAGCCCGGATGTACTCATCCATTTTCTGAAGCAGCTTCTCTTGAGTTTGGGGAGGTTTCCTGGCGAAGTATTGGGCTGTAGGTCCTGGCTGAAGACCCTTGATCATGGCCTCAATGACAATTTCATTGGGCACTGTGGGCGCTTGTGCTCTCAGTCCCAAGAACCTTCGGACATACGCCTGCAGGTATTCCTCATGGTCTTGTGTGCACTGGAATAAGGCTTGAACTGTGACTGGCTTCTTCTGAAAGCCCTGAAAACTGGTAACCAGCATGTACTTGAGCTTCTGCCATGACGTGATTGTCCCTGGCCGAAGAGAAGAGTACCATGTCTAGGCCACGTTTTAGACTGCCATGACGAAGGACTTTGCCATAACAGTCGCGTTGCCTCCATATGAGGATATTGTTGCCTCATAGCTCATCAAAAATTGCTTTGGGTCCAAGTGCCCATCGTACATGGGTAGCTGAGGTGACTTGTAGGATTGTGGCCATGGGATAGCCTGCAATTCTGCTACCAGGGGAAGCATCATAAAAAACAAAGGTACCATGATTAAAATCATCGTACCATTCATCTTTGTTGAATGAGCCCTCTTGACGAAGCTCCCGGTGTTGGGGTCTTCGGTCGTGATCATCTTGAGTAAGATGACACACTTCCTCAGTAGCTTCATCGATCTTCTTCTGAAGGTCGGCCAACCGAGCCATCTTCTCCTTTTTCCTTTGCACCTGCTGGTGAATGATTTCTAGGTCCCTGATCTCCTGGTCCAACTCCTCCTCCTGAAGTGTTGGATGGGTGGCCTTTCTCTTTTGGCTTCTGGCCTCTCGGAGAGAGAGAGTGTCTTGGTTTATGTCCAGTGGCTGCAGTGCAGCCCCTGGCGCTGTTATCTTCTTCGGCGGCATGACGAAGGTTGATGCTTTGCCAAAGGTTGTGGAAGTGAGTACACCGGAGGTGGGCGCCAATGTTGGGGACTTGTTCTCAAATGCTATGAATTAAAAACAAGGCAACATAGAAAGAAGTTAATGGTTAATGCCCTTCATCCTTCGAAGCATTATTTCCCTTAGGATATAACGACCTTCGGACGAAGGTCATGAAGGACATACCTTCATCATCATAGTTTACATTGATGAAAGAAGAAGCGTATGAAACATGAGAAATAACATAAATAATCATATAACATCATTTGTATGTCCTTATTATATAATCATGAATGAACAAGAACAATATTGAATTACATTTATACCTTTGGCTTGACAGAAGGCAGAAAAACAAGTGTGACGCACGAGCGAGTACAAGTCAGCGTGAACAGTACGGGGGTACTGTTCATCTATTTATAGGCATAGGACGCAGCCTGTGTAAAATTACATTCATGCCCTTTATGTTTACTATTGACTTAATGACAATCCAACAAGGACTAGATAGCCTTTTCCCCTTTAAGTCGGTTCCCCTTTCTGTCGTTGAGCCGAAGCTTCCTTGCGCATAGCTTCGGCGCTGGTTCAACCTTCGTTCCGACCCTACTTTCCATATTGTGTACAGCTTCATCCCGAGTCCGAAGGTTCCTGTACATATATTACGCTTGGGAAACATTGTTAATCATGTTTTTGAGGACCTTCGGAAGACGAAGGCCCCCAACAAGTTATAACGACTATAATTAGCTATAGTTTAGCTAAATTGACTAGTTTTTTTTCTAGAATTTAAGATAGACCTACTATGTTTCACTACAATTAAACTAGATTGACTACTTTTTCATAGAATTTAGTTAGGTTGGCTATTTTTTCAGGAAATGAGTGAAGTATGGGACGCCACTGTCGCTTGTCCAAGATGGATCGAGCTTTCGTCCATGAAAGATAGTGCTGGGGAATGCGACACCCTCAATAGGGGAAGCGGTGCCCACGGGCATCACCATCGCCCAGGCTTTCACCTAAGATGTCCCCCAGTACACTACCAGGCCAGGACCTCAGGTTAAAGCATGCAACATCCGTCGTCGCCACAGCCCTAACGTCCCGCACAAAAAAACCCTCTAGAGAGGCATCCACGTGCAAATATGCGTCACCGCCACCCCCTCCGGCTAGCCACACGAAACTGGTTAACACCTTGCCACGTGTGTCACACTACCGCTCGCCAGAGCCAATGCCGACTATATGAAAGGTAAATGTGCCCTTGGGCCATTTCTATAAGTATTTTGGTGATTAGATGCCCAACACATTAATTGAGTTCTTATGTGCAAAATGTGTGAAGAGTGCAAATCAAAGCATAATGTATATTTCTAGACTTAGTGTATTATTTTGTATACTAATGTGTTTGTCTAAGTGCTAGAAACAGCGACAAAAGAAGAAGAAAAGAAAAGGAAAAGAGTTGGATGTGTGCAGCCAACACCAACGCTGGCCATGCACATCGGACTATCCGGTGGAGCACCGGACAGTGTCCGATGTGCTAGGCTGGCCGGCGGTGAACCGACTGCTCTCGGGAAAACACAGAGACGTATGGCTATAATTCATCGGACTGTCTGGTGGTGCACCGGACTATCCGATGAGCCAACGGTCGCCAGCGCCAACGGTCGGCTGCGTAATCCGTGGGCGACGCGTGGCCCCAACAACGGTCGGTTGGGCACACCGGACTGTCCGGTGCGCCAACCGATCCCGACGACCAACGGTCGGATGCGCCAGATATGGAAGGGGATCGCGCACCGGACAGCTACAGTGACTGTCCGGTGGTGCACCTGACTGTCCGGTGCACCACCCAACAGAAGGCAAGTTTGGCCTTCCAAGTTGGCCTCCAACGGATTCTAGCTGCCTTGGAGCTATAAAAGGAACCCCTGGGCGCATGGAGGAGGACACCAAGCTTACAAGAAACATTCTAAGACTCCCAGACTCTGACTCCACGCATTTTATTCTCTGTATTAGCGATTTGAGCTCCATTTGAGTTGCGAACTCCGTGTGTTGTGTTTCGAGCTCAAGTTGTGACTTGTGTGCGTGGTTGTGCTGCAGATTTGAGTCTTTCGTGTGTTTCTCTCCCAACCTTACTTTGTGCTTTCTTTGTGATCTCAATTGTAAGGGCGAGAGACTCCAAATTGTGGAGATTCCTCGCAAATGGGAAATATACTCTAAAGAAAAAGATCGTGGTATTCAAGTTGATCATCGGATCACTTGAAAGGGGTTGAGTGCAACCCTTGTCCATTGGGACGCCACAACGTGGAAGTAGGCAAGTGTTACTTGGCTGAACCATGGGATAAAAATCGCGTGTCTCTTGTGTTGCTTTCTCTGTGATTGTTGTGTTCACAAGAACTCGCTTCAAAGCTACTTAGCCATACTAACACTTTAAACTAAGTTTTGTGGCCATTAGTGTTTGACATTACAGGATCACCTATTCACCCCCACCTCTAGGTGCTCTCAATTGGTATCAGAGTCGTACTCTTCATCTAAGGGACTAATCGCCCAAAGAGATGGATCCTAAGGGAAAGGGGATGGTGTCAACGATAAGGAGAAGGAGTCCATCTTCAACGAGCCAAGAGACGACAAGCCCACTGACTCAGGCTCGAGTCACAAGAAGAAGGACGGGAAGAAGAAGAGGTGCATCAAGAAGATCATCTACTACGACAGCGATGCATCTTCTTCTTCACCAAGAGACGACTATGACGACGACTCTTCATCGAAAAAGAAAACAATTAATCAGAACTACTCATTTGACTATTCTCGCATGCCATACAATTCAAATGTGCATTTACTATCAATTCCTCTTGGAAAGCCTCCACACTTTGATGGAGAAGACTATTCATTTTGGAGCCATAAAATGTGTAGTCATCTATTTTCTCTTCATCCTAGTATTTGGGAAATTGTGGAGAATGGGTTGCATTTTGATAGTACTGATAACCCTATGATTATAAATAAACAAATTCACAAAAATGCCCAAGCCACTACTGTGTTACTAGCATCTCTTTGCAGGGATGAATATAATAAGGTGAGCGGCTTGGACAACGCCAAGCAAATCTGGGACACCCTCAAGATATCTCATGAGGGAAACGATGCCACCATGATTACCAAAATGGAGCTGGTGGAAGGCGAGCTAGGGAGATTTGCGATGATCAGGGGAGAGGAGCCAACTCAGACCTACAACAGGCTCAAGACCCTGGTCAACAAGATCCAAAGCTACGGAAGCACAAGATGGACGGATCATGATGTCGTCCGACTCATGCTAAGGTCATTTACAGTAATTGACCCCCATCTTGTCAACCTTATTCGTGAAAATCCTAGGTACACCAAGATGATGCCCGAGGAGATTCTTGGAAAATTCGTGAGCAGACGCATGATGGTGAAGGAGGCGCGATACATAGACGATGCGCTTAATGGTCCACTACCCATCTACGAGCCACAACCTGTTGCTCTCAAAGCAACTAGCAGTAGGGTGGCGCTACCTAGCAAGGTAGCACAAGTGGAAGCTGTCGGGCTCAATGAAGATGAGATGGCACTCATCATCAAGCGTTTCAAGACCGCACTAAAAGGACACAAGGAGTACCACAACAAGAACAAAACAAGGGGAAAGCGCTCCTGCTTCAAATGCAGTAAGACTGGTCATTTCATAGCTCAATGCCCCGATAATGATAATGACCAGGAACAAGAAAAGTATGGGAAGAAAGAGAAGAAGAAGAATTACAGGAAGGCGAAGGGCGAGGCGCGTCTTGGAAAGGAATGGAATTTTGACTGCTCTTCATTCGACTCCAACGATGAAGGATTGGCTGCCTCGGCCTTCTACAAATCTTCGCTCTTCCCCAACGAACATCATACTTGCCTTATGGCTAAGGAGAAGAAGGTATGTATTCGGGACACTCCCAAGTATACTTCTTCTAGTGATGAAGAGTCATCTGATGATGAAGTAGACTATACTGAATTGTTTAAAGGCTTAGATAGAAATAAAGTAGACAAAATTAATGAATTAATTGATGCCCTGAATGAAAAGGATAGATTGCTAGAGAAGCAAGAAGACATTTTGTATGAAGAGCATGACAAACTTATTAGTGTTCAAAAATCTCTTGCTCTAGAAATTAAAAGAAATGAAATGCTATCCTCTGAGTTGTCTGCTTGCCATGAATCTGTCTCTAGTTTAAATGATGAATTAAATGCTAAGCTAGAGGAAGTTAATAAATCTAGTTCATGTGTAGAGCATGTTGTTATTTGTAATAGATGTAAGGATTTTGATGTTGATGCCTGTGATGAACATCGTGTTTCTATTACTAAATTAAATAATGAGGTGGCAAGTCTTAATGCTCAACTTAAGACTTGTAAGGATGATTTTGATAAATTGAAATTTGCTAGGGATGCCTACACTGTTAGTAGACACCCTTCAGTTAAGGATGGACTTGGTTTTCGAAGGGAAACCAAGAACTTAACAAGCCAAAGGACTTCCGTTCTCAATAAGGAGAAAGGGAAGGCCCCTATGGCAAGTAGTCCTCAAAGGAACCATGCTTTTATTTATGATAGGAAAATTACTAGTCATCCTCATTATAATAAGAATCATGTTCATGTTGCTTATAATGATTCACATGCTATGTTTGTCTCTAGCTCTACTTTGGTTCAAGGTAGAAGTAGGCCTAGGAGAAGTCATGTTGTGCCTCATGCTCCTAGAAAAATGTGCAATGGACCTTCTACTGTTTATCATGCCAGCAATACTTCTTTTGTGCTTTCATGTAAAAATGCAAAAGTAGTTGCTAGGAAGCTGGGATCCAAATGCAAGGGAGATAAGACTTGTATTTGGGTTCCAAAAGTTATTATGACTAACCTTGTAGGACCCAACAAGAGTTGGGTACCTAAAACCCAAGATTAAATTACCTTGCAGGCTTATGCATCCGGGGGCTCAAGCTGGATTATCGACAGCGGATGCACAAACCACATGACGGGGGAGAAGAAGATGTTCACCTCCTACGTCAAGAACAAGGATTCCTAGGATGCGATTATCTTTGGAGATGGGAACCAAGGCAAGGTTAAAGGATTGGGAAAGATAGCCATTACATCCGAGCATTCTATCTCCAATGTGTTTTTAGTTGAATCGCTCGGGTACAACTTATTGTCTGTGAATCAATTATGTAACATGGGTTATAATTGTTTATTCACAAATATAGATGTATCTGTCTTTAGAAGGAGTGATGGTTCATTAGCGTTTAAAGGTGTATTATACGACAAACTCTATTTAGTAGATTTTTCGAAAGAGAATGCCGATCTAGATGCATGCTTAATGGCTAATACTAATATGGGCTGGCTTTGGCATCGCCGTCTAGCACATGTTGGGATGAAGAACCTTCATAAACTTCTAAAGGGAGATCATGTGTTAGGACTAACTGATGTCTGCTTTGAGAAAGACTGACCTTGTGCAGCATGTCAGACAGGGAAACAGGTGGGAAGCACTCATCACAGCAAGAATGTGATGACGACATCAAGACCACTAGAGCTTCTTCACATGGACCTCTTTGGACCCGTTGGCTACCTTAGCATCGGGGGAAGTAAGTATGGTCTCATAATTTTTTATGACTTTTCCCGCTTCACTTGGGTATTCTTTTTGCAGGACAAATCAGAAACCCAAGGGACCCTAAAACGCTTTCTAAGGAGGGCTCAAAATGAATTTGAGCTAAAGGTGAAGAAGATAAGAAGCGACAACGGGTCCGAGTTCAAGAATCTACAAGTTGAAGAGTTTCTTGAGGAGGAAGGCATCAAGCACGAGTTCTCCGCTCCCTACACACCACAGCAAAACGGTGTGGTAGAGAGGAAGAACAGGACGCTTACCGACATGGCGAGAATGATGCTTGTAGAGTTCAAGACGCCCAAGCGGTTTTGGTCGGAAGCTGTGAACATAGCTTGCCATGCCATAAACCAGCTCTATCTGATCGCCTTCTCAAGAAGACCTCCTACGAACTCCTTACCGGTAACAGACCCAATGTATCTTACTTTCGTGTATTTGGGAGCAAGTGCTACATTCTGGTGAAGAAAGGTAGACATTCTAAATTTGCTCCCAAGGCTGTAGAAGGGTTTTTACTAAGATATGAATCAAATACAAAGGCGTATAGGGTCTTCAACAAATCATCATGGTTAGTTGAAGTCTCTAGCGACGTTGTATTTGATGAGACTGATGGCTCTCCAAGAGATCAAGTTGATCTTGATGATATAGATGAAGATGAAGTTCCAACGGCCGCAATGCGCATGATGGTGATAGGTGATGTGCGACCATAGGAACTACATGAACAAGATCAGCCTTCTTCCTCGATGCTGGTGCATCCCCCAACTCAAGATGATGGACAGGTACCTCAAGAATAGGAGCGTGATCAAGGGGGAGCACAAGAAGAACAAGTCATAAAGGAAGAAGCACCACGGGTCCCTCCAACTCAAGTCCGAGCGACGATCCAAAGAAATCACCCCGTTGGTCAAATTCTGGGTGATATCAGCAAGGGAGTAACGACTCGCTCACGTTTAGCTAATTTTTGTGAGCATTACTCGTTTGTCTCTTCTATTGAGCCTTTTAGGGTAGAAGAGGCCTTGCAGGATCCGGACTGGGTGTTGGCCATGCAGGAAGAGCTCAACAACTTCAAAAGAAATGAAGTCTGGAGCCTGGTGCCACGTCCAAAGCAAAACGTTGTGGGCACCATGTGGGTGTTCCGCAACAAGCAAGACGATCACGGGGTGGTGACAAGAAACAAGGCTCGACTTGTGGCAAAAGGTTATGCCCAAGTCGCAGGTTTGGATTTCAAGGAGACTTTTGCTCCTGTGGCTAGGCTAGAGTCAATTCAAATTTTGCTAGCCTATGTCGCTCACCACTCTTTCAGGCTATTTCAAATGGACATGAAGAGCGCTTTCCTCAATGGGCCAATCAAGGAGGAGGTATACGTGGAACAACCCCCTGGCTTCGAGGATGACAGGTATCCCGACCACGTCTATAAGCTCTCTAAGGCGCTCTATGGACTTAAGCAAGCCCCAAGAGCATGGTATGAATGTCTTAGAGATTTCTTAATTGCTAATGCTTTCAAGGTTGGGAAAGCTGATCCCACTCCTTTTACTAAGACTTGCGATGGTGATCTTTTTGTGTGCCAAATTTATGTCGATGACATAATATTTGGTTCTACTAACCAAATGTCTTGTGAGGAGTTTAGCAGGGTGATGATGCAAAAGTTTGAGATGTCAATGATGGGAAAGTTAACATACTTCCTTGGATTCCAAGTGAAGCAACTCAAGGACGGTACCTTCATCTCCCAAACAAAGTACACTCAAGATCTTCTCAAGAGGTTTGGGATGAAGGACGCCAAGCCCGCGAAGACACCAATGGGAACCGACGGGCATGTCGACCTCAACAAAGGAGGTAAGTTCGTCGATCAAAAGGCATATCGGTCCATGATCGGGTCATTACTTTATTTATGTGCTAGTAGACCGGACATTATGCTAAGTGTATGCATGTGTGCTAGATATCAATCTGACCCCAGGGAGTGTCACCTTGTGGTCGTTAAGCGAATTCTTAGATATTTAGTTGCTACGCCTTGCTTTGGGATCTGGTATCCAAAGGGGTCTACCTTTGACTTAATTGGATACGCAAACTCCGATTATGCGGGGTGCAAGGTTGATAGGAAGAGTACATCAGGGACGTGCCAATTTCTAGGAAGGTCCCTGGTGTCCTAGAGTTCCAAGAAACAGACATCCGTTGCCCTATCCATCACTGAGGCCGAGTATGTTGCCGCAGGATAGTGTTGCGCACAACTAATTTGGATGAGGCAAACCCTTCGGGACTTTGGCTACAATTTGAGCAAAGTCCCACACCTATGTGACAATGAGAGTGCAATCTGCTTAGCGGATAATCCTGTTGAACACAGACGCACTAAGCACATAGACATCTTGCATCACTTCCTGAGGGATCACCAACAAAAGGGAGATATCGATATTTATCACACTAGCACCGAGAACCAGCTAGCCGATATCTTCACCAAGCCGTTGGATGAGAAAACTTTTTGCAGGTTGCGAAGTGAGCTAAATGTCTTAGATTCGCGTAACTTGGATTGATCTATAGCATACATGTGTTCTATGCCTTTGATCATGTTACTTTACGCATTTACAACATTTGTTATCTATTTGTGGTGCTCAAGTTGTACAAGACCTCCCCGGACCTCACAAGTCCATATGCAAATGGTGCACATATTTAGGGGGACATGTGCTACAACTTGACCCTTTGAGACTAACATGTTCGTATGAGTATACTTGATGTAGTCTCAAAGGTGCATTGAAAGGGAAAGGTGAACTTGGACGATGAAAAGACTTCCGCTACACTCTGGTATTAGTGTATTTAATTCCAAGTTCATATTTATGCTCTCATTGCCTTTTTGCTCTTAGTTGACATTTTTGGTGAGGCAATGGGGTTAAAGGGCAAAAAAAATGATCTCGTTTTGGTGCTTAATGCCAAAGGGGGAGAAATTAAGGCCAAAGCAACTGGATCAGCCAACCACTTGAGAATTTTGAAAATAGTAGAATTAGAATTTGTGATTTGTCCAAAATACTCTTATTGCAAAATTTGGTCTCTTATGGGGGGAGAATTTTGATTATGGGAAAAAGGGGGAGTTTTTGGCACTTGATCAATTTTTCTCTTAGAAAATCTCTCGACTTGCCCAAACAAGTGTGTTTGACTTAGAGATAGGAAAAAGAATTTGATTTGCAAAAACAAACCAAGTGGTGGCAAAGAGTGATCCAAATATGCCAAACCATTAGCGAAAACAATTTGGTCTTCAATTGCATTGATGTTGCACTTCTTTTTGTTGCTTTTGGATGTGTTGGCATAAATCACCAAAAAGGGGGAGATTGAAAGGGAAATGTGCCCTTGGACCATTTCTATAAGTATTTTGGTGATTAGATGCCCAACACATTAATTGAGTTCTTATGTGCAAAAAGTGTGAAGAGTGCAAATCAAAGCATAAGGTATGTTTCTAGACTTAGTATATTATTTTGTATACTATTGTGTTTGTCTAAGTGCTAGAAACAGAGACAAAAGAAGAAGAAAAGAAAAGGAAAAGAGTTGGCTATGTGCAGCCAACACCAACGCTGGCCAGGCACACCGGACTGTCCGGTGGTGCACCAGACAGTGTCCGATGCGCTAGGCTGGCCGGCGGTGAACCGGCTGCTCTCGGGAAAACGCAGAGGCGTACGGCTATATTTCACCGGACTGTCCAGTGGTGCACCGGACTGTCCGGTGAGCCAACGGTCGCCAGCGCCAACGGTCGGCTGCGCAATCCGCGTGCGACGCGTGGCCCGCAGCAACGGTCGGTTGGGCACACCGGACTGTCCGGTGCGCCAATGATCCCAACGACCAATGGTCGGATGCGCCAGATATGGAAGGGGATCGCACACCGGACAGCTACAGTGACTGTCCGGTGGTGCACCGGACTGTCCAGTGCACCACCCGACAGAAGGCAAGTTTGGCCTTCCAAGTTGGCCTCCAACGGCTCCTAGTGCCTTGGGGCTATAAAAGGGACCCCTAGGCGCATGGAGGAGGACACCAAGCTTACAAGAAACATTCTAAGACTCCAGACTCTGACTCCACGCATTTGATTCTCTGTATTAGCGATTTGAGCTCCATTTGAGTTGCGAACTCCGTGTGTTATGTTTCGAGCTCAAGTTGTGACTTGTGTGCGTGGTTGTGCTGCGGATTTGAGTCTTGCGTGTGTTGCTCTCGCAACCTTACTTTGTGCTTTCTTTGTGATCTCAATTGTAAGGGCGAGAGACTCCAAATTGTGGAGATTCCTCGCAAACGGAAAATATACTCTAAAGAAAAAGACTGTGGTATTCAAGTTGATCATCGGATCACTTGAAAGGTGTTGAGTGCAACCTCGTCCATTGGGATGCCACAACGTGGAAGTAGGCAAGTGTTACTTGGCCGAACCACGGGATAAAAAAAATCGCGTGTCTCTTGTGTTGCTTTCTCTATGATTGTTGTGTTCACAAGAACTCGCTTCAAAGCTACTTGTTGGGGACTTGTTCTTGACTGCTATAAATTAAGAACAAGACAACACATAAATTGTTAAATGTTATAGTCCTTCGTCCTCCGAAGCATTATTTCCCTTGGGATATAATGGATTCCGGACGAAGGTTATGAAGGACATACCTTCATAATCGCAACAAATAATGAAGAAGGGTTTGTAAAATATGAAAAAATAATATAAACACGTTATTATTATTAACTCATTTCTATTTCATTATTATAAAAAATGATAACAAATTACAAATGTACCTTCGACTTGAAGAAAAGCAAAAATACCAGCGTGAAGCAAAAGCAAATGCCCAATGCGTGATTACAGGAGAGTGTGAACAGTACAGGGGTACTGTTCACCTATTTATAGGCACAGGGCGCAGCCTGTGTATAATTACATTTATGCCCTTTACAATGAACTACAATAATGACATAGAATATCATGGGTCTTTAAGTCATTTCATCTTTAAGTCGGTTCACCCCTTCGTCTTGAGACATGTCACTGTGCCGAAGCTTTATAGTCGATAGCTTCGGCGCTGCTTTGGAGAGGATCTGTTGAAGGTGTTTATTTCTTTAGGATCTTCGGCTATGAAGCATACCCCCAACAGTAGCCCATTCGCGGTGCTAGATCGTTTTTTGTAACGAGCTTGATCCATGAAAAATCTTCTAGGCTTCGGGATGCCGAAGATCCAAAAAAACACCTTCCCTGAGCTCGTTGGCGAGAAACGATTAAAATAATCGTCGCACGCGCGACCCATCTTGCACCAATTACGCGCTCGCCAGCGATTCACCTTCTCGAACTATGTGGCCCACCGTTCAGTGAGTGCGGGTGACTGTTTGTTCGGTGTCGGAGACCTTGCCGATTCACCTTCCCACCTGCAGCACTATATAAACAGACGAGTAGGTGTGAAGTTACCACAGCATTCATTGCTATTGTACTGTTTTGCTGCCAAATTTTTAGTCATAGCCGAAGCTTGATCATCGTGCTCAGACGAAACCTTGCTTGTGAATCTGCTTCGGCACAAGTGTAAAAGCTTCGGAAAAGACAAAAAAGCCAACACCAAAAATTTCAAGTAAGTCATAATCAAATGGCCAGAGTTCGCTCTACTACAAGAGTCGATCGTGAGGGGGACGAGACCGAAGCTGTTGAAACTGTTCCTATTTCGGAAGCAATGAAGCGATCTGGGTTGGTAACACCGGAAGACGTCCCTGCTGCTGAAGCAGAGCAAGCTGGTATTGAAGAGACCGATTCTGAAGATGATTACAACATCGCAGTGCCGAGCAAGCCTAGCCACCTGGACTTCGGAAAGTCCACCATTTCCGAAGCTGATTTTCCTAAGATGGTGAAGTTGGGCTATTTTAGCGAAGATAAGAAAGAGCTAATTCGCTTCGGTGGAGAAGAAACTACTCCGAAGCCAGAAAAAGATGAAATAGTAGTTTTCAAGAGTTTCCTCAAAGTTGGTTTGAGATTCTCTTTAAATAGGATGATTGTCGATGTGCTAAAGAAGTTTGGGATCCACTTTCATCAATTAACTCCTAACGCTATCGTTAGTCTTAGTGTTTATATTTGGGCTCTCCGAAGCCAAGGGGTGGAACCGTTTGCCGAAGGTTTCTGCCGGGTGCACGAGCTACATTACCAAACCAAGGCCAGAAAGGGTGGGTTACATGAGAATTTTGGTTGTTACAATTTTGCTTACCGGAAAACTACAAAATTTCCTGTGATCAGCTACCGAAGCAAGTGGCCGGCAGGCTGGAAATCGGAATGGTTCTACGTCAAAGTTGACGATGACAAGGAGAAGCTGGTCCAGAGTCCGCTTGAACTGATCTTCGGAGAGACCAGACCCCAATGCAATATGACACCAGAAGGTCCAACCCAAACCGCGCTGGCTGAATTCAGGATTATCGCAGAGCACATTGGTACTAGAGATTTAGTGCAGGAGTTTCTGGCTTTCAAAATATTTCCAACTATGAAGGAATGGGCTATGCCGAAGCTTGAAGGAGAGAAGAAAGCGGGAGATCTTGTTCGACTGCCCTACCACTACAAGTTCAAGAAATATTTTAAAGCACCCTACCAAGAATGGCTCAAAACAATCAAAGTAATGTGCACCGAAATTCTTGGGAATTATTCTAAAAAAGAAGATCAATTGATGACAGCAGCCTTTGGCACCCGGCCGAAACGAAGGTTAAACAGGGTACTAGATGCTATAGGCTTTGAATATCCTGATTATGAGCGACTCGACAAGGGTGCCGAAGGGCAGAAAAGAAAAAGAATAGCTAGCGCTTTGAACAAAGACGACGAAGATCAATCAAAGAAGAAGAAACAAAAGTTTGAATCGAAAGTATTAACTTCGAAGAAAAGAAAGGACTCAATCCCAGAACAAAAATCAATTGATGAAGAAGAGAAGACTTTTGTGACATCTTCTGATGCTGAAATAGAGGAAATTCTAAAGGTAATGACTGAAACTCTGCCTGTCAAACTAAGTCCATTGGGGCTTCATCTGACGAAGCTTTTTCATAATGAAAAGGAGCCCACAAAGACAAAGGCATCTAGGCCAAAAAGGCAAAGGATTGTTACCGTGACAGAAGTGATTGAAACAACACCACCAAGAGCTCCAGCTCCGAAGGTGCCGGCAATCGAAAGCATGACAGCTACTGAAGTTGTACCTTCGGAAGCTGCCGCAGAAGAAGCCAGAGCCGAAGATGCCAACTCTGAAGGTATTAATTTAGAGAGCATAGCCGCTGATATAGATAAAATGCTGCTAAACATGGCCGCTGAAGAAACTGCTGCAACCACCGAAGAGACCACGGCCGCCAAACCTGAGAAAGAAGGAATAACCGAAGATACTTCGGAAGATGAAACTTTTGACTTCCGACACTTAGTTGGCCAGAAGCTGACAGAGGCTGAAAAAGAGGAATTAAAAGAGTATGCTATATCTTGTGGGTACCGGCCGGGGGCGCTTCTCTTCGGTGGTATTGATGATGAAGGGTTAGGCTGCATACGAGACCAAACTGGTGCGAAGGTTGTTGGTACTTTATCAAAGAGTATCGGCTTCCTGAAGCTTGAAGCGGATATCAGCCGCTACCGTCGATAACATATTGTCGGCAGTTTGTTCTATT
The DNA here is from genome assembly GCF_902167145.1 of Zea mays. Lineage (NCBI taxonomy): Eukaryota > Viridiplantae > Streptophyta > Magnoliopsida > Poales > Poaceae > Zea > Zea mays. The sequence continues at coordinate 234,101,101 of NC_050096.1, read as the reverse complement.
CTAATTTTAAGGTAAACATTTTGTGTCTAACTCTTATTATTTGTGGTAACGAAAATATTTTCTAACGAAGGTTATTTGTCCACAGAGTATACTTTTGAGCAAGGCATTAAAAATGCAGCAAGACTTAGAGGATAAAAGGCAAGAAGTTATAATTGAAAATTTAGAAAACAAAATAAAGGAGCAATCTGCTGCCATTGATAAGAAAGACCTCAAGCTACAAACAACCGAAGGTTTATTAGTGGATGCTGAAGCAAAAATAACAGAATTAAATTCGAAGCTTCTTTCCCAATCAGAAAATTTTGAACAAGAAAAGCTGAAGCTTGATGCAAAGCTTGAAGCCGAAGCTCAAAGAAACTCGGAACTGAAACAATCTTTGAAAAATCTTCAGAATAAGTGTTTGCAGTTCAGCACTCGATGCATTCATCAGTTAAAGCAAGTGTTCCATTTTGTTGGAGCCAGTAGTGAAGAGTTTACTCCTTCGGCTGAAGACCTACCTGGTGCCTTCGAGCACATTGAAGGTGAAATTAATGATCTTGACGAAGTTATAGTTGGGCATAGCGACTTCTGTGCCCTGGCAGCTTCTCGGGGCACAGCTGTTGCTTTTTTTGAAGTCTGGCTGTGAACACGGCAAGATTGTTAATAGACCCAACTTCAGCCTGTCACCAGCAGACCTAGACAATGTTCCCAATCTGGCCCGAAGCATTGCAAATAGATTTATAAAGTTAGTATGGACAAAGGGTGGTCGGAACAAAGCTGGTGACGAAGCTCGGAGCCACCTCAAGCTGGTAACAAAATCATACCTTATGCTTACCTTTTCCTTTGAATTTTTGAATTTGGCTTATAATACTTTCGTACAGATTGACCAAGCCGAAGCTGCAGCTGCAGAGTAGAAGAACGAAGCTCCATAGATAGTATCGAAGCTTGAATAATCTGTAAAAGTAGCTCAAAAAACTCCTGTAATAACTTGTATAAAGTATGATGTAATCTGAGTTTTACTTTGTAATATAATCTTACTTTTCCGTCCATGTATAAAATGCTTTGGTGTGGACGAAATTAATACTTTTGAGCCGTAGGCGAAAAACACCTTCCCTTCTTTGCGTACACAGCGAAGCATAAAATTGCCTTCCTTTCGGGACCGAAGCATGTTTGTATGTTATGCTGATGATGATCCTATGTATGTCTAAATGAATGTTTATGAATGGAAATGTCATGATGTAATGTATCGTGCAAATGAATGTTCAAATACATATTCGAAGCCATATTCCCTTGGGAATGACTCAAATCTTCTTTGCCGCTTATTTTTCGGCTTCACCGTTTATTTTTCGGTGTATCAGCGCTGACTTTTCGCTGTAAGCCTCCCTTAGGAGCTTCTTCGCCTTTTACTTCGGTGAAATCATCGTTGACTTTTCGCTGTAAGCCTCCCTTAGGAGCTTCTTCGCCTTTTACTTCGGCGGAATCAGCGTTGACTTTTCGTTGTAAGCTCTGCATTCCCTTGGGAACGACTTTTGAGCTTCTCCCTGTTTCCTTTTCTTTTTTCTTTGCACTCGATGGTGCGTTCTCAGCTTTTACATTTACATCTTTGGGGGATTTTGCTCTTATAGAGCTGAAATAAGAAAAAGAGAAATTACATGCTATGGCCCCATTAAAAACCTTTCTCCCCCTTTCGAAAGGAAAAGGGTGCCATGAAAAAGAATATAAAAAATTACATCAAGCTAGACATAATATCGCCGAAGCTCATCCGTGTTCCATGATCTAGGAATGTCGTTGCCGTCCATATCCTTTAATCTGTAAGAACCGGGTCTTGACGAAGATACTACCAGAAAAGGTCCTTCCCACTTTAGCTGTAGCTTGCCTACTGTGTCTGGGTTGGCGACTCTCCGAAGTACCAAGTGTCCTGGCTTAATATTTTTTAGCCGAACCTTTCTGTCACGCCATTTTATTGTTTCGTCTTGATATTTGTTGATATTCTCTACAGCTTGAAGCCTGATCCCTTCTATAGCATCTTTTGCCACAGAATAATCAGCTTTGTCTTCTACCGAAGCCATTGTTCTTATTGATCCCGCTTTAGCTTCTTCTGGGGTTATTGCTTCGTCACCAAACAACAGTTTGAATGGTGTAAAACCTGTTGATCTTGATATTTTTGTGTTGTGGCTCCACACCACTTTAATTAATTCGTCCGGCCACTTCCCCCTGGGCTGGTTGAAGATTAACTTCATTATTCCTGTCATTATGATGCCAATATCCCTTTCAACAAGTCCATTTGACTCCGGATGCCGAACTGATGCAAAATGGATCTTCGTGCCAATTTGTTCACAAAATTCTCTGAAAGCTTCGGAATCAAACTGTGTTCCATTGTCCACAGTAATGGCCTTCGGCACTCCGAAGCGACAGACAATATTTTGCCAGAAAAACTTTTGAACAGTAACCGAAGTTATTGTGGCTAAAGGCTTTGCCTCGATCCATTTAGAAAAATATTCCACTGCCACTACAACATATCTTAAGTTTCCTTGTGCTGGTGGTAGCGGACCTAACAAATCAAGGCCCCACCTTTGCAATGGCCAAGTGGGTTGTATTAACTGAGTTAAAGACGAAGGTTGTTTTTGATCTCTTGCACATTTCTGACATCCTTCGCATTTTTGGACTAATTTCGCTGCATCCGAAGCTGCTTTTGGCCAATAAAATCCTTGACGAAAAACTTTTCCCAGCAAGGGCCTGGATCCAATGTGAGATCCACACATGTCTGCGTGTATTTCCTTCATCAATTCTATACCTTCGGCTCTGGATAAACATTTGAGTAGTGGAGAACAGACTCCATGCTTGTACAGCTCCCCTTCTATTATAACATATGGTCGAGCTCTTGCCTCTATTCTCTTGTTATAAGCTTCGTCATCTGAAAGAAAATTACCCTGAAAGAAAGAGATGATTTCAGTTCTCCAGTCTTCACTATAAACTGGAGATATATTGAGGACTGCTCTCTCAAGAAGTTCAACCGAAGGCGCTTTTATTGTTTCGAAAAATACTTCCGAAGGTAAGGGAAGCCCCTGTGCTGCTGACTTGGCTAGCAAATCAGCATGTTCATTTTCTCCTCGAGGAATATTTTTGACAGAAAACCCTTCAAAGGAAGCTTCAATTCTTCGGACCATGTCTAAATATTTCTCAAGCTTCGGGTCTCTTGCTTTACAACTCTTGTCAATATGACCAGAAATAACCTGGGAATCAGTTTTAAGAACCGCCCTTCTAATTCCCATTGCCTTTAACTTCCGAAGACCCAAAAGCAAAGCTTCGTACTCAGCAATGTTATTTGTGCAGCTAAAATCAAGTCTTGCTGCGTAGCAAGTTTTAACTTTGGAGGGTGCAACTAACACAGCGGTTGCTCCTGCCCCGAAGGTTCCCCAAGAACCATCGCAAAATACTATCCAAGCTTCGGCAACTTTACTCGCTTCTTCTTCTTCCTGAGCCCCTGGCGTCCAGTCAGCAATGAAGTCTGCTAACGCCTGGGACTGAATCGAAGATCTATGCACATAATCAATGCAAAACTCATTGAGTTCCGCAGCCCATTTTCCAACTCTTCCAGTAGCTTCTCTATTTCTCATAATATCCTTCAATGGTTGTGAAGAAGGGACAATTATATTGTATGCTTGAAAATAGTGCCGAAGCTTCCTTGAGGCCATCAAAACAGCATACAGCACCTTCTCCAATTCTGTATAATTTTTCTTTGATAAACTAAGGACTTCGGAGACGAAGTATATTGGGGCTTGCTTTTTGACTTGCCCCTCAAGCTTCTCTTGGACAAGTGCCGCACTTACCGCTGAGTGTGAAGCTGCCACATATAACAACAGAGGAGCCCCTGGCGTTGGTGGAGTTAATGTCGTTAAGTCTATCAAATACTGCTTCAGCTCGTCGAAGGCTTTCTGCTGAACTGGCCCCCATTGAAAAACTTCGGCTGACTTCAACACTTCAAAAAATGGTAGATTTCTCTCTGTTGATCTAGATATGAATCGGTTTAGAGATGCAAGTCTTCCCGTCAGTCGTTGAGCCCCTTTCTTTGTGCTAGGTGGTTCCATTCGAAGAATAGCTTCGATTTTATTTGGATTAGCCTCAATCCCTTTTGTTGAAACTAGGCAACCAAGGAATTTCCCCTTCTTTACTCCAAAGACACTTTTCTGGATTCAGCTTTAGACCGGCCTGTCTAAAATTAGCGAAAGTCTCCTGCAGATCAGCAATGTGATTTTCTTGCTTCGTGCTTTTTTCAATGATATCATCAACATAAGTTAGCACATTTCTGCCTATCTGAGAATGAAGAACCTTCGCTGTCATTCTGCTGAAGCTTCCTCCAGCATTCTTGAGCCCCCCAGGCATCCGAAGGTAACAATATGTTCCGCTAGGGGTTATGAAGCTGGTTTTTGGCTCATCCTCCTTCTTCATCCAAATTTGATGATAGCTGCTGCATGAAGCTGCTGATGAAGCTGCTGCATCAACTAGGGAATCTATCCTTGGTAATGGAAACTCATCTTTTGGACAAGCCTTGTTGAGATCAGTAAAATCAATACACATCCTCCATTTGCCATTTGCCTTTTTTACCATAAAAGTGTTGGCTAGCCATTCTGGGTATTTTACTTCTCTGATGACTCCGGCACTGAGGAGTCTTTTTACTTCATTCCGAGCACCTTCGGCCTTGTCATCAGATATCTTCTGAAGCCTCTGCTTTCTGGGTCTGAAGGATGGATCAACATTGAGCGAGTGTTCAATAACATTCCTGTTGACTCCGCAAATATCATTAGCTGACCATGCAAAAACATCTTTGTTGTTGAACGGAAACCTTATCAAGGTTTTCTCCTATTCTTCAGACAGTTGAGATCCTAATAGCACCTTCTGCTCTGCTATGTCATCGCATAAGAGCATGGGCTTCGGCTGATCGGACGAAGCAGCTTTCTCCCTTATGTACTTGTATTGCTCACAAGCCTCAGCTCCTTCTATGTTATGGATTGCTTTTGAGTCTGTCCAGTTTCCTTCGGCCCTTCTGGCAGCTTCCTGACTTCCATGAATAGCAATGGGCCCTTGGTCCGAAGGTATCTTCATGCAAAGATATGCTGGATGAAGAATTGCTTCAAAAGCATTAAGAGTACCACGACCAATGATTGCATTGTAAGGGTATTCCATGTCAACAATATCAAACACAACTTGTTCAGTCCTTGTGTTGTTGATAAATCCGAAGGTAACTGGCATTGTGATCTTGCCAAGTGCTACAATCTGCCTTCCTCCGAAGCCACAAAGGGGATGTGTGGCATCATGGATCTTGTCTTCGGGCTCTTGCATCTGTCTGAAGGCCTTGCCAAATATAATATCAGTTGCACTGCCTGTATCAACCAAAACATTGTGGACCAGAAATCCTTTGATCACACAAGAGATAACCATAGCATCATTGTGTGGATAATCCTTGAGCTGAAGATCCTCTTGAGAGAAGGTAATCGGGATGTGAGACCATCTTGACTTGATGAAGGGTCCTTGTACCCCTACATGTTGTACTCTTCTCTGTGCCTCCTTCTTCTGTTTCTTGTTAGGTGGCTCTGAGCATGAACCGCCTATTATCGGGAGCACAAGCTTCGGGGCCGAAGCAACTCCAGCTTTGAATGAAGCCATCAGCTCAGCAAGTGGATGTGAGTTCACCGGAGGTGGGCGCCAATGTTGGGGACTTGTTCTTGACTGCTATAAATTAAGAACAAGACAACACAGAAATTGTTAAATGTTATAGTCCTTCGTCCTCCGAAGCATTATTTCCCTTGGGATATAATGGATTCCGGACGAAGGTTATGAAGGACATACCTTCATAATCACAACAAATAATGAAGAAGGGTTTGTAAAATATGAAAAAATAATATAAACACATTATTATTATTATTAACTCATTTCTATTTCATTATTATAAAAAATGATAACAAATTACAAATGTACCTTCGACTTGAAGAAAAGCAAAAATACCAGCGTGAAGCAAAAGCAAATGCCCAATGCGTGATTACAGGAGAGCGTGAACAGTACAGGGGTACTGTTCACCTATTTATAGGCACAGGGCGCAGCCTGTATATAATTACATTTATGCCCTTTACAATGAACTACAATAATGACATAGAATATCATGGGTCTTTAAGTCATTTCATCTTTAAGTCGGTTCACCCCTTCGTCTTGAGACATGTCACTGTGTCGAAGCTTTATAGTCGATAGCTTCGGCGCTGCTTTGGAGAGGATCTGCCGAAGGTGTTTATTTCTTTAGGATCTTCGGCTACGAAGCATACCCCCAACAGTAGCCCCTTCGTGGTGCTAGATCGTTTTTCGTAACGAGCTTGATCCGTGAAAAATCTTCTAGGCTTCGGGATGCCGCCGAAGAGGGAAAAGATGAAGGTTCTTACGCACCGGGCACACTATATTGAACCGGCCACAGTGCCTGAATTTGTCGGTGAAACCTCTTCGGCCCCCGAAGCCAAGGAGCCGACTCCCCTGCCGAATATTGAAGAGTCGGTCTTAATGCCGGAGATAGAGAAAATAGAAGAACCGAAGGCTAAAGAAACAAGGACATCTGAAATTTTAAGTCCTTCAGCACAAGTTGAAGTACCAAAAAGCCAAAAGGGTCCAACAATGACCCCAAAAGAAAAAGGATGGTTAATGTACTGGATGTATTGGAGACAACAAAGTCTTCAAGCACTACTCCGAAGAAAATTGTCAAAACTCCCGAAGTGCAAATCGAAGCCTTTGGTGCCGAAACTTCAAAGCACCAAGCTGAGACTGAAGCTGGGCCCTCAGAGCCCGCCAAGGTGAAATCCTTGGGAACCAAAGAAACAGAAGCAGCAGAACAAATTTTGGCTGAAGAAACTGACACTGCCGCCCCCGAAGCATTTTCCGAAGCTTTCAATTATATTTTACGACATGCTTCGGGGAATGAGTTGACTGAAAAAGAAAAGCAAGAGGCTCAGTTCTATGCCCAAAAACTGAAATATCCAAAGGGGGCGCTGATATTCAACGGCAGCGGAGAAGAAGACTTCTTGTATTGTCTCCCTGACAGCAAGGAGATTTCTGTCTGTCGGGAGATGAGCAAGAGCTTCGGATTCCCAACATTAGAAGGCAGGCTCTCGGTGTTGTCAAAAAACGAGCTGGCCGACAGCTTGGCATACAATAGCTTAAAGGTGAAAAATGATATCTTTGTATTATTTCTTGAAACCAAATATTTTCGTTCGTTTGCCTGAACTTATTAACGCATTTTTACAGGGCCTTATACTTAGCAATGCCCTCAGGGCACAAAAAGATGCCGAAGACGAAGGATGTACCATAGCCTTGAGCAACCTTCGTTCCGAAGTAATTGAACTAAGGAACGAAGGTCTCGAAAAAGATAAAATATTACACTCGTTAGTGAATAAAATAAAAGAAGACGAAGCTGCTTTCAAAACTCAAGCTGAGGCTCAGAAGCGCGAAATTGAAGATCTTCGAAAACAGCTAGTCAGAGCTAAAGAAGAGTGCACACTTGAAGAAACAAAACGAGAAATTAGTGAACAATGGGCCAATCATTTAGAAAAAAAACGTTGAAGAGCTTCGTGCATCCAAGAAAAGGTGTTATGAAAAATCTATAGAATGTGTTAAGAAAATAAGAACCAGCTTCGCCAGGGTTGGCGCATTCTCAAGTGAGGAAAACTTCATAAGGGGTGACCCCGAAGGCCCAATTGGATGGATCAGCCACGAAGCTGAAGCTTTTGAAGAAGTTTTGAATAGCCGCGGAGACATATGTGCCTTTTTGGGTGCCAGGGGGATTGCCACTATTTTGGAGAGGAAAGACTGTGACCATGTGAAATCCTTGGCACAATCCGAAGCTGCCTTATCTTCTGAAGATATAAAAGACCCCTCGGCCGAAGCAAGCCTGGTCGGTGGAAAATTTTTCACCAACATCTGGGACAATGGTGGCCGGGAGATGGCCCAAGAAATTATACGAAAAAGTGAGAAAGGTATTCATGACGCTAGAAAAGTAGCAGAGGCCGCTGAGAAAAGTGCGGATCTCGAAGGGCAAATAGGTATTGACTAGTAGTTTTTGGCTCTTTATTGTAATTTTTTGATTTCGAATTTGTTTACACTTTGTAACACAGCCACACTTTCTCCTCCTTCAAAGCCTACCGAGTCATCATGGATAAAGTTGTTGGTCAACTACTAAACGAAGCTGCAGAAGTAGTTCTAAGGGAAGATTAGATGTTATTGTAAAAATATTTGGAATGTAATATTTGTTGAACAATATGTGTAATATTTTGTAACTTTGCATGTAATATATAAGATATTTATGGTTCAATTCTTTATGATGCATGAAACTTTACATACATACCGTTTTTGAGCCTTCGGCGAAAAAACACCTTCCCTTCTTTTCATGCTTCGTAAATAATATCCGTATTTCATAAAAACATCCAATCGTCGTAAAATCAGTAACCAATAGATCTTTTCATTTTAGAGTTTGACGAAGGTATGCTTCTTCGATAATTATTCTTGTGCCTTGGCACTGTTTCTTCGAAACAATCTTCGAATATCAACATTGAACCCCCTTCTTGCGTCATTGATGCAATATGATGTATGATGTTATGCTATGCAAATGATGTGATGATGTGATGTTATGCAAAATGATATTTGCCGAAGATCGACGTTTATTTTTCACTGTAAGCCTCCCTTAGGAGCTTCTTCACCTTTTACTTCAGCGGAATCAGCGTTTATTTTTCGCTGTAAGCCTCCCTTAGGAGCTTCTTCGCCTTTTACTTTCAGCGGAATCAGCGTTTATTTTTCGCTGTAAGCCTCCCTTAGGAGCTTCTTCGCCTTTTACTTTCAGCGGAATCAGCGTTTATTTTTTGCTGTAAGCCTCCTTTAGGAGCTTCTTCGCCTTTTACTTTCAGCGGAATCAGCGTTTATTTTTCGCTGTAAGCTCTGCATTCCCTTCGGAACGACTTTTGAGCAGAAAACTTACGCTGCGCTCCCTTAAGAACGACTTTTTGTTATTTCGAAGGTTCATCCTGTAACCATAAATTCTTATGCTTCGACAACTTTGCCATTCTGCGGAGAAGGTATATTTTTACTGTGGCGAAAACGAAGTTATTACAAGGAATTGAAAACGACAAGAGGCACTTAGGCTTTCAATAATTGTTCCTTATTAAAAAGAAAATGATACTGAATGCAAAAACTGCTGCCAAGGTAGGATATTTGTTAGTAAATATGCTTCGATTTTGGCACAGTACTATTGACTGTGCGAGCTTCGGACTCTTCTCTGAAGTCCCGTTGGAGATGGGTATGCTGACTCCCTTCTGGCTGCTGGCCTCGTTGCATTGGTGGTGGCGGTGGAGGCTGTTGCCAAGATGCCTGAGGTTGGCTTGCCGAAGCAACAGAAGCTGCAGGGTGGTTGCCTACATACTCTGGAATGTAAGGCGAATGGTACGAAGCAGTATGCATGACTTGCTTCGGCTGGCTCTGTTGGGCTGCAGCTTCTGCTATCTCCTTTTGTTTCTGGATGGTAACATGGCACATTTTGGTGGTGTGACCCTTGTCCTCACCACAGAATAAGCAATAAATTTTCCTGGGATGATCCCTAAATCTTCCTTCAAAGCCCCTGGCGCCTCTGCCTCTTGGAGCTGGAGGCCGAGGATAGCTCTGCTGCTGCCCCGAAGCCTAGGAGGAATACTGCGGCCTCTGCTGCTGGATTCCCTTGTCATCAGTCTGAGTGGAATGAATCGATCTGACATGTCTGGGATGAAACCTCCCTCCGAAGCCCCTGGCTATTTCGGAGAATCTGTAAGCTTCCTCCCTTCTCTGTCGAAAGTCATTATCAGCGCGGATGTATTCATCCATCTTCTGAAGCAATTTCTCCAGAGTCTGAGGGGGTTTCCTGGCAAAGTATTGGGCTGAAGGTCCTGGCCGAAGCCCTTTAATCATGGCCTCAATGACAATTTCATTGGGCACTGTTGGCGCTTGTGCCCTCAGGCGTAAGAACCTTCGGACATACGCCTGAAGATATTCTTCGTGATCTTGGGTGCACTGGAATAAGGCTTGAGCGGTGACCGACTTCGTTTGAAACCCTTGGAAACTGGTGATCAGCATATCCTTCAGCTTCTGCCATGATGTGATTGTTCCTGGCCGAAGGGAGGAGTACCAGGTTTGTGCAACGTTCTTGACAGCCATAACGAAAGACTTCGCCATGACTGTAGTATTGCCACCATAGGAAGATATTGTTGCTTCGTAGCTCATCAAGAACTGCTTTGGATCTGAATGTCCGTCGTACATGGGGAGTTGAGGTGGCTTGTAAGACGGAGGCCAAGGTGTAGCCTGCAGTTCTGCTGACAGAGGAGAAGCATCATCAAAAGCAAAATTTCCATGATGAAAATTCTCATACCAATCCTCCTCGTTGAAGAAGCCCTCCTGATGAAGCTCTCTGTGCTGAGGCCTTCGGTTCTGCTCATCCTGAGTAAGATGGCGAACTTCTTCGGAGGCTTCGTCTATCTGCCTCTGCAAGTCAGCTAGCCTAGCCATCTTTTCCTTCTTCCTTTGGATCTGCTGATGGAGCATCTCCATATTTCTAATCTCTTGATCCAAGTCATCCTCCTGAGGCGTTGGACTGGTGGCCTTCCTCTTCTGGCTTCGGGCCTCCCGAAGAGAGAGGGTCTCCTGGTTGGGGTCCAGCGGCTGCAGAGCGGCAGCCCCTGTTGCTGAAGCTTTCTTTGGTGGCATGACGAAGGTCTATGCTTGCCGAAGGTGTTCGAAACTCAAAAAGTGGAAGTGAGTTCACCGGAGGTGGGCGCCAATGTTGGGGACTTGTTCTCAAATGCTAAGAGTTAAGAACAAGGCAACATAAAAAGTGTTAAATTTTAGAGTCCTTCGTCCTTCGAGACATTATTTCCCTTTGGATATAATGAATTCCGGACGAAGGTTGTGAAGGAAAAACCTTCGTAAGCACAATAAATGATGAGGAAGAATTCATATGCAAGATACGAAAAATAACATAAACACTTAAACATTATTATCAATTTATTTTTATTTGCATTACCATATCAACAATAACAAATTATAAATGTACCTTTGAAGGAAAGCAAGGGTACAAGCGTGATGCAAAAAGCGAATGCCAAGTCAGCGTGAGTACTGTTCATCTATTTATAGGCAAGGGATGCAGCCCATGTAAAATTACATTCATGCCCTTTACATTTGCTAATAACTCTATAGTAATTCTTCGAGGTCTAATTTGCCTTTTCATCTTTAAGTCGGTTCCCCTTTTCTGCTACCATGCCGAAGCTTTCCTGCGCACAGCTTCGTGATTTCCTTTTCCTTCGTCATAATCACCTTTCGTCCTGACCATGCTCTGTATGCTCATGATCCAACCGAAGATACATGTTCACATATTTCACTTGTAAAACATTGTTAAATTATGTTTTTGAGGACCTTCGGAAGCTGAAGGCCCCCAACAGTCGTACTAACACTTTAAACTAAGTTTTGTGGCCATTAGTGTTTGACATTACAGGATCACCTATTCACCCCCCCCCTCTAGGTGCTCTCACTATAGCCGATGGCCCTGGCACCCACGGCCACAGGGCCAACTATCGTCAGGCGTTTTGCCGTCGTTGCCACCAACATGTGCCTGCTCGGGCCACTAGTAGCCGCAGCCATGCCACCAAATGAGAGGAGGGCCCCACCGCCGCCAACTTGTTCGACCGCGCAACCTGATCGGGCCACTTGGCGCCCCTCTCCATCCGAGCAGCCTCCCAACGCCCAAACAAGGCCAGGGAGCGGTACCTTGACGCGTACATATGCTTGCCCAAACTTAACGCCGTCTCCTAGTCCACCAGAGCTCAGCGACAGCGCACCTCCATCCTCCACAACCTCGCCCTCCTCAGAAGCTTGTGACAGCGCTGCCGAGGCAGGAGGAGCACAGGTGACCAAACGCGATAGGGTTCCTGCGGCGCCAGGACGAGCACATCGGAGTCCGAGATGATGGAGCAGGAGTGGACTAGGTTGATGATATCGGCGCGGTTCTAGCCCACCAAGCTGCATGGGCGATAGAACAACGTGGAGTCAAGCGCGCGGTGGTCACGCACGGGGTGCCCTGACTGTGGCACCAGTTGGTGCTACCTAACCTCCTCGACGCGCCACGCAACCGCCGCAGACACCACCTAGTGCCTCAGGCGCCGCCCCCACAAAGACTACGAAATAGGTCGATTTGCCCTGCCGTCGCATGCATCATGAGCCGTGCAAGCACCTCATCAGCTAGCTTCGGCGATAGCGAGGCAAATAGGGGAGGGTGAGGAGGTGAAGGTGGCTCAGGTTTTGCGCCGCCCAAGCGAGGGCGACGCAGGGGCTCTCACTTCCGCTCGGCTAAAATCATGTCGGGCTATGGGTTTACCGGGTGGCTTGACTGATTTGGACATCTCTAGTGAAACCTCGAGCTTCACATAGGCAATGTTCAACCAAATGAGCCCCATGGGCCGTCGGTCGTCGACCATATTGTCACCATGGTGAAAGGCATGGACGACATCGCCTACACTGACAGTAGCACCATCATCCTCTACGCCTGCTACATGAACAACTACACATGTAGGGATGAAAACGAACAGAAACGGTCGAAAAACCCCTCTCCCATTTCCGTTACCATATTTTTTATCGAAACAGGAGAGGGAGCGGTATAACCGAAAATGGGAACGGTTACGAGATATACTGTTATACGAGAATGGATTAAAACGAACAGATATGCAACAAAAACGGACGGTAACCGAAAAGTTTGGCCGAATATGCTACATTGTACAATCACCCAGCAAACTACAGTATAAAGAGTTTAGGACACTAAATCACAACTTCACATGTTTAAATGTCGGCACAAAACATGTTTTTTAAAGATCAACAGCTTGCACAAAGACAACACTTTTTTCATCAACATTCTTCAATCATGAACCCCAAACTTGTAGATACATAGGACAAGAGGGTGTATCCTATACGGTTGTAACATGAAAACATGGTAATATAAAAGATTATGCAAGCATGACATAGAAGGTAGGGCTAAGGCGGTACTTTTTTGTATATTTCTTTTTGTGCTACCTAAAAACGGGATTCTAGAAACGGGAATATCTCGGTAAAAACGTGATTTCAGAAATACGAACGAAAAAAACACTGAACTGTTTTCGTTCCCGTTCCCGCAATATACCATCATGTTCCCGTTTATCCCATAAATACGAAAAATGGTCAGGATAAAAACGGAATACGGTATCGAACGAAACGTGATTTTTCATCTATATACACAGGTGACGTCAAGATACAGGTACGATGTGATTACTGAAAGGGAAATGTGCCCTTGGGCCATTTCTAAGTATTTTGGTGATTAAGTGCAAACACAAGTGCTTAAATGTGAATCTATGCCCATGGATGGACAAGTTGAAAATCACGAGTAAAGGTATGTTCTAAGCCTCAGTACATTGGTTTTGTGTACTAATATACTTATCTAAGTGTTAGAAACAGAAAGAAGAAAGAAGAGGAGAGTTGGTTGAGTACAGCCAAAAGGCTGTTTCGGTCTGGGGCACCGGACTGTCCGATGGTGCACCGGACAGTGTCCGGTGCGCCAGGCTGCCTCGGGCGAAGAGGCCGCTCTCGGGAATTTGCCGACGGCGTACGGCTATAATTCACCGGACTGTCCGGTGTGCACCGGACTGTCCGGTGAGCCAACGGTCGGCCGGGCCAACAGTCGGCCGCGCGATCTGCGCGAGACACGTGGCCGTGCCAACGGTCGGAATGGGGCACCGGACTGTCCGGTGTGCACCGGACATGTCCGGTGCGCCAACGGCTCCCAGATCTTCAACGGTCCGCAACGGTCAGCTGCGCTGTTTATGGAAATAAATCGGGCACCGGACAGTGTCCGGTGTGCACCGGACTGTCCGGTGCGCCCGACGACAGAAGGCAAGGATGGCCTTCCAGATTTGTTCTCAACGGCTCCTAGCTGCCTTGGGGCTATAAAAGGGACCCCTAGGCGCATGGAGGAAAACACCAAGCATTCCTACAACATTCCTAAGCACCAAGACATTGATCTCACGCATTCATTTCATTGTGATAGCATATAGAGCTCTTGTGGAGTTGTGAACTCTTTGAGTTGTGTTGCGAGCTCTTGTTGCTGCTTGTGTGCGTGTTGTTGCTCTGATCTTTTGAAGTCTTGTGTGCGTTGCTCATTCCCTCCCTTACTCCGTATTTCTTTGTGAATCTCAAGTGTAAGGGCGAGAGACTCCAAGTTGTGGAGATTCCTCGCAAACGGGATATTGAAAGGCAAAACAAAACACTGTGGTATTCAAGTTGGTCTTTGGACCGCTTGAGAGGGGTTGATTGCAACCCTCGTCCGTTGGGACGCCACAACGTGGAGTAGGCAAGCGTTGGTCTTGGCCGAACCACGGGATAAACCACTGTGTCATCTCTGTGTTTGATCTCTTGTGGTATTGTGTTTTGTTGAGACTCCTTTCTAGCCACTTGGCAATTATTGTGCTAACTCTTAACAAGTTTTTGTGGCTATAAGTTTAAGTTTTACAGGATCACCTATTCACCCCCCCCCCTCTAGGTGCTCTCAATTGGTATCAGAGCCGTTCTCTTCAAGAAAGGGACTAACCGCCCAAAGAGATGGATCCTAAGGGGAAGGGAATCGTGATCAACGATAAGGAGAAGGAGTCCTTCGTCAACGAGCCCAAAGATGACAAGCCTACCGACTCCGGCTCGGGCCATAGACGGAAGGAAGGGAAGAAGAAGAAGACAAGGCGCATCAAGGAGATCGTCTACTACGACGACAGCGACGAATCTTCCTCTTCCCAAAAGGACAACGACGACAACGACTATGATAAACAAAAGACGGTTAACTCAAACTTTTCTTTTGATTATTCGCGCATTCCGCATAGCTCAAATGCTCATTTGCTCCCCATTCCACTTGGCAAGCCTCCTCACTTTGATGGAGAGGACTACGGATTTTGGAGTCACAAAATGCGTACTCACCTATTTTCTCTCCATCCAAGCATTTGGGAGATTGTGGAAAGTGGAATGAAATTTGATAGCTCGGATAGCCCTTCGTTTATTAATGAACAGATCCATAAAAATGCACAAGCTACTACTGTGTTGCTAGCCTCTTTGTGCAGGGACGAGTATCACAAGGTGAGCGGCTTGGACAATGCCAAGCAGATTTGGGACACCCTCAAGATCTCTCATGAGGGGAATGATGTCACCTTACTCACCAAGATGGAGTTGGTGGAGGGCGAGCTCGGACGATTCGCGATGATAAGGGGCGAGGAGCCGACACAAACATACAACCGGCTCAAGATCCTTATCAACAAAATAAGGAGCTACGGAAGCACGCGATGGACGGATCACGACGTCGTCCGCCTAATGCTAAGGTCATTTACCGTTCTTGATCCTCACTTGGTGAACAATATTCGTGAAAATCCTAGGTACATCAAGATGTCGCCCGAAGAAATTCTTGGAAAATTTGTAAGCGGGCAAATGATGATCAAGGAGGCGAGGTACGTGGACGACGCGTTGAATGGCCCAATCCATGAGCCTCAACCCATTGCTCTCAAGGCAACAAGGAGCAAGGAGGCGCTACCCAGCAAGGTGGCGCAAATTGAGGCGGCCGGTCTTAATGATGAAGAGATGGCCCTCATCATCAAAAGATTCAAGACGGCACTAAAGGGTCGCAAGGGACAGCCAAGCAAGACTAAGACCAAGGGAAAGCGATCATGCTTCAAATGCGGTAAGCTTGGTCATTTTATTGCTAACTGTCCCGACAATGATAGTGACCAGGAACACGGGAACAAGAGGGAAAAGAAGAAACATTACAAGAAGGCCAAGGGCGAGGCACATATCGGAAAGGAGTGGGATTCGGATTGCTCCTCCTCCGACTCCGACAATGAAGGACTCGCCGCCACTGCCTTCAACAAGTCATCCCTCTTCCCCAACGAGCGTCACACATGCCTTATGGCAAGGGAGAAGAAGGTATGTAATCAAAACAATGTCACTTATGATTCTTCCAGTGATGATGAGTCTAGTGATGATGAAATAGATTACTCTAGTTTGTTCAAGGGATTGGATAGAACTAAAGTAGATAAAATTAATGAATTGATTGATGCCTTGAATGAAAAAAATAGACTCTTAGAAAAACAAGAGGACCTTTTGTATGAAGAGCATGACAAATTTGTAGAGGCACAAAAATCTTATGCTTTAGAAGTTAAAAGAAATGAAGTGCTTTCTAGTGAACTATCTTCTTGTCATGAAACCATTGCTACTTTAAAGAGTGTTAATGATGACTTAAGTGCTAAACTAGAAGTAGCTAGTAAATCTAATTCTTGTGTAGAACATGTTGAGATTTGCACTAGGTGTAAAGATTTCGATGTTGATGCTTGTAGTGATCATTTAGTTTCAATTTCCAAATTAACTGAGGAATTGGCTAGTCTTAATGCCCAACTTAAGACTAGCAAAAATGAATTTGATAAACTAAAATTTGCAAGGGATGCCTACACGATCGGTAGACACCCCTCAATTAAGGATGGACTTGGCTTCAAGAGGGAAGCCAAGAACTTAACAAGCCATAAGGCTCCCATTCCCGCTAAGGAGAAAGGGAAGGCCCCTATGGCTACTAGTGCTAAAAAGAACCATGCCTTTTTGTATCATGATAGGAGACAAACTAGAAATGCTTATAGGAGTTATAATGCGTACGATGATTTTTCTCATGATATGTTTGCTTCTAGTTCTTCATATGTGCATGATAGAAATGTTGGTAGAAGGGATGTTGTTCATAATATGCCTAGGAGAAATGTTGTTAATATTCCTAGGAAAGCTAATGAACCTTCTACAATATATCATGCTTTAAATGCTTCATTTGCTATTTGTAGAAAAGATAGGAAGATAGTTGCTAGAAAACTAGGGGCAAGATGCAAGGGGGACAAAACTTGCATTTGGGTCCCTAAAGATATTTGTGCTAACCTTGTAGGACCCAACATGAGTTGGGTACCTAAGTCCCAAGCCTAAATTTGCCCTGCAGGTTTATGCATCCGGGGGTTCAAGCTGGATTATCGACAGCGGATGCACAAACCATATGACGGGGGAGAAGAAGATGTTCACCTCCTATGTCAAGAATAAGGATTCCCAAGATTCAATTATATTCGGTGATGGGAATCAAGGCAAGGTAAAAGGGTTAGGTAAAATTGCAATTTCTAATGAGCACTCTATCTCTAATGTGTTTTTAGTAGAGTCTCTTGGATATAATTTGCTATCGGTTAGTCAATTGTGCAATATGGGATATAACTGTCTATTTACAAATATAGATGTGTCTGTCTTTAGAAGAAGTGATGGTTCACTAGCTTTTAAGGGTGTATTAGACGGCAAACTTTATTTAGTTGATTTTGCAAAAGAAGAGGCCGGTCTAGATGCATGCTTAATAGCTAAGACTAGCATGGGCTGGCTGTGGCATCGCCGCTTAGCACATGTGGGGATGAAGAACCTTCACAAGCTTCTAAAGGGAGAACACGTGATAGGTTTGACTAACGTGCAATTCGAAAAAGATAGACCTTGTGCAACTTGTCAGGCAGGTAAACAGGTAGGAGGAGCGCATCACAGCAAGAATGTGATGACCACCTCAAGACCTCTGGAGCTGCTACATATGGACCTCTTCGGACCCGTCGCCTATCTGAGTATAGGAGGAAGTAAGTATGGTCTAGTTATTGTTGATGACTTTTCCCGCTTCACTTGGGTGTTCTTTTTGCAGGATAAGTCTGAAACCCAAGGGACCCTCAAGCGCTTCCTCAGGAGAGCTCAAAATGAGTTTGAGCTCAAGGTGAAGAAGATAAGGAGCGACAACGGGTCCGAGTTCAAGAACCTTCAAGTGGAGGAGTTCCTTGAGGAGGAAGGGATCAAGCACGAGTTCTCCGCTCCCTACACACCACAGCAAAATGGTGTGTAGAGAGGAAGAACAGGACGCTCATCGACATGGCGAGGACGATGCTAGGAGAGTTCAAGACCCCCGAGTGCTTTTGGACGGAAGCCGTGAATACGGCTTGCCACGCCATCAACAGGGTCTACCTTCATCGCCTCCTCAAGAAGACGTCGTATGAGCTACTAACCGGTAACAAACCCAATGTATCTTACTTTCGTGTATTTGGGAGCAAGTGCTACATTCTAGTGAAGAAGGGTAGAAATTCTAAGTTTGCTCCCAAAGCTGTAGAAGGTTTTTTGTTAGGTTATGACTCAAATACAAAGGCGTATAGAGTCTTCAACAAATCATCGGGTTTGGTTGAAGTCTCTAGCGACGTTGTATTTGATGAGACTAATGGCTCTCCAAGAGAGCAAGTTGTTGATTGTGATGATGTAGATGAAGAAGATGTTCCGACGGCCGCTATACGAACCATGGCGATTGGAGAAGTTCGGCCACAGGAACATGATGAACGAGATCAACCTTCTTCCTCAACTATGGTGCATCCCCCAACTCAAGACGATGAACAGGTTCATCAACAGGAGGCGTGTGTTCAAGGGGGAGCACAAGATGATCATGTGATGGAAGAAGAAGCGGAACCGGCACCTCCAACCCAAGTTCGAGCGATGATTCAAAGGGATCATCCCGTCGACCAAATTCTGGGTGACATTAGCAAGGGAGTAACTACTCGATCTCGATTAGTTAATTTTTGTGAGCATTACTCTTTTGTCTCTTCTATTGAGCCTTTCAGGGTAGAGGAGGCCTTGCTAGATCCGGATTGGGTATTGGCCATGCAGGAGGAACTCAACAACTTCAAGAGGAATGAAGTTTGGACGCTGGTGCCTCGTCCTAAGCAAAATGTTGTGGGAACCAAGTGGGTGTTCCGCAACAAACAAGACGAGCACGGAGTGGTGACGAGAAACAAGGCTCGACTTGTGGCAAAAGGTTATGCCCAAGTCGCAGGTTTGGATTTCGAGGGGACTTTTGCTCCTGTGGCTAGGCTAGAATCAATTCGTATCTTGCTAGCATATGCCGCTCATCATTCTTTCAGGTTGTACCAAATGGATGTGAAGAGCGCTTTCCTCAACGGGCCAATCAAGGAGGAGGTGTACGTGGAGCAACCCCCTGGCTTCGAGGATGAACGGTACCCCGACCATGTGTGTAAGCTCTCTAAGGCGCTCTATGGACTTAAGCAAGCCCCAAGAGCATGGTATGAATGCCTTAGAGACTTTCTAATTGTTAATGCCTTCAAGGTTGGGAAAGCCGATCCAACTCTTTTTACAAAAACATGTGATGGTGATTTGTTTGTGTGCCAAATTTATGTCGATGACATAATATTTGGTTCTACTAACCAAAAGTCTTGTGAAGAGTTTAACAGGGTGATGACGCAGAAATTCGAGATGTCGATGATGGGCGAGTTGAACTACTTCCTTGGGTTCCAAGTGAAGCAACTCAAGGACGGCACCTTCATCTCCCAAACGAAGTACACGCAAGATCTGCTAAAGCGGTTTGGGATGAAGGACGCCAAGCCCGCAAAGACTCCGATGGGAACCGACGGACACACCGACCTCAACAAAGGAGGTAAGTCCGTTGATCAAAAAGCATACCGGTCAATGATAGGGTCATTACTTTACTTATGTGCTAGTAGACCGGATATTATGCTTAGCGTATGCATGTGTGCTAGATTTCAATCCGATCCTAAGGAGTGTCACTTAGTGGCAGTGAAACGAATCCTTAGATATTTAGTTGCTACGCCTTGCTTCGGGATCTGGTATCCAAAGGGGTCTACCTTTGACTTAATTGGATATTCAGATTCCGACTATGCTGGATGTAAGGTCGATAGGAAGAGTACATCGGGGACGTGCCAATTCTTAGGAAGGTCCCTGGTGTCGTGGAACTCTAAGAAACAAACTTCCGTTGCCCTATCCACCGCTGAGGCCGAGTATGTTGCCGCAGGACAGTGTTGCGCGCAACTACTTTGGATGAGGCAAACCCTCCGGGACTTTGGCTACAATCTGAGCAAAGTCCCACTCCTATGTGGCAATGAGAGTGCTATCCGCATGGCGGAAAATCCCGTTGAACACAGCCGCACAAAGCACATAGACATCCGGCATCACTTTTTGAGAGACCACCAGCAAAAGGGAGATATCGAAGTGTTTCATGTTAGCACCGAAAAACCAGCTAGCCGATATCTTTACCAAGCCTCTAGATGAGAAGACCTTTTGCAGGCTGCGTAGTGAGCTAAACGTCTTAGATTCGCGGAACTTGGATTAAATTGTAGCATACATGTGTTTATGCCTTTGATCATGTTCATTCTGCATTTCGTTGCTTATTGTGGTGCTCAAGTTGTACAAACACTCCCTGGACCTCACAAGTCCGTTGCAAAGTGATGCACATGTTTAGGGGGAGATGTGTTACAACTTGACCCTTTTGAGACTAACCATATGCTTGAGTTTGCTTGATTTAGTCTCGAAGGAGAATTGAAAGGGAAAAGGTGGACTTGGACCATGAAAGACTTCCACTGCACTCCGATGAGAGGGTAACTTATTCCAAGTTCATCTCATGAACTCTTATTGCCACTTGCTCTTAATTGAAGATTTTGGTGAGGCAATGGGGTTATAGGGCCAAGATTGATCCCGTTTTGGTGTTTGATGCCAAAGGGGGAGAAAATAAAGGCCAAAGCAATAAATGGATCAGCTACCACTTGAGATATTTTGAAAATAGTAGGATAGAGCTTTTTGTTTGTCTCTCGTGTCAAAAGATGGTTTCTTGTGGGGAGAAATGTTGATTATGGGAAAAAGGGGGAGTTTTTGAAATCTTTGATCAATCTCTTTTGGAATGACTCTCTTTATGCTTCAACATGTGTGTTTGACTTAGAGATAGAGATTTGAGTTTGATTTGCAAAAACAAACCAAGTGGTGGCAAAGGATGATCCATATATGCCAAAATTGAATAAAACTCAAATTTATTTTTATTTGAAGTGATTTCGCACTTGTTCTAGTTGCTTTATGTTGTGTTGGCATAAATCACCAAAAAGGGGGAGATTGAAAGGGAAATGTGCCCTTGGGCCATTTCTAAGTATTTTGGTGATTAAGTGCAAACACAAGTGCTTAAATGTGAATCTATGCCCATGGATGGACAAGTTGAAAATCACGAGTAAAGGTATGTTCTAAGCCTCAGTACATTGGTTTTGTGTACTAATATACTTATCTAAGTGTTAGAAACAGAAAGAAGAAAGAAGAGGAGAGTTGGCTGAGTACAGCCAAAAGGCTGTTTCGGTCTGGGGCACCGGACTGTCCGATGGTGCACCGGACAGTGTCTGGTGCGCCAGGCTGCCTCGGGCGAAGAGGCCGCTCTCGGGAATTTGCCGACGGCGTACGGCTATAATTCACCGGACTGTCCGGTGTGCACCGGACTGTCCGGTGAGCCAACGGTCGGCCGGGCCAACAGTCGGTCGCGCGATCTGCGCGAGACACGTGGCCGTGCCAACGGTCGGAATGGGGCACCGGACTGTCCGGTGTGCACCGGACATGTCCGGTGCGCCAACGGCTCCCAGATCTTCAACGGTCAGCTGCGCTGTTTATGGAAATAAATCGGGCACCGGACAGTGTCCGGTGTGCACCGGACTGTCCGGTGCGCCCGACGACAGAAGGCAAGGATGGCCTTCCAGATTTATTCTCAACGGCTCCTAGCTGCCTTGGGGCTATAAAAGGGACCCCTAGGCGCATGGAGGAAAACACCAAGCATTCCTACAACATTCCTAAGCACCAAGACATTGATCTCACGCATTCATTTCATTGTGATAGCATATAGAGCTCTTGTGGAGTTGTGAACTCTTTGAGTTGTGTTGCGAGCTCTTGTTGCTGCTTGTGTGCGTGTTGTTGCTCTGATCTTTTGATGTCTTGTGTGCGTTGCTCATTCCCTCCCTTACTCCGTATTTCTTTGTGAATCTCAAGTGTAAGGGCGAGAGACTCCAAGTTGTGGAGATTCCTCGCAAACGGGATATTGAAAGGCAAAACAAAACACCATGGTATTCAAGTTGGTCTTTGGACCGCTTGAGAGGGGTTGATTGCAACCCTCGTCCGTTGGGACGCCACAACGTGGAGTAGGCAAGCGTTGGTCTTGGCCGAACCACGGGATAAACCACTGTGTCATCTCTGTGTTTGATCTCTTGTGGTATTGTGTTTTGTTGAGACTCCTTTCTAGCCACTTGGCAATTATTATGCTAACTCTTAACAAGTTTTTGTGGCTATAAGTTTAAGTTTTACAGGATCACCTATTCACCCCCCCCCCTCTAGGTGCTCTCAATTACCTATGCATTCCCCTCTTCCTTCAAACAACTCTAGAAGTCAGTTTATTTTCAAACAAATGGAGTGGAATAGTGGATCATGGAGTACAAGTGAAATTACCTTGAAAGAATAATGGGGATCAACTTCTCAAAAGCTGCATCCATGTGTTGACATCACGGGCGGAGCCAGGATTACACTATAAGGGGGGGCGACCAATTCATCAATATTATATGGTGAAAAAAATATTGTATGATGTTATTAAGCTTAAGCACTTGACATGGAAGAAGAATTCTACTTCTTTATAAATTATCTTAGTACATGAATCCATTTTCTAGCTAATTAATATATTGAACTAAAGTTGTGTCACAGTAACAATACCAAAATAATAAAGTTAGCCATATTTAGATCTAATTTTGTAGTCTATGCGGACGTCTCGGCCGTGACATGTGGTTCCGGTGATCGACATTGTTGGGCTGTTGGGGCTCGTTCTATTGCTTCGCATGATCACCTTCTCTAGACTTTTGTTGTGGGGCTATGGCAGAGGCAAGTCAAGTGGTCGATCGGCAGCTGCCCAGCCAAATGACAAGATGAATCATAAACGGGTGAGATTTAGATGTCATATCATATCATCGATCTGCAAGCGAATATTTTATCTTATATTCAACAAATTAGGTTTGACATATCATATCATCAATTGATCATTCAACGAATATTTTATCTTATATTTTTTATCTCTTTTAGACTTTGGTTGGCATATTACAACAGAGTTATGAATCATATATTACCAACCACTACATTAAATCTACGATTAAGTATGATGCACAAAATCTAAAATATATATAGTCTACACAAAATATGTGTGTATGTCGCAGCCTTAGGCGGGGCCATGGTCCCCTCCGCCCCCCTTGGCTCCGCCCCTGGTTAACATAATATTGCAATTTAGTTCCATGGATGCATAGACATAATAGTCGCCGAAACATGTGAGCTTCAACCTAAAAAATGGAGCTGCATGAACTAAGCACCAACACCATCACCTTGTAGCTAAAAAATCATCAGGCTTGTATATTTGGTTATATAGCTAAGGTGCCAAAAATTATCACATATTTCTACTACACTTATCTAAGATTAGACTCTTAAATTCTCTGCTATATCTTAACACGACTAAGAGAATATTGCCACACTTTTACAAATTATTGATGAGTGGAAACTACACAGCGGGAAAAAAATATTGCCACAAGTGTGGCTATAAACCAAATGTATATCTAACTCGATCAAAAATGTCTAACCTTAGGTGTGGCAAACTATAACAAATGAGGCAGCGAACCAAACAAGAGAATGCAAGGCAAGGGAAAGAACGCAAGGATTATAATGTGAAAAAAGAAGTTAAGGCTCAATCCTAGAAACGCTTGCTACATGTGTTTTTGCACGTCAGTTATGGCATGACATTCTATCCCCTTTTAATCTAGGACATCTTATTCCTAGTCCCGTGGAGACCGCCTTTGCAGGGTGGTGGGGAGGAGTGACCAATCGGATCCATAAAGACAAGAAGGGCTTCAACAATGCTATCATCCTTAGAGCATGGTGCCTTTGACTTCATAGGATGATCTTCCATGAGTCCACTTCCATTGTGAAGGTGTTGAGGTACTTCCTTGAGCTCGCTTGCTGGGTTCTAGCCGAGGCCAAGCAGCTAGGGTGCATTAGTTTAGCTAGCAGTGTTTGTGCTTTGTAAGTGCCGGGCCTGCGTGGCAAGTCTCCCTGTCTTGGTGTATGCTTTAGAAGAGCGTGTGTTTAGGTGTGTTTGTATTCTGTACTTTGTTCTTTATGGATGTTTTTCTTCTTTAACATATAATGATGCACAGTCCTCCTACGCATTCGAGAAAAAAATATATAAGGCTTCCATATACATAAGAGAACACAGTTGAAATGGTTTGCCTCCCTTCTACAGTGGGTAAGGCTGTCTCCATCTGCCTTTCTATCCCACCTATTTCAAACTCTACACCATAGACCATATAGACGAGTGCTAGAGATGGCCTAATGGAGTACATATAAGAAAAGCCCATAACAAATAGTGAACTATTGCCTGGTTTCTGAGCCTAGATTTAAATCTTTGCATTGGCAAGGCAAAATATTGAGCACAGTTATATGAACAAAAAAAAACAAGATTTATAATGTATAAAAATTACAAGATCACATAGCATGGGCAATTCTACACTAGATTTGTCCACTACATGGATGAACAGCTTTGTGCCAACCCTAGCCACAAATCATGTGTGAAATCATCCACGGAATGAATGGGGTAACATTTTGTAGGCCAAGCGTTTTGCAAGCCTATACATCCACTATATCAGGCAAAGTCAGCAGCTACATTGTCAAGTGTTGAAGTTTCTGCCTTACACATTATCAGGCCAAAATTCCCTGAAAAAAGCCATCTCGAATTCCTTCTCTTTCAAGCGCTTCTCCTCTTCTTGCAGTTTTCTTATCCTCTTTGCAGCTAATTTTGCCCTTTTCTTTGATTGCATTTCCTGCTGCAACAGTGACATGTATGTAACAGTAAGTTAGAACCCGATTCAGGCAAGGTGATGACTAAAAGTAGACAGTTTAAGGTATATGAACGCTTAATAAACAAAGAAACAGTACTGTCTATTATATTTACTAAATCATGCAAATATTGGACAAGGCAATGCAAGGAGGGTGTAGGTGTCTGTAAAAAAAGTAGCCGTTGTAAGTTACACAATAGAATTCAGTAAGTCAAATAATCAAAGAAGCCAGCAGTATGGTAGACTACCACAAAAACCAAGTCAAGATTAACAAGAAAAGTGGAACAACATCTGTAGTTCTGTACTGCAGTAAAAAACAAATGTATCATCTGTACTGCAGTAAAAAAAACAAATGTATCGAAACAATCACGTCATTAGCTCACCTTGGGCTTTTGAGGATGTGTTTCAATGTCATCCTCAACCTTAGGTTGTGGTTTTGGTTCTTTAGAACCTATACCACGCTTGTTATTCTTAACACGAGTCTCTACAGGTTCCAACCTTCCCTGTTCCACAAACAATTGAGGCTAGTGAGTAAGCAATAACTTACAGAAGAACAGTGCAGATCTAAACTGTGCACTGGCTTGATCAAGTGCCACATAACCATAAATTTCTTATCTTAACTAAGATCGCCAAACAGCAACTCTTGATCAAACCCATCGATGAGAAAGATAACTGAATCAGCGTAAACTACACTACTACTAAGCTAACACAGGATAACAGGACCATTCTAAACATTTGGAGTATAATCTATGGAGAAGAACAAATAAATTAGTAAATTACAAAAATCCATGTGATCAGCGAGCACAAATAACAGTTATTTCTCCATGCCATTTGCCCTCTGAACTGGTCTGTCAAAAGCCCATAAAATTCAGACAGCCTATTTCGCGATTAGTGTGCAGGAACGCAATAACGCTGAAACCGCACGGAGTGACAGCAAATACCACTAGAATCCGTCGACGTTAAATTTTGGGGAAAATGGAAATATGGAACTGTGACGCGGACTAGGCAAGGATCCAGACACAGACCTGCTCCTGCGCTCCAAGGCCAGTGCCCTCCTTCCAACCAGACT
Organism: Zea mays; assembly: GCF_902167145.1. Lineage (NCBI taxonomy): Eukaryota > Viridiplantae > Streptophyta > Magnoliopsida > Poales > Poaceae > Zea > Zea mays. The sequence goes on along the minus strand of NC_050096.1, from coordinate 234,075,235 downwards.
TCTTCAGCAGCTGAAACAGGTTCAAGAAACGAATCAAACCCTAAGCAGCAGGGTGCCCAATCAGGAAACTACCAGCCGTCATGCGGGACATGGGGCGACGCAAGTACCTGGAATCCGATGTTGGAGGACCCGATTGACGCCATCGCCTCTTCTCTTCTCTTCCCCTACCCTCCAGGCTCCGGCGCCCGGGCCGCCGCGCTCCTCTCCGTCTCTGTTCTCCTTTGGTCTCAGCCTCACGCCGTCAGACGTCTCGTTGTCCTGTGCGATCCCACCGCGACGTGCCTGTTTGGTTGAGGTCGGTTTCATCGTCCCGGGTCGGGCTCGGTGCCGTGCCGTGCCGTGCGCTGCTCGGCCTGCTCCGACTCGTGCGCTAGATAGGCCAAACGATGGCTGATAGGCCCGTGTCATGTTTAAAGTTTTAATGCTGTGCGAAGGTTAAATGAAGTTTCCAGATTGCTATAAAAAACATATGACTGTTGTAGGATGTTGGAGCTCATAGATAGTAATAATGATCAAGTCATAGAGACTTAAAGTTTTGGAGTCTAACATCAACCTCAAACTGGCCAAAAAGGGCAAACAATGAAAAAGACAATGTGTCATTCTGGGCTCCATTTGAGGAGAAACAGAAAAGCTAGAGAAAGATTAAGAAAGAGGTAAGCTCCTGAGACTTAGTCAATTGGATTACTCTCTAACTATGTGTGTCTAAGTCATAGGAAAGTCCTACCATGAGTTGAGATCTATTGGAGAAGAATTGGAGAAAAGAGCCTCACTGCGGCATGTCTGAACGCACCGGACCGTGAACAGTAGTAATCTGGTGGCTCATCGGACCGACTGTGTAGTGGGCCCAACTAGCGGCTAGGTGCACCGGACCATGAATAATGTTGGTCTGGTGGTACATTGCACCGCTTCTAACGGCTCTCTTCAACGGGCGCTGGAACCAACGTCTAGTTGACGTCACCGGAATGGTCCGGTGCCCATCAGATCAGATCCCGGACTAGGGGCACGTGGACCAGGTCCGATACCCCCGCGAACAGTGCAGTTTTCAGGATTTTCTACAAGGAAGGGGGCAAGGGGCAACAGCTATGGCTCATTTGGAGCTATAAAAAGACCCCTTAGGCACCCATATTGAGATGTCCAAGCCACCCAAGTGCAACATACAAGTGTAGACATATTGCAAATCAATTATGTCTCCATCTCTTGTGTATTTCTCTCTAGCTTGTGTGTTGGCGCAGTTATAAGCTAAGAAAGAGTAGAGTAGTGCTACTGCAGTTAGAGCAAGATCTTGAGCATACTGTTACTCAATCGGAGAGTTGCCGACGTCTGTGACAGCCTCGTCTCTGTGTAACTCGACATTGACATAGTAGAAGGCTTTGTCTGTCACCTTGACATATCTGAGTAACCGAAGGATGGAGTGACATACTCCAAGGCAAGATTTGGCTAACTCCAACGTGGATGTAGGCAAGCATTTTAGGCTTGGTCGAACCACGAGATAAATCCTTGTATCTAATGTGTGCTCTGTGTTGTGTTATTCTCTGTCTCTCTACTTTGATTGCTTTACTATTTACGCTTCACTACTTATCTGTGGTATAAATTGTTCTTGAAGTGCAGGTTACTTCGAGACAGGGACCTCGATTCCGCGGTGACCTACTCGATGTGGTCTTCCTTCCGCTGCGATCAGTTTTCGAGTAGCATAAGAGTTCCAAGATTTTGGTGATATTTTTTATTCGCCTATTCACCCACCTTTAGACGACATCTAGATCCGGTTCCCAGACATAGGGAACTTTTAGCATCCTTGTTTCATGTGTCAACTCTAATAAGGGCTATGCTACGTGGTTGAGTTTTTGTACTATTAATTTTGCTGGTTTATGATGAGTAGTATTTTTGGTGCTTGAAGTTTTGGTTAATATCATGAACTCCTAAATTGGCTATTTTTAAAGCTATACAATATACATCTCAAATTCAGGTCCTGTTAGCCAAAATTCGTTGCTCTTAGAAAATATGGGGATGGTTAATATCTGTATTTCAGTGGTGTTCTCCCTTGTTGTATCATACACTGTTGTCTAGCCTTAATTCTAACTAAGTGATGTTTTATAGGTTCTTGACATGGGTGTGGTCTCCACTAAAGAGGCCTTCAAGTGCCTGATAAATCGAGGATTGATACTAGGAGAAGTAGAAGCCACAAGTTTCTACCAGATTTGTAAATGTTCATGAATGATTTTATTGTTGCTAATGAATGTTGTAATATATTTGAGTATACTGCGTATAGAGACAATGAAGGTAAGATGGGTTTCTGCAGCCTCAGCTAAAATACCAAGAAAAAGTAGTTGCAGACAAGGTCTACGTCTGGCACTTGTGTTCAGTACCAATTCGTGCAATAAAAGTTTGTAGTTTGATTCTTTTCTACTTTTTCTTTGCAATGTTACAAAAGTTGAAGATCATTATGTTCTGAAGGATGATCCAAACAGTTGACTGAATGATCGTGCCTACCAGATGAGTAAAAGTCAAGGGAATGGCATCGAACCTGATGATGTTGTTTCAGAATATGGCGTTGATTCTCTTCGCTTGTACGAATTGTGTAGTGGTTGTTTCTATTTGTGCTATGAAAATGCTATATGGTTATTGTTTAATTTCAGTGTACAAACTTGGTGTTCTGGAACCATATAAACATTAAAATGTTTAGCCGCATGTTTATTCACATGATTTTCTACGTCCTTGAATCTGGAAATTTGAGGCTCTATATAGTACTATAGAAAGTCATATATTGGAGCATAGAAATTTCCAGAACAAATTTCCTATAGAGCCTCAAATTTCCTATGGAAACAACAAGTTTGTATGGTTCAAATTTTCTATAATACTATATAGAGTATTATGGAAACAACAAGGCTCTATACAGTGTTGTATTTTTGTTAATAATATTATTTATTTGACCTTGAAAATAATTAAAATTTAAAATTTTCCATTACTTGGAGCAAAAAGTAGTTCTTGCGGTTGAATGAAAAGAAAAGGCGAGAAGGATTGAGAGATGATAGTTATGATAGTTAAAATAAAAATTGTATTATATATTTGTAGGATATAGTAATATAGAGAATATTGTTGTTGTGGTAAGATAGTGTTATATAAAGAGAAAATTTAGAAAAAATGGTTGCAGAGTCTTATACTATCTTCAGTAGGACAGTGTAAATGATCGTGTAAAGTACTATTTTATAATATAAATTATATTGTTTATAAAATAAAGTTTAAAATAAAGGGTGACAGAAGAATTATGTTGAAAATAGCCTTAGCCTATCTTGATTGACCTCGGCGCCCGTGTCATCATACTCGTGCGCCGTCCTGGCCTCCTGGGTCTGGAGTCGGTATCTCCCAGTCTCAATCACGACCGTTCTTTTCTGATCGGACGTCGCATACCCGCACAGGAGAGAGAGTCCGGCCTCTATAAATCCACCGCACGGCTGTTGGCTACAGATCAAAATAGAGTTCACACGCACAACCCGCCGCCGCACGCCGGGATCTCGATAGACTCTGGCTGCCGCGGAAAGCGGAAAGAAGGCAGGGATCGTGGCCAAGATGCAGATCTTCGTGAAGACGCTGTCGTCGACAAGGACGATCACGCTGGAGGTTGAGCCTTCGGACACGGTGGCGGACGTGAAGGCCAAGGTGTACGAGTCGGAGGGCGTCCCGCCGGCCGAGCAGCGCCTCATCTTCGCGGGGAAGCAGCTGCGCGACGGCTGCACGCTGGCTGACTACAACATCCCCAAGGAGACGATGCTGTCCTTGTGCTGCCGCCTCCTCGGAGGCGGCCCCAAGAAGCGCAATAGGAAGACGTTCACCACTCCTAAGAAGGGCACGCACGAGCACAAGAACCCCGGGCTCGACGCCGTGCTTGGGCGGTACAGGATCGATGAGGCCACGGGGAAGGTGGAGAGGCTGCGCATGCAGTGCCCTAACCCGGAGTGCGGCCCAGGCGTGCTCATGGCGGCGCACGCCGACCGGCACGTCTGCGGCAGCTGCGGCCTCACCTTCGTCATCCAGAACTAGAGCGCGGCAGATAGCTAGGTCGCTTCGTACTCCCCCCATTTGCAATGACAAAGCGTTTTTACCTTTCTAGATATGCACTTATGTCTAGATACATAGATTATCTTATACTTTTTTCGTTCTTTTTTATTTATCGTGTTTTAGTTAAAAATAAATTAATTGAGTGAATATGTTATAGGGCGTGGCTATTTGTTTTTTTTCTTAAAACAGGTATCTGCAACTTTAGACTAGATTAAGGCGTGTTATTGTTCGCCATGCGATTACTTACCCCTATTGATTCATCTCCGTTTGATTGTAACTGTAGCCGTCTATGTAAATTAGTAACGACACCACGACACATAAATATTCGATACAACAATTCTATAAAAACAAACAACATATATGTTATCATCGACTATAATGTCTCGCAAACCTAAACAAGCAACATATATGTTATCATCGACTTTAATGTCTCGCAAACCTAAACAAACAACATATATATTATCATCGACTTTAATGTCTCGCAAATCTGGATTCAAATCTGGATTGTAGAGACCAACTGATGCATACAAGCAAGACATCTTATCTGATTTGTAGACATATCTATCTGATTTATAGGCTAAGACATGGAGGAGTAAAACAGAGAGATTTCACATTTTGCAAAGAGGTTGCTGATGGTAAGCAACAGAAGGCTCCAAACTGCCCCTTAGCCGTGTTCGTTTCTTCCGGATTCCATCCCGGAACGTTCCAGCGATCAAAACTTATAAGTTACACAAACAATCCGGGTAGAACCGAACGGGCCCTTAAGCACTCCAGGTAGGTTAACAACAAATCCAGGTTATAAGCAAGGGTGGCAGTCATAGCTGTAATACATTCTTAAACCAAAAGAGAAACAATGAACCAGAAAACAAAACGCTTCCAGTGTGGCCTGGTGGAATGCAACAGCCTAACAGCGTCGGTGTTATTGACTTGTCTATACAGATAGACATGCAATAAATATGTCAGTGTTACACGTCGATTTCCTTTTCCAAAAACATGTATGCGCCTAGCTACAATAGCAGCTGTCCGCCACAGGCACCAAGTTCGTTCGTTCCTTGGCAAGGGACCTCAACTCCGGTGGCTACCCTAACAAAACTGTCTCCCTTCCTAGAACGCCAACTCCTCTTTCTCTTCAGCTGCAACCGGCAGCGATCCCTCCGAGGCTGCGTACTGCATCTCGTTAGCCTTCTCGTTGCTAATGCCGAGCAGGTACTGCAACCTTGATAGCTTCTCAGGCTTAGGAATGCTCTTCAGGTAGATGGCAAATAGATCATCTAGCTCTCCTGGTGTGGGCCATGACAAGGGTCGTGATGCAGGGACCGCAGCATCACATGCGAGCATGTCATTCAGAGATGAAAGCTGCAATGGGAATTTTATAGTTAGCACACATACTGCCATTACATTAACTTTCCGGACAACTGAATTTTCAAGGAACAAATAAAAAGGGATTTAATGTCATACCACATCATCTCTCTTCTTCTGCCGAAGCAACGCAATAGCCTGGACAAGGGAGTTCTCCAACCTAACCTTTGCAATATCCTGTACAATTGACTTGGCCTTCTCAGAACTTATTATGAGATCAGCTGGAATCTTCACATACATTTCCTCTTCATCGAAATCCCCTGTACCTGAAGAAAAGAGCTCTTCAACAGTTTTCCTATAAATGCTTTCTCGCTGCGGCTCCGCAATCAAGCTATCTAGTTGGAAGTTTGCTTCCTTCAATCCTCGGACCTGCTGTATACCGATCTGACCCCGAGCAACAGAGGCTTCAATTGCAGAAGATAACTTTGTCGTTGTAATACCCTTAATGATTTTCTGTGCATGTTCAGTAGGCAAACCGACCTGCTTTTGAATCTTAGCAAGCTGGTCAGCCTTAGCCTCTGTTAATTTCCCATCAGCAAGAATTACTTCCGCCTGTTGCACAAAAGCTTTCTCTGCAAACTTAATGTGAACATCTTGAGCTTCTTTGCGAGTTAAACCAAGTATGTCACCCAATTGCTTTAGCATTAAAAACTCTGAATCATCTTTCTTTGTAGAGATAGCTGTTCCAAATGATACATTAGTCGTCTCCCCAGTGATGCAGAACATCAGGTACGTTTCATACAGCTCAGCCCTATCCCTCAATGGAATGTCATCCTTGAGAGTTATCTCTTTCTGGCTTGACTTTCTCAGCTTTTCTTTGAGCTCTTTATCAGGTCTAGTCTTCCTCAGTGTATCCAATGATTCCCATTCATGTTCACCATCCTCTCCTTCAGATTCTGAAGCTGCACTTGATGCTTCAGTTTCAGCAACTGGAGATAGTTCTCCTTTAATGTCAGCTAAAAGCTCGGTAACAACAACTATGTTGAAGGAAATTAACTTCTTCAGTTCTTTTGCAGTTTCAATGCGGTTTCCAGCTTCTTTTGCTCTCTGAATGTAGCTCAAGAATAACTTCCGTACCTGATCATGTGAATGTGACAACTTAGAATAGTGAACTAGCTTTGCTGAAAGAATATATGTAAAAGAAAACACATAGCATATATCAGAGAACAGAAGAAAATAAGGCAGTGTCATTTTTCAAAGGAAATGTACATACTGCTTTACTAAAGATCGTCATGACAGCCTCCGTTTTCAGGTTTAGACTTTGTGCTGCCTTCCTAACAGCCTCACGTCTATCAGCATTATATCCGTCAACAGATGCAATGGCTTCTTTGACAACCTGCAATGTCCTAACAAATGTAAGAGCACTTATACAGAACACGCCATCAGCTTTGCCTGATCAAGATATGGAACAAAATCTAAACCACTACAAAGGAGTTCAATCAAAAAGATTTAGAGTCACCTTTTCGAACAGTTGCCCACAAATCTCAGTATGTGCAGCGTCCACAGTTTCTTGAGGGATGCAGAGACGCACTTGGAATGCCATCAGAGCTTCCACTTCCTCCTTGCTCAGCTCTCCATCAGTTACAAACTGCTGAAGCTTCTGTCTGTAAATTTCTGAAGTTTGAAGAGGAATTAGTAAACATGATGTTCTGAATACAAACAGAATACTGGCAAGGCCAGATTTTTTTTGAATTAAAATCTAACACCATAACTCGGAATGGCCCTAGTTTGAATGGTATTAATATACTTATACATACAATTCGTAGTTTTATTATTATGAAAATAGATGCAAGCTTCTTCTGGTCAAAACATTTGTAGAATACTTTTTTGTTGGTGAATTTCATCCGTGATCATAGGCAATACGCTCAATTTGAACCAAACACAAGTTACCTTTCCAAAACATATACAATACCTCCTGCAGTCAAGGTATAGTTTTGACAATATAGCAGTCTAAAATAACAATGCAGAAGTATCAGCATGACAGCACAGAGATTAGTGTATAGATGCCTTGTATAACAAATTGTCACTGAGCAAAACCCCTTATTTACCACAGCGGATAGCAGCGCTGTGGAATTAATGTTGCAATAAGAAGAAAACAATGTCGAGATGGTACCTTCATGCATCTTACTAGCCAGTTCAGGATCAAACTGTAACTTTTCGCAAAGAGTTTGGAGAAATGCTGCTTTGCTATGGACTGAAGCTAATTCAGTGTTAAATGATTTAGCAAGTGTCCTTCTGTATATGTGAGCTTTGGCATCAGATAAGATTCCTTCTGCTTCCCGCTTCCCCAGTCCAAATATGTTTCTCAGTTCATTCAGAGGGGAAAGCTGCATTTTTTAAGCACAGAAAAACTTCGGTTGAGATACTACAGAATAAATAACAACAAGATGCTGGTATAAGATGGTGGTGATCTATTATTTTGATGAAGATCTATGCAGCATTGCAAAATTGCACTGATCGACTAAAATCAAGCTAAAATTTTCTGATGGGGCCTATTCCAAATTGCCAGATATTCAATTTATTTACGGCTAAGCTCAATTGACTAGCTTGTGTGCACTTCTCCTCTCTTGGTTGCCTGTTGCATGCTGCCTTTTCTACCTGTCACCTATACATGTTTGTTTTCATTTTCTGTAACTCCTTTTCTATTCATTCTTTTCTAAATAAAATGAACAGTAGGGGCCTCCCCTACTGTATTTCTCCTAAAAAAAGAACTAGAAGCAGGTTATGTTAATTTGTCCTCACACAAAACAAGCACCATCAGTAAACTAGAAATTAAATCACCTTCTTATCATCCACAATTCCATCTGAAAGTACTTCTGTAGCATAGGCCTTATAGAGTATCTTGAAATCATCAGCTCTCCTATCGTGATCATCCTCTCCAGCTATGCATGACAAGCACAAAAAAAGTCTTAAGCAAGGCCGAGCTCACTAAAAGTATGATTGCAAAAGGTTTAACCGTTTTACCTAATGAAATAGGGCCAAGACCACGAGCAAAATTATCAGCTTCAGGGTGTTTGCTTAATGTTGTAAGCAAACTATTAAATTTAATTACAATATTCACTTCTTCCACAGCCTGAGTTAGACTATCCCTGCAATCACATGGTTCAGAGGTAAGATAAGTCCACCAATGCTCTGAAATGGTAAGTCTGTATTTATAGGCATGCCAACATTCAGAGGATTGACCACTCCTGCACAAGGATTCGTGCAAGGGTGAGACTTCATTGAGACCAACATGGTCATAGCCCCTCCTGCTCATTTTTGTGATGTCCATTAGGTGTCTACTTATCAACTTAAAAATTGCAAACTCTTCCCTACTTTATCTAGCTGATTTATTAGTCTGGCCCCTGCTGAACTTGCTGCCAAGCTCCGCCATTCTGGATTTTCTTTCTTTCGCTAATTATTACTGGTCAGAAGTCAAGCAAATTTGTATGCATCTTCATGGTCTTCTCATGATTCATAAGAAATGCACAAGTTCCTTGACTGCTACAAATGAAAACAAATACTCCTCTACTAGTAAAAGCATGTGTATAAACCAAAAATACTCATCCATTTTATTGACGGCATATCTACCTGATAGTTTATATGAGCAGACCTAAAATTCAGATTTGATAATGTTATGGTGTTGCTTATGATAGACAAGACAATGCTGCGAACGTAATATGGCAGGGCCATGTGTGAGAAAGGTTGGCACATAGATGAATGATGGATCGTCTCGTGTTTTAAACATGGGTAAAAGATGGATTATTACCCATTGCTACTTATAAGATATATTTTTCTCCATTATATAACGAAATATCTACAAAATTGCAAGCCAATATATCCGGATTTAGAAAACTGGCTATGTTATTTCCTTCGAACCACAGGCTATCTAGCTTAGAACATCACTCAGGTTTCTATGCACAACATCTAATAATTAAATCTGGTAGCATGCTTCTCAAAGGGTAAGTAGGTTCCATACGGAATACGTGACTTCAAGATGTCTAATGCTGATGAAATGTTTTCTTGAACTAGCTGCTTCGCGTGCTCACGGAACATCTCAGCAGCAATCTGCAAGAAATTTAGAATGTCACTTAAAAACAAAAACATGCTTACATTGACTCTATTATCTTTTCCAAGCACCAATGATAATTGACCTTTTATTTTTGTCTAAACTCTCAGCTAGTGTATATGCATCATAGCATGGATATAAAATGACATTGTTCTATAAGTACTGATGTAGATTTCATCCCAAATGAAGAAAAAACAAATAAGCAGCAACAGAGTTGAGAAAAGAGTTACCTCATCAGAAAGTTTATATGCAAGTTGTGCTCTCCTTACTTCAATGAGTGTGCCTATGTCAAGACCTAAACCGAGAGCATTTTGTGATTTCAGAATGTTCTTGAGATGCAATAAGAGATATATCAAACAATAAATATAACAACAACAAAATTGATATTGCTGTCTTTACAGCACACTATATGATTTACTTGATAAAGCAAAACTTATGAATAATATGACACTATGACTTTATAATTGAACTAACACCTAAACAAAACTGTGTTCTAGCATTACCTCTTCCAATAGACTTGAGCTGCACCGAGTATAAATTCTTGGCATTTTCCCTCATAGCAATGTCAATCTAGAAACATAATGTCAAATGATACTTAATACCATGGTAAGTAAAGAAAGACATTCTTATTTGGACTGTGAGTAGTGGCATTAACACTTGATGAACATTTGTCCAAACTCTTCGAAATATCAACTGCATCAAAAGCAGCATAACAACTATGCAAAGAGCAACGTTGCCAGAAAAAACGAACTGAACTTCAAAATACAGAACAAATAACTCTGTGAGATCAAAGCATAAAACTGAGAGAAGGCATGCAAAAAATTAACAAGCATTTTTATAATTAATTACCTGAGAATCAGTCACCCCAAACAGACGTTTCCAAGGAAGTAGGAATACAGATGCATCTCCAAAGACAAGATTGGACACATAAATTAACTTCTGAAATGCCTGCAAAAAATTCGACATGGTTATAACATGGGCCAACAGGAAGTTCCAAACATCTCATTCATATATCAAAGCATAGACACTTGCCCGTCTTTGTTCCATGTCAGCATCACGATCACTCGTTTCCAACCTCTCTCTGTATATGCGTCTACCAATCTAGTACAACAATCAAAGAGGAAAATGTACCTTATTGGCATAAAACATAGAGAATGTGGGAAACAAAGACGAAAACAATAAGAGCATAGGAGATAGATCGGGAGGCAATACCTCCATGTGCATGTTAGCAGCATCTACATCATCAAGCCCAAGAGCACTTTTAAATTTTATAATTGCCTGAACCTCTGTACCTTTGAGATCTTCATCTCCTGGAGGAAGTACTGAGTAAAGATACCTGCATAAAAGCATGGTCAGGAAAAGGATGACCAAATAACTGCCCATCTGATCTAGATGCTAATACATGACTACATGAGTATTGTATACATGAGTTCAGTTGTACCCAGGCAAGATTGTTGACATCCATCCACGAAACTGAAAGGCTGTCATTAAAAGTTGGAGACACCACCCAAATGCACAAATACAAATTCCACAACCAACACCACCAAACAAGCTTGGTATTTGCTTGTGTTGTGCATATTAGCTCTGGCCACAGAAGGCAATTTATGAGGAATATGTTGGATTGATGGTTCGTTAGTAGGTAGCTCACTAGGCATGTGAATTGCCCTGTACAGAGAACAACAGTTTGTTCCCTAACCGGACCAGCTGACCCCACATTGTGTTACTATCCACTTATCCCTCCCCGCTCCTTCCCCTAACTGACCCAGGCAAACAAGAAAGCTAGCTGCCACAACATGGGCATGATGGCACATGGACATGCAGGTGGCCGTGACGAGCGCATGACTTGACAACCACCACTCACTGGTATGCTAGCCTCAGCTAGTGCACCAGTGTTATCAACCCATCCGATTAGTCATCCCAATCAGTATCCTGGACTTGACTAGGGGCTACGACTCATTTAGGTCAAGTAGTTTTCTTGTCATCCGATTAGTCATCTGACTAAGAGGTGGATGACCAGAAACATAATGGAATTGCCAAACAGCTTAGGACATAGGCTGCAACTGGGATAGCATAATTCACTAAGGCCCGTATTGTTTAACCCAATTTGCAGGCCTACATGCAGCCACCACCCTAGAGTTATCTTCCTGCTTGATTTATACTCCAGACATATAGTACATCAGTACATATTTGGTATATTAGTTTAGTCCTGATATATATAGGACGACTAGGACCAACTAGTCACCTGGTTGGTCCCATGGCGACTAAGATCAACTAGATGACTTGATAACATTGTAGTGCACTGACAATGACAAGCTGTTACTGACGCTTTTGTGGGCTGCCAATATCAAAAGCGTCGGCGCCAGGATCCAGCCCAAGAAGTAGCAGGCGCAAGACAGGAAAGTAATCAAGGGGCAGCAGGCGGAAAACAGGAAAGTGACCAACAACGTGGCTAGAAATCGAGTTAGTTGGAAAGTTTTATTCTAGGGAGATATGCATTAGTTTACTTCCAAAATAAGTTATTCAGTTCCTATTTTTGTGGCTGCCTCATACTATAAAGGCAGACCCTAGTTTGTATTAGGAGATCATCGAGGAATGAAGTCTCCCTGGAGTTCGGCAGGACTACCTCGGTCATCGTGGCTCGGCAAGCTGCCAGCCGTGGTGATGAAGTCCGCCAAACTAGCCACTGTTCCTACCCCTTGCGATCTGTCCCTGGTTACCATGCCGTTTCTTCAGTAAACACAAGAAGACACCGAACAACAAAGTGTATGTTCTGGTTTGAGGCAAAAACTCTGGGTTTTCTATTCAGAAAACTGAAATTTTGCTCACCAAATATACAAACCCAAAACACCAAATAAACTGAGTGGCCGGCTGACTGCGCCTAATAGCAATAATTTATTTGCTTGCCTGGGTCCCTTAATATAGATTAAAAAAACAGAGACCAATTGCTTCTTAATATATAGTCAATAGTATGATTACATCTAGAGGATTATGGTTATTCCTTTTTCCTGCAATTGTTTGCAGAAACCTTCGTGCCTCCAACTAGTGTAGTATGCAGGGGGCAACAGGTAGTGAGTAGTGAGTAGCACAACACTAGTTATGCCCATGGTTATCAAGTTGGTAGGACGAAGCGGGGCGATTGAGATTTACTACCACCTTACGCTTATAAGCGACTAAAGCGTGAGGTGAGGTGACACCTTAAGAATTTAAGAAAACTTAATGCACACAAGCACATGTGCCAGCTGGGGAAAAAACAAGAGCACCGAGAAGCACACCTGGCATACAAGTCACAGAGCTCTGCTTTGAAGGCGTCATCCTGTGTGCTAACTCCATATCTAAAATTAAAATTGCACATTATAAGAATATATGAAGAGGAGCAACAGCAACATCAATAATTAGCCTCCAAAAGAGATAACGGGAACTGATTATGCAATTTAGATTCCCAAGAAACCAAAAAAAAACTTACAAATATGGAAATTGTATATAACTTCTTTTAACATACATGTAACTAGCTAAACCAAAATTTACTTGCATTCCAACAATCAATGGGACTATGGGGGAACCAAATAAACAAGCGTGCAAGAATTATTGGAAATGGAGTGGGGAGACAAGTGCGTATCACAATAAAAGGCTGAGCTAATCACAGTACTATATTATGTCTGCAAGTACTAATATTTAGTTCATGAGCAAAATAAAAACCTCAACTAAGGGGCACTTCATTGGATCCAGGTAGCTCACTACCAAATATAAGAATAACGTCAATGCTGCAACAAGACTACCAGGAGGCAACACAGCAGTAGCTCGAACCATTTCACCAATAAACTCAATGCTGCAACAAGACACGAGAGCTACTCACTTCTTCGCGATTGCCTCCACCTCGCCGTTGTCCAGGTTGGTGGGGTCGTCGTGGCCCGCGACGTAATTGTGCAGCCCCACGGCGGCGACCTCTGGGACCACGGAGTTCACCGCAGCTGCTCCCGCCACGCTGGCCGCGCAGAGCACTGCCGCCCCCGCCACCGCCACGGCGCGCGACCCGCCACCCGCGCGGAGCCCGATGCCGTATCCCGCCGCCACGGCTGCCGCGGCGACGGCCAGTTCCGCCGCCGTCCGCGCTGCGGGCGGCAGCGCCTCCACCAGCGGCTGGATGCCCGTTAGCTCCCGCCGCGCGCCGAACACCTCCTCGCCAGGGGAAGTCTCGCCCGCGTCAGCGGCAGCCGCGCGGAGCCGGAGCCGGAGCCGCAGCGCCGCCGCTGCGGTCCTCCGCGGCGGGAAGCGGAGGAGCGGGAATGGTTTAAGCGGCGAGAAGATAAGTGGCGGGAAGGCCCCCGCCGCCCGAGGCGAGGGCTTCGCGGAGGCGAGCGCCAGCTCCATGCCCGGTAGAGATCCCTGCTGCCTCTGCGGACGGGGGTGGGGACACCTCCTCCTCGGCGGCGGCAGGGCCGGTGGGGTAGGGTGGGATGTGATGGATTGGGGAGGGTGGCGGACGAGGTGGAAGAGGAGGGGGGCGCGGCGAGGGCAGCGGATAGCGTTGGGATGGGGTGGGGGATTGGTGCGGCGGGGCGAGGGGCGGCTGGACCAACACAAGGGTTTGCCTTGCCGCTTGCGCGGGCGCGGCCGTGATCCCTCGCCTATTTCAGACGTTTTCTCCTCTCGTTCCGTGGTACATGGTCGACTGCTCGCTTTGCTGGCTCCTGGCCTGGCTGCGGTCGCGCGCCACGACTGGGAACATGGCCGTACTCACGGAACTCAATGCCTTAAAATTAAAATCTGTTGTTCTACTACTATATATATAATAATATACCGTGATTTCGGATCATAATAATAATAATAATGGTTGCTGTGCGTTTCTTTATCTTTAACAAATTTAACAAAAATAAATATCTCTTGTGTTCGTTTACCAGATCGCGGAGATCAGCATGTGATTGTCCATTTGTCCTTACTAAACCAAAACAAAGGCAGGTCGCTTCTCCTTCTGAACTTATCTCACGTCCTAGGTCATCCTTCGACAGTCGGCCAATAAAGCCCAATAAGTAATAATTCTCACCACGGACGCAGACGCATGCACCGCAGTCCACACTAAGGCTATCTCTAGCCAAGCATGAATAGACATGTTTTTGCACTATAGATTGTATTATTTATATAGTAGAGTTTAAAATAGTGAGTGAAATAGAAAATGAGATAGATAAGCTGCTAGATATAGCTTGAGCAACTCCAAAGTCTTTAAAAAATCTCCCCTAAAACTATGTATTAAGGGTTTTCCTAAAATTGTTTTCCCCTCAAAATGGTATCATCTCACAACAGTTCCCCAGTACATTAGAGTTGATTGAGTTGCCTCGGAACTCATCATGTGATCAGCTTATGTTATTCTGAATACCTGAACACAATATTATCTTCCAAACACAATCATATTTCGTGCTTGACGAATGAGGTTTAGTATTCCATTTGTGCTCAACAAAAACAAGCATCGCTTATTGTGTTAACTGCAAGTTACTGAATAGAAAGCATCAGTAATCTACAAGTGTTAATGATAATTTTTTAGTCAAGCCATCGGTTATTCTAGGAAGACACACATTGATTTTGGACTGACTACCTCTTTTTTTTAAAAAATCTAGACCTGATTATCATCGTATTCTCATGTTATTGTGTTCCCAGTTTCATGGTAAGAATCGTAGCAATGACTACAACACTCCATGAATATATGATAGATACAGTATAGTTAGGGACTAGAGTAACTAAGCATTAGATTCATACCAGCATGTTCAAAGGCTGCATAGGGGGGCGCTGCAAGGGTATTGCTCCACCAGTGAATCTGAATCTTCGCCGCCAGGGCTGCCATCGGAGGACATGGAGGTCCTTGTCAGCGGCAGCGCTCTGGAAACTTAGGGGGTGTTTGGTTTGAGGAATTACTCCATCCAAAATGTGGTGGTGCATTATGGATTCATTTCTCAAATTTGGTAGGATGATTTTATTCCTTATATTAGTACTAATTAAATAATTATAAGGAATAAGGTGATGGTGGATCAACTCAATCCATTCCACAAACCAAACAAAAAAGTGAGGAGTGAAAATATAATGAACTAGCTCATTACTCAAATCAAACAGCTTATTAGTAAATGCTGATCCATTAGTGTAGGTGCCGGTGAAGGCAGCGACGGCCCTGAGGGGAGGCGCGCGGGGCGGTCGCCCCGGGCCCCCCGCGATGATGGGCCCCACCCCTGAGACTATATAACTAGGATATGGAAACAAATCGGCAAGTAGCAGATCACGGAAAGGAGGAAGGAGCGGATCACGGAAAAAGATAGGAAGCAGAAACAGAAACGCCGCCAGGAAGCCCAGAAGCAGAGCAGATCGCGTTCCGGCGTTCGCTTCATTAACTTGCCTCTGCCTCCGTTCATCGCCTCAGGGCTATCGCCGGCAGCCGCGACCCACGTCCTCCTGGACTCCTCGTCTCCTCCCGCAGCCCCGCACCATCGCGGCCTCGCGGGCTCGCGGCGCAGACGCGCAGTGACGGCGCCCAAACCCCAAGAAACGGCGACTGCCGACCCAGCAGCAGAGAGAAGAGAGAAACGGCAATTCGGCAAAAGGGAAAAGGAACGCCGACCCAGCAGCCATATTTTATTATCAGCTCTTGCTCTTCGTTCGATGTAAGCCAGACACTTGTCGAAATTTCTGTACTAAGTACTCCATAATCAGTAATAATTCTTTAAGTTTATTATTGTAACTAATCAATAGCTTTAATTCATAATTTTATTTTTTTAATTTCAGCATATAGTCATGTCATCTAGAAAGTATCCATCCGGTTCTGAGAAAAGAAAGAGGAAGAAACGAGCAGATGAGTTCATAGAAACACAGAGAGGAGCTATGGACAAATTTTTTCCTAGTAATTCAAGAACTTCAAGGAATCAAAATGAGATGGCTGTAGTTGCTATAGAGGAGCAACCTGATAATAACCCAGAAGATCAGGGCTTTACACCAGAAGAAAATATTGACACCGATAGGAATGATAACAATGTGAGTGATCATGAGCCTATGGTTAATTCACCTCCTACAGAAAATGCTAGTGTTGATGAACAACCTGTTTTTACTGAAGATATCTATGATCCAAGAAATTGGGATAATCTTGATAACAAGTCGAGGGACATATTAGTAGAGAAGGGACCCATCAGAGATGAAAATATTGAATTTCCTTTGGATACCAATGGCAGACATTTTTCATATACTCATTACTCTAGAAAGATGAGCAATGGAGAAGTTTATTATAGAAAGTGGTTGGTATATTCTAAACACGTTGATAGAGTGTTTTGTTTTTCATGCAAGCTTTTCAATACAGAAAACTGCAAGAGTTCATTGGGTCATGAGGGGTTCAGAGATTGGAGGCATATTAATGAGAGGTTGAAAGAACATGAGGGTAGTATACAACATATTATAAGCATGAACTCTTGGAATGAACTGAGGGTGAGGCTTGGTAAGCATGAAACAATTGACAAAAACATTCAGCAACAAATCACAAAGGAGAAAGAGCGTATCAGGCAAGTTTTACAAAGAATAATTGTTGTTGTGAAATTTCTTGGTAAGCGGAATTTAGCTTTTAGAGGACCAAGTGAGCAACTTTACAATGATCAAAATGGTAATTTCTTAGCTTGTGTTGAGATGATTGCTGAATTTGATTTGATTATGCAAGATCACCTCAGACGTATTCAAAACAATGAGATTCATTATCACTATCTTAGTCATAAAATTCAGAATGAGTTGATTTCTCTTTTGGCTTCTAACATCACTAAATCTATCATAAACACTGTTAAAGAGGCCAAATATTTTTCAGTTATCCTTGATTGTACCCCTGATGTTAGTCATCAAGAACAAATGAGTTTGTTGATCCGATGTGTTAACATGTCTACTCGTAAAGTTGAGGAGTATTTTTTGGGTTTCATGAAGGTAGATGATACATCCGGTGAGGGACTTTTTAATTCATTACTTGATTCCATTAAGTCCTTTGGCCTAAATATTGAAGATGTTCGGGGTCAAGGTTATGATAATGGATCTAACATGAAAGGAAAACACAAGGGCGTGCAAAGACGACTGCTTGATATAAATCCAAGAGCTTTATTTATGCCATGTGCTTGTCATAGTCTTAATCTTACACTTTGTGACATGGCTAAATCTTGTGGCAAAGCTATTTCATTTTTTGGGATTGTGCAACGAGTATATACATTGTTCTCTAGTTCTACTAAAAGATGGGATGTTTTGAAGGATCATGTTGAAAGCTTAACTGTGAAGTCATGGTGCAATACTCGTTGGGAGAGTCGGATTAAAAGTGTCAAAGCAATAAGATTTCAAGCTCCTCAGATAAGGTCAGCTTTGCTTCAGTTGAGTACCGATAAGGATACCGAACCAAAGGATAGGAGTGATGCAAAAAATTTATTTGATCTTCTTGGTACCTTTGATTTTATACTTGGTATGGTTATTTGGTATGATATTTTATTTACAGTAAACAAAGTGAGCAAGCAGTTGCAATCCTCATCCATGTGCATTGATGCTACATTAATGAGAATAGAAGATACAGTGAATTACTTTCAGAACTATAGAAATAATGGATTTGCTTCTAGTTTGATCATTGCCAAAGAGATTGCATCTGAATTGGGTGTAGAGCCATCATTTCCAGTAAAACGTCATGCTAAGAGGAAGAAACAATATGATGAAACTGATTGTGAGGAAGCAAATCTTGAAGCTGAAAAAGCTTTTGAAGTTAATTATTTTTTGGTCATGGTTGATATTGCAATTAGTTCATTAAAAAGTAGATTTGAAGAACTCCAATCATTCAAAGACATATTTGGATTTTTGATGGACTCCATAACCTTGAAGTCCTTGGATACTATTGAACTAAGAGAATGTTGCACCAAATTTGCAAACACTTTCTCTTTTGATGGCTCATCAGATGTTGATCTAAATGATCTAATTTCAGAGCTTAGTGTTTTGCAGTTGACTTTATCAGATAAGCCAATGTCTTCCATGGATATTTTTGAGTATGTTAGAGAAGTGGATTCTTATCCTAATACTGCTATTGCTTATCGACTTTTATTTACTGTGCCCGTGACCGTTGCATCAGCTGAAAGAAGTTTTTCAAAGTTGAAGTTGCTGAAGAATTATTTGAGGTCCAAAATGTCTCAAGAAAGACTAAATGGTTTGGCTATTTTATGCATCGAGAAAATATTATTAGATGAAATTGATACTGATGCTATTATCAATGACTTCGCTTCGAGACATGTTAGAAGACAATTTTAAGGTAATCACATATTTATATTTTTTTTCTTACGATGAATTTTTGATATGTTTTTACATGTTTATTACCAATATGTATTATATATACTATTATAGTAAGGCCCCTATATCAAATATTGCCCCGGACCCCTAATTTGTTAGGACCGTCGCTGGGTGAAGGACAGGGACTAAGGCTGGCCTCAGTGATGAACGCCAAATCAAACGGTATACATATGCAGTAGATATATGGTGCAGCAGCACTATGTAAATGCTAATGTAAAATTTGAGAGAACATGAAAAACGCTATTTGTAGAGTTTGTTCCCTCCTACTCGTGTAAACGCGCATACAACCTGTGTCTTTCAACAGTTGAGTGCAAAGAGAAAAAGAGAATTGGAAAGAAATAATATTATATATGATAATTGCTATATGGTTGAGATATAGAATAAACATGAGTGCGGAGGATTGTAGTGTAGAATAAAGAATTTTGTTGAACAGGACAGAATATTCTTTTAGGATAGAAATTTAGAGTAGTATGAGTGCGGATAGCCTAATGCACCTTGCTGCTGCCAAACTATAATTGTCTCTGCCACACTAGCGCAGAAGACCGTGGTGGCTACACCGCGAGGCCCTCGCGCGCCACCAACAACAGGAATCGGAGAGTTGGAAAGGAGTGCCTCATGGTCGATCGGGGAGGAGCCATGATGCAGATATTTGTGGGATGTGGGAGGAGTTTTTCACGGCGTTGTATTTTTTTGGAGACTATACATAACCTCTCTTAGAGCGTCTGTCCTAGTGTCATCATCTCTAAATTAATGTTTAGAGCTAATAAAATGGAGCTTTTGGAGTTGCTCTAAAAGCATCTCCAATAGCTCCTAAAAGCTTTGATCACAATAAATATTTTAGGGGAAAAGAGAAACTATCTGTCGGGGACCATAATTATGGGTACCCCAAAACTCCTAAACTCGGCTGGTAACCACCATCAGCACAAGCTGCAAATGCCTGATGGGTGCAATACAGGTCAAAGCTCCGTCCACTCCAGGGACACGATCTCGCCTCGCCCGAGCCCAGCCTCGGGCAGGAACAGTAGACCCAGGTGGATTCACGCCTCGCCCGAGGGCCTCCTCAAGCAACAGGTGCACCTTCGACTCGCCCGAGGCCCAGCTCGGGCAGGCTTCACAGTGAAGCAACCTTGGCCAGATCGCCTCGCCAACCGACCGTATCGCAGGAGCATTCAATGCAAGGATCGCCCGACACCTTATCCTGACGCGCGTTCCTCAGTCGGCAGGGCCGAAGTGACCGCAGTCACTTCACCCCTCCACTGACTGACCTGACAGGAAAACAGCGTTGCCTGCCCTGCTCCGACTACTGTGCCACCCGCCAGGGTGAGGCTGACAGCCGCCGAGTCCAGCCTCAGGCGCCATAGGAAGCTCCGCCTCGCCCGACCCCAGGGCTCGGACTCAACCTCGACCTCAGAAGACTGTCTTCGCCTCGCCCGACCCCAGGGCTCGGACTCAGCCTCGACCTCGGAGGAGTCACCGCCTCGCCCGACCTTGGGCTCGGACCGACCACGTTACAGGGGGCACATCATTACCCTACCCCTAGCTAGCTCAGGCTACAGGGAACAAGACCGGCGTCCCATCTGGCTCGCCCCGGTAAACAAGTAATAATGGCACCCCACGTGCTCCCATGACGACGGTGGTTCTCAGCCCCCTATGGAAGCAAGGAAACGTCAGCAAGGACCCGACAGCCCCGACAGCTGTGTTTCTACAGGGCTCAAGCGCTCCTCCGATGGCCACGACATCACATGAACAGGGCACTAACACCTCTCCAACAGCCACGCCGGCATGTACATAGGGCTCTGGCTCCTCTCTGCCGGACACGTTAGCACGTTGCTACACCCCCATTGTACACCTGGACCCTCTCCTTACATCTATAAAAGGAAGGTCCAGGGCCCTCGTACGGGAAGGTGGCTGCGGGAGGACGGGCTGACGAGCAGGCTCTCTCTCTCTCCCTCGCGAACGCTTGTAACCCCCTACTGCAAGCGCATCCGCCCTGGGCGCAGGATAACACGAGCCGCAGTTCCCTTTTTCCCCCTTGTGTTCCATCTCGCGCCGACCCATCTGGGCTGGGACACGCAGCGATAATTTACTCGTCAATCCAGGGACCCCCCGGGGTCAAAACGCCGACAGTTGGCGCGCCAGGTAGGGGCCTGCTGCGTGTTGACGAACAGCTTCCCGTCAAGCTCCAGATGGGTAGTCTCCAACAACCTCTCCAGCCCGGGACGCTGCTCCGTTTCGGGAGTCTCGAGTTCATGTCCCTCGACGGCAGTTACGACATGGTACTCCTTCCTCCGCCGCGCGACAACGACAATGGCGGCTGTCAGCCCGCCCGCCGGCGACGGAATCGACGACGTCTTCCCCCGTGGTGGAAGAGCAGCATCCGGGCTTGTCCCGTCACCTTCCCCGCCGCAGGAGGAGGAGGCGGGGCAACCATGGCCAAGTAGGAGGCGGCACCTCGTTGGCTGTCGAGCGAGTCGACGACGCCGGCGCCCCAGCGGGGGACACGTCGGGCGTTGACCTCGCGTCTGAGACGAAGACGAGCGTCGTTTCCCCGCAACACGCCAACCCCAAGCGGACGGATGACGCCAGCACGCTCGCGAAGGACTTGATGGGCGTTAGCCTCGTACCTGAGATAACGGTGCAGTCCGTCCCCGACGCGACTTCGACACCATCCGTCGATCAGGAGGTACCGTCCGTTTTCCACCCTGTGCCTTTTAGATTCAGCTTCGACCCACCAAGCGACCCCGCTTCGGTGGATGCTTTCATAAAGGCATATCCTAACCTTCCGGGGTACCATATGTGGTCAACCTGGGACCGACTGACGACCGTCTCGACCTACGGGCCCCCGGGTTCCAAGGAAGATGACGAGCCCGACTCTGGTTGGGATTTCTCCGGGCTCGGTAACCCCAATGCCATGCGAGACTTCATGGCTGCATGTGACTACTGCCTCTCCAATTACTCCGATGGTGGCCACAGGCTTGACGACGAGGACTGTGGCCCAAGTCGCGAATGTTTCCACGTCGATCTAGGGGGTCTCGACGAAGGCAACCACCTTGGTATGCCGGAGGGCGGCGATCCCCCTAGGCCTGCGCCTCGCGTTGACATCCTTCGGGAGCTAGTTGTGGTCCCAGTCCCTGCGGGGGGTCAGGACACATAGCTCGAGCAAATCCGCGAGATGCAGGCCAGGCTCGACGAGGAAGCAGGACAACTTGTGCAGCTCCGGCAGAACATCGGGCGGGAGTGGGCAGGCCGAGCACCAGCCGGAGAAGCGCGTCATCTGGCCCAGGACGTCCAGCACCGCATCGCTGACGACGCCAGGGCAAGGCTGCCCCCAGCTTCCAGTGGGGACGGCCAGAACCTGGCTGCAGCAGCAATACTACTCCGAGCGATGCCGGAACCATCCACCACGGAGGGGCGACGTATCCAGGGAGAGCTCAAGAATCTCCTGGAGGATGTCGCGGTCCGACGGGCCGAAAGCTCTGCCTCCCGAAGGCAGGGCTACCCCCCGGAGCATCGCGCCGCGACTTCTCGATTCATGCGGGAAGCCTCGGTCCACACCGGGCGCACGCGGGACGCAACGCCTGCAGCCCCGGGTCGCCTCGGCAACGAGCGCCACCACCGCGACCATCGAGCCCACCTCGACAAGAAAGTGCGCCGAGGCTACCACCCCAGGCGTGGGGGACGCTACGACAGCGGGGAGGATCGGAGTCCCTCGCCCGAACCACCCTGTCCGCAGGCTTTCAGCCGGGCCACACGACGGGCGCCGTTCCCAACCCGGTTCCGACCCCCGACTACCATCACCAAGTACTCGGGGGAAACAAGGTCGGAACTGTGGCTCGTGGACTACCGACTGGCCTGCCAGCTGGGTGGAACGGACGATGACAACCTCATCATCCGCAACCTCCCCCTATTCCTCTCCGACGCCGCCCGAGCCTGGCTGGAGCATCTGCCTCCTGCGCAGATCTCCAACTGGGACGACCTGGTCAAAGCCTTTGCCGGAAACTTCCAGGGCACATACGTGCGCCCTAGGAACTCCTGGGATCTCCGAAGCTACCGCCAGCAGCCAGGAGAATCCCTGCGGGACTACATCCGGCGATTTTCGAAGCAGCGCACCGAGCTGCCCAACATCACCGACTCAGATGTCATCGGTGCGTTCCTCGCCGGCACCACTTGCCGCGACCTGGTGAGCAAGCTGGGTCGCAAGACTCCCACCAGGGCGAGCGAGCTGATGGACATCGCCACCAAGTTCGCCTCTGGTCAGGAGGCGGTCGAGGCCATCTTCCGAAAGGACAAGCAGCCTTAGGGACGCCAGCAGGAAGACGTCCCCGAGGCGTCCGCTTAGCGCGACACGAAGAAGGACAAGAAGAAGTCGCAAGCGAAACGCGACGCCGCCGACACAGATCTTGTCGCCGCCGCCGAGCACAGGAACCCTCGGAAGCCTCATGGAGGGGCCAACCTGTTCGACAAGATGCTCAAGGAGTCGTGCCCCTATCATCAGGGTCCCGTCAAGCACACCCTTGAGGAGTGCGTCATGCTTCGGCGCTACTTCCATAAGGTCGGGCCCCCGGCGGAAGGTGGCAAAGGCCATGACAACGACAAGAAGGACGGCCACAAAGCAGAGGAGTTCCCCGAGGTCCACGACTGCTTCATGATCTACGGTGGGCAAGTGGCGAACGCCTCGGCTCGGCACCGCAAGCAGGAGCGCCAGGAGGTCTGCTCGGTGAAGGTAGCGGCGCCAGTCTACCTAGACTAGTCCGATGAGCCCATCACCTTCGACCAAGGCGACCACCCCGACCGCGTGCCGAGCCCGGGGAAGTACCCGCATGTTGTCGATCCCGTCATCGGCAACGTCAAGCTTACCAAGGTCCTCATGGACGGAGGCAGCAGCCTCAACATCATCTACGCCGAGACCCTCGGGCTCTTGCAGATCGATCTGTCCACAATCCGGGCCGGTGCGGCGCCCTTTCACGGGATCATCCCCAGGAAGCGCGTCCAACCCCTTGGGCAACTCGATCTGCCCGTTTGCTTTGGGACTCCCTCCAACTTCCGAAAGGAAACCCTCACGTTCGAGGTGGTCGGGTTCTGAGGAACCTACCACGCAGTGCTAGGGAGACCATGTTACGCCAAGTTCATGGTCGTCCCCAACTACACCTACCTCAAGCTCAAGATGCCAGGCCCCAACGGGGTCATCATCGTCGGATCCGCGTACCGACACGCGTACGAATGCGACGTGGAGTGCGTGGAGTACGTTGAGGCCCTCGCCGAATCCGAGGCCCTCATCGCCGACCTGAAGAGCCTCTCCAAGGAGGTGCCAGATGCGAAGCGCCACACCGGCAACTTCGAGCCTGCAAAGGCGGTCAAGTCCGCCCCTCTCGACCCCAGCAACGACGCCTCCAAGCAAGTCCGGATCGGCTCCGAGCTCGACCCCAAATAGGAAGCAGTGCTCGTCGACTTTCTCCGTGCGAACGCCGAGGTTTTTGCGTGGAGTCCCTCGGACATGCCTGGCATACCGAGGGATGTTGCCGAGCACTCGCTGGATATCCGAGCCGGAGCCCGACCCGTGAAGCAGCCTCTGCGCCGATTCGACGAAGAAAAGCGCAGAGCCATAGGCGAGGAGATCCACAAGCTGATGGCTGCAGGGTTCATCAAAGAGGTATTCCATCCCGAATGGCTAGCCAACCCTGTGCTTGTGAAAAAGAAAGGTGGGAAATGGAGGATGTGTGTAGACTACACTGGTCTAAACAAAGCATGTTCGAAGGTTCCCTACCCTCTGCCTCGCATCGATCAAATCGTGGATTCCACTGCTGGGTGCGAAACCCTGTCATTCCTTGATGCCTACTCAGGGTATCACCAAATCAGGATGAAAGAGTCCGACCAGCTCGCAACCTCTTTCATCACACCCTTTTGCATGTATTGCTATATTACTATGCCATTTGGTTTGAGGAATGCAGGCGCGACATACCAGAGGTGCATGAACCACGTGTTCGGAGAGCACATTGGCCGAACGGTCGAGGCTTACGTCGATGACATCATAGTCAAGACGAGGAAAGCCTCCGACCTTCTCTCTGACCTTGAAACGACATTCAAGTGTCTCAAGGCGAAATGCGTAAAACTCAATCCCAAGAAGTGTGTCTTCGGAGTCCCCCGAGGCATGCTCCTGGGGTTCATCGTCTCCGAGCGGGGCATCGAAGCCAACCCAGAGAAAATCGCGGCCATCACCAACATGGGGCCCATCAAGGACTTGAAAGGAGTACAGAGGGTCATGGGATGCCTTGCGACACTGAGCCGCTTCATCTCGTGCCTCGGCGAAAGAGGCCTACCCCTGTACCGCCTCTTAAGGAAGACCGAGCGCTTCACCTGGACCCCCGAGGCCGAGGAAGCCCTCGGGAACTTAAAGGCGCTCCTTACAAGCGCGCCCATCTTGGTGCCCCCCGCCGCCGGAGAAGCCCTCTTGATCTACGTAGCCGCAACCACTCAGGTGGTCAGTGCCGCGATCGTGGTCGAGAGACGAGAAGAAGGGCATGCATTGCTCGTCCAGAGGCCGGTCTACTTCATCAGTGAGGTAATGTCCGAGACCAAAATCCGCTACCCGCAAATTCAGAAGCTACTGTACGCGGTAATTCTGACGCGGAGAAAGTTGTGACACTACTTCGAGTCTCATCCGGTGACTGTGGTGTCATCCTTCCCTCTGGGGGAGATCATCCAGTGCTGAGAGGCCTCGAGTAGGATTGCAAAGTGGGCTGTGGAGATCATGGGCGAGACAATCTCGTTTGCCCCTCGGAAGGCCATCAAGTCCCAAGTCTTGGCGGACTTTGTAGCTGAATGGGTCGACACCAAGCTTCCAGCAGCTCCGATCCAACCGGAACTCTGGACCATGTTTTTCGACGGGTCGCTGATGAAAACAGGAGCGGGTGCGGGCCTGCTCTTCATCTCACCCCTCGGGAAGCACCTCCGCTACGTGTTGCGCCTCCATTTCCCGGCATCAAACAACGTGGCCGAGTACGAGGCTCTGGTTAACGGGTTGCGCATCGCCTCGCCCGAGGCTCGGGAAGACGGTCTCCGCCTCGCCCGACCCCAGGGCTCAGACTCAGCCTCGACCTCGGAAGACGGTCTCCGCCTCGCCCGACCCCAGGGCTCGGACTCAGCCTCGACCTCGGAGGAGTCACCGCCTCGCCCGACCTTGGGCTTGGACCGACCACGTTACAGGGGGGCACATCATTACCCCTACCCCTAGCTAGCTCAGGCTACGGGGAACAAGACCAGCGTCCCATCTGGCTCGCACCGGTAAACAAGTAATGATGGCACCCCGCGTGCTCCCATGACGACGACGGTTCTCAGCCCCCTACGGAAGCAAGGAAACGTCAGCAAGGACCCGACAGCCCCGACAGCTGTGCTTCTACAGGGCTCAAGCGCTCCTCCGATGGCCATGACATCACATGAACAGGGCACTAACACCTTTCCGACAGCCACGCCGGCATGTACATAGGGCTCTGGCTCCTCTCTGCCGGACACGTTAGCACGTTGCTACACCCGCCATTGTACACCTGGACCCTCTCCTTACATCTATAAAAGGAAGGTCCAGGGCCCTCGTACGGGAAGGTGGTCGCGCGGGAGGACGGGCTGACGAGCAGGCTCTCTCTCTCTCCCTCGCGAACGCTTGTAACCCCCTACTGCAAGCGCATCCGCCCTGGGCGCAGGATAACACGAGCCACGGTTCCATTTTTCCCCCTTGTGTTCCATCTCGCGCCGACCCATCTGGGCTGGGACACGCAGCGACAATTTACTCGTCGGTCCAGGGACCCCCCGAGGTCGAAACACCGACATTATCATCCAATTCCTATATATTAAAGGACTGCAGAATAAAGCGATTCGACCGGGAAGTTCCACGTCACTTAGGAAAAAAACCGTTCGATCCCCAATGTATGGATGGTTTCACGGCTTCCGAATACTTCCTTTTAAAAAATATAACTCTGGAAAGACAGACTGTTGAACGTCACTCTCGACACTTGTTCTACCGCACCCACCTCCGTTGAACGCCACCCCTAGCTCTATCAAGCCCGCACCCTCAGTTGATACCTCTTCCTATCTGTTAGTGGTTGCTTCGCTCGATTGAAGCACTGGATCAAGCAGGATACCAGTGTACCATCGCAAGTGACCGTGCTTCCCCCTCGACAGGCTCAGGCGACAGCACAGTCGCCTCTTCCTCTCCATTATCGCCGCTTTGCTCGGTGGAAGCACCAGACGAGCGAGATATTGACGTTCTAGCGCGAGCGCCCGCGCTTCCTCCTCCCCTCCCCTGGCTCCCCACAGTCTACCAGTGTTGGCCTCCTCCGCTTCGACCTGCACCTGCCTCTAATGGGTGTGCCCCTCTCTTTAACATTGATAGAAAAAAGCAAAGAAAGAGAGGATCCTTCACATGTAGGGAGAAGGGCTATTTCTGGGATAATTGCCCAAATTCAGTCGAAATCAAGAAGAGAGGAGCAAAGGCAAGACACTTACAAGTGTCTAGACTTGGGATGATTTTTCAAGAAAAGATGATCCTCCAAGGACTCGTAACCACCACTCTTCATCGCGCTCTTCAGGGTCATCTCACATATGCCTTAAGGCAAGAGGTAAATCAAGTATCACAACCTCTAGTGATGATAGTGATGATGAGTGTGATGGTGAGGGAAAGCCCTCATTAGATGAACTTGAGCATGTCGTTAAGTTTTTTGAGGATGTTTGCACTAAACAAAAGGGTTGAAGCGCCCCAATCCTCTGGGACCAAATGTGATACAATTACTAGTCCCAGGAGGCTAGTAAACACATTTACACATCAGATAGTTCCAGATCTACTTAAACGAGACAAACCTATAAAGGTGGCGATCAACTTTAAGAGTTGGTCCACAACTCGGGACATAACATCAGAGTGGGACTGAAGCAGCCCGATATACGCAGCGAAGCAAATCAGCGGTCCAACAACCACAAGCAAGGTTGGGAACAGGCGTAACTCTTACCCGATCAGCGATCACCTTCTTTGAAAAACAACAAATAAGCAAGGGTGAGTACAAATGTACTCAGTAGCCCACCTTCACCCGCAGAATGGGGAAATCAGATATAATGCATGGAATATGTGGAGCTCAGGATATTTTGCAGAAATAGCAATATTTGATGCAGGGTTATTTTTGTAAAACATTTTGTATTTTTAAAGCGCATCCTCTCCCAAAGGAGCAGGAAGTTTTTTAATATAGAGCAAAATCCCCTGGACTAAACCATCCAAGTATCTCAGCAGTTTCCCACTGGTTTTCATTTTCAAAAACAGCTACTAGACTTCCCGTCCACCATAGCTCATGGATCAACCGCCGAACCTTTTAAAACCACTTTTCAAAAACATTTTTGGAAAATGAAACACTAATTGTCAAATCCATGCCATGACTCATCCATATCCGTGGACGCGAACTATTCGAATAGGTTTTTAAACTCTGCGCAGAGGTGTACACTTTACCCAGTAGTCCGGTTTCTGCAATCTCACCGTCGTGAGATCCGAATGTCGAATCTCTCTCTTTCCTTGCACGTCCTTACCTTAATGATTATACCAGAAGGAGTCAGGCCACCACCATGCCCAAACCAGACAAAACATTCCCCCTCCTTATCCTCCCGGTGCTCCCCAGCCATCATTACCCTGGGTTCGGATCGTACAAGTTCAGATTGAGTGACCGCCCATACAGTCTCGAGTGGTTGTACTTGATAAGAGTATAGGTAAGGAGTGATGACAAACAGGTCCTTAGGCGAGAGGGACAATCTTTCATGCTCACACCTAAACCAGCTGAGCCATCACCTTAGGCCCTCCCCTAAACTAGGGAGTCCCTGATCATCCCGCTCAAAGGTGATAAGGGTGACAACCCTTCATCATACCCATTTTAAAAACATTTTCTTTTAAAAACTCACACCTTTTCTCAAATCATTTGTAACAAATATGTCGAGGAGTATAAATATTGATTGCGGCAAGAGGCTGGGTGGCCATAATAACTTGTCTCAAAATCATATCATGCATAAAATAACAGGCTGAGGGTTGTGGTTGAAAAAGCATAGGTAATTTATGAATCAAAGGGATCCAGTGAGCTTGCCATGCTTATCCGGCGAAAGGGTGAGAGCTCGCGGAACTGGCTTCTGGCTCCATCGCCTGGCGTAGACTTGTAGATCTGGCCTTCACGAGACGACACGAACGCTCCGATAACTATGCAACATGAACAAGCAAACATACAAACCAGCAAGTATATCATCAAATATTTAGTATAGTGGTCAGAATGATGATATATGGATGGGTAGAGTATTGAGCAGAATTTGTGTCATGTGGTGTTGTGATATTACTGGTGGTGGAGCGGTGGTGCTTACCAGGAGGGTGGATTGGAGGCGAAGCAACACTATGCGTGTAGCCGGCAGAGCGGAGTAACTGAGTGGGTGGGGGTCTGCCTTGACTGAGGGTGTAGAGTGTGTGGAGGGGGAGAGGGTAGCTAGGTGTATGTGGTGTAGTACAGTAGAGTTCACTGTTGGTGAGAATAGTGGCGAATGAATCATCTGACTTAGTCTGAACAGGGAAATTATAGGCAAAATATTGGACAAGAGTATTTTGGGAGTTTTCTGGAATATGAACCATGCTTAAGGGATGACATGGTTAGATAGGAAATAATTTGATAAGAATTTAGATACAAGAATTATTGGAATATGAGTTTGGAAGCCTGGTTCGAAGGAATCTCAAAGTTAAGCATGCTCAACTTGGAGAAACCTGGGATGGGCGACCAGACGGGAAGTTCTTACTTGAAGGAAAATCACAGTCACCAGAGTTCATATGACTGGAATATTGGTCTGGCTGGTCTTAGGTGAACTGGACAACATGATGGATGAGCAGTTGAAATTTGGGGAGACCGGATGATCGATGAATAGTAACAGTGAATAATAACGATGAATAGTGACGTCGAAAAAGCAACGATAGATATCATCGATGAATAGTAACGATGATGAATAGTGACTATGAATGAACGATAAACGATGAATATGAACTATGAACGAACGGACGAACGATCGAATGATCGGACGAACGAACGATCGGAATTTCGGCAGCATAACGACTGAACAAAGATTATTTGGACGAATGAACGATGAATAGGGACTATGAACGAACGATGAATAGGAACTATGATGAACAATGAACGATCGGAATTTCGGCAGCATAACGACTGGACAAAAATTATTTGGACGAACGAACGGACGAACGATGAATAGGGACTATGAACGAACGATGAATAGGAACTATGAACGAACGGACGAACGATCGAATGATCGGTCGAACGAACGATCGGAATTTCGGCAGCATAACGACTGAACAAAGATTATTTGGATGAACAAACGGACGAACGATCATACGAACGGACGAACGAACCATGAACGATCGGACGAACGAACAAACAAACTATGAACAGGTGGACGAACGATCGGAGAACGACCGAACGATCCTTGTGCTAGTGTGTGCTTGTGTGGGAGGTGGAGTGGGCGTGGGGGGGGGAGGGAGATAGTTGCCATGAAATGGATTGGGGTGGCTTGAGAGGATGCCCTGGCCCCTCTATTTATAGGCTCGCTGGGGGGTTAGGGGAGAGGATGAGAGGATTAGCGGGAGGATGCGAGGATTAGTGGGAGATAAGCATGGATTTGTCTTGTATAAGTGAGATTAGCTTGTAGAGCTCACTGTATGACACCGGAGGAGTACATATACGTATGAGCATGAGGAAAGTTATGGAGAAAATATTTGTAGGGACTTTAAAAATGATTCTGAAGGTATTTCCCAGGAGGAAAATATTTGGAGAATTATCGGTGGAATATTTGGGCAATATTTCTGGAAAGAATTTGAGGGGGATCACTGGGAAAACATTTGTAGGATATTTTGAGGAGGATTTTGGAGAGAATGTAGACCACTATATTTTATTTGTTGATATCAACTCGCAAACAAACATTTTGAAATGAAATTTGAAATTCATTTTGAATTTAGTGCAAGTTTGAGGAAATTTCAAGATTTGAATTTTTGGGATGCTACAAGGGTCAACTTAAAACTTTGAAAAATAAGTTGCTTAGCTCTCAAAATGATTATAAATGTTTGCTAGAAATTTTTGAAACATTTGCAAATTTGAATTGTGAGCTAACAACTAAAATTGAGCAATTAGAGTATAAAGCTCCATCCTCAACTACTGATGACAGTCTTGTTAAAAAGAGTGAAAAACTGAAGGCTAAGTTAGCTAGCTCTCAGAATAATATTGAAAATTTGCTAGAGAAAATGGAATTTCTCAGCATACACAATAATGAGCTAACTAATAAGCTAGAAAGCATCGGTAGTGCCCAGAAGCATCTATTGTTGAAATTCCTAAAATTATTTTTTAAAAAAGATGTTTCTACTTCTTGCTTAGATTTAATTGATGATTCTAATCCTTGCTGAAAGTCGCCTAGAGGGGAGGGTGAATAGGGCGAATCTGAAATTTATAAACTTAAGCACAACTACAAACCGGGTTAGCGTTAGAAATATAAACGAGTCCGAGAGAGAGGGCCGAAAACAAATCGCAAGGAAATAAAGAGTGAGACACAAGGATTTGTTTTACCGAGGTTCGGTTCTTGCAAACCTACTCCCCGTTGAGGTGGTCACAAAGACCGGGTCTCTTTCAACCCTTTCCCTCTCTCAAACGGTCACTTAGACCGAGTGAGCTTCTCTTCTCAATCAAACGGAACACAAAGTTCCCGCAAGGACCACCACACAATTGGTGTCTCTTGCCTCGATTACAATTGAGTTTGATCACAAGAAAGAATGAGAAAGAAAAGAAGCAATCCAAGCGCAAGAGCTCAAATGAACACAAATGTCGCTCTCTCTAGTCACTATTTGATTTGGAGTGATTCCGGACTTGGGAGAGGATTTGATCTCTTTGGTTGTGTCTAGAATTGAATGCTATAGCCCTTGTAATGTGTTGAGGGTGGAAAACTTGGATGCCATTGAATGTGGGGTGGTTGGGGTATTTATAGCCCCAACCACCAAAAGTGGCCGTTGGGAGGCTGTCTGTCGCATGGCGCACCAGACAGTCCGGTGCGCCAGCCACGTCAGCCGGCCGTTGGGTTCTGACCGTTGGAGCACTGACTGGTGGGGCCTCTGGGCTGTCCGGTGCGCCAACTGCGCGTGCTCTGACTCTGGCGCGCACTGTAGCGCATTGAATGCGGTTGCAGTCGACCATTGCGCGCGAAGTAGTCGTTGCTCCGCTGGCACACCCGACAGTCCGGTGAATTATAGCGGAGCGACCTCCCATTTTCCCGAAGGTGGCAAGTTCAACTTTGAGTTCCCTGGTGCACCGGACACTGTCCGGTGGTGCACTGGACACTGTCCAGTGGCACACCGGACAGTCCGGTGCGCCAGACCAGGGTGCCTTTGGGTTGTCTTTTGCTCTCTTTATTTGAACCCATTCTTGGTCTTTTTATTGGCTTATTGTGAACCTTTGGCACCTGTAAAACTTATAGACTAGAGCAAACTAGTTAGTCCAATTATTTGTGTTGGGCAATTCAACCACCAAAATCAATTAGGAAAAAGGTGTAAGCCTAATTCCCTTTCAATCTCCCCCTTTTTGGTGATTGATGCCAACACAAACCAAAGCAAGTAGAGAAGTGCATAATTGAACTAGTTCGCATAATGTAAGTGCAAAGATTACTTAGATTTAAACCAATAAATATTTTCATAAGATATGCATGGATTGTTTCTTTATTTTTAACATTTTGGACCACGCTTGCACCACATGTTTTGTTTTTGCAAATTCTTTTGTAAATTCTTTTCAAAGTCCTTTTGCAAATAGTCAAAGGTAAATGAATAAGATTTTGAGAAGCATTTTCAAGATTTGAAATTTTCTCCCCCTGTTTCAAATGCTTTTCCTTTGACTAAACAAAACTCCCCCTCAATTAAATCCTCCTCTTAGTGTTCAAGAGGGTTTTAGATACCAATTTGAAATTCTATCAAAATAGGATACCAATTGAAAAATTCATCATTTCAAAACCTTTTCTTAACTTCAAACTTTGAAAATTGGTGGTGGTGCGGTCCTTTTGCTTTGGGCTAATACTTTCTCCCCCTTTGGCATGAATCGCCAAAAACGGATACTTGAGTGAAATATAAGCCCTTTTAACTACTTTCTCTCCCTTTGGTGAGCAAAATATGAGTGAAGATTATACCAAAGTTGGAGAGTTGCTCGGAGCGACGGCGAAGGATGAGTGAGTCAATGGAGTGGAGTGGAAGCCTTTGTCTTCGCCGAAGACTCCAATTCCCTTTCAATCTATGACTTGGGTTGAGATATTCTTGAAAACACATTAGTCATAGCATATAAAAGAGATATGATCAAAGGTATATGAATGAGCTATGTGTGCAAGACATCAAAAGAAATTCCTAGAATCAAGAATATTTAGCTCATGCCTAAGTTTGTTAAAGGTTTGTTCATCTAGTGGCTTGGTAAAGATATCGGCTAATTGTTCCTTGGTGTTAATATATGCAATCTCGATATCTCCCTTTTGTTGGTGATCCCTTAGAAAATGATACCGAATGGCTATGTGTTTAGTGCGGCTATGCTCAACGGGATTATCCGCCATACGGATTACACTCTCATTATCACATAGAAGAGGAACTTTGGTTAATTTGTAACCATAGTCCCTAAGGGTTTGCCTCATCCAAAGTAATTGCGCGCAACAATGGCCTACGGCAATATACTCGGCTTCGGCGGTAGAAAGAGCTACAGAATTTTGCTTCTTTGAAGCCCAAGACACCAGAGACCTTCCCAAGAACTAGCAAGTCCCCGATGTGCTCTTTATATTAATTTTACGCCCCGCCCAATCGACATCCGAATAACCAATTAAATCAAATGTGGATCCGCGAGGGTACCAAAGCCCAAACTTTAGAGTATGAACTAAATATCTCAAGATTCATTTTACGGCCGTAAGGTGAGCTTTCTTAGGGTCGGCTTGGAATCTTGTGAAAGTCGCCTAGAGGGGGGGTGAATAGGGCGAAACTGAAATTTACAAAGTTAATCACAACTACAAGCCGGGTTAGCGTTAGTAATATAAGAACGAGTCCGCGAGAGAGGGTGCAAAACAAATCGCAAGCGAATAAGGAGTGTGACAAGCGGATTTGTTTTACCGAGGTTCGGTTCTCGCAAACCTACTCCCCGTTGAGGTGGTCACAAAGACCGGGTCTCTTTCAACCCTTTCCCTCTCTCAAACGGTCCCTCGGACCGAGTGAGCTTCTTCTTCTCAATCAAACGGGAACAAAACTTCCCCGCAAGGGCCACCACACAATTGGTGCCTCTTGCCTTGGTTACAATTGAGTTGATCGCAAGAAAGAATCAAAGAAGAAAGCAATCCAAGCGCAAGAGCTCGAAAGAACACAAGCAAATCTCTCTCACTAATCACTAAGGCGTTGTGTGGAATTTGGAGAGGATTTGATCACTTGGGTGTGTCTAGAATTGAATGCTAGAGCTCTTGTAAGTAGTTGAAGTAGGAAAACTTGGATGTCTTGAATGTGGGGTGGTTGGGGGTATTTATAACCCCAACCACCAAACTAGCCGTTTGGTGGAGGCTGTCTGTCGCATGGTGCACCGGACAGTGTCCGGTGCGCCAGCCACGTCACCAGGCCGTTGGGTTCCGACTGTTGGAGCTCTGACTGCTGGGCCCGCCTGGATGTCCGGTGGCACACCGGACATGCACTGTAGAGTGTCCGGTGTGCCACTTCGCGCGTGTTTGCCTTCTGAGTGCTTTGGCGCGCATTTAATGCTTCTGCAGGTGACCGTTGGCGCGAAGTTGCCGTTGCTCCGCTGGCTCACCGGACAGTCCGGTGTACACCGGACATGTCCGGTGAATTATAGCGGAGCGAATTCCCGAAGCTGGCGAGTTCCAGAGTCGCTCTCCTCTGGGGCACCGGACACTGTCCGGTGTACACCGGACAGTCCGGTGAATTATAGCGGAGCGCCTCTGGATTTTCCTGAAGGTGAAGAGTTCGTCATGAAGTCCCCTGGTGCATCGGACACTGTCCGGTGGCACACCGGACAGTCCGGTGCGCCAGACCAAGGCTGCCTTCGGTTATCCCTTGCTCTCTTTGTTGAACCCAATTCTTGGTCTTTTTATTGGCTAAGTGTGAACCTTTGGCACATGTATAACTTATACACTAGAACAAACTAGTTAGTCCAATTATTTGTGTTGAGCAATTCAACCACCAAAATCAATTAGGAACTAGGTGTAAGCCTAATTTCCTTTCAATCTCCCCCTTTTTGGTGATTGATGCCAACACAGACCAAAGCAAGTATAGAAGTGCATAATTGAACTAGTTTGCATAATGTAAGTGCAAAGGTTGCTTGGAATTGAGCCAATATAAATACTTAAGATATATGCATGGATTGCTTCTTTATTTTTAACATTTTGGACCACGCTTGCACCACATGTTTTGTTTTTGCAAATTCTTTTGTAAATCCCTTTCAAAGTTCTTTTGCAAATAGTAAAAGGTAAGATGAATAGAATTTTGCAAAGCATTTTCAAGATTTGAAATTTTCTCCCCTTGTTTCAAATGCTTTTCCTTTGACTAAACAAAACTCCCCCTTGATAAATTCCTCCTCTTAGTGTTTAAGAGGGTTTTGAGATATTGATTTTGAAAATGTTACTCTCCCCCTTTTTTGACACAAGGAGATACCAATTTGAAAAATCATACCAATTGAAAACTTCTTTCTAAAATTAGTACCAATTGAGAAAACCAAAATTTTGAAATTGGTGGTGGTGCGGTCCTTTTGCTTTGGGCTCATGCTTTCTCCCCCTTTGGCATGAATCGCCAAAAATGGAATCATTAGAGCCCTTAGAATTACTTTCTCCCCCTTTGGTCATAAATAAATGAATGAAGATTATACCAAAGACGGAGTCCTTCTCCCCCAAAGATGGAGAGTGGCTTGGAGCGACGGCGAAGGGTGAGTTACGGAGTGGAAGCCTTTGTCTTTGCCGAAGACTCCAATTCCCTTTCAATACACCTATGACTTGGTTTGAAATAGACTTGAAAACACATTAGTCATAGCATATGAAAGAGACATGATCAAAGGTATATGAATGAGCTATGTGTGCAATTCAACAAAAGAAGTTCCTAGAATCAAGGATATTTAGCTCATGCCTAAGTTTGTTAAAAGTTTGTTCATCAAGAGGCTTGGTAAAGATATCGGCTAATTGATCTTTATTGTTAATATATGAAATCTCGATATCTCCCTTTTGTTGGTGATCCCTTAAAAAGTGATACCGAATGGCTATGTGCTTAGTGCGGCTATGCTCAACGGGATTATCCGCCATGCGGATTGCACTCTCATTATCACATAGAAGAGGAACTTTGGTTAATTTGTAACCATAGTCCCTAAGGGTTTGCCTCATCCAAAGTAGTTGCGCGCAACAATGGCCTGCGACAATGTACTCGGCTTCGGCGGTAGAAAGAGCTACGGAATTTTGCTTCTTTGGAGCCCAAGACACCAAGGATCTTCCCAAGAACTGGCAAGTCCCCGATGTGCTCTTTCTATTAATTTTACACCCCGCCCAATTGGCATCCGAATAACCAATCAAATCAAATGTGGATCCCCTAGGATACCAAAGCCCAAACTTAGGAGTATAAACTAAATATCTCAAGATTCGTTTTACGGCCGTAAGGTGAGCTTCCTTAGGGTCGGCTTGGAATCTTGCACACATGCATACGGAAAGCATAATATCCGGTCGAGATGCACATAAATATAGCAAAGATCCTATCATCGACCGGTATACCTTTTGATCCACGGACTTACCTTCCGTGTTGAGGTCGAGATGCCCATTGGTTCCCATGGGTGTCTTGATGGGTTTGGCATCCTTCATCCCAAACTTGCTTAGAATATCTTGAGTATACTTTGTTTGGCTTAGGAAGGTGCCTTCTTGGAGTTGCTTCACTTGAAATCCTAAGAAGTACTTCAACTCCCCCATCATAGACATCTCGAATTTTTGTGTCATGATCCTACTAAATTCTTCACATGTAGACTCGTTAGTAGACCCAAATACAATATCATCAACATAAATTTGGCATACAAACAAGTCATTTTCAAGAGTTTTAGTGAATAAAGTAGGATCGGCCTTTCCGACTTTGAATCCATTAGTGATAAGGAAATCTCTAAGGCATTCATACCATGCTCTTGGGGCTTGCTTGAGCCCATATAGCGCCTTAGAGAGTTTATAGACATGATTAGGGTACTCACTATCTTCAAAGCTGGGAGGTTGCTCAACATAGACCTCTTCTTTGATCGGTCCATTGAGGAAGGCACTCTTCACGTCCATTTGATA
This sequence comes from Zea mays, assembly GCF_902167145.1. Taxonomy (NCBI): domain Eukaryota; kingdom Viridiplantae; phylum Streptophyta; class Magnoliopsida; order Poales; family Poaceae; genus Zea; species Zea mays. Next base: position 234,038,097 of record NC_050096.1, on the reverse strand, counting down.
AAGCTTGAAGCCATGGTAAGTAGCATAGGCTAATAATATACGAATTGACTCAAGCCTAGCTACGGGTGCATAGGTTTCACCGAAATCCAAACCTTCGACTTGGGAGTATCCTTTGGCCACAAGTCGAGCTTTGTTCCTTGTCACCACACCATGCTCGTCTTGCTTGTTGCGGAAAACCCACTTGGTTCCTACAACATTTTGATTAGGACGTGGAACCAAATGCCATACCTTGTTGCTAGTGAAGTTGTTGAGCTCCTCTTGCATCGCCACCACCCAATCCGAATCTTGAAGTGCTTCCTCTATCCTGTGTGGCTCAATAGAGGAAACAAAAGAGTAATGCTCACAAAAATGTGCAACACGAGATCTAGTGGTTACCCCCCTATGAATGTCGCCGAGGATGGTGTCGACGGGGTGATCTCGTTGGATTGCTTGGTGGACTCTTGGGTGTGGCGGCCTTGGTTCTTCATCCTCCTTGTCTTGACCATTTGCATCTCTCCCTTGATCATTGTCGTCATCTTGAGGTGGCTCATTTGCTTGATCTTCTCCTTCATGAACTTGAGCCTCATCCTCATTTTGAGTTGGTGGAGATGCTTGCGTGGAGGAGGATGGTTGATCTTGTGCATTTGGAGGCTCTTCGGATTCCTTAGGACACACATCCCCAATGGACATGTTCCTTAGCGTGATGCATGGAGCCTCTTCATCACCTATCTCATCAAGATCAACTTGCTCTACTTGAGAGCCGTTAGTCTCATCAAACACAACGTCACAAGAAACTTCAACTTGTCCAGAGGACTTGTTAAAGACTCTATATGCCCTTGTGTTTGAATCATATCCTAGTAAAAAGCCTTCTACAGTCTTAGGAGCAAATTTAGATTTTCTACCTCTTTTAACAAGTATAAAGCATTTGCTACCAAAGACTCTAAAATATGAAATGTTGGGCTTTTTACCGGTAAGGAGTTCATATGATGTCTTCTTGAGGATTCGGTGTAGATACAACCGGTTGATGGCGTAGCAAGCGGTGTTGACCGCCTCGGCCCAAAACCGATCCGATGTCTTGTACTCATCAAGCATGGTTCTTGCCATGTAAAATAGAGTTCGATTCTTCCTCTCCACTACACCATTTTGTTGTGGGGTGTAGTGAGAAGAGAACTCATGCTTGATGCCCTCCTCCTCAAGGAAGCCTTCTATTTGTGAGTTCTTGAACTTCGTCCCGTTGTCGCTTCTAATTTTCTTGATCCTTAAGCCAAACTCATATTGAGCCCGTCTAAAGAATCCCTTTAAGGTCTCTTGGGTGTGAGACTTTTCCTGCAAAAAGAATACCCAAGTGAAGCGAGAATAATCATCCACAATAACTAGACAGTACTTACTCCCGCCGATGCTTATGTAAGCGATCGGACTGAATAGATCCATGTGTAGGAGCTCCAGTGGCCTGTCGGTCGTTATGATGTTCTTGTGTGGATGGTGAGCACCAACTTGCTTCCCCGCTTGGCATGCGCTACAAATCCTGTCTTTCTCAAAATGAACATTTGTTAATCCTAAAATGTGCTATCCCTTTAGAAGCTTGTGAAGATTCTTCATCCCAACATGGGCTAGTCGGCGGTGCCAGAGCCAACCCATGTTAGTCTTAGCAATTAAGCAAGTGTCGAGTTCAGCTCTATCAAAATCTACCAAGTATAGCTGACCCTCAACACTCCCTTAAATGCTATTGAATCATCACTTCTTCTAAAGACAATGACACCTACATCAGTGAATAAACAGTTGTAGCCCATTTTGCATAATTAGGAAACTGAAAGCAAATTGTAATCTAAAGAATCTACAAGAAAAACATTGGAAATGGAATGGTCAGGTGATATAGCAATTTTACCCAATCCTTTGACCAAACCTTGGTTCCCATCCCCGAATGTGATAGCTCGTTGGGGATCTTGGTTTTTCTCATAGGAGGAGAACATTTTCTTCTCCCCTGTCATGTGGTTTGTGCACCCGCTGTCGATGATCCAACTTGAGCCCCTGGATGCATAAACCTACAAAACATGTTTAGTTCTTGACTTTAGGTACCCAAATGGTTTTGGGTCCTTTGGCATTAAATACAAGAACTTTGGGTACCCAAACACAAGTCTTTGACCCCTTGTGCTTGCCCCCAACATACTTGGCAACTACCTTGCCGGATTTGTTAGTTAAAACATATGATGCATCAAAAGTTTTAAATGAGATGTCATGATCATTTGATGCACTAGGAGTTTTCCTTTTAGGCAACTTAGCACGGGTTGGTTGCCTAGAACTAGATGTCTCACCCTTATACAAAAAAGCATGGTTAGGGCCAGAGTGAGACTTCCTAGAATGAATTCTCCTAATCTTGCTCTCAGGATAACCGGCAGGGTACAAAATGTATCCCTCGTTATCTTGAGGCACGGGAGCCTTGCCCTTAACAAAGTTGGACAATTTCTTAGGAGGTGCATTAAGTTTGACATTGCCTCCCTGTTGGAAGCCAATGCCATCCTTAATGCCAGGGCGTCTCCCTCTATAAAGCATGCTTCTAGCAAATTTAAATTTTTCGTTTTCTAAGTCATGCTCGGCAATTTTAGCATCTAACTTTGCTATATGATCATTTTGTTGTTTAATTAAAGCCATGTGATCATGAATAACATCAATGTTAACATCTCTACATCTAGTGCAAATAGTAGTGTGCTCAACGGTAGATGTAGATGGTTTGCAAGATTTTAATTCTACAACCTTAGCATGCAATATGTCATTTTTACTTCTAAGGTCGGAAATGGTAGCATTGCAAACATCAAAATCTTTAGCCTTAACAAGCAATTTTTCATTTTCATCTCTAAGGCTAGCAAGAGAAATGTTCAATTCTTCAATCTTAGCAAGCAAATCATTATTATCATTTCTAAGATTTGGAATTGAAACATTACAAGCAATAGAATCAACCTTAGCTAACAAATTAGCATTCTCATTTCTAAGGTTGTCTATAGTCTCATGGCAAGTGCTTAGCTCACTAGATAATTTTTCACATTTTTCAACTTCTAGAGCATAAGCATTTTTTACTTTGACATGCTTTTTGTTTTCCTTGATTAGGAAGTCCTCTTGGGAGTCCAAGAGATCATCCTTCTCATGGATGGCACTAATTAATTCATTTAATTTCTCTTTTTGTTGCATGTTTAAGTTGGCAAAAAGAGTACGCAAATTGTCTTCCTCATCACTAGCATTATCATCGATAGAGGATTCATATCTAGTGGAGGATTTAGATTTAACCTTCTTCTTTTTGCCGTCCTTTGCCATGAGGCACTTGTGGCCGACGTTGGGGAAGAGAAGTCCCTTGGTGACGACGATGTTGGCAGCGTCCTCGTCGTCAGAGGAGTCGCTAGAGCTTTCGTCGGAGTCCCACTCGCGACAAACATGGGCATCGCTGCCCTTCTTCTTGTAGTACCTTTTCTTCTCCTTTCTTCTCCCCTTCTTGTCGTCGCCCCTGTCACTGTCACTAGATAGTGGACATTTTGCAATAAAATGACCGGGCTTACCACATTTGTAGCACACTTTCTTGGAGCGGGGTTTGTAGTCTTTCCCCTCCTTTGCTTGAGGATTTGGTGGAAGCTTTTGATAACAAGCGCCATTTCCTCATTGTCGAGCTTGGAGGCGTCGATGGGTGTTCTACTCAGTGTAGACTCCTCCTTCTTCTCCTCCGTCGCCTTGAATGCGACTGGTTGTGCTTCGGATGTGGAGGGGCCGTCAAGCTCGTTGATCTTCCTTGAGCCTTTGATCATAAACTCAAAGCTCACAAAATTCCCGATTACTTCCTCGGGAGTCATTAGTGTATATCTAGGATTGCCACAAATTAATTGTACTTGAGTGGGGTTAAGGAAAATAAGTGATCTTAGAATAACCTTAACCACCTCGTGGTCATCCCATTTCTTGCTCCCGAGGTTGCGCACTTGATTCACCAAGGTTTTGAGCCGGTTGTACATGTCTTGTGGCTCCTCCCCTTGGCGAAGACGGAAGCGACCGAGCTCCCCCTCGATCGTTTCCCGCTTGGTGATCTTGGTGAGTTCATCACCCTCGTGCGCAGTCTTGAGCACGTCCCAAACTTCCTTGGCGCTCTTTAATCCTTGCACCTTATTGTACTCCTCCCTACTTAGAGAGGAGAGGAGTATGGTTGTGGCTTGGGAGTTGAAGTAATCGATTTGGGCCACCTCGTCCTCATCATAATCCTCATCCCCTACAGATGGTACCTGTGCTCCAAACTCAACAACATTCCATATGCTTTTGTGAAGTGAGGTTAGATGAAATTTCATTAAATCACTCCACCTAGCGTAATCTTCACCGTCAAAGGTTGGCGGTTTGCCTAATGGTACGGAAAGTAATGCAGTATGTCTAGAAGTGCGAGGGTAGTGTAAGGGGATCTTACTAAACTTCTTGCGCTCATGGCGCTTAGAAGTTACGGAGGGCGCGTCGGAGCCGGAGGTGGAAGGTGATGAAGTGTCGGTCTCGTAGTAGACCACCTTCCTCATCTTCTTTATCTTGTCGCCACTCCGATGCGACTTGCGGGAAGAAGCTTTCTTCTCCTTCCCCTTTCCCTTTTTGCGGGACTCTTCCAATGAAGCCATCCCGTGGCTTGTAGTGGGCTTTTCGCCGGTCTCCATCTCCTTCTTGGCGTGATCTCCCGACATCACTTCGAGCGGTTAGGCTCTAATGAAGCACCGGGCTCCGATACCAATTGAAAGTCGCCTAGAGGGGGGGGGGGGGTGAATAGGGCAAAACTGAAATTTACAAAGTTAATCACAACTACAAGCCGGGTTAGCGTTAGTAATATAAGAACGAGTCCGCGAGAGAGGGTGCAAAACAAATCGCAAGCGAATAAGGAGTGTGACAAGCGGATTTGTTTTACCGAGGTTCGGTTCTCGCAAACCTACTCCTCGTTGAGGTGGTCACAAAGACCGGGTCTCTTTCAACCCTTTCCCTCTCTCAAACGGTCCCTCGGACCGAGTGAGCTTCTTCTTCTCAATCAAACGGGAACAAAACTTCCCCGCAAGGGCCACCACACAATTGGTGCCTCTTGCCTTGGTTACAATTGAGTTGATCACAAGAAAGAATCAAAGAAGAAAGCAATCCAAGCGCAAGAGCTCGAAAGAACACAAGCAAATCTCTCTCACTAATCACTAAGGCGTTGTGTGGAATTTGGAGAGGATTTGATCACTTGGGTGTGTCTAGAATTGAATGCTAGAGCTCTTGTAAGTAGTTGAAGTAGGAAAACTTGGATGTCTTGAATGTGGGGTGGTTGGGGGTATTTATAACCCCAACCACCAAACTAGCCGTTTGGTGGAGGCTGTCTGTCGCATGGTGCACCAGACAGTCCGGTGCACACCGGACAGTGTCCGGTGCGCCAGCCACGTCACCAGGCCGTTGGGTTCCGACCGTTGGAGCTCTGACTGCTGGGCCTGCCTGGATGTCCGGTGGCACACCGGACATGCACTGTAGAGTGTCCGGTGTGCCACTTCGCGCGTGCCTGCCTTCTGAGCGCTCTGGTGCGCATTTAATGCTTCTGCAGGTGACCATTGGCGCGAAGTAGTCGTTGCTCCGCTGGCTCACCGGACAGTCCGGTGTACACCGGACATGTCCGGTGAATTATAGCGGAGCGAATTCCCGAAGCTGGCGAGTTCCAGAGTCGCTCTCCTCTGGGGCACCGGACACTGTCCGGTGTACACCAGACAGTCCTGTGAATTATAGCGGAGCGCCTTTGGATTTTCCTGAAGGTGAAGAGTTCATCATGAAGTCCCCTGGTGCACCGGACACTGTCCGGTGGTGCACCGGACACTGTCCGGTGGCACACCGGACAGTCCGGTGCGCCAGACCAGGGCTGCCTTCGGTTATCCCTTGCTCTCTTTGTTGAACCCAATTCTTGGTCTTTTTATTGGCTAAGTGTGAACCTTTGGCACCTGTATAACTTATACACTAGAGCAAACTAGTTAGTCCAATTATTTGTGTTGAGCAATTCAACCACCAAAATCAATTAGGAACTAGGTGTAAGCCTAATTCCCTTTCATCTTGCACACATGCATACGGAGAGCATAATGTCCGGTCGAGATGCACATAAATAGAGTAGAGAACCTATCATCGACCGCTATACCTTTTGATCGACGGATTTACCTCCCGTGTCGAGGTCGAGATGCCCATTGGTTCCCATGGGTATCTTGATGGGCTTGGCATCCTTCATCCCAAACTTGTTTAGAATGTCTTGAATGTACTTCGTTTGGCTAATGAAGGTGCCCTCTTGAAGTTGCTTCACTTGAAATCCCAAGAAGTTCTTCAACTCCCCCATCATAGACATCTCGAATTTGTGTGTCATGATCCTACTAAATTCCTCACATGTAGATTCGTTAGTAGACCCAAATATAATATCATCAACATAAATTTGGCATACAAACAAATCATTGTCAAGAGTTTTAGTAAATAAAGTAGGATCGGCCTTTCCGACTTTGAAGCCATTAGTGATAAGAAAATCTCTTAGGCATTCATACCATGCTCTTGGGGCTTGCTTGAGCCCATAAAGCGCCTTAGAGAGTTTATATACGTGATTAGGATACTCACTATCTTCAAAGCCGGGAGGTTGCTCAACATAGACCTCTTCCTTGATAGGTCCATTGAGGAAGGCACTTTTCACGTCTATTTGATAAAGCTTAAAGCCATGGTAAGTATCATAGGCAAGTAAAATGTGAATTGATTCTAGCCTAGCTACGGGTGCATAGGTTTCACCGAAATCCAAACCTACGACTTGTGAATACCCCTTGGCCACAAGTCGGGCTTCGTTCCTTGTCACCACACCATGCTCATCTTGTTTGTTGCAGAAGACCCATTTGGTTCCTACAACATTTTGGTTAGGACGTGGAACTAAATGCCATACCTCATTCCTAGTGAAGTTGTTGAGCTCCTCTTGCATCACCACCACCCAATCCGAATCTTGTAGTGCTTCCTCTACCCTGTGTGGCTCAATAGAGGAAACAAAAGAGTAATGTTCATAAAAATGAGCAACACGAGATCGAGTAGTTACCCTCTTTTGAATGTCGCCGAGGATGGTGTTCACGGGGTGATCTCGTTGAATTGCTTGGTGGACTCTTGGGTGTGGCGGCCTTGGAACTTGTTCATCTTCCCCATCTTGATCATGGGCATCTCCCCCTTGATCATTGCTCTCCTCTTGATGTGGCTCAACATCTTGATCTTCTCCTTCATCATTTTGAGCCCCATCCTCATCTTGAGTTGGTGGAGATGCTTGTGTGGAGGAAGATGGTTGATCTTGTACATTTGGAGACTCTTCGTATTCCTTAGGACACACATCCCCAATGGACATGTTCCTTAGCGCGACGCATGGAGCCTCTTCATCACCTAGCTCATCAAGATCAACTTGCTCTATTTGAGAGCCGTTAGTTTCATCAAACACAATGTCACAAGAAACTTCAACTAGCCCGGAGGACTTGTTAAAGACTCTATATGCCCTTGTGTTTGAATCATATCCTAGTAAAAAGCCTTCTCAGCCTTAGGAGCAAATTTGGATTTTCTATCTCTTTTAACAAGAATAAAGCATTTGCTACCAAAGACTCTAAAATATGAAAAATTGGGCTTTTTACTGGTTAGGAGTTCGTATGATGTCTTCTTGAGGATTCGGTGTAGATACAACCGGTTGATGGCGTAGCAAGCGGTGTTGACCGCCTCCGCCCAAAACCGATCCGAAGTTTTGTACTCATCAAGCATGGTCCTTGCCATGTCCAAAAGAGTTCTATTCTTCCTCTCCACTACACCATTTTGTTGTGGGGTGTAGGGAGAAGAGAACTCATGCTTGATGCCCTCCTCCTCAAGGAAGCCTTCAATTTGAGAGTTCTTGAACTCCGTCCCGTTGTCGCTTCTAATCTTTTTGATCCTTAAGCCGAACTCATTTTGAGCCTGTCTCAAGAATCCCTTTAAGGTTTCTTGGGTATGAGATTTTTCCTGCAAAAAGAACACCCAAGTGAAGCGAGAATAGTCATCCACAATAACTAGACAGTACTTACTCCCGCCGATGCTTATGTAAGCAATCGGACCGAATAGATCCATGTGTAGGAGCTCGAGTGGCCTGTCAGTCGTCATGATGGTCTTGTGAGGATGATGAACACCAACTTGCTTCCCTGCCTGACATGCGCTACAAATCCTGTCTTTCTCAAAATGAACATTTGTTAGTCCCAAAATGTGTTCTCCTTTTAGAAGCTTGTGAAGATTCTTCATTCCAACATGTGCTAGTGGCGATGCCAGAGCGAGCCCATGTTAGTCTTAGCAATTAAGCAAGTGTCGAGTTCAGCTCTATCAAAATCTACCAAGTATAGCTGACCCTCTAACACTCCCTTAAATGCTACTGAATCATCACTTCTTCTAAAGACAGTAACACCTATATCCGTAAAAAGACAATTGTAACCCATTTTACACAATTGTGAAACTGAAAGCAAGTTATAATCTAAAGAGTCTACAAGAAAAACATTTGAAATGGAATGGTCAGGAGATATAACAATTTTACTCAATCCTTTGACCAAACCTTGATTTCCATCCCCGAATGTGATAGCTCGTTGGGGATCTTGATTTTTCTCGTAGGAGGAGAACATCTTCTTCTCCCCTGTCATGTGGTTTGTGCACCCGCTATCAATGATCCAACTTGAGCCCCGGATGCATAAACCTACAAAACAAATTTAGTTCTTGATTTTAGGTACCCAAATGGTTTTGGGTCCTTTGGCATTAGATACAAGAACTTTGGGTACCCAAACACAAGTCCTTGACCCCTTGTGCTTGCCCCCAACATACTTGGCAACTACCTTGCCGGATTTGTTAGTTGAAACATAGGATGCATCAAAAGTCTTAAATGCAATGTTAGAATCATTTGATGCAATAAGAGTTTTATTCTTAGGCAATTTAGCACGGGTTGATTGCCTAGAACTAGATGTCTCACCCTTATACATAAAAGCATGATTAGGGCTAGAGTGAGACTTCTTAGAATGAATTCTCCTAATTTTGCTCTCGGGATAACCGGCAGGGTACAAAATGTAACCCTCGTTATCCTGAGGCATGGGAGCCTTGCCCTTAACAAAGTTAGACAATCTTTTAGCAGGGGCATTAAGTTTGACATTGTCCCCCTTTTGGAAGCCAAGGCCATCCTTGATGCCAGGGCGTCTCCCACTATAGAGCATGCTTCTAGCAAATTTAAATTTTTCATTTTCTAAGTCATGCTCATTAATCTTAGCATTAAGTTGAGCTATGTGATCATTTTGTTTCTTAATTAATGCTAGGTGATCATGAATAGCAACAACATTAATATCTCTACATCTAGTACAAATGGAGACATGCTCAACAGTAGATGTAGAGGGTTTGCAAGATTTTAGTTCAACAATCTTAGCATGTAAAATGCCATTTTTCACTTCTAAGATTGGAAATTGTAACATTGCAAACATCTAAGTCTTTAGCCTTAGCAATTAATTTTTCATTTTCAATTCTAAGGCTAGCAAGTGAATCATTCAATTTTTCAATTCTAGCAAGCAAATTTACATTATCATCTCTAAGAATGGAAATTGAATCATCATATACATTTGAATCAACCTTAGCTATTAAACTAGCATTCTCATTTCTACGGTTGATAATAATATCATGGCACTTGCTTAGCTCACTAGATAATCTTTCACATTTTTCTACTTCTAGAGCATAAGCATCCTTAACCTTAACATGCTTCTTGTTTTCTTTAATAAGGAAGTCCTCTTGAGAGTCCAAGAGTTCATCCTTCTCATGAATAGAACTAATTAATTCATTTAATTTTTCCTTTTGTTGCATGTTTAGGTTGGCAAAAAGGGTGCGCAAATTATCCTCCTCATCACAAGAGTTATCCTCATCACTAGAGGTTTCATATTTAGTGGAGGATTTTGATTTTACCTTCTTCCTTTTGCCGTCCTTTGCCATGAGGCACTTGTGGCCGACGTTGGGGAAGAGGAGTCCCTTGGTGACGGCGATGTTGGCGGCGTCCTCGTCGGAGGAGGAGTCGGAGGAGCTCTCATCAGAGTCCCACTCGCGACACACATGGGCATCGCCGCCCTTTTTCTTGTAATATCTCTTCTTTTCTCTCCTCTTTCCCTTCTTGTCGTCGCCCCTGTCACTATCACTAGATAATGGACATTTAGCAATGAAATGACCGGGCTTACCACACTTGTAGCACACTTTCTTGGAGCGGGATTTGTAGTCCTTCCCCCTCCTTTGCTTGAGGATTTGGCGAAAGCTTTTGATGATGAGCGCCATCTCCTCATTGCCGAGCTTAGAGGCGTCGATGGGTTGTCTACTTGATGTAGACTCCTCCTTTTTCTCCTCCGTTGCCTTGAATGCGACCGGTTGTGCTTCGGACGTGGAGGGGCCATCTAGCTCGATGATTTTCTTTAAGCCTTTGATCATCAACTCAAAGCTCACAAAGTTTCCTATTACTTCCTCGGGAGACATTAGTGTATATCTAGGATTACCATGAATTAATTGAACTTGCGTAGGATTAAGAAAAACGAGAGATCTTAGAATAATCTTGACCATCTCATGGTCATCCCATTTGGTGCTCCCGAGGTTGCGCACTTGGTTCACCAAGGTCTTCAAGCGGTTGTACATGTCTTGTGGCTCCTCCCCTTGGCGAAGCCGGAAGCGACCGAGCTCCCCCTCGATCGTCTCCCGCTTGGTGATTTTGGTCACCTCATCTCCTTCGTGCGCGGTCTTGAGCACGTCCCAAATCTCCTTGGCGCTTTTTAACCCTTGCACCTTGTTATACTCCTCTCGACTTAGAGAGGCGAGGAGTATAATGGTGGCTTGAGAGTTGAAGTGTCGGATTTGGGCGACCTCGTCCGAATCATAGTCTTCATCCCCCGGTGATGGTACCTGTACTCCAATCTCAACAACATCCCAAATGCTAGTGTGGAGTGAGGTTAGATGATGCCTCATTTTATCACTCCACATATTATAATCTTCACCATCAAACATGGGTGGTTTGCCTAATGGGACAGAAAGTAATGGAGTACGTTTTGGAATGCGAGGGTAGCGTAGGGGAATCTTACTAAACTTCTTACGCTCGTGGCGCTTAGAAGTTATGGACGATGTGTCGGAGCCAGAGGTGGATGGCGACGAAGAGTCGGTCTCGTAGTAGACCACCTTCATCATCATCTTCTTCTTGTCACCGCTCCGACGCGACTTGTCGTGTGAAGGGGATCCCTTCACCTTGTTGGCGGACTCCCCGGATGGAGCCTTCCCATGGCTTGTGGCGGGCTTCTCGCCGGTCCCGATCTCCCTTTTGGCGGATGCTCCCGACATCACTTCGAGCGGTTAGGCTCTAATGAAGCACCGGGCTTTGATACCAATTGAAAGTCGCCTAGAGGGAGGGGGTGAATAGGGCGAATCTGAAATTTATAAACTTAAGCACAACTACAAACCGGGTTAGCGTTAGAAATATAAATGAGTCCGAGAGAGAGGGCCAAAAACAAATTGCAAGCAAATAAAGAGTGAGACACAAGGATTTGTTTTACCGAGGTTCGGTTCTTGCAAACCTACTCCCCGTTGAGGTGGTCACAAAGACCGGGTCTCTTTCAACCCTTTCCCTCTCTCAAACGGTCACTTAGACCGAGTGAGCTTCTCTTCTCAATCAAACGGAACACAAAGTTCCCGCAAGGACCACCACACAATTGGTGTCTCTTGCCTCGATTACAATTGAGTTTGATCACAAGAAAGAATGAGAAAGAAAAGAAGCAATCCAAGCACAAGAGCTCAAATGAACACAAATGTCGCTCTCTCTAGTCACTATTTGATTTGGAGTGATTCCGGACTTGGGAGAGGATTTGATCTCTTTGGTTGTGTCTAGAATTGAATGTTATAGCTCTTGTAATGTGTTGAGGGTGGAAAACTTGGATGCCATTGAATGTGGGGTGGTTGGGGTATTTATAGCCCCAACCACCAAAAGTGGTCGTTGGAAGGCTGTCTGTCGCATGGCGCACCGGACAGTCTGGTGCGCCAGCCACGTCAGCTGGCCGTTGGGTTCTGACCGTTGGAGCACTGACTGGTGGGGCCTCTGGGCTGTCCGGTGGTGCACCAGACTGGTCCTGTAGACTGTCCGGTGCGCCAACTGCGCGTGCTCTGACTCTGGCGCGCACTATAGCGCATTGAATGCGGTTGCAGTTGACCGTTGCGCGCGAAGTAGCCGTTGCTCCGCTGGCACTCCGGACAGTCCGGTGAATTATAGCGGAGCGACCTCCCATTTTCCCGAAGGTGGCAAGTTCAGCTTCGAGTTCCCTGGTGCACCGGACATTGTCCGGTGCGCCAGACCAGGGTGCCTTTGGGTTGTCTTTTGCTCTCTTTATTTGAACCCATTCTTGGTCTTTTTATTGGCTTATTGTGAACCTTTGGCACCTGTAAAACTTATAGACTAGAGCAAACTAGTTAGTCCAATTATTTGTGTTGGGCAATTCAACCACCAAAATCAATTAGAAAAAAGGTGTAAGCCTAATTCCCTTTCACTTGCAATCAAGTTGTTGTAAAGAATGTTGTTATAGAAACATGTTTCGATGAGGTTGCTTTGGAAAATGAGTTGTTGAAGCAAGAAGTGGCTCACCTTGGTAAGGCCTTTTATGACAAGAAAGGCAAAGCCAAACAAACTCAACCTCCTCAGGTGCTGGTGTGAACAAGCCTGTAGAGAGAGAAATTGTGGTTTGCTAGCTCTATCACAAAGAAGGCCACAAGTCTTACCAATGCAATACGAAGATCGGGGTGAAACAAAAGAAAAATGCAACAAGCAAAGTCTCCAACACATATATCAACAAGGTGGAAAAGGCGGCTACACCATATTTGATCAAGAAAAAGAATGACGTGGTGATAGCCATCAAGGGCAACAAGCAAGCCAACAAAGGAATGGGGCCAAACGCATCTGGGTGCCAAAGGAGATTATCTCAACCATGAAAAGCACCAAGAAGGTTTGGGTCCCAAGAGGGAAGTGATAAGTCCGAAGGAATTCGGGGAATTTGAAGACTTGGCAAAATTAGAATGTATATCATGTGATGCTTCACATCGGATCAAGACTATTGCCAAGTAGGTTAGTAAAAACTTTGGACCCAAATTCCCCACCCATGACTAAGGTAACTAGATTTATTACATTTCTTTGTTTTTAGATATGCATATCTACTTTCATGTATCTAGTTTTTACCTTACATACCTAGTTTTACATGTGGTATTTACTTTTGATTAAAGTTGCATGCATACTAGGTCAATCATATGGTAGGGATGCTCGTCTTCAATTCATATTATTGAGCAAACCTACATGGTTCAAAATGTGTAGTTAAGCAAGGCACATAACTTATTTAAAATTCCTAGATAGGTGCACATTTATTTTGCTTCCAAATTTATATCCTTCAAGTGGTGCCATTTTAACTTATATGTGCCAAAGCTTGGATTATAGATATTTTGCCCCTCTTGATCTCAAAATCAAAGTACATGTCTCCTACAATTATTCAAAACTTGTATGCACACCTTTAGGAGAGATTACTCTATAATCTAAGTCTTTGAGACCAATACTTGTTTTGAAGTCTATTATATGTGTAGTAGTCTCATTGAAAGAAAATGGAGTCCCCGGAGAAAGGCAATATGCTCCCACTACAAATCTCTAAGTGCTTTCAAGTTCCGCAAGTGGTTTCATTCCACAATCAGTATCACTTACATGTCTTCTCCAAATTTAGTCGTTGGCATCCTTCACATCCTCACGTAGTTCGTCCTAGTGCTCCATATGCAGCATCTTTGCGGTATCCACATGTATAGGGAGGAAGCCTCGCGTATCGAACTGCTAGGTTCGCGACGGTGGCTAGGCGAGGGTGAGAGGGGCACGACTGCTGGTTTTAGGTGGCAAGTTAAGTTAACCCTAACCGTGCCCCCGCCTCTTATTATATAGGTGTTCTGATGGGCTTCTAACTCCGAGGCTCATCAGCAACCCTAAACCCAGTCTAATTCAGATCCAATCTGAATTAGGATTCCTTTCCGTTAAGTGTGTGACCCTATAGGTTCAACTGCACATAGACATGGCATGAGTAATCTTTCTTGGCCGAATAATTGACAGCGGACTCTAGCAAGACATGTCAACTCCTATGCACACGTAAAGATCATATTAGACAAACCATTGCAACATTACATACATATTGTTCCCTTTGTCTCACGATATTTGGTCTAGCTTTAACCTGACCTCTCTTTCTTGATACTGTGAATTGGAATCCTTTCAATGGTTAACACTTAACCCTAGCACGACCATGCAGTTCTTAATCCAATCACTCGAGGGGCGTAGATATCTCTCTCTCAAGAAGATAGGGATAAATTCCATCTTGACTGACCATGCCTCATAGCATGCTTCTTGACAAACCTAAGTCTACCTTTATAACTACCTAGTTACGAAGTAGCGTTTGATAGTCACTAAGTAGGTCAATTCACATGTTGATAACATGTGACAATCTCAGGTCTAAGGACACAATGTACATGTTGCAAAAAGAGAACTATACTACAATATCTCACATTGGGTCGGTCCAGCCTCATGTCATACATGCACCCACATTATTAGTAGACATCTCCATGTCCATAACTTGTGAATTGTAGTCATCAACTAATACATGTGCTAGTCATTGACTCTGACCATGGACACCATTTAGAATAACCATATAGGTAAAAAATCTCACAAACAATTTACATAATTGCTAATAAATAAAAGGTGCCTTTCACGGATATTCAATTAAGCAATATATATGTATTTATATTATGGATACAAAGAAATATGCTCATCTCTATGATTATATCTAGAGCATATTTCTAACAGCCATAACCCGACTGGTCGCCTCGTCGTAGCCCTCTAGCCGTCCTCCAACCCGTCATCTGAAACATCTTGAGAAAGAACGACAAAGTCATGAAGACAAAACCTAGGGCAGAGCTCCAAGACGATCAAGGCTACGACTGCCCCTCGATGAACGCTAAAATCTACAATATCCCAAGTGCAGTATAAGCGCTCCACGAGGGATGAACCATGACCCCCAACAAAATCCATGACTTGGTTTGCCCAGTGACGAACCTTCTCCAGCTTAGCCTCCAAGACTCAAAAACACACACCGACAAAGGATGTGGGAGGCATAAAAAGGGAACGATATCGTAGTCGTCAGACTTAGCAAGCTGTTCTCGAAGAAGGCCTACCTCGGCATCAGTCGTGTCTAGGGCCGATTGGGAGGTAGCAAGACTCTCCTCGAACTTGAAGGAATACATGGGAGGATCCCACAGGACTGACCACAACGATCTGATAGGAGGGGACACGTCCCAGCCCCCATGAACGCTAGATGCTACACTATACAAGAAATGAGATATTATAAGGCTTCAAAGAAAATATAAATAAACCTCAAGACTGAAAGCCTTACTTCGACCCAGCACGACACGACCTCTTCCTCGATGAAGATCCAACGAATGATCGACTGCATGGATCCATCCCAGGGGGAATCGAGAGGAAAAAGGAACAGTGTGGCAACCGATGACCCCCTCCCACACTTATAAATAATAGAAGAATGCAGTGTTGGTTCTAGGCCTAGGCGGGAGGGGCGACCACCTAGGCCCCAAGCATTGAGAGGGACAAAAATATATGTTTTTATAAGTTTTTATATAATCATGATATGCAAAATTTTTATAAAAAATTATATATATTTTTGTTAGTGAATTTTAAGTCTTGCAACTATTCCTCAAGTTTTGATGCCTGTAATTGAGATTCTTAATTTTATTACAGTTATAGATTGCTATCCAAATTTATCTGTATTGCATATGATTTTTTGACCAAGTTTTCTCAAAGTTAAAATTAATGAGAAGTTATTTAAGGTCAACTATGTCACAAGAAAGATTGAATGGCTTATCTACATATTCTACCGAGAAGGATATGTTGAAAAATGTTGATCTAAACATTATCCTCATAGATTTCGCTTTTAAAAATATGCTCGACAGAGTTATTTTTAAGAGATATTAGATCTATATGTAATCTAAAATGTAATTTAGAATACTCTAAATTTTATTCTCACTTAAGATATTCGTAATAATTTACAATTAATTTATTGTTTTTATTTTCACTCTATTTTATTACAATTATTGGCAACAAAAAAATTTAGAGGCCTAAACATCGAGGTTGGCCTATGGCCCTTCAAAATCGAGAGTCGGCCATGGAAGAATGTGATGCCCCTCGGTAAGGAGGGATCAACGCAAAGATGCCTCCTCGACTTTTGGGAAGATTAAAACTATGATCAGTTTCCGAAGAATAGACAGCTCCTTAGGGCTATCCAAAGGTGATGGTTTGAAACCCAAGGCACATAGAGACGATTGTCAAATATCAACCAACCCATCGTAAAAAGAAGCCATGAAAGGGAGACACACTCTTCTCAAGGGCTCGGGGGCCACTGTCGGGATGGCCACGAGTTAGAGGGAAGATAGCGAGGAGCCCTCCCAAGTGAATCTGCCCCCGGTTGATCCATGTGCACCGCACCTGGGGTCAGGTGAGGAGAAGCCTCGCAAGGGGGTTAGACAAATCGTCAGGGAACAACTTGAGTTAATTGGTGTGTGACCGAAAGACTGCTCTCATCATCAATGTCGTGCACGCCACATTAACTACGTCTGGCACCGAGCCACATTGTGGATAAGAGTTGGTCCATATCCCACTCATGACCTACGAGTTCTAGGCATGAGACCCACTTATGACCTACAGGCCCTAGGCCTGATTTTTGACCAAGTTTTCGCAAAGTTAAAATTGTTGAGAAGTTATTTAAGGTCAACTATGTCACAAAAAAGATTAAATGACTTATCTACATATTCTACCGAGAAGGATACGTTAAAAATGTTGATCTAAACATTATCCTCATAGATTTTGCTTTTAAAAATATGCTCGACAGAGTTATTTTTTAAGAGATATTAGATCTATATGTAATCTAAAATTATAATTTAGAATACTCTAAATTTTATTCTCACTTAAGATATTTGTAATAATTTACAATTAATTTATTATTATTATTTTCACTCTATTTTATTACAATTATTGGCAACAAAAAATTAGAGGCCTAAACATCGAGGTTGGCCTAGGGCCCTTCAAAATCAAGAGTCGACCCTGGAAGAATGCGATGCTCCTCAGTAAGGAGGGATCAACACAAAGATGCCTCCTCGACTTTTGGTAAGATTAAAACTATGATCAGTTTCTGAAGAATAGACAGCTCCTCAGGGCTATCCAAAGGTGATGGTTCGAAACCCAAGGCACATAGAGATGATTGCCAAATATCAACCAACCCATCGTAAAAAGAAGCCATGAAAGGGAGACACACTCTTCTCAAGGGCTCGGGGGCCACTGTCGGGGATGGCCACGAGTTAGACGGAAGATAGGGAGGAGCCCGCCCAAGTGAATCTGCCCCCGGTTGATCCATGTGCACCACACTTGGGGCCAGGTGAGTAGAAGCCTGGCAAGGGGGTTAGACAAATCGTCAGGGAACAACTTGAGTGAATTGGTGTGTGACCGAAAGACTGCTCTCATCATCAATGTCGTGCACGCCGCATTAACTACGTCTAGCACCGAGCCACATTATGGGTAAGAGTTGGTCCATATCCCACTCATGACCTACGAGTTCTAGGCATGAGACCCACTTATGACCTACAGGCCCTAGGCCTGAGTCCTTCGATGCCCTACGAAGCATGCAAGACGTCGAAGGGAAGCCAGAGGTCATGCTATGAAGACCTAGGGTCAGTGCAGGTAGAGGTGCACAAAAGGGGTAATAATGATGCCGGGACTCCCATCGTCGGCACGCTTCACCAGTAGTCTTGAAGAGGCATGACCAGAAATTTATATGAGGACAAATAATAACACGCGGGGAGGCTTTTACCAAGGAAGAACTATTTCATTTTATGCTAAGGCAACGATCCCTTCTAACCAAAGACATATGTGATCAGCCCCCTGTTTGATCCTTCTCTCTCACACCTACTTATAACCCCTACTATGAGTAATTAGGTACCAATAGCGCACGCCACCGAAGACTGGAAGTAGGGACGTTCAGCCCAAAGCAGTATAAATCTTGCGCCCAGTGAGCACACCATCCGGATCCAAAATAGACATATACAAATTTACTCGTTGGTGCTAGTTAACACCGGCAATAGTGTCATCATCGGCACTAGAAACTTTCTCATATGACTCATCACCTTATTTAGTTACTTCCACTGTCTTTCTCTTTTCCAAAGTCTCAACTTGCGACACAAGAGTGCCACTTGCTGATCCGTGCATAACCTCGGTGTTGGAAGCTTCTTCACCCTTCTGAAGTGCCTCTAAAGATGTTGGCATTGCCAACCTAGCTATCATCATAATCCTAGCCATTCTAAGGTCTCCAAGAAGTGCGAGTTTATGAAGTTAGCAATGAGTAACAAGACCAAATGAGTATTAGAGTAAGAGAATTTAATGGCAGCAGGTTGGTGGTTGCAGTAAATGCTGTGCTTGTCACCAGGGACCGACTAAGTAATATAAGCAAAAAAGGCACAGAAACCGAGTAGCCGCACGAGGGCGACTCGCTGTCATGTGAACCACTGTCGCAGATTTTGCGTCACTTGTTTGGCGGAACACATATTTATAATCTCGTTTTCAATAACGCGCTTAGGGAGGAAGTTTTTTTGGACCTTCGGCACAAGACATCCCTTCGTTCATTTTGCGGTCTGAACCCATTATAGAAAACTAACTAATACTACGAGGGGCTACTGCTGGGGGTATGTCTTTGTCAAAGGTCCTCAAGCTAATGAATCTCAGTTGCTTTATGGTTTGTTTTAGGAGTAACTAAATGATCTTCATCACAATGACCTCGAGAGGCCCAGAATGATTCTAGTCCTCAAACTAATAGCTTCGGAGTCAACGTTTAGCCAAAACACCTTGTGACACCTGGAGCAGGTGGCAAGGAAACAAATGAGGAATGCTCCATGTGGCAAGGAAACGAATGAGGAATCAAGCAACGTGTTCATCACATCACTAAGAAGAAAATACAACAATTCCCTCGACAAACTATGTACTTCATATGCATAGTGTCTGTGGTTGTAATTGTAACTTTATATGAAGCTATGTATCATGCTCCCTCTATAAATAGAGGTACGGTGTCCATGCACGAGAATGTGATTCTTCTCGGAGATATGGGACATATGTTTCCTCATGAACCCGAAGTTGTAAAATGTAGATGTATGTATCATCTTGGAACATTCCGAAGCTAGTCCTATAACATCATTTACTTAATAAAAGATGAAGGATGGATATGAATTAAATTTGAGTTTTACTATTTCGCATTTAGACCCAGAAAGCAGAGGCTTCGGAAAATGTCTGAAGACAAGGCCGAAGGAGCTCGGAACGAAGTCAAAAGACTCCTCAGTGCAGGAGTTATCAGAGAAGTAAAGTACCCAGAGTGGCTAGCTAACACTGTTATGGTAAAAAAGGCCAATGGCAAATGGCGAATGTGTATCGACTTTACGGATCTCAACAAGGCCTGTCCGAAGGACGAATTCCCATTGCCAAGGATAGACTCCTTAGTTGATGCAGCAGCTTCGTCAGAGCTTATGAGTCTTCTAGATTGTTATTCAGGCTATCATCAAATTAGGATGAAGAAGGAGGATGAGCCGAAGACCAGTTTCATAACCCCCAGTGGAACATATTGTTACCTTCGGATGCCCGAGGGGCTCAAGAACGCTGGAGGAAGTTTCAGCCGAATGACTGCGAAGGTTCTTCAGTCTCAGATAGGCAAAAATGTGCTAACTTATGTTGATGATATCATTGTAAAAAGCACGAAACAAGAAAATCACATTGCTGATTTGCAGGAGACCTTCGCCAGTTTTAGACAAGCTGGTCTGAAGCTGAATCCAAAAAAATGTGTCTTTGGAGTAAAGAAGGGGAAATTTCTTGGATGTTTGGTTTCAACAAAGGGAATTGAAGCTAATCCAAGTAAAATTGAAGCTATACTTCGAATGGAGCCACCAAATACAAAAAAGGGGGCCCAAAGACTGACGGGGAGGCTGGCATCTCTCAATGGATTCATATCCAGATCAGCAGAGAGAAATTTACCATTCTTCGAAGTGCTGAAATCAGCCGAAGTCTTTCAATGGGGACCAAGCCAACAAAAATCCTTCGAGGAACTGAAGCAATATTTGATAGATTTAACAACATTAACTCCACCAACACCAGGGGCTCCTTTGTTATTATATGTGGCAGCTTCGCACTCAGCGGTAAATGCAGCACTTGTCCAGGAGAAGCTTGATGGCCAAGTCAAGAAGCAGGTCCCAGTATATTTTGTATCTGAGGTTCTTAGTTTATCGAAGAAAAACTATACAGAATTGGAGAAGGTGTTATATGCTGTTTTGATGGCATCCAGGAAGCTTCGGCATTACTTTCAAGCATACAATATTGTTGTTCCTTCTTCGCAACCGCTGAAGGATATTATGAGAAATAGAGAAGCTACTGGACGGATTGGAAAATGGGCTGCAGAGCTCAATGAATTTTGCATTGATTATGTGCATAGATCTTCGATCCAGTCTCAAGCGTTGGCAGATTTCATTGCTGACTGGACGCCAGGGGCTCAGGATGAAGAAACAAATAAAGATGCCGAAGTATGGACAGTGTTTTGCGATGGGTCTTGGGGAACCTTCGGAGCAGGAGCAGCCGCTGTGTTGGTCTCACCATCCAAAGTTAAAACTTGTTATGCGGCAAGACTCGATTTTAGTTGTACAAACAATATTACTGAGTACGAAGCCCTGCTTTTGGGCCTTCGGAAGTTAAAAGCAATGGGAATCAGAAGGGCCATTCTTAAAACTGATTCCCAGGTTGTTTCGGGTCATATCGACAAGAGTTGTAAGGCTAAAGATCCGAAGCTTGAAAAATATCTAGACACGGTCCG
Source organism: Zea mays (assembly GCF_902167145.1). Taxonomy (NCBI): domain Eukaryota; kingdom Viridiplantae; phylum Streptophyta; class Magnoliopsida; order Poales; family Poaceae; genus Zea; species Zea mays. Next base: position 234,017,134 of record NC_050096.1, on the reverse strand, counting down.
AAGGATTGAAGCTTCCTTCGAAGGATTTTCTGTCAAAAATATCCCACGAGGACAAAATGAGCATGCTGATTTGCTAGCTAAGTCAGCAGCACAGGGGCTGCCCTTACCTTCGGATGTGTTCTTCAAAACAATAAAGGCACCTTCAGTGGAACTTCTTGAAAGAGCAGTCCTCAATATATCTCCTGTTTATAGCGAAGACTGGAGAACTGAGATCATCTCTTACCTTCAGGGTAACTTCCTTTCAGATGACGAAACTTATAACAGGAGGATAGAGGCAAGAGCTCGTCCATATGTCATGATAAAAGGGGAGTTGTACAAACATGGAGTTTGTGCTCCATTACTCAAGTGTTTATCTAGAGCCGAAGGCATAGAATTGATGACAGAAATACATGCAGGCCTGTGTGGATCTCACATTGGGTCTAGGCCGTTACTTGGAAAAGTTTTCCGTCAAGGGTTTTATTGGCCGAAGGCAGCTTCGGATGCAGCGGAATTAGTTCAAAAGTGCGAAGGTTGTCAGAAATGTGTAAGAGATCAAAAACAACCTTCGTCTCTAACTCAGCTGATACAACCCATCTGGCCATTGCAAAGGTGGGGCCTTGACTTGTTAGGTCCGTTACCACCGGCCCAAGGAAACTTAAGATATGTTGTAGTGGCTGTGGAATATTTTTCTAAATGGATTGAGGCAAAGCCTTTAGCCACGATAACTTCGGCCACCATTCAAAAGTTTTTCTGGCAGAATATTGTTTGTCGTTTCGGGGTACCAAAGGCCATCACTGTAGATAATGGAACACAATTCGACTCTGAAGCTTTCAGAGAATTCTGTGATCAAATTGGCACGAAGATCCATTTTGCATCAGTCAGGCATCCGGAGTCAAATGGACTTGTTGAAAGAGCCAATGGCATCATAATGACAGGAATAATGAAGTTAATCTTCAATCAACCCAGGGGAAAGTGGCCAGATCAATTAATCAAAGTGGTATGGAGCCACAACACAACAACATCAAGGTCAACAGGCTTTACTCCATTCAAATTATTGTTTGGTGACGAAGCAATAACTCCGGAGGAAGCTAAAACTGGATCAATAAGAGTAGTAGCTTCGGCAGAATCAGATTCTGAAGCTGATCATTCTGTGGAAAAAGATGCTATAGAAGGGATCAGGCTTCAAGATGTGGAGAACATCAATAAATATCAAGCCGAAACAATCAAATGGCGTGATAGAAAGGTTCGGCTAAAGAATATTGAGCCAGGACATTTGGTGCTTCGGAGAGTGGCTAACCCAGATACAGTGGGCAAGTTGCAGTTGAAATGGGAGGGACCTTTTTTGGTAGCATCTTCGTCAAGACCCGGTTCATACTAATTGAAGGATATGGACGGCAACGACATTCCTAGATCTTGGAATGCGGATGAGCTTCGGCGATATTATTTATAACTCGATGTAATTTTTTATATTTTTTATATTTCTTTCATGGCACCCTTTTCCTTTCTGAAGGGGGAGAAAGGTTTTTAATGGGGCCATCACATGTAATTTCCTTTTTTAGCTCTATAAGAGCAAAATCCCCCAAAGATGTAAATGTAAAAACTGAGAACGCACCATCGAGTGCCGAAAAGAAACAGGGAAGAAGCTCGAAAGCCGTCCCTAAGGGGATGCGGAGCACGACGAAGCTACTAAAGAAGTCGCTCCAAAAGGAGCGCAGTGTAAGTTTTCTGCTCAGAAGTCGTTCCAAAGGGAATGCAGAGCTTACAGCAAAAAGTCAACGCTGATACCGCCGAAAGTAAAAGGCGAAGAAGCTCCTAAGGGAGGCTTACAGCGAAAAGTCAACGCTGATACCGCCGAAAGTAAAAGGCGAAGAAGCTCCTAAGGGAGGCTTACAACGAAAAGTCAACGCTGATTCCGCTAAAGTAAAAGGCGAAGAAGCTCCTAAGGGAGGCTTACAGCGAAAAGTCAGCGCTGATATGTGATTGTTTCTAAGGAAATAACGGTTGTGATTATGGCTTCGGATATGTGTTTGAACATTCATTTGCACATCACATTACATCATAACATTTGCATTCATAAACATTCATCCAGGCATATGTAGGATAATCATCGTCATAGCATAAGTGGTTGCTTCGGCAAAAAGGAAAAAACTGTCTTTTGTACTTCGTTGTGTACGAAAAGAAGAGCTTCGGCAAAGAGAAAGAGCTGTTTTTTATGCTTCGTTGTGTACGAAAAGAAGGGAAGGTGTTTTTTCGCCTTCGTCTCAAAAAGATAATTTCGTCCACATCAAAGCACCTCATACATTAATGGAAGGGTAAGAGCATATTACAAGGTATGAACAAAGTTCATTAAGAACCGTTTGGCCATATTTACAAAAGTTATTTCAAAAGTTTCTTGAGTTTTTCTACAGTCTACTCCTACTGATCTTCATGGGGCCTCAGCTTTGGCGTCGTACTCTAAGCATCGGTCTCGGCTTCGTCATCCTACATGAATTAAGTTGTTGAGAGTCAAAACCAAGTTTGAAGGAAAAGGTAAGCACAAAATATGATTTCTTACTGGTTCAAGATGGCTCCGAGCTTCGTCTCCAGCCTTTTCTCGCCCGCCTTTTGTCCATATCATCTTTACAAATCTATTAGAAATGCTTCAGGCGAGGTCAGGAATATCATCTAAAATTGATGGTGATAGAGTGAAATTGGGCCTATTAACAATTTTTCCATGGTCGCAGCCAGCTTTCAGAAAAGCTGCAGCAGTGCCCCGAGAAGCTACCCAGGCACAGAAGTCACCGTGCCCGGCTATAACTTCGTCAAGCTCATCAATTTCACCCTCAATATGTTCGAAGGTTTTTGGTAAATCTTCAGTTGACGGGGTGAACTTCCCACTGCTAGCCCCGACTGAGTGGAAGATTTTTCTCAGTCGTTGAATACATTTATTGCTAAACTTCAAACATTTGTCTTGAAGGCTTGCCAATAATTTTTTCAAATCTGAATTTTGTTGGACTTCGGCTTCAAGTTTCGCATTAAGTTCTTGCTTTTCTTGTTCAAACTGTTCAGATTGGCAGAGAAGCTTCGTATTCAATTCTGCTATTTTAGCTTCGGCTTCTGCCAATAAGCCTTCAGTTGTCTGAAGCTCGAAGTTTTTCTTTTCAATAGTATCTGATTGCTCTTTTAATTTGCTCTCTAAATTTTCAATTATAACCTCATGTTTTTTGTCTTCCAGATCCTGCTGCATTTTCAAAGCTTTACTCAACAGCATACTCTACACATAAACAACCTTCGTTAGAAATGTCTTCGTTATTAAAAACAATAAAAGTCAAGGGAAAAATAGTTCACCTTGAAATTGGAATAGAATAAACTACCAACGATATGTTGTCGTCGGTAGCGGCTAATATCCGTTTCTAGCTTCGGAAAATCGATACTCTTTGATAGAGTACCGATAATCTTAGCCCCAGTTTGATCCCGAATACAGTCTAATTTTTCATCGTCAATACCCCCGAAGAGGAGTGCTCCTGGTTTATATCCGCAAGATTTGGCATATTCTTTGAGCTCTTCTATTTCGGTTTTTGACAATTCTTGTCCAACTAAATTTTGAAACATGAAGGCTTCGTCCTCTGAAGTTTCGTCAGAGATTTCCTTTTCTTTCCCAGACACTGCGGCCATGGTCTCCTCGACGGCAGTCGTAGCTTCTTTTGTGGCCATGTTTAGCAGTATTTTGTCGATATGTTCGATTGTGGTTTCCAAGTTCAAATCTTCGGTTGAGGTAGCTTCGGTAGCCGCGATCTCCGAAGGTGCGACTTCAATATTTGTTATTTCTTCAGCCGCTGGTATCTTCCGAGCTGAGGCTCTCGGTGGTGTCTTGTCAATGACTTCTGTCACTGCGATGATTCTTTGTCTCTTTGTTTTAGTTGTTTCCTTCGTTTTTTCGGGCTCCTTTTCCTTCTAAAAAAACTTCGTCAGTTGAGGCCCTAATGGACTTAGCTTCACAGGCAGGGATTCAGTCATTACCTTCAAAATCTCTTCCACGTCAGTGGTAGAGCGTGATGCGGGAGTCTCTTCTTCGTCGGATACTTTTCGCTTCGGAGATGATACTTTTCTCTTCTTCGGAATTTTCTTCTCTTTTGGTGGTTCTTTCTCATCTTCATTTAAAGCTTCGGCTACCCTTTTCCTTTTCCGGCCTTCGACACCTTTATTCAGTTGTTCGTAATCAGGGTATTCAAAACCCAAGGCGTCCAGCACTCGATTCAGTCTTCGCTTCGGACGGGTACCGAAGGCCGCAGTCATCAACTGATCTTCTTTTTTGGAGTAATTACCGAGTATTTCATTGCACATTATTTCAATTGTGTCCAGCCACTCTTGGCAAGGTGTTTTAAAGTATTTCTTAAATTTGTAATAGTAAGGTAACCGCACAAGTTCCCCTTCTTTCTTCTCCCCCTCTAGCTTCGGCATTTCCCATTCTTTTAAAGTAGGAAAAACCCTGAAGGCCAAGAACTCTTGAACCAGGTCTCTTGTGCCGATATGCTCTGAAACAATTTTAAACTCAGCCAGTGCAGCCCAAGTGGGACCTTCTAATGACATTTGGCATCGCGGTCTTGTTTCTCCGAAGATCAATTCAAGAGGGCTTTGTACCAGCTTCTCTTTGTCTTCGTCAACTTTCACATAAAACCATTCCGACTTCCAGCCTGCCGGCCATTTGCTTCGGTAGCTGATTACAGGAAATTTTGTGGTTTTCCGATAAGCAAAATTATAGCAACCAAAGTTATCATGCAATCCATCTTTTCTAGCCTTCGTCTGGTAGTGCAGCTCATGAACTCGACAAAAGTTGTCGGCAAACGGCTCCACCGCTTGGCTTCGGAGGGCCCAGATATAAACACTAAGCCTAACGATAGCATTAGGAGTCAGCTGATGAAAGTAGATCCCAAACTTCTTCAATACATCTGCAATAATCCCATGAAGGGGGAATCTCAACCCAGCCTTTAGAAAGCTCTTGAAAATGACTATTTCATCCTTCTCCGGCTTCGGAGTAGTTTCTTCCCCCCCGAAGCGAAGTAGCTTCTTCTGACTCTCACTGAAATAACCCGACTTCACCATCTTGGAGAGATCAGCCTTAGAGACAGTCGACTTTCCGAAGTCCAAGTGGCTGGGCTTACTGGGCATGGCAATATGATAATCATCTTCGAAATCAATTTCCTCAATGTCTCCTTCTTCGGCTTCGGCAGTTGTCTGTTCTGTTTCAGCAGTGGGGATTTCTTCCGGGATTACCAGTCCGGATCGTTGCATCGCTTCGGAGATGGGAACAGTCTCCGATCCTTCAGCTTCGCCTCCCTCATGCTCAACCCTAGCGGTAGAGCGCACTCTAGCCATTTAATTCTGGATTTTTTGGGAATTAAATACTTTTCTTCCGAAGTTTTTCTTCTTCTGACGAAGTAGGCTTCAAGGTGGAGCTTCGTTTGGTTTCGAGAGTCAAGCTTCGGCTATGGTTAAAAATTTTGGCAGCAAAACAGTGCAAATAGCAATGAATGCTGTGGTAACTTCACACCTACCCGTCTGTTTATATAGTGATGCAGGTAAGAAGATGAATCGCCAGGATTTTTACACCAGGCGAACAACTGCTCGCACCCGCTGCGCGGTGGACCGCAGAGACCAAATAGTAACTCTGCAAGGTGGGACCGTTACGCGCTCGGAAACTGAATCGTTTCTCGACAACGAGCTCAGGGAAGGTGTTTTTTGGACCTTCGGCTTCCTGAAGCCTAAGATACTTTTTTCACGGATCAAGCTCGTTACGAAAAACGATCTAGCACCGCGAAGGGGCTACTGTTGGGACTATGCTTCGTCGCCGAAGGTCTGGTAGGAAGAAACAGCTTCGGCTGAAGCTGTTCACATGTGATGACCGAAGGTTCCTCTTCATGGAGCTTCGGAATTACAAACCGACATAAAAGTAGAATGACCTTTTAGTCCATAAATGTTTGAGTCGCTGTTGTAATCCCTTACGAGGGGCATGATTGTAATTCCTCACAGGCTGTGTCCTGTGCCTATAAATAGTGAACAGTATTCCTTTACTGTTCACGCATTCCTGTAATAGTGATCGCACCATTCGGGAATCAACCTTTTGCCAAGGCAGAGGTATTACTGTACCCAATGCTTAAATATATTAAATAGATATAATATTAAAGTAATGTTGTTCGTTTATAATTTATTCACCTTTGACGCTTCATATTTTATATTACTTTATTCAATCTATTAGAATTCAATTACGAAGATTTAACCTTCGTAATCATATTGACTTTAATCTTCGTCCAAAGTTCATTAATCCTTAAGGGAATAATGCTTCGTTGGACGAAGGGCATTAACATTTAACATTTTATGTTGCCTTGTTCTTGATTCATAGCATTTGAGAACAAGTCCCCAACAAATATTTTCCTATATTTGCCCTTTTCCCACAAGACAAATCAAAGGAGAAGGAATCATCCTTTGATTCTAAAGAATCATTTTACTTCAACCGCTCGGTTGTCCTGGTTTGATTATACTCAGAAACTTTAACAGGTAAGGTACGTTAAGGGTGTTTGATTTGATTGTTGGAACTTGCTCTCAGTCGCAAGGAGGCCAACAAGAGTGAACAGTGATGACAACAGGGTTACGTGCTAGAAGGCAATAGCTCTGTTAATCTGGCCTCCCACGGGCACTGTGCAGGGGTATTTATAGGTACCTGAGCGCCCAGCGCCTTGTGCTAAGGACGCATGTACCCTCAGCTACCTAGGTTATCCCCAAAATATTCCCATAAAGCGGGGTTACAGACTGTAATTACAGGGATGCCTTTACAAATTAGGCCCGTAACGCGCGGCGGCCACGCGGGGCCCGTTACAATGGGCCGGATCGCACGTGGGCCTCTGAGCTGGACGAGGCCGCACTGTGGGATGACTTTGTCGCCGGTCTTCGTCTGGTGCCGATCAAGCGAGGGGTGTCTCTGCCTGTTTTGTCTCTGTCAGACCAGCGGCTGCAGCGAAGACTTCGAGCGAAGGGTGGCGTCTTTGCCTTCGCCCCAACATTTGCCCTCCGAGGGACCAGTTCGACAAAGTCACCTGGTGCCGAAGACGTCGCTAGATGGCGGAGACGCTGCCCTCGCTCGAAGTGGTTCCGCGGGGGTTTTTGATGTGACCGTTGATTGACGGCGTACTGTTGGATTGCGGGTTTCCCGAAGCGCCGCGCCCTGTTGGATTGCGGGTTTCCCGAAGAGCCGCGCCCTGCCTATAAAAGGGGGCGGGGGTCGGCGCTTTTTGAACTTCACTTTCCGCGCTCCGTGAAAACCCTAGCCGCCCGCCGTCTTGCTGCTCGTCTGCCCGCCGTGCTCTTGTTTGCCGGAGATCTGGCTCGAGTGAAGCAGACCGCCCGCCGCCGCCGACGGTATGTAGCGATGCCGACCTCCTCTTCTTCCGCTGCCGCTACGCCGCCGGCCGATTCCTCGCCGCCGGCCGCCGCCTCGTCTGAGGAGACGCTGAGTAGTTTGATGGCGGAGGAGTTGCGCGCCGGCGATTCTGTTGATTTTGGCGTGTCGCGGATGTCGTCGGTCCGCGTGCAAGATATGCAGCGGTTGTGTTACTTTGGCGGCGGAGTTGCTCGTGCCCCGGGGACGGAGGAAGTCCCCGAGCCGGAGGGCGAGTTGGTTGTTTTCGAGGCGTTCTTCGTCGCCGGTCTCCGCTTGCCTGCGCACCGATTTGTTGGCGAAGTCCTGCGCAGGTTCAATGTTCAGATACATCAGCTGACACCGAATGCCATGGTGGCTCTGTCGAAGTATGTCTGGGCGACGACTTCGTACGGCGGACAGCCATCGGTCGAGGTTTTTGCGAAGTATTATTGTTTGCACTGGCAGAAGAGGATGATTGGGGACGAAGTTGCTCAGTTTGGGTCCTGCACATTCACGCCGAAGACCGGCAAGACCACGATGCAGGTGGTCGAGTTGGTTCCTTGCGCCCGCAACAAGTGGGGCAACTGGAATGAATTTTGGTTTTACGTTGCTGAGGGTACCGTCGAAGGCCATGAGGGACTCCCCGTGTCCGAGATGTGTTCTCATTTTTACTCAGCATACCCGCCCTTTGAAGTGGCAGAGGAGGATGTGGACGAAGGGGCCCTTCGGTGCGCCGCCGGCCTGAGCAGTGGGCGCGATTTAGTTGAAGAGTTTGTCGCGTACGGGGTATGGCCCTTGGCGCATGGCTGGGCGTTGGGCGAAGTGTGCCCTCGCCAGATGCCTTTTCACGGTGGAAGGGTGGTGCGAAGTCCTGCCTTCGCACTGAAACTGCAAAACCGCGACCCGGCCGCCTTTGTGCGTGAGGCGGAGGATGGGGCGGTGCGGCTTGTTGGACGTTACGTGCAGAGGACAGAGGGCCAGCGCAGCTTTGATATCCGCGGGTCGAATGACCGTTTGAACAGGGTTTTTGAATTAAATCAATTGTCGTATGACGGCTATCCTGGTCAAGACGACGTGGACCGCCGTGGGAAGAAGCCGGTGGTGGAGACTGGAGACGACCCTGCGCCGGCGGCCGCCCCATCCTCTAAAAAGAGAAAATTAGGTACTGCTATGGGAGGACTTGGGGTTTCTGATAGTTTTGCTAGAGAGTTGATGAGGACGTGCGCGGCCCCGGGGGGAAGGATGTCTTCGCCCGAGCTCCGGGAGTCTTCGGCTCGGATGCTGAGGGTTACCGGGGGTTGCTGGCCTAGGAATGTTCCTATCCCCCGCGCGGCTGGCGAGGACTTTTTTACATCTCGCATGGTTCGTGAATGGAGAGTTTTTCCTTACGGGCGGAATATTGCTGCTGTTGTGTCGGCAGTGATGGACAAGGACCGCCAGGGAGCAGCACAAAAGCGCCAGGCGGTTGTCAGGCTCGTTGAAGCTAGGCCGAAGAGGCAGCGAGGGTCTGCGAAGGCTGTGGCCCCCGGCGGAGGCAAGCCGCCGCTGGCGGCGAAGTCGGGCGCCCCTACGTCTAGCAAAGCGCCGGAGGCGACGGTAGGCGCCGGGGGCTCAAAATCGACGAAGGCAGTGCCGCCGTCCAACAGAGTGCCGGAGGTCGCGAAGGCGGCCCGAACGTTGCCGTCGGCGGGCAAGCGTGTCGCCGACTTCGCCACCGATATTAGTGTGGAGGACTATCTTGGTGGTAAGTCGTTGGCTCCTCTTTTTTTTTTATTATTATTTATTCGTCGACACGTCGCAGGGTCGGACGAAGGCCAGCTTGCTATAGTTGTGCTTGCTGCGGCGACAACGACGGCTGCCGTAGCGCCGAAGGCGAAGGGCGGGGCTCTTAGCGCCGGAGGCGAGGTGGCGGCACTCGCGGCTGTCAGGGATGAGGCGGGCGCTGCGTCCCGCCGGCTGAAGGAAGTGGTGGAGTCGCTAAGTCAGGTCCGCTGAGCCAGACTTCACTTTTTTTTGCCGGGGGTGCGGTCTTATGTGTGTTGTGCAGGTGGCTGACTTCGCCAACCGCACGGCGTCGGGGGCCCTCACGGCAGTTGTGTCTGCCGAGGTCGAGAGACTACGGACACAACATGCTGACGCCGTCCGAGAGAAATCGGCCGCCGACAGCAAGTGCCGTAAGCTAGCGGACAAGGTGGCCGCACAGGAGGGAGAGAAGGCTGACCTCCGGCGCCAATTGGCGGGGGAGAGGAGGGAGACCAACGAGGCCCTCGTCAAGGCGCAGGCTGCGCAGGCGGAGGCCAATCTGGCGCGGGCGGAGGGTAATCTTGCCAGGGAGCGTGCCGAGCAGCTGCAGGAGCGGCTCATCGCCCTGGAGAGCCGCGTGGAGCGGGCCGAGGCCGCGACGCGCGCGGAGGCCGAACGGACGCGCACACAGCTGATGGATACATATCGTGAGCTGGGTGCGCGGACCGGTGACTTCGAAGTGCCGGATCGAGAGCCCGGACTTCGCTGTCTGGAATGGGTGCAGGAGGAGCTGCAGGCCCTCCCCACTGTCGTGGAGGGGTTTATGTCGTACGCCTCCCTGGTCACCTGCGAGGGGGCGATGAACGCGCTCTCCCGCGAAGGGTGCCGGCACTTCGAGGTCTTCGACCAGGCCGATGAAGATTTTGAGCGAGATATCTATAAGGTTGAAGACCCCGTAGTGAAGGAATCCGCCGGGGCCATCTACGACCGGATGTGGGGTCCGCACGGTCGCGAGGTGGTCAGGGAGCGGGCCGAGACGGCGAGGGCTCAGGTAACGTTTTCGTTTGTTTGACGTTCGTTGGATGTGGGTTGTGCGTGTGTTTGCTGAATTTTGTGTGTTTTGTCTTAGGCGGCGCGTGGCGAGCGGGTGGACGACTTCGGGGCGTTGAACAGCGCGCTGCCTGACCCGGAGCCGACCCCGGCGGAGGCCGTGTCTGGGGTCGCCCTGGAGCCAACCCCGGAGGCTGCGGAAGACGCACCGGAAGCCCCCGCATCCGCTACGGCCGGCGAAGACCTGCCCCCAAAGGTGGCCGAAGGCGCGCCTGATGCCCCCGCAGCTGCTGCGCCGAGTGCTGAAGGTCCCGCGGCGGAGGCGGCGGAAACAACAGCGGGAGCAACGGCGGAGCCAACGGCGAAGGCTCCCGCAACGTCAGGGCCTTCGCAGGTGGCGTAGTGGGTGTAGAGGGTTGGGGAATTTTGGATATGTGTGCTGAATTTTGGTTGCTGCGCAGGTTCAAGATTTTGGGCCTGCGCACGCAACCGCTACTACTAAATTTTTGGCGGCTTCGACCGCGGAAGGTGGTAATGAATGTGGTGGATCTGCATCTGAGTTTTTTGATTTTGCTGACTCTGGGAGCTCGGTTGAGTGGACTGAGGAGTCGTCGGAGGAGGACTTGGACTACTTTGCGGCCTTGGATGTGGCTGCGGCGGAGGCTTCGCCACACGCCGCGGGCGCACAAGATGTGCCAGGTCCTAGCACCGGGCGCCGACGACGAAGGGCGGTTGCGAAGCGTAGGGTTAGTGGGGAGGAGGGGGGTCGGCTTCGTGTGAGTAGGGCTGGTCGGCAGGAACTGTTGTCTTTGCCGGCCGCCGCGAGTACAGGTGAAGGGGATCTGCGAAGTCTTTTTGCGGGTGAGGAGCTTAGGATAATGTTATTTAATTATAAGGAGATGGGAATTATTCCTAAGGTTGAGCCGATGTAGAGTTTGGCGCCCTCGCTTGTATATATGTAAAGTCTTGTATGATGAAGTTGTGTGCCCTCGCTTGTCTGTGCCTGCGAAGGCGTTGTGTACTTTGTCTGGTGTGTTTTGTTATGCTGTGCTGGTGCGATTATAGTCGGTCTTGGTGCGGACGGTTCGATATTGTCGTTTCTGCTTTTGTTGTGCTAGTCCGGTTGCACCCTTAGGTGTCTTCTGCACGGACAGTCTTCGTGGTAGACTTCGGTTTTTTCGCACTTGTTGTGCTAGTCCGGCTGCACCCTTAGGCGACTTCTGCGCGGATAGTCCTCACGGTGGACTTCGGTTTTTTCGCACTTGTTGTGCTAGTCCGGCTACACCCTTAGGCGACTTCTACGCGGATAGTCCTCGCGGTGGACTTCGGTTTTTTCGCACTTGTTGTGCTAGTCAGGCTGCACCCTTAGGCGACTTCTGCGCGGATAGTCCTCGCGGTGGACTTCGGTTTTTTCGCACTTGTTGTGCTAGTCCGGCTGCACCCTTAGGCGACTTCTGCGCGGATTTGTCGCACGCGAGGGTGGCTAGCGCTTAGCCTCGCGGTGACCTCGAATTGGTCGAATGTCGAAGACCGTCGTCGCGGTCTTTTTTCGACGCATGTTTTTGCGGGGGATTTTTCACGCATATATTACATGGCTCCGCCTCGTTAAAAACCTCACCCCCCAGGAGGAAAAGAGTGCGGGCCGGTACAAGATTGTTTTTGGCGAATTACAACGGCGAAATCAGCCCTGATGAGTCAAACAAAAAATTTGCGGAGGTTGTCGATGTTCCAGGAGTGCTCCAGGTCCTCGCCGTTTGGCGTTGTGAGCCTGTAAGCGCTGGGGGAAGCTTTTGTCTTGACTATAAAGGGGCCCTCCCACTTGGGCTCCAGCTTGCCCTTGGACTCCGTCCGAGTTGTTCGGACGAGTACGAGGTCCCCTTCGCTGAACTCCCTCGGGATGACTGTGTGGTCGCGCCATGCTTTGGTCTGGGCTTGGTATTTGTTTAGGGCCTGTAGGGCAAAGACTCGGTCTCCGTCAATGAGATCCTTTGAAGTTGGCTCGTCCACGTCGGGGACGGCTGACGGAACTGTTCGCGGGGACCCATGCTTTATTTCTTGCGGGGTCATGGCCTCCGATCCGTATAGAAGGCGGAAGGGAGTAAACCCAGTCGCTCTGCACTCAGTCGTGTTTAGTGCCCAGACTGCCTCAGGTAACAAATCGGTCCATCTGCCCTTTTTTCATCAAGGAGCATCTTCTTGACAGCTGTGAAGATTTTCCCATTGGCGCGTTCCACGACCCCGTTGGACTGCGGATGATAAACTGAAGCGAAGGCAAGCTTGGTGCCGATGGAGAAACAAAAATCCTTGAAGTCTTGGCTGTCAAACTGCTTGCCGTTGTCAACTGTTAGTTCGGACGGTACTCTGAAGCGGCAAACAATGTTTTGCCAGAAGAATTTTTGGGCAGTCTTTGACGTTATTGTAGAAACAGGCCTCGCCTCAATCCATTTGGTGAAGTATTCGACGGCGACGAAGGCGAATTTAAGGTTCCCCTGAGCGGTGGGCAGGGGCCCGACAATGTCCAGGCCCCAGCGCTGGAGAGACCATGTATGGGCGATCAGCTTTGTATACTGCGAGGGGCTGCCTGACTGAGGAGAAAACTTCTGGCAGGCTTCGCAGGACCTTGAGACCCGATTTGCGGCGCAGATCATTGCGGGCCAGTAAAAACCCTGGCGGATCACCTTGGCAGCTAGGGCCCTTGGCCCTGCGTGTGAGCCGCACGTGCCACTGTGGACTTCACGTAGGATCTGCATGCCTTCGGTTTCAGTGACGCACTTAAGCATTGGCTGACTGACCCCTTTCTTGTAGAGTTGGCCTTCAATCAGTGCGAAGTCCCGGCTTCGATGTCTGAGGCGCTTGGCCTCGCTGACGTCGGTTGGATGATAGTACCCCTGCAGGAACAGGGTTATTGGTGCCCGCCAGTCCTCGGTCATGATTAAGTTGACTATGCGGTGGCCCTCGCTGTCATTAGTTATTTGGAGCCCTTCGGGGCTCCGGACGGCTGGCGTGCCGATGATGTGAAAGAACACGTCGGAGGGCAAGGACTCGCCCCTGGCGGCGGCCTTGGCCAATGCGTCGGCCTCCTCGTTCTTGGCCCTATCCACATGCTGCAAGGTGAACCCCTTGAATTGTCTCTCGAGGCTTCGGATGGCCGCGAGGTATTGCATGAGTGCGGGGTCCTTTGCTGCGTAGTCTTTCTCGACCTGGCCGGCAACTATCTTGGAGTCTGTTTTGATGATACATGTGGTGACTCCGAGGGCCCTTAGCTTGCGGAGGCCGAGGATGACTGCTTCATATTCTGCTATATTGTTTGTGCATCTGTCAGATTCCAGAGCGAAGCTGAGGCGTGCTGCATATCTGTGCTTGACCCCGGCTGGTGAGGTGACGACTGCAGCGGCGCCTGCCCCCGCATGGCACCATGCGCCGTCACAATGGATAGTCCAAACCTTCTCTGCGGACGGGTCTGGTTGTGTTATTGGCCCAGTCCAGTCGACGACGAAGTCTGCCAGGACTTGTGACTTGATGGCTGTCCTGGGCTCGAAGCTGATGTGGTAGCCGGATAGTTTGGCTGCCCACTTGGCAATCCTCACCGATGCCTCCGGGTTTCTGAATAATTCGCCGAGTCCCCTGTCTGAGGTGACTCGGACCTTGAATGCTTCAAAGTAGTGGCGCAGTTTGCGCGAAGACATAACGACTGCTTAAGCAATCTTCTCCAGCTCTGTCATGTTGCACTTGGACGGTGTCAGTACCTCGGAGACATAGTAAACAGGGCACTGCCTGACCACGCCCTCAACTGTCTGCTCCTGCACTAGTGCCACGCTGACAGCGTGCGGCGAAGCCGCGACGTAGAGCAATAGGGGGAGCGAGGAGTCGGGGCTTGTGAGGATGGCCAGCTCCGACAGGTACTGTTTTAGTGAGGCGAAGGCCGCTGCCTGCTCCGGTCCCCAGGCGAAGTCCTTTGCACCGCGGAGTGTTTTGAGGAAGGGGAGACTTCGCTCGACGGACCTGGAGATGAATCTGTTGAGAGCGGCCAATCTGCCTATCAGACGCTGGACGTCCCTGACGGACTGTGGAGGCGACATGTCTACGATGGCCTGGATCTTGGTTGGGTTGGCCTCGATGCCGCGGCGTGATACCAGGTAGCCCAATATTTTGCCCTGGCGAACGCCGAAGACACACTTTTCCGGGTTTAGGCGGAGCCGTGCGTCTCGCATGTTCGCGAATGTCTCGGCGAGGTCGGCGAGATGGTCCTCCTTGTTCTTGCTGGCGACGACGATGTCGTCCACATATGTATATATATTTCTGCCAACCTGCCCTTCGAGTACTGTTTTGGTGAGTCTGGAGAACGTGGACCCGGCGTTCTTGAGTCCCTCCGGCATTCTGATGAAGCAATATGTGCCGAAGGGTGTTATAAAGCTGGTGCTAGCCTTGTCTTCCTCCTTCATGTATATCTGGTGGTAACCGGAGAAGCAGTCGAGGAGTGACATGACCTCGCATCCGGCCGCGCTATCGACTATTTTGTCGATCCGCGGCAACGGGAAATTGTCCTTTGGGCAGGCCTTGTTGAGACTGGTGAAGTCTATGCACATTCGCCATTTCCCGCTTTTTTTCTGCACCATTACAACATTGGAGAGCCAGGTGGGGTAAGCCACTGGCTCGATGAATTTAGCCTCTAGGAGGCGGTGCACCTCCGCCTTGGCGGCCTCTGTCTTTTCGTCGGACATTTTGCGAAGCCTCTGCTTTTTTGGTCGCACCGAAGGGTCAATTCCCAAGTTGTGCTCAATTATGGATCGGCTGATTCCGACCAGGTCGAGGGCGGAACAGGCGAAGACATCTTTATTCTTGGACAGGCAGCAGAGGAGTTTCTCTTCTTCATGCGAGGTGAGGTCTTCGCTGATAGTGACTGTCTGCTTGGGCGTGGCCTGATCGAGGGGGACAGTCTTGGTTCCGTCTTGACTCTGCAGCTGTGCCTTGTCGTGCTGTTTATCGGTTGGGCTGGCGGGCGCAGGGACCTCGCGCTGGGCCGTGAGGCAGTGCACGTTCCTCTGATCGGGCACGAAGTCCCGCTCTATGTTGCGCGCCGTCTGCTGGTTGCCGTAGACCGTAATGGCGCCTAGCGGACCTGGTATCTTCATACATAGGTACAGTCCGTGGATGGCGGCTTCGAACTTATTGATGGAGCCCCGACCCATGATGGCATTGTATGGATATACCATATCCACGATATCGAAAGTCACTTGCTCACTTCGGGCATTGGGTGCTACACCGAAGGAGAGGGGCAACTCTATTTTGCCGACGGGAAAGGTGCCCTTGCCGCCGAAGCCATACAACGGGTTGTCCGAAGGCTTAAGCAGGCTGTGGCTTATACCCATGCGGTCGAAGGCGTGGAGGAAGATGATGTCCGCCTGACTGCCGTTGTCGACTAGGACTTTGTGTAGGTCCCAGCCTGCCACGCTGCAATTGATAACCATAGCGTCGATGTGGGGGGCGCTGCGTAGGTCAACGTCTCGTGCGTCGAAGGTTAGCGGTATGTGGGACCACTTTGTCTGCACGACTGGGCCAGTGACGGCGACATGGTTGATGCTGCGGTAGTGGTCCCGCTTCTGCCGCTTGGTGTCGAAGTCAGTGCTGGACCCCCCAGTTATCATGTGAATGACTCCGCGATAAGGTTGATCGGCGAAGTCTTCCTGCTTTGGGGCATGGGGGATGTTTTGATGTTGCTGGTGTGGTGGTGGGGGTGGAGGAGGTACGATTTGTACTTCCTGATGGTGTTGGTAAGCGTGGTGCGGTGGATGCGGGGCGGGAGCGTGGATACATGGTGGAGGGGGTTGCTGGTAATTGTGCGCGACAATTCTGGGGTTGTCGGCTGGCTGCGCTCGTGCCATTCTGTCTCTGGTGGCCTTCGTTTCGGGGCAGTCTTTGGTTTGGTGGGCGCAGTCTTCGCCATGGAAAAGGCAGTAGAATCGGCGCGGCGGCTGCGCACGCCCTCGGCCCCTACCACGAGTTCCATTTTCGCGGCCCTGGGGGGATATTCCTGGCGACGAGGGGGGTCAGCAGCGGGATGCTGGTTGGCGATGTTGTGCACTTGCTGCTGACTACGGTCGTCTCGACCGGAGTCTGGCTGCAGAGTCCTCGTCCACGTGCGGCTGGACTGTGGGGCATCTTTGGGTTTCCGCTGTGACTCAACCTTGCGCTGGTGGAGCTCTTCGGATTTGGAATATTTTTCAAAGAGCTGATATAGCTCCTGGAGGTTCTTGGGCGGATCTCTGATACAGTGGCTGTAGAGGACGCCGGCACGAAGGCCACTGATGGCGTAGTGGATAGCGATCTGATCATCAACGGAGGGCAGCTGTGACTTGAGTGTTAAAAATTTGCGGTAATACTCCCGCAGAGTCTCCTTTTCCAGCTGCTTGCAAAGCGAGAGCTCGACCAAGGCGTCGGTGTCTGGGCGGTACCCTTGGAAGTTGAGCAGGAACTTGTCCCTGAGACTTCTCCAGGAATCAATGGACAACGGAGGCAATCTGGTGAACCAGGTGAGAGCTGGGCCCTCTAGGGCGATGATGAAAGACTTCGCCATTGTGGCGTCGTCCCCTCCGGCGGATGCAACGGCGACCTGATAACTCATTATGTATTGCGCCGGGTCGGTGCGGCCGTTGTACTTGGGATAGGTCCCTGCTCGGAAGTTAGCTGGCCAAGGCGTCACTTGCAGGTGTGGCGCCAGGGGACTTCACTCGTCGAGGTAGTTGACCCCTTGGAATGGCGCGGCGTGCTGGAAGGTGTAGTCGCGCTGGGGGAAACGCGGGTCTTCCGGTTGAGCTTGGTGTTGTAGGGGTGGCCCATGCTGCAGGCTGAGGTGGCCCTCGCGGGTGTCTTCCAGTTGTGCGCGCTGCTGGAGGGGTGGCCCTTGCTGCAGGCTAAGGTGGCCTTCGCGCTGCATCAGCGCGATCTCGCGCTCGAGGTCTTGGGCCTTCTGCTCTTTGTCGCGTATCATTTGCCGCACTTTGGCTAGTGCGGACACACGCTGGCGCTTGGCCTCCAGTATCTCTTTCTGCCTCTGGAGATTGCGGTTCTTGAGGCGCAGGGCGCGCAGCTGTAGCTGTTCTTCCGCTGAGACGCCGAGGACTTCACCATCCTCGGTGAGGTCCGCGCCTTCCAGTGGGGCGAAGCCTGGGGGTGGCTGCGATTGTCCTTCAGGGCTGCAGGTGCGGAGAGTGTCGTCTTCGCAGGTGCGGGGAACATTGTCTTCAGTGGCCTCTTGGTGGGTGGATTGGGTGAGGGCGAGGGCCTTGCCCTTTCTTGCGGCGAGCAGTGCTGCCTTCGCAGCCTCGTCAGCCTTCGGGTTAGCTCTCTTGGGTGCCATCGCGGGTGGTTTTCTCGTAGCACGAACGGTGGGCGCCAAATGTTGGAACTTGCTCTCAGTCGCAAGGAGGCCAACAAGAGTGAACAGTGATGACAACAGGGTTACGTGCTAGAAGGCAATAGCTCTGTTAATCTGGCCTCCCACGGGCACTGTGCAGGGGTATTTATAGGTACCTGAGCGCCCAGCGCCTTGTGCTAAGGACGCATGTGCCCTCAGCTACCTAGGTTATCCCCAGAATATTCCCATAAAGCGGGGTTACAGACTGTAATTACAGGGATGCCTTTACAAATTAGGCCTGTAACGCGCGGCGGCCACGCGGGGCCCGTTACAATGGGCCGGATCGCACGTGGGCCTCTGAGCTGGACGAGGCCGCACTGTGGGATGACTTCGTCGCCGGTCTTCGTCTGGTGCCGATCAAGCGAGAGGTGTCCCTGCCTGTTTTGTCTCTGTCAGACCAGCGGCTGCAGCGAAGACTTCGAGCGAAGGGTGACGTCTTTGCCTTCGCCCCAACATTGATAAATCACTTTATTCAAATGAGGTGTTGTATCATAAGTCTATTTTTCAAATTTAGTGGAATAATCTCATTACTCGTGTTAGTACAAACTCACTATGAGGAATAAGTTGGTGATGAATCAATTCATTTTATTGTACAAACCAAATAAAAAATGAGGAGTTAGAAGATGATAGATTAGCTTAATCCTCAAACTAATAAACACTCTATAAGTCTCTTCGGTGCCGCGTGTTTGCAAAATCGATTTAGAATTGTCGGTTCATTATTTTTCTGGTCTTGAACATGTCTTTGTGCGCTACCGCTTGGTAGAGTGTGTGGGAGGCTGAAAAGTGAAAATGATGCTACTCTTTCTTTAATTAAGAAAATGTTAAGCTAAGCTCGGAAGGGACTGTCAGCGGGACGCCGGGACCCACCTGCGTGTTTATGTATGCTGCAATCTCCGGTTTCCTTATCAGCATGGATCTCGCGATCTTCAATCGAAAGGCGCGCAGCTACGTGTCATCGTCAGTATCAGTTTCTTCTTTTTTCCTGACCCATTTCTCAAAGACCAGACAGTGAGTTACGCCCTAATAATCTTCTGACTCGGGGGGTTTAAGCCTTTAAGCTCAAGACCCACGCAATCACACAGCCCGTTTGCTTCTCTTAAAGCTCCGATTAAAGAAGCGATGACAAGACTGCCAAAAAGGAAAAGAAATAAAAAAAAAGATAAAGACGGTTTCTGATTCCTTGCACTCCTTGGTCACCAACCAACAGCCAGACAAGCGTGATGGCTGGCTCTTTCTTTACACACGCTGATGCTTTGTACATAAAGAGTAAAAGGTCGGCGTCCGGATACGTCTTGTCAGTCGAGCACCCCAGGTCATACCAGATCGCAGCCGTCCAATTTCTTTCGGCCCACCATCTATCGGTTGGTGCAACTGCTCAATCGTGTGGGCAACTTCGCTCTAATCTCTAAATCTTTTGCACGGATATATCAACCGGAGAACCTGCTTATTGTCCAAAAACAAAATTCCACGTTGAGTTTTTATGATTTTCCATTGCTATCATGTAGATATCATCTAAATAACGAATCAATAAAAAACAATAATTTACTTACATTGGTGGTTACTTGAAATCGTTTTAAAAAAAATGAGCATCGAAGATTAACGAGAAGTGCTAATATATACTGTTAGTAAATTGTGTATTTTTTTAAGATTAAATTATTTTTGTAAAATAATTACTACATAAACAATAGATAAATCATGCATAATAAATAATAGCATGTCCAGGTAGCATATTGAATATAGCTTCATATCTATGAGAAATATGAACGAGAAACTCATCATTATTGACAACAAGGATCACTCCAGTCCGGTTAAAATGAGTTTACGGTGTTGTCGAAATTCATAAGCGTCACATTGCGATCAACACGACGGGCAGTTATGTGATCGCTGCCAAGAACTTGATTTGCCCCAACCAGTGCATGCTCTTCAGCGGAGCAAGACTTCCAAGACACACCATTCTCCTCGTTGCCATTATCATGTAGGTGTCAGGGATGGATGAGCCTAAGGTCGCGCAGTACTGAGAACTCCTTCGTCTAAAACCCTAACCCATACTACATTGATTGTTTCTTATCTACGTATATAGAAGATTAGGCTCAAAATGACCACGCACAAAAAGAAAGAAACTGACTCAATTACAGTCTCCATAATATGATCGATTTAGTTCTGAACTTATCATGTAAGAGGTAAAGTCGCATTATTGTAGAAAACGATAAAAAAACAATAAAATTGGCACCAGTTGCCACGTCATAAGTCACAGGTCATGCTAAGAGTCACACTAAAAACATCAGCATACACATGAGCATGTGACTTTAGCTTTCTCCCTCTCATGCTTCCTTTTAAGGAATGTTAAGACTCATACTATTTAGGTTGGCTTCCTCCCCGTCCACTTTCCCATGAGTCCCGCTCCCACCGTACATGAGCGGGCCTTTGAGATTTTTTGGATTTATTGTACACTAAATGGATCAAACACAATAAACCCAAACACCCCCACCAGATCTCAAAGGCATAACTTAACTAACTCTCCATAATCCACGAATGTTATTTACATACCAGTTTTATGGTGGAGACTGTTAAGTTGAAAATCCACCTAGACTCAAGAGTCACACTAGCTCATAACTATTAAATAAACTATACCTTGAATTAACACTTTTGCGTGAACTATTTTCACTCAAGAATCTGACTGATGCTTGGTGCGCTTTAGGCTACCTCCTTGGGTGGAGCATATAAGTAATTCTCTATGTCTCTTTAATGAGCTTCCTACATAATTCTCACATCACATAGACCGTGATCAAAGGTCAACTGGTATAGGTGTTGTTGGGGGCCTTCCTCTTTCGAAGGTCCTCAAAAACATAATTAACCATTTGTTTTCAGCATAAGCTATTACAAGGGGTTTCGTCTTCAAGTTGCAAGTCTTTTCCTCATGATGAAGGCATACGAGATGAACACAGATCTAAGGATGATAACAATAAGCACCAAAGTTGTCGCTAGATTGATAGCTTTGGCTCATAACATAGATGAAGTATGATGATGATGCTGATCGAAGGGGAAAAGACTACTTAGTCCTTAATGACTTGTATTACGATCATAAGTGAATATTGGGGACATAAATGTACTTTTACCCGGGCTGCGTCCCGTGGCTATAAATAGATGAATAGTGACACCGTACTGTTCACGCTGATTTGTAATCTCCCTCGCATCAACACCTTCGAGCAAGTCGAAGGTATCAATGTAATACAAATTTTGTTGATATTCATACATGTTTTATGGAATGCAAATATGAATGAATCAATGAGATATACCTATTGTTTTCGTCTCTTTACATTCTTGTTTATCTATAAGATGATGAAGGCATGCCCTTTATGACCTTCGTCTGATGATCATTATATCTATGATGAGATAATGCTTTGGAAGACGAAGGTCCCTAATACTTAACAATTGTGTTGCCTTGTTCTTGATTCACAGCATTTGAGAACAAGTGACCAACAGGTGTATTCCTACAAGAATACCCTTTAGGACAGTATCTCACTATTAAGCCATGGAACACATTAAAATGAAAGTAATCCTTCCTTGCAGACTAGAGAGAATTGCATCTTCATTGGAGTGAATAACATAATGTATACTCTCCTTGTTACACATACAACTTGTTACTAATGTCCTAATTCGTGGCATCTCTGACCACAAAGGATTGGGTTATCGTCGTGTGCAACTCAAGTAGGTATCAAACCCATCTTCTTTGATGTATTATCTATCATGTTTCAAGATAGACATTTCATGGATCTGCCATATTTTTAGTTGTGTTTGCATAATCGATAATTATTACTCTGGAGTTCCTCAATTTCTAGATATACTTCAATCGTTTTTTTCACATGTCTTGAAGACTCTAGATTATCCTTCGAACTCGCCACTTTTGTGATAACTTCTTAGTTATTATAGTTCATATGGATCATTGTAATTAGTTTTTCCACAATCGGTAAAATCCATCAAGAGCTCTTTAAGCCATCTGGCCACAATGAGAATTGTATCTAATGCAATGAGTTTTGCTTCTATGGTTGACCTTGTCAATATGATCTATTTGGATGACTACCATGAAACATCAGCACCTCCATGAGGAAAAACATATCCACTCAATGGCTATATCATATTTGCATCAAAGATCTAGTAATAATCACTATATCCCATAAGAACATTAGGATACTCATTATACTAAAGTCTTTAATTCATTGTACCACTTAAGTAGTGCATAGCTCTCTCCAAAATGTGCACTAATGATCATCTACTGGATTAGCAGTGAATTTACTCATTTTTCTAACCACAAAAGAGATATCAGGTCGAGTAACATGAGCTAAGTACATGAGTGAACTGGTTATCTGAGAATACCTTAGTGGTATCTTCCTAGTCCCTTGTTCTTTCAAAGAATTAAACTAGTATGAAAAGGAGTTGGAGAAGGCTTGATATCCTTATAGCCAAAAGTCTAAAAACATTTTCAACATAATGGGATTGCAGAAGAGTAATACCATCCTCATTTTTAACAAGTTGATGTTCAGAATAACATTAGCCTCACCTAAATCATTCATATCAAAGCTCTAGGATAGAAAAGATTTCACCTCATTTATGGCATCAAAATCAGTCCCAATAATTAATATGTTATCAACATATAAGCACATAATCGCTCCTCTATCCCTACCATAGCATTAACAAAAACATTTGCTAGCTTCATTAACATCAAAGCATGCATATGTCAAAGTGTATAAGATTGTTCGATAGTAATTATATGGGTAGGTTACATGACCAAAAGCTAAAGGTAAAGGCATGGGAGACACAATGATTTATATAGGTTTAGGATCTCGAGGCAAGACAATACCCTACGTCTTGTTTATTGTTGGTGTCTATTGCTATGCAATATGATATGTCTCATGGGGCTCCCTCGGACATCCTTTTATAGTCCAAGGTGTGGTGGTGGTTTAGAGGATAAGTTTTCTCATTAGGGATCTTCCATTGAATTATATTGTTTTCTTGAAGCAATCTCACCACAATCAAAGTTTTAAGATCGTTAGATTCGATTGTGAAGGCCTTAAAGTTATGTGCATGGGAGGTGGCCATGGTAGCAATTTGGGGATCCAGCAATGGTGGAGAAGATTAGTTCAAGAAAGTTTTCTAGAAGATGAAGCGGCGGACGCAATGTGCACTTGGGAATGCAAACAAACAACTTATGAAAGTTAGTGATCAAGTCATAATGGTAAGCCGAGTAGGAGGACTTGGTCTTGTGCTAGGGACTCGGCTAGAAGACAGAACAACTCACATAGTGAATTTAAGAGATTCTATAAGATTTAGGAGAAGAGTCTTGTATGCCTAAATCAATGACACTGCCAAATAAGACTTAGAGAGCAACTATCAATAATATATATCATGGGTACCTAGACCAAGCTTCTATAAGATGAAGACATATACAAGTGGGTATATGGGCTCGACCGAGAGCCTAGGGACTCGAAAATCAAGATCGGAAGAAGGCCTATCGATAAAAGAATTCTAGAAGCATAAACATGGCAAAGAACTTACTAGATCGAGATACGATCGAGATGTTCGTAGACATGGCAATACCCTAGCAGATAAGTAAGAAACACTTGTAAAGATAGAGTTTGACTCCCTAATATGTACAATTATGATCCCAATCCTGTAACCAAACCAAATACTGATCATGTAAACAATCACATCTCCTTGGACTATAAGGAGGGCTAGGGAGCCCCATGAGGTCAGATCATCATATCATATTGCATAGAAATAGACATTAGGGGGAAATAGGACATAAGGTATTATCTTGTCTCAAGAGCCTGAATTTATATAAATCTTTGTCTCTCATATGCCTTTAACTTCAACTTTTGATCATGCAACATACCCCATATAATTACTATCAATCAAGTTGGCATGTTAGGTAGGGATAACCATGCTAATAAATAGATTTATGATAGAAACCATGAGTTTCGCACTAGGAGAAGAATTCATCTTCGACACCATGAGATTTATCACTGACTCGCTCGAAAATCTTAGGCTCATCCCTAACCTTTTGATGGCTTTAGCACCCCATAATCAAGATTTTGATGATACAATCTTCATCCTAGTTAGTCCAAGTCAATCTGATCTTATGACATCGACTTGGACTCTAGCTCAATAATGACTTAGACTCAGACTCGAGTCTAACTCAAACTGTAACTCTGACCCAACTCAGACTTAGACTCAAACTCGGACCCATAAAACCTACTTCAAGACCGCTTTGTGTTCATGGATGACTCAGTGGATAGACACTAGGATGATCATCATTCTAACCCTAGAAAATACAACGTAGCTAGGAACCAAAGAATCTTTAAAGAAATGAGAGAGCTAGGCAGATCCATTCACGACTAGGTCTAGATAGTGAACTTCCTGGTCAACAGGTTTATGCTACAACAATGCAAAACATCATGTCAGCAAAACTTATATTCGACAAAATCACACTTTTCTACCTAAGGACAACACACAAGCCCACGAGGACCTAAACTAGATCAACAACATGCTAGCCTACATTACCATGTGTGTTGAGGCTCTAGCAGCACCAATGTTGACTCATACCTAACTCGAGCCCTCGACTGAACCAACTCTAAATGAGCCAACACACTCATGAGAAATCTAGAGTCATTGCAAGACTGAGTTCCTAGTACCTCCCACAACATCATTGATAGCAAGACCAAGTTCATGCGAGACATCAGGACCAGGAAGATGATGGTTGTGAAGATGAACAGGAAGACTCCAACTATGTCTGAGTCCCTCAAGATCAAGCTCAAGAAGGCCTCTCAACATCCTTCATGAAGTTATTCATGAGTTGTTTGAGAAGAGATAAATGGCCAAGGAACCTACTAGTTGTCCATATGCATTAGACTAACTCAGGACCTACTAGTTGTCCATCACAACACTAGAAGAGGACTCTTCCATTATGGATAACTATCTACCAATGTGTCGTGGATCTAAAGCCAAGAAGTAGTTATTCAGTCTTCCTACAAACTATATTGAATCATGGTAGGATTTGAAGTGTCGATTCATCAACAACTTTAGCATAGTTTGCGATCAAGAGAAGACTTAGTATGACCTCAAGCAGATCACCCCAAAGGAGGATGAGTATCTGATTCTCAGTGTAGTTATATCAAGTGATGGTGCAATGTGAAGGCCGACATCTCTAGCATGTTAGAAGAAACAATCATCTATGTTTTCTATAAGGTCCTTTGGGATCAGGAGCTATCTCAAAAGCTAGTTCACAAGGCCCCAACCACTCTAGCTTCTCTATTCCAAGCCTTAGGTAAATACGCCATGAGCAAAGAAGTACTTTAGCATGTGTCCCCATCCTGAAAAGACAAGGAAAATAAGAAACATATAACTAAATCAGAGAAATCATGGATAGAAAACGCAAACTAGAACGATGAGTCACAACAACTATTGAATAGGGGACTCGACGACAAACGTCCCCTAGAAGAATAAAATTCAATGGAACATGGAGGGATGGTTCATCTATCATCCAAATGGCAACATACCACTCAAGATTGATGCCATAGAATGGGTTTTATGGAACCTACTTAAAACCCCGAATCTGAGTCCTAGAAGCCTTAGACGAGCAGCAAAATGACTCGAATAGAGACGAAAAATCCATGTTCCATGAACCAACTTAGGATATCATTTACATCTTTGGAGGCCCTAATTCTTATGAATCTAAGAGAAAATAAAATCTTGAGGCAAGAGATTTATAAGCGGTCAAGCTAGCTACTCTTGAGTTCCTATGATGGTAGAAGTGCCCATCACCTTCGGCAGATGTGATCACCTTGATCATGTGCCAAGCCCAAGGCATTATCCACTCATTCTAAATTCTACAGTGGGTGGTGCAAGAGTACACAGAGTCCTCAATGATGGTGGAAGTGGTCTCAACATAATCTTTGACAAGACCTTTTGGAAGATGGGGCCAATACCCTTTTATGGAATTAACTCGAGAAAGTTGACAACTCCTCTAGGGTAGCCACATGCCCATCACCTTTAGAAAAAAAGAAAACTATCATATCGAGTTTCTAAACTTCGAGGTGACAAATATCGACCTAGCTCATCATGTTATCATCAAAGGACCTAGGCTCATGAAGTTTATGGCAATATCTCACTATACTTATTTGGTACTCAAGATTCTAGGACCTAATGGAGTAATTATCATCAATGGGAACTTGAAGCTATCCTACATATGTGACAGAGAAGGGTGTAGCCTTGCCTGGTCCTAGGTAATCTAGTCAGAAAGTGATAGCTTAAAGGAAGCCCTTAAGACGATACAACATAAAGAAGGAAGAGTTTTGGGTCTTAAGC
Organism: Zea mays; assembly: GCF_902167145.1. Classification (NCBI taxonomy): domain Eukaryota; kingdom Viridiplantae; phylum Streptophyta; class Magnoliopsida; order Poales; family Poaceae; genus Zea; species Zea mays. Next base: position 233,991,194 of record NC_050096.1, on the reverse strand, counting down.
CTCCTTAGAAGAAAGCCTTGCTAGTAATTCTGCATGCTGAGTACAAGCTCGGTAAGTAGATTAAGCTAGACCCTAAGAACTCAGCTAAAGTCAGCTACATTGGGGCTAACCTAGAGCCTATATAGGAACTCACTCTCACAAATTTCCTCCATGAGAATTAGGACATATTTTTCGGAAGCCATCTATTATGCTAAAAGTCTCAATGGAATTGGTTTAGTGTTCTCTTAATGTCAATCCCAATGCAAGACCTATGAAACAAATGTTCTGCCATTTTTCTCAAGATAGAAAAGATGTTGTCAATAAAGAGATAACTCAACTCCTTGTAGCAAGGTTCATTAGGGAGGTCTTCCACCTAGAATGGGTGGCCAATCCGATGCCAGTCTATAAGAAGAATAAAAACGAAGAATGTGTGTTGATTACACTGATTCGAACAATGTGTGTCCAAAGGATCCGTTCCTCTGTCAATAATTGGTCTAATTATGGACTATTACTCTAGATATCATCACATTTACTTAAAAGAGGAAATCAAATCAAGACTTTGTTTATAATCCCATGTATTGATACACTATCATGCCATTTGGATATAAAAATGTGGGGGCTACATACAAGAGGGATTTAGAAATTCCTATTTTCTCAACTACATAGAAACATAGAAGCATGTGTCTATGATTTGGTTGTCAACGCTCAGAATGATTATCATCAGGGTGTCCATCTACCGAGTCAGCCATGAACACAAAGCGATCTTGAAATAGATCATATATGTCTGAGTCCTAGCTCGAGTTTATGTTGGGTCAGAGTTATAGTCCAAGTCAAACTCTAGTTCAAGTCAGAGTCATGGTTGATTCCATGTCTAAGTCAATGTCGTAATATGAGATCGACTCAGATTTGCTAAGATGAATATTGTATCCACAAAATTTTAATTATGGGGTGTTGAAGCCGATAGAAGGTCAGGGACAAGCCTGGGATTTTTGAGAAAGTCAACGATGAATCTTAGGGTGACAAATATGAATTATTCTCCTAGTGCGAAAACATGGTTGTTGTAAACTCTCCATTGATCAACACGATTGTCCCTACTTGGCATGCCAATTGTCAAAGATTGTTTGATAGTAATTATATGTGGTAGGTTGTGTTACTGAAAGCTAAAAGTAAATTCACAAGAGAGATAAATTTATATAGGTTTAATCACTCAAGGCAAGATAATACCATAAGTCATATTTGTTGTTAGTGTCTATTGCTATGTAATATAATCTAATGATCTGGTAAGCAAACTTATCACATGTTGTATGTTGATGAAATAGTTGTTTTCCCCACTTTTTGATGCATTGGTTTGGGCTCCCTACTTTCCAATTCTTCTGTGACTATCAAACCCGGTTTTGGAAGGCAAACCGAATGCAAACCATGTACGACTAAGAGCGGGATGGGTAAGACAACACTCTTGAACTGAAATGGGAGGGAGGCATTAAAATGCAAGTATAGGATAAGCATCAAGGTTAGGATCAAGGGATGACAAGGGTTACTGTTGGGGACTTGTTCTCAAATGCTATGACTTAAGAACAAGGCAACATAAAATGTTAAATATTAACGCCCTTCGTCCTTCGAAACATTATTTCCCTTAGGGTATAATGATCTTCAGACGAAGGTCATGAAGGACATACCTTCGAACATTGAAGGTATGAAGGTAATAGAAGGAAGTGTGTAAAATACAAAAGATAACATAAATAGTCATATAGCATTATCCACTCATTTTTCATTATATTATCATGAGAAAATAAAAACAATATTGAATTACATTTAGTACCTTCGGCTTGATGGACAGCAAAGGTACGAGCGTGATATCAAAGCAAATGCCAAGTCAGCGTGAACAGTACGGGAGCACTGTTCACCTATTTATAGGCACGGGACGCAGCCCATGTAAACTTACACTCATACCCTTTACATTTGCTAATGACTCTATAGTGATCCATCGAGGTCTAAATAGCCTTTTCCCTTTTAAATCGGTTCCCTTTTTCTGCTATCATGCCGAAGCTCCCTTGCGCATAGCTTCAGCTCTGCGTCAACCTTCGTATTCTTTGTGCTTCTCACACTATGGTTCTGATCCGAGTCCGAAGGTACCTGTTCATGTATTTACACTCCAGAAACATTGTTAAATCATGTTTTTGAGGACCTTCGGAAGACGAAGGCCCCCAACAGTAGCCCCTCTCAATATTAATTTATTAGAATAACGAATTCAGATTGCGATTTGGACGAAGGCCCTAAGCCGAAGGTCCGAAAAAACACCTTTCCTTTGCTAGAATAGCAACAGTCAATGACAGACGGGGGCTTCCAACTTGGAGCGCACTGGGCATATAAATAAGAACTCACCCCGAACACATTTGGTACGCTACTTGCCGCCTGCTTTGCTTGCTTAACTTTTTAGCTCTTGTCTACCAACACTTGCTTGGTTTTTTAGACTTTCTAAGCTTCTGCTTTAAGGACACATTTTCACCATTTCCGAAGAGAAGATGTCTCAAGACAAAAAAGCTGTTGCTGAGACGAAGCTGAGCGAAGAGGAGAATCTCCTTGAGGAGAAGACTGTTGGATTTATTGAATCAATAACAAAGACAAATACAGAAAAGATTACTAAGGAGATTCTAGAAGGCTTATCTGAAGATACGGATGACAATGACAGTTATGATGCAGAAAGTGGAGGCGAAGACTCTGAAGATCGGCCGTGGCGACCAAGTCATGCAGTCTTCAGGAAATCGACTATCAGACAGAGTCATCTTGATAATATGAGAGGAAGGTATTTTCGAGATATGTCTATTGTGAGAGCTGACAACGGAGATAGGATTGTTCCTGTTCTCGAAGAAAATGAAGTCGTGATCTACCGAAGCTTCTTCAAAGCTGGGCTTCGGTTCCCCTTAAGCAGATTTGTGGTTGAAGTTTTAAAGATATATCAGATTTTCCTTCACCAGATTACTCCCGAAGCAATTATCAGAATGGGGATCTTCATCTGGGTCGTGAGGAGTCAAGTTTTGGAGCCAAGTGCAAAATGTTTTTGCAGCATGCACGAACTTTCGTATGAGACGAAGCCCTAGGGTAAAGAACAATATCTTAACAATTTTGGTTGCTATAGCTTCGTTGCTCGTTCTGGCTCAAGCTGCTCAGTGCCAACTTTTTGGAAGAGATGGCCCAGAGACTGGATGAAAGAATGGTTCTATGTGAAGAATGATTTAAAGGCGAGAGAAGACATTAAAGAAATCATTATGCGACCTATCTGGTCTCGCTTCGGCCTCCAAAAGCCGAAAGTAGAATCTGATGAGGCAGCCGAAGCATGCCGAAGGGCCTTCAGCACATTTTGTTCTTTTATTGGGACAAGGGACTTAGTCCAAGAACATGTGGCCTATAGGATATGGCCATTGATAGACAACTGGGAAATGCCAAAAGAGACCATCAGCAACCCTAGCGAAGGTGGTTTGGTTCGATTAAAATATACCTTCAGGTTTGAAGACCAATTTATCAAACCAGACGATGACTGGCTGAAATGTGTTGAAAATACTAGTGATGAACTACTTGGAGCATACTCCAAGTCTGAAGATAATGCATTATCTGCGGCCTTCGGGAGCCGAAAAAAGAAAAGATTAAATAGGGTTTTTGACGCTATTGGATTTGTGTACCCTGATTATCCGTACTCGCCGCGGGGGCAGAAAAGAAAGGGTGCAACTTCTGGGAAGGATGTTGCTTCAGCCGCTTTAAGCGAGCCTGCACCGAAGAGGAAAAAGGTGAAGGTTCTTACTCACCGGCCGCGCTACATTGAACCGGCCATAGTGCCTGAATTTGACGGTGAGACCTCTTCGGCTACTGAAGCCAAAGGACCTGCTCTCATGGAGAGGATTGAAGAGCCGGCTGCAATGCCGAAGGCTGACAAAATTGAAGAACTGAGAACCGAAGGGACGAAAACATCAGAAGTTCTAAGCCCTTCGATAGGAGTGGAGGAGCCGAAGACACAAAAAGATCTAGCAGCAACCCCCAAGAGAAAAAGGATGGCTAGTGTATTAGATGTGCTGGAGACGATAAAAACTTCAAGCTCTACTCCAGGAAAAATTGCCAAGGCTTCGAAAATACAGATTGAAACCGAGACGAAGCTGACCGAAGCCGATTGTTGGAACTCGCTCTCAGCAGCAAGAAGGCCAACAAGGGTAAACAGTGGTGGCAACAGGGTTACATGCACGGGGGCAATAGCTCTGTTGATCTAGCCTCTCACGGGCACTGTGCGGGGGTATTTATAGGTATCTGAGTGTCCAGCGTCTTGTGTTAAGGACGCATGTGCCCTCAGACACCTATTTTATCCCCAGAATATTCCCATAAAGCAGGGTTACAAGCTGTAATTACAAGTATTCCTTTACAAGTTAGGCCCGTAATACAGAGGCGGCCACGTGGGGCCCGTTACAATGGGCCAGATCACACGTGGGCCTTGGGGCTGAACGAGGACGCGCCGTGGTGGGACGTCGCCGCAGGCCTTCGTCAAAATGCCGAGTCCTGCGAAGGGTGTCCCTGCCCGCTTTGTCTCCGTCGGACCAGCGGCTGCAGCGAAGGCCTCGAGCGAAGGGTGGCGTCTTTGCCTTCGCCCCAACATTTGCCCTCCGAGGGACCAGTTCGACAAAGTCACCTGGTGCCGAAGACGTCGCTAGATGGCGGAGACGCTGCCCTCGCTCGAAGTGGTTCCGCGGGGGTTTTTGATGTGACCGTTGATGGACGGCGTACTGTTGGATTGCGGGTTTCCCGAAGCGTCGCGGCCTGTCGGATTGCGGGTTTCCCGAAGAGCCGTGCCCTGCCTATAAAAGGGGGCGGGGGCGGCGCTGTTTGAACTCTGCCTTCCGCGCTCCGTGAAACCCTAGCCGCCCGCCGTCTTGCTGCTCCTTTTCCTCCGCTGCTCCCTTTGCTCGCCGGCGTCCTGGCTCGAGTGAAGCAGACCGCCCGCCGTCGACGACGGTACGTAGCAATGCCATCCTCTTCTTCTTCCGCCGACGCCACGCCGCCGGCCGCCGCCTCGTCTGAGGAGACGTCGAGTGACGTGATGATGGAGGAGTTGCGCGCCGGCGACTCTATTGAATTTGGTGTGTCACGGATGACGTCAGCCCGTATTGAAGATATGCAGCGGTTGGGCTACTTTGGCGGCGGAGTCGCTCGTGCTCCGGGGACGGAGGAAGTCCCCGAGCCGGAGGGCGAGTTGGTTGTTTTCGAGGCGTTCTTCGTCGCCGGACTCCGCTTGCCTGCGCACCGGTTTGTCGGCGAAGTCCTGCGTAGATTCAGCGTTCAAATACATCAGCTGACACCGAACGCCATAGTGGCGCTGGCGAAGTATGTCTGGGCGACGACTTCGTACGGCGGGCAGCCGTCAGTTGAAGTTTTTGCGAAGAATTATTGTTTGCATTGGCAGAAAAGGATGGTTGAGGATGGAGTTGCCCAATTCGGGTCATGCACATTCACGCCGAAGACCGGCAAGACCACAATGCCAGTAGTGGAGTTGGTCCCGTGCGCCCGCAACAAGTGGGGCAATTGGAATGAATTTTGGTTTTATGTTGCTGAGGCTAATGTCGAAGGCCATAAAGGGCTCCCCGTGTCCGAAATGTGCTCTCACTATTACTCTGCGTATCCGCCTTATGAAGTGGCAGAAGAGGATGCAGACGAAGGGACCCTTCGGTGCGCCGCCGGTCAGAGCAGCGGTCGAGATTTAGTTGAAGAGTTCGTGGCGTACGGGGTCTGGCCCTTGGCGCACGGCTGGTCGCTGGGCGAAGTATGCCCTCGCTAGATGCCCTTTCACGGAGGAAGGGTGGTGCGAAGTCCTGCCTTCGCACTGAATTTGCGAAACCGTGACCCGGCTGCCTTTGTGCGTGATGCGGAGGACTTGGCGGTGTGGCTCGTGGGGCGTTACGTGCCGAGGACGGAAGGCCAGCGCAGCTTTGACATCCGCGGGTCAAATGAACGTTTGAACAGGGTCTTCGAATTGAATCAACTGCCGTACGACGGCTACCCTGGTCAAGACGAAGCGGACCGCCGTGGGAAGAAACCGGCGGTGGAGACTGGAGGCGACCCTGCGCTGGTGGCCGCCGCCTCCTCGAAAAAGAGAAAATTAGGTACTGCGATGGGAAGACTTGGGGTGTCTGATAGTTTCGCTAGAGAGTTAATGAGGACGTGCGCGGCCCCGGGGGAGAGGATGTCTTCGCCCGAGCTCCGGGAGTCTTCGGCTCGGATGCTGAGGGTTACTGGGGGTTGTTGGCCTAAAGACATTCCTATCCCCTGCGCGGCTGAGGAGGACTGTTTTACATCTCGTATGGTTCATCGGTGGAGAGTTTTTCCTTATGGGCGAAATATCGGTCATGTTGTGTGGGCAGTGATGGACAAGGATCGCCAAGGGGCGGCGCGAAAACGCCAGGCGACTGTGAGGGTTCACGAAGCTCGGCCGAAAAAACAGCGGGGAACGGCGAAGGCGGAGGCCTCCGGCGGAGGCAAGCCGCCGCTGCCGGCGAAGGTGGGCGCCTCTGCGCCTGGCAAGGCGCCGGAGGTGACGGTGGGCGCCGGAGGCCCCAAGCTGACGAAGGTGGTGCCGTCTGTCAGCGGAGTGGCGGAGGCTGCGAAGGCGGCCCGAACGTTACCGCCGCCCGGCAAACGCGTTGCCGACTTCGGCACCGAGATTAATGTGGAGGATTATCTTGGGGGTAAGTCTATATAAATATATACACACATTTTTTTTAATTTGTTGACGCGTTGCAGGGTCGGACGAGGGCCCGCTCACTCTAGTTGTGCCTGGCGCGGCGATCGCGACGGCTGCGCCAGCGCCGAAGGCGGGGGGAGAGGCCCTTGGCGCCGGAGGCGAGGTGTCTGCCCTCGCACTGGTCAGGGACGAGGCGGGCGTGGCGACCCGCCGGCTGAAGGGAGCGATGGAGGCGTTGAGTCGAGCGACGGAGGCGTTGAGTCAGGTCCGCCGAGCTATGCCCTCTCCGTCCCCCCTTTTTTTTAACGTAACGGCCTTACGTGTGTTTTGCAGGTGGCTGACTTCACCAGCCGCACCGCGTCGGGGGCCCTTACGGTAGCTTTGTCTGCCGAGGTCGAGAGACTTCGGACGCAACATGCTGACGCTGTCCGTGAGAAGTCGGCCTCCGACAGCAAGTGCCGCAAACTGGCGGAGAAGGTGGCCGCCCTGGAGAAGGAGAAGGCTGACCTCCGGCGCCAGCTGGCGGGGGAGAGGAGGGAGGCCAACGAAGCCATCGCCAAAGAGCAGGCTGCTCAGGCGGAGGCCAGGCTGGCGCGGGCGGAAGGCAATATCGCCAAGGAGCTCGCCGGAGAGCTGCAGCGGCGGCTTACTGCCCTGGAGAGCCGCGCGGAGGGGGCCGAGGCCGCGATGCGAGCGGAGGCCGAACGGACGCGCACGCAGCTCATGACTGCATATCGCGAGCTGGGTGTGCGGACGGGTGACTTCGAGGTGCCGGAGCGAGAGGCCGGACTTCGCTGTCTGGAATGGGTGCAGGAGGAACTGCAGGAGCTCCCCACTGTCTTGGCGGGGTTGATGTCGTTCACCTCCCTGGTCACCTGCGAGGCAGCGATGAACGCGCTCTCTCGCGAAGGCTGCCGGCACTTTGAGGCCCTCGACCAGGCAGATGAGGATTTTGGGCGAGATATCTTTGAGGTCGAAGACCCCGTGGTGAAGGAATCCGCCGGGGCCCTCTATGACCGGATGTGGGGTTCATACGGTTGTGAGGTGGTCCGGGCGCGGGCCGAGGCTGCGAGGGCTCAGGTAACGTTGTCGTTTGCTCGGCGTTTGCTGGATGCGGTCTGTGCATGTGTTTGCTGAATTTTTGTGCGTTTTGTCTTAGGCGGAGCGCGGCGAGCGGGTGGACGACTTCGGGGCGCTGAACAGCGCGCTGCCTGACCCGGAGACGACCCCTGCGGAGGCCGCGACTAGAGTCGCCCCGGGACCGACCCCGGAGGCTACGGAAGATGCACCAGGCGCCCCTGCACCTGCTGCGGCCGGCGAAGACCTTCCCCCAAAGGTGGCCGAAGGCGCGCCCGATGCCCCCGCAGCTGCTGTGCCGAGCGCTGAAGATCCAGCGGAGGTGGGGGCGGAGGCAGCGGCGGAGGCCTCGGCGGAGGCTCCCGCAGCGGCAGGGCCCTCGCAGGTGACATAGGTGGTGTTTAGGGTTGAGGAATTTTTGGATGTTGTACTGAACTTTGGTTGCTGCGCAGGTTCAAGATTTTGGGCCTGCGCACGCAACCGCTACTACTGAGTTTTTGGCGGCTTCGACCGCGGAAGATGGAAATGAATATGGTGGGTCTGTTTCTGAGTTTTTTGATTTTACTGACTCTGGGAGCTCGGTTGAGTGGTCTGAGGAGTCTTCGGAGGGGGACTTGGATTATTTTGCGGCCTTGGACGTGGCTGCGGCGGAGGCTGCGCCACACGCTGCGGACGCGCCAGACGTGCCCGGTCCTAGCACCGGGCACCGACGACGAAGGGCGGTTGCGAAGCGTAGGATTAGTGCGGAGGAAGGGGCCCGGCTTCGCGTTAGCAGGGCTGGTCGGCAGGAGCTGCTGTCTTTGCCGGCCGCCGCGGGTGCAGGGGAAGGGGAGCTGCGAAGCCTTTTTGCGGGTGAGGAGCTTAGGATAATGTTGTTTAATTATAGAGAGATGGGGATTATTCCTAAGGTTGAGCCGATGTAGGGCGCGGTGCCCTCGCTTGTGAATGTGTAAGGGCTTGTAAAATGGAGTTGTGTGCCCTCGCGTGCCTGTGCCTGCGAGGGCGCTGTGTACTTTGTCTGGTGTGATTGATTATGCTGTGCCAGCATGATTATAATTGGTCTTGGTGTCGTTTCTGCTTTTGTTGTACTGGGTCGGCTGCGCCCTTAGGCGGCTCTTGTGCGAAGTCTTTGCGATAGGCTTCGGATTTTTGCGCGCTTGTGCTTAGCCCGGCTGCACCTTTAGGCGACTTCTGCGCGGATAGTCTTCGCGATAGACTTCGGATTTTTGCGCACTTTTTGTGCTTAGTCCGGCTGCACCCTTAGGCGACTTCTGCGCGGATAGTCTTCGCGATAGACTTCGGATTTTTGCGCACTTGTTGTGCTTAGTCCGGCTGCACCCTTAGGCGACTTCTGCGCGGATAGTCTTCGCGATAGACTTCGGATTTCTGCGCACTTGTTGTGCTTAGTCCGGCTGCACCCTTAGGCGACTTCTGCACGGATAGTCTTCGCGATAGACTTCGGATTTTTGCGCACTTGTTGTGCTTAGTCCGGCTGCACCCTTAGGCGACTTCTGCACGGATTGGTCGCACGCGAGGGTGGCTAGCGCTTAGCCTCGCGGTGACTTCGAATTGGTTGAATGCCGAAGACCGTTGTTGCGGTCTTTTTTTCGACACATGCTTTTGCGGGGGATTTTTCTCACATATATTACATGGCTCCGCCTCGTTAAAAACCTCACCCCCCGGGAGGAAAAGAGTGCGGGCCGGTACAAGATTGTTTGCGGCGAATTACAAGGGCGAAATCAGCCCTAAATGGGTCAAACAAAAAATTTGCGAAGGTTGTCGACGTTCCAGGAGTGCTCTAGGTCCTCGCCGTTTGGCGTTGTGAGCCTGTAAGCGCTGGGGGAAGCTTTTGACTTGACTATGAAGGGGCCCTCCCACTTGGGCTCCAACTTGCCCTTGGACTCCGTCCGAGCTGTTCGGATGAGTACGAGGTCCCCCTCGCTGAACTCCCTCGGGATGACTGCGCGGTCGCGCCATGCTTTGGTCTGGGCCTGATATTTGTTTAGGGCCTGTAGGGCGAAGACCCGGTCTCCGTCAATGAGATCTTTTGAAGTTGGCTCATCCACGTCGGGGACGGCTGACGGAACTGTACGCGGGGACCCATGCTTTATTTCTTGCGGGGTCATTGCCTCCGATCCGTATAGAAGGCGGAAAGGAGTGAACCCGGTCGCTCTGCACTCGGTTGTGTTTAGCGCCCAGACTGCCTCTGGTAATAAATCGGTCCATCTGCCTTTTCTTTCATCGAGGAGCATCTTTTTGACAGCTGTGAATATTTTCCCATTGGCGCGCTCCACGACCCCGTTGGACTGCGGATGATAGACCGAAGCGAAGGCAAGCTTGGTGCCAATGGAGAAACAAAAATCCTTGAAATCTTGGCTGTCGAACTGCTTGCCGTTGTCGACTGTTAGCTCGGACGGTACTCCGAAGCGGCAAACGATGTTCTGCCAGAAGAATTTTTGGGCAGTCTTTGATGTGATTGTGGAAACAACCCTCGCTTCAATCCATTTGGTGAAGTACTCGACAGCTACGAAGGCGAACTTAAGGTTCCCCTGAGCGGTGGGCAGGGGCCCGACGATGTCCAAGCCCCAGCGCTGGAGAGGCCATGTATGGGCAATCAGCTTTGTATATTGCGAGGGGTTGCCTGACCGAGGGGAGAACTTCTGGCAGGCTTCGCAGGACCTCGTGACCCGATTTGCGGCGCAGATCATTGCGGGCCAGTAAAACCCTTGTTGGATCACCTTGGCAGCCAGGGCCCTTGGCCCTGCGTGCGAGCCGCACGTGCCACTGTGGACTTCGCGTAGGATCTGCATGCCTTCGGTTTCGGTGACGCATTTGAGCATTGGCTGACTGACCCCTTTCTTGTACAGTTGGCCCTCGATCAGAGCGAAGTCCCGGCTTCGATGTCTGAGGCGCTTTGCCTCACTGACGTCGGCTGGATGATAGTACCCCTGTAGGAACAGGGTTATTGGTGCCCTCCAGTCTTCTGTCATGATTAGGTTGACTATACGGTGGCTTTCGCTATCATTAGTTATCTGGAGCCCTTCGGGGCTCCGGACAGCTGGAGTGCCGATGGTGTGGAAAAACACGTCGGAGGGCAGGGGCTCGCTCCTGGCGGCGGCCTTGGCTAAGGCATCGGCCTCCTCGTTCTTGGCCCTATCCACATGCTGCAGGGTGAATCCCTTGAATTGTCTCTCGAGGCTTCGGATAGCCGCGAGGTATTGCATGAGGGCGGGATCTTTTGCTGCATAGTCTTTCTCGACCTGACCGGCAACTATCTTGGAGTCTGTTTTGATGATACATGTGGTGACTCCGAGGGCCCTTAGCTTGCGGAGGCCGAGGATGACTGCTTCATACTCTGCTATGTTGTTTGTACATTTGTCGGATTCCAGAGCGAAGCTGAGGCGTGCTGCATATCTGTGTTTGACTCCGGCTGGCGAGGTGACGACTGCAGCGACGCCTGCCCCCGCATGACACCATGCACCGTCGCAATGGATAGTCCAGACCTTTTCTGTGGATGGGTCCGGCTGTGTTACTGGCCCAGTCCAGTCGACGACGAAGTCTGCCAGGACTTGCGACTTGATAGCTGTTCTGGGCTCGAAGCTGATGTGGTAGCCGGAGAGTTCGGCTGCCCACTTGGCAATCCTTACTGATGCCTCCGGGTTCCTGAATAGTTCGCCGAGCCCCCTGTCTGAGGTGACTCGGACCTTGAATGCTTCAAAATAATGGCGCAGCTTGCGCGAGGACATAACAACTGCGTAGGCAATCTTCTCCAGCTCTGTCATGTTGCATTTGGACGGTGTCAGGACTTCGGAGACATAGTAGACAGGGCACTGTCTGACTGCGCCCTCGACTGTCTGCTCCTGTACCAGTGCCGCGCTGACTGCGTGCGGCGAAGCCGCGACATAGAGCAATAAGGGGAGCGAGGAGTCGGGGCTCGTGAGGATGGCCAGCTCCGACAGGTACTGTTTTAGTGAGGCGAAGGCCGCTGCTTGCTCCGGTCCCCAAGCGAAGTCCTTCGCGCCGCGGAGTGTTTTGAGGAAGGGGAGACTTCGCTCGGCGGACCTGGAGATGAATCTGTTGAGAGCGGCCATCCTGCCTGTCAGGCGCTGGACGTCCCTGGCGGACTGCGGAGGCGACATATCGACGATGGCCTGGATCTTGGTTGGGTTGGCCTCGATGCCGCGGCGGGACACCAGGTAGCCCAATATCTTGCCCTGGCGAACACCGAAAACGCACTTTTCCGGGTTTAGGCGGAGTCGTGCATCTCGCACGTTCGCGAATGTCTCTGCCAGGTCGGCGAGATGGTCCTCCTTATTCTTGCTGGCGACGACGATGTCGTCCACATATGTGAATATATTTCTGCCGACCTGCCCCTCGAGCACTGTTTTGGTGAGTCTGGAGAAGGTGGATCCGGCATTCTTGAGACCCTCCGGCATTCTGACAAAGCAATAAGTGCCGAAGGGTGTTATAAAGCTGGTGCTAGCCTTGTCTTCCTCCTTCATGTATATCTGGTGATAGCCGGAGAAGCAGTCGAGGAGGGACATGACCTCGCATCCGGCCGCGCTATCGACTATTTTGTCGATCCGCGGCAACGGGAAATTGTCCTTTGGGCAGGCCTTATTGAGACTGGTGAAGTCTATGCACATGCGCCATTTTCCGCTTTTTTTCTGCACCATCACAACATTGGAGAGCCACGTGGGGTAAGCCACTGGCTCGATGAATTTAGCCTCCAGGAGGCGATGCACCTCCGCCTTGGCGGCCTCTGTCTTTTCGTCTGACATTTTGCGAAGCTTCTGCTTTTTGGGTCGCACCGAAGGGTCAATCCCCAAGCTGTGCTCAATTATGGCTCGGCTGACTCCGACCAGATCGAGGGCAGACCAGGCGAAGACATCTTTATTCTTGGCCAGGCAGCAGAGAAGTTTCTCTTCTTCAAGTGAGGTGAGGTCTTCGCTGATAGTTACTGTCTGCTTGGGCGTGGCCTGATCGAGGGGGATAGTCTTGGTCCCGTCTTGGCACTGCAACTGTGCCTTGTCGTGCTGCTTGTCGGTTGGGCTGGCCGGCGCAGGGACCTCGCGCTGGGTCGTGAGACAGTGTACGTTTCTCTGACCGGGCACGAAGTCCCGCTCAATGTTGCGCGCCGTCTGCTGGTTGCCGTAGACTGTGATGGCGCCTAGCGGGCCTGGTATCTTCATACATAGGTACAACCCGTGGATGGCAGCTTCGAACTTGTTGATGGAGCCCCGGCCCATGATGGCGTTGTATGGATATACCATGTCGACAATGTCGAAGGTTACTTGCTCACTCCGGGCATTGGGCGCTACACCGAAGGAGAGGGGCAACTCTATCTTGCCAACTGGAAAGGTGCCCTTGCCGCCGAAACCATACAACGGGTTGTCCGAAGGCTTCAGCAAGCTGTGGCTTATACCCATGTGGTCGAAGGCGTGGAGGAAGATGATGTCCGCCTGACTGCCGTTGTCGACTAGGACTTTGTGTAAGTCCCAGCCTGCCACGCTGCAATTGATGACCATAGCGTCGATGTGGGGGGTGCTGCGCAGGTCGACGTCTCGTGCGTCGAAGGTTAGCGGTATGTGGGACCACTTCGTCTGCACGACTGGGCCAGTGACGGCGACATGGTTGATGCTGCGGTAGTGGTCTCGCTTCTGCCGCTTGGTGTCGAAGTCAGTGCTAGACCCCCCTGTTATCATGTGAATGACTCCGCGATATGGTTGATCGGCGAAGTCTTCCTGCTTTGGGGCATGGGGGATGTTTTGATGTTGCTGGTGTGGTGGTGGGGGTGGAGGAGGTACGATTTGTACTTCCTGATGGTGTTGGTAAGCGTGGTGCGGTGGATGCGGAGCGGGAGTGTGGATATATGGTGGAGGGGGTGGCTGGTAATTATGCGCGACAATTCTGGGATTGTCGGCTGGCTGCGCCCGCGCCATTCTGTCTCTGGTGGCCTTCGTCTCGGGGCAGTCTTTGGTCTGGTGGGCGCAGTCTTCGCCGTGGAAAAGGCAATAGAATCGGCGCGGCGGCTGCTGCGCCCGCCCTCGGCCCCTGCCGCGAGTTCCATTTCCGCGGCCCTGGGGGGGATATTCCTGGCGGCGAGGGGGATCAGCAGCAGGCTGTTGGTTGACGATGTTGTGCACTTGCTGTTGACTGCGGCCATCTCGACCGGAGTCTGGTTGCGGAGTCCTCGTCCACGTGCGGCTGGACTGCGAGGCATCTTTGGGCTTCCGCTGTGACTCAACCTTGCGCTGGTGGAGCTCTTCGGATTTGGCATATTTTTCGAAGAGCTGATATAGCTCCTGCAAGCTCTTGGGTGGATCTCTGATACAATGGCTGTAGAGGACGCCGGCCCGAAGGCCATTGATGGCGTAGTGGATAGCGATCTGATCGTCGACAGAGGGCAGCTGTGACTTGAGTGTTAAGAACTTGCGGTAATACTCCCGCAGAGTCTCCTTTTCCAGCTGTTTGCAAAGCGAGAGCTCGGCCAAAGCGTCGGTGTCTGGACGGTACCCTTGGAAGTTGAGGAGGAACTTGTCCCTGAGACTTCTCCACGAATCAATGGACAGCGGAGGCAATCTGGTGAACCAGGTGAGTGCTGGGCCCTCTAGTGCGATGATGAAAGACTTCGCCATTGTGGCGTCGTCTCCTCCGGCTGATGCAACGGTGACTTGATAACTCATGATGTACTGCGCCGGGTCGGTGCTGCCGTTGTACTTGGGGTATGCCCCCGCTCGAAAGTTAGCTGGCCAAGGCATCACTTGTAGGTGTGGCGCCAGGGGACTTCGCTCGTCGAGGTAGTTGACCCCTTGGAATGGCGCGCCGTGCTGGGAGACGTAGTCATGCTGGGGGAAACGCGGGTTCTCCGGCTGCGCTCGGTGCTGCAGGGGTGGGCCATGCTGCCAGCCGAGGTGGCCTTCGCGCGTGTCCTCCGGTTGTGTGCGCTGTTGGAGGGGTGGCTCTTGCTGTAGACCGAGGTGGCCTTCGCGCTGCATCAGCGCGATCTCGCGCTCGAGGTCTTGGGCTTTCTGCTCCTCGTCGCGTATCATTTGCCGCACTTTGGCTAATGCGGACACACGCTGGCGCTTGGCCTCCAGTATCTCTTTCTGCCTCTGGAGATTGCGGTTCCTGAGGCGCAGGGCGCGCAGCTGCAGCTGTTCTTCTGTTGAGACGCCGAGGACCTCACCGTCCTCGGTGAGGTCCGCGCCTTCCAGTGGGGCGAAGCCTGGGGGCGGCTGTGACTGTCCTTCGGTTCCGCAGGTGCGGAAGGTGTCGTCTTCGCCGGTGTGGGGAACATTGTCTTCAGTGGGCTCTTGGTGGGTGGATTGGGTGAGGACGAGGGCCTTGCCCTTTCTTGCGGCCAGCAGTGCTGCCTTCGCAGCCTCGTCAGCCTTGGGGTTAGCTCTCTTGGGTGCCATCGCGGGTGGTTTTGTCGTAGCACGAACGGTGGGCGCCAAATGTTGGAACTCGCTCTCAGCAGCAAGAAGGCCAACAAGGGTAAACAGTGGTGGCAACAGGGTTACGTGCACGGGGGCAATAGCTCTGTTGATCTAGCCTCTCACGGGCACTGTGCGGGGGTATTTATAGGTATCTGAGTGTCCAGCGTCTTGTGTTAAGGACGCATGTGCCCTCAGACACCTATTTTATCCCCAGAATATTCCCATAAAGCAGGGTTACAAGCCGTAATTACAAGTATTCCTTTACAAGTTAGGCCCGTAATACAGAGGCGGCCACGCGGGGCCCGTTACAATGGGCCAGATCACACGTGGGCCTTGGGGCTGAACGAGGACGCGCCGTGGTGGGACGAAGCCGCAGGCCTTCGTCAAAATGCCGAGTCCTGCGAAGGGTGTCCCTGCCCGCTTTGTCTCCGTCGGACCAGCGGCTGCAGCGAAGGCCTCGAGCGAAGGGTGGCATCTTTGCCTTCGCCCCAACACCGATGCTATACTGAGAGGCTGACGCCGAAGCTGGGCCTTCAGTGCCCGCCAAGGAGAAATCCTCGGAAACTGGAGAAAAGGCAGCGGAAGAAGAGGGTATAGAACAGATTTTGCCTGAAAAAGTTGCCACTCCTTGTAACACCCCTGGTGTTACTATAACTAAAACTTGAGCATGGCATCATAAGCATTGGCATTGCATATGTTTGATACACCTAGAGTGCATTCACTAGGCAAAAATTTCAAACAAGTTGTATTGTTTTAATGTTTTGCAAATAGAACCCTGGTTAAAGGACTTAACCCTAAATAGTGGTTAAGGGGTAAAACCTAAACCAAGTTGAGAAAACCTAAAAGCTTTAGGGTAAAAGTCATAAAATGACCCCAAAAATAAACTTGAATCACCTTTATACCCCTAAGATACCAGAAACCCTAATTGGAACCCTGGAGAACCCTAAAACTAAACCCTAGGGGCTTATGTGCAAAAGTGGTGAACCTTTGGACTAAAGTGTAAAAACTACTATGTTTAAACATATAAAGTCATTTGGTTCACAAATATGTGAATTTGCAAGTTAAACCCTAAGTTTTGGGCTTATTTGCAAGAATCACCTCTTAAGCACTATAGAGCCTAAGTCTGAAATTCAGTTTAGTTGGTTCAACTTTGGAGCCCTGTATCTTTTAAAATATAGGGATTTTGCCCAAAGTAACCACAACAAGTTTGTAGACCAATTAATGGAGAGCAACTTTGATGCAGACATCTCCTGCTGTTGTTATACAAAAGTTGGAGAACAATCTACTCAAAGTCGCTCTGTCAGAACTGTTTCAGAAAAACTGAAACTGAACTCCAAATAAAAATGGTTACAGTGGAATGGAGCCAATTTAGACACGCTATATCTTTGAATCCATTTGGTGTTGATCCAAGAATCCTGTAGCAAGATTGTAGATTGATGTATAGTGAACATATTCTGTTAAGGAAGACGGCCTTGTTATCAACAAAAATCCAGAGATAATGTGGGAGGAAGGTGGTCGGTTCAGGTGACTGATGGAGGTGCGCCATGGTACAGTAACTGAACGGATATGGTTGCCAACGCGGCTTGCTCACCGCCGGCGACCTCTTTGCGCCAAAATTCACGCCGCCGCCGTCCGGGTTTGTGCGCAGTAGGGAACGGATAACGTCGGGGAGGGACAACCATACGTGGCGCCACCGCCCTAGCCCTGCCGGAGTCTTCACCGGCGGCCACCGTGACCCAGTGACTTTGCCGCGGTGTCACCCATGCCTCCATCTCCCTCACTGTATCTCTTTCCGACGTGGTAGGCATGCGCTTGCGCTGCTATCTGTGGTCGGGGGTCGTCTGTTGGGCCGCCGTGCCTATAAATGGAGCAAGGAGCCACGACAAGGTGTTTTCGTCTACACCAGTAAAGCTCAGTAGAAGTCCCAAATTCGTGAAATTCCCTCCACCGTTCCCAAAATTGACAGTGCATGGTGAAGCTATACTTCTTTACGGACGTGTAGCCTTAATCTTGACTCCCAATTCCACCCGAGACCGTTGCGGATTCGTTTTTCCCCTTTTCTGTTACCCGCAAGCCAAGAACCCTCCGCGCTCCGTGGCCAGACAGTCCTGGTAAGGTTCTGCGCTTCTAAAGTATTGTCTTAGCAGCTCTATATGCCCGTGGGGCTCACCGTGGCGACCAATTGACCATTACTAGCACGGTGTTATGGGAACGCAAGCTCGACGTCGCATTTCTGCCGTGCGCGTGAGCAGGGCGTTCTCTGAGCGTGCGAGCCGAATTGATGGCCATAACAGCACGGAATAGAGTAGAATTTGGTTGGGCGGGGGTCAGCAGGTGCTCAGGTCTCCCATGGCCGTGGCGCAGCGGGGTGTGTTCGTCCTCGCCGCCGTCCGGTCAGGGACTTTTTTTTAAAAGACACAGAAGTTTGGGGGGCTGAGGAGAAGATGTCAGTGACTCATTAAAACTAGCCGAGGACTTCTTCTCAGATTTATGAACTGGCAAGGGCCTTTGTGCAAACTGTACCGTGCAGTCGCAGTCAAGCCGGATTTTACTAAGGCCTGGGCTGTGTTGGGCCGCTTTAAGCCCAATACTGTTCAGGATTTTCCCTTTTCTTTTTTCAGTAAAGCTTTGGAAATCTGTAGAAAATGGTAGAAAAATCCTAAAAATATGAGACCAGTTTTCTTAGAACCCTAATTTCCTGTAGTATTTAATAAAAATAAACTCATGATTTTTAGATCAAATAGGGAATTTTGGGGTATTTAAAATAGCCTAAACTACTGGTTCTGGATTTTTAGAAAATAGATAATAATCCCAAAATTGCCCAAACTTTTTATATAAGCTCTATGCATTATTTAGAAGCCTTGGGTAGAGTTTGAATTGATTTGGACCTTGTTTGATCACCAAACCCCAAAACACCCCCTGCCCTGTGAACTCCTTTACCGACTCCGGAAACCCTAAGTTCTCGGAGTTCCGTGAAGGAAAGTTGTATTCAAGACATAGATAATAAGTTGATATTATCTTTGCATCCTCATGAGCATCCCATGGCATCCATTTTTATACATATGTATGGTTATGATTAGAACGTGAAGAAGAAATCGAAGTAACTGAAGAGGAGACACCACCACCTTCGGAGTCTCAGGCCGGGAATTGTTTCTACTTTGATATCTGCGGATCTGAGCCTGACTCACCTGTGAACAAAGGCAAGCCCCGGTGCATGCAACCCCTTTCCTTGTGTTTTTAAATACTTTTCGCACACTTTAAGTCTAGTGAAATGTGCATTAAGTTCATAGGAGTTGCTTGGAACCCTTTGATGCATTGCTTTTCTTGATATCCATACCTTTATAGATACTTCTATGAAGTATCAAAATATGATTTACAAAAATGCTTAGCCTTGCTTAGATCTTGTGGATAGAGGTTGTCCTCAGTCTAACCCAGGAGAGGATGGCTTCTACCTGCAAGAATATTTTCATTTGGAGCAATAGTGGGATCTTACTGCAAAGTTCCCTGTGATGCTCTTTCGTCCTAAGGAACAGACACAATCCTAAGGATGGAAATACTTAAATTGAGACTTGGGTTAGGAACAGGTGATGTTCTACCCAGGTTGGTTAAGGATTAACGCGTATGTAGGCGTGCTGACCGAGGACCCTTTAACTGGTCACATGCCTCGTCATGGGTAAGCCTTGCCTCGGGCAGACTAAGGCCAGAATAAGATAACATGAAATGGGCGTGGAGCGGTGGCGAGAGTAGCGTGTACCCTCCGTGGCAAGAGGCTGGACGGTGGTGTATCTGTGCTCTCGGTTTGCGTGAACCTGATCTGGTCTTAAGAACCCCGGTGGCGGGTTGACATATGCAAGGGTTAAGTGCTACATATGTCGTGTGATTGGAGATCCTCAGCTGAGTATAATCGATTCGGATCGCCGTACCTTCGTGGTTATGAAGACTTGGTCACTTCCCTGCAACCTAAAGTCAGGATGTGAACACTATGGATAAAAATGATGTTGTATTGATGAGATGTTGAAATTAGACTAGATGCAAATAGAGTCTATTAATACTTAAGATGGCGTTAAAAGATTGAAAGTAAGGACTCACTTTAGTAAGCTACTTCTGCAAAGGTATAAGTTGATTTTTGCTAAAGCCTCTCCTTGACTCCTATTTATCCAGCATACCCTTGAGAGTCTTTTCCTTAGTCGGGTAAGACTTGCTGAGTAATTCCATACTCAGGGTTTATCCCTTTGTTGTTTTTAGGTGAGGAAGCGACAAATTTTTGTTGCTTTTGCTCCAAGGTGGTATCAAATGAAGAAAAACAAGAGTGAAGATGCGGGAGGACGTGGTCCTCCATATAGGACTTTTTGTTTTAAAACTACCGGGAGGAGTTTTTGCCTCCCTTGATATGTGTAATAAAGCTACTCAGCACTCGTTTATAGCTCTGGTCTGTAATAAGTAACTTGATCTTACATTCTAAATAAATGTAAGTTTATGTAAAAGCTTCTGCATTTCTATATCTCCGATGTTCTGTAATGTCTGCAAGACGGGTGAAACGTTCCTGGTAAGGTAAGGAAAGATACCGAACTTGTCAAGTGACTTAGGAACATCTACAGGGTGTCTGGTGTCTGTTGGACAAGGACAACTGTAGGTGGGCCTAATTACTTGGGAGGTTCCGTCACAGCTGGTATCGGAGCGTAGCCCTTCTTTGCAGATATTATGCGGCATCTTCAAAAAGATTTTCTAAAAAGTCTTATCTAGAAACTCTTTTCCCTTCTTACCTAAGTATTCTGAAGAGTTTATCTTAAAGACCAGATAGGAAGAGTGCAATGTATAGAAGGTTGAATCAACTAAGGTTGATTCTGTAATTACACATGCATCATGTCATACAAACTTTAAGTTAAACCCCCTGTGTAGCTAGTTTAGTACATGATTCATCTACCTTGTTCCTACATCCTTAGTGAATAGAGTGTATCCGTTGCCCTTCTCTATAGATGAATCAATAAGAAGCTCCTACAGGAGTTGGAGAGTTTCTACGAGATTTTGGTGTTCCAGTGGTCCTGTGGCGACTACTTCAAGATGTCGGATATACCGAAGCACCCAAGTACCAGTGGTCACGCACTGTTCTTAGAGGACAACCATGGTATGAGGTAGTAGTGCGTATTCCAGAACGTGCTAGAAAACCATCTTGGCCATATTGGATGTTCCATGCTGAAGGAATGACTCCTTGGGAGGGTGCTCAGGTAGCTGCCTTAGAGGTGCTAACAACCATTTGTTACCAGAAAAGGGAAGAA
The DNA here is from genome assembly GCF_902167145.1 of Zea mays. Taxonomy (NCBI): domain Eukaryota; kingdom Viridiplantae; phylum Streptophyta; class Magnoliopsida; order Poales; family Poaceae; genus Zea; species Zea mays. The sequence continues at coordinate 233,970,705 of NC_050096.1, read as the reverse complement.
ATACAAGCCACATCTATGAGGTTGTTCCCTGCAGTTGCCTTAAGTGACCCATTGGTGTATCATCACCAGGCCCGATTAATGGAAAGCATTCCTATTGGGCAGGATTCTGTTGAATCGGCATCTGCTCGAGTTTTGATGGCCGTGCTAGAGTTGCAACTTACTCGAGGGCACAGTCGTCAAAAGTGGCAGCAGTTGTACACTGGGAGTTATGCAGCATTTAAGATGATGGAAATGGCCAAGAATAGTGCTTGTACCCAAGCACAAGAACGACTTGAGGAAACAAAGGTTCAAGCAGAACATGTTATTGGACTAGAGCACCAGGTGACAGAACTTCAGATGCAACACCAAGCTGATCAGAATCGCATTAAGGAGCTTGAGCATCAGCTAACTAATGCTCATTTTAGATTAAAAATTTTGAGTCAGCAACAAGAAGAAATTTGTCTGTATACTATTGCTGTTAGAGAAGACCTTAAGGAAACCCTGAGCTTCATAAGCCATCAGGATCAGGCGATCAAAGAATTGAATCGTGCTCATCCCATGGAATTTCAAGTAGCACAACGGCTTGTCAACCATCTGCAGCAATCAATGCATAGGCTCAATGCTGTCGTTGATCCTACTCCTGCATCGGTGGACTAAGGGTTCCTTGGAAAAATGGCAACAAACATCTGGCAGATGGTGTAGTTAGAGAAGATGAAGTAGATCAATGTAATAAGGTAGGTGTAGATAGACCAGCTTGGTAATAAAAACAGGTTAAACTTCGTTGGAAAGAGTTTTCCTGTTTCACCTAGATCATGTAACATGTGAGCTTTTATATGACTATGGTGTAAGAAACGACTGCCGGTTTTTGAGGCAACTTTTAATATCTATAATAGTTTGTCAAAATTCAAGAGTTAAGATGACTATTCCTTTGGATATTCCATGCGGATCGCCTTGTTGCCTTATTAACCCAACCTAGAAAAGACATGACCGACCATTTTCCTTGAATTTGATGCCTTTGGTTTCTTCATATCTATCGAAGGCATGCCAACTTAATCCTTGACCTTGTGATCCCTATGATGGGCATAGAACTATGCTTGGTGCTGAATTAAAAGTCTCCCATCATACTCCTTTCATTAAGTTTAGGTTATGGCCATGCCTTGTTCACTTCTTTGAACCATGATCCATTTGGATCTCTACTTGTAATCGTTCTTACAGGTGGAGTCTCTTTTGTACCTTGTCATCCTTGATCAGTCTATTTGTGTTGTGTGAGATTCCTTATTGGTTATGTCTGGTATTGGCGTTATGACTAAAATTGATGATGCCGCGCCAAAATCGAGGGCCTCTTGTGGGTATATACACAAGGTTGTGCTGCTCGATGCACGCTTGTATCACAGTTAGTAGTCATAATCCATTATGAGATTATATCAATATGTTATCTCTACGCAAATTGTTCTTATCACGTGAGATCCATTATTGGTGCCAGTTTTGTAATGGTGTCATGGTTAAGGACTTATGGTACCGCGGCGAAACTGAGAGCCTCCTGTGAATGTACACACAAGATTCTGCTACTTGGCGCATGTTGGTATCGAGGTCTCTGGTCATGATCCATTGTGAAACTACACTGATGTGTGATCTTCTGTGGACTCCTTCCTTAAAACAATTTCTATGTTATTTGTGAAGAGATCAAGTAACATCTGTCCTTTCCATTGGATCAAAAGGGCATACCACTTTCATGTGTGGTTTTATTTCTTTTGATCTTGGTAGTGACTCCTCATACAAGTTCCCTTTACATCCTTTGTGTAAAGGTGGAGCCTTGGAGCTTTTTAGTGACGAGAGACAACTGATTAGCTCTCAGAATGGAGATTGGATTTCCCCTGCTGTTGAGATGCAGGAGTTTGTTCATTCGCTCTCCTATTTTCCATGTATTTCCGAACCTAGTCCATTCATCTCGCATGAAGAAACGGATGAACAACCTGACCAAATGGATTTTTACCCAAATGCATGACCTTTTGCTTGCAAATGTGAACTCTCAACCCCTTGGCTTACCAATGGTACTGAGAGGATTTGCTTAATGTCAAAAGTAGTTCAACAAGTTGGTTTTGACTAACTTGTAACTGCCCGTTGAACGAATGCTGAGTTTAGAGATCATTTTATCGAATTGTCTAAACTCACTTTGGTTCAACCCACCCTAAAGAAAGTACTTACCAAAATCAAATTAAGTCGACCAGTAACTACCTAATTATCGTTCTAGTCGTACCTCGACCATCTCACTCATGCTTTTCCTGCATGTGTGATCATGCCGATCCATGACTAGTGCTGGATAAAATGGACTGGTTGCAAAGTCCGCATTTTTAGATCCCTCCGCTGGTGATTTTTCTTGAATCTACATCACCTTTCGTGGACTTGGATTCCCTGGCTAACACGAGTTGACTGTGATGTTATTCGACATTCACACCCGTCTCGTGTGCTATGAACTTACTGTAACCACTTGTTGGTAAACCTCTTCTTGTGTGTTTTACCCAAGATGGTGCATCTGATTCTATTTGGGTAAAGTTGCATAATTGCCACCCAACAGACTCAGATAGTACAGTGTCATCAGAAGAAGCAAATTGCACACATGTAACTTTATGTGTTCTTCTGGTGGGCAAAGATGCAAATTGAAATTGCACACTACGTGGCTAGATGTGACACTTGTAAACGTGTCAAGGCCATATACATGAAGACTGCTGGTCCATTACAATCTTTACCTATCCCAACTTGGAAATGGGAAGATATTGTATGGACTTTATCGTGGGATTACCCAGGACTACAAAAGGGTATGACTCTATCTGGGTTATTATTGATCGGCTTACGAAAATTACTCATTTTCTGCCAGTCAAGACAGAGTACCCGATTATTGTCTATGCCCAACTGTACATTGCTCGGTGTTCCGAAGACCATAGTGTCGGATCATGGATTGCAATTCGTATCCAAATTTTGGGAAGAATTTCATAAATCCCTGGGTACTAAGTTGCTCCACAGCTCGACCTATCATCTTCAAACCAGTGGGCAGACTGAGAGGGTAAACCAAGTACTGGAAGATATGCTACAGGCATGTGTTCTGGAATTCCCACAGAAATGGGATGAATGTTTGCCTTAGCGGAGTTTTCATATAATAATAGCTATCAAGAAAGCATCAAGATGGCACCCTTCGAAGCTTTATATGGACGACGATGTCGTACTCCGCTAAATTGGTCTGAACCTGGAGAAAGATACTTCTTTAGGCCTGATATGGTGAAAGAGGCCGAAGAAAAGGTTCAGGGAACTATTCATAATATGAAGAAAGCTCAGACTCGACAAAAGAGTTATGCAGACCGACGACGACAACCCTTATGTTTTCTGGTAGGCGATTATGTCTACTTGAAAGTTTCACCAATGAAGGGTGTATCGCGTTTCGGGGTTAAAGGGAAGCTTGCACCCAGGTACATTGGTCCATTCCTGGTGCTTGAGCAATGTGGACCAGTGGCATACCGACTCCAACTACCCGAAACATTGTCTGCTGTGCATAATGTGTTCCACGTGTCACAATTGAAGAAGTGTCTTCGGGTTCCTGATCGAACCGTTGAAGTGACTGATGTTGTCCTGGAACCAGATTTAACATACTCAGAACATCCTATTCGAGTTCTGGATCAAAAGGACAGGATCACCCGAAGAAAGACTCTCAAGTTCTACAAGATACAGTGGAACCAACATTCTGAAGATGAAGCTACTTGGGAAACTCAAGACTTCTTGAATAAGAATTTCCCAGGCTTTTTAGCCTCATGTAAATTGTAAAGTGTATCTAGTTATTGCAATAAAGGAATGAACCCCCACATCACCCCTGCCTTGTACCAAAAATAAGGAAATAAAAGTATTCCGCGTTTCCTTTTCCATTACTTACCCTAGGACTTTTAATCTCGGGACGAGATTCTTTTATGGGGGGAAGGATGTAACACCCCTGGTGTTACTATAACTAAAACTTGAGCATGGCATCATAAGCATTGGCATTGCATATGTTTGATACACCTAGAGTGCATTCACTAGGCAAAAATTTCAAACAAGTTGTATTGTTTTAATGTTTTGCAAATAGAACCCTGGTTAAAGGACTTAACCCTAAATAGTGGTTAAGGGGTAAAACCTAAACCAAGTTGAGAAAACCTAAAAGCTTTAGGGTAAAAGTCATAAAATGACCCCCAAAATAAACTTGAATCACCTTTATACCCCTAAGATACCAGAAACCCTAATTGGAACCCTGGAGAACCCTAAAACTAAACCCTAGGGGCTTATGTGCAAAAGTGGTGAACATTTGGACTAAAGTGTAAAAACTACTATGTTTAAACATATAAAGTCATTTGGTTCACAAATATGTGAATTTGCAAGTTAAACCCTAAGTTTTGGGCTTATTTGCAAGAATCACCTCTTAAGCACTATAGAGCCTAAGTCTGAAATTCAGTTTAGTTGGTTCAACTTTGGAGCCTTGTATCTTTTAAAATATAGGGATTTTGCCCAAAGTAACCACAACAAGTTTGTAGACCAATTAATGGAGAGCAACTTTGATGCAGACATCTCCTGCTGTTGTTATACAAAAGTTGGAGAACAATCTACTCAAAGTCGCTCTGTCAGAACTGTTTCAGAAAAACTGAAACTGAACTCCAAATAAAAATGGTTACAGTGGAATGGAGCCAATTTAGACACGCTATATCTTTGAATCCATTTGGTGTTGATCCAAGAATCCTGTAGCAAGATTGTAGATTGATGTATAGTGAACATATTCTGTTAAGGAAGACGGCCTTGTTATCAACAAAAATCCAGAGATAATGTGGGAGGAAGGTGGTCGGTTCAGGTGACTGATGGAGGTGCGCCATGGTACAGTAACTGAACGGATATGGTTGCCAACGCGGCTTGCTCACCGCCGGCGACCTCTTTGCGCCAAAATTCACGCCGCCGCCGTCCGGGTTTGTGCGCAGTAGGGAACGGATAACGTCGGGGAGGGACAACCATACGTGGCGCCACCGCCTTAGCCCTGCCGGAGTCTTCACCGGCGACCACCGTGACCCAGTGACTTTGCCGCGGTGTCACCCATGCCTCCATCTCCCTCACTGTATCTCTTTCCGACGTGGTAGGCATGCGCTTGCGCTGCTATCTGTGGTCGGGGGTCGTCTGTTGGGCCGCCGTGCCTATAAATGGAGCAAGGAGCCACGTCAAGGTGTTTTCGTCTACACCAGTAAAGCTCAGTAGAAGTCCCAAATTCGTGAAATTCCCTCCACCGTTCCCAAAATTGACAGTGCATGGTGAAGCTATACTTCTTTACGGACGTGTAGCCTTAATCTTGCCTCCCAATTCCACCCGAGACCGTTGCGGATTCGTTTTTCCCCTTTTCTGTTACCCGCAAGCGAAGAACCCTCCGCGCTCCGTGGCCAGACAGTCCTGGTAAGGTTCTGCGCTTCTAAAGTATTGTCTTAGCAGCTCTATATGCCCGTGGGGCTCACCGTGGCGACCAATTGACCATTACTAGCACGGTGTTATGGGAACGCAAGCTCGACGTCGCATTTCTGCCGTGCGCGTGAGCAGGGCGTTCTCTGAGCGTGCGAGCCGAATTGATGGCCATAACAGCACGGAATAGAGTAGAATTTGGTTGGGCGGGGGTCAGCAGGTGCTCAGGTCTCCCATGGCCGTGGCGCAGCGGGGGTGTGTTCGTCCTCGCCGCCGTCCGGTCAGGGACTTTTTTTAAAAGACACAGAAGTTTGGGGGGCTGAGGAGAAGATGTCAGTGACTCATTAAAACTAGCCGAGGACTTCTTCTCAGATTTATGAACTGGCAAGGGCCTTTGTGCAAACTGTACCACACAGTCGCAGTCAAGCCGGATTTTACTAAGGCCTGGGCTGTGTTGGGCCGGTTTAAGCCCAATACTGTTCAGGATTTTCCCTTTTCTTTTTTCAGTAAAGCTTTGGAAATCTGTAGAAAATGGTAGAAAAATCCTAAAAATATGAGACCAATTTTCTTAGAACCCTAATTTCCTGTAGTATTTAATAAAAATAAACTCATGATTTTTAGATCAAATAGGGAATTTTGGGGTATTTAAAATAGCCTAAACTACTGGTTCTGGATTTTTAGAAATCAGATAATAATCCCAAAATTGCCCAAACTTTTTATATAAGCTCTATGCATTATTTAGAAGCCTTGGGTAGAGTTTGAATTGATTTGGACCTTGTTTGATCACCAAACCCCAAAACACCCCCCCTGCCCTGTGAACTCCTTTACCGACTCCGGAAACCCTAAGTTCTCGGAGTTCCGTGAAGGAAAGTTGTATTCAAGACATAGATAATAAGTTGATATTATCTTTGCATCCTCATGAGCATCCCATGGCATCCATTTTTATACATATGTATGGTTATGATTAGAACGTGAAGAAGAAATCGAAGTAACTGAAGAGGAGACACCACCACCTTCGGAGTCTCAGGCCGGGAATTGTTTCTACTTTGATATCTGCAGATCTGAGCCTGACTCACCTGTGAACGAAGGCAAGCCCCGGTGCATGCAACCCCTTTCCTTGTGTTTTTAAATACTTTTCGCACACTTTAAATACAGACACAATCCTAAGGATGGAAATACTTAAATTGAGACTTGGGTTAGGAACAAGTGATGTTCTACCCAGGTTGGTTAAGGATTAACGCGTATGTAGGCGTGCTGACCGAGGACCCTTTAACTGGTCACATGCCTCGTCATGGGTAAGCCTTGCCTCGGGCAGACTAAGGCCAGAATAAGATAACACGAAATGGGCGTGGAGCGGTGGCGAGAGTAGCGTGTACCCTCCATGGCAAGAGGCTGGACGGTGGTGTATCTGTGCTCTCGGTTTGCGTGAACCTGATCTGGTCTTAAGAACCCCGGTGGCGGGTTGACATATGCAAGGGTTAAGTGCTACATATGTCGTGTGATTGGAGATCCTCAGCTGAGTATAATCGATTCGGATCGCCGTACCTTCGCGGTTATGAAGACTTGGTCACTTCCCTGCAACCTAAAGTCAGGATGTGAACACTATGGATAAAAATGATGTTGTATTGATGAGATGTTGAAATTAGACTAGATGCAAATAGAGTCTATTAATACTTAAGATGGCGTTAAAAGATTGAAAGTAAGGACTCACTTTAGTAAGCTACTTCTGCAAAGGTATAAGTTGATTTTTGCTAAAGCCTCTCCTTGACTCCTATTTATCTAGCATACCCTTGAGAGTCTTTTCCTTAGTCGGGTAAGACTTGCTGAGTAATTCCATACTCAGGGTTTATCCCTTTGTTGTTTTTAGGTGAGGAAGCGACAAATTTTTGTTGCTTTTGCTCCAAGGTGGTATCAAATGAATTAAAACAAGAGTGAAGATGCGGGAGGACGTGGTCCTCCATATAGGACTTTTTGTTTTAAAACTATCGGGAGGAGTTTTTGCCTCCCTTGATATGTGTAATAAAGCTACTCAGCACTCGTTTATAGCTCTGGTCTGTAATAAGTAACTTGATCTTACATTCTAAATAAATGTAAGTTTATGTAAAAGCTTCCGCATTTCTATATCTCCGATGTTCTGTAATGTCTGCAAGACGGGTGAAACGTTCCTGGTAAGGTAAGGAAAGATACCGAACTTGTCAAGTGACTTAGGAACATCTACAGGGTGTCTGATGTCTGTTGGACAAGGACAACTGTAGGTGGGCCTAATTACTTGGGAGGTTCCGTCACACTCCTGCTCCCGAAGCGTCTTCCGAGGACCTTGATTATATTATTCGACACGCTTCGGGAAAAAATATCTGAAGAAGAAATTTTTGAAGCTAAACACTATGCCCGAGAACTGAAATACCCAAAAGGGGCCTTAGTGTTTAATGGCACAGATGAAGATGACTTCTTATATTGCCTCCCAGACAACAAAGAATTATCTGTCTGCCGGGAGATGGCCAGAAGTATGGGCTTTCCGAAGCTTGAAGTTGGCCTTTGTGCCATGACGAAGGACGATCTTGCGGATAGCCTTGCGTACAACAGTCTGAAGGTACGAAAAATGAGAATTTGAAATTTTATGAATTTCGAATTAGTCTTTGGTTCTTATATTGATCCATTCATTCTTTCGTGTAGGGCTTAATACTTAGCAACGCCTTAAGGGCGCAAAAGAATGCCGAAGACGAGAGTTGCACTATTGCTCTCAATAACCTTCGAATAGAGGTTATTAAGCTGAGGAACGAAGCTTTGGAAAAGACAAAATTCTGCTTACATTGGTGGACAAAGTAAAGAGGGATGAAGCTAACTTCAAAACCCAATCTGAAGCCCAAAAAATTGAGATTGAAGACCTTCGGAAGCAACTAGCCGAAGCTAAAGAGAAGTGCGCAATCGTAGAAGCTAAACAAGGAATTAGCGAACAGTGGACAAATCATTTAGAGAAAAACGTTGAAAAACTTCGCATATCCAAGGAAAGATGCTTTGAAAATTCTATGGACTGCGTGAAAAAGATAAAAACTAGCTTCGCCAACGTTGGCGCATATTCAAGCGAGGACAACTTCATAATAGGCGATCCTGAGGGCCCAATTGAGTGGATCAGCAGCGAAGCCGAAGCTTTTGAGGAAATTTTGAGTGACCGCGGGGACGTCTGTGCCTTCTCTGGCGCGAGAGGAGTTGCAACTATTTTGGAGAAAGCAGGGTGCGAACATGTTAAAACTTTGGCCCAAGCCGAAGCTGCTTTCTCCATTGATGATACGAAGGACCCCTCGGCCGAAGCAAGCTTAATAGGCGGAAACTTTTCACTAACATCTGGGAAAATGGCGGCCGAGGAATGGCTCATGAAATAATAAAGAAAAGTGAAAAAGATACTCATGACACTAGAGAAGCAACAAAAGCAGCTGAAAAGGCTGCGGAGCTTGAGAGACGAATAGGTATTACTTAATGATTTTTAACTTTTTTACTTTTGTGACTTTAAACTGATTTACGTTTTCTACCGCAGCTGAACTATCTCCTCCCCCAGAGCCCTTCGAGTCACTGGCCGAAGCAGAGGCAAAGGAATCATCATAAATTATTAACATGGCCGAAACTATTATAGACGAAGTCGTTACCCAACTGCTGACCGAAGCTGCAGATAAAGTTTTGAAAGAAGAAGAATAGCTATTGTAAAAACATTGCTAGATTATTAATGTAACATTTGCTGGACTATGCTTGTAATATTTGGTGCTCATGGGTTTTGAATGTAATATATGAATGGCTTTGTAATTCATTTCTTTGCGATGCATAAAACTTTTATGTACATACCGTTTTTGAGCCTTCGGCGAAAAACACCTTCCCTTCTTTTCATGCTTCATAAAGAAGAGCCTTTATGCTTCGTGAAAAATCCTCCAATCGTCGCAAAAACATTAATGCTTCATCAACAATAGGTTTTTTCCTCCACATCAGAGTGCTTCGTAAAAAATCCTCCAAGAGTCGCCAAAACATTAATGCTTCGTCAACAATAGATTTTTTCCTCCACATTATAGTTGATGAAGCTGTATTTCTTCAAAACTTAAATTTGTGCCTTAGCACAATTTCACTTTTTCGAAGCATTCTCTGAAGGTCAACATTGTATCCCCTTCTTGTGCCATTGATGCAATATGATGTATGATGTTATGTTATGCGAAATGATATGATGATGTTATGCTATGCAAAATGATATTTGTGCCGAAGACACACACTCACATACCCATAGTGGTATACACAATGTCTTTGCCGTTTATTTTTCGGCTTCACCGCTTATTTTTCGGTGTATCAGCGCTGACTTTTCGCTGTAAGTTCTGCATTCCCTTAGGAACGTCTTTTGAACTTCTTCGCCTTCTATTTCGGCGGTATTCGCGTTGACTTTTCGCGCTTCGCCTTATATTTCGGCGGTATTTAGCTCTGCATTCCCTTTGGAACGACTTTTGAGCAGACAACTTACACTGCGCTCCCTTAGGAACGACTTTTTGTAGCTTCGGCAAACTTACGCTGCGTTCCTTAGAACGACTTTTTGTAGCTTCGGTGATACTTGCAATGTGATTTTTAGGCCCGCATTCCCTTAGGAACGACTTTTGTGCTTCAGCAACTTTTTGAACTTCGTGAGTCTGTGGAGAAGATACATTTTACTTATGGCAAGAACGAAGCTGTTACAAGAAATTGAAAATGACAAAAGAACTAGGTTTTCAATAATTGTTCCTTATTAAAAAAAGAAAATGACAACGCATGTAAAAACTGTTTCAGGGGTAGGATATCTCTTAGTAGATATGCTTCGATTCTGGCACAGTACTGTTGACTGTGCGAGCTTCGGACTCCTCCCTGAAATCTCGCTGTTGATGGGTCTGTTGGCTCCCTTCTGGCTGCTGGCCTCGTGAATATGCATGTTGTAGTGGTGGCGGAGGTGGAGGCTGTGGCCAGGATGCCTGTGGCTAACTAGCCAAAGCAACAGACGCTGCAGGATGGTTACCACATACTCTGGTATGTAGGGTGAGTGATACAAAGCAGTATGCATGACCTGCTTCGGCAGGTTCTGCTGAGCTGCAGCTTCTGCTATTTCCTTTTGTTTCTGAATGGTGACATGGCACATCCTTGTAGTATGGTCCTTGTCCTCGCCACAGAATAAGCAATAAATTTTCCTAGGTTGATCCCCAAACCTTCCTCCGAAGCACCTGGCGCCTCTGCCTCTTGGAGCTAGCGGCCGAAGATAGCTTTGTGCTGCCCCGAAGCTTGCGAGGAATATTGTGGCCTCTGTTGTTGACTTCCTCTGTCGTCACTCTGGGTGGAATGCATTGACCTAACATGCCTTGGGTGGATTCTCCCTCTGAAGCCCCTGGTCATCTCAGAGAACCTGTAGGCTTCCTCCCTTCTTTGACGAAAGTCATTGTCAGCGCGAATGTATTCATCCATCTTTTGAAGCAGCTTCTCCAAAGTCTATGGAGGCTTTCTAGCAAAATACTGGGCAGTATGTCCTGGACGAAGCCCCTTGATCATGGCCTCAATGACAATTTCATTGGGCACTATAGGCGCTTGTGCTCTCAGACGCAAGAACCTTCGGACGTATGCCTGGAGATACTCCTCATGATCTTGCGTACATTGAAACAGAGCCTGAGCTGTGACTGGCTTCGTCTGAAAGCCCTAGAAACTTGTCACCAGCATGTCCTTGAGCTTCTGCCATGAAGTGATAGTTCCTGGCCGAAGAGAAGAATACCATGTTTGAGCCACATTTTTAACTGCCATGACGAAGGACTTGGCCATGACAGCTGCGTTGCCTCCATATGAAGATATGGTTGCTTCATAACTCATCAAAAACTGCTTCGGGTCTGAATGCCCATCATACATTGGAAGCTGAGGTGGCTTATATGATGGGGGCCATGGGATAGCCTGCAGTTCTGCTGCCAAGGGAGAAGCATTGTCAAAAGTAAAGGTACCATGATTAAAATCATCATACCATCCATCATCGTCGAACAAGCCTTCTTGATGAAGCTCCCTGTGTTGGGGCCTTCGTTCTTGCTCGTCTTGAGCAAGATGGCGTACTTCTTCAGTGGCTTCGTCAATCTGCCTTTGAAGATCGTCTAGTTGAGCCATCTTCTCCTTCTTCCTTTGTACTTGTTGATGAAGCATCTCCATTTTTCTGATTTCTTGGTCCAACTCGTCATCCTGGGGTGTTGGACTAGTGGCCTTCCTCTTCTAGCTTCGAGCCTCTCGAAGAGAAAGGGTTTCCTGGTTTGGGTCTAGTGGCTGCAGAGCGGCAGCCCCTGTCGCTGAAGCTTTCTTCGGTGGCATGACGAAGGTCAGTGCTTGCCGAAGGTGGTCGAAAAGGATTCACCGGAGGTGGGCGCCAATGTTGGGGACTTGTTCTCAAATGCTATGAGTTAAGAATAAGGCAACATAAAATGTTAAATATTAATGCCCTTCGTCCTTCGAAACATTATTTCCCTTAGGGTATAATGATCTTCAGACGAAGGTCATGAAGGACATACCTTCGAACATTGAAGGTATGAAGGTAATAGAAGGAAGTGTGTAAAATACAAAAGATAACATAAACAGTCATATAGCATTATCAACTCATCTTCATTATATTATCATGAGAAAATAAAAAAACAATATTGAATTACATGTAGTACCTTCGGCTTGATGGACAACAAAGGTACGAGCGTGATATCAAAGCAAATGCCAAGTCAGCGTGAACAGTACGGGAGCACTGTTCACCTATTTATAGGCACGGGACGCAACCCATGTAAAATTACACCCATGCCCTTTACATTTGCTAATGACTCTATAGTGATCCATCGAGGTCTAAATAGCCTTTTCCCTTTTAAGTCGGTTCCCTTTTTCTGCTATCATGCTGAAGCTCCCTTGCGCATAGCTTCGGCTCTGCGTCAACCTTCGTATTCTTTATGCTTCTCACACTATGGTTCTGATCCGAGTCCGAAGGTACCTGTTCATGTATTTACACTCTAGAAACATTGTTAAATCATGTTTTTGAGGACCTTCGGAAGACGAAGGCCCCCAACAGTTACGGTGATAACAACCAAACACACAACAAAGGATGTATTTTAGACAAAAATTGCAAGGCATCAAAGAAGGGAAGCAATCAATGGTGAAGTAGGTGAGGCATTATCCTCGAACAAGGATGGGAAAGAGGAGGCTTTAAAGGGTAGGTTCAAAGTAAGCGTGAAGGTAAGGGCATAGATATCACGAGGGTTTGAAGGTGATAACGAACAAGGATATAGGAGGGGAGGTAAATGGGCATAAGAATCAAGGATATGAGTACCACAAAGGATGGAGTTTAGACAAGACCTGCAAATGGGAAAAAAGGGTACGTCTAAAGACCAGATAGGTAAATTGCCACTCTCAACTTGAGGTGGAGGAGAGAGGATTTTTAAAAGTAGGAATAAAGATGAGTATCAAGGCAAGATCAATGGATGACAAGGTGATGGTGAAAGCAAATAAAAACACAACAAAGGATGGAAATAAGACAAAACTTGTAAGGTGACAAGGAGTGAAAAAAATCAAGGGAGAGATAGGTAACTCACAACTCTCAAATTTGGTCGAAAGAAAGGGGGGCTTTTAAAGGATAAGTTGGAGGTAAGCATTTAGGTAGAAGACATCAATATCGCAAGGGTCAAAGGCGATAACATACAAGGGTATGAGAGAAAATATGAGAGAATTGAAGAGCCAGTGGTACGAGTACAACAAAGAATAGAGTTACGTCCAGGCTTGCACGAGGTGAAGAAGAGGATATTGCCAAGGGTGGGATAAGCAGAACACCGCTCTCAAATTGGGATAGGAGATTGGAGATTGGAAATTTTAGATAACAGACATAATGCAATCACCGGGGTATGGTCGAGAGATGGGAAAGATCAAGGAAACACTAAACAGAGGCACAAAAAGGGGGGAGTTGAAAGCTCACAAGCGATGAGGAAGAGGATACGACCAAGGGAAAAGTAGGCAAAGCACCACACTCAGATTGAGATGGAAAAAGAGGTTTTAAAGGGCCGGTATAAGATAAACATCAAGGTAAAAGAGGTGATAAGAGTAAAGGTGATAATGATGAAAAGCATAATCCATGGACAGAGTTAAGGCAAGACTCCCAAAGTGACGAAATGGAGAAAACAATCAAGGATAAGCTAAGCGAGGTTCCGACGTAAGAGTTGAAGTAAAAAATCATTATCGAAGGAAGTTACAATGAAACAACGAGATTACCATGGATGCGCAAAATAAAATGACCGCTCATGGATCATTAAGAAACAAGGGTGGTCAAGGACATGTTAACTGAAATACCTTGAACAGTCATTGGGGTATGAAAATAAGCATACATAAGAATATAAGAGTATGCAATATTCCAAGGATACGGGCATATCAAGACAAGGGAATAGAAAAAGGCAAAGGATAATGACTTAACGACGAAATAGGAAGGGGTCTCAGAAGACAAGAAGTTCATGGACATATAAACTGAAATGTTTAAGTGTAGGCAGTAGAAATTTAGATGTAAGTATTTGAAACAAGAGTATTGAAGAGTTTAGGGGTACGAGCATGTCAATACCCAGGGGGTCATCTACAAAAGACTAAAGGCAATGGTTAGGGGGTCATCTACAAATATATCACAAGCACAAGAGTGAGATCAGATCTAATAGAATTAATAGGTAAAGCATAGACAATACTACAATAAAATACATTTAGCAAGGGAATATATAGAAGCATAACATAGAATTAGCCGAAGTGACTAATGTTTTGAAGCAGCATCAAGGATGAGGTGAAGTAATAGTCGATAAATCTTTAAACGACCAATGCTACTCTAGGATAACAGTCCTACAGTCAGCAAGGCTTTGATACCCTATACGTGCCAGGATCAGAAATTCATGTACACAACGATTACATAAATGACTCATCATAGTACAATGCTTCAAATAGCAATAAAGAGTAAGTAATAATGTTACAGACTAGGGTCATTTACATAATATAGATCAAAGTGCACAAAATAGAAACGTGGCCAACGTAAACAAACCCACCACAGGTAGCTGATTGTGGGAGGTCGCTAGCCTAATCCTCGAACTCGTCGAAGTCTTGGAACTCCTGGAGATCTGCCTCGACACCTTCTTCTCCTTCTTTACCTGAGCATAGATTGCACCAAACGCAACCTGGTGTTTTGTGAAAGCAAGGATGAGTAAACAACAACGTACTCAGCAAATGTCTCGTTTGGCTGAGGTGGACTAGCTTTATGTGGGGTTAGGATCAAGAAGTTGCTTTTAGTTCGTCAGGTATTTATTATTAGTAGAAGCCAGGTTTTAGCAATAACCAACCCATGAATCATTTCCTCATTGAGGAACATTATTATCATCATAGAACCAAAACCATTAATAGAACCATTGTATCTCAGATTATCTGTATCTCTAATCAAAGAAGCTCACAAGGCCACTCATAATCGTGAGCACGACTGATATATCAGTTTCATTCCTCTGCAGAGGCCGCACACTTTACCCATGAGTCGTGATCCCTTCCCAGCCTGGGTTTGCAAGACCTGATCTTCACTACCGAGATGAGTGGCCAGGGATACACTATGTAGCCTTTATAAAGATTCCCCTGGTGTGTAGTCGCCCGTTAGGTTTCGCTAGTCGTACAAACACAGTACTCCTCCCTAAGGTGGGTGACTAACAAAACCAAATCAAAGGAACCTCGGCACCCACCCTTAGCAGAGCAAGCACTATGTCCCGGCCCCCATTGATGGCCCTACGGTGAAGCCAACTACACCCCCAAGTTCCTCCAATTAATCAGCTAAGGGTGTCCCATACCACCCTCGTGGTTGCACTGTTTTCCCGGGTGGTCATACAGCGAACAGGTCCTTACGGAGAGATACTCGGGAAACAGCCCGAGTCCCCTAAAACAACACAAACTCATCATCATAATCAAGATATCATCAGTGTATCATAAATGTTCTCATCATGTTCATTGATTAAAGTAAAGCAATAGCATGAAGCTAACCACAATAACCCAAAAGGTAATCAAGGATAAGGTAAATAGAAAGCTAGTCAATCCTTAGGTTTTAATTATGTAATGCGGGAAATGAATTATCATGTGAATATGACATAAGTAGGTTAGAGGACACTTGACTTCACCAAACATATGCTCAGGGTCTTCAACCTTGCAGAACTCGAGGAGCTGGATCACTTGGTCGCTAACGCTTGATCATCGACTCCTCGAAGCTCGGAAATGGATCACAGTCTATTCGCGACGCACAACGAATAAAAACAGGCATAAACAAACAAACAAACATATACATGCATAAGAATATCACACCATACAAAGGAAACCATTATAAAAACGAGCAATATAAAATAGAAAGCACTTCTACGGTTGCGCGAGGATAAGAAACACAGTAGGCGAAGCTATGGTCGAGAAGTTACCGCGTCTACGCTAAAAATTATTAGTTAGAACATTTAAGTCGATGTAACTATATTAATCGCTATTTGTTAAACGCAACTAGAGTTATCGCCTAGTTTTAATTAATTGTACTACGCTAACAACTTCTTAGTTAAATAAGTAATTTAAATAACATCAGCGACGCTAAGCAAGACAGATTAGCGGAGGGAGACAAAATACGTAATGCGTGAAATAGCATGGTCGCACGCGCACGGTACGGGCACAACACACGTACGGCGCGCGGGCCGACACGATACGCGAAACTAATAAATAAATAACATGATTAAACTAACATATTATTTAAAAATATATTTCAGTTAAGGTTAACCATGTTAATGTTTATTTATAAAAGCGCAAGTCGAATTCCTTAAATAGATTTTAAATTGACGCGACGTTCTAGTAGCCATCGATCAAACAAACATTTAAATAAATTAAATAAAATATGCAACAGCATGGGAAAATACTTCTAATATGTAGATAATTTTAATATGAATCTAACACAACTTGAATGGCTTGAATCGGGTTTAAAACGCAAAAGTTATCACTATTTTAAGTTGGATTAAATTCTTGCGTACAATTTTAATTTTGCACAGGGGTGTTTTCGCAAAATAGCCATCTTCTTCCTTACATCTCCCTCTCACACGCAGGAAACTGCCACCGCCGCCAGGGGACAGCCATGCCACGTAGGGTGCGCGCGCCCGTGGGCGAGGGCTGCTCCTGGGGGGCCGCGCGGGAAGGGGCCTCGGCCAGGGTCGGCTGGCCAATCGACGAGCAGAGTAGGCGCACTGCCTGCTCGTGCTGGGATCGGCAGGGGGCGTTGTCGGGCCAGGGGAAGGGGCGGATGCGCTGCGCAGGGGCTACGCGCCGGGGGCGCCGGGGCCAGGGCGCGACCACACCACGAGAAACAAAGAAAATAAGAGAACAAGAATGGAGGAGCTCACCGCGGAAGAAGACTCTCGTCGGAGCCGAGGAGGAAATCATCAATTGGTGGAGATTCGAGGGTTCGATCGACGAACCGGACACACTGAGACGAAGCCGTCGTCGAGACGAACATAACGGTATCCTCGGATTCCACAAACAATGCACGGATTGGGAGTAATTGCTCGCCGGAGTTGGAACTGCTCTTAACTTTGGCGAGTAATTTTGGGAGCTGGGAATTGAATCTGAGAAAACGGTTTCGTGCTCTAGGACATGCTCGACGAGGAGAAGTTAGGCATATATTTATAGCTAGTGTTCGGATGAGATGAAAATTCGGGTCAAATTCGAATTTCGCTATTTATAAAATTCAGAAAAGCATAGAAATCCATATTTTCTGATGTGATGAATAGAATCTAGGAGTTGAAGGCTTTAGGCTGGTTGGCTATACATGGTGCTACCAACTGGACCCAACACCGAGTCCCCCTCTTCGAGAAGGCAAATTTTGCATGGGAGTATGACAAAGAGACGAATCGCGCCCAATCTAAGGTCTAGCCCATTACCATGCCAGAGGCCAAGGCTTAGTTACACCTTGATGGACACCATGATGATAATTGTTTTAAGTCTTGATAAGCATATCATCGACATATGCATCGATGTTTCTGTGTACTTGTAAACATAGGCACTTCTGAATCCCTATCTAATATGTAGCCCCTGTGTTTTAAAGTCCAAATAACATGGTAATGTAGCAATAAACGTTGAATGGGTTATAAACACAGTCTTGATTTATTCTTCCTCCTTTAATGGAATCTGATGGTATCTAGAGTAATAGTAGAGGAAAGATAGTAGATCACACCAGAGGTAGAGTCCATAATCTAGTCAATTCTTGGAAGAGAGAATGGATACTTTAGCCATACTTTGTTCAAACCGGTGTAATCATCACACATTCTTCATTTTTATTCTTCTTTTGGACCAACATACAATTGGCCACCCACTTGGTGTGGAAACTTTCTCTGATAAACACTACTGCAAAGAGCCAAGTTATCTCTTTCCTGATAACATCTTTTTTGTCCTGAGCATAATAGCAGAGCTTCTATTTGAAAGATCTTACATTGGGATTAACATTAAGAGAATAATCAACCAATTCCCTCGGGACTCCCAACATATCAGATGCTTCTAGGCAAAGATGCCCATGTATGTTGGAGGAAATTGGTGAGCATGAGTTCCTCTTTGTGTTCTAGGTTAGTCCCAATGTAGGTGACTTTAGTCGAGTTCTCATAGTCTAGTTGTATCTACTTACTAAGGTTCTTTTAAGCTATCACTTTCTGCCTATATTACCTAGGTCTCGGTAAGGCTTCACCCTTCTTTGTCCTAAGCCTAGGATTGCTTCATGTTGCCTTTGATAGTGATTACTCCATTAATGCCCAACATCTTGAGTACCAGATAAGTATAGTGAGGTATTGACATAAACTTCGAGTGCCTAGGTCTTCTAATGAGAGTGTAATGAGTTGCGTTGATATCTACCACCTTAAAGTGTAGAAACTCTATACAACATTTTTTTCTATCCTGAAGGTGATAGGCTAGGTGACCTACCCTATATGAGTTGTTGACTTTCCAGCGATATATCCATAAAAACATGTCGAGATCAACTTTAATGAATTCTTAGAAAGCCCCATCTTCCTGAAGGTATTAGCGAAGACGATGTTGAGACTGTCGTACCCATTTATAAGGACTTGATGTATTCTTGTATCACCCACTTGAAAGGGAAATGTGCCCTTGGGCCATTTCTAAGTATTTTGGTGATTTAGTGTCCAACACAAGTGCCTAAGTGTAAATGGTGGACAAAGTACAAATCAAGTATAAAGGTATGTTTCTCAGACTTAGTACATTGTTTTAGAGACTAATGTATTGTGTCTAAGTGCTGGAAACAGGAAAAATCAAGTTGAAATTAAAGATGGCTTTGTTCAGCCAAAGTCAGCTCTGTCTGGGTGCACCGGACTGTCCGGTGCGCCAGGCTGGCTCAGGCGAACTTGCTGCTCTCAGGAAGTGATTAACGGCGTACGGCTATAATTCACCGGACTGTACGGTGTGCACCGGACTGTCCGGTGAGCCAACGGTCGGCCGCGCGATCCGCGCAAGACACGTGGCCGAGCCAACGGTCGGAAGGGGCACCGGACTGTCCGGTGCACCAATGGCTCCAAAGCGCCAACGGTTGGCTTCGCCAATAAAGGAAAGAAATCTGCACCGGACTGTCCGGTGCGCCAGGCGACAGAAGGCAAGAATTGCCTTCCTGGAATGCACTCAACGGCTCCTAGCTGCCTTGGGGCTATAAAAGAGACCCCTAGGCGCATGGAGGAGAACCCCAAGCATTCTCTAAGCATTCCTAAGCACCAAGACTTCGATTCCGCACATTTGATTCTTTGCGATAGCAATTAGAGCTCCATTTGAGTTGTGAACTCGCTGAGTTGTGTTGTGAGCTCTTGTTGCAACTTGTGTGCGTGTTGGTACTCTGATTTCGTGTCTTGTGTGCGTTGCTCATCCCTCCCTTACTCTGTGCTTCTTTGTGAACATCAAAGTGTAAGGGCGAGAGGCTCCAAGTTGTGGAGATTCCTCGCGAGCGGGATAAAGTAAAGTGAAAGCAAAACACCATGGTATTCAAGTGGGTCTTTGGACCGCTTGAAAGGGGTTGATTGCAACCCTCGTCCGTTGAGACGCCACAACGTGGAGTAGGCAAGTGTTGGACTTGGCCGAACCACGGGATAAACCACTGTGCCATCTCTGTGTTGATCTCTTTGTGGTTATCGTGTTGTGCAAGTTTTCCTCTCTAGCCACTTGGCTTATTCGTGCTAAATCCTAATCAAGTTTTGTGGATTAAGTTTCAAGTTTTTACAGGATCACCTATTCACCCCCCTCTAGGTGCTCTCACCACTGTAGGATTTACAATGAGTTGATAATGACCTGAACGTGGCACATGATTAGGGTGATCAAATCTATTCAAGGTGATGGGCACTTTTGACCATCATAGGAACTCGAGAGTAGCTAACTTTATTGTGCATACATCTCTTGCCTAAAGCTTCTACTTTATCTTGGATTCATAACAATTAGGACGTCCAAAGGTGTACATGATATCCTGAGTTGGTTTGAGGAACTTGGCTTTGCCATCTCTGTTTGAGTCATTTTTCTTGCTCGACTTAGGCTTCTGGGTTTAGGTTCTTTGAGTAGGTTTTTTCACAAAAAAACTTATGTGATGGAAATCCTAAGTCTTTTCATCTAGATGATAGATACATTGTCTCTACCATGATATGTTGAAATTTATTCTTCTTTCAGGGGAAGTTTATTATCGATCCCCTATTCAACAGTTGTTGTGACTTATTGTTCTAGTTTGCTTTTCCATGCATGACTTTCTTTGGTCTAGTCTTCTATTCATTCTTTTTATTGTCTTTTTGGGATGAGGACATATCCATCATATGACTCAACTAGAGTAGGATTTAAGTTCCTGAGTCAGATAACTCTGCTCAGGAGACCTATGAATGACTTAATGATAAATGCTGAGAGACCTTCTTGAGCTTGATCCTGAGGGACTTAGTCATAGTTGGAGTCTTCCTGTTTAGCTTCATAACCATCATGTTCCTGATCTTGATGTCTGAAATGGACTCATCCTTATTGTTGAAGATGTCTATCCAACTCTAGACGATAATTTTTGTGATATGGTGGAGTTTGACCTTGATCATAGGGAGGTCAAGCCCCTTGCCAAGTAACGTCATGATGGTTGTGTGTGGGACAAACTAAGGACTTAGTCTAAGAATGACTCTAACTTTCTTGTGAGTGCTCTGGCTCATTCTTTGTTGGATTAACCAAGGGCTTAGGTTCGGTACGACTCACACTTGTGCTATTGGATACTCAATGCACATGGTCACATATGATAACATGTTGTTGATCTAGTTTAGTTCCTCGTGGGCTTGTGTGTTGTCCTTTGGTAGTAACACTGTAATTTTGTAGAACAACAATTTTGCTAACATGATGTTTTGTATTTGTGTAGCATAAACCTACTAACCATGGAAGTCCACCATCTGGATCTCGTCGTTAATGGATCTGCCTCGCTCTATTAGTTCTTTAGGGTTCCTTTGGTTCTAGATATGTTGTGTTCTTCAAGGTTAGAACAATGATCATCCTATTGCCCATCTGCCAAGTCAGCCATGAACACAAAACTTTCTTGAAGCAGATCATATGGGTCTAAGTCTGAGCCCAAGTTTGAGTTGGGTTCAAAGTTAGAGTCTAAGTCAGACTTGAGTTCAAGTCCAAGCCATGGTTAAGTCTGCGTCCAAGTCAATGTCATAAAATTAGATTGATCCAAATTCACTAAGATGAAGATTGCATCCTTAAAATCTTGATCATGGGGCGCTAAAGCCGTCAAAAGTTCAAGGACAAACCTAAGTTTTCGAGCAAATCAATAATGAATCTTAGTGTGTTGAAGATGCTCTCGATGTGAAACTCTTGGTTATCATCAATTCTCCATTGATTAGCACAACTACCCCTACCTAATGTGTGAACTATCAAATATTATTCGATAGTAATTATATGGGGTAGGTCACACCACCAAAAGGTGATGGTAAAGGCATGGGAGACAAAGATTTATATAGGTTTGAGCTCTCGAGGTGAGATAATACAATACATCATGTTTGTTGCTGGCGTCTATTGATATGCAATATGATCTGATGATCCAAAGTCATGGGGCTTGCCTAGCCCTCCTTTTATAGTACAAGGAGAGACAATGGTTTATAGGATAAGTATTTAGGTCAATTACAAGTTTTGGATTGAACTGAATCTATCTAGGAGTCAAACTTTGTCTTTATAAATGTTTCTTCCTTATTTTCTAGGATATTGCCATTAATGCAAAGATCTCGATCATATCTCCTAATCTCATAAGCTCTTTGCCATGTTTATCCTTCTGGATCCTCCTTGCGGTATGCCTTCTTTTGTTCTTGATTGTCGAGTCTCTAGACTTTCGGTTGAGCCCATGGACCCACCTGTACAAGTCTTCATATTTTAGAAACTTGGTTTGAGTACCCATGTTATATATTATTGACACAAAGTATTATCAAATTTCTCATACCTCTACTTTGGTGCTTACTTCAGCCCATACAAAACTTTAATAACTTACGCACCTTCCTCTCTTGTATAGGTATTGCAAATCCTTAAAGACGATCCATGTAGATTTCCTCATCTAACTCTCCATTGAGAAAACTATATTCACATCCATTTCATGGACAAGAAGACCATATAAGGCAATCGATGATAACATTACCTAGATTGTAGTCATTCTAGCAATATAGGAGTAAATACTAAAGTAGTACTTGCCTTCATTCTATATATGCCCTTTAACCATAAGCTTGTCCTTGCACTTCTCAAGGGTACCATTAGGCCTAAGCTTCTTCATGAAATCCCACTTGCATCTGACTGGTTTAACCATATGGATGGTCATGATTTCCCAAGTCCTATTAGACATGATGGAATCCATCTCGCTATAGACATCGTCTTTCCAATTATTTGCATCATGTGATGGATGCACTTCTAGAATTGAATTAGGCGTACCATCTACGAGGTATATAGTGAAATCATCAACAAAGGACCTTGGAATCCTTTGTATCTTGACCTTCCATAAAGCTATTTCATTGATCTCATCCTCTTGTGGTTGTCCAACATTTTGATTTGGAACAAATTGCTCAGAAGGTGACTCAGTTTCCTAAAGTATTATGTATGTCTTTCATAGGAATTGTATTGCGAAAAATTGTAGCATCTCTTAATTAAATTATTAAATCTACAAACACACCAAGTGATTCAGATGCGATAACTAGAAACCTATAGGGAGTGCTATGGTAAGTGTAACCGAGGAAAACACCATCATTTTTTGTCCAAGTTTGCGATTTTAATTATTCTTACAACAAGTTTCACCAAATAACCGCATGCACAGAAATATTAAAGAGATGGTTTTTCTTTCCTTCCACCATTCATATAGAGTTATCTCACTATTCTTCGTGGGAACTCTATGCAATACATGACTAACTGTTAGAATAGCATTCCCCACCATACCTTATATAAACCTATAGTATTCAACATAGCAATAACTAGGTTGGTAATAGTGTGCTTCTTTTACTTGGCAATCCCATTTAATTATCAAGAATAGAGAGGAGTTCCCTCATGTACGACTCCATTTTTGGTGCAAAATTAAGAGAAATCATTTGACAAATATTATCCACCTCGATCTAGCCTTAACCTTTTAATTCTTGTCTAATATATTCTTAACCTCAACCTTATAGATTTCAAAGTAATCTAATGATTCATCTTTTGTTTTATTAAGTACATGTGACAATATCAAGTCACATCATCAATAAAATTCATCATCTGCTTGTTTCCAGCTTTAGTCAATACAATATTTATTTCATAAAGATTAGAATGCATGAGTTCTATAAGTGCCCAACTAGGGATGGAAATAGGTCGGGTTTGGGTCGGGTGGAGCAAAAACCTGCCCGCAATCACACCCGTGAAGTCAACCTAAACCCGCCCACGATCACACCCACGGGTGCAATTTCAAACCCGCACCCAAACCCATCGGGTTTCAGGTCACCTGTGGGATTTTACTTAGTATACAGTTTTGACAAATAATTTAGATACAAGCAATTAAATACCAATAATAATTGAGTTATATCTATGGATTTTAAGCCTTCTCACGTTGAGCAGCAACAAAACACTTCATGAATCATTAATCAAGTCACTTATTCAAAATAATTACTATTGTATATTAATCATTATTGGGCAAAACAATAAATAAACCAAATTTCGGGTCGAGTGCGGGTCACCCTCAGGTTGAAATAGAAACCCACACCTACACCCGCAAAACTTTGGGTCAGGTGCGGGTTGCACCCACGGGTCAAAATCTTCACTCGTACCCGCACCCGTCGGATCAGGTAGCCATCGGGTTTCAAGGTCGCGGGTTAAATTGTCATCCCTATGCCCAACCCCTTTCCTCTAAAACAAAGTGAGGTTTTCTTAGTTTCTTAGATTGCACACAAACTTGACACATAGAACCTTTGACCATAGACAATTTATGAATTAAAAACAAAGAACATAGCTAAGAGATGCTTTGAAAATTAACATGCCATAAACAAGAGTGCCACACATTAGTCTCATCATAATTATACAAATGACTAACATGGCTCACAACCAAATTATTAAGATTGATCTCATCACTCATAACCATGGTGACAGAACTACAATGCCATATATGACTCTTATTGCTAGAATATCTATCTCATATTTTGGTGAAGTGCTTGGCCTTGACACGAAGATAGTAGACTATATCTTCCATGTTTATATTCATCTTGAGTTGGTGGTCGATGTGTCTTTTGGATTTCCATTCCTTTTTATAGCATGTTATATGGCATTAGCATTGGACTATGTCTCACATGCTTTGGATGCACCATCCTCTGCCAAGCATTTTCTTCAACATGAAGAGAGGCTAAAAGATTGTCAGCAATATATCTTCCTCTTGTGTTTTAGAGCCATGGAAAAATCCCGCCAGGTTGGATGTAATTTGCTAATTATATCCCAACCACAAATGAATCAGACAAAATATATTCAAATTGCTAGAGCTCACCAACAATGACTTATATCCCATGAGATTGATCAACCATAGAGTAGTTGTTGACCATCTTGAAGTCATCATGATTCTCAATGACATACACCTCATGTCTAACGTATATGTTGATTTATTCATTTAATGAAATAAATAAAATGAAAGCCCTAGAAGTTAAAGTATATTTAAGCTTATGAGATTAGTAATATGCATTACATGAATTCAACTATGGTTTAACTTTTAGGTCCCAATAAAATGAATAGAATTAGGTTATTGAGAGCACCTAGAGGGGGGCTGAATAGGTGATCCTGTAAAAACTTAAAACTTGTAGCCACAAAACTTGGTTAAGTGTTAGCACAATAGAATCAAGTGGCTAAGAATCGAGCTCTTGTGAAACACAGTAGTCACAAAGAAAACAAGCACAAGAGACACAGTGATTTATCTCGTGGTTCGGCCAAGTATAACACTTGCCTACTCCACGTTGTGGTGTCCCAATGGACGAGGGTTGCACTCAACCCCTCTCAAGTGATCCAATGATCGACTTGAATACCACAGTGTTTTTCTTTCTTTTACTCTTTCCCGTTTGCGAGGAATCTCCACAACTTGGAGCCTCTCACCCTTACAGTTGTTGATCACAAAGAAGCACGGAAGTAAGGATGGGAAGAGCAACACACACAAGACTCAAAGCACGAGCACAATCACGCACACAAGCCACAACTTGAGCTCACAACACAACTCAAAGAGTTCTCTACTCAAATGGAGCTTAAGTCACTATCTCAAAGAATCGAATGCGCGAGAATGAAGTCTTGGTGCTTAGGAATGATCAATGAATGCTTGGATGACTCCTCCATGCGCCTAGGGGTCCCTTTTATAGCCCCAAGGCAGCTAGGAGCCGTTGGAGGCATTCTTGGAAGGCAATTCTTGCCTTCTGTCGTGTGGTACACCGGACAGTCCGGTGCACCACCGGACATCCACTGTTCATTGTCCGGTGCGGATCTCCTTCCTAAAATGGCACAGCCGACCGTTACAGAATTGTAGCCGTTGGCGCACCGGACACTGTCCAGTGCACACCGGACAGTCCGGTGCCCCTAGCCGACCGTTGGCTGGGGCCACGCGTCGCGCGCGGATTGCACGGCCGACCGTTGCACTGGCGGCCGTTGGCTCACCGGACAGTCCGGTGCACCACCGGACAGTCCGGTGAATTATAGCTGTACGCCGCCGACGAATTCCCGAGAGTGGCCAGTTCACCAGAGCCAGCCTGGCGCACGGGACACTGTCCGGTGCACCACCGGACAGTCCGGTGCACCCAGACTGAGCAGCAGTTGACTGTACACAGCCAACTCTTTCCAATCCCTTTCTTTTCCTGATTCAAGCACTTAGACAAATATATTAGCACACAAAAACCAATGTACTAAGTCTAGAATCATACCTTCTTGTTGATTTGCATTTCATTCATCATTTGGCACATAATTACTCACTTAATATGTGTTGTGCACTTAATCACCAAAATATACTAGAAATGGCCCAAGGGCACATTTCCCTTTCAATCTCCCCCTTTTTGGTGATTTATGCCAACACATCAAAAAGCAACAACTAGAAGTGCAACATCAATGCAAATGAGAACAAGAATTGTTTTTGATTCAAATTTGGCATATTTGGATCATTCTTTGCCACCACTTGGTTTGCTTTTGCAAATCAAATTCAATTTCCTATCTCTAAGTCAAACACACTTGTTGAGGCATAAAGAGAGGTATTCCAAGAGAAATTGATCAAATATCCAAAAACTCTCCCTTTTTCCCATAATCAAACATTCTCCCCACAAGAGACCCACTTTTGACAACAAGAGACAATAAGAGTATGTTGACAAAACAAAGGTTCTAACTCTACTATTTTCAAAATGCTCAAGTGGTAGCTGATCCATTTGCTTTGGCCTTATTTTCTCCCCCTTTGGCATTAAGCACCAAAACAGGATCAATCTTGGCCCTTTAACCGCATTGCCTCACCAAAATTGTCAATTAAGAGCAAAAAGGCAATAAGTGTATAGAGATGAACTTGGAATTAAGTGCCCTCTCATCGGAGTGCAGTGGAAGTCTTTCATGGTCCAAGTCCACCTTTCCCTTTCAATCCACTTTTGAGACTAAAACAAATAAACTCAAACACAAGGTTAGTCTCAAAGTGTCAAGTTGTAGCATGCCTCCCCCTAAATAAGTGCATCACTTGCAAATGGACTTGTGAGGTCCGGGGGTCATGGGTACAACTTGAGCACTACAAATGAACAAAATCGATTGAAATGCATAAATTACATGATCAAAGGCATAAAACACGTGTATGTTATAGATCAATCCAAGTTCCGTGAATCTAAGACATTTAGCTCACTGCGCAGACTGCAAAAGGTCTTCTCATCTAAAGGCTTGGTAAAGATATCGGCTAGCTGGTTCTCGGTGCTAACATAAAACACTTCGATATCTCCCTTTTTCTGGTGGTCTCTCAAAAAGTGATGTCGGATGTCTATGTGCTTAGTGCGGCTGTGTTCAACAGGATTATCCGCCATGCGGATTGCACTCTCATTATTACATAGGAGTGGGACTTTGCTCAGATTGTAGCCAAAGTCCCGGAGGGTTTGCCTCATCCAAAGTAGATGCGCGCAACACTGTCCTGCGGCAACGTACTCGGCCTCAGCGGTGGATACAGCAACGAAGGTTTATTTCTTTGAACTCCAAGACACCAGGGACCTTCCTAGGAATTAGCACGTCCCTGATGTATTCTTCCTATCAACCTTGCATCTAGCATAATCGGAGTCTGAGTATCCAATCAAGTCAAAGGTAGACCCCTTTGGATACCAGATCCCGAAGCAAGGCGTAGCAACTAAATATCTAAGTATTCGCTTAACGGCCACTAGGTGGCATTCCCTTGGATCGGATTGAAATCTAGCACACATGCATACGCTAAGCATAATATCTGGTCTACTAGCACATAAATAAAGCAAGGACCCTATCATAGACCAGTATGCCTTTTGATCAACGGACTTACCTCCTTTGTTGAGGTCGACATGTCCGTCGGTTCCCATTGGAGTCTTTGCGGGCTTGGCGTCCCTCATCCCGAACCGCTTGAGCAAGTCTTGCGTGTACTTTGTTTGAGAGATGAAGGTGCCATCCTTGAGTTGCTTCACTTGAAACCCAAGGAAGTAGTTCAACTCGCCCATCATAGACATCTCGAATTTCTGTGTCATCACCCTGCTAAACTCTTCACAAGACTTTTGGTTAGTAGAACCAAATATTATGTCATCGACATAAATTTGGCATACAAATAGATCACCATCACAAGTCTTAGTGAAAAGAGTTGGATTGGCTTTCCCAACCTTGAAAGCATTAGCAATTAGAAAATCTCTAAGGCATTCATACCATGCTCTTGGGGCTTGCTTAAGTCCATAGAGCGCCTTAGAGAGCTTACACACATGGTCGGGGTACCGTTCATCCTCAAAGCCAGGGGGTTGCTCCACGTACACCTCCTCCTTGATTGGCCCGTTGAGGAAGGCGCTCTTCACATCCATTTGGAACAACCTGAAAGAATGGTGAGCGACATAGGCTAACAAAATGCGAATAGACTCTAGCCTAGCCACAGGAGCAAAAGTCTCCTCAAAGTCCAAACCTGCGACTTGGGCATAACCTTTTGCCACAAGTCGAGCCTTGTTCCTTGTCACCACTCCATGCTCGTCTTGCTTGTTGTGGAACACCCACTTGGTTCCCACAACGTTTTGCTTTGGACGTGGCACCAGGGTCCAAACTTCATTTCGCTTGAAGTTATTGAGCTCTTCCTCCATGGCTAACACCCAGTCCGGATCTAGCAAGGCCTCTTCTACCCTGAAAGGCTCAATAGAAGAGACAAATGAGTAATGCTCACAAAAGTTAACTAATCTAGAGCGAGTTGTTACTCCCTTGCTTATTGAAAGGGAATTAGGCTTACACCTAGTTCCTAAATAATTTTGGTGGTTGAATTGCCCAACACAAATCTTTGGACTAACTAGTTTGTTCTAGTGTATAAGTTATACAGGTGTCAAAGGTTCACAACATAGCCAATAAAATGACCAAGTGTTGGGTTCAACAAAAGGGCAAAGAGCCAACCGTAGGCCCTCTGGTCTGGGCGCACCGGACTGTCCGGTGTGCCACCGGACAGTGTCCGGTGCACCACCGGACAGTGTCCGGTGCACCAGGGGACTCCAGCTCGAACTCGCCACCTTCGGGAATTTCCAGGGGCTCTCGCGCTATAATTCACCGGACTGTCCGGTGTACACCGGACAGTGTCCGGTGCGCCATGAAGAAGCGGCCTCAGGAACTCTTCAGCTTCGGGAAAAGCCAACGGCTCGTCCGCTATAATTCACCGGACATGTCCGGTGTGCACCGGACTGTCCGGTGTGACTCCAGCACAACGGCTATCCCGCGCCAACGGCTACCTGCAGAGGCATTAAATGCGCCGCAGCGCGCGCAGACGTCAGGTTTGCCCATACTGGCGCACCGGACAATGAACAGGAGCTGTCCGGTGCGCCACCGGACATCAGGGGTGGCCCACAAGTCAGAACTCCAACGGTCAGGTTCCAACGGCACTGATGACGTGGCAGGGGCACCGGACATGTCCGGTGTGCACCGGACTGTCCGGTGCGCCATCGAGCAGACTGGCTCCCCAACGGCCACATTTGGTGGTTGGGGCTATAAATACCCCAACCACCCCACATTCATAGCCATCCAAGTTTTCCCACTTCTCAACCACTTACAAGAGCTAGGCATTCAACTCTAGACACAAACAAAGAGATCAAATCCTCTCCAATTCCACTCAAGGCTTTAGTGACTAGCGAGAGAGATTTGCCGTGTTTCTTTTGAGCTCTTGCGCTTGGATCGCATTCTTTCTTTCTCTTTTGCTCTTGTGATCAACACTCAATTGTAACCGAGGCAAGAGGCACCGATTGTGTGGTGGCCCTTGCGGGGAAGTTTAGTTCCCGGTTGATTGAGAAGAAGGAAAACTCACTCGGTCCGAGGGACCGTTTTGAGAGAGGGAAGGGTTGAAAGAGACCCGGCCTTTGTGGCCTCCTCAACGGGGAGTAGGTTTGCAAGAACCGAACCTCGGTAAAACAAATCCACGTGTCACTCTCTTTACTTGCTTGCGATTTGTTTTACGCCCTCTCTTGCGGACTCATTTATTATTACTAACGCTAACCCCGGCTTGTAGTTGTGATTATTTTTGTAAATTTCAGTTTCGCCCTATTCACCCCCCCTCTAGGCGACTATCAATTGGTATCAGAGCCCGGTGCTTCATTAGAGCCTAACCGCTCGAAGTGATGTCGGGAGATCACGCCAAAAAGGAGATGGAGACCGGCGAAAAGCCCACTACAAGCTACGGGAGCACTTCATCGGAAGAGTCCCGCACCAAAAGGAGGGAGAAGAAGAAGAGCTCCTCCAACAAAGGGAAGGAGAAGAAATCTTCTTCTCACCACAAAGAGAAGAAGGAAAAATCTTCTTCCCACAAGCCGCATCGGAAAGGCGATAAGCATAAGAGGATGAGGAAGGTGGTCTACTACGAGACCGACACTTCATCAACTTCTACCTCCGACTCCGATGCGCCCTCCGTCACTTCTAAGCGCCAAGAGCGCAAGAAGTATAGTAAGATCCCCCTACGCTACCCTCGCATTCCTAAACATACACCTTTACTTTCCGTCCCATTAGGCAAACCACCAACTTTTAATGGTGAAGATTATGCTATGTGGAGTAATTTGATGCGATTTCATCTAACCTCTCTCCATAAAAGAATATGGGATGTTGTTGAGTATGGTGTACAGGTACCATCAATAGGGGATGAGGACTATGACACGGACGAAGTGGCCCAAATCGAGCACTTCAACTCCCAAGCCGCAACTATCCTCCTTGCCTCCCTAAGCAAGGAGGAATACAACAAAGTACAAGGATTGAAGAACGCCAAGGAGATTTGGGACCTACTCAAGACGGCGCACGAGGGTGATGAACTCACCAAGATCACCAAGCGGGAAACGATCGAGGGGGAGCTCGGTCGCTTCCGTCTTCGCCAAGGGGAGGAGCCACAAGACATGTACAACCGGCTCAAGACTTTGGTGAACCAAGTGCGCAACCTCGGGAGCACAAAATGGGATGACCACGAAGTGGTTAAGGTTATTCTAAGAGCTCTTATTTTCCTTAACCCCACTCAAGTACAATTAATTCGTGGGAATCCTAGATATCCACTAATGACCCCCGAGGAAGTTATCGGGAATTTTGTGAGTTTTGAATGCATGATTAAGGGCTCCAAGAAGATCAACGAGCTTGACGAGCCTTCCACCTCCGAGGCGCAACCGGTGGCCTTCAAGGCAACGGAGGAGAAGAAGGAGGAGTCTACACCAAGTAGACAACCAATTGACGCCTCCAAGCTCGACAACGAGGAGATGGCCCTAATCATCAAAAGCTTTCGGCAAATTCTCAAGCAACGGAAGGGGAAGGACTACAAACCCCGTTCCAAGAAGGTTTGCTACAAGTGTGGTAAGCCCGGTCACTTTATTGCAAAATGTCCTATGTCTAGTGACAGTGACAGGGGCGACGACAAGAAGGGAAGAAGAAAGGAGAAGAAGAAGTATTACAAGAAGAAGGGCGGCGATGCCCATGTTTGTCGGGAGTGGGACTCCGACGAAAGCTCAAGCGACTCCTCCGACGACGAGGACGCCGCCAACATCGCCGTCACCAAAGGCCTTCTCTTCCCCAACGTCGGCCACAAGTGTCTCATGGCCAAGGACGGCAAAAAGAAGGTAAAATCAAGGTCCTCCACTAAATATGAAACATCTAGTGATGAGGATGATGATAAAAATGAGGAGGATAACTTGCGCATTCTTTTTGCTAACCTTAACATGGAACAAAAGGAAAAATTAAATGAACTAATTAGTGCCATCCATGAAAAGGATGATCTCTTGGACTCCCAAGAGGACTTCCTAATCAAGGAGAATAAGAAACATGTTAAGGTTAAAAATGCTTATGCTCTAGAAGTAGAAAAATGTAACAAATTATCTAGTGAGCTAAGCATGTGCCATGACACTATTGCCAACCTTAGAAATGAAAATGCTAAATTAATTGCTAAGGTAGATTCTCATGTTTGCATTGATCCTAGAAATGATAATGTTGATTTGCTTGCTAGGATTGATGAGTTAAATGTTTCCATTGCTAGCCTTAGAAATGAGAATGAGAAACTAATTGCTAAGGCTAAGGATTTTGATGTTTGCAATGCTACTATTTCCGACCTTAGAACTGAAAATGATATGTTGCATGCTAAGGTTGTTGAACTAAAATCTTGCAAACCCTCTACATCTAATGTTGAGTATATTTCCATTTGTACTAGATGTAGAGATATTAATGTTGATGCTATCCATGATCACCTAGCCTTAATTAAAAACCAAAATGATCACATAGCTCAACTAAATGCTAAGATTAGAGAGCATGACTTAGAAAATGAAAAATTTAAATTGGCTAGAAGCATGCTCTATAATGGGAGACGCCCTGGCATCAAGGATGGCATTGGCTTCCAAAGGGGAGACAATGTCAAACTTAATGCCCCTCCAAAGAACTTATCTAACTTTGTTAAGGGCAAGGCTCCCATGCCTCAGGATAACGAGGGTTACATTTTATACCCTGCAGGCTATCCTGAGAGCAAAATTAGGAAGATTCATTCTAGGAAGTCTCACTCTGGCCCTAACCATGCTTTCATGTATAGGGGTGAGACATCTAGTTCTAGGCAACCAACCCGTGCCAAGTTGCCTAAGAAGAAAATTCCTAATGCATCAAATGATCATGCCATTTCATTTAAAACTTTTGATGCATCTTATGTGCTTACTAGCAAATCCGGCAAAGTAGTTGCCAAATTTGTTGGGGGCAAACACAAGGGCTCCAAAACTTGTGTTTGGGTACCCAAAGTTCTTGTATCTAATGCCAAAGGACCCAAAACAGTTTGGGTACCTAAAGTCAAGAACTAAATTTGTTTTGTAGGTTTATGCATCCGGGGGCTCAAGTTGGATACTCGACAGCGGGTGCACAAACCACATGACCGGGGAGAAAAGGATGTTCTCCTCATATGAGAAAAACAAAGATCCCCAACGAGCTATCACATTTGGGGATGGAAATCAAGGGTTGGTCAAAGGTTTGGGTAAAATTGCTATTTCACCTGACCATTCCATTTCCAATGTTTTTCTCGTTGATTCTTTAGATTACAATTTGCTTTCCGTATCCCAATTATGTAAAATGGGCTACAACTGTCTTTTTACTGATCTTGGTGTTACTGTCTTTAGAAGAAGTGACGATTCAATAGCTTTTAAGGGAGTGTTAGAGGGTCAGCTATACTTGGTAGATTTTGAAAGAGCTGAACTCGACACTTGCTTAGTTGCTAAGACTAACTTGGGTTGGCTTTGGCACCGCCGACTAGCCCATGTTGGAATGAGGAATCTTCACAAGCTTCTAAAGGGAGAGCACATTTTGGGACTAACCAATATTCATTTTGAGAAAGACAGGATTTGTAGCGCATGCCAAGCCGGGAAGCAAGTTGGCACTCATCATCCACACAAGAACATACTGACGACTGACAGGCCACTGGAGCTCCTACACATAGATCTATTCGGCCCGATCGCTTACATAAGCATCGGCGGGAGTAAGTACTGTCTAGTTATTGTGGATGATTATTCTCGCTTCACTTGGGTATTCTTTTTACAGGAAAAATCTCAAACCCAAGAAACTTTAAAGGGATTCTTGAGACGAGCTCAAAATGAGTTCGGGTTAAGGATCAAGAAAATAAGAAGCGACAATGGGACGGAGTTCAAGAACTCTCAAATTGAA
This sequence comes from Zea mays, assembly GCF_902167145.1. Classification (NCBI taxonomy): domain Eukaryota; kingdom Viridiplantae; phylum Streptophyta; class Magnoliopsida; order Poales; family Poaceae; genus Zea; species Zea mays. Next base: position 233,937,393 of record NC_050096.1, on the reverse strand, counting down.
AGCTTCCTTGAGGAGGAGGGCATCAAGCATGAGTTCTCTTCTCCCTACACGCCACAACAAAACGGTGTAGTAGAGAGGAAGAATCGAACTCTACTGGACATGGCAAGAACCATGCTTGATGAGTACAAGACACCGGACCGGTTTTGGGCCGAAGCGGTCAACACCGCCTGCTACGCCATCAACCGGTTATATCTTCACCGAATCCTCAAGAAGACATCATATGAACTCCTAACCGGTAAAAAGCCCAACATTTCATATTTTAGAGTTTTTGGTAGCAAATGCTTCATTCTTGTTAAAAGAGGTAGAAAATCTAAATTTGCTCCTAAAACTGTAGAAGGCTTTTTACTTGGTTATGACTCAAACACAAGGGCATATAGGGTCTTTAACAAGTCCACTGGACTAGTTGAAGTCTCATGTGACGTTGTGTTTGATGAAACTAACGGCTCTCAAGTAGAGCAAGTTGATCTTGATGAGATAGGTGAAGAACAGGCTCCATGCATCGCGCTAAGGAACATGTCCATCGGGGATGTGTGTCCTAAGGAATCCGAAGAGCCTCCAAGTACACAAGATCAACCATCCTCCTCCACGCAAGCATCTCCACCAACTCAAAATGAGGATGAGGCTCAAGTTGATGAAGGGCAAAATCAAGAAGATGAGCCACCTCAAGATGACGGCAATGATCAAGGGGGAGATGCAAATGATCAAGAAAAGGAGGATGAGGAAGAACCAAGACCGCCACACCCAAGAGTCCACCAAGCAATCCAACGAGATCACCCCGTCGACACCATCCTCGGCGACATTCATAAGGGGGTAACTACTCGATCTCGGGTTGCACATTTTTGTGAACATTACTCGTTTGTTTCCTCTATTGAGCCACACAGGGTAGAGGAAGCTCTCCAAGATTCGGATTGGGTGGTGGCGATGCAAGAGGAGCTCAACAATTTCACGAGGAACGAGGTATGGCATTTAGTTCCACGTCCTAACCAAAATGTTGTAGGAACCAAATGGGTCTTCCGCAACAAGCAAGATGAGCATGGTGTGGTGACAAGGAACAAAGCTCGACTCGTAGCCAAAGGGTATTCACAAGTCGAAGGTTTGGATTTCGATGAAACCTATGCACCCGTAGCTAGGCTTGAGTCAATTCGCATATTATTGGCCTATGCTACTTACCATGGCTTTAAGCTCTATCAAATGGACGTGAAAAGTGCCTTCCTCAACGGACCAATCAAGGAAGAGGTCTATGTTGAGCAACCTCCCGGCTTTGAAGACAGTGAGTATCCTAATCATGTCTATAGGCTCTCTAAGGCGCTTTATGGGCTCAAGCAAGCCCCAAGAGCATGGTATGAATGCCTTAGAGACTTCCTTATTGCTAATGGCTTCAAAGTCGGCAAGGCCGATCCTACACTCTTTACTAAAACTCTTGAAAATGACTTGTTTGTATGCCAAATTTATGTTGATGATATTATATTTGGGTCTACTAACAAGTCTACATGTGAAGAGTTTAGTAGGATCATGACACAGAAATTCGAGATGTCAATGATGGGGGAGTTGAAGTATTTTCTAGGATTCCAAGTCAAGCAACTCCAAGAGGGCACCTTCATTAGCCAAACGAAGTACACTCAAGACATTCTTGCTAAGTTTGGGATGAAGGATGCCAAACCCATCAAGACACCCATGGGAACTAATGGGCATCTCGACCTCGACACGGGAGGTAAGTCCGTGGATCAAAAGGTATACCGGTCGATGATTGGTTCATTGCTTTATTTATGTGCATCTCGGCCGGACATTATGCTTTCCGTTTGCATGTGTGCAAGATTCCAATCCGACCCTAAGGAATCCCACCTTACGGCCGTAAAACGAATCTTGAGATATTTGGCTTATACACCTAAGTTTGGGCTTTGGTACCCTCGGGGATCCACGTTTGATTTGATTGGTTATTCGGATGCCGATTGGGCAGGGTGCAAAATCAATAGGAAGAGCACATCGGGGACTTGCCAGTTCTTGGGAAGATCCTTGGTGTCTTGGGCTTCAAAGAAGCAAAATTCCGTCGCTCTTTCCACCGCCGAAGCCGAGTACATTGCCGCAGGACATTGTTGCGCGCAATTGCTTTGGATGAGGCAAACCCTGCGGGACTACGGTTACAAATTAACCAAAGTCCCTTTGCTATGTGATAATGAGAGTGCAATTAAGATGGCCGACAATCCCGTCGAGCATAGCCGCACTAAGCACATAGCCATTCGGTATCATTTTCTTAGGGATCACCAACAAAAGGGGGATATCGAGATTTCTTACATTAATACTAAAGATCAATTAGCCGATATCTTTACCAAGCCACTTGATGAACAATCTTTTACCAGACTTAGGCATGAGCTCAATATTCTTGATTCTAGAAACTTCTTTTGCTAAGCTTGCACACATAGCTCTTTTGAATACCTTTGATCATATCTCTTTTATATGCTATGACTAATGTGTTTTCAAGTCGATTTCAAACCAAGTCATAGGTATATTGAAAGGGAATTGGAGTCATCGGCGAAGACAAAGGCTTCCACTCCGTAACTCATGCTTCGCCATCACTCCGAGCAACTCTCTCGTCTTTGGGGGAGAAATGAGCATCAAGGAAAAGGACTTCATCCTTGGGGGAGAGAGTAAAAGCTCAAACGCAAAAGGACTTCGTCTTTGGTATAATCTTAACTCATTTCTTTATGACCAAAGGGGAAGATTGCACTCCGAGGGCTCTAATGATTCCGTTTTTGGCGATTCATGCCAAAAAGGGGGAGAAATGAGCCCAAAGCAAAAGGACCGCACCACCACCACCAAATTCAAAAACTTAGTGCTTTCCAAAAGTCTTTATCATCTGGTATCCTATTGTGTTCAAAAGGGGGAGAAAGTAGTATTTCAAAAATGGTATATCAAAACCCTCTTGAACACTAAGAGGTGGATCTCTCTTAGGGGGAGTTTTGTTTAGTCAAAGGAAAAGCATTTGAAACAGGGGGAGGAAATTTCAAATCTTGAAAATGCTTTTGCAAACTCTTATTTATTTACCTTTGACTATTTGCAAAAGATCTATGAAATGGATTTACAAAAAGGTTTTGCAAAAACAAAACAAGTGGTGCAAACGTGGTCCAAAATGTTAAATAAGAAAGAAACATTCCTTGCATATCTTGTAAGTAGTTATATTGGCTCAATTCCAAGTAACCTTTTCACTTACATTATGCAAACTAGTTCAATTATGCACTTCTACATTTGCTTTGGTTTGTGTTGGCATCAATCACCAAAAAGGGGGAGATTGAAAGGGAATTAGGCTTACACCTAGTTCCTAAATAATTTTGGTGGTTGAATTGCCCAACACAAATCTTTGGACTAACTAGTTTGTTCTAGTGTATAAGTTATACAGGTGTCAAAGGTTCACAACATAGCCAATAAAATGACCAAGTGTTGGGTTCAACAAAAGGGCAAAGAGCCAACCGTAGGCCCTCTGGTCTGGGCGCACCGGACTGTCCGGTGTGCCACCGGACAGTGTCCGGTGCACCACCGGACAGTGTCCGGTGCACCAGGGGACTCCAGCTCGAACTCGCCACCTTCGGGAATTTCCAGGGGCTCTCGCGCTATAATTCACCGGACTGTCCGGTGTACACCGGACAGTGTCCGGTGCGCCATGAAGAAGCGGCCTCAGGAACTCTTCAGCTTCGGGAAAAGCCAACGGCTCGTCCGCTATAATTCACCGGACATGTCCGGTGTGCACCGGACTGTCCGGTGTGACTCCAGCACAACGGCTATCCCGCGCCAACGGCTACCTGCAGAGGCATTAAATGCGCCGCAGCGCGCGCAGACGTCAGGTTTGCCCATACTGGCGCACCGGACAATGAACAGGAGCTGTCCGGTGCGCCACCGGACATCAGGGGTGGCCCACAAGTCAGAACTCCAACGGTCAGGTTCCAACGGCACTGATGACGTGGCAGGGGCACCGGACATGTCCGGTGTGCACCGGACTGTCCGGTGCGCCATCGAGCAGACTGGCTCCCCAACGGCCACATTTGGTGGTTGGGGCTATAAATACCCCAACCACCCCACATTCATAGCCATCCAAGTTTTCCCACTTCTCAACCACTTACAAGAGCTAGGCATTCAACTCTAGACACAAACAAAGAGATCAAATCCTCTCCAATTCCACTCAAGGCTTTAGTGACTAGCGAGAGAGATTTGCCGTGTTTCTTTTGAGCTCTTGCGCTTGGATCGCATTCTTTCTTTCTCTTTTGCTCTTGTGATCAACACTCAATTGTAACCGAGGCAAGAGGCACCGATTGTGTGGTGGCCCTTGCGGGGAAGTTTAGTTCCCGGTTGATTGAGAAGAAGGAAAACTCACTCGGTCCGAGGGACCGTTTTGAGAGAGGGAAGGGTTGAAAGAGACCCGGCCTTTGTGGCCTCCTCAACGGGGAGTAGGTTTGCAAGAACCGAACCTCGGTAAAACAAATCCACGTGTCACTCTCTTTACTTGCTTGCGATTTGTTTTACGCCCTCTCTTGCGGACTCATTTATTATTACTAACGCTAACCCCGGCTTGTAGTTGTGATTATTTTTGTAAATTTCAGTTTCGCCCTATTCACCCCCCCTCTAGGCGACTATCACTTATATCACCCAAAATCTGGTCGACAGGATGATTCCTTTGAATTGTCGCTCGGACTAGAGTGGGAGGGGCTTGTGGTGCTTCTTCCTCCATAACTTGATCATCTTGTGCTCCCCTTGATCACACGCCTCTTCTTGATGAACCTGTTCATCGTCTTGAGTTGGGGGATGCACCATTTTTGAGGAAGAAGGTTGATCTTGCTCTTTTTGTTCCTGTGGTCGCACATCTCCAATTGCCATGGTGCGTATTGCGGCCGTTGGAACGTCATCTTCATCTAAATCATCAAGATCAACTTGCTCTCTTGGAGAGCCATTAGTCTCATCAAATACAACGTCGCTAGAGACTTCAACCAAACCTGATGATTTGTTGAAGACCCTATACGCCTTTGTATTTGAGTCATAACCTAACAAAAACCCTTCTACAGCTTTGGGAGCAAATTTGGAATTCCTACCTTTCTTCACTAGAATGTAACATTTACTCCCAAATACATGAAAATATGAAATGTTGGGTTTGTTACCAGTTAGAAGTTCGTACAACGTCTTCTTGAGGAGGCGATGAAGGTAGACCCTGTTTATGGCGTGGCAGGCTGTGTTCACAGCTTCCGACCAAAACCGCTCGAGAGTCTTGAATTCACCAAGCATCATCCTCACCATGTCTATAAGTGTCATGTTCTTCCTCTCTACCACACCGTTTTGCTGTGGTGTGTAGGGAGCGGAGAACTCGTGCTTGATTCCTTCCTCCTCAAGGTACTCCTCCACTTGAAGATTCTTGAACTCGGACCCGTTGTCGCTCCTTATCTTTTTCATCTTGAGCTCAAATTCGTTTTGAGCTCTCCTTAGGAAGTGCTTTAGGGTCCCTTAGGTTTCTGTTTTATCCTGCAAAAAGAATACCCAAGTGAAGCGGGAAAAATCATCAACAATAACAAGACCATACTTACTTCCCCCGATGCTGAGGTAGGCGACGGGTCCGAAGAGGTCCATGTGAAGTAGCTCCAAAGGTCTTGATGTGGTCATCACATTTTTGCTATGATGAGAACTTCCCACCTGTTTACCTGCTTGATAAGCTGCACAAGGTCTATCTTTTTCAAAAGTTACATTGGTTAGACCTAACACATGTTCTCCCTTTAGAAGTTTATGAAGGTTCTTCATCCCAACATGTGCTAGACGGCGATGCTACAGCCAGCCCATGCTAGTCTTAGCGATTAAGCATGCATCTAGACCGGTCTCCTCCTCCCTTAAAAGCTAATGAACCATCACTCCTTCTAAAGACAGACACATCTACATTGGTAAATAAGCAATTGTAACCCATATTACATAGTGGACTAACGGACAACAAGTTATACCCGAGCGATTCAACTAAGAACACATTAGATATGGAATGCTCGGATGAAATAGTTATTTTTCCTAGTCCTTTAACCTTGCCTTGATTCTCGTCTCCAAAGATGATTGAATCTTGGGAATCTTTGTTCTTGACGTAGGAGGTGAACATCTTCTTCTCCCCCGTCATGTGGTTTGTGCATCCGCTGTCGATAATCCAGCTTGAGCCCCCGGATGCATAAACCTGCAAGGCAAATTAGGCTTGGGTTTTAGGTACCCAACTCTTGTTGGGTCCTACAAGGTTAGTAACAATAGTCTTAGGGACCCAAATGCAAGTTTTATCTCCCTTGCATTTTGCCCCCAATTTCCTAGCAATCACTTTCTTATTTTTACATGAAAGTACAAAATCAGTGTTGCAGGCATGAAAAACAGTAGCAGATTTATTTTGCATTTTCTTAGGCACATTATGAACAACATTGTTTCTAGGCATATTTCTACAATGCACAAAGGAAGAACTTGAAACAATCATGGCATGTGAATCATAAGCATTATAACTCCTATTATGATGAGCATTCCTAGAAAATTTTCTATCATAAATAAATGCATGATTCTTTTGACTACTACTAGCCATAGGAGCCTTCCCTTTTTCCTTGTTGAAAATGGGAGCCCTTTGGCTTGTTAGGTTCTTGGCTTCCCTCTTAAAGCCAAGCCCATCCTTAATTGAGGGGTGTCTACCAACAGTGTAGGCATCCCTAGCAAATTTTAATTTATCAAAATCACTTTTGCAAGTCTTAAGTTGAGCATTAAGACTTGCTACTTCATCATTTAATTTAGAAATAGAAATTAAATGTTCATCACAAGCATCAACATTAAAATCCTTGCATCTATTGCAAATTACAGCATACTCTACACAAGGACTAGATTTATTAACTACCTCTAGCTTAGCATTTAAATCATCATTCAAAATCTTCAAGCTAGAAATAGATTCATTGCAAATAGATAATTCAGAAGATAGTAATTCATTCCTTTTAATCTCTAAGGCAAAAGACTTTTGAACACTAACAAATTTGTCGTGTTCCTCATATAATATGTCCTCTTGCCTCTCTAGCAGTCTATCTTTTCATTCAATGCATCAATCAACTCATTAATCTTTTCTACTTTAGCTCTATCTAATCCTTTGAACAAGCTAGTGTAATCTACTTCATCATCACTAGAGTCCTCATCACTAGAAGTAGAGTACTTAGGAGTTTCTTTTACCTTCTTCTCCTTTGCCATTAGGCAAGTATGGCGCTCGTTGGGGAAGAGCGACGATTTGTTGAAGGCCGAGGCGGCGAGTCCTTCGTCGTCGGAGTCAGACGAAGAACAATCTGAGTCCCACTCTTTGCCAAGGTGTGCCTCGCCCTTCGCCTTCTTGTAAACCTTCTTGTTCTCTCTCTTCCCATGTCTTTCGTCTCCCTGGTCATTTTCATTATCGGGACATTGAGCAATAAAATGACCTGTCTTACCGCACTTGAAGCAGGAACGCTTTCCCTTTGCCTTGTTCTTGTTTGATTACTCCTTGCGTCCCTTCAATGCGGTCTTGAAGCGCTTGATAATGAGGTCCATCTCAACCTCATTTAGCCCGGACGCCTCAACTTGTGCCACCTTGCTGGGTAGAGCCTCCCTACTACTTGTTGCTTTGAGAGCAACCGTTTGAGGCTCGTAGATGGGCATTGGACCATTCAATGCCTCATCAACGTATCTTGCTTCCTTGATCATCATACGCCCGCTTACGAACTTTCCGAGTATTTCCTCGGGCGTCATCTTGGTGTACCTAGGATTTTCACAGATAGAATTCACAAGATGAGGATCAAGTACAGTGAAGGACCTGAGCATAAGTCGGACGATGTCGTGGTCCGTCCATCTCGTGCTTCCATAGTTCCTGATCTTGTTGACCAGGGTCTTGAGCCTGTTGTACGTTTGAGTTGGCTCCTCCCTCCTGATCATTTCGAATCTTCCCAGTTCGCCTTCCACCAACTCTATCTTGGTGAGCATGGTGGCGTCGTTCCCCTCATGAGAAATCTTGAGGGTGTCCCAAATTTGCTTGGCGTTATCCAAGCCACTCACTTTGTGGTACTCGTCCCTGCACAAGGATGCTAGCAAAACAGTGGTAGCTTGTGCATTTTTATGGATTTGCTCACTAATGAAAATGGGGTTGTCAGTACTATCAAAAAGCATCCTATTTTCAACAATCTCCCAAATACTTGGATGGAGAGAGAATAGGTTACTACACATTTTGTGACTCCAAAATGAGTAGTCTTCTCCATCGAAGTGCGGAGGTTTCCCAAGTGGAATCGAAAGTAAATGAGCATTGGAGTTAGACGGAATACGAGAATAGTCAAAAGAAAAGTTTGAGTTAATTGTTTCTTTTTCCCGTTGTCGTCGTATCTTTGGGAAGAGGAGGACTCTTCATTGTCGTAGTAGACTATCTTCTTGATGTGCCTCTTCTTCTTCCCGTCCTTCTTCTTGTGACTTGAGCCAGAGTCAGTGGGCTTATCGTCTCTTGGCTCGTTGAAGACGGATTCCTTCTCCTTATTGTTGACCACCATCCCATTTCACTTAGGATCCATCTCTTCGGGCGATTAGTCCCTTTCGTGAAGAGAACGGCTCTGATACCAATTGAGAGCACCTAGAGGGGGGTGAATAGGTGATCCTGTAAAAACATAAAACTTGTAGCCACAAAACTTGGTTAAGTGTTAGCACAATAGAATCAAGTGGCTAAGAACCAAGCTCTTGTGAAACACAGTAGTCACAAAGAAAACAAGCACAAGAGACACAATGATTTATCCCATGGTTCGGCCAAGTATAACACTTGCCTACTCCACGTTGTGGCGTCCCAATGGACGAGGGTTGCACTCAACCCCTCTCAAGTGATCCAATGATCGACTTGAATACCATGGTGTTTTTCTTTCTTTTACTCTTTCCCGTTTGCGAGGAATCTCCACAACTTGGAGCCTCTCGCCCTTACAGTTGTTGATCACAAAGAAGCATGGAAGTAAGGATGGGAAGAGCAACACACACAAGACTCAAAGCACGAGCACAATCACGCACACAAGCCACAACTTGAGCTCACAACACAACTCAAAGAGTTCTCTACTCAAATTGAGCTCAAGTCACTATCTCAAAGAATTGAATGCGCGAGAATGAAGTCTTGGTGCTTAGGAATGATCAATGAATGCTTGGGTGACTCCTCCATGCGCCTAGGGGTCCCTTTTATAGCCCCAAGGTAGCTAGGAGCCGTTGGAGGCATTCTTGGAAGGCAATTCTTGCCTTCTGTCGTGTGGCGCACCGGACAGTCCGGTGCACCACCGGACATCCACTGTTCATTGTCCGGTGTGGATCTCCTTCCTAAAATGACACAGCCGACCATTGCAGAATTGTAGCCATTAGCGCACCGGACAGTCCGGTGCCCCCAGCCGACCGTTGGCTGGGGCCACGCGTCGCGCGCGGATTGCGCGATCGACCGTTGCGCTGGCGGCCGTTGGCTCACCGGACAGTCCGGTGAATTAAGTCGTACGCCGCCAACGAATTCCCGAGAGTGGCCAGTTCGCCAGAGCCAGCCTGGCGCACGGGACACTGTCCGGTGCACCACCGGACAGTCCGATGCACCTAGACTGAGCAGCAGTTGACTGTACACAACCAACTGTTTCCAATCCCTTTCTTTTCCTGATTCAAGCACTTAGAAAAATATATTAGCACACAAAAACCAATGTACTAAGTATAGAATCATACCTTCTTGTTGATTTGCATTTCATTCATCATTTGGCACATAATTACTCACTTAATATGTGTTGTGCACTTAATCACCAAAATATACTAGAAATGGTCCAAGGGCACATTTCCCTTTCAGTTATGTAATTATGGACAACACTTAAAGAATAATCAATTCATAAAGGAGACTAGTTCACCCTATAATTTAATCTATTTCTTTGCTTAATCACTATTTTACCTTTTTGAGATGTGTTCCAAACACTTAGAGGGTAATCAACTCCTAGTTAAGATTAGTTCATTTTATAATTTGACCTCATTCTCCTTTATTTAATATTGTACCATTTGAGATGTGATCCAATGTTTGTACATGTTTGATGTGTTGTTCATTTGTACTTTCTAAATGTATTGAATGTATGATCGCTTTATTTAGACAAAGAGCAGTTTGTGGTTCCTGAGTGTGTTGCTGAAGATCTTCCTGAGCAACAACCGAGTGAAGGCAAGTGTTCTCTGACCCATTATGTCCTATTTACTTTATAATTCACTATCCCGCATTACTCAATTGAAACCTAAGGATTGACTAGCTTTGTATTTACCTTATCCTTGTTTACCTTTTGGGTTATTATGGTTAGCGCTTTGCTATCGCTTTGCTTTAATCAATGAACATGATGTGAATATTATGATACGATGATGTTATCCCGATGATGTTCTTGTGATAATTTAGGGGACTCGGACTGTTTCCTGAGTACCTCTCTGTAAGGACCTGTTTGGGGAGTGACAACCCGGGATAACAGTGCAACTATGAGGGTGGAATGGGATGCCCTTAGCTGATTAATTAGAGGAACCAGAGGAGTTGTTGGCTTCGCCGTAGGACCGTCAATGGGGTCCGGGCACAATACTTGCTCTATCGAGGCTGGTTGCAGAGGTTCTTTGATTTGGTTTTGTTAGTCACCCTTCCTTTGGGGAGATATATTGTGTTTATCAAACGGGAGAAACCTAACAGATGACTATGACCTCTGGGAAATCTTTATAAAGGCTACGTAGTGAGACCCTGCTAGGTCACCTTGGTAGTGATCAATGGGGAGGCTAGAACCCCAGGCAGAATGGGAATCATGGCTTGTGGGTAAAGTGTGCAACCTCTGCAGAGTATTAGAAACTGGTATATCAGCCGTGCTCACGGTTAAGAGCAGCCTTGGGATCCTCTTTGATTACAAGAACTTTGGTTACTTTTATGATGATGGTTAATAATGATGGTTATAATTTTGATCTTTGGTATTTACTCTTGGAGGGAGTACTTCTGGGTAATAACTGGGTTTATTACTAAAACTTGGCTCTACTTTTAGTAATAAAACTTGACCAACTAAAAGCAACTGCTTAACCTTAACTCCACATACAGCTAGTCCACTTTAGCCAAAACGGGACATTTGCTGAGTACGTTGATGTGTACTCACCCTTACTTTACAAACCACCCCACCCCAGGTTGTCCCCACTGTACTCAGTGCTCTGGAGGAGATGTTGGCAACATGGAGGACTTTGAGGAGTTCCAAGACTACGACGAGTTCTAGTTTATTTTAGTGGCAACCCCTAGTCAGCTGCTTGTGTAGGCTTATCTTCTACGTTTCGTTACTCCGCACTTTGATATTAATGATGAACACTATGGATATGTATTAGACTCTGTGGATGTCTCGGACATCTTGATGTAATTAAAGTACTTTTCTGCTATTTAATTTGAGCATTGTGTGATGATGTACAATTATGTAATCGTTGTGTACGTGAGTTCTGATCCTGGCACGTACATGGTTCGCATTCGGTTTACCTTCCAAAACCGAGTGTGACATAAGTGGTATCAAAGCCTAACCCTTTCTATAAAGTGGTGTCATATATCAGGTTACCCATGAGGTATTTTCATGTGCCCTTTAGATTGTTTTTTGTGCTCATCCCGGTCCATAGAAAGCCCACCAAATGATTTATGTTTCTCTATCCTACAACTTTTTTTAGCATTTGCACAATTCAGTTTTGAAGTTCATAGTTCTAATTGTGTCCTAGGTCAAGTATGTTTGCTAGTTTAGATCATTGTTGGTCCGGTCTTTGTCGCCCCATATGCCTGCATCCACATATTCCACCCATCAATCGATTTCATTGGTAAGTGTTGATAATTGGCATGATAGAGGAAAGTGATGGCCAAAATATGTGGATCCTACCAAGCCATGATAGAGGAATATTCTACAACCACGTCACTAGTATGTATTGCTGACTGCCAAAAAAACTACCAGCCTATTTCCATTATGTTTTTTGGACATGGGGCCAATAAAATCCCGATTGGAAAGCTTTGCCTACTAGAGTTCTAGAGACAGCGTGATTTCCACAAACCCTATTGTGAATTTCTTATAGCAACCTTTTGCTTTTATCTTGTTAGATGCATTTTATTAATATCCTTAAGGAGGCAGACTTCTTATACAAGGTGTCACCTCTCAATATATATGTCTTACTTCGTCTATGTATTTTTTTTTTCTCCATATGCTTTTGACTCTAAAATGTTTCATGTATTGATTTATTCAATTATCAAACTTATGTGGCCAGCTTCTATCATTAAGACATTAGGGTTCATCAGAGCACTTAGATTTTGTTCCTTCTTATTATCTTCCCTAATTATCATCTTGTTGAGCTCTTGTATGACTACTCCTAGTGGTACAATTGCTTGAGTCCATCCTAGATTTATGATAGCATCTACCGCCATGTTGTTGTCTTGGGCGACATGATGGAATTATTGTCCCTGAAATCTACTGCCATTGTTCAAGAGTACTCGAAGTATGAGCTGCGATGGTGTATTAGGATAAATAACACAACATTTAGATAGGTTCAAACAACTAAATCATAGTACCCTACGTCCTATATGGAGTGGTTGATGCTCATATCGTGTATATGTGTGTCTATGTGCTTGGCCATATTAGATTAGGCCTAATGTGTTTAGATCAAGTCAGATAATATATGTTTTTATGTGCCTAGGAAGGTCTTAGCTTCGTTTATCTATATAGGACTAAAGTTATAAGTTGGTTATTAGTTACAGATCTAATCGGCTTACAATCCAAGTTCAAATCACAACATATACTGTAAGTTGCTCCCACATATTTGGTTCCATTGTAACCTATATACATGTTTGCTAGTAGTAGGAAAAGAAAGATCATATATACATACATCATGTTGCCAGCAAACAACATCACAACATGTTAAGGTTGTAGTGGTCCTAGCTATAATTTATCATAACTAAGGTCATGCTTGAATCCTAGAATCTAAATTATTCGACCACTAAATTTTGGAATATTTTAGAACTTGAGGCTTTAAATAATAGCTTTAAAGTGTTATCTAAAGTTTAGACCATGAAAAAAATTCAAACCGCACAAGTAAACTAAAGTGGAGTGGTCTAAAGTTTTAACCATCAACTTTAACCATTCAACTTTAAACTAGAGAAACGAACGGCCTCTAACCCTTAGTTAAGTGCGAGAAGCTATCTTTATTAATCTTGTCGTGCAATATGACATGTGAAACTAAAAAACATTCTTTAAAATTACTTGGCAATTAAATATATTTTAATTTGGGATATGTATGAATCTTGATTTTCCAGGAGACGATTGTTGCATATATTTTGTAATGAAACTATGGATTCAGTTTGTTGCAATTTACATATGTATGCGGTTTTCGATTTTAAAAATAAAAAGAATTAGTAGACAAAAATACAAATATAATAAAATGTTATATGTGTTGGCACAAAGACAGTTAATAATTGTTTCTATAGTCAAAAAATAAATAATAATTTGTTGTGATAAAATGTGGTTTGTTGCAATTTACATAAGGTATAATATACTATTTTCATTAAGAATTAAAAAATACAGTGGACAAAATTACAAATCTAACAAATCTGATGTGCGTTGACACAAAGACAATTGTTTATATAGTCAAGATATAAATAAAAAAATTAATCTGTTATGATAAAAAGCAAATACCAAATAGTAAAAGTAACAATTTACTTAGAGCATGTTTGTTTCCTTCGTTTTGAGGAATCGAAATCTAACTAATGGAGTAAGATATTTTTAGAATATGACATTTCACAACTTTCTAAAGTTTATATATAAGCCTATCTCAAATTAATAGGTTGAGTGTTGCCTAAAATCGTTTAAAAATCAGGGTATAGAAAAGATGTAAGAGTAAAGAGTATGTAGGTTGCGTCTCCGTTTAGAATGTGAATCCACTTCTTTGCAGCTCTTCACGCCCACCACCTAGTGACCCATATAAATAGAAAAAGAACGAGTTATTAAAGGATTAAATTGCAAATTTTATCTACTTTTATGAGCCTTCGGGTGATGAATGTGAGGACTGCAAAAGAGTGGATTTACATCTGGATGTAGAGAATATTTTTTCCTCTCAAACTCCAAGTCCCAACCAATTCAGCACTCGGCCACTTGGGTTTATCAGCTCTCGGGCTAGCTCTTCTCCCACACTCCAGCTGCATCCTTTCGGATCGGTTGGCCCGTCGCTGCAGCCGCGACCGAACTGCCCAGATGTTCACGTCGAATCCACCAAAAATCCAGCGCCCTCCTGCTACCAGCACGCACCACTGCCGCCTACTACCACCCTGCGTCCTTCCGTATCCACGTATCTTATCATGGTTCTCTCTGCTGCCCACTGCCTCCCTTGCCTTGCACATCTCGGCAAGCATCCGCCAGCAAGAATCGATTTGTTTATCACCCTCGTCGGTGAAAAATCAACTTCTTTTCATGCATGTGGCCTGCTTGACGCGAGTTTATCGAGGTCGCCATGAACGGGAGCAAGTGTGACAGATGCAAGTGGAGGCCATGGAGATGGCTCGTTGCTTCGTGGGTCCTAGCGGTTATTCTGGAGCGGGGCGGCGCGGAGGTGACGGAGTTGGATTTGGAGGAGCGGCGGAACGAGCGGCGCGACCTGCTGGTGCTGCGCGACACGCTGCGGTCGGCGCTGGACCTGCACTCCAACTGGACGGGGCCTCCGTGCCACGGCGAGCGGAGCCGGTGGCACGGCGTGTCGTGTGACGGCGACGGGCGCGTGGTCGGCGTGTCGCTCGACGGCGCGCAGCTTACGGGCACGCTCCCGCGGAGCGCGCTCCGGGGCGTGTCGCGGCTGGAGGCGCTGTCCCTGCGCGGGAACGCGCTCCACGGCGCGCTCCCGGGGCTCGATGGGCTGTCGCGGCTCCGCGCCGTTGATCTGTCCAGCAACCGGTTCTCGGGGCCCATCCCGCGCGGTTATGCCACATCGCTATGGGAGCTCGCGCGGCTCGAACTCCAGGACAACCTGCTCAACGGCACCCTTCCGGCGTTCGAGCAGCACGGGCTCGTCGTCTTCAACGTGTCCTACAACTTCCTCCAGGGCGAGGTCCCCGGCACCCGCGCGTTGCGACGGTTCCCCGCGAGCGCGTTCGACCACAACCTCAGGCTCTGTGGCGAGGTTGTGAACGCCGACTGCCGGGACCAGGAGGGGCTGCCGTCGTCCGGTGCTCCAGCGTATGGAAGCAGCAGTCCGGTCGTGAGGCCGGCTGGCGACGGCGGTCGGGCGGCACGGAAGCACTTGCGGTTCAGGCTGGCGGCGTGGAGCGTCGTGGCGATCTGCCTCATCGCGGCGCTGGTGCCGTTCGCAGCTGTGTTCATCTTCTTGCACCACAAGAAGAAGAGCCAGGAGGTCCGTCTCGGTGGCCGTGCCAGTGGCAGTGCCACAGGTGACAATTCGGATCACTTCCTGACTCCTCTTTCCTCTGCAACGGCCTTCTCGTTTGTGACGGAGACTCTTGTTCTGTACAATGCTAAAGTGACGGCGGCGGAGGACATCAAGGACAAGGTGGAGGTGGAGCAAGGCCGAGGGAGTGGCAGCCGCAGCACGGAATCCGGCAAGGGGGCCGAGCTGCAGCTCTTCCGCGCTGACGGGGCCAGCTTCGACCTCGACGAGCTCTTCAGGTCCACGGCGGAGATGCTCGGCAAGGGGCGGTTGGGGATCACGTACCGGGTGGCCCTCCAGGCCGGCCCCGTCGTCGTCGTGAAGCGGCTGCGCAACATGTCGCACGTGCCGCGTAGGGACTTCACGCACACCATGCAGCTCCTGGGCAAGCTCCGGCACGAGAACGTCGTCGACCTCGTCGCGTGTTTCTACTCCAAGGAGGAGAAGCTGGTCGTGTACGAGCACGTTCCCGGGTGCAGCCTCTTCCAGCTCCTGCATGGTACGTCGTCCGGGACGCTTGCGTGCGTGCGTGCGTCGCGTCCGTGCCGTGTCGGCGGAGATAATCAACACGAGAGAGCCTTGCTTTGTTTGCGCGTGCGCAGGAAACAGAGGCGAGGGGAGGACGCCGCTGCCGTGGCCGGCGCGGCTGTCGGTAGCGCAGGGCATGGTGCGTGGGCTGGCGTACCTGCACAAGTCCCTGCCGTACTTCCACCGGCCGCCGCACGGCAACCTCAAGTCGTCCAATGTGCTCGTCTTCTTCTCGGCTCCCAACGGCAAGCAGCAGAAGCAGGCGGTGCCAAAGCTGACGGACCACGGCTTCCACCCGCTGCTCCCGCACCACGCGCACCGGCTGGCGGCGGCCAAGTGCCCCGAGTTCGCGCGCCGCGGCGGCAGGCGGCTGTCGTCCCGCGCCGACGTGTACTGCCTCGGGTTGGTGCTGCTGGAGCTGGTGACGGGGAAGGTGCCCGTGGAGGAAGACGGCGACCTGGCGGAGTGGGCGCGGGTGGCGCTCAGCCACGAGTGGTCCACGGACATCCTCGACGTGGAGATCCTGGGCGACCGGGGGCGGCACGGGGACATGCTCCGGCTCACGGAGGTCGCTCTCCTCTGCGCCGCCGTCGAGCCCGACAGGCGGCCCAAGCTGCAGGACGTCATCAGGATGATCGACGATATCGCCGGCGGCGACGGATCAGAGCTGGATCGCCGTTGAGCTAGCTCCACTGTCCACGACGGCGAAGGGTGTGGGCTGGTCGACATGATCTTCTTGATTTCAGATTTATTTGATTTCTGTGTCATAATCGTTTCGCTTTCAGTTTAGCTTCCCTTTTCAATTGTAACATTGCAATCGATGCTCCCTGATCGATTGCCCTGGTGCAGTCAGAGAAAAGGATGTGAACTAGTGAACTTCATATATGTATGTAAGCACAGGCAGAGGCCCTTAGAGTTGCATCTTTAATTTGGTTGGATGCTCACTGTTTTTGTGTTTAGCTGGGGATGAATGAGGTACACTGGTGCATCAACCATCAGATCAAAATATTATGCCAGGATCATTGTCATACACATTCAAGCTACAGGATTAGGCTGATGTGATTTAAGTGCGCTCATCCAATTGCTATGCGTGTAGTAGATTCGTTTCATGTAGAGGGTTTATTTTTGCGCTGAAATTTTTTGATCAGCGTCTGTTTGTAATGTACATTCTGTTATACCGATTTATACGCTGAACATGTATATTGATTTCCAAACAATAGTTGTTGATAGCAAATGGTAATATTTATTTGGCAAAATATGCTACAGGACATTGATATCTGATAGTGGCCTCTCTTTGTGTTTGTGTGTGTTGTTTTGGGTGGGGGGCACGCTGAAATGGAGTAATTTATTAATGGTGGACATTTTAGTTGTCAAATTTGGTTCTAGGATGTGAAATTGTTTTGTTCACAGGAGTCGTGTCCAGTATACTGCACATTCTTTTGGTTCCGTCCAGTCTGGTCTCCTTTGTAACACATGAAAATAAAGGAAATTTAAATGATTAAAATACTATAGAAAAGTTTCCTACGTGACCTTTGAAATAAATAATTGAGTTCCTATAAATCCTATAAAACTTTATGTAGAATAGACAATTGCAGTCAGATTTTTGAAGGATTTGTAACATGATGTCTAATTTCTTAAAAGTTTTCCTATGAAATTATAAGTGTCATGCAACTCCGTTCCTATATTTTCCTATCCTTATATTTTATTAATCCTTCGTTCCAAATAAGGCCTAGATTCTAAAACTGTAGGACCGGTGAGGCGACGAGAGAATGGGTAAATGAGACCAAATCAGATTTTACTTTCAAACACTGAAAATGAACAGTTCATTTCAATTGTGATGAAACAAGCGCTCAAACTAAAAACACATCAGCGAACAAGTGATCGCATGATTACAAAATGTTTCTAATACTCACATGAGACCAGTAAAACAAACGGATCGCAAATCGAGCACCAAAAAAGTCCAAAATGGTCCAAAACAGTATCGTGAACCAGTGTTGTTTTTAACAGTATGAAATTCTATTCTTAGATCCAAAATTGAACCAAACGAACTCCGATTGAGATTAAATTTTACACACACTTGAACAAATATGTTTTCAAGGTCTCCACAAATTTTGAGCTCAATCTGACTTGTGAATCAACCCAGATTTAAAAATACAGTAAAAACTGACATTTTGTTGGGGTTTATAGAACGAGTTCAAACTGAGTTTTTCTCAAATCGTGACCAAAATCTGCAGTAACTAGGTGTATACAGTGGTCCGAAGAGTGCAACTCATCACCAATCAATCCCAAACCAAATCCTCTCAAAAGAATCAATGGTTTTCCACAAAAACACAAGAGGAGTGGAAGGGGAGAACAAGTGACCAAAACAACCCCAAATTTCAGCATGCATCTAAAACTGAGATAGAGATGTAAACAAACGCTATGGTCCGTACTGGCGACCCTTCCTTATATTAAACTTTCAGATCACAAGATCACAATCGACACTACAAAATCACTGCGGATCCCTCGGCTCAACAGATGTCTATCTAGAGAGGAAACTAGGAGTAAATAAGTAGTCTCAAACAAAATGTCAGCCAAAAGATGCTGAACTAACCAGTCATCCCCTCTATTTAGAGGATTATTCTTACCTTCTAAACTAACCCTATTTACATAGAATCTATCCACTCCACCGGAGGCGAGGACCAACTCTTAGGTTTTCGATCCGACGGCCATGTCCTTCACACGGAGTTGCTTCGCCTTGACGCACCCTCTGCGATCACGCCATGTGCCGCCACCGGTTTCCCTCCGGAACCGCCCTCATCGAGTTTTGAGGCCCAAACTCAGCAAAACCCGCCATTCGTAGCGCTGGGTGGTTTTGAGGCCCAAACCACCAAACATGCCGAGAGCACCGCACCTCGTGCACGTCCTCACGACCAGACACGTGTCATGTCAGTCCTCGACCACGCCGGCAACATGGTTCACTCCACCACGTCCTCGCGCAAGTGCGTGTTCTAGGTGTCAGCCACCGCGGCTGGTCACCCGGCTGCTCTGGTCCGTTAGTCAAGACCCAGACTCGCCCTTCACCGCTTCTGGTCCATCAGCACGAGCCCGTATGACCTTCACCTCATCCGTCGACCACTGTCCAGTGCTCCACACCTGCACACTACAAGCTGGCCGACATGGTTGCACAAGCATAATCTCACACTCTGGTCAGTCCACTGACTAACCCAGAATGTTACCCGTTGACAATCACTCATTATCAACCTGAACCATAAGGGACAAATCAACCTTGTGTTCGCAAAAACAGTTCTGCTTTTGGTTCTGTCCGGTGTGAATCCTCAAAACAGCTCTGCCTAGCTCATACGCAATGGAAGAATTCATCCAGCAACTATACAGATAATTGCTCGTTAAATACTACACTAGTAATCTCTATGACTATGTCACTTTCTAGTTACCCCCATGGCACCGTATTAATTCGTATGGTGCGCTATATTGAGAGACATATTTTTATAACTATTGAAGATGATAAAATATTAAGGCATTTTCAAGGTATGAGAACGCGGAACAAGTGGTATTTAAAGCAAACTTGTTCTCAAGTTTACTTTAAATTGTCTTATTTGCCTATCCTTTTCTTTATGTGTTTTTTTATATATTTTTGAGTAGGTTCTGTCTCTGCATTTGTAATCTGTACTAACTATTAAGGGGGCAGTGTAGACTGCCCCCGCCTGCGAATCCCACCCGCCGCTCCGCCTCTCCCGCCGCGAAACCAGCCACCACCCCCACCGCGACCCCGCGGCGAATCCCGCCTCCCCCGCCGCGAAACCAGCCACCACCCCCGCCGCGACCCCGCGGCGAATCCCGCCCGCCCGCCCGCGCCTCCTCCCTCCCCTGCCGCGACACTGCCCCATCCTCCCGCGATCCTCGCCGGGCAAAACCGACTGTGGTCCTCCTCCCCGCCTCCCTTCCACCCTCTTCCCCGCCCCTTCCATCCTCGCCCACACGCGTTTCATCCGCGCTGGCCCGTCGTGACAGGCGCCCATCCCCGCCGGCCGCGCTCGCCTCCCTCCTCATCTCCTTCACATCGACCTCCACCCTACTCCCTGACGCGCTTGCCCCCGCCCTCAATATTCTCACCCCGCCTGCGCGCCACCTCCATCCTTCCTGGCGTCGGTGTCTTGCCCTCCCCTAGCGTCGCCGCCGCTCCTTCCCCCACCCCGAAGCGCCGCCTCTTCTGCCTCCGTCGACGGTGGGAGGGCAAGCACTTCCACCGACGCCTCCGCCCACTCCCCACCCCGCTTGTAGCGGCGCGCGGCCCGCAGCAAGCACGTGGCCGACGTTTCGCTAGCCGCCGAGGAACGTGGTGGTATTCGCGGTCGCCATGGCCGCCTGGATCCGTCGTTCTCGATCCGCGCTACACGACCACCTCCTCCGTCTGGTAAGCTTCAGAGATCCCTGTGTGCCCGATCTGGATCGTGTTGTTGAGTTGTGTTGACCCATGCGAATCGATGTTGATGTGCTTGGTTTTGCCAGAGATCCAGATAGTGCTTGTGTTCACCGCTGCCTTCGTCGTCTCCTCGCCGGCGGCCTCCGCGTCTCCAATCCGACCTCCCTGGAACCACATGATGAGGTACACAAATGGACCTCCAATCCTGCTCGCCTGCAGCTCTAGCTACAGCGATGTGTTCGACGTTTCTTGGTGTTGTCGCCCGCACGATATCTATTGATGTGGTGTTCCGGCAGAGGCTGATTTGTGAAGTTCCTTGCTTTCCTTCATGTTTCTTCAGCTAGGATTTGAGTGAGAAGATAATCTGTACTAACTATTAAGGGGGCAGTGTAGACTGCCCTCGCTCCCTACCCGCGCGCCGCCGAGCTTAGACCGCCCCTGCCTGCCCTCCGCCTGCCTACCCTCCGGGATCCTCGCCGCCGCAAACAGCTCGCAAACCACGCTCGTCCCCCTGCCAATCCTTTCGCGAATTGGGTGTCCCCAACAATCCCGCGCACCCGCCGCACTCGGGCGGGCGGAGCGCAACCGCCGCCCCGCGCGCTCCAACTTCGCCGCATACTCCCGCTCGCGCGAAGCCCGAGCTCAATACCCCAAGCCCGGCCCCGAGCTCAATCCGCTGTCGCAAGCGCGAAAGCCAGCAGAGATGTTTGGTACGCGCTCAAATCCTAATCCCCACGCCCCGCAAACCCCGCGCCCGACTGCCGCAAACCCCACGTCCGTCCTCAAGCCGGCAATGGCTTCCGCACCGGCAGCCGCATACCCCGTGCCCGCTACGCCTCCTCTCTGCCGGCTCTCTGCGCGTGCCTCGCACCCGCCCCACAAAGTCCACGCCCGACGCCCGACACCCCGCCCACCAAGCCGCGACCAATCTGGAAAATCTCTGCCCGCCTTGTTGTGTTCCCATGCGCGGAGTGCAATATAGTGGTCGGGGTGGACATTCTCCTGGATAAATTTGCATATCTTCGAAGAGGATCGCTCGAGTACCCTCCGTAAGGTCTGCTTCCTTTTTCTTTTCCCTGTTTCTGATCTCTGCTAAACCTCATTCAAATGCCAAATATCTGTGAATGTTCATTTACTTTTCATATATACTCTGCATGTTTGATCTACCAACGTTGTGAGATTATCAGTAATAAAATAGAGTAAATGAACAGTACATGATTCGTGGAAATCTTGAACTGTGACATAAGAGAAAAGCATCCAAGTACCCCTGTGGAAGCTGTAAAACTCCTATTAGCAATACATTATGAATATTGAATTAATGTAATGAAGGAACATAATTCATACGTATTGTATGAAAGTCATACATTTAATTCCTGTAAGTTGGCAAATCATTTATGGCTGAGAAAACATGTATGCTCTGTCGCCACGGTTCCATTTTGGATCTTTGTTTTGTGATGCTTGAATCGGTTTTAGTAGGATTAGTTGCCATATTTTTTTTACCTAACTCGCTCTGAGCCTTAGACAGCCCAAAATCGGTCTGGTCAATTGTCAACTCTTGGTTCTAACTGGATCACATCAGTAGTTAGATAATGCACCAAGGAAATTGCCACTTGCAATGCTATCCACAAGACCATGCCAGCGTCCAATAACACCATGCCTACGAAGAGGACCAGGAGAAAGTTTAGCTTCTATTGTCAATCGTATTCTACCACCTGCATCCATTGCAGCCTTTCTGGCATCTTCATCAGTAATTTTGTACTGACCAACATACTTGGCCTTATTCCCTACACAAAATTTAATAAGCTAAACACATGCTTTACAGGAAAGTAAGAGATATAGAGATGCATTAAGAATCATCAAACCAACAGATGTTAGCAAATAAAAAAAACAGGACAGTGTAAAAAATAACTCTGTGTGTAACCAAAAGCAACTGGAGGCCTAACAAAGCTTCAGATTTTGGCTAATGTACTTCACCAAAAATTCAAACTATAGCCATGATAGTCTGCAAGCATATTAAATATACTTCCTGGAGCTCTAAGGGCCAAATGTCTAAGACAACTATATGCCAGTATGCCACAGCAGCTAAATGATTCTCTAACTTTCTTATAATATGTTTTATATGATTAGTAGCCATCCTATATACTGGTTTGTTTTAAAATTTGGTAGATTTTTATGAGCACAAGCAAGTGCAAACAGAGTGCTTGCTTAACGATGAATTGTGAAGCTGCCCCATGAGGGTGTTGCACAACAGCTAAATGATTCTCTAACTTTCTTATAATAGGTTTTATATGATTAGTAGCCATCCTATATACTGGTTTGTTTTAAAATCTGGTAGATTTTTATGAGCACAAGCAAGTGCAAACAGAGTGCTTGCTTAAGGATGAATTGTGAAGCTGCCCCATGAGGGTGTTGCACAGAACTGACCTCTTTCTGACAACAGCTTATCAATTTGAATATGTGTTCCTGGAACAAGAACAAATTTAATCCCCAGACCATGGAGAAGTGATATGTCCTGCGTATTTTTAAAAGAAAGTGTGGTTAGGAATGAGGAATCCATGACAACATAAATTCCTCATGACAACAAAAGAATATAAATATGTGGCAAAACACTATAAGCTCATCCTTAGAATAAGAGACTGCAGGCAACCCTTTGATTCATGGAGAACATGAAGATTTTTTGTAGAAGCATATATTGTTCATTTAAAATAGCAGAACCAAATTCCTATGAAATGGACATAAATTCTTGATTTAATTATTGAAATCTAGAATGCAGGAACATAACCTATGCTGCATATGCTACCATGTAAGAATGTGATCCATACACGTATGAATTTTGTGCTTGAAATTTCAAAGAATCACCGATTGAGTCTGAAATTCAACTGAAATTTCCTGAAATTCGTTCAATTCGGTTGGGTCCAATTTTTTCCCCAAAATGAATCCCAGAACCTTCATAAAAATATATTTGGTTATTACTAGATTTACTTTCTGCTGTTTGAACCTAAACAATTCTTTTGTCTTCTCTTGCAATGCTGATTCATGCATGCTTTTCAGTTTACTGATCTCAGACTTAAAATAGCTTGGTTAGTTCAACTCATCGATGTATGATCTGTAATGCAAATTCGTGCATCCTTTTTTATTGACGCTTGAAAGCAAAATGCAGATCCTAATTTTGGTTGATGAATCTGAGGAATATTCAGCAATCCAAGCTGACTCGAGGTCACTTGCAACATTACTTGTGATAAAAAATATTTAGGTTTCTTTATAAAAAAACATAATTATTTTAACATCTCAATTATCTATGGTTTTTTACTTGTCATTGATATCATTTTTAGATCACATGCAACCATCTTCAATCATGTTATACAAGAACTAAAGATTGTTCTCATTCTTAACTACTGCAGGCAAAGCCAATTATAGACAGGGAAGCAATGGTTTCACATATTTCTTGAGGGTCCTTTTATGAAGGTTCTTAGATGGGGGAGAAGCAACAAGTGAGCATGGAACTATATAGATCTAATGTTTAGTATGCTAACTGAAGTATTAGAGCTTTATCTCTGACATGGATGTTCTTCACTAAGGTAACTTGTTGATATAGAATATTATCTAGAGAGGAAAGTTTTATCTAAAATACGTTTCTTTAGAAGACAGTTTTTTCAAGTTCATATTTTGTTCTGTTTGCCAGAGTAATATATGAGTCAGCAACTTGGCTTCATTTGAATCATGCGGCTCGACTCGCTAGATAATATTTTGTTCATTTGAATCATGGGAACTCTGTGGCCGCTCCTCTACCTGCTCGACTCGCTCTCCTCGCAGTACCGCGCCGCCGTCGTGGCTTCGTGCCTCCCAAATCTTCCCATCGCCGCCCCACCGTGGAATGCCACCTCGGGGACGGTGCCGGGCGCCGGTGGCAGGCCGGGCTCACGGGTGCACGGGGCGCCGCTGGGCGGCCTGGTGCTGGTCTCCAAGGATCCGGACAACATCCGCGACATCGCCACTGGAATGGTAAGTTTTTTACTATTTGTATGTGTTATCAAGTTATTCCAGATAGTTCACTATATATACTGTAGTTTTTACTTCTAATCATCTCTTTAGGTTGTCAATCCACGCCCATTTATTGAAGTCCAGTCTGCTGCTCCTAACCATATAGAGAATGCTTTGAGAGATGTACACAAGAGAGCCACCCAAATGCTTGCCCAACAAGCAGTGGGAAATCAGCTCCAGCTTTTAATTGTAATTCTTCCTGAAGTTAGTGGGCGTAATACGGTTCTTGAGCGAGCCTTTGCACACAATGGTATACCTTTTGTCTCTGAAGTCCCAACAATCATCTTTGGCGTAGATGTCACACACCCCCACCAGGAGAGGACTCTGCATCATCCATTGCTGCTGTTAGTTTCATCTTAATCAATCATAATTCAGTTGTATGATCTTCTTATAATGTGATATTCATGCTCGTAATTTGGTGCAATCTGAACTATGCAAAAATAAGTTATCATGTTGCTAACTTCAAACATTCAAATTGTGCAGGTGGTGGCATCAATGGACTGGCCTGAAATCACCAAGTACAGAGGTCTGGTTTCTGCTCAACCACACCAAGAGATAATAGAAGATTTATTTACTGTCAGTAAAGATCCACAGATGGGGAACAACGTTAATGGTGGCATGATCAGGTAAGGTTTTTTATTGATTTGAGTTGACCTATTGAAAGTTGTCGAATGGTTCATCTGGGTAACTGGCATTGCAGGGAACTACTGATTGCTTTCCGCAAGAAGACAAACAGAAAGCCTGAGAGGATAATATTCTATAGGCATGTGTTCCAGATTCCTGTTTTTGGTTCATTTATTGTATGCTGTTGAGTGAAGTATGTTGACTTATAACTCCTATGCAGGGACGGTGTAAGTGAAGGTCAATTCAACCATGTTCTCCTTCATGAAATGGATGCCATCAGAAAGGTATGATTTCCAGCATCAGAATTTGTCGGTGAAATATGGTTTGCATTGTCATGCCCATGTCAATGGTTTTTTCCCTTTCCATTTCAAGGCTTGTGCTTCTTTGGAGGAGGGATATCTACCCCCAGTGACGTTTGTGGTTGTTCAGAAAAGGCATCACACAAGGCTTTTCCCTGAGGTTCACGGAAGGCGTGATATGACTGATAAAAGTGGAAACATTCTTCTTGGTTAGTGTTTTTGTGTCAGGCTGTTATTGGGTTCATAAAGCTGCTGCTTCTATAAGCATTTGCTGTCTGGGCCTTATTTTGCGCTTCACTTGTGCTGCAGGAACTGTGGTTGACCAAAAGATTTGCCACCCTACCGAGTTTGATTTCTACTTGTGTAGTCATGCTGGCATTCAGGTACGTTGCACATTCTTTTCCAGAACAACACTTATCAGACATTGAGTGTCAAAAATATTTCTTGTCAGGGAACAAGTCGCCCGACCCATTACCATGTGCTCTATGATGAGAACGAATTAACTGCTGATGCACTGCAGTCACTGACCAACAATCTTTGCTACACGTAAGTTCAACTCTCCAATCTCCCTCCATCTCTGACTCTTTGATTTGTCTAACATCTCCCTACTTTTGCATAGATAGTTTTTCATCCAAGGTCAATCGCACTATTTAAACAACTAATCCAGCTTTGGTACGCAATCGGTGAATCTGTGTTGATCACAAGGCTCATGATTTGTCTATGTTTTGTCAAGTTCTATAGATGAAGGGACCCGTGGCTCACCAAGTCGTTCCCCGTTCCCTTTTCCCCTTCAGGAAACCATGCTCAGCTCCCAAGTGGAAGGAAATGACAGGAAGTGGCATATTTGCTGCTAGGGGCGAGACTGAATGAGATGAATCTGCCAATACTTTTGCAACTCCCATTCGGATGACTCCAAAGAATTATCAAGCACTACTTATGTAGGTTGATTTCTATTCTATTTTGTTCAGGCTTCATAGCTGGCAACCCTTCTATGTTGAATTGTTGATATTAGGAGTATATTTACCTTTTCTTCATATAGTTTAACTTTTTTCATAACGACATTTCCATGTGTACCTCTTTATGCAAATTTTATCTATGTTTTTCTTCTTATTTTTTAATCAACATGCCCCCTTATTTTGCTGAAATCAATCGTTATGTTGTTCAAATCTGAGTATACGCCTAAGTGTTCACTGCTTTCAAATAAACTGATGCAGTTCAAATATTAGTATACGCCTCCCAGCATGGTGTCAAATAAATGTGGGGCGATTGCTGGTTGATTCGTGTCCCAAGTGTAGATGAATGTTCTTGTAGATATGTTGTTGCTGCATCAGCTGGGAATGTATTGGAGCCTGGGTTTTGCAGCTAGGATTACTATACCAGAGAAGTAAAATTATTTCACGTATATTAATATAACATGTTGAGCCCGTAGCAACGCACGAGCATATACCTAGTAATTGATGAAGAGTGAAGATATTGCACCGTAACAACGTGTTTCATATGTTATTTATCTTTATATATTTTTTAAGGCATGTTTGGTTTGTGCCTAAATGTGCCACACTTTGCCTAAGGTTAGTCGTTCGAATTGAATAACTAACCTTAGGCAGAAAAGTTAGATAAAGTGTGGCAATTGAGGTAACAAACCAAACATGCCCTTAGCTTCTCAACTATGTTCTTTTTTATTTTACTTTGTTAGATTTTGTTCGTTTTGCTTTCAATTCATATGGATTTAGTGAGATTAGGCGAGTTTTAATTCTAAACAAGTCAAAATCTTTTATATTTTTTCTAATTTTATCCAATACACAGGGATAGGAATAATGGAACAAGCTCTTGTGGTTATGACACGGTGGTTATGAATGCTGGATCCGCCGCTGCGAGCAAGAGCTGCAGACCCTCACATCCAATCCAACACATGCAGGCCCGTGCTGGCCGTTCCATGCATGGCGAGCCGTAAGCTCACAGTGTTGTCTGCTTCTGTCTCTCCAAGCTCAAGACAACGGATTCTTGCATATGTATCCGTAGACCGCAGGGAAAACGTACACGTACTCGCCGTAATGTGCCCGTGACCTGGCAATCTGGAACGCGGACCCCGCGGATAGAGACGAACAAGGCCCGCACCAGCGCGTAGCATGGACGGGCGCGGCACCCTGAGAGTGAGACGTGCCGCCCAGCTGCCCCGCGGCGCCCATACGTGGCGCGGCGCCGCGCGCGGCTCGGCCACGTTATAAGCCGCGCGCGCTGGCCGTCGCCGCAGCTCCTGACTGACTGCCCGCTCGTCTGTTTGAAACGAAGGAGGAGGTACGCACGCCGCTACTGCAAGCTAGCTAGCAAGAAGAGGCCGCTAGCAGGGGTTTGGCTTGGTTTTTGGCGGACGACATGAGCACGGCCACGGGCGTGCGGGCGGGGCGGCGGTTCACGGTGGGACGGAGCGAGGACGCCACGCACCCGGACACCATCCGCGCCGCCATCTCCGAGTTCATCGCCACCGCCATCTTCGTCTTCGCCGCCGAGGGATCCGTCCTCTCGCTCGGTACGTACTGACGCATGCTTCACCGTCCGCGCCAACCTCTCGCACCGCACCACACTGCATGCATATATGCAGATGGAGACGACGATGTGCATGCGCGCGGGGTTCGTCATTTGTTTGCTTGCGTGCAGGGAAGATGTACCACGACCACAGCACGATCAGCACGGCGGGCGGGCTGGTGGCAGTGGCGCTGGCGCACGCGCTGGGTCTGGCCGTGGCGGTGGCGGTGGCCGTCAACGTCTCGGGCGGGCACGTGAACCCGGCCGTCACCTTCGGCGCGCTCGTCGGCGGCCGCGTCTCCCTCGTCCGCGCGGTCCTCTACTGGGCCGCGCAGCTGCTGGGCGCCGTCGCCGCGACGCTCCTGCTGCGGCTCGCCACGGGGGGCGCGCGCCCGCCGGGGTTCGCGCTCGCGTCCGGGGTCGGCGACGGGCACGCCGTGCTGCTGGAGGCCGTCATGACGTTCGGCCTCGTGTACGCCTACTACGCCACGGTGGTCGACCCGAAGCGGGGCCACCTGGGCACCATCGCGCCGCTGGCCGTGGGTTTCCTGCTCGGCGCCAACGTGCTGGCGGGCGGGCCCTTCGACGGCGCCGGGATGAACCCGGCGCGGGTCTTCGGCCCGGCGCTCGTCGGGTGGCGGTGGAGGCACCACTGGGTTTACTGGCTGGGCCCCTTCCTCGGCGCGGGGCTCGCAGGGCTGGTGTACGAGTACCTGCTTATCCCGCCCGCCGACGCCGTGCCGCACACGCACCAGCCGCTCGCGCCAGAGGACTACTAGCTAGTCGGCCGGCGCCGGCGCCGGCGCGGCGGCGTCTCCTTAGTTGGGCCGTGTCCTGTTGTCAAATTTTTTTATGCATGTGTTGGAAATTATATTGTGGTGTCTTGTGATGGTTAATAATGAGGGGCATAGGGTACGTACTTGTTGATCGCCCCAGCGTTGGACACGGTTAATCAGGTGATATGCGTCTCTACTAATTACTATGTGTATGTAATAAATTCCAGGTACAAAATGCAGGATTTGTCTCGTATGAGTCGTATCATAGTAGAGACCAAACGCGCGGACTGTGTGCCTACCTTTTTTTTTTTTTTGAGTGCCTACTATTCTGATCTAGTTGGATCATATATTGCATTAGGGTTGCTCTGATCTACAAAAATGCATTAGCTTTGCTCTGATATATACAGTACATTTGTGTTGTTGTGTCTAACGAGCTAGCCCAAAAGCTTGAAATCGGAGGTATAGCCCAGATTGGTGGTGGGTATGGTTCAGGACGGCACAATGCCTAGGCCATGTCTGAGCTTTAAGCACACGGCCCGATCTGGCACGATTCATTTTACTAGGATACATCGAAGCCCACTAAAAACACAGAGATGGTGAAAATCTTAGCGTGTTTGAAGGATTAGTAGATGGGACTCGAGATGATGCACAATTTGGAGAAACCAGAGCTTCAAAAGGGCTTTGAGAACCATTACCTAGATGCTAATGATGATCAAAATAATCAACATGATGTTGCATGAGTGTGGCTGGCCTGAGAACCAGTACCTAGATGTTGATGATGTTGTTGTATGAGTGTGGCTATGTGGGGATTTATTAGGTTTGCTATAAATATTATGTGTAGTATTGAACTAAACTATGTTAACAGTGAATTGAATATTAAACATTGTTGAGCTAGTTGTAGTCTTTTTTTCCTTCTAATAAAAAATTATAACGAGACAGCCGTAAAATAGCTCATATACATTCTATACTTTTGTTTATGTTTCATTTCATGTGATTTTTTCATTTGATTGAATGAATTACTTTGTATTATTGAGTTGAGTTTTATTTCTTGTTCAAGATTTTTATAAAAAATAATTTCCCCCTTTTTCCTTATTAGGGTAAAATGGATAAGGTTTTAAGTTTAAAATGAAATATTCAAATTCTCTCGAAATCGTGTAGCATGTTGTTTATGAATTCAAAGAGATTTCATAATATGTAAAAGTAGTGTTCACAACTTAGTAACCAGGTTCCTGTATCGATGGGATCGAGGAACGAAAACATGGTACACAGTATGCTACTAAAACTAGGTTTTAACAATACGGAAACGAGATTGTTCCCACGTTCTCGGAACAATGTTCCTGGAACGAGGAACATGGACGTTCTCAGTTCCCGGTTACTAAGGTTCACAGTGAACAAGTGCATAGAAAAGAAATAGCAAAATAAAGCATCTTAGATTATCTCCAGCAAACTTTGTATCTCACTTTCTATCACATATCCTACTTAAAATTTCACTTTACAACAGTGTAATATACGGTACAAAACAATACTTTATACGGCCATTTACACGGCCTGCTGTAGATGGCCTTAGAGGCAATGTGGCTGGATACGCTAAGGCCCCGTTTGTTTCCCTTCATTTTGAGGAATTAGAATCTAACTAACGTAGTAGACTATTTTTTTAGAACGTGACATTCCACAACTTTCCAAAGTCTATACATAAGTCTATCTCAAAATCATGTGTGAGAGATGAAAATTGATTATATAGATTTACATGTTACTTTTCTAATGTATAACTAATAACACTCACTTCTACTTGCTTCTTTATAGTATAAGTGTAGTGTATAACTATCTCTCTCGTGTGATTTAGGATAATATACAAATATTCTACATATATAAACATATTAACTTAATTAGTCTGTATCTAAATTATGATTATAAGAATGGAATTTAATTCCTTTTAATTCCAACGAAACAATCGAGGCCTGAGGCCTAAGTGATTTTGGTGAAGATCAGTAGGAAACTAACATATATTCATCCATATTGGCAAGGCATGTATGGTACCGTTGTTATTATACTGTTTCCATCCAACAGGTTGCGAGTTGATGCACTCAGCGAGGCCGCGACACAAACTTTCCCTTCTCTTCAGATTTCAGACAAATGATTTCCAGATACACCAATAAAAAATAACCTAAAATAGTATCAGGGTGAAGCAGAATTATCAGTGACTTTGCAGTTATAAACTCCACTAGAGAGAAGTCAAATGGACAGATGGAGCTTGTTAGATGAACAGAATCAGCTATATTTCGCTATCTCTGCAGCAATGCTTTGAAGAATCTTATACACATTATTCAGATTTCTGCAACATACAACGAACAGAGGCTGGCGCTTACTTGCCCAAAAGTTATGGTAAGGGTAGAAACAAGAAAAGATCATGTACAGGTAAAACGTCAATATCTCCTTTTCCCAGCTAATTCAACACCATCCTGAAGGGACGATCTGCATCAATTCGGCAAAAAGCCAAGGCAACTCAGAAAGGGTCAGTGGAACTTGTGGTACTTTGCGTAATGGCTGGCAACCCAAGGCGCGAGCTGAGTGTTCTCGGGTTCCCTTTTGTTCTTGTTGTAGTAATCTGACCACAGTGCTGGATAAATTTCTGGGTTGAAACCGTCACGGTATACACAAAATGGCAGCCAGCCTTCACCGTTCATCCGGCGTTTTCTTTCTCGAGGGTATGCCAGAGGAGCCTGCACGTACCTGCATTGGAGGAGTTTTATATCGTTAGAGTTATAATAATCACCGTGCATCTTGATCTCATAAATGGCCAGATCAGTACCTGATCTCATCAACCACAGAATCCCAACAGAAATGAGTGTGCCCAAAAACATGGCAAGCTGCTCTGTCTTCTCTGTTGCTGTGTATATCTCTCAGCCTCCTCTCCAAAAAATCAGAGCCAATGACCTTAGGAAGATATGGGTAATAAAGCATTCGTTTCTCCGGACACAACTCTTGCCTGCAATATTTGAATAGAAGACATTAGTTTTGGGCTTCAAGTTGCATGAATACTAAGCATCCTAAATGTTCAACAACAAATTTCAAAACAACACTGAAAACATAAATACAGCAAGGGCAAGACAATCCAATGAGGTAAAGGATAGCCTCTATCACAGATTCACAGTTGCTGGTATATCTCAATTTTATGTAATTAAACAAAAAACTAACCTGCGGAGACAAGACAGACCCAAGGCATTGTATGAAGAGAAGATCTCACGCAGGAAAAGAAAATACCCAAATCCCTGCCTCACCCATACGCAGCGGCATCGTGCCTATGTGAAAAGGATCACGACTGGGGTCGGGTCTTAGACTTGTGCTTTGGCGGGGGATCTGTTTTAACCTTAACCTAAAATTCAGTCCCACAGGTAGTCAAACTTAGGATTAGGACCGGAGAAGTGCTACTCAGACTACCTAACCAACACAGCCAGTATAAAAACTAATGCGTTCCTCCATGTGATTTGCAATTCAAATGCTATATAGGTCGTGTTTGTTTCAACTTTTTTTGCTGATTGTGGCCGCCAGAAGCTGCTGCGGATTTACAAACGCCTAACTTTTCAGCCAGCTTCTGTGAGAATCGTTTTGGTGAAAATCGTCCAAATCAACGTGAATACAAAATCGATCGAGTCACCGCGATACGAGGAATCTGTCACTTCCTAGATTCTAAACCCTATGAACCATTTTATCTTCCTCCGCACGTAATCACCACGATACTCAGATTCTCCCCACAGCCAGATTCTCAGAAAAGCTCAACAACAACAACAACAAAGCCTTTTTTTCCCAAGCACGTTGGGGTAGGCTAGAGATGAAACCCCGTATGAAAACCTCAGAGCTCAACTCCCAAAGAAAAAAAGGGGAAACAAAGGCAAAGGAGAACCGAAAAACGACGAAACGGGGAAACACATAAAAGAGATAAAACCCACAAGAACCAGCAAGATCTAAAT
Source organism: Zea mays (assembly GCF_902167145.1). Classification (NCBI taxonomy): domain Eukaryota; kingdom Viridiplantae; phylum Streptophyta; class Magnoliopsida; order Poales; family Poaceae; genus Zea; species Zea mays. Next base: position 233,904,785 of record NC_050096.1, on the reverse strand, counting down.
GGGCACAAGAAAAGGTCAAAAGAGGAAAAGCGAAACTATAAATCAAGGTTCTGGCACGTGAATTGCACACTTCCACCCCTTCCTATCCACGGCGAGCTCTTTATCAATATTCCACTCCTTCAGGTCCCTCTTCACAGCCTCTGTCCACGTCAAGGTTGGTCGACCTCTACCTCTCTTCACATTCTCGGGACGCCTAATTATTCCGATATGCACTGGTGCCTCTTCAGATCTTCGATGCATATGTCCAAACCATCTCAAACGATGTTGCATAAGCTTCTCCTCAATTGGTGCCACTCCTACTCTCTCTCGTATATCATCATTCCGGACTCGGTCTCTCCTTGTGTGGCCACATATCCAGCGCAACATACGCATCTCTGCCACACATAGTTGTTGGACATGTCGTCTTTTAGTGGGCCAACATTCTGCTCCATACAACATAGCCGGCCGGATTGTTGTCCTGTAGAATTTGTCTTTTAGTTTGTGTGGCACCCAGGGGTCGCATAAGACACCCGCCGCTTGCCGCCACTTCAACCATCCAGCTTTAATTCTATGACTGACATCCTCATCGATGTCTCCATCCTTTTGAAGCATTGATCCTAAGTAATGAAAAGTGTCTTTTTTGGGTACCACTTGCCCATCAAGACTAACATCGCCATCTTCATACCCCATGGCACTGAAATCACACTTCATATATTCCGTTTTAGACCTACTAAGCCTAAAAACTTTTGCTTCCAGCGTCTGCCTCCACAATTCCAACTTTTGCGAAACACCACTCCTACTCTCCTCAATAAGTACCACATCATCGGCAAAAAGCATACACCACGGTATATCTCCTTGTATGTCCCTTGTGACCTCATCTATCACCAAAGCGAAAAGATAAGGGCTCAAAGCCGACCCTTGATGTAGTCCTATGTTAATTGGAAAGTCATCGATGTCCCCATCACTTGTTCGGACACTTGTCACAACATTAGTGTACATATCTTTAATAAGATTAATGTACTTTGTTGCTACTTTGTGTTTTTCCAAGGCCCACCACATTACACTCCTAGGTACTTTGTCATAAGCCTTCTCCAAGTCTATAAAGACCATATGCAGGTCTTTCTTTTGTTCTCTGAATCTCTCCATAAGTTGTCTTAGTAAGAAAGTGGCCTCCATAGTTGATCTCCCGGGCATGAAACCAAACTGATTTTGGGTCACGCTCGTCATCTTTCGCAGGCGGTGTTCAATGACTCTCTCCCATAACTTCATTGTATAACCACACAAAATGTCTTCATTTGGGGTGAAAAAGGGTCAAATATTAAGTCGCTAGTGTATATACTCATACAAATGTTGCTTCCAAGTTGGCACCTTGATCAGTAAAAGATGGTTTCGCTTTGAGGTGTTTTCATCATAAAATGCAACAAGAAATGAAACACCCTTACCAATAATAACAAACATATATGCTTTAGGATGCTGACTAAGCAAGAAAGAGATGGAACAGACAAACTGAGATGCTAGGAGGAATGGAAGCGGCAAAAAAAGGTAATTATTTGGCAGCTATCACTAATTGCAATTCAACAAGTAATTCAGTCAGGCATACCCAGAACTGAAGGTCAAACAAATATCAAACATAAGCTCAGAAAAAATGGAAGGTCAAGGTAGGAACAGCAAAATGCACCTTGGTACAAAGTGTGAAAACGTTAATATATGTTTGCTGCTACTTTTCACTTCTTCAATAGCATCATGATTCTTGTCATTCAACTTGTCAAAGTAAAGAGCAAGAGCCTCATCATCATTTGTCAGGTCTGAAGGCCATTGGCAAGCATGAAAGTCTTTACAAGCCTGATTATACAAAACCGTAAACCTATCAGTTCATAGATATCAAGAGAAGCCGTACAATTTTCCACAAAAGAAAATAAGAACAAGTGCATGATTGCTTTGTCTTGTCCACGTGACCACGCCAGTAAATATTTGTGCATATGACTCGCATGCATGCTACATTTCTCATTGAACGTTATAGTTTTGGAACTTTAAATAACTAGTTTGTTAGTTTGGTGCTCATGGTTTTAAATAATTGATATTGAGTTATCTAATTTTACAAAATAAACCGTGCAAACCCCTTGAGGATATGGAAAATATAATTCAAGAAATCTTAAACTCCACTGATTAACAGTATTTGGTAACAAATGGTGTTTTGCAAATGAGTAAGTATTGAGGGAAAGATCAGCCTACCATTTCTAGCGAAGGGACACGCACACTGTTAACATCCTTCTCCTTGTCAAAACTCTGGATGACAATTAAGCAAGATAAGTGGGAAAATACTAGGAAAGTAGTGCATTATAATTCAGACAAAATATTGAATGTTAATGAAGCAAGAAAATTACACAACCTTGTGGTACCATGAGAACAATGGTATGATTCCCAAGTCACCTATCGTTCTTGGGCCTGTATCCACACCCAGCTCACTACATGCATCAAGCAATGCAGTCAGTTTCTCCAGCGAATCCATCTGGAAGGAATAATTTGAGTAACTGAGAGCCTCACCAAGGATATATATTAGCAAATAAGAATAAGATTAATGCTGTATTGATTTCGTCAAAAAAGGAAAAACTGAATGATTTACTCAAAGAAGAATGTGATCTACTGTTACTTAAGCTATGCTTTATCTAACAATACAAATCCACATTTCATTTCTCAGTTAGAGCCAACATTTTGCAGCATGTGTGGAACCTAACCAGCTAATAATTTGGAAAGTTACTAAAAAGAACTCAGCCAGCGACAATTAATCTGAGTGCCATGGTAACCCTTATGTTAAGAAACAAATAGAATTACAATATGACAAGCACAAAACAACATTTACAACTGGAATGCAGTGCAGATAGATGGGGCTGCTAGAAACCAGTGAGCAAGAATGAAAACTTCATTGGTGAACTCTGCACTGTGTCTAAAATTAGGCCTCCTAAACAGCACAGCATATGCCGTAATAGCTATGCCAAGGCATTTCGTCAAACACCTTACTTGCAGCACAAGAAAGAAATGCATCGAGGAACGTAGGGGAGGCAAGGAAATGGACACTCACATAGAGGCCGCCCTCGCGGCGCAGCCAGAGGTCGTGGTTCCCTGGAACGTAGAAGACGGCGGCGAAGCGCTCCCTGAGGACCTCCATGGTGCGCGCGAAGTTATCCCTGGTCTCGGCCACGTCGCCCGCGACGACGAGCGCGTCGACGCCTCGCCCCTCGCCCGCCCCGACCTGGGCGGGCAGGCGGCGCACCCACTCCATGTTCTCCGGGTAGTCCGTGTGCAGGTCGGAGACGACGAAGACACGCGTGGTGGCCTCCGCCGCCCGCGCCGCCGCGGCGCAGCAGCGGACGGACGCGGCGCGCGGGCGGAGGCACCCCAGCACCCGGCGCCGCCTCCGCCTCCGGTACTGGTGCGGCGAGGACGGGGGCGCGGCGGCGGCGTCGAGCAGGTGGTGGGCGGCCGCGGCGGCGCGGGATGTGGTGGTGGTCGAGGAGGAGGAGACGGCGGGCAGATGCGGCGTCATGTCGGAGGGAAGGGAAGGGAAGAGAGCTGCTGCCGCTCGGTCTCTCTCGCGCGGAGCTGGGTAGGTCGCTGCCGCAGAATCTGAAAAATCTTCTCCCCTTTCCCCAGCCTCGGTCGTCTCCTTCCTTTTACAACGAGGGGCGGTTTGAGGGGAGGGGAGGGGAGGGAAAGGAAGGGGGGTCGGCCGGGCGGTGGTAGGGGCGTCCCTCAAGCTCGGCGCGCGGATATATACGGCATCCGTCCCGGCGAGATGCGCCGGTGAGTTGGTGGGCAAGGCAACGACGTGGCAGCGGCGCGTGGATGGGAACGGTGGGTGGGGTCGAGACAGCGAGTGGATAGTAGTAATAATAATCCGGGTCATTAGGGGCGTGTGATGGTTATCGCTGCGCGGGTTAATCATTGCCGTCGCGCGCGGGCGCGGTGCGACTGCGGCTGACACGCCACCATTGCGCGTCATCGGCGGTTGGCAATCATCGGAGAGGCCCGGGCGTGGACCGGATTAGCGGTGTGGATGCGGACGGCATGTGGGCGCCGGCGCCAAGCCAGTGCCGTCCCAAGCCAAAAGACCAACGAGGCGTTCTGCAATTTCCAAGTGTGTGCAATTCTGAGTGACCTAACCAATGGCAACTTCGGGGCGTGTTTCCTAACCCTTTTGGGGGATGGCTCATGGCTGTACTGTACGTAGGTTATTGTAAGAGCATGTAGACTGTCAAGGCTGGCAGGAGTATTGAAACGCCGCACGATTTTGTTCACGGCCTCGTGCTCGAGTCCCATACATCTGGAAGGAGGTCCATGTTGTCAAATCTTTTTTAATGTAGAAGCAGACCTTTAATAACTTAATATACAGTAAGTGAGATGTCGGACCTTCCTCGTAATAACACTTATATTACTTATTAGCCAGCAAATAATTATATGGCAATCAATAAGCCAGAGTATGTTTGTAGTCTTGGCTAGTAGATGTCTTTTTCTTTTGTTGGAGCATCTCCGGTCAGGCAATGTACTAGGTGCAAACCAATTTTTCGTGCAAATTCCATACAAACCAACTAACAAAAGTTACAAAAAAAATTCACAAAAAAAATATAGATGTACTTCATTGCATATTATATCGCAGTATAAAATTTCAAGTTCAAAATCAACATATATTAAGAGATAAAAAAGAGAAAATTGTAATAAATTTGAAAACTTGAAATTCTATACAGTGGTAGAGTAGACAATGAAGTACAACTATAATTTTTTTTGAGAATTTTTTGTGACTTTTGCTAGTTGGTTTGCACGGATTTTGCAAGAAAACTTGGTTTACACATGATACGTTGATCTCCAACAATGTGCCTTAAAAAGCGCCCTAAACTTATAAAATAAATATATTTTATATAATTTAGGGCATTATTGAGCACCATATGTTGCACCCTGAGAGTTTGGACGGTCCGCGGGGTAACCCGGACAGTTCGCGTGTAGATCAGATCAGGTGAGATAACCCTTTTTCCGTGTGTGTGCTTATCTAACTAATCAAGCGGATTCTATTGGTGACCGTCTAGGAACGGGTCTAGACCTTCGCCCGATACATATGAAGGGCTACGACCGATTCTGTGCACCATCAATCGAACCAATCAACCTATTTATCAATTTCTTTACTTTTTGCTGTAGGAGTAGCAATAATTAGCCTAGCATTAGTCTTTCTCGACCTAATTTTTTAATCCCTAGGCGACTCGATGTCGTCTGGGAATGCCTAAGGTGGCCTAACGATCTCGAAGCCCCCCTTGGAACTCTCCTCCCGATGGGGTCCCTCCTAGGAGGCGAGATCTAGGGTTCCACACTGCCAGAAAACGCTCTGCGCCAACGTAGACCATCCAAACCCTGCGTGTGAAGCGTTCGGCGTGGTGCAAACAGGATCTGCTCCTGCAGTGAGGTCGCATACCGTTTGGTCCCACGCTGAGGACCATACGCACTCCTGCAGAGAGCACCACAAGGAGGTACACCCCTAGTCTTTGGCCCCGGGCGAGACAAAAATGTGCTGCTTGTCCGGGGTTGGACTCGGGTGAGCCGTGATCGTCTCCTGCCCGGAGTTGGCCTCGTACGAGTCGTGACTGTGACTCCCGCCCGGGTTGGCCTCGGGCGAGTCCTGACTGCGTCTCCCGCCCGAGGTTGGCCTTGGGCTATCACGGTGGCGAGCACGCCCATGAGTGGAGCAGTTGTCTCCAGGGGTGAGGAAGGCACAGGCGTGCAGGGTAGGGGCATGGTATCCCTATTTTCGCGACTTGAATTGAGGTGAGAGGTAGAGAGGGAGGCAGTGAGGGCGCCGAGCACGGAGACGCAGGAAGGAAGTGGGTGCGAGCGAGGAGAGGGGCATCTCGGTGTCACACCCGGATTTAGGGGCCAAACCCGGGCGCGAATCAAATGTGTGCTAGGATCAAGTCTCACACATATGATGGCTCACGGTACAAAAACGAATGTCACATCTTTAAAATATAATGGAGTTCTATACAAAATGGTTAAATAATTACATCATACGAAGACAACGATCCAGCAACCAAAGTTGACTGGGAGACGACGGCCTAGACCTCTCACGAACTCATCGCGACATCCTTCATGCTCCTTATCCTGTGGTACCTGTCCTTGACCTGGGTAATGTGAGTACAGCAAGGATGAACTCACATACGTTCATCGCTCAACAAGTTGTGGGGAATAATGTGCATGAGCTTACTTACAGTGGGAACTCATGTGAAGTGTAAGGCTTACCAAAGGAGATAGTTAAAGCTGAACATTGCTTTTAAAGTTGGTCAAAATTTTATTAGTAGTTACTAAGTATAAGTAGATATCAACAGGGGCGGATATGGGCCCTGGGCCACCTGGCCCGTGGCCCGGGTCGTAGCACAAAAATGCAGTAGAGATTTTAGCCCAAATAAAATTAAACCCTAACTGTACAGGTCTCAGCGTTCGTATTCTGCGTTCGTGCCGGCTGGCGGCTGCCACTGCCTCCCTGCTTGAGCCGTCGTGCGTCCAGTGGCGTCTCGTCCGGCCGTCCGCCCGCTCGTGACTCCTCCCGTCGTCCGCGCCCAGCCAGTTGACCAGGCGTCCAGTCCAGCCATCCGGCCGTCCACACCCAGCCAAGCCAGTTTTCTCCTCGGAGCCTTACCGTCCGGCCGTGTGTGACGTCCAGCAGTTCCAGCACGGTCTCCAGCTAGCTAGCCAGGCGTCCAGACCTCCAGCCGCTAGCCAATCCTAGTTACAGTAAGGACTTCTCATTTTCTTATTTTTTGTCACTAGAACAACAAACTAAATACTAGATTATTAAATATTTATGTGATGGTAGATTGATCTCAAAACAAGAGAATGAAGAGAACAAAAACATTGAGATTGTTTATTGTCCAGCTCCTACACGTTTGATACGAACTGATTCATCAACACCAAACCAACCGTCTATTATTTCCTTTTATTGTCCCTAGATTCCTTTTATTGCAAACACTTGTTTTTCTAGACATGGTGAATCCTCTACCTCAAGCAATAAGGGAAACTTATACAATATAACCATTTTCAAGAATTGGTAAGATTTATTCTGCAGACTTCTCTCAATATGACCATTTTCAAGAATTGAAGAGTTCAATGAAAAAGCTACCTCCACAAAGTTCAAGCGGTATATTTTTGTACTCACTTATATATTTTTGCATTCATTAGTTATATTGTCATGTTTTATCTCTTATTTTATACAAATATTTAATTTGCAATGTGTAGGTTCAAATTCATGTGCTAACATTGATGAAGTTATTAGAGGGGGAATGACCAAATCGTCTCTAATTAGGTACTTTGTATATTTTTAATCAAGTTTATTGTATTTTTAGATGCTGAATTGAAGTAAATACTATCTTAGTCTATTTTTGTTGTATATTTTATTTTAGCGGTATATTTAGTCATACAATATATTAGGGGATGTTTAAAGTAACCTTTAAGTTTTATAAAGTGGCCCGGGTCGTTAATTTTATAGAGCTCCGCCACTGGATATCAACCCAAATAAATAAGAGATCACAATTAATGATAACACCCACAATGCAATGCATATGAAGGATTAAGTTTAATTCCATAAGTTAATCATGTGAGGGTCCGAGCTGCTCATGGCCATGAGCATGGCTAATATACCAGTTTTACACTCTGCAGAGGTTGCACATATTTACCCACAAGACGTGTTTCCTGATTAGCCAGGGTTAGCTAGACTCTTAGACACTTCCAAGGTTAATGGCTAGGGATCCACTGTGAGGCCTTTCCAAAGTTCCACTAGTTCGAGAAAACCCGCTACGGATTCAGGAAGAAGGAAGCATATGAATCCCTCGTCTGAAATCCCATCACAGCAATTCGACCTGAGAACCTCCCTATACTCTGCAGTGATGCATCCCCGCTTGCCCCTTTTGGGTAAGGTAATCTCTCTCTAGCTTTCCTAATTACTTGGCCAAGGGCATGCCATTCCACCCTTGTGGTAGCACTGTTTTCCCGGGTGGTCGCTCCATGTTCCAATTAACATAATGATCTTATCACGAACAATAATTAAAACAACAACAGAATTGGAACATGATCATAATATAACATTAATTTGCCAAAACCAGGTAGATCAATAGCAAATCTACCCAATAGTTCTTTTGTTTGCAAGGTGTGTGATAGTTGCCTAGAGGGGGGTGAATAGGGCGAAACTGAAATTTACAAATATAAACACAACTACAAGCCGGGTTAGCGTTAGAAATAAAACCGAGTCCGCGAGAGGGTGTAAAACAAATCGCAAGCGAGTAAAGCGGTGAGACACAAGGATTTGTTTTACCGAGGTTCGGTTCTCGCAAACCTACTCCCCGTTGAGGAGGCCACAAAGGCCGGGTCTTTTTCAACCCTTTCCCTCTCTCAAACGGTCCCTCGGACCGAGTGAGCTTCTCTTCTCAAATCACTTGGGAATCAAATTTCCCGCAAGGACCACCACACAATTGGTGTCTCTTGCCTCAATTACAAGTGAGTGTTTGATCACAAGAAAGAATGTCAAAGAAAAGAAGCGATCCAAGCGCAAGAGCTCAAATGAACACTACAAATCACTCTCTCTAGTCACTAAGGCTTTGTGTGGAGTTGGGAGAGGATTTGATCTCTTTTGGTGTGCTTTGCAATGAATGCTAGCTCTTGTATAGTGGTTGGAAGCTGGAAAACTTGGATGCAATGAATGGTGGGGTGGTTGGGGTATTTATAGCCCCAACCACCAAACATGACCGTTGGTGGAGGCTGTCTGTCGTATGGTGCACCGGACAGTCCGGTGCACACCGGACATGTCCGGTGCACCAGCCACGTCACCAATGTCGTTGGATTCCGACCGTTGGAGCTTCTGTCTTCTGGGCCCGCCTGGATGTCCGGTGCACACCGGACATGTACTGTTCAATGTCCGGTGCGCCAGTATGGGCGTGCCTGACTTCTGCGTGCTTCTGGCGCGCATTGAATGCGCCTGCAGGTGACCGTTGGCGCGAAGTAGTCGTTGCTCTGCTGGTTCACCGGACAGTCCGGTGTACACCGGACATGTCCGGTGAATTATAGCGGAGCAGCCGCTGCGTTTTCCTGAGGCTGGCGAGTTCCGGAGGCCGCTCTTCCTTGGAGCACCGGACACTGTCCGGTGTACACCGGACAGTCCGGTGAATTATAGCGGAGTGCCTCTGGAAATTCCCGAAGGTGGCAAGTTTGAGTTGGAGTCCTCTGGTGCACCGGACACTGTCCGGTGTACACCGGACAGTCCGGTGCCCCAGACCAGAGGTGCCTTCGGTTGTCCCTTTGCTCCTTTGTTGAATCCAATATTTGATCTTTTTATTGGCTAAGTGTGAACCTTTTACACCTGTATAACTTATACATTAGAGCAAACTAGTTAGTCCAATTATTTGTGTTGGGCAATTCAACCACCAAAATTATTTAGGAACTAGGTGTAAGCCTAATTCCCTTTCAATCTCCCCCTTTTTGGTGATTGATGCCAACACAAACCAAAGCAAATATAGAAGTGCATAACTGAACTAGTTTGCATAATGTAAGTGCAAAGGTTGCTTGGAATTGAGCCAATATTAATACTTACAAGATATGCATGGATCGTTTCTTTCATTCTTAATATTTTGGACCACGCTTGCACCACATGTTTTGTTTTTGCAAATTCTTTTGTAAATCCTTTTCAAAGTTCTTTTGCAAATAGTCAAAGGTAAATGAATAAGATTTGGCAAAGCATTTTCAAGATTTGAAATTTTCTTCCCCTGTTTCAAATGCTTTTCCTTTGACTAAACAAAACTCCCCCAAAATGAGATCCTCCTCTTAGTGTTCAAGAGGGTTTTGATATATCATTTTTGAAATACTACTTTCTCCCCCTTTTTGAACACAATAGGATACCAATTGAAAATACTCTTTGAAAAACTAAGTTTTTGAAATTGGTGGTGGTGCGGTCCTTTTGCTTTGGGCTCATACTCTCTCCCCCTTTGGCATGAATCGCCAAAAACGGAATCATTAGAGCCCTTTGAAATACTGTCTCCTTCTTTGGTCAAGAACAAATGAGTGAGGATTATACCAAAGATTGAGTCCTTTTGCTTGGTGTTCATGCTTTCTCCCCCAAGAATGGAGAGTTGCTTGAAGTGACGGCGAAGGAAGAATTACGGAGTGGAAGCCTTTGTCTTCGCCGAAGACTCCAATTCCCTTTCAATACACCTATGACTTGGTTTTGAAATGGACTTGAACACACATTAGTCATAGCATATGAAAGAGACATGATCAAAGGTATATAAATGAGCTATGTGAGCAAGTTAGCAAAAGAAATTGCGCGAATCAAGAATATTGAGCGCATGCCTAAGTTTGTTAAAAGTTTGTTCATCAAGAGGCTTGGTAAAAATATCGGCTAATTGATCTTTAGTGTTAATATATGAAATCTCGATATCTCCCTTTTGTTGGTGATCCCTCAAAAAGTGATGCCGAATGGCTATGTGTTTAGTGCGGCTATACTCGACGGGATTATCCGCCATCTTGATTGCACTCTCATTATCACATAGCAAAGGGACTTTGGTTAATTTGTAACCGTAGTCCCGCAGGGTTTGCCTCATCCAAAGCAATTGCGCGCAACAATGGCCTGCGGCAATGTACTCGGCTTCGGCGGTGGAAAGAGCGACCGAATTTTGCTTCTTTGAAGCCCAAGATACCAAGGATCTTCCCAAGAACTGGCAAGTCCCCGATGTGCTCTTCCTATTGATTTTACACCCCGCCCAATCGGCATCCGAATAACCAATCAAATCAAATGTGGATCCCCTATGATACCAAAGCCCAAACTTAGGAGTATAAGCCAAATATCTCAAGATTCGTTTCATGGCCGTAAGGTGAGCTTCCTTAGGGTCGGCTTGGAATCTTGCACACATGCATACGGAAAGCATAATATCCGGTCGAGATGCACATAAATAGAGTAAAGAACCTATCATCGACCGGTATACCTTTTGATCCACGGACTTACCTCCCGTGTCGAGGTCGAGATGCCCATTAGTTCCCATGGGTGTATTGATGGGCTTGGCATCCTTCATTCCAAATTTGTTTAGAATGTCTTGAGTATACTTCGTTTGGCTAATGAAGGTGCCTTCTTGGAGTTGCTTCACTTGAAATCCCAAGAAGTACTTTAACTCCCCCATCATAGACATCTCGAATTTTTGTGTCATGATCCTACTAAATTCTTCACATGTAGACTCGTTAGTAGACCCAAATATAATATCATCAACATAAATTTGGCATACAAACAAGTCATTTTCAAGAGTTTTAGTGAATAGAGTAGGATCGGCCTTTCCGACTTTGAAGCCATTAGCGATAAGGAAATCTCTAAGGCATTCATACCATGCTCTTGGGGCTTGCTTGAGCCCATAAAGCGCCTTAGAGAGTTTATAGACATGGTTAGGGTACTCACTATCTTCAAAGCCGGGAGGTTGCTCAACATAGACCTCTTCCTTGATCGGTCCATTGAGGAAGGCACTTTTCACGTCCATTTGATAAAGCTTAAAGCCATGGTAAGTAGCATAGGCCAATAATATGCGAATTGACTCAAGCCTAGCTACGGGTGCATAGGTTTCACCGAAATCCAAACCTTCGACTTGGGAGTATCCTTTGGCCACAAGTCGAGCTTTGTTCCTTGTCACCGCACCATGCTCATCTTGCTTGTTGCGGAAAACCCATTTGGTTCCTACAACATTTTGATTAGGACATGGAACTAAATGCCATACCTCATTCCTAGTGAAGTTGTTGAGCTCCTCTTGCATCGCCACCACCCAATCCGAATCTTGGAGTGCTTCCTCTACCTTGTGTGGCTCAATAGAGGAAACAAAAGAGTAATGCTCACAAAAATGTGCAACACGAGATCTAGTAGTTACCCCCTTAAGAATGTCGCCGAGGATGGTGTCGACGGGGTGATCTCGTTGGATTGCTTGGTGGACTCTTGGGTGTGGCGGCCTTTGCTCTTCATCCTCCTTGTCTTGATCATGTGCATCTCCCCCTTGGTCATTGTCGTCATCTTGAGGTGGCTCATTTGCTTGATCTTCTACTTCATCAATTTGAGCTTTATCCTCATTTTGAGTCGGTGGAGATGCTTGTGTGGAGGAGGATGGTTGATCTTCTGCATTTGGAGGCTCTTCGGATTCCTTAGGACACACATCCCCAATGGACATGTTCCTTAGCGCGATGCACGGAGCCTCTTCAATACCTATCTCATCAAGATCAACTTGCTCTACTTGAGAGCCGTTAGTCTCATCAAACACAACGTCGCAAGAAACTTCAACTTGTCCAGTGGACTTGTTAAAGACTCTATATGCCCTTGTGTTTGAATCATATCCTAGTAAAAAGCCTTCTACAGTCTTAGGAGCAAATTTAGATTTTCTACCTCTTTTAACAAGAATAAAACATTTGCTACCAAAGACTCTAAAATATGAAATGTTGGGCTTTTTACCGGTTAGGAGTTCATATGATGTCTTCTTGAGGATTCGGTGAAGATATAACCGGTTGATGGCGTAGCAAGCGGTGTTGACCGCCTCGGCCCAAAACCGATCCGAAGTCTTGTACTCATCAAGCATGGTTCTTGCCATGTCCAATAGAGTTCTATTCTTCCTCTCTACTACACTATTTTGTTGTGGAGTGTAGGGAGAAGAGAACTCATGCTTGATGCCCTCTTCCTCAAGGAAGCCTTCAATTTGAGAGTTCTTGAACTTCGTCCCGTTGTCGCTTCTTATTTTCTTGATCCTTAAGCCGAACTCATTTTGAGCCTGTCTCAAGAATCCCTTTAAGGTCTCTTGGGTTTGTGATTTTTCCTGCAGAAAGAACACCCAAGTGAAGCGAGAATAATCATCCACTATTACAAGACAATACTTACTCCCGCCGATGCTTATGTAAGCAATCGGGCCGAATAGATCCATGTGGAGTAGCTCAAGCGGCCTGTCGGTCGTCATGATGTTCTTGTGTGGATGATGGGCACCAACTTGCTTTCCTGCTTGGCATGCGCTACAAATCCTGTCTTTCTCAAAATGAACATTTGTTAGTCCTAATATGTGTTCTCCCTTTAGAAGCTTGTGAAGATTCTTCATTCCAACATGTGCTTGTCGGCGATGACAGAGCCAGCCCATGTTAGTCTTAGCAATTAAGCATGTGTCGAGTTCAGCTCTATCAAAATCTACTAAGTATAGCTGACCCTCTAACACACCCTTAAATGCTATTGAATCATCACTTCTTCTAAAGACAGTGACACCTACATCAGTGAAAAGACAGTTGTAACCCATTTTGCATAATTGAGATACAGAAAGCAAATTGTAATCTAATGAATCTACAAGAAAAACATTGGAAATAGAGTGGTCAGGAGATATAGCAATTTTACCCAATCCTTTGACCAAACCTTGGTTTCCATCCCCAAAAGTAATAGCTCGTTGGGGGTCTTGGTTTTTCTCATATGAGGAGAACATCTTCTTCTCCTCTGTCATGTGGTTTGTGCACCCGCTGTCCATTATCCAGCTTGAGCCCCCGGATGCATAAACCTACAAAACAATTTTAGTTCTTGATTTTAGGTACCCAAATGGTTTTGGGTCCTTTGGCATTAGAGACAAGAACTTTGGGAACCCAAACACAAGTTTTTGAGCTCTTGTGTTTGCCCCCAACATACTTGGCAACGACCTTGCCAGATTTGTTAGTTAAAACATATGATGCATCAAAAGTCTTAAATGAAATGCTATGTTCATTTGATGCACTAGGAGTTTTCTTTTTAGGCAACTTAGCAAGGGTTGGTCGCCTAGAACTAGATGTCTCACCCTTATACATAAAAGCATGGTTAGGGCCAGAGTGAGACTTCCTAGAATGTATTCTCCTAATTTTGTCCTCAGGATAACCGGCAGGGTATAAAATGTAACCCTCGTTATCCTGAGGCATAGGAGCCTTGCCTTTTACAAAATTAGACAATCTTTTAGGAGGGGCATTAAGTTTGACATTGTCTCCCCTTTGGATGCCAATGCCATCCTTGATGCCAGGGCGTCTCCCACTATAAAGCATGCTACGAGCAAATTTAAATTTTTCATTCTTTAAGTTATGCTCGGCAATTTTAGCATCTAATTTTGCTATGTGACCATTTTGTTTTTTAATTAAAGACATGTGATCATGAATAGCATTAATATCAACATCTCTACATCTAGTACAAATAGATACATGCTCAACGATAGATGTAGAGGGTTTGCAAGATTTTAATTCTACAACCTTAGCATGTAATATATCGTTCTCACTTCTAAGGTTAGAAATAGTAACATTGCAAACATCAAAATCTTTAGCCTTAGCAAGCAAATTTTCATTTTCAAATCTAAGGCTAGCAAGAGAAACATTCAACTCATCAATCCTAACAAGTAAATCAACATTATCATCTCTAGAATTGGAAGTTGAGACATTACAAGCATGAGAATCAACCTTAGCAATTAATTTGGCATTTTCATTTCTAAGGTTGGCAATAGTGTCATGGCATGTGCTTAGCTCACTAGATAATTTCTCACATTTTTCTACTTCTAGAGCATAAGCATTTTTAACCTTAACATGTTTCTTGTTCTCCTTAATTAGGAAGTCCTCTTGGGAATCCAAAAGGTCATCCTTTTCATGAATAGCACTAATCAATTCATTTAATTTTTCTTTTTGTTCCATGTTAAGGTTGGCAAAAAGGGTACGCAAATTATCTTCCTCATCACTAGCATAATCATCACTAGAGGATTCATATCTAGTGGAGGATTTAGATTTAACCTTCTTCTTTTTGCCGTCCTTTGCCATGAGGCACTTGTGGCCGACGTTGGGGAAGAGAAGTCCTTTGGTGACGGCGATGTTGGCGGCGTCCTCGTCGTCGGAGGAGTCGCTAGAGCTTTCGTCGGAGTCCCACTCCCGACAAACATGGGCATCGCCGCCCTTCTTCTTGTAGTACCTCTTCTTCTCCTTTCTTCTCCCCTTCTTGTCGTCGCCCCTGTCACTATCACTTGATAATGGACATTTAGCTATAAAGTGACCGGGCTTACCACATTTGTAGCAAACCTTCTTGGAGCGGGACTTATAGTCTTTCCCCCTCCTTTGCTTGAGGATTTGGCGAAAGCTTTTGATGACAAGCGCCATTTCCTCGTTGTCGAGCTTGGAGGCGTCGATGGGTGTTCTACTTGATGTAGACTCCTCCTTCTTCTCCTCTGTCGCCTTGAATGCGACGGGTTGAGCTTCGGACGTGGAGGGATCATCAAGCTCATTGATCTTCCTCGAGCCTTCGATCATGCACTCAAAACTTACAAAATTCCCGATTACTTCCTCGGGGGTCATTAGTGTATATCTTGGGTTGCCACGAATTAATTGTACTTGAGTGGGGTTAAGAAAAATAAGAGATCTTAAAATAACCTTAACCATTTCGTGGTCATCCCATTTCTTGCTCCCGAGGTTGCGCACTTGATTCACCAAGGTCTTGAGCCGGTTGTACATGTTTTGTGGCTCCTCCCCTTTGCGAAGCCGGAACCGACCGAGCTCCCCCTCGATCGTCTCCCGCTTGGTGATCTTTGTGAGCTCATCTCCTTCGTGTGCGGTTTTGAGCACATCCCAAACCTCCTTGGCGCTCTTCAACCCTTGTACTTTGTTATACTCCTCTCTACTTAGAGAAGCAAGGAGTATTGTTGTTGCTTGAGAGTTGAAGTGCTCGATTTGGGCAACCTCGTCTTCATCATAATCTTCATCCCCTACGGATGGTACCTGTGCACCAAACTCAACAACATCCCATATACTTTTGTGGAGTGAGGTTAGATGAAATCGCATTAAATCACTCCAACTAGCGTAATCTTCACCATCAAATGTTGGTGGTTTGCCTAATGGGACGGAAAGTAAAGGTGTATGTTTAGAAATGCGAGGATAGCGTAGGGGGATCTTACTATACTTCTTGCGCTCTTGGCGCTTAGAAGTGACGGATGCCGCGTCGGAGCCGGAGGTGGAGGTTGATGAAGAATCGGTCTCGTAGTAGACCACTTTCCTCATCCTCTTTTTCTTGTCCTCACTCCGATGCGGCTTGTGGGAGGAGGATTTCTCCTTCTTCTCTTTGTGTGAAGAAGATTTCTTCTCCTTCCCTTTGGAGGAGTCCTTCTTCTTCTCCTTCCCTTTGGAGGAGTCTTTCTTCTCCTTCCTCTTGGTGCGGGATTCTTCCGATGAAGTGCTCCCGTGGCTTGTAGTGGGCTTTTCGCCGGTCTCCATCTCCTTCTTGGCGTGATCTCCCGACATCACTTCGAGCGGTTAGGCTCTAATGAAGCACCGTGCTTTGATACCAATTGATAGTCGCCTAGAGGGGGGTGAATAGGGCGAAACTGAAATTTACAAATATAAACACAACTACAAGCCGGGTTAGCGTTAGAAATAAAACCGAGTCCGCGAGAGGGTGTAAAACAAATCGCAAGCGAGTAAAGCGGTGAGACACAAGGATTTGTTTTACCGAGGTTCGGTTCTCGCAAACCTACTCCCCGTTGAGGAGGCCACAAAGGCCGGGTCTTTTTCAACCCTTTCCCTCTCTCAAACGGTCCCTCGGACCGAGTGAGCTTCTCTTCTCAAATCACTTGGGAATCAAACTTCCCGCAAGGACCACCACACAATTGGTGTCTCTTTCCTCAATTACAAGTGAGTGTTTGATCACAAGAAAGAATGTCAAAGAAAAGAAGCGATCCAAGCGCAAGAGCTCAAATGAACACTACAAATCACTCTCTCTAGTCACTAAGGCTTTGTGTGGAGTTGGGAGAGGATTTGATCTCTTTTGGTGTGCTTTGCAATGAATGCTAGCTCTTGTATAGTGGTTGGAAGCTGGAAAACTTGGATGCAATGAATGGTGGGGTGGTTGGGGTATTTATAGCCCCAACCACCAAACATGACCGTTGGTGGAGGCTGTCTGTCGTATGGTGCACCGGACAGTCCGGTGCACACCGGACATGTCCGGTGCACCAGCCACGTCACCAATGTCGTTGGATTCCGACCGTTGGAGCTTCTGTCTTCTGGGCCCGCCTGGATGTCCGGTGCACACCGGACATGTACTGTTCAATGTCCGGTGCGCCAGTATGGGCGTGCCTGACTTCTGCGTGCTTCTGGCGCGCATTGAATGCGCCTGCAGGTGACCGTTGGCGCGAAGTAGTCGTTGCTCTGCTGGTTCACCGGACAGTCCGGTGTACACCGGACATGTCCGGTGAATTATAGCGGAGCAGCCGCTGCGTTTTCCCGAGGCTGGCGAGTTCCGGAGGCCGCTCTTCCTTGGAGCACCGGACAGTCCGGTGAATTATAGCGGAGTGCCTCTGGAAATTCCCGAAGGTGGCAAGTTTGAGTTGGAGTCCTCTGGTGCACCGGACACTGTCCGGTGGTGCACTGGACACTGTCCGGTGCCCCAGACCAGAGGTGCCTTCGGTTGTCCCTTTGCTCCTTTGTTGAATCCAATATTTGATCTTTTTATTGGCTAAGTGTGAACCTTTTACACCTGTATAACTTATACATTAGAGCAAACTAGTTAGTCCAATTATTTGTGTTGGGCAATTCAACCACCAAAATTATTTAGGAACTAGGTGTAAGCCTAATTCCCTTTCAGTGTGGGGTAAACAAACCTAGGGAAACCTATTAGGTGCCATCAAATTAACCTCAGCATGTCACAGTGATTTCCAGAGAACATTATTAGGTAGAGAAGAGTGATCAAGGGCACAACTTGCCTTAGGCTCGAGTTTCCAGGTACTTCTCCAATTTAGTCTTTAAGTGACTCGTAACATCGCTCTATCGTAGGAACACATATAGATAGACAAAAGAGCAGGTAAAAATAACATTACACCAAAACAAAAGAACAAACAACGTAAGGATATTCTACACGCCGCTACGAGGTTGTAGGTTCGAGAATTACTAAAATCGGAGTTGCGGTGAAAAAGATATGAATTTCTGAAGTTTTAGGTGATAATAAAACTATATTCTATGTTGATTAATATACATCTTTTGAGATAAATATTAAAAAGAAATAACTAATTCAATCTTTAATCAATACCATAACTTGTTTGGAAGTACTATTTTAATATAGTTATGGATTTAAAACGTTAACTTTTAATTAGAAAAGTAAATCTAATGAGTGTCATTTAATTATTTCTAAAAACATGATGAAATAATATCGTTTAAAGTGTAGACAATTTTAATACGAAGCTAACGTGACTTGAACGGGTCAAATCAGAGTTAAAATGAGCAAGCTATGAATTTTCTAGGATTGTTGGATTTATTTTTGTATTATAAATCATTTTCCAGATTCTTATTTACTTAAAACAATAGCCATGGACTGCGGTATCAAATACCCAAGAGCTCAAGGTTAAAACTGCGAAAAGCTGGACTAATATGTAATGGAACTCACACTATGGCGTACTGCGGGTTGATTTATTAAAAGATCTGGGTCTCTTATGTAAAACCGCTCAGTCGAAGGGGTATGGGTTGTTCCAGGCCGATCGATTGAAAACGGACCGCCCTGATCAGATCCCAAGAGTTTATGAAGCGGTACGCGACTAGGGCCCTATGATCCAAGATTTGCGACTAAGATCATGCAAGGCGCCCAAGTCCCACAATCGACGATCAATGGCCCTCACTTGCCTGGACAAATCAGTATACTACGATATGATCCTAAGCGTTTAAGAGCACCTAGTGGGGGTGAATAGGTGATCCTGTAAAATCAAACACTAAATAGCCACAAAACTTAGATATGAAAGAGTTAGTGTGACTAAGTAGCTTTGAGGCGAGTTCTTGTGAACACAAACAATCACTGAGAGATCAACACAAGACACGCGATTTTTATCCCGTGGTTCGGCCAAGTAACACTTGCCTACTTCCATGTTGTGGCGTCCCAATGGGTGAGGGTTGCACTCAACCCCTTTCAAGTGATCTGATGATCAACTTGAATACCACGGTATTTTCCTTAGAGTATTTTCCCGTTTGTGAGGAATCTCCGCAACTTGGAGTCTCTCGCCCTTACAACAGAGATCACAAAGAAAGCACGGAGTAAGGTTGGGAAGAGCAACACACACAAGACTCAAATACGCAGCACACCCACGCACACAAGTGAAGACTTGAGCTCAAATGACAACACAGGGAGTTTGCAACTCGAATGGAGCTCAATTCTCTAACACAACAAAGCGAATGTGCGGGAGCAGAATCTAGATGTCTTAGAATACTTAGTGAATGCTTGGGTGACTCCTCCATGCGCCTAGGGGTCCCTTTTATAGCCCCAAGGCAGCTAGGAGCCATTGAAGACCAACTTGGAAGGCAATTCCTTCCTTCTATCGAGTGGCGCACCGGACAGGTCCTGTAGACGGTCCGGTGCGCGATCTCCTTCCAAATTTGGCATATCCGACCGTTGCCCCTTTGGGCTGATTGGCGCACCGAACAGTCCGGTGCACCAGCCGACCGTTCGAGGAGTCCACGTGTCACGTGAAGATTATGCGGCCGACCGTTGGCGCTGGCGATCGTTGCCTCACCAGACAGTCCGGTGCACCACCGGATAGTCCGGTGAATTATAGCCACGTCGCCCCTTTGCTTTTCCCGAGGGTGACAAGTTCATCGCGGATGACTCACCGGACAGTCCGGTGCACCACCGGACCGTCCGGTGAATTATAGTCGTACGCCGCCGTTGAATCCTGAAAGTCGCCTAGAGGGGGGGTGAATAGGCAAATCTGAAATTTATAAAGTTTAAGCACAACTACAATTCGGGGTTAGCGTTAGAAATATAATCGAGTCCGAAAGAGAGGGGGAAAACAAATCACAAGCAAATAAGACGGATGACACGGTGATTTGTTTTACCGAGGTTCGGTTCTTGCAAACCTACTCCCCGTTGAGGTGGTCACAAAGACCGGGTCTCTTTCAACCCTTTCCCTCTCTCAAACGGTCACCTAGACCGAGTGAGCTTCTCTTCTCAATCGATCGGGACACTAAGTCCCCACAAGGACCACCACACAATTGGTGTCTCTTGCCTTGATTACAATTGAGTTGGAAACAAGAAAGAAGGAAGAAGAAAAGCAATCCAAGCGCAAGAGCTCAAATGAACACAAATGTCTCTCTCTCTAGTCACTATTTGACTGAAATGATCTTTAGACTTGGGAGAGGATTTGATCTCTTGTTTGTGTCTTTGAATGAAGTCTAGAGCTCTTGTATGAGGTTTGATGGCTGAAAACTTGGATACCTTGAAGTGTGGTGGTTGGGGGTATTTATAGCCCCAACCACCAAGTTGACTGTTGGTGAAGGCTTCTGTCGTATGGCGCACCGGACAGTCCGGTGCGCCACCGGACACTATCCGGTGCGCCAGCCACGTCACCAGGCCGTTGGGTTCTGACCGTTGGAGCTTCTGACAACTGGGTCACCGGACAGTCAGGTGGTGCACCGGACAGGTCCTGTTCACTGTCCGGTGTGCCTTCTGCGCCTGCTCTGACTTCTGCGCCCGCAGTCGCGCACTGTAGCGTTTCACTGTAGCGTTGCAGATGACCGTTGGCGCGGAATAGCCGTTACTCCGCTGGCACACCGGACAACCCGGTGCTACATCGGACAGTCCGGTGAATTATAGCGAAGTGGCTCCCAGAATTCCCGAATGTGGCAAGTTCGGAGTTGGGTTCCCTAGTGCATCGGACACTGTCCGGTGCGCCAGACCAAGGCTGCCTTTGGGTTGTCTTTTGCTCTTTTTATTTGAACCCTTTCTTGGACTTTTATTGGTTTGTGTTGAACCTTTGGCACATTTAGAACTCATAATCTAGAGCAAACTAGTTAGTCCAATTATTTGTGTTAGGCAATTCAACCACCAAAATTCATTAGGAAAATGTGTGAGCCTATTTCCCTTTCAATCTCCCCCTTTTTGGTGATTGATGCCAACACAAACCAAAGCAAATATAAAAGTGCAGAATTGAACTAGTTTGCATAAGATAAGTGTAAAGGTTGCTTGGAATGGAACCAATAATTATTTCTACTAGATATGCATGGATGGCTTTCTTCTTATTTAAAATTTTGGACCACGCTTGCACCACTTGTTTTGTTTTGCAATGTTTTGGAAATTCTTTTTCAAAATCTTTTGCAACTAGTCAAAGGTATATGAATAAGATTTTGATAAGCATTTTCAAGATTTGAAATTTTCTCCCCCTGTTTCAAATGCTTTTCCTTTGACTAAACAAAACTCCCCCTTAATGAAATCCTCCTCTTTAGTGTTCAAGAGGGTTTTAGATATTTATTTTGAAGAGGGTATAACAATTTGAAATTATATCAAAAATAAGATACCAATTTGAAAATCTTTAAAAACACTTCTTTAATACCAATTGAAAGACTACAACTTTTCAAAATTGGTGGTGGTGCGGTCCTTTTGCTTTGGGCTAATACTTTCTCCCCTTTGGCATGAATCTCCAAAAACGGATACTTGTGAGTGAAATATAAGCCCTTAAACAAACTTTCTCCCCCTTTGGTAAATAATATAGGAGTGAAGATTATACCAAATTGGAGAGCGTTGTGGAGCGACGACGAAGGATGAATAATTCGATGGAGTGGAGTGGAAGCCTTTTGTCTTCGTCGAGGACTCCATTTCCCTTTCAATCTATGACTTAGCATGAAATACACTTGAAAACACATTAGTAATAGCACATGGAAGAGATATGATCAAAAGTATGAAAATGAGCTATGTGTGCAAAATATCAATCAAAATTCCTAGAATCAAGAATATTTAGCTCATGCCTAAGTTTGGTAAATGTTTTCTCATCTAATGGCTTGGTAAAGATATCGGCTAATTGATCTTTGGTGTTAATGTAAGCAATCTCGATAACCCCTCGTTGTTGGTGATCCCTCAAAAAGTGATACCGAATGGCTATGTGCTTAGTGTGGCTGTGCTCAACGGGATTATCCGCCATGCGGATAGCACTCTCATTATCACATAGAAGAGGAACTTTGGTTAATTTGTAACCATAGTCCCTAAGGGTTTGCCTCATCCAAAGCAATTGCGCGCAACAATGGCCTGCGACAATATACTCAGCTTCGGCGGTAGAAAGAGCTACAGAATTTTGTTTCTCAGAAGCCCAAGACACCAGAGATCTTCCCAAGAACTGGCAAGTCCTGATGTGCTCTTTCTATCAATCTTACACCCTGCCCAATCAGCATTGGAATAACCAATTAAATCAAAAGTGGATCCCCTAGTGTACCAAAGGCCAAACTTAGGAGTATAAATTAAATATCTCAAGATTTGTTCACGGCCCTAAGGTGAACTTCCTTAGGATCGGCTTGGAATCTTGCACACATGCATACGGAAAGCATAATATCCGGTCGTGAAGCACATAAATAGAGTAAAGAACCTATCATCGACCGGTATACCTTTTGATCTACGGATTTACCTCCCGTGTCCAGGTCGACCGGTATACCTTCATCCCTAACTTTGCAAGAATGTCTTGAATGTACTTCGTTTGGCTAATGAAGGTGCCCTCTTAGAGTTGCTTGACTTGAAAGCCTAGAAAATACTTCAACTCCCCCATCATTGACATCTCGAATTTTTGAATCATGATCCTACTAAATTCTTCACAAGTGGATTTGTTAGTAGACCCAAATATGATATCATCAACATAAATTTGGCATACAAACAGATCATTTGCAATAGTTTTAGTGAATAAAGTAGGATCGGCTTTTCCGACTTTGAAGCCATTAGCGATAAGAAAATCTCTTAGGCATTCATACCATGCTCTTGGGGCTTGCTTGAGCCCATAAAGCGCCTTAGAGAGTTTATAGACATGGTTAGGGTACTCACTATCTTCAAAGCCGGGAGGTTGCTCAACATAGACCTCTTCCTTGATTGGTCCATTGAGGAAGGCACTCTTCACGTCCATTTGATATAACTTAAAGCCATGGTAAGTAGCATAGGCAAGTAATATACGTATTGACTCAAGCCTAGCTACGGGTGCATAGGTTTCACCGAAATCCAAACCTTCGACTTGTGAATATTCCTTGGCCACAAGTCGGGCTTTGTTCCTTGTCACCACACCATGCTCATTTTGTTTGTTGCGGAATACCCACTTGGTTCCTACAACATTTTGGTTAGGACGTGGAACTAAATGCCATACCTCATTCCTTGTGAAGTTGTTGAGCTCCTCTTGCATCGCCAGCACCCAATCCGAATCTTGAAGTGCTTCCTCTACCCTGTGTGGCTCAATAGAGGAAACAAAGGAGTAATGTTCACAAAAATGAGCAACACGAGATCGAGTAGTTACCCCTTTATGAATGTCACCGAGGATGGTGTTCACGGGGTGATCTCGTTGAATTGCTTGGTGGACTCTTGGGTGTGGCAGTCTTGGACCGTCATCATCTTCCTTGTCTTGATCATTGGCATCTCCCCCTTGATCATTGTCCTCCTCTTGAGGTGGCTCATCTTCTTGATCTTCATTTTCATCCTCTTGAGCTTGATCCTCATCTTGGGTTGGTGGAGATGCTTGATTTGAAGATGATGGTTGCTCTTGTGCATGTGGAGGCTCTTCGAATTCCTTCGGACACACATCCCCAATGGGCATGTTCCTTAGCGCGACGCATGGAGCCTCTTCATCATCTAGCTCATCAAGATCAAATTGCTCTACTTGAGAGCCGTTAGTCTCATTAAACACAATGTCACAAGAAACTTCAACTAGTCCAGTGGACTTGTTAAAGATTCTATATGCCCTTGTGTTTGAATCATAACCAAGTAAAAAGCCTTCTACATCCTTAGGAGCAAATTTGGATTTTCTACCTTTTTTAACAAGAATAAAGCATTTGCTACCAAAGACTCTAAAATATGAAACATTGGGCTTTTTACCGGTTAGGAGTTCATATGATGTCTTCTTGAGGATTCGGTGAAGACATAACCGATTGATGGCGTAGCAAGCGGTGTTGACCGCCTCGGCCCAAAACCGATCCGAAGTCTTGTACTCATCAAGCATGGTCCTTGCCATGTCCAATAGAGTTCTATTCTTCCTCTCGACTACACCATTTTGTTGTGGTGTGTAGGGAGAAGAGAACTCATGCTTGATGCCCTCCTCCTCCTCAAGAAAGCCTTCTATTTGTGAGTTCTTGAACTCCGTCCCGTTGTCGCTTCTAATCTTTTTTATCCTTAAGCCGAACTCATTTTGAGCCCGTCTCAAGAATCCCTTTAAGGTCTCTTGGGTTTGAGATTTATCCTGCAAAAAGAATACCCAAGTGAAGCGAGAATAATCATCCACAATAACTAGACAGTACTTACTCCCGCCGATGCTTATGTAAGCGATCGGGCCGAATAGGTCCATGTGGAGTAGCTCGAGTGGCCTGTCAGTCGTCATGATGTTCTTGTGTGGATGATGAACACCAACTTGCTTCCCTGCTTGACATGCGCTACAAACCCTGTCTTTCTCAAAATGAACATTTGTTAGTCCCAAAATGTGCTCTCCTTTTAGAAGTTATGAAGATTCTTCATCCCAACGTGGGCTAGTCGGCGATGCCAGAGCCAGCCCATGTTAGTATTAGCAATTAAGCAAGTGTCGAGTTCAGCTCTATTAAAATCAACTAAGTATAGCTGACCCTCTAACACTCCCTTAAATGCTACTGAATCATCACTTCTTCTAAAGACAGTAACACCTATATCTGTAAAAAGACAGTTGTAACCCATTTTACATAATTGAGAAACAGAAAGCAAGTTGTAATCTAAAGAATCTACAAGAAAAACATTGGAAATAGAATGGTCAGGTGATATTGCAATTTTACTAAGTCCTTTGACCAAACCTTGATTTCCATCCTCGAATGTGATAGCTCGTTGGGGATCTTGGTTTTTCTCATAGGAGGAGAACATCTTTTTCTCCCCAGTCATGTGGTTTGTGCACCCGCTGTCGATGATCCAACTTGAGCCCCCGGATGCATAAACCTACAAAACAAATTTAGGCCTTGTTCTTAGGTACCCAAACGGTTTTGGGTCCTTTTACATTAGAAACAAGTACCTTGGGTACCCAAACACAAGTCTTGGAGCCCTTGTGTTTGCCCCCAACATATTTGGCAACTACTTTGCCTAATTTGTTAGTGAGCACATAGGAAGCATCAAAAGTCTTAAATGAAATTTTATGATCATTTGATGCAATAGAAGTTTTCTTTTTAGGCAATCTAGCATGGGTTGATTGCCTAGAACTAGATGCCTCACTCTTATACATAAAAGCATGATGAGAGCTAGAGTGAGACTTCCTAGAGTGAATTCTCCTAATTTTGTGTTCGGGATAACCGATAGGGTATAAAATGTAACCCTCATTATCCTGAACCATGAGAGCCTTGCCCTTAACAAAGTTAGACAATCTTTTAGGAGGGGCATTAAGCTTGACATTGTCTCCTTGTTGGAAGCCAATGCCATCCTTAATGCCAGGGCGTCTCCCACTATAGAGCATGCTTCTAGCAAATTTAAATTTTTTATTTTCTAAGTCATGCTCATTAATTTTGGCACTAAGTTGGGCTATGTGATCATTTTGTTGTTTAATTAAAGCTAGGTGATCATGAATAGCATCAACATTAATGTCTCTACATCTAATGCAAATAGTAACATGTTCAACGGTAGATGTAGAGGGTTTGCAAGTATTTAATTCAACAATCTTAGCATGTAAAATAGCATTCTCATCTCTAAGATTGGAAATAGAAGCATTACAAACATTTAAATCTTTAGCCTTAGCAATTAATTTTTCATTCTCAATTTTAAGGCTAGCAAGAGATTCATTCAACATGTCAATCTTAGCAATTAGACTAGCATTATCATTTCTAAGATTAACAATAGAATCATCACAAACATTTGATTTCTCAACCTTAGCAATCAATTTGGCATTTTCATTTCTAAGGCTAGAAATAGTATCATGGCAAGTGCTTAGCTCACTAGTTAATTTTTCACATTTTTCTATCTCTAGAGCATAAGCATTTTTAACCTTAACCTGCTTTTTGTTTTCCTTAATAAGGAAGTCCTCTTGGCTATCCAATAGTTCATCCTTCTCATGAATAGCACTAATCAATTCATTCAACTTCTCTTTTTGTTGCATGTTAAGATTGGCAAAAAGAGTGAGCAAGTTATCCTCATCATCACTAGAATTATCATCATCACTAGAGGTTGCATACTTAGTGGAGGATCTTGATTTTACCTTCTTCTTCCTGTCGTCCTTTGCCATGAGGCACTTGTGGCCGACGTTGGGGAAGAGAAGGCCTTTGGTGACGGCGATGTTTACGGCGTCCTTGTCGGATGAGGAGTCGGTGAAGCTCTCATCGGAGTCCCACTCCCGGCAAACATGGGCGTCGCCACCCTTCTTCTTGTAGTACCTCTTCTTTTCTCTTCTCTTTCCCTTCTTGTCGTCGCCCCTGTCACTATCACTTGATAATGGACATTTTGCAATAAAATGATCGAGCTTACCACACTTGTAGCAAACTTTCTTGGAGCGGGGCTTGTAGTCCTTCCCCCTCCTTTGCTTGAGGATTTGGCGGAAGCTCTTGATGATGAGTGTCATTTCCTCGTTGTCGAGCTTGGAGGCGTCGATGGGAATCTGAAAGGGAATTAGGCTTACACCTAGTTCCTAAATAATTTTGGTGGTTGAATTGCCCAACACAAATCTTTGGACTAACTAGTTTGCCCAAGTGTATAGATTATACAGGTGAAAAAGGTTCACACTCAGCCAATAAAAAGACCAAGTTTTGGATTCAATAAAGGAGCAAAGGGGCAACCGAGGGCACCCCTGGTCTGGCGCACCGGACTGTCCGGTGTGCCACCGGACAGTAAACAGTACCTGTCCGGTGCACCAGGGGACTCAGACTCCAACTCTTCACTCTCGGGATTTCTCGGAAGACGGCGCGCTATAATTCACCGGACTGTCCGGTGTGCACCGGACATGTCCGGTGCTCCAAGGAAGCTCGGCCTCCTGAACTCGCCAGCCTCGGGTTCGCGCGGCAGCCGCTCCGCTATAATTCACCGGACTGTCCGGTGTGCACCGGACTGTCCGGTGTGCCAGCGGAGCAACGGCTCTCTGCGGCGCCAACGGCTCCCTGCGCAGCATTAAATGCGCGCGCAGCGCGCGCAGACGTCAGGGCTGCCCATACCGGTGCACCGGACATCAAACAGTGCATGTCCGGTGTACACCGGACATCCAGGCGGGTCCACATGTCAGAGCTCCAACGGTCAGAATCCAACGGCAACGATGACGTGGCAGGGGGCACCGGACTGTCCGGTGTGCACCGGACTGTCCGGTGCGCCATCAAACAGAGAGCTCCCAGCAACGGCCACATTTGGTGGTTGGGGCTATAAATACCCCAACCACCCCACATTCATTGCCATCCAAGTTTTCCACTTCTCAACTACTACAAGAGCTCTAGGCATTCAATTCTAGACACATTCAAAGAGATCAAATCCTCTCCAATTCCACACAAAACCCTAGTGACTAGAGAGAGTGATTTGCCGTGTTCATTTGAGCTCTTGCGCTTGGATTGCTTCTTTTCTTTCTCACTTGTTCTTGAGATCACAACTCCATTGTAATCAAGGCAAGAGGCACCAATTGTGTGGTGGCCCTTGCGGGGAAGTTTTGTTCCCGGCTTTGATTAGAGAAGAGAAGCTCACTCGGTCCGAGGGACCGTTTGAGAGAGGGAAGGGTTGAAAGAGACCCGGCCTTTGTGGCCTCCTCAACGGGGAGTAGGTTTGCAAGAACCGAACCTCGGTAAAACAAATCTCCGTGTCTCATTTGCTTATTCGCTTGGGATTTGTTTTGCGCCCTCTCTTGCGGACTCATTTATTATTACTAACGCTAACCCCGGCTTGTAGTTGTGTTTATATTTGTAAATTTCAGTTTCGCCCTATTCACCCCCCCTCTAGGCGACTATCAATTGGTATCAGAGCCCGGTGCTTCATTAGAGCCTAACCGCTCGAAGTGATGTCGGGAGATCACGCCAAGAAGGAGATGGAGACCGGCGAAAAGCCCACTACAAGCTACGGGAGCACTTCATCGGAAGAGTCCCACACCAAAAGGAGGGAGAAGAAGAAGAGCTCCTCCAACAAAGGGAAGGAGAAGAAATCTTCTTCTCACCACAAAGAGAAGAAGGAAAAATCTTCTTCCCACAAGCCGCATCGGAAAGGCGACAAGCACAAGAGGATGAGGAAGGTGGTCTACTACGAGACCGACACTTCATCAACTTCTACCTCCAACTCCGATGCGCCCTCCGTGACTTCTAAGCGCCAAGAGCGCAAGAAGTATAGTAAGATCCCCCTACGCTACCCTCGCATTTCCAAACATACACCTTTACTTTCCGTCCCATTAGGCAAACCACCAACTTTTGATGGTGAAGATTACGCTAGGTGGAGCGATTTAATGCGATTTCATCTAATCTCGCTCCACAAAAGTATATGGGATGTTGTTGAGTTAGGTGCACAGGTACCGTCGGTAGGGGATGAGAACTATGATGAGGATGAGGTGGCCCAAATCGAGCACTTCAACTCTCAAGCAACGACGATACTCCTCGCCTCTTTAAGCAAAGAGGAGTATAACAAAGTACAAGGGTTGAAAAGCGCCAAGGAGATTTGGGATGTGCTCAAAACTGCGCACGAGGGAGATGAGCTCACCAAGATCACCAAGCGGGAAACGATCGAGGGGGAGCTCGGTCGGTTCCGGCTTCAAAAAGGGGAGGAGCCACAACACATGTACAACCGGCTCAAGACTTTGGTGAACCAAGTACGCAACCTCGGGAGCAAGAAGTGGGATGACCACGAAGTGGTAAATGTTATTTTAAGATCTCTCATTTTTCTTAATCCCACTCAAGTTCAATTGATTCGTGGTAATCCTAGATATACTAAAATGACCCCCGAGGAAGTTATCGGGCATTTTGTAAGTTTTGAGTGCATGATAGAAGGCTCGAGGAAAATCAACGAGCTTGGCGACCCATCCGAAGCCCAACCCGTTGCATTCAAGGCAACGGAAGAGAAGAAGGAAGAGTCTACACCAAGTAGACAACCAATAGACGCCTCCAAGCTCGACAATGAGGAAATGGCGCTCGTCATCAAGAGCTTCCGCCAAATCCTCAAGCAAAGGAGGGGGAAGGACTACAAGTCCCGCTCCAAGAAGGTTTGCTACAAGTGTGGTAAGCCCGGTCATTTTATTGCTAAATGTCCTATATCTAGTGACAGTGACCGAGGCGACGACAAGAAGGGGAGAAGAAAGGAGAAGAAAAGGTACTACAAGAAGAAGGGCGGCGATGCCCATGTTTGTCGGGAATGGGATTCCGACGAAAGCTCAAGCGACTCCTCCGACGACGAGGACGCCGCCAACATCGCCGTCACCAAGGGACTCCTCTTCCCCAACATCGGCCACAAGTGCCTCATGGCAAAGGACGGCAAAAAGAAGAAGGTTAAATCCAACTCCTCCACTAAATATGAATCTTCTAGTGATGATAATGCTAGTGATGAGGAGGATAATTTGCGTTCCCTTTTTGCCAACCTTAACATAGCTCAAAAGGAAAAATTGAATGAATTGGTTAGTGCTATTCATGAAAAGGATGACCTTTTGGATTCCCAAGAGGATTGTCTAATTAAAGAAAACAAAAAACATGTTAAGGTTAAAAAGGCTTATGCTCTGGAAATTGAGAAATGTGAAAAATTATCTAGTGAGCTAAGCACTTGTCGTGAGATGATTGACAACCTTAGAAATGAAAATGCTATTTTAAGTGCTAAGGTTGATACTCATGTTTGTAATGTTTCAATTCCCAATCTTAGAGATGATAACATTGACTTGCTTGCTAAGATTGATGAATTGAATGCATCTCTTGCTAGCCTTAGATTAGAGAATGAAAATTTAATTGCTAAGGCTAAAGATTTTAATGTTTGCAATGCTACTATTTCCGACCTTAGAACTAAGAATGAAATGTTGCATGCTAAGGTTGTAGAACTTAAATCTTGCAAACCCTCTACATCTAATCTTGAGCATGTTTCTATTTGCACTAGATGTAGAGATATTGATGTTAATGCTATTCTTGATCATATGGCTTTAATTAAACAACAAAATGATCATATAGCAAAATTAGATGCTAAAATTGCCGAGCACAATCTAGAAAATGAGAAATTTAAATTTGCTCGTAGCATGCTTTATAATGGGAGACGCCCTGGCATTAAGGATGGCATTGGCTTCCAAAGGGGAGACAATGTCAAACTTAATGCTCCTCCAAAGAACTTATCTAACTTTGTTAAGGGCAAGGCTCCCATGCCTCAGGATAACGAGGGTTACATTTTGTACCCTGCCGGCTATCCTGAGAGCAAAATTAGGAGAATTCACTCTAGGAAGTCTCACTCTGGCCCCAATCATGCTTTCATGTATAAGGGTGAGACATCTAGTTCTAGGCAACCAACCCGTGCCAAGTTGCCTAAGAAGAAAATTCCTAATGCATCAAATGAACATAGCATTTCATTTAAAACTTTTGATGCATCTTATGTGCTTACTAGCAAATCCGGCAAGGTAGTTGCCAAATTTGTTGGGGGCAAACACAAGGGTTCCAAGACTTGTGTTTGGGTACCCAAAGTTCTTGTTTCTAATGCCAAAGGACCCAAAACCGTTTGGGTACCTAAAGTCAAGAACTAAATTTGTTTTGTAGGTTTATGCATCCGGGGGCTCAAGTTGGATACTCGATAGCGGGTGCACAAACCACATGACCGGGGAGAAAAGGATGTTCTCCTCATATGAGAAAAACAAAGATCCCCAACGAGCTATCACATTCGGGGATGGAAATCAAGGGTTGGTCAAAGGTTTGGGTAAAATTGCTATTTCACCTGACCATTCCATTTCCAATGTTTTTCTTGTTGATTCATTAGATTACAACTTGCTTTCTGTTTCCCAATTATGTCAAATGGGCTACAACTGTCTTTTTACTGATATAGGTGTCACTGTCTTTAGAAGAAGTGATGATTCAATAGCATTTAAGGGAGTGTTGGAGGGTCAGCTATACCTGGTAGATTTTGATAGAGCTGAACTCGACACTTGCTTAATTGCTAAGACTAACATGGGTTGGCTCTGGCACCGCCGACTAGCCCATGTTGGAATGAAGAATCTTCATAAGCTTCTAAAGGGAGAACACATTTTAGGATTAACAAATGTTCATTTTGAGAAAGACAGGATTTGTAGTGCATGTCAGGCGGGGAAGCAAGTTGCAGTCCATCATCCACACAAGAACATCATGACGACCGACAGGCCGCTTGAGCTACTCCACATGGATCTATTCGGCCCGATTGCTTACATAAGCATCGGCGGGAGTAAGTATTGTCTTGTTATTGTGGATGATTATTCTCGCTTCACTTGGGTATTCTTTTTACAGGAAAAATCTCAAACCCAAGAGACCTTAAAGGGATTCTTGAGACAAGCTCAAAATGAGTTCGGCTTAAGGATCAAGAAAATAAGAAGCGACAACGGGACGGAGTTCAAGAACTCTCAAATTGAAGGCTTCCTTGAGGAGGAGGGCATCAAGCATGAGTTCTCCTCTCCCTACACGCCACAACAAAATGGTGTAGTGGAGAGGAAGAATCGAACTCTATTGGACATGGCAAGAACCATGCTTGATGAGTACAAGACACCGGACCGGTTTTGGGCCGAAGCGGTCAACACCGCCTGCTACGCCATCAACCGGTTATATCTTCACCGAATCCTCAAGAAGACATCATATGAACTCCTAACCGGTAAAAAGCCCAACATTTCATATTTTAGAGTTTTTGGTAGCAAATGCTTCATTCTTATTAAAAGAGGTAGAAAATCTAAATTTGCTCCTAAAACTGTAGAAGGCTTTTTACTTGGTTATGACTCAAACACAAGGGCATATAGGGTCTTTAACAAGTCCACTGGACTAGTTGAAGTCTCTTGTGACGTTGTGTTTGATGAAACTAACGGCTCTCAAGTAGAGCAAGTTGATCTTGATGAGATAGGTGAAGAACAGGCTCCATGCATCGCGCTAAGGAACATGTCCATCGGGGATGTGTGTCCTAAGGAATCCGAAGAGCCTCTAAGTACACAAGATCAACCATCCTCCTCCATGCAAGCATCTCCACCAACTCAAAATGAGGATGAGGCTCAAAATGATGAAGAGCAAAATCAAGAAGACGAGCCACCTCAAGATAATAGCAATGATCAAGGGGGAGATACAAATGATCAAGAAAAGGAGGATGAGGAAGAACCAAGACCGCCACACCCAAGAGTCCACCAAGCAATACAACGAGATCACCCCGTCGACACCATCCTCGGCGACATTCATAAGGGGGTAACTACTCGATCTCGGGTTGCACATTTTTGTGAACATTACTCTTTTGTTTCCTCTATTGAGCCACACAGGGTAGAGGAAGCACTTCAAGATTCGGATTGGGTGATGGCGATGCAAGAGGAGCTCAACAATTTCACAAGGAATGAGGTATGGCATTTAGTTCCACGTCCTAACCAAAATGTTGTAGGAACCAAATGGGTCTTCCGCAACAAGCAAGATGAGCATGGTGTGGTGACAAGGAACAAAGCTCGACTCGTGGCCAAAGGATATTCACAAGTCGAAGGTTTGGATTTTGGTGAAACCTATGCACCCGTAGCTAGGCTTGAGTCAATTCGCATATTATTGGCCTATGCTACTTACCATGGCTTTAAGCTCTATCAAATGGACGTGAAAAGTGCCTTCCTCAACGGACCAATCAAGGAAGAGGTCTATGTTGAGCAACCTCCCGGCTTTGAAGACAGTGAGTACCCTAACCATGTCTATAGGCTCTCTAAGGCGCTTTATGGGCTCAAGCAAGCCCCAAGAGCATGGTATGAATGCCTAAGAGATTTCCTTATTGCAAATGGCTTCAAAGTCGGCAAGGCCGATCCTACTTTATTCACTAAAACTCTTGAAAAAGACTTGTTTGTATGCCAAATTTATGTTGATGATATTATATTTGGGTCTACTAACGAGTCTACATGTGAAGAGTTTAGTAGGATCATGACACAGAAATTCGAGATGTCGATGATGGGGGAGTTGAAGTATTTTCTAGGATTCCAAGTCAAGCAACTCCAAGAGGGCACCTTCATTTGCCAAACAAAGTACACTCAAGACATTCTAACCAAGTTTGGGATGAAGGATGCCAAACCCATCAAGACACCCATGGGAACTAATGGGCATCTCGACCTCGACACGGGAGGTAAGTCCGTGGATCAAAAGGTATACCAGTCGATGATTGGTTCATTGCTTTATTTATGTGCATCTCGACCGGACATTATGCTTTCCGTTTGCATGTGTGCAAGATTTCAAGCCGACCCTAAGGAATCACACCTTACGGCCGTAAAACGAATCTTGAGATATTTGGCTTATACCCCTAAGTTTGGGCTTTGGTACCCTCGGGGATCCACATTTGATTTACTTGGTTATTCGGATGCCGATTGGGCGGGGTGCAAAATCAATAGGAAGAGCACATCGGGGACTTGCCAGTTCTTGGGAAGATCCTTGGTGTCTTGGGCTTCAAAGAAGCAAAATTCGGTCGCTCTTTCCACCGCCGAAGCCGAGTACATTGCCGCAGGACATTGTTGCGCGCAATTGCTTTGGATGAGGCAAACCCTGCGGGACTACGGTTACAAATTAACCAAAGTCCCTTTGCTATGTGATAATGAGAGTGCAATTAAGATGGCCGACAATCCCGTCGAGCATAGCCGCACTAAGCACATAGCCATTCGGTATCATTTTCTTAGGGATCACCAACAAAAGGGGGATATCGAGATTTCTTACATTAATACTAAAGATCAATTAGCCGATATCTTTACCAAGCCACTTGATGAACAATCTTTTACCAGACTTAGGCATGAGCTCAATATTCTTGATTCTAGAAATTTCTTTTGCTAGCTTGCACACATAGCTCATTTAAATACCTTTGATCATATCTCTTTTATATGCTATGACTAATGTGTTTTCAAGTCGATTTCAAACCAAGTCATAGGTATATTGAAAGGGAATTGGAGTCTTCGGCGAAGACAAAGGCTTCCACTCCGTAACTCATGCTTCGCCATCACTCCGAGCAACTCTCTCGTCTTTGGGGGAGAAATGAGCATCAAGGAAAAGGACTTCATCCTTGGGGGAGAGAGTAAAAGCTCAAACGCAAAAGGACTTCGTCTTTGGTATAATCTTAACTCATTTATTTATGACCAAAGGGGAAGATTGCACTTAGAGGGCTCTAATGATTCCGTTTTTGGCGATTCATGCCAAAAAGGGGGAGAAATGAGCCCAAAGCAAAAGGACCGCACCACCACCACCAAATTCAAAAACTTAGTGCTTTCCAAAAGTCTTTATCATTTGGTATCCTATTGTGTTCAAAAGGGGGAGAAAGTAATATTTCAAAAATGGTATATCAAAACCCTCTTGAACACTAAGAGGTGGATCTCTTTTAGGGGGAGTTTTGTTTAGTCAAAGGAAAAGCATTTGAAACAGGGGGAGGAAATTTCAAATCTTGAAAATGCTTTGCAAACTCTTATTCATGTACCTTTGACTATTTGCAAAAGATCTTTGAAATGGATTTACAAAAAGAATTTGCAAAAGCAAAACATGTGGTGCAAACGTGGTCCAAAATGTTATATAAGAAAGAAACATTCCTTGCATATCTTGTAAGTAGTTATATTGGCTTAATTCCAAGTAACCTTTTCACTTACATTATGCAAACTAGTTCAATTATGCACTTCTCTATTTGCTTTGGTTTGTGTTGGCATCAATCACCAAAAAGGGGGAGATTGAAAGGGAATTAGGCTTACACCTAGTTCCTAAATAATTTTGGTGGTTGAATTGCCCAACACAAATCTTTGGACTAACTAGTTTGCCCAAGTGTATAGATTATACAGGTGAAAAAGGTTCACACTCAGCCAATAAAAAGACCAAGTTTTGGATTCAATAAAGGAGCAAAGGGGCAACCGAGGGCACCCCTGGTCTGGCGCACCGGACTGTCCGGTGTGCCACCGGACAGTAAACAGTACATGTCCGGTGCACCAGGGGACTCAGACTCCAACTCTTCACTCTCGGGATTTCTCGGAAGACGGCGCGCTATAATTCACCGGACTGTCCGGTGTGCACCGGACATGTCCGGTGCTCCAAGGAAGCTCGGCCTCCTGAACTCGCCAGCCTCGGGTTCGCGCGGCAGCCGCTCCGCTATAATTCACCGGACTGTCCGGTGTGCACCGGACTGTCCGGTGTGCCAGCGGAGCAACGGCTCTCTGCGGCGCCAATGGCTCCCTGCGCAGCATTAAATGCGCGCGCAGCGCGCGCAGACGTCAGGGCTGCCCATACCGGTGCACCGGACATCAAACAGTGCATGTCCGGTGTACACCGGACATCCAGGCGGGTCCACATGTCAGAGCTCCAACGGTCAGAATCCAACGACAACGATGACGTGGCAGGGGGCACCGGACTGTCCGGTGTGCACCGGACTGTCCGGTGCGCCATCAAACAGAGAGCTCCCAGCAACGGCCACATTTGGTGGTTGGGGCTATAAATACCCCAACCACCCCACATTCATTGCCATCCAAGTTTTCCACTTCTCAACTACTACAAGAGCTCTAGGCATTCAATTCTAGACACATTCAAAGAGATCAAATCCTCTCCAATTCCACACAAAACCCTAGTGACTAGAGAGAGTGATTTGCCGTGTTCATTTGAGCTCTTGCGCTTGGATTGCTTCTTTTCTTTCTCACTTGTTCTTGAGATCACAACTCCATTGTAATCAAGGCAAGAGGCACCAATTGTGTGGTGGCCCTTGCGGGGAAGTTTTGTTCCCGGCTTTGATTAGAGAAGAGAAGCTCACTCGGTCCGAGGGACCGTTTGAGAGAGGGAAGGGTTGAAAGAGACCCGGCCTTTGTGGCCTCCTCAACGGGGAGTAGGTTTGCAAGAACCGAACCTCGGTAAAACAAATCTCCGTGTCTCATTTGCTTATTCGCTTGGGATTTGTTTTGCGCCCTCTCTTGCGGACTCATTTATTATTACTAACGCTAACCCCGGCTTGTAGTTGTGTTTATATTTGTAAATTTCAGTTTCGCCCTATTCACCCCCCCTCTAGGCGACTATCAGAATCCTACTTGGTGTAGAATCCTTCTTCTCTTCTTCCGTTGCCTTGAATGCGACGGGTTGCACCTCGGGTGTTGAGGTGGCGCCTTGCTCGATGATTTTCTTGGAGCCTTTGATCATCAATTCAAAGCTCACAAATTTTCCTATCACTTCCTCGGGAGACATTAGTTTATACCTTGGATCACCACGAATTAATTGAACTTGTGTAGGGTTAAGAAAAACGAGTGATCTAAGAATAACCTTGACCATCTCATGGTCATCCCATTTGGTGCTCCCGAGGTTGCGCACTTGGTTCACCAAGGTCTTGAGCTGGTTGTACATCACTTGTGGCTCCTCCCCTTGGTGAAGCATGAATCGACCGAGCTCCCCCTCGATCGTCTCCCTCTTGGTGATCTTGGTCATCTCGTCTCCTTCGTGTGCGGTCTTGAGCACGTCCCAAATCTCCTTAGCACTCTTCAACCCTTGCACCTTATTATACTCCTCTCGACTTAGAGAGGCGAGGAGTATAGTAGTGGCTTGGGAGTTGAAGTGTTGGATTTGTTCGACCTCATCCGAATCATAATCCTTGTCCCCTTCCTTTGGTACCTGTGCTCCATACTCAACAATATCCCATATGCTCATGTGGAGTGAGGTTAGGTGATGCCTCATTTTATCACTCCACATAGAATAATCTTCACCATCAAACACAGGTGGTTTGCCTAATGGGATGAAAAGTAATGGAGTGTGTTTTGAAATACGAGGATAGCGAAGGGGCATCTTACTATACTTCTTGCGCTCATGGCGCTTAGAAGTGGCGGATGCCGATTCCGAGCCGGAGGTGGAGGGTGACAAAGAGTCGGTCTCGTAGTAGACCACCTTCTTCATCTTCTTCTTCTTGTCACCCTTCCATTGAGACTTGATGGAGGAAGAGGATCCTCCTTGTGCTTGAGGTCGGACTCCCTTGAGTGCGTTCTCCCCGAGCTTGCGGACTTGTCGCCGGTCCCGATCTCCCTCTTGGCGGATGCTCCCGACATCACTTCGAGCGGTTAGGCTCTAATGAAGTACCGACTCTGATACCAATTGAAAGTCGCCTAGAGGGGGTGAATAGGCAAATCTGAAATTTATAAAGTTTAAGCACAACTACAAGCCGGGGTTAGCGTTAGAAATATAATCGAGTCCGAAAGAGAGGGGGAAAATAAATCACAAGCAAATAAGACGGATGACACGATGAT
Source organism: Zea mays (assembly GCF_902167145.1). Taxonomy (NCBI): domain Eukaryota; kingdom Viridiplantae; phylum Streptophyta; class Magnoliopsida; order Poales; family Poaceae; genus Zea; species Zea mays. The sequence continues at coordinate 233,867,484 of NC_050096.1, read as the reverse complement.
TTGTTTTACCGAGGTTCGGTTCTTGCAAACCTACTCCCCGTTGAGGTGGTCACAAAGACCGGGTCTCTTTCAACCATTTCCCTCTCCCAAACGGTCATCTAGACCGAGTGAGCTTCTCTTCTCAATCGATCGGGACACTAACTCCCCACAAGGACCACCACACAATTGGTGTCTCTTGCCTTGATTACAATTGAGTTGGAAACAAGAAAGAAGGAAGAAGAAAAGCAATCCAAGCACAAGAGCTCAAATGAACACAAATGTCTCTCTCTCTAGTCACTATTTGATTAGAATGATCTTTAGACTTGGGAGAGGATTTGATCTCTTGTTTGTGTCTTTGAATGAAGTATAGAGCTCTTGTATGAGGTTTGATGGCTGAAAACTTGGATACCTTGAAGTGTGGTGGTTGGGGGTATTTATAGCCCCAACCACCAAGTTGACCGTTGATGAAGGCTTCTGTCGTATGGCGCACCGGACAGTCCGGTGCGCCACCAGATACTATCCGGTGCGCCAGCCACGTCACCAGGCCGTTGGGTTCTGACCGTTGAAGCTTCTGACAATTGGGTCACCGGACAGTCTAGTGGTGCACCAGACAGGTCATGTTCACTGTCCGGTGCGCCTTCTGCGCGCGCAGTCGCGCACTGTAGCGTTTCACTGTAGCGTTGCAGACGACCGTTGGCGTGGAATAGCCGTTACTCCGCTGGCACACCGGATAGTCCGGTGCTACACCGGACAGTCCGGTGAATTATAGCGGAGTGGCTCCCAGAATTCTTGAAGGTGGCAAGTTCGGAGTTGGGTTCCCTGGTGCACCGGACACTGTCCGGTGGCACACCGGACAGTCCGGTGCGCCAGACCAGGACTGCCTTTGGGTTGTCTTTTGCTATTTTTATTTGAACCCTTTCTTGGACTTTTATTGGTTTGTGTTGAACCTTTGGCACCTGTAGAACTCATAATCTAGAGCAAACTAGTTAGTCCAATTATTTGTGTTGGGCAATTCAACCACCAAAATTCATTAGGAAAAGGTGTGAGCCTATTTCCCTTTCAAATCTCGAGAGCGGCATTTTCACCGGAGACCAGCTTGGCGGACACTGTCCGGTGCACCACTGGACAGTCCGGTGTGCCAGACCGAGCTGGACTTTGGCTGCACACAGCCAAGTCTTTTGCAATTCGTTTCTTTTCTTCTCTGCTCTGTTTCTAACACTTATACAAATACTTAGTATACAAAAACCAATTACTAAGTCTATAAACATACCTTGTTATATGATTTGCACTTCTTGCTTGTTTGGCACATAGTAACTCACTTACTATGTGTTGGACACTTAATCACCAAAACATTATAGAAATGGCCCAACGGCACATTTCCCTTTCAATCACCTCCTTTTTGGTGATTTATGCCAACACATCAAAAAGCAACAAAAGAAGTGCAACAACAATGCAATTGAAGACCAAATTGTTTTTGACTATCATTTGGCATATTTGGATCGCTCTTTGCCACCACTTGGTTTGTTTTTGCAAATCAAATTCATTTTCCTATCTCTAAGTCAAACACACTTGTTTGGACAAGTCGAGAGATATTCCAAGGGAATGATTGATCAAGTGCAAAAAAACTCCCCCTTTTTCCCATAATCAAAATTCTCCCCCACAAGAGACCAAATTTTGCAATAAGAGTATTTTGGACAAATCAAAAATCCTAACTCTATTATTTTTGAAATTCACAAGTGGTAGCTGATCCATTTGCTTTGGCCTTAATTTCTCCCCCTTTGGCATTAAGCACCAAAACGGGATCATTATTGCCCCTTTAACCCCATTGCCTCACCAAAAATGTCAATTAAGAGCAAAAAGGCAATGAGAGCATAAGTATGAACTTGGAAGTGAGTACACTAATACCGGAGTGCAGTGGAAGTCTTTGCATTGTCCAAGTTCACCTTTCCCTTTCAATGTCCCTTTGAGACTACATCAAGTATACTCAAACACAAAGGTTAGTCTCAAAGGGTCAAGTTGTAGCATATCTCTCCCTAAATATGTGCACCATTTGCATATGGACTTGTGAGGTCCGGGGAGGTCATGTACAACTTGAGCACCACAAATATACAACGAATAATGTAAATGTGTAAAGTAACATGATCAAGGGCATCGAACACATGTATGCTATAGATCAATCCAAGTTACGCGAATCTAAGACATTTAGCTCACTACGCAATCTGCAAAAAGTTTTCTCATCCAATGGTTTGGTAAAGATATCGACTAGCTGGTTCTTGGTGCTAATATGATACACCTCGATATCTCCCTTTTGCTGGTGATCTCTCAGGAAGTGATGTCGGATGTCTATGTGCTTAGTGCGGCTGTGTTCAACAGGATTATCCGCCATGCGGATTGCACTCTCATTGTCACATAGGAGTGGGACTTTGCTCAGATTGTAGCCAAAGTCCCGGAGGGTTTGCCTCATCCAAAGTAGTTGCACGCAACACTGTCCTGCGGCAACATACTCGGCCTGAGCGGTGGATAGGCCAACGGATGTTTGTTTCTTTGAACTCCAGGACACCAGGGACCTTCCTAGAAATTGGCACATCCCCGATGTGCTCTTCCTATTAACCTTGCACCCGGCATAATCGGAGTCTGAGTATCCAATCAAGTCAAAGGTAGACCCTTTGGATACCAGATCTCGAAGCAAGGCGTAGAAACTAAATAGCTAAGAATTCGCTTAACTGCCTGATAGTCGCCTAGAGGGGGGGTGAATAGGGCGAAACTGAAATTTACAAATATAAACACAACTACAAGCCGGGTTAGCGTTAGAAATATAAACGAGTCCGCGAGAGAGGGCGCAAAACAAATCGCAAGCAAATAAAGAGTGTGACACGCGGATTTGTTTTACCGAGGTTCGGTTCTCGCAAACCTACTCCCCGTTGAGGAGGCCACAAAGGCCGGGTCTCTTTCAACCCTTCCCTCTCTCAAACGGTCCCTCGGACCGAGTGAGCTTCTCTTCTCAAATCAAAGCCGGGAACAAAACTTCCCCGCAAGGGCCACCACACAATTGGTGCCTCTTGCCTTGATTACAATTTGAGTGTTGATCACAAGAGCAAGTGAGAAAGAAAAGAAGCAATCCAAGCACAAGAGCTCAAAAGAACACGACAAATCTCTCTCGCTAATCACTAAAGCCTTTTGTGGAATTGGAGAGGATTTGATCTCTTTGGTGTGTCTAGAATTGAATGCCTAGCTCTTGTAAGTGGTTGAGAAGTGGAAAACTTGGATGCAATGAATGGTGGGGTGGTTGGGGTATTTATAGCCCCAACCACCAAAAGTGGTCGTTGGGAGGCTGCCTGTTCGATGGCGCACCGGACAGTCCGGTGCACACCGGACATGTCCGGTGCCCCCGCCACGTCATCACTGCCATTGGATTCTGACCGTTGAAGCTTCTGACTTGTGGGCCCGCCTGGATGTCCGATGCACACCGGACATCTACTATTCCTTGTCCGGTGCGCCAGTATGGGCGCGCCTGCCTTCTGCGCGCGCAGAGCGCGCATTAAATGCGCTGCAGGTAGCCGTTGGCGCTGAATAGCCGTTGCTCCGGAGTTGCACCGGACAGTCCGGTGCACACCGGACATGTCCGGTGAATTATAGTGGACTAGCCGTTGGAGATTCCCGAAGCTGGCGAGTTCCTGAGGCTGCTCCTCTTTGGCGCACCGGACACTGTCCGGTGTACACCGGACAGTCCGGTGAATTATAGCGCGAGTGCCTCTGGAAATTCCCGAAGGTGGCAAGTTTAAAGTTGGAGTCCTCTGGTGCACCGGACATGTCCGGTGGTGCACCGGACACTGTCCGGTGGCACACCGAACAGTCCGGTGCGCCAGACCAGAGGTGCCTTCGGTTGGCCCTTTGCTCCTTGGTTGAATCCAAAATTGGTCTTTTGATTGGCTTGTTGTGAACCTTTGACACCTGTATAACTTATACACTAGAGCAAACTAGTTAGTCTAAAGATTTGTGTTGGGCAATTCAACCACCAAAATTATATAGGAACTAGGTGTAAGCCTAATTCCCTTTCAATCTCCCCCTTTTTGGTGATTGATGCCAACACAAACCAAAGCAAATATAAAAGTGCATAATTACACTAGTTTGCATAATATAAGTGCAAAGGTTGCTTGGAATTGAGCCAATATGCTTACAAGATATGCATGGATTGTTTCTTTCTTATTTAACATTTTGGACCACGCTTGCACCACATGTTTTGTTTTTGCAAATTCTTTTGTAAATCCTTTTCAAGGTTCTTTTGCAAATAGTCAAAGATAAATGAATAAGATTTTGCAAAGCATTTTCAAGATTTTGACATTCTTCTCCCCCTGTTTCAAATGCTTCTCCTTTGACTAAACAAAACTCCCCCTAAATGAGATTCTCCTCTTAGTGTTCAAGAGGGTTTTGATATATCATTTTGAAATACTACTTTTCTCCCCCTTTTGAACATAATAGGAAAACCAATTGATAATATTCTGGAAAGCACGAAGTTTTTGAAATTGGTGGTGGTGCGGTCCTTTGCTTTGGGCTCTTACTCTCTCCCCCTTTGGCATGAATCGCCAAAAATGGAATCATTAGAGCCCTTGAAGTGCTATCTTCCCCTTTAGTCATAAATAAATGAGTTAAGATTATACCAAAGATGAAGTTCGGTCCTTTTGCTTTGGGCTCTTACTCTCTCCCCAAAGACGAAGTCCTTTTCTTGGTGCTCATGCTTTCTCCCCCAAGATTGGAGATTTGCTTGGAGTGGCGGCGAAGGATGAGTTACGGAGTGGAAGCCTTTGTCTTCGCCGAAGACTCCAATTCCCTTTCAATATTCCTATGACTTGTTTGAAATTCACTTGAAAAACACATTAGTCATAGCGTATGAAAGAGACATGATCAAAGGTATACAAATGAGCTATGTGTGCAAGTCAGCAAAAGAAATTGCGTGAATCAAGAATATTGAGCTCATGCCTAAGTTTGGTAAAAGTTCGTTCATCAAGAGGCTTGGTAAAGATATCGGCTAATTGATCTTTAGTGTTGATGTAAGAAATCTTGATATCTCCCTTTTGTTGGTGATCCCTAAGAAAATGATACCGAATGGCTATGTGTTTAGTGCGGCTATGCTCGACGGGATTGTCGGCCATTTTGATTGCACTCTCATTATCACATAGCAAAGGGACTTTGGTTAATTTGTAACCGTAGTCCCGCAAGGTTTGCCTCATCCAAAGCAATTGCGCGCAACAGTGGCCTGCGGCAATATACTCGGCTTCGGCGGTGGAAAGAGCGACCGAATTTTGCTTCTTTGAAGCCCAAGACACCAAGGATCTTCCCAAGAACTGGCAAGTCCCCGATGTGCTCTTCCTATTGATTTTACACCCCGCCCAATCGGCATCCGAATAACCAATTAAATCAAATGTGGATCCTCGAGGGTACCAAAGCCCAAACTTAGGAGTATAAGCCAAATATCTCAAGATTCGTTTTACGGCCGTAAGGTGGGATTCCTTAGGGTCGGATTGGAATCTTGCACACATGCAAACGGAAAGCATAATGTCCGGTCGAGATGCACATAGATAGAGTAATGAACCAATCATCGACCGGTATACCTTTTGATCCACGGACTTACCTCCCGTGTCGAGGTCGAGATGCCCATTAGTTCCCATGGGTGTCTTGATGGGTTTGGCATCCTTCATTCCAAATTTGCTTAGAATGTCTTGAGTGTACTTTGTTTGGCTGATGAAGGTGCCCTCTTGGAGTTGTTTGACTTGGAATCCTAGAAAATACTTCAACTCCCCCATCATTGACATCTCGAATTTCTGTGTCATGATCCTACTAAATTCCTCACAAGTAGATTCGTTAGTAGACCCAAATATGATATCATCAACATAAATTTGGCATACAAACAAATCATTTTCAAGAGTTTTAGTGAATAGAGTAGGATCGGCTTTACCGACTTTGAAGCCATTAGCAATAAGGAAATCCCTAAGGCATTCATACCATGCTCTTGGGGCTTGCTTGAGCCCATAAAGCGCCTTAGAGAGCTTATAGACATGGTTAGGATACTCACTGTCTTCAAAGCCGGGAGGTTGCTCAACATAGACCTCTTCCTTGATTGGTCCATTGAGGAAGGCACTTTTCACGTCCATTTGATAAAGCTTAAAGCCATGGTAAGTAGCATAGGCCAATAATATGCGAATTGACTCAAGCCTAGCTACGGGTGCATAGGTTTCACCGAAATCCAAACCTTCGACCTGGGAATATCCCTTGGCCATAAGTCGAGCTTTGTTCCTTGTCACCACACCATGCTCGTCTTGCTTGTTGCGGAAGACCCATTTGGTTCCTACAACATTTTGGTTAGGACGTGGAACTAAATGCCATACCTCATTTCTAGTGAAGTTGTTGAGCTCCTCTTGCATCGCCACCACCCAATCCGAATCTTGTAGTGCTTCCTCTACCTTGTGTGGCTCAATAGAGGAAACAAAAGAGTAATGCTCACAAAAATGTGCAACCCGAGATCTAGTAGTTACCCCCTTATGGATGTCGCCGAGGATGGTGTCGACGGGGTGATCTCGTTGGATTGCTTGGTGGACTCTTGGGTGTGGCGGCCTTGGTTCTTCATCCTCCTTGTCTTGATCATTTGCATCTCCCCCTTAATCTATGCCGTCATCTTGAGGTGGCTCATTTGATTGATCTTCTACTTCATCATCTTGAGCTTCATCCTCATTTTGAATCGGTGGAGATGCTTGCGTGGAGGAGGATGGTTGATCTTGTGCATTTGAAGGCTCTTCGGATTCCTTCGGACACACATCCCCAATGGACATGTTCCTTAGCGCGAAGCACGGAGCCTCTTCAATACCTATCTCATCAAGATCAACTTGCTCTACTTGAGAGCCGTTAGTTTCATCAAACACAACGTCACATGAGACTTCAACTAGTCCAGTAGACTTGTTAAAGACCCTATATGCCCTTGTGTTTGAGTCATATCCTAGTAAAAAGCCTTCTACAGTTTTAGGAGCAAATTTAGATTTTCTACCTCTTTTAACAAGAATAAAGCATTTGCTACCAAAAACTCTAAAATATGAAATGTTGGGCTTTTTACCAGTGAGGAGTTCATATGATGTCTTCTTGAGGATTCGGTGTAGATACAACCGGTTGATGGCGTAGCAGGCGGTGTTGACCGCCTCGGCCCAAAACCGATCCGAAGTCTTGTACTCATCAAGCATGGTCCTTGCCATGTCCAATAGAGTTCTATTCTTCCTCTCCACTACACCATTTTGTTGTGGCGTGTAGGGAGAAGAGAACTCATGCTTGATGCCCTCCTCCTTAAGGAAGCCTTCAATTTGAGAATTCTTGAACTCCGTCCCGTTGTCGCTTCTTATTTTCTTGATCCTTAAGCCGAACTCATTTTGAGCCCGTCTCAAGAACCCCTTTAAGGTCTCTTGGGTTTGAGATTTTTCCTGCAAAAAGAATACCCAAGTGAAGCGAGAATAATCATCCACAATAACTAGACAGTACTTACTCCCGCCGATGCTTATGTAAGCAATCAGGCCGAATAGGTCCATGTGTAGGAGTTCTAGTGGCCTGTCGGTCGTCATGGTGTTCTTGTGTGGATGATGGGCTCCAACTTGCTTTCCTGCCTGGCATGCGCTACAAATCCTGTCTTTCTCAAAATGAACATTTGTTAATCCTAAAATGTGTTCTCCCTTTAGAAGCTTGTGAAGATTCTTCATCCCAACATGGGCTAGTCGGCGGTGCCAGAGCCAACCCATGTTAGTCTTAGCAATTAAGCATGTGTCGAGTTCAGCTCTTTCAAAATCTACTAAGTATAGTTGACCCTCTAACACACCCTTAAATGCTATTGAATCATCACTTCTTCTAAAGACAGTGACACCTACATCAGTGAAAAGACAGTTGTAACCCATTTTGCATAATTGAGATACAAAAAGCAAATTGTAATCTAAAGAGTCTACAAGAAAAACATTAGAAATGGAATGGTCAGGTGAAATAGAAATTTTACCCAAACCTTTGACCAAACCTTGATTTCCATCTCCGAATGTGATAGCTCGTTGGGGATCTTGGTTTTTCTCGTAGGAGGAGAACATTTTCTTCTCCCCTGTCATGTGGTTTGTGCACCCGCTGTCGATGATCCAACTTGAGCCTCCGGATGCATAAACCTACAAAACAAGTTTAGTTCTTGACTTTAGGTACCCAAATGGTTTTGGGTCCTTTGGCATTAGACACAAGAACTTTGGGTACCCAAACACAAGTCTTTGACCCCTTGTGCTTGCCCCCAACATATTTGGCAACTACTTTGCCGGATTTGTTAGTTAACACATAAGATGCATCAAAAGTTTTAAATGAGAGACTATGTTCATTTGATGCAGTAGGAATTTTCTTCTTAGGCAACTTAGCACGTGTTGATTGCCTAGAGCTAGATGTCTCACTCTTATACATAAAAGCATGGTTAGAACCAGAGTGAGACTTCCTAGAATGAATTTTTCTAATTTTGTCGTCGGGATAACCAGCAGGGTACAAAATGTAACCCTTGTTATCCTGAGGCATGGGAGCCTTGCCCTTTACAAAATTAGACAATCTTTTAGGAGGGGCATTAAGTTTGACATTGTCTCCCCTTTGGAAGCCAATGTCATCCTTGATGCCAGGGCGTCTCCCACTAAAGAGCATACTTCTAGCAAATTTAAATTTTTCATTTTCTAAGTTATGCTCGGCAATTTTAGCATCTAATTTTGCTATATGATCATTTTGTTGTTTAATTAAAGCCATGTGATCATGAATAGCATCAATGTTAACATCTCTACATCTAGTACAAATGGATACATGCTCAACAATAGATGTAGAGGGTTTGCAAGATTTTAATTCAACAACCTTAGCATGCAACATGTCATTTTTAGTTCTAAGGTCGGAAATAGTAGCATTGCAAACATCAAAATCTTTAGTCTTAGCAATCAAATTTTCATTTTCTAATCTAAGACTAGCAAGAGAAATGTTCAATTCTTCAATCCTAGCAAGCAAATCATCATTATTATCTCTAGGGTTGGGAATTGAAACATTGCAAACATGAGATTCAACCTTAGCTATCAAATTAGCATTTTCATTTCTAAGGTTGTCTATTGTTTCATGGCAAGTGCTTAGCTCACTAGATAATTTTTGACATTTCTCAATTTCTAGAGCATAAGCATTTTTAACCTTAACATGCTTCTTATTTTCTTTAATAAGGAAGTCTTCTTGAGTGTCCAAAAGGTCATCCTTTTCATGAATAGCACTAATCAATTCATTAAGTTTCTCCTTTTGTTGCATGTTGAGGTTGGCAAAAAGGGTACGCAAATTATCTTCCTCATCACTAGCATTATCATCACTAGAAGACTCATATTTAGTGGAGGAGTTAGATTTAACCTTCTTTCGTTTGCCGTTCTTTGCCATGAGGCACTTGTGGCCGACGTTGGGGAAGAGAAGCCCTTTAGTGACGGCGATGTTAGCGGCGTCCTCGTCGTCGGAGGAGTCGCTTGAGCTTTCGTTGGAATCCCACTCCCGACAAACATGGGCATCGCCGCCCTTCTTCTTGTAGTACCTTTTCTTCTCCTTTCTTCTCCCCTTCTTGTCGTCGCCCCTGTCACTGTCACTTGATAATGGACATTTAGCTATAAAGTGACCGGGCTTACCACACTTGTAGCAAACCTTCTTGGAGCGGGACTTGTAGTCTTTCCCTCTCCTTTGCTTGAGGATTTGGCGGAAGCTCTTGATGACGAGCGCCATTTCCTCATTGTCGAGCTTGGAGGCGTCTATTGGTTGTCGACTTGGTGTAGACTCCTCCTTCTTTTCCTCCGTCGCCTTAAATGCGACGGGTTGAGCTTCGGACGTGGAGGGATCATCAAGCTCGTTGATCTTCCTCGAGCCTTCGATCATGCACTCAAAACTTACAAAGTGCCCGATTACTTCCTCGGGGGTCATTTTAGTATATCTAGGATTACCATGAATTAATTGGACTTGAGTAGGGTTAAGGAAAATAAGAGATCTTAGAATAACCTTAACCACTTCATGGTCATCCCACTTTACGCTCCCGAGGTTGCGCACTTGGTTCACCAAGGTCTTGAGCCGGTTGTACATGTGTTGTGGCTCCTCTCCTTTGCGAAGCCGGAACCGACCGAGCTCCCCCTCGATCGTTTCCCGCTTGGTGATCTTGGTGAGCTCGTCTCCCTCGTGCGCGGTTTTGAGCACATCCCAAACCTCCTTGGCGCTCTTCAACCCTTGCACTTTGTTATACTCCTCTCTACTTAAAGAGGCGAGGAGTATCGTTGTCGCTTGAGAGTTGAAGTGCACGATTTGGGCCACCTCATCCTCATCATAATCCTTATCCCCTATGGATGGTACCTGTGCACCAAACTCAACGACATCCCATATACTTTTGTGGAGTGAGGTTAGATGAAATCGCATTAAATCACTCCACCTAGCATAATCTTCACCATCAAAAGTTGGTGGTTTGCCTAATGGGACGGAAAGTAGAGGTGCATGTTTAGAAATGCGAGGATAGTGTAAGGGGATCTTACTAAACTTCTTACGCTCTTGGCGTTTAGAAGTTACGGAGGGCGCATCGGAGTCGGAGGTCGATGTTGATGAAGTGTCGGTCTCGTAGTAGACCACTTTCCTCATTCTCTTTTGCTTGTCTCCGCTTCGATGCGGCTTGTGGGAAGAAGATTTTTCCTTCTTCTCTTTGTGGTGAGAAGAAGATTTCTTCTCCTTCCCTTTGTTGGAGGAGCTCTTCTTCTTCTCCCTCCTCTTGGTGTGGGACTCTTCCGATGAAGTGCTCCCGTGGCTTGTAGTGGGCTTTTCGCCGGTCTCCATGTCCTTCTTGGTGTGATCTCCCGACATCACTTCGAGCGGTTAGGCTCTAATGAAGCACCGGGCTCCGATACCAATTGATAGTCGCCTAGAGGGGGGTGAATAGGGCGAAACTGAAATTTACAAATATAAACACAACTACAAGTCGGGTTAGCGTTAGAAATATAAACGAGTCCGCGAGAGAGGGCGCAAAACAAATCGCAAGCAAATAAAGAGTGTGACACGCGGATTTGTTTTACCGAGGTTCGGTTCTCGCAAACCTACTCCCCGTTGAGGAGGCCACAAAGGCCGGGTCTCTTTCAACCCTTCCCTCTCTCAAACGGTCCCTCGGACCGAGTGAGCTTCTCTTCTCAAATCAAAGCCGGGAACAAAACTTCCCCGCAAGGGCCACCACACAATTGGTGCCTCTTGCCTTGATTACAATTTGAGTGTTGATCACAAGAGCAAGTGAGAAAGAAAAGAAGCAATCCAAGCGCAAGAGCTCAAAAGAACACGGCAAATCTCTCTCGCTAATCACTAAAGCCTTTTGTGGAATTGGAGAGGATTTGATCTCTTTGGTGTGTCTAGAATTGAATGCCTAGCTCTTGTAAGTGGTTGAGAAGTGGAAAACTTGGATGCAATGAATGGTGGGGTGGTTGGGGTATTTATAGCCCCAACCACCAAAAGTGGCCGTTGGGAGGCTGCCTGTTCGATGGCGCACCGGACAGTCCGGTGCACACCGGACATGTCCGGTGCCCCCGCCACGTCATCACTGCCGTTGGATTCTGACCGTTGAAGCTTCTGACTTGTGGGCCCGCCTGGATGTCCGGTGCACACCGGACATCTACTGTTCCTTGTCCGGTGCGCCAGTATGGGCGCGCCTGCCTTCTGCGCGCGCAGAGAGCGCATTAAATGCGCTGCAGGTAGCCGTTGGCGCTGAATAGCCGTTGCTCCGGAGTTACATCGGACAGTCCGGTGCACACCGGACATGTCCGGTGAATTATAGTGGACTAGCCGTTGGAGATTCCCGAAGCTGGCGAGTTCCTGAGGCTGCTCCTCTTTGGCGCACCGGACACTGTCCGGTGGACACCGGACAGTCCGGTGAATTATAGCGCGAGTGCCTCTGGAAATTCCCGAAGGTGGCAAGTTTAAAGTTGGAGTCCTCTGGTGCACCGGACAGTCCGGTGCGCCAGACCAGAGGTGCCTTCGGTTGGCCCTTTGCTCCTTGGTTGAATCCAAAATTGGTCTTTTGATTGGCTTGTTGTGAACCTTTGACACCTGTATAACTTATACACTAGAGCAAACTAGTTAGTCTAAAGATTTGTGTTGGGCAATTCAACCACCAAAATTATATAGGAACTAGGTGTAAGCCTAATTCCCTTTCACTGCCACAAGGTGACATTCCTTGGGGTTGGATTGATATCTAGCACACATGCACTGAAAGTTGCCTAGAGGGGGGTGAATAGGCAAGTGGAAACTTTTTCAACAAAAACTAGAAATGAACTGGGTAAAACCGGTTCAACCGGTTTGCACGAGCTCAACTAAAGAATGAGATATAAAACTGAATTGATCTCGAAATCCACCCAGTTAACTTTGGAAATGAGATGTTTTAGTTGATCCACAGGGTTCAAAGTAGTAGATCTGAGAAGGGCACTTCTCAAAATCCACACACCAAAAAGATATAAACAAATCTTCCACGGAATGATGAGAGAACGACGAACACAAACAAACACAATGAGCAAGAACACAAGAGACACAAGATTTATCCCGAGGTTCGGTCACACTACCAAGGTGACCTACTTCCTCGTTGAGGCGCCCACAAAGAGTCGGGTCTCTTTCAACCCTAATCCTCCCTTTGCCGACCACAAAGGTCAAGCCCACACACTAATCTTTGCTCAAACGAGCGAGTAATACAAACTTTCTTGTGGTCTTCCACAAGATTTGGAGACTCACAAGCGACACCTAGTCATCTAGGAGCTAGAAGCTCCAAGAGTAATGAATCCACAAAGAACTCGATGTAGTACCAAAGCTCGAATGAAGAAGAGCAAGAGAGATTTGGAGATGAAGCACAAAAACTGCAGCTCTCAAACTCACTCAAAGATTTCTCTCCAAAGATTTGAAATGGGAGAGGCAAGAGGTGTGTGAGAGAGAGTGGGAGGTGTTTCTCAGGTTAGAAGCTGCAATGTACTCGGCTTCTGTTGTAGAATCAGTCACAGTCTCCTGTTTGGAACTCTTCCAACTAACAGCACCACCATTTATTGTGAACACAAAACCTGATTGCGATTTTAACTCGTCTGGGTCAGTTTGGAAGCTAGCATCGGTGTAACCAGTTACAACGAGCTCCTCCTTACCCCCATATACCAGGAACATATCTTTAGTCCTTCTTAAGTACTTAAGAATGCCTTTTACCGCTGTCCAGTGATCCTCACCTGGATCAGCCTGGTATCTACTCGTAGCACTTATAGCGTATGAAACATCTGGGCGTGTACTTATCATGGCATACATGATTGATCCAATCGCTGAGGCGTATGGTACCTTACTCATGCGCTCCCGCTCATTAGCCGTCGCAGGACATTGCATCTGGCTAAGGTGTTTACCATGTGACATAGGTATGAAACCTTTCTTGGACTGTTCCATGTTGAACCGTTTCAAAACCTTGTCAATGTACGTATCTTGACTTAATCCTATAAGCCTCTTTGACCTATCTCTATAGATCCTTATGCCCAAAATATATGCTGCTTCACCTAAGTCCTTCATAGAAAAACTCTTTTTCAGTGAAGCCTTGACGGACTCCAGCATAGGAATGTCATTCCCAATCAATAATATGTCATCCACATACAAGATCATAAATACAACAGTGCTCCCACTTTCCTTCTTGTAAACACAAGCTTCTTCTTCATTCTGATGAAAACCAAGCCCTTTGATCACTTCATCAAAACGAATGTTCCAACTCCGAGATGCTTGCTTCAACCCATAAATGGATTTCTGAAGTTTGCATATCTTTCCAGCATTGATCGGATCGACAAAACCCTCGGGCTGTATCATATACACGTCCTCATCTAGGTTTCCATTAAGGAAAGCTGTTTTGACATCCATCTGCCAAATCTCATAATCGAAATATGCGGCAATAGCTAGAATGATCCGAATAGATTTAAGCATCGCTACTGGCGAGAATGTCTCGTCATAGTCAACTCCTTGAACTTGTCGAAAACCCTTTGCAACAAGTCGAGCCTTATAGATGTGAACATTTCCATCCATGTCTTTCTTCTTCTTATAGATCCATTTGCATTCTATAGGTCTAACACCATCAGGCGGGTCAACCAAGTTCCAAACTTGATTTTCTCCCATGGAATCTATCTCGGATCTCATGGCGACATGCCATTTCTCGGAATCTGGGTCCATCATCGCTTCTGAATATGTTGCAGGTTCGTCGTTGTCTAACAACAACACTTCCCCATTTCCCAACAATAACACTTCTCCTCGTGCCTCGCGAAGCCTTGCTGACCTTCGTGGTTGTGGTGGTGATTCTCTTGCCATAGACGTCTCAACTTGTTCTGCTACATTAGCATCACTTGTTGAATCTTGTCCCACTGGCTCATCCTGAACTTCTTCAAGATACACCTTTTGTTTACTTTTCTCTCTTTTGAGAAACTCTTTCTCTAAGAACACACCGTTCCGGGCGACAAACACTTTGCCCTCTGACCGGTGGTAAAAGTAATATCCTAAAGTTTCCTTTGGATATCCCACGAACATGCACTTGTCCGATTTTGGAGTGAGTTTATCCGACTGTAGTCGCTTGACGTAAACCTCACAACCCCAAATCTTTAGAAAAGACAAACTGGGAGTCTTCCCAGTCCACATCTCATATGGTGTCTTATTTACGGACTTAGACGGTACCCTATTTAGTGTGAAAGCTGCTGTTTCTAGAGCGTATCCCCAAAACGACAAAGGTAGGTCCGACTGGCTCATCATTGATCGAACCATATCCAATAAAGTCCGATTACGTCGCTCAGACACGCCATTCCTCTGAGGCGTTCCAGGCGGCGTAAGCTGTGGAACAATTCCACAACTCTTTAGATGATTGCTAAACTCATGACTCAAATATTCACCACCACGATCTGATCGCAGTGCTTTAATTTTCTTGCCACGCTGATTTTCTACTTCATTATGAAACTCTTTGAACTTTTCTAAGGATTCAGACTTGTGTTTCATTAAGTAGACATACCCATATCTACTAAAATCATCAGTGAAGGTTATGAAGTATTGGAATCCTCCCCTAGCTGTCGTACTCATTGGTCCGCACACATCAGTATGTATGAGTTCCAATAAATCTAACGTCCTCTCCGGTAAACCCGTGAAGGGCGCCTTGGTCATCTTACCAAGTAAGCAAGCTTCACATGTCTCGTATGATTCAAAATCAAACGAAGTTAAAAGCCCATCAGAATGAAGCTTCTTCATGCGATTCTCACTTATATGACCCAAACGACAGTGCCACATGTAGGTAGGACTTAAATCATTAGGCCGAGGCCTTTTAGCACTAATATTACAGATAGGTGCATCATCAAGATTTAAAATGAATAACCCATTCATAATGGATGCAAAAGCCACAAACATGCCATTCTTAGAGATCACACAACCATTGTTTTCACTCGCAAATGAATAACCATCCTTCATCAAACATGAAGGAGACATAATGTTTCGACTCATACTAGGAACTAGATAACAATTATTTAACTCCAAAATAAATCCTGATGGGAGGTGGAGTTGCATCGTCCCGACGGTCAACGCAGCAACTCTTGCATTATTGCCTACCCGGAAATCAACTTCTCCTCTTTTCACGCTTCTACTTCTTATCATTCCCTGCATCGAATTGCAAATATGGGCAACCGATCCGGTATCAAATACCCAAGAATTAATATAAGAATCAGTAAGAAAAATTTCTGTAATGTGAATAGCAAGTGTACCTGCTGCGGCTGTACCCTTACCGCCGCGATCCTTAATAGAGGCCAAGTACTGCTTGCAATTCCTTTTCCAGTGACCAAGTTCTTTGCAATAAAAGCACTCTGCATCTGCAGCTGGTCCAGCCTTGGGCTTTTGATTTGGCTTGGATACTGTATCCTTTGCCTTGCCCTTCTTCTTTTGAGATTTACCCTTCTTCTTAAAGTTGGGTTTGTTTTGGACCACCATCACATGGCCGCTGCTGCCAGCGCTTTTCTTTATGTCCCCCTCTGCTGTTTTCAGCATGCCACATAGTTCATTGAGGCCCCTCTCCGCCCCATGCATATGGTAGTTCGTGATGAAGTTTCCATAGCTGGGCGGAAGAGATGCCAAAATGAAGTCAGTGGCCAACTCTTGGCTTATTGGGAAGCCTAGCTTCTCCAACCTCTGACTGTAACCAACCATTTTGATTACGTGTGGCCCAACTGCTGCGCCTTCTGCTAGCTTGCATTCCAGAAAGGCTTTGGACACATTGAACCTTTCAGTCCTAGCCTTAGTCTGGAACATATCCTTGAGCGCCACGATCATATCGTGTACCTCATGGTTTGTCTCAAACTGCATCTGCAGCTCAGGCTCCATGCAAGCAAGCATTAGGCAACTCACTTCAAGATTAGTATCCATTGCTTTCTTGTAAGCGGTTTTAGCTGCAGCAGTTGCATTTTCACCAGGATCCTCTGGTAGTGGGGTGTCTAGAACGTCTTCCTTTTTTTCAGCCCTGAGAACAATTCTCAGGTTACGGATCCAATCCGTATAGTTTGTTCCATTTAACTTATCCTTTTCAAGAATTGATCGCAAAGTAAATGTTGGTGTGCTAGGTGCCATTTATCTACAACAAAATAATGCAAAATACTAAGACAAAAATATCCATGACAGAGTAAATCATATTAAACATTTAATAGTCTACTCCCACTAAAATCAATATCCCTCGATTGATACTTAGTGATTCAGAACCCACAACTAACAAGTCTACTAGTGAGCTTTAGCATCACCGCTAGAAGACAAGGTAGATCGGTAAGCAACTCCTTGCTAATCATATCATATATATGACTCCTGTTGTTGGGTGACATCTCTATGTCTCGGCTCCCAACCTTATGCCTCAAAGTCCTTAACCATTAAGCTGACTTTGTTTAAGTTAACCAACCCTTTCTGCAGTTCGTATCCGATACAAACCTATCTAGTCAAGGAAAACTGGTGGCACCCTAATTTCATAGACCCACCACCAATTGTACAAGACTTATGATAGTGCAAGGTTTGGAGAGGCATTAAAGCTTAAACATTTATGAGGGATCGTCCTACTTATAACATCGCACGCAAGGAATTATATGCAATATAAACAAGTAGAACAATAAGAATGGCATTCACACAACAGTTGTGATTCGGTATGGCTTGCTTTCACATGGTGATCCCCATCTCCAATAATCTGTCCATCACGATGATCTCCATCTCCATGATATAGGTATGCCATCCTCCAGGTGATGAGTCCTTCAAGATCTATCTAACGTATGCTGGTAAACAAATTACATATACGCTTTGGATCATCACATGTTGACACGCATGTCATTACATTAAATTTGGACAATACATGTGGCTCCAGCTGTATTGCCCTGGTCACGACACGCAGGTCATGAATAATTTATTAACATGCATCATATACACAATAGTCATACCGATCACAAGATGTCCTGCAAAAACAGGTTAGACAAACACGTTTCTATACGTTCGCCACTTCAGTAGATAGCCACGGCGGTCCCATGCATCGTATGTATGGAAATTCCACTGGAAATCTCATGCGGTTGATCAAATCAACCCAAATCCGAGACTTTCGACCCGAAGAAGATTACACTCATGACGTCGATCTGTTACGTCAATCTGCTGGTTGTGTGCGCAGTTAGCCCCGATGGTGATTCCAGCCGGTAGGGGCAAGTCGCGCATACAACAGAGAAGGACGAACTGATCTCTCTAGTCATATCCGATGTAATCTACTTCAACCCTTTATTACCAATTGATCTAATCAAACCGTGCATCAAGTAGATCCATCTCATGAACCTAGATCCAGACCTAAAACTACGCAGAACCTGCCTCTGATACCACTGTAGGATTACGGGGAGGCTACACTAGCGCAAAACAAAATTTTCAACCCCATAATACCAAGAACTACTGCGGTTATAGGTCATGGAATTACCACTAGACGCGCAGAGCAGCGGAAGACGTCTCGATGTAGACAAACGCGTCGAGCAGTGCCGTGCAGTTGCCGGCGTCCTTCACGTCCTCGCACGGTTCGTCCAAGTGCTCCAGATGCAGCACCTCCGAGGTATCCACACGTACAGGGAGGAAGCGCCGCGTACCGAACTGCTAGGTTCGCGACGGCGGCTTGGCGAGGGCGAGAGGTGAGCGGCGGCTGCTGGTTTGCAGGTGGCGAATTAGGTTATATCTTAACCGCGCCCCCGCCCCTCATTATATAGGCGTTATGGTGGGCTTCTGACGCCGAGGCCCATCATTAACCCTAAAGCCCAGTCTAATTTCGGATCTAATCCGAATTAGGCTTCCTTCCCCTTAAGTGTGTGACCCTATAGGTTCACGTACAAATAGACATAGCCCGAGTACTCTTACTTGGCCCAATAATTGACAGCGGCCTCTAGCAAGACATGTCAACTCCTATGTGTACGTAAAGATCATATCAGACGAACCATTGCGACATTACGTACATGTTGTTCCCTTTGTCTCACGATATTTGGTCTGGCTCTAAGCTGACCTCTCTTTCTCGATACTGTGAATTGGAATCCTTTCAATGGTTAACTCTTAACCCTAGCACGGCCATGCATTTCTTGATCCAATCACTCGAGGGGCCCAGAGATATCTCTCTCACAAAGAGAGGGACAAATTCCATCTTGACTGACCATGCCTCACAGCATGCTTCCTGACAAACCCAAAACTACCTTTATAACTACCCAGTTACGAGATAGCGTTTGATAGTCCCTAAGTAAGTCAATTCACATCTTGAGAACATGCGACAATCTCAGGTCTAAGGATACAGTATTCATGTTGCAAGAAGAGAACTATATTACAATATCTCACATTGGGTCGGTCCAGCCTCATGTCATACACGCGCCCACATTATTAGTTTAACATCTCCATGTTCATGACTTGTGAAATGTAGTCATCAACTAATACATGTGCTAGTCATCGACTCTGACTAGGGACATCATTTAGAATAACCATATAAGTAAAGAATCTCACAAACAATTCACATAATTGCTAATCAATACAAGGTGCCTTCCATGGATATTCAATTAAGCAATATATATATATATATCATGGATACAAAGAAATATGCTCATCTCTATGATTATCTCTAGGGCATATTTCTAACAGTCCGTATATTCAAACCAATATAGAGACCATATTATATCCATTTGCATTGTCTCACTGGTTATATAACCTTGTGTTGAACATTTGTTCACTGATCATTATACACTATTCAAGTATGTTCATCATACTGAATTTCCTGTTCAACACTTAGCAAACTTGTTAGTCCTTTAAATGTGTTGTCATCCAAATCACAAAAACTCACAAAAGGGATGAATGCACTTTCAATCTCCCCCTTTTTGGTGATTGATGACAACACATTTAAAGCTTACATAAGATTTGATAAATAAGATTTTGAATCCTATGATATAGTTTCCTCCCCCTAAATATGTGCATTTCAGAAAATACCAATTTTGTACTCAAATGCCAAAAGCACATATTTGGGTCAAAGAGAGAAGACAACTTATATCATACTATCCATAGGGTGCTTTGTGTCATAAATGTCATAAATAAACGTGATGCTCATGGCATATTATGCACTCATCAATTTCCTTCATCTTATGTTTTACTTATGATTCAACCTCTTTTGTCAATTATTTCTCCCCCTTTTCAAAAGTCTTCTTACACTTAGTTACATAAGACTAAAGGTAAGCTTTAATGCACAATTTCTCCCCCTTTGTCATAAGTCTCCAAAAAGGATACAGAGGATATAAAGGGAAGAAATTTTGATTAATCAAGATTTGAACACACTACCATGAAAAGGGTCCTTATATGGCACAAAGGTAATGGAGAAGTGTCATAAGTGATGTACCTTTGCGTTTTTACCTTTTCAAAGGGGTGTTCCACACTTGTGTTGTATTTAGAGTTCATTTTGCAATCTCTTGTTGGCATAATTATGACATAGGTCCAAAATATCAAATGAATATTGTCATACTAATTGAAAGATAAATCTTGATACCTGGAGTCTAGATGTCACCTAGCATTTTCTTATCATAACAAGAGGCAGCATGAAAATTGCACAAGTATGGATTATACAACTAGTGATCATGTACGAAAAGTACCAATTGAAAAACACCAATTGATACAATTTGATAGATAAACAGATCACTAATTGCATATTACACTAAGTTTTCCTCAAGATTTATTGCACTCATATATATGAATTCAATTGATATCAGTTGAGAGTACTTATTTGCAATTTAAAGTACCATTAGCATAAAAGGAGTATCAACTGAACATAATCATGCAACATAAGGAACATGTGCACTATTCAATCAATTAAGTGCTAGACAGGAGAATTTATAAGCTATGCTACTTTAGACATTTGGAATCCAAAAGGATGTGATACATATTTACCAATTTTGGATGACGTTGGAGTAGCATATACAAGAGAAACTCATTCTCTTATGAAATGTATAGAAGATACATTTATTGGAGCAAAGAACCTTTGATACCCATCAAAATTCGCAGTGGAAGCGATTGTCTTTGCCCGAAAATTCCTTTCTAATTTGAGACTACACACATAATAGACTTGAAAATGAAGTTAGTCTCAAAGATTCAAATTATAGACCATTCCCCCTAAATGTATGCATACAAGTGATGAATACTTGTTTAGCTTATGCACTTGGACTTGTGAGGCCAGGGGATTAAGTTCTACAATTTGAACCTTGGTACAAATAAAGTATGAAAATATGAAATTGTACCAATTGAAGGAATTACTCATAATCAAAAGATATACTGATAGACATGATATGCAATATTTTAAGCCAAGATTCAAGTGCAACCTTATGATGTGACTTTATATATTTCATATACATGCATACACTAACTTGTAAGAGCCTAGATACACAAATGTAATACAATAGTTCATGGAGTGACACACCTTTGTTCCATGCCATATGGTCTTCATTATAATCATGAATTTCTATCTTAGCTTTTGATAGGCTTGACATTTCAAAGAGAAACTTATCCTCTTTAAACGATCAAGAGAAACTCATTCTCTTCAAAGAACTACACAAATTCACTAAAAGAAAATGTTAGTCTTTAAGGACACAAGATATAGAATGAGCTCCCCCTAAATGTATGCATCAAGTACTCGAATTACTTGTAACATGCACTTGATTCAATTAAGATTCTTAGAGGAGTTCATCATATATCTTGGTCAAGGCATAATATATTTGAAACAATTGAATTTATGCTAGAGAACACATATCGTTCCCCAATAGAACTAATCCATGGGGTGACATGTGGTAAATATTTGATCATTTCCTTGGAACCAGTCATCCTCATTTGATGTTCTCCAAGGTGTGAGACTACAAAACATGAACTTGAAGAAATCATTAGCCTCACAAGATATAGGCTAAACTCTTCCTCAATTTGTGCATGCAAGAGTACACAAAGTACACTTATGCACATCAACAATACGAGGTTAAAGGTGAAGTTTGCGCTATATCTTGGTTTAACATAACATGCTTTACATAGATGATGAAAATCAAACCAATTGAAAGTTTAAGAACTAAAAGTATATCAATTGAAATCCTAAAGGGTAAAACATGCTAATATGAACCTCAAACCTCATAATGAAGGATATCACATAAATATGTCACTACATCTTCATTATTTGGTTGATAAAAAGTGTAACTCCCTTCTTGAATGATTGTGCTTTCTTTTCTTTTATGATTTCATCCAACCAAGTGATCTTGAACTTTATTCATCTTTGCTTGGTTCGATCATACTTGATATGATATCAATTGAAACTCAATGATTGAAACAACCAAGACTCTTATATTTGTAGATTTTGAATTCATCTTCAAAGAACTTGGGAGAACCTTGTTGAAACACTTAGAAAAGAGAGCATTAGAAACACAAGAGCGGGTTTCACAAATGATGATCCTTATATGTGGATGGCAAATGAATCATCATTATTGAAACCCAAAAGGATAGACTAAATTCCTTTAAATTAGTGCACACATATAGTTGATGTCAAAGTTATATGCACTATTGAACATTTTATATTGCAATGAATTTAACCTATACTATGGTACATCCCACTAAGGATAGAATATTAAAACGACTGAAGGAGAGGACGTTTTTATACCTTAGCCTCTTATCAACTTCATCTTACTTTAGTTGAATAATATCCTTTAAGCTTGTGATTTATCTAATTTAAAACAAGCACCATCTCTTAACATAGATTTTCTATGGATAAACTCAACACAAGAGATGTCATTAGTAGCACAAGCACTAGTTTCTTATTTAGCAACCCTTTATATGTGAAAGACAAACGAGTTGCTAAAATAGAGAAACCTCATAATATGGACTAAATTTCCCTTGAGCCCTCATGCACAATATATTTTGAATGACATGGATAATATGCATGGTTTTTCAATGAAGTTTAAAGGGCTGACTTAATCCATATTATGGTGAGTGTCTAATATAGAAGAATCAAATCCAAATTAACTAGATAGAGAATACGTCACATAATTTTGGATTGTTGACCATATGATAAGATTCATTTTTCTTCCAATTAGACTTTTACTTCATAATCAACAATTGGTGTATACCCTCAAGTGCTCCATCTTCCTTAGTGGCTACACAAGTCATAAGAGCATCTCCAACAATGCCTTAAACTAGTGCCTCAAATTGAAATATAGGGCTCTACACAGGAAAAATCACTCCAACAGTGCCTTAATTCAACAAATTTTGTCAAAAAACTATAGGGCACCCTCTCAAGTGCCTCAAATATACTACACCGTAGTGGGCTGCCCTATAATCTAGATTTGGGGCTTTACTGTTGGAGCGGGGTGTTTTGTTGGTGCCCTAAATTCTATAAAATTTACTTATTTTTAAATTATAAGGCATTTTTACAGGTCACGTTGTTGGAGATGCTCTAAAGGAGGTAAGAATTGAAAATAATATGCACTTGAGATTCAATTGTTACCACCCTTGCTACTATCTCCAAATATGATTTATACATCCATTATCGAGCACCCAACTTGATTCATTTAAGGAGTGATCCTACTAAACAAGTTTAAGCTTCGTATTTTGGTACCCAATTTGAATTGGGTCCTTTGAGATTAGTAGTAAGAGCCTTGGGTACCCACACATTCCTTATTGTGGCCTTTCTCTTTGTGTAGGCATCCACATATACTTCTCTGCTCTGTTTCTAACACTTACAAATACATTAGTATACAAAAACCAATTACTAAGTCTAGAAACATACCTTGTTATATGATTTGCACTTCTTGCTTGTTTGGCACATAGTAACTCACTTACTATGTGTTGGACACTTAATCACCAAAACATTATAGAAATGACTCAATGACACATTTCCCTTTCAGCGTTCATTAGGGATCAATGGTTCATATCTTACATAGTCCGAATGGTATCTCTTTCTAATCCTAATCATTTACTCCTCACCCAACGGCTATCAGCCTTTCTTCTCCCATTAACCCGAGCCGCAGCGGCGCACAGAGTCCCGTGGTGGCGCGGCCCACCAGTGATGCCATCACACCACCCAGAGCCCCCAATCATCAATTCCGTAAAGCTGGGCTACGCATAGGACAAGGCGAACATCTGGGAGGAGTTGTTACCGGAGTTCGGAGCGTGTAGATTCCCAGCCACAGTGGTGAGCGGCTCTGCGACGGAGTCCATTGCTCCGGCGAGGAATTCGTTTACCACCCTGGACCGCTTCACCCGCCAAAGCCTAGGGTGTCATCAATGCGGTCGTCTGGAGTCCAGGGCATACTTTGAGGGCCCGATTGTTGGAGCGATGGAGTTCTCCCGCGGCGGCGCTCTACTCTCTCTCTCTCTCTCTCTCTCTCTCTCTCTCTCTCTCTCTCTCTCTCTCTCTCTCTCTCTCTCTCTCTCTCTCTCTCTCTCTCATCTCCCCCGTGCTGGTGATTTGATCTCCCGGTTCCCCGAGATGGTGTCTGGTCTTATACTGTCAAAGGGACAGAGTCCGAGCCCACGGCGAGTTTTTGTCCGAAGATCCCGCGAGTTTGGTTTGGTTCTGTTACGGTGAATTCGATCGAGGGCAATGTGCGGAGTCCATACATGGCACGCGCGAGCTAACGGGGAAGAACCTGCCTTGTAGGGCCCACTTGTCACTGGCACAATTACCATACACGCGCGGCATGGGTCGATGGCCAGTGGGGCCCATGTGTGAGCGCGGTTTGTGAGCTGGGCGAGCAGATGCAGAAAATGGGGATGAGCTGTGTGCATGTTGGGCCAGTGCGACAGATTTGTCCTAGGTGAGGTTTCCTGTCTTCTTTCTTTTTTTCTGCTTTCTTATTCCAAATTTCAATTTCCAAATTCAAACCTAGTTTTGAATTCAAATCTAAACTAAATGCACAATGCGAAAAAACCAGCATGGATGCAAGTATATCTTGATTATTTATTTATTGACCATTATATACCTTTCATTAAATGCCCCAATACATATAACCAAGATAACTCCACATATTATTCTTTTTAGGAAAATATTATTTTTGAAGGTGTGATCATTTACAAGTGGACTCTAAAATGAATATTTGTTTCTTACTTATTTTGAGGGAGTGTGATATATATATTTTACTTTAGTAGTTACTTGGACACTTTAATTGTATATTTTTGGGAGGGTATTCCACTTCAAACTCTTTTGAAGAATTTTAACAAATGCCACCAATAAAATTTTGAGGTGTTACACTTGACGGTGTCGATGGAAGGATGTGGATAAGGGGGCAACGATTGGATTTCTCATGGCAATGGAGTCAGGGGCAGGGGCATGACGGGGGCACGTTGGAGGTGAGGGCAGGGGTGACATCCACACCTGAGATCCACGGCGGGGCAAGCACGATGGTGTGTGGGCTGGGAACCTGGCTCGTGTGGGAGGGGGAAAGGCGGGGGCACCACGGACGCGACGTGCAGCGACATCTACGAGTGTTCTATTTTTCATGTCCTTGGTTATCCTTTGGTAATTGGCTACTATGATTAGTATTATGTTTGAGAGCACCTAGAAGGGGGGGTGAATAGGTGATCCTGTGAAACTTAAACTTATAGCCACAAAAACTTGTTAAGTGTTAGCACAATAATTGCCAAGTGACTATAAAGGAGTCTCAACAACGCAATACCACAAGAGATCAATCACAGAGATGACACAGTGGATTATCCCGTGGTTCGGCCAAGACCAACGCTTGCCTACTCCACGTTGTGGCGTCCCAACGGACGAGGGTTGCAATCAACCCCTCTCAAGCGGTCCAAAGACCCACTTGAATACCACGGTGTTTTGCTTGCTTTTTCTCAATCCCGTTCGCGAGGAATCTCCACAACTTGGAGCCTCTCGCCCTTACAATTGAAGTTCACAAAGAAACACAGAGCAAGGGGGGAATGAGCAACGCACACAAGACTTCAAAAGATCAGAGCAACAACACGCACACAAGTAGCAACAAGAGCTCGCAACACAACTCAAAGAGTTCACAACTCCACAAGAGCTCTATATGCTATCACAATGAAACGAATGCGCGAGATCGATGTCTTGATGCTTAGGAATGTTGTAGGAATGTTTGGTGTACTCCTCCATGCGCCTAGGGGTCCCTTTTATAGCCCCAAGGCAGCTAGGAGCCGTTGAGAACAAATCTGGAAGGCCATCCTTGCCTTCTATCGTCGGGTGCACCGGACAGTCCGGTGCACACCGGACACTGTCCGGTGCCCGATTTCTTTCCTTAAACGGCGCAGCTGACCGTTGGTCGCCAGAGAGCCGTTGGCGCACCGGACATGTCCGGTGCACACCGGACAGTCCGGTGCCCCCTTCCGACCGTTGGCCCGGCCACGTGTCGCGCGCAGATTCCGCTGCCGACCGTTGGCTTCGGCCGACCGTTGGCTCACCGGACAGTCCGGTGCACACCGGACAGTCCGGTGAATTATAGTCGTACGTCGCCGGTTATTTCCCGAGAGCGGCTACTTCACGCCGAGTCAGCCTGGCGCACCGGACACTGTCCGGTGCACCACCGGACAGTCCGGTGCTCCAGACCGAGCTGAGACTTGGCTGTACACAGCCAAGCTTTTTGCACCTCTTTTCTTTTCTTCTTCCTTCTGTTTCTAGCACTTAGACAAGTATATTAGTACTCAAAACCAATGTACTAAGGCTTAGAAACATACCTTTACTCATGATTTGCACTTTGTTCATCCATGGGCATTAGTTCACATTTAAGCACTTGTGTTGACACTCAATCACCAAAATACTTAGAAATGGCCCAAGGGCACATTTCCCTTTCAATCTCCCCCTTTTTGGTGATTTATGCCAACACAACATAAAGCAACTAGAACAAGTGCAATATCACTTCAAATAAAAATAAATTTGAGTTTTATTCAATTTTGGCATATATGGATCATTCTTTGCCACCACTTGGTTTGTATTTGCAAATCAAACTCAGATCTCTATCTCTAAGTTAAACACACATGTTGAAGCATAAAGAGAGTCATTCCAAAAGAGATTGATCAAAGATTTCAAAAACTCCCCCTTTTTCCCATAATCACTACTTCTCCCCACAAGAAGCCAACTTTTGACAAAAGAGACAATGCTAGAGTTTTGACAAACCAGAAGCTCTATTTCACTATTTTTCAAAATTTCTCAAGTGGTAGCTGATCCATTTATTGCTTTGGCCTTTATTTTCTCCCCCTTTGGCATCAAGCACCAAAACGGGATCAACTTTGGCCCTTTAACCCCATTGCCTCACCAAAATCTTCAATAAGAATACAAAGGCAATAAGAGTTCATGAGATGGACTTGGAATAAGTTACCCTCTCATCGGAGTGCAGTGGAAGTCTTGCATGGTCCAAGTCCACCTTTTCCCTTTCAATTCTCCTTTGAGACTAAATCAAGCAAACTCAAGCATATAGTTAGTCTCAAAGGGTCAAGTTGTAACACATCTCCCCCTAAACATGTGCATCACTTTGCAACGGACTTGTGAGGTCCAGGGAGTGTTTGTACAACTTGAGCACCACAATAAGCAACAAAATGCAGAATGAACATGATCAAAGGCATAAACACATGTATGCTACAATTCAATCCAAGTTCCGCGAATCTAAGACATTTAGCTCACTACGCAGCCTGCAAAAGGTCTTCTCATCTAGAGGCTTGGTAAAGATATCGGCTAGCTGGTTCTCGGTGCTAACATGAAACACTTCGATATCCCCCTTTTGCTGGTGGTCTCTCAAAAAGTGATGCCGGATGTCTATGTGCTTTGTGCGGTTGTGCTCAACAGGATTTTCCGCCATGCGGATAGCACTCTCATTATCACATAGGAGTGGGACTTTGCTCAGATTGTAGCCAAAGTCCCTGAGGGTTTGCCTCATCCAAAGTAGTTGCGCGCAACACTGTCCTGCTGCAACATACTCGGCCTCAGCGGTGGATAGGGCAACAGAGGTTTGTTTCTTAGAGTTCCATGACACAAGGGACCTTCCTAAGAATTGGCACGTCCCCGATGTACTCTTTCTATCGACCTTACATCCAGCATAGTCAGAGTCTGTGTATCCAACCAAGTCAAAGGTAGACCCCTTTGGATACCAGAGCCCGAAGCAAGGCGTAGCAACCAAATATCTAAGAATTCGCTTCACCGCCACTAAGTGACACTCCTTAGGATCGGATTGAAATCTAGCACACATGCATACGTTAAGCATAATATCCGGTCTACTAGCACATAAATAAAGTAAAGACCCTATCATTGACCGGTATGCTTTTCGATCAACTGACTTACCTCCTTTGTTGAGGTCGGTGTGTCCGTCGGTCCCCATCGGAGTCTTTGCGG
Source organism: Zea mays (assembly GCF_902167145.1). Lineage (NCBI taxonomy): Eukaryota > Viridiplantae > Streptophyta > Magnoliopsida > Poales > Poaceae > Zea > Zea mays. The sequence continues at coordinate 233,839,580 of NC_050096.1, read as the reverse complement.
GCTTGGCGTCCTTCATCCCAAACCGCTTCAGCAAGTCTTGCGTGTACTTGGTTTGAGAGATGAAGGTGCCATCCTTGAGTTGCTTCACTTGGAACCTAAGGAAGTAGTTCAACTCGCCCATCATTGACATCTCGAATTTCTGCGTCATCACCCTGCTAAACTCTTCACAAGACTTTTTATTAGTGGAACCAAATATTATGTCATCGACATAAATTTGGCACACAAACAAATCACCATCACATGTCTTAGTGAAAAGAGTTGGATCGGCTTTCCCAACCTTGAAAGCATTAGTAATTAAGAAATCTCTAAGGCCTTGTTCCTTGTCACCACTCCGTGCTCGTCTTGTTTGTTGCGGAACACCCACTTGGTTCCCACAACATTTTGCTTGGGACGAGGCACCAGCGTCCAAACTTCATTACGCTTGAAGTTGTTAAGTTCCTCCTGCATGGCCAACACCCAATCCAGATCTAGCAAGGCCTCCTCTACCCTGAAAGGCTCAATAGAAGAGACAAAGGAGTAATGTTCACAAAAATTAACTAATCGAGACCGAGTAGTTACTCCCTTGCTAATGTCGCCCAGAATTTGGTCGACGGGATGATCCCTTTGAATCATCGCTCGAACTTGGGTTGGAGGTGCCGGTTGCGCTTCTTCCTCCATCACATGATCATCTTGTGCTCCCCCTTGATCACACGCCTCCTGTTGATGAACCTGTTCATCGTCTTGAGTTGGGGGATGCACCATAGTTGAGGAAGAAGGTTGATCTCGTTCATCTTGTTCCTGTGGCCGAACGTCTCCAATCGCCATGGTTCGTATCGCGGCCGTTGGAACATCTTCTTTATCTACATCATCACAATCAACAACTTGCTCTCGGTTAGCAGCTCATACGAAGTCTTCTTGAGGAGGCGGTGAAGGTAGACCCTGTTGATGGCATGGCAAGCCGTGTTCACGGCTTCCGACTAAAAACGCTCGGGGGTCTTGAATTCTCCAAGCATCGTCCTTGCCATATCGATTAGCGTCCTGTTCTTCCTCTCTACCACACCATTTTGCTGTGGTGTGTAGGGAGCGGAGAACTCGTGCTTGATCCCTTCCTCCTCAAGGAACTCCTCCACTTGAAGGTTCTTGAACTCGGACCCGTTGTCGCTCCTTATCTTCTTCACCTTGAGCTCAAACTCATTTTGAGCTCTCCTAAGGAAGCGCTTGAGGGTCCCTTGGGTTTCAGACTTATCCTGCAAAAAGAACACCCAAGTGAAGCGGGAAAAGTCATCAACAATAACTAGACCGTACTTACTTCCTCCTATACTCAGATAGGCGACGGGTCCGAAAAGATCCATATGCAGCAGCTCCAGGGGTCTTGAAGTGGTCATCACATTCTTGCTGTGATGCGCTCCTCCCACTTGTTTACCTTGCCTTGATTCCCATCACCGAATATAATTGAATCTTGGGAATCCTTATTCTTGACGTAGGAGGTGAACATCTTCTTCTCCCCCGTCATATGGTTTGTGCATCCGCTATCAATAATCCAGCTTGAACCCCCGGATGCATAAACCTGCAAGGCAAATTTAGGCTTGGGACTTAGGTACCCAACTCTTGTTGGGTCCTATAAGGTTAGTCACAATTTCCTTAGGGACCCAAATGCAAGTTTTATCACCCTTGCATTTTGCCCCTAACTTCCTAGCAATTACCTTTCTATCCTTTCTACAAATTGCAAAGGAAGCATTCAAAGCATGATATATTGTAGAAGGCTCATTAACTTTCCTAGGAGTATTAACAACATTTCTCCTAGGCATATTATGAACAACATCCCTTCTACCAACATTTCTATCATGCACATATGAAGAACTAGAAGCAAACATAGCATGAGAAAAATCATCGTACGCATTATAACTCCTATAAGCATTTCTAGTTTGTCTCCTATCATGATACAAAAAGGCATGGTTCTTTTTAGCACTAGTAGCCATAGGGGCCTTCCCTTTCTCCTTAGCGGGAATGGGAGCCTTATGGCTTGTTAAGTTCTTGGCTTCCCTCTTGAAGCCAAGTCCATCCTTAATTGAGGGGTGTCTACCGACCGTGTAGGCATCCCTTGCAAATTTTAGTTTATCAAATTCATTCTTGCTAGTCTTAAGTTGGGCATTAAGACTAGCCAATTCCTCAGTTAATTTGGAAATTGAAACTAAATGATCACTACAAGCATCAACATCGAAATCTTTACACCTAGTGCAAATCTCAACATGTTCTACACAAGAATTAGATTTACTAGCTACTTCTAGTTTAGCATTTAAGTCATCATTAACACTCTTTAAAGTAGCAATGGTTTCATGACAAGAAGATAGTTCACTAGAAAGCACTTCATTTCTTTTAACTTCTAAAGCATAAGATTTTTGTGCCTCTACAAATTTGTCATGCTCTTCATACAAAAGGTCCTCTTGTTTTTCTAAGAGTCTATCTTTTTCATTCAAGGCATCAATCAATTCATTAATTTTATCTACTTTAGTTCTATCCAATCCTTTGAACAAACTAGAGTAATCTATTTCATCATCACTAGACTCATCATCACTGGAAGAATCATAAGTGACATTGTTTTGATTACTTACCTTCTTCTCCCTTGCCATAAGGCATGTGTGACGCTCGTTGGGGAAGAGGGATGACTTGTTGAAGGCAGTGGCGGCGAGTCCTTCATTGTCGGAGTCGGAGGAGGAGCAATCCGAATCCCACTCTTTTCCGATATGTGCCTCGCCCTTGGCCTTCTTGTAATGCTTCTTCTTTTCCCTCTTGCTCCCGTGTTCCTGGTCACTATCATTGTCGGGACAGTTAGCAATAAAATGACCAAGCTTACCGCATTTGAAGCATGATCGCTTTCCCTTGGTCTTAGTCTTGCTTGGCTGTCCCTTGCGACCCTTTAGTGCCGTCTTGAATCTTTTGATGATGAGGGCCATCTCTTCATCATTAAGACCGGCTGCCTCAATTTGCGCCACCTTGCTGGGTAGCGCCTCCTTGCTCCTTGTTGCCTTGAGAGCAATGGGTTGAGGCTCATGGATTGGGCCATTCAACGCGTCGTCCACGTACCTCGCTTCCTTGATCATCATTCGTCCGCTTACAAATTTTCCAAGAATTTCTTCGGGCGACATCTTGATGTACCTAGGATTTTCACGAATATTGTTCACCAAGTGAGGATCAAGAACGGTAAATGACCTTAGCATTAGGCGGACGACATCGTGATCCGTCCATCGCGTGCTTCTGTAGCTCCTTATTTTGTTGATAAGGATCTTGAGCCGGTTGTATGTTTGTGTCGGCTCCTCGCCCCTTATCATCGCGAATCGTCCGAGCTCGCCCTCCACCAACTCCATCTTGGTGAGTAAGGTGACATCATTCCCCTCATGAGAGATCTTGAGGGTGTCCCAAATCTGCTTGGCATTGTCCAAGCCGCTCACCTTGTGATACTCGTCCCTGCACAAAGAGGCTAGCAACACAGTAGTAGCTTGTGCATTTTTATGGATCTGTTCATTAATAAACGAAGGGCTATCCGAGCTATCAAATTTCATTCCACTTTCCACAATCTCCCAAATGCTTGGATGGAGAGAAAATAGGTGAGTACGCATTTTGTGACTCCAAAATCCGTAGTCCTCTCCATCAAAGTGAGGAGGCTTGCCAAGTGGAATGGGGAGCAAATGAGCATTTGAGCTATGCGGAATGCGCGAATAATCAAAAGAAAAGTTTGAGTTAACCGTCTTTTGTTTGTCATAGTCGTTGTCGTCGTTGTCCTTTTGGGAAGAGGAAGATTCGTCGCTGTCGTCGTAGTAGACGATCTCCTTGATGCGCCTTGTCTTCTTCTTCCCTTCCTTTCGTCTATGGCCCGAGCCGGAGTCGGTAGGCTTGTCATCTTTGGGCTCGTTGACGAAGGACTCCTTCTCCTTATCGTTGATCACGATTCCCTTCCCCTTAGGATCCATCTCTTCGGGCGGTTAGTCCCTTTCTTGAAGAGAACGGCTCTGATACCAATTGAGAGCACCTAGAGGGGGGGTGAATAGGTGATCCTGTGAAACTTAAACTTAAAGCCACAAAAACTTGTTAAGTGTTAGCACAATAATTGCCAAGTGACTATAAAGGAGTCTCAACAACGCAATACCACAAGAGATCAATCACAGAGATGACACAGTGGATTATCCCGTGGTTCGGCCAAGACCAACGCTTGCCTACTCCACGTTGTGGCGTCCCAACGGACGAGGGTTGCAATCAACCCCTCTCAAGCGGTCCAAAGACCCACTTGAATACCACGGTGTTTTGCTTGCTTTTTCTCAATCCCGTTCGCGAGGAATCTCCACAACTTGGAGCCTCTCGCCCTTACAATTGAAGTTCACAAAGAAACACAGAGCAAGGGGGGAATGAGCAACGCACACAAGACTTCAAAAGATCAGAGCAACAACACGCACACAAGTAGCAACAAGAGCTCGCAACACAACTCAAAGAGTTCACAACTCCACAAGAGCTCTATATGCTATCACAATGAAACGAATGCGCGAGATCGATGTCTTGGTGCTTAGGAATGTTGTAGGAATGCTTGGTGTACTCCTCCATGCGCCTAGGGGTCCCTTTTATAGCCCCAAGGCAGCTAGGAGCCGTTGAGAACAAATCTGGAAGGCCATCCTTGCCTTCTGTCGTCGGGTGCACCGGACAGTCCGGTGCACACCGGACACTGTCCGGTGCCCGATTTCTTTCCTTAAACGGCGCAGCTGACCGTTGGTCGCCAGAGAGCCGTTGGCGCACCGGACATGTCTGGTGCACACCGGACAGTCCGGTGCCCCCTTCCGACCGTTGGCCCGGCCACGTGTCGCGCGCAGATTCCGCTGCCGACCGTTGGCTTCGGCCGACCGTTGGCTCACCGGACAGTCCGGTGCACACCGGACAGTCCGGTGAATTATAGCCGTACGTCGCCGGTTATTTCCCGAGAGCGGCTACTTCACGCCGAGTCAGCCTGGCGCACCGGACACTGTCCGGTGCACCACCGAACAGTCCGGTGCACCACCGGACAGTCTGGTGCTTCAGACCGAGTTGAGACTTGGCTGTACACAACCAAGCTTTTTGCACCTCTTTTCTTTTCTTCTTCCTTCTGTTTCTAGCACTTAGACAAGTATATTAGTACTCAAAACCAATGTACTAAGGCTTAGAAACATACCTTTACTCATGATTTGCACTTTGTTCATCCATGGGCATTAGTTCACATTTAAGCACTTGTGTTGACACTCAATCACCAAAATACTTAGAAATGGCCCAAGGGCACATTTCCCTTTCAATGTTATTGCTTTACTTTAACCAATGAACATGATGAGAATATTCATGATACGATGATGATATCTTGATTATGATGATGAACTTGTTTCACTTTAGGAGACTCGGGTTGTTTCTCAAGTACCTCTCCGTAAGGACCTGTTCGTTGGATGGCCACCCGGGAAAACAGTACAACCATGAGGGTGGTATGGGACACTCTTAGTTGATTATATAGAGGAACTTGAGGTGTAGTCGGCTTCGTCGTCGTGCCGTCAATAGGGTCCGGGCACAGTACTTGCTCTGCCAAGGCTAGGTGCCAAGGTTCTTTCGTGTTGCTTTTGTTAGTCACCCTTTCTATGGGAAGAGGTACTATGTTTATCAAATTGGAGAAACCTAACAGGCAGCTATGACATCTAGAAAATCTTTGTGAAGGCTATGTAGTGAAACCCTGGCCATTCACCTTGATGGTGAAGATCGGGTCTGTACAACTCAGGCTGGGAAGGGATCACGACTCGTGGGTAAATTGTGCAACGTCTATAAAGGGTTAGAAACGGGTATATCAGTCATGCTCATAGTTATGAGCAGCCTTGAGAGCTCCTTTGATTAGAGTTACTCTGGATACCTTTATGATGATGCTTAATTATGGTGATTATAATTATGGATTTTGGTATTTCCTCTTGAAGGGAGTTCTATTTGGGTTAATAACTTAGGATTATTGCTAAAACCGGCTCTTTACTAGTAAAAAATACATGATCAACTAAAAGCAACTACTTTAAGCTTAACCCCACATATAGCTAGTCCACTTTAGTCAAACGGGACATTTGTTGAGTACGTTAATGTGTACTCATCTTTGCTTAAAAACACCAAACCCCATATTGTCCCATTGCAACCAGTGCTCAGGATAAGATGAAGACAACATGGAGGATTTTTAGGAGTTTTAGAACTTCGACGAGTTCTAGAATTGATTAGTGGCAAACCCAGTCAGCTGCTTGTGAAAGACTTAACATAATACGTTTTGTTCAGCACTTTGATGATGATTTAATTTAATGACTTTGTGGATGTTTTGGACATCGTGATGTAATAAAGTATTTATTTCCGCTATTATTTTGAGCAATGTGTGATGATATCCAACTATGTGCGTGAATTTCCGATCCTAGCACGTACATGATTTGCATTTGGTTTGCCTTCTCAAACGGGGTGTGACAACCCATTCCACCCTTGTGGTAGCATTGTTGTCTCGGGTGGTCGCTCCATGTTCCAATTAAACACATTAAACTTATCATGCATAATAAAAAATCCATTGACAATAAAAACATGATCATAATTCATATATAATATTAATCCTAAAACCAGGTAGAGCAATAGTGAAAGGAAAATGGCCTCAAACATTTCCTATAATCGAGTTTGGTGTTTGACGACCATCACAAACCTTATGGACTAACTACTTTGTCTAGTTGATATTTTTCTTAGATGCATAAAGTCCATATACACATACAAGGAAAAAGACCTTAGGGCAATTCTACAAATTTGGAGCAAAATAGATTTGCACCAGCCTGTGGCGAACCGGACAAGGTCCGGTGCCTAAGCTGGGGCACCCAGTGAACCGGCCGCTCTCGGGAATTCTTAGCGCTCCTCGGCTAAAATTCACAGGACTATCCGATGTGCACTGGTCTGTCCGGTAAGCCCACGGAGCAACAGTCGACTGCGGTCGACTTCGCAATAGTCTGAAGCGTCAGAAGTCAGAAGACAGACTGCGTCGTCAGATCGCACCGGACTGTCCGGTGCACCAAAAGGATAGACGACTTCAATGGTCAACAGCTCCAAACCCCAATGATCGTTTGACGTGACACGCATCGGACAGTGAACAGTATTGTGTCCGCTGCGCACCAGACTGTCCGGTGTGTCCATCGACAGAGCCAACGGCTAGAATGTTGGTTGGGGCTATAAATACCCCCAACCACCACCGTTCAAGTCATCCAAGATTTTCACTCTCTACACACAATACAAGAGCAAAGAATACACTACAAAGACACATTCAAAGCATTCAATCCGCTCCAAGTTTCAAAATCAAGTCAAGTGATCAAAGTGTTTTAGTGACTTGAGAGAGGGTGATTTGTGTTTCATTTGTTGCTCTTGTTGCTTGTTTACTTTCTTCTTCTCCTTCTAAACTTTCCAAGTGTTTTGTAAAGCAAGCAAGAGACACCTAATTGTGTGGTGATCCTTGCGGGGTCTTAGTGACCCATGAGATTAAGAAGAAACACTCGACTGGTCTAGGTGACTGATTGAGAGAGGGAAAATGGTTGAAATAGACCCGGCCTTTGTGGCCTCCTCAACGAGGAGTAAGTTCTTTGGAACCGAACCTCGGGAAACAAATCACCGTGTCTAATCGTGTTGATCTTCACCATTCGATTTGTTTTTTCCCTCTCCCTGTCACTAAAAGTTCTCTTACTCATATTGTTTTGAGTTAGCTCCCAAAGTTATCCGCATTGATTGAGCAACTCATAGCAAGAAGAACTAACTTTCGTACTCCGAAAATTCACTATTATATATTTCGAACCCTAACCCGGGTAAAGTGTGCGTTCAAAGTTTGTAATTTTCAGGTTTCGCCTATTCACCCCCTCTAGGCGACTTAAAAATAGCAAGACTACCCAATAATTCATTTCCATGCAAGGTGTAGGGTAAACAAGACTAAGTAACCTTTTCCTAACAATTTAACCTAATAGTGCAAGTAGTGTGATAACATAAAAGTAAATATTATTAGGTCAAACAATGTGATCAAGAACACAACTTGCCTTATACTTGCAAATCTAACTGTTCAGGTATTTTCCTAAAAGTTGGGCTTCAGATTCCTTGTAACCTTGCTTCTATAAATACAAATAGAAAAAAATGGATATAAATAACATTACACCAAAGATAGAAACAAACCGCACAATAATATTCTACGCGTCGCTATGATATCGTAGGTTCAAGAACCACTAAAACGGAGTTAAAACGAATAAATTATGAATTTTCTAAGTTTCTAAGTCATTTTATTATTACAATACATTATATCCAGGGGTTAATCTGCAAATATATGATTAAATTCTATTTATTTTATTTGTAATTTGGATGGAGGGTTACTATTTAAGTTTCAGGGGGTCTCTTATGCAAAACTGACTGGCCGAAGGGGTATGCGTGTATTGGAGCCGCACAATCCTGATCCAGCGGTCCAAATTAGATCGCGATTTTAACGAACCAGTATTCAATCTTGCCCCTCAGATCTGGAATCAACGGTTCAGATTCAATTAACACTAGATCTGATCTCGCCCCTCTGATCTAGATCGGATGGATCACTTCCATCCCGGACACTAGGATCTAATCCCGACCAATCGCAATCGGATCAACGGTTCTCGACCATCGTCCCCTTCTGGTCAAAGGTCAGACGACAACGCTCGGCAACCCGCACGGTGGCACCATTGCCGGCACAGTCACCCCGGTGATCCGGTGCACCGTTCTTCATGCTAACGGATGCTACGTGTCACAGAGAGAAAAACGAACCGCACAGTGGTGTTCTTACCGGCGATTATGTTGTGGTGAAGCTGGTCCTCGGTGCAGCACGGCTTTGACAGTGTGGGGCTCCCACTCCGATAAGAAATCGTCAACCTGACTGGTCCCACGCCCGAAATCTCCCCCATACACCTTTCTCGTGCTCTATTCTACCCCCTCGGTCTTTTCTTCAGTCCTCAAACGACAATGTAAGCACCTGGCGATGTCGGCGACTCTCACATTCTCTCTTCTAGCTCGGTTATTGCTCGCTCAGAGCTCATATCATATGCGTCTAGGTGGCCTAGAAGAGGGTCGTAGATTCGATTATATATACCTAGGGGAAAGTCCGATCGAACCTGGATCGATGGGCGAGAGGATTTCCCGGGGTGATTTGTTGCGCGCTCAGGTCGTAACGAATTGGATGAGAAAGACATCTGCACGCTCAAATATACTACATTGTAGTAAGCTGCCCTATAGGCTATAATTTAGATTTAGGGTTTTACTGTTGGATTAGAATATTTTGTTGATGCCTTAAATCTTATAAAATATGCTTATTTTAAGTTATAAGATATTTTTATAGGACATGTTGTTGGAGATGCTAATACACATTATTATTGTTTGGATAAGGATACAGTTAGCCATGTCGGTGACGAGCCGCCTCGCTCGCATCACCGCATCGGATGTGAGGATGTCCCAGGAAACAATAACCGTGTTCTTCTGAAGAATCTGACGCGTGTTTACGGTACATTTGCCGTGTACTATTCCTAATACAATACGAAACCTCCTGAAATTCTACAGGTGTAGATATGCACAACACGCATTCAAGCAAGCCCCATTTATATAAACATGTATAAAATGCTGATGACAAATACGCCATTGACACCTTGCTATTGAAGAACACGTCACCATTTGTCACGTCACCATTTGTCATAAGAATAAAATAGAAGTAAACCGTGAAACAATTCTAAAAAAATGCAGTATAGATGTAGGCGTCCACAACAAGCATCTAGCCCTATTTGTATGCGTACATGACTAGACCGGCAGATCACGCAATTGACAAAATCATGGTAGACATCTCGCTATTAGAACTTTAGAAGATAGTACGTGAAAGTAGTTAAATCCTTCTAAATAAATGCAAGCACATGTACCAAATTAGGGACCTAGGCGTTTCATAAAAAATCTAACAAAGCGTTCTATGATTAGAGGTGGTAATGAGCTCTGAATTTTACACTATAAATTGAAAGGGGTGTTTGGTTTTTTAGACACTAGTTTTTAGTCTCTTCATTTTATTCCATTTTAGTCCTAAATTGCCAAATATGCAAACTAAAACTAAAACTCTATTTTAGTTTCCGTATTTAACAAATTAGGGACTAAAATAGAATAAAATATATCGACTAAAAATTAGTCCATATAAACCAAACATTCTCTAAGTATTAATCAGATTAGGATTAGTGCCATGAAGCAATAAATCATATTCATGCATGTGGAGCACTTCCTCAGTCTTAAAAAGAGTGGCACTTAGAGCATCTCCAAGAGACTAGTTAAATAAGTCGTCAAGCCAAATTTTGGCTACTCAATAGCAAAATAAATCTTCAACAGACTAGCTATCTGACTCGCAATCTATCTGGCTCTCTAAATTGGCTCTCTCACTAGCTAAATTTGGCTAGCCACCTGACTAGCCAAACTAGATAGATAATCTGTTGGACTGAGATGCAGATATAAAGTGTAATCTTTATAAAAACGTAAATAGATAGTCAAATAGAGAGCAAAAAATGAAGAGTTTCTTGGAGATGCTCTTAGGGTTTTATGTAAATCAACTTTTTAAAAATATAAGTAGATGTGCTATAAAAAATAGTATTGTTTTTTCTCTAAATTAGTATATTGTAAAAACATATTATCTAATAACATATACAGTACAATATACCATGAATATATCAATAATATTTGTATACATTTAAATAAAATAAAAAACGTTTCACTTGTTCGTAATGCGCACTAGTACTAGAGTACTAGACATCTATTATACCGTCTATTTCAAGCATCACATTGTCTATGATCCTATCAGAAGAGTGTGTGGTACGGTAAGCTCAGTCTGACTCTGTTATATGTCTACGTCGTGTCACGTCCTCCGGATACCCATAAAGTCAATAACGTGATCGGATTGGCCAACCTCGAATCATCCCGTCGATCGATTGGATTCGTCCCTCTCCCTCGCACTCGCACGGTCGCACCGGGGACCGGGCCTTCTTCTCTTCTCTGGTGGGCCAACCTTGGCGGCTCCGGCTGACAGTGCTTGCCCGATCGCGTGGCGTCAACGCCGGTGGGCCCATAACTGGTTAAGGCCTCGTGTGTTAAGACTTAAGATAAATCGTAAATTGGGTCGAAGTCTTCTGTGTCTCTGTCTCTGTCTCTATCTTTATTTCTACTATATTAAAGCAACAGTTTTAATTGTCGCCCTGCATCATCATTTTACAAGGAATCCCATGTATTTCTTCAAAATCAACCCGTTGTACCAGATCATATCTCATCTCTATCCTATTTATTCGCACAACAACATTCTCGCAACTGTCGCTCTAGCAAGAAACCTCGTCCATTTCGCAACAACTTCCGGCTGCTTCTTCCGCCGTTGCACTGCCACAATGAAGAGGGTTAGGAAGCTCGCCTCCGAATAAGGATGCTCACTAGGTGATCAAAGTTGCATCGAGTCCAACTAACTCTGAACCTATTTGTCGCCAAAAGGGACCGGGAGCCCGTCTCCTAGCTCACTTGTATTTCGCTCCGACACGAGCTCCATTTCGCTCCTCCCATCCCATGGGCGACATGGCATCAACGGTAGATCTACCTAGCGTGTGTTTCGTCTGGTCAAAGTTATTCTCGTCGGATCTATTATTGGTAGAGACCGCTCTAATTGTCGTGTTTTCGCGGGGGACGTCCACTGACCAGGCCACAAGCTTCTCAAATAAGCAAGCCAAGCTGCTCAAGACGCAGAAGTTCGCGTCCGAGCTTGACCATCTCGCCAGTTCGTTCTTTCACTCATACCCTTTGTTTCTCAATTCGACTGTAATGAGTGCACAATACTTTTAGGGATATATAGATGTTTTCCGCAAGGGCTTTCTCTGATCCAACGAGTTTGTTCTTGGTAGGTGGATACGTCAAGGTCAAAGGTCAAGTTGGACGTGATGAAGCCCTGAATTGCCAAGTGGGCCACTGAGCTACTTGGGTTTGACGTATGTTTCTGATCCATGCAGAGGTAGTTATATTTTTATTGTTTGATGTGATACTCTAAAGGCAAGAGCAAGTATGTGTATTTCAGTAAGCATGTTAAGCATTAGAGGATAAACTTGTTGTATTTGGTATTTCAGGAATGATCTTATTGGCGTACTTGCTAAACTTGGAGAAAATTGTTAAGCCATTTACCATAAATGAATTTGCATGTGTTACCTATGAAATCTCAATAATGATTTTGGTTAGGGCATCAGATCTACACCATCTTCTTGCTCCCAAGTCCTAAGCCAAAACATTGACTATAATTTAATTCGAGCATGGGGCTCCTTTTCAACTAATTTTTTTAGTCTTTTGGCTAAGATCAAGTGTAATATTTCTTTTATCATTTCAATATCGGGTATATGAACAATATGTTCATATTAAATTCATTTATTATGAGTATTTTTATGTGAATGGTCTATTAAGACTCTATGTCGCTTAGCCACCCAATCAATATCTTAAAATATAGTTAGGTACCGGATATTAAACTAGTTTAGTTTATATTCCACTTTTATCAATTCAAAAGCGAATATAAATCCAGCTACGTTTTTTTTAAAGAGGACCCAAGTGAACACGTGTACCCTCTTGCGCCCAGACACCTAACGAGGCAGTCTGGGCGCTTCTGTGCTCCGGCGCCATCCCCGACAGGAGGAACGCGACACACCCGTCCGCATCTGCGCTGGAAAAAAAGTGCGCACCGGCAACAAAGTCCAGCCAGCGAGCACAGTCATCCGTCGGGAGGCTATATATAAAGCGTTGATCCGATCCACGAAGGCAAGAGAGAGACAAAGTAGAAGCTAAGGCGCGAGTGATAGGAGGGTTTTGGTTCAGAGAGGAGCGGGGCAATGGCGGGTGGTCGTGGCTCGTCGGCGGCGAGGCTAGCGCTGCTACTGGTGGTGGTGGTGGCGGCGGTGGCGGGCGGCGCCGTGGCGGGGGGCAAGGTGGTGCACGTGGAGGAGGCGCACCGGCGGAGCATGCTGGCCAATGGCCTCGGCTCGGCCCCTCCCATGGGGTAACGTTGGTTCTGGGTTCCTTGTCGTCAACTGTGTGGCTGCGCGGGCGGGAGCTCTGGAGTCTGGTCTCGTCTCTGATCTCTTTCTTTCGGGCCGCAGGTGGAACAGCTGGAACCATTTCCAGTGCGACGGCAACGGCGAGGTGGTCATCAGGGAGACCGGTGCTTCCTCTCTGTCTCTTCAGTTTTTTTTGTCGTCGTAGTAGCAGTAACAGCTTGATCGCTTGCTGAGCTGAATAGAGCAGCTGACTGGTTTACATCTCTTTCTCTCCTGTTCCTTTTCTTTCTTCAACTGTGTCCGTCCGTGCTGTGCCGCCCGTGCATGCGTTGGTGCTCGTCCTCCAGCGGACGCGCTCGTGTCGACCGGACTCGCCGCTCTCGGCTACAGATACGTCAACATCGGTGCGCTAGCTAGTCTCCGGGGTTCTTGAGCTGATTCTTGAAACCCTTTTTTTTTTCTGGCGATAAAAAAAAAGGATCCTTATGAACTGAACTGGATTACCAAACGTGTTCTTGTCGACCCCCATGTCTCAGATGATTGCTGGGCAGAGCCACAACGTGACGCTAAGGTACGCACGGCACAACACAAGCCAATGCTTCAAGTCTCAACTTACCTGAGCTGAACGACGATTGGTGGCGAGACAAGAGCCTAATGCTGCTCCGGCCGGGCTCTCTGTCCCTGGTGGGCCGCTTTGCAGGGCAACCTGGTGGCCAACACCAAGACGTTCCCGCACGGGATCAAGGCGCTGGCGGACTACGTCCACGGCAAGGGGCTCAAGCTCGGGATCTACTCCGACGCCGGGTGAGAGTGACGAGGGAGAAATAGCTAGCTTGCGTGCTTGACTGCTTGCCCCCGGCGGCACTTGGTTTTTCGCCGTATAGTCTACGACGACCGTCTCCGTCTGTGACAGACTGCTCTGGATGCAGGTTCCAGACCTGCGCCAAGGCCCAGCCCGGGTCCCTCGGACACGAGGAGCTGGACGCCAAGACCTTCGCGGCATGGGTGAGTTGAGACAAAAAGAAGAGTCGCATCTGCCACCTCGCGAGTACTCTGTCCATTTGGTCTCTGTCCACGCGCGCAGGGGGTGGATTACCTCAAGTACGACAACTGCAACAACGGCGACCTGAAGCCGCTGGAGAGGTACCCGGAGATGAGCAGAGCACTGATGAAGGTGGGGCGGCCGATCTACTTCTCGCTCTGCGAATGGTACGTACGGTAACTAACGGAACAGGCGTGCGTCTCTCGATCACCATGACCCGGTTTCGTCATTTCGTGGCAAGCGAGCTGACTTGAGTCGATCACCACCATCACCAGGGGCGACATGCACCCGGCGACGTGGGGCGCGACCTACGGCAACAGCTGGAGGACCACCAACGACATCGCCGACACCTGGGACAGGTCAGTCTGTTTGTTCCTTGCGTCGCGGCCTCGCCGCTGTCCTGTCCAGACTCCAGACCGTTTGCTAGCTTCACTGAGACGATACCTGCCGCCGGTTCCAGCATGATCGCCACGGCGGACCAGAACGAGGTGTGGTCGGAGTACGCGCGCCCCGGCGGATGGAACGGTCTGTACTGTACACATGATCAGTTGAACGGCCTGTACATGATCAGATGGATTCGCGCCTTAACGCTCATCCGGTCCGGTGCTCTGGCGTGTGCAGATCCGGACATGCTGGAGGTGGGCAACGGGGGCATGACCAACAGCGAGTACGTCGTGCACTTCAGCCTCTGGGCGATCTCCAAGGTCAGTGAGACTGCGTACACCTGATGCCTGCATCCTGGTAGTGGTACACAGACAGAACATTTTAGTTTCTTTTTTTGTCTGAACTTGTCCTCGCCCGGCCAATGAACGCGCAGGCGCCTCTCATCATCGGCTGCGACGTCAGGCACATGTCGCGGGAGACGTACGCCATCCTGGCCAACAAGGAGGTGATCGCCGTCAACCAAGGTGAGAGCGCCCGGCTGCGTTCAGCGCCCGCGTGTCCAGTTTTTTCACTGACCGGAGGCGATGCGTTGTTCCTGTGTTGTGTGTTGGGCGTGCGTCGCGTCGCGTGCAGATCCGCTCGGCGTGCAGGGGAAGAAGGTGCGGATGGAGGGGAGCAGCGAGATCTGGGCCGCGCCGCTCTCCGAGTACCGGACGGCGGTGCTGCTCCTGAACCGGCACGCCAAGGACGAGGCCACCATCGCCGCGCACTGGGACGACATCGGCCTCCCCGCCGGCACGCCCGTCGAGGCCAGGGACCTGTGGCTGGTACGTACAGTAGTGCGCGCGGCCGTCGTCCTCGCGGCGGCATGGGCGAATCGGTCGGTCGTCATGCGAGCGCTCGGGCGCCCTTCACTGACTCGGGTGCCCTTCTTCTATCTTGTCTGTCCCAGCACGAGACGTTGGACGCCACGTTCACGGACAAGATGAGCTTCGACGTCGCGCCGCACTCGTGCAGGATGCTCGTCCTCAAGCCCAGGATCCAGATCCAGTGAACTACACCACCGCTGCCGCATGGGCGCGCGTACGTGCGGCCCTCACGACGTCACCACGCGTCGATTCATTTGTACTGCAGGCTACTAATTGCAGACACGTGGAATCAAAATCACCAAGAATGGTTCTTGTTCCTTGTATCGTATTGTGCTCTCGACTCAACCGAGACACTGGGCCCTCGTGCTGGCCTCACAACACGGCCCACCCCAGTTGGGAACATAAATCCACCATACCCGGCCCAGGCAGGTTGTCCACACCACGGACTGCATTGCGTGCTGGATCCTCACAAACGCTTACATGGATATTTTTTCCTAATCTCCGTTTCTCGTGAGGATAAATCTCTGACAGTCATCATCGACCCGCTTAAATTATAATTAGTACATACTTCTTTTGTTCGGCTGCGAAGAAAATGAGGGGAATAGAGGATCGATGTGCAATCAAACAGACCCTAATGGAGGCATTATTCACAAAGAATTAGGGATCAGATCTCTATTGTTATCTCTACGTAGGATGTTGCGTCGTATCGTAAGCAGCAGCATTCCTCTGGAAATTGATCTCCTTGATCACTTGAGCTGTTCTGTGCAAGGGGGCATGTCTTGGGCAGCGGCCAATCTTCGTCCGAGGCCATACTTATCCTCTCGAGTCGTGACTGTCTTGCTAAAAAAAAAATCCTCCTGACAGCTACTAGCGCGCTAGCTAGGACAAGCGATTCCTGCACATTGCGTGGATACGAACAGGATAACCAATCCAGCTTGTTGTTAAAATTAAATCTCCTGTCACAAGAAAAATCATAGGCCGTGGTAGCTACGTTTCCGGTGAAGCTCAACGACAGGGACTGCGCTGCGAGCGGGGTATGAAGAAGAAGAACGGGCCGATCCGTTCCATTCCGTCCATCGCGACACGCAGGCGATCGAGACAGAAACGGAAGCGTGCAGACGACGAGACCGTGCGCGACGCGTCGAGCGCTCTCCGACTCCAACCCGTGGGCGCTGTCCGGTCGCGTCGTCACCGATCCGATCATCATTCTTTGACCCTTTTTTGGCCATGAAGCACATTATCAGCAGCAGAGTATAACTATATATGTGTGCTTCAATAAGAAATAAAGAGAAAACGCTGCTCCTACCAAACGACGGCGCCGCGTAGTTCGATTACAACAATATAAGGTTCATAGCTCACTAAATTAAAAGAAATTAAATAATATAGGAGCGTGTCAATCCATGTGTGTGAGCCGTGCTAGAGAGTAGGAACTCAACAGACCAGAATTTAAGGTCCAATCTAGACTCATCTTTAAACCATGCTAGCTCGGTATATATTATTCCCTACTAGAGTATGCTTTGGGCTCCTATTTTTAGACCGTGCTTGTATTAACTCGGGCCTATAATCACATCACTACACTCGACGGTGGAAGACCACGCGGGCACGCCATCAGGAGTCAGGACAAGCAGAAAGAGATATGAAGGATGCTACTGCTCGTGTACTACAGCCAGCCGCGCGTACATGCATGCGTTCCGGAAGCCCGGCCGGGTCATCGCTGAACGATTTTGAGACCGGCCGACCCCGCCGTCACGGCCAATCATTTTAGTTGCCGATCACGCGTGATCCTTCGTCGTCGTTGTTCCTTGGCCACGAGGACGAGGCCATCATGGTCGGCGGCGGTGCGATGGAATCGTGCATGGGCGCCTCTTCCGAGCTACTGTTAGTTCATGTACACCTATGTGGTAAGGAGGCAGTTAAGAAGGGCCGTGTGGTGTGGAGCAGGTCGGTCGAGCACGTCGACGTCCTAACATTTAGGTTTGCCACGTTAGTGTTGCAGGATGCACGAACGCGTGTGTGCGGTGGTGTGGATAAGGAGTAGCGGTAAATGAGTCAGACTGAGGATGTGGTGTCGAACAAGTCAACATGGAAATCAAGTGACGAAGTGAGCGTGCGCCGTCCCCACTCCCCAGCCCCTCCTGACTCCCGGCCCATCCCGAGGACGGACACGGTCGAAAAGGACGTGTGGAGGAGTCACGGTGGCCATCCGCAGAGCCGAGCGTACGTAGGGATATAAGGGCCTCACGAAGATTTGAGTCCGCATTGTTTCGTAGTGCGAGACGCAGGGCCGGTGTCTACGCGACTGCCTAAAACATCTTCTTTCTAACGACATGACAAGAAAAGCTGGACAAGAATCAAGATCCTTAAAACGCATTGGAGGATATGATCAATTCAGTTTATTACTGTTTTACGTTATGCAGAGTATATACGTTTCATATATTCATCTGTGCTGTTTCATATGTAGCAATGTTTTTATCTCATCTGTTCTGTCATATTATAATATGTTATATCTGTCTGTTTTAATTTTACAGTCATCCTGTTTATATTGCTATCTGTTTATTTTCAGTTGTTCCTTAATAATACATGAACCATATTTATATTCTTATTGTATTTTATGATTCATATGCTTTGTGTTCTCATGATCCATATTGTTATGGATATAATTGAGATCACGATTTCTATGATTAATTACCTTTTATATGTCATCATCATAATGGTAATTTATGGAATTAAAATGATATGGAAATACATATAATTCTAACAATCCAAAAACCTAAAGTTAGGCATTTTTCTGTCAGAGATTTTGCTACTGTGCTAAAGCCTGATCCTTTTGATGGTAAAAACTTCTTGATATAGAAAGCTAAAATGGAATTGTGGCTTACTGCAATGTCTTGTTTTCATGACGCTGAGGGCAAGCCTGTCAACTTACCTCCTGAGGATGAGACTAAGTTTAAGGCTGAAGACAACCTCTTTCGAGGAGCAGTAATTAGCGCACTGGATACAAAATTCCAGAAAAGCTATATCATCCTTCCTACAGGGAAAGAGCTGTGGGATGCACTTGTTGGAAAGTTTGGAGTTACCGACGCTGGTAGCGAGCTGTATCTCATGGAGCAGCTGTATGACTACAAGATGGTTGAGAACCGATCTGTAGTGGAACAGGCTCATGAGTTTCAAGCACTAACTAAGGAACTCGAACTTTTTCCTTGTCCTTTGCCTGACAAGTTTGTGGCTGGCGGTATAATCGCCAAGTTGCCACCTTCTTGGAAGGACTTTGCTACCTCTCTCAAACATAAGAGACAAGAGTTCAATGTAGAAGAGCTCATTGGTACTCTTGATGTTGAGGAAAGGGCTAGAACAAAGGACAGTGGAAAAGGTGTTGACACCTCTACTGCTAATGTAGTGCAGAAGAGAAACTTCCGCAAGTTTAACAAGAAGAAAAACCAGAACAAACAAGAGAATACAAATAAACCTGTTCAAACAGCACAGTTTAAAAAGAAGAACAACAATAACAAGGGAAAGGGAGGATGCTTTGTCTATGGCAGTGATCAACATTGGGCAAGAGAGTGCCCTGATCGCAAGTTCACACAGGACAAGAAATCAGCTAATGTTGTAACCACTGAAACTGAAGATGGAACATCTGGG
Source organism: Zea mays (assembly GCF_902167145.1). Taxonomy (NCBI): domain Eukaryota; kingdom Viridiplantae; phylum Streptophyta; class Magnoliopsida; order Poales; family Poaceae; genus Zea; species Zea mays. Next base: position 233,820,585 of record NC_050096.1, on the reverse strand, counting down.
TATGGTAATTCTTTACCATTTGTTCTTTCAGTTTGTAATTCACCTGAGTGGTGGATGGACAGTGGTGCAAACATTCATGTGTGTGCTGATGCCTCTATGTTCACTTCCTACCAGGTCGGGAGGTCTGGCGCCTTGTTAATGGGAAATGGGTCGCGTGCTCATGTTCTTGGTGTTGGTACAGTCATTCTGAAGTTTACTTCGGGAAAGACGGTGCCATTGAAGAGCGTGCAACATGTGCCCTCTATCAAGAAGAATCTCGTTAGCGCTTCTATGCTATGTCGAGATGGATACAAAGTTGTTCTTGAGTCAAATAAATGTGTTGTGTCGAAACATGGTACTTTTGTTGGTAAAGAATATGACTGTGGAGGCTTGTTCCGCTTATCACTGCATGATGTGTGTAATAAAATGGTGAATTCTGTTGATTTTTTCTGATGAGTCAGATTTATGGCATTCACGTTTTTGTCATGCAAGCTTTGGCTGTCTTATGCGGTTAGCAAATCTAAATCTAATTCCTAAATTTAACTTAGTCAAAAAGTCTAAGTGCCATGTGTGTGTTGAATCAAAACAACCCCGCAAGCCCCACAAGGCTGCTGAGGCGAGAAGTTTGGCACCTCTAGAACTTGTTCATTCTGATCTGTGCGAGATAAATGGAATTTTGACAAAAGGTGGTAAAAGATACTTTCTCACTTTTATAGATGACTCCACTAGATTTTGCTATGTGTATCTCTTAAAAACAAAAGATGAAGCGTTTAATTATTTTAAGACCTATAAAGCTGAAGTTGAGAACCAACTTAAGAGGAAAATAAAACGGTTAAGGTCCGATCGAGGTGGAGAATATTTCTCTAATGTGTTCAATGAGTTCTGCGTGGAACATGGTACTATGCATGAGAGGACACCGCCATTCTCACCATAATCCAATGGGATTGCTGAAAGGAAAAACCGCACTCTAACAGATTTGGTGAATGCCATGTTGAGTACAGCGGGATTATCCAAGGCATGGTGGGGTGAGGCGATTCTGACAGCATGTCATGTCCTGAATAGAGTTCCAACAAAGAACAAAGAGATCACACCATTTGAGGAATGGGAAAAGAGAAGATTAAATCTCTCATATTTGCGCACTTGGGGTTGCTTGGCTAAAGTGAATGTGCCAATCAACAAAAAGCGTAAACTTGGGCCTAAAACTGTTGATTATATATTCCTTGGGTACTCTTTTCACAGCACTGGGTATAGGTTCTTAATTATAAAATCTGATGTGCCTGATATGTATGTTGATACTATCATGGAATCAAGAGACGCAACATTTTTTGAGAATGAGTTTCCCATGAAGAATACACCTAGTGATACAAGTCATGAGACTATAATTTCCCATGAGCACGAACTGTCGATTCCTATAGATCATGCTGAGGATTCTCACGTGCACATCCCTGAGGAGGATGACACTATAGTCACTCGAAAGAGTAAGAGACAGAGGGTTGCAAAATCCTTTGGTAATGATTTTATAGTGTACCTTGTGGAAGACACACCAACTACCATTAGTGAGGCATATTCCTCTCCTGATGCTGACTTATGGAAGGAAGCCGTAAGGAGTGAGATGGAATCTATTATGTCTAATGGAACTTGGGAGGTCGTTGACCGTCCTTATGGTTGTCAACCTATAGGCTGCAAATGGATCTTTAAGAAAAAGCTTAGGCCTGATGGTACAATTGAGAGGTACAAGGCAAGGCTTGTGCACAAAGGATATACCCAAAAGGAGGGTGACGATTTCTTTGATACCTACTCACCTGAAAGTCGCTTAGAGGGGGGGTGAATAGGCAAATCTGAAATTTACAAACTTAAGCACACACTACAAGCCGGGTTAGCGTTAGAATTAAATGTGAGTCCGAAAGAGAGGGCAAAAACAAATCACAAGCGAATAAGAGTGGATGACACAGTGATTTATTTTACCGAGGTTCGGTTCTTGCAAACCTACTCCCTGTTGAGGTGGTCACAAAGACCGGGTCTCTTTCAACCCTTTCCCTCTCTCAAATGGTCACCTAGACCGAGTGAGCCTTTCTCTTCAATCAAATGGGACACTGAGTCCACTACAAGGACCACCACAACTTGGTGTCTCTTGTTTTGATTACAAGTGAGTTGAACACAAGAAAGAAGGAAGAAGAAAAGAAATCCAAGCGTAAGAGCTCAAATGAACACAAATGTCTCTCTCTGTAGTCACTAATTTGGTTGGAGTGATTCCGGACTTGGGAGAGGATTTGATCTCTTCGTTTGTGTCTTGTATTGAATGCTATAGCTCTTGTATGAGGTTTGAAGGCTGGAAACTTGGATGCAATGAATGGTGGGTGGTTGGGAGTATTTATAGCCCCAACCACCAAAAGAGCCGTTGGTGGAGGCTGCTCTCGCATGGCGCACCGGACAGTCCGGTGCGCCAGCCACGTCACCCGGCCGTTGGGTTCCGACCGTTGGAGCTTCTGACAAATGGGCCACCGGACAGTCATTGTTCACTGTCCGGTGCGCCTTCTGACGCCTGTCCTGACTTCTACGCGCGCAGGCGCGCACTGTAGCGTATTTATTGTTCGTTGCAGACGACCGTTGGCGCTGTGTAGCCGTTACTCCGCTGGCGCACCGGACAGTCTGGTGCTACACCAGACAGTCCGGTGAATTATAGCGGAGCGGCTCCCAGAATTCCCGAAGGTGGCAAGATCAGAGTTGGGTTCTCTGGTGCACCGGACACTGTCCGGTGGTGCACCGGACAATCTAGTGCGCTAGACCAGGGCACACTTCGGTAGTCTTTTGCTCTCTTTATTTGAACCCTTTCTTAGTCTTTATATTGGTTTGTTGTGAACCTTTGGCACATGTAAAACTTATAATCTAGAGCAAACTAGTTAGTCCGATTATTTGTGTTGGGCAATTCAACCACCAAAATCAATTAGGAAAAGGTGTAAGCCTATTTCCCTTTCAATCTCCCCCTTTTTGGTGATTGATGCCAACACAAACCAAAGCAAATATATAAGTGCAGAATTGAACTAGTTTGCATAATGTAAGTGCAAAGGTTGCTTGGAATGAAACCAATAATTATTTCTACTAGATATGCATGGATGGCTTTCTTCTTATTTAAAATTTTGGACCACGCTTGCACCACTTGTTTTGTTTTACAATGTTTTGGAAATTCTTTTTCAAAATATTTTGCAAATAGTCAAAGGTAAATGAATAAGATTTTGATAAGCATTTTCAAGATTTGAAATTTTCTCCCCCTGTTTTAAATGCTTTTCCTTTGACTAAACCAAAACTCCCCCTTAATGAAATCCTCCTCTTAGTGTTCAAGAGGGTTTTAGATATTAATTTTGAAGAGGGTATACCAATTTGAAATTATATCAAAAACAAGATACCAATTGAAAAAAATCTTCTCTTAACACAAATTTGAACAACTACATTTTTGAACTTGGTGGTGGTGCGGTCCTTTTGCTTTGGGCTAGTACTTTCTCCCCCTTTGGCATGAATCGCCAAAAACGGATACTTGTGAGTAAAATATAAGCCCTTATCAAACTTTCTCCCCCTTTGGTAAATAATATTGGAGTGAAGATTATACCAAATTGGAGAGTGTTGTGGAGCGACGACGAAGGATGAATAATTCGATGGAGTGGAGTGGAAGCCTTGTCTTTGCCGAAGACTCCATTTCCCCTTTCAATCTATGACTTAGCATAAAATGCACTTTGAAGAACACATTAGTCATAGCACATGAAAGAGAGATGATCAAAGGTATAAATGAGCTATGTGTGCAAAATATCAATCAAAATTCCTAGAATCAAGAATATTTAGCTCATGCCTAAGTTTGGTAAAAGTTTGCTCATCTAGTGGCTTGGTAAAGATATCAGCTAATTGTTCTTTGGTGTTAATATAAGCTATCTCGATATCCCCCTTTTGTTGGTGATACCTCAAAAGTGATACCGAATGGCTATGTGTTTAGTGCGGCTATGTTCAACGGGATTATCCGCTATGCGGATTGCACTTTCATTATCACATAGAAGGGGAACTTTGGTTAATTTGTAACCATAGTCCCTAAGGGTTTGCCTCATACAAAGCAATTGCGCGCAACAATGACCTGCGGCAATGTACTCGGCTTCGGCGGTAGAAAGAGCTACATAATTTTGCTTCTTTGAAGCCCAAGACACCAGGGATCTTCCCAAGAACTGACAAGTCCCTGATGTGCTCTTTCTATCAATCTTACACCCTGCCCAATCAGCATCGGAATAACCAATTAAAACAAAAGTGGATCCCCTGAGGTACCATAGGCCAAACTTAGGAGTATAGACTAAATATCTCAAGATTCATTTTACGGCCCTAAGGTGAACTTCCTTAGGATCGGCTTGGAATCTTGCACACATGCATACAGAAAGCATAATATCCGGTCGAGATGCACATAAATAGAGTAAAGATCCTATCATCGACCGATATACCTTTTGATTTATGGATTTACCTCCCGTGTCGAGGTCGAGATGCCCATTGGTTCCCATGGGTGTCTTGATGGGCTTGACATCCTTCATCCCAAACTTGGCAAGAATGTCTTAAATGTACTTCGTTTGGCTAATGAAGGTGCCCTCTTGGAGTTACTTCACTTGAAATCCTAGAAAATACTTCAACTCCCCCATCATAGACATCTCGAATTTTTGAGTCACGATCCTACTAAACTCTTCATATGTAGATTCATTAGTAGACCCAAATATGATATCATCAACATAAATTTGGCATACAAACAAATCATTTGCAAGTGTTTTTGTAAAGGGAGTAGGGTCGACCTTTCCGACTTTAAAGCCATTAGCGATAAGAAAATCTCTTAGGCATTCATACCATGCTCTTGGGGCTTGCTTGAGCCCATAAAGCGCCTTAGAGAGTTTATAGACATGGTTAGGGTACTCACTATCTTCAAAGCCGGGAGGTTGCTCAACATAGACGTCCTCCTTGATTGGTCCATTGAGGAAGGCACTCTTCACGTCCATTTGATAAAGCTTGAAGCCATGGTAAGTAGCATAGGCAAGTAAAATGCGAATTGACTCAAGCCTAGCTACGAGTGCATAGGTTTCACCGAAATCCAAACCTTCGACTTGTGAATATCCCTTGGCCATAAGTTGGGCTTTGTTCCTTGTCACCACACCATGCTAACCTTGCTTGTTGCGGAAGACTGAAGCGCCCCAATCCTCTGGGACTCAAATGTGATACAATTACTAGTCCTAGGAGGCTAGTAAACACATTTATACATCAGATGATTATAGATCTGCTTAAACGATACAAACCTATAAAGGTGGCGAATAACTTTAAGAGTTGGTCTACAACTCGAGACATATCATCAGAGTGGGGCTGAAGCAGCCCGATATACGCAGCGAAGCAATTCAGCGGTCCAACAACCACATGCAAGGTTGGGAACAGTCGTAACTCTTATCCGATCTCCTTTTTCTGAAAAACAACAAATAAGCAAGGGTGAGTACAAACGTACTCAGCAGCCCACCTTCACCAGTGGAATGGGGAAATCAGATATAATACATGGAATATGTGGAGCTCAGGATATTTTGCAGAAACAACAATATTTTATGCATGGTTGTTTTGTAAAACATTTTGTATTTTTCAAAGCGCATCCTCTCGCAAAGGAGCAGGAAGTTTTTCAATATAGAATAAAATACCCTGGACTAAACCATCCAGGTATCTCAGCAGTTTCCCACTGGTTTTCATTTTCAAAAACAGCTACTGGACTTCCCGTCCACCATAGCTCACGGCTCAACCGCCAGACCTTTTAAAAACCATTTTTCTCAAACGCACCCTTCTTTGAAAACAAAACATTAATTGCCATACCATACCAGACTCGTCCATTCCTGTGGACACGGACTATTCGAATAGGTTTCAACTCTGCGCAGAGGGGTACACTTTACCCACTAGTCCGGTTTCTACGATCTCACTGTCGTGAGACCCGAATGCCGAATCTCTTTCTTTCCTCACACGTCCTAACCTTCACGGTTATACCGGAAGGAGTCAGGCCACCGCCATGTCCAAACCAGACAAAACATTCCCCCTCCTTATCCTCCCGGTGCTCCCCAGCCTTCATAACCCTGGGGTTGGACCATACGAGTTCAGATTGAGTGACTGCTCACACAGTCTCGAGTGGTTGTACTTATCATGAGTACAGGTAGTGAAGGATGACAAACCGGTCCTTATGTGAGGGGACAATCCTTCTGCTCACACCTAAACCAGCTGAGCCATCACCTTAGGCCCTCCCCTAAACCAGGGAGACCCTGATCATCCCTACTCAAAGGTGATAAGGGTGAAAACCCTTCATCATACACAATTTGAAAAGCATTTTCTTTTGAAAATTCACACCTTTCCTCAAATCATTTGTAACAAATATATCAGGGATTGATTGAGGCAAGCGTCTGGGTGGCCATAATAACTTGTCTCAAAATCATATCATGCATAAAATAACAGGCTGAGGGTTGTGGTTGAAAAATCATAGGTAATTTATGCATCAAAGGGATCCAGTGAGCTTGCTGTGCTTATCTGGCGAAGGGGGAAGAGGAGCTCGCGGAACTGGCTTCTAGCTCCACTACCTGGTGTAGACTTGCAGATCTGGCCTCCACGAGATGGCACGAACGCTTCGATAACTATGCAACATGAACAAACAAACATACAAACCAACAAGTATACCAACAAATATTTAGTATAGTGGTCAGAATAGCGATATATGGATGGGTAGAGTCGTGAGTAGAATCTGTGTCATGTCGTGTTGAGATACTGCTGGTGGTGGAGCGAAGGTGCTTACCAGGAGGGTGGACTGGAGACAAAGCGACACTATGCGTATAGCCGGCAGAGCGGAGTAAGTGAGTGGGTGGGGTGTTTGCCTTGGCTGAGGGTGTTGAGTGTGTGGAGTGGGAGAGGGTAGCTGGGTGTATTTATAGCTGGGTGTATGTGGTGTAGCACAGTGAAGTTCACTGTTGGTGAGAATAGTGACGAATGAATCGTCTAACTTAATATGAACATGAGAGTTATAGGCAGAATATGAGACAATAGTATTTTGGGAGTTTTTTGGAATATGAACCATGTTTAAGGGATGACATGGTTGGATAGGGAATAGTTTGACAAGAATTCTAGAAACAAGAATGACTGAAATCTGAGTTTGGATGGAGGAGTTTTGGATTTTATAATCATAGGGAGAAAAAAAGGAAAGGAATATTCTTGGAATATTCTAGAATTTGAATATTTAGAGATATTTGGAAAAAATGTATTTTTGTGCGGGGTGCGAGGAATTATTTTTGGGCTTTTCTTGGGCAGAGGTTTATGTTGGTGGAAACTGTTCCTACCTACTATGTCACATCAGACAATAGTGAGGCGGGACCCAAATAGCTGGAATGATGTGGTATTCTGGTCCGAGTGGGCTATGGTATCTTGGGCTAGGTTTTATAGGATTGAAGACGTATCCATACAAACATGGTTCGCTTTTCTTGTTGGAAGTCTGGCTTGAAAGAATTCCAAAGTTAAGCGTGCTCAACTTGGAGAAATCTAGGATGGGTGACCAGATGGGAAGTTCCCTACTGGAATGAAAATCACAGTCACCGGAGTTCGTATGACTGGAATATGGGTCTGGCTGGTCTTAGGTGGACTAGACAGCATGATGGATGAGTAGTTGAAATTTGGGGTGATCGGATGATCGATGAATAGTAACGGTAAATAGTAATGGTGAATAGTGATGGTGAATAGTCGTATGAACGAACGGTGAATGGTGAATAGTGACAATGAACAAACGATGAATAGGAACTATGAACGATCGAATGATCGAACAAACGAACGATCGGAATTTTGGTAGCATAACGACAGGAAAAGGATTATTTGGACGAACGAACGGACGAACGACCAAACGATCGGACGAACAAACCATGAACGATCGGACGAACGATCGAACGATCGGACGAACGAACGAACAAACTAAGAACAGGGGGACGAACGATCGAAGAACGACCGAACGATCCTTGTGGTAGTGTGTGCTTGTGTGGGAGGAGGAGTGGGAGTGGGCGTGTGGGTGTGGGGCGGGGGGGAGGGAGGGAGTTGCCATGAAATGGCTTGGGGTGGGATGAGAGGAGGCCCTTGCCCCTCTATTTATAGCCATGGTGGGGGGATTAGGGGGAGGGATGAGAGGATTAGTGGGAGGATGAGAGGATTAGTGAGAGATTAGCATGAATTTGTCTTATATGAGTGTAATTAGCTTGTAGAGCTCACCGTATGACACCGGAGGCATACGTATATGTATGAGCATGAGGAAAGTTATGAAGAAAATTTTTGTAGGGACTTGAAAAATGATTCTGAAGGTATTTCTTAGGAAGAAAATACTTGGAGATATATCGGTGGAATATTTGGGCAGTATTTCTGAAAGAGTTTGAGGGTGATCACTGGGGAAATATTTGTAGGATATTTTGAGGAGAATTTTAGAGAGAATATAGACCACTATATTTTACTTGTTGATATCAACTTGCAAACAAACATTTTGAAACAAAATTTGAAATTCATTTTGAATTTAGAGCGAGTTTGAAAATATTTCAGAATTTGAATTTTTGGGATGCTACAAATCTACCCCACTTAAAATGAATCTCGTCCTCGAGATTCGACTTAGAAGGGTTATGGGTATAGCTTTACTTCAGCTACATATCTTCACTTTGCAGACTCTTCGAGGAGATGGAACTTCAACAAAATCTGGCCTTTCAGGAGCATCCGGTTGCTGATTGCAAACGCCGATTCTGGCTTCTCAAGGATCATCTTCAGGCTTCTAGCTTTCGCTTGGCAGCTAGCTTATTGAGACCTTTCTCTTGCGAACTCCCACATGGATTCCTTCCTTGATTAGTCTTCTGGTGCTTCATCAAAAAAAAACTTGGGTGACCACTTCTCATCAAGAAACTTATATGCTTGGATGATCTGGTCCTCCAAAAGCTTGCTACAGGCCTTCTTCTTTTTCTCCATAGCAGGAACCTTACTGGAACACTACCCCACTTAAAAAGAATGAGGGTAGAACTCTTGAATCATGGGGATTTGAACTCCTTGAAGTACCTCATAACAAGGGTGTTACGGGGCCTTCTTCTACTGTTGCTGCTTGAGCAGGCTGCGGAGAAATGACTGACACATGGTTGATTCTGGGAGAACCTTCTTCTTATCTTCTCTGCACTATCTTCTTTTCACTGACCCTTTTTTTTCTCTTTGCTCTTCCCACTGGAGGATTCTATCAAAGAGTATTACCATCATACAGAGGAGGAAACCAAAGATGTTGAACCATGTACAACAGTCTTCAACCCACGAATCACCAAGCATTGTGATCTTAGGGGCGAGGGAGTGGGAAATGAGGTTGCTTGCGATTTGGCAGAAGGGGTTTTATCTGGAGTGTGCTTTGCTTTGAGTGAGATGGGAGTTGAGGGAGCTGGGGGGTTTATAGGCGAGCAACACTGATGGTGGTGCTTGGGTGAGGAGTGGTGGTGATGGAGCAGGTGACACACGGCAGCAAACGCGGCAAGGGGAAGGGGGCATGTTGCCGGCGACGATGGAGGTAGTGGGTGCGCTGCAAAGGGGGGTGGGCATCGGTAGTGCGCTGCAAAGGGGGCATGGGCGGTGGTGCTAGTGCGCATGAAGGCGGGCACGCGTGCGGGGGCACGGGTGAGTGGTGGGGTCAATGACCCTGATGTTTGTGGTCTCTGTTTCCAAGAATCTTTGCCTCTCTGTATGGTAATAACTCCTTCTGTCCTCTTTTCCTGTTTACTTTGACTAAGGGGCAGTGCTTTGATTCTCACAGTCGGTCCTTTTGACTGAGCGGCTGGACTGGTTTCTTCTGTAGCTTATTTGAGGCTTCAAGGGTAAGCTTCTCGGTATCTTCTTGGGTAAGGCACTTTTCTCTTGAGATGGGTTAAGATGAGAATGGAAGAATAAGGTGAGGATTGGATCTAATTTTTGATCTATGTTTTTAGAGAAAACCTTTCTTAAAAAGAAAGAAAACACACAAGCTCAGCAATGATAAGCACAAAGAAATCAAATGTTTTGAATAAGGGAAGAATAGAGTTTTTCCAAAGCACGGCCTACTCAGATTCGGGGGCTAAGCATAACTACTATTGCTTGGCTCCTGAATTGAGAACTATGCTAAATGCAACTTATGAGCACTAACGTTAAAGCATCACATATGCACTCAAAAGGGGAGAAAACATCAAGCGAAATTCATTTTGAAATGCCCTAGGGGGCCACATAATTAGAATTTTTCAAAACACGAGTCTACACGATTACCTCTCATACATGCAGGGCTCTAGCCAAAGTGAAGAAAAACTCCACTACCCAATGCATGCAGAGGACTGGGCATAACTAACTTCAGACCAGGCAGCTTCTCTTCTGGCGAGGCTGGCAACCTTCAATTTGAGACATCTCCTGGATGGGTCAAGAGGGAGCATATGCTGATGACTTCTTCTGGCGGCGACTGAGGTGGTAAGATGGGGTCGAACTCTTCTTCAAGCGGGACTGGCTCTTGTAGCTCCTCAGAGGGCGGCAGTGCTGGCGGGGTGCTTGCATCTTCTTCTTTGACCTCAAGGGATGGAGCTGGAATCTTCTTCATGGTGAGGGGCACAAACAACTCTGACGGGGGATCTTGGGAGGATTCAGGGTGCTCTTGCTTATTCATAGCCTGAGGGAAGATTAGAATTCCTTCCAAGACTATGGCTCCTTTCGATAGTTCCCAAGCCTTCTTTTCTCCTATGGTAGAGACCGGGTGACCTTCAAGAATCTGGGGATCTTCAGCTCTCCTGGGTTGAACTAGGTTGGATGAAGCGTGCTCTTGGATCCGCAGGGCTCTACATTGGTTATGGGTTACCAAGTAGGCCTCCATCAACTTCTGGACGTGCTCATCCTTAGCTTGCTTGAGGGCTTCAACAGCAATGGCTTCACGACTTTCCAAGGCAGCTACACGGGCTTGAGCTGAGGTGAGATCCACATGGAGCTTACGGTTGAGCTTCTCTGCATCTTCTGCTCGGGCAATCATCTGACAGTGGTGCCGAGCCAAGAAATCATACTGTGCATCCAGGGTGAGCAGGTATGTAGTGAGGTACACGACTGTGGGGTCGTCCTCAAGCAGCTGCTGCCCTTCCAATGCACGCATCCTGACCATCCAAACAGGATGGTCTCTCTGAAAGGGCGGAAAGAATCTGAGCAGGGTGTCGGCCACTTCTTCTTCATAGATCTGACACAGGGCCCTCAATGCCTTGCGGGCGACGACTTGGCAGGTGTCTTTGAATCTGTGCCCAGCAGCAGTGACACTCCATTCCACATGGTGCGGACTGGATCCAATGTATACAGTCACGACACACTTCTCTGTGCCATGCTCGTCGAATTCACGACCATCATACTCTGGCTGGCTCCTGATTCCGAGGCGAACTGTGCATGCTCTTAACAACTTGGGGAAACCATCTTCATTCTGGCAAAAGCTGGTTTGGCAGCGGACCTCCATCTGACTTCTGAGAGAAGGGAAGGGGGAAAGCATTTTTTAAATGAAGGGATGAGAGCAAGATTTTTTTAAGAAAATAGTTTTGACTCAAAAACTTTTGGATCAGGCTAAGGGTTACGTCCTGCGGCCAACCTAACAGCTCCGATACCATCTGAAGCGCCCCAATCCTTTGGGACTCAAATGTGATACAATTACTAGTCACAGGAGGCTAGTAAACACATTTATACATCAGATGATTACAGATCTGCTTAAACGATACAAACCTATAAAGGTGGCGAACAACTTTAAGAGTTGGTCCACAACTCGGGACATATCATTAGAGTGGGGCTGAAGCAGCCCGATATACGCAGCAAAGCAATTCAGCGGTCCAACAGCCACAGGCAAGGTTGGGAACAATCGTAACTCTTACCCGATCTCCTTTTTCTGAAAAACAACAAATAAGCAAGGGTGAGTACAAACGTACTCAACAACCCAACTTCACCTGCGGAATGGGGAAATCAGATATAATGCATGGAATATGTGGAGCTCAGGATATTTTGCAGAAACAACAATATTTTATGCAGGGTTGTTTTGTAAAACATTTTGTATTTTTCAAAGCGCGTCCTCTCCCAAAGGAGCAGGAAGTTTTACAATATAGAATAAAATCCCCTGGACTAAACCATCCAGGTATCTCAGCAGTTTCCCACTGGTTTTCATTTTCAAAAACAGCTACTGGACTTCCCGTCCACCATAGCTCACGGCTCAACCGCCGGACCTTTTAAAAACCATTTTTCTCAAACGCACCCTTTTTTGAAAACAAAACATTAATTGACATACCATACCAGACTCGTCCATTCCTGTGGACACGGACTATTCGAATAGGTTTGAACTCTACGCAAAGGGGTACACTTTACCCACTAGTCCGGTTTCTGCGATCTCACCGTCGTGAGAGCCGAATGCTGAATCTCTTTCTTTCCTCACACGTCCTAACCTTAACGGTTATACGGGAAGGAGTCAGGCCACCGCCATGTCCAAACCAGACAAAACATTCCCCCTCCTTATCCTCCCGGTGCTCCCCAGCCTTCATAACCCTGGGATTGGACCGTACGAGTTTAGATTGAGTGACTGCTCACACAGTCTCGAGTGGTTGTACTTATCATGAGTACAGGTAGTGAAGGATGACAAACCGGTCCTTATGTGAGGGGACAATCTTTCCGCTCACACCTAAACCAGCTGAGCCATCACCTTAGGCCCTACCCTAAACCAGGGAGTCCCTGATCATCCCTACTCAAAGGTGATAAGGGTGAAAACCCTTCATCATACACATTTTGAAAAGCATTTTCTTTTGAAAACTCACACATTTCCTCAAATCATTTATAACAAATATATCAGGGATTGATTGCGGCAAGCGGCTGGGTGGCCATAATAACTTGTCTCAAAATCATATCATGCATAAAATAACAGGCTGAGGGTCGTGGTTGAAAAATCGTAGGTAATTTATGCATCAAAGGGATCCAGTGAGCTTGTCGTGCTTATCCAGCGAATGGGGAAGAGGAGCTCGCGGAACTGGCTTCTAGCTCCACTGCCTGGTGTAGACTTGCAGATCTGGCCTCCATGAGACGACACGAACGCTTCGATAACTATGCAACATGAACAAACAAACATACAAACCAACAAGTATACCAACAATATTTAGTATAGTGGTCAGAATAGCGATATATGGATGGTTAGAGTCGTGAGTAGAATCTGTGTCATATGGTGTTGAGATAGTGCTGGTGGTGGAGCGAAGGTGCTTACTAGGAGGGTGGACTGGAGACGAAGCGACACTATGCGTGTAGCCGGCAGAGCGGAGTAACTGAGTGGGTGGGGTGTTCGCCTTGGCTGAGGGTGTTGAGTGTGTGGAGTGGGAGAGGGTAGCTGGGTGTATTTATAGCTGGGTGTATGTGGTGTAGCACAGCGAAGTTCACTGTTGGTGAGAATAGTGACGAATGAATCGTCTGACTTAATATGAACAGGAGAGTTATAGGCAGAATATGTGACAATAGTATTTTGGGAGTTTTCTAGAATATGAACCATGCTTAAGGGATGATATGGTTGGATAGGGAATAGTTTGACAAGAATTCTAGAAACAAGAATGACTGAAATCTGAGTTTGGATGGAGGAGTTTTGGATTAAAAAGAAAAGGAAAGGAATATTCTTGGAATATTCTAGAATTTGAATATTTAGAGATATTTGGAAAATCAAAAATACAAATGTATTTTTGAGCGGGGTGCGAGGAATTATGTTTGGGCTTTTCTTGGACAGAGGTTTATGTTGGTGGAAATTGTTCCTACTTATTGTGTCACATCACACAACATTGAGGCGGGACCCAAATAGCTGGAATGATGTGGTATTCTGCTCCGAGTGGGTTGTGGTATCTTGGGCCAGGTTTTATAGGATTGAAGACGTATCCATACAAACATGGTTCGCCTTTCTTTTTGGAAGTCTGGTGTTGGGGACTTGTTCTCAAATGCTTCGAGTTAAGAACAAGGCAACATAAAAAGTGTTAAATATTAAAGTCCTTCGTCCTTTGAGACATTATGTGCCTTCGGATATAATGAATTCCGGGCGAAGGTTGTGAAGGAAAAAACCTTCGTAAGCACAGTAAATGTTAAGGAAGAATTCATATACGAAATACGAAAAATAACATAGACATTATCATCAACTTATTTTTATTTGCATTATCATATCCAAAATAACAAATTATAAATGTAGCTTTGGTTTGACGGAAAGTAATGGTACAGGCGTGATGCAAAAAGCGAATGTCAAGTCAGCGTGAACAGTACGGGAGTACTGTTCATCTATTTATAGGCAAGGGACGCAACCCATGTAGAATTACATTCATGCCCTTTACATTTATCAATAACTCTATAGTAATTCTTCGAGGTCTAATTTGCCTTTTCATCTTTAAGTCGGTTCCCCTTTTCTGTTGTCATGCCGAAGCTTTTTTGCGCACAGCTTCGTGATCACCTCAACCTTCGTCATAATCACCTTTCGTCTCGCTCAGGCTTCGTCCTGACCATGCTCTTGTATACTCATGACCCGATTCCGAAGATACCTGTTCACATATTTCACTTGGAAAACATTGTCAAATCTTGTTTTTGAGGACCTTCAGAAGCCGAAGGCCCCCAACAGTAGCCCCTCGCAATATTAATTTATTAGTGATAAATTCATATTGCGACATGGACGAAGGACTTAAGCCGAAGGTCCGAAAAAACACCTTCCCTTTGCTAGAATAGCAACAGTCATTGACAAGCGGGACCCTCCATTTTTTAACGCACTAGGTGTATAAATAAGAGCTCACCATGAGTTCATTTGGCACGCTTTCTTGCCATCTGCTCTTACTCACTCGACTTTTAGCCCTTGCGCAACAACACTTGCTTAGTTTTTTAAATTTTTAAGCTTCGGTTTCGAGAGCACTTTCTCAGCATTTTCGAAGATGTCTGAAGATAAGAAAGCTGTTGCTGAATCGAAGCTAAGCCTTTCTGAGGAGATGCATCTTGGCTTTCTTCAATCAATAGCAAAGACAAATACAGAGAAGATTACTAGGGAGATTTTAGAGGGTTTATCTGAAGATACTGGTGACAGTGACAACTATGATGTGGATAGTGGTGGCGAAGATTCCAAAGATCGACCTTGGCGACCAAGCCATTCGGTTTTTGGGAAATCAAGTATTAAACAAAGCCATCTTGTCAATATGAGGGGTATTTCAGGACTTGTCTATTGTGAGGGCTGACGAAGGAGAGAAAACTTGTCTGACTCCCGAGGAGAATGAAGTCGTGATATTCCGAAGCTTCTTAAAGGCTGGACTGCGGTTTCCTTTGAGCAGTTTTGTCGTGGAAGTACTGAAGATATTTGAAATCTGTCTTCATCAAATTACTCCCGAAGCAATCATAAGGATGGGCATCTTCGTATGGGCTGTGAAGAGTCAAGGTTTGGAGCCAAATGCAAAAAGTTTCTGCAATATACATGAGCTATTGTATGAGACAAAACCCTGGGGTAAAGAGCAGTATCACAACAATTTTGGCTGCTACAGCTTCGGTGCCTGATCTGGGTCAAGCTGTCCCGTGCCAACCTTTCGAAAGAGATGGCCCGGCGACTGGATGACAGAATGGTTTTATGTGAAGAATGATTTGAAAACACGAGAAGATATTAAAGATATCATTATGCGCCCTATCTGGCAACGCTTCGGCCTCCGGAGGCCGAAGGTGGAAATGGATGAAGCAGCCGAAGAATGCCAGAGAGCCTTCGACGCAGTTTGCTCTTTTATTGGGACAAGGGATTTGATGCAAGAACACATTGGCTTCAGAGTATGGCCACTTGCAGAAAAGTGGGAAATGCCGAAGGAAACCATCAGGGAACCTGACGAAGGTGGACTAGTTAGGCTAAAATACACATTCAAATACGGAGATAAGTTCGTTGAGCCAGATGATGACTGGCTGAAAAGTATTGAAGCCATAAGTGATGAACTGCTTGGATCATACTCGAAGGCCGAAGACACTGCACTATCAGCGGCCTTCAGAGGCCGAAAGAAGAAAAGACTCAACCGAATATTTGATGCAATTGGGTTTGTCTACCCCGACTACCGTTACCCAACACGGGGTCAGAAAAGGAAAAATACTGCTTCAGCGAAGGAAGTTGCTTCAGCCACTCCTAGTGAGCCAGGGCCGGAGAGGAAAAGATAAAGGTTCTTACGCACCGGCCACGCTATATTGAACCGGCCATAGTGCCTGAATATGTCGGTGAAACCTCTTTGGCCACTGAAGCCAAGGAGCCGAGCCCCCTACCGAATGTTGAAGAGCCAGTCATAATGCCGGAAATGGAGAAAATAGAAGAACCGAAGGCTACAGAAACAAGGACATATGAAATTTTAAGTCCTTCAGCAAAAGTTGAAGCACCAAAAAGCCAAAAGGGTCCAACAATGACCCCCAAAAGAAAAAGGATGGTTAATGTACTGGATGTTTTGGAGACAATAAAGTCTTCAAGCACTACTCCGAAGAAAGTTGTTGAAACTTCCGAAGTGCAAATTGAAACCTTTGGTGTCGAAGCTTCAAAGCACCAAGCTGAGACTGAAGCTGGGCCTTCAGAGCCCGCCAAGGTGAAATCCTTGGAAGCCGAAGAAACAGAAACAACAAAACAAATTTTAGCTGAAGAAACTGGCACTGTCACCCCCGAAGCATTTTCTGAAACTTTCGATTATATTTTACGACATGCTTTGGGGAAAAAGTTGACTGAAAAAGAAAAGCAAGAGGCTCAGTTTTATGCCCAAAAACTGAAATATCCAAAGGGGGCATTGATATTCAACGACAGCAGAGAAGAAGACTTCTTGTATTGTCTCCCTGACAGCAAGGAGATTTCTGTCTGTTGGGAGATGAGCAAGAGCTTCGGATTCCCAACATTAGAAGACGAGCTCTCGGTGTTATCAAAAGACGAGCTGGCCGACAGCTTGGCGTACAATAACTTAAAGGTGCGAAAATGAGGTCTTTGTATTATTTCTTGAAATCAAAATTTTTCATTTGCTTAAACTTATTGACACACACACGATTTTTTTGCAGGGCCTTATACTAAGCAACGCCCTCAAGGCTCAAAAAGATGCTGAAGACGAAGGGTGTGTTATGGCCATGAGCAACCTTCGTTCCGAAGTAATTGAACTAAGGAACGGAAGTCTCAAAAAAGATAAAATATTACATTCATTGATAAATAGAATAAAAGAAGACGAAGCTACTTTTAAAGCTCAAGCTGAGGCTCAGAAGCGTGAAATTGAAGATCTTCGAAAACAACTAGCCAGAGTTAAAGATGAACGCACACTTGAAGAAACAAAACAAGAAATCAATGAACAATGGGCAAATCATTTGGAAAAAAACGTTGAAGAGCTTCGTGCATCTAAGAAAAGATGCTATGAAAAATCTATAGAATGTGTTAAGAAAGTAAGAACCAGCTTCGCCGGCGTTGGCGCTTTCTCAAGTGAAGAGAAATTCATAAGGGGTGACCCCGAAGGCCCAATTGAATGGATCAGCCACGAAGCTGAAGCCTTTGAAGAAATTTTGAATAGTCGTGGAGACATATGTGCCTTTTCGGGTGCCAGGGGGATTGCTACCATTTTGGAGAGGAAAGGCTGTGACCATGTGAAATTCTTGGCACAATCCGAAGCCGCCTTATCCTCTGAAGATATAAAAGACCCCTCGACCGAAGCGAGCCTGGTCGGTGGAAAAATTTTCACCGACGTCTGGGACAATGGTGGCCGGGAAATGGCCCAAGAAATTATACAAAAAAGCGAAAAAGGCATTCATGACGCTAGAAAAGTAGCAGAGGCCGCTGAGAAAAGTGCGGAGCTCGAAGAGCAAATAGGTATTGACTAGTGGTTTTTGGCTCTTTGTTGTAATTTTTTGATTTCGAACTTGTTTACGGTTTGTAATAGTAATATAGCCGTATCTTCTCCTCCCTCAGAACCTGCCGAGCCATCTGCGGACCCCCACGCGAAGGGGGACGACGAAATTAGGAAAATGGTCGAAGTCATCATGGATAAAGTTGTTGATCAACTGCTAAACGAAGTTGCAGAAGTAGTTCTAAGGGAAGATTAGATGTTGTTGTAAAAACATTTAGAATGTAATGTTTGTTGAGAAACATGTGTAATAATTTGTAACTTTGAATATAATATATTAGCTATTTATGGTTCTATTATTTACGATGCATGAAACTGCATATACATACCGTTTTTGAGCCTTCGGCGAAAAAACACCTTCCCTTCTTTTCATGCTTCGTAAATAATATCCGTGTTCTCATAAAATCAGTAACCAATCCTCGCAAAATCAATAATCAATAGATCTTTTCATTTCAGAGTTTGACGAAGGTATAATTCCTCAATAGCTATTTTTTGTGCTCTGTCACTATTTCTTCGAAACAATCTTCGAATATCAATACTGAGACCCCCTTCTTGTGTTGTTGATGCAATATGATGTATGATGTTATGCTATGCAAATGATGTAATGATGTGATGTTATGCAAAATGATATTTGCCGAAGATCGACGTTTTTCACTGCAAGCCTCCCTTAGGAGCTTCTTCGCCTTTTACTTCAGCGGAATCAGCGTTTATTTTTCACTGTAAGCCTCCCTTAGGAGCTTCTTCGCCTTTTACTTTCAGCGGAATCAGCGTTTATTTTTCACTGTAAGCCTCCCTTAGGAGCTTCTTCGCCTTTTACTTTCAGCGGAATCAGCGTTTATTTTTCGCTGTAAGCTCTGCATTCCCTTCGGAACGACTTTTGAGCAGAAAACTTACGCTGCACTCCCTTAGGAACGACTTTTTGCTGCTTCGAAGAAATTATATTGTGTTCCTTAGAACAAATTTTTGATAATTCGAAGGTCCTCCTTGCCACCATAAATTCTTATGCTTCGGCAACTTAAGCCTATGGAGAAGATATATTTTCATTATGGTAAAAAGCGAAACTGTTACAAGAGATTGAAAACGATAAAAAGCACTTAAGCTTCCCATAATTGTTCCTTATTAAAAAGAAAATAATACTGAATGCGAAAAGCTGCTGTCGGGGTAGGATATTTGTCAGTAAATATGCTTCGACTCTGGCACAGTACTATTGACTGTGCGAGCTTCGGACTCTTCTCTGAAGTCCCGTTGGAGGTGAGTGTGCTGACTCCCTTCTGGCTGTTGGCTTCGTTGCGTTGGTGGTGGAGGTGGAGGTTGTTGTCAAGATGCCTGAGGTTGGCTTGCCGAAGCAACAGAAGCTGCAGGGTGGTTGCCTACATACTCTGGAATGTAAGGCGAATGGTACGAAGCAGTATGCATGACTTGCTTCGGCTGACTCTGTTGTGATGCAGCTTCTGCTATCTCCTTTTGCTTCTGGATGGTAACATGGCACATCCTGGTGGTGTGGCCCTTGTCCTCACCACAGAATAGACAATAAATTTTCTTGGGCTGATCCCCAAACCTTCCTCCGAAGCCCCTGGCGCCTCTGCCCCTTGGAGCTGGCGGCCGGAAAGAGCTTTGCTGCTGCCCCGAAGCTTGCGAGGAATACTGTGGCCTCTGTTGTTGGCTTCCTCTGTCATCACTCTGAGTAGAGTTGTGAATTGACCTGACGTGCCTCGGGTGGATTCTTCCTCCGAAGCCCCTGGTCATTTCAGAGAACCTGTATGCTTCTTCCCTTCTCTGGCGAAAGTCATTGTCAGCTCGAATATACTCATCCATCTTCTGGAGCAACTTCTCCAAAGTTTGAGGGGGTTTCCTGGCAAAATATTGAGCTGAAGATCCCAGCCGAAGCCCCTTAATCATGGCCTCAATGACAATTTCATTGGGCACCGTTGGTGCTTGTGCCCTAAGACGCAAGAACCTTCGGACATACGCCTGAAGGTGTTCTTCGTGGTCCTGGGTGCACTGGAACAAAGCTTGAGCAGTGACCGACTTCGTTTGAAATCCTTGGAAACTGGTTATCAGCATGTCCTTCAGCTTCTGCCATGAGGTGATTGTCCCTGGCCGAAGAGAGGAGTACCAGGTTTGTGCAACGCTCTTAACAGCCATGACGAAAGACTTTGCCATGACTGCAGTATTGCCACCATACGAAGATATGGTTGCTTCATAACTCATCAAGAATTGCTTCGGGTCTCAATGTCCGTCGTACATGGGGAGCTGGGGTGGCTTGTAAGATTAGGGCCAAGGTGTAGCCTGCAGTTATGTTGACAGAGGAGAGGTATCATCAAAAGCAAAATTTCCATGATGGAAATCTTCATACCAGTCGTCCTCGTTGTAGAATCCCTCCTGATGAAGCTCTCTGTGCGGAGGCCTTCGGTTCTGCTCATCTTGAGCAAGATGACGAACTTCTTCAGAGGCTTCGTCTATCTGCCTTTGCAGGTCAGCTAGACGAGCCATCTTTTCCTTCTTCCGTTGGACCTGCTGATGGAGCATCTCCAAGTTTTGGATTTCTTGATCCAAGTCGTCCTCCTGAGGCGTTGGACTGGTGGCCTTCCTCTTCTGGTTTCGGGCCTCCCTAAGAGAAAGAGCATCCTGATTGGGATCCAGTGGCTGCAGAGCGGCAGCCCCTGTTGCTGAAGCTTTCTTCGGCGGCATGACGAAGGTTGATGCTTGCCGAAGGTGTTCAAAACTCAAAAAATGGAAGTGAGTTCACCGGAGGTGGGCGCCAATGTTGGGGACTTGTTCTCAAATGCTTCGAGTTAAGAACAAGGCAACATAAAAAGTGTTAAATATTAAAGTCCTTCGTCCTTTGAGACATTATGTCCTTTTGGATATAATGAATTCCGGGCGAAGGTTGTGAAGGAAAAAACCTTCGTATGCACAATAAATGTTAAGGAAGAATTCATATACGAAATACGAAAAATAACATAGACATTATCATCAACTTATTTTTATTTGCATTATCATATCCAGAATAACAAATTATAAATGTACCTTCGGTTTGACGAAAAGTAAAGGTACAGGCGTGATGCAAAAAGCGAATGCCAAGTCAGCATGAACAGTATGGGAGTACTGTTCATCTATTTATAGGCAAGGGACGCAGCCCATGTAGAATTACATTCATGCCCTTTACATTTATCAATAACTCTATAGTAATTCTTCGAGGTCTAATTTGCCTTTTCATCTTTAAGTCGGTTCCCCTTTTCTGTTGTCATGCCGAAGCTTTTATGCGCACAACTTCGTGATCACCTCAACCTTCGTCATAATCACCTTTCGTCTCGCTCAGGCTTCATCCTGACCATGCTCTTGTATACTCATGACCCGATTCCGAAGATACCTGTTCACATATTTCACTTGGAAAACATTGTCAAATCATGTTTTTGAGGACCTTCGGAAGCCGAAGGCCCCCAACATCTGGCTTGAAAGAATCTCAAAGTTAAGCGTGCTCAACTTGGAGAAATCTAGGATGGGTGACCAGATGGGAAGTTCCCTACTGGAATGAAAATCACAGTCACCGGAGTTCGTATGACTGGAATATGGGTCTGGCTGGTCTTAGGTGAACTAGACAGTATGATGGATGAGTAGTTGAAATTTGGGGTGATCAGATGATCGATGAATAGTAACGATGAATAGTAACAATGAATAGTAATGGTGAATAGTCGTATGAACGAACGATGAACGGTGAATAGTGACGATGAACGAACGATGAATAGAAACTATGAACGAACGATGAACGATCGAATGATCGAACGAACGATTGGAATTTCGGTAGCATAACAGCAGGAAAAAGATTATTTGGATGAACGAACGGACGAACGATCGAACGATCGGACGAACGGACGAACGAACCATGACCGATCGGACGAACAATCGAACGATTGGACGAACGATCGAACGATCGGACGAACGAACAAACAAACTAAGAACAGGGGGACGAACGATCCTTGTGCTAGTGTGTGCTTGTGTGGGAGGTGGAGTGGGAGTGGGTGTGTGGGTGGGGGGGAGGGAGGGAGTTGCCATGAAATGGCTTGGGGTGGGATGAGAGGAGGCCCTTGCCCCTCTATTTATAGCCATGGTGGGGGGATTAGGGGGAGGGATGAGAGGATTAGTGGGAGATTAGCATGGATTTGTCTTATATGAGTGTAATTAGCTTGTAGAGCTCACCGTATGACACCGGAGGCATACGTATACGTATGAGCAAGAGGAAAGTTATGAATAAAATATTTGTAGGGACTTGAAAAATGATTCTGAAGGTATTTCTTAGGAAGAAAATACTTGGAGATATATCAGTGGAATATTTGGGCAGTATTTCTGAAAGACTTTGAGGGTGATCACTGGGGAAATATTTGTAGGATATTTTGAGTAGGATTTTAGAGAGAATATAGACCACTATATTTTACTTGTTGATATCAACTTGCAAACAAACATTTTGAAACAAAATTTGAAACTCATTTTGAATTTACAGCGAGTTTGAGAATATTTCAGAATTTGAATTTTTGGGATGCTACAAAGACCCACTTGGTTCCTACAACATTTTGGTTAGGACGTGGAACTAAATGCCATACCTCATTCCTCGTGAAGTTGTTGAGCTCCTCTTGCATCGCCAACACCCAATCCGAATCTTGAAGTGCTTCCTCTACCCCATGTGGCTCAATGGAGGAAACAAAAGAGTAATGTTCACAAAAATGAGCAACACAAGATCGAGTGGTTACCCCCTTGTGAATATCGCCGAGGATGGTGTTCACGGGGTGATCTCATTGAATTACTTGGTGGACTCTTGGGTGTGGCGGTCTTGGACCGTCGTCATCTTCCTTGTCTTGATCATTGGCATCTCCCCCTTGATCATTGCTCTCCTCTTGAGGTGGCTCATCTTCTTGATCATCATTTTCATCCTCTTGAGCTTGACCCTCATCTTGAGTTGGTGGAGATGCTTGCATGGACGAAGATGGTTGATCTTGTGCTTGTAGAGGCTCTTCATATTCCTTAGGACACACATCCCCAATGGACATGTTCCTTAGCGCGACGCACGGAGCCTCTTCGTCATCTAGCTCATCAAGATCAACTTGCTCTACTTGAGAGCCGTTAGTCTCATCAAACACAATGTCACAAGAAACTTCAACTAGTCCAGTGGACTTGTTAAAGACTCTATATGCCCTTGTGTTTGAATCATAACCAAGTAAAAAGCCTTCTACAGCCTTAGGAGCAAATTTAGATTTTCTACCTCTTTTAACAAGAATAAAGCATTTTCTACCAAAGACTCTAGAATATGAAACATTGGGCTTTTTACCGGTGAGGAGTTCATAAGATGTCTTCTTGAGGATTCGGTGAAGATATAAACGGTTGATGGCGTAGCAAGCGGTGTTGACCGCCTGTAGCATCCCAAAAATTCAAATTCTGAAATTTTCTCAAACTCGCCCTAAATTCAAAATGAATTTCAAATTTCATTTCAAAATGTTTGTTTGCGAGTTGATATCAACAAATAAAGTATAGTGGTCTATATTCTCTCTAAAATCCTCCTCAAAATACCCTACAAATATTTCCTCAGTGATCCCCCTCAAATTGTTTACAGAAATACTGCCCAGATATTTCCCTAGTGATCCTCTTCAAGTTCTTTCCAGAAATACTGCCCAAATATTCCACCGATATATCTCCAGATATTTTCCTCCTGAGAAATACCTTCAGAATCATTTTTCAAGTCCCTATAAATATTTTCTTCATAACTTTCCTCATGCTCATACGTATATGTATGCCTCCAGTGTCATACGGTGAGCTCTACAAGCAAATCTCACTTATACAAGACAAATACATGCTAATCTCCCACTAATCCTCTCATCCTCCCACTAATCCTCTCATCCCTCCCCCTAATCCCCCCACCATGGCTATAAATAGAGGGGCAAGGGCCTCCTCTCATCCCACCCCAAGCCATTTCATGGCAACTCTCTCCCCCCCCCCACACACATCCACTCCATGTTCCACACAAGCACACACTAGCACAAGGATCGTTCGATCGTTCTTCGATCGTTCGTCCCCCTGTTCTTAGTTTGTTCGTTCGTTCGTCCGATCGTTCGATCGTTCATCCGATCGTTCATGGTTCGTTTGTCCGTTCGTTCGATCGTTCGATCGTTCGTCCGTTCGTTCGTCCAAATAATCTTTTTCCTACCGTTATGCTGCCGAAATTCCGATCGTTCGTTCGTTCGATCATTCGATCGTTCATCGTTCGTTCATAGTTCCTATTCATCGTTCATCGTTCGTTCATAGTCCCTATTCATCGTTCTTCCAGATAATCTTTGTCCTGCCGTTATGCTGCCGAAATTCCGATCGTTCGTTCGTTCGATCATTCGATCGTTCATCGTTCGTTCATAGTCCCTATTCATCGTTCATCGTTCGTTCATAGTCCCTATTCATCGTTCTTCTAGATAATCTTTGTCCTGTCGTTATGCTGCCGAAATTCCGATCGTTCGTTCGTACGATCATTCGATCGTTCGTCCGTTCGTTCGTCCAAATAATCTTTTCCTGCCGTTATGCTGCCGAAATTCCGATCGTTCGTTCGTCCGATCATTCGATCGTTCGTCCGTTCGTTCATAGTTCATATTCATCGTTCATCGTTCGTTCATACGAACTATTCATTATCATTATTCACCATTACTATTCACCATTACTATTCACTATTACTATTCATCGTTACTATTCACATACACTATTCATCATCGTTACTATTTATCATTACTATTCATCATCGTTACTATTCATCGATGATATCTATAATTTCTTTTCCATCGCCACTATTCATCGTTACTGATCGTTACTATTCATCGGTCATCTAGTCATCCCAAATTTCAACTACTCGTACATCATGTTGTCCAGTCCACCTAAGACCAGCCAGACCCATATTCCAGTCATACGAACTTCGGTGACTGTGATTTTTCTTCCAGTAGGGAACTTCCCATCTGGTCACCCATCCTAGGTTTCTCCAAGTTGAGCACGCTTAACTTTGAGAATCCTTCGAACCAGGCTCCCAAACTCAGATTCCAATAAATCTCGTTTCTAAATTCTTATCAAACTATTCCCTACCCAACCATGTCATCCCTTAAGCATGGTCCATATTCCAGAAAACTCCCAAAATACTCTTGTCCCATATTCTGCCTATAACTCTCCTGTTCATACTAAGTCAGACGATTCATTCGTCACTATTCTCACCAACAGTGAACTTCACTGTGCTACACCACATACACCCAGCTATAAATACACCCAGCTACCCTCTCCCTCTCCACACACACTCAACACCCTCAGCCAAGGCAAACACCCCACCCACTCAGTTACTCTGCTCTGCCGGCTACACACATAGTGTCGCTTCGCCTCTAGTCCACCCTCTTGGTAAGCACCTCCGCTCCACCACCAGTAATATCACAACACCACATGACACAGATTCTACTCAAGACTCTACCCATCCATATATCGCTATTCTGACCACTATACTAAATATTTGTTGGTATACTTGCTGGTTTGTATGTTTGCTTGTTCATGTTGCATAGTTATCGGAGCGTTCGTGCCGTCTCGTGGAGGCCAGATCTGCAAGTCTACGCTAGGCGGTGGAGCCAGAAGCCAGTTCCGCGAGCTCCCCTTCCCCTTCGCCGAATAAGCACGGCAAGCTCACTGGATCCCTTTGATGCATAAATTACCTATGTTTTACAACCACAACCCTCAGCCTGTTATTTTATGCATAATATGATTTTGAGACAAGTTATTATGGCCACCCAGCCGCTTGCCGCAATCAATCCCTGATATAATTGTTACAAATGATTTGAGGAAAGGTGTGAGTTTTCAAAAGAAAATGCTTTTCAAAATGTGTTTGATGAAGGGTTTTCACCCTTATCACCTTTGAGTAGGGATGATCAAGGACTCCCTGGTTTAGGGGAGGGCCTAAGGTGATGGCTCAGCTGGTTTAGGCGTGAGCAGAAGGATTGTCCCCTCTTATAAGGACCGGTTTGTCATCTTTCACTACCTGTACTCATGATAAGTACAACCACTCGAGACTGTGTGGGCAGTCACTCAATCTGAACTCGTACGGTCCAACCCTAGGGTTATGAAGGCTGGGGAGCACCGGGAGGATAAGGAGGGGGAAAGTTTTGTCCGGTTTGGACATGGCGGTGGCCTGACTCCTTCCGGTATAACTGTTAAGGTTAGGACGTGCGAGGAAAGAAAGAGATTCGGATTCGGATCTCATCGGCCATGAGATCGCAGAGCCGGACTAGTGGGTAAAGTGTACACCTCTGCGCAGAGTTTGAGAACCTATTCGAATAGTTTGTGTCCACAGGAATGGACGAGTCTGGTGTGGTATGGCAATTAGTGTTTGGTTTTTCCAAAAAAAGGGTGTGTTTGAGAAAAGTGGTTTTTAAAAGGACCGGCGGTTGAGCCGTGAGCTATGGTGGACGGGAAGTCCAATAGCTGTTTTTGAAAATGAAAACCGGTGGGAAACTGCTGAGATACCTGGATGGTTTAGTCCAGGGGATTTTGTTATAATACTGAAAAACTTCCTGCTCCTTTTGGAGAGGATGCGCTTTGCAAAAATACAAAATGTTTTTCAAAACAACTCTGCATAAAATATTGTTGTTTCTGCAAAATATCCTGAGCTCCACATATTCCATGCATTATATCTGATTTCCCCATTCCGCGGGTGAAGGTGGGCTACTGAGTACGTTTGTACTCACCCTTGCTTATTTGTTGTTTTTCAGAAAAAGGAGATCGGGTAAGAGTTACGACTGTTCCCAACCTTGCCTGTGGCTGTTGGACCGCTGAATTGCTTCGCTGCATATATCGGGCTGCTTCAGCCCCACTCTGATGATATGTCCCGAGTTGTGGACCAACTCTTAAAGTTGTTCGCCACCTTTGTAGGTTTGTCTCGTTTAAGCAGATTTGGTATCATCTGATGTATAAATGTGTTTACTAGCCTCCTGGGACTAGTAATTGTATCACATTTGAGTCCCAGAGGATTCGGGACGCTTCAGGTGGTATCAGAACTGTTAGGTTGGCCGCAGGACGTAACCCTTAGCCTGATCCAAAAGTTTTTGAGTCAAAACTATTTTCTTAAAAAATCTTGCTCTCATCCCTTCATTTCAAAAATGTTTTCCCCTTTCCTTCTCTCAGAAGTCAGATGGAGGTCCGCTGCCAAACCAGCTTTTGCCAGAATGAAGAAGGTTTCCCCAAGTTGCTGAGAGCATGCACAGTTCGCCTCGGAATCAGGAGCCAGCCAGAGTATGATGGTCGTGAATTCGTCGAGCATGGCACAGAGAAGTGTGTCGTGACTGTATACATTGGATCCAGTCCACACCATGTGGAATGGAGTGTCACTGCTGATGGGCACAGATTCAAAGACACCTGCCAAGTCGTCGCTCGCAAGGCATTGAGGGCCCTGTGTCAGATCTATGAAGAAGAAGTGGCTGACACTCCGCTCACATTCTTTCCGCCCTTTCAGAGAAACCGTCCCGCTTGGATGGCCAGGATGCGTGTATTGGAAGGGCAGCAGCTGCTTGAGGATGACCCCACAGTCGTGTACCTCACTGCATACCTGCTCACCCTGGATGCACAATATGATTTCTTGGCTCGGCACCACCGTCAGATGATTGCTCGAGCAGAAGATGCAGAGAAGCTCAACCATAAGCTCCATGTGGATCTCACCACAGCTCAAGCCCGTGTAGCTGCCTTGGAGAGTTGTGAAGTCATTGCTGTTGAAGCCCTGAAGCAAGCCGAGGATGAGCACGTCCAGAAGTTGATGGAGGCCTACTTGGTCACCCATAACCAACGTAGAGCCCTGCGGATCCAAGAGCCTGCTCCATCCAACCCAGTTCAACCCAGGAGAGCTGAAGACCCCTAGATTCTTGAAGGTCACCCGGTCTCTATCAGAGGAGAAAAGAAGGCTTGGGAACTCCCGGAAGGAGCCATAGTCTTGGAAGGAATTCCAGTCTCCCCTCAGGCTATGGATAAGCAAGAGCACCCTGAATCCTCCCAAGATCCCCCGCCGGAGTTGTGTGAGCCCCTCACCACGAAGAAGATTCCAGCACCATCCCTTGAGGTCAAGGAAGAAGCTGCAAGCACCCCGCCAGCACTGCCGCCCTCAGAGGAGCTACAAGAGCCAGTCCCGCTTGAAGAAGAGTTCGACCCTGTCCTGCCATCTCAGTCGCCGCCAGAAGAAGTCATCAACGTCAGCTCCCTCTTGACCCATCCAGGAGATGTCTCAGATTGAAGTTGTGTGCCAGCCCTGCCAGAAGAGAAGTTGTCTGGTCTGAAGTTAGTATGCCCAGTCCTCTGCATGCATTGGGTAGTGAAGTTTTTCTTCACTTTGGCTAGAGCCCTGCATGTATGAGAGTTAATCGTGTAGTCCCGTGCTTTGAAAAACTCTATTTGTGTTGCCCCCTAGGGCATTTCAAAATGAATTTCGCTTGATGTTTTCCTCCCTTTTGAGTGCATATGTGATGCTTTAACGTTAGTGCTCATAAGTTGCATTTAGCATAGTTCTCAATTCAGGAGCCAAGCAATAGTAGTTATGCTTAGCCCCCGAATCTGAGTAGTCCGTGCTTTGGAAAAACTCTATTCTTCCCTTATTCAAAACATTCGATTTGTTTGTGCTTATCATTGCTGAGCTTGTGTGTTTTTTTAAGAAAGGTTTTCTCTAAAAAACATAGATCACAAATTAGATCTAATCCTCACCTTATGCTTCCATTCTCATCTTAACCCATCTCAAGAGAAAAGTGCCTTACCCAAGAAGATACCGGGAAGCTTACCCTTGAAGCCTGGAACAAGCTACAGAAGAAGCCAGTCCAGCCGCTCAGTCAAAAGGACCGACCGTGAGAATCAAAGCACTGCCACTGAGTCAAAGTAAACAGGAAAAGAGGACAGAAGGAGTTATTACCATACACAGAGGCAAAGATTCTTGGAACCAGAGACCACAAACATCAGGGTCATCGACCCCACCACTCACCCGTGCCCCCCCACGCGTGCCCGCCTCCATGCGCACTACCACCGCCCCACGCCCCCCTTTGCAGCGCACTACCGCCGCCCACGCCACCTTTGTAGCGCACCCACCGCCACCATCATCGCCGGCAACACCAGGCCCCCCTCCCCTTATCGCACCCGCTGCCGCGTAGCACCTACTCCATCACCACTGCTCCGCAACCGAACACCCCCGCTCGCCTATAAACCCCCCCCCCACCATCTCCGTCAACTCCCATCTCGCTCAAAGCAAAAGCACACTCCAGATAAATCCCCTCTGCCAAATCGCAAGCAACTCCATTTTTCCACTCCCTCGCCCCTAAGATCACAATGCTTGGTGATTCTTGGGTTGAAGACTGTTGTATATGGTTCAACATCTTCGTTTCCTCCTCTGTATGATGGTAATACTCTTTGATAGAATCCTCGAGTGGGAAGAGCAAAGAGAAAGAAAGAGGCAGTGAAAAGTGAAAAGTGAGAAGAGAAAAGAAGATAGTGAAGAGAAGATGAGAAGAAGGTTGTCCCAGAATCAACCCTGTGTCAGTCATTTCTCCGCAGCCTGCTCAAGCAGCAACAGGAGAAGAAGGCCCCGTAACACCTTTGTTATGAGGTACTTCAAGGAGTTCAAATCCCCAAGATTCAAGAGATCTACCCTCATTCATTTTAAGTGGGGTAGTGTTCCAATAAGGTTCCTGTCATGGAGAAAAATAAGAAGGCATGTAGCAAGCTTGTGGAGGACCAGATCACCAAAGCTTATAAGTTTCTGTATGAGAAGTGGTCACCCAAGTTCCGTTGATGAAGCACCAGAAGAACAATCAAGGAAGGAATCCATGTGGGAGTTTGCAAGAGAAAGGTTTGTGTGTTGGCATCTATGCTCCTTCAATAAGCAAGCTGCCAAGCGAAAGCTAGAAGCCTGAAGATGATCTTTGAGTAGCCAGAATCAGTGTTTTCAATCAGCAACCAGATGTTCCTCAAAGGCCAGACTTTGTTGAAGTTTCATCTCCTCGAAGAGTTGCAAAGTGAAGATATGTAGCTGAAGTAAAGCTATACCCATAACCCTTCTAAACCGAATCTCGAGGACGAGATTCCTTTTAAGTGGGGTAGATTTGTAGCATCCCAAAAATTCAAATTGTGAAATTTTCTCAAACTCGCCCTAAATTCAAAATGAATTTCAAATTTCATTTCAAAATGTTTGTTTGCGAGTTGATATCAACAAATAAAGTATAGTGGTCTATATTCTCTCTAAAATCCTCCTCAAAATACCCTACAAATATTTCCTCAGTGATCCCCCTCAAATTGTTTACAGAAATACTGCCCAGATATTTCCCTAGTGATCCTCTTCAAGTTCTTTCCAGAAATACTGCCCAAATATTCCACCGATATATCTCCAGATATTTTCCTCCTGAGAAATACCTTCAGAATCATTTTTCAAGTCCCTATAAATATTTTCTTCATAACTTTCCTCATGCTCATACGTATATGTATGCCTCCAGTGTCATACGGTGAGCTCTACAAGCAAATCTCACTTATACAAGACAAATACATGCTAATCTCCCACTAATCCTCTCATCCTCCCACTAATCCTCTCATCCCTCCCCCTAATCCCCCCACCATGGCTATAAATAGAGGGGCAAGGGCCTCCTCTCATCCCACCCCAAGCCATTTCATGGCAACTCTCTCCCCCCCACACACACCCACTCCATGTTCCACACAAGCACACACTAGCACAAGGATCGTTCGATCGTTCTTCGATCGTTCGTCCCCCTGTTCTTAGTTTGTTCGTTCGTTCGTCCGATCGTTCGATCGTTCATCCGATCGTTCATGGTTCGTTCGTCCGTTCGTTCGATCGTTCGATCGTTCGTCCGTTCGTTCGTCCAAATAATCTTTTTCCTACCGTTATGCTGCCGAAATTCCGATCGTTCGTTCGTTCGATCATTCGATCGTTCATCGTTCGTTCATAGTTCCTATTCATCGTTCATCGTTCGTTCATAGTCCCTATTCATCGTTCTTCCAGATAATCTTTGTCCTACCGTTATGCTGCCGAAATTCCGATCGTTCGTTCGTTCGATCATTCAATCGTTCATCGTTCGTTCATAGTCCCTATTCATCGTTCATCGTTCGTTCATAGTCCCTATTCATCGTTCTTCTAGATAATCTTTGTCCCGTCGTTATGCTGCCGAAATTCCGATCGTTCGTTCGTACGATCATTCGATCGTTCGTCCGTTCGTTCGTCCAAATAATCTTTTCCTGCCGTTATGCTGCCGAAATTCCGATCGTTCGTTCGTCCGATCATTCGATCGTTCGTCCGTTCGTTCATAGTTCATATTCATCGTTCATCGTTCGTTCATACGAACTATTCATTATCACTATTCACCATCACTATTCACCATTACTATTCATCGTTACTATTCACGTACACTATTCATCATCGTTACTATTTATCATTACTATTCATCATCGTTACTATTCATCGATGATATCTATACTTTCTTTTCCATCGCCACTATTCATCGTTACTGATTATCGTTACTATTCATCGGTCATCTAGTCATCCCAAATTTCAACTACTCGTACATCATGTTGTCCAGTCCACCTAAGACCAGCCAGACCCATATTCCAGTCATACGAACTTCGGTGACTGTGATTTTTCTTCCAGTAGGGAACTTCCCATCTGGTCACCCATCCTAGGTTTCTCCAAGTTGAGCACGCTTAACTTTGAGAATCCTTCGAACCAGGCTCCCAAACTCAGATTCCAATAAATCTCGTTTCTAAATTCTTATCAAACTATTCCCTACCCAACCATGTCATCCCTTAAGCATGGTCCATATTCCAGAAAACTCCCAAAATACTCTTGTCCCATATTCTGCCTATAACTCTCCTGTTCATACTAAGTCAGACGATTCATTCGTCACTATTCTCACCAACAGTGAACTTCACTGTGCTACACCACATACACCCAGCTATAAATACACCCAGCTACCCTCTCCCTCTCCACACACACTCAACACCCTCAGCCAAGGCAAACACCCCACCCACTCAGTTACTCTGCTCTGCCGGCTACACACATAGTGTCGCTTCGCCTCTAGTCCACCCTCTTGGTAAGCACCTCCGCTCCACCACCAGTAATATCACAACACCACATGACACAGATTCTACTCAAGACTCTACCCATCCATATATCGCTATTCTGACCACTATACTAAATATTTGTTGGTATACTTGCTGGTTTGTATGTTTGCTTGTTCATGTTGCATAGTTATCGGAGCGTTCGTGCCGTCTCGTGGAGGCCAGATCTGCAAGTCTACGCTAGGCGGTGGAGCCAGAAGCCAGTTCCGCGAGCTCCCCTTCCCCTTCGCCGAATAAGCACGGCAAGCTCACTGGATCCCTTTGATGCATAAATTACCTATGTTTTACAACCACAACCCTCAACCTGTTATTTTATGCATAATATGATTTTGAGACAAGTTATTATGGCCACCCAGCCGCTTGCCGCAATCAATCCGTGATATAATTGTTACAAATGATTTGAGGAAAGGTGTGAGTTTTCAAAAGAAAATGCTTTTCAAAATGTGTTTGATGAAGGGTTTTCACCCTTATCACCTTTGAGTAGGGATGATCAAGGACTCCCTGGTTTAGGGGAGGGCCTAAGGTGATGGCTCAGCTGGTTTAGGCGTGAGCAGAAGGATTGTCCCCTCTTATAAGGACTGGTTTGTCATCTTTCACTACCTGTACTCATGATAAGTACAACCACTCGAGACTGTGTGGGCAGTCACTCAATCTGAACTCGTACGGTCCAACCCCAGGGTTATGAAGGCTGGGGAGCACCGGGAGGATAAGGAGGGGGAAAGTTTTGTCCGGTTTGGACATGGCGGTGGCCTGACTCCTTCCGGTATAACTGTTAAGGTTAGGACGTGCGAGGAAAGAAAGAGATTCGGATTCGGATCTCATCGGCCATGAGATCGCAGAGCCGGACTAGTGGGTAAAGTGTACACCTCTGCGCAGAGTTTGAGAACCTATTCGAATAGTTTGTGTCCACAGGAATGGACGAGTCTGGTGTGGTATGGCAATTAGTGTTTGGTTTTTCCAAAAAAAGGGTGTGTTTGAGAAAAGTGGTTTTTAAAAGGACCGGCGGTTGAGCCGTGAGCTATGGTGGACGGGAAGTCCAATAGCTGTTTTTGAAAATGAAAACCGGTGGGAAACTGCTGAGATACCTGGATGGTTTAGTCCAGGGGATTTTGTTATAATACTGAAAAACTTCCTGCTCCTTTTGGAGAGGATGCGCTTTGCAAAAATACAAAATGTTTTTCAAAACAACTCTGCATAAAATATTGTTGTTTCTGCAAAATATCCTGAGCTCCACATATTCCATGCATTATATCTGATTTCCCCATTCCGCGGGTGAAGGTGGGCTGCTGAGTACGTTTGTACTCACCCTTGCTTATTTGTTGTTTTTCAGAAAAAGGAGATCGGGTAAGAGTTACGACTGTTCCCAACCTTGCCTGTGGCTGTTGGACCGCTGAATTGCTTCGCTGCGTATATCGGGCTGCTTCAGCCCCACTCTGATGATATGTCCCGAGTTGTGGACCAACTCTTAAAGTTGTTCGCCACCTTTGTAGGTTTGTCTCGTTTAAGCAGATTTGGTATCATCTGATGTATAAATGTGTTTACTAGCCTCCTGGGACTAGTAATTGTATCACATTTGAGTCCCAGAGGATTCGGGACGCTTCACCGCCTCGGCCCAAAAACGATCCGAAGTTTTGTATTCATCAAGCATGGTCCTTGCCATGTCCAATAGAGTTATATTCTTCCTCTCCACTACACCATTTTGTTATGGCGTGTAGGGAGAAGAGAACTCATGCTTGATGCCCTCCTCCTCAAGAAAGCCTTCTATTTGTGAGTTCTTGAACTCTGTCCCATTGTCGCTTCTAATCTTCTTAATCCTTAAGTCGAACTCGTTTTGAGCCCGTCTCAAGAATCCCTTTAAAGTCTCTTGGGTTTGAGATTTTTCCTGCAAAAAGAACACCCAAGTGAAGCGAGAATAATCATCCACAATAACTAGACAGTACTTACTCCCGCCGATGCTTATGTAAACTATCGGGTCGAATAGGTCCATGTGAAGTGGCTCAAGCGGCCTGTCAGTCGTCATGATGTTTTTGTGTGGATGATGAACACCAACTTGCTTCCCTGCTTGACATGCGCTACAAACCCTGTCTTTCTCAAAATGAACATTTGTTAGTCCCAAAATGTGCTCTCCCTTTAGAGGTTTATGAAGATTCTTAATCCCAACATGGGCTAGTCGGCGGTGCCAGAGCCAACCCATGTTAGTTTTAGCAATTAAGCAAGTGTCGAGTTCAGCTCTGTTAAAATCAACTAAGTATAGCTGACCCTCTAACACTCCCTTAAATGATACTGAATCATCACTTCTTCTAAAGACAGTAACACCTATATCCGTAAAAAGACAGTTGTAACCCATTTTGCATAATTGAGAAACAGAAAGCAAGTTGTAATATAAAGAATCTACAAGAAAAACATTGGAAATAGAATGGTCAGGAGATATAACAATTTTACCCAATCCTTTGACCAAACCTTGATTTCCATCCCCGAATGTGATAGCTCGTTGGGGATCTTGGTTTTTCTCGTAGGAGGAGAACATCCTTTCTCCCCTGTCATGTGGTTTGTGCACCCGCTATCGATGATCCAACTTGAGCCCCCAGATGCATAAACCTACAAAACAAATTTAGGCCTTGTTCTTAGGTACCCAAACGGTCTTGGGTCCTTTCACATTAGAAACAAGAACCTTGGGTACCCAAACACAAGTCTTTGATCCCTTGTGTTTGCCCCCAACATATTTGGCAACTACTTTGCCTGATTTGTTAGTTAAAACATATGATGCATCAAAAGTTTTAAATGAAATGTTATGTTCATTTGATGCAATAGGAGTTTTCTTCTTAGGCAATTTAGCATGGGTTGATTGCCTAGAACTAGATGCCTCACTCTTATAAATAAAAGCATGATGAGAGCCAGAGTGAGACTTCCTAGAATGAATTCTCCTAATTTTGTGCTCGGGATAACCGGCAGGGTACAAAATGTAACCCTCGTTATCCTGAGGCATGGGAGCCTTGCCCTTAACAAAGTTAGATAATATTTTAGGAGGGGCATTAAGCTTGACATTGTCTCCCTGTTGGAAGCCAATGCCGTCCTTAATGCCAGGGTGTCTCCCACTATAGAGCATGCTTCTAGGAAATTTAAATTTTTCATTTTCTAAGTCATGCTCATTAAGTTTGGCACTAAGTTGAGCTATGTGATCGTTTTGTTTCTTAATTAAAGCTAGGTGATCATGAATAGCATCAACATTTATGTCTCTACATCTAGTGCAAATAGTAACATGCTCAACAGTAGATGTAGAGGGTTTGCAAGTATTTGATTCAACAATCTTAGCATGTAAAATAGCATTCTCATCTCTAAGATTTGAAATAGAAACATTGCAAACATTTAAATCTTTAGCCTTAGCAATTAATTTTTCATTCTCAATTTTAAGGCTAGAGAGGGATACATTCAACTTATCAATCTTAGCAATTAAGTTAGCATTATCATTTCTAAGATTAACAATTGAATCATCACAAACATCTAACTTCTCAACCTTAGCAATTAATTTGGCATTTTCATTTCTAAGGCTAGAAATAGTGTCATGGCAAGTGCTTAGCTCACTAGTTAATTTTTCACATTTTCTACCTCTAGAGCATAAGCATTTTTAACCTTAACATGCCTTTTGTTTTCCTTAATAAGGAAGTCCTCTTGGCTATCCAAGAGTTCATCCTTCTCATGAATAACACTAATTAATTCATTTAATTTCTCCTTTTGTTGCATGTTTAGGTTGGCAAAAAGCGTCAGTAAATCATCCTCATCATCACTAGAGCTAGCCTCATCACTAGATGTTGCATACTTAGTGGAGGATCTAGATTTTACCTTCTTCTTCTTGCCGTCCTTTGCCATGAGGCACTTGTGGCCGATGTTGGGGAAGAGAAGTCCCTTGTTGACAGCGATGTTGGCGGCGTCCTCGTCGGAGGAGGAGTCAGTGGAGCTCTCGTCGGAGTCCCACTCCCGACAAACATGGGCATCGCCGCCCTTCTTCTTGTAATATCTCTTCTTCTTCTTTCTTCTCCCCTTCTTGTCGTCGCCCCTATCACTATCACTTGATAATGGACATTTAGTAATGAAATGGCCGGGCTTACCACACTTGTAGCAAACTTTCTTGGAGCGGGACTTGTAGTCCTTCCCCCTCCTTTGCTTGAGGATTTGGCGAAAGCTCTTGATGATGAGCGTCATCTCCTCATTGTCGAGCTTGGAGGCGTCGATGGGGACCCTACTCGGTGTAGAGTCTTCTTTCTTTTCCTCTGTTGCCTTAAATGCAACGGGTTGTGCCTCGGGTACGGAAGAGGAGGCGCCTTGCTCGATGATCTTTTTGGAGCCTTTGATCATCAATTCAAAGCTCACAAATTTTCCTATTACTTCCTCGGGAGACATTAGTTTATATCTTGGATCACCACGAATTAATTGAACTTGAGTGGGATTAAGAAAAACGAGTGATCTAAGAATAACCTTGACCATTTCATGGTCATCCCACTTGGTGCTCCCGAGGTTGCGCACTTGGTTCACCAATGTTTTGAGCCGGTTGTACATTGCTTGTGGCTCCTCCCCTTGGTGAAGCATGAAGCGACCGAGCTCCCCCTCAATCGTTTCCCTCTTGGTGATCTTGGTCACCTCGTCTCCTTCGTGCGTGGTCTTGAGCACGTCCCAAATCTCTTTGGCGCTCTTCAACCCTTGCACCTTATTATACTCCTCTCGACTTAGAGAGGCGAGGAGTATAGTAGTGGCTTGGGAGTTGAAGTGTCGGATTTGGACAACTTCGTCCGAGTCATAGTCTTCATCCCCTAGCGATGGTACCTGTACTCTAATCTCAACAACATCCCAAATACTAGTGTGGAGTGAGGTTAGATGGTGCCTCATTTTGTCACTCCACATATTATAATCTTCACCATCAAACATGAGTGGTTTGCCTAATGGGACAGAAAGTAAAGGAGTACGTTTGGAAATGCGAGGATAGCATAGGGGAATCTTACTAAACTTCTTGCGC
Organism: Zea mays; assembly: GCF_902167145.1. Taxonomy (NCBI): domain Eukaryota; kingdom Viridiplantae; phylum Streptophyta; class Magnoliopsida; order Poales; family Poaceae; genus Zea; species Zea mays. The sequence goes on along the minus strand of NC_050096.1, from coordinate 233,783,538 downwards.
TCATGGCGCTTAGAAGTGACAGACGGCGTGTCGGAGCCGGAGGTGGATGGCGATGAAGAGTCGGTCTCGTAGTAGACCACTTTCTTCATCTTCTTTTTCTTCTCGCCGCTCTGACGCGACTTGTCGTGTGAAGGGGATCCCTTCACCTTGTTGTCGGACTCCCCGGATGGAGCCTTCCCATGGCTTGTGGCGGGCTTCTCGTCGGTCACCATCTCCTTCTTGGCGTGTTCTCCCGACATCACTTTGAGTGGTTAGGCTCTAATGAAGCACCAGGCTTTGATACCAATTGAAAGTCGCCTAGAGGGAGGGTGAATAGGCAAATCTGAAATTTACAAACTTAAGCACACACTACAAGTCGGGTTAGCGTTAGAATTAAATGCGAGTCCGAAAGAGAGGGCGAAAACAAATCACAAGCGAATAAGAGTGGATGACACGGTGATTTGTTTTACCGAGGTTCGGTTCTTGCAAACCTAGTCCCCGTTGAGGTGGTCACAAAGACCGGGTCTCTTTCAACCCTTTCCCTCTCTCAAACGGTCACCTAGACCGAGTGAGCCTTTCTCTTCAATCAAATGGGACACTGAGTCCACTACAAGGACCACCACAACTTGGTGTCTCTTGTTTTGATTACAAGTGAGTTGAACACAAGAAAGAAGGAAGAAGAAAAGCAATCCAAGCGCAAGAGCTTAAATGAACACAAATGTCTCTCTCTCTAGTCACTAATTTGGTTGGAGTGATTCCGGACTTGGGAGAGGATTTAATCTCTTTGTTTGTGTCTTGTATTGAATGCTATAGCTCTTGTATGAGGTTTGAAGGATGAAAACTTGGATGCAATGAATGGTGGGTGGTTGGGGGTATTTATAGCCCCAACCACCAAAAGAGCCGTTGGTGGGGGCTGTTGTCGCATGGCGCACCGGACAGTCCGGTGCGCCACCGGACACTGTCCGGTGCGCCAGCCATGTCACCCGGCCGTTGGGTTCTGACCATTGGAGCTTCTGACAACTGGGCCACCGGACAGTCCGGTGGTGCACCGGACAGTCACTGTTCACTGTCCGGTGCGCCTTTTGGCGCCTGTCCTGACTTCTGCGCGCGTAGGCGCGCACTGTAGAGTATTTATTGTTCGTTGCAGACGACCGTTGGCGCTGTGTAGCCGTTACTCCGCTGGCGCACCGGACAGTCCGGTGCTACACTGGACAGTCCGGTGAATTATAGCGGAGCGGCTCCCAGAATTCCTGGAGGTGGCAAGTTCGGAGTTGGGTTCCCTGGTGCACCGGACACTGTCCGGTGGTACACCGGACAGTCCGGTGCGCCAGACCATGGCACACTTCGGTAGTCTTTTGCTCTCTTTATTTGAACCCTTTCTTAGTCTTTATATTGGTTTGTTGTGAACCTTTGGCACCTGTAAAACTTATAATCTAGAGCAAACTAGTTAGTCTAATTATTTGTGTTGGGCAATTCAACCACCAAAATCAATTAGGAAAAGGTGTAAGCCTATTTCCCTTTCATCACCAGTGGCTCGATTGACTATAATTCGCACATTAATAGCCGTGGCAGCCTCTTATGGTCTTATCATTCATCAGATGGATGTTAAGACAACTTTCTTTAATGGAGAGTTGGATGAGGAGATCTACATGGATCAGCCAGAAGGGTTCATTGCGGATGGTTAAGAGAACAAGGTGTGCAGGTTGATAAAATCATTGTATGGCCTAAAACAAGCACCTAAGCAATGGCATGAAAACTTTGATAATACTCTTACAGCTACTGGCTTTGCTGTAAATGAATCTGACACGTGTGTGTATTATCGGTATGGTGGGGGTGAGTCTGTTATGCTATGCCTTTATGTTGATGACATCTTGATCTTTGGATCAAATCTCAATGTGATTGAGGAAGTTAAAAATCTTCTATCGAGCGATTTCGAAATGAAAGATTTGGGAGAAGCTAATGTCATTCTAAACATCAAGCTTGTTAGAGAAGCTGATGGTGGGGTAACTTTGTTACAATCCCATTATGTGGAAAAGGTATTGAGTCGCTTTGGTTTTAGTGACTGTGATCCTGCTCCAACACCTTATGACCCTAGTGTGCTATTGAGAAAGAATCGGAGAATAGCAAGGGATCAATTGACATACTCCCGGATCATTGGCTCGCTCATGTACCTTGCAAGTGCAACAAGGCCAGACATCTCTTATGCTGTAAGCTAAGTCGGTTTGTGTCGAAACCAGGAGATGATCACTGGCGTGCTCTTGAGAGAGTGTTGCGATATTTGAAAGGTACTATGGCATACGATATTCATTATACTGGAAACCCAAAAGTGCTGGAAGGCTATTGTGATGCCAACTGGATTTCTGATGCTGATGAGCTTTATGCCACAAGCAGATATGTGTTTCTGTTTGGAGGTGGCGCTATTTCCTGGAAGTCTTGCAAGCAGACTATCTTAACGAAGTCTACAATGGAAGCAGAACTCGTAGCATTAGACACTGCTGGGGCTGAGACCGAGTGGCTTCGTGATTTCCTATTGGATTTACCGGTATTTGAAAAACCGATACCGGCTATTTCCATGAACTGTGACAACCAAACGGTGATTACAAAGGTTAACAGTTCTAGGAATAACATGAAGTCTACAAGGCATGTTAAGAGGAGATTGAAATCTGTCAGAAAGCTAAAAAACTCCGGAGTTATAATGGTGGATTATGTCCACACATCGAATAATCTGGCAGATCAATTCACTAAGGGTCTGTCACACAATGTGATAGAAAGTGCATCGAGAGAAATGGGTATGAGACCCATGTGAAATCTACTCTAGTGGTAACCTGCTCTATATGATCGGAGATCCCGTGAAGTAGAGTGGAGAAACAAGCTAGGAGTAGGTTGTGAGGAAAGATCCCTTCTTTAACTCATTTCTGATGCACATCTTTCCTATCTGTAAGGCAGGATGGTATTTACCTTAATGTATTCCAAGAGTCTTATAAAGGTGAGATGTTGTCCTACAGAACATCTTCTGAGGAATACACCTATATGAGTCAGACTGCTGGTCACAGTCTATGGGCCTTGGGTAATCCCTAAATACTCATGAAAGGCACTGAAGTGTGACTTATATGCTTCTAAACAGCGGGATGCCCTTTTGCATCCTAGTATCAGCAAAGGATTTGAGTGAATCTTATTTCGCACAAAACTATCAATTCAAGGCTTAGTCCATTGTTCAGTTGTGAATGAGTGAAACTCTTATTCTAGATGGATGTTCAACTTAACAGTCTCCATCGAAACACTGGTATATCAAAGGATTGTGATTCTGATACTTCATCATTACGAACCCTAGAGTTTGGTGGGGATTGTTGGATCTTTTATGGGCTTGGCCCATTTATTGAATAAACTCTATGGTGTGTAATGGTGGAGAATATCAATAGTACTATATTGGAAGTTCAAGGGTCTGTTGGCTTGACTTATATGGTGGGAATTATTCCACTTAATTTGAGAAGTCAAGAAATGGACAAGGGCGTGCCACACGCGCGCGCGCCGCCGCCGGCCGGACCGGGCTCCGGCGTGGCGTGGCAGGCAGGCAGGCGGCGAGCAGGCATGGTGTGGTTGTGTTAATTTTTAGCACTCACTAATCGTGCCCGTCTCTTGGCGTGCCGCATGCGAGACCTTTGTCCTTCAGCTGCCCGTCTCCTGGCGTGCCGCATGCGACCCTTCTCCTTCAGCTTCCCTCTGCGAGAGGTTAAGTAGAGGAGAACTCGTGGCACTTGGTACACGAGAACAGAACCATTTCAGAGTCACAGTCCAGCCGCAAGTGAGAGTATTCCCATCTCGTGACTCTACGCGCATAGAGCAGCGAGAGGGCAGGTGCCTCCGAAGCCCTTGTCGTTCGAGACCTTGCACGGGGGATCAGCAATTAGGTTTTTGGGGAGCGTCTACGCGACTGCCCAAAACATCTTCTTCCTGATGACATGACAAGAGAAGCTGGACAAGGATCTGAATCCTCAGAGCGCATGGGAGGGTATGATCAATTCAGTTTATTACTGTTTTACGTTCTGCAGAGTATATATGTTCCATATATTCATCTGTGTTGTTTCATATGTAGCAATGTTTTTATCTCATCTGTTCTGTCATATTATAATATGTTATACCTGTCTGTTTTAATTTTACAGTCATCCTGTTTATATTGCTATCTGTTTATTTTTAGTTGTTCTTTAATAATACATGAACCATGTTTATATTCTTATTGTATTTATATGATTCATATGCTTTGTGTTCTCATGATCCATATTGTTATGGATATAATTGACATCGCGATTTCTATGATTAATTACCTTTTATATGTCATCATCATAATGTTAATTTATGGAATTAAAATGATATGGAAAATTCCTATAATTCTAACAGCTTCTAGAAGTATTTTGTCTGGAGAATAATAGGGAAGAAAGCAAAGACAGTGGGATCACACTTTTTATTTTAGTGCGAAGACAAAAGGCGAGTGGCAAAGTCACACGGTTCACTTTGTTGTTGTTGTTGTTGTTTGAAAGGCGAAGCCAGTTGACGAACTTCGGTTCCAGGTGAAGTCAAGAGTGAGCGAGTGGAAGGAATACTATTTGTCTTTAGAACGTGAATCCTTGTCACTGATACTCTCCCGTCCCTCCTTAAAATCACTTGTGACGCGTAAATCGCCGAATCAAAGGATGAGGGCATATATGGTTGGATTTTTGTCTCCCTTGAGTTGTTAAGAAAAGGACGAGGGCATGATACACATGCGCGCCGTCGAGCCGAGCCGAGCCGGGCCGAGCCACGTCACGGTCATAGTCCATATCACGTGTTCACTCGGTTCTCCATCTATTTATATTATGTAATCGTTTGGTTTTCCTGGCTCACCTATTTAAGCTCCATCCCATCATCGTTTCTCGGTTCGCTTTCGCTGCTGCTCCTGCTTCAGCTGTAAGCCAAGAACCTCATTTTAGTCCTTGCGCACGAGAGGTGAGTGTCTGGAAGCGGCACAATTGCTCGCCTCACCCTCTACTTCCTGATGATTGTCACGACTACCTAACTGTACTATATCCAGTAGGACGGCTACACCGATGACATCATATCTGTCACTAGGTATATTTTCCCTTTTTAGTGGATCGTGTCATATCACCCACTACTTTATATACATGTTCACAATGCTAAGACCACATGCATCTTTCCGATGTCACCAAATTGTTGTTACTCTTTTTATAGATTGAGCTATTACAAAAAGTTTAAATTCCTAACTCAAATATCTCGTAAAATATATTGTACACATGCCACAAATTAAATACTTAAGTATTAGCTTTATCTCCCGACATTTATGGGCCTGGGCCGCCAGGGAAGGTCCCTCCCTCGCTTCTCCACACTTGAAGGTGGACAGTAGAAAAAAAGGCACAGGCTGCACGCATGCGGGTAGACTTGCGTCCTCGTACATAGATAACCCATCATCTCGCGCGTGCGCAGCATGTCTGGGTGCGGCCCACCACGCAACCAATCATACCCTATGTGTAGGGATAAGAATGTGTACTTATTCAGATATCATTTTTTGATCTTTTTTTGATTGTGAATAAATAGGACACATAATCTGCTATGTAAATTCATATTCTTGTTTTGTAACATTTAGCTTGTAAAGTTTCATAAAAATAAACATCAAATTTATCATATCTCTACAATACGAACTTTGGGTCCATTCTCAGGAAGAGAAGAGGGCCACGTAGCTTGCAAAAAATAAAACCGTACGATTGTGCTCGAACGGTGGATCTTGGTTTCGTTCCCCACCGCTCTCGCCTAGCCTGTTGGTGGGATAAAACCGTACGATTGTGCTCGAACGGTGGATCTTGGTTTCGTTCCCCACCGCTCTCGCCTAGCCTGTTGGTGGGCTCCACTCTCGCCTAGCCTGTTGGTGGGCTCCACAACATCGTCAGCTGGGGCGGTGCGACTGTGCGGGGACGGATTGGAACGGACGTAGGACAGCAAGCCAGCAGCCGCACGGCTGGCAGGCACGTCTGGCTCGCGGCTGGCGCTCGCTCGCAACCCGAGGAGGCAACCCCCGAAGCGGCTCAATAAGCTAGCTGGCTGTGCTGACCGTTGGCCGGCTCAAGGCTAAAGCCGAGCAAAGCAGAATCGCTGTCGGCTCTGGGCTCCGCTCGCGGACGCGAGTCGTGCAAGGCGCCGGACTTGAACCGTCGGCAGCTACTAGAGAAATCCACAGCCTACTGCTATCCGCTAGAAACATCTTTACCTTATAAAAATATAAAGGAGCCGCTTCTCTACAGCCGGATGTATTTGCTTCTCCCGTACACAACCTGCTCCATTCTTGGCGAGCGTTCAGGCGAAAGAGGAAAAAGAGAGGAGTGCACCGCGAGTGTACAGCTCGAAGATCCACTTCCAAGTGCTTCCTTTTAGGTGAGATTGAACTTTGATTTCTTCCTCATTCTTATTAGTTCAAGCTAGGGTTTCAGAAGATCTCTATTCTGTGACTTCCAAATCTTCGCCTCACCCACAACGCCGCCATGGTGGTCCGGCTACGACATCCTACGATGCGGCGGCATTTGCTTCTCCATTGCCGTGGGCAATGCTATAGTGCTAACACAGTAGGAACGAGGTAGGGAGTAGCCATGCTTTTGCCACCAGCCACTGCCGCCTGCCATTGTTGGGCTTCTCAGTTTAGCACTTACATTACTAAATGTTTATCCTCTCTGTATCTGCTCTATTGCTGCTGCCTTTCTAACTTGCCACATAAAAAAATTCTCCCAACTTCTCTATTTTCTAATTGCAACGATTTGTTCTGTTCTTACGATAAAATGCTCAAATAAATATTCACATCAATATCAACAGATTAGAAAGTAAATAAATTATAAAACAAAAAAAGAGCAACTCCTGTAGATGAACCATGCAAGGCGCTGCTATTTCTACAAGCTGCTTGATGCACTTATGCATTTTTTTGGATTCAATGCATATATAACAACTCATCTGATTAAGGACACAATGTCCCATACTACAAAGACTTGAAACAAAGATGTAAAAAGTTCATTGGTCCCATTTCCTACTTACAAATTATAAATTTGAACAAATATCTTTAAGGTGGTTCAAAATTTGTAATATTAGAAGACTGCTTTTTCAGATGCTCTTTATTCATGATAAAATAAAAAACAGGGCTTTTCCTATTTTTTCACCTCGTCGTCATCTTTTATTTATATGAACCAAGCACACACAAATAACATGGACAACAGCTTACAGTCGTAGTCAACCCAGTTTTTAATAAACCAGTTTTTATGTTTTAGTTAAGAGAGCCAAGCTTATTAGTTTTTAAGAAATTGATAATCTAATTTCTATAAACCGAGTCGTAAACTGATATAATTGGAACAATCTCGATGTCTATAAACCAATTTCTTAAAATATGGGTACTTCTAAATATGGCCTTACTTGGACTCCATACGTATTCAAACCAACTATGATATTAAAATGTTAATGTGAATTTTGATTGTCCAATGTGTAGTATACGCCTTTTGAAATAAGGTATTTATGAGTATACATAAATATTTGAATTAAATCCTCTATTATGCTTCTTAGTTTTTAAGAAATTGATAATCTAATTTCTATAAACCGAGTCGTAAACTGATATGTTTGGAACAATCTCAATTTCTATAAACCAATTTCTTAAAATGTGTGTGCTTCCAAACAGGGCCTTACTTGGACTCTATACGTATTCAAACCAACTCTGATATTAAAATGTTAATGTGAATTTTTGATTGTCCAATGTGTAGTACGCGCCTTTTGAAATAAGGTATTTATGAGTATACATAAATATATGAATTATCCTCTAGTATCTTATCATTCTCCAGCAGCCTAAAAATTATAATACAATTGAATCTGGTAAAACGAAGTGAAATGTGTTCTTTAATTTTAAATGTTACTTGCTTTTGAATATTCTATACATAGTCTTACCTCCATGACTAATAATTTATTGCAGGATAATCTTATATACCTTCAAGCAAATAGACAATCGGAGGAACTTCACAAAGGTATGTTTCATTAACACACAATTACATAGTAAATAAAAAAAATCTTCTATTTTTAATCACAACTAAAATACTTTTTTTTCTCTGTGTAGATACAAAACATTATATATATATATAAATATAAATATGGGTCGGGGAAAGCGTAAATATGCAATTCTAGATACAAAAAATATCCAATCTGATCCAGAAACAAAAAAACTAAGAAGATTGGAAATAATTCAAAAAAGGAAAAGGAAAAGAGAAAAACAAAATTCCAATAATAATGAAAACCAAATAAAAAAATGTTGCCTAGATGATATGGTTGTACATCCTTACTTACATTCAACTCACGGAATGGTCTCATTCCCATCTAATTATATACAATATCTAAAAGCAACATATAATGATAGGTCGTATCTAGGAAAGCCAGAATATACTTGTAAATATTGTAATGCTATATTTTGGTTTAATGAACGCAATCTTAAAGATACAAAAGTAAACAAAGAAATATTATACTCTAAATGTTGTAAATATGGAAAAATAAAAATACCACCATACAAAGAACCACCATCGTTTCTATCTATGTTGATTAATAATAAAGACAACACATTATCAAGACATTTTCTACAAAAAATTCGACAATATAATTGCCTTTTCTCTTTTACATCTATGGGTGCAAAGATTAATAAAAATATAAACGATGGTCAAGGACCATATGTTTTCCGTGTAAATGGACAAATACACCACCGTATTGGTTCCCTGCTTCCTCAAAAAAATAATGATCCTAAATTTGCAGAACTATATATTTTTGATACAAAAAATGAGATCGAAAATAGAATTCAAGCATTAAATAAACAAGAGGGTGAAACAAGTAATAATATAAATCCCTATATAGTTGAAGAGCTTAAAAAAATGCTCGATGAATATAATCCATTAGTTAAAGTATTTAGACATGCACGTGACCTACTCGAAGAACACAAAAATATAGATATTAGCATCCGCATTGTTGGAGCAAACAAGGGCGATCCTATACAATATGAAATACCACATACAGAAGAATTAGCAATGCTTATAGTTGGCGACTTAAATCTAGAAAAATATAGAAGAGACATAATTGTTAGTACAAAAAATAAAGAACTACAACATATAAGTATATTTCACCCAGCATATATGGCACTACAATATCCTTTACTATTCCCATATGGAGAAAGAGGATTTCAACTAGGAATAAAGTATCAAGAAACAAATAACAGTTTTATAGCCAAAAGAAAAAGATGTACAATAACATCACATGAATACTATAAATATCATATGCATTTTAGACCAAATCAGCCAAATCCTTATCTATGCTACGGTAGATTATCAAAGCAAGCAATAGTCGATGCTCGTGCAATTGAAGATGAAGATAGACTTATGTATATATCTAGAAATCAAGACAAGTTAAGAGCCGAATATCTTCAAGGTATATTTGATGCAGTAGAAAAAGGACTTAGTGAAGGAAAACAAATTGGGAAGAGAATTTTATTACCGTCAAGTCATGTAGGATCACGAAGATACATTATACAAAATTATCATGATGGTATAGCAATTTGTAGAGAATATGGACCACCTGATTTATTTATAACATTCACATGTAATTCTAAATGGCCTGAAATATTATTGTCTATTCTACATGGTGAACAAGCTAGTGATAGAGCTGATACTATAGTGCGTGTATTCCACATGAAACTAGAAGAGCTATTAAAAGATATACAATCAAAAAAAATATTCGGTGAAACACTTGCAATTTTATATTCTATTGAATTTCAAAAAAGAGGATTACCACATGTACACATTTTACTTTGGCTAGATAAAAAACAATATGAAATAACTCCAGATATAATAGATACATGGATATCAGCTGAAATACCTAATCCATATGAAGATCCGTTAGGATATACGCTTATAGCTGAACATATGATACATGGACCATGTGGAGAAAAAAATGAAAGTAGCCCGTGCATGAGAAAAGAAAAATGTTCAAAGTATTATCCAAAAGAATTCCAGAATGAAAGCAATTTTACCAATAATGGCTTCACTCAATATCGTAGACGAGATACTAATATATACATACGTAGAGACAATCATAACTTAGATAATAGATGGGTTGTGCCACATAATTTATATCTCCTAAAGAAGTATCAAGCACATATAAATGTAGAATATGTAAATAAGAGTAAATTGCTCAAATACTTATGCAAATATGTTAACAAAGGACCAGATAAAGCAACCATTATCTTTGAACATATAAAAAAGGGAGACAATGAAAATACTGATAAAGAGAAAAAAGATATTGATGAAATCAAGGAATATTTAGACTGCAGATATATATGCGAACTAGACGCAATATGGAGATTGCTAGGTTTTGAGATACACTACCATTGGCCACCAGTCGAGAGACTACCAGTACATTTACCTCTACAGAATATAGTAAAATTACATAAAAATACGAGATTAAAAAACATAATAGAAGATCCTAAATATAAATCAACAAAATTAACTCAATGGTTTGAGGCAAACAATCTATATGAAAATGCTAGAAATGTGACATATTGTGACTTTCCAAAATTTTGGACATGGAATACAACAAAGAAAAAATGGGTCAAAAGAGAACAAGGGTTAAAAATTGGACGTCTGTATTATGTCAATCCTATAGAAGGTGAGCGTTTTTATCTTAGAATGCTACTAATGATAATAAAAGGCGCAACGAGTTATGAGGATATAAAAACATTCAATGGGATAATATATCATACTTTTAAAGAAACATGTGCAGCACGTGGTTTACTAAAAGAGGACAATGAATGGTATAAAACTTTTGATGAAGCTACGCATTGGGCTACAGCTTTACAATTACGATACCTCTTTACAACTATACTACTATTCACTGACTTGCAAGATGAAAGAAAATTCTATGAAATGAATTGGAAAAAAAATGGTTGACGACATTCATCATAAATTAATTAGTAAATACGAACCAATTATTTACATGCCCACGGAATCAGAATTGCAAGAAAAACTATTAGAGGAACTGCAAAATATTTTCGCAAAAAATGGAGTTAGTATATGTACTTACAATCTTCCAGAAATCTCATCAAACTATACACCAAATGACAATAATCAACTTATTCAAGAAGAATTAAACTATGATCAACAATCTTTAGAAATCGAAGCAACCAAATTATATTCCCAATTGAATATTGATCAAAAAAATGCTTTCCATGAGATCATAAATAGTGTTGTAAATGGAAAATCAAATTTTTTCTTTGTATCCGGTCATGGAGGAACTGGCAAAACATTTCTATGGAACTGTATTATATCGTTTCTAAGAGCACGAAGAAAAATAGTTTTGACAGTTGCATCATCAGGAGTAGCTTCACTATTACTTCCAAATGGACGTACAACACATTCTAGATTTAAGATTCCAATAGATATTGATGAATTATCAGTTTGTGAAATAAAACGAGGCACAAAATTAGCACAACTACTAACACATACTGATCTTATTATATGGGATGAAGCATTGATGACTAATAGACAATGCTTTGAAGCACTAGATAGAACACTAAAAGATATATTATCTGAAAAACAATCTAAACTATTAGATATCCCTTTTGGTGGAAAAGTTGTTGTTCTTGGAGGTGACCCAAAACAAATATTACCAGTTATAGAAAATGCTTCTAAATCACAAATCATAAATGCCTCAATATTAAGGTCATATCTCTGGAATCATATAAAAATATTATCTTTACATGAGAATATGCGCTTAAAAAAACTACAATGTACTGATTCAGAAAATAATGAATCAATTGATTTTAATAATTGGATATTAAATGTTGGAAATGGGAGCTCTAGCATATCAGAAACCGATATAGATGATGACGACGAAGATTGCACTATAGTTGAAATACCATCTGATTTGTTGATTACTACAACAGACAATAAAATAAAATCATTAGTTCAGTCAACATACCCATGTTTCCAAGACAAATACAACGATCCAGAATATCTTAAAGACAGAGCTATTCTTGCAACAACAAATGAAATAGTTGATCAAATAAATGATTATATAATTAGCTTAATACCGAGTTTGCAAATCGAATATTTTAGTGCTGATAGCATATCGAATTGCACAGATACATGTAATGATGTTGATGTACTTTATCCAATAGAATATCTCAATAGCTTAAATGCAAATAACTTTCCAACTCATAACCTAAAACTCAAAGAGGGTGTACCGATAATGCTTTTAAGAAATCTGAACCAAAGCCTTGGTTTATGTAATGGCACAAGACTAATAGTAACAAAACTAGGACAAAATGTTATTGAGGCTATTATAATTACAGAAACACATACTGGAGAAAAAACATATATACCTAGAATTAATTTAACAACACACGGTTCTCATTGGCCTTTCACATTATGTAGACGACAATTTCCAATAAAGGTATGTTATTCAATGACTATAAATAAAAGCCAAGGACAAAGTTTATCCAATGTTGGTGTTTATTTAAAGAAACCAGTATTCACACATGGACAATTATATGTTGCAATATCAAGAGTCAAAGATAGAAAGGGATTAAAAATATTAATAGAAAATCCGGATGGATCATGTGGAACTAAAACTAAAAATATTGTTTACAAAGAATTACTTGAAATGATCAAACTATAAGAAATTACATATCCTTAATACGCTTCAATCTTTTTCACTATTCTATTTTTATAAATCCTACCGTTATATTCTTTTTCTAAACTTTGATCAAATTTTCCTCTATATTAAAATAAAGAAAACACACTCGTAGAAAAAACTTTTGGTGCCCTTTATTATGTATCATGACTTTATTACTAAAATTAACTTATTATTAACCTAAATCTATTTTCTATATTCTTATGAACCTTCATTGTACTATTGCAGATGGAAATTACTCCAATATCACAACTACGTCCAGGAAAGTTAAATTATGCTTTACATGTGCGAATATCTAGAATGTGGGAGTTTAGAGGCACAAATGAACAGAACGACATCAAACACCTTGACCTTGTTCTCATCGATCAAAAGGTTTTTATAATCAATCCTGGTTGACACAATGCAAATATTTCTTATACATATTTACTTTACATACAAATCATTAAATAATCCATAATTATTTCTTTATACAGGGAAATTCAATATATGCAGAGATTCCACCAGATGCAATTGCTGTCTTAAAAAGCCACATCTACACGAAAAAAAGATTGTATACATATCCAAAATAACAATTGAACGAGCTAAACTGGGATTCAGAGTTGTTGACAATCCTTATATGGTAAAGCTCAACAAGAGAACCATTGTGCTTGAAGATAAGGATCAAATTCAAGGTTTTCCTAAATATACATTCTCACTAACACCCTTAGATAAGTTGGACCAATACAAAAACAAGACCGATCGTTTTATAGGTATATACATTCTAGCTTTATAAATTTTCATTAATCCTAAAATTGCAATACTTTTATATTTAGTAATATTTATCTTTCATAAATCATATAGATGTCATTGCTAAGATCAGTGGAGTATCAAATGTAGCAAAGGTTCCTACAACCTCAGGAGATCAGCAAATGAGGAGAGTTGTATTATTAGAAGACCTTAAGTACGCACTCTATACTATATGTTTAGAGTACTATATAAAAACGCTCTGCCAATAATAATATATGTTTTCGAGTTTTGCAGGGGAAACATGATTGAGCTATCACTATCAGGAAAAAGAGCTTTGGAATTTGACGGAGATCAAGTTTTAGATGTGGGTCAGCAACATCATGTTATTGCAATATTTGTAGGAACCTTAGTCAAACTTTACAAAGGTGAATATACATTCTTGAGTGGAACATCAGCATGCCGGTGGTACATCAACGAAAATGACATTGCTGAAATCAAGGCTTTCCAGAAAAGGTGACATACAAACAAAAAACTATAATCCCTTTTATTTTACCACAAATAGTACTAAAATTTATAAAATGTTAATAGTTTGCCAAGTGAACCTGTACCTATCAAAAAGACCTATCTCCAAAATGATGATGCAACTCACAAATTTGAGGAGAAAAGTCTGGAACAGCTCAAGCATGTAGACCCTTTCCTTGACATGGTAAAGTTTTACTTTACAAAAACAATCATGCTATGTAAAATGTTGCATGAGTAAAAAAGTTTTCCTTTGGTGCAGGGACAAAGATATCAGTGCACAGCTACTATAATTGGTATCACAGAAAACCAAACATGGTGTTACAAAGCATGCAAGATCTGTAACTCAGCAATCATTCAAAAGGAAAATGGTTATAAATGCACAAAGGAAGGATGTCCATCTACACAATTTGAATGGAAGTAAGTGTATACTGCTTTGAATAATAATTACCATAATGCGCACTGTTAGTAATATTAATACTATAATCTTTAGAACAGACGTACCAGTTCTATAAATGATTGTATATTAAATAGATCCAATTGAAATGAGCCTTCACTCCAATATACTCTTACATCTATATGTAAACATATGCTTATTGATCACAACAAATATAATACTCTTTTTATTTAACTAACTTTCAGTTTTTATACTCTAATTCAGATACAAGATACCATTCATTGCAAGTGATCACACCTATAATCTAGAGTTTATGTTCTTTGAGAAAAAATAGATCAAATATAATATTCTTTTTACTAAACTAACTTTCCATTTTCATACTCTAATTCAGGTACAAGATACCATTCATTGCAAGTGACCACACCTATAATCTAGAGTTTATGTTCTTTGAAAAAAAGGGAATGGAGCTTATAGGAAAGAGTGCATCGACTCTTCGAAAACAATATGAACCAAAGGAGATACCACCGGATATAACATCTTGGATAGGTTATAAATTCACTTTTGTTGTTAGAGTCCTATCAAAGAAAAGTGTCAAGACTATTGATCCATCCTTTGAAGTGCTTATGATAAAAGAAAAATACCAGAAGGAACCTATTATATCATTTATCAGCTCAAGTGGAGTTGTACCAGCAGAATCATCTTCCTCTACAATGGCAGAATACAAGGAATTACCATTGCTAGTGCCAATTACCTCCAAAGACATAGAAAAAAAGGTACATAGACTTTTTATTGTTCAGTTACAATATTCAATGTAGAATTAATTAAAAATAAAGATCTCCTTAAGTAATTACATCGTTTTTTATAAAATATGTCAGGAGCGATCCACTTCACAACCAGAACACACCGAAGAAACTCAAGATATGGACATTGAACCATCTGGGTATGATTAAGATAAGCTTCGTTCTTACCTTCTATATTAAATCTTAATATCTTTCCTATAATACCATTTCATATTTATTTTCCATGATGAACTATATATATGTGTCTACATACAAGAAAAGATTATACTTATTTGTTTGATCTGCAATTAAAAAAAATATCTAGTCCATTCAAATACTGCATATTAGTTCAACGTTTTTTATAAACAACTTCAATACCTTATGTCATAAATTCCCAATGAAACCATAGTTTAGAGACCATGAGCTATGTAGCACAATTTCCAGAAAATCTAAACACTTAAATCTTCATTTAAAGTGACATGGCAGTTCATTATGTATTGTTTGCCATTCTATCTATTTACTTTTCCATGTGGGCACAAAGTCAAGAACAACAATGTGGTTTTGTGCAGTTTTGTGCACACATCCTAGACTCCATATTATCTGCATTTCAACATTTCGAAAGAATCTAGGCATTAATGGTCTATGTCATGTTGTTATAATAATTTTAAAATCTTACGTCTTGTCATTCTAAATAATCCTTCACACTATATTATCTTCATTTCAGCATTTGGGAAGAATCTCAGATTTCAAACAAAAGAAGCTTTGGAGACCCAAACTATGACAAACAAGTATTCTCCTTAGCCTTATCAAAGTGGACATATATCATGTTTAGATAAAGTCTTATTAATACCATCACATAGATTTTTATTGCCAGAACAATCATTTTAGAAATTTGCAAATGAGGTTTCTTGCATTGTAAATAATATATATGGTTTTGAGCTGAACTCTTAATAATATCATAGATCTTTAGCCATATTTTATTTCGTAATCATTAGTGGTGATTTTTTGTGGGTTAAGATTGCTGAAACATAGAATGATGAGAAGTTGTATATAATGTGTAAGCTTCAATATTACTAAAACAAAAGAATGATAACTACATTTTTTGACATGGTAGAAAAATCAATTACAGGCTTCCTAGCGACACCGGGCCAATGTAGCAGCAACAGAAAAACCATTGTTATATTAATTGGCTTCCAAAAGAGCACATTATTTAGTGTTTTTGCTTACTTAAGTTATTAGGCTAATGTTTTTAGGGATATCAGAAAGCATGTATCAAGTGTTAGTGTAAATTGGAGAAAGTAAAATATGTAAATTTTATTGCTTTATCTCACTCCAAGGGAGTTGACTAGATTTAAAACTAAACAAAGTGCGAAGCAACAAAACCAATGTGTGCAAAAGCTAACTTGGCTTGTATGCGTTCATTATCTCATTATGTTATTATGAATAACAAAACTCTTTTTTAACAGGAAACAACTGATGACAAAGATGACCTTCCACAATTCAAGAAAATCAGGAGTACCCACTCTCAAGGAAAAAGCAAAAAATGATGCATGATAGACTAAGAAGACAAAGTAAAGTAGTAGACTTTAAAAGATCTTGACTAAAGTAATATATCTATATTTTCTGTTTCGATAAACAACGATAGCGCTAGTGCTACATCTTTTAATGTATATAACCATGTAGTATCAATAGCGCTACATCTTAAGCGTGTAGCACCAGCAGCGCTACATATTTTGATGTATATAAGCATGTAGCATCAATAGCGCTACATCTTTTGTTAAATATAAGCACATCTTTTGATATATATAAGCATGTAGCATCAATAGTGCTAGCTATGGTGCTAATCTTACATTATATGGCGTATATGTTAGTTAATATCTAACGTTGATTTTTTCTACACTAGAATATCTTACCATTTGCATAGTTGCGCGGCAACGCCGCGCTTGGTTTTCTAGTATATTTTCTAAAATGATGGATATAAATTCGGATACAATTTGAACATGGATACATATAACTTTTAGCATTTTTTGTTGTATAAGGCAATTCATACAAAATTTTATCCTTAATTGTAATAGTGATCTTGATAACACAATAAAAGATTAGAATCAAATTTGATAATATTTATTTTAAAATATTAGATTTGTCTTAGGGTATCCGTTTTCATCCCTACCTATGTGTATAATCTTAGCCCAGCAGAAGGCTCGTTCCAGTCTCCCGTTCCAATTTGGGCAACCCGGCTGCGTTTGGGCAACAAACGACGCCTCTCGCGTAGAGGTGTCAACGGGATTTCTCTACCTGGTTTGGACATCCCATACCCACCCCTATACCCATCATGAGTATAAAATTCATTCCATACCTATACTCATTCGGGTACCAGGTTTCGATGGGTCTCCATCCCCTACAAGAAAAGGCGTTATAACATTATATTTTATAGGATATTAATAGCCACACGACACCAAACAACAATGCATCACTAATAAATCTGACATGTAACAAAAAACATTGTTTAACTATACAAAATATCAAAAATAAAGTGACACAAAGACTGGCAGCGAGGACGGTTGGCCGTATAGGTTTGGGTGGATAGATGCTTCAAAGGGTTTGAAGAGGTATGGTTATTTGTTGTGCTTATTGTTTATTATGCTGCACACTAAATGTTACACATGAGTAATCGGATTCGAATGATTCCTTACTAAACCTATACCTGTTTACCCAACGGGTGAGGATTTTATCCCCATTTCTCTGCCAATGTGGAAATTTTTTGTCACATATTCTAATCCTAAGGACTAATTTGAGAGCTAAAATACCGGACGGAATTGGAGGAGCTAAAATCCTTTTTCTTATTTAAAATTAAATAAAAAGGAGATTTTAGTCATATAATCCTCTTCGGTATTGTGGCTTCCAAACTAGTCCTAATAGTGGAATTCCCTACGGGCTAGCGGCTTTGTGTCCATTGACATCTGTACTCTCGCGTGGATAAAGCTCCCGGCCTCCATAACATACGATGCTCTGGCGCGGGTCAAATGCACAAGGGCGCAGTGTTGTGCTGTCCAAAGAAAGATATGTAGAAAATGGGGAATGTGATCCGCTCTAGCTTGTGGAAATAAAAATAAATAAAGATAGAGATCCTCCGTATCTGTCCGCCGACGATCATCGATACCCACCTCCTGCGGTCATGCTGCCAGGCAAGAGTCGGTCGCCGTATCTGCCTGCCGGTGCTTACGATCACGGCCAGGACGATTTATGTTGGGAACAAATCGGTGGAGCCAAGGTGCGCCAGCCAAGCCTCCGGTCCGGTCCTACCCCTGCAATCAATTGCGCTAGTGATCATGCGTTTCGCTGTCCGCCCGCCCTCCCTCCCACCATCAGCCGGCCCATACAACACTAGTGCATGAATTCAAGTGCGTTCACAAACGACACAGCAGACCGTCAAATCCATAATGGGATGGATATAGTTATCGCCAAGCTTTTTTAGCTTTTTACTCCTACATTTCTTTGAGGGGGGACGATAAGCATATTTATGGATCGATTTTATCACGTCACCATATCACTATCAAGAGAAAAACAGCCAAAATATGATGGCCCAGCTTTGCTATCCCTACTACAACTCTTTTCAGCTTCGTCAGTGTACAAAAAGCACCCGATCCATCCGGTGCGATGTTATCCTATCTGGGTTTCTGCGGCTAGCGATCCACGAAGCACGACGCAACGACAAGGTCAACCATCTCTCCCAGAGGCCAGTGGTACGACGACGCTAGCTGTATCCTATCCGCGGTGTTGTTGGCCAACTCCGTTTTTTAATCTGTTTATTATTCGAATAATCTGTCCATTTCTTTTCCTTTCACTTCACACCGACTAGCTCGTGCCTCGTCCAGGGGCTAAGCTAGCCACTACGGCACTGCCATCATGCAGCAGCTTCGATAGGGTTACTCGCATTGTTAATGGAGAAGGGTATTATTAGAGCCCAAGCGACCTGGTGACATATGACGACATCGTCCACAAACGGCGACGACCCGAGGGAGAGAGAGAGGGGGCAGAGATCACACTGTCCAAGTCCGCTCCTCTCTCCACTAGCCGCCGCATCCGCATGACCCGGCCCAACGGAACCCCACCATCGCTCCACCGATGGGGCGATGACGCCCGGCGCCCCAGCCAAGTTCCCAATTTCTCTGAGGGCTGTCTGGGACAGTTTCAGGGGTTTCAGATAGAAAATCAGCTTCAAGTTCTGTTTTCTAGCTAAACATTTCAGCTCCGTGAAATCTAAAGCATCCAAACATTCAAATCTGAGAGCTAGATCTATGAATGCATTTTCTAAAACACCTCAAGGGGTGCTCCAAAATACATCAGGGCATCATAGGTATGGTCACAAGCAACATCCTTCACCTGACCCACCGAATCCGCCAAAAAAAACATGAAGGGACCATCCAAATTAGAGAGTGGAACGATCTAGATGGCTAAAGAGAGGATGAATAGCCTATAAAAAAACTATTCTACAAACTTATAATTATCACTAGGGCAAAGTTGATTAGTATAAAATATGGCATGAAAGTATATATTTTGGACGAATCAATGTTACTAGAGATGAGCAGAATATGTTTTCTTAAGCTTGCTAGGATGTTTATCTGGTTGAGAAGCCAAGCTATTTACCCCCAAAGCCAAACAAACTCTATTTATAAGGTCCTAAAAGACAAAGAGCCATCTATAGTGCACAAAACTAGGGCGTCAAACCATCCCATACTACGCATAAAATAATTAGAGAGGTCCTCGTTGCATCATACTAGTCCAACCGTACTCATTGGACCATGGCTCAGGGTCTGACGATTCTATATGAAGTTTCTCATGTGTCTGGCATTGAAAATTGTTCTGATAAACATTGTGTGCATCCTGTCTAATGTCACCCGTGTTGTCACCGTTAGACAACGTGACTGAGGCTCTTTTTATCCAGAATTTGACCAGAGGGCCACAAAGGGCATCAGACTGGTGTGACACCCTTTGTTAGACCAATGCTAAGGATCGATGAAGCTAGGGTGCACGAGGTTAGCCGTTAGACTAGCACTGTGTTGGTATGCTTTTCATGTTAGGGTCCGACACTTATTTAGAAGTGCTCTCTAACTCTTTCTTCCAACTTTTTGTACATGTGCTAACTCCAATGTGTCATACATAATTGTGCATATAAGTTAGCATTTTCACAATTATGTTTAAGGTAGAGTTTCATGGCTTCACCGGGCCTAATGCTCATGTATGGAGTCAATTTACCTAGTGGCCCTTAAGTAGTCATTCTAAACATCGAGCTTCCCACTTTATAATATAACTATATATATCATAAATCCGATCACACGTTGTATTGCGTCTTGACCGACAAAACAAAATGCCATAGTTATATTTTTTCTCTAAGTCCTTGCATTTTGCTTCTCCTTCCACTTTTCGTTTTGAACACTTGATTAATTTTTATGGACATTACCATCCTTTTCATAGTCATTGTTCTTGCTCAATCTTGGATGTGAACCTAACCAAGCCCATTCACAATACTAGAGTAGAGATTAGTCCAATAGTTGTCTCAAATACCAAAATCACACATGAAGCTTTCATAAAAGCCTAGAACAAAGGATCAAAATTAAAGAAAGAAAGTTTATATAACTCCCTAAAGTATTTAGGATGGCCTACAAAACATATGAACTATAAAACCATGTGTTATATACACTAAACTTTGTGAAATTAGGTAAACAACCGCGTGAAGTATCCAAGGTGGTCAACCACATCAACAAAGGTAGCCAACATGGAGTGTCGCATATGGAAAACCATCCAATGGATTATTTGCTCGGTTTTATGAAGTTTAATGTGTATAGTAACTGACATTACAATTTAAGTGATGTTTGGTTCACATATTTGTAACGCGAATGATAATCGGTAGCGTTAAACCATGTTTGGTTAAGTTCAACCGTAATAAGACACCACACTAGAACATTTACGTTACATTCAAATGTATTTTATGAATCATAATGTAAATCATCAAACGACTATGTAGACATTTTACGTTAATTAAGTGTGAATCATCATTGTTACTATTTACGTTACATTTTATGAACCAAACGACTATGTAGTCGATGACATATCATGTGCAATCAAATGTATTGACGTAATTAGTAAACATAGTGGATTGGACGAGGATGAGAAGCAAAGGGCTGTGTCTAATAAGGCCTCGTTTGGTGTTTGGTTTGAGAGACTAAAGATTAGTCCTTTAATTTTAGTGTCATTTAATTTCTAAATTGCCAAACGGTGGGACTAAAACATGGACTAAACTGTTTTAGTCTCTAGTTCCTCAAGGGATGACTGAAAGAGACTAAAACCATATAAATTCCACAATTTATATCTTCTTTATTTTGCACTAATAATAGAAGAATACTAAGGAGTATTTTGGTTATCTTATGATTTATTTAATGTATTTTGGATAGTTTTAGTTTATAGAAACAAATATGGTAAGAACTAAATTTTAATTTCCTAACTAAACTTTAATCCATGTACTAAAGAAACCAAACGTCCCCAAGTTGGAACACGACTCTCCGGCCGACCAATGTCCTAGAGCTTGACGCTCCGCGCCGCTGCCTCCTCCCTCCCTGTGCTGCGGTTGCGGCGCGCAGTGATGAAACGCCCCGAGGCAGGCAATAGTCGTTCGCGCCCCGAGGCCGACCGCGGCTGAGATGGGATCGCATCTTTTCGTTAACTTTTACTCTGACGATTCCTGCGGAGGGCGCTGCACCGTTCTGACGCCGTGCGTGTTGGTCGAAATGGACAAAAATTTAAAAATCCAAGCGGCCTAATAAATTAGTCTGTACTAGCGATTACTTTTTTGACCACTTTGTCCTCTTGCGGTGCGAAAGATAAAAGGTGGAAGGCATGTCGGGGGGAAAAACGAGAATAAAAGTACAGATGGGCAAATATACTCGAGTTCGATCAAATATAAAAATATCAATATATATGATATGCAATTGATATCATTAGATAGACCATTGAATATATCTCTATAATAAATTTATCACAAATACTTTCTTTATCGTAAAATAGTCCCCGATCTTCTTTATACGAGTCAACTACGTGTAATATTGATGAAATATATACAAGCTATTAATATTATTAGATTAGATAGCCAGTAACTACTTCAAGACCATGCAAATATTTCTATAGGTTTAAGCTAAACACGTTTTGACAGCGAGATAAAAAAATGGACCGATGGAGAGTAGATTCTGCAGTTACGGTAAGACGGGGCTCCGACAAACATCACGGCATCCAATCACGTGACATCACATCATATCCAAATTCATGCGGGACGACTGTGCATGAGCTGTAGCATGCCACGCAAACTCCAGTAGGATACGAGAGCAATGAATGGGTTTTCCATGTGGCATGTGCGATGCCATCACCCTTGATGCACGGCACACCTTCTACCGACTGCTGGGCCTGGGCCTGGGCCCCGCTACGAATATACTAGTTGTGGCGAGAAGTCGCTCACGCACGAGCGCCAGCTGGTTCGGATAAAGCGGGGAGCCCCGCGACACAAGTAAACACTGACGAGTCTGTATTTATCAGAACAGTATTTTGAGATTTAAAAAAACGTAGCAAAATTTACTGACACGGTGGGACCTGCCGCGCGACCGTGGCAGCGGCTATATATAAGGCGGCGGCCTGTCTAGTAAAGCGCGTGCCCAGTGTCTGACAACGCGCCCCAACCCCAACCCCAACCCAGCGGTCCCAGTCCCCCCTCCGTTCTCTCTGCACTCTGCAGCTGCCGGTGCCGGCCATGGCGCGCGCCCCGAGCTCGTGGACGCCGTCCCTCGCCATGGTGCTCCTCGTCGTGGCCGCCGCGGCCGTGGTCGCGTCGTCGGAGGCGGCCAGGGTGCCCGCCGCCGTCGGCAACTGGACGGGGGAGGAGCTGCGCGGGGCCGCGGCGAGGCGGGGCGGCCGGCGCTCCCGGCGCCGCGCGTTCGAGAACGGCCTCGGCCGGACGCCGCAGATGGGGTACGTACACACTCGCCGCCAGCCCGCCATCGCTTGCAGCGCAGCGCTGCTGCTATACCTTCCTCCGCCGGCCGCGCGCGGCGCCATTACCGCCGTAGCTGCACCTCCTCTTCGTTCCCGGTTGCGTTTTTTTTGTTTGTTTGTTTGTTGCCGCGCCATCGTCGTGGCGTGGGCTGTGGTGCCCTGCCCGCCCAGTTGATCTCTGCACGCGCCCACAAATGGCACCACCAACAAACAGTCGAGCAGCACCAAACGAGTTTGTAATCAAACAAACGAATAAATAAATAGATCCAGGGAAGAAGAAAAAAAAGGGAACGTAGACGCTGGACGGTGCTCGGGCGGAGGCACCGAGGGGAACCGAGACGAGATGAACTCTTTTGGGCGCGTGGTGAGGGAGGGAGTCAGGGAGGGAACGGACATGTCCTTGGCTTGCGTCGGAAGCGAGACGGGGTCAGGGCCGCCGTCAGGGTCAGTCGGCGTCCCGTTCGCCGCGCTCAGCGTCGGCAGACTTTTGCTGCTTCGTGTTTGTTGGCTTTCATTCTCCGTTGCCTTCCTGAGTCCTGACCCAGCGTTTAATAAAGCCACTACTTTTGTTCCTTGCCTTCCGGCATGGCTCAACTCGCGCGCGCCCCCTTCTTGCTCCGTGGCGTTTGGGGCGATAGATTCATCATTCGTTTTGGCTCTGGCATGCGTGAGCGGCACGATTACTTTGCATGCTACTACTGTAATGTACACTGGTCAGATAACCTAGCTCTCTATAGCTAGGAGGACGCGGTCGAGGTGTGGGTGTGGTGGTCCTTTATGTGTCTTTTCTCTAGTCCTTGACGGCAACTGGGACATCCGTCCCTTTAATTTTGAGAGTGAAACCTTTTTTTTTGCCCCCCTCATTTTCCGAAAGAAAAGCAAACATTGACCTTTTGGGTCTCCGTTGTGGTGTGCAGGTGGAATAGCTGGAACCACTTCGGCTGCGGGATCAACGAGAACCTCATCAAGCAGACAGGTACGCACGCCTGCCTGCCTGCCCCACCCACTCCGCGTCTCCATCCGCAACTCCGAGCGAGCCACGTTTGCTTGCGTTTGCTGGTACCGGTAGTAGTAGTGGTACTAGTCTTTTTTGCGAGCGAAATGCGGGCGAAGGGAGGAAGAAGAAAAAAACTCTTTTTTTCCCGCTTTTGGCTTTTGGGTATCGACTTCGGCACGCACGTCTCGTCGGTCGGTCGAGTTCGGGGTGGCACTGGCATGGCAGGCATGTTAGCGTATCAGCAAATTCGGCGACGCGCTCCCGCCCGCGCGAGAGGATCCTGTCCCGCCTCTGTCCCTGTCCGCTCTCACCCGCCGTCGTCCTCCTCCTCTAACTCTAAGAGATGGACAGCTAATGCGACCTTTTTTTTCCTTCTTTTTCCCGTACCTTGTCTGGGTTAAATTACTTACAACCACGCATGGCGCTGCCTGCGTGTGCAAAGCTGCATCGCCATCACCTATTCCACCGCACCGTGTAGGCGCCTCCGCGCCTTATTTTTTGTTTAGTTATTACAAGCAGCAGAAAAAAGACGAAAGAAAGATGCCTGCGTGTCTCTATTTTTTAATTAATTGTTCATGTGCATTGGGGACCCGGCCATCGGCGGCAGCGCGACTGACTGATGTCGTCGTCCGTCCGTCAGTCCGAAAATTATCTACTACTAGTTGCTACAGCTTGTCGTTGGACGTTTCCTACGGAGCTCGCAAGCAGCAAAATGAAGTGGCAGTCATGCATTGGACCCAGGGCGGGAGAGGGGAGGACAAAACCAGATCCGCCGCACCGCACATCAACCAGATACGGTGGTGGTCCGTGCGTGGAACGAACCTGAGAGAGAGCGAGAGAGAGAGAGAGAGAGAGAGAGAGAGAGAGAGAGACGTCTGAGCCGACAACAGGAGCTGGGCCAGTCAAGAGCCTGAGTGCCTGAGACTAGCCAGCTCCTAACGCGACAGGCGCAGATGCAGATCATGCACACCTGCTCCCCTCCCCTTGGACTGTTTGTCCCCTATACCAGCTCCATGTAGTTGGTGGTTGAAGCAGGGCACATGCTGACATGCCCCGTGACCGTGCCGTTGTATCAGAATAATGCCAAGGAGATGGTACCTTAGCGTAAACCTTCTCCAGTCAGCAATTCGTGTTCGTTCGTTCGTTCACAGACTCGCCATCGTTATTGATTGCATGCATATTTGGTTTGCTCAGTTCTGCTCTGACGGCCTTTTCTTTTCCCTTCAGCTGATGCGCTGGTCAACACCGGTCTGGCGAAGCTGGGCTACGAGTATGTCAACATAGGTGCGCACCGTGTGTGAACTCATCAACCTCATTTCGTGCCTGACGCCTGCAGTAGTACATTAGCCTAGTGCTTATCTTGAAGGCTTATTATCCATATATCTTCTTTCAGATGATTGCTGGGCGGAGTCTGACAGGGACTACCAGGTAAACCGGATCAAGTTTGCCCCTGCAGACGCAGCACGCTAACCCGCTAACCACCGCCGCAATCGTTTTCAGCACTAATAATGGGGAGAGAGGAACTTGTAGAAAGCACAATCGTAAATGGAGAGGAACTCGTCATTATCTGGCTCCTAGAGAACTCTAAAACCTTTTTTTTAGATGCATATATGCTAATCAGGATTTTAAAAACAGAAAGAACTAGTATGTGGACTGTTTTGGAGTTATAATGAGTGATTGAAGTCATTTCCCCCCCTCTTATTCTTACAGGATGACTACATTTCACTTTAGTACTGCCGGTCCGTCGCTGCTGAGTACTGACGAAATGCTGCGTTGCTATTTTCTCAGGGAAGCTTCGTTGCAAACAGACAAACCTTCCCCTCTGGCATCAAGGCGCTCGCGGACTACGTGCACGCCAAGGGGCTCAAGCTTGGCATCTACAGCGATGCTGGGTACGCTACGCTGCTACCTGTGTCCAAAAAAAAAAATCAGTTTTGTTATGATACAGCCAATGTAATAATTTGCAACAGCAGACCTGGAACTGAACCGGCACCGTTGGTTGCAGGACACGGACGTGCAGCCAGAAAATGCCAGGGTCACTTGACCACGAGGAGCAGGACGTGAAGACATTCTCGTCCTGGGTACGTAGAAACCTCTCCCTCTCTCTCTGTCGCTTGCTTCCCTGACGATTCTGAGTTGCTGGTGTCCTTCTAACGCTTCTTCTCTCGGCTCCAGGGTATCGATTATCTGAAATACGACAACTGCAACGACGCCGGCAGGAGCGTCATGGAGAGGTAAACAAAACAAGAAGGGTGCCTAGCTTGAAACAACTGCATGCGTTGAAGGTCGATGCGTCGGGCATCGCGCGCGTGCCGGATTGCTCGGTGACTCGTGGTTGTGGCTGTTGCAGGTATACGAAGATGAGCAACGCTATGAAGACGTATGGGAAGGGCATCTTCTTCTCGCTGTGCGAATGGTGAGTTCCTTTGATTTCCTCCCTAGCGACGACACTCCTGTCCGGTCCGGAGGGAGGAGTAATGTTGCTGGAGTGGTGCTGATCTCTTCAGCTGTGCATCATCTTCTTTTATAGGGGGAGGCAAAACCCTGCTACCTGGGCAGGCGGCATGGGGAACAGCTGGAGAACGACCGATGATATCGCCGACAACTGGGGCAGGTGCTGTATGTTCCACTCTAAATCTCCTCTGGAGTAGCTAATTAACAGGGCTAATCACTCACAGACAGTTACCATCATGGTTTTTCAGCATGACGTCTCGTGCAGACCAGAACGACAGGTGGGCTTCCTACGCCGGACCTGGCGGGTGGAACGGTAAGAGCGCTCCGGCACAGGAAGATTCTGAGTTCGTGCCTAAACGCTCGTGGGAGTTTACCATTTCATACTAGATTTGTACGCCATTCAGATCCTGACATGCTTGAGGTGGGCAACGGCGGCATGTCCGAGGCGGAGTACCGCTCTCACTTCAGCATCTGGGCGCTCGCCAAGGTGTGCTGTGCTATATAAGAACGTTTCTGCGCGTTGACAGCTAGCGCTACGTACTACTGCGACGTAAAACATGTCCTGCGGTTTCGGTTTCCTCACTGGATACGTACTTGGTCTGCCTTGCCCTTGCGTTTGTGCTGTTGTGCAGGCTCCGCTTCTGATCGGGTGCGACGTGCGGGCGATGAGCCAGCAGACGATGGGCATACTCAGCAACTCGGAAGTCATCGCCGTGAACCAAGGCAAGAGACAGGCTTCCCCTTTCCGCGTTCCTATAACTACGACGAGTTTTACGGCGTTTCGGTGTACTGACGCAGCAGATCTCTGAGCAGATAGCCAAGGTGCGCAGGGAAAGAAAGTGCAGTCCAGCAATGGCTTGGAGGTAGGTGTTCCTCAACCTCTGTAGATGCAGCAGTTTGTTAAGGCCTGAGCCTGACTTCCGAAGCAAAGCTGAGAGTGGTGTGGTGGTGCGTTCTTCTGTAGGTTTGGGCTGGGCCGCTCAGCAACAACAGGAAGGCCGTGGTTCTCTGGAACCGGCAGGGATACCAGGCAACCATCACCGCACAGTGGTCGAGCATCGGGCTCGCTTCTTCCACTGCTGTCACTGCTCGCGATCTATGGGCGGTACGCTGCTTTTGCTGCCTCGCTCGCTCTTCAGATTGCATAACTCCATACCATAACCAATGTAATGAAGGCTGGCTGGTGTTCGGGCTTGAGATTTCGTGTTCCATTTTGTTGTGCAGCACTCGTCGTTCTCGGCTCAAGGCCAGCTATCAGCTTCGGTGCCACCTCACGACTGCAAGATGTATGTCTTGACGCCGAACTAGCTCAGAAGACAAGAGCGGATTGTTCCATGGCGCGTGGGATGCAACCATTCGGTCAGGATTCAGGGAAGAAGAGTATGCAGTGCAGGCAAGGATTTCAAGAGAAGGAAATTCGATATCATTTGGTTATACAGGATATGAGTGCGAATGGAGGAATAATTTATACTAATACTATGGAAGTGTATCTAAGGCGCCGTCAAAATGCCGGTGCCTGTGTTACTGGATGTTTGTAACGAGAGTTGCAGCAATAAAATTGGCTTGCCCACCACCCTTTTTACGAGCATGTGGACGGATTTCAGAGAACAAGAGAATATAGAAAATGTGCGTTCTCTGTGAAGTGATGTTACTAATGTTATATCCCATGAATTCTTAATAAGGGCATCCGCAATCATGCTACTCTAAATTTATACCCTAAGGACTAGTTTACAAACTTAAATTCCCTTCGCGATAGGACTAGTTTACAAACTTAAATTCCATTAGTGATTTTTTGGATTAAAGAGAAAATGAGCTAATTTCCTGCTTAATTCTTAGGAACGTTGGAGAGGATTTTGTTATAAATAAATGCGACACAAATAGGATCAATCACAGAGAAGACACGGATTTAACGTGGAAAACCCCTCCAAAGTGAAGGGGAAAAAACCACGGGCGTCGGCCGACAACTTGTCACTATTTTCGGGTGGTTACAGATCGCAGGAGATTTACAATTGAGATATATATCTCCTGCGGCTTACAAAGATATTTATAGAGGTGAAACCTTAAAACGATCCGGCCCAAGCCTGCGCTCCGGCCCAAGCCTCCCGGCGACGGCCCTCCGCTTCGCTCGCCAACTTGGCCGCCTTCTTCAGAATTTGGATCACAAACTCAACAAACTCCACCTTGAGACAAATTCCTTGTAGCATCATAATAGCAACCTCCACCTTAAACAAATACATCATCATCTTGCCGCCGCCAACAGCCACTAAGGGCTAATTTATAATACCAACTAAGTTTGAGCATAGCTCAAACTTAGCAACAGAAACATGCTTCGTCATCATATCAGCTGGATTATTATCAGTACTGATCTTGCATACCTTTACCAACCCTTTATCAATGATATCACGAATGAAGTGATAACGAATATCAATATGTTTGGATTTCTCAGTAATCATCTGATCTTTTGTGAGATGAATGGCACTCTGGCTATCACAATAGATGGTAATGCAAGACTTAATTCCACATAGCTCTGAATATATACCTTTCAACCATAAGGCTTCCTTAGTAACTTCTGCAATTGCCATATACTCAGCTTCTGTGGTAGACAAAGCAACAGTATCCTGTAAACGAGCTTTCCAACTCACAGCACAATCTCCAATAGTAAAGACATAACCTGAAAGAGATCTCCTCCTGTCTAAATCACCACCATAATCTGAATCAACATAGCCAATCAGACCATCTCCAGATTTACCAAAACATAAACAAGCACTAGAAGAACCACATAGATATCTGAAAATCCACTGAACAGCTTTCCAATGCTCTTTACCAGGATTAGACATGTATCTAGCAACAACGCTCATAGCATGAGACAAATCAGGACGAGAACAAACCATAGCATACATGAGTGACCCAACAACACTAGAGTATAGAACTTTTGACATATATTCAAGCTCAGTATCAGTTTCAGCACACTGTTTAGCAGACAGTTTAAAATGAGGAGCCAACGGAATACTCACGGGTTTAGTATTTTGCATGTTGAAACGACGAAGGACCTTCTCAATATAATTCTTCTGGCTCAAGTACAGCAGTCCAGACTTCCTATCCCTGACTATCTCTATGCCAAGGATTTTCTTTGCAGCACCCAGATCCTTCATATCAAATTCGCTACTAAGCTGTGCCTTTAAAGCAGTGATTTCCTTCATGCTCTTGGCAACAATCAACATATCATCAACATATAGCAGCAAATATGTAGGTGATCCATTAACAAATTTTAGATAAACACAACTATCATATTGAGACCTCTGAAAGCCCTTAGAAAGCATAAATGAATCAAACCTCTTATACCATTGTCTGGGAGATTGTTTCAGACCATATAAGGAGTTCTTCAACCTGCACACATAGTCTTCTTTTCCAGGAACAATGAACCCCTCTGGCTGGTCCATATAAATGTCCTCCTCCAAATCACCATGTAAGAAAGCAGTTTTCACATCTAACTGTTCAAGCTCATAGTCATGTACAGCAACAAGACTAAGAAAGGTACGAATTGAACTATGCTTGACAACAGGAGAATAGACATCAGAGTAATCAATTCCTGGAATCTGACTAAAACCTTTTGCAACTAGCCTTGCTTTAAAGCGCGGAGGCTCTTTTGGAGTCATACCTTCTTTTCTTTTGAAGATCCATTTGCACTTAATTGCCTTTTTACCAGAAGGCAGCCGAGCTAGTTCCCAAGTGCCATTCTTATCAAGAGACTCCATTTCTTCATGCATAGCACCCATCCACTTTTCACTATCAGTACACAATATAGCTTCTGAATAATTCAATGGTTCCTGAACATTATCAACTTCTTCAGCAACAGCCAAAGCAAAGGCAACATTGCACTCTTGAATCAGTCTTTGGGGCCAAACTATCTGCCTCCTAGTTCGACCTTCAGCAAGAGACTGGGGATGAGACTCCACAACAGGTGATGAAATTTCTGAAACAGAATTTTCAGCAGGTTCAGCACATGGTGGAGCATGATCATCAACATCCCCTCCGTGCTCCACCTGCACACTGATAGACTCAGAATTCTGGTTAGTAGTACTGGTAGATACAACCGAAGGAAACATAGCAGATTCATTGAACACAACGTTTCTACTAAAAATGCCTTCTGTGTATCAGGATTCCACAATTTATATGCTTTAACACCAGATCCATAACCCAAGAAAACACAATTGCTCTAGGCTCAAGTTTACCATTATCAACATGTGCATATGCAGTACAACCAAACACTCTCAACTGAGAATAATCATAGGGGGAACCAGACCAAACCTCAATTGGAGTTTTCTTTTCGATAGCAGTGGATGGTGAACAATTGATCAAATGACAAGCAGTGGAAGCGGCCTCAGCCCAAAACTTGCGGCTCAAACCTGAGTTGGACAGCATACACCGAGCCTTGGAGATTATTATTCTATTCATACGCTCTGCCACACCGTTCTGCTGAGGCGTATATGGTATAGTGTGGTGCCTCACAATGCCCTCCTTCCTGCAGAAAGAGTTAAAATCACCAGAACAAAACTCCATACCATTGTCAGTTCTCAGAACCTTCAGCTTCCTCTCAGTCTGCTTCTCAACCATAGTCTTCCAAACCTTGAAAGACTCAAAGGCATCTGATTTTTGCTTAAGAAAATAAGGCCAAACTCTGCGTGAATTATCATCAATGATAGTCAACATGTAACGAGCACCACCATGTGAAGGTATACGTGACGGTCCCCACAAATCAGCATGAACATAATCAAGAATATTTTCGGTATTATGAACAGCAGAACTGAATTTTACCCTTTTATGCTTACCGAAAACACAGTGCTCACAGAAATCAAGAGTATCAGCATGGCAACCATCAAGAAGGCCTCTCTTGCTCAATTCTGCCAAACCAGGTGCACTCATATGGCCAAGTCGCATATGCCAAATTTTAGTAGTCTCAGAATCAGATGCAACAACTGTTGGATCTTTTATGGGCTTGGCCCATTTATTGAATAAACTCTATGGTGTGTAATGGTGGAGAATACCAATAGTACCACATTGGAAGTCCAAGGGTCTTTTGCCTTGACTTATATGGTAGGATTTATTCCACTTAACTTGAGAAGTCAAGAAATGGACAAGGGCGTGCCACACGCGCGCGCGCGCGCCGCCGCCGCCGCCGGCCGGGCCGGGCGTGGCGTGGCGAGGCAGGCAGGCGAGCGGGCGTGGTGTGGTTGTGTTAATTTTTAGCACTCACTAACCGCGTACGTCAGCCGAGTGACTCTGTCTCTTCGTCTGCCGAGTGACCCTGTCTCTTCGTCAGCCAGCCGAGTGACCCTTCTCCTTCAGCTGCCGACTTATGGCGTGACTCAGCGAGAGCTGGCCGACTCATGGCATCACTCGGCTAGAGCTGGCCGACTCTTGGCGTGACTCGGCGACCTTTCTCCTTCAGCTTCCCTCTGCGAGAGGTTAAATAGAGGAGCACCCCTGTCACTCGGTACACGCGAGAAAACACTTTCAGAACACAGTCCAGCAGCCGAGTGAGGGTATTTCCATCTCGTGACTCTGCGCGCACAGAGAAGCGAGAGGGCAGGTGCCTCCGGAGCCCTTGCCGTTCGAGACCTTGCACGAGGGATCGACAATTAGGTTTTTGGGGAGCGTCTACGCGACTGCCCAAAGTCTTCTTCCTGCTGACATGACAAGTGAAGTTGGACAAGGATCTAGATCCTCGGAGCGCATGGCAGGGTATGATCAATTCATCTCCTTACTGTTTTTCATTCTGCAAATTGTATATGTTCATTCCTGCTGTTTTATTTATAGCCATAAATTTATTCAATCTGTTTTGTCGTATTATATCATGACGTGTCTGATGCCTGATCATACTAGTAATATGATAAATCTGTTTGTCTTAATTTTACAGACATGCTGTTTATGCTGCTATCTGTTTATTTTCAGTTGTTCTATAATAATACATGTTCCATGTTTATTTGCTTATTATATTTATATGATTCATATGTTTCATGTTCTCTTGATCCATATTGTTATGGATATATTTGAGATAATGATTTCTATGATTAAACATATTTTATATGTCATCATCATAATGTTAATTTATGAAATTAAAATAATATGGAAAATGCCTATATTTCTAACAACAACAGCATTAGCAGAGCCAGAACTACCTCGAAGCACATATAAGTTTTCAGCTTTCAAATCACCTTTAATAACCACAAGAGAGCCTTTTGTTACCTTTATGACACCGTCACCGGCGGTATACTTGTAGCCCTTTGTGTCCATAGTACTCACAGAGATGAGGTTCCTGGACATGGATGGAACATGCCGTACTTCAGTCAATGTATGTACAATCCCATCGAACATCTTGATCTGCACGGTGCCCATGCCAGCAACAGTGCAAGGGGAATTATCACCCATCCGAAGAGTACCTCCGTTCTGCACAGCTTCATAGGTACTAAACAGAGATTTTTTAGTGCAAACATGATACGAGCAAGCAGAATCGAGGATCCATTGGACATCATCAGCAGCACAACCAGCAAAGGCAATAAGAACATCACCATTATCAGAATTATTTTCGGATGCAACAGAGACAGTACCTCCAGTCTTACCCTTCTCCTTGTTCCTCTTGTCCTTGTTCTGCAGTTTGTAACAGTTCTCAATTACATGGTTCGTCTTCTTGCAGTATTTGCAAAATAATTCATCGGATGGCCCCCTTGACTTGGAGCGACCCCTCTGGTTCTTCCCCTTTCCTTTGCCACCTGAGTTGGACTTTTTTTATCAGTGCGGCCACGGACATACAAAGCTTCTCCACTCGTGCCAGCAGCATCTTCCGAGTTAACCATCTGTCTCATCTTTTCTTTCGCAGTCAAAGCTTCATACACTTCAGCCACGGTTAGAGTATCACGACTGTATAGGATGGTATCTCGAAAATTGCTAAACGATGCAGGGAGGGAACACAGGAGAAGAAGAGCTAGGTCTTCATCATCAAACTTTACCTCCATAGACGTCAGATCGGCCACGATCTCCTTAAACACCGATATGTGCGTCAGAACGGATCCTCCTTCCTGCAACTTGTGGGAGAACAACTTCATTTTGACATGCATCTTGCTGGTCAGATCCTTTGACATACAGATCGACTCCAGCTTCAACCAGAGAGCAGCGGCAGTTTTCTCCGCCAGAACCTCCTGCGGAATATGTCGTGCAGGCTCCGCTTCTGATCGGGTGCGACGTGCGGGCGATGAGCCAGCAGACGATGGGCATCCTCAGCAACTCGGAAGTCATCGCCGTGAACCAAGGCAAGAGACAGGCTTCCCCCTTTCCGCGTTCCTAACTACGACGAGTTTTACGGTTACGGCGTTTCGGTGTACTGACGCAGCAGATCTCTGAGCAGATAGCCTAGGTGCGCAGGGAAAGAAAGTGCAGTCCAGCAATGGCTTGGAGGTAGGTGTTCCTCAACCTCTGTAGATGCAGCAGTTTGTTAAGGCCTCTGACTTCCGAAGCAAAGCTGAGAGTGGTGTGGTGGTGTGTTCTTCTGTAGGTTTGGGCTGGGCCGCTCAGCAACAACAGGAAGGCCGTGGTTCTCTGGAACCGGCAGGGATACCAGGCAACCATCACCGCGCAGTGGTCGAGCATCGGGCTCGCTTCTTCCACTGCTGTCACTGCTCGCGATCTATGGGCGGTACGCTGCTTTTGCTGCCTCGCTCGCTCTTCAGATTGCATAACTCCATACCATAACCAATGTAATGAAGGCTGGCTGGTGTTCGGGCTTGAGATTTCGTGTTCCATTTTGTTGTGCAGCACTCGTCGTTCTCGGCTCAAGGCCAGCTATCAGCTTCGGTGCCACCTCACGACTGCAAGATGTATGTCTTGACGCCGAACTAGCTCAGAAGACAAGAGCGGATTGTTCCATGGCGCGTGGGATGCAACCATTCGGTCAGGATTCAGGGAAGAAGAGTATGCAGGCAAGGATTTCGAGAGAAGGAAATTCGATATCATTTGGTTATACAGGATAGGAGTGCGATGGAGGAATAATTTATACTAATACTATGGGAAGTGTTTCTAAGGCGCCGTCAAAATGCCGGTGCCTGTGTTACTGGATGTTTGTAACGAGAGTTGCAGCAATAAAATTGGCTTGCCCACCACCCTTTTTACGAGCATGTGGACGGATTTCAGAGAACAAGAGGATATAGAAAATGTGCGTTCTATGTGAAGTGATGTTACTGATGTTATATCCTATGAATTCTTAATAAGGTCATCGGCACTCATGCTACTCTAAATTTATACCCTAAAGACTAGTTTACAAATTTAAATCTCTTCCGTGGATTCCGGGGATTAAAGAGAAAATGAGCTAAATTCCAACTTAATTCTCAGGAATACTGTAGAGGATTTAAGTTGCCAAACTAGCCCTAAAAGAAATATTATGTTGTTGTCAACAACTTTTTTATTCTATATTACAACCATCTGCCGTCATATTTACCCTATGTTTCAACCATATATTAACAACTATATATTTTATCATTTCTTTTCAACTATATTCTTCGTCGTCGTGGACGTGGCTGTTGCCCAAGCCGTGGATACCATTGCTGCCGTACAAACGACATCTATTGTTCTAGCGCTCCTACGACAAAATAGCATCAGACATAGGACATGCGGCCGCACCAGATTTCTAGATTAGGGTAACGCCATCTCGGGTAGTATAGAACATGGGGCCTGTTTGGTTTGTGGCTAACTATGTCACAGTTTGCCTAAGGTTAGTCGTTCGAATTGCAGAACTAATCTTAGACACAAAAGTGTGGCAAAATGTGGTAAATTAGGCAGCGAACCAAACGGGCCTCCAATCTCCCGGTGCATTTCTAGCTTAGGGTAACGCTATCTCAAGTAGAGTAGGACATCCAACCCCAGTGCGGACATCCGAATGAAATGTTGTTATGGAGGAATAAGTCTATATAAACCTGACCTTTAGAGTGTCTTCTACTTCACTCCCTAACATTCAAAATCGCTTGTTTAACCCGTCGACTTTATAAACACGGACAGATACCCCCTGAACAGTTTTAGTTGGCGGTTTTGATGTCGTGACACTAATTTAAGTGGCATCGGTTTTGATTTTTTCACTTCTACCATATTATAATATAAAAAAATTATGCGCGTTCGAACTCCGGTAAATCAAGTTGCTTGACTTTGTGTGTGTTTGATTTCACTTGCGACTTGTTCTTCCCTCTCTCCTCTAAGTTCTCTTTCTTAGATTTTGATTCAAATCATTAAGTGTTGCTTCCAAGTTGATTCCACAATACATCACACCTTGAAATTCCCAAATTTCACGATGTGAATAAATAGGAAGAAAATTAATGCAACAACTTTTATATAATTTTAAATTTTGCCGTACAATGTGCGTAGACTCTCAATTGTAGCGACTGACACGTAGGATCCACTCGTCAGATTCATCTCCTACCTAGAGTCCATGGACTCTATTGCCATGATTTTTTGAAGGAGGAGGACTCCAAAAGTACAAGAATGTCAAATATATTATTGGAATAAGAGAGACAAGTTAGAGTCCTAAATAGACATGACATCTCAACATACAAGATAGAGTCCTAAGTAGATAGGACACAATTCTAACGGATAAAGTAGGCACACTTGTAATTATAATAGGACTTGATTACCAGATTAGGTCTACCATATAACCTACTCGTATTCAGCCTTCTAACCGCCCCACCTCCACATAATATAAGGAGAGGTGGGGGAGCCTCGGGAGAGCAGGCCAAAACATAATAGGTCAATAGATACCAAAACACTTGGTGTAGGGTATATCTCATAACGAGAGCCCTAAAACCCACGACGGCAACCAAATCAGTCTAACCCATAAATTCACCACATGAAATCCTCAACAAAGGGATCAGGAGACCAATCCGCCTACGAAGACTCTAAGTAGCATATGAGCAGTAGGAGTTTGCTTAGGAGGGCAAGTGTATCCTTGATCACGTTACTTTGACTTAATAATATTTAATGGACTGTCCTCACCTATGCATTACATAGTTAAGTTAACTTGATAGGACCTAATAGGTTACCTTAGATTTGTTTTTCCTTATACCTTGTTTACGCATATATTACTTATTATTGGGTAGATTTACTAGTGTTCTATTTGGTTTTTGGGTTAATGATATATTTGAATCGTGATCATATTTTATGATGATTTATTATTGTTGGTTTTATTATTATGTATGATAAGATCACTTTGTTTAATTAGAACATGAAGCGACCATACTAAAAACAGTGCAAACACAAGGACTATATGAGATCTGGTCTTAGCTAATTAATTAGTAAAGCTAGTGTGTGAGGACCTTACCCGAAAGGGGCAAGCCATGAAGTGTTGCTCAAGTATAGTTGTGTTAGAGGTAGAGCGCCACTGCAGCCACCCACGCCGATCGCGACGACCAGGATCTTGACTTTCTTCTTCTCAATGTCCTCGTCTCCAGCTGCCAATCGCTCACTGCTGTTGGCGATGAGGATCATGAAAGCGTCCAACGACATTGCGTAGGTCTGGCAAACTGCGAGCTCCTCGCCTCCGGTGCCATAGAGCGCGCCTGAGCTGATGTCGCAGGGCCGTAAGGATCGTGAGCTCCTTGTCTCCGGTGTCATAGAGCACGACGGAGCCGAAGATGATGTCGCAGGGCTGGAACCATACATTAATTAAATAAAATATGAATGTAGTTTATATGTATGTGACTATGTGTACATTTATCACCATTTGAATGGATGTTGACCGGAAAAAGTGGGCTAGAAATAATTATAGTTTAGGATGAAGGGGTAATAAATTTGTAGTTGTTGATCCAGACAGCCTCGTAAGAGCATATCCAACAACGTGACCTATAAAAATGCCGTATAGTTTAAATATGAATATATTTTATAGAATTTTGTGTACCAACTAAATATTTCGCTCCAACAATAAAACATCAAATCTAGATTATAGGGCAGCCCACTACGATGTAGTATATGAGAGGGTGTCATATAATTTTTTGACCAAATTTTATGAAATAAGGCACAATTAGAATAGTTTTTCCTGTGTAGAGTCCTATATTTTAATTTGAGACACCAGTTTGAGGCACTATTGGAGATGCTCTAATGGTTAAATTAGGATGAAGCATATACGTAGAGTGTAGTGTACAAGATACAATAATGTAATGACTGATCATTTATAAAATATAATATACAAGATACAATGTAATAATGATATAAATTTGTATGACATTTATCTGAAATATAATGTACAGGATACAATGTAATCTCTACTACTTATTAAAGCTGGAAGAGTAGTCTGTCATTTCGTGTTCTGCCATTCCACCATTCACATTCCTTGTTCTGCGTTTCTCATTCTCATGTTCTGTCATTCTCATGTTCTGTCATTCTCATTCCGACTCCTCGCAAAGTCCATTCTCATTCCCCCGTACAGCCCACGTCTAGCTAAAATTAAAAACACACACATGTCCTCAAGGGGATTTGAACCCGTGACCTCTCAAGCAAAGGCCAAGAGTATCTACTGCTACACCACATGTGTGTTTATGTCTACATCTATGACAGAAAACACATCTACTACATCTCTCACCAAGTTCACTTGCTACCCTTGCACAATGTGTAGTAGTAGATAAGTATCACCGAGATTCTTGAATTATATTTTTGGATGGAGGTAATATTATTTAAAAAAGAGCTTTGCATGCAATTTCTTTTGTTTGAATAATGTATTATACTTAAATTCCTTTTTTTTGCATGTGTGACATTTTTTCTTCGTAATATTTTTCCATGGATCAGACTTGTGAGTCATTTTCATAAACCAACGCCAAGCATGAATCCATGTTTCTTACTTGAAACCCTGAACAAACACCATGAGCAGGAGGCACTCGCGTTGGCGTCGCTCATCGATGACGAGAAGAAGCTTGGCGACTGTCAGTTCGACCTCTAGAAGCAGTCCTACGTGGTCGCGTGCGCCGCTGTGTACGACAAGCTCTCTCAAAGCCGCCGCTTGGACGCGGTACAGAGCAGTTGCACCGTGCTGTCCATCGTTAAGCAGGGGGCCTCATGGTTGTCGCCAACATCGACGACTCTCGGGTTGTTCTGGACACCGCATCCGACGACGACGTCATCACGCCGTCCAGCTCATCGTCCACCTGAAGCCCAACCTGCCACGTAAGTCGCTACTGACCGGACATGAATTCTTGTGCGCTGGAACGATGGACATTGCTGACGTTGTTTGAGTGTCCTCAAACATGATGTATGTAGTGGAGTAGCGCATCCGGTGGTGCAACGGCCAGGGGTACTACCTCGCTGATGAGCCTGGGGTGCACTTCGTTTGGCAACCCAACCAAGAGTCATCGGTACTCGTCATGTCGCGCGCGTTCGACGACTACTATATCGAGGATTGTGGCGTCATCTTGACGTCGGAGGTGACACAGAGGAGTGTGACGGAACCTCCCAAGTAATTAGGCCCACCTACAGTTGTCCTTGTCCAACGGACATCAGACAACCCTGTAGGTGCCCCTGAACTACTTGACAAGTTCGGTATCCTTCCTTACCTCACCAGGAACGTCTCACCCATCTTGTAGACATTACAGAACATCGGAGATAAAGAAATGCGGAAGCGAATTACATAATCTTACATTTATTTCAAAAGCAAGCTTGAGTTAGGTTATTACAGACCAGTCTAAAAGTGAGTGCATAGGAGTAATATTATACAAACCAGGGAGGCACAAACTCCTCCCGAGAAGCTAAAAGCAAAAGATTCTTAAGTGGAGGACCGAGTCCTCCCGCACTTCAGTCTTGATTTTCTTCTTTTGGAACCACCTTGGCACAGAAGCAGCAAAAGTCTGCTACTTCCTCACCTAAAAACAACGAAGGGATAAACCCTGAGTATGGAATACTCAGCAAGTCTTACCCGACTAAGGAAAAGACTCTCAAGGGGATGCTGGATAAATAGGAGTCAAGGAGAGGCTTTAGCAAAAATCAACTTATACTTTTGCGGAAGTAGCTTACTAAAGTGAGTCCTTACTTTCAATCTTTTAATGCCATGTTAAGTATTAATAGACTCCATTTGCATCTAGTCTAGTTTCACATCACATCAAGACAACATCATTTTTATCCATCGTGTTCGCCTCTTGACTCTAGGTTGTAGAAAAGTGACCAAGTCTTCATAACCGCGAAGGTACGGCGATCCGAATCGATTATACTCAGCTGAGGATCTCCAATCACACGACATATGTAGCACTTAACCCTTGCATATGTCAACCCGCCACCGGGGTTCTTAAGACCGGATCAGGTTCACGCAGACCGAGAGCACAGATACACCACCGTCCAGCCTCTTGCCACGGAGGGTACACGCTACTCTCGCCACCGCTCCACGCCCATCTCGTGTTGTCTTATTCCGGCCTTAGTCTGCCCGAGGCAAGGCTTACCCATGACGAGGCATGTGACCAGTTAAAGGGTCCTCGGTCAGCACGCCTACATACGCGTTAATCCTTAACCAACCTGGGTAGAGCATCACCTGTTCCTACCCCAAGTTTCCATTTAAGTATTTCCACCCTTAGGAATGTGTCTGTTCCTTAGGATGAAAGAGCATCACGGGGAGCTTTGCAGTAAGATCCCACTATTGCTCCAAATGAAAATATTCTTGCAGGTAGAAGCTATCCTCTCCATGGTTAAATTGAGGACAACTTCTATCCACAAGATCTAAGCAAGGCTAAGCATTTTTGTAAATCATAATTTTGATACTTCACAGAAGTATCTATAAAGGTATGGATATCAAGGAAAGCAATGCATCAAAGGGTTTCAAGTAACTCCTATGAACTTAATGCACATTTCACTAGACTTAAGTGTGCGAAAAGTATTTAAAAACTCAAGGAAAGGGGTTGCATGCACCGGGGCTTGCCTTCGTTTACAGGTGATTCAGGCTCGGATCCACAAATGTCGAAGTAGAAACTATTCTCGGCCTGAGTATCCAAAGGTGGTTGTACTTGCTCTTCAGTTACTTCTACCTCTTCTTCTCGTTCTAATCATAACCATACATATGTATAAGAATGGATGCCATGGGATGCTCATGAGGATGCAAAGACAACATAAACTTATTATTTATGTCTTGAATACAACTTGCCTTCACGGAGTTCCGGGAACTTAGGGTTTCCGGAGTCGGTAAAGGAGTTCATAGGGCAGGGGGGGTGTTTTGGGGTTTGGTGATCAAACAAGGTCCAAATCAATTTAAACTCTACCCTAGGCTTCTAAATATTGTATAATATCCATATAAAAATTTTGGGCATTTTAGGACTTACCAATTATTTTCTAAAAATCTATAACCAAGACTTTTAACTACTTTAAATACCCTAAAATTTCTTACTTTCACTAAAAATCACCAACTTATTTTTATTAAATACTATGGAAAATAACAAACCTAGGAAAATTAGTTTTACAATTTTATAATTTTTCTACATTTTTCTACACATTTTTAAAGCTCTGCTGGAAAAAGAAAAAGAAAATGGTTAAGGGGAACTGGGCCGGATTCAGCCCAGCGGCCCAAGACCAGGGAGGAAAGCGCGCCCGCGCGCTCCGCGCTGGCGACTTTGCACGAAGGCCCTCGGCTTAACGGCTAAACAGAATTATGTCCATTTACTATTGTGTTAAGTCGCTGACAGTTCACGAAAAGGCCCTCGGGGTTCTGTAAATTCACAACTTGGAGTCCTCGACGGTGCTCAAGCGCGGCCACGCTCCGGCGAGCAAGCAGTCCGGCCAATTGGGGCAGTGACCGGCGCTCTCGAGCGACATACACGGAATTAAACCCCTAAGGAGCATTTCCCCTAACCTAATTGCACTAATGGTGGACTAGGGAGCTCCGGCCACGGTGGCCGTAAGCACAACGGCAATGTGATCGTGTTCCCGACGATGGGCGTTGGTCTAGTTCGATTCAATGGTTCGGCAAGCATTACGGAGATGGAAGGGTGCTCAAACGAAATAGCAGAGGACCGGGGCTGACCTGTGGAGGGCTGCCCACGGTGAGCTCGATTCACGGCGGCGGAAAACCGATTTGGGGGCAACGCGAAATTCAGGCGAGCTGGTGGGCGATCGAGTGTGGGAACGGGTGCTAGAGCTTCACAATTTCATGGCGTAACTAGCCCTGCCCTCAATTTATAGGCTCCAAGGACAGTGGCTGGTGAATTTCGAGGAGATGCGCGGCGGTCGGAGGTGACGAAGGTTATCGGCTTCGCGACTACGTGTCTACCGCCGTGGCGGGCTCACCGGCCTTGATGAGACAGCCGTGAGGGGTCACGACGGCACGGAGGAAGAGTTGAGCCACGCGGCACCCGGCCGAGAGGCGGCGGTCGACGGCGAGCGCTTTACCGCGGGCGGTGAGCTAGAGGAGATGTACCGTGGCCGAGCGGGGTGACTTCCAGCTCACCGGTGACGAGGACCTTTACCGCGACAGCCTTATCCGGTGACCGCCGAGCACGAATCTTGGCGAGCGGCGATCGACGGCGGCAGCTACCGGCGACGAGAACGAGTACGATCTCCTTCAGTTAACCGGTCACTGTACCATGGCATTGCCTCATCAGAGCTTCTGGCCGAGCAAGTTTAGCGTCCTTTTTCTCCAGATTTCATGTGACAACAGGTCCCAGTCTCTGTACCAAAGTTGTAGTGCTACATACCAGCTACAACTCAACTATAAGGTTTAAACTTATTTGAGCACTGGATCTTAGTCTAGATGTCCCTTAATGTTGGATCAAGGTCACTGTCCAACTGAAATTCAGTCTATCTTGGCCTGACAGTCCAACTTCAGGCAAGATTATCTCCCAATTTCTCACAAGAACAAGGCTTGTACTCTTGAGCAAATTTATTCTCCTTTGAATGCTCTACAACTTTGGTGTGGTGATCTAGGGCAAAAACCCTATGCTTTGCAAGTTACAAAGCCCTAAAGTGGAGCCTTTAACACTGAATTTCAGACTTAGTGTAGAACTCAAATGAGGTCCATTTTGCATTTAAGTCCAAAACTTAGGGTTTGGCTTTCAAGTCCACATATTTGTGAACCAAAAGACTTAAGACACTTATTTGGCTTGGTTTTTGCACTTTAGTCCAAAAGTGGACTAATTTTGAATATAAGCCCCTAGGGTTTGGTTTTAGGGTTTTCCAGGGTTCCAGTTAGGGTTTCTGGTATCTCAGGGGTATAAAAGTGATTCAAGCTTATACTTAGGGTCATTTTATGACTTTTACCCTAAAGTATTTAGGTTTTCTTAACTTGGGTAAAGTTTTACCCCTATAATCCCCATTTAGGGTTAAGTTCATTAACCAGGGTTCCATTTGCAAAAACATTAAAACAATACAACTTGTTTGAAATTTTTGCCTAGTGAATGCACTCTAGGTGTGTCAAACATATGCAATGCCAATGCTCATGATGCCATGCTCAAGTTTTAGTTATAGTAACACCAGGGGTGTTACATCCTTCCCCCCATAAAAGAATCTCGTCCCGAGATTTAAAGTCCTAGGGTGAGTAATGGAAAAGGAAATGTGTCACATTTTTATTTCCTTATTTCTGGTACAAGGCAGGGGTGGTGTGGGGGTTCATTCCTTTATTACACAGCTATACAAACTTTACAACTTACAAGAGGCTAGAAAGCCTGGGAAATTCTTATCTAAGAAATCTTGGGTTTCCCATGTAGCCTCCTCTTCCGAATGCTGGTTCCACTGTATCTTATAAAACTTGAGAGTTTTTCTCCGGGTAACCCTGTCCTTTTGATCCAGAACTCGAATGGGATGTTCCGAGTACGTTAAATCTGGTTCCAGGACAACATCAGTCACTTCAACGGTTCGATCGGGAACCCGTAGACACTTCTTCAATTGTGACACGTGGAACACGTTATGCACGGCAGACAATGTTTCGGGAAGTTGAAGTTGATATGCCACTGGCCCATATCGTTGAAGAATAGGAAATGGACCAATGTACCTGGGTGCAAGTTTTCCTTTAACCCCAAAACGCGATACGCCCTTTATTGGTGAAACCTTTAGATAAACATATTCTCCTTCTAAGAAGTATAAGGGCATTCGCCGTTTGTCTGCATAACTTTTCTGACGAGCTTGGGCTTTCTTCATATTATGAACTATTTTCTAAACCTTTTCTTCGGTTTCTTTTACCATATCAGGTCTAAAGAAGTATCTTTCTCCAGGTTCAGACCAATTTAACGGAGTTCGACACCGACGTCCATATAAAGCTTCAAAGGGTGCCATCTTGATACTTTCTTGGTAACTGTTATTGTATGAAAACTCCGCTAGGGGCAAACATTCATCCCATTTTGGTGAGAAGTCCAGGACACATGCCCGCAGCATATCTTCAAGTATTTGGTTCACCCTCTCAGTCTGCCCACTGGTTTGAGGATGATAAGCCGAACTGTGGAGTAATTTAGTACCCAAGGAGTTGTGAAGTGCTTCCCAAAACTTGGCTACAAATTGAGGTCCACGATCCGACACAATGGTCTTTGGAACACCATGCAAACTGAGAATACAGGCAATGTATAATGCTGCATAAGTGGCTATTGTATATGTGACTTTAACAGGTAAGAAGTGGGCAATCTTCGTGAGTCGATCAACTATAACCCAAATAGAATCATACCCTTTGGCCGTCCTGGGTAATCCCACAATAAAGTCCATACTGATGTCTTCCCATTTCCATGTTGGGATTGGCAAAGATTGTAATGGACCGACAGTTTTCATGTGTATGGCCTTGACACG
This sequence comes from Zea mays, assembly GCF_902167145.1. NCBI lineage: Eukaryota > Viridiplantae > Streptophyta > Magnoliopsida > Poales > Poaceae > Zea > Zea mays. Next base: position 233,739,152 of record NC_050096.1, on the reverse strand, counting down.
TCTGCAAGTGTCACATTTCGCCACATAGCGTGCAATTTCGATCTTCATCTTAGTCCACCAATAATGTTGCTTTAAGTCTTGATACATCTTAGTGCTTCCGGGATGAATAGAATAGCGACTAAGATGTGCTTCATCCAGAATTTGCTGGCGGAGCTCTTCGTTCTTTGGCACAACTATGCGGTTTTTAAACCATATCACACCTTGATCGTCTTCTTTGAAACACTTGGCTACTCCAGCCTTTATCTTTTCTCGAATGTGCTTCATACCTAGACTATCCTTTTGAGCATCAATTATTCTTTGCAAAATGATTGACTCAAGCCTTAACTGATTTAGAGTCCCTTGTTGAATGATCCCCAGGTTTAGCTTTTCCATTTCTTGACACAAAGTGTTCTCGAAGGTCTTTGCCATAAGACAGTGGCAGGAAGTCTTACGACTCAATGCATCTGCCACCACATTGGCCTTGCCTGGGTGATAATGGATCTCCAGTTCATAGTCTTTAATGAGCTCAAGCCATTGTCTTTGTCTCATATTCAACTCTGATTGGGTGAAGATGTACTTCAAACTTTTATGATCTGTATATATGTGACAGATATTACCCAGCAGATAGTGACGCCAAATCTTTAGGGCATGAACCACAGCAGCTAGCTCCAGATCATGAGTTGGATAGTGCTCCTCATGCCGGCGCAACTGCCTTGAAGCATACGCAATCACTCGGCCCTCTTGCATCAGTACACAGCCGGGCCCACTGCCAGATGCATCACAATATACGTCAAAAGGTTTAGTGATGTCCGGTTGAGCTAATACCGGAGCAGTGGTCAATAGTGTCTTCAATTGCTCAAAGGCTTCATTGCACTTAGAAGACCAATTGAACTTGATGTCATTCTTCAACAAACTTGTGATTGGCTTCACAAGCTTAGAAAAATCTGGTATGAATCTGCGATAATACCCAGCTAGTCCAAGAAAACTCCGGACTTGGTGAACAGTTGTTGGGGGTTTCCACTCCAGAATATCTTTGACTTTGCTAGGATCTACCGCAATTCCTTTAGCTGATAACACGTGCCCCAAAAATTGAATTTCTTCCAGCCAGAACGCGCACTTGCTGAACTTGGCATATAGCTGATGTTCCCTGAGGCGCGTCAATACAATCCGTAAATGCTGAGCATGGTCTTCTTCATTCTTAGAATATATCAAGATATCATCGATGAAGACTACCACGAACTTGTCCAATTCAGGCATGAACACCGAGTTCATTAAGTAAGTGAAATGGGCAGGAGCATTTGTGAGCCCGAAAGACATTACCAAGTATTCAAACAATCCATATCGCGTAGTAAACGCGGTCTTCGGTATATCCTCGGGCCGAATACGGATTTGATGATAGCCCGACCTGAGATCAATTTTGGAAAATACCCTCGCCCCAGTCAGTTGATCAAATAAGATGTCGATCCTTGGAAGAGGGTACTTATTCTTGATAGTGACCTCATTTAGGGGTCGATAATCCATGCACATTCTCAAGGTTTGATCCTTCTTCTTAACAAAAATGGCGGGACAACCCCACGGGGACGAGCTTGGCCGGATGAATCCCTTATTCAATAGATCTTGCAATTGAATCTTCAGTTCCGCCAATTCATTAGGGGGCATACGGTACGACCTTCGGGAAATGGGAGCCGTACCGGGCTTTAGCTCAATTACGAATTCTACATCTCTTTCAGGGGGCAGTCCAGGCAAATCTTCCGGAAATACATCTGGAAACTCACATACTACCGGAATGTTCTTGATCTCCGGTACAATGGCTTCATAGACTCTACCAGAAGTTTTGGCTGGATTGGTTGCGGGGAGAGTCAAGAAAATCTCTTCTTGGTTATAGCTCAACCTGACGGTTCTGAGTTCAGTGTTGAGGATTGCCTTGTATTGGGTTAACCAGTTCATACCCAAGATTACATCTATATCCTGGCCTTTCAGAACGATCATATTAGCAGGAAAGTTCCGTCCGGCCATTGTTACTGGCACTCCATAGGCCACTTCTTTAGTATAAATGTGTCCCCCAGATGAATGAATTTTAAATCCCTCCTTTGATTCATGGTATGCAATATGATGTTGTTCCACAAACTTCTTGCTAATAAAGGTATGTGAAGCACCAGAATCAAAAAGAATAATTGCTGGGTGACTGGCCACAGGAAACGTACCCATCATCACCGGCTCTCCTTCCGGTGTAGTAGCCACTTGAGTATAATACACACGCCCTGTTTTCTTCATATTCTTCCCCACAGCATTTCCTTTGGGCTGTCTTGATTTCCCAGATCCTTGCGAAGCATTAGATTGATTTTGCCTAGGATATGGGCAGTCCTTGATGAAGTGTCCCGACTTGCCGCAATTAAAGCACCCAGTTGAAGAACTAGGCAAGGCAGGAAATCGAGTGCCTGAGGCACCCGGCTGTTTTGGGGTAGTGGGGGCATTGTTGGGGCGGATAATGATAGGCTGCTTGAAGGGAAATGAAGGTGGACGAGAAAAAGGGCGATTTTGGTTTGAGGGTCGAATCACAAACCGTGGTTTCTTCGCCTGGCCCTGATTAGGCCGCTCACCACCAAATCCCTTATTTTTCCCAGAATTTGTATATTTGGCTTCAACAGATAAGGCTGTGCTGACAGCCTTTCCATATGTGAGATCTATGCATGTGGCCATTTTCCTTTGTAGCCGATCATTCAGTCCCCGCATAAAACAATTCTTCTTCTTCAAATCTGTATTCACCTGATCGATAGCATACTGCGACAGGTGATTGAATTTGTTGAGATATTGAGTAATGGTATCTCCGCCTTGTTGTAACTTCATAAACTCCTCTTGTTTCATATGCAGCACTCCTTCAGGGATGTAGTGTTCATGGAAAGATGCTTTAAACTCATTCCAGGTGACTTGATGGTTATCAGGTTGAATAGCCATAAAATTTCCCCACCAGGTACTGGTAGGACCACGGAGTTGTTGTGCGGCAAACAACGGCTTCTGCGTCTCTGAGCATCGGAGAAGACCAAACTTTTGCTCGATAACCCGAATCCACTCGTCAGCTTCTAAGGGATCTTCTGCCTTGACGAATAGAGGTGGACGAGTTTCCGAGAAATCCAGATAAGTGGTCTCACGGGGACCCTGCGGATAGCCTCTTGCTGCTTGCTGCTGAAATTGTTGCTGACCCGCCATTTCCCTAAGGAAGCGGGTATTATCGGCGGTGGCATTCACCAAGGCGGCAATCGCCTCGGCTAACGTGGGAGGAACTGGAGGTGGGTTTGGGGTAGCATCCCGTCCCCCAGAAGTTCCTGCTGCATCCTGTCCTCGAGTCCTGGTCGGCATCTGTGGCAAAAACATTTGAGGTAAACATAATGTGCCAGAGAAAACCTTCCATTTTACATTACTATAAAAAGTAATGATACAGACTCGATATTACATAACAGGATACAATACCCATTTTACAACAGTACACCCTTCAATACCCTACCTATACACTACTCTACTTCTATTACACCCTTATTCCTGCTTGCCATCAGTCTTGGCGGCTTCATCGTCAGGTGTGGGAGTCCAGACATCAACCAACCTCAAAGAAGGAGGGGGCTCAAAAAGGTCTAACTCCCCACCCAGCGCACGTCCCGCAATGTGAGATGGTCCAGCTTCTGCCTCAGCAGGTGGTGCAGGCTCACTTGGGTGTAGTTGTGAGTATAATACATGGACTTCCTCGTGCAACGTGTTGCAGTAAACCTGCAGGTCATCAACAGTCGAGCTAAGTTCTTTAACTCGGGCCTGAGCCCTTGCTTCCTTAGCACACATTAGCAAACGAGACTGTACGGCCCAGTCAAGTGCTAAGTCTCGATCAGCGAGTTGATCCTGTAGATGTCGGATGTCCCTTCTCAGTTCATTGATTCTATCACCGTCAGCGACCCAAGCATCAGTCCTTTGTTGCAGTGCTGCCTGAAGTCGACTCACACGAGCTTCAAGGTCTCCGATGGGGTCGTTACTCCCACTACTGCTGCTTTCATGTCGGGGAGCCAATTGATGTCGAGGCACCCCAATTGGTCCCGTAGACTTGCGTGCCGTTAGCCTGGTACGTGGCGGCATCTTTTCTAAGGGGGAAAATGTTATTAGTATGATTCTTAGCATGATGCATGTATAATTACAGAATCAACCTTAGTCGATTCAACCTTCTATATGTTGCACTCTTCCTATCTGGTCTTTACGATAGACTTCTTCAGAATACTTAGGTAAGAAGAGAAAAGAATTTCTAGGTAAGACTTTTGAAAATTCTTTTGAAGATGCTTCATAATATCTGCCAAGAAGGGCTACGCTCCGATACCAGCTGTGACGGAACCTCCCAAGTAATTAGGCCCACCTACAGTTGTCCTTGTCCAACGGACATCAGACAACCCTGTAGGTGCCCCTGAACTACTTGACAAGTTCGGTATCCTTCCTTACCTCACCAGGAACGTCTCACCCATCTTGTAGACATTACAGAACATCGGAGATAAAGAAATGCGGAAGCGAATTACATAATCTTACATTTATTTCAAAAGCAAGCTTGAGTTAGGTTATTACAGACCAGTCTAAAAGTGAGTGCATAGGAGTAATATTATACAAACCAGGGAGGCACAAACTCCTCCCGAGAAGCTAAAAGCAAAAGATTCTTAAGTGGAGGACCGAGTCCTCCCGCACTTCAGTCTTGATTTTCTTCTTTTGGAACCACCTTGGCACAGAAGCAGCAAAAGTCTGCTACTTCCTCACCTAAAAACAACGAAGGGATAAACCCTGAGTATGGAATACTCAGCAAGTCTTACCCGACTAAGGAAAAGACTCTCAAGGGGATGCTGGATAAATAGGAGTCAAGGAGAGGCTTTAGCAAAAATCAACTTATACTTTTGCGGAAGTAGCTTACTAAAGTGAGTCCTTACTTTCAATCTTTTAATGCCATGTTAAGTATTAATAGACTCCATTTGCATCTAGTCTAGTTTCACATCACATCAAGACAACATCATTTTTATCCATCGTGTTCGCCTCTTGACTCTAGGTTGTAGAAAAGTGACCAAGTCTTCATAACCGCGAAGGTACGGCGATCCGAATCGATTATACTCAGCTGAGGATCTCCAATCACACGACATATGTAGCACTTAACCCTTGCATATGTCAACCCGCCACCGGGGTTCTTAAGACCGGATCAGGTTCACGCAGACCGAGAGCACAGATACACCACCGTCCAGCCTCTTGCCACGGAGGGTACACGCTACTCTCGCCACCGCTCCACGCCCATCTCGTGTTGTCTTATTCCGGCCTTAGTCTGCCCGAGGCAAGGCTTACCCATGACGAGGCATGTGACCAGTTAAAGGGTCCTCGGTCAGCACGCCTACATACGCGTTAATCCTTAACCAACCTGGGTAGAGCATCACCTGTTCCTACCCCAAGTTTCCATTTAAGTATTTCCACCCTTAGGAATGTGTCTGTTCCTTAGGATGAAAGAGCATCACGGGGAGCTTTGCAGTAAGATCCCACTATTGCTCCAAATGAAAATATTCTTGCAGGTAGAAGCTATCCTCTCCATGGTTAAATTGAGGACAACTTCTATCCACAAGATCTAAGAAAGGCTAAGCATTTTTGTAAATCATAATTTTGATACTTCACAGAAGTATCTATAAAGGTATGAATATCAAGGAAAGCAATGCATCAAAGGGTTTCAAGTAACTCCTATGAACTTAATGCACATTTCACTAGACTTAAGTGTGCGAAAAGTATTTAAAAACTCAAGGAAAGGGGTTGCATGCACTGGGGCTTGCCTTCGTTTACAGGTGATTCAGGCTCGGATCCACAAATGTCGAAGTAGAAACTATTCTCGGCCTGAGTATCCAAAGGTGGTTGTACTTGCTCTTCAGTTACTTCTACCTCTTCTTCTCGTTCTAATCATAACCATACATATGTATAAGAATGGATGCCATGGGATGCTCATGAGGATGCAAAGACAACATAAACTTATTATTTATGTCTTGAATACAACTTGCCTTCACGGAGTTCCGGGAACTTAGGGTTTCCGGAGTCGGTAAAGGAGTTCATAGGGCAGGGGGGGTGTTTTGGGGTTTGGTGATCAAACAAGGTCCAAATCAATTTAAACTCTACCCTAGGCTTCTAAATATTGTATAATATCCATATAAAAATTTTGGGCATTTTAGGACTTACCAATTATTTTCTAAAAATCTATAACCAAGACTTTTAACTACTTTAAATACCCTAAAATTTTTTACTTTCACTAAAAATCACCAACTTATTTTTATTAAATACTATGGAAAATAACAAACCTAGGAAAATTAGTTTTACAATTTTATAATTTTTCTACATTTTTCTACACATTTTTAAAGCTCTGCTGGAAAAAGAAAAAGAAAAAGGTTAAGGGGAACTGGGCCGGATTCAGCCCAGCGGCCCAAGACCAGGGAGGAAAGCGCGCCTGCGCGCTCCGCGCTGGCGACTTTGCACGAAGGCCCTCGGCTTAACGGCTAAACAGAATTATGTCCATTTACTATTGTGTTAAGTCGCTGACAGTTCACGAAAAGGCCCTCGGGGTTCTGTAAATTCACAACTTGGAGTCCTCGACGGTGCTCAAGCGCGGCCACGCTCCGGCGAGCAAGCAGTCCGGCCAATTGGGGCAGTGACCGGCGCTCTCGAGCGACATACACGGAATTAAACCCCTAAGGAGCATTTCCCCTAACCTAATTGCACTAATGGTGGACTAGGGAGCTCCGGCCACGGTGGCCGTAAGCACAACGGCAATGTGATCGTGTTCCCGACGATGGGCGTCGGTCTAGTTCGATTCAATGGTTCGGCAAGCATTACGGAGATGGAAGGGTGCTCAAACGAAATAGCAGAGGACCGGGGCTGACCTGTGGAGGGCTGCCCACGGTGAGCTCGATTCACGGCGGCGGAAAACCGATTTGGGGGCAACGCGAAATTCAGGCGAGCTGGTGGGCGATCGAGTGTGGGAACGGGTGCTAGAGCTTCACAATTTCATGGCGTAACTAGCCCTGCCCTCAATTTATAGGCTCCAAGGACGGTGGCTGGTGAATTTCGAGGAGATGCGCGGCGGTCGGAGGTGACGAAGGTTATCGGCTTCGCGACTACGTGTCTACCGCCGTGGCGGGCTCACCGGCCTTGATGAGACAGCCGTGAGGGGTCACGACGGCACGGAGGAAGAGTTGAGCCACGCGGCACCCGGCCGAGAGGCGGCGGTCGACGGCGAGCGCTTTACCGCGGGCGGTGAGCTAGAGGAGATGTACCGTGGCCGAGCGGGGTGACTTCCAGCTCACCGGTGACGAGGACCTTTACCGCGACAGCCTTATCCGGTGACCGCCGAGCACGAATCTTGGCGAGCGGCGATCGACGGCGGCAGCTACCGGCGACGAGAACGAGTACGATCTCCTTCAGTTAACCGGTCACTGTACCATGGCATTGCCTCATCAGAGCTTCTGGCCGAGCAAGTTTAGCGTCCTTTTTCTCCAGATTTCATGTGACAACAGGTCCCAGTCTCTGTACCAAAGTTGTAGTGCTACATACCAGCTACAACTCAACTATAAGGTTTAAACTTATTTGAGCACTGGATCTTAGTCTAGATGTCCCTTAATGTTGGATCAAGGTCACTGTCCAACTGAAATTCAGTCTATCTTGGCCTGACAGTCCAACTTCAGGCAAGATTATCTCCCAATTTCTCACAAGAACAAGGCTTGTACTCTTGAGCAAATTTATTCTCCTTTGAATGCTCTACAACTTTGGTGTGGTGATCTAGGGCAAAAACCCTATGCTTTGCAAGTTACAAAGCCCTAAAGTGGAGCCTTTAACACTGAATTTCAGACTTAGTGTAGAACTCAAATGAGGTCCATTTTGCATTTAAGTCCAAAACTTAGGGTTTGGCTTTCAAGTCCACATATTTGTGAACCAAAAGACTTAAGACACTTATTTGGCTTGGTTTTTGCACTTTAGTCCAAAAGTGGACTAATTTTGAATATAAGCCCCTAGGGTTTGGTTTTAGGGTTTTCCAGGGTTCCAGTTAGGGTTTCTGGTATCTCAGGGGTATAAAAGTGATTCAAGCTTATCCTTAGGGTCATTTTATGACTTTTACCCTAAAGTATTTAGGTTTTCTTAACTTGGGTAAAGTTTTACCCCTATAATCCCCATTTAGGGTTAAGTTCATTAACCAGGGTTCCATTTGCAAAAACATTAAAACAATACAACTTGTTTGAAATTTTTGCCTAGTGAATGCACTCTAGGTGTGTCAAACATATGCAATGCCAATGCTCATGATGCCATGCTCAAGTTTTAGTTATAGTAACACCAGGGGTGTTACAAGGAGGATCGACAACAGTGACCAGTTCGTCATCCTCGCCACCGTCAGGGTAGCTGAGAGCACCTAGAGGGGGGTGAATAGGTGATCCTGTAGAAACTTCAAACTTAATGCCACAAAACTTGATTAGGAGTTAGCACAATAAAGCCAAGTGGCTAGAGAGGAGTTCTTGCAAGACACGATAACCACAAGAAGATCAACACAGATAGGTATAGTGGTTTATCCCGTGGTTCGGCCAAGTCCAACACTTGCCTACTCCACGTTGTGGCGTCCCAACGGACGAGGGTTGCAATCAACCCCTCTCAAGCGGTCCAAAGACCCACTTGAATACCACGGTGTTTTGCTTTGTTTTACTATATCCCGCTTGCGAGGAATCTCCACAACTTGGAGCCTCTCGCCCTTACTGAAAGGGAAATGTGCCCTTGGGCCATTTCTAAGTATTTTGGTGATTTAGTGTCCAACACAAGTGCCTAATTGTTAAATGGTGGACAAAGTACAAATCAAGTATAAAGGTATGTTTCTCAGACTTAGTACATTGTTTTAGAGACTAATGTATTGTGTCTAAGTGCTGTAAACAGGAAAAATCAAGTTGAAATTAAAGATGGCTTTGTTCAGCCAAAGTCAGCCTTGTCTGGGTGCACCGGACTGTCCGGTGGTGCACCGGACAGTGTCCGGTGCGCCAGGCTGGCTCAGGCGAACTTGCTTCTCTCGGGAAGTGATTAACGACGTACGACTATAATTCACCGGACTGTCCGGTGTGCACCGGACTGTCCGGTGAGCCAACGGTCGGCCGGGCCAACGGTCGGCCGGGCGATCCGCGCGAGACACGTGGCCGAGTCAACAGTCAGAAGGGGGCACCGGACTGTCCGGTGTGCACCGGACAGTGTCCGGTGCGCCAACGGCTCCAAAGCGCCAATGGTCGGCTTCGCCATAGAAGGAAAGAAATCCGCACCGGACAGTGTCCGGTGGTGCACCGGACTGTCCGGTGCGCCAGGCGACAGAAGGCAAGAATTGCCTTCCTGGAATGCACTCAACGGCTCCTAGCTGCCTTGGGGCTATAAAAGGGACCCCTAGGCGCATGGAGGAGAAAACCAAGCATTCTCTAGCATTCCTAAGCACCAAGACTTTGATTCCACACATTTGATTCCTTGTGATAGCAATTAGAGCTCTATTTGAGTTGTGAACTCGTCGAGTTGTGTTGTGAGGTCTTGTTGCGACTTGTGTGCGTGTTGTCGCTCTGATTTTGTGTCTTGTGTGTGTTGCTCATCCCTCCCTTACTCTGTGCTTCTTTGTGAACATCAAAGTGTAAGGGCGAGAGGCTCCAAGTTGTGGAGATTCCTCGCAAGCGGGATATCGTAAAGTGAAAGCAAAACACCATGGTATTCAAGTAGGTCTTTGGACCGCTTGAAAGGAGTTGATTGCAACCCTCGTCCGTTGGGACGCCATAACGTGGAGTAGGCAAGTGTTGGACTTTACCGAACCACGGGATAAACCACTGTGCCATCTCTGTGTTGATCTCTTTGTGGTTATCGTGTTGTGCAAGCTCTCCTCTCTAGCCACTTGGCTTAATTGTGCTAACTCCTAATCAAGTTTTGTGGATTAAGTTTAAGTTTTTACAGGATCACCTATTCACCCCCCCTCTAGGTGCTCTCAATGGTATCGGAGCCGTTCTCTTCAAGAAAGGGACTAATCGCCCGAAGAGATGGATCCTAAGGGCAAGGGGATTGTGATCAATGATAAGGAGAAGGAGTCCTTCGTCAACGAGCCGAAAGATGACAAGCATACCGACTCGGGCTCGGGCCACAAACGAAAAGATGGAAAGAAGAAGAAGACGAGGCGCATCAAGGAGATCGTCTACTACGACGAGTCCTCTTCTTCCCAAATGGACGACGACAACGACTACGAGAAAAAGAAGACGGTTAACTCAAACTTCTCTTTCGATTATTCTCGTATTCCGCATAGTTCAAATGCACATTTGATTTCCATTCCACTTGGTAAACCTCCTCATTTTGATGGAGAGGACTACGGATTTTGGAGTCACAAAATGCGTAGTCACCTATTCTCTCTCCATCCTAGTATATGGGAGATAGTAGAGAGTGTAATGAAATTTGATAGCTCGGATAGTCCTTTATTTATAAATGAACAGATTCATAAAAATGCACAAGCTACTACTGTGTTGTTAGCCTCATTGTGCAGGGACGAGTACCATAAGGTGAGCGGCTTGGACAATGCCAAGCAGATCTGGGACACCATCAAGATCTCACATGAGGGGAACGACGTCACCATGCTCACCAAAATGGAGTTGGTGGAAGGCGAACTCGGGAGATTCGCTATGATTAGAGGGGAGGAGCCAACACAGACGTACAACAGGCTCAAGACCCTCGTCAACAAGATAAGGAGCTATTGAAGCACGCGATGGACGGACCACCACGTTGTCCGCCTAATGCTCAGGTCCTTTACCGTCCTTGATCCACATCTTGTGAACAACATTCGTGAGAATCCTAGGTACACGAAGATGACGCCCGAGGAGATCCTTGGAAAGTTCATAAGCGGGCGGATGATGATCAAGGAGGCTAGATACGTCGACGATGCATTAAATGGCCCAATCCAAGAGCCTCAAACTATTGCTCTCAAGGCAACAAGGAGCAAGGAGGCGCTACCTAGCAAGGTGGCGCAAGTTGAGGCGGCCGGGCTTAATGATGAAGAGATGGCCCTCATCATCAAGCGATTCAAGACGACGCTAAAAGGTCGCAAGGAGCACCCCAACAAGAACAAGACGAAGGGGAAGCACTCCTGCTTCAAATGTGGTAAGATTGGTCATTTTATCGCTAACTGTCCCGATAATGATAGTGACCAGGAAAAGAAGAGTGGAAAGTGGGAAAAGAAGAAGAACTACAAGAAGGCGAAGGGCGAGGCACATCTTGGAAAGGAGTGGGATTTGGATTGCTCCTCATCAGACTCCGACAACGAAGGACTCGCCGCCACCGCCTTCAACAAGTCATCCCTCTTCCCCAACGAGCATGACACTTGCCTCATGGCAAGGGAAAAGAAGGTAAGCACTCGTAATACTAGTACTCATGCTTCTTCAAGTGAGGATGAGTCTACTGATGATGATGAAATAGATTATTCATGTTTATTCAAGGGCCTAGATAGAACCAAGGTTGATAAAATTAATGAATTAATTGATGCCTTGAATGATAAGAATAGGTTATTAGAAAAGCAAGAGGATCTTTTGTATGAAGAGCATGATAAATTTGTTAGTGCACAAAATTCTCTTGCTCTAGAAGTTAAAAGGAATGAAATGCTTTCTTGTGAACTATCTACTTGTCATGAAACCATTTCTACTTTAAAAGGTGTTAATGATGATTTAAATGCTAAACTAGAAGTAGCAAATAAATCTAACTCTTGTGTAGAACATGTTATAATTTGCAATAGGTGCAAAGATTTTAATGTTGATGCTTGTAGTGAACACCTAGTTTGCATCTCTAAATTAAATGTTGAAGTGGCTAGTCTTAATACCCAACTTAAGACTAGCAAGAGTGAATTTGACAAGCTAAAGTTTGCAAGGGATGCCTACACGATTGGTAGACACCCCTCAATTAAGGATGGTCTTGGCTTCAAGAGGGAAGTCAAGAACTTAACAAGCCATAAGGCTCCCATCTCCACCAAGGAGAAAGGGAAGGCCCCTATGGCTAGTAGTGCTCAAAAGAACCATGCTTTCATGTATCATGATAGGAGACATTCGAGAAATGTTTATAGAAGTTATGATGCTTTTAATTCTCATGCTATGGTTGCTTCTAGTTCTTCTATTATGCATGATAGAAATTTAGCTAGGAGAAATGCTATTAATCACATGCCTAGAAGAAATGTTGTTCATGTACCTAGGAAAACAAATAGTGAACCTTCTACAATTTATCATGCTTTAAATGCTTCCTTTGCTATTTGTAGAAAGGATAAGAAGGTGGTTGCTAGAAAATTAGGGGCAAAATGCAAGGGAGATAAAACTTGCATTTAGGTCCCTAAGGCTATTTGTACTAACCTTGTAGGACCCAACAAGAGTTGGGTACCTAAGACCCAAGACTAAATTGCCTTGCAGGTTTATGCATCCGGGGGCTCTAGCTGGATTATCGACAGCGGATGCACAAACCACATGACGGGGAAAAGAGGATGTTCTCTTCCTACGTCAAGAACAAGGATCCCCAAGATTCAATCATATTCGGTGACGAAAATCAAGGCAAGGTTAAAGGCTTAGGAAAGATTGCAATCTCAAATGAGCACTCTATTTCTAATGTATTCTTAGTTGAGTCGCTTGGATATAATTTGTTATCCGTAAGTCAATTATGTAATATGGGATATAATTGTCTATTCACAAATGTAGATGTGTCTGTCTTTAGAAGAAGTGATGGTTCATTAGCTTTTAAGGGTGTATTAGACGACAAACTCTATTTAGTTGATTTTGCAAAAGAGGAGGCCGGTCTAGATGCATGCTTAATTGCTAAGACTAACATGGGCTGGCTGTGGCATCGCCACTTAGCACATGTGGGGATGAAGAACCTTCACAAGCTTCTAAAGGGAGAACACATGATAGGTCTAACTAATGTTATTTTCGAAAAAGATAGACCTTGTGCAACTTGTCAAGCAGGGAAATAGGTGGGAAGCTCTCATCATGCCAAAAATGTGATGACAACATCAAGACCCCTGGAGTTACTTCATATGGATCTCTTCGGACCCGTCGCCTATCTAAGCATAGGAGGAAGTAAGTATGGTCTTGTTATAGTTGATGATTTTTCCCGCTTCACTTGGGTATTCTTTTTGCAGGATAAATCTGAAACCCAAGGGACCCTCAAGTGCTTCCTAAGGAGAGCTCAAAACGAGTTTGAGCTCAAGGTGAAGAAGATCAGAAGCGACAATGGGTCCGAGTTCAAGAACCTTCAAGTGGAGGAGTATCTTGAGAAGGAAGGAATCAAGCACGAGTTCTCCGCTCCCTACACACCACAGCAAAATGGTGTGGTAGAGAGGAAGAACAAGACGCTACTAGACATGGCGAGGACGATGCTTGGTGAATTCAAGACGCCCGAACGGTTTTGGACGGAAGCCGTGAGCACGGCTTGCCACGTCATCAACCGGGTCTACCTTCATCGCCTCCTCAAGAAGACTTCGTATGAGCTACTAACCGGTAACGAACCCAATGTTTCATATTTCCGAGTTTTTGGGAGTAAATGCTACATTCTAGTGAAGAAAGGTAGGAATTCCAAATTTGCTCCCAAAGCGGTAGAAGGGTTTTTGTTAGGTTATGACTCAAATACAAAGGCGTATAGGGTCTTCAACAAATCATCAGGTTTGGTTGAAGTCTCTAGCGACATTGTATTTGATGAGACTAATGGCTCTCCAAGAGAGCAAGTTGTTGATCTTGATGATGTAGATGAAGAAGACGTTCCAATGGCTGCAATGCGCACCATGGCGATTGGAGATGTGAGGCCAATGGAACAAAAGGAGCAAGATCAACCTTCTTTCTCAACAATGGTGCATCCTCCAACTCAAGACGATGAACAGGTTCATCAAGAGGAAGCGCATGATCAAGGGGGAGCACAAGATGTTCATGTGATAGAGGAAGAAGCACAACCGGCACCTCCAACTCAAGTCCGAGCGATGATTCAAAGGGATCATCCCGTCGACCAGATTTTGGGTGACATTAGCAAGGGAGTAACTACTCGGTCTCGATTAGTTAATTTTTGTGAGCATTACTCCTTTGTCTCTTCTATTGAGCCTTTCAGGGTAGAAGAGGCCTTGCTAGATCCGGACTGGGTGTTGGCCATGCAAGAGGAGCTCAACAACTTCAAGAGAAATGAAGTTTGGACACTGGTGCCTCGTCCCAAGCAAAATGTTGTGGGAACCAAGTGAGTGTTCCGCAACAAACAAGACGAGCACGGGGTGGTGACAAGGAACAAGGCACGACTTGTGGCAAAAGGTTATGCCCAAGTCGCAGGTTTGGACTTTGAGGAGACTTTTGCTCCTATGGCTAGGCTAGAGTCCATTCGTATTTTGCTAGCATATGCCGCTCACCATTCTTTCAGGTTGTTCCAAATGGATGTGAAGAGTGCTTTCCTCAACGGGCCAATCAAGGAGGAGGTGTACGTGGAGCAACCGCCTGGCTTCGAGGATGAACGGTACCCCGACCACGTGTGTAAGCTCTCTAAGGCGCTCTATGGACTTAAGCAAGCCCCAAGAGCATGGTATGAATGCCTTAGAGACTTTTTAATTGCTAATGCTTTCAAGGTTGGGAAAGCCGATCCAACTCTTTTTACTAAGACATGTGATGGTGATCTTTTTGTGTGCCAAATTTATGTCGATGACATAATATTTGGTTCTACTAACCAAAAGTCTTGTGAAGAGTTTAGCAGGGTGATGACTCAAAAGTTTGAGATGTCGATGATGGGCGAGTTAAGTTATTTCCTTGGGTTCCAAGTGAGGCAACTCAAGGATGGGACCTTCATCTCCCAAATGAAGTACACGCAAGACTTGATCAAGCGTTTTGGGATGAAGGACGCCAAGCCCGCAAAGACTCCAATGGGAACCAACGGACACACCAACCTCAACAAAGGAGGTAAGTCTGTTGATCAAAAGGCATACCGATCTATGATAGGGTCTTTACTTTATTTATGTGCTAGTAGACCGGATATTATGCTTAGCGTATGCATGTGTGCTAGATTTCAATCCGATCCAAGGGAATGTCACTTAGTGGCGGTGAAGCGAATTCTTAGATATTTAGTCGCTACGCCTTGCTTCGGGATCTGGTATCCAAAGGGGTCTACCTTTGACTTGATTGGATATTTAGACTCCGACTATGCTGGATGTAAGGTTGATAGGAAGAGTACATCGGGGACGTGCCAATTCTTAGGAAGGTCCCTGGTGTCATGGAGTTCTAAGAAACAAACTTCCGTTTCCCTATCCACCGCTGAGGCCGAGTACGTTGCCGCAGGACAGTGTTGCGCGCAACTACTTTGGATGAGGCAAACCCTCAGGGACTTCGGCTACAATTTGAGCAAAGTCCCACTCATATGTGATAATGAGAGTGCTATCCGCATGGCGGATAATCCTGTTGAACACAGTCGCACAAAGCACATAGACATCCGGCATCACTTTTTGAGAGACCACCAGTAAAAGGGAGATATCGAAGTGTTTCATGTTAGCTCCGAGAACCAGCTAGCCGATATCTTTACCAAGCCTTTAGATGAGCAGACCTTTTGCAAGTTGCGTAGTGAGCTAAATGTCTTGGATTCGCGGAACTTGGATTGATTTATAGCATACATGTGTCTTATGCCTTGATCATGTTCCTTAAGCATTTTGTTTATGGTGCTCAAGTTGTACAAGCACTCCCCGGACCTTACAAG
Source organism: Zea mays (assembly GCF_902167145.1). NCBI lineage: Eukaryota > Viridiplantae > Streptophyta > Magnoliopsida > Poales > Poaceae > Zea > Zea mays. The sequence continues at coordinate 233,723,414 of NC_050096.1, read as the reverse complement.
TCCATTTGCGAGTTATGCACAAATTTAGGGGGAGGTGTGCTACAACTTGACCCTTTGAGACTAGCTGTGTGCTTGAGTACTTAAATTTAGTCTCAAAGGAGGTTTGAAAGGGAAAAGGTGGACTTGGACCATGCAAGACTTCCACTGCACTCCAATGAAAGAGTAACTTATTCCAAGTTCATCTCTATGCTCTTATTGCCTTTTTACTCTTAGTTGAAGATTTTGGTGAGCAATGGGGTTAAAGGGCCAAAATTGATCCCGTTTTGGTGCTTGATGCCAAAGGGGGAGAAAATAAGGCCAAAGCAAGAAATGGATCAGCTACCACTTGAGAATTTTGAAAATAGTAGAATAGAGCTTTTGTTTTGTCAAAATCCTCTTGTTTGTCTCTTATTGTCCAAAGTTGGTCTCTTGTGGGGAGAAGGCTTAATTATGGGAAAAAGGGGGAGTTTTTGAACTCTTTGATAAATTTCTCTTGAAATATCTCTCTTTATGTTTCAACATGTGTGTTTGACTTAGAGATAGGAAATTGAGTTTGATTTGCAAAAACAAACCAAGTGGTGGCTAAGAATGATCCATATATGTCAAATTTGAATCAAAACAATTTTGAGTTCTTATTTGAATTGATTTTGCACTTGTTCTACTTGCTTTATGTTGTGTTGGCATAAATCACCAAAAAGGGGGAGATTGAAAGGGAAATGTGCCCTTGGGCCATTTCTAAGTATTTTGGTGATTTAGTGTCCAACACAAGTGCCTAAGTGTTAAATGGTGGACAAAGTACAAATCAAGTATAAAGGTATGTTTCTCAGACTTAGTACATTGTTTTAGAGACTAATGTATTGTGTCTAAGTGTTGGAAACAGGAAAAATCAAGTTGAAGTTAAAGATGGCTTTGTTCAGCCAAAGTCAGCCTTGTCTGGGTGCACCGGACAGTGTCCGGTGCGCTAGGCTGGCTCAGGCGAACTTGCTGCTCTCGGGAAGTGATTAACGGCGTACGGCTATAATTCACCGGACTGTCCGGTGAGCCAACGGTCGGCCGGGCCAACCGCGCGAGACACGTGGCCGAGCCAACGGTCGGAAGGGGGCACCGGACTGTCCGGTGTGCACCGGACAGTGTCTGGTGCGTCAATGGCTCCAAAGCGCCAATGGTCGGCTTCGCCATAGAAGGAAAGAAATCTGCACCGGACAGTGTCCGGTGGTGCACCGGACTGTCCGGTGCGCCAGGCGACAGAAGGCAAGAATTGCCTTCCTGGAATGCACTCAACGGCTCCTAGCTGCCTTGGGGCTATAAAAGGGTCCCCTAGGCGCATGGAGGAGAAAACCAAGCATTCTCTAGCATTCCTAAGCACCAAGACTTTGATTCCGCACATTTGATTCCTTGTGATAGCAATTAGAGCTCTATTTGAGTTGTGAACTCGTCGAGTTGTGTTGTGAGCTCTTGTTGCGACTTGTGTGCGTGTTGTCGCTCTGATTTTGTGTCTTGTGTGCGTTGCTCATCCCTCCCTTACTCTGTGCTTCTTTGTGAACATCAAAGTGTAAGGGCGAGAGGCTCCAAGTTGTGGAGATTCCTCGCAAGCGGGATATCGTAAAGTGAAAGCAAAACACCGTGGTATTCAAGTAGGTCTTTGGACCGCTTGAAAGGGGTTGATTGCAACCCTCGTCCGTTGGGACGCCACAACGTGGAGTAGGCAAGTGTTGGACTTTGCCGAACCACGGGATAAACCACTGTGCCATCTCTGTGTTGATCTCTTTGTGGTTATCGTGTTGTGCAAGCTCTCCTCTCTATCCACTTGGCTTAATTGTGCTAACTCCTAATCAAGTTTTGTGGATTAAGTTTAAGTTTTTACAGGATCACCTATTCACCCCCCTCTAGGTGCTCTCACTTACAATTTGATGTTCACAAAGAAGCATGGAAGTAAGGTTGGGATAAGCAACGCACACTAGACACAAAATCAGAGCACAAACACGCACACAAGTTACAACTCGAGCTCACAACACAACCCAAAGAGTTCTCTACTCAAATGGAGCTCTAGTTGCTATCACAAAGAATCGAATGCGCGGAATTGGAGCCTTGGTGCTTAGGAATGCTTAGAGAATGCTTGGTATACTCCTCCATGCGCCTAGGGGTCCCTTTTATAGCCCCAAGGCAGCTAGGAGCCGTTGAGAGCATTACAGGAAGGCAATTCTTGCCTTCTGTCGCCTGGCGCACCGGACAGTCTAGTTCACCACCGGACACTGTCCGGTGCGGATTTCTTTCCTGTTTTGGCGCAGCCGACCGTTGACGATTTGGAGCCGTTGGCGCACCAGACACTGTCCGGTGCACACCGGACAGTCCGGTGCCCCCTTCAGACCGTTGGCTCGGCAACGCGTCACGCGTGGATTGCGCGGCCGACCGTTGGCGCGCCCGACCGTTGGCTCACCGGACAGTCCGGTGCACACCGGACAGTCCGGTGAATTTTAGCCGTACGCCGCCGACGATTTCCCGAGAGCGGTCTTTTCACCAGAGCCAGCCTAGCGCACCGGACACTGTCCAGTGCACCACCGGACACTGTCCAGTGCACCACCGGACAGTCCGGTGCACGTAGACCGAGCAGCCTTTTGGCTGTACACAGCCAACTTCTTCATAATTGTTTCTCCTGTTTCTAGCACTTAGACACAATACATTAGTCTTCAAAACAATGTACTAAGTCTAGAAACATACCTTTAATGTTGATTTGTACTTCTTGATTCCTTGGCATAATTTAACACTTAAGCACTTGTGTTGGACACTTAATCACCAAAATACTTAGAAATGGCCCAAGGGCACATTTCCCTTTCAATCTCCCCCTTTTTGGTGATTTATGCCAACACAACAAAAAGCAACTAAAAGAAGTGCAACATCAATGCAAATGAGAACACAAATTCGTTTTGATTCAAATTTGGCATATTTGGATCATTCTTTGCCACCACTTGGTTTGTTTTTGCAAATCAAACTCAATTTCCTATCTCTAAGTCAAATTCAGTTGTTGAGGCATAGAGAAGGATATTCCAAGAGAAATTGATCACTGATTCAAAAACTCCCCATATTTCCCATAATCAAACATTCTCCTCACAAGAGACCAACTTTTGACAAAAAAGAGTCATTTAGAATTTTGACAAATCAACCAAAAACTCTACTATTTTCAAAATTCTCAAGTGGTAGCTGATCCATTTATTGCTTTGGCCTTTAATTTCTCCCCCTTTGGCATCAAGCACCAAAACGAGATCATTTTTGGCCCTTTAACCCCATTGCCTCACCAAAATCCTCAAGTAAGATCAAAAAAGGCAATACGAGCATGGAAATGAACTTGGAGTTAATTACTCTTTCATCGGAGTGCAGTGGAAGTCTTTCATGGTCCAAGTCCAACATTCCCTTTCAATCCACCTTTGAGACTGAATCAAGCAAACTCAAGTACACAGTTAGTCTCAAAGGGTCAAGTTGTAGCACATCTCCCCCTAAATATGTGCATCACTCACACATGGACTTTTGAGGTCCGGGGAGTGTTTGTACAACTTGAGCACCATAAATATACAACAAAATGCATAAGGAACATGATCAAAGGCATAAAACACATGTATGCTATAAATCAATCCAGGTTCCGCGAATCTAAGACATTTAGCTCACTACGTAGCCTACAAAAGGTCTTCTCATCTAGAGGCTTGGTAAAGATATCGGCTAGCTGGTTTTCGGTGCTAACATAAAACACTTTGATATCTCCCTTTTGCTGGTGATCTCTCAAAAAGTGATGCCGGATGTCTATGTGCTTTGTGCGGCTGTGTTCAACAGGATTGTCCGCCATGCGGATAGCACTCTCATTATCACATAGGAGTGGGATTTTGCTTAGATTGTAGCCAAAGTCCCGGAGGGTTTGCCTCATCCAAAGTAGTTGCGCGCAACACTGTCCTGCGGCAACATACTCGGCCTCAGCGGTGGATAGGGCAACAGAAGTTTGTTTCTTAGAGCTCCACGACACCAGGGACCTTCTTAAGAATTGGCACGTCCCTGATATACTCTTCCTATCGACCTTACATCCAGCATAGTCGAAGTCGGAATATCCAATCAAGTCAAAGGTAGACCCCTTTGGATACCAGATCCCGAAGCAAGGCATAGCGACTAAATATCTAAGAATTCGCTTCACAACCACTAAGTGACACTCCTTTGGATCGGATTGAAATCTAGCACACATGCATACACTAAGCATAATATCCGGTCTACTAGCACATAAATAAAGTAAAGACCCTATCGTAGACCGGTATGCCTTTTGATCAACGGACTTACCTCCTTTGTTGAGGTCGACATGTCCGTCGGTTCCCATTGGAGTCTTTGCGGGCTTGGCGTCCTTCATCCCAAACCGCTTTAGCAAGTCTTGCGTGTACTTCATTTGTGAGATGAAGGTGCCATCCTTGAGTTGCTTCACTTGGAACCCAAGGAAGTAGTTCAACTCGCCCATCATCGACATCTCGAATTTCTGAGTCATCACCCTGCTAAACTCTTCACAAGACTTTTGGTTAGTAGAACCAAATATTATGTCATCGACATAAATTTGGCACACAAATAAGTCACCGTCACAAGTCTTAGTGAATAAAGTTGGATCGGCTTTCCCAACCTTGAAAGCATTAGCAATTAAAAAGTCTCTAAGGCATTCATACCATGCTCTTGGGGCTTGCTTAAGTCCATAGAGCGCCTTAGAGAGCTTACACACGTGGTCGGGGTACCGTTCATCCTCAAAGCCAGGGGGTTGCTCCACGTACACCTCCTCCTTGATTGGTCCGTTGAGGAAAGCGCTCTTCACATCCATTTGGAACAACCTGAAAGAATGGTGAGCGGCATATGCTAGCAAAATACGAATGGACTCTAGCCTAGCCATAGGAGCAAAAGTCTCCTCAAAGTTCAAACCTGCAACTTGGGCATAACCTTTTGCCACAAGTCAAGCCTTGTTCCTTGTCACCACTCCGTGCTCGTCTTGTTTGTTGCGGAACACCCACTTGGTTCCCACAACATTTTGCTTGGGACGAGGCACCAGTGTCCAAACTTCATTTCTCTTGAAGTTATTGAGCTCTTCCTGCATGGCCAACACCTAGTCCGGATCTAGCAAGGCCTCTTCTACCGTGAAAGGCTCGATAGAAGAGACAAAAGAATAATGCTCACAAAAATTAACTAATCTAGAGCGAGTAGTTACTCCCTTGCTAATGTCACCCAAAATTTGGTCGACGAGATGATTCCTTTGAATCGTCGTTCGAACTTGAGTTGGAGGGGCTTGTGGTGCTTCTTCCTCCATAACTTGATCATCTTGTGCTCCCCCTTGATCACATGCCTCTTCTTGATGAACCTGTTCATCGTCTTGAGTTGGGGGATGCACCATTGTTGAGGAAGAAGGTTGATCTTGCTCCTTTTGTTCCTCTGGCCTCACTTCTCCAATCGCCATGGTGCGTATTACGGCCGTTGGAACTTCTTCTTCATCTACATCATCAAGATCAACAACTTGCTCTCTTGGAGAGCCATTAGTCTCATCAAATACAACGTCGCTAGAGACTTCAACCAAACCCGATGATTTGTTAAAGACCCTATACGCCTTTGTATTTGAGTCATAACCTAACAAAAACCCTTCTACAGCTTTGGGAGCAAATTTTGAATTTCTACCTTTCTTCACCAGAATGTAGCATTTACTCCCAAAAACTCGAAAATACGAAACGTTGGGTTTGTTATCGGTTAGAAGCTTGTATGATGTCTTCTTGAGGAGTCTATGAAGGTAGACCCGGTTTATGGCGTGGCAAGCCGTGTTCACGGCTTCCGACCAAAACCGCTCGAGGGTCTTGAACTCTCCAAGCATCGTCCTTGCCATATCGATGAGCGTCCTGTTCTTCCTCTCTACCACACCATTTTGCTGTGGTGTGTAGGGAGCGGAGAACTCGTGCTTGATTCCTTCCTCCTCAAGGTACTCTTCTACTTGAAGGTTCTTGAACTCCGACCCATTGTTGCTCCTTATCTTCTTCACCTTGAGCTCAAACTCATTTTGAGCTCTCCTTAGGAAGCGCTTGAGGGTCCCTTGGGTTTCTGTTTTATCCTGCAAAAAGAATACCCAAGTGAAGCGGGAAAAGTCATCAACAATAACTAAACCATACTTACTTCCTCCTATGCTTAGATAGGCGACGGGTCCGAAGAGGTCCATATGAAGCAGCTCCAAAGGTCTTGATGTGGTCATCACATTTTTGGTATGATGAGAGCTTCCCACCTGTTTACCTACTTGACAAGCTGCACAAGGTCTATCTTTTTCGAAGGTTACATTTGTTAGACCTATTACATGTTCTCCCTTTAGAAGTTTGTGAAGGTTCTTTATCCCCACATGTGCTAAGCGGCGATGCCACAGCCAGCCCATGCTAGTCTTAGCAATTAAGCATGCATCTAGACCGGCCTCCTCTTTTGCAAAATCAACTAAGTAGAGTTTGCCGTCTAATACACCCTTAAAAGCTAATGAACCATCACTCCTTCTAAAGACAGACACATCTACATTTGTGAATAAGCAATTATATCCCATATTACATAATTGACTAACTGACAAAAGATTATATCCTAGCGACTCTACTAAAAATACATTGGAGATAGAGTGCTCATTTGAGATGGCAATCTTCCCTAAACCTTTAACCTTGCCTTGATTCCCGTCACCGAATATGATTGAGTCTTGGGAATCCTTGTTCTTGATGTAGGAGGTGAACATCTTCTTCTCCCCCGTCATGTGGTTTGTGCATCCGCTGTCGATAATCCAGCTTGATCCCTCGGATGCATAAACCTGCAAGGCAATTTAGGCTTGGGTCTTAGGTACCCAACTCTTGTTGGGTCCTACAAGGTTAGTAACAATGGTCTTAGGGACCAAAATGCAAGTTTTATCTCCCTTGCATTTTGCCCCTAATTTCCTAGCAATCACCTTCTTATCCTTTCTACAAATTGCAAAGGAAGCATTGCAAGCATGATAAATTGTAGAAGCTTCATTAAATTTCCTTGGAACATTAGCAACATTTCTCCTAGGCATGTGATGAATGACATTTCTCCTAGGCATATCTCTACCATGCACATAGGAGGAACTTGAAGCAAACATGGCATTTGAATCATTACAACTCCTATGAACATTTCTAGAATATCTCTTATCACCATAAATGAAAGCATGATTCTTTTGACTACTATTGGTCATAGGAGCCTTCCCTTTCTCCTTGGCGGGAATGGGAGCCTTATGACTTGTTAAGTTCTTGGCTTCCCTCTTGAAGCCAAGCCCATCCTTAATTGAGGGGTGTCTACCAATAGTGTAGGCATCCCTTGCAAATTTTAGTTTGTCAAATTCATTCTTGCTAGTATTAAGTTGGGCATTAAGACTAGCCACTTCATCATTTAACTTTGCAATAGAAACTAGGTGTTCACTACAAGCATCAACATTAAAATCTTTACACCTATTGCAAATTACAACATGATCTACACAAGAGTTAGATCTATTTGCTACTTCTAGTTTAGCATTTAAATCATCATTAACACTTTTTAAACTAGAAATGGTCTCATGGCAAGTAGATAGTTCACAAGAAAGCATTTCATTCCTTTTAACTTCTAAAACAAGAGATTTTTGTGCCTCTACAAATTTATCATGTTCTTCATACAAAAGATCCTCTTGCTTTTCTAACAATCTATTATTATCATTCAAGGCATCGATTAATTCATTAATCTTACCAATCTTGGTTCTTTCTAAGCCCTTGAACAAGCTAGCATAATCTATTTCATCATCGCTAGATTCATCATCACTAGAAGAAGCATAAGTAGTCTTTCGAGTGTTTACCTTTTTCTCCTTTGCCATGAGGCAGGTGTGATGCTCGTTGGGGAAGAGGGACGATTTGTTGAAGGTCGAGGCGGCGTGTCCTTCGTTGTCGGAGTCGGATGACGAACAATTCGAGTCCCACTCCTTGCCAAGATGTGTCTCACCCTTAGCCTTCTTGTAGGCCTTCTTCTTTTCCCTCTTCTTCTCTTGTTCCTGGTCACTATCATTATCAGGACAATTAGCGATAAAATGACCAATCTTACCACATTTGAAGCATGAGCGCTACCCCTTCGTCTTGTTCTTGTTGGGATGCTCCTTGCGACCCCTTAGCGCCGTCTTGAAACGCTTGATGATGAGGGCCATCTCTTTCTCATTGAGCCCTGCCGCCTCAACTTGTGCCACCTTGCTAGGTAGCACTTCCTTGCTCCTTGTTGCTTTGAGAGCAACGGTTTGAGGCTCGTGGATTGGGCCATTCAACGCATCATCAACGTATCTTGCCTCCTTGATCATCATCCACCCGCTTACAAACTTCCCAAGTATTTCCTCGGGCGTCATCTTGGTGTACCTAGGATTCTCACGAATATTGTTTACAAGATGTGGATCAAGGACAGTGAAAGACCTTAGCATTAGGCGGACGACGTCGTGGTCCGTCCATCGTGTGCTTCCATAGCTCCTTATTTTGTTGACGAGGGTCTTGAGCCTGTTGTAAGTTTGAGTTGGCTCCTCTCCCCTGATCATTGCGAACCTTCCTAGTTCGCCTTCCACCAACTCCATCTTGGTGAGCATGGTGACGTCGTTTCTCTCATGCGAGATCTTGAGGGTGTCCCAGATCTGCTTGGCGTTATCCAAGTCGCTCACCTTATGGTATTCATCCCTGCACAGTGATGCTAGAAGAACAGTAGTATCTTGTGCATTTTTGTGAATTTGCTCATTGATAAATATGGGACTATCAGTACTATCAAATTGCATTCCACTCTCTACTATCTCCCATATGCTTGGATGGAGAGAGAACAAGTGACTACGCATTTTGTGACTCCAAAATCCGTAGTCCTCTCCATCAAAGTGAGGAGGTTTACCAAGTGGAATGGAGAGTAAATGAGCATTGGTATTTTGAGGAATACGAGAATAATCGAAAGAAAAATTAGAGTTAACCGTCTTCTTTTTCTCGTGGTCGTTGTCGTCGTTTTCCTTTTGGGAAGAAGAGGACTCGTCGCTGTCGTCGTAGTAGACGATCTTCTTGATGCGCCTCTTCTTCTTCCCTTCCTTCTTCTTTTGACTCGAGCCAGAGTCAGTAGCTTTGTCGTCCCTCGGCTCATTGAAAATGGTCTCCTTCTCCTTATCGTTGACCACCATCCCCTTTCCCTTACGATCCATCTCTTCAGGCGATTAGTCCCTTCGTGAAGAGAACGGCTCTGATACCAATTGAGAGCACCTAGAGGGGGGTGAATAGGTGATCCTGTAGAAACTTCAAACTTAATGCCACAAAACTTGATTAGGAGTTAGCACAATAAAGCCAAGTGGCTAGAGAGGAGTTCTTGCAAGACACGATAACCACAAGAAGATCAACACAGATAGGTATAGTGGTTTATCCCGTGGTTCGGCCAAGTCCAACACTTGCCTACTCCACGTTGTGGCGTCCCAACGAACGAGGGTTGCAATCAACCCCTCTCAAGCGGTCCAAAGACCCACTTGAATACCACGATGTTTTGCTTTGTTTTACTATATCCCGCTTGCGAGGAATCTCCACAACTTGGAGCCTCTCGCCCTTACAATTTTATGTTCACAAAGAAGCACAGAAGTAAGGCTGGGATAAGCAACGCACACAAGACACAAAATCAGAGCACAAACACGCACACAAGTTACAACTCGAGCTCACAACACAACCCAAAGAGTTCTCTACTCAAATGGAGCTCTAGTTGCTATCACAAAGAATCGAATGCGCGGAATTGGAGCCTTGGTGCTTAGGAATGCTTAGAGAATGCTTGGTGTACTCCTCCATGCGCCTAGGGATCCCCTTTATAGCCTCAAGGCAGCTAGGAGCCGTTGAGAGCATTCCAGGAAGGCAATTTTTGCCTTCTGTCGCCTGGCGCACCGGACATTGTCCGGTGCAGATTTCTTTCCTGTTTTGGCGCAGCCGACCGTTGGCTATTTGGAGCCGTTGGCGCACCGGACACTGTCCGGTGCACACCGGACAGTCCGGTGCCCCCTTCAGACCGTTGGCTCGGCCACGCGTCACGCGCGGATTGCGCGGCCGACCGTTGGCGCGCCCAACCGTTGGCTCACCGGACAGTCCGGTGAATTTTAGCCGTACGCCGCCGACGATTTCCCGAGAGCGGCCTTTTCACCAGAGCCAGCCTGACGCACCGGACACTGTCCGGTGCACCACCGGACAGTCCGGTGCACCCAGACCGAGCAGCCTTTTGGCTGTACACAGCCAACTTCTTCATAATTGTTTCTCCTGTTTCTAGCAATTAGACACAATACATTAGTCTTCAAAACAATGTACTAAGTCTAGAAACATACCTTTAATCTTGATTTGTACTTCTTGATTCCTTGGCATAATTTAACACTTAAGCACTTGTGTTGGACACTTAATCACCAAAATACTTAAAAATGGCCCAAGGGCACATTTCCCTTTCAGTAGCTTTTGTGCCAGCCTGCCTTTAATTCTCTTCGCAAACACACACTTACCTTTTTTTAAGCGAGAGTATGGTGGTGCGTATCTGATGACTAACGATGTATGAGGAAATTTTTTCCGACATGTATGGAATGTGCTCTCCAATGATGAGACCATACAAATCGTGGTATATATCGAAGTCTGCATGATACTGATGGTTGCAATGTAGTGGTGAAACAATTAGATTAAAATAACAAAATTTATGTATGGTTAGGATTACAAATTGATTATGAAACATTCTCTCATAACAATATAACATATATTTTATATATAAGTTATCGTAATATACTAGTATTATATATTTCCGTTGCAACAATCGGTCACTCAGCTAGTAATGATATAAATCTGCCAACATTTCAACCATATATGGAGCCAAACCGAGTAGCCGCAACAACGAGCCGACCCGAACATGAGCCGTACGACTAGACCGGGCAACGTGCTTTAAGATTTGTGCAAGTGTACGTGTCGTCAATCCAGGGCTGGCTGCAGATCTCCACTGAGGTTTAACTGTGTCCTGGACTCGGCCTCAATGGCTTGTCCTCGCTCTCGATGCCTCCACCAATCTCATCCTCAACCCGGACGGCGGTCACGGCGCACGCGAGCAGGGTTGCTCACGAATCGCAGGATCGCGGGCAGACGGCGGACCGAAAGAAGAATGTCGCACGTGGCCATGTCTCGGCCGCGCCCCGCTCCTCCGTCACAGCCTCATAGTCACAGGCTCCCAGCCTCCCGCGTCCGGAGTCCGGATCCGGACACGCGCTCGAGGCCACCCGCGCTGTCCCGCCTCCGGCAGCGATGGCGGCCGCCGCGCGCCCCGCGTCCGCCCACCTCCTCCTCCTCGCCCCGCTCCCTTCTCCTCCCCGCCTTTCGCATCTCATCCACACCCGCAGACTCTACGCACTCGCCCCCGCCCGCCGCCCTGCGGCCGCGCGCGCGCGCCGCGAATCCTCTCCTCCCTCCGCGCCCTCCCCTCCTGCCCCGGCTGACTCGCTCGATTGCGTCGGAACTGGCTCGGATGTCGAGTGCTTCGTCGACGCCGGCGCCGAAGACGCCGCTCCCCTCCTTCCCGCGCTCTCCGCAGGCGCGTCAAAGGACGATGGGAAGAGCGAGGGCGACGCGGCGGTTTCGGCTTCCCCTACGGGGAGGGAGCTCTTGGAGTGGGCATCTCTGGTGTCGCCCTTCTTCTTCTGGGGCACGGCTATGGTGGCCATGAAGGGGGTCATACCCCGCACGGGTCCCTTCTTCGTCGCCGCGATACGCCTGCTCCCCGCGGGCGCACTGCTAGTTGCCTTCGCCGCCGCGCGCGGCAGGAAGCAGCCCTCCGGCTGGGAGGCCTGGCTCGCCATCGCTGCGTTCGGACTCATCGACGCGGCCTGCTTCCAGGTGCATAATCATGGCCATGTTGAGTGTTGACAGCTCAAGACGTGAGCTGTGCCTCTGTGCTTCTTGGAATCAAAAGGCGGTGCCTTTTCTTGCTTGCTTTCGCAGGGCTTTCTCGCGGAGGGACTGCAGAAGACATCGGCTGGGCTCGGGAGCGTAAGGCGAAATCCAAACTCCGGCCCTGTTCTTTATCTCATCAGGCAAGGCAAGTATTTGCCTTGCCATCTTGGCCTGGTGAACTGGTAGCACTTACGGAGCTCGATTCTCCATTCCAGGTCATCATTGACTCGCAGCCATTGACGGTTGCTATCCTTGCATCACTGCTCTTTGGAGAGTCGATTGGCGCGATAGGAGTTGGAGGACTCGTGTTGGGCGTCGTGGGGCTCTTGCTTCTGGAGGTTTGCCTTCTGTTGATGCGAGTTCAAACTTAACATATGCATCAGACACGTTAGAAATCCTGAGACATGAATATTGATTATAGTGACAAAAGATGCATCGTTCAAATTCTATTTTATCCATGTTCAAGTGCGTATTTGCAACATTTGAAGGCAAACATTCATGCATATATACGCTCTTTATTATGCAATATTTTGGACCACACCTTAAATGATTTGGTGTTTAAAACAACTGTCTTATGCAAACGTTCTATATTCTTCTCGACTGTTTCCATGTCAGGTGTATATTTACATCAGATATCATCTGTAAGATGTTCAAAAATGGTTTATGATCATTTTGAACTTTATGAAATTGAGATCATGAATGCCAAGTAAAGCCTCTATTTACAAATAATTTGCTTCTATTTATGGATTATGCCTCCGGCACTAGGTGTGCCCTTTTTATGGATTATGACTTGCCCTATAGCTGAACTTTTGTCTCCCCTTTCATTTTTTTTTTTAAAAAAATCACTAGGTTCCAGCACTGTCAGTTGAAGGAAATGACACAACAATCTGGGGAAGCGGGGAATCGTTGATGTTCCTCTCAGCTCAAAGCATGGCAGTCGGAACTATCATGGTCCGCTGGGTGTCAAAGTACTCTGATCCAATTATGGCAACAGGATGGGTATATTATCCATAGATGAATAATCATCCATGTTATGTCTTAGTTTGTGTCACATGCACCAAAGCTCTGTTTTGCTATCGGTTATATTGTTTCAACTTAGCCTTTCTGTGATCTATTTTGGCTAATGATTTTGCATGTTTCCTAGAATTTTAATTTAGTTAGTTCATTCTGCAGAACGCGATGTATATATCATTTCTTGTTATTATAATTGCAAAGATTATTGCATACTCATGTAGCTCCCATAATATTACCCATGTAGTTGAAGGCAGATGCATAAATTTCAAAACAGAATTGCATTTGTTATTTTGTTGATATTCCTAAAGGTACCTAGGCCTTCCAACTTGTTTAAGATTCCATCGGAATGAAGATGTTACATTTAATCCATGTTGTTGAAATTTCCACCCTTTTATGGGATGGTCCTTGCAATTAGTACCAAATCTGGCATTACATCATTATTATTATAATACTAATATCAACATTATGACAGCACATGATTATTGGTGGGCTTCCTTTGCTAGTGATATCTGTTCTTAATCATGATCCTGCTCTGAGTGGCCATATTCAAGATCTTACATGGAGCGACATATTAGCACTTGGTTATACATCTATATTTGGCAGTGCTGTCAGCTACGGTGTATACTTTTACAATGCTACTAGGGGTATGATTGTTTCATTTCCAATGCTATATTTCCATGATTCACTCTGAAAGGTATCCCACATAACTAGTTCTTTGTCATTTTTTCAGGTAGCTTAACCACACTTAGTTCTCTCACTTTCTTGACCCCCATGTTTGCATCCGTTTTCGGGTAAGATTCTTCTGAGGATGTTGTGTTACTGCTACCTGATTTCAGTATTCACACAATGTTATCTTGACTCCTTGCCACCTCTTTGCTGTTCAGGTACCTGTACCTGGGTGAGACCTTCTCAACAGTACAGATTGGTGGTGCGCTTCTCACACTGGTTGCCATCTACATGGTTAACTACAAAAGCATTATAGGTGAGAAATAAGAGGCTATCACCTACTTGTGCGACGTTTATCACATAAGGGTGGTTGGGTGCTGCATGCGGCACCTATTGCCACTTGTTGGGTTCAGGAATCTGAAGATTAAGTACAGTCATGAAGACTCGGGCAAATTATCAGATTGGAGAGAGATGTGCTCTTTTTCAGGTCTAGACTGTAAATGCAGTATAAAGTGGCACAAAACCAAATAGGTTTCATCAGCTCCTTCGACAATCCTATTAGATTGCCTGGTTATGTCTACTTCTAGGTTACCCAGCAACCTGTATCTCTGTTATGCGTAGCTGAGAGAATTATAATTTATAGGATGTTTCCGAATTGTAGTTGCTACGTATTATTATCTAGGGAGGTAGGGGATGCCCCCCCCCCCCCCCCCCCCAAACAACCCGTGTTGCAATGGTCAGAAACATGGAATCAGTTTCAAGGAAGAAGGAAGGCTCGTTTGTCTATGAATCTGCTCCGTTTTTTAAATAATTACTAGATTTTTTGCACAACATGTGCATTGTACCAGGTAGACTGGAGAATTTCTTAAAAAGCGGTATCACACAATATTCAAGTGATACTAGCGAGTGGCATGACTACTGAAGTGAAATGAGAAATTTGTGATTACATAAATAAGTATGACAAATCAATCCAATCTTGTTAGTATGTATTGGGTCATCAATATCTGCAATTTAGAATGTTCAATGCAAAACAAATTGAAATTCTCCATTGTTTAATGCACTAATATTTGCAATTGCTTCCTTGGAGCATCACCATTTCTTTCCATCAGTTTGTTGTCATCTTCTAAGCTCTAGGTCAGAGTTTGCATTTGTATAGACTCGACAGAGGCCCCTGCATTAACTTGACTTGAGAAGAGTTGAACATCTCAAGAAGCATTTTTTTGTTTGGTCTTAAATATGTGAAATATATCCCACGTAACAAGTTATTTTCATTTTTCATGATTCAAGGTATCCACCATTACTAGCAGTGTTTCAAAGGCATCACCTAGTCGTCCATGCGTGCCCAGCACTATGCCTAGTCACCTTTTAAACACAGGTTACTAGTTCTTTGTCAGTTTTTTAGGTATCTTAACCACACTTCTCTCACTTTATTGACCTCAGTGTTTGCATCCATTTTCATGTAAGATCCTTCGGAGCATGTTGTGCTACTAGAATTTCAGTTTTTTAGTTTTCATACAATCTTGATTGTCCTTGCCACCTTGATTATGTTCAGGTACTTAGGGCAATATGAGCTACTGAATGTTTTATAGAACTGGTGGCGGATTACAGGACTGGAGGATTAGTCTAGACCAGAAGTCTAGTACAGGCAAAAGGGATTCTACTGAGTTGGTTAGGTGGTCTGAGTAATACTTCTCAGGTCTTGAATTTGAATTTCAGTGGAAGTGAATTTCAGTCTAAGGTTAAAAAAAGGTCACTCGTTGGTTCCTTTAGTTGTGTACACACGAGATAGACTGATCTATGTGGTTGAATTCTTGTGTAGGGGTTGAAAGGGTTCAAAGCACGAGTAAATATATAGCCTATAGGAGGTGAACCCTCATACTGTATGGGGTTAGCTTTCGTGACCTTTTTCGGTCAAGGCTTCCTAATACAGTGTGAGCGGTCTTTCTTTGCCGGCTAATAAGTCTCTCACCAGCTGCCCCGTACTAGGTACGAGAAAACACAAATCAAAGAAGGATTCCATCTATTTAATTAATTTTACTTGTTACCAAGGATTGTTGGAGATATAGCGACTTCATTCCCTCTAAACCTAACATACAAATAGGTCGGAGCAAAACATTGAAAAGTCAACTTGCACAACAAAATAAGCAAAGAAGACATATATTTTATTTACCGAAGTTCCAATGCACCTCCATAATTTATGGGGATGTTTGGTTTGATAAATCATTCCATCCAATATGAGATAATGTATCATGAGTCAATTCCTCAAATTTGGTGAGATGACTTTATTCCTCATGTTAGTACTAACTAACTATGAGGAATGAGGTGATAATGGATCTACCCTTTTCATTCTACAAACCAAACAAAAAAATGAGGAGTGAGAAGATGATGAACTAGCTCATTACTCAAACCAAACACCCTATATATGTCTCTATTTAGAGTTAAGAGATATTGTATAGGATGAGGAGGTGTAATCGATAGATGTTCTGGTTTTGAGATAGAATATAATCTAATTTAAATCTATATTGTATTTTTCTAGGACTTTTAGAATCGACGACTTCTATTTATATTTATGTCACCGTGAGAGATTGATCCTCATCCAACACATTAACAGGCAACGCAAGTAGACCCGAGTTTGGGTTATCAGTGATTCTATCAAACGCCTTTGTACTTTTACATGGTAATCAGAGTTATGATGAGTTCATCGTCATCTACCTCTACAAATACTCTAGGCCTACTTGTCATCGAGTAGCTAACAAAGTCCAACCATGCGCACCATGCGCATGTTAGGGCTGCTATCCATGACGCAAAGCTGCTCGTCTTCATAACCGGTGACACCAAGGCATCGCCGGTCAAAATCTCCTAGGACGATGATAGAAAAAATATTGAGGTAGACAATTTGAAGTATGAACAATAGAAAGTAAGAGATCAATAAGTCCTGAGCTAGCTTCTCTCGTTGCTATCAAAAGACAAGCTGATTCAAGTTTCTTCGGTCAAAATCATAGCTAAAGCCTAGATAAAGATCAAAGGTGCCTTTGCTTCACAAACATGAGCACAAACCGTCTCTGTAAATACTAGAAACGGAAATCTATTTGTTTCTGAATACTTTGGAACGATAAAATCTCTGATGAGATGACATAGTTGGTCGACCTCTAGAAGATAAAGATTTGGTGGGGGTATATTCTCACATGCCTCGAT
This sequence comes from Zea mays, assembly GCF_902167145.1. Taxonomy (NCBI): domain Eukaryota; kingdom Viridiplantae; phylum Streptophyta; class Magnoliopsida; order Poales; family Poaceae; genus Zea; species Zea mays. Next base: position 233,706,612 of record NC_050096.1, on the reverse strand, counting down.
AAGGACTACCTCGCACTAGTCTCTGTTGTCTGTGCTAGGAAGGAGCTGGTCATAGTCACCAAGTTATTCGGTTAGCTTTTGAATTTTGAGACCCATGCCATCCTCGTCTCTTATAGCAAATCTGTTGACATCATGAGCTGAGGACGTGGTGCTACTCGAGGTGAGATGGGATCCACAAACACCTAGGTGGACATGTTGGTTTTGGGCCCGGTGATAACATGGGCATGGCCCTAACAACTCTAACAAGAACCATGGTAAATCAAAGGAGCAACTCATCTATCAAGTTTGCTTCAAGAAAACCCACAGAACTGTTAAGTGCTAGAACATGTTTGATAAAAATTTTGTCCTAGATAAACTTGTTGCCTCTGCCACAAATTCTTATCAGACTGATCTAAGTTGGTACATAAATTCTATCTCCACCGATCACATCATTAGGGAGCTAGAAACGCTCGCTCCCAGAAACAAGTATCAAGCAGAAGATCAAATCCACACTATCAGTGGATTAGGTATGGATATCAGTTATATTAGTCATACTTCATTAACAACTCCTAGTCGTAGTTTTATACTAAAAATATGTTTTATACATTTCCAAATCCAAGAAAAATCTTGTCTCTATTCATCTAGTTCCATCTGATAATTCAATTTTTATTGAACTATGTCATAATTTATTTCTTATTAAGGATAAAAAAGCTGAAACAACTATACTTAGAGGGAGATGCATAAGAGGGCTATATATGTTTTCAATCTCAATAAAAAAGAAAGTTTGTAGTGCTAGGCTATCATCAATAAACATGTGGCGTAGTGAAACGGAAATGGGCTTAAAACAATTTATATATTAATTTTGGTGCTTGATGACCATCACAACCCTACGGACCAACTAGCTTGCAAAGTCTTTGAATCACAAGTTTATAAGATCAAATTCGGAGTTTCTAAGTCAGAATCGGCTCAAATCCAACTAAAAAGGGGTAAAACTTGAAATAGATGAACTAGTAATAGTTCTACACTTTGGATAAGTTCTAAATACTCCTAGGAACCAAATTGATTCATCTAAAGAGGTTGGATGGCTCAGTTTCAACAAATTGCTCATTTGGAGCCAATTTGAGCTAAAGAAGATATATGAGAGTGGATGGAAATTAAACAACTATGTTTCATGACTTAAACTAGTTGGAAAGCCATTAGATATGTTTGTCTAAGTTATAGGAACACTCTCAGGTACAACCAAAATCGTTTGAAAATGATATGCTCAAGTTTGCCAAACATGGTCTATATAGAGGCGCAAACGACCGGTCCGGCAGTGCACCAGACTGGTTGCTCAGAGTGGTCTAGAACTAGTCTAGGGTGAATGGAGCACCAGACTAGTCCGGTGGGTCGTCGAACCACTTTTCTAGATAGGTTGTTTTTGGCTGTTCGAAGGCTGGCGCAAGGACTCGGTCCGGTGGTGCACCAGACCGTATAACAAGTTTAACAGTTGACTTTCCTCCAATAGCTTTACTGGCGTGGCGGCGGTTTAGTGCACATGGACCCAGTCCAGCACCCTTTACATGTCTACTCCTCGTCAGAATGGCTCCGTGCCAAGTCGAACTGACAAGGGTCTGGTGTGTCACGGGACCATCATTGTGTAAGGTCCGGTGCGACATAGAACTGTGCAGTTCTTCCTACTCTCCAATGGATATGTGGGGTGGTTGGAGCTATAAATACACCCCAACCAGCCCATTCAAGACACAAGAGCTACACTAAACTCACATTCATTACTTGCAACAACTCCAAGCACCCCAACTCCTCCCAAGCACTAATTCCATCAAGACCGAGCTAGAGAATTTGTAGTGCCTTGCGGAGCGACTCATCCAAGAGTGTTGGATTTGGTTCTTGTGCTCTTGAGCTTTCTTCCTTTCTTCTATTCTCATTCTCAAGTTGTAACAAGCTAGCAAGAGACTCCGATCCTTTGTGTGGAGGTCCTTGCGGGACTTGGTGTCCTTTGAAAAAGAGAAGAAAACTCGATCAGCCTCGATGATCGTTTGAGAGAGAGAGAAAGGGTTAAAAGTGACCTGCCCTTAGTGGACTATTCAGCGGGGGCGTAGGTTATTCGAAACCAAACCCTGGGAAACAAATTGCCTGTGTTCTTTGTGTTTGTTCTTAAGTTGTGATTTGCTTCTTCCTCTCCCCTCTCTTGTTCACTTGCTTGTGCTTGATTCTATATCAAATTGAGTTTCTCCCAAATAATTCCACATTCATTTGAGCAACTCTAAGCAAGAAGAACACCTCCCTTACTTCGATTGTTCTCATTTCTAGTGGCAAGTTAGTGTGATGAATCCTCCCCGCAAAAAATAAATTAAAGTGCACCCTCCCAAAAAAATAAAATCAAAGTGGATATATGGCCCACATACCAGATACTGCACATTATCTTAGCTAAAAGGCCGAGAAAGGTAGGAGTTAAAAAGGAGACCTATCCGTTTTTATAGATTGTTTGGTCGTTCGTGAACCTTTACTTAGCGAGGTGGTACTATTCAGGATCGCTGTGCTCTGTGTGGCTTCATGTTATGTTGGACTTAAGGGGTGTTTGGTTTTTAGGGACTAATTTTTAGTCCCTCCATTCAATTCTATTTTGGGAACGTATCCTGTGCTCATGGAGCTCTTGTGCTCATATGAGCACTTTAAATATGATGCCTTCATTTCTCATCCAAGTGTGAATAGACATTTCCTAGTTTCTTCTGTGTGTCACCCTTGACCACCCTTGTTGCACCGCGTCGCTTGTCTCTTCTATGTGCCACTGTTGCCCTCACCCCCTAGATGAGAAATGAATGCACCAGATTTAAAGTGCTCATATGAGCACAAGAGCTCCATGAGCACAGGATACGTTCTCTTCTATTTTAGTCCCTAGATAATAAATATGGAAACTAAAACTCTATTTTAGTTTCCGTATTTGACAATTTAATGAGTAAAATATAATAATGAGGGACTAAAATTTAGTCCCTATAAACCAAACACCTCTTAGTTGTTTTCTTACGATCCATCTATTTGTTAGACGAGACTTGACGAAGAAAACTAGATCTACTATACGTGTTTCGGTGGTGTTGGGCACCAAAAAGAGCCAGCGGACGGTCCGGCCCTGGGGCCGGACGGTCCACGGTTCGGACAGTCCGCGCCTGTGGGCCGGACGGTCTGCGCGCACGCAGAACAGATTAGGGTTCCGAGTTTCTTGCCATGTTTGTTAACAAAATTCACGGGATTAGCTCGGGGAGTTTGTTTGTAACGGGTCTAGCCCCCTCCTCTATAAATACAGAGGTATACGACCGATTTGTAATCATCAATCGAACCCTCAATCAATACAATTTACATTTATTCTTAGGAGTAGTTCTAGTCTAGTTCTAGGTTAGTCTTCCAATACCCAAATTCTTCGCTTCTCTTCGACTCTACGTTGATTAGAGGAGTCTAGGTCGGTCTGCCTGAGCCTAGACAACTCCTAGGATCTCTACTCCCCGACGGGGTCCCTCCCAGGAGCGAGATCCAGGCGTTGCCGGCGATCTTCCGCCGCCCCTGCGCACGCGCGGACCATTCGGCCCCAGAGCGCGGACCGTCCGGCCATCAGGCAGGAAACCCTAGCCTCGTGCCAGGCCGCGGACCGTCCGCCCCTGCGCAGAGAGCACCGCCGCTGATTTGTGTTGAGTGATTGGTGCCCCAAAAAGGTGTCAACATACTTTTTGGCGACTCCACTGGGGACAACACATATAGACCTATCAAATCGGCCCCCAATGGCCGGTTCAAAGGATAGCTCTGAAGTTTCCACCAGCAATATCATCACGCCGACATGGGAAACTTTGCCGGCTGAAGAACAGCTCCTGTTCGAGGAGCGCCAGGAGTAGCTGATCCAAGAAGCAAAGGCGAAGTTCCTGGCCGACTTCAAGGTGGACAGGAACAACAAAGTCGTTCGGCAACGAGCGATAGATCTGGCTTCGCTCCGAACTACTACGATTACCCCCAATGTAAGTAGCACCAACGAACTCTAATCTCTTAAAGCTTACATAGACGAATAGCGAGAGCAGTTACAACGTATCATAGGGGATATACAAAATGATCATAAAAGGCTAGTGCGTGCACTTGATAAGTCTACTATGGCAAATCTTCCTTCGCACGAGGTTGAATTAAGGGAATACACACATAATTCATCGGCTACAGGTTGTCACGACCAGTCACAACCCCTTTATGGGATGCCGATAGACATGTACCTTGGACAACGACAGCTTCCCACGCACATCAGCGATAAATTTGCCGATCTGCGCATGTCCGGATCGTCCGCACGTGAACGCGGACCATCCGGGCCAGCGGCGGCCGATCCCATTTTTAGAAGCAAATTACCGAGACCTGCACCCAAGCTGCCACATGCCATGTAAACCGTAGATAACCCATTCGGATCGTCTGTGTATGGCACTAGACAGTCCGAATATAATGTCAGACGGTCCGGCCACATGGCCGGACAGTCCGCGCACGGAGCCGTACGGTCCGCGTATTTAACCGGACGATCCGGCATAGAGTTTTTTGAGGAGGATGGATATCCAACTCCGTATCCGTCCCAGCTAGGCTCCCCATCTTACCATACGATACACCGACACCATAATATAATCTACCAAAACCGTGAGAGTGAGTACTTTCCGGCCCCCAGAAGGCCAGAAAGGAATGGCCAGTCCTATGAGCCTCATAGGGCATGTATTAACACGTCGCAAAACTCAAACCAATGGGGAAGAAAACAACATACCAACATCCAAACAAACTCACCCATATTGGACCAAAGAGTCGGTGATCTCCCACTGGCTGCCACCGATATAGTAAGAGAGGAAACGGCTGGGGCGTTCCGCGATAAGCTTGGAGTTAGTATAGTCCCCGTGAGGCAGTCATATCGGAGACTTTATGATAGCCAGTTTGACCGTCTCCCATACCCATAGGGGACCAGAATACCCGAATTCGCAAAGTTTTTGGGTGACCAAGGAAAAAACACGCGCGAACACATAGACCAGTTCTTAGCACAATTAGGAGAATTGACCGACACAGAAGCATTTCGCGTGCGTTTATTTTTACTGTCTTTAATAGGAACCGCGTTCGCATGGTACGCTACATTACCTCCTAATTCTATCTTGTCATGGGGGGATTTAGAACAAAAATTCCATGATCACTTTTTCTCCGGTGACTATGAGTTAGATTTAGTGGATTTAGTGGCCTTGCAACAAGAAAAGGATGAATCGGTTAGTGATTACATCCGGAGATTCCGGGATACGAGAAACCGATGCTTTCAAATTTATTTAACAGATAAATAACTGGCGGGAATAGCCTTTGATGGATTGCGCTATTATTTAAAAGAAAAATTAGAAGGCATCCAATTCTTTACGCTAGCACAATTACATCAGAGAGCTTTGGCTTGTGAAAGCCGAAGCAAAGAACTAGTCAAAACAGTTCATCATAATGTCCATATAGTAGAACACAATCAAAGTAGTTCGGACGATGAACCAAAGGAAGTTTACACTACCGAAATAGTTTGGCCCGAACAGGCCAAATCTTCGGCTTGCTCCTCCTTGCAGTCAGTTCAAAAGAAACGGCAGGAGGAGATTAAGTTTATATTTAATATTGGCAAATGTGATAAGATATTCGATGAATTACTAAAAAATGGTAACATTAAGATTGATTATATCGTTCCACCCGCCGACGAACTAAAGCGTCGCGCATATTGCAAGTGACACAACTCACTTTCCCATGCCACTAATGATTGTAATGTGTTCCGACGACAAATCCAATCGGCCATTAACGAGGGACGATTAAAATTTCAGGAGGACATGGAGCCCTTCCCAATGAATATCATCGACTTCAAGGGCAAAAGGGTCCTAATTCGGCCCAGCACAGCCGATAAGGGCAAAGACAAAGAAGTCATCATCGACAACTCACGGGAGGCCGATGGAAACAACAAAATCTCTTGCAGGAAAGTGGTGGCCGAGAAGACTCTTGATGGAGGAGAGACATTGAAAGTTGAAAGGGAATTAGGTTTACACCTAGTCCCTAATTAATTTTGGTGGTTGAATTGCCCAACACAAATAATTGGACTAACTAGTTTGCTCTAGTGTATAAGTTATACAGATGTAAAAGGTTCACACTTAGCCAATAAAAAGATCAAGTATTGGAATCAACAAAGGAGCAAAGGGGCAACCGAAGGCACCTCTGGTCTGGAGGCACCGGACTGTCCGGTGCACCAGAGGACTCCAGCTCGAACTCGCCACCTTCGGGAATTTCCAGAGGCTCTCGCGCTAAAATTCACCGGACTGTCCGGTGTACACCGGACAGTGTCCGGTGCTCCAAGGAAGAGCGGCCTCCGGAACTCGCCAGCCTCGGGAAAACGTAGCGGCTGCTCCGCTATAATTCACCGGACATGTCCGGTGTACACCGGACTGTCCGGTGAACCAGTAGAGCAACGGCTACTTCGCGCCAACGGTCGCCTGCAACAGCAATAAATGCGCGCCAGAGTGCGCAGGCGTCAGGCACGCCCATGCTGGCGCACCGGACAGTGAACAGTTCATGTCCGGTGCGCCACCGGACATCAAGGCGGGCCCAGAAGTCAGAACTCCAACGGTCGGAATCCAACGACATTGGTGACATGGCTGGGGCACCGGACATGTCCGGTGTGCACCGGACTGTCCGGTGCGCCATCGAACAGACAGCCTCCACCAACGGTCAAGTTTGGTGGTTGAGGCTATAAATACCCCAACCACCCCACCATTCATTGCATCCAAGTTTTCCAGCTTCCAACCACTATACAAGAGCTAGCATTCATTGCAAAGCACACCAAAAGAGATCAAATCCTCTCCCAACTCCACACAAAGCCTTAGTGACTAGAGAGAGTGATTTGTAGTGTTCATTTGAGCTCTTGCGCTTGGATCGCTTCTTTTTCTTTGGCATTCTTTCTTGTGATCAAACACTCGCTTGTAATTGAGGCAAGAGACACCAATCGTGTGGTGGTCCTTGCGGGAAGTTTGATTCCCAAGTGATTTGAGAAAGAGAAGCTCACTCGGTCCGTGGGACCATTTGAGATGAGAGGGAAGGGTTGAAAGAGACCCGGCCTTTGTGGCCTCCTCAACGGGGAGTAGGTTTGAGAGAACCGAACCTCGGTAAAACAAATCCGCGTGTCTCACTTCATTATTCGCTTGCGATTTGTTTTGCACCCGCGGACTCTATCATATTTCTAACGCTAACCCGGCTTGTAGTTGTGTTCATTTTTGAGAATTTCAGTTTCGCCCTATTCACCCCCCTCTAGGCGACTTTCAATTGGTATCAGAGCCCGGTGCTTCATTAGAGCCTAACCGCTCGAAGTGATGTCGGGAGATCACACCAAGAGGGAGATGGAGACCGGCGACAAGCCCACTACAAGCCAAGGGAGCACTTCATCGAAAGAGTCTCGCACCAAGAGGAAGGAGAAGAAGAAGGACTCCTCCAAACAGAAGGAGAAAAGATCTTCCTCTTCTCACCACAAAGAGAATAAGGAAAAATCTTCCTCTCACAAGTCGCATCGGAAAGGCGACAAGCACAAGAGGATGAGGAAAGTGGTCTACTACGAGACCGACACTTCATCAACATCGACCTCCGACTCCGATGCGCCGTCCGTAACTTCTAAGCGCCAAGAGCACAAGAAGTTTAGTAAGATCCCCCTACACTATCCTCGTACATCTAGATCTACTCCATTACTTTCCGTTCCATTAGGCAAACCGCCAACCTTTGATGGCGAAGACTATGCTAGGTGGAGTGATTTAATGAAATTTCATCTAACCTCACTCCACAAAAGTATATGGAATGTTGTTGAGTTTGGAGCACAGGTACCATCCGTAGGGGATGAAGACTATGATACGGACGAAGTGGCCCAAATCGAGCACTTCAACTCCCAAGCCACAACCATACTCCTTGCCTCTCTAAGCAAGGAGGAATACAACAAGGTGCAAGGGTTGAAGAATGCAAAGGAGATTTGGGACCTTCTCAAGACCGCGCACGAGGGTGATGAACTCACCAAGATCACCAAGCGGGAAACGATCGAGGGGGAGCTCGGTCGTTTTCGTCTTCGCCAAGGGGAGGAGCCACAAGATATGTACAACCGGCTCAAAACCTTGGTGAACCATGTGCGCAACCTCGGGAGCAAGAAGTGGGATGACCACGAGGTGGTTAAGGTTATTCTAAGATCTCTCATTGTCCTTAACCCCACTCAAGTTCAATTAATTCGTGGTAATCCTAGATACACACTAATGACCCCCGAGGAAGTTATCGGGAATTTTGTGAGCTTTGAATGTATGATCAAGGGCTCAAAGAAGATCAACGAGCTTGACGAACCCTCCACGTCCGAAGCACAACCGGTGGCATTTAAGGCAACGGAGGAGAAGGAGGAGGAGTCTACACCGAGTAGACAACCAATTGACGCCTCCAAGTTCGACAATGAGTAAATGGCTTTAATCATCAAAAGCTTTCACCAAATCCTCAAGCAACGGAGGGGGAAGGACTACAAACCCCGCTCCAAGAAAGTGTGCTACAAATGTGGTAAGCCCGGTCATTTTATTGCAAAATGTCCTATATCTAGTGACAGTGACAGGGGCGACGACAAGAAGGGAAAGAGGAGAGAAAAGAAGAAGTACTACAAGAAGAAGGGCGGCGATGCCCATGTTTGCCGGGAGTGGGACTCCGACGAGAGCTCCACCGACTCCTCCTCCGACGAGGACGCCGCCAACATCGCCGTCACCAAGGGACTCCTCTTCCCAAACGTCGGCCACAAGTGCCTCATGGCAAAGGACGGCAAAAGGAAGAAGGTAAAATCAAGATCCTCCACTAAATATGAAACCTCTAGTGATGAGGATGATGCTAGCAATGAGGAGGATAACTTGCGCGTTCTTTTTGCCAACCTTAACATGGAACAAAAGGAAAAACTAAATGAGCTAATCAGTGCCATCCATGAAAAGGATGACCTCTTGGACTCCCAAGAGGACTTCCTAATCAAGGAAAATAAAAAGCATGTTAAGGTTAAAAATGCTTATGCTCTGGAGGTAGAAAAATGTGAGAAATTATCTAGTGAGCTAAGTACTTGCCATGATACTATTACCAACCTTAGAAATGAAAATGCTAGTTTAAATGCTAAGGTTGACTCACATGTTTGTAATGTTTCAATTCCCAATCTTAGAAATGATAATGATGATTTGCTTGCTAAGATTGAAGAATTAAACATTTCTCTTGCTAGCCTTAGAGTAGAAAATGAAAATTTAATTGCTAAGGCTAAAGAACTAGATGTTTGCAATGTTACAATTTCCGATCTTAGAGATAATAATGATATCTTGCGTGCTAAGATCGTTGAACTTAATTCATGCAAACCCTCTACTTCTAGTGTTGAGCATGTTTCCATTTGTACTAGATGTAGAGATGTTGATATTAATGCTATTCATGATCACATGACTTTGATTAAACAACAAAATGATCATATAGCAATATTAGATGCAAAAATTGCCGAGCATAACTTAGAAAATGAAAAGTTTAAATTTGCTAGAAGTATGCTCTATAATGGGAGACACTATGGCATTAAGGATGGCATTGGCTACCAAAGGGGAGACAATGTCAAACTTAGTGCCCCTCCTAAAAGATTGTCAAATTTTGTTAAGGGCAAGGCTCCCATGCCTCAGGATAACGAGGGTTACATTTTATACCCTGCCGGTTATCCTGAGAGCAAAATTAGGAAAATTCACTCTAGGAAGTCTCACTCTGGCCCTAACCATGCTTTTATGTATAAGGGTGAGACATCTAGCTCTAGGCAACCAACCCGTGCTAAGTTGCCTAAGAAGAAAACTCCTAGTGCATCAAATAAGCATGACATTTCTTTTAAAACTTTTGATGCATCATATGTTTTAACTAACAAATCCGGCAAGGTAGTTGCCAAGTTTGTTGGGGGCAAACACAAGGGCTCCAAGACTTGTGTTTGGGTACCCAAAGTTCTTGTTTCTAATGCCAAAGGACCCAAAACCGTTTGGGTACCTAAAGTCAAGAACTAAAATTGTTTTGTAGGTTTATGCATCTGGGGGCTCAAGTTGGATACTCGACAGCGGGTGCACAAACCATATGACAGGGGAGAAAAAGATGTTCTCCTCATATGAGAAAAGCCAAGATCCCCAACGAGCTATCACATTCGGGGATGGAAATCAAGGTTTGGTCAAAGGATTGGGTAAAATTGCTATATCACCTGACCATACTATTTCCAATGTTTTTCTTGTAGATTCTTTAGATTACAATTTGCTTTCCGTTTCGCAATTATGTCAAATGGGCTACAACTGTCTATTTACTGATATAGGTGTCACTGTCTTTAGAAGAAGTGATGATTCAATAGCTTTTAAGGGAGTGTTAGAGGGTCAGCTATACTTGGTGGATTTTGATAGAGCTGAACTCGACACTTGCTTAATAGCTAAGACTAACTTGGGTTGGCTCTGGCACCGCCGACTAGCCCATGTTGGAATGAAGAATCTTCATAAGCTTCTAAAGGGAGAACACATTCTAAGACTAACAAATGTTTATTTTGAGAAAGACAGGATTTGTAGTGCATGCCAAGCCGGGAAGCAAGTTGGCACTCATCATCCACACAAGAACATCATGACAAGTGACAGGCCACTGGAGCTTCTACACATGGATTTATTCGGCCCAATCGCTTACATAAGCATCGACGGGAGTAAGTACTGTCTAGTTATTGTGGATGATTATTCTCGCTTCACTTGGGTATTCTTTTTACAGGAAAAATCTCAAACCCAAGAGACCTTAAAGGGATTCTTGAGACGGGCTCAAAATGAGTTCGGCTTGAGGATCAAGAAAATTAGAAGCGACAATGGGACGGAGTTCAAGAACTCACAAATTGAAGGCTTCCTTGAGGAGGAGGGCATCAAGCATGAGTTCTCCTCTCCCTACACGCCACAACAAAATGGTGTAGTGGAGAGGAAGAATAGAACTCTATTGGACATGGCAAGAACCATGCTTGATGAGTACAAGACTTCGGATCGGTTTTGGGCCGAGGCGGTCAACACCGCCTGCTACGCCATTAACCGGTTATATCTACACCGAATCCTCAAGAAGACATCCTATGAACTCCTAACCGGTAAAAAGCCCAACATTTCATATTTTAGAGTTTTTGGTAGCAAATGCTTTATTCTTGTTAAGAGAGGTAGAAAATCTAAATTTGCTCCTAAAACTGTAGAAGGCTTTTTACTAGGATATGATTCAATCACAAGGGCATATAGAGTCTTTAACAAGTCCTCAGGACTAGTTGAAGTTTCTTGTGACGTTGTGTTTGATGAAACTAACGGCTCTCAAGTAGAGCAAGTTGATCTTGATGAGATAGGTGAAGAACAGGCTCCATGCATCGCGCTAAGGAACATGTCCATTGGGGATGTGTGTCCTAAGGAATCCGAAGAGCCTCCACATGCACAAGATCAACCATCCTCCTCCACGCAAGCATTTCCACCAACTCAAAATGAGGTTGAAGCTCAAATTGATGAAGTAGAAGATCAAGCAAATGAGCCACCTCAAGATGATGGCAATGATCAAGGGGGAGATGCAAATGATCAAGAAAAGGAGGATGAGCAAGAACCAAGGCCGCCACACCCAAGAGTCCACCAAGCAATCCAACGAGATCACCCCGTCAACACCATCCTCGGCGACATTCATAAGGGGGTAACTACTAGATCTCGTGTTGCACATTTTTGTGAACATTACTCGTTTGTTTCCTCTATTGAGCCACACAGGGTAGAGGAAGCACTACAAGATTCAGATTGGGTGGTGGCGATGCAAGAGGAGCTCAACAACTTCATTAGAAATGAGGTATGGCATTTAGTTCCACGTCCTAATCAAAATGTTGTAGGAACCAAATGGGTTTTCCGCAACAAGCAAGATGAGCATGGTGTGGTGACAAGGAACAAAGCACGACTTGTGGCCAAGGGATACTCCCAAGTCGAAGGTTTGGATTTCGGTGAAACCTATGCACCCGTAGCTAGGCTTGAGTCAATTCGCATATTATTGGCCTATGCTACTTACCATGGCTTTAAGCTTTATCAAATGGATGTGAAAAGTGCTTTCCTCAATGGACCAATCAAGGAAGAGGTCTATGTTGAGCAACCTCCCGGCTTTGAAGATAGTGAGTACCCTAACCATGTCTATAAGCTCTCTAAGGCGCTTTATGGGCTCAAGCAAGCCCCAAGAGCATGGTATGAATGCCTTAGAGATTTCCTTATTGCTAATGGCTTCAAAGTTGGAAAGGCCGATCCTACGCTATTTACCAAAACACTTGAGAATGATTTGTTTGTATGCCAAATTTATGTTGATGATATTATATTTGGGTCTACTAACGAATCTACATGTGAAGAGTTTAGTAGGATCATGACACAAAAGTTCGAGATGTCTATGATGGGGGAGTTGAAGTACTTCTTAGGATTTCAAGTAAAGCAACTCCAAGAGGGCTCCTTCATTAGCCAAACAAAGTATACTCAAGACATTCTAAACAAGTTTGGAATGAAGGATGCCAAGCCCATCAAGACACCCATGGGAACTAATGGGCATCTCGACCTCGACACGGGAGGTAAGTCCGTGGATCAAAAGGTATACCGGTTGATGATAGGTTCTTTACTCTATTTATGTGCATCTCGACCGGATATTATGCTTTCCGTTTGCATGTGTGCAAGGTTCCAATCTGACCCTAAGGAATCCCACCTTACGGCCGTAAAACGAATCTTGAGATATTTGGCTTATACTCCTAAGTTTGGGCTTTGGTACCCTCGGGGATCCACATTTGATTTGATTGGTTATTCGGATGCCGACTGGGCGGGGTGTAAGATTAATAGAAAGAGCACATCGGGGACTTGCCAGTTCTTGGGAAGATCCTTGGTGTCTTGGGCTTCAAAGAAGCAAAATTCGGTCGCTCTTTCAACCGCCGAAGCCGAGTACATTGCCGCAGGTCATTGTTGCGCGCAATTGCTTTGGATGAGGCAAACCCTGCGGGACTACGGTTACAAATTAACCAAAGTCCCTTTGCTATGTGATAATGAGAGTGCAATCAAAATGGCCGATAATCCCATCGAGCATAGCCGCACTAAGCACATAGCCATTCGGTATCATTTTCTTAGGGATCACCAACAAAAGGGGGATATCGAGATTTCATACATTAACACTAAAGATCAATTAGCCGATATCTTTACCAAGCCTCTTGATGAACAAACTTTTACCAAACTTAGGCATGAGCTCAATATTCTTGATTCTAGGAACTTCTTTTGTTAATTTGCACACATAGCTCATAAGTATACCTTTGATCATGTCTCTTTTATATATATGCTATGACTAATGTGTTTTCAAGTGTATTTCAAACCAAGTCATAGGTATATTGAAAGGGAATTGGAGTCTTCGGCGGAGACAAAGGCTTCCACTCCACTCTACTACTCATCCTTCGCCGTCACTCCGCTCCACTCTCCGTCTTTGGTATAATCTTCACTCCTATGTTTTATTTGCCAAAGGGGAGAAAATAGTTAACAAAGAAGGGCTTATATCTCACTCAAAGTATCCGTTTTTGGCGATTCATGCCAAAGGGGGAGAAAGTATGAGCCCAAAGCAAAAGGACCGCACCACCACCAATTTCAAAAAGCTTAATGTTTTCCAAGAGTCTTTTTCAATTGGTATCTTATTGAGTTCAAAAGGGGGAGAAAGTAGTACTTCAATTTGAATCATCCAAACCCTCTTGAACACTAAGAGGATGATTTCATTTAGAGGGAGTTTTGTTTAGTCAAAGTGAAAGGGAATTAGGCTTACACCTAGTTCCTAAATAATTTTGGTGGTTGAATTGCCCAACACAAATATTGGACTGACTAGTTTGCTCTAGTGTATAAGTTATACAGGTGCAAAAGGTTCACATCTAGCCAATAAAAAGACCAAGTGTTGGATTCAACAAAGGAGCAATAAGGCAACCGAGGGCACCTCTGGCTGGAGGCACCGGACTGTCCGGTGTGCACCGGACTGTCCGGTGCGCCCGTAGACTTCGTTTTCCTCCCTTCGCCAGAGGACTTCGACTTCAACCCTTCGCCCTCGGGAATTCGCGGAGGCCGGCGCGCTATAATTCACCGGACTGTCCGGTGTGCACCGGACATGTCCGGTGCGCCAACGAACCGCGGCCTCCGGAACTCGCCAGCCTCGGGTTCGCGCGGCAGCCGCTCCGCTAAAATTCACCGGACTGTCCGGTGTGCACCGGACTGTCCGGTGAACCACGGAGCAACGGCTACTTCCGCGCCAACGGTCACCTGCAAGCGCATTTAATGCGCGCTCTGCGCGCGCAGTCGGCAGGCGCGCCCATACCGTTGCACCGGACAATGAACAGTTCATGTCCGGTGTACACCGGACATCCAGGCGGGTCCACATGTCAGAGCTCCAACGGTCAGAATCCAACGGCAACGATGACGTGGTAGGGGGCACCGGACTGTCCGGTGTGCACCGGACTGTCCGGTGCGCCATCGAACAGAGAGCTCCCAGCAACGGCCACATTTGGTGGTTGGGGCTATAAATACCCCAACCACCCCACATTCATTGCCATCCAAGTTTTCCACTTCTCAACCACTTACAAGAGCTAGGCATTCAATTCTAGACACATTCAAAGAGATCAAATCCTCTCCAATTCCACACAAAACCCTAGTGACTAGAGAGAGTGATTTGCCGTGTTCATTTGAGCTCTTGCGCTTGGATTGCTTCTTTTCTTTCTCACTTGTTCTTGAGATCACAACTCCATTGTAATCAAGGCAAGAGGCACCAATTGTGTGGTGGCCCTTGCGGGGAAGTTTTGTTCCCGGCTTTGATTTGAGAAGAGAAGCTCACTCGGTCCGAGGGACCGTTTGAGAGAGGGAAGGGTTGAAAGAGACCCGGCCTTTGTGGCCTCCTCAACGGGGAGTAGGTTTGAGAGAACCGAACCTCGGTAAAACAAATCCGTGTGTCACACTTCATTATTTGCTTGCGATTTGTTTTGCGCCCTCTCCCGCGGACTCGTTTATATTTCTAACGCTAACCCGGCTTGTAGTTGTGTTTATATTTGTAAATTTCAGTTTCGCCCTATTCACCCCCCCTCTAGGCGACTATCAATTGGTATCAAAGCCCGGTGCTTCATTAGAGCCTAACCGCTCGAAGTGATGTCGGGAGATCACGCCAAGAAGGAGATGGAGACCGGCGAAAAGCCCACTACAAGCTACGGGAGCACTTCATCGGAAGAGTCCCGCACCAAAAGGAGGGAGAAGAAGAAGAGCTCCTCCAACAAAGGGAAGGAGAAGAAATCTTCTTCTCACCACAAAGAGAAGAAGGAAAAATCTTCTTCCCACAAGCCGCATCGGAAAGGCGACAAGCACAAGAGGATGAGGAAGGTGGTCTACTACGAGACCGACACTTCATCAACTTCTACCTCCGACTCCGATGCGCCCTCCGTCACTTCTAAGCGCCAAGAGCGCAAGAAGTATAGTAAGATCCCCCTACGCTACCCTCGCATTTCCAAACATACACCTTTACTTTCCGTCCCATTAGGCAAACCACCAACTTTTGATGGTGAAGATTACGCTAGGTGGAGCGATTTAATGCGATTTCATCTAATCTCGCTCCACAAAAGTATATGGGATGTTGTTGAGTTTGGTGCACAGGTACCGTCGGTAGGGGATGAAAACTATGATGAGGATGAGGTGGCCCAAATCGAGCACTTCAACTCACAAGCAACGACAATACTCCTCGCCTCTCTAAGTAGAGAGGAGTATAACAAAGTACAAGGGTTGAAGAGCGCTAAGGAGATTTGGGATGTGCTCAAAACCGCGCACGAAGGAGATGAGCTCACCAAGATCACCAAGCGGGAAACGATCGAGGGGGAGCTCGGTCGGTTCCGGCTTCAAAAAGGGGAGGAGCCACAACACATGTACAACCGGCTCAAGACTTTGGTGAACCAAGTGCGCAACCTCGGGAGCAAGAAGTGGGATGACCACGAAGTGGTAAATGTTATTTTAAGATCTCTCATTTTTCTTAATCCCACTCAAGTTCAATTGATTCGTGGTAATCCTAGATATACTAAAATGACCCCCGAGGAAGTTATCGGGCATTTTGTAAGTTTTGAGTGCATGATAGAAGGCTCGAGGAAAATCAACGAGCTTGGCGACTCATCCGAAGCCCAACCCGTTGCATTCAAGGCAACGGAGGAGAAGAAGGAGGAGGCTACACCAAGTCGACAACCAATCGACGCCTCCAAGCTCGACAATGAGGAAATGGCGCTCGTCATCAAGAGCTTCCGCCAAATCCTCAAACAAAGGAGGGGGAAAGACTACAAGTCCCGCTCCAAGAAGGTTTGCTACAAGTGTGGTAAGCCCGGTCATTTTATTGCTAAATGTCCTATATCTAGTGACAGTGACCGAGGAGACGACAAGAAGGGGAGACGAAAGGAAAAGAAGAGGTATTACAAGAAGAAGGGCGGCGATGCCCATGTTTGTCGCGAGTGGGACTCCGACGAGAGCTCAAGCGACTCCTCCGACGACGAGGACGCCGCCAACATCGCCGTCACCAAGGGACTCCTCTTCCCCAACGTCGGCCACAAGTGCCTCATGGCAAAGGACGGCAAAAAGAAGGTTAAATCTAAATCCTCCACTAAATATGAATCCTCTAGTGATGACAATGCTAGTGATGAGGAAGATAATTTGCGTTCCCTTTTTGCCAACCTTAACATAGCTCAAAAAGAAAAATTGAATGAATTAGTTAGTGTTATTCATGAAAAGGACGACCTTTTGGATTCCCAAGAAGATTGTCTAATTAAAGAAAACAAAAAACATGTTAAGGTTAAAAAGGCTTATGCTCTAGAAGTAGAAAAATGTGAAAAATTATCTAGTGAGCTAAGCACTTGCCGTGAAATAATTGACAATCTTAGGAATGAAAATGCTATTTTAAATGCTAAGGTTGATTCTCATGCTTGTGATGTTTCAATTTCCACTCCTAGAGATAATAATGATGATTTGATTGCTAGGATTGAAGAATTGAACATTTCTCTTACTAGTCTTAGAATTGAGAATGAAAAATTGCTTGCTAAGGCTAAGGATTTTGATGTTTGCAATACTACCATTTCCGACCTTAGAACTAAGAATGATATCTTGCATGCTAAGGTTGTAGAATTAAAATCTTGCAAACCCTCTACATCTACCATTGAGCATGTTTCCATTTGTACTAGATGTAGAGATGTTGATATTAATGCTATTCATGATCACATGGTTTTAATTAAGCAACAAAATGATCATATAGCTAAACTAGATGCTAAAATTGCCGAGCACAACTTAGAAAATGAGAAATTTAAATTTGCTCGTAGCATGCTTTATAATGGGAGACGCCCTGGCATCAAGGATGGCATTGGCTTCCAAAGGGGAGACAATGTCAAACTTAATGCCCCTCCTAAGAACTTGTCTAACTTTGTTAAGGGCAAAGCTCCCATGCCTCAGGATAACGAGGGTTACATTTTATACCCTGCCGACTATCCTGAGAGCAAAATTAGGAAGATTCATTCTAGGAAGTCTCACTCTGGCCCTAATCATGCTTTTATGTATAAGGGTGAGACATCTAGTTCTAGGCAACCAACCCGTGCTAAGTTGCCTAAGAAGAAAATTCCTAATGCATCAAATGATCATGCCATTTCATTTAAAACTTTTGATGCATCTTATGTGCTTACTAGCAAATCCGGCAAGGTAGTTGCCAAATTTGTTGGGGGCAAACACAAGGGCTCCAAGACTTGTGTTTGGGTACCCAAAGTTCTTGTTTCTAATGCCAAAGGACCCAAAACCGTTTGGGTACCTAAAGTCAAGAACTAAAATTGTTTTGTAGGTTTATGCATCCGGGGGCTCAAGTTGGATACTCGATAGCGGGTGCACAAACCACATGACAGGGGAGAAAAGGATGTTCTCCTCATATGAGAAAAACCAAGATCCCCAACGAGCTATCACATTCGGGGATGGAAATCAAGGGTTGGTCAAAGGTTTGGGTAAAATTGCTATTTCACCTGACCATTCCATTTCCAATGTTTTTCTTGTTGATTCATTAGATTACAACTTGCTTTCTGTTTCCCAATTATGTCAAATGGGCTACAACTGTCTTTTTACTGATATAGGTGTCACTGTCTTTAGAAGAAGTGATGATTCAATAGCATTTAAGGGAGTGTTGGAGGGTCAGCTATACCTGGTAGATTTTGATAGAGCTGAACTCGACACTTGCTTAATTGCTAAGACTAACATGGGTTGGCTCTGGCACCGCCGACTAGCCCATGTTGGGATGAAGAATCTTCATAAACTTCTAAAGGGAGAACACATTTTAGGATTAACAAATGTTCATTTTGAGAAAGACAGGATTTGTAGCGCATGCCAGGCAGGGAAGCAAGTTGGAGTCCATCACCCACACAAGAACATCATGACGACCGACAGGCCGCTTGAGCTACTCCACATGGATCTATTCGGCCCGATTGCTTACATAAGCATCGGCGGGAGTAAGTATTGTCTTGTTATTGTGGATGATTATTCTCGCTTCACTTGGGTATTCTTTTTACAGGAAAAATCTCAAACCCAAGAGACCTTAAAGGGATTCTTGAGACAAGCTCAAAATGAGTTCGGCTTAAGGATCAAGAAAATAAGAAGCGACAACGGGACGGAGTTCAAGAACTCTCAAATTGAAGGCTTCCTTGAGGAGGAGGGCATCAAGCATGAGTTCTCCTCTCCCTACACGCCACAACAAAATGGTGTAGTGGAGAGAAAGAATCGAACTCTATTGGACATGGCAAGAACCATGCTTGATGAGTACAAGACACCGGACCGGTTTTGGGCCGAAGCGGTCAACACCGCCTGCTACGCCATCAACCGGTTATATCTTCACCGAATCCTCAAGAAGACATCATATGAACTCCTAACCGGTAAAAAGCCCAACATTTCATATTTTAGAGTTTTTGGTAGCAAATGCTTCATTCTTATTAAAAGAGGTAGAAAATCTAAATTTGCTCCTAAAACTGTAGAAGGCTTTTTACTTGGTTATGACTCAAACACAAGGGCATATAGGGTCTTTAACAAGTCCACTGGACTAGTTGAAGTCTCATGTGACGTTGTGTTTGATGAAACTAACAGCTCTCAAGTAGAGCAAGTTGATCTTGATGAGATAGGTGAAGAACAGGCTCCATGCATCGCGCTAAGGAACATGTCCATCGGGGATGTGTGTCCTAAGGAATCCGAAGAGCCTCCAAGTACACAAGATCAACCATCCTCCTCCACGCAAGCATCTCCACCAACTCAAAATGAGGATGAGGCTCAAGTTGATGAAGGGCAAAATCAAGAAGATGAGCCACCTCAAGATGACGGCAATGATCAAGGGGGAGATGCAAATGATCAAGAAAAGGAGGATGAGGAAGAACCAAGACCGCCACACCCAAGAGTCCACCAAGCAATCCAACGAGATCACCCCGTCGACACCATCCTCGGCGACATTCATAAGGGGGTAACTACTCGATCTCGGGTTGCACATTTTTGTGAACATTACTCGTTTGTTTCCTCTATTGAGCCACACAGGGTAGAGGAAGCTCTCCAAGATTCGGATTGGGTGGTGGCGATGCAAGAGGAGCTCAACAATTTCACGAGGAATGAGGTCTGGCATTTAGTTCCACGTCCTAACCAAAATGTTGTAGGAACCAAATGGGTCTTCCGCAACAAGCAAGATGAGCATGGTGTGGTGACAAGGAACAAAGCTCGACTCGTAGCCAAAGGGTATTCACAAGTCGAAGGTTTGGATTTCGGTGAAACCTATGCACCCGTAGCTAGGCTTGAGTCAATTCGCATATTATTAGCCTATGCTACTTACCATGGCTTCAAGCTTTATCAAATGGACGTGAAGAGTGCCTTCCTCAATGGACCAATCAAGGAAGAGGTCTATGTTGAGCAACCTCCCGGCTTTGAAGACAGTGAGTATCCTAACCATGTTTATAGGCTCTCTAAGGCGCTTTATGGGCTCAAGCAAGCCCCAAGAGCATGGTATGAATGCCTTAGAGATTTCCTTATTGCAAATGGCTTCAAAGTCGGCAAGGCCGATCCTACACTCTTTACTAAAACTCTTGAAAATGACTTGTTTGTATGCCAAATTTATGTTGATGATATTATATTTGGGTCTACTAACGAGTCTACATGTGAAGAGTTTAGTAGGATCATGACACAGAAATTCGAGATGTCAATGATGGGGGAGTTGAAGTATTTTCTAGGATTCCAAGTCAAGCAACTCCAAGAGGGCACCTTCATTAGCCAAACGAAGTACACTCAAGACATTCTTGCTAAGTTTGGGATGAAGGATGCCAAACCCATCAAGACACCCATGGGAACTAATGGGCATCTCGACCTCGACACGGGAGGTAAGTCCGTGGATCAAAAGGTATACCGGTCGATGATTGGTTCATTGCTTTATTTATGTGCATCTCGACCGGACATTATGCTTTCCGTTTGCATGTGTGCAAGATTCCAATCCGACCCTAAGGAATCACACCTTACGGCCGTAAAACGAATCTTGAGATATTTGGCTTATACACCTAAGTTTGGGCTTTGGTACCCTCGGGGATCCACATTTGATTTACTTGGTTATTCGGATGCCGATTGGGCGGGGTGCAAAATCAATAGGAAGAGCACATCGGGGACTTGCCAGTTCTTGGGAAGATCCTTGGTGTCTTGGGCTTCAAAGAAGCAAAATTCGGTCGCTCTTTCCACCGCCGAAGCCGAGTACATTGCCGCAGGACATTGTTGCGCGCAATTGCTTTGGATGAGGCAAACCCTGCGGGACTACGGTTACAAATTAACCAAAGTCCCTTTGCTATGTGATAATGAGAGTGCAATCAAAATGGCCAACAATCCCGTCGAGCATAGCCGCACTAAGCACATAGCCATTCGGTATCATTTTCTTAGGGATCACCAACAAAAGGGGGATATCGAGATTTCTTACATTAATACTAAAGATCAATTAGCCGATATCTTTACCAAGCCACTTGATGAACAATCTTTTACCAGACTTAGGCATGAGCTCAATATTCTTGATTCTAGAAATTTCTTTTGCTAGCTTGCACACATAGCTCATTTAAATACCTTTGATTATATCTCTTTTATATGCTATGACTAATGTGTTTTCAAGTCTATTTCAAACCAAGTCATAGGTATATTGAAAGGAAATTGGAGTCTTCGGCGAAGACAAAGGCTTCCACTCCGTAACTCATGCTTCGCCATCACTCCGAGCAACTCTCTCTTCTTTGGGGGAGAAATGAGCATCAAGGAAAAGGACTTCATCCTTGGGGGAGAGAGTAAAAGCTCAAACGCAACAGGACCGGACCTCGTCTTTGGTATAATCTTAACTCATTTACTTATGACCAAAGGGGAAGAAATTACCCAGAAGGGCTCTAATGATTCCGTTTTTGGCGATTCATGCCAAAAAGGGGGAGAAATGAGCCCAAAGCAAAAGGACCGCACCACCACCACCAAATTCAAAAACTTAGTGCTTTCCAAAAGTCTTTATCATTTGGTATCCTATTGTGTTCAAAAGGGGGAGAAAGTAGTATTTCAAAAATGGTATATCAAAACCCTCTTGAACACTAAGAGGTGGATCTCTTTTAGGGGGAGTTTTGTTTAGTCAAAGGCAAAGCATTTGAAACAGGGGGAGAAAATTTCAAATCTTGGAAATGCCTTACAAACTCTTATTCATTTACCTTTGATTATTTGCAAAAGAACTTTGAAAAGGATTTACAAAAGAATTTGCAAAAACAAAACTCGTGGTGCAAACGTGGTCCAAAATACTAAATAAAGAAAGAAACATTCCTTGCATATCTTGTAAGTAGTTATATTGGCTCAATTCCAAGTAACCTTTGCACTTACATTATGTAAACTAGTTCAATTATGCACTTCTATATTTGCTTTGGTTTGTGTTGGCATCAATCACCAAAAAGGGGGAGATTGAAAGGGAATTAGGCTTACACCTAGTTCCTAAATAATTTTGGTGGTTGAATTGCCCAACACAAATATTGGACTGACTAGTTTGCTCTAGTGTATAAGTTATACAGGTGCAAAAGGTTCACATCTAGCCAATAAAAAGACCAAGTGTTGGATTCAACAAAGGAGCAATAAGGCAACCGAGGGCACCTCTGGCTGGAGGCACCGGACTGTCCGGTGTGCACCGGACTGTCCGGTGCGCCCGTAGACTTCGTTTTCCTCCCTTCGCCAGAGGACTTCGACTTCAACCCTTCGCCCTCGGGAATTCGCGGAGGCCGGCGCGCTATAATTCACCGGACTGTCCGGTGTGCACCGGACATGTCCGGTGCGCCAACGAACCGCGGCCTCCGGAACTCGCCAGCCTCGGGTTCGCGCGGCAGCCGCTCCGCTAAAATTCACCGGACTGTCCGGTGTGCACCGGACTGTCCGGTGAACCACGGAGCAACGGCTACTTCCGCGCCAACGGTCACCTGCAAGCGCATTTAATGCGCGCTCTGCACGCGCAGTCGGCAGGCGCGCCCATACCGTTGCACCGGACAATGAACAGTTCATGTCCGGTGTACACCGGACATCCAGGCGGGTCCACATGTCAGAGCTCCAACGGTCAGAATCCAACGGCAACGATGACGTGGCAGGGGGCACCGGACTGTCCGGTGTGCACCGGACTGTCCGGTGCGCCATCGAACAGAGAGCTCCCAGCAACGGCCACATTTGGTGGTTGGGGCTATAAATACCCCAACCACCCCACATTCATTGCCATCCAAGTTTTCCACTTCTCAACCACTTACAAGAGCTAGGCATTCAATTCTAGACACATTCAAAGAGATCAAATCCTCTCCAATTCCACACAAAACCCTAGTGACTAGAGAGAGTGATTTGCCGTGTTCATTTGAGCTCTTGCGCTTGGATTGCTTCTTTTCTTTCTCACTTGTTCTTGAGATCACAACTCCATTGTAATCAAGGCAAGAGGCACCAATTGTGTGGTGGCCCTTGCGGGGAAGTTTTGTTCCCGGCTTTGATTTGAGAAGAGAAGCTCACTCGGTCCGAGGGACCGTTTGAGAGAGGGAAGGGTTGAAAGAGACCCGGCCTTTGTGGCCTCCTCAACGGGGAGTAGGTTTGAGAGAACCGAACCTCGGTAAAACAAATCCGTGTGTCACACTTCATTATTTGCTTGCGATTTGTTTTGCGCCCTCTCCCGCGGACTCGTTTATATTTCTAACGCTAACCCGGCTTGTAGTTGTGTTTATATTTGTAAATTTCAGTTTCGCCCTATTCACCCCCCCTCTAGGCGACTATCACAAAGGAAAAGCATTTGAAACAGGGGGAGAAAATTTCAACACTTGAAAATGCTTTGCAAACTCTTATTCATTAACCCTTGACTATTTGCAAAAGAACTTTGAAAAGATTTACAATTTTTTTTTTGCAAAAACAAAACATGTGGTGCAAGCATGGTCCAAAATGTTAAAAATGAAGAAACAATCCATGCACATCATGTAAGTATTATATATTGGCTCAATTCCAAAGCAACCTTTGCACTTACATTATGCAAACTAGTTCAATTATACACTTTTATATTTGCTTTGGTTCGTGTTGGCATCAATCACCAAAAAGGGGGAGATTGAAAGGGAATTAGGTTTACACCTAGTCCCTAATTAATTTTGGTGGTTGAATTGCCCAACACAAATAATTGGACTAACTAGTTTGCTCTAGTGTATAAGTTATACAGATGTAAAAGGTTCACACTTAGCCAATAAAAAGATCAAGTATTGGAATCAACAAAGAAGCAAAGGGGCAACCGAAGGCACCTCTAGTCTGGAGGCACCGGACAGTGTCCGGTGCACCAGAGGACTCCAGCTCGAACTCGCCACCTTCGAGAATTTCCAGAGGCTCTCGCGCTAAAATTCACCGGACTGTCCGGTGTACACCGGACTGTGTCCGGTGCTCCAAGGAAGAGCGGCCTCCGGAACTCGCCAGCCTCGGGAAAACGTAGCGGCTGCTCCGCTATAATTCACCGGACATGTCCGGTGTACACCGGACTGTCCGGTGAACCAGCAGAGCAACGACTACTTCGCGCCAACGGTCGCCTGCAACAGCAATAAATGCGCGCCAGAGCGCGCAGGCGTCAGGCACGCCCATGCTGGCGCACCGGACAGTGAACAGTTCATGTCCGGTGCGCCACCGGACATCAAGGCGGGCCCAAAAGTCAGAACTCCAACGGTCGGAATCCAACGACATTGGTGACATGGCTGGGGCACCGGACATGTCCGGTGTGCACCGGACTGTCCGGTGCGCCATCGAACAGACAGCCTCCACCAACGGTCAAGTTTGGTGGTTGAGGCTATAAATACCCCAACCACCCCACCATTCATTGCATCCAAGTTTTCCAGCTTCCAACCACTATACAAGAGCTAGCATTCATTGCAAAGCACACCAAAAGAGATCAAATCCTCTCCCAACTCCACACAAAGCCTTAGTGACTAGAGAGAGTGATTTGTAGTGTTCATTTGAGCTCTTGCGCTTGGATCGCTTCTTTTTTCTTTGGCATTCTTTCTTGTGATCAAACACTCGCTTGTAATTGAGGCAAGAGACACCAATCGTGTGGTGGTCCTTGCGGGAAGTTTGATTCCCAAGTGATTTGAGAAAGAGAAGCTCACTCGGTCCGTGGGACCGTTTGAGAGAGGGAAGGGTTGAAAGAGACCCGGCCTTTGTGGCCTCCTCAACGGGGAGTAGGTTTGAGAGAACCGAACCTCGGTAAAACAAATCCGCGTGTCTCACTTCATTATTCGCTTGCGATTTGTTTTGCACCCGCGGACTCTATCATATTTCTAACGCTAACCCGGCTTGTAGTTGTGTTCATTTTTGAGAATTTCAGTTTCGCCCTATTCACCCCCCCTCTAGGCGACTTTCAAAAGTGACCATCACAAACTCTGGCACTGGGGGCAAACGCAGACAAGGGGATATGCGCGAGAACCCATAATACGCATCGCGGACGGTACGGTGCCCAGGCGCGGACGGTCCGTAACATCGCTATACGGTCCGGAGTGTTCCAGCGGACGGTCCGACAATGCCAAGGAGCCACGGCGACCACGTACCTTTAAACCATGACGACCAGAAATAGGTACATGGAAAACTAACACGTTCAAGGTAGCTGGTCGGTTGGTAAAATCCAGCCCGACCTTTGATCAATTATTGTTTAAATATGTGAAAAAGAAGGCCGGCCCCAGCGACCGGCCACCAAAGCGACCTCACTTACTCACCCAGGAGCGACAACAAGTTAGGCCGATTAGACCACCTCACCAATCGAAAAAGACGGGAGGTCATAATGTTTAATTAAGACCTAACGTACCTGCGTGGACACCTACACCTCCACATACACCCATGTCATATCATTATACATACATACCACCGCTACCATATATCCCGAATCAGATGTGGGGCGTGCCACTGAAAGTCGCCTAGAGGGGGGGTGAATAGGCGAAACCTTAATATTAAAACTTTATCCCCCAACTAGATCCCTTGATTAGTGGTTAGAACAAGATAAACAATTATCGGAGTATAAAACTAAGTCCTTGCTTGTAAAAAGAATTGCTTTCAAATAATGCGGAATTGATAAAACAATACAACTAATGGGTCTATGAGAATAAAGCAAGGGGGCTTAGGTAAGAAGAGCAATGACACAAGTTCTTTCTTGCAAGGTGTTGCTTCACTAAATGAGAATTTACTTTGAAGCAATACCAAATAATGTTAGCAAAGAATAGAGCAAGAAAAACTTAGAAAGGGAAACAACAAACAAATCACAAGCAATAAGCACACGAGACACGGATGATTTGTTTCACCGAGGTTCGGCCCTCGAAGGCCTAGTCCCCGTTGAGGAGTCCACTAAGGACGGGTTTCTTTCAACCCTTTCCCTCTCTCCACCGATCACCAAAGACTGGTGAGCTCCTCTTCTTCTCAAGGATCACTTAAGACCCCGCAAGGATCACCACACTCTTTGGTGTCTCTTGCTAGCTTTACAAGCCTCCAAAACTTTGGAGGAAGTTCGATGGGAGTCAAAACTCTACATGCAAATGAACACAAAGATGTAGTACACACCATCTCTCAATGAATCTCACAAGGCACTAGAGCTAAAACACACGAGAGGCTTTCTTTTGCTTGCTCCCGCTTTTGTGGCACTTGTGTGGGTTGTAGTGGTCTAAATCTTGTGTATAGGATGGATCAATGAATATATGTGGTTGGGAGAGCTTGAATATGTCAACTAGATGACTTGTAATGTTGCTTGGGCTCCCACACCATGAAGTGGCCGGTTGGGGTGGTATTTATAGCCACCAACCAAATTGGAGCCGTTGGAGATGGCTGCTGGCGATGGGCGCACCGGACAGTTCGGTGCGCCACCGGACAGTGTCCGGTGTGCCGCCACGTCATCCTCCCGTTAGGGCTTGGAGCTGGTCGACCGTTGGAGGCTTTGTCCTCATGCGGCACCAGACAGTCCGGTGCCCCTCTGACCAACTGCTCTGACTTCTGCCACGTGTACTGTTCTGCACTGTTCACTGTCAGAGTCGACCGTTGCGTGCAGATGACTGTTGCTCCGCTGACGCATCGGACAGTCCGGTGGTACACCGGACAGTCCGGTGAATTATAGCGGAGCTGCGCCTGGGAAACCCGAAGGTGAAGAGTTTGAAGACGATCTTCCCTGGTGCACCGGACATTGTCCGGTGGTGCACCGGACACTATCCGGTGGCACACTGGACAGTCCGGTGCGCCAGACCAGGGAGCACTTCGATTTCCTTTGCTCCTTTCTTCTTGAACCCTTTTTAATCTTTGTATTGGTTTTGAGTTGAACCTTTGGCACCTGTAGAACATATACTCTAGAGCAAACTAGTTAGTCCAATTATTTGTGTTGGGCAATTCAACCACCAAAATCAATTAGGAAAAGGTTTGACCCTATTTCCCTTTCAGCCACCATATCCATTCGGGATACCACAGTACGGGGGCACTTCAATCACCTGTTTTTGACAGGTTGACACCTCTAGTATAAGACCGGTTGAGAACCCCTCAATCTGGTCCACGAGCATAGGCCCTGCAAGATTGCCGAACAACTCGGCCTCAAAGGCTGACTAATCCGGCATAGGGGCATACAGCTACAGCCTCCAACAGTGCGATAAAAGGGGACATCATTAAAATAGGAACGATAGATGTCGTCGTACAACAAAATAACGAAGGGGCGATGATTTTTTGTGAATCGGCCAACACAAACGAAAAAGAAGGTACGACTGTCAACAAAAAAGCCGATCCAAAATACTCCATGCCACGATGGTGCCCATTGGGATTAACACGATCACAAAAGCGAAAATTACAGCGCCTCAGAGCAAAGGAGAATCAGGAAAAGGAGACAGAAAAAATATTCAATGACACGCATCCGCAGTATCCGCCACCACAAAAGAGATGGAGACCAAAGGTTGTTGAGAAAAATCAAACGGCCACAAAGGTAGAAAATAAAACGACAACTGTGCAGCTCTCTGCAGGTATGATAGACAGTCCGGCTATAAAGGCCGGATCATCTGCACAGGACGCGGACCATCCGACCCCTAAGGACGAACCATCCGCACTACACCAATACACCTCCAACGACGTATTGACGTCCATGGAGGAAGACGACCTGCAAGAAGAAGACCTGGTCGACTACGAAGCTACGCCAGAACACTTAGAAAATTAGAAAAGCAAGGTGACAAATTGGTCAGGACCACTATGACGCTCGACGGTGTTGGGACTGAGAGTTCGATCAAAGCTAAAGGGGTCACGTTCGTTGAGTCAACCATCAGGACCAAAGCCACTACATACCATCCTAGTAAGTGACAAGATGCCTAAGAAAACCGATGTGATCACATCGAGTTAGTTGCTTTTGGTTCGCTCAGCTCCACCAAAAGGCAGGGGGGCATATGTTGGGCACCAAAAAGAGGCAACGGACGGTCCGGCCCTGGGGCCGACGGTCCGCGGTCCAGACAGTCCGCGCTTGTGGGCCGGACGGTCCGCGCGCACGTAGAACAGATTAGGGTTCCGAGTTTCTTGCCGTGTTTGTTAACGAAATTCGCGGGATTAGCTCGGGGAGTTTGTTTGTAACGGGTCTAGCCCCTCTCCTATATAAATACAGAGGTATACGGCCGATTTGTAATCATCAATCGAACGCTCAATCAATAAAATTTACATTTATTCTTAGGACTAGTTCTAGTCTAGTTCTAGGTTAGTCTTCCAATCCCCAAATTCTTCGCTTCTTTTCAACTCTACGTCGATTAGAGGAGTCTAGATCGGTCTGCTCGAGCCTAGACAACTCCTAGGATCTCTACCCCCAACAGGGTCCCTCCCGGAAGCGAGATCCAGACACCGCCGGCGATCTTCCATTGCCCCTGCGCACGCGCGGACCGTCCGACCGTCAGGCAGGAAACCCTAGCCTCGCACCAGGTCGCGGACTGTCCGCCCCTGCGCAGAGAACACCGCCGCTGGTTCGTGTTGAGTGATTGGCGTTCAAAAAGGTGTCAACAGGTGGCATGAAACTCGTGCTTTAAAAGGAGTAGAGATATATTCGATTAAACTGGAAATTTTGACATCCATAAATCAAAAGATGACAATGCTATTGTTTCGTCGGATTTAGCTTCTTTGCGCTAAACAGTATTAGCATGCGCTGTAATATTCGTCACGCTGAATTGCCATCTAATATTGGGTTCCTCATTATGCAGCTGTCTTGCTCTTGTAGACTACCCTATTCGAAGCACAACTCAACAATGCAGCGATCAGAATCTGCTTGATTGGTTGCTCGCATCATCTTATTCTGTATCATCGTGTGCGTTGACTTTATGTGAGCTACTGTTTGGTTACCTGTACGTGGAAGACGTGGTCTGCATGAACAGATGCAACATAAGTCATTTCACTTGCATCCACAGAAACGCTCAAAACTGGTGTATCCACACAGTCAGCCTCGTCCGAGCCTGCGCGCTCATGTGCAGGTATCCAATCAGACTGAATGAGAATGTGTGCGTACAACTGCCTTACTGTAGAAGATAACTAATTGTCATCGACAGATTCAGGTCCAGCTAGAGTCTGCGTAAACAGTTTCATCCTGGAACTAACATTCTCTAGGGTACTAAAGTTCACAAGCAACAGCTCAACCCCCACATTGGATACCAAATTAGTTGCAAAACTTCTGTACAGATCAGTTACATTTTTCTGCCAAGAAACAAGAAACAGAAAACCTTTTTGAGTGCCGACATGTTTGGTATTCGCTGCAGCAGTAAACTCAAGTATAAATCTATCCTGCGATTGTTAGACTCATTTCACCAGCGCATTGTACTGTAAACGTTTTGCTACCCCGTTGGTGGTGGGTAGGTAATATCACTAGCTTCAAACTGTACCCATGTGGTTCTTTGCAAGCCACTCCGGATCAGCAGTTCACATGGGGTGAGTGATGAAGAAGTTGAAGTCATGATGCTGGACTCCAAGCTGCTTCAGCCAGGAGTCTGCCGCACTGAAGAGGAAGTCCATCTTTCTGCGGTCTCCTGTCATGGGGTTGGTCCAGAGGGAACCTTGTATCTTGTGTGCTGCGAGGCCAAATGGAGGCAGTGATACGGTGTTGCTCTTCTTATCCATGTGGCCATTTTGTTTGCCGTTTGCAACTGGATGGCAACAATCAGTGGTCATGGTCTCAAGCCCGTGATCTGTGAGAAACATAACACAGGTTACTGAGGGTTTGAAAACAGTACTAAGGTCATCGCTGGTGCAGCCGTGATTAAGGACATACATTAACAAATAACTGACCGAAAGTCAATGTATTCACATGCAAAGCATATTCAAGCTTAAAGATCTTGGCTTGATTTGGACTCTATATATCATCATTTGTTTTCTTGGGAAGGACAGCTGGTGAACCTAGGTGCTTTTGCACATATCGCAATCCAAACAAGCTTTCTCCAAAGATGGTCTATTGAACAACTCTTCCTCCATGTTATATAACATAGGTATTTTTAGCTTCAAGAAACAACTGCATGTCTATGGATAAGTAATGAAGTCGTGGAACATGACAACACGGTCTCTTTCCTTCTCTTTACTGAGCAAAGAACTGCTGCCACTAACTTTTTGTTTGAGTGGTTTCCTTAACTACAGACTTTAAAGCTAAGACATGAAGCCTTTTGAAACCAAAGTTGACAAACTGGACGCAACATAGCAAGACGAACAAAGCTTTGAAGGAAACTCTTATACTCTTGTAAGCTAAGCCATCGATTGATTTAAGAATAGTGTGCCATACCAACTGGTATGCAGTATAGAGCACATCATTAAGTTATATAGTAGGAAACTTTCTAGATATAGAAACGTAACTGAACATCAGTTACACCTTTTCCAAATATAAAGTTCATTGTTTGAAAACTAAAGACCACTCAACCAACCAATTACAAGAAGAATGAGAAAGCAACAGTTTAAATTCCTTTCTTCTGGTCCTGGTAGAGGTGACAATGGGCTCTAAATTTTACACTATAAAATTTAAGGATCGGACTCTAATTCTATTCATTTTTGAACCAAAATTTATTTAGGGCCATAACAAATCGTGAAGAAACATTTGGATCACGATCTATTACCACCCCTAGGTCTAGGCCACCAGATTGACATTCCTCTTTTTTAGTGTACATTAAGCAATATATCAATGGTTCGGGGAAATCTTTTCTCAGGTACACAGACATGAGAAATACTCTTTCCTGTGAACGATAATAATGTTGCAATACATATCATGGGATTTGAGCTTGAGCAAACGGTAACTTTTTCACTCATTAAGCCCTAATGTTTTATATGCAAATAAGTTCTAAGTCACAACACAACAGAAGTATTAGAAGACTAGATGTTTATTAGAATACTGCACTAAACAAAAGGAGCTGTCACTATATCCTGTAGTCATGCTTTGATGCACAACCTGAGTTTGAAATTTCAACCAATATGCCAACACATATATCCTAAACATCGGAAAAGGGAAATCAACTCAAGACCCTAAAAAGTATGAAGATTGTTGATAACAATTTCAACGGTTATACAACGTCTGTTTGGCACTGGTACAGAAGCATATTAGAATAATCAAATTATTGTGCCGTAAGAATTTAAGAAAATGGTAGAGTTTAGTGACTGACACTCTGATGAACAAACATGCCTTCAAACAAAACGAGGAAAACATACCTTGAAACGAGGAGGAAATGGTATGGTAAGTTAGGAAGCATGCAGATAAGTCCTTCACGCTGCGCTGGTAAGGAATGTGGTATATAGGGTACCTAGTCAAAGTAGCAGACAAACATGAATGATAATGCTAATTGCTATCATCACCGAGAAGAAAATCAACCAAGAATCGATTTGAACCTAGAAATAAGGGTTACTATTTAGAAAAAAAAGATAATCAAAGCACTCAAATCTGTCATCAGACTGCTATAAGGCACATGTTTAGTGCCGTATGCAACTGCTTCATTCAATATATCTATAAAACTATTTGCAGAAGGAAAGCTAAACAAGAATGGTCTTAGTTACAGAACTATTTCATCAGCTATTTTTTGTTCTTTCAGAAGAACACAAACAGCAGACATAAATTTGATCATACCAGGCAACTGACATCCAGCTAACAGGCGAAAGCTCAGCACTCTTCAGTGATGTCAATCCAGGAAAGCCCTGGGATAGTTCATAAACCTAGAAAGGGCAATGATCATGTAAGAAATGCGATCAAAATCACAACAGCGATAAGGTCACAGCAAAGCCCATAGAAATTCACCTTGTCAATGAGAGGAACCCTTCCATAAGGTGAACCTACTTCAAAGAACTCAAAGTACAGGTGCCCTGGACGCTTCCTGTTGGACCATAACACATCACAGTTGAACAATGATTCATCAGAGGTGGAACTCCAGGATCTCGACATCTTCTCGTTGTCCTCATCATCACTCCATAAATCCATGCCATTATCTTCACCAAAACTTCTGCAAGAAAACAGAGAATTGGATTGGCCCACAGCTGAAAATCACCATGAATAAACTCGAAATTTGCCCCCTAGCAAGGTCTTGCCCATACCTGGATGCAGTCAGGACCTTGTTGGTGTATAGCTGCATCCCTGACAGGTATGGAACATAGTACTGAACTACTCTGTCCCCTCCTGGGAGCTGCACCGTAGCTCCGGCGCCGTACGCGCTCCATTCATAGTACTGTTCCCAGAGGTCGGCAAGATTGAAGTACTCGACGCTGTCCATCTCAGCGTGGTGCCAGGCGTCGGTCGGCAATCGTCCATTCGTCTGGACCAAAACCAACGGCGAGTAACTTTCAGATAGGAAGAGAGTAGTACTAACAAGCGGCCCTACATATGATCCGTCACCCAAGAGCATTAATGGAACAGTTGAAGGAAAGCCGAATTCAAGATGGCAGGAATCACCGCAGCGTGAATCGCAACTTTCTCCGGCTAGTAAGACTTGGTTCCGTGCAAACAATCCTCCAAATAATTAAGGGGGGAGAAAGGAACAGTACTAGCGTACTGTTACCAGCAATTCGACATGAGAATTTACGGTCAGAAAAAGCAGAACGATGCATCAGTAAAAAAAAGATGAGCCGGAAAGAGTAGAAGAAAGCCCATCTTTTTCACCCCACCACACTAAGCGGTGCGGAGAAAAGGAGTAAATGACAAATCCGAGACTCCCAGGAGGCCAGGACGCCGCAGATCGACGACGCGACGACCGTGGCAAGCCCCGGCCAGAAACCAGGAAGAACATCGAAGGCGAGAACTTGGGAGGTGGGGGGCAATTGCGTCACCTTGGGGAGAATGTGCGTCTCGACGGTGGGGGTGGTGCAGTCCAAGAAGCACTGCAGGTTGGACGACGGCATCCCCTCCCCCAGCCACTGGCCGCCCATGCGCCCCCCTTTTCCTTTCCCTCCTCCTCGACCTCGATGGCTCGACTCTCCACACGGCCCTTGTCTCTGCAGTCACAACTCACAACCCCACAACAATCCGCGGCGCACCAAATCGCTCAAGGCAGACCAAGAACCCCCAACGAAGGAACCTCCGTGCTACCCTGCAAGAACCGAAACCGTGCCGCTGGGAAGATTGGAGCGCGGAGGAGGAAGACTGGAAGAGGAGGGGACTTTATTCGAGCTGTGGAGGAAGGGAGCCGGAGCAGGAGGAGGGAGGAGCGGGGTGCGGGGTGCGATATGAAACCGGCTTCGGTTTGCTTTGCTTAGCTTCGCTGTGTGTCCTTCTCTCTCGCTTTGCCTTGTCGGACTCTGAACCAAACGCCGCCCGCGATATCGTCCCCACGTCACGTGCACGCGGAAGGGGAATGGGAATGGAGGGCCCAGTCCGTGGGCTGCCTGGACCCGGTAGCCCGCCCATAGACCTGGTATGGGGCATGTTTGTTTCGGCTTCTGGCAGCTTCTGGCCACCAAAAGCTGCTACGGACTGCCAAACTCTCAGCTTTTCAGCCAGATTCTATAAAATTCGTTGGGGCAAAAATCATCCAAAATCAACATAAACACATAATCAGTTGAGTCGTTGTAATAGTAGGAATCTGTCACTTTCTAAATCCAGAGCCCTATGAACAACTTTATCTTCCTCCACACGTAATCGTAATAATACTCAGATTCTCCCCACAGCCAGATTCTCCCCACAGCTAGATTTTCAGAAAAGCTGGTCAGAAAAAAGCTGAACCAAACAGGCCCATGGTTTCTTGTGCGGTTTAATTTGGGTAGTGTGTTATTTAAGCCACGGCCTATGGCTATTTCCAGATGTGATTAACTTATATATATATATATATATATTAACAGAATTAGCAGACAAAAACGAATTAGCAGACAAAATGAAGTAGATCAACAAATAAACCATGAAGTATAACACAGATTTACGTGAAAAATCCTTCAATACAAAGATAAAACCACGGATACAAACCAAACGAAATCTTCACTATGATATAGAGTGTTTACATAATATCGTTTTTAGACGACGGCTTACAAAAATAATATATACATGAGGTGTGACATGTAGCCATGGGATGCCCTATGCCCATAAATGATTTCTTTCCCGGTTTTCCATTATCCTCTGCCCAAATATTCAAACCATAGCAGAACCGTTTCGAATATAATTGTGCCGTTTCCAAGAATTCCCTTGCTCCATTTGAGCATGTTAGATTTTTTTTTTTGCTTAGGAGATTTACCATGAACCAGAGGTTGATGCGGTATGCGATCTTTCTTAGGAAATTCACAAGCAACAATCCAGGTGTACGTTGATGCGGTTAGCATATATAGGGTCTGTTTGTTTCGGCTTCTGGCAGCTTCTGGCCACCAAAAGCTGCTGCGGACTGCCAAACGCTCAGCATTTCAGCCAGCTTATATAAAATTCGTTGGGGGCAAAAACCATCCAAAATCAACATAAACACATAATCGGTTGAGTCGTTATAATAGTAGGAATCCGTCAATTTCTAGATTCTAAGCCCTATGAATAACTTTATCTTACTTCACACGTAATCGTAATGATACTCAAATTCTCCTCACAGCCAGATTCTTCCCACAGCCAGATTTTTAGAAAAGCTGGTCAGAAAAAAACTGAACCAAACAGGCCCATAATCGTCCGTGTGAGCACATCTTTCCTATATATAATTACACAAGACATTTTTATTGTCTTTTTTTTCTTCAGGAATGGTCGGTACGGTGGCCACACAAGACACACTCCTATGCATTTGGATCCATCTGTGTATTAGGAGAAGCTTTGTGCTTGTGGATACATGGAAGATGCAAATCATTTTCACAAGGAAAACGTGTGGCTAGGCAAAATGCGCAAGCAAGCTAAAAAGGAAAGAGACGCCGTCCCTTAGCCATACAGTATCTCACAAATTCGCAAGCGGATTAAAAAGAAAGGGACATTCTGTTTCCAGAACCTGCGCCGGCCAGAAACTTTATAACCCAATAACCCGTTTTAACTTGCAGCATAAAACCGTATGTGAATATCATTTGAGTTAAATATTCCTTTGCCAGCTTTAACTCTCTATCCAAAGAAAGGAGCCCATCCACACGAATATTCACTTATACCTGTACTAGGTAGGTGCCCGTGCTATGCCACGGAACACAAAATTGCGAGCCTCCAATGGACTTAGAGTCCTAGCGAGGGACGGCGTGAATACAATGGTGAGTGCCCGTGCGTTGCGACATAAGTAAAAAAAATTGTATGAAATATATAAACGGAACGACAAATATCACTATGATATGTAAAATCCATGTGGTGATTACTCTCACTGACTGTAAGATTATTGTATACATGACTGGAGATATTTAGTCCTCAAACTGTCCAGAACAACCGTCTGGTAGTTCCATATCTTTATTACTACTGATTTGACGAGAAGTCAGACCTCGTTACTCATCAGTGGGTCATACATAAATTATTTATTACGTAGATGCTGATCGATCACGATGCTACTGGGGACGCCAAACTCAAAGAGCTCTCTCTCCTGCTTACGGCTGAACTCTTCGCATTTTCACAGAGCAACATCGCCACCCATGCTCCTCGGTCCTCACCGATGGCGCGGCAAGCTGATGTTGCCTATCTCCTGGAACGGCGACCGCTCCGAGAGCACGCTGCTGGGTGAGCGCTTCACGCGGCAGATGAGGACGTGCTTCTTGATCTCCTCCTTGCCGGATTCCTGGGACCGCGGGTGCTGAGGCTTTGCTCTTGGGTACTCCATCTTGCACGCATCCGACCATTGCTTTTGGTTAGGAATAGCAGCTAGGGCTGGTAAGTGGGCTTTGAAAGTGTGTAGCTTGCTTTCGAGCTCTGAAATCTCCCTATGCAGCTCTTCCACACGCTGTTCGGACGCTTGTGCCCGGTTTTTCCACTCCAGTACCTGCCACATGTTGAAAATTTTCGATTAGATTGACTATCTCAATGACTGAAATTAACAAATTAATTACTTGATATTAAAAAGTTCAATGCCAGAAGCCTGTATCTGTGATGTTCCTTAACAGTGAATGCCCGCAAGAAGCCTTGGAAGCTGTGTCTACTCGAATATTTGCTGCAGCTAGATTTCCTGATTCGCTTTGATAAAGAAACGTGTTTATCCACAGAGACATTTTTTCCTTTCAGTTGCGAGTAATGAACCTCCAGAATAAATCATTTTCTGTGCAACAGTTTTTCTTATTCACAGAGTTAAACTCCACCAGCAGATAACTTGTGGCACTCAGTGAGGCATACTTGTGGCTCTGATACTCATTATGAATCAATACTGGCCTTTCAGTGGCAAAGTGTTGTGCTTATGAATAAATGTACTCCTTTCCAACGGTCATTATGTTCATGCATTATTAGCTGTTTTGGATATATCCATGTTTTCATAATTAGAGTATTTTAATATGGTTTATAATACGGTGTATTATTTCCAGTGGCTTGATTGTATCTCACAGTTGTTACGTCTGTACCCATCTGCATTTCAGTTTTCATCTGTAAGCCTTATTTTCCTCCACAGTTAGAAGGGTCAGCTAGAAGTCCCATTAAATACTCATAATCTTTAAAGTGATTTTTTTGCAGAAATTCCTAGAATTCTCAGTCCTAATGTAAGAGGCCCTCCTGCACTTATTGGTAAAGGGCTGGGGTAGAATGCGTGACCGTTGGTAATTGCAGTGCTATTGGTCATAGGATACAATGCGTGACCGTTAAGGAATAGGATACAGTAAGGCACATGTTGAACAAGAAAATGAGGATTTGCGTTCAAGTCTCAAGGAAATAGGATACAGTAAGGGACATCTTGAACAAGAAAATGAGTTGTGTCAATGATAAGCTGACTGGACTAACCAATACCATCGGGGAGGTAATTTATGGAAGTTAAAGAGGAACCTTGCAATGACAAGCTTACCTTAGAAAAGAACATGAAGAGTAGCAGATGACAAAGAGAATTGTGAACGGATGCAAGTGCATCGAACTCAAAGTATACTACCAGCTAAGCCTCCCCACGCACAATTTTAACTAAAAATTGGCATCAACCGATATATACTGGAAGAATGCATATATAAACATTATACCCAATAAAAAACCCCAATACACACAAGCTCAGCATACTGGAAGAATGCATATATATAAACATTATACCCCAATAAAAAACCCCAATACACACAAGCTCAGCATACTGGAAGAATGCATATATAAACATTATACCCCAATAAAGTTATATTATGGGAAGCACTGAAATTCACTCTTATATACTGCAGGCTACTAAAGATCGGTTGCATAGACAAATTGACTTGAAAGCTTACCTTGGCCTGAGAAGTCGCGAAGCCGTCGCTGAGTTGTTGCGAACCCTCGGCGGTGTCCTGCCGTCCGTTCCGGGTCAACCAAGCGCCTCTCCCTTCCTTCTTCCGCACCACCTCGCTAGCCGAAACAACAGGCTACTAAAGAACGAACTGAAAAAAGTCATAAAATCTACCACATCAGGTGTGCAAACAGTGGACATTGAAAACAAGTCAGTTCCTTTTAATTTAAAATGTGGCCTTGCATATATACATTTGAAACCATGAAAGGAAGATGACCTCTCGAACAAGACAATGATTACTTAAATAAATGATGCTCAAATAAGTACAAGGGGCAACTGTTTAAAGAAATTAGGTCTGAAACCTAATAATTTCTAGAACAATTTTATCCATTAAAGTTGCCATAAAATCCCAAACAGTCAGTAGAAACAATGTTAGTTATGTGATTAAACTGAACCAATGCCACGAAAGAATGATATTTGGTTCAACTTTCGTGGCTACTGTTTAAAGAAATTATGTGACTGAGAGTGCAACAAAACGATGAGGTGGATGAAGCCACGAAAGAATTGATTATTGTATAAGCAATTGATCAAATGTCCACTGTGATACTAATAACTTCAAACAAGTATTGTGTGTTTAAACTCCTAAGAATTGATTATTGTATAAGCAATATAAGATTCCAGAACGCCTCATCAGTTTATTTTCTCTGCATGTTATTAACAGATGAAAGAAACAATCGCAGAAAGAAATGGTAGTCAATTTGCACATCATATCTGGTCATCTTCATCCACTCAAATCAATATAAATCTCACAGTTATATCAGTCTGAAGGTCTTTTTACTCTACTTTTTAGTGAACGTGGATCAGGATCGAAAAGAATCAGATTGAAGAGAACTTCGAATAAAAAGCTTATCTGAACATGTTCGAAATAGTTGGGAGGGAGCCCAAAAAGGCACTGAGGTTTGGCTGTACAAAACTGACAGTTTGGGGTGGCTCAATGTGCATTTTCACCAGTGATACCATATATCTATAGGGTTCAGGTAAAAAAACTGCAGTTTTATGGGCAATTCAAGTAGAGTAAAAAGAATTGTTTCCTGATGCTGATTATTAATTCTAATTGTTTTTTTTCTCCATGTCGATAGGATTTCAGTTTAGGGACACAGAAAACTCCTAAGAATTGATTATTGTATAAGCAATATAAGATTTCAGAACGCCTCATCAGTTTATTTTCTCTGCATGTTATTAACAGATGAAAGAAACAATCGCAGAAAGAAATGGTAGTCAATTTGCACATCATATCTGCTCATCTTCATCCACTCAAATCAATATAAATCTCACAGTTATATCAGTCTGAAGGTCTTTTTACTCTACTTTTTAGTGAACGTGGATCAGGATCGAAAAGAATCAGATTGAAGAGAACTTCGAATAAAAAGCTTATCTGAACATGTTCGAAATAGTTGGGAGGGAGCCCAAAAAGGCACTGAGGTTTGGCTGTACAAAACTGACAGTTTGGGGTGGCTCAATGTGCATTTTCACCAGTGATACCATACATCTATAGGGTTCAGGTAAAAAAAATACAGTTTTATGGGCAATTCAAGTAGAGTAAAAAGAATTGTTTCCTGATGCTGATTATTAATTCTAATTGTTTTTTCTCCATGTCGATAGGATTTCAGTTTAGGGACACAGAAAACTCCTAAGAATTGATTATTGTATAAGCAATATAAGATTTCAGAACGCCTCATCAGTTTATTTTCTCTGCATGTTATTAACAGATGAAAGAAACAATCGCAGAAAGTAGAATAGAAAAATTCAGAAAGTAGAATAGAAAAATTCAGAAAGCGTTGTGCAGATTGTGTTTTCAGAAATTTAGGCTTGTGCAGATTGTGCTTTCAGAAATATAGGCTTGTGCTTTGATCAAAATTAAATTTAGGCTTGTGCTTTAGAGCTTGTGCTTTCAGAGCTTGTGCTTTCAGAGCTTGTGCTTTCAGAGCTTGTCCTCCTCTCCAGTGTTTTAGAGCTTGTGCTTTCAGAAATTTAGGCTCGTGCTTTCAGAAATTTTCTTAGATTCACGCAAGAAAATTAAAGTTGCACAAACTCTAATCAGTACTCAGGTACAGACAGAATAGACTGCAGATCAAAATTATGTCTGCAGATCAACCATTGTTAAGTAGACTGCAGAGAACAGTTTGCACATATCTAACCAGGTAAGGAATAGACTGCAGAGAACAACACAAGTTTAACCGTGAGGAACAACACAAGTTAAATGATATTGGGCGTACCTGGCAGAGCGCCGAGAATGATTGGCAGAGCGCAGGTAGATTATGGGAGAGCGCCGAGAATGATATTTGGTTCAACTTCCGTGGCTGCTTTATTGTTCATGACAGTGTTGGTTCGGCAGGGAATCCGTGCGAACCTGGAGAGCGGGGAGCAGTTTGATGCCGTCGATTTGGGCGAAGGTGGTGCGAACCTAGAGAGCGGGGAGCAGGGAATCCGTGCGCAATCAGTTTGATGCCGTCGATTTGGGCGCTGTCACCTCCTTCCATGTAGAGTGCGAGAGCAGGGGAGAGCGCGGATCGAGCGACGTTCGCGAGGCCTTGCATTCCATGTAGATAGCGAGAGATTTGGGCGCCGGCGGTTCACCTTCCATGCGCGGCAGCAGAGGAGACCTTCCATGCGCGGCAGCAGAGGAGATTTGGGCTGTGATTCACCTTCCATGTGCGGCAGCATAGGAGAGCGGGGCGAGAGAGACGGCTGGGGCAACGGCCGCTGGGCTGCGGGGGCAACGGCTCGCGGGGCTGCGGGGGCTGCGGCCGTGGGGCTGCGGGGGCAACGGCCGCGGGGCTGCGGGGGCTGCGGCAGGGACGAGCGCGAGAGGGACGAGCGCGGCAGGGGCGTTGGATGCGGGTTGGACGCTCTGGATGCGGCAGAACCGTGCACCACGGTTGGCTGTGAACGCCTACATTAGGTGCTTAATTAGTAGTAGAGATGAACATGTGGACGATATATACTCACGATATTCAAATGTGATTATATAATTGTTATGATGTGTCTCTATACTAGCCGATTAACAGTAATCGGGGTAGGGTTAATCCTGACCGTCTAACCGTGTCTCTGATTGGAGGTTATCCTAACCGTTGGTTGTAGCCCCCTGTTACACGACGTCATATAAGTAGATTAAGGGGGCAATAGGTTTAGCAAACACTAATCGCTCGACCACAAAACTCTAATCGACGTACTGAGAGGAACCAATCCCCTAGGCGCTCGGAGTGACTGGAATCGCTGTGACTATGTCTCAGATCCCGATCATCCCATCGGGATATGAGATTCCCTCTGCAGGCAACATTGAAGGAGCTGATCCACCGTCGATCAACGAAGAGAACCAATCTCCTCGCCAGTCGCCACAAACAGAGAGATCAAGAAGTAGGAGGAGGCGGGTCTTCACTGCAAGACGTCGCCGCAATGATGGCTAGGAACAATAATGACGGTATGTGTACCTATACCCCTCAGTAGAATAGATCTACTCATCATCGAGGTATTTTAGACACGGACTGGTATTCTAGGTGCTTAAGAATCGATCTTAGGCACCATAGAATCTAACAATGGTATCAGAGCCATCCTAAGAACCCTAGATCTCCTAATCCGCATCGGTTTTATGAGATCACAGAAAGGTATCGGATCAATGTGATTGAACTCATCATTTTTTATCATCGTTCATCACCCAAGAACATAGAGATTAGAATAGAGAGAAAGAGTTCTCTCGGGTTAGGATTTACCTAACCCTAAATCTAGGGTTTTTGGCCACTGTAAGAGACTTAGTCTCGACCAGCCCCATAGAATCTGAGATAGTAAAAACAGATCGACGTTTTAGGGTTAGGGTTTAATAACCTAACCCTAATCCATTTTAAATTGGGTCAACAGAGATCACAGTGGCTTGGGATCCAACGATCCGCGACCAAGAAACAAAGTCAAGAAGAAATAGAAACGCAGATCGGGTTAAGGTTCTTGAACCCTAACCGATTTAACCCCATAAACCGAATCGGACAAAGTGCACAGAGTACTATTCATTTTGGTTCGATGACCGGATCCGCGCGTAAATAACAGAAATAAATCACAAAGATTTGGATCCACGCACAACAAATCGCAAGAACTCGATCCCAAATTTTACATCATATACATTTCTTAAATACATTCATCACATAAAGTTGGGATCGAGTAGAGGAAATAGGGCACAGATGCTCAAGAGGAAAACCACCATGGTGGTCGGGGTTCTTTCCATGCCACCATTGGGACAGCCGCCGGCGGCTCGACCGATAGCGTCGCGCCCTCCCGAGGGGACACGCGTGTTGCCGGTAAGGTCCCACGAGCCCCGAGCGCGCGTGAGGGTGGAGCACCGTCGGCCGAACAGAGGGCAGTTGGGTGAAAGCGAAACTGGGTGCATATTGTGGCAGGAGCCAACCGACGCAGTACCTCCAATAGTAGAGAGGAGGGTTCCAGGCGTCGGTGGCCAGAGAAGGTGGAAATGGACTAGGGTTTCCCTAGTGTCTCATTTTACCGCAGTTTGTAACCTGTGTAAGGAAAATGGACCCTAGGCCTTTTGGCTAATTGAGTTTTGGTGTTTGATGATTAACACAACCTGTGGACTAATATGTTTGCTAGTGTTTATAATTATAGTTCACAGGATGCGAAGAGAATTGGACCAAGGCAATGAGGATGCAACACCTCAAAAGAAGACATAAAAAGGTGCATAGGAGTCCAATACTCAAGAACAAAAGAAGCCCGAAGAAATCAGCGAAGAAACCCAAGAAGCGGGCTGTCAGCCAGCGCCTGGTGGCGCACCGGACAGTGCTGTTCGGTGTGCACCGGACTGTCCGGTGTGGCACCGGACAGTCTGCGCAGAGAGGCCACATACATGTGCTCTCTGGCTGTAGCACCGGTCTGTCCGGTGGGGCACCGGACAGTCGACACCGGACTGTCCAGTGTGCACCGGACCGACGGCAACGGTCGGATCCAACGGTCGACTGCTACAGGCGCCAACGGTCGGC
This sequence comes from Zea mays, assembly GCF_902167145.1. Classification (NCBI taxonomy): domain Eukaryota; kingdom Viridiplantae; phylum Streptophyta; class Magnoliopsida; order Poales; family Poaceae; genus Zea; species Zea mays. The sequence goes on along the minus strand of NC_050096.1, from coordinate 233,664,240 downwards.
TGACATGGCGTGCACCGGACACTGCACAGTGGCTGTCCGGTGCACCCGACGACAGAAAGCTGCTGCTTTCTGTCCAACGGCTAGTTTGGGGATTGGAGGCTATAAATACCACCCCAACCAGCCATTCTCAAGTGTGGGAGCCCAAGCAACATACCAAGGCATATAGTGCACATTTCCAAGAGCTCAAACACCCAAGTGCTTAATAGAATCACTCGGTGATTAGCGTAGGTGCTTTACGAAGTGCTTAGGTTAGTTAGACCGCTTTAGCGCTTGCTCTAGGTGAACCCTAGTTAGTTGAGTGAGTTTTGTAAAACCACACAACCCCTCGGCTCTTGCGTGAGTCGTTGTAATTGTACCGAGTGGGGCGAGAGTCTTGCGAGACCAAGACAACCGCGTTTGTGTCACGGCCGCCACCGTGTACCGGAGGGAACGAGGCCCGCAGCGTTTCGGCCGGAAGCTCGATAGTGGAGACGGCGGGGAGCGTCTGAGAGGAGCCGGAAGCGGAGCACCACTTGCGCGTGGAGAAGGCCCGCGGCTCTCTACGGAGTTACTCGACCGTGGTGCTTGGCCCTCGCGTGGGCTTCCCTTTGCGTAGGGGCACCAATGAGGATTAGTCGGTACCTTGCGTGGTTCCGGATACCTCGGTAAAAATATCGGCGTCATCCACGAGAGTTTGCTTCTCTACTTTGCTCTTTAAGTTTCCGCATTTATATTAAGCATTTAAGTTTCAATCTTGTATTCATACTTATTTAGTGTAGATTGAAACTTAGCCTTTGCGGTAGAGATAGCAACACTTAGACAAAACCTAGTTTGCTCATTCCAGTTTGATTATTTGCATAGGTTTTGCTCTAGGGATTTAATTGTGGCCTAGTTTAGTAAAAGTTTTAGAAGTCCTAATTCACCCCCCCTCTTAGGCGTCTCCCGTTTCCTACAACCTGCTCGGGCAATTACTGGTCGTTGATTTGATTCGACGGCTCGGATTCAGGTGAGGAGGGGGAGAGCACCCGCGTGGGTCACTTCGGCGGCCCAGATCTAGGTTGCGGCATAGGCGCGCGCTCTCTGCTGGCAGCGAGCAAGGGGCCAGTTTCTGGGCCACCTAGATTGGGCCGCAAGGCCGACCAAGCCTTATGGCGCCTTAAGTTTTTCCAGCGAATTGAGTTTCATTTAATTATTTCTGGAAAAAGTAAATAGTAAAGAAAAATAAGATAAATAGTTAGAAATTTCAGAAGATCTTAGAAATAGTTTTCCAGATTTAGAAAATTATAGAGAATTTTATGGACTATTTTATTCCACTACGTACTTTGGTTCTTTTATTATATTTTATGCAAATTTCAGTTGATTATGAAACCAACATGGATTAATTATTGTTTGAATTGCATAGAATTTAGAAATTTTTGTGGTAATTAAATATTTTAACCAACGTTGGATATTGTTACCACAATTTTATACAAGTTTGTGTTTTCTAGATCGTCCAACGATGGTTTAGAATTTTGTGACCATAAATTTTCATAGATGTGGCATAGTTATTATTTGACCGACATCGAATATTTAATTCTTGCATGTTCTATGATTCAGTATTTATTTCAGATGTCCTAAATATTTTCTGTTTTAATTTTGCAAAGGTGTTCATACTGCTATGTTGATTAGCCAGATTGCTTATTAGATGAAACTGCTAGATGGTAGTAATTACTATTCTTGGCGAGAGGATATTGACATGATAACCACAGTGGGTGAAATAGATTACGCACTATGGTTTGATAGACCAACAGAGCCCACAGTGGGCACTCCCAGCTATGATCACAGGTGGATGCAATACAGCATCGAAAGGTCAAGTGGGAGAGATCAAATGACAAGTGTATGATAATTCTTAAGAGGAGCATCAAGGAGCCTATTAAGAGTTCCATACTAGAAGTGTGAGACTGCCAAGGAGTACCTTGAGAGGGTAGCCTCTTATCACAAAGGGTCCTCTAAGGCATATGCTTGCTCTCTGACCGAGTTTGTCAATGCAAAATATGATGGAAATGGTGTCAGACCATTTATTCAGAAAATGATATCCATCGTTGCCAAGATAAACAAATATCTCGGGTCTCCTTTACATGAGGAATTTGTAGTGTTTATGATAATGAAGTCTCTGCCAAAAGAGTTTGAGACTTTTTCACATACAGTATAACACCAGTGTCACTGAAAAATGGAACATAGACCAACTCTTGGCACAGTGTGTCCTGGAGGAAGAGAGATTGAAGCAGACTGGAGACTCTGTCAACTTCGTAAAAGGCAATATCCCTAAACAGAACAATAACTCAAAGAAGAAGTTCAAGAAGCAGGGTAAGCAGAATAACCAGGCTTCCTCAAGCAACAATAATCAGCCAAGACAAGGAGACAATTTTTTAGTTCCCCCTAATACATGCCTCTACTGCAATAAGACATGTCATTACAAGAGAAAGTGACCTGAATTCCTGCAGTTTCTTCTAGAGAGTGGTAAGGACCAAGTTACTTTTGTAAATGAGTATTTATACTTAGAATATCCTAGTTATTCTTGGTGGATTGACTTATGTGCAACTGTTCATGTTGCCAACTCTCTACAGGGACTCCGTACAAGCCAAAGGCTCCCAAAGGGCCGAAGAACAATTAGAGTGGCAAATGGAGTTGAAGCAACAGTCGAGGCCATTAGAGACCTACATCTTAATTTACCTAATGGTTTTGTACTGTTGTTGAGAGACGTACTTTATGTACCTTCCTTGCGAAGGAATCTTATTTTAGTTTCTAGATTAGATGATAAGCACATTCATTGCCATTTCGGCGATAGGCAGTATGTCATTCAGTTTGACAATAAAGATGTTGGTCTCGCCATCTGACGAGATATGCTTTATTTACTTTTGCACAGTGATGTTGTTAATGTATTAGATACACCATGAACAATCCAGCCAGCAGTGGCAGGAAAAGAAAACAAAGTGACGGAGAAACCTCGTCGAAATTATGCCACCATCGTTTAGTCCATATTTCGAGGAGGAGACTATAACGTCTCGTTAAGGAACAGATTCTCCATCCCCTAGACTTCACATACTTAGAGCAATGTAGAGATTGCATTAAGGGTAAATTTGCGAAGCAGATTAAGAAAAATGCTAAGCATAGTACGAGAGTGTTAGAAATTATTCATACAGATATCTGTGGTCCTTTTCCAGTTAGGACAGTAGATGGGTTTAACTCGTTCATAACCTTCACAGATGACTACTCTCGATACGGTTATATTTATCCAATTAAGGAAATATCAAAAGCTTTAGACAAGTATAAACAGTTCAAGGCTGAAGTAGAAATCAATACGATTTGAAGATAAAGATTGTCAGATCAGATCTTGGGGGAGTACTATGGGTGCCATACCAAATATGGCCAGGTCCTAGGACATTTCGCGAGGTTCCTAAGGGGGGTATTGTTGCTCATTATTCAACACCTGGCGAACTGCAACAGAATGGGGTTGCCGAAAGGCGTAACAGAACGCTAATGGATATGATAAGGAGTATGCTTAGTTACTCTAACCTACCATTGGGTCTGTGGATGGAGGCTTTAAAAACCGCTATGCATATACTCAACAGAGTTCCTATTAATTCAGTGGCTAAAACTCTATATGAGTTGTGGACTGGCAGAAAGCCCACGCTCAACTACTTCCACATATGGGGTTGTCTAGTAGAAGCTAGAATAATTAATCCTGGATAGGGAAAGCTAGATGAGAGAACCACTAGCTACCATTTTATTGGCTACCCTGACAAATCGAAGGGTTATAGATTCTACTGCCCAGACAGACAAACCAAGTTCATAGAAACTAAACATGTCATTTTCTTAGAGGATGACATGATCAAGGGAAGTAAGGTACTCAGAGAGGTTGACCTTCAGGAAAAGAGGATGTATGTCCCGTTTTCGATGGTTGAAGAACCATACTTCTCGATACCCATTGTGGTTCCACCAACAGTCATACCGACTATGGGAGAACCCCTGCTACAAATGTGGCATCACCTAGTGCAACTACTACATAGCAAGTAGCTTCACCTTCTGCGCATATTGGCCCTGAGCCAGTTGCACAGGAAAGTTCAGAAGATAGTGGTAGTGTTACGCCAAGTAACACACCATTGCAGGAGCCCTAGGTAGAACCTGAACAAGAACCAGAACCAAGTCTCAGGAGGTCACAGAGGCTCAGAAAATCTGCGATTCTTGATGACTACGAAGTCTATGCAGCAGAAGACACAAGAGATGATGAGATTTATATGAGGACATTGATACAGAAGGTGATCCCTTTACATATGAAGCTGCTATGAGAAGCGCAAATTCATCCAAATGGTTATCCGCTATGGAAGATGAATTAGAATCCATGAGAATGAACAAAGTTTGGGACTTAGAAGTCATTCCCCAAGGAGCCAAAACAGTAGGTTGTAAATGGGTCTATAAGACCAAGCGTGACTCTAGACGGAACGTAGAAAGATACAAGGCTAGACTTGTGGCCAAAGGGTTCACACAGAGAGAAGGTATTGGTTGCCATGAAACCTTCTCACCTGTCTCAACAAAAGATTCATTCAGGATCATCATGGCACTTGTTGCTCATTTTGATCTAGAGCTCCATCAGATGCATGTAAAGACAACATTCCTAAATGGAGAGTTAGTAAAAAATGTGTCCATGGCACAACCAAAGAGTTTTGTTGTGAGCGGTAAAGAACACATTGAGAGCACCTAGAGGGGGGGGGGTGAATAGGTGATCCTGTGAAACTTGAAAACTTAAGCCACAAAACTTGGTTAATCGTTAGCACAATAATTGCCAAGTGGCTAGATAGGAATCCTCAACAAAATACAATAACCAACAAAGATCAATCACAGAGATGACACGGTGGTTATCCCGTGGTTCGGCCAAGACCAACGCTTGCCTACTCCACGTTGTGGCGTCCCAACGGACGAGGGTTGCAATCAACCCCTCTCAAGCGGTCCAAAGACCCACTTGAATACCACGGTGTTTTGCTTTGCTTATCTTTATCCCACTTGCGAGGAATCTCCACAAATTGGAGTCTCTCGCCCTTACACTTAAAGTTCACAAAGAAGCACGGAGTAAGGGAGGGAAGCAACACACACAAATCCACAGCAAAATGCGCACACACACGGCCAAGAATCGAGCTCAAAAGACTATCTCAAAGTTCTCACTAGAACGGAGCTCGAATCACTGAGAATGACAAACGAATGCGCAAAGACTGAGTGTGGATGATCAAGAATGCTCTAAGGTTGCTTGGTGTTCTCCTCCATGCGCCTAGGGGTCCCTTTTATAGCCCCAAGGTAGCTAGGAGCCGTTGAGAGAAAATCTGGAAAGCCATTCTTGCCTTCTGTCATCGGGGGCACCGGACAGTCCGGTGCACACCGGACACTGTCCGGTGCCCGATTTCCTTCCTTAAATAGCGAAGCCGACCGTTGGCAGACTTGGAGCCGTTGGCGCACCGGACATGTCCGGTGCACACCGGACAGTCCGGTGCCATCTTCTAGCCGTTGGCTCAGCCACGTGTCTCGCGCAGATTGCGCGCCCGACCGTTGGCCCGGCCGACCGTTGGCTCACCGGACAGTCCGGTGCACACCGGACAGTCCTGTGAATTTTAGCCGTACGTCGCCGGTGAATTTCCGAGAGCGGCCACTTCGCCCGAGCCAGCCTGGCGCACCGGACACTGTCCGGTGCACCACCGGACAGTCCGGTGTGCCAGACAGAGCTGAGTCTTGGCTGTACACAGCCAAGCCTTTTTCACCTCTTTTCTTTTCTTCTTCTTTCTGTTTCTAACACTTAGACAAGTATATTAGTACACAAAACCAATGTACTAAGGCTTAGAAACATACCTTTACTCTTGATTGCACTTTGTTCATCCATGGGCATAGATTCACATTTAAGCACTTGTGTTGGCACTCAATCACCAAAATACTTAGAAATGGCCCAAGGGCACATTTCCCTTTCATTCTCCCCCTTTTTGGTGATTTATGCCAACACAACATAAAGCAACTAGAACAAGTGCAATATCACTTCAAATAAAAACTCAAATTTATTTTGATTCAATTTGGCATATATGGATCATCCTTTGCCACCACTTGGTTTGTTTTTGCAAATCAAACTCAAAATCCTATCTCTAAGTCAAATCCACTTGTAGAGACATAAAGAGAGGTTTCCAAAGAAAATTGATTCAAGATTCCAAAAACTCCCCCTTTTTCCCATAATCAACACTTCTCCCCACAAGAGGCCAACTTTTGACAAAAGAGACAATGCAAGAGTTTTGACAAACTAAAAGCTCTATTCTACTGTTTTCAAAGTTTCTCAAGTGGTAGCTGATCCATTTATTGCTTTGGCCTTTATTTTCTCCCCCTTTGGCATCAAGCACCAAAACGGGATCAATCTTGGCCCTTTAACCCCATTGCCTCACCAAAATCTTCAATTAAGAGCAAATAGGCAATGAGAGTATAAAGATGAACTTGGAAGAGTTACTCTTTTCATCGGAGTGCAGTGGAAGTCTTGCATGGTCCAAGTCCACCTTTTTCCCTTTCAATTCTCCTTGGAGACTAAAACAACCAAACTCAAGTACATGGTTAGTCTCAAAGGGTCAAGTTGTAGCACAGCTCCCCCTAAATATGTGCATCACTTGCAAACAGGACTTGTGAGGTCCAGGGAGTGTTTGTACAACTTGAGCACCACAATAAGCAACAAAATGCAGAATGAACATGATCAAAAGCATAAATACATGTATGCTACAATTCAATCCAAGTTTCGCGAATCTAAGACATTTAGCTCACTACGCAGCCTGCAAAAGGTCTTCTCATCTAGAGGCTTGGTAAAGATATCGGCTAGCTGGTTCTCGGTGCTAACATGAAACACTTCGATATCTCCCTTTTGCTGGTGGTCTCTCAAAAAGTGATGCCGGATGTCAATGTGCTTTGTGCGGCTGTGTTCAACAGGATTTTCCGCCATGCGGATAGCACTCTCATTGTCACATAGGAGTGGGACTTTGCTCAGATTGTAGCCAAAGTCCCGAAGGGTTTGCCTCATCCAAAGTAGCTGCGCGCAACACTGTCCTGCGGCAACATACTCGGCCTCAGCGGTGGATAGGGCAACGGAGGTTTGTTTCTTAGAGTTCCACGACACCAGGGACCTTCCTAAGAATTGGCACGTCCCTGATGTACTCTTCCTATCGACCTTACATCCAGCATAGTCGGAATCTGAGTATCCAACCAAGTCAAAGGTAGACCCCTTTGGATACCAGAGCCCGAAGCAGGGCGTAGCAACCAAATATCTAAGAATTCGCTTCACCGCCACTAAGTGACACTCCTTAGGATCGGATTGAAATCTAGCACACATGCATACGCTAAGCATAATATCCGGTCTACTAGCACATAAATAAAGTAAAGACCCTATCATTGACCGGTATGCTTTTTGATCAACGGACTTACCTCCTTTGTTGAGGTCGGTGTGTCCGTCGGTCCCCATCGGAGTCTTTGCGGGCTTGGCGTCCTTCATCCCAAACCGCTTTAGCAGATCTTGCGTGTACTTCGTTTGGGAGATGAAGGTGCCGTCTTTGAGTTGCTTCACTTGAAACCCAAGGAAGTAGTTCAACTCGCCCATCATCGACATCTCGAATTTCTGCGTCATCACCCTGCTAAACTCTTCACAAGACTTTTGGTTAGTAGAACCAAATATTATGTCATCGACATAAATTTGGCACACAAACAAATCACCATCACATGTCTTAGTAAAAAGAGTTGGATCGGCTTTCCCAACCTTGAAAGCATTAACAATTAGAAAGTCTCTAAGGCATTCATACCATGCTCTTGGGGCTTGCTTAAGTCCATAGAGCGCCTTAGAGAGCTTACTCACGTGGTCGGGGTACCGTTCATCCTCGAAGCCAGGGGGTTGCTCCACGTACACCTCCTCCTTGATTGGCCCGTTGAGGAAGGCGCTCTTCACATCCATTTGGAACAACCTGAAAGAATGGTGAGCGGCATATGCTAGCAAAATACGAATGGACTCTAGCCTAGCCACAGGAGCAAAAGTCTCCTCAAAGTCCAAACCTGCGACTTGGGCATAACCTTTTGCCACAAGTCGAGCCTTGTTTCTCGTCACCACTCCGTGCTCGTCTTGTTTGTTGCGGAACACCCACTTGGTTCCCACAACATTTTGCTTAGGACGAGGCACCAGCGTCCAAACTTCATTTCGCTTGAAGTTGTTGAGTTCCTCCTGCATGGCTAACACCCAGTCCGGATCTAGCAAGGCCTCTTCTACCCTGAAAGGCTCAATAGAAGAGACAAAGGAGTAATGCTCACAAAAATTAACTAATCGAGATCGAGTAGTTACTCCCTTGCTAATATCACCCAGAATTTGGTCGACGGGATGATCCCTTTGAATCATCGCTCGAACTTGGGTTGGAGGTGCCGGTTGTGCTTCTTCCTCCATCACATGATCATCTTGAGCTCCCCCTTGATCACACTCCTCTTGATGAACCTGTTCATCGTTTTGAGTTGGGGGATGCATCATTGTTGAGGAAGAAGGTTGATCTTGCTCCAATTGTTCCTGTGGTCGCACATCACCAATCGCCATGGTGCGCATAGCGGCCGTTGGAACGTCTTCTTCATCTACATCATCAAGATCAACAACTTGCTCTCTTGGAGAGCCATTAGTCTCATCAAATACAACGTCGCTAGAGACTTCAACCAAACCCGATGATTTGTTGAAGACTCTATACGCCTTTGTATTTGAGTCATAACCTAACAAAAACCCTTCTACAGCTTTGGGAGCAAACTTAGAATTTCTACCCTTCTTTACTAGAATGTAGCACTTGCTCCCAAATACACGAAAGTAAGATACATTGGGTTTGTTACCGGTTAGTAGCTCATACGAAGTCTTCTTGAGGAGGCGATGAAGGTAGACCCTGTTGATGGCGTGGCAAGCCGTGTTCACGGCTTCCGACCAGAAACACTCGGGGGTCTTGAATTCTCCAAGCATCGTCCTTGCCATATCGATTAGCGTCCTGTTCTTCCTCTCTACCACACCATTTTGCTGTGGTGTGTAGGGAGCGGAGAACTCGTGCTTGATCCCTTCCTCCTCAAGGAACTCCTCCACTTGAAGGTTCTTGAACTCGGACTCGTTGTCGCTCCTTATCTTCTTCACCTTGAGCTCAAACTCATTTTGAGCTCTCCTGAGGAAGCGCTTGAGGGTCCCTTGGGTTTCAGACTTATCCTGCAAAAAGAACACCCAAGTGAAGCGGGAAAAGTCATCGACAATAACTAGACCATACTTACTTCCCCCTATGCTCAGATAGGCGACGGATCCGAAGAGGTCCATATGCAGCAGCTCCAGGGGTCTTGAAGTGGTCATCACATTCTTGCTGTGATGCGCTCCTCCCACCTGTTTACCTGCTTGACAAGCTGCACAAGGTCTATCTTTTTCGAATTGTACGTTAGTCAAACCTATCACGTGTTCTCCCTTTAGAAGCTTGTGAAGGTTCTTCATCCCCACATGTGCTAAGCGGCGATGCCACAGCCAGCCCATGCTAGTCTTAGCAATTAAGCATGCATCTAGACCGGCCTCTTCTTTTGCAAAATCAACTAAGTAAAGCTTGCCGTCTAATACACCCTTAAAAGCTAGTGAACCATCACATCTTCTAAAGATAGACACATCTACATTTGTAAACAAACAGTTATATCCCATATTGCATAATTGACTAACAGATAGCAAATTATATCCAAGAGACTCTACTAAAAACACATTAGAGATAGAGTGCTCATTTGAGATTGCAATTTTACCTAACCCTTTTACCTTGCCTTGATTCCCATCACCGAATATTATTGAATCTTGGGAATCTTTATTCTTGACGTAGGAGGTGTTGGGGACTTGTTCTCAAATGCTAAGAGTTAAGAACAAGGCAACATAAAAAGTGTTAAGTGTTAAAGTCCTTCGTCCTTCGAAGCACTATGTCCCTTCGGGAAATAATGAGTTTCGGACGAAGGTCATAAGAGACATACCTTCGTAAACATAACAAGTAATGACGAAGGATTCATATAAAGCATGAAATATAATATAAGCATCATCATAGAATCATTTCTATTTTATTAACATGGAAAAATAGAAATGATTTCAAATTACAAATGTACCTTCGGTCCTGAGAGAAGATAAAAAGTACAAGCGTGACGCAAAAGCAAATGCCCAGTCAGCGTGAACAGTTCGGGAGTACTGTTCATCTATTTATAGACGCGGGACGCAGCCCACGTAAAATTACATTTATGTCCATTACATTTGTCAATGACTTATGGAAATCTGACAAGGTCCACGTAGTCTTTTCATCTTTAAGTCGGTTTGCAACGCCGAAGCTCTATAAAAAGGAACCTTCGGCCATTTCCTGGGGACGATTTCAGCCGAAGCTGCTTCTTCACGCAAGACCTTCGGCGCAACGAAGCATGGCCCCAACAGGAGGTGAACATCTTCTTCTCCCCCGTCATATGGTTTGTGCATCCGCTGTCAATAATCCAGCTTGAACCCCCGGATGCATAAACCTGCAAGGCAAATTTAGGCTTGGGTCTTAGGTACCCAACTCATGTTGGGTCCTGCAAGGTTAGCACAAATATCCTTAGGGACCCAAATGCAAGTTTTGTCTTCCTTGCATCTTGCCCCTAATTTTCTAGCAACTATTTTCCTATCCTTTCTACAAATAGCAAAGGAAGCATTTAAAGCACGATAAATTGTAGAAGGTTCATTCATTACTTTCCTAGGAGCATGAATAATATTCTTTCTAGGCACATGATGAATAGCACTTCTCCTAGACATATTTCTACCATGCATATAGGAAGAACTAGAAGCAAACATGGCATGAGAATCAAAATCATCATAAGCATTATAACTCCTATAAGCATTTCTAGTTTGTCTCCTATCATGGTACATAAAAGCATGGTTCTTTTTAGCACTACTAGCCATAGGAGCCTTCCCTTTCTCCTTGGCGGAGATAGGAGCCTTATGGCTTGTCAAGTCCTTGGCTTCCCTCTTGTAGCCAAGTCCATCCTTGATTGAGGGGTGTCTACCAATTGTGTAGGCATCCCTTGCAAATTTTAGCTTATCAAAATTACTCTTGCTAGTCTTAAGTTGAGCATTAAGACTAGCCAATTCATCATTAAGTTTGGAAATTGAAACTAGGTGTTCACTGCAAGCATCAATGTCAAAATCTTTACACCTATTACAAGTTTCAACAATTTCTACACAAGATGTTGATTTACTAGCTATTTCTAACTTAGCATTTAAATCATCATTAAAACTTTTTAACTTAGCAATAGTTTCATGACAAGAAGATAATTCACTAGAGAGCATTTCATTCCTCTTAATTTCTAGAGCAAGAGATTTCTGAGCTTCTACAAATTTGTCATGCTCTTCATACAACAAATCCTCTTGCTTTTCTAGAAGTATATTCCTATCATTCAAGGCATCAATTAATTCATTAATTTTGTCTACCTTGGTTCTATCTAATCCCTTGAATAAGCATGAGTAATCTATCTCATCATCATCACTAGACTCATCCTCACTTGAAGAAGCATAAGTACTAGTATTATGAGTGCTTACTTTCTTCTCCCTTGCCATGAGGCAAGTGTGACGTTCGTTGGGGAAGAGGGATGACTTGTTGAAGGCAGTGGCGGCGAGTCCTTCATTGTCGGAGTCGGACGAAGAGCAGTCTGAATCCCACTCCTCGCCAAGATGAGCCTCGCCCTTTGCCTTCTTATAGTTCTTCTTTTTCTCCCTCTTGTTCCCTTGATCCTGATCACTATCATTGTCGGGACAGTTAGCAATAAAATGACCAAGCTTACTGCATTTGAAGCATGAGCGCTTCCCCTTGGCTTTGGTCTTGCTTGGTTGTCCCTTGCGACCTTTAAGCACCGTCTTGAATCTTTTGATGATGAGAGCCATCTCTTCATCATTAAGTCCGGCCGCCTCAAACTGTGCCACCTTGCTAGGTAGCGCCTCCTTGCTTCGTGTTGCCTTGAGAGCAAGGGGTTGCGGCTCGTTGATCGGGCCATTCAAGGCGTCGTCCACGTACCTTGCCTCCTTGATCATCATTCGCCCGCTAACGAATTTCCCAAGAACTTCTTCGGGCGACATCTTGGTGTACCTGGGATTTTCACGAATATTGTTCACCAAATGAGGATCGAGAACGGTAAATGACCTTAGCATTAGGCGGACGACGTCGTGGTCCGTCCATCGCGTGCTCCCGTAGCTCCTTATTTTGTTGATAAGGGTCTTGAGCCTGTTGTATGTTTGTGTCGGCTCCTCGCCCCTTATCATCGCGAACCGTCCAAGCTCGCCCTCCACCAACTCCATTTTGGTGAGCAAGGTGACATCATTCCCCTCATGAGAGATCTTGAGGGTGTCCCAGATCTGCTTGGCATTGTCCAAGCCGCTCACCTTATGGTACTCGTCCCTACACAAAGAGGCTAGCAACACAGTAGTAGCTTGTGCATTTTTATGAATCTGTTCATTAATAAACATGGGAGTATCCGTACTATCAAAGTGCATTCCACTTTCTACAATCTCCCATATGCTAGGATGGAGAGAGAACAAGTGACTACGCATTTTGTGACTCCAAAATCCGTAGTCCTCTCCATCAAAATGAGGAGGTTTACCAAGTGGAATAGATAATAAATGAGCATTAGTACTTTGAGGAATACGAGAGTAATCAAAAGAAAAGTTTGAATTGACCGGTTTCTTTCTCTCGTATTCGTTGTGGTCGTCGTCCTTTTGGGAGGAAGTAGACTCATCGCTGTCGTAGTAGATGATCTCCTTGATGCGTCTTGTCTTCTTCTTCTTCCCATCTTTGCGTCTGTGGCCCGAGCCCGAGTCGTTGGACTTGTCATCCCTTGGCTCGTTGACGAAGAACTCCTTCTCCTTGTCGTTGATCACGATTCCCTTCCCTTTAGGATCCATCTCTTCGGGCGGTTAGTCCCTTTGTGAAGAGAACGGCTCCGATACCAATTGAGAGCACCTTCTGCTCTGCTATATCCTCACATAAGAGCATGGGCTTCGGCTGATCTGCTGAAGCTGCTTTCTCCCTTCTGAATTTGTATTGTTCAGAAGCTTCAGCTCCATCTATGTTATGGATTGCTTTTGAATCAGTCCAGTTTCCTTCGGCCCTTCTGGCAGCTTCCTGGCTTCCATGAATAGCGATGGGTCCTTGATCCGAAGGTATCTTCATGCAAAGATAGGCAGGGTGAAGAATTGCTTCAAAAGCATTGAGGGTGCCACGACCAATAATTGCATTGTAAGGGTATTCCATGTCAACAATGTCAAACACAACTTGCTCAGTTCTAGTGTTGTTGATGAACCCGAAGGTCACTGACATGGTAATCTTGCCCAGTGCTACAATTTGTCTTCCTCCGAAACCACAGAGAGGATGTATAGCATCATGAATCTTATCTTCTGGCTCTTGCATTTGTCTGAAGGCCTTAGCAAATATGATGTCAGCTGCACTGCCTGTGTCAACCAAGACATTATGGACCAGAAATCCTTTGATAACACAAGAAATAACCATGGCATCGTTGTGTGGGTAATCCTTGAGCTGAAGGTCCTCTTGGGAGAATGTAATAGGAATGTGAGACCATCTTGACTTGATGAAGGGTCCTTGCACCCCAACATGTTGTACCCTTCTCTGTGCTTCCTTCTTTTGTTTCTTGTTAGCTGGCTCTGAGGACGAGCCACCTGTGATCGGGAGCACCAGCTTCGGGTCCGAAGCAGCTCCAGCTTGGTCGTTGAACGAAGCCATCAGCTCAAAAAAGTGGAAGTGAGTTCACCGGAGGTGGGCGCCAATGTTGGGGACTTGTTCTCAAATGCTATGAATTAAGAACAAGGCAACATAAAATGTTAAATGTTAACGTCCTTCGTCCATGAAACATTATTCCCTTGAGGATAATGAGCCTTAGACGAAGGTTAACGAGAATATGATTACGAAGCTTAAATCTTCGTAATAAAATTTCAATAAATATTATAAGACAACGTAGAATAAAGAGTATAAAAAGGGTGAATAATTCATAAATGAATTATATTGTACTATATTTATTTGATATGATGAATCATTGAATACAATAATACCTCTGCCTTGGTAAAGGTTGGATTCCGAAAGATGCGATTGCAATTATCAGAATGCCTGAACAGTAAAGGAATACTGTTCACTATTTATAGGCACAGGGCGCAGCCTGTGAGGAATTACAAGTTTGCCCCTTATAAAAGTTTACAACATTGACTCAGACCTTTATGGACTAAAAGGTCATTCTATCTTTAGGTCGGTTTGTAATACCGAAGCTTTATGAAGAGGAACCTTCGGCCATCTTATACAAACAGCTTCAGCCGAAAGCCGCTTTTTCCTACAAGACCTTCGGCGACGAAGCATAGGCCCAACAGGGGTGAATAGGTGATCCTGTGAAACTTGAAAACTTAAGCCACAAAACTTGGTTAATCGTTAGCACAATAATTGCCAAGTGGCTAGATAGGAATCCTCAACAAAATACAATAACCAACAAAGATCAATCACAGAGATGACACGGTGGTTATCCTGTGGTTCGGCCAAGACCAACGCTTGCCTACTCCACGTTGTGGCGTCCCAACAGATGAGGGTTGCAATCAACCCCTCTCAAGCGGTCCAAAGACCTACTTGAATACCACGGTGTTTTGCTTTGCTTATCTTTATCCCACTTGCGAGGAATCTCCACAAATTGGAGTCTCTCGCCCTTACACTTAAAGTTCACAAAGAAGCACGGAGTAAGGGAGGGAAGCAACACACACAAATCCACAGCAAAATGCGCACACACACGGCCAAGAATCGAGCTCAAAAGACTATCTCAAAGTTCTCACTAGAACGGAGCTCGAATCACTGAGAATGACAAACGAATGCGCAAAGACTGAGTGTGGATGATCAAGAATGCTCTAAGGTTGCTTGGTGTTCTCCTCCATGCGCCTAGGGGTCCCTTTTATAGCCCCAAGGCAGCTAGGAGCCGTTGAGAGAAAATCTGGAAAGCCATTCTTGCCTTCTGTCATCGGGGGCACCGGACAGTCCGGTGCACACCGGACACTGTCCGGTGCCCGATTTCCTTCCTTAAATAGCGAAGCCGACCGTTGGCAGACTTGGAGCCGTTGGCGCACCGGACATGTCCGGTGCACACCGGACAGTCCGGTGCCATCTTCTAGCCGTTGGCTCAGCCACGTGTCTCGCGCAGATTGCGCGCCCGACCGTTGGCCCGGCCGACCGTTGGCTCACCGGACAGTCCGGTGCACACCGGACAGTCCGGTGAATTTTAGCCGGTCCGGTGTGCCAGACAGAGCTGAGTCTTGGCTGTACACAGCCAAGCCTTTTTCACCTCTTTTCTTTTCTTCTTCTTTCTGTTTCTAACACTTAGACAAGTATATTAGTACACAAAACCAATGTACTAAGGCTTAGAAACATACCTTTACTCTTGATTTGCACTTTGTTCATCCATGGGCATAGATTCACATTTAAGCACTTGTGTTGGCACTCAATCACCAAAATACTTAGAAATGGCCCAAGGGCACATTTCCCTTTCACACATGGGATGTCACTTGAGGAGGTCCATTTATGGATTAAAACAAGCCTCCAGACAGTGGTACATCAAGTTTGATCAGACTATCAGAAAGTTTGGTTTCGAGTAAAATAAGGAAGACAACTGCATTTATGCAAAATTTAGGAAAGGAAAGTATATCTTCCTTGTTCTGTATGTCGATGACATACTCTTAGCTAGTAGGGATAAGGATCTACTTGCGGAAACACAAAAGGTTTCTTTCCTTGAATTTTGATATGAAAGACATGGGAGAAGTCTCTTATGTTCTTGGAATAGAAATTCATAGAGACAGACAAAAGGGAGTATTAGGACTCTCACAGAAGTCATATATAGAAAATGTACTAAAGAGGTATTATATGCACAAGTGTAATGCCTCGCCTGGTCCAATAGTCAATGGTGATAAGTTTGGGGAATATCAATGTCCCAAGAATCAGTATGAGAAAAATAAGATGAAGTCAGTACCATATGCTTCAGCTATCAGAAGCATTATGTATGCTCAAGTATGTACTCGCCCTGACTTAGCTTTTACCACCGAAATGCTTGGACGCTATCAGAAGAATCTAGGCATAAATCACTGGAAAGCAGTCAAGAAAGCTCTAAGGTACCGTCAAGGTACTAAAGGTCTCATGTCTATGTATAGAAGATCTAATTCCCTACAAATAGTTGGCTATGCAGATGCCGACTAGGGAGGGTGTAGAGATACACTGAAGTCCACTTCAGGGTATATCTTTATGCTCTCTAGGGGAGCTATTTCTTGGAAGAGTTGCAAACAGACAGCAAGAGCATCGTCGACAATGCACGCCGAGTTTGTAGCTACATATGAGACAACTAGACAGGCGATATAGATAAAGAAATTCGTACCCAGATTAAGATTGGTTGATAGCATAGATCAACCACTGAGAATTTACTATGACAACGAGCCAGCGGTATTTTTCTCCCATAACAATAACTCAAGTGGCTCTACCAAGTATATTGACATTAAGTGTTATATTGTTAAGGAGAAGATTCTGAATCACACCATTCAAGTTGAGCATATAAGAACCCATCAGATGCTTGCGGATCCGCTCACAAAAGGTCTTCCACCCAGCGTGTTTAGTAAGCACGCAGCCGGCATGGGATTAAGGGAGTACCTATGATCCTAAATCATAGGGGCTACAGATTGCAACCTAGTAAAGTCTTTTCGTTCTAAAGCAGGGGAGCATATTGTAGCCAACGAGTGATACTTAATAGATCATTGTCACGCATTGGTCTCTATGTGTAAACTTGCCAAAGGATGGAATTCATAAAAAGTTTGAGCGGTATGTAGAGAACAAGGGGAGATTGTTAGGATGTGTCATCTACACTAGTCATTTAACACTAACCGGGGTAGGCTTAATCCTGACCGTCTAACCGCGCCCCTGATCGGGGGGCTATACCAACCGTTGGTTGCAGCCCCAGACACACGACGCCATATAAATAGACTAAGGGGACTGACAGGTTTAGCCAACGCTAATCCCTCGATCACAAAACCCTAATCAGTATATTGAGAGGAACCGATCCCCTAGGCGCTTGGAGTGACTGGAATCGCTGTGACTATGTCTCAGATCCCCATGATTCCATCGGGATCTTAGATTCCCCCTACAGGCAACACTGGAGGAGCTGATCCACCGTCGATCAACAACGGGAACCAATCTCCTCGCCACACGCAGAGAGATCAAGGAGTAGGAGGAGGCGGGTCTTCACTGCAAGACGTCGCCGTAATGATGGCTAGAAACAACAACGACGGTATGTATACCTATACCCTCAGTAGAATAGATCTACTCATCATCGAGGTATTTTAGACACTGATTGGTATTCTAGGGGCTTAGGAATCGATCCTAGGCACCATAGAATCTAACAATAATATGTACTATTTTGAAGTTTATAAACACTTACTTGTTATCTGATATCACTAAAAATATATTCTAATATTGTGTGTTACAAAGCCATCGTTTATACCATTGAGATTGATCTCATCCAACAACTTCTTTTTGATGCATAGAATCGAAAAACCATTTAACCTCTCTTGAGTCATTATTGACCTTAAAGAGTTCACAAAAATATTTCGATTTTAAAAGCTTCTCACAGCCGATGCAACCATCATGTGTACAGTAAATAATACTCCCTCTGTATCAAAATATAATTCGTTTTGCTTCTTTAGTGGATTCATATAATACTTGGTGTATATGTTTCATATATGTGTCTACATTCATCATCATCTAGTTGAATATAGACATAAAAATCAAGATCTAAAACAATACTATTTTGGAATGGAGGGAGTATTTGAAAAGTAATTGAGACATTAGTTTAACAATCTAAATGAGACTGATCAATAGCGTGTCGCTCTTTGCGTATTTTTGTCTAGGGTACATAGGCTTGATGGAATAAAGTACTAACGTCCAGTGGATAGGGGGCTCTCTATTTTTGGGGGCCTAGTACGTCCGCACCCCCTTAGGTACGACCCTAGTACTGATAATCAATTTTCAATGAGATAATTGGCTTTGGTTTAGTATTGACTAATCTTAGCATGATTTATGATGCGTCAACATTTCCCTTGATTTGTAGTATAGCAGGCATAGAGAACAGAGACGATGGTTGATAACGAACTGTCATGTGGGTTCATTCTTATGATGGATGTGAGCGGTGAAGGACAAATGTTGGGCTTGGACTAAGAGACCAGATATAGTAGAGGACCAACTATGGGTGATTGTCATCTAGAAACATTTGTAGGTGTAAGTGCAAGCGTACATGAAGTAGTAGATCATGTTGACAAGTCAAAATCGTCCTTATCTTTCAAAGAAGTACAATAGAATCATCAATCCTAGTTCCTCTAAATCTATGACACTGCCATCCTTGATGTTGGTGGTGATGAAGAGGTGATTGATAGGATCTAGGTGGTAAGAGAAAGGTGAATAAGCTATAAAATTTATTCTACAAGCTCATAAATATTGCTAAATCAAAGTTGATTAGTAACAAAGGTGGTGCAAAAGCATATACTTGTTCTATCTCTAATTTACTTTATGTAAGTGCCCTAAACAATGCTAGTGGCTTGGTATTTACTAAATATTAAATGGAGCAAGCTTACTAGCAAGAGATATCAATCAATGTTGGAGGGAAAACCTTAATCCCAATTAGGCAGGGAATATTTTAATATATAGCCAAGTACATGGGCCAAGGCCTATTACAGATTATATAATACCTAACATCCTCACAGTCGCAACTCTATCATGTATATATGTTAAGACTAGACCGAAACTTCAAGAACACTATGGATGGGTGAAAGGGAAATGTACCTTTGTGCCATTTCTATAAAATGGTTTGGTGATTAATGCCCAACACAACAATATGGACTAACAAGTTTGTTCAAGTGTGTATATGCAGATATTTAATACAGGTATATAGGAATCAATATTGAGAACCAAATAAAATTAAGTACATGAATTAGACATAGTTGGATTCTCACTTAGAATATTTGTCCATGTCACATGAAAAAACTCTTGGAACAAGTGCAAATGATTTGGAGAAGAAAAACAAGGAAAAAGCTAAGCATAGCTATCTAGGGCGCCACCAGACCACTTTACTAGACGTGCCTGCAGGGGCCTTAGCGGTCTGGTGCACCAGACCCCAGGTCAGTTGCACCGGACCTAGATTTATAGCGAAGGAGTGACTCTCGAGTTTTTGGCTAAAATTCATCGGACCATGGTCAGCTGGTGCACTGGACCTCAGGCTCTAAAGGCTACTTCGTCTTCAACTACTATCTCAACGTGTGGCTGACATATGGTGGTACAGTGGTGAACCAGACCAGTCTGATGCCAGCTCAAAGTGGAAAGTCCCATCCAGGATCCCGGAGATGATGTTACTGTTGGGGGTCTGTTGGTGCGCCTGACTGGTCCAATGGTGCACCTGACTGATATGGGGCGCCAACCGAGGGCAGATTTTTAGCAACGACTACTTGGGGGTTTTGAGCTATAAATAGCCCCCTAACTAGCCTCCTCAAGTACTCAAACACTCCAAGAGCTAGTGATTCATTCTAACACATTAGAGCAACGCATCCAAGTGATCCAAGAACCCATATTCGCGAGACTAGAAAAAGTTGTGTTGCTTCTGTGCGCTTGTGTTCTTCATTCTTGTGTTGTTGCTTGAGCTCTTATGAGAGTTCTCTCCTCTCCCTCTTGCATTCTTGGAGATTGTAACTCCCATTAACTTGTGTACAACCACAAGAGGCTATGACCTATGAAGATCCTTGTGAGGAGATATTGATTAGGAAGATCTGTGGCCTAAAGTTGATCATTGGATCACTTGAGATGTGTTGAGTGCAATCCTCATCCTTTGGGACACCACAACATGGATGTAGGCAACCATTTAATGCTTGGCTGAACCACAACAAAATGTATGTGTCTTGTGTGCTTTTTATTTTACAGTTTGCTCTTCCTCCATCATTCTAAGTTCTTGATCTTCACTTGAAATTTTGCTCTACTTTCTCATTCCGCAATTAAGAGAGCAAAAAGTGCAAGAACTTTATTCCTTCTCACTCTGGCTTGATCTGTATTTTGTGCTAACATATAATTGGGATCAAGTTTAATTTGAATTTGTGATTTTTTTTTCTGGAGTTGCATATTCACCCCTCTCTAGGAAAATATCAGTGGGAACCCCTTAGTGAAGATGTTGACGAACCGCGACATGGTCAGGCCACGGAGAACACGAGCATCTTTAATAAAGACACACTCACGGGCGAAGTGGAGCTCGATCTCCTTGTGCTTTGTGAGCCAGTGCTGCATGGGATAGTAGACGAGGGTGACACGCATGAGGGGGCTATGAAGCTCTTGAAGTAGCTGATATAGGTAGGACATGCAACTGCTTCTAGGATTAGAAGATAAGTTAGCACCTAGGAACACAATGTAGCTAGAGGTGGATCAGTGCATGTTGGGGCCAGCTGGTTCAATCAGTGTAGGTGTAAACGATCAGCTCAGAAGTTGGAGAGGGCCAAAGAAGTAGGCCATAGTCAATGGTGCCATGGAGGTAGATAAAAATTCACTTGACAGCAGTGAGGTGGGGCTCCTGCGGGGTGTGCATGTGAAGCACACCTGTTGGATCGCATAGGCAATGTCTGACTAGGTGAAGGTGAGGTATTGTAGAACCTCATCTAGGCTTCTATGGGCCATCACATCGCCTAGTGGGGCACCGTCATCGTCGGAGACCTTTGCCTGAGTGTCAACAAGCATGGATAAAGGCTTATAGTTGGACATGGCAGACCACTCTAGAACATCAATGGTGTACTAGTGCTAGTGACGAAAGAGGCCCTAGGAGCAGTGCTCCATGATGACCCTGAGAAAGTGGTGTAGATGGCCTAAGTCTTTCATCACAAACTCACGCTGCAGTGTGGTGATTGTGTGCTGGAGGAGTACTACACTAGACATTGTGAACATGATGTCATCTACACAGAGGAGGAGGTAGACTGTGTTATCTCTATGCTAAAGGATGAACAGGGAGGTGTCTAACTCGGCCATGACAAATCCAAGGGAGACCAAGTAGGAGGTGAAGCGACTGTGCTAGGCCCATGGTGTCTGCTTGACATTTGGTATTAGAGGCTTCCATCCTGGATCTATGGAGCGTGGTGCCTCGGCGTCCTCTATCTGCTGCCATGGAGCCGGACGCTGCCACCCACAAGGTGCTTAGGGAATTTGCAGCAGATGGAGATGCGAATGTCTGAAAAGATTAGCAACTGATGTGATGGATAGGAGTGCCGTTTTGAAGAGCGGTGTGAGGGTATCTACAACCACTTTACGACATGTTGTGAAGAGATCCAGCAGCAAGTCCAGGTGGTAGCCTTGTGGGGTGAGGAACGCCTCATTGCGCTCGAGATGATGAAGATCGACATTGAGGTTTGGAAGCCTGGGCAGGAGAAACACGTCAAGGATGTCACACTAGAAGTGGCTCGCATCAACAAATTCCTCGAGCATGAGCATCGATCTACAACCTTTGAAAAGTTGGGCATATTTGGCCCTCACTAGTTGGTGTCCGTGTGCCCACTTGCTGGATGTACACACACCAATGGGAAATTTGGCCACCGCATCAGCACATCTCACTGGGAGCATGCATCCAGGTATGGATTTTCCCAGGCCTACTACCCGATCAAGGGTACATACCTAGGCAATCCTACATGCAACTCTGGTTTCATGCCTAAACAATACTATCCACATGAGTCTGTTCATGAGTTAGGGCATAATGGATGCAATAGATTGCCTTAGTTGATATTTTTACACTTTAATGGTAGCCAACCCCAGTTATGGGAGTCTAAGTGTGTAAATTACTTTCACATGTATGAGAAGGAGTATCACATGTAGGTGAAGGTGGCCTCCATGCATTTTGAGGATGCGCTGCTTGCTGGCTTCAATCAGTAGAGCGTCGACTTCAACAATTCTCAGGGAAGAGTTTTGTTAATTGATGCATGATCGATTTGGCCGCGAGCAACACGAATCGTTGAGTCGACAATTGTTTTTTATTAAGCAGTCAGGGTGGTAGTGGAGTATGTTGAACAATTTGCATTGTTGGTAGATGAGCTTGCAGCCTATTAGTCTCGAACAAATCCAATATATTACACTATAAGATTTTTTATGGGCTTCAGGATGAAGTTAAAACTGTTGTTATGGTGCAACATCCTCTAAATTTGGATATTGTGTATGCACTTGCTCTCGTGTAGGAGGAAGCCCTAGACTGCAGACAGCGTCGGTATCTGGAATCGGTGGCACATCGACCGGCTTGAAAGCCATGGGATCTTCATCGGACGCGGGAACTGGAGTTGTAAGGAAAATGGACCCCGGGCCATTTGGCTAATTGAGTTTTGGTGTTTGATGAACAACACAATCTGTGAACTAATAAGTTTTCTAGTGTTTGTGTTTGTAGTTCACAGGATGCAAGATTTACTTGTACTAAGGAATTGAGGAAAGCAACACCTCAAAAGAAGACATTAAGAAGATCCAAGAAAAGTCCAAGTGTGCTGCTGCAGACTGTCTATGCGAAGGCGCACCGGACTGTCCGGTGGCACACCGGACTGTCTGGTGCCCACACGCCGGACTGTCCGGTGCACCAGGGAACTCCAGCCCAACGGCTGGTTCCAGGTGGCATCCGGAGAGAAGACCACCGGACTGTTCGGTGTGAGCACCAGACTGTCCGGTGTGGAAAAGCCTGCGGCGCTAACGGTCACCTGCTCTGACAGAGCAACGGCTAGACGCACCGGACAGGCTACAGTGCGCTGTCCGGTGCACCACCGGACTGTCCGGTGCACCACCGGACTGTCCGGTGTGCCGCAGAGAACTGCAGCTTTTCTCCAACAGCTATTTTAGAGTTGGGGCCTATATATACTTCGCCCAACCGGTCATTTGAAGGTGTGGGAGCCCAAGCAACATACCAAGGCATATAGTGCACATTTCCAAGAGCTCAAACACCCAAGTGCTTAATAGAATCACTCGGTGATTAGCGTAGGTGCTTTGCGAAGTGCTTAGGTTAGTTAGACCGCTTTAGCGCTTGCTCTAGGTGAACCCTAGTTAGTTGAGTGAGTTTTGTAAAACCACACAACCCCTCGGCTCTTGCGTGAGTCGTTGTAATCGTACCGAGTGGGGCGACAGTCTTGCGAGACCGAGACAACCGTGTTTGTGTCACGGCCGCCACCGTGTACCGAAGGGAACGAGGCCCATGGCGTTTCGGCCGGAAGCTCGCTAGTGGAGACGGCGGGGAGCATCCGAGAGGAGCTAGAAGCGGAGCACCACTTGAGCGTGGAGAAGGCACGCGGCTCTCTGCGGAGTTACTCGACCGTGGTGCTTGGCCCTCGCGTTGGCTTCCCTTTGCGTAGGGGCACCAACGAGGATTAGTTGGGACCTTGCGTGGTTCCGGATACCTCGGTAAAAATACCGGCGTCATCCACGAGAGTTTGCTTCTCTACTTTGCTCTTTAAGTTTCCGCATTTATATTAAGCATTTAAGTTTCAATCTTGTATTCATACTTACTTAGTGTAGATTGAAACTTAGCCATTGCGGTAGAGATAGCAACACTTAGACAAAACCTAGTTTGCACATTCTAGTTTGATTATTTGCATAGGTTTTGCTCTAGGGATTTAATTGTGGCCTAGTTTAGTAAAAGTTTTAGAAGTCCTAATTCACCCCCTCTTAGGCGTCACCCGTTTCCTACAAGTGGTATCAGAGCCCGTTTTGCTCATTTGAAACGTTTTAGCTTCACCGCTAAAAGAGTCGACGCTTTTTAGAGGAAGGGATGGATACCCATAGGCCACCACACTTCGATGGCACTAACTTCCCATATTATAGTGCTAGAATGGCTTGTTACCTAGAGGCCATTGATCTAGGTGTTTGGAGAGTCACTCGTGACAGGATGAAACACCTCAAGAATCCCAAGAAACCCACCACGAGTGAGGAAAAAGAAATTCATTTAAATGCTAGAGCCAAAAATTGCTTGTATGAATCTCTCAGCATGGATATTTTTAATCAAGTATTTACCTTGAAAATGCTAATGAGATTTGGCTAAAATTGCATGAGCTCTATGACGGCACATCCAATGTCAGTGAGCAAAAACATTGCCTAGTCTTAAATGAGTATAATTCTTTTGCTATGAAAGATGATGAGCTTGTTAGAGACACGTATTCTCGTTTGAATCTAATTATCAATGAGCTCAATTCTATTGGCATTAATAAGCTAGGTGATGCGGACATTGTGAGGAAGATTATCTCCCTGCTACCACAACAAATATATGGGAGCATCATCACCATCCTTCACAACATGGAGGACTTGAGCAACATGACCCCGACCATTGTGATTGAGAAAATCGCAGCTTTTGAGATGTCGCGAAAAATGTGTCGGGGAGAGGAGCCAACTTCCTCAAGACCATATGCTTTTGCATGTGATGAAAGGAAGGGCAAAAAGAAGCCTCCTACTCCAAGTTCCTCAAGTGAAGAAGAGGAAGAAGAAGAAAGTGATGATGATGAAGATAATCAACCATGCACATCATCCTCCGAGGATGAAGAAACAATCCGACGCGTCGGAAAGGTAATGAGGATGATCCGCAAGATTAATCTAATGGGTGAGCCCCTGCAGGTCGAGGATCTTCTCTTTAACATTGATAGGAAAAAGCAAAGGAAGAGAGGATGCTTCGCATGTGGGGAGAAGGGCCACTTCAGGGACAACTGTCCAAATATGGCCAAACCCAAAAAGGAGAGGAGCAAAGGCAAGGTGCTAACAAGTGTTAGAACTTGGGATGATTCTTCAAGTGAAGATGAACCTCTAAGGACGCGCAGCCACAGGTCCTCATCACGCTCATCACGGTCATCACACAAATGCCTTATGGCAAGAGGTAACAAAAGCATTCCATCCTCTAGTGATGATAGAAGTAGTGATGATGAAGGTGAGGGAAAGCCCTCTCTAGATAAGCTTGCGGAAGCCGTAGAATTTTTCCAGGATGTTTGCACTAAGCAAAAAGCTCAACTTAAAACTTTGAAAAATAAGTTGGTTAGCTCTCAAAATGATTACAAAGGTTTGCTAGAAAATTTGAAACTTTTGCAAACTTAAATAGTGAGCTATCAACTAAAATTGAGCTATTAGAATCTAGTGCTCCATCCACTGCTACCGATGATAGCCTTATTAAAAAGAATGAAAAACTTAAGGCTAAGTTAGCTAGCTCCCAAGAAGCTATTGAAAATTTGCTAGAGAAAATGGAAATTCTTAGCATACACAATAATGAGCTAACTACTAAGCTAGAAAACATTGGTAGCACCCCAGCAACATCTTTAGTTGAAATACCTGAAATAATTAAGAAAGATGCTTCTACTTCCTGCTTTGATTTAATTGATGATTCTAACCCCTGCAACCAAGTCTTTATTAAGAATATTGTTGTAGAGACATGTTCAGATAAGGTTGCAAAGGAAAATGAGCAATTAAAGCAAGAAGTGGCTCGCCTTGGCAAGGCTTTGTATGACAAGAAAGGCAAAGCCAAACAAATCCGACCTCCACATGATAACACCACTGCGGGAGTGAACAAGCCTATGGAGGGAGAAACTGTGATTTGTAGGCTATGCCACAAGGAAGGCCATAAGTCTTTCCAATGCAAGGCGATGACCGGGGATAAACAAAGGCAAAAGCTCAAGCAAAAGCCATCAAGCAAAATCTCCAACACCTACATCAAAAAGGTGGATAAAAA
This sequence comes from Zea mays, assembly GCF_902167145.1. Classification (NCBI taxonomy): domain Eukaryota; kingdom Viridiplantae; phylum Streptophyta; class Magnoliopsida; order Poales; family Poaceae; genus Zea; species Zea mays. The sequence goes on along the minus strand of NC_050096.1, from coordinate 233,638,425 downwards.
GACTGCTACACCATATTTGATCAAGAAGAAAAAGAATGGAAAGGTGATAGCAATCAAGGCCAACAAGCAAGCCAACAAAGGAAAGGGGGCCAAACGCATCTGGGTGCCAAAGAAAATAATTTCAATCATGAAAAGCACCAAGAATGTTTGGATTCCGAAAGGGAAGTGAGTGGACCGAAGGTCATCAAGAAATTTGGAGACTTGGCAAATTTGGGATGTATATCATGGGATACATCATATTGGATCAAGTTTACTTGCCAAGTGGGTTAGTGAAAATTTTGGACCCAAATTTCCCACCCATGACTAAGGTAACTAGATTTATTGTATTCCATATTTTTAGATATGCGTATCTATTTTCCTGTATCTAGTTTTACCTTTCATGCCTAGTAATTCATTTGGTACTTACTTTAGATTAACAATGCATGCATACTAGGTAAATCACATGGTAGGATTGCTTGCTTTCAATTCATATACTTAAGCAAACCTACATGGCTTAAAGTATTTAATTAAGCACGTCACATAGCTTCTATATCACTCCATAGTAAATGATGCATCAATTGAAAATCTTGAATTCTACAAGTTGTATCATTTAACTTATATGTGCCAAAGTTCGGATTATAGATAATTTACCCCTCTTGATATCAAATCAAAGTGCATGTCTCCTACAAGTATTCAAAACTTGTATGCACACCTTCAGGGGGAGGTTACTCTATAATCTAATACTTTGAGACTAACACCTTTTCAAGTCTATTTCATGTGATAGTCTCATTGTAAGGAAAATGAGGTCCCCGGAGAAAGACAACAATCTTCCACTGCAAAATCTCCAAGAACTCTCATGTCTCTCAAGCTCGCCAATCGGTATCTTTTGAGACTACATCTAGTATCATTTTACATGTCTTCTCCAATATTTGATTAGACTATATTTCATATCATATGCTTCCATGTTGCTAAAAATGCTTAAGTAGTTAACTCATATTCTGTTACCTATGCATAAGGGAAGTCAGTCTTTTCAAATCATGTCTTGCACCTCTAATTTTCACATGCTTTTTTCTAAGTAGAGGATCTCTGTCAGGGGGAGTATTTCTTCATCTCTAAAAAGGGGGAGAAACTTCTTTCTAAAGAGAACACTTGTTTAGGGGGAGTAATCCGTTCAACTGGTACCATTCATATGCTTTAATTTAGTATCCTTCAAGTGGTATCATCTGATAAAATTCTTGATGAGGGCAAGCTTTTATTCACTTCCTACATGCTTTTAATGTCTTCCTTTTCGGTGGTTGATGCCAAAGGGGGAGAAGTTTAGGGACCAAAGCAATGAAAACTATATCAAACACCAAACACCACAATTTTAAATTTTATATCTACAAATGGTTTTTCAAGTGGTTTTGGTTATTTGGTCCTAAAATAGGAAGTAAGTGAATTATGGAGTTAGGGGGAGGCTTAAGTCCATAATTTCACATTGTGGGGACAAACATGCATCCTAGCAAGTAGATTGCATATTTTTATTCAAATACTTGTATTATTTGCTTGCTTTGGTTGTGTTGTCATCAATCACCAAAAAGGGGGAGATTGTAAGGAAAATGGACCCCGGGCCATTTGGCTAATTGAGTTTTGGTGTCTGATGAACAACACAATCCGTGAACTAATAAGTTTTCTAGTGTTTGTGTTTGTAGTTCACAGGATGCAAGATTTACTTGGACTAAGGAATTGAGGAAAGCAACACCTCGAAAGAAGACATTAAGAAGATCCAAGAAAAGTCCAAGTGTGCTGGTGTGGACTGTCTGTGCGAAGGCGCACCGGACTGTCCGGTGGCACACCGGACTGTCTGGTGCCCACACGCCGGACTGTCCGGTGCACTAGGGAACTCCAGCCCAACGACTGGTTCCAGGTGGCACCCGGAGAGAAGACCACCGGACTGTCCGGTGTGAGCACTAGACTGTCCGGTGTGGAAAAGCCTGCGGCGCCAACGGTCACCTACTCTGACAGAACAACGGCTAGGCGCACCGGACAGGCTACAGTGCGTTGTTCGGTGCACCACCGGACTGTCCGGTGTGCCGCAGAGAACTGCAGCTTTTCTCCAACGGCTATTTTGGAGTTGGGGCCTATATATACTTCACCCAACCAGCCATTTGAAGGTGTGGGAGCCCAAGTAACATACCAAGGCATATAGTGCACATTTCCAAGAGCTCAAACACCCAAATGCTTAATAGAATCACTCGGTGATTAGCGTAGGTGCTTTGCGAAGTGCTTAGGTTAGTTAGACCGCTTTAGCGCTTGCTCTAGGTGAACCCTAGTTAGTTGAGTGAGTTTTGTAAAACCACACAACCCCTCGGCTCTTGCGTGAGTCATTGTAGTTGTACCGAGTGGGGCGAGAGTCTTACGAGACCGTGACAACCGCGTTTGTGTCACGGCCGCCACCGTGTACCAAAGGGAACGAGGCCCGCGGCGTTTCGGCCGGAAGCTCGATAGTGGAGACGACGGGGAGCGTCAGAGAGGAGCCGGAAGCGGAGCACCACTTGCGCGTGGAGAAGGCCCGCGGCTCTCTACGGAGTTACTCGACCGTGGTGCTTGGCCCTCGCGTGGGCTTTCCTTTGCGTAGGGGCATCAACGAGGATTAGTCGGGACCTTGCGTGGTTCTAGATACCTCGGTAAAAATACCGACGTCATCCACGAGAGTTTGCTTCTCTATTTTGCTCTTTAAGTTTCCGCATTTATATTAAGCATTTAAGTTTCAATCTTGTATTCATACTTACTTAGTGTAGATTGAAACTTAACCATTGCGGTAGAGATAGCAACACTTAGACAAAACCTAGTTTGCACATTCTAGTTTGATTATTTGCATAGGTTTTGCTCTAGGGATTTAATTGTGGCCTAGTTTAGTAAAAGTTTTAGAAGTCCTAATTGACCCCCCTCTTAGGCGTCACCCGTTTCCTATAGGATTGTTCGGTGTTCCCTCCCCAAACCACAGAGAAACTAAATTCTAACACCAGTTGTGCTATGTCAATGACGGATCATGTAGCTTCCCTCAAGAACTATCAACGTGCACGCGGACTATGTGATCGTTGTGCCGAAAAATGGTCTTATAGCAACAAATGTTTGAGCACAATGTATTTGCACACAATTGAGGAGATTTGGGATTTATTTAGCAAAAGACTGTTCTGAGGAATTGATTGACACAATTCAACCTATCATCATGGCCTTATCCATGGCAGCCTGGTCAGGAGTGGATACTGCTACTACTTTGCATCTTCACTGTTCTATTTAGCAACAACAATTGTTGGTGTTGGTCGATTCATGCTCTTCACATACATTTTTAGTGATAAGTTGATTCCCACGTTGTCTGGGGTACTGGCACTGAATAAACCTATGTCTATGCAAGTCTCCAATGGCTAAGCTCACCTGTCATTTTCAGTTACCTCATTTTCAGTTTTCTCAGCTGATCTTAACTTCATGTCTTTATCATCTTTTGACTTGGTGGTCAGTATGGACTAGTTATAACATTATAGTCCTATGAAAGTGGATTGGGCAAATAAGTGGATCGACATTCCTTATAGGGGCTCTATTGCATGTTTATAGGGTATCCTACCCTCTTTCTTAATGGGGACAATGATTGAAGTATTACTGGTTTATGATGAATCACATCCCGTGTCAGTTGAGAGTACTCTGGTGAATGGGTTATATCCTCATATTCAAACTATACTTGATCAAAATGCTGAAGTGTGTTGTTGATCCCATGGATTTGCCACCGAGTCGACATTGTGATCATTCCATTCCTTAAATTGCTAGTGATCAACTGTTCACTGTGAGACCATACAGATATCCTCCGGTCTTGAAAGATGAAATTGAGAAACAAACCAGGGACATGCTTTCACAAGGGGTTATCCAGAAAAGCCAGAGCCCATTTGCATCTCCAGTCTTGCTGGTTAAGAAAAAGGATCATACATGGTGTTTTTGCGTTGATTATCGTTACTTGAATGGCTTGACTATCAAAAGTAAATACCCGATACCCGTCTTTGACCATCTCATGGATGAGTTGGCTTTAGCCAAATGGTTTAGCAAGCTAGACTTAAAGGCATGATATCACCAAATATTGTTGCAATCGGGAGAGGAACCTAAGACTGTGTTTCAGACTCTTCTGGGTCATTTTGAATTTAGAGTGGTGACATTTGGTCTCACTGGGCCCCAAATACTTTTCTAGCAGCAATGAATGAGACTTTGTCTTTTGTCCTGAGAAATTTTGCTTTGGTATTTTTGATGATATTCTCATTTATACCCCATCTTTTAATACACATCTTCAACACTTAGCTACTATGTCGCACCTCCTTTAGGCAGACCATTAGAAAGTGAAAATGTCTAAATGTGAGTTTGCACAGCAGAGTATATCTTATTTAGGTCATGTCATTAGTGAATAAGGAATGTCAACTGATCCTGTTAAAATACAAGTCATTACTCAGTGGCCTAAACCTACGTCTATCAAGGATTTACACAATTTTTTGGGCCTTGCTAGTTTTATACAAGATTTGTCAAACATTTTTTTGTCTCATTAGCAAACCCTTGACTTATCTCTTGAAGAAGCATGATCTTTTCATATGGATTGCCGACCATAAGCAAGCATTTGAACTATTGAAAACTGCTTTGATCACTGCCCATGTCTTTGTGTTGCCAGATTTTTTAGTCTTTTGGTATTTACACTAATGCTTGTGTAACAGGTGTTGGTGTTGTGTCAGTACAGAAAGGCCACCCCTACCTTTCTTTAGCAAAGCCTTGGGACCCAAGAATCAAGGGTTATCTACATATGAAAAGGAGTCCATGGTGATTCTATTAGCAGTTGCACAATGACGTTCTTATCTTCAGTTGACAGAGTGTTATATTTATATAGATCATCAAAGTTTGGCCCAACTCAATGGCCAACCTTTGAATACAATGTGGCAGCAGAAAGTATACTCTAAGCTAGCAGGTCTACATGTATAAAATCATTTATAAATGTGGTTGTGATAATGTTGTTGCATATGCATTATCTAGATATCCTCATCCATCGGCTTCCTTGTTGCATATTCTCAATGCACTACAATGTGGATACAAGAATTTATTTAGGGTTATTATTAGGATAATCTAGCTTAAGAATTATTAACCTAGTTATTTGTACAACCAGTGGACTCTACAACACCTTTTACTTTGAAAGATGGTATTATTCGACATAAAGGATGTATCTTGTTAGGCAACAATGTTGCTTTACAACAGAAAGTTTTATCAGCTTTACATGAGTCAGTCATTGGGGGGCATTCTAGAGTGCTAGTGACTTATAAAAGGATAAAGTAGTTATTCTATTTGTAAGGAACGAAAAATGTGGTTCACCAGTTTGTTCAATCTTGTGCAACTAACCAACATGAGAAACCTGATCGAGCTAGGTATCCTATTTTATTGATTTCCCTACCAATTCCTCCACATGCTTTCCATACAATTTCCTTGGATTTTATTGAGGGTTTTCCCAATTCTATCGCCATGGAATGTATTTTAGTGGTGATTGATAAATTCACTAAGTACAGTCATTTTATAGCTCTTGTTCACCCTAACACTGCAGCTAAGGTAGCTAAACTATTCCTTGATAATGTTTACAAGTTATATGGTATGCCTGTCAATATAATTTGTGACCGTGATAGAGTTTTTGCTAGTCACTTCTGGCAACAACTATTTGCACTAACGGGAACACAACTGTGCATGAGTTCTTCATATCATCCACAATTTGACGCACAAATCAAAAGAGTGAATTAGTGCATTGAAACATATTTACACTGCTTTGTTCATGCCTGTCCAATCAAATGGCTCATTTGGATGTCAGTGGTCGAGTATTGATACAACACCAACTATCATTCATCCATCGATCGATCACCCTTTGAGTCGTTGTATGGTCATCCTTCGAGGCATTTCGGATTTACAAGTGATGCATCAGTGAACGTGCCTGATCTGAAGTTGTGGTTATTGGACTGAGAGTTGGTGACTAAATTGGTTCAACAACATTTCATCAGAGCCCAACTTCGAATGAAACGCCAAGCTGATAAAACTCATTCTGAGCGAATTTTCCAAGTTGGTGATTGTGTTTATCTTAAACTTCAACCTTATGTGCAATATTCGATGGCTACGTGCTCTAACCAAAAACTTGCTTTCAAGTTATTTGGTCCTTATACAGTTCTTCAACGCATTGGACTTGTTGCTTATGAAAGTCGCCTAGAGGGGGGGTGAATAGGGCGAAACTGAAATTTACAAAGTTAATCACAACTACAAGCCAGGTTAGCGTTAGAAATATAAGCGAGTCCGAGAGAGAGGGTGAAAAGCAAATCACAAGCAAATAAAGAGTGAGACACAAGGATTTGTTTTACCGAGGTTCGATTCTTGCAAACCTACTCCCCGTTGAGGTGGTCACAAAGACCGGGTCTCTTTCAACCCTTTTCCTCTCTCAAACGGTCACTTAGACCGAGTGAGCTTCTCTTCTCAATCACACGGGACACTAAGTCCCCGCAAGGACCACCGCACAATTGGTGTCTCTTGCCTCGGTTACAATTGAGTGTATCTCAAGAAAGAATGAGAAAGAAAAGAAGCAATCCAAGCGCAAGAGCTCAAATGAACACAAATGTCGCTCTCTCTAGTCACTATTTATTTGGAGTGATTTCAGACTTGGGAGAAGATTTGATCTCTTTGGTTGTGTCTAGAATTGAATGCTATAGCTCTTGTATGAGGTGTGAATGCTGAGAACTTGGATGCAATTTAATGTGGGGTGGTTGGGGTATTTATAGCCCCAACCACCAAACTAGCCGTTTGGTGGAGGCTGCTGTCGACGGGCGCACCTGACAGTCCGGTGCGCCACCGGACACTGTCCGGTGCGCCAGCCACGTCACCCGGCCGTTAGGGTTCGACCGTTGGAGCTCTGACTGGTGGGGCCTCTAGGCTGTCCGGTGGTGCACCGGACAAGTCCTGTAGACTGTCCGGTGCGCCTGCTGCGCGTGGTCCGGTGTGCCACCGGTCACTGTCCGGTGCATACACCGGACGGTCCGGTGAATTATAGCGGAGCGGCCTCCATTTTCCCGAAGGTAGCGAGTTCAGCGTCGAGTTCCCTGGTGCACCGGACAATGTCCGGTGGTGCACCGCACCGGACAGTCCGGTGCTCCAGACCAGGGTGCCTTTGGGTTGTCTTTAGCTCACTTTGTTTGAACCCTTTCTTGGTCATTTTATTGGTCTATTGTGAACCTTTGGCACCTGAAAAACTTATAATCTAGACCAAACTAGTTAGTCCAATTATTTGTGTTGGGAAATTCAACCACCAAAATCAATTAGGAAAAGGTGTAAGCCTATTTCCCTTTCAATCTCCCCCTTTTTGGTGATTGATGCCAACACAAACCAAAGCAAATATAGAAGCGTATAATTCAACTAGTTTCATAATTGTAAGTGCAAAGGTTGCTTGGAATGAAATCAATAAATATTACTACTAGATATGCATGGATGGCTTTCTTTTCATATTTAACATTTTGGACCACGCTTGCACCACATGTTTTGTTTTGCAATATGTTTTGGAAATTCTTTTCAAAGTTCTTTTGCAAATAGTCAAAGTTAAATGAATAAGATTTTTGAGAAGCATTTTCAAGTTTTGAAATTTTCTCCCCTTGGTTCAAATGCTTTTCCTTTGACTAAACAAAACTCCCCCTTAATGAAATCCTCCTCTTAGTGTTCAAGAGGGTTTTAGATATTAATTTTGAAGAGGGTATCCCAATATGAAATTATATCAAAATAAGATATCAATTGAAAAACTTCTTTTAATACCAGATAAAAGACTACATTTTTTGAAATTGGTGGTGGTGCGGTCCTTTTGCTTTGGGCTAATACTCTCTCCCCCTTTGGCATGAATCGCCAAAAACGGATGCTTGAGTGAAATATAAGCCCTTTGAAATACTCTCTCCCCTTTGGATAGAAGTAAAGGAGTGAAGATTATACCAAAGTTGGAGGATAGTGCGGAGCGACGGCGAAGGAAGAATGATTCGATGGAGCGGAGTGGAAGCCTTGTCTTCGCCGAAGAATCCTTTTCCCTTTCAATCTATGACTTAGCATGAAATGGACTTGAAAGAACACATTAGTCATAGCACATGAAAGAGATGATCAAAGGTATACATATGAGCTATGTGTGCAAAGCATCAATAAAAGTTTTTAGAATCAAGAATATTTAGCTCATGCCTAAGTTTGGTAAAAGTTTGTTCATCCAATGGCTTGGTAAAGATATCGGCTAATTGTTCTTTGGTGCTAACATATGCAATCTCGATATCCCCCTTTTGTTGGTGATCCCTTAGAAAGTGATACCGAATGGCTATGTGTTTAGTGCGGCTATGCTCAACGGGATTATCCGCCATGTGGATTGCACTCTCATTATCACATAGAAGAGGAACTTTGGTTAATTTGTAACCATAGTCCCTAAGGGTTTGCCTCATCCAAAGCAATTGCGCGCAACAATGGCCTGCGGCAATATACTCGGCTTCGGCGGTTGAAAGAGCCACAGAGTTTTGCTTCTTTGAAGCCCAAGACACCAGAGATCTTCCCAAGAACTGGCAAGTCCCCGATGTGCTCTTTCTATTAATTTTGCACCCTGCCCAATCGGCATCGAAATAAACAATTAAATCAAATGTGGATCCCCTGGGGTACCAAAGGTCAAACTTAGGAGTATAAACTAAATATCTCAAGATTCGTTTTACGGCCCTAAGGTGAGCTTCCTTAGGATCGGCTTGGAATCTTGCACACATACATACGGAAAGCATAATATCCGGTCGTGAAGCACATAAATAGAGTAAAGAACCTATCATCGACCGGTATTCAAAGTCGCCTAGAGGGGGGTGGATAGGCGAAACCTGAAAATTAAAACTTTATCCCCCAACTAGATCCCTTGATTAGTGGTTAGAACAAGATATACAAATATCGGAGTATAAAAACTAAGTCTTTGCTTGTAAAGAGTATTGCTTTCAAATAATGCGGGATTGATAAATCAATACTACTAATAAGTTATAGAATAACAAAGCAAGTAGCCTTAGATGAGAAGAGCACTAAGTCAAGTTCTTTCTTGCGAAGTGTTGCTTCACTAAATGAGAATTTAACTTGAAGCAACACCAAATGATATAAACAAAGAATGGTGCAAGAAAACTTAAAGCAAGAGAATACAAACAAATCACAAGCAATGAACACAATGGACACGGGTGATTTGTTTTACCGAGGTTCTGCCCTCGAAGGCCTAGTCCCCGTTGAGGAGTCCACTTAAGGACGGGTCTTTTTCAACCCTTTCCCTCTCTCCACCGATCACACAAGGATCGGCGAGCTCTTCTTCTTCTCAAGGATCACTCTCGATCCCACAAGGACCACCACACACTTTGGTGTCTCTTGCTAGCTTTTTACAAGCCTCCAAAACTTTGGAGGAAGTTGGATGGGAGTCAAAACTCCACGCGCAAATGAACACAAAGATGTAGTACACACTATCTCTCAATGAATCTCACAAGGCACTAGAGCTAAATCACACAAGAGGCTTTCTTTTGCTTTCTCTTGCTTTTGTGGCACTTGTGTGGGTTGTAGTGGTCTAAATCTTGTGTATAGGATGGATCAATGAATATATGTGGTTGGGAGGGCTTGAGTATGTCAACTAGATGACTTGGAATGTTGCTTGGGCTCCCACACCTTGAAGTGGCCGGTTGGGGTGGTATTTATAGCCACCATCCAAAAACTAGCCGTTGATGAAGTCTGCTGGCGAAGGGTGCACCGGACAGTCTGGTGTGCACCGGACACTGTCCGGTGAATTATAGCGGAGCTACGCCTGGGAAACCCGAAGGTGAGGAGTTCGTGCTGAAGTACCCTGGTGCACCGGACACTGTCCGGTGGCACACCGGACAGTCCTGTGCGCCAGACCAGGCAGCCTTCGGTTCCTTTTTGCTCCTTTCTTTTGAGACCTAACTTGTTCTTTTGATTGGTTTGTGTTGAAGCTTTGGCACCTGTAGAATATATAATCTAGAACAAACTAGTTAGTCCAATTAGTTATGTTGGGCAATTCAACCACCAAAATCAATTAGGAAAAGGTTTGACCCTATTTCCCTTTCAGGTATACCTTTTGATCTACGGATTTACCTCCCATGTCGAGGTCGAGATGCCCATTAGTTCCCATGGGTGTCTTGATGGGCTTGGCGTCCTTCATCCCAAACTTGGTTCGAATGTCTTCAATGTACTTCGTTTGGCTAATGAAGGTGCCCTCTTGGAGTTGCTTAACTTGAAATCCTAAGAAATACTTCAACTCCCCCATCATAGACATCTCGAATTTTTGTGTCATGATCCTACTAAACTCTTCACATGTAGATTCGTTAGTAGACCCAATTATGATATCATCAACATAAATTTGGCATACAAACAAATCATTTTCAAGTATTTTAGTAAAGAGTGTAGGATCGGCTTTTCCGACTTTGAAGCCATTAGCAATAAGAAAATCTCTTAGGCATTCATACCATGCTCTTGGGGCTTGCTTGAGCCCATAAAGCGCCTTAGAGAGTCTATAAACATGGTTAGGATACTCACTATCTTCAAAGCCGGGAGGTTGCTCAACATAGACCTCTTCTTTGATTGGTCCATTGAGGAAGGCACTCTTCATGTCCATTTGATAAAGCTTGAAGCCATGGTAAGTAGCATAGGCAAGTAAAACGTGAAATGACTCAAGCCTAGCTACGGGTGCATAGGTTTCACCGAAATCCAAACCTTCGACTTGTGAATATCCCTTGGCCACAAGTCGGGCTTTGTTCCTTGTCACCACACCATGCTCGTCTTGTTTGTTGTGGAAGACCCACTTGGTTCCTACAACTAAATGCCATACCTCATTCCTCGTGAAGTTGTTGAGCTCCTCTTGCATCGCCATCGCCCAATCCGAATCTTGAAGTGCTTCCTCTACCCTGTGTGGCTCAATGGAGGAAACAAAAGAGTAATGCTCACAAAAATGTGCAACACGAGATCTAGTGGTTACCCCCTTACGAATGTCGCCGAGGATGGTGTTGACGGGGTGATCTCGTTGGATTGCTTGGTGGACTCTTGGGTGTGGCAGCCTTGCAACTTTCTCATCCTCCTTGTCTTGATCAATTGCATCTCCCCCTTGATTATTGTCGTCGTCTTGAGGTGGCTCATCTTCTTGATCTTCTTCTTCATCATCTTGAGCCTCATCCTCATCTTGAGTTGGTGGAGATGCTTGCATGGAGGAGGATGGTTGATCTTGTGCTTGAATGGGCTCTTTCGGATTCCTTAGGACACACATCCCCAATGGACATGTTCCTTAGCGCGATGCACGGAGCCTCTTCATCATCTAATTCATCAAGATCAACTTGCTCCACTTGGGAGCCGTTAGTCTCATCAAACACAATGTCACAAGAAACTTCAACTAGTCCAGTGGACTTGTTGAAGACTCTATATGCCCTTGTGTTTGAATCATATCCTAGTAAAAAGCCTTCTACAGCCTTTGGAGCAAATTTGGACTTTCTACCTCTTTTAACAAGTACAAAAAATTTGCTACCAAAGACTCTAAAATATGAAACATTGGGCCTTTTACCGGTTAGGAGTTCATATGATGTCTTCTTGAGGATTCGGTGCAGATACAATCGGTTGATGGCGTAGCAGGCGGTGTTGACCGCCTCGGCCCAAAACTGATCCGAAGTCTTGTACTCATCAAGCATGGTTCTTGCCATGTCCAATAGAGTTCTGTTATTCCTCTCCACTACACCATTTTGTTGTGGCGTGTAGGGAGAAGAGAACTCATGCTTGATGCCCTCCTCCTCAAGGAAGCCTTCTATTTGAGAGTTCTTGAACTCCGTCCCATTATCGCTTCTAATTTTCTTGATCCTCAAGCCGAACTCATTTTGAGCCCGTCTCAAGAATCCCTTTAAGGTCTCTTGGGTTTGAGATTTTTCCTGTAAAAAGAATACCCAAGTGAAGCGAGAATAGTCATCCACAATAACAAGACAGTACTTACTCCCGCCGATGCTTATGTAAGCGATCGGGTCGAATAGGTCCATGTGGAGGAGCTCGAGTGGCCTGTCAGTCGTCAAGATATTCTTATGTGGATGATGAATGCCAACTTGCTTCCCGACTTGGCATGCGCTACAAATCCTGTCTTTCTCAAAATGAACATTGGTTAGTCCTAAAATGTGTTCTCCCTTTAGAAGTTTGTGAAGATTCTTCATCCCAACATGTGCTAGTCGGCGATGCCAGAGCCAGCCCATGTTAGTCTTAGCAATTAAGCAAGTGTCGAGTTCAGCTCTATTGAAATCAACTAAGTATAGCTGACCCTCTAACACTCCCTTAAATGCTACTGAATCATCACTTCTTCTAAAGACAGTGACACCTACGTCAGTAAATAGACAGTTGTAGCCAATTTTGCATAGTTGAGAAACGGAAAGCAAATTGTAATCTAAAGAATCTACAAGAAAAACATTGGAAATACAATGGTCAGGTGATATAGCAATTTTACCCAATCCTTTGACCAAACCTTGGTTTCCATCCCCGAATGTGATAGCTCGTTGGGGATCTTGGTTTTTCTCGTAGGAGGAGAACATCTTCTTCTCCCCTGTCATGTGGTTTGTGCACCCGCTATCGATGATCCAACTTGAGCCCCCGGATGCATAAACCTACAAAACAAATTTAGTTCTTGTTTTTAGGTACCCAAACAGTTTTGGGTCCTTTGACATTAGATACAAGAACTTTGGGTACCCAAACACAAGTTTTTGCTTCCTTGTGTTTGTCCCCAACATACTTGGCAACTACTTTGCCGGATTTGTTAGTCAAAACATATGATGCATGAAAGGGAATTAGGCTTACACCTATATTCCTAATTAATTTTGGTGGTTGAATTGCCCAACACAAATAATTGGACTAACTAGTTTGCCCAAGTTTATAAGTTCTACAGGTACCAAAGGTTCACCATAAGCCAATAAAAAGATCAAGAGAAAGGGTTCAAACAAAGGAGCAAAGGGACAACCGAAGGCACCCTGGTCGGGCGCACCGGACTGTCCGGTGCACCACCGGACAGTGTCCGGTGCACCAGGGGACTCGACACTGAACTCTTCACCTTCGGGAATTTTCAGAGGCGCCGTGCTATAATTCACCGGACTGTCCGGTGTACACCGGACAGTGTCCGATGCTCCAAGGGGACGCGACTCTAAACTCACCAGCTTCGGGAATCCACAACGGCTAGTCCGCTATAATTCACCGGACATGTCCGGTGTACACCGGACTGTCCGGTGTGACAGCGGAGCAACGGCTACTTCGGCGCCAACGGTCACCTGCAGGCACATTAAATGCGCGCCAGAGCACGCAGAAGTCAGGCACGCGTGTGTTGGCGCACCAGACACTCTACAATACATGTCCGATGCGCCACCGGACATCCAGGCGGGCCCAGCAGTCAGAGCTCCAACGGTCGGAACCCTAACGTTCGTGTGACGTGGCTGGCGCATCGGACATGTCCGGTGTGCACCGGACTGTCCGGTGCACCATGCGACAGACAGCCTCCACCCAAACGGCTAGTTTGGTGGTTGGGGCTATAAATACCCCCAACCACCCCACATTCAAGTCATCCAAGTTTTCCACTTCTCAACCACTTACAAGAGCTAGACATTCAATACAAGACACACCCAAGTGATCAAATCCTCTCCGATTCCTCACAAGACTTTAGTGATTAGCGAGAGAGATTTGTCGTGTTCTTTTGAGCTCTTGCGCTTGGATTGCTTCTTTTCTTTCTCACTTGTTCTTGTGATCAAAACTCCATTGTAACCGAGGCAAGAGACACCAATTGTGTGGTGGTCCTTGTGGGGAAGTTTTGTTCCTGGTTTGATTTGAGAAGAGAAGCTCACTCGGTCCGAGGGACCGTTTGAGAGAGGGAACGGGTTGAAAAAGACCCGGCCTTTGTGGCCTCCTCAACGGGGAGTAGGTTTGCGAGAACCGAACCTCGGTAAAACAAATCCGCGTGTCACACTCTCCATTTGCTTGCGATTTGTTTTGCGCCCTCTCTCTCGGACTCATTATTATTTCTAACACTAACCCGGCTTGTAGTTGTGTTTATATTTGTAAATTTCAGTTTCGCCCTATTCACCCCCCCTCTAGGCGACTTTCAATTGGTATCAGAGCTCGGTGCTTCATTAGAGCCTAACCGCTCGAAGTGATGTCGGGAGATCACACCAAGAGGGAGATGGAGACTGACGACAAGCCCACTACGAGTCACGGGAGCACTTCATCGGAAGAGTCCCGCACCAAGAGGAAGGAGAAGAAGGACTCCTCCAACAAAGGAAAGGGGAAGGAGAAGAAATCTTCTTCCCACAAGTCGCATCGGAGAGGCGATAAGCACAAGAGGATGAGGAAAGTGGTCTACTACGAGACCGACACTTCATCCACGTCGACCTCCGACTCCGACGCACCGTCCGTTACTTCTAAGCGCCAAGAGCGCAAGAAGTATAGTAAGATCCCCCTACGCTACCCCCACATTTCAAAGCGTACCCCTTTACTCTCCGTTCCATTAGGCAAACCACCGGTTTTTGACGGTGAAGATTATAATATGTGGAGTGACAAAATGAGGCATCATCTAACCTCACTCCACAAAAGCATATGGAATGTTGTTGAGTTTGGTGTACAGGTACCATTCGTAGGGGATGAAGACTACGACTCGGACGAGGTGGCCCAAATTCACCACTTTAACTCCCAAGCCACCACTATACTCCTCGCCTCTCTAAGTCGAGAGGAGTATAATAAGGTGCAAGGGTTAAAAAGTGCGAAGGAAATTTGGGACGTACTCAAGACCGCGCACGAGGGAGACGAGGTGATAAAGATCACCAAGCGAGAGACGATCGAGGGGGAGCTCGGTCGCTTCATGCTTCACCAAGGGGAGAATCCACAAGCTATGTACAACCGCTTGAAGACCTTGGTGAACCAAGTGTGCAACCTCGGGAGCGAAAAATGGGATGACCATGAGATGGTCAAGGTTATTCTTAGATCCCTCGTATTTCTTAACCCTACACAAGTTCAATTAATTCGAGGTGATCCTAGATATAAGCTAATGTCTCCCGAGGAGGTTATAGGAAAATTTGTGAGCTTTGAGCTAATGATTAAAGGCTCAAAGAAAATCATCGAGCAAGGCACCTCCTCCACGCCCGAGGCACAACCCGTCGCATTCAAGGCGACGGAAGAAAAGAAGGAGGAGGCTACTCCAAGTCGAACACCCATCGACGCCTCCAAGCTCGACAACGAGGAAATGGCACTCATCATCAAAAGCTTTCGCCAAATCCTCAAGCAACGGAAGGGGAAGGATTACAAATCCCGTTCCAAAAAGGTTTGCTACAAGTGTGGTAAGCCCGGTCACTTTATTGCTAAATGTCCATTATCAAGTGATAGTGACAGGGACAACGACAAGAAGGGGAGAAGAAAGGAGAAGAAGAGATATCACAAGAGGAAGGGCGGCGATGCCCATGTGTGCCGGGAATGGGACTCCGACGAGAGCTCCACCGACTCCTCCCCCGACGAGGACGCCGCCAACATCGCCGTCACCAAGGGTCTTCTCTTCCCCAACGTCGGCCACAAATGCCTCATGGCCAAGGACGGCAAAAAGAAGAAGGTTAAATCCAAATCCTCCACTAAATATGAGTCCTCGAGTGATGATAATGCTAGTGATGAGGAAGATAATTTGCGTACCCTTTTTGCCGACCTAAACATGCAACAAAAGGAAAAATTAAATGAATTGATTAGTGCTATTCATGAGAAGGATGATCTCTTGGACTCTCAAGAGGACTTCCTTATTAAGGAAAACAAAAAGCATGTTAAGGTTAAAAATGCTTATGCTCTACAAGTTGAAAAATGTGAAAAATTGTCTAGTGAGCTAAGCACTTGCCATGAGACTATTGACAACCTTAGGAATGAAAATGCTAGATTAATTGCTAAGGTTGATTCTCATGTTTGTGATGTTTCAATTCCCAATCTTAGAAATGATAATGATGATTTGCTTGCTAAGATTGAAGAATTAAACACCTCTCTTGCTAGCCTTAGGATTGAAAATGAACAATTAATTGCTAAGGCCAAAGATTTTGACGTTTGCAATGTTACAATTTCCGATCTTAGAGATAAAAATGACATATTACATGCTAAGATTGTTGAACTTAATTCTTGCAAACCCTCTACATCTACCATTGAGCATGTTACTATTTGTACTAGATGTAGAGATGTTGATATTAATGCTATTCATGATCATGTGGCTTTAATTAAATAACAAAATGATCATATAGCAATATTAGATGCTAAAATTGCCGAGCATAACTTAGAGAATGAAAAGTTTAAATTTGCTAGGAGTATGCTCTATAATGGGAGGCGCCCTGGCATCAAGGATGGCATTGGCTTCCAAAGGGGAGACAACGTCAAACTTAGTGCCCCTCCTAAAAATTTGTCTAACTTTGTTAAGGGCAAGGCTCCCATGCCTCAGGATAACGAGGGTTACATTTCGTACCCTGCCGGTTATCCCGAGAGCAAAAATAGGAGAATTCATTCTAGGAAGTCTCACTCTGGCTCTAATCATGCTTTTATGTATAAGGGTGAGACATCTAGCTCTAGGCAACCAACCCGTGCTAAGTTGCCTAAAAAGATAACTCCTAGTGCATCAAATGATCATAGCATTTCATTTAAAACTTTTGATGCATCTTATGTTTTAACTAACAAATCCGGCAAGGTGGTTGCCAAGTTTGTTGGGGGCAAACACAAGGGGTCAAAGACTTGTGTTTGGGTACCCAAAGTTCTTGTTTCTAATGCCAAAGGACCCAAAACCGTTTGGGTACCTAAAGTCAAGAACTAAACTTGTTTTGTAGGTTTATGCATCCGGGGGCTCAAGTTGGATCATCGACAGCGGGTGCACAAACCACATGACAGGGGAGAAGAAAATGTTCTCCTCCTACGAGAAAAATCAAGATCCCCAACGAGCTATCACATTCGGGGATGGAAACCAAGGTTTGGTCAAAGGTTTGGGTAAAATTGCTATATCTCCTGACCATTCCATTTCCAATGTTTTTCTTGTTGATTCATTAGATTACAATTTGCTTTCCGTATCCCAATTATGTCAAATGGGCTACAACTGTCTCTTTACTGATGTAGGTGTCACTGTCTTTAGAAGAAGTGATGATTCAATAGCCTTTAAGGGAGTGTTAGAGGGTCAGCTATACTTGGTAGATTTTGATAGAACTGAACTCGACACTTGCTTAATTGCTAAGACTAACATGGGTTGGCTCTGGCACCGCCGACTAGCCCACGTTGGAATGAAGAATCTTCATAAGCTTCTAAAGGGAGATTACATTTTAGGACTAACAAATGTTCATTTTGAGAAAGACAGGATTTGTAGCGCATGCCAAGCCGGGAAGCAAGTTAGTGTTCATCATCCACACAAGAACATCATGACGACTGACAGGCCACTGGAGCTCCTACATATGGATCTATTCGGCCCGATTGCTTACATAAGCATCGGCGGGAGTAAGTACTGTCTAGTTATTGTGGATGATTATTCTCGCTTCACTTGGGTGTTCTTTTTGCAGGAAAAATCCCATACCCAAGAAACCTTAAAGGGATTCTTGAGACGGGCTCAAAATGAGTTCAGCTTAAGGATCAAGAAAATTAGAAGCGACAATGGGACAGAGTTCAAGAATTCACAAATTGAAGGCTTTCTTGAGGAGGAGGGCATCAAGCATGAGTTCTCCTCTCCTTACACGCCACAACAAAATGGTGTAGTGGAGAGGAAGAATCAAACTCTATTGGACATGGCAAGAACTATGCTTGATGAGTACAAGACACCGGATCGGTTTTGGGCCGAGGCGGTCAACACCGCCTGCTACGCCATCAACCGGTTATATCTACACCGAATCCTCAAGAAAACATCCTATGAACTCCTAACCAGTAAAAAGCCCAATATTTCATATTTTAGAGTTTTTGGTAGCAAATGCTTTATTCTTGTTAAAAGAGGTAGAAAATCTAAATTTGCTCCTAAAACTGTAGAAGGCTTTTTACTAAGATATGACTCAAACACAAGGGCATATATGTGGCGGAACTGCCCGAATTATTCCAACTTAAGTGTCTAAGTCCCGCCTTAAAGGCTAGACCACACTTAAATGGGAATAACCCGTCAATCCCTCGGATCTAGTCCGACACGGCCACTGATAGGATCAAGTACCACAATCTCGCTCGATGGTGAGTCACAGAGCAAATACAATAAAGCATAAAACCATGCATGAAAGAGTATTAAGTTATTACATCATCATGGGGGTTTTGCAAAAATAGTCATCATTGTTCGAAGTGCAGCGGAATAAAACTAACAGTAAATAAACAGAGGGATGGGGAAAGCCTGGCCCATCACTCCTCATGCTCCTCCTCAGCCGAGGTTGGGTCCCACTCGACAGTCCAACCCGGTGGCAAGATGGACGGCCAAGTCACTCCAGCAACCATTTCCTCCGGAGAACCTGTAAAAAATTATGCCACAAGCAAGGCTGAGTATACTAATACTCAGCTAGACTTACCCGGTGTGAGGAGCCTACTCCTCTACCTCTAGACATGCAGCTGTTTGGCTGTGGGGTTTGGTTTGCCAAAAGCACTAGCTGAGTTTCTAAGTCAAGTTTTAACTTTTGTCAATTTAAGTGTGACTCTCTTAAGGCTAAATGTGTACTATCTACTCATACATAGTAGCAAAACATTATTAGCAATCAACATCTTATATCAACTCATCATATTTCCACTTGTTACTCAATGCAGTACAATGGATCAAGCAGTCTCATTAGCTGCGAGAAGCAGACGATTCGAATCGAGTTTTTATCCTTGCAAGGTAAACCTAAACACACGACATGCCAGGGCACTCCGTCCCCACACACATCAACCGTCCCCATCAATTCCCCGTCAGCAGAACAGGGCTCACCGCCTTGGCGTACAATGGCTCACTGACCCCGACTGCCGTCGTGCAGTGACCGCACTTGTACCCACCATAACCGGAATGGGAGACCATGTCTCAGGTCGCGTGAGGGGCAAAGTCTACTGCCAGGTTCAATCAGGTACTAGGCTTACCGATTTACCATATTTCTCGGTATGTGTTTAGTACGTTCAAACGCTTGACACAGGTATCCGCACGTTAATCCTTATTCCATTTTCTCATCTCGTAAACAACCAATCCCCATGGATTGTTGTCCACAAACTAGTATCATAATAATGTGAAAGTGGGTACAACCAATTTCCTGATCTCGCGTGAGTGCTAGAAAAATCACTCGTCTTCTACCGAGATCCTAATTAAAATAAAGCAACTACTCGACCTAGCATACTAGTATCCATCTCAAAAAGGATTTCTGAGATCATGCAACTAGGGTTTCAAACAGTTCCTACACCTAAGTGCACAATCAATCCTGCAATCATTAAGTGGAGTAAAATAGCATAAATAATAGGTTATGCATAAATCGGGGCTTGCCTTCCAAAGCAGTGGCAGGCAGGTCCTCTGGTGCAGACTCGGGTGCGGGATCTGGGGCTACCTCCTGAGCAGCTCCTTGCTCCGGCACAAGGATGTACTCTCCGTCAGCAAGATTACAGTTTATCGAATGCAATGAACATGTATGTTATGATTATGCAGGATTTAATAACATTATGCTAAAAAGAAAACTAAGCCAAGAAGTAACTTAGGGTTTCTTAGTCATGCGGGGCTTCTAGTGGGTTAGGCTTATTACTCTTTAGGCTTAGGTTTTCATTGGGGATAACATAGTGGATTTGTATTGTCTTTATATATTCCAGTGGACAAATTACAAGGGTTTTAGGATGACATTAATTACCATTTTCCTTTTCCTTTTTTTAATTTCTACTTAGGGTTTCTAGTGAGGTTTGAACTACGACAGTGGTGTAATAATTTCCAAAAATTCTGTAAAAATTGCAGTGGGTTGCCATTTGCTATTCTAGCCTGTTTTAAGAATTTGAGGCTCCCCAAATAAAGGCTAAGCTTAAGACAAAAATAACAAGAGTGGTGTAAAATGGGCCACTTTACACTACAACTCTTAATTAGAGGTGAGGTCTGTCCTAAGGGTTATTTTTGTTGGCCTCCAACAGTAATAATAGGCTTATGTGCCAAAAATCACAGAAAGCTAAGGGGTGGTTATTTAGTTATGCTTTTCTAAAGTTTAATGTCAAAAAGGCACTTTCTACTATATTGTTATTTGAAAAATGTCAAACAGCAGATTTCATATTTTTCTTAAGTTTTTAACAACAAAACATTTACTACCCCAAGGGTGGGGATATTTTCACCTTGGGGTTATTTTTGTAGGGTTTTTCTAAGTTATCCCTGTTTTATTCAATTAAAAGGTATCCTACTTATTTTATGCTAAAACAGGGTGTGATATATTTTTCCAGTGAACTATATTGAATAAGTATCCTAACAAAAATAGGGGTGCCTTCTGGTTCATTATTTAAATCACATTTTCTATTTTTCTTAACCTTAAGCATATTGTAAAATAAAGGGTAAAAACTAACTAAATGGGGTGGACAGAGAGATTTAACATTTTAAACAGGTCAGTAGTAAGATATACACTTCTCTAAATTTTTCTAACCCTAGTCAAATAGCACAACTATTTTTAGCCCTATTATTTAGCTTTTGGCCAAACTATAATTAAATCAGAGCTTTAAAGTCTTCTATAGTACATAGGGGGTTTTATATTTTTCTTAAGTGGGTTACATTATTTAGAGTCTGACAAAATTGGTTTAACCAAATTTGGATGAACTAAGCAGAAGTTATGAATTTTTAAAGTCTCTATTCAAAATAAAAACAGATTTAATAAGAGTTTCCTGGAAAAACAGTTTGCACCGAGGTCCCTGGGTTTAAACTAAATCAACTCGCACAAATCTACCCCTGAGCCACTATTCCCCTGGGTCGCTGATAGTTCAAAAAGCCCCCTGACCTTCTCTTCCTCTCACCCGCAGTCCTTCCCCCAATGTAAACAGTACCCGCGGGAAAGAAAAGGGTGGCGCGGCTTACCGGCGGCGAGATAGGTCCGGCGAAGAGCAGGGTTGGCTCGGGGAGACTCTGGCGGTCACAGCGAGGTGCGGCTCGACGGCGGGGATGGCCAGAATCGCTCGGTCCACGTGCGCAGGCGGGTGTTCTCGTCGGCGGCGAGTGTACCGGCCAAACCACGAGCTGGTTCAATCCAAGGGCAAGGTGAGCTTCCTGGGGTAACTAGTGACTGTGTGCACCAGGAATTGGAAAATGGTTGAGCGGATTACCCGGTCCACGTACTCCGGCGAGGGTGTGAGCTCCGGCGACCGTGGACTGGCCTCTCCGGCGAAGCAGGCTTCGATTCCTCGCTCGGGGAGCTTCACTGAGGTGTGCTCACTCGTCTCCGAGGGTCGAACGGGGTCGAGAAAGGTTGGGCTGGCCGGTCTACGGCGGCAGTGGGTCGGGTGGTCGCGAACACGTCGCGCACGGGCAAACGGCGGCGAGCTAAGCTCCGGTGAGGCTTGACTATGCGCGGAGGAGTGTGCTCGATGCCTCTATGGGTTTTATAGGCGCGGGCGCACAAAGGGGACACGGGCGCGACTCGGCGCGGCGCGGGGTCGGGCGCGGGCGTGCTCTGGCGCGGCAGAGTGCGTCGAACACGTGTAAGTTTTCTTCTGCCCTTGTTCCACAGCTCACCCAAGTCGCAAACGTGCGAATCTTGGCAAAAATCCGGCGTGGGTCTACTCCTGGCACCTAGGGCTATCACTTACCTGTGAGACGCTATGGCAGATATGGCCTAGGGAGGGAGATCTCCGGTCGCCAAATCGGGTGTGTCACACTGCCCACCTCGCGACAAAAACCATGCCAAGGCATGTCAAACGTCCAAGTCTCGGGCTCAGCTTTTTCCAGTGGGTGCCTTGGGTGGTATGCCACATTTTTGGTATAGAACATAGGTGGATTTGATGCCAGCTTCGAGGTGAACACAACTGATCTTTAGTGTAGGCATAGGTTTTAACTTAGAGAGAAATAGAGAGCTCTAGCTCTCTCTCCACTTGGAGATTTGATTTGGGGTTTCTCCAGGGGTCTTTTTGCAATATTTCCCTCCCCTAATTGCTGGTTATAAGATTACTTAAGGTTTGGGTAAATGTTACTCATGTTTTGCACACTTGTTCACTCTCTTTTCCCTTTTATCTAGGGTTTTGGGAGATAGGGTTTAAGAGAGGTCTAGGGTTCTTCTCCCCTCTCATCCAAGGTAGTAAGTGTGCAAGGATTAGAGTAATGCTTTTGGTTACTCACAATCCTTGGTTAACCTCTAGCTTTCCAAGGCCCTCATGCTTTTGCTCATTAAGTTCTTCCACAGGTGCTCATACCCTTTAGTATCAAGGTAGGCTCTAGCCATGGTAACACCTGGGGTGTTATAGCCCTCCCCCCTTAAAGGAATCTCGTCCCGAGATTTTAGGCAGAGTCCTCTAGAGGGGTGCTTGAAGGTGTGCTGGTGCTACTCTTTCTTTACTCAAGTTTCTCTTATTAACTGCTCTTCGAATGTCATTCTCTTTGCAACTTCAGAAGGAAGCCCTTCTTAAGTTAAATCCACAACTTAGACTATCCTTGTTATCTAAGTTCTTCTTAAAATTATTTTCAAAGGGCAGGTGGGGGGGTGGTGTTTTGGGGTTACGTACCGACTCCTTTGGGTAGAAAGTCGGGGAAGCGAGAGCGTAGAAAATCCTCCGTCTCCCATGTAGCTTCTTCTGCTGAATGGTGACTCCACTGAACTTTATACATCCTGATTGACCTTGCCCGTGTTGACCTCTCCTTTTGATCTAATACCTTGACGGGGTACTCTTGATAGGACAAATCTGGTTCTATTTCAATGTCTGGTTCCGACAGTACTTCAGTGGGTAGGCGAACACATTTCCGCAGCTGAGAGACATGGAACACATTGTGAACTGCTGACATGTGGGGTGGCAATTCCAATTGATAAGCCACAGGTCCACAACTTGCTTTTATCTCATAGGGTCCAATGTATCGAGGAGTTAACTTGCCCTTAATTCCGAATCTCTGGACACCCCTGGTGGGTGACACCTTAAGATAGACATGGTCTCCCACTGCAAACTGGAGAGGTTTCCGCCTCTTATCATGATAGCTCTTTTGCCTGGCCTGAGCAGCTTCTAAGTTCTTTTTGATGACTCTGACTTTTTCTTCTGCCTCAAGTACCAAGTCTGGCCCAAAAATTTCCCTTTCTCCTGCTTGAGACCAATTTAGTGGGGTCCTACACCTTCTCCCATATAAGGCTTCAAAAGGTGCCATCTTCAGACTGGACTGATAGCTGTTATTGTAAGAAAACTCTGCCAAAGAAAGACACTTATCCCAATCCTTCCCGTAATGTAGTGCACATGCTCTCAACATATCTTCCAAAATCTGGTTTACCCTTTCTGTCTGACCATCTGTTTGGGGATGGTACGCTGAGCTTCGTATGACATGGGTCCCAAGTGATTCTTGGAGTTGCTCCCAAAAGCGTGCCACAAACAAGGCTCCTCTGTCAGATACAATGGTCTTTGGAATACCATGTAACCGCACTATTTGATCAACATAAATCTCTGCATACTTCTCTGTCTTGTGGGTGGTATGTACTGGCAAGAAATGGGCAGTCTTGGTCAGCCTGTCCACAATAACCCAAATGGAATCATGGTGCCTAGAGGTAGTGGGCAATCCTACAATAAAGTCCATGCAAATGTCCTCCCATTTCCAAGATGGTATGGGAAGAGGTTGCAAAGGGCCTGCTGCCCTCAAATGACTGGCTTTGATTCTCTGGCAGGTGTCACACTCGGATATATACTTGGCAATTTCCCTCTTCATTCTGGTCCACCAATATAAAGACCTGAGATCATGGTACATCTTGTTGCTACCGGGGTGCATGGAGAATTTGGAAAGGTGAGCTTCATCTAGTATCTTCTTTCTGAGTTCAGGGTCCTTGGGAACAACCAATCGATCTCCAAACCACAAAATTCCCTTGCTGTCCTGACGGAAGCACTTGTATTTTTTTGCCTTTTGCTTGATCATTTCCTTGATCATCTGAACACCCTTATCTTCAATCTGTGCCCTGACTATTTGCTCTTGCAATGTGGGTTCCACCGAGATATAACTCAAGTCACCTGAAGAAACAACTTCCAGGTTCAGCTTGCACAGCTCATCGCACAGGGTGGTAACTCTTGCATCCATGCTCATACAATTGCATTGGGCCTTTCTGCTCAAGGCATCTGCCACAACATTGGCCTTGCCCGGATGATAGTGCACCTCCAAATCATAGTCCTTGATTAACTCCAACCATCTCCTCTGCCTCATGTTCAGATCTGCCTGGGTGAAGATGTATTTGAGACTCTTGTGATCAGTGTAGATGTTACAGTGAGCTCCCATCAAGTAGTGTCTCCATATCTTAAGAGCATGAACCACAGCTGCCAATTCCAGGTCATGTGTAGGGTAGTTCTGTTCATGGGGCCTGAGTGCTCGGGAAGCATAAGCAATGACTCGGTTATCTTGCATCAATACACATCCCAATCCTGTACCAGAAGCATCACAATAAACTTCAAATGGCTTGGTGTTGTCAGGTTGAGCCAGCACTGGGGCTGTTGTCAAATGCTGCCTCAAAGTGCGAAAGGCATCCTCGCACTTTTGGCTCCAATCATATCGGACTCCCTTCTTCAACAGTTCAGTCATTGGTTTGGCAATCCTGGAGAAATCCGGAATAAATCGTCGATAATACCCTGCCAATCCCAGAAAACTTCGAATCTGCCTTACTGTAGTCGGGGGTTTCCAATCCATTACCTCTTGCACCTTCTCAGGATCAACTGATATCCCATCCTGAGAAATTGTGCGACCCAAGATTTTGATTTCCTTCAGCCAGAACTCACATTTAGACAACTTAGCATAAAGATGATGATCGCGAAGCCGCTGAAGCACGATGTGCAGGTGCTCAGTATGCTCATCTTCATTTTTGGAATAGACCAGAATATCATCAATGAAAACGACCACGAACTTATCCAACTCTGGCATGAACACTGAGTTCATCAGGTACATAAAATAGGCCGGGGCATTGGTCAGCCCAAAAGACATTACCAAAAACTCATACAGCCCATATCTGGTAGAGAAAGCCGTCTTGGGAATGTCACTGGCACGGATCTTGATCTGATGGTAACCTGAGCGAAGGTCTATCTTGGAGAATACCTTGGCTCCTACCAACTGATCAAACAGAACATCAATACGGGGTAGCGGGTATTTGTTCTTAATAGTCACCGCATTGAGAGGGCGGTAGTCAACACACATCCTCAAACTCTCATCCTTTTTCTTCACAAATAAAGTTGGACATCCCCATGGTGAAGTACTTGGGCGAATAAACCCCTTGTCCAACAGTTCTTGCAATTGCTTCTTCAATTCTGCCAATTCCGCGGGAGGCATCCTATAGGGTCTCTTGGAGATAGGAGCAGTCCCGGGTTGTAACTCGATTGCGAACTCAATGTCTCGGTCTGGTGGCATCCCTGGCAACTCATCCGGAAACACATTCGGGTAGTCACGGACCACTGGGATCTTTTCCACTGGGGACTCTATCATGACGAAGGCACAAGAACGGGTACAACCCTGGTCGGGCAGATATAAGGTAATCTCGCCATCCAAAGGAGAGTGGATTTCTATGGCTCTGGCTGCAACATCAATCACCGCGTGGTGCCGTGATAACCAATCAGTCCCTAAGATGATATCCACACTATCCAATCCCATTATTAAGAGAGTGGTTTTGAAAATGAAACTACCCAGCTTAATTGGTACGTGTCTATTGATCTGATAGGTGGCAACCCTGCCTCCTGGTGTTGAGATTGTAATGCCCCCATTGGTGTGGTGAAAAGGCGATTGACACTTGGCACTAAATTTGGTACTGATAAAACTGTGTGATGCACCAGAATCAAAAAGAACAATAGCAGGATAATTCAAAACTGTAAAGATACCAGTCAAGACGGGTGCTCCCTTTGGAATATCGGCCATGGTGGTGAAGTTTAGCCTGCCCTGCCTCACTTGCACCTTCTGCCTCTTGCCTTGGTTCTGATTAGCATTCTGCCCCTGCCTCTGCTGGTTCCTGGGGCAATTCTTGGCATAATGCCCGGTATTGCCACACGTGAAGCACCTGTTGTCATTTGCCTGGCGGTACTGCTGCTGCTGGTTGTTCCTCTGAGCTGGAAATTGGGCGCGGTTGGGTGCCTGCTGCTGCTGTTGTGGCCGGATCACCCATCTTCCTTGCTGCTGCTGGGGTCCCCTGTTCTGGGTGTCGGACACAATCCTGAAGCGCTGTGGCTGAGCTGAAGGTCCTACCACAGGGGTCTTCCTCTTCTTCTCCGCTTGTCGAGCTGTAATGCAGTCCTCCTGGGAGATAGCCATGTTGACCAACTCATTATAACTATTGGCTCTGACGGTGTTGAGACGATCACGGAGCTTAGTGCTGAGCCCCCTCCTGAACCTGTCCCTCTTCTTCTCATCCGTATCTGCGTGATACCCGGCATACTGGCACAAGTCATTAAAAGCCTGGGCATACTGCAACACTGTCCTATTGCCCTGAGTGAGTGCCAAAAACTCATTGAGCTTCCGGTCCATAATCCCGGCTGGTATATGGTGTCCCCTGAAAGCTGCCTTGAACTCCCTCCATTCCACCTCTCTATCCTCTGGCTGCATGGCGAGAAAATGGTCCCACCAAGTCCTTGCGGGTCCGCGAAGCTGCTGGGTGGCGAACCTAACTTTGGTGACTTCTGAGCAAGCTCCATGGAGTAGTGGGAATTTGGATTCCACCACTCGCAACCACACGTCTGCATCAAGTGGATCCTCTACCCTTGTGAACAATGGAGGCTGGGTGCTGAGGAACTCTTGGTAGGTGGCTGCCGCGGGGTGACGCTGATGGTCTCCACCACCATAGTGCTGAGGTGGTGGCTGTCGCTGGGCCAGCTGTCTCAAGATCTCATTCTGCTGAGCCATGAGCTCCTGCAGAGTGGGAGGTGGTGGCGGAGGTGGAGGAACGCGCTCATTCTGGCCACGACGCTGCCTCCCGGCCATCTGAAAAACCACATTTATACTCAACACCATATTTCCAAGTTCAAGATTTTATCGCGGCGAAAAGAGTCAAAACAACATGATAGACTCCAACTTCAACAAAAGGATTTTAAAAAGGCATAAATTTTTCCTTCCAAATTTAAACTGATAACAACATCCATCAAACAAGCTTCCAAGAGAGTTTAGCACGATTACATCAATTGTCCCAAAAAGACTCAACTCTATCTAGCCTAGTACCCCAAGGGTGCAAAAGCTAAGCCAGCTGCGAGGAGTCCTACCATCCAACTTCTAACTCTATCCTGAACACCTAGTGGGCGAACGAGGCAACACTCGACTCGGGGGAAGGTGGTCTCCCCGAGCCAGCAGTGTCCACACTAGAGGCAGGCTCATCTCCTCCCTCGATGTCGACGTCCTCATTGGCCTCCATGTCCTGGATCTCCTGGTGATGCATATCCAGGTGCTCGTTAGCCTCGGCAAGCTGCTGCTGAGTGTTAATGAGCTGATCCTCGAGAACCTCGATGGTGTTCTCCCTGGTGCCCACTAGCTCCTCCAACTCTTGGATATCAGTGGATAGCTGCTCCACCTGCAAGTCCTTCTCCACCATTTCAGTGGACAAGTCAACCACAAGCTCCTCCCTGTTGTCCAAAGTAATCTTTGTCGCCTCCAATAGTGCCATCAGATGGGACATAGCCTCACCGCGCATCACTTGCAGACGGTACAGAGCATTCATGCACCGCACGGTCAAGTGCGCAGTGTGGCCCGGGTAGAGAGCCCAGATATCCTTGGCATGCTCCACCCGATCTTTCCACATTGGGTCGTCTTCCCTCTCAGCAGGAAACAAGCCAATGGGGTGGGTGGAAAGCTCCAAGGGGTGAAATCCGCAGAAAGTAGTCAACCCGTGCAGAGCGATCGCCTCGATCGTGTCCTCCGCCCGGTATCCGAAAGACTCGGAGTCCAGGGAACGCCAGCCTGGCTGCAGGGGATGAGGCTCCAAGGTCATCCTCACCCTACAGCGGGGCACTCGGTGCTTCTCGAACTGCTGCACCGCGTACTGAGGGGGTGTCAGGTACCCGGCTCCCTGAAGTACCTCCCACAAAATACGGGGGAAGCCCTCTCGTGCAAGCCCGTCAGTGTGGGTTAGTGCATTTCCGTCCTCTGAGGATCCGTGGGAAGTCATCTGTGTACGGTTAAGCGTAAGTAAAAGAAAAAGAATTATAAAATGAACAAGAAAAAAAATAAAACTCAGCCCCTTTCTCTAGTTAAAATAAAATGGTACTGGGGACCTAGTTGGTTGTTATCTTGTTCTTAAGTCCTTACTCAGCTATCCATTTGCTTAATTAAGAATGCATGCATGCTGTCCTGAACGACCTCACAACAAGATAAAAGGAATAGGGAAGAACTCTCATCCTGTAAAAGTGGCCTGTAGGGCCTAATCACTTAGCCACCTAGCTACCCTTCTATTTCCCTAAGGCTTCACGTCCTAGGTCTATCCGGCTCGTCCTACTATCTATCCAACACTGTTTCTACCAAGTTTTATTTTGGAAAAATGATGGTATTCACATTTTATTGATTCCTCTGTGGTGGTACAAGCTCCGATACCAGCTGTGGCGGAACTGCCCGAATTATTCCAACTTAAGTGTCTAAGTCCCGCCTTAAAGGCTAGACCACACTTAAATGGGAATAACCCGTCAATCCCTCGGATCTAGTCCGACACGGCCACTGACAGGATCAAGTACCACAATCTCGCTCGATGGTGAGTCACAGAGCAAATACAATAAAGCATAAAACCATGCATGAAAGAGTATTAAGTTATTACATCATCATGGGGGTTTTGCAAAAATAGTCATCATTGTTCGAAGTTGTCGGCGTTTCGAGACAGGGGGGTCCCTAAGCCGACGAGTGAGTGTGCTGCGTGCCCCAGCCCAGATGGGTCGAGCGCGTGGGCGAGCGCGAAGGGGGGAGAGGCGAGGCGGCCGGAGCCGAGCGTGAGAGAGGTGGAAGTCCCGCGGCCTTCGTGTTCGTCCCGCGCCCAGGTCAGGTGCGCTTGCAGTAGGGGGGTTACAAGCGTCCACGCGGGTGAGGGAAGCGAGCGGCCCCAAGAGAGCGCCTGTCCCGTCCTCGGTCCCGCGCGGCCAACCTTCTCTGAGAAGGCCCTGGTCCTTCCTTTTATAGTCGTAAGGAGAGGATCCAGGTGTACAATGGGGTGGTGTAGCAGAGTGCTACGTGTCTAGCGGAGGGAGAGCTAGCGCCCTAGGTACATGCCAATGTGGCAGCCGGAGAGATCTGGGCACCCTGCTGGCGTGATGTCGTGGCTGTCGGAGGTGCGGCGGAGCCTGATGGAGGGACAGCTGTTGGAGCGGTCGAGTCCCTGCTGACGTTGTCCTGCTTCCGTAAGAGAGCTGGGGGCCGCCGTCGTCATAGAGCTTGTGGAGCGCCATCATTGCCTCTCTGGCGGAGCTGACCGGATGAGACGTCGGTCTTGTTCTCCATGACCCGAGTCGATTCGGGTTGGGATGATGATGGCGCCTCCTGTTGACGTGGCGGTCTGTGCCCTAGGCAGGGCGACGTGGGGTTTCCTCCGAAGCCGAGGTTGAGTCTGTCTTCTGTTGCCGTGGCCGAGCCCGAGCCAAGGGGTCGGGCGAGGCGGAAGTCGTTCGGCCGAGGCCAGGGCGGAGTCCGAGCCCTGGGGTCGGGCGAGGCGGAGTTTCGTCGTCTTCCGGGTCTTAGCCCGAGTCCGAGCCCTGGGGTCGGGCGGAGCGGAGTTCGCCGTCTTCTGGGTCTTAGCCCGAGTCCGAGCCCTGGGGTCGGGCGGAGCGGAGTTCGCCGTCTTCCGGGTCTTAGCCCGAGTCCGAGCCCTGGGGTCGGGCGGAGCGGAGTTCGCCGTCTTCCGGGTCTTAGCCCGAGTCCGAGCCCTGGGGTCGGGCGGAGCGGAGTTCGCCGTCTTCCGGGTCTTAGCCCGAGTCCGAGCCCTGGGGTCGGGCGGAGCGGAGTTCGCCGTCTTCCGGGTCTTAGCCCGAGTCCGAGCCCTGGGGTCGGGCGGAGCGGAGTTTGCCGTGGCGCCTTTGGCAAGGCCTGATTGCCTGTCAGACTCACTCTGTCGAGTGGCACTGCAGTCGGAGTGGCGCAGGCGGCGCTGTCCTTCTGTCAGACTGGCCAGTGGAGCGGTGGAGTGACGGCGGTCACCTCGGCTCTGCCGGGGGCGTGTGTCAGGATAGAGGTGTCAGGCCACCTTTGCGTTAAATGCCCCTGCAATTTGGTCAGTTGGTGTGGTGATTTAGTCAAGGTTGCTTCTGAGCGAAGCCAAGGCCTTGGGCGAGCCGGTGATGTGTCCGCCATAAAAAGGGGGCCTCGGGCGAGACGGAAGTCTCTCGAGGTCGGCTGCCTTTGGCCGAGGCTAGGCTCGGGTGAAGCGTGATCGAGTCACTCGTGTGGACTGATCCCTGACTTAATCGTGCCCATCAGGCCTTTGCAGCTTTATGCTGATGGGGGTTACCAGCTGAGAATTAGGCGCCTTGAGGGTACCCCTAATTATGGTCCCCGACAGTAGCCCCCGAGCCTCGAAGGGAGTGTTAGCACTCGCTTGGAGGCTTTTGTCGCACTTTTTTGCAAGGGGACCAGCCTTTCTCGGTTGCATTTCGTTCCGGTGGGTGCGCGCGAGCGCACCCGCTGGGTGTAGCCCCCGAGGCCTCGGAGGAGTGGTTACACTCCTTCGAGGTCTTAATACTTCGCTTAACGCTTCGGCTGGTCTGGTCGTTCCCTCATGCGAACTGGTCGTAGCCCGGGTTCACGGTCGGGGCCCAAGCTCTCGGGCTGGTATGTTGACGCTGTCAACGATTTGGCCGGAGCCGGTTTTTGAGAGAGCAGCCCCCGAGCCTCTGCACAGGGCGAGAGGACGATCAGGGACAGACTCGGCTTTTTACATACGCCCCTACGTCGCCTTTCCGCAAGGAGGAGGGGGGGAGTGCGCCATGTTACCCTCGATGGGCACCGAACATGGTGTCTCCGGTGAGCTGCAAGCGGGTAATCCGAGTGGACGTCCGTGCCCCGTTCGTTGGGGGTCGGCTAGGGGCCCAGAGGCACGCCCAAAAGTACCTGCGGGTGATTTGCCGGACCCGGTCCCCTGGCGACGGGGTCCGAGGGCTCGATGCCTCCCTCCGATGGGATTCCGTTACAAGATCGTTCCCGCTGGTCTCGGAAATGTCCTAGGGTACCTCGGGAGCGCAGCCCGAGCCTCGGTTATGTATCGAACGTACCCCTGGTCATCCCTCGCTCGGTGTCTGAGGCGACTGTGAACCCTTCGGGGGCCAGCCTTCGAACCCCTGATCAGTAATGGGCGCGGAGCCCGAGTAGCCTGAGGCGGCCATGGAGCCCTTCGGGGGGCTGGCCTTCGAACCCCTGACCAGTAGTGGGTGTCGGGCCCACGCGATCTGAGGCGACTGTTGAACCCTCGGGGGGCCAGCCTTCGAACCCCTGATCAGTAATGGGGGGCTCGGAGCCCGGTTCCTTCGCGGAGAAGGATCCCTTTCGGGGTATCCCCCTTTCCCGGTCCCTGTTGCAAGAGATAGAGAAAGAGGAAAACGGAAAAGGATACGAAATCGGACGACGTGGCGTACCTTTTCTGACGCGGTTATTGCGGCGAAGGTGAAGCGTCGCGCGCTCCTCCTACCAGAGGCGCCGCGTGTCCCGCCGCGGAGTTAATGCGTCGGGGCGAGTGGTTGGCGGGGCGGCCGTTGCGCGCGTGCGATCCGTTCGAGGAACGGGTCACGGGTGCACCGTCTTCACGCCGTGAGAGGAGGCTCTCTTGCTTCCTCCAGCTGGTCCAGCGATTCCTCTCGGCTGGCTTGGTTGCTTTGTTCGGTGTAGGCCCTCGCCCTCGGGGAGCCGTATTCCAGGTCAGTGGGCAAGATAGCTTCAGCCCCGTAGACCAGGAAAAACGGCGTGAAGCCCGTGGCACGACTCGGCGTCGTCCTTAGGCTCCAGACCACCGAGGGGAGTTCCTTCATCCATCGCCTGCCGAACTTGTTGAGGTCGTTGTAGATCCGAGGCTTGAGCCCTTGCAGAATCATGCCGTTGGCACGCTCTACTTGCCCGTTCGACATGGGATGAGCCACGGCGGCCCAGTCCACCCGGATATGGTGATCTTCGCAAAAAATCCAAGAATTTTTTGCCGGTGAACTGGGTGCCGTTGTCGGTGATGATGGAGTTCGGGACCCCAAAGCGACGGATGATGTTGGTGAAGAATGCCACCGCCTGCTCGGACCTGATGCTGTTCAGAGGTCGGACCTCGATCCACTTGGAGAATTTGTCGATGGCGACCAGCAGGTGCGTGTAGCCCCCGGGCGCCTTCTGCAAGGGACCGACGAGGTCCAGACCCCATACAGCGAAGGGCCAGGTGATGGGTATTGTCTGCAGAGCCTGAGCGGGCAGGTGTGTCCGCTTCGCATAGAATTGGCACCCTTCGCAGGTGCGGACAATTCTATTGGCGTCAGCCACCGCCGTTGGCCAGTAGAAGCCTTGCCGGAAAGCATTTCCAACAAGGGCTCGGGGCGCTGCGTGGTGGCCGCAAGCCCCCGAGTGTACTTCTTGCAGCAGTTCCCGACCTTCGGCGATGGAGATGCATCGCTGGAGGATGCCCGAGGGGCTGCGATGGTAGAGCTCCTCTTCGTCGCCCAGCAAGACGAATGACTTGGCGCGTCGCGCTACCCGCCGAGCCTCGACTTGGTCGAGGGGTAGCTCTCCTCGACGGAGATATTGCAGGTACGGGGCCTGCCAATCTTGGTCTGGCGTGGCCCCGCTCTGCCCTTCCTCGACGTTCAATGCCCCGCCCTCGGGGGCCGAGGGTACCTCGGGCTGGGCCGAGGGTGCCTCGGGCTGAACCGAGGGTACCTCGGGCTGAGCCGAGGGTACCTCGGGCTGAGCCGAGGGTACCTCGGGCTCGGGCGCGTCATCGAGCTTGACGGAGGGTTGATGCAGATCCCGGGAGAAGACGTCCGGGGGGACTGTCGTTCGCCCCGAGGCTATCTTGGCCAGCTCGTCTGCGGTTTCGTTGTAGCGCCGAGCGATGTGGTTGAGCTCGAGCCCGAAGAACTTGTTTTCCAGGCGCCGAATCTCGTCGCAGTAGGCCTCCATCTTCGGGTCGCGGCAGTGGGAGTTCTTCATGACTTGGTCGATGACGAGCTGCGAATCACCGCGGGCGTCGAGGCGTCTGACCCCTAGCTCGATGGCGATCCGTAATCCGTTGACCAGAGCTTCGTACTCGGCCACATTGTTGGACGCCGGGAAGTGGAGGCGCAGCACGTAGCGCAAGTGCTTTCCGAGGGGCGAGATGAAGAGCAGGCCCGCGCCGGCCCCCGTCTTCATCAGCGACCCGTCGAAAAACATGGTCTAGAGCTCCGGTTGGATCGGAGTCGTCGGCAGTTGGGTGTCGACCCATTCGGCCACGAAATCCGCCAACACTTGGGACTTGATGGCCTTCCGAGGGGCGAACGAGATCGTTTCGCCCATGATCTCCACCGCCCACTTTGCGATCCTGCCCGAGGCCTCTCGGCACTGGATGATCTCCCCCAGGGGGAAGGATGACACCACAGTTACCGGATGGGACTCGAAGTAGTGTCGTAGCTTCCGCCTTGTCAGGATCACAGCATACAGCAGCTTTTGAACTTGTGGGCAGCGGATCTTAGTCTCGGACAGCACTTCGCTGATGAAGTAGACCGGCCTCTGAACGGGCAATGTATGCCCTTCCTCCTGCCTTTCGACCACAATCGCGGCGCTAACCACTTGAGTGGTCGCGGCGACGTAGACCAGGAGGGTTTCCCCGTCCGCCGGCGGCACCAAGACTGGCGCCTTTGTAAGGAGCGCCTTCAGGTTGCCGAGGGCTTCCTCGGCCTCAGGGGTCCAAACGAAACATTCGGCCTTCCTTAAGAGGCGGTACAGAGGCAGACCTCTTTCGCCGAGGCGTGAGATGAAGCGGCTCAGGGCCGCGAGGCATCCCATGACCCTCTGTACCCCTTTTAAGTCCTTGATGGGTCCCATGCTGGTGATGGCCGCAATCTTCTCCGGGTTGGCTTCGATGCCTCGCTTGGAGACGATGAACCCTAGGAGCATGCCTCGGGGCACCCCGAAGACACACTTCTCAGGATTGAGCTTGACTCCTTTCGCCTTGAGACACCGGAATGTCACTTCAAGGTCGGAGAGGAGGTCGGAAGCCATCCGTGTCTTGACTACGATGTCATCGACGTAGGCCTCGACTGTGCGACCGATGTGTTCGTCGAACACATGGTTCATGCACCGCTGGTACGTCGCGCCCGCATTCCTCAAGCCGAACGGCATGGTGACATAGCAGTACATGCCGAACGGCGTGATGAAAGAAGTCGCGAGCTGGTCGGACTCTTTCATCCG
Organism: Zea mays; assembly: GCF_902167145.1. Taxonomy (NCBI): domain Eukaryota; kingdom Viridiplantae; phylum Streptophyta; class Magnoliopsida; order Poales; family Poaceae; genus Zea; species Zea mays. The sequence continues at coordinate 233,603,933 of NC_050096.1, read as the reverse complement.
GATCTGGTGATACCCCGAGTAGGCATCGAGGAAGGACAGGGTTTCGCACCCAGCAGTGGAATCCACGATTTGGTCGATGCGAGGCAGAGGGTAGGGAACCTTCGGACATGCTTTGTTGAGACCAGTGTAGTCCGCACACATCCGCCATTTCCCCCCTTTCTTCCTCACAAGCACAGGGTTGGCAAGCCATTCGGGATGGAATACCTCTTTGATGAACCCTGCCGCCATTAGCTTGTGGATCTCTTCGCCAATTGCTCTGCGCTTCTCCTCGTCGAATCGGCGCAGAGGCTGCCTGACGGGTCGGGCTCCGGCCCGAATATCCAGCGAGTGCTCGGCGACATCCCTCGGTATGCCGGGCATGTCCGAGGGACTCCACGCAAAGACGTCGGCGTTTGCGCGGAGAAAGTCGACGAGCACTGCTTCCTATTTGGGGTCGAGCCCGGAACCGATCCGGATCTGCTTGGTGGTGTCGCCGCTGGGGTCGAGGGGGACGGCCTTGACCGTCTCCGCTGGCTCGAAGTTGCCGGCATGGCGCTTCACGTCTGGCACCTCCTTGGAGAGGTTCTCCAGGTCGGCGATGAGGGCCTCGGACTCGGCGAGGGCCTCGGCGTACTCCACGCACTCCACGTCGCATTCGAACGCGTGTTTGTACGTGGGGCCGACGGTGATGACCCCGTTGGGGCCCGGCATCTTGAGCTTCAGGTAGGTGTAGTTGGGGACGGCCATGAACTTCGTGTAGCATGGCCTCCCTAGCACGGCGTGGTAGGTTCCTCGGAACCCGACCACCTCGAACGTCAGGGTCTCCCTTCGGAAGTTGGAGGGCGTCCCGAAGCAGACGGGGAGGTCGAGTCGCCCGAGGGGCTGGACGCGCTTCCCAGGGATGATCCCGTGGAAGGGCGCAGCGCCTGCTCGGACGGAGGACAGATCGACGCGCAGGAGCTTGAGGGTCTCGGCGTAGATGATGTCGAGGCAGCTGCCCCCATCCATCAGGACCTTGGTGAGCCTGACATTGCCGACAACGGGGTCGACGACGAGCGGGTATTTCCCCGGGCTCGGCACATGGTCGGGGTGGTCGGCCCGGTCGAAAGTGATGGGCTTGTCGGACCAGTCTAGGTAGACTGGCGCCGCCACCTTCACCGAGCAGACCTCCCGGCGCTCTTGCTTGCGGTGCCGAGCCGAGGTATTCGCCGCATGCCCTCCATAGATCATGAAGCAGTCGCGGACCTCGGGGAACCCCCCTGCTGGGTGTTCTTCGTTCTTGTCGTCGTCGTGGGCCCTGCCACCTTCGGCGGGTGGCCCGGCCATGTGGAAATGACGCCGAAGCATAACGCATTCCTCGAGGGTGTGCTTGACGGGCCCCTGATGGTAGGGGCACGGCTCCTTGAGCATCTTGTCGAAGAGGTTTGCACCTCCGGGGGGCTTCCGAGGGTTCTTATACTCGGCGGCGGCGACAAGGTCCGCGTCGGCGGCGTCGCGTTTCGATTGCGACTTCTTCTTGCCTTTCTTCTTGGCGCCGCGCGGAGTAGACGCCTCGGGGGCTTCTTCCGATGGGCGGCCCTGGGGCTGCTTGTCCTTTCGGAAGATAGCCTCGACCGCCTCCTGGCCAGAGGTGAACTTGGTGGCGATGTCCATCAGCTCGCTCGCCCTGGTGGGGGTTTTGCGACCCAGCTTGCTCACCAGGTCGCGGCAAGTGGTGCCGGCGAGGAACGCGCCGATGACATCCGAGTCGGTGATGTTGGGCAGCTCGGTGCGCTGCTTCGAGAATCGCCGGATGTAGTCCCGGAGCGACTCCCCCGGCTGTTGCCGGCAGCTTCGAAGGTCCCAGGAATTCCCGGGGCGCACGTATGTGCCCTGGAAATTGCCAGCGAAGGCTTGGACCAAGTCGTCCCAGTTGGAAACCTGCCCCGGAGGCAGGTGCTCCAACCAGGCGCGAGCAGTGTCGGAGAGGAACAGGGGGAGGTTGCAGATGATGAGGTTGTCGTCGTCCGTTCCACCCAGTTGGCAGGCAAGGCGGTAGTCCGCGAGCCACAGTTCCGGTCTCGTTTCCCCCGAGTACTTTGTGATAGTAGTCGGGGGTCGGAACCGGGTCGGGAATGGCGCCCGTCGGATGGCCCGACTGAAGGCCTGCGGACCAGGTGGTTCGGGCGAAGGACTCCGATCCTCCCCGTTGTCGTAGCGCCCCCCACGCCTGGGGTGGTAGCCTCGGCGCACCCTTTCGTCGAGGTGAGCCCGACGGTCGCGTCGATGGTGCTCGTTGCCGAGGTGGCCCGGGGCCGCAGGCGCGGTGTTGCGCGTGCGCCCGGTGTAGACCGAGGCTTCCCGCATGAATCGGGAAGTCGTGGCATGAGGTTCCGAGGGATATCCTTGCCTCCGGGATGCAGTGCTCTCGGCCCGCCGGGCCGCAGCGCCTTCCAGGAGATTCTTGAGTTCTCCCTGGATTCGCCGCCCCTCGGTGGTTGACGGCTCCGGCATCGCGCGGATGAGCATCGCTGCGGTCGCCAGGTTCTGACCGACCCCGCTGGATGCGGGCGGCGGCCTGATCCTGACGTCGTTGGCGACGCGGTGCTGGAGACCTTGGGGCAGATGACGTATTTCTCCAGCCAGGGATTGGCCCACCCATGCCTGTCCGACGTCCCGACGGATCGGCTCAAGCGCTCCTGTTCCCTCGTTGAGCCTGGCCTGCACCTCGCGGACTTGCTCGAGTTGTGGGTCGTAACCCCCCGCCGGAGCGGGGACCACAGCTAGCTCCCATGGGATGTCGGCGCGAGGCACCGGCCTAGGGAGATCACCATCCTCCGGCACGCCAAGATGGTTGCCTTCGGTGGGATCCCCTAGCTCGATGTGGAAACATTCGCGGCTTGGGCCGCAGCTCTCGTCGCTAAGGCTGCGGCTTCCATCGGAACAGTCGGATAGACAGTAGTCACATGCGGTCATGAAGTCCCGCACGGCACTGGGGTTGCCGAGTCCGGAGAAATCCCAACCAATGCTGGGATCGTCATCTTCCTCGGACCCAGAGGGCCCGTAGGTCGAGACGTCCGTCAATTGGTCCCAAGGCGACCGCATACAGAACCTCAGTGGGGTCGCACTCGCCTCAATGAGAGCGCCCGCCAAAACGAGGTCGTTTGGCGGGTTGAGGCCGAGTCGAAATGACGCAAGATGGGAGTTAGTCGTTACCTTTTGGTCGACGAGGAGCGACGTAGTCACATCGGGGACTGGTTGCGCCGTCATCTCTGGTTCGAGGGCGACGTCCTGCAGGCTTTCCGCGAGCGCGCCGGCGTCGTCTTCTTGCTCGGGGTCAGCGTGCCGCGGGGGGACGGCGCTTGCCTCCGTCTCGAACGCGAGGTCGACGTCCGGCGTGCCTTCCGTCAGGGCGTCGGGGGCGTCGATTCGCTCGACGGCCGGCGAAGCGTGGCCTCCCGTCTGGCCTTGACGGCTCCGCCTCCTCCTCCGTTGGCGGGGGAGAGAACGGAGCGAGCCCGAATGTTGCTCTTCCACCACGCGGGGAAGATGTCGTCGATTCCGCCACCGGCGGGCGGGTTGTCGGCCGCCATTGTCGTAGTCACGCGGCGGTGGAAGAAGTGTCATGTCGTAGCTGCCGTCGAAGGACATGAACTCCAGAGTCCCGAAACGAAGCACCGTCCCGGGCCGGAGAGGTTGCTGGAGACTGCCCATCTGGAGCTTGACGGGGAGCTGTTCGTCAGCACGCAGCAGGCCCCTACCTGGCGCGCCAACTGTCGGCGTTTCGAGACAGGGGGGTCCCTAAGCCGACGAGTGAGTGTGCTGCGTGCCCCAGCCCAGATGGGTCGAGCGCGTGGGCGAGCGCGAAGGGGGGAGAGGCGAGGCGGCCGGAGCCGAGCGTGAGAGAGGTGGAAGTCCCGCGGCCTTCGTGTTCGTCCCGCGCCCAGGTCAGGTGCGCTTGCAGTAGGGGGGTTACAAGCGTCCACGCGGGTGAGGGAAGCGAGCGGCCCCAAGAGAGCGCCTGTCCCGTCCTCGGTCCCGCGCGGCCAACCTTCTCTGAGAAGGCCCTGGTCCTTCCTTTTATAGTCGTAAGGAGAGGATCCAGGTGTACAATGGGGTGGTGTAGCAGAGTGCTACGTGTCTAGCGGAGGGAGAGCTAGCGCCCTAGGTACATGCCAATGTGGCAGCCGGAGAGATCTGGGCACCCTGCTGGCGTGATGTCGTGGCTGTCGGAGGTGCGGCGGAGCCTGATGGAGGGACAGCTGTTGGAGCGGTCGAGTCCCTGCTGACGTTGTCCTGCTTCCGTAAGAGAGCTGGGGGCCGCCGTCGTCATAGAGCTTGTGGAGCGCCATCATTGCCTCTCTAGCGGAGCTGACCGGATGAGACGTCGGTCTTGTTCTCCATGACCCGAGTCGATTCGGGTTGGGATGATGATGGCGCCTCCTGTTGACGTGGCGGTCTGTGCCCTAGGCAGGGCGACGTGGGGTTTCCTCCGAAGCCGAGGTTGAGTCTGTCTTCTGTTGCCGTGGCCGAGCCCGAGCCAAGGGGTCGGGCGAGGCGGAAGTCGTTCGGCCGAGGCCAGGGCGGAGTCCGAGCCCTGGGGTCGGGCGAGGCGGAGTTTCGTCGTCTTCCGGGTCTTAGCCCGAGTCCGAGCCCTGGGGTCGGGCGGAGCGGAGTTCGCCGTCTTCCGGGTCTTAGCCCGAGTCCGAGCCCTGGGGTCGGGCGGAGCGGAGTTCGCCGTCTTCCGGGTCTTAGCCCGAGTCCGAGCCCTGGGGTCGGGCGGAGCGGAGTTCGCCGTCTTCCGGGTCTTAGCCCGAGTCCGAGCCCTGGGGTCGGGCGGAGCGGAGTTCGCCGTCTTCCGGGTCTTAGCCCGAGTCCGAGCCCTGGGGTCGGGCGGATCGGAGTTCGCCGTGGCGCCTTTGGCAAGGCCTGATTGCGTGTCAGACTCACTCTGTCGAGTGGCACTGCAGTCGGAGTGGCGTAGGCGGCGCTGTCCTTCTGTCAGACTGGCCAGTGGAGCGGTGGAGTGACGGCGGTCACCTCGGCTCTGCCGGGGGCGCGTGTCAGGATAGAGGTGTCAGGCCACCTTTGCGTTAAATGCCCCTGCAATTTGGTCAGTTGGTGTGGTGATTTAGTCAAGGTTGCTTCTGAGCGAAGCCAAGGCCTTGGGCGAGCCGGTGATGTGTCCGCCATAAAAAGGGGGCCTCGGGCGAGACGGAAGTCTCTCGAGGTCGGCTGCCTTTGGCCGAGGCTAGGCTCGGGTGAAGCGTGATCGAGTCACTCGTGTGGACTGATCCCTGACTTAATCGTGCCCATCAGGCCTTTGCAGCTTTATGCTGATGGGGGTTACCAGCTGAGAATTAGGCGCCTTGAGGGTACCCCTAATTATGGTCCCCGACAGAAGTGCAGCGGAATAAAACTAACGGTAAATAAACAGAGGGATGGGGAAAGCCTGGCCCATCACTCCTCATGCTCCTCCTCAGCCGAGGTAGGGTCCCACTCGACAGTCCAACCCGGTGGCAAGATGGACGGCCAAGTCACTCCAGCAACCATTTCCTCCAGAGAACCTGTAAAAAATTATGCCACAAGCAAGGCTGAGTATACTAATACTCAGCTAGACTTACCCGGTGTGAGGAGCCTACTCCTCTACCTCTAGACATGCAGCTGTTTGGCTATGGGGTTTGGTTTGCCAAAAGCACTAGCTGAGTTTCTAAGTCAAGTTTTAACTTTTGTCAATTTAAGTGTGACTCTCTTAAGGCTAAATGTGTACTATCTACTCATACATAGTAGCAAAACATTATTAGCAATCAACATCTTATATCAACTCATCATATTTCCACTTGTTACTCAATGCAGTACAATGGATCAAGCAGTCTCATTAGCTGCGAGAAGCAGACGATTCGAATCGAGTTTTTATCCTTGCAAGGTAAACCTAAACACACGACATGCCAGGGCACTCCGTCCCCACACACATCAACCGTCCCCATCAATTCCCCGTCAGCAGAACAGGGCTCACCGCCTTGGCGTACAATGCCTCACTGACCCCGACTGCCGTCGTGCAGTGACCGCACTTGTACCCACCATAACCGGAATGGGAGACCACGTCTCAGGTCGCGTGAGGGGCAAAGTCTACTGCCAGGTTCAATCAGGTACTAGGCTTACCGATTTACCATATTTCTCGGTATGTGTTTAGTACGTTCAAACGCTTGACACAGGTATCCGCACGTTAATCCTTATTCCATTTTCTCATCTCGTAAACAACCAATCTCCATGGATTGTTGTCCACAAACTAGTATCATAATAATGTGAAAGTGGGTACAACCAATTTCCTGATCTCGCGCGAGTGCTAGAAAAATCACTCGTCTTCTACCGAGATCCTAATTAAAATAAAGCAACTACTCGACCTAGCATACTAGTATCCATCTCAAAAAGGATTCCTGAGATCATGCAACTAGGGTTTCAAACAGTTCCTACACCTAAGTGCACAATCAATCCTACAATCATTAAGTGGAGTAAAATAGCATAAATAACAGGTTATGCATAAACCGGGGCTTGCCTTCCAAAGCAGTGGCAGGCAGGTCCTCTGGTGCAGACTCGGGTGCAGGATCTGGGGCTACCTCCTGAGCAGCTCCTTGCTCCGGCACAAGGATGTACTCTCCGTCAGCAAGATTATAGTCTATCGAATGCAATGAACATGTATGTTATGATTATGCAGGATTTAATAACATTATGCTAAAAAGAAAACTAAGCCAAGAAGTAACTTAGGGTTTCTTAGTCATGCGGGGCTTCTAGTGGGTTAGGCTTATTACTCTTTAGGCTTAGGTTTTCATTGGGGATAACATAGTGGATTTGTATTGTCTTTATATATTCCAGTGGACAAATTACAAGGGTTTTAGGATGACATTAATTACCATTTTCCTTTTCCTTTTTTTAATTTCTACTTAGGGTTTCTAGTGAGGTTTGAACTACGACAGTGGTGTAATAATTTCCAAAAATTCTGTAAAAATTACAGTGGGTTGCCATTTGCTATTCTAGCCTGTTTTAAGAATTTAAGGCTCCCCAAATAAAGGCTAAGCTTAAGACAAAAATAACAAGAGTGGTGTAAAATGGGCCACTTTACACTAAAACTCTTAATTAGAGGTGGGGTCTGTCCTAAGGGTTATTTTTGTTGGCCTCCAACAGTAATAATAGGCTTATGTGCCAAAAATCACAGAAAGCTAAGGGGTGGTTATTTAGTTATGCTTTTCTAAAGTTTAATGTCAAAAAGGCACTTTCTACTATATTGTTATTTGAAAAATGTCAAACAGCAGATTTCATATTTTTCTTAAGTTCTTAACAACAAAACATTTACTACCCCAAGGGTGGGGATATTTTCACCTTGGGGTTATTTTTGTAGGGTTTTTCTAAGTTATCCCTGTTTTATTCAATTAAAAGGTATCCTACTTATTTTATACTAAAACAGGGTGTGATATATTTTTCTAGTGAACTATATTGAATAAGTATCCTAACAAAAATAGGGGTGCCTTCTGGTTCATTATTTAAATCACATTTTCTATTTTTCTTAACCTTAAGCATATTGTAAAATAAAGGGTAAAAACAACCTAAATGGGGTGGACAGAGAGATTTAACATTTTTAAACAGGTCAGTAGGTAGATATACACTTCTCCAAATTTTTCTAACCCTAGTCAAATAGCACAACTATTTTTAGCCCTATTATTTAGCTTTTGGCCAAAACTATAATTAAATCAGAGCTTTAAAGTCTTCTATAGTTCATAGGGGGTTTTCTATTTTTCTTAAGTGGGTTACATTATTTAGAGTCTGACAAAATTGGTTTGACCAAATTTGGATGAACTAAGCAGAAGTTATGAATTTTTAAAGTCTCTATTCAAAATAAAAACAGATTTAATAAGAGTTTCCTGGAAAAACAGTTTGCACTGAGGTCCCCGGGTTTAAACTAAATCAACTCGCACGAATCTACCCCTGAGCCACTATTCCCCTGGGTCGCTGACAGTTCAAAAAGCCCCCTGACCTTCTCTTCCTCTCACCCGCAGTCCTTCCCCCAATGTAAACAGTACCCACGGGAAAAAAAGGGTGGCGCGGCTTACCGGCGGCGAGATAGGTCCGGCGAAGGGCAGGGTTGGCTCAACGGCGGGGATGGCCGAAATCGCTCGGTCCACGTGCGCAGGCGGGTGTTCTCGTCGGCGGCGAGTGTACCGGCCAAACCACGGCGAGCTGGTTCAATCCAAGGGCAAGGTGAGCTTCCTGGGGTAACGTAGTGACTGTGTGCACCAGGAATTGGAAAATGGTTGAGCGGATTACCCGGTCCACGTACTCCGGCGAGGGTGTGAGCTCCGGCGACCGTGGACTGGCCTCTCCGGCGAAGCAGGCTTCGATTCCTCGCTCGGGGAGCTTCACTGAGGTGTGCTCACTCGTCTCCGAGGGTCGAACGGGGTCGGGAAAGGCTGGGTTGGCCGGTCTACGGCGGCAGTGGGTCGGGTGGCCGCGAACACGTCGCGCACGGGCAAACGGCGGCGAGCTAAGCTCCGGTGAGGCTTGAGTATGCGCGGAGGAGTGTGCTCGATGCCTCTGTGGGTTTTATAGGCGTGGGCGCACACAGGGGACACAGGCGCGGCTCGGCGCGGCGCGGGGTCGGGCGCGGGCGTGCTCTGGCGCGGCAGAGCGCGTCGAACACGTGTAAGTTTTCTTCTGCCCTTGTTCCACAGCTCACCCAAGTCGCAAACGTGCGAATCTTGGCAAAAATCCGGCGTGGGTCTACTCCTGGCACCTAGGGCTATCACTTACCTGTGAGACGCCATAGCAGATATGGCCTAGGGAGGGAGATCTCCGGTCGCCAAATCGGGTGTGTCACACTGCCCACCTCGCGACAAAAACCATGCCAAGGCATGTCAAACGTCCAAGTCTCGGGCTCAGCTTTTTCCAGTGGGTGCCTTGGGTGGTATGCCACATTTTTGGTATAGAACATAGGTGGATTTGATGCCAGCTTCGAGGTGAACACAACTGATCTTTAGTGTAGGCATAGTTTTTAACTTAGAGAGAAATAGAGAGCTCTAGCTCTCTCTCCACTTGGAGATTTGATTTGGGGTTTCTCCAGGTGTCTTTTTGCAATATTTCCCTCCCCTAATTGCTGGTTATAAGATTACTTAAGGTTTGGGTAAATGTTACTCATGTTTTGCACACTTGTTCACTCTCTTTTCCCTCTTATCTAGGGTTTTGGGAGATAGGGTTTAAGAGAGGTCTAGGGTTCTTCTCCCCTCTCATCCAAGGTAGTAAGTGTGCAAGGATTAGAGTAATGCTTTTGGTTACTCACAATCCTTGGTTAACCTCTAGCTTTCCAAGGCCCTCATGCTTTTGCTCATTAAGTTCTTCCACAGGTGCTCATACCCTTTAGTATCAAGGTGGGCTCTAGCCATGGTAACACCTGGGGTGTTACAATATAGAGTCTTTAACAAGTCCTCAGGACTAGTTGAAGTTTCTTGTGACGTTGTGTTTGATGAAACTAACGGCTCTCAAGTAGAGCAAGTTGATCTTGATGAGATAGGTGAAGAAGAGGCTCCGTGCATCGCGCTAAGGAACATGTCCATTGGGGAGGTGTGTCCTAAGGAATCCGAAGAGCCTCCAAATGCACAAGATCAACCATCCTCCTCCATGCAAGCATCTCCACCAACTCAAAATGAGGACGAGGCTCAAGTTGATGAAGGGGAAGATCAAAGAGATGAGCCACCTCAAGATGATGGCAATGATCAAGGGGGAGATGCCAATGATCAAGACAAGGAGGATGAAGAACCAAGGCCGCCACACCCAAGAGTCCACCAAGCAATCCAACGAGATCACCCCGTCGACACCATCCTCAACGACATTCATAAGGGGGTAACCACTAGATCTCGTGTTGCACATTTTTGTGAGCATTACTCTTTTGTTTCCTCTATTGAGCCACACAGGGTAGAGGAAGCACTCCAAGATTCGGATTGGGTGATGGCGATGCAAGAGGAGCTCAACAACTTCACTAGGAATGAGGTATGGCATTTAGTTCCACGTCCTAACCAAAATGTTGTAGGAACCAAGTGGGTCTTCCGCAACAAGCAAGACGAGCATGGTGTGGTGACAAGGAACAAAGCCCGACTTGTGGCTAAGGGATACTCCCAAGTCGAAGGTTTGGATTTTGGTGAAACCTATGCACCCGTAGCTAGGCTTGAGTCAATTCGCATATTATTAGCCTATGCTACTTACCATGGCTTCAAGCTTTACCAAATGGACGTGAAGAGTGCCTTCCTCAATGGACCAATCAAGGAAGAGGTCTACATTGAGCAACCTCCCGGCTTTGAAGACAGTGAGTATCCTAACCATGTCTATAGGCTCTCTAAGGCGCTCTATGGGCTCAAGCAAGCCCCAAGAGCAGGGTATGAATGCCTAAGAGATTTCCTTATTGCAAATGGCTTCAAAGTCGGCAAGGCCGATCCTACTCTATTCACTGCTATGAATCAGGAACAAGACAACATAAAAGTGTTAAATGTCGAACTCCTTCGCCCTTATAAACGTTATATCCCTTCGGGTATAACGAATCTCGGACGAAGGTTACAAAAAGAAAGGACCTTCGTTAGGTTGACAAATGATTAAAATAAAGCAAGTATACATAATGTGCGAGTGATAATACCAGTATTATCATCGATATATTTCCATTATTAAATTTATAAAAATGAATTACAAATGTACCTTCGGATTGATGAAAAATAAAGGTACAAAGGTGATGCGAAAAAGCGTATGCCAAGTCAGCGTGAACAGTACGGGAGTACTGTTCACCTATTTATAGACACGGGTCGCAGACCGTGTAAAATTACATAGATGCCCTTTACATTTATCAATAACTACAGTAATTCTTCGAGGTCCAATTTGGCTTTTCATCTTTAAGTCGGTTCTTCTTTTCTGTTGTTCTACCGAAGCCTTTCTGCATATAGCTTCGTGATCGCCTTATCCTTCGTCATGATCGTTTTTCATTCCAGTCAAGCTTCGTCTTAACCATGCTCTTGTATATTCACAACCTGACTCCGAAGGTGCCTGTTCCGAAGGTGCCTGTTCACATATTACACTTGGAAAATATTATCAAATTATGTTTCTTGAGGACCTTCGGGAGCCGAAGGCCCCCAACAATCCCAAATTTATGTTGATGATATTATATTTGGGTCTACTAACGAATCTACATGTGAAGAATTTAGTAGGATCATGACACAGAAATTCGAGATGTCTATGATGGGGGAGTTGAAGTATTTTCTAGGATTCCAAGTCAAGCAACTCCAAGAAGGCACCTTCATTAGTCAAACGAAGTATACTCAAGACATTCTAACCAAGTTTGGAATGAAGGATGCTAAGCCCATCAAGACACCCATGGGAACCAATGGGCATCTCGACCTCGACACGGGAGGTAAATCCGTCGACCAAAAGGTATACCGGTCGATGATAGGTTCATTACTCTATTTATGTGCATCTCGACCGGACATTATGCTTTCCATTTGCATGTGTGCAAGATTCTAATCCGACCCTAAGGAATCTCACCTTACGACCGTAAAACGAATCTTGAGATATTTGGCTTATACTCCTAAGTTTGGGCTTTGGTACCCTCGGGGATCCACATTTGATTTGATTGGTTATTCGGATGCCGATTGGGCGGGGTGTAAGATTAATAGAAAGAGCACATCGGGGACTTGCCAGTTCTTAGGAAGATCCTTGGTGTCTTGGGCTTCAAAGAAGCAAAATTCGGTCGCTCTTTCTACCGCCGAAGCCGAGTACATTGCCGCAGGACATTGTTGTGCGCAATTACTTTGGATGAGGCAAACCCTGCGGGACTATGGTTACAAATTGACCAAAGTTCCTCTTCTATGTGATAATGAGAGTGCAATCCGCATGGCGGATAATCCCGTTGAGCATAGCCGCACTAAACACATAGCCATTCGGTATCATTTTCTTAGGGATCACCAACAAAAGGGGGATATCGAGATTGCATACGTTAATACTAAAGATCAATTAGCCGATATCTTTACCAAGCCACTAGACGAACAAACTTTTACCAAACTTAGGCATGAGCTCAATATTCTTGACTCTAGGAATTTCTTTTGCTAATTTGCACACATAGCTCATAAATATACCTTTGATCATGTCTCTTTTATATATGCTATGACTAATGTGTTTTCAAGTGTATTTCAAACCAAGTCATAGGTATATATTGAAAGGGAATTGGAGTCTTCGGCGAAAACAAAGGCTTCCACTCCACTCTATCACTCTTCCTTCGCCATCACTCCGAGCATCTCTCCATCTTTGGTATAATCTTCACTCATATGTTTTTATTTGCCAAAGGGGAGAAAGTAGTTATCAAAGGGCTTATATCTCACTCAAAGTATCCGTTTTTGGCGATTCATGCCAAAGGGGGAAAAAGTATGAGCCCAAAGCAAAAGGACCGCACCACCACCCTAATTTCATAATGATTTTCAATTAGTGAATTTCAAATTGATATCTCATTGTGTTCAAAAGGGGGAGCAAGTAGTATTTTCAAAATTGATATCTTAAAACCCTCTTGAACACTAAGAGGAGACTTTATTGAGGGGGAGTTTTGTTTAGTCAAAGGAAAAGCATTTGAAAAAGGGGAGAAAATTTCAAAACTTGAAAATGCTTAGCAAAATCTTATTCATTTACCCTTGACTATTTGCAAAAGGACTTTGAAAAGGATTTACAAAAAGAATTTGCAAAAACAAAACATGTGGTGCAAGCGTGGTCCAAAATGTTAGAAATAAAGAAACAATCCATGCATATCTAGTAAGTAATATTTATTGGCTCAATTCTAAGTAACCTTTGTACTCGCATATGCAAACTAGTTCAAATTCTGCACTTCTATATTTGCTTTGGTTTGTGTTGGCATCAATCACCAAAAAGGGGGAGATTGAAAGGGAATTAGGCTTACACCTATATTCCTAATTAATTTTGGTGGTTGAATTGCCCAACACAAATAATTGGACTAACTAGTTTGCCCAAGTTTATAAGTTCTACAGGTACCAAAGGTTCACCATAAGCCAATAAAAAGATCAAGAGAAAGGGTTCAAACAAAGGAGCAAAGGGACAACCGAATGCACCCTGGTCGGGCGCACCGGACTGTCCGGTGTGCCACCGGACAGTGTCCGGTGCACCAGGGGACTCGACGCCGAACTCTTCACCTTCGGGAATTTTCAGAGGCGCCGCGCTATAATTCACCGGACTGTCCGGTGCTCCAAGGGGACGCGACTCTGAACTCGCCAGCTTCGGGAATCCACAACGGCTAGTCCGCTATAATTCACCGGACATGCCCGGTGTACACCGGACTGTCCGATGTGACAGCGGAGCAACGGCTACTTCGGCGCCAACGGTCACCTGCAGGCGCATTAAATGCGCGCCAGAGCGCGCATAAGTCAGGCACGCACGTGTTGGCGCACCGGACACTCTACAGTACATGTCTGGTGCGCCACCGGACATCCAGGCGGGCCCAGCAGTGAGAGCTCCAACGGTCGGAACCCTAACGTTCGAGTGACGTGGCTGGCGCACCGGACTGTCCGGTGCACCATGCGATAGACAGCCTCCACCCAAACGGCTAGTTTGGTGGTTGGGGCTATAAATACCCCCAACCACCCCACATTCAAGTCATCCAAGGTTTCCACTTCTCAACCACTTACAAGAGCTAGACATTCAATACAAGACACACCCAAGTGATCAAATCCTCTCCGATTCCTCACAAGACTTTAGTGATTAGCGAGAGAGATTTGTCGTGTTCTTTTGAGCTCTTGCGCTTGGATTGCTTCTTTTCTTTCTCACTTGTTCTTGTGATCAAAACTCCATTGTAACCAAGGCAAGAGACAACAATTGTGTGGTGGTCCTTGCGGGGAAGTTTTGTTCCCGGTTTGATTTGAGAAGAGAAGCTCACTCGGTCCGAGGGACCGTTTGAGAGAGGGAACGGGTTGAAAAAGACCCAGCCTTTGTGGCCTCCTCAACGGGGAGTAGGTTTGCGAGAACCGAACCTCGGTAAAACAAATCCGCGTGTCACACTCTCCATTTGCTTGCGATTTGTTTTGCGCCCTCTCTCTCGGACTCATTATTATTTCTAACACTAACCCGGCTTGTAGTTGTGTTTATATTTGTAAATTTCAGTTTCGCCCTATTCACCCCCCCCCTCTAGGCGACTTTCAATGCATCAAAAGTCTTAAATGAAATGCTAGGTTCATTTGATGCACTAGGAGTTTTCTTCTTAGGCAATTTAGCACGAGTTGATTGCCTAGAGCTAGATGTCTCACCCTTATACATAAAAGCATGATTAGGGCCAGAGTGAGACTTCCTAGAATGAATTCTCCTAATTTTATGCTCGGGATAACCGGCAGGGTACAAAATGTAACCCTCGTTATCCTGAGGCATGGGAGCCTTGCCCTTAACAAAGTTAGATAATTTTTTAGGAGGGGCATTAAGTTTGACATTATCTCCCTTTTGGAAGCCAATGCCATCCTTGATGCCAGGGCGTCTCCCACTATAAAGCATACTACGAGCAAATTTAAATTTTTCATTTTCTAGTTCATGCTCGACAATTTTAGCATCTAATTTTGCTATATGATCATTTTGTTGTTTAATTAAAATCATGTGATCATGAATAGCATCAATGTCAACATCTCTACATCTAGTGCAAATAGAAACATGCTCAATAGTGGATGTAGAGGGTTTGCAAGTTTTTAGTTCAACAATCTTAGCATGTAAAATGTCATTTTCACTTCTAAGATCGGAAATGGAAGCATTGCAAACATCTAAGTCTTTAGCCTTAGCAATCAATTTTTCATTTTCAATTCTAAGGCTAGCAAGAGAGGCATTTAATTTTTCAATCTTAGCAATAGAAATAGCATGATCATTTCTAAGATTGGCATATGAATCATCACAAGCATTTGAATCAACCTTAGCAATTAATCTAGCATTTTCATTTCTAAGGTTGGCAATCAAATCATGGCAAGTGCTTAGCTCACTAGTTAATTTTTCACATTTTTCTATTTCTAGAGCATAAGCATTCTTAACCTTAACATGCTTTTTATTTTCCTTAATTAGGAAGTCCTCTTGGCTATCCAAGAGTTCATCCTTATCATGAATAGCGCTAATCAATTCATTTAACTTCTCTTTTTGTTCCATGTTAAGGTTGGCAAAAAGAGTAAACAAATTATCCTCCTCATTACTAGAATTGTCTTCATCACTAGAGGATGCATATTTAGTGGAGGATTTAGATTTAACCTTCTTCCTTTTGCCGTCCTTTGCCATGAGGCACTTGTGGCCGACGTTGGGGAAGAGAAGTCCCTTGTTGACGGTGATGTTGGCGGCGTCCTCGTCGGAGGAGGAGTCGGTGGAGCTCTTGTCGGAGTCCCACTCGCGGCACACATGAGCATCGCCGCCCTTCTTCTTGTGGTACCTCTTCTTTTCCTTTCTTCTCCCCTTCTTGTCGTCGCCCCTGTCACTGTCACTAGAAACAGGACATTTTGCTATAAAGTGACCGGGCTTACCACACTTGTAGCAAACCTTCTTGGAGCGGGGTTTGTAGTCCTTCCCCCTCCTTTGCTTGAGGATTTGTTGAAAGCTTTTGATGATTAAAGCCATCTCCTCATTATCGAGCTTTGAGGCGTCGATGGGGAGCCTACTTGGTGTAGACTCTTCCTTCTTCTCCTCTGTTGCCTTGAATGCGACGGGTTGTGCCTCGGGCATGGAGGAGGTGCCTTGCTCGATGATTTTCTTTGAGCCTTTAATCATTAGCTCAAAGCTCACAAATTTGCCTATAACCTCCTCGGGAGACATTAGCTTGTATCTAGGATCACCTCGAATTAATTGAACTTGCGTAGGGTTAAGAAAAACGAGGGATCTAAGAATAACCTTGACCATCTCATGGTCATCCCATTTTGTACTCCCGAGGTTGCGCACTTGGTTCACCAAGGTCTTCAACCGATTGTACATTGCTTGTGGATCCTCCCCTTGGTGAAGCATGAACCGACCGAGCTCCCCCTCGATCGTCTCCCGCTTGGTGATCTTTGTCACCTCATCTCCTTCGTGTGCGGTCTTGAGTACGTCCCAAATTTCCTTTGCGCTCTTCAACCCTTGCACCTTATTATTCTCCTCTCGACTTAGAGATGCGAGGAGTATAGTAGTGGCTTGGGAGTTGAAGTGGTGGATTTGGGCCACTTCGTCCGAATCGTAGTCCTCATCCCCTACGGATGGTACCTGTACACCAAACTCAACAACATTCCAAATGCTTGTGTGGAGTGAGGTTAGATGATGCCTCATTTTGTCACTCCACATATTATAATCTTCACCGTCAAAAACCGGTGGTTTGCCTAATGGAACGGAGAGTAAAGGAGTACGTTTTGAAATACGAGGGTAGCGTAGGGGAATCTTACTATACTTCTTGTGCTCATGGCGCTTAGAAGTTATGGACGGCGCGTCGGAACCGGAGGTGGATGGCGATGAAGAATCGGTCTCGTAGTAGACCACCTTCCTCATCTTCTTTTTCTTGTCGCCACTCCGATGCGACTTGTGGGAAGAGGATTCCTTCTCCTTCCCTTTGTTGCGAGACTCTCCCGATGGAGCCTTCCCGAGGCTTGTAGCGGGCTTGTCGCCGGTCACCATCTCCTTCTTGGTGTGATCTCCCGACATCACTTCGAGCGGTTAGGCTCTAATGAAGCACCGGACTATGATACCAATTAAAAGTCGCCTAGAGGGGGGTGAATAGGGTGAAACTAAAATTTACAAAGTTAATCACAACTACAAGCCGGGTTAGCGTTAGAAATATAAGCGAGTCCGAGAGAGAGAGGGTGAAAAACAAATCGCAAGCAAATAAAGAGTGAGACACAAGGATTTGTTTTACCGAGGTTCGGTTCTTGCAAACCTACTCCCCGTTGAGGTGGTAACAAAGACCGGGTCTCTTTCAACCCTTTCCCTCTCTCAAACGGTCACTTAGACCGAGTGAGCTTCTCTTCTCAATCACACGGGACACTAAGTCCCCGCAAGGACCACCACACAATTGGTGTCTCTTGCCTCGGTTACAATTGAGTGTATCTCAAGAAAGAATGAGAAAGAAAATAAGCAATCCAAGCGCAAGAGCTCAAATGAACACAAATGTCGCTCTCTCTAGTCACTATTTATTTGGAGTGATTCCGGACTTGGGAGAGGATTTGATCTCTTTGGTTGTGTCTAGAATTGAATGCTATAGCCCTTGTATGAGGTGTGAATGCTGAGAACTTGGATGCAATTGAATGTGGGGTGGTTGGGGTATTTATAGCCCCAACCACCAAACTAGCCGTTTGGTGGAGGCTGCTGTCGACGGGCGCACCGGACAGTCCGGTGCGCCACCGGACACTGTCCAGTGCGCCAGCCACGTCACCCGGCCGTTAGGGTTCGATCGTTGGAGCTCTGACTGGTGGGGCCTCTGGGCTGTCCGGTGGTGCACCGGACAAGTCCTATAGACAGTCTGGTGCGCCTGCTACGCGTGCTCTGACCTCTGCGCGCGCAAGCGTGCATTAAATGCGTTGCAGTCGACCGTTGCGCGCGAAGTAGTCGTTGCTCCGCTGACACACCGGACAGTTCGGTGTGCCACCGGACACTGTCCGGTGCATACACCGGACGGTTCGGTGAATTATAGCGGAGCGTCCTCCATTTTCCCGAAGGTAGCGAGTTCAGCGTCGAGTTCCCTGGTGCACCGGACACTGCCCGGTGGTGCACCGGACACTGTCCGGTGCGCCAGACCAGGGTGCCTTTGGGTTGTCTTTAGCTCACTTTGTTTGAACCCTTTCTTGGTCATTTTATTGGTCTATTATGAACCTTTGGCACCTGAAAAACTTGTAATCTAGAGCAAACTAGTTAGTCCAATTATTTGTGATGGGCAATTCAACCACCAAAATCAATTAGGAAAAGGTGTAAGCCTATTTCCCTTTCAGCTTACAAATTGTGTTTGCCCAATTTTTTCAATGTCCATCCCGTCTTTCATGTATTGCAGTTGAAAGCTGCTCTTGGTCATCATTAGGTGGTGTACCAGTTTTACCTGACACTAACTTAGTCTTGCAAGTTCCTGTGCATGTCATTGATAGGGGTATGATTCAACGAGGAGGTTCTACGGTGGTTCAAGTGAAGGTGTCTTGGTCTGGTATGGATCCCACCTTAGCAACCTAGGAAGATGTTGACACTTTGAAGTCCAAGTTTCCACAAGCACCTACTTGGGGACAACTAGTTTCTAAAGAGGAGGGGAATGTCAACATGTCCTTGGCAACAAAAGCAATGGAGCGGGATGGACAACAGCAACAAGCAATGGACGAGGACACAGGATGCATGACCAAGCAACGTCATATGAATGTTAGACTAGTTGGGTGAAAGTGGGCCTTATAAAGACTTTCATTGTGGGTTGAGTGCTATTCGAGGGATAAAAATGCGAACACAAGGTTGACTTGTCGCTTGTAGTTCGGGTTGATGATGAGTGTTTGTCAACATGGGTATTACTTTGGTGTAGTTGATGGACTAACCAGAGTATGTGTTATGAGTTGTGCAACCATGTCTGTTGGCTTGTGGTGTGCAAGTGCGGAGAACAGGGACGATGGTCGACAGCGAAGGTGAAAGTCATGCGGGTTCGTGCCGATGGATCGGGAGCGGCGAAGGGCAGGCGCTAGGACTTGACCGAGGAATCAGAGAAGTCGGGTGACTAGATGTGGTGGCTAGCACCTAGGACACGCACCAGCGCGAGTACATGGTGGAGCATATCGTGTTGTCGGCGTGGTCGTGGACTGGCGGGACACGTACCTAGGACGTGGGGGAAGCACATGTGGTGAGCTACTCATGACGGTTTGGTGGTTGAGCCTTAAAAAACCACACAGCGCTACGAATGGTGGGTTTCACCGAGTTTAGCGTTAAAATTTGGTGGTACAGTTCTGGTGGGAATCGGAGGTGACATGTCGTTTCATCGTGAAGGGGTGCGTCGAGGCAAAGCAAATTTATGTGGAGCACGTGGCCGTCAGATGCATATTCTAGAAGTTGGTCCATTATGCCTCCAGTTAAGTGGATGAACTCTATGTATTTAGGGGTAGTTTAGACTAGAGAAATAACCCCCTATAAATAGGTGGGAGGGATGTTGTATGCAGCCATCTATTTGGCTATCTCTCCCTTTTGGATAGCTCATTGTGTTTAGAAAATCCTAGTTTATTCTCTAGGTTGTAGTAGTTTAGCCTGAGATCCATAGGCGATTTTGTTTCCTATTGTCTGTTTTTGTGAACTCCAGATTTGAGAGGAAGGGTGGTCGTAACCACCCATGGTCCATCATTCATCGAATTGCGCTCAATTTTGTATGTGCTACAGTTTTTATTCGATTTTGCCTCCGCTTCTTCCCTTTCCTTATCTCTTTGGATTTGTGGAACAACCTTGGAGTTCTTGAGTTGTGTTTTGATTCGAGGATTGTAGTGGGGTGAGATACACTCTTTGGATCACTGCACATAGCCTATTTAAGCAGTTCTTGGTCATGATCCAAA
Organism: Zea mays; assembly: GCF_902167145.1. Lineage (NCBI taxonomy): Eukaryota > Viridiplantae > Streptophyta > Magnoliopsida > Poales > Poaceae > Zea > Zea mays. The sequence goes on along the minus strand of NC_050096.1, from coordinate 233,584,419 downwards.
TTGATATTGTTTTGAGTTCGTTTGAGAAAACCCCAACAAAACCCCAATCAAAACGGGATTTCTGATCTGCGCATGGAATTTTGATTTGTTCATGTTAATACTTCACAAAATAATTGCTTTCCCTTGCGCAAACTTTCTATAAACTCTAAAGGCAATTATGTTCGTTTTTTTGTCTGCCCGACATTGTTGCCCCTATGAGCAGCACGACCGCTCGTGTTGCCTTGTGTTTTTACTCTGATCTTCTATAGACAATTGAGTAGGTTTCTTGGTAGTAGTATGGTATATTCAATCAACATTAGATTGAGTATCATTGTGCTACGCGGTTTTGTTGTCTCGTGGGTTTGTGATTTTGGGATCAAGTCACAGTGCTCACAAGTTGAGAAATTTTTAGTGGCTCTCATTCACCCCCTCCCCTCTAGTCGCCTCACTGGTCCTTCAAAAAAACCACACGCTCGATATTGAGAGGAATTATACAATGAAAGTACAAACACATATCACCTACGTTCTCCGTTCTTCTTCCTCCTTTTCCCATACTGTCATTGTTTTCCCCATACCCAAGTCATAAACTCTAACATCAACTCCCTTCCCCTTCCTTTATGCCTCACTATTGGGGGTCTGTCCTGTCAGACCGCTTTGTTTCTAGGGGCATCCTAGCCTTGACGGGGACCTCGACTGCATCTCCCACGAGCTCCATGACCCTTAACATAGAGAAATTGTCTAGTTGGGGCCATAACCCCTTGTGATTTGTAGAGGGGCACTATATGAACCACTTGATCAAATGTAGCACCATCCTCAAATATGGTGTAGACTTCAGTCAACGTCAATAACATCTTGTTGTTGTACTACCAAATGCAAAATTGGACTAGCTTGGCATGGGTGTGGAGGTGGAAGTTTGAGTTAGACCCCAACTAGATTTGCATCTTGTTGTCCTCACCAGATAAGTTTCATGTGGCTTTGACATGCCATTGTAGTGGGGCAAGTTGGAGGGAGGAGAGGTGCACTGGGAGGGTTGTGTTGGAGAGCCCCACCCCAATGAGCCCTTCAATCCTTCAAAGGATGGGCTCCCATGCTTTGTCCATCTCTAAGGGATCTTCTTCTAGCCCCAATTGACCACTAGGTCCACATAGACATCTATGGATATGAACTCGAGTGAACCATTATGTAAACCCATGATGTTCGTCAATTTTCCTACTTTCACAAAAGGTCAATGGCCAGGTATGGAGACTGGTACTAGGAACTGATATAGAGTTGGAAATAGACATTCCTAAAGAAATTTTGGCTGCTTTAAGCCCAAAGAACAGACAAGTGTTGGAATAGCACTACACATGTCTCACCCTAATGAGTGCTTCATAGAAATATGTGAAGGTCGACAAGGAAAGAACAACATTGGGGATGAGATGCCCAAACTAGAGGCTATAGTAGTCAAGAATACAAAAAAAGACATGGGAAAGAGGAAAGTTTAGGCTCACCATAACATGAGAATATAAGATGATGTACTCTCATGAGTCCTCCTAGGGAGTCCACGACAAGGATGTCACAGCATAAACTTTACTAGAGGTTGGTGATGAGATCCATCCTAATAGCTATCATACCTTCTCCAAGCCCTCCATGTTCAAAACTCTCACTCAAGGAAGATGATCAAGGGTCAAGGCTATAGCCATTATGGTCAGCGAGGATAGGAAAAGTGGTCATAAAGGAAGGATAGCTAGAGGATGAAGATGAGCAATGAGAGAAGGCAATGACAAAAGGATTGCAAAATTGCATGAAAAGGAAAGGTAAATATCATGTAGAAGCTTATTAAAAGCCCTTTTCTCTCCCTCCATCTTTCTATTCTCGAGTGAAGAACCCAAAGCATCACATGACCCACATGAAAAGACAAGTCATGCAACATGTTAGATGCTTAGGCAATAACCATCTAGCCACTATAGTTATTACACCCGAGATTCATGTCATATGTGATGGGACAAATCCATCATGCATGCATAGGACCCGAGTCCTCACTCAAAATCTATGTAGTATTACCAAATAAAATATCCCCACCAAAAATAGGTGGTGATTCACTCTTGCATAATGATTGGGTTCTAGGCTTGAGGTATTCCACGTCATATCAGAAGGGGTGTAGACACAAAACATGATTCTATCAATGCTTTGGCTTCTGAGCTAAAGGTAACAATGGATGACAACTGATCGTGTGTGGCTCAATGGTGAGGCCTAGAGATGGAACCCAACGAATACCTAAATCATGGTATGGATCCGCTCTACCATGATGGGTCATTTGTTCCTAAGCCTAGTTTAATCACCCCCTTGTGTTTGATGACCTCAAGGACCCAAATGTCATGACGCTTGTTGTTGTCCCTCATGATGAGTTGTGGTCCTAATTGAGCATACTCAAATTTTGTTTCATTTGACATCTAGCAAAAAAGATGGGCCTTCTTGCAGAACTAAACCAGAAGTAGACCTAGGGCCTCTATCAATGTCTGTAAAAGACATACCCCTAGATGCTGCCAAGACACATCTAAGGATTCTTTTTAGGGAGCTACCATGGGGCCCGGCTACTGAAACCACCACTCCTAGAGCCACATGCCTAGGGCCTACCCTGGCCCTGGTTAGGGCAAGGGATTGATCCTTTAGTGCAACTTCATAGCAGTTTGCTCTGAAGGAATGACATCTACACAACCAAGTCCCGTTAATTAAGAGACACTAAGGCACCTGAGGCACTTCGAGCTCTAAGACACTCTAAGGTCTGAGGCTCTCCTGCACTTACGGTGCTAGTCCACATGGAATAGGATCTTGGCCCCTGGTGCCCTAGAACATCCTCGACTAGAACAAACTAAGTCCATCATGCCTCGGGGTGCGCACAATCAATGTCCTTAAAGTCCCTAATGTCCTATAGAACTAATGAAGGATTCAAGTGTCTAGGGCCTCCATCCCCTAGGGCACTAAATGACACATATTCACTGGGAGCCCTCTACTAGCGCTGAGATCTCTAAGGTCCATGACCTCGTGTAATATGAATGGTTGGGACTCAACCCTATTGAGGCCCAAGGCCTCCCATGAAAACAAGGGACTTGTTATGACTAAGTGTAATCCTATCCATAAGACAGAAGGATATGCCTGGTCCCACAATGGCATTATGGCCATAGGGCAGGGACCTCCATGTTTAGGGACTATCGATAGGTCCATAGGGCTAGCATATTAGATAAGTCTCTCATATATTAAATGTGTGATGTGTGACATTATAGCCTACCAGGTGTGCTATCTCCAAGACTTAGGTAGTAGGGTACTCGAGTCTACTATTCGATATGTGCATCAACCCTATAACCATGTGTGTACCATGAACTATTATCAAGTATGTAAGGCTACACCAGCTACCAACTATGTTGTACCCAACAATAGTGGCTTTGGCACCCATAGGGAAACGACATAACATACCTGCCCCAGAAGCAGGTATGGTACCATTTGATGTAACCTCTCTCCTGCTTGCTCTATACAAGGGGGGCAGGGTAATGTTTCAAGGGTTAGTTTTTTTACTCACAGTGGGGTTAAATGTTCATGCATACTCTCCCATGAGGTCTAGGACTCTTTTAGACTCACCACACTCAACACCTCAGGGTAGTCATAAAGGTGGATTAGGACCAATTAGATAGAACTCACCACCAAAACTAAGAGGTAAGAGGGAGCTGGAAGATCATGATGCTTAGTTGAGTTATAAGCTTGCTATTTTCTTTACATTTGTGTTCATCAATCGTTGGGGTAGAAAGAGAACATAGGGCATTACACACATTGTGGTATGAATCTCTCTAAATTGCATGTGTGTCGATACCCTATGGTGACTAAATTCAACACACTCCTCACCTATGACCCACTCTCTCTAAATCTCTTATTTTCATTACTTTACGTATCATGGTGTTCGTTCAGATGATAAGAAGCCTTGCACCAAGTTTCTTTGAAATGTGATTTGAAACAAAGGATTTGGAGAATTTTTGGATAGTGCTTGGGTTGCAGGCCATCAAATTTAGCGAGGCTAGCCTCCATGCCCGGCAAGGCCAGTCCACTAACTTGGCTTGATCAGCTTTGAGTGAGTCTGTGAGTGCATGGGGAAAAACTCAGCCAGGCTAGCCTTGCAACCTAGCCACGACAACTTTGGGCACTGCCAATAGCAACCTGGCCAAACCAGCTCTCCTTTTTAATTAGGTCGTGCCCTTATAGTCCCAAGTGGTATTGAAGTTTTGTCTTTTCTGTTTCTCGGCCAATTTGTTCCTATGGGTTCCTAATCAACTTAGGATGCGTTTGGTTGAATGTACAAGGAGGGATGGAATGAGGCGGCTACGTTTTCTATAGTGTTTGGTTGAGAGTTAAGCGGAGGCGAGATGAACACCGGAGTGATTTTTGGGGGCGGCGTGATCCAAAAAAATCGAGGGGACGGTGTCGCCCCTGACTCATCCAACTTTGACCTCAAACCAAACACACCATTAGGGACTTTTCCAAGACATCAAACCAACAGTTGGTTTTGAGTTATTTGTGTGCGTGCTCTTACTTTATCTCTGTTGGAGTTGAGGGTACTGTTTTTTTATTTAAGAGGGTTTTCGTGTTGTGTTTGGGTTCTTGCTCGCTTGAGTGCTCCGTTATAGTCGTCGGTCATTGCCAAAAACATCCGACCATTTTTTTACCTCGATAGCTATTCTTTTATTATTTTTTATGTCTTGAGAGCTTGGGTAAAGTTTTATGCTCTTATTCACATTGTTCTAGCCGTCTAATTCGGTCCTTCACCTTAGTATATAAGACCATGTCCAGCAGTTCGTTCATACAGTCACCCAAAACACTGTTTTTGCGCTGTAGGATGTATTGTTCGTAAATTAGAGTTTGATATGGGTATGAGTATAAGTAAGCTGCGGGAGGCAGGCTAAGCTAATAAGTAAAATCTTGCTATTTTGCCCGTTAATTGGCATGCTTCCAGCACCGTCACACCGCCTCCATGTGTTGCGGTTTGCAAGCCAGGACTCCTCCATTGTCCTTTTTTTTTGCAAAACTCCCCTGTACTGTACAAGGATGCTTGTATTTTTTGAAAAAGTTGGTTGCCCTTTTTGCAGTTGCAACTAACCGTCCAATGGGTTCCCACTTGCTGGTCAATCTGCTTCCGAGTGTGGACTCGTGTGACCGGGGAGAAGGGTATCTATCACCAGTGGTTTCAGGAAACAACCAGCCATTTGATCCGGGAAACCATTATATTAGCATCTAATGCCACTAGTACTACTACCACCCTCTTTATGCTGGTACGGTATGCCACTGGAACACAATAATTCTGGCGTGGTAGGAGGAGCAGCGGCTTTATTCGCGTGCCCGTGCATGTTTTGTGCCGCCATTAGCCATTGCTCCATGTCTGTTGGCATTGGATTGGAGGGCCCTTTTCACTGAAACTGAAAGCTCTGCCTCGAGGATTGGGGCTAATGGTGTCGGCCATTTAGTTAGAGGAGCAAAGACCAAACGTTTCGAAACAACAGTACCTGGGCTACCGAACCTATTCCCTTATAGGACGTTTGGTTTGAGAAATGAGTTAGCGGGTGTTTGAATGTAATAGAGATATAATAGTTAGTTAGCTAAAAAATATACTAGTAGAATTGGCTAGCCAACAAGTAGTTAGTTAACTAGTAGCTAATTTACTAAAAAATAGTTAATAGTTGAACTATTAGCTAAGATGTTTGAAGGTCTCTAACTAATTTTAGCCACTAACTATTATCTCTAGTGCATTTAAACACTCCAATAGTCCATCATTTTATGACTCCTCATCTTTTGTTTGGTTGGTAAAATAGAATAAATTGATTTATCATCACCTCATTCCTCATAGTTAGTTTGTTAATTAATACTAATATAAGGAATAGGGTCATTCTATCAAATTCGAGAAATAGACTCGTGGTATACCATCTTATTTTCAATGAAGTGGTTCCTCACTAAATACCCCCTAAGTCGTAGACTTGACTAGTATTGCTTTTTTTTACTCAGATGTATTTAACTAATACAGCAATCAGCATGTTGGGTAGACCTTGCTGCGATATATTTGATTATAATTAACTTATTTTTAGAAAAATCTGTGCATATTTCCTTTGTATTTTCAGCTAAAGATGCCAGTACAGACTCGATGTACAGGAGTTTGGCGAGGACCAGATTCAAACAGTTAAATTCCAATGGCCGGCCGGAGAGAAAACGCCTTACCGGCCGTTCCATTCCATGTTCAAAGATCAAGGTCATCAAGTAGTCGCCATCATCTGCATCAATCTTCCTCTCTTTTTTCTTTTCTTCTTCCTCTTCTCCCTGCCGGATATGCATCCGCAACCCATTGTGCGCCAACTTTTCACCTCAGACTGTGTGCCATGCCTAACCTAGCTACAGTACGTTTCCTCTATCCAGATTCCAGACCGTTATCGGATACTACCAGCCAACCATACGACGATCCCCCGGCCCCAGATTTTGACCTGTCGTTTGGATCACCATGGAATTCCGTGCACAGTTGATGTCCTTTCGCTCACGGTAAAAAAAACAAAAAAAAACTCGGTTGACGACAAAGTTGACATCCGGAGCAGTGCGGTTAGGCAGCTCAGCATCAGCATCCGGAGCAGCCACAGGTCGCCGACGCCGCCATTAAGATCAAGCCGAAATTAAGAAAGCGACGTGTTGGAGGAGGTGACGTGGCCCGGGTACGTAGTTAAACCGCGCGCGTCCTGATCAGGATTATTATGTGGAAAATAGACATCGGCAACGCTGTCCCCGTACGTCCTCATCGGCACCAGCTGGCCTGCTTGACAGATCACTACTGGTACTAGTCACGTGATTGGTGGCATTTAGCTTTTGTCAATTCCGCTACAGAGGTTCTGCGTGGGACATGACATCCCCTACCGTATGTCTTTGGTTTGGTTTGAGGGCGATCTGGCATCCCAACTCTAGTTTTGGAGATTATGGAGGCAATGGTTGTGTTTGTTTTCCGACGTGTACTTGTACACTTGGGGTCGTTGGAGCGAAGGCCGAGTGCTCCCTCAATCAGTCTAACCTAGCCACGATCAGATAAGCTTTGGCGCAGGTACAGTTTGAGAAGGGCACTTTGACTCACGCCATCGTCGAGACCTTCGACCACGGCCTTCGAAGGAGATGAAGCGAAGGGACACGGTTGTTAAGTAACCCTAGTTAGGGTTATGTGGGCAAATACCTGTTTTGTCCCTTAGGGGTCTCACATCTCTATATAAAGAACATGTACACCCCCTCATAATACAGAGATTAGAAAGAGGCCAGAGGTCCAACCCTATATCTAGTGTCTCGTGTGTTTCCTCTGTCGTGCTTATGGGAAGGGAGACGAGTTCTCTGCATCTTCTTGCGCCTCTACTGCTGACGGGAGGGAAGGGAGCGGAGGCATCCAAGGCATCCAAGGCGAAGGGAGGACAGCGCGGGGGCTCAAAAAAAAAAAGCGGTCACAGTAGTATCTGATTACATTCGGAGGCCGGGCCCAAAAAGACGAGACAGGAGGCGCAGACGCGCAAGTGCGGTAGTCTGTACCTCTGTAGTGCGGTGCCCACTGCCCCCACATCCATCATCCACTCCATTCCACGGCATCGCGCGCCACCGGCACGGCAGGCGACAGCATGCATTCCATCCCGCCCATACCACACGTCAATAGCACAAGTGGTAATAATGGGCATCCGATTGCAACTGTGCGCATGTCCGTCGGACACGGCATGTATGTATTAGAAGGAGATGCAGCTGCTGTACGTATAGCTAGCTGCTAGCCTATAGGTTGCTTTCCACCCCATTCCATGTGTCCCCTCCCTGAGCAATAATATAAACTCGTCGTGCCCTGTTCTACTGTCGCATCGCATCCGTTTTGCTCTGTGTCCGATGATCCTGTTACTGTCGTGCTTGCCGCTTTTCGACGATCGCACACACGCATATATACTAGGCACTAGCTGCTAGCTGGTCCTACTGCATATATTATGATGCAAGAGAACGAGATCATGACAAGTGCCGACATGTCGGCGCACCGCACACACACGCCACCACCACCTCAGGTCCGTCAGTAGCCGTAGCACCATCGCTCGTGTGCTCTCACGGTACATAGATGATGTAGCACCAATATAAAGTGAACATTATATCTATCTCTCTCTATATACGTATACCCACACCACACGTGCATTGCATGCATGATCGATTTATGATTATTAGGATTAGGGATAACAACGTAAAAAAAATGACGAAAAAGAAACAATCACTCTCTCGTTTCCATTTTTTTAATTTTTCCCATACAAAATGTGATCGGGTCTATAATAGTCGAGAACAGAAACAAGAACGAGATAAACAGGTCTATGAAAACGGGCGTGGATAGAAATATTAAGCGAAAACTCATAATTTAATATAAACACATGTAATATCAATAGCTAACTATTCATTGTTTGGTTTTTTTAAGTTAGTAGATTATACATTTCACTAGTAATAAGTTTTAGCGTTCGAATAAAATGTGGTATTATAAAATATACAAAATAATATAATTGAAATGCACAGAAAAAAAATATCAATGCGTTCACGAAACATATGGATAAGCGATTTTCGATCGGCATACACACCTCACATGTGAGATATGTTGTTTCAGAATTGTTCCTTTCTCGATAGTCATGGGATAACCGACACTGTGATATCTAAGATAATTCACAAGATCAAGCGAGACTTCGACGCCATATATAATCCTATTGTTCGTTGTGCATGGAATAGAGAACAGAGGAGCTATGGTGTCAAATTCTTGTTTTTTACCTTCATAGGCTCGTCATAAATTCACGCTCTATGTTGGTCATTCTTAGATGGGTTTAGGATCTATCCTTTCATATAGATGTAGTACCATGATATGTCTAACGAGAGAAGCTCAAATATGAGTGACTACCGTCGATAGATGTATGATGGTTGAAGTAAGAGTAGAGCTCATTCGAAAGAGTAAACGGTTAAGACACGAGAATTTATTGATCGTGCATTCTCTTTTATCAGCTAGCTACTGGTATTGTAAGGTGCGGTGCTAGACTCTAGAGAGTAGAGAGACATTGTCAAACCCGGGCGGCGACGGGCACGAGCCCAGAGCGGCAGAGCCCCCCACACGCGGCGCCCATGTGATTATTAATCTCGGTCTGACTTTCTTCTCATCTCTTATCATGGTCCTTGCAAAAAAAAAAAACTGTAGATTATTATTAGCACTAATCAACTTTGTATGGCCTGTGGAATGTGGTGCTACAAGTACACGTTAACTATACTACATCGATCGATCGTCGTTGAATGCGCCATGGAGGTGATGTGCTCGACCAGATCGTCATTGAATTGAAGTACATGCATGGGCATGGCCATGGGCTCGATCGGTCGTCTATTACCGGTGGCTCTGATCTGGTCGAATTCTAACAATAACTATACTGTGGGACTGTGGGGGTGCGTCGGTGGGTGGGTGGGGCTGGTCGTTTCAACATCAGACTAAGTTATGTTATGCTTAAAGATTTGTAATGTGTTTTGAGTGACATCACGAGAATTACAAAGAGCATGGCCACTGTTGTGGAACGTCATTAGTGGGCCCGAAGCTCAAATTTGCCCGTCATCGACTTTGAGTTATGAAACATGGCCGCTCCGTTTCCGTGGGCCTGTTTTAGCCCAGCGCCGCAAGCGCAGTTGAACTGTTCTACTCCAACAAGAAGCCCAGCTACTATTTCCCTTCGATACATCATTGATGGTGCTTGGTGCAGGCTGCCGGCACCTGCATCTGCATGGTTGGTCTCTTCCATGGGCAAATGCAAAAACTTAGCGCAAATGACAGTGATAACGATTCGCACTCGAGTACTACTAGCGGTAACGTATGATTTTAAATAGAAAGGTATCGAATCCTAGCGTGGCATCTGGTTATGGTTGAACTTAAAATAAACATAGTTTAACCTCATCGGTTAACTATTACGTTACAAATATATAAATGTAAACCAAACAACACCTTAATCTACATGTTGCCTGGCATATATTGTACGTCATCTTAGCGAATTATTATAAAAAAGAACTATAGTACCACATGTGTTCATTTTTATGATCTTAGCACCTGCAATATAGCCTATGGGGCTTACGCAAGTTGACAGGTTAATATCCACTAGCCTTCTCCGGCTGCGTTTTGATCCAGAAAAAGTAGTTCAAAACCTATTGCCCTTTGGAGTACGTTACAATGGCTGTCACGCCAACCTGATGCCGCTTACTGCTTCCTGATCTGGACCGTTTTATGGTCAACTGTGTCGTCTCTGCTAATTGTAATCTCCAGAATCTGAAACAGGCTCTGAAGTTTTTTTCTTTCTTTTTTGGCTGACGGGCTCAGCCAGCGCCTGTGTTTTTTTTTTTCCTACATGGCCCGGCTGCTGCCGTCCGATGAGTCGCGCGACGCCACGCTCTGCTAGATTGCTTGCTGCACCCCGTCGCATGCAGCTACCGCGCGCAGACCCCCAGACCAGCAGCAGCACTCCAAGTCTCCAACGGCTTCACTGCGCATGCAGCTACCGCGCGCGACTGCGACATTCATCAGATCCATGGATACCGGAGGCTACATGCATGCGCGAATCGGAGTAAAAGATCTGGCTGCAGGGATCTGGTCTGATGTGCAAACGACTACGAGTAAAGTCGCCGTGCAGTGGTAAATGCGGTAGCTAGGGACGATGGCATGGCAGCAGCCCGTGTGCAACCGGCACTGGATTAACACGCCTCTGTCCTTCATCGATGTTATGGCTCTGTGCTCTTAATCGAGGTAGGCAATGCAGTATGTACGCTATGCAATATGTTTTTTTTTTCGAAACCTGCAATGCGATCACAACTGTCGCAGCACAAACGCTATATATCCCGCCACGCGCCATGAAAGCAGTTCTTGGTTCTCCGAACCTGCCATGGATGAGCCCATGCATGCATCGTCGACCAGCCGCTCCGCGCCCCCGCCCATGACCATGAGAGAGGGCAGGGCAGCAGCCCCGACCGCTCCGATCTCAACAGGAAATTAAAGGATGGGCTGAGAAAACGGCGGGAAGAACAGCAGCAGTCCTGATTCAGTTGCTCGATCCTCCGAGTGATGGCTGCTGCAGCGCCCATCACATATTTAATATGGTGTACTTAAGACTTATCTGTTAAGCTATGGTTATGGACTTATCCTCACATCTTTGGGGTCTAATCCCTATAGTCATACTGTTCCTGATTAGTCTTAACACATTCTTCTATCTTATAATAGAATTACACTTAGGCGCATGAGTACCCTGTCCCCAGGGTGCATCGGACCCCTAAAAGGCTCTAGGCCCAACCGTCTTCGCGAGATGAGGCCAGGGTGCTTAAGGACCTAGAGGTCAACAAAAGGTTCCCATTGTCTAAGTGTTGCTATGTATTTTGGGGCCTGGACTACCACAAACATTTATACTTCATAATGCCCTCGGGTGGGAGGTGCTTTAGAGACTTTAGGCTTATTCTCATGATCACCCTAGGGCATGAGGGGCCTTGAGGGCTTGTTCTCATTAGTGTTCTGGACCACGAGGGGTCCTAGGAGCTTTAAATTATTGCTAAGTATTTCCCTATAGCTCAAGGCTTTCGAGGACTTATATGATTCCTTCTTCGAGCTTTCTCGGGCCATTATGTGCCCTAGGTCCTTAGATCACCCTAGGGTCTACTGAATCTTGGGTCACTCTATAACTTTATAAGTCTTTGTGTTCCTCTTCCGTTCATGGTGCCCCCCGTCAAATCTAATTACATCAAGCTCCTCTTCCGACTGGTGCCAAGGGAGTTCCTTAGATTGTGTTCAACGGTTCCCTCTATATTTCTCCCCAAATATCCCACTATCCCCCACGCCAGCAATCTCTCTTCCCTTATATCTCCACCCTCTATAAAGGTTCCCCCAAAACACCACTACACCATAAAATATAATTTCCCCTACCCATTCATCATTCATTACCATTTTTTCTCAACTATCAAATACATGTGTGCACCGAAATCGAGGCAAGGGGCAGCACAACGCTACCCTTTTTCTAGCGTTGTACTGTGCTCATCGCTTGTACTGTAGCAGTTGTAGGGGTGACCAATGAACGCGCTCGCGTGGATCTGTATCCGCCACAACAAGGGGAGGGGAAGGTTGGCGGGGACCATTGAATGTAGTCTTATGGCATGGTACCCTAGGTGTTGTCGTTCCAGCATAGTGGGCCTCACAATAGCCTCTTGTACTAAAATACTCGGAATATGTCTTAGTTACTTCTAGGGGTATATCCTTCCCGAGACACTAACATATATAGCCCCCCTCCCTCTGAGTTTGTTGCTGGATTGTTCCTGTAGGTGCTTCTATTTTTCCTTACTAGATGCCTAATGAAATGGATCACCTGAGACTGCTTATCATAATGTGGAGAAGGAGACCAATAAGTTGGAAGCTGTTTTTACACATGTATCTGGATTATGAGGTCAAGAAGGGCAAGGGACTGTAGAACCAAGGAGCTTAGCCTAGTGGAAGAGCTAATTGGTGGTGTTGGTCTCCTTTATTGTGTTTACCTATATGTTGTTTGTTAGTAAAGTGAACTGGACAAATACATACTTATGCATTGTTTGAACATGAAGGAACTTGTCGTACTCTTTTCCTTCCTAGAGGTTTCTCACGAAGTATGATTTTTTATCTAGAAATGCTTTTAACAAGGTGACATTGCACTAAGGCTGTAGTTATATTTTGAGATTTCCTTTCGCCTTTCATGTGATCTTGTGAGTTTTGACTTGTGGTCTAGTTCTGAAATGGTTGTTGTCGTTGTCAATGGCAATTTTCGAGTTATGGATTTGTGATTTTTTTATGATATGAACAAGTGAACTAGTGATGTAGTATGTAACATTGTGGGTTTTTTGTTATACATTGTAAATTTGAATGCATTATCTTTTTCTCTAATGTTTAAGATATTTCATTGCGACGGACCGACAGACAACCCGACATGTTGGCCTTATCGTGCCTCCGACACTGACACTGTTAGAGATTCTTTCTCTAGAAGCTTCCTGTAATCTTCAACCGAATCAATCTTCTTTAGATAGAAAGGATAATTAATCTCCTATAGATAGAAAGGATAAACTCAGATTGATTTGATTGCTTCTTGTACGTGTTGTTGCATCTAGCCATTGGTGCCTATATTAACATGCATGCAACCTATGGCCACCTAAGTGTGGTGAAAACGCTTAAACCAATTCCAGCTTTCATGGTACCAGAGCCCACCACTGAAATTCTTTCATCTAGCCATGGCGTTCGACTCCAATACTGCCACCATCCCCTCTTCCTTCCAAATCCCGATTACAGAGAAACTCAACAAAACAAATTACATGTTGTGGAAAGCCCAAGTCCTGTCGCCATCTCGCCGATCCGAGCGGTGCAGATGGAGGGACTTCTTACCGGAGCCGAAGCAATGCCGGCTCAGACCATCGTCGTCAACACCAGTGAAACCACCTCCGTTCAACCAAACTCGGAGTATGCTCGCTGGGTCTCCCATGATCAGACTGTTCTCGGGTATCTCTTGGTTATAAGATGGAGTTTAAAATAGGAAATATAGGTAAGCTCTTGGAGATTACCAACGTCTTCTCTGCATCTTTATCTACCAGCTTTATGTGCCAACATACAAATACTATTTATTAGTGTACTAGTATATATACAGGACGTACGTGACACACCATGATGCGTACAGGACGTACGGACGGCTACCGGCAACTCACACTCACGTCAGCCCGTCCGTGCATCGCATGCAGCCGACCCAGACCAGACGTACGTACGTACGTAATCCTCTCCTACACACGATCTTGCTGCGTGCGACGCATGCAGATGCAGTTTTGAACCCATCTCAATCTCATGTCCTCCCAGCGCACGCCGAAGCCAAACACGACCCGCATGCGCATCGCATGCTACGCCCTGCTTCCTGCGCCACCGCTTGACCCCAGGTCAAACCCCTCTGCGCCGTCATAACTTCCGCTCTGGGTGCTCCATTTACTCCCTTCAGCCTTCGCATCCACCACTGCTTCCCGCTCATAAAACTCGCCACTCACTGCAGCAGCAACTGAGCAAGCGGCCAAGCGCACACAGGAGTATACTCTGCAGCACGGACACGCCCGGCCCGACAAGCCAGCCACTCTTCTCGCGTGAAGCTGCCAGGACGAGAAGAGAGAGAGGGAGTGAGACACACACAGACAGAGAAAGCGGAGGAGACTAACGAGGCGTGCATGAGGAAGGGGGCAGTGGCCGTGATGGGGAGGGAGGCCGCGGCCGCGGTGGCGGCGGAGCTGGAGGACTCGTTGGGGAACGCTGCTGCTGCCGCGGCGGCGGCGCCCGTGCTGAGCCCGCTGAGCGAGACGCTGTGGCGCGACAGGGCGGCGGCGGGCGGGGTCCTCCTCGGGGACGTGTCGGCGCGGCTGGCGTGGCGGGACCTCACCGTGACCGTGGCGCTCGGCACCGGCGACACGCAGGCCGTGCTGCAGGGCCTCACGGGCCACGCCGAGCCCGGCACCATCACCGCGCTCATGGGCCCGTCCGGCTCCGGCAAGTCCACGCTGCTCGACGCGCTCGCCGGACGCCTCGCCGCCAACGCCTTCCTCGACGGGACCGTCCTCCTCAACGGCCGCAAGGCCAACCTCTCCTTCGGCGCCGCGGTACGCACGTCGTCGTCGTCCTCGTGTCACCGGTTCGCCGTCGGTACGTACGTGACCTTGAGTTCTCCTTGGATCTTCCGGCATCGCCGATCTTGGTCACTGAGGAGAGGACTCGTCACATATGCCATGCATGCCAGGTTCTGTAACCTTGCTGCCTTTCGGCAGCGGCTTCGCGATCGCAGCACAAGATGCCATGCATCAAGCCAGCCCTTGCATCTGTGGTTGTTGGATCAGCAGCAGTAGCCATCTCCGGTCAAAATTTGGGCGACATGCTGCCTTCGCTAGCTGTCGCCCGTCTGTTCTCCTGATGGATCGTTCTGTTGTCAGGTGTGTGTTTGGTGACTGGAGTTTAAACACCCACACCCACTACTGTGGCTGAGGGTGGTGAGGAGACACCGTACCGGTTCTGTTTTTTCCTGGGCTCACCAAACAAACCATCATGATCTGCTAACGTCTCTCTCACACCTCTTGCTACTGAAAAATACTGTCAATCTGCAAAAAAAATTCAGGCCTACGTGACGCAAGACGACAACCTGATCGGCACGCTGACGGTGAGGGAGACGATCTCGTACTCGGCGCGTCTCCGGCTCCCCGACAGCATGCCGAGGGAGGAGAAGCAGGCCCTGGTGGAGGGCACCATCGCCGAGATGGGGCTCCAGGACTGCGCCGACACGGTGGTGGGCAACTGGCACCTGAGGGGGATCAGCGGCGGCGAGAAGAGGCGGGTCAGCATCGCCCTGGAGATCCTCATGAGGCCCCGGCTGCTCTTCCTGGACGAGCCCACCAGCGGCCTCGACAGGTATATGTACGCGCGCGGGCGCTTGCTTCAGGCCGGCCTATCAATCATCTGACGACTGATCGATGCAACAACAAAAAAAACACACAAAATCGTGCAGCGCTTCGGCGTTCTTCGTGACGCAGACGCTGCGGGGGCTGGCGAGGGATGGCGGCCGGACCGTCGTAGCTTCGGTCCACCAGCCGAGCAGCGACGTCTTCTTGCTGTTCGACTGCCTCTACCTCCTGTCAGGAGGCAGAACAGTCTACTTTGGCAAGGCTTCAGAGGCTTGCGAGGTAACAACAACATGAGTTTTCTTTTTTCCTAATTCGTACTCCGACCTGTCTAGGACTAGCTAGGAGTACGTGTACGTGTTTTTGGCTTGCTACACCAATGGGGGCATGCGTGTCTACTGTGCACGATCCGATCGAGAGCAGTTCTTCGCGCAAGCTGGGTTCCCGTGCCCGCCGATGCGCAACCCGTCGGACCATTTCCTCCGGTGCATAAATTCGGACTTCGACAGGGTGAAGGCCACCCTGAAAGGGTCGATGAAGACGAGGGTGAGCCGGATTCTGCCACCTCCGATCCTCCTCCTTCAGTATAGCCTGCTGTAGCATGTCTAGCTTGTCTGAACTTCTGCACTCCCCATTTTTCTCTCTCTCACGTATATATACCGTACTGTAGTTCGAAAGATCTTACGACGATCCGCTGGAGAAGATCACGACCTCGGAGGCGATGAGCAGGCTGGTCAGCCACTACCAGCACTCGCAGCACTACGTCAGCGCGCAGCAGAAAGTAGACGAGATGGCCCGGCTCGTAAGCTGACACTGACGAATTAATCTTCTTCATCAGCGCGCCGGCCTAGCTAGCTGACGAGACCATTCCCGGTTCCAAAATAGAATAGAATAGAATTGATCGAAAGCGGATCGTCCATGTGGTTTTGCAGAAAGGGACTGTGCTGGACTCTGGAGGGAGCCAGGCTAGCTTCCTGATGCAGGCGTCCACGCTCACGAAGCGGTCGTTCGTCAATATGTCCAGGGATTTCGGGTACTACTGGCTGAGGCTCATCATCTATGTCGTCGTCACGATTTGCATCGGGACTATATACTTCAATGTCGGCACCGGCTACAGCTCTATCCTGGTACGTAATAAGAGGCTGTTCGTACCCTTGATGATGCTTACACATGTATCTACTCTCTCGTTCTGAATTCTAACCCTTGATGCTGGTGTCTGGGTGCCGGGTGGTGAACTGACGAAAAACAACTACGTACTTACTAGGCCCGGGGGGCATGCGCTTCCTTCATCTTCGGCTTCGTCACGTTCATGTCGATCGGGGGGTTCCCGTCGTTCGTGGAGGACATGAAGGTGTTTCAGAGGGAGAGGCTGAACGGGCACTACGGCGTGGTCGCGTTCGTGATCAGCAACACGGTGTCGGCGATGCCGTTCCTGGTCCTGATCACCCTGGTGTCGGGCACGCTGTGCTACTTCATGGTGCGCCTGCACCCGGGCTTCACGCACTACCTCTTCTTCGTGCTGGACCTCTACGCCAGCGTCACCGTGGTGGAGAGCCTGATGATGGCCATCGCGAGCGTCATCCCCAACTTCCTCATGGGCATCATCGTCGGCGCGGGGATCCAGGGGATATTCATGCTGGTGTCGGGCTACTTCAGGCTCCCCCACGACATCCCCAAGCCCTTCTGGAGGTACCCCATGTCCTACATCAGCTTCCACTACTGGGCGCTGCGGGGCCAGTACCAGAACGACCTCAAGGGCCTGCTGTTCGACGGCCAGCAGGACGACGTGCTGCCCAGCAAGATCCCCGGCGAGTTCATCCTGGAGAACGTGTTCCAGATGGACGCGGGGCGGTCCAAGTGGCTCGACCTGGCCGTGCTGCTCTGCATGGTCGTCGTCTACCGCCTGCTCTTCTTCGCCATGATCAAGGCCGCCGAGGACGTCACCCCCCGGGTGCGCCGCCACGTCGCGCGCCGGCGGGTGCGGAGCCGGCGGCGCCAGCAGCCGCTGCCCGCCCGGACGCCCTCGCTCCGCGGTTACGTGGTCCACGCCGCCGCCAGCCTGCCGGCCGATCACCCGTGAACAACGTAACCGTCAGTTGTACTGCAATATATATGATATGCGTGTGTTAAGTTGTTAGTAGCAACCGCTTTATAGCTGTAACGAAGATGCAATGCACCGGTAAGATGATGTGTGTTATCACCAGCTTGATGCAAGTTTTTCTTCGCCTGCGACATGCGTACGATACCGAGCCCACATTGGGCAATCAAATCCCTCATGTGCGTGAGGCCAAATCGAGGGAGGGTAGAGGTGTAAGAGAATTATGCATTATCACTTTTAATTTAATCCATAAAATCATTGTGATATATGCGACGACATTTATGTGTATATGCTTATCACTACTCACATAAGTTGTAAACAACAGTAAAACATGCAAAAAAACGAGGAGGGAGGAGAACAGATAGTAACAGTAGTTATAAGAACCAGAAACTGACACAGCCAGAAACCGACGTGCCATAAGAGCTGTCTGTTACTAGCCATAAGACAGGAAACAGACGGTCATTACTACAGACAAAATGCACAACCGTTAAAAAGAAATATTCGAACCAAGATCCAATCTACCACGAGTCATCCAGTCAAAATGTGCAACCGTTAGCAATGAATATTCGGACCAAAGTCCGATTACCACGAACCACGGCCTGGCCGGTGGCGCGCGCGTGACAGTCCTTCATTCTTTTCTCAACTTATCCGCACCAATGGTCCACCTAATTAAGTTGATTGATTTGTCCCTTAAACTTCTGGTATGGTACTAAATTATTAGTACACTGTAGCATTAAAGTGGGCCTTTAGCATTGACTATTATTCAATATTAATTTGGGTCAGGCCCACATTAATTTAACAATCCGCACCAAATGATAAGTCACACTAAAATGCTCTCATCATCTTAAATGTTTGATATACTGGTGTTTCGATGGAGATTGTTAAGTTAAACATCCACCTAGAACCTAGACTACACTTAACCACAACTTCACAATGGACTAGGCCTTAAATTGGTAGTTTTGCGTGGAATAAGTTTCATATATACTCTTTACCAGTACTAGATTGCTGAATGCATCCCCTCTGGTTGGAGCATATAAGTCAAACTCTATAGCTTGTCATGTGTATGTAGATACCACCCAGACCTCATAAACTTTGACTAACAGTTAAACCATATAGGTATTTTACTCTAAAGATGTTGTCGGAGAAGAAATCTCCGGTCGGATGGCGGAATGCACCCGCCCTAAATCCTAAGATGAGGAGGGGGCCTAAGCGTTTTGCTTGTTAGATGGATTCGGGATGAACACGCAAGGGTTTAGAGTGGTTCGGGCCGTCGGAGCGTAATACCCTACTCCACTATGTGTTGTATTGCTCGTGAGCTTGAGTTATGTCTAGGTTGGCTTGAGTCTTAATGAGAATGTCTTGTAACGTAGTGTGCCCTCCCTTTTATAGTCCAAGGAGGCACGTACAAGGGTGCTGAGCCCCAACATATGGGCCCAGGAACATAACGGATGTAATACTTGGAGCAACTAATGTTAGTCGCCAGTGCAATCTTCCTGCGTCCTGGTTTCCGCGGTCTGCGTAGCGTTAGCGTGCAGCGGAAGCTTCCCTGGCAACGTACGAGTGATGATGAACACGGTACACGCGGCAGCATAGGCGTATCGCCTGCCATCAGAATGGACAGGCATGTCGCCTGCCAGCGACATGGACATGTCTCATTAAATGCTAAGGCGGCACACTGCTTGCTAGTAGAGTGGATAGGTCGCTGCCTGACAGCAGAGTGGGCAGGCCTCATTAAATGCCGAGGCGGCACATCGCTTGTCAGGTGGCACGCCTTATCCGCAATAAATGCAGGGGCCACGCAACCCGGAGGCCTTACGTCAGGCTCCGCCCGCTGGCTTACGTCACGCGCGGTAGGCCACATGGTAGCATCGGGTCTCCGCCTGGGCGGGGAGCAGTAGCGTTATGCGGACAGGTCCGCACCAGGCTGGGCCTAGACACGTGTCGGCACCAGACCCCTGCCTGAGCAAGGCTTGGGTATTCTCTGTCCCAGAGTCCCGGGACCCGGCTGTGGGCAGTCCGGACTCCACTCGGAGGGGTCCGGGACCTGTCCCGGGGGTCCAGGACGCGCCTGTGGGGGTCCTGGACCTTGCCCGGAGGTCCGGCCTACATGTACAGGGGTCCGGCACTTTCCCAAGGGGGTCCAGACCCACTGTTGACATCTTGGAGTATACCGTCTTCCCCGGCCACGTGGCGACCCTAGAGCCGTCCACGTGGTAGAGTAGGGTGCTGTTCACCACGCGACTAGAGGTAGCCGCGTGGGTATACCGTCTTCTCACTGTAGTAAGGGGTACCCCTGTTTTAGGGTACCGACAGTGGCCCTTGGGCCCACCTCGGGGAGGATGCGAGCCTGCAGGTGGGGCCAAAACTTGCACCTTGCGTCAGCATGGCATGACCGGTGACTGGGGCGCCACCTCAGCGCGCGCCGCATTAACTCGGTGCGCACGTGCTGTTAGTCTGCCATCGGTCACATCAACTGTCGTGTCTGTCCTCGCGGCTGACTGATGTGTGGCCCCCATACTTGATGGTTTCGCCGGCCCACGCGCGAGGCGCCTCGATACCGCTGCGTTGGTTTTAAAAATTCACCTTCTCTGTCTTCTGCGGCTGACTTGAGGAGGCGTAGTACTGGCACGAGCAGCGGTATGACTTCTCTGCACCCAGGAACTGGCGCCCAAGGAGGATGACTCGTGGGCCCGGGCCCCCGTGTGTAACACCCGGATTTTAGGGGTCCAAAACCCGGGGTTAACATAAACACCAGGTATGCTGGGACCAAGTCTCAAACATATGATGTATAGTGGCACAGGATCGAATGTCACAACTTTATATATAACAGGAGTTCTATACAAAATAAATAATTACATTATAAGGAGACAACGGTCCAGCAACCCAAAGTTGACTGGGAGACGACGACCTAGACCACTCACGAACTCATCGCAGCATCTTCCATGAGCATCATCCTGCAGTACCTGGTCTTGACCTGTGGTGTATGTGAGACAGCAAGAGTGAGCTCACATACGTTCATCGCTCAACAAGTTGTGGGGAATAATGTGCATGAACTCGCCAAAGGTGGGAGCTCACGTGAAGTGTA
Source organism: Zea mays (assembly GCF_902167145.1). Classification (NCBI taxonomy): domain Eukaryota; kingdom Viridiplantae; phylum Streptophyta; class Magnoliopsida; order Poales; family Poaceae; genus Zea; species Zea mays. Next base: position 233,563,780 of record NC_050096.1, on the reverse strand, counting down.
AGGCTTACCAAAGGAGATGGTTAGAGCTGAGCATTGCTTTTAAAGTTGGTCAAAATTTTATTAGCAATTACTAAGTATAAGTAAATACCAACCCAATTAAATAGTAGAACAAAAGTAACAAACTCACCTGCGATGCAATGCATATGACAAATTGAGTTTAAGTTCCATAATTTAATCATGTGAGTGTCCGAGCCGCTCATGACCGTGAGCACGGCTAGTATACCAGTTTTACACTCTGCAGAGGTTGCGCATCTTTACCCACAAGTCATGTTACCCATCTGCCAAGGGGTCGCGACTTCCCATACACCTCTACCGAGGAGGCGAGGCAGGGTAACACTACGAGGCCTTTACAAAGTTCCACTAGCTTCAGAAAACCCGCTACAGTTTATAGGAAGCTCCAATGCAGGAATCCCTTGCAGGACCGCCATCACAGCAAAATCCTCCCGAGGGCCTCCCTACACTGACCACTCCCCTACTGCCCTTGCCCCTTTCGGGTAAGGTAGTCCTCCACTAGCTTTCCTAATTAGTCAGCCAAGGGCGTCCCATTAAACCCTTGTGGTAGCACTGTTTTCCCGGGTGGTTCTCCATGTTCCAATTAACATAATGATCTTATCATGAACAGTAATAATAAACAGATAATAAAAGTGTAATCATAATTAATGTATCTTCATACCCAAAACCACATAAAGCACTAGCAAGTACTACCCAAAAAGTTCAGTGGTAAACCAGGTATAAAGATAGTCAAAACTAGGGTAACCTATTAGGTCCCATCAAAATTAACCTATGCAGATCATTATGATTAATTAGAACATGAGTGGGTAAAAAGAAGTGATCAAGGGCACAACTTGCCTGGGACTTGAGATTCCAGGTACCAACTTGCTCTTCAGATGACACGTGTCCTCACGCTAGTCGTAGCAATACAAACAAGCAGTGTGTAGGCAAAATTAACATCACACCAAACATGTAAACAAAATACATAATAATAATCTACTCATTAAAATAAGATTCTAGGAACAGAAATCATTAATTTTGGAGTTACGGATTCTAAGTTATGAATTTCTGAAGTTAATAAGCATCTAGAATAAATTAATCCAAATGAATAATTTTAATTTAAGTTTTATGGTTAAACAATGTTACTAGTTGATAGACAATGTTAATACGAAATTATTGCAACTGGAATGGTTCAAAAAGGAGCTAAAATGAATTAGTTATGAATTAAATAAGTTTCTGGATTTATTTTTACACTACAAATCATTTTCTAAATCATTTTCTATGATTTTCCTATCCACTAGACTGCGCCTCAAATTCTGTAAAGCACAGGGGCCCCAGCGCAAATGTTCTCAAGACTCAGAACAACACCTGCATGGACGGCGGGTTGAATCAGAACAAGTCGAGGGGTTCTTTTGAATAATTTCGCACCCGAAAGGGTAACTTCAATCCCGAGCCGTCCGATCTGCAATCTAGGGTCTAGATTAGATCTCAGCGCCCCCAACACTTGATAACTACTCAGATCCGTCCATCAAGAGACCAACGGTCATGATTTAATTACGCGGAGGGAGCATCCCTCACCCAATCGGAGCCGCAGATACAAAGATCCAACGGCCCGGAGCCATCATTTCCCAGATCCAATCACATCCCTATGTCACGAATCCAACGGACAAGCCGTTACCCCCCTTCATCCAGTATCCCGCGCCCTGGCGGCGAGCGTGCACCGCCATGGCGCCATTGCCGCACTGCTTTGCCTCGACTCCCAGGCACAAGACCTCGATTCAACTACGGTCTATGTAGAGGAGAAGGAATCGATCCTGGGGGAGGAAGCCTCACCGGAAATCATCGCATGGAGCCCCCTGGCCACGGCGAATGGCGACCCTGCAGCGTCGGCGGGGAAAGTCCAACAGTGCCCCAGATCCCCTCCATAGATCCGATGCCACCACGAGACTGCGCATGCTCTGGTAAAGCCTCCGAGCTACCTCCGGGGACTGGAACATCGGTCTAGGTCCAGGTCGTCGACGGCGGTGAGCTCCATCCTTTCTTCTGCGTATTGCCCTGGCACACGACGCGGGTGTCCACCTGTTGATCGATTGAGGGAGGCCCAGGTTATATAGCCCCAAGGCGCGGTCGGATCCCAACTACCCAGAGAGATTCACGGAGCACTTTCCCGGGAATCACGGCACGGACGCGCGGGTCGACGAGCGCAACTGGGTTTGTTCAGGTCTATTCGCGAGGAAGACGGAGCCGACGCAAGGGACCCACAAGGCAGTGAAACCCTACTGTCGATTACAGGGAAAACGGTAATGACACGCGGGCCCCACGCAGCAGTGGCCGAACCAGTGCGCGGAAGTGGAGCCAGGCCGTGGAGGCTAAGGAAGCAAGTGGCCGTGGATTTGAGAGGGCCGGCCCAAGTCGAGTTCTGGTGTTTTTTTTTTCATTTCCATTTTCTAATTAACTTCAAATTTGAAATACTCAACTAAATCCGAACTCTTGTTTTGAATCCTAGATTCCTCTTGTCAAAAAAAATTATAATACTTCTTTTCCTTTAAACTATTTATTTGTCATTATTATTTGTTCTCTTTCCATTTATTTATTTATAGAAGGAGGATGACTTTATTAACTTTTCCCCCCTTTTCTCATTTTCTATTTTATACTTTCTTATTTATCATCTGAGGTCAAATTAAGTCTTGATTCCTTTATTCAAACAAAATGCATCACAACAAAATCATCGGCATGATGTGCATATTTCTTTATTCATTTATTTGTTTGGTTGAACAATAATTTAATACCACTAACTGAGTATGCACAAAGAAAAGGAAATCGAATAATTCCTAAAACACTTTCATATAAATACATGTATTATTTTTTTTTTTACCTTATACAAATTTTAGGGCTTTACAAATCCTACCCCCCTTAACAGAAATCTCGTCCTCGAGATTTGTAAGAAAAGGGATACAAAAGAATTGGTTTGTAATTCAGCTTTCAAAAATCTAGAGTCTCATTTTTTTATAGTCAATAGGGGTTGATTGGGAGAGCATAGGTATCCAGCTACTTATTATGTGGATATAAGCTAGACAGGTTGTGGTAAGAGAGATTATGCCAAGGAGAAGACTTCATCCGAAATATTTAAATCTTGATTCATCTCGAGATTCGCTTGACTGTTATATCCTTCCTTGTCAATGTCGATCTTTTATTCTTCGGTCTTGGTCTCTTTGATTTGAGGTTAGTGTATATCATCGGAGTTGGGTGATATGGTTAAGATAGATATGGATGAGATAGACTCCATGATGTAGGTCAAAAGTTTGTTTTAGGTGGGGGTTGATAGATTATGCAATCCATCATGACTCTATTGATTGGGATAGACCTCATGCATGTGAGTGAGTTGGTTTAAGGCCCTAGTTTAGTTTTAAGTGCATGAGGGGTATGGCCTTATCTTTTGTACCAACACTAAATAACTTACTCTAGATTAGATAAAATCTAGATTAGGTTGGATATGACTGGATTATAGCTCATGGTTGTTATTCTATAGTAGGATAAATATGCTAATTAGGGCAAGATGAATTCATAAGGATAAAGTAGAATCTTTTGAGGTCAGTTAGATCTATTATGATGAGATAAAATCTTTTCAAGATAAGATGGATCTAGATACATTAGGATAAGTTAAGATCTTTTGAGATAAGATAGATCTATGAGTGCAGGATGGAATCTTTTGAGATGAGATGAATCTATTAAGCTAGATACATTTTTTTTAATAAGGGATAATCTAATTTGTCTAGTTACTTTTATAAGCATTTTTTTTCCTATATGTATATGCAGATGTAACTGTGGACATTACTCCACAACCCATCACACTCAATCAAAGATCCAAATCAGACAAGTATCATAAGAACAAACATTCAAGTTCATAGATAGCTATATAAAAATAGTTTTGTTTTTGTTTCTAAGAGTAGATCTCCTATTCCTAAAGTCACTTTAGGCACAGGATTTCAAAGTGTGAAATCCACATTAGTCTTTAGAAGGAAAAAGGTAAGAATAATCAGAGTAAAGCGGAAATAGATGAGAAAAGATTAAGGAATGTTTAGAAAAAGAATCAGAGTAGCAAAGGTAAGTAAGTAATGGTTGTCCAGTTCAATCTAGGTTTTGTCCTACAGTCAACATTCCTCTGATACCACTTCTGTAACACCCGGATTTTAGGGGTCCAAAACCCGGGGTTAACATAAACACCAGGTATGCTGGGACCAAGTCTCAAACATATGATGTATAGTGGCACAGGATCGAATGTCACAACTTTATATATAACAGGAGTTCTATACAAAATAAATAATTACATTATAAGGAGACAACGGTCCAGCAACCCAAAGTTGACTGGGAGACGACGACCTAGACCACTCACGAACTCATCGCAGCATCTTCCATGAGCATCATCCTGCAGTACCTGGTCTTGACCTGTGGTGTATGTGAGACAGCAAGAGTGAGCTCACATACGTTCATCGCTCAACAAGTTGTGGGGAATAATGTGCATGAACTCGCCAAAGGTGGGAGCTCACGTGAAGTGTAAGGCTTACCAAAGGAGATGGTTAGAGCTGAGCATTGCTTTTAAAGTTGGTCAAAATTTTATTAGCAATTACTAAGTATAAGTAAATACCAACCCAATTAAATAGTAGAACAAAAGTAACAAACTCACCTGCGATGCAATGCATATGACAAATTGAGTTTAAGTTCCATAATTTAATCATGTGAGTGTCCGAGCCGCTCATGACCGTGAGCACGGCTAGTATACCAGTTTTACACTCTGCAGAGGTTGCGCATCTTTACCCACAAGTCATGTTACCCATCTGCCAAGGGGTCGCGACTTCCCATACACCTCTACCGAGGAGGCGAGGCAGGGTAACACTACGAGGCCTTTACAAAGTTCCACTAGCTTCAGAAAACCCGCTACAGTTTATAGGAAGCTCCAATGCAGGAATCCCTTGCAGGACCGCCATCACAGCAAAATCCTCCCGAGGGCCTCCCTACACTGACCACTCCCCTACTGCCCTTGCCCCTTTCGGGTAAGGTAGTCCTCCACTAGCTTTCCTAATTAGTCAGCCAAGGGCGTCCCATTAAACCCTTGTGGTAGCACTGTTTTCCCGGGTGGTTCTCCATGTTCCAATTAACATAATGATCTTATCATGAACAGTAATAATAAACAGATAATAAAAGTGTAATCATAATTAATGTATCTTCATACCCAAAACCACATAAAGCACTAGCAAGTACTACCCAAAAAGTTCAGTGGTAAACCAGGTATAAAGATAGTCAAAACTAGGGTAACCTATTAGGTCCCATCAAAATTAACCTATGCAGATCATTATGATTAATTAGAACATGAGTGGGTAAAAAGAAGTGATCAAGGGCACAACTTGCCTGGGACTTGAGATTCCAGGTACCAACTTGCTCTTCAGATGACACGTGTCCTCACGCTAGTCGTAGCAATACAAACAAGCAGTGTGTAGGCAAAATTAACATCACACCAAACATGTAAACAAAATACATAATAATAATCTACTCATTAAAATAAGATTCTAGGAACAGAAATCATTAATTTTGGAGTTACGGATTCTAAGTTATGAATTTCTGAAGTTAATAAGCATCTAGAATAAATTAATCCAAATGAATAATTTTAATTTAAGTTTTATGGTTAAACAATGTTACTAGTTGATAGACAATGTTAATACGAAATTATTGCAACTGGAATGGTTCAAAAAGGAGCTAAAATGAATTAGTTATGAATTAAATAAGTTTCTGGATTTATTTTTACACTACAAATCATTTTCTAAATCATTTTCTATGATTTTCCTATCCACTAGACTGCGCCTCAAATTCTGTAAAGCACAGGGGCCCCAGCGCAAATGTTCTCAAGACTCAGAACAACACCTGCATGGACGGCGGGTTGAATCAGAACAAGTCGAGGGGTTCTTTTGAATAATTTCGCACCCGAAAGGGTAACTTCAATCCCGAGCCGTCCGATCTGCAATCTAGGGTCTAGATTAGATCTCAGCGCCCCCAACACTTGATAACTACTCAGATCCGTCCATCAAGAGACCAACGGTCATGATTTAATTACGCGGAGGGAGCATCCCTCACCCAATCGGAGCCGCAGATACAAAGATCCAACGGCCCGGAGCCATCATTTCCCAGATCCAATCACATCCCTATGTCACGAATCCAACGGACAAGCCGTTACCCCCCTTCATCCAGTATCCCGCGCCCTGGCGGCGAGCGTGCACCGCCATGGCGCCATTGCCGCACTGCTTTGCCTCGACTCCCAGGCACAAGACCTCGATTCAACTACGGTCTATGTAGAGGAGAAGGAATCGATCCTGGGGGAGGAAGCCTCACCGGAAATCATCGCATGGAGCCCCCTGGCCACGGCGAATGGCGACCCTGCAGCGTCGGCGGGGAAAGTCCAACAGTGCCCCAGATCCCCTCCATAGATCCGATGCCACCACGAGACTGCGCATGCTCTGGTAAAGCCTCCGAGCTACCTCCGGGGACTGGAACATCGGTCTAGGTCCAGGTCGTCGACGGCGGTGAGCTCCATCCTTTCTTCTGCGTATTGCCCTGGCACACGACGCGGGTGTCCACCTGTTGATCGATTGAGGGAGGCCCAGGTTATATAGCCCCAAGGCGCGGTCGGATCCCAACTACCCAGAGAGATTCACGGAGCACTTTCCCGGGAATCACGGCACGGACGCGCGGGTCGACGAGCGCAACTGGGTTTGTTCAGGTCTATTCGCGAGGAAGACGGAGCCGACGCAAGGGACCCACAAGGCAGTGAAACCCTACTGTCGATTACAGGGAAAACGGTAATGACACGCGGGCCCCACGCAGCAGTGGCCGAACCAGTGCGCGGAAGTGGAGCCAGGCCGTGGAGGCTAAGGAAGCAAGTGGCCGTGGATTTGAGAGGGCCGGCCCAAGTCGAGTTCTGGTGTTTTTTTTTTCATTTCCATTTTCTAATTAACTTCAAATTTGAAATACTCAACTAAATCCGAACTCTTGTTTTGAATCCTAGATTCCTCTTGTCAAAAAAAATTATAATACTTCTTTTCCTTTAAACTATTTATTTGTCATTATTATTTGTTCTCTTTCCATTTATTTATTTATAGAAGGAGGATGACTTTATTAACTTTTCCCCCCTTTTCTCATTTTCTATTTTATACTTTCTTATTTATCATCTGAGGTCAAATTAAGTCTTGATTCCTTTATTCAAACAAAATGCATCACAACAAAATCATCGGCATGATGTGCATATTTCTTTATTCATTTATTTGTTTGGTTGAACAATAATTTAATACCACTAACTGAGTATGCACAAAGAAAAGGAAATCGAATAATTCCTAAAACACTTTCATATAAATACATGTATTATTTTTTTTTTTACCTTATACAAATTTTAGGGCTTTACACCGTGCCAGAGTCTGGGCAGTTGGTTTCGGCGGAGGTGAAGAGGCGCACCGCCGCGGGCGGCGACATGCTCCTCACGCGGCGGTTCGCCTTCTTCGCACTCGGAGACCGACGCCGATGGAGCATGACCCGTGGGCTCGGGCCCCCGTGTCAGAGGCTGGGCCGCTGCTTTCGGCGGAGACAAAGAGGCGCAGCGATTCGCTCCTCGCGTGGTGGTTCGCCTTCTTCGCACTCAGAGACCAGCATACCAGTTGTATGACTAGTGGGACCGGGCCCCCGTGTCATAGGTTGGGTCGCCCTGGTGCGCATCGGGGGAGATTTCCCATGGCGTTTCGGGGCGCGAGCGGGAGAGTCCGTTTTAAAAAGGGATTCACCCGGCGAGCAGCAGTTATTCTTTCGCTTCTCTCCCACTTGTTGCACCCCTTCGCCTCCGAGCTCTGCTTTGCACTGTCGTAGTTGCCATGACCTTGTTAGTTCATCCCGAGCGCTTCCAGACTAAGTGGGCACTCGACATGGTGCGCCGCCTGCATAGATGGAGTGCGCCGGCGTTCGGCGGAAGGATCCACACCGACGCCATCCTCCTCGGCGAACTTGCCACCGGGGAGTCTATGCTCTTCGTCTCCTGTGTGTTGGTGTTGCCGATCACGCCCTTCTTCTTGCTGTTGCTGGAGGAGCGCGACCTCTTGGGAGGTGGCGCTCTTCCGCCAGTGCTTTGTTTCAAGGATGTTCATCAGCCTTGTGGAGGTGGAAAGCGAGCTGGGCTACGGCTCCATCTTCCGCATGAACTTCATTGCCTCCTGCAGCGGCCTCATGGCACGCCTCCATGAACTGGTCGAGCTCCGGCTCCATTTCAGCGGCCAGGCCGCCTGGCGCCGCATGCCGTCGTGCTTCCAATTCTTTGGCTTTAATGGCCCCGACGTCGCCTCCAACGATGTGGGCTCCTTTGTCTCTGAAAGGGAATTAGGGTTACACCTAGTTCCTAAATAATTTTGGTGGTTGAATTGCCCAACACAAATATTGGACTAACTAGTTTACTCTAGTGTATAAGTTATACAGGTGCAAAAGGTTCACACTTAGCCAATAAAAAGACCAAATTTTGGGTTCAAATAAAGGAGCAAGGGACAACCGAAGGCACCTCTGGTCTGGCGCACCGGACTGTCCGGTGTGCCACCGGACATGTCTGGTGCACCAGGGGACTCCAACTCCGAACTGCTCGCCTTCGGGAATTTCCAGGGGCGACTCCGCTATAATTCACCGGACCGTCCGGTGTACACCGGACATGTCCGGTGCTCCAAGGAAGAGTCGCCTCCGGAACTCACCAGCCTCGGGTTTTCACTTCGGCAGCTCCGCTAAAATTCACCGGACTGTCCGGTGCAACAGCGGGGCAACGACTACTTCCAGCGCCAACGGCTACCTGCAACGCATTTATTGCGCGCTAGCGCGCGCAGAGGTCAGGCACGCCCATGCTGGCGCACCGGACACTCTACAGTACATGTCCGGTGCGCCACCGGACATCCAGGCGGGCCCAGAAGACAGTGCTCCAACGGTCGACCCAACGGCTCTTTGGTGACGTGGTTGTCGCACCGGACATGTCCGGTGTGCACCGGACTGTCCGGTGCGCCATCGACAGACAGCCTTCACCAACGGCTAGATTTTGGTTGGTGGCTATAAATACCACCCCAACCGGCCACTTCAAGTAGTGGGAGCCCAAGCAACATTCCAAGTCATCTAGTTGACATACTCAAGCCCTCCCAACCACATATATTCATTGATCCATCCTATACACAAGATTTAGTCCACTACAACCAACACAAGTGCCACAAAAGAGAGAGCAAGCAATTGAGAGCTCCTCTATTGAGTTTAGCCCTAGCGCCTTGTGAGATTCATTGAGAGATAGTGTGTGCTACATCTTTGTGTTCATTTGTGCGTGGAGTATTGACTCCCATCGAACTTCCTCCAAAGTTTTGGAGGCTTGTAAAAGCTAGCAAGAGACACCAAAGATTGTGGTGATCCTTGTGGGATCGAGAGTGATCCTTGAGAAGAAGAAGAGCTCGCCGATCCTTGTGTGATCGGGGGAGAGAGGGAAAGGGTTGAAAAAGATCCGTCCTTAAGTGGACTCCTCAATGGGGACTAGGCCTTCGAGGGCCGAACCTCGGTAAAACAAATCACCCGTGTCCATTGTGTTTATTGCTTGTGATTTGTTTGTTTTCCTTTGCTCTAAGTTTTCTTGCACCATTATTTGCTAATATCATTTGGTGTTGCTTCAAGTTAAATTCCCATTTAGTGAAGCAACACGTTGCAAGAAAGAACTTGTCCTAGTGCTCTTCTCATCTAAGGCTTCTTGCTTTGTTATTCTATAACTTATTAGTTGTATTGATTTATCTCTCCCGCATTATTTAGCAATACTCTTTTCAAGCAAGAACTTAGTTTCTATTCTCCGATATTTGTATATCTTGTTCTAACCACTAATCAAGGGATCTAGTTGGGGGATAAAGTTTTAATTTTCAGGTTCCGCCTATTCACCCCCCCTCTAGGCGACTTTCAATTGGTATCGGAGCTAGGCACTTCATCTTGAGTCTAACAACTCGAAGTGATGGCTCGTAGAAGATCCCAAAAGAACAAGAAGACCCAGGAGAACCCAACTCGGAAGGAGGTAACTCTTGAGATTTTATTTGATGATTGTTCTAACTATGATTCATGGTCATCTAGTGTGATAAATGCTTTTAGAACCATAGATCCTCGATTAGAACAAATTATAGACAAGAGTATTTTTCCCTCTAATTTCAATGGAAAAATTAATTCCGAGGAGGATCAAAGATGTTATCGCTTAAACTATCTAGCTTTTGACATCTTAACTAATTCTCTTAGCAAAGAAGATTATCATGCCTTCATATCAAACTATGACGAATCCGTCCATGATGCGCATGATATTTGGACTAGAATTAGAAGCAAATTTGATGAGTCCAAACATGATAGTTCATTTTGTGTCTCTACTTCCTTTGGTATTGGTGATACTAACCCTTGCAAGGAAGAAGAAGAGAATGAACGATGGAGACCAAACGATGAATCCACCTCTCCAAAAGGTTTGTCTTCCCATTTCGATTCCCACATGTGTTGTGTGGCTAATGCAAATGATAGCGGAAGCACAAATGAGGATGAGGAGGAAGAAAGAAGCTTTGTGCAACTCTACGCTCGCTTAAGCCAAGAAGATAAGGCGGTCATGCTCAAACTTATAGAAAGAGCGAGAGAGCAAGGCGAAGCTCGTCAAAGGCTAGAAAGTATTCTCTCCATGAAGATGCAACACTTTGACGAGTTGACTAAAGAACATGAGGAGCTAAAGTGCTCTCATGTTGATTTGGTCCAAAGGTATGAAACTGTTTCAATTGAGCATGATAACGCTTTACATTGTATCGCTCAATTAGTAAATAGGAATACCTTGCTTAAGGACCAAGTAGAAAAGCTAAAAGTTGAAAATCTAGCTTTTCAAGAAAAATATGATATGCTTCTATATTCCCATGAAAACCTTATGGATGATCATATCATATTAAACATTGCTCATGAGGTCGTGATAGAAAACTTAAAATCCCAACAACCTCACTCATGCACATGTATTCAAATTGATACTATATTACCATGTGCTAATGCTTGTTATTTGTCAACAAGCAAATCTTCCTTTGAGCTAGAATTTGCAGGAACAAATGATGATTCATATCAAAAGCTCAAAGAAGAAAATGAGAGGCTAAAAAAGAGCTTGACACAACTAAAAGGGAAATGCATTGCCCAACCTTCTCAAGATAACTGTGATCACATGGTGAAGAAGCTTGAGACGGGAACAACTGTGGCATGCACTACATCCCTTGAAGAAAATGTCAAGGATTTGAGGATTGCCAAGAGGAAGAAACAAAAGATGAAATTCAACACCTCCTCCAAAAGCCTCAACCACGCCTCCACAAAAGGTAACATCCAAGGTAATGATCAAGCCACACTTCACATTAAGAGGTGTAGTGAATGCTTTGAAGAGGGGCACTTGATTAGGTCATGTCCCTACATTAAAAATGGCTTGATTATTAACAAGGATGATAGACTTTGTTTTAAATGCTCCAAGAAGGGACACTTGCTTAGATCTTGTCCCCATTTAAAACAAAAAGGCATAGGGTTAGAAAAGGAAGTTTTTACTAACCATGTAGCAGGCAACAAACAAGGAAAGAAGAAAACGTCAAATCTTGGAAAACGCCTTTGCTACACATGCCGTAAGAAGGGACATCAATGCAAGGATTGTCCCATTGGTAACAATTTCACTCCTAACTTGTCAATTGATTCTCATGTAACTAGGCAACCCAAAATTGCAACTTGTGCTAGAAAGGTAATGAGTTTACCTAGTGCTAACACAAAGGATTTTTGGGTTCCTAGATCTTTGTTGACTAACCATGATGGACCCATCAAGCGATGGGTACCAAAATATGCTTGACAAGATTTGTAGGAGAAGGAGATGATATGAAGCCTTGGGGTGCTTGAGAGAGTCCATTCAAGCTATCAATCTTCAATAATCTATATCCGTGATTGACACAAGGTTATTCTTCAAACTACTACATCTTAAACTCATATCATCTCGAGGAAGTTATTGATGTTGTAGGAAATAAAGAATTATCTTATGCGAAAAAATCAAGGCCTACAACATGGAGGAAAGCCAAAGGATGGTAACACTTATCTTTTAAGTGCAAGTATTTAAAATATCATTTCTTATGTGTCCTGTGTAGTCACATAGAAAAATTGAAGCACTTCAAATGTCTTTAAATTGATATTACCATTTTTTGAAGAATTTCCTCTCATATGGTAGTTTGCACATTCATCATTTCCATACTATGGCAATCTACATGCTTTAATTTATTGCTAGTATGTCATGGCATATCCTTCCTCTAATTATCTTGTTGTTGCCATGATTCTAGATATAGAGAGATATTTCATGTTCTTAAAGGATTAAGGTGTCATGTAAGGAATTCAAATCCTTAGGACACTTATAAAAGGAAAACTCTCTCTATAACTAGAATAGTGAGACTATTGATTTTATTTAAGTAACCCAAAATAGTCTCACTTGTAGAGAATAAGTTTCTCTTTGGAAGCATGTAATCTAACATAAAAAGAAAAAATTAATCCAATATTTTATGATGTATTTCTACTTGCTTAAATTGGATTTGATTCTTTCACATTTATCGCTTTCCAAATCATGAATTAGATTTATTCCTATAATCTCAAAAGTTTATTTATGCTTGTTTTATGAGTTAAAATTGAGCATAACATCATCTATGGATAATCTAGTTCATGCTATGAAGTTTCCATGCTTTTAGTAATATAGCCTTTCATTCCCTATCAAAATGATTACTAAATGGAAACTAGTGCTTGTGTTACTAACGTATTTCTTGAGCTTACTTATAAATATGCATAAAAGAGAAAGTGCACAAGCCTCATGGGTTGATCTTCACCCAAAAGAAGAAAGGTAAAAGCAAAGGTATGGGAACTCATCTTCTTAATTAAGTTTAGTTCCCATCTCAATGGGTATTTAATCTAAATTATCATATTCTACCCTTGTGAGGAATAGATTCTTTATTGGACCGAAATTAACTAAGTGTGCATTCAAATATCATTTTCTTAATGCTCATGTCCATTAGAATCTATTTAATGCCTTTGCGATATTTATATATATGTTATCATATTGATTTACTTCCAAGTAATGATTAACTAAATTCAATATGATAAAGTAAAATCTCCAATGATTATTAAAATGCTTAAAAGGTGCTCACTCATATTTCTCAAATGAAATGCACTAATGTTAAGGATTTTACTTCATGTCTGTGTGACTTATGAATGATGAACTGTCTATATTTTCTATCTAAAGAAATCATCTTTCATCATATACTCCCTTGTGCTATTAACATCTTTCTTGAGTATTTTCAATAAGTTTGAAAGGAAAAGGAAACAACTTCAAAGGGAGGACTCTCAAATGAAAGAGGAGGACGTCAAGAACAACAACACCTACTTGGATAATAAGGTCTACAAAACAATAAATGGTGTGGTTGTGAGTATTCTAAATACTTTCATTATGAGATTACTAGGCTTAAGTTGTTATTGCAAAATTTAATGAGCCTTGATCAAGATGTATAATGCTTCTCCCTATTTGTCTTTAAAGTAAATCATCCATGCATATTTTTAGGGGGAGTCTATTCTTATATCTTGATTTTGTTGAGACTATTGCTTTATCTCAGTAATTTCATATAGTCTCTTGCCTGAGAATAAGTTTCTCATGAAATATGCTACTATTTTTAAATTCTTGTCTTTCACTCCAAAGTAGCATATTTGCTGGATTCTCCTACTCTAAGCTTAATTGGTAATCTAATATGTATGTTGTTCATTTGATCACATCTGTTATTTGTTTGATCATTGAATGACTTCAATCAACAATCATGCTTCTTAGTGCCGTATATACTATCAATCGATATCTCTCTTGATATGCACTAAGTTAGAAGGGGAATTCATGATACATTTATGCAACTTGTGATCCATTTGATATATGCTAACAATAACTTGAAAAGATCACTGGTTGTAGAACTCTCTCTTGTGCAAAATATTTCCATATATTGTCATTAAGAATAGGTCTTAAGCATCTAAGACCAAGGACAAAGCACAATGAAGAGAGCGCCCCTATGTAAAGGTAAAACTATCTCCTTTCATTTAAACTTGTACCTAAATCTTCCTTTTCTATACATTCCCTGCATATCTTGTATAAAAGGAAGAGAAAGCATGTCCATGCATATCCCTGCTTCATATCTAGTTTAACTTCTCAAAATTCATTCATGCTTTAATGCATCTTTGTTGAAACTAGATGAAGTGATTTATTTGTCAAAGAGCTTAAAGCTTAACCTTGTAACGAGGATAAGCTGCCTTTGTTCCAAAGGTGGATGGTCCTTAAGCCTCTTTGAAATCCTTAAGGAAAAAAGTTTGAAATATTTACAACATGCTTTCATAAGTGCATAAACTGTCATGAGCATCACACTTATACTATGACACAATGCACTTCACTTTCTATATGATATAGGTATGTTCTCATTTACCTAATTATGTGCAATTGGCATTTAAGACCAAAATATGTGTTCCTCTCCATGCACATACTTAGGGGGAGCAATCTATGTTATATAGAACTATGATCATGCTTAATTTAATATATCCTCTTGATCATATCTCTTTTATATGCTATGACTAATGTGTTTTCAAGTAAATTCCAAACCAAGTCATAGGTACATTGAAAGGGAATTGGAGTCTTCGGCGAAGACAAAGCTTCCACTCTACTCTATCAGTATTATCTACCCTTCGCCGTCACTCCGCGCATCTCTCCAACTTTGGTATACTCTTCACTCATTTATTTTATGACCAAAGGAGGAGAAAGTACTTCGTTGGGCTCTAATGATTCCATTTTTGGCGATTCATGCCAAAGGGGGAGAAAGTATGAGCCCAAAGCAAAAGGACCGCACCACCACCCTAATATTCAAAATTAATGATTTTCAATTGGATGGAAAATTTCAAAATTGGTATCTCTTTGTGTTCTAAAGGGGGAGCAAGTAGTACTTTCAAAACTTGATATCTGAAAACCCTCTTGAACACTAAGAGGAGAATTTATTTGAGGGGGAGTTTTGTTTAGTCAAAGGAAAAGCATTTGAAACAAGGGGAGAAATATTTCAAACTTGAAAATGCTTTGCAAAAGTCTTATTCATTTACCTTTGACTATCTTGCAAAAGGATTTTGAAAAGAATTTACAAAGGATTTGCAAAAACAAAACATGTGGTGCAAATGTGGTCCAATATGTTAAAAAGTAAAGAAACAATCCATGCACATCATATAAGTATTTATATTGGCTCAATTCCAAGCAACCTTTGCACTTACATTATGTAAACTAGTTCATTTATATTTGCTTTGGTTTGTGTTGGCATTAATCACCAAAAAGGGGGAGATTGAAAGGGAATTAGGGTTACACCTAGTTCCTAAATAATTTTGGTGGTTGAATTGCCCAACACAAATATTGGACTAACTAGTTTACTCTAGTGTATAAGTTATACAGGTGCAAAAGGTTCACACTTAGCCAATAAAAAGACCAAATTTTGGGTTCAAATAAAGGAGCAAGGGACAACCGAAGGCACCTCTGGTCTGGCGCACCGGACTGTCCGGTGTGCCACCGGACATGTCCGGTGCACCAGGGGACTCCAACTCCGAACTGCTCGCCTTCGGGAATTTCCAGGGGCGACTCCGCTATAATTCACCGGACCGTCCAGTGTACACCGGACATGTCCGGTGCTCCAAGGAAGAGTCGCCTCCGGAACTCACCAGCCTCGGGTTTTCACTTCGGCAGCTCCGCTAAAATTCACCGGACTGTCCGGTGTACACCGGACTGTCCGGTGCAACAGCGGGGCAACGGCTACTTCCAGCGCCAACGGCTACCTGCAGCGCATTTATTGCGCGCCAGCGCGCGCAGAGGTCAGGCACGCCCATGCTGGCGCACCGGACACTCTACAGTACATGTCCGGTGCGCCACCGGACATCCAGGCGGGCCCAGAAGACAGTGCTCCAACGGTCGACCCAACGGCTCTTTGGTGACGTGGCTATCGCACCGGACATGTCCGGTGTGCACCGGACTGTCCGATGCGCCATCGACAGACAGCCTTCACCAACGGCTAGATTTTGGTTGGTGGCTATAAATACCACCCCAACCGGCCACTTCAAGTAGTGGGAGCCCAAGCAACATTCCAAGTCATCTAGTTGACATACTCAAGCCCTCCCAACCACATATATTCATTGATCCATCCTATACACAAGATTTAGTCCACTACAACCAACACAAGTGCCACAAAAGAGAGAGCAAGCAATTGAGAGCTCCTCTATTGAGTTTAGCCCTAGCGCCTTGTGAGATTCATTGAGAGATAGTGTGTGCTACATCTTTGTGTTCATTTGTGCGTGGAGTATTGACTCCCATCGAACTTCCTCCAAAGTTTTGGAGGCTTGTAAAAGCTAGCAAGAGACACCAAAGATTGTGGTGATCCTTGTGGGATCGAGAGTGATCCTTGAGAAGAAGAGCTCGCCGATCCTTGTGTGATCGGGGGAGAGAGGGAAAGGGTTGAAAAAGACCCGTCCTTAAGTGGACTCCTCAACGGGGACTAGGCCTTCGAGGGCCGAACCTCGGTAAAACAAATCACTCGTGTCCATTGTGTTTATTGCTTGTGATTTGTTTGTTTTCCTTTGCTCTAAGTTTTCTTGCACCATTATTTGCTAATATCATTTGGTGTTGCTTCAAGTTAAATTCCCATTTAGTGAAGCAACACATTGCAAGAAAGAACTTGTCCTAGTGCTCTTCTCATCTAAGGCTTCATGCTTTGTTATTCTATAACTTATTAGTTGTATTGATTTATCTCTCCCGCATTATTTAGCAATACTCTTTTCAAGCAAGAACTTAGTTTCTATTCTCCGATATTTGTATATCTTGTTCTAACCACTAATCAAGGGATCTAGTTGGGGGATAAAGTTTTAATTTTCAGGTTCCGCCTATTCACCCCCCCTCTAGGCGACTTTCAGTCTCGGCGCACGCGTCGAGGAGGCCACCGCCGCCGGCGAGCCGCTCGGAAGGTCGTACAGGACGCCATGAAGTCGGTGGATGCGCGCTTTCGGCACGACCCTGCTGGTGCCGAGTAGTTTGTACCTGTAGGAATGGAGTTAGGGCTTCGCTTGAAAGCGGATGTAATAACTTTGTTTTTGTAAGATACTTTGGAGTACTATTTATTGAGCAGTATTAGCACTTATCTGTATGCTATTTGTCCCTATTGTGAGTGGTGTTACCGACTCCTTCCCGGTACCTGGCCCCCCTTGGATGTAGGCTCGACGTGTCGAGGCTGGATACCAGCATACTTAAAATAGTTGGTAACGACCTCCAGGAGGTAGCCTCGGCTGGGACCTAGACCTGTACATAGCTTCAGCCAGGAAGCATTAGTAGCACACCCATAGGACCCTCCGTTCGATAGTAGTCATCCTTTGATACATGCACAGGACATGCAGGACTTAGCCTGGGAAGCCAAGTTGTGTATCCGGACCCCCTAGACCACGGTGTCAGATACTAGGACACCCGTCGCAGAGTGGTGGAGCATGCAGGCTTACGGTATGGGACCAGGCTAAGCAGCTACACGGCTCCAGACCACCCCAGGAGACAAGTATCCATTCTCTAGAACCGGACCCCAGATTGTCGAACCCACAGGACCATAGCTCCAAATACTGGGGTACCCGTCACAGAGTGGTGGAGGGTGCAGGCTTAGGGTACGAAACCGAGCTAAGCGGCTACACAGCCCCGGACCACCCCATGGAACGAGCTGCCGTTCTTTAGAACCGCCCCCAGACTGTCGGACCCCCTGCCTTCGTAGAGGGGTCCCAAACTACAAGCCCGGCTACTCAATTCGGATGTCGTCATATCAGTAGGGATGGGAACTGTATGGGTGGGTTAGATAAAAAATAATATCCAGAAACTGCAGGATAAAACCATGGAGCAGGAGGATAAGACTATCATAAAAGCACATCTAAGGGGGTAATTCTTTTCTTTATAACCTTACATGCATGGGTGCAGACCAACAGGCCAGGTTTATGAGGGCGGACCTCACCGGGCTGGCGTACACATATGCACGACCTAATTACAAAAGAAGAAAAACTTAACCCCTCAGACTTGCTCCTATTGGGCAGAACTTATGGAGATGCTCCATGTTCCCGGGGCTGGGAAGAGGTTCTCCTTCTATTGCGGCAAGACGGATACACCCGGGTCGGCATACTTCCGTCACCTTGAAGGGTCCTTCCCGGCTGGGGAGAGTTTGCAGACCCCTTCTTGGTTCAGTACTCGCCATGGGACTAGGTCCCGACCCGGGGCTCCCTACTCATGCACGAACCGTTGGCGGTAGCACCTGGGCACCTGGTTGCAACGTGCACTTTGGATCACCGCCTGCTATCTGCGTTCATGGATGGAGTCCATGTCCTCGCGCTGTAGCCGCTCCTGCACAGACTTATCAAAAGATTGGACCCATGGGGAGTCCATAGGGGTTTCTAGGGGAAGGCAGGCTTCGGCCCCGTAGACCAGGGAGTACGGGGTCCCTCCGGTGGCCCGTCTAGTTGTCATCACCGGAGTCAGAGTCCCTGGTGATAATATCCTTCAGGACCCCCTCGGGTGACTGATACCCGCGGTCCGGCTCTCCCGCGACCACCTCGCCGCTATTGACCCTTTCCTTGCCAGGCCGGTGCCGAGGAGGGGAGCCATCCTTAGAGGTCTGCTCACGCCACTCGCTGACGCGCTCCACAAGCTCGATGATCTCGCGACACTCTGCGGTGTTGTGGCGACTGTTGGGGTGTATAGGGCATGAGCCGCTGTTACTCCTCTGCGACCGTGGGCGCTTGTTGCGTTCGCTCCGGCCCCCAGCCGCAGCTGCTACGACCAGAGCAACAGACGACGGCTTCTCGTGGTCGCGGTTCTTTTTCTTCTTCCTTTTGTCGTCCTGAGCGACGGCACCCGAGCCACCCGTCTGGGTAGCCCCGGTCTGTGGTGCCGAGTACCATGCACGACCCTCGGCGGCTCTGGCGCACTTGTCGGCCAGAGCGAAGAGTGTGGTGCACAGTCTCCACGTCGTGCGTGGCTAACTTCTCCAACATCTTTTCATCACATACTCCCTAGCGGAAAGCAGTGATGATGGAAGCATCTGAAATACGAGGTATGGTGCCTCGTACCTTGGTGAAGCGGGAGATGAACGTCCGGAGAGTTTCCCCGGGCAGAGCCTCACTGCGTGGAGGTGGGCCTCCACGCCATGCTGTTGGTAAGCGCTGGCGAAGTTCGCTGTGAACCACGCACAGAGCTCTTCCCAGGAGTAGACCGATCCTGGGGCAAGGTTCATGAGCCAAGTCCGGGCCGGCCCAGACAAGGCAACATGGAAGTATGTTGCCATCACGGTGGTGTCTCCACCTGCTGCCGTGATGGCGGTGACGTAAACCTGCAAGAATTCTGACGGATTGGATGTACCGTCATACTTCTCCGGCAGGTGTGGCCGGAACTTGGATGGTCAGGTCGCCGCGCAGAGATGGTCTGCGAGTGCGGCGCAGCCCACGCCAGCCAATGGGACACCCGCTTGGATCTGGGCGCCCCTTAGAGTCTGCGGTGCGACCGCAGCGAAGTCTTGGTCGAGGTTGTGACCCTCGATGTTCTATCAGCGCTCTCGTGCCCTCTCTAGAGAGACTCGAGTGTCTTCGTGACCCTCGAAGTTTTAACGGCGCTCCCGCGCCCTCTCCAGAGAGATCCGGGCATCCTCTCCCGCACACCTGCGGTTGAGCTCTGCCCGGAGGTCATCGGTCTGTGCACCCCTCACCGAGGGTGAGCGCACAGACGTCGTTGCCTCATGATGGCGCTGGGATGACCGAGACCTGCATCTAGTCGAGCCAGAATGCGCCATGCTGAGCAGCCGGTCGACGTCGTCACGCCACTGCTTTATGGCCCCCGGCGAGGCTGTGGAGCTAGGAGGATGGCACAGCAACTCTCTGGCTGCTGACAGTGCCCCAAGCGCTGCCCTTGTTGGAGTCCAGGACGCCTGTGCAGGCGTGTGCTGCCGCGCTGCATGCACAACAGCAGCCCCAGACGCAGGGTGGTTGACACTCGTGGCGTGGAAGATGCAGCTTCTTCCTCCACCAGGAAGTCCTCCGAAGTCTCGGCGCGGTGTTCAACGATTTGCACCATCATGCTGAGTAAGAAAACAAGCAAAAAATCTAATGCCAAGCCCCCTAACTGGCGCGCCAAATGTCGGAGAGGAAATCTCCGGCCGGGTGGCGGAATGCACCCGCCCTAAATCCTAAGATGAGGAGGGGGCCTAAGCGTTTTGCTTGTTAGATGGATTCAGGATGAACATGCAAGAACACGCAAGGGTTTAGAGTGGTTCGGGCCGCCGGAGCGTAATACCCTACTCCACTGTGTGTTGTATTGCTCGTGAGCTTGAGTTATGTCTAGGTTGGCTTGAGTCTGAATGAGAATGCCTTGTAACATAGTGTGCCCTCCCTTTTATAGTCCAAGGGGGGCACGCACAAGGGTGCTGAGCCCCGACATATGGTCCCAGGAACATAACAGATGTAATACTTGGAGCAACTAATGCTAGTCGCCAGTGCAATCTTCCTGCGTCCTGGTTTCCATGGTCTGCGTAGCATTAGCGTGCAGCGGAAGCTTCACTGGTAACGTACGAGTGATGATGAACACAGTGCACGCGGCAGCATGGGCGTATCACCTGCCATCAGAATGGACAGGCATGCCGCCTGCCAGCGATATGGACAGGTCTCATTAAATGCTGAGGCGGCACACTGCTTGCCAGTAGAGTGGACATGTCGCTGCCTGACAGCAGAGTGGGCAGGCCTCATTAAATGCCGATGCGACACATTGCTTGTCAGGCGGCGCGCCTTATCCACAATAAATGCAAGGGCCGCGCAACCTGGAGGCCTTACGTCAGGCTCCGCCCGCTGGCTTACGTCACGCGCGGTAGGCCACATGGCAGCATCAGGTCTCCGCCTGGGCGGGGAGCAGTAGCGTTATGCGGACAGGTCCGCACCAGGCTGGGCTTGGACACGTGTCGGCACCGGACTCCTGCCTGAGCAAGGCCTGGGTATTCTCTGTCCCAGAGTCCCGGGACTCGGCTATGGGCGGTCTGGACCCCACTCGGAGGGGTCCGGGACCTGTCCCGGGGGTCTGGGACGCGCCCGTGGGGGTCCTAGACCTTGCCCGAAAGTCCGGCCTACATGTATAGGGGTCCGACACTTTCCCATGGGGTTCGGACCCACTGTTGACATCTTGGAGTATACCGTCTTCCCCGGCCATGTGGCGACCTCGGAGCCGTCCACGTGGTGGAGTAGGGTGCTGTTCACCACGCGACTAGAGGTAGCCGCGCAGGTATACTGTCTTCTCACTGTAGTAAGGGGTACCCCTGTTTCAGGGTACCGACAGATGTTCTGTAGGACATCTTTGCTTCACAAAGTCACTTAGAATATATTAAGATGTAAACACCATCCTACCGTACAGTAAGGAAAGATGTGCATCTAAAATGAACCTTATTAAGGGTCTTTCCTCCTAGTTTACCATTGTCTTGTTTCACCATTCTACTTCACGGGATCTCCGATCACATAGAACAGGTTACCACTATGATAAACTTTAGGGCTTGTTCGGTTAGCTCTCAATCCATGTGGATTGAGTGGGATTGGATGGGTTTGAATCCCAAACAAGTCAAACTTCTTCTTATTTTTTCCAATCCCATCCAATCCATGTGTATTGGGAATAACCGAACAAGGCCTTAGGTGGGTCTCACCCATCTCACTTAATGCACTATCTATCACAATATGTGATAGCCCCTTAGTAAATCGATCTGTCAGATTTTTAGATCCAGTGGCTACCGTTGCGTACCAGATTTTTAGGCCCGTCGCATACGATCGGGCGGATCCAACCGACCGCGCCCGTTTAAAATCCCTACCATCGGTTTTAGATCCAGTGCTATCGTCGAGTACTGCTTCGGTACAACTCAGATCTAATCTAGGCCACAAAATTCTAATCTAGCGGGCCATGTGCGACGGTACCCTTTTCGGAAGTGCAAATATGCAGAAGAGCCCCTGCGTTTTTATAAAATAAACCCTCGTCCACATCAGTTAGAAAGTAATTGCAACTGAATCCTAATACTTATGAATAGAATCCTAGGTTTTTTAGAATTTATGCGTGCAATCCAGAGATTAAAATAAATTAAGTAAATTAATATAGAAAATGGTTTTTAGTATAAAATAATTCTAGAAACTTATTTAATTCATAAGTAATTTATTTTAACTCATTTTTTATCCATTCTAGTTGCATTAAATTCATATTAATATTGTTTAAAATCTGATAACCTTATTTTGTTATGAAACTTAGGTTAAAATTATGCACTTAATTTCTTTTATATCCAACACTTAAATCTTTAGAAAATCATAACTTTTTAACTGTAACTCCAAATTTAGTGGTTCTTGAACCTACGATCTCGTTACGATGCATAGAATATTATTATGCTTTATGTTCTCATGTTTGATGTGATGTTAATTTCTCCTATACCATATTTGTTTGTATTGTTGCGAGTAGACGAGCAAGCAACCGAGGATCCCGTTACTCAGCAGGTGGAAAATACTGAGCAGGAACTCGTTGAAGACAAGTTGTGCCCTTGATCACTTTTATTTACCCAATAATGTTTCTATTAATTATTACGATCTGCATAGGTTAATTTTGATGGGATCCAATAGGTCACCCTAGTTTGGTCATCTTTACACCTTGTTTATCACTGAACTTTTGGGTAGTACATGCTATTGCTTTATATGGTTTCGAGTGTTAAGATACATATTATTCATGATCATACTTTTATTACCAATGAGTTATTTACTATTCATGACAAGATCATTATGTTAATCGGAACATGGAGCGACCACTCGGGAAAACATTGCTACCCTCACATGAGTAACTTATGGAATTAAATTTAATTTGTCATTTGCATGGTATTGTGATTTATTTATTAATTATGATATCTCATTATTTGGGTTGGTATTTACTTATACTTAGTAAGTATTAATAAAATTTGACCAACTTATTAAAAGCAACGCTCAGCTTTAACCATTATTTATTGATCAGTCTTACACTTCACATTAACTCCCACCTTTGGTGAGTTCATGCACATTATTCCCCACACTTGTTGAGCTATAAACTTTTTGTGAGCTCACCCTTGCGATATATAAACCTCCCAGGTGAAGAGCAGGTAGCCCAGGAGAAGGACTACTATGAAGAGTTTGATGAAGTCTAGGTGACGTCTCCCAATCAGCTTAATGGCGCCAAGGAATAATATTAGTTCGCTTATTTATTACCATTATTTTTGTAAGATGCTTCCACAATGTAATAATAATATTTGTGATATTTATCTCTATACACTTGGTCATTATATGTGTTGTTCTTCTTTAATGCACACATGAGACGCACCCGGATTTATCCCTTAAATCTGGGTGACTGGGTGTGATAGGATGGGTTAAGTGCAATGCGTCTAAAAGATGTTCGCGTGTAACCAGAAGAACGTTCACCTCCACCGTAACAGCCGTTACAGCTAGCCATAAGACAAGAAACAAAAAGTCATTATTACAGGCAAAATGCGCAACCGTTAGGAAGGAATATTCGGACCAAGGTCCGATCGACCACAACCCAGCCCAGCCGGCGGCACACGTGTGTGGCAGTACTTCATCATTTTCTTAACTTCTCAGTAAATACACCAATGGTCCACCTACTTAAGTTGATTGATTTGTTACTTGAAGTTCCATTGTGGTAATAAATTATTAGTATACCGTAGCATTAAAATAGACCTTTAAAATTAACTATTATTGAATATTAATTTGAATGGTAAAGTGGGGCTTGAAAAACTGTGATAGCTCGTGTACTAGAGGAGATGTCGCCGATATGGGTGGATCTCGCACGCTCGCTCGCTGGGGCAATGGCACCAAGCTGTAGGGATGAAAACGGTCGGAAACGGTCAGTAAATACTAAAACCATTACCGTTTTAAATTTTTTTATCGGAAACAAAATCGAAAATGGTAACTCCGAAAACAGAAACGATCTCGGTGTTTCAGAAACATCGGAAACGAAAGTTCAGTGCGGAAAATACACTTGTAACGGTCGACATCTAGAATACGATCGGTAAACATATCAAACTTCACAATACAACAAAGTTGACAAAAGATCACAAAGACCACAAGTTCACAATTCATGATATAACAAGTTCACAATATAACAAGTTCACAAGGATCACAAATTTATAATATAAAAAGTTTATAAAGATCACAAGTTCACAATATAACAAGATCACAGTATAACAAGTTCATAAATATCACAAGTTCACAGACTCAAAGTTCACATTTCACAATATCCACTCGATTTAGCTGACATGGCATGCATACTCATGAAATATTTTTTTCACATAAATAGTTTTTTCACAGGCTCACGGGAAAACCCTAAAATCTAGTGTGTGGAAAAGACAAAATGTCGGCTCTCTATCATTATATATTACTAATACATAACATGTGCATAGAAAATAGTGGATTCGTTCGAGAGACCAAATCGTTAATCTCAACTGCCTTCCAACACCATCCATCACAAAAAAATCTTAAAACGTTCAAAAATACAAAAATAAGTAATCCTTATCCAGAGACGTACAGACGATGCAAAAAAAATCACATGCTGGAAAATTCTAAAACACAATTCCGAAAAATTCCGAGACACAAATCCGATAATTTCCGTAAAAAATCGGTAACCGAAGGAAACGGTCGGTAAAACACCATGCCGATTTCGATATCGATTCCGAAAACCGATTCTGTTTTCAAAAAATACCATTATCGATGAATCTGATCGAAAAAATTCGAAATCGATTTCCGGAATTCCGAAAAAATCCGAAACTGTTTTCATCCTTGAGGCTGTGCAGTGTACGACAAGAAGAGGCAAGGACACTGGATGGTTATGGCCATTTATGGGCCAAACTGTTTGCTACCAGAGGCAATTCATTCGTTACGGCCGAACTGTTTGGACACGAAGAACGTTATTGCGGTGGGTGGGCAGCAGACAGCAGTGCTACACCAAAAGGAGACCGCAGCGCAGGCGGCACATGAACTCATGACACTTTCGCAAGCACTATGCGTGAAAAATATCGTCTCGCCATGGTCCATGACTAGCTGAAGTATATATAGTGCAGGCCCAGGATGGGGATGACCTTACGTACTCAGCTATGGCATTATAGTAGTACTCTACTTGGCTGCATTAACAAGCAAGCGAGAGATGTGAGGGAGACAGGAGAACGAGCTCTCCCCGCTTCGGCACGGCATTCCGGGATCCAATCTGCAGCTGGCCGCCGACGCCTCTGGCCTCTCTGCGCTCGCCGCACGGCACGGCACGGCATGGCATGGCATGTGTGGATCCGACGGCAGGAGGCGGACGGAGTTGGCGTGCAATTACTTGATGAATCGTGTGGTGTTGTCGTCTTATAGTCAAGTGACCCGCAAATGCAGTGTCTGGGATTTGTCATCAGGTCAGGACATGACACAGGGACCCATTAATGGCACCGCCTTTTTTTTATTCTTGGGAAGTCTGAGGTCTTTGCACTATCTATCTGTGCTCCTTCATGAACACTGACTAGTTTAATGGAACAAAGCACGCATGGGTGGAGTCGTGGAGTGAAGAGGTGGTGCCGCTAAGCCACCATTTTTTGTTTTCTGACAGGAAGATGGAATGCAAGATGAAGGCCGCCGATCAAGCGCCAACAGACTCGGGCCCATTACCCGCTGCTGGAACCTGGAATACCCGCAAACATAACCCCCCCCCAACCCAACCTTTTGCTTTAACATAGCACAAAGAAGGCCGCGAAGAAGTTGGGTTCGGTCTTGATAATTGAGAGACACCAGACCTGACATTCTCAGTCGCGTTCGGCGTGAGCTGAATGATTGATGTGATTTCAGGCGCTACGGAGTCGGTCGTTGAGGCTTGTAATTGCGACTTGCTTCGTTCCTACCTACCTAGTAGTACTCTCATACAGCGGTAGAGTGGAAAAAAAGAGAGATATCTGAAATTGACTGCGAGTGAAATCCATCATAGATGTATTTGGTAAGGGGTCTAGCAGTACAAGTGTGTTCAGTTCATCGGGGACCGAAAAAAAAAGATCGAAGCTGGCTCGATCTTGAAAAGGCTCAGGAGCATCGAGCAAGCTGTCGGTTTTTCCATCTAGTAGATGGAATGAGCCAAGCCGAGCCATTTAGACCTACCAACCGTGTCAAACTAAGTAATTTATAAAATAACAATATATATTAAATAATTTTATAAATAATAGAATTATTTCTTAGCTTTTGATTTAATTTATTTTATAATGTAATAATATTAATTAGGATGTAGCTTGAGCCTACCTTTAGACGAGTCAAGCTTTATTCTTAAACTCATGTAATGGACGAGCCGAGTCTAGCTAAGGTAGAACCGTCATCGAGCCGTCTCGTTTCCGGTGTTCATACTTTTGGAGTGGCCGTTCGTGTTTGATGAATATTTTACCGATACTCGTATCTTGTGGTCGAGTTGCACTTTTGTGGTTGTTCATTAAAGAATAACAATATTATTATTCAATCGGCTGGCGGATAAGCGTGGATTATCGGCTGCGACTCGCTGATTCTGGCAGAGCTGTTTATATTGTTGTTGCAGAGCAAAGTCAACAGCTGCAGCGGCTACAGAAATTGAACTGACCGAAGCCAATTTTTTAAATTTAATTATTTTGTAGAAAATACTACCAACATTTATATCTTTAGCTAAGATTGTTAAAATACTATATTCACTAATTAATACAACAATATTTTAATATCATAAGTATCATTTTTATATAAACTTAAGCAAAATTAAAATTATTTGAAAAGTGAAAGTGGGAATCGCATGACCCGGAGCACCGGCCGAAGCAGGCCGAAACCCAGCCCGAGAAAGGAGGAAGAAAAACTAGAAACCCTAGCGATGCTGCAGATCCGCCTGAGCAAGATTGGCTCGTCGGACTCCGGCGGTGCCGCCGCTAGCACGGCAGCTGGCGCCGGCGCCCCCGCCGCGGTTGGGGCGGCTGCGGCGCTCGGTGGCAGCATCCTGGAATCGGTCACCGTGGCATGCCCCGACCACCTCGTGATCGCGGACCTCCCCGTCGCGAAGAGCCTCGGCGCCGTCACGACCTCCGCTGCCGCCGCCACGCGCGCCATCGGCCGTCGCTCCCGTCGCCCGCTCGGGGAGCGCGTCCACATCTGCTCCCGCTGCGAGTTCCCCATCGCCATCTACGGCCGCCTCGTACGGACTTGCTAAGCCCTTTTCTTTTATGCGGCTATCAAACCTCGAACATGTTCCGCTCGTGTTGCTGCTAAGGAAATTAGAGGTTTAGTTAACCGCGTGTGTTGTTGAGCCATTTACCACCACAAACCCTACTATTCCTCTGTTGATAGCATAAGTGAAAATGGAGCAGCGGATGTGCATCATTTTTGTTTTATGCGCCTGTGTTTAGACTGTTGGACAAAAATACCGATACTTATTGTAGTAGCTCAGCGGGAATGGCTATTGCCTCAGTGTTCTAGCGATTCCATTGTAAGGAGTGCCAATGTTATCTCGTTCTGTTTCTGGCAGACAGTCAAGGGAAGCTAAGATCTACTGGTTAGCGATTGAATGAAGGCAGTATTGCCGTTCTCTTACAATGCTAGTACATCTATTTGACTATTTGTTTTAATGGACCACACAGGATTTGCTTTTTGGTGATACTGACCTAAGGAATGGATAAATAGACTACTCACAGTTTCATTCAATTGCGTCATGAAATAATATTTTGGCTTCAGTTGCCACTCTGGCTTTTAAGCTTGATCTAGTCATATCTATAGCAAATCGAGCATCTCCAAAACTCCATCATCCAATTCTCCTAATGACTTGCAAAAGACATAAGAATCTATATGAGTGTTATATTGTAAGATACAATGCTTCATGTGAAAACTTGATGGAGAATTCAAGTACATTATACATCTTTGAGTCTCGGAGGAGATCCATTGATCCAGTTCCTTACATGATAGTTGATACCTAGACAACTAGGAAGTGCAGCTTGCAACTCAGGCTGCTTCATCATCCTCATGCGCTTCATCCCCAGTTTTTTCTGCCATCTAATCACAGCCTGGGAAAAAATCAAGCAAGAAGAACATTAGATCAGTTATCAGTAGCACTAATTGATTCTACTAAGTACTAACTCGCTAGCAACTACTGGTTTCAGGCAAGGTCAAGGGAGGAGAGGTAATAAACTTACCGCTGAGTCGCTGCTGATCTGATGTGCCACTACGGGAGCGCATGTTGCGTGGTTGCACGCGGGCAGGCTTGTTGGTAGCGTGTGTCACTAGCTCACTGCGGTTGTCGCTGTGGGCCTTGAGGTGGATCCATAGCTGTGCGACTGTAGTTCTTAGAGGGTAGAAATCAGAAGGGGAAACAGTGGAATGTAGAGTTAGCGGAGAGGAAAGGAACTCACCTCACTGTCGCTGGTTACCAGGGGTCACCACTCCTGGAGTTGGGGCAACAGGGAGGTAGTGCAGCACTGCAGCTGCACACCCACGTGTTTTCGCTGTGGCGACCAGAGCAGGGAATGACCTGAGCGAGCAGTGATTGTCTTCAAATACCAATCTGTTAACTGGGCTGGACCATATTCAACAGAGGAATAGATGTGGTGATATGTATAAGCATAAGCCCGAGCATCTGATATTCATAATATTTATTTTTATCCCCGATACTCCATGGATACTTATCGGGCTACATCATGCACATGTTTGTATCATATACGTATTCAATACAGGATACGAGGGCCTTATTGTGTATCCGTGCTACATACATAGTATGTAATAGTCTGGAATCATATTTTTAATGTGTTCTTGCATAGTATATATAGTATGTAATAGTCTGAAATCATGCACATTTGTGGGCGGAGGGGGAGGCTTGCCTTGGTTTATCCCTTTCCTAGACCCCACTTGTGTGGGAGCATCCAGCATTGGGTCTGCCCCCTTTTCTGTATTTTATGTTCCTGTGGTTTTACCTGTTTCCTGAATGAGTGCTACATGTGGCCATTCACTCTATAGTTTTTTTTCTGATATAAACAGTTGGACCATATAGTAGTGTGATGACCTTTCTTCTTGGTTTCAGATCCCTTGTGAACATGCCTTCTGTTTATCCTGTGCAAGAAGCGATTCTAGCTGCTATCTGTAAGCATTCTAACTCCCAAACTTCTCTAACCTACTATTGTCTTGTTGTCACCTTAGTTCATGATAGGTAGCATACAATATTTCATTGGTTTATCAGCAACACATGATGGTGCTTGCTCTAGTAAATTGGTTTGTTATACGAAGCCTGATCCTTAACTGATTGTTCTTGCTTTTCTTAAGATATTTCATTTCAATAAATGGGCATATGTTTTCAATAGTTTGGTACTTTTAAATCATTTTCTATCCTAAATTTGTTGCTGTGTACAAATGAGATATTATGTTCATTTGGATTGACAGTATGAATTTTGGTTAAAAATTGACATTTTCTGTACTGCATTCCCATGATGCCAATGTACCCTTGGATACATAATTAAATTTTGGGCAGGCAATTTAAGGGGAGATACTCGGGAAATGTTGTAATTTCAATCCTTATTTAATGTATGCTTTGTTTCTCTTTTAGAGTTCCGCACTTCTGCTTGGTCTAAGTCTGTCAATTTGAAACTTCTGTTTATTTACTTCTGCAGTTGTGATGAGCGCATTCAGAAGATACAAAGTGTGAAAATGATGGAGGGGATTTTCATCTGTGCTGCACCAATGTGTCTCAAATCGTTCCTTAAGAAAGCAGATTTTGAGTTCCATGTGCCTGATGTCCATGCCAACCTCCTCCAAACTAATCTAGAGAAGGAAGAAGAACGCAATGAGTCAGATGCTCCTAACATCCCCTGTGCTTCTGCAGGGGATACTCAAAGACAATCTCAAATGCCTGAAATGTCTACTGCACGTGCTCCTCCTCCAAGGCCAGGTGTTTCACAAGATCGTGAAGAACGCTCCCGCTACCACCAGTCCAGGGAGCAAACACCACTGAGGCCTCCACCCCTTTCAAAACCACCGTTCCATGGTCGCCATTCTTACCCACCAGGGGATACTCAGGCCGAGAACAATCCACCTCAAGGATTCGACCGGCCATACAACTGGGCTTCTCAATCACGTCAGGAGAGCCCAGGTGCGGCGACTCCACTTCGCCAAGAATCTGATCACAGTACTCAGGACAGGCAGCAATTGATGGCTAATGCACCTTTTATGTTCCCGCCGATTCCTTCTCACCAGGGAAACTTTATGATGCCTATGAATATGAATCAGCCTTTGATCTCCAACGCACCATTCAATTACCCTCTCCAGCAAGATGGAAACCCTCAGTACTTTTCTGCCCCTTTCCAGATGCCGCCGCTACCAGATACTGGATCAGACCAAGGTTCCATGTCAAGTGTCCAGCCTCCAGTTGGCCCTATGAGCTTCCCTGAGGGGCTTCAGCGCCCATGGGCTATGGGGATGATGGGTAATCCATTTCACCCGATGGCCCTTGGTCAGGGAATGGTTGATGGTGCGGGTGATCCTCAGGGTGGTGGTGGCCTTGCCTTCATGCAAGCTGGTTTTGGGGGCATGCCTGATGGCTCCATGAATACAGGCATGCCCGATAGAGGTGATGGAAGGGGTGTTCGAGCACAGATGCCCACGCCAATGCAAATGCAGATGTCACTTCCCCCACCTCCGCCTACACAACCTCCATCAGGCTCGCAGCAAACATTTAACAGGACTTGATATATTTTGTTTTGCACGAATCGATGGTTCCTCTCAAAATTCCATGTCAATTCATTGAGGAAACTGTAATTTTATCGTCTTTGGCATGTAACCTGTGAGAACTAGATGGCTCAGTTCTATTCCCTGGTTTGATAGGAGCCTGTGTATTATGCTGTAACTGTCCTGTTTGAATGAAGTGTTCCCAAGTTACGAAATTTTAGTTCAGGGTGATTGGTTGTACTACCGTTCACAAATATTTGAACATATGACGTTGTTCGTCTTATTCAAAATATTTATTTGAAAATATAAAATTTCAAGTTACACTTAAATAACCTTAAGTGATAAAACTAGTAAAATAAACTATAATTCAAGATTTTTGATTTGAATAAGTGGCCAATTTTTTGAAAGAAAGTCAATGTTGCCGTATATTTATGAACGGAGAGAGTAGTATTGGTAAAATACTTGTGAAGAAAAAACGATGCAGTGAGAAGTTTGTAACATTTGGCTTCTATAAATGTGATATATTCTCGAACGACTGATATGGCCATCGTTTGAGGTATTTTAGTTGTATTACGCATGTCGGCTCTATATATTGCAAATCACGTTGACCGTTTAGCTCATATGTTGCAAATCACGTTGACCGTTATGTGTGAAGTAAATTTATTCCACGTAAGCGCATTTGACATGATTTGAAAAGTCTAGATTTTGATCATTAACTTCTCGTACAACATGTAGTCAACTTCTAAAAGCATAGATACAGTTTGACTAAGGTTGTCTTCAACAATAACCTCTACATTTCATTATCTAAAGAAATATCTTATGTTCTTTACAACACACTCTAAAGATTTTGTTCTCTATAACTTCACTATCTTCAATAGCATCCTCTAAATTCCGTTTTTTTATATTTTATCTTCTATATTTTCCTATTAACATAATTTATTTAAAAAAATTATTAGATAAAATAAATCGATAGTTACCATTTTACGAATTAGGATTTATCTACGGGTGATTCGAAATGTCCCAGACACTTTAATGACACGAAGAATTGATCGGTAAACAGTTGTAGCAATATTTTTATTTCTGCCGTTTTTTTATCAGTAACAAAAAAATGCAATGGCATTGGCCAACAGCCGTACGCGCTATATCGGAGGAACCGCCAGATTTGGCGGGCGGTAGCGTCGTCCGGTAATTAAGCTAATCCGAACGTTGTTGAAGTAGAAGATCAGAGCATCTACAAGAGACTAGCTAAATATCTTGTCAAGCTAAATTTTAACTACTTAATAGCAAAATAGCTCTCCAACAGGCTAGCCATTTAACTTGACAAGCTATCCGACTCTCTAAATTGACTCTCTCAATAGCCAAATTTGGCTAGCAAATCTCGCTAGCCAAGCTAATTTGTATGTTGGAGAGTCTGTTGGAATGAGATGTTATATTTAGAGTTTAATCTTTATAGAGTGACAAATAAAGAGTAAAATAGAGAGTCAAAAATAAAGAGTCTTTTGGAGATGCTCTCATACATTAAATATAGGGTAGAGCAGCATATAGCAAAAGAACATCTTCAAGAGACTAGCCAAATAACTCGTTAAGCCATATTTTAACTACTCAACATCAAAACAACTCTCTAACAGACTAGCCATCCAACTCGTCAACCTATCGGACTTTCTAAATTGATCTTCTCTCTAGCCAAATTTGACTAGCCAATCTAGATAGAAAGTCTAGCTAGCCACTCTGACTAGTCATACTAGATAGAAAGTCTGTTTGAGTGAGATGATACATATAAAATGTATTTTTTTATAAATAGATAAATAGAGAGTAAAATAAAGAGTCAAAAATTATGAGTCTATTAGAGATGCTCTAATACCTTTTGTCACATAAGAAATTTTATGTTCTCTATGCTTTTCTATGAAAATGAAATAATTGTTGTGTTCCAGGGAGCCCTAATTGTTGATCAAAGTGTATAAAATTTATTTTTTTCTCTGCTTAAATATTTTATCAATTTTCGATGGAGGAAGCATAAGTTTGGAATTTATAAAATGGAATAACAAATAACGCTTCCAAGAACTTGAAGAGTTGAATGTATGTAACAAAGAAAAAGATCTAATGAGGAAAATGTGGATGTATAAGCACCTCCTTCCAGGATATCGGCGCAGAGGAAACATATTCCTGCAAATTGAGCTTATTTAAGCATGGATCACCTGGTTGGATTTCTTGTCATAGAATTTATCTATCAGGATTTAAATACTTGACACGTACTTATATTTTTTAAAATTTATTTTTATTATAGAATTTAACTATAGTTGAAAAAAATAGCTTACAGCTTAACCAATTAGATCCATACAACTTTTTCTTTATTTCCACAAATTTAGAAAATATAAATCAAAAACATGATCCAAGCTGCTAATGAAAATTAAAGTAAGCTGATTCTTTAAAAAATAGCTTTTGATCCTAACTATTTGGCTGATATTCTGCTGCTCTATTGCTAATTCTAACCATTTGATTGACAATATATTTTTTTAACAACAGTTTTTTTAAAAAAAAACTGAAACATGCAATTTAGAATATTTCTATGTCATTTACAGTACGCTTCAAAAGATTTCATCATCTATATCTTTATTGTCTTCAGCAACGCCTCCTAAAATTCATTCTTTATATGTCATCCTCTTTAATATACCAGCTTAATTAACAGAATAAATTATTTTACTAAACAACTACTACTAATTAAACAAAGGTTTGGCTTTAACACGTCATTATCAAGTAACAGACTTGAATTAGCAGCAGAGGAACCGGCAGCAGCAGCCGCGGCGGCACGGAGGCAGAGGCCCGAGGATTATCAAGTAACAGACTTGAATTACAGGCTTGTTTGGACAGACGCCGTAGGCGCCGCAGCACGCCACACCTGCGGCGGCCGATTTGAGCGCCACAACCGCGGCGACCGGGGTGTGGCGCGCTGTGGCGCCCGAGCCAGCATAGCAAACAGGCTCTACTGCCTTGGTGGTGGTGGTGGTTCGTGCGCTGCGCTGGGTCGCCCTTGTCTGACCGTAACGAGCCTCCCGGCACCAGCGGCGCCGTCGGCCGGTTGCCGGCCTCCAGGTCGACAAGATGGATCCTCTGGTGAATCGTGCTACTGCTTATTTATTATCACATACATAATCCTAGATCATGTATACATGTACATGTTTGTGATTACATGTGCACGGCTTGATGAGTCACGGGATGTGTAAACTATTAGGGCATGTACAATGAGTGTCTTAAGTTGTGTCTTAGAGTGTGTTTAGGGGGGTGAATGTAAAAAAACTCAAGACATGTATCTTGACGAAGACACAGTGTATTAGCTCTATGTTCGAGACAGGAGGCTAGCTGATTGGTCACTTTAATTTATTGAATGCTCTGATTGGTACAATGAATATGGTAAGACACACGTTTTAGACACGACCACTGTATTATGTTGTGTTTTAGCTGTGTCTTATACTTGGAGTACCGTGCAGTCGTATCTGAGTTGTACATGCCCTTAGGAGGATTCAGCTAGCTGTCTCAATGCGAACAAGGGTGGACGATGTTTACTAAGTTTGACTAAGTTTACTTAGTCAAAGGAAATAGATTACATGCATGCTTTGTTATGGTGGACAACTATGGTTTTGGACAGCAAAAAAAGGGCATTATGACGATGTTCCCTAGTTAACGGTGGACAAAAGACTTACATTGTTTTCACCGAGAAGAGCCGAGATACGTGTGTGTATATATACACACATATACATAGAGCACTATCATCGACATAGGCTACTGCGTTCTTCTTCTTCTTATTCTCCAAAGGTTGTCATGTATTTCTTTGTTGCTTATTGCTTTCAAAAATCTTCTTTTTAATATTCCAGTACACTGCTGCTGCTTGGTTGGTACGTAGTGCATTAGATTAAGACATCTTCTTATATTTTTAAAGTATGATAGCAATAGTTCTAAACAACATGTTATGTCTCTATTGATTATATCATTGATTACTATTGGTACTACAACAATTTCAGAAGAGAGAAAAGCTAAGGGTAGTACGTGATCATGGCTGTTCCGGGGAAGGTTGAGTGGCCCGAACTGATTGGATCTGAAATTGAAGAGGCAGTTGACACTATCTGTGTAGAGCGGTCTGATGTAAATGAGATATGTGAAATACAAGATGGCCAACCAGCCAGTACAGAAGAATGTACAACAGTATCTCCAGTTACAGGCCAAGACCCGCCTGTAACTGTTTATATCACCTACGTCCTCAACGATCAAGGTAATAAACAAATTACGGATCCGGCTCCCTATATTGGCACCAATTAAATAGAGGGTGGAAAAACTAATGGTATGGATTTAAATAGCCCATTAAATAATGCGAGCGAGGGTGACTTCTGAAGTTGCTTTCATGGTTGATTTCGTATATGTATTTGTGTGTGATGAATCTATTGAGTAGTGTCCTACTCAATATATGTAATAATAAAAAATGTGATGTCTTGCGTTAACGAGTAATGTATGCACTATGAAGTATTTATATATAATTTTTTCGCGTGCTCATTACTGCTTCACACCGTATGATCCGATCCGCCTACGGGTTGCTAATTACGGACCACAGCCCACGGGCTGGCTGTACTTTATACATTACGTATTTACGTCTACACGAGCTTCAGGAAACACCTATACATTTTTTTGCACATAAGGGCTAGTTTAGGAACTCTATTTTTCCAAACAACTCCTATTTTTCAAGGAAAAATAAACTAATTTTCCTTGAAAAAAATGGAAATCCTTTGAAAAAATGGGATTTTCAAACAAGCCTTAAGAGCCTAAGAGTAGAGTAATTATGCTTTCAGCATAAATTGCTATCACTACAGGGGTATTTCTGCACAAACTAGTTCTGTACGCGACACATTTAATGTTAACTCAATTTGAATGTGCCTCTACACGGGGAAACCAAATTTTCACATGCAGAAGGAAAGAAAAACTGCACGTGGATGGTATTGTCGCGATGGATTCGGATAGTACATGGAAACGAATCCGAATGTCACTATTTACTATATTTTAATTTGGATTTGAATACAAATACTATCGAATATGAATACAAAATGGATAATTTGAATTTGGATTCACATTCGGATTCACGTTCGGATTCTTACTTGATTTAGAACATAACATCATGACAAGTATTAATTTGTTTTATCGATGGATTTATAGTTGATAAAAATCATATTACAAGCAAATTATGAACAATAGTACATATATACATTATTTAGTTGAAACTTAGTTGAATATCATATTTTTAAATAAATATTTATATTTGGTGTATTTATATGCTAGACTCTAAATATAATCTTTTTGTATATTAAGTATATTTGTATTTTGGACTCTAAAAACTCCAATAATCTAATGTATTCAAAATTAGACTTTTAATATTAATTAAAATTTATCATTGTACACCACTGGTAATTTAAGATTAACACAATCATTTATTTATGATATAAATATTTTTAACATTTTAAATGGTGTACATCAGTTTTTAGTACATTATTTAAATTTTAAAATCACTTGCATTAGTAATTAGTAATAAAAGTAAGTTTAAATTGATTTTATCGAATTTTTTTCCTTTCGGATAGGAATAGTATCAGATATTTTATGGTTTTGTCGAATGTTGTCGAATACGAATCTTAAACCGGATAGAGAAAAATCGAATTCGGATGTCTATTTAACATCCATATTAAAATCGAATATGAATATCCCTATTAGCACTTTATTCGAATACAATTCGAATCTCCAGACATTCGAATCCATCCCTAGTCGACAGTAGAGCACACAATTGCTCAGTTAATCCAAAAAAATGAGGGAGTAAATGACACTAACAAATTTCAAAATTTCCAATATAAAAAGGTTCAAATAAATGGCACTTATGCATGTACATTTGTCATTAGGTACACAAGCGTAAAAAGAGGGCGTGCACACGCATGGTAAAAATATAGAACATCTGAATTCTCTATATATCTTTAGGGCTAATTCAGAACTATATTTTTCAAAAAAATTTCATTTGTTCAAGGGAAATTAGTTTATTTTCCATTAAAAATAGAAATCCCTTAGAGCTAGTTTAGGAACCTTATTTTCCAAGGGAATTTAGTTCATTTTCCCCTAACGCCCCATTTGGATCATTGGAATTGAATTCCATTCTAATAATAGTAATTTAGGTATATATCAATTAAGCTAATTCGTTTTTTATGCAAAATATATTTGTATACTATTGTTAGGAAGATGTTGGAGATATTTATATGCTACATTTTTATTATAGAGGAGTGAGACAAAGAGTGTCATATAAGTTACAGAGTGGAAACAAATTCTACTAATGTATAAAATTATTTCTCATCCTCCACCCTATGAATTTGAGATAGTTTTATATCTGAACTTTGGAAAATGGTGGAATGTCAAATTCCAAACTAAGTTACTTTATTGAGTGAATTCCAATTCCTCTAAAATGAAGGAATCCAAACACCTCGTAAGGGAATTTAGTTTATTTTCCCTTGGAAAAACATAAATACCTTGAGAAAATAAAGTTTCCAATCTAGCCCTTAGAAAAATAGAGCTCCCAAACTAACCCTTAAGGGCTAGTTTGGAAACACCATTTTCCTAAGGAATTTTTATTTTCCCAAGGGAAATCAGTTCATTTTCCCTTAAACCGAACTTCCCTTAAACCTCGTTTGTTTCATTGGAATTGAATTTCATTTTAATAATTATAATTTAGACAAAACTAATTAAGATCATATATTTATATATGTAATGTATTTATATATTATCCTAAATCATATGAGAGAGATAGTTATATATTATATTTATATTATAGCAAAGCAAATAGAAGAGTATGATATAAGTTATACATCAAAAAATAACATAAATTTATAAAATCAATTTTCATCTCTCACCCCATGAATTTAAGATAAGCTTATATGATAACTTTGAAAAGTAGTGAAATGTCATATTCTAAAAAAAATAGCATATTATATTAGTAAGATTCTAATTCCTTAAAATGAAAGGAAACAAACGAGACCTTAGAAAAATAGGAATTCTATGAAAAAAATGATGCTCCCAAACTAGCTCGGAGAAAATACCCTGTAAGCTTCACCCTATAGTTTCTGTATATTTCTTTCTTTCTAGAGGTAAATCCTACTATATGTCGCTATATCTGTTATGACCAAAGGAAATTGAGTGCGTGAATATTTTGCACGTCGTGGTATGGTCACTGTTTACACGCTTGACAATTGAAAGAGATCCTGAAGAAAAAGGCTGAGCTCCTGAGCTAATCTCCCAACCTCGCCTTGCCGCCTGCAAAGGAAATGCCGAGAGACATCAATTAGTTCAGTTCATTGAACTGAACAATGCTATGAGGTTTCACGGGATACTTAAGAGGTTAGAGCCATTGAAGTTTACCTTGTCAGAAACTTGAGGCTGACGCTCACATTCTTCAGTTCTTGGAAACATAGATTGCACCACTCCATCCTAGCAAGATACGCGCTCGTGAAGCAAGTCCGTTGTATGCATGAGGCAGGAAGGAGAATCCATTACAATTTCAGTGAGATGAAAAGAAAAAAACACCTCTGCTCTGCTTCAAGGTCTACCCCAACAGGTGGTATAGCCAACAAGGCTGAAGAAATTGTGGGACCAAAGCTCTTCACGAAACTGAGAATCATCCTCAAGGCAATGCTCATATGCCTGCGTTGGAAAGTGTCAACACACACTTTTGACAAAACAGTTACTGTTGCAATGTACACCGCCAGTCATTTTTCGTAGTAGCAGCAGTGTAGCACCATATACAAAATGTGAAAAGTAACTTAAAACAGTGGAAGGGCAGTTAAATATTGCACAGTAGAAAATCTTCTGATTGATGAGGCTACTAGTGCTACCATCAGCGAAGGAAGCCGAGGGTATACCATTGGGACTTCCTTTTTGGGAATAGGTAAAGCAAGACATCGATACATGGTCACTAAACTGTTTGATTGCGATCCATAGAAGTGGAAACATGGAGCCCATGACTCAAGTGAATTAAGAAAAAGTGCAGTCGTGCAAATGCGGTTTTAGTGATGCAGTAATTTGCTGTGTCATAAGATTCTTTTTTTTATGTGGCTTAGCCTTGATTCCTTGAATAGAATGACCAGCTTGTGCTAGCCTATAGTCTGCATACTCAAATCTGTACGTGTCATAGCCTTGAATACAAAGGCCGGCTAGTGCTACAATTTGACCATAGTCTGGACCATGAACAATATTTCATATCTGCGTATTCAGAATTCCATCTCTTTTTCAAGAAAGGGGCATTATAATCAGATTCAATTCCCATTGCGAGTTCCAACTCTCCAAAAGGGCATTAAGTCAGCTTTTAATCAAAATAATCAGCCATGTTCAATAGCAAGGTCAAATTTAAATGATCTCACAATTTCAATATTGATAAATTAATAGGAAATATGAGAAATGACCTGTCATATGTGCTTTCAAGAAGACTGGTGGTAAGACGTAAGAGAGAAGCGCAAACATCTAATGTGATACAGTTCCTATTCTCCATTAGAGCATTAACAATATCATTAGTGACCTACAAGAGTAGAGAATATTCAGAAATTGTAATTGGTGCAACTACAAGAAAGTAGTAGAGTACATACAGCAAAATCCAACATTCTCCATGTAGCATCAATAGATCCTTTTATATCATTTCTTTGCCAGCAACGGTAAACCACCTGCAGATATCACCTAGTGACTACAATTACTCAATAATATAACAAATTGTGTCCCACAACACCAAATGGATTCTTGAACAAAACTCAATGGATGATCTTATTTTGGACCCTTAATACCTCTAGTTTTGTTAGTCGAGATTTCATTACATGAATGAATTCTTGATGGTTTTCCACTAGACCAGAAATATCATCTTCATAACTTGCAGATGCACTAAGTTTTCCAGAAAGTGAAGGATGCAGCCTCTACAGAAACAGTAATACAAGATGCGTAATAGGTTCCATGTAAAAATACTTTTAGTGCCAAAATGACACAATCTTGGAAGTACACATACCGAGCTGTATAGTGTTGTCACATACTGGATGTTATCGTAATTAGAAGAGGAAGGTCCTGTTCCAACA
This sequence comes from Zea mays, assembly GCF_902167145.1. Taxonomy (NCBI): domain Eukaryota; kingdom Viridiplantae; phylum Streptophyta; class Magnoliopsida; order Poales; family Poaceae; genus Zea; species Zea mays. Next base: position 233,523,785 of record NC_050096.1, on the reverse strand, counting down.
AAAGAGCTTCGTGATAATTCTGAAGAAGGCTGAAACCAATAGAGCAATATCAAATTGTTAGATCACTTACGATCGTCAACAACATACTTTCCACTTGACTCCATCAACTGTCTTATTCCAATCACTTCATTTCTGTGGATGCTGGCAAATTCTGGATTCCTTGCAGCAGCAGGGTTCCATTTATCAAAACCAGATACCCTGTACCAGATATCAACTTCATTAAACTCAGCACTCTCAGTGCATATTGAACCAGAACAGTTATTGTCCCCAGCACCTGAAGATTCTCTTATAAATTTCCCATGTAAACCAGCAGGTTCTGACAGATGTATAAGCTGCTGCACCTCGTGGCTTTCTGGAGCTCTGCTTCTATAGTCCATATCTGAATTAACTCTCAAACCACTTTCTAGGGTTACTCTCTTACATCCTACATCATTGGTGATTCTTCTATAGCCAACTTCTTCGACTATCTTTGAGCTCCTTGAAGCAATTACAGGTACCAACTTGCCATCTTCTTTGCCATGATTGGCAACTAAACCTTCCTTTTCTATATTTTGAGGCTCAATATCTGCTAACTCACCTGTGGCAGCTTCACTGTGAACGGGACCAGCATCCTTTCTAGAGCTATGCCTCAAGGCCAGAACAGGTATGGAAGATGATTCCATAATACCATACCGAGAACTATTGGACCTTGATCTATACATGGGAGCTGCTGATGCATGTGACTTGCGAGACAACATTCCAGCATCTGAAGAGAGATTCGCTTTAAAGCGGACTATTGGTTCTGGTAATGGTACAGCAGTAGCTGCCTGATTCTTCTGTCTGTCAATGAAATTTGGGTTCAATCTAACTCTAGGAGAAAGAAGAGGTGTAGAAATAGATCTTGAGAGCCGGAGGTCCCCTTTTCCAGGTGGCTTTGACAATCCCCTCATTGATGCAGAAGTTGAGACAGGACTTTCTTTTGAACCAGACATTGAGCATCCAAGCAGAGTATCCGATCCAATTTCATTGGCTGTTTCAAAAAGTACAAAAACATATCTGGTTTTAGAGTGCAGAGATAACAATGAGATCTCATAAGAAAAATGTTTCCTGCTTTCAGTACCTGGGCTTCTGGAAATCGATAGCCTCCCAAACACTGATGACATGCTATCATCTGATTGAATTGGCCTATTTATACTTCCATTTAAGTGTGATCCAGCACTACTATCAACATAAGGCTCATTTCTCTGAAATTTTATGTAAGTACCATGTCAGAAAGAAACAACTCAATACATATCATAGTAAATGATGCATAACACATCATACCATCAAATCCACAACCCACACACCGACACAATTTTGGTTATATGAGCAGCCAAGAAGTTTCCCTTCGTCAACAGTTAGATCTGCTAATGTGGACCAGCCTACATCAATCACATCATGACATATGGTGGGTTCCCAGGAAAGAGCCTACAAGCAAAAAGATGACCTTTGTTTCACTATTATTTCCAGAAGAATGAAATGAGGATATTGATAAATCAGTTGGATATGTACCTTTAAGCTTTCATGCAATCCACAAAAAATTGTTTTACCATCACTGTTGAACTTCATAGAACGGATTGCACTAGCCTGAAAATTGAGGACATTTACCAACAATAAGCAATTGGTTTATCTGATTACAGATCATGTGCTTTGTTTACAGAAAGCATGTCATCCATTTCCACACAAAAATTTGAGAAATATGATGATTTGAAGAAATTAATGATAGAATCCGTACCAGCTCAAAGTATTCTCGGTTGTTCTGCATTAAGCAAGAAAAGGTTAATTATATCCTAGGAAAAGAAAACCTATATAGAGAATGGACAGTAACAATAGATTCTTCATCAAATTGAAATACAGCAGGTATACGTGCCACTATCTGGTTTGCAACAGTCTAAAGAAAAGTGACAAAAGGTGCATACCAATATATCTATTTTAGACTTTAGAGTGCCAATAGTCTACAGAAGAGTCAAAAAACTGCACACTGATGTACCTATTTTACAAAAAACCTCAAACTTAACAACTTATTTCACAAACAAATTATTATGTTATACATGTTTAACAATAGCTATTTCACTACCGCAAGTTCGTCCACAACAATGGGGCGATCGCTGCACCACTGACGGCCCTACTCAAGGAGGGCTTATCCTGGGACGACGCGACGACCGCGACATTCACAGCGCTCAAGGTCGCCGTCACGTCCGCCCCCGTCCTCGCCATGCTCGACTTCGCCAAGTTGTTCACCGTCCCCACACATGTCAACCGTCCCCATCGATGCCCCATTTGGGTTATTTTGTTTTTTTGCCTGAAGCTGAGACAAAACTTCCAAATTCTGATCTAACTTGCAGTTCGCCAGTTTCTCGCGAACACACGTGTGCAGTATGCATCCGTCGTGCTCGTCAGAGACCTCGAATTCGCTGCCATTATTATTATTAATTCAAGCATGTGACCAAATTCTATTGCTTAAATACAACTTTTTAAAACTGTAGCATTCTCAAAAATAGCTTTTTCCAGATCACTATATAACCTTCAAGGGCTATATTAATTCAGATTTTGAACATAGAATAGCTTCAACTGGGGATATGAACAATTAATTTTGTGAGTCGTTATAAATAGATATGGTACCTCGGGTCCAGAAGAACCGATCAACTCAAAAGTTTCAAGGTCCCAAAATTTAACAGTCTTATCAACTGAACCTGCAAAGGTTTTGAAAAGGACAATATGGAATATGTTACTTAGATCTACAGGTGATGTACAAATAAGAAGCATGAGGGAGTAATAGGTCCTCAATAAAAATAATAGAAATCTTATTTTAGTAAATCAACATCCTGTGTGAGTATATAGGGCCTAAATTTACCTGTAGCCAATAAAAACTCATAGGGGTGAACATCTAAGCAGTTGACTGGACCTTCATGAAGACAAAAATCATGCATGAGTTTTCCAGCCGTCAAATCCCAGACCTAGCAAGATATTTTAAACAAAATTTTAATGATCAGGAAATATGAGGTAAAATTTTATATCATGGTATTACGAGATTGTCTATCTCAACAACCATGCTGTAATTTGTAAGATGCCTTAATTTTTGGGTTCTATGATCTTCGAATACTTTGCATTACGATTAAACGGACATGCTCAAAATTTTACCATCACTGAGTTATCAGCCCCACCAGAAACAATCCATCGGCCATCAGGAGTAAATTTAAGCACATTAATTCGTTGGGTATGACCCTTGTATGTGTGGATGCATCTCTTCTTTCGAGTATCCCATATTTTCATGTTTGTATCTGAAGACCCAGTGGCTAAGAATTCTCCAAAAGGATGGAAATCAAGAGATGCACAGCTTGATCTGTGTCCAGTGAAAGTTCGAACAACTGCACATTGTGCAAATTGTCAATAGAAACTGAGATTATTGCAAGACATAGTTGCAGTTCATGTTTTCAATGCACTGACTGTTGAGTACCAACACTGGTTAATACCTTTCGCCTCCTCAATATTCCATATTTTTATCGTTCCACTTGCTGCACCAGCACCTATCGTAACTTCAGAAGAGTCAAAGCTTACTGACTCAACTGGACTTGTAAAGCCTGATAGACTCTGCAATGTACAATGAAAAACACCTGAAGTAGATGTTGCCAAAAAAGAGCAAGAATGACATATTGACATTACACATAAACCGTCGGGATAGGAAATTACCAGGAGGGCACCGGGTTTCCCTATAGCCCAAAGATTGACCTTCAAATCCTCCCCACCAGTGATGAGGATCCTTGATGCTCGCCTCCCAAACTTGGCACAATTGACATTCAAAGTGTGCGCGACAAACTCCTCTGGTCATTGTCAAGGAGACAAGATATATTGAAGGTTGCATGCAACAACAAGAGAATTAAAGTCTTATCTCAGCATGATATCCAAAGATATAACAAAATGTTTTCGACTACCATGAACCCAGCATGTTTAAAGTTTCTTTCATAATTCATTTTTTCCAGAAGGATCTAGACACGCATTTCCACAATGAAAAATATTGACTGAAAATCCAGAGTACAATTACTCAATTGCACATATCAATTCATTTTACCAGCATGTTTAGAGTTTCTTTCTTAATTCATTCTTTCATAATTCATTTTTTTCGCGACCGTGCCATAGCATGTTTTTCATTAAGAGGAAATAGAGTGTTTAAATAGCACAAACATGTTAATCAATCAATTACCGAAAGAACCACACATGCCAGAGTAAAAAAGAAGGTTAAATTTACAAAACAAAGACCTCCAACCAGACAGCAACAATAGCACTTGAGCATGCTTGTTCATCATTGCAATGATCGAAATGATACCAATTTTCGGCATAGCACTAAGTTCATACCAGCAGCTGCACTATCCATGATACCAGCAGCTACATTCTCTATGAAACAAACTACCTAGCGTGAAGTAGAAGTTCTCAGACAAAAGAATCGACACGTATGTAATTGAGGATTGAGCAACTTGTATAGATCTCCCTAACTACAGTGTGGCCCTATTAACAGCAATTGATACAACCTACCAAGCAAATGATAAGCTACAGAGAACAGAAGTCACGATTCCTGGAAAACAACAGTAGTCTCCTGTCTCAAGTTAATCCAGACCACCAGATTAGGTTGATTTGAGGCAGGAAGCTGTAATATTTCAGGTCTGAAACTTTGCAGCACTAAAATTTCATTCTATGCCCACCAACCCAAGTAGCAAGACAATTCGGATGGTCCTGAATACGTTCCTTGGTGGGAACGCAACTCCTGCGCTGCACTACACTCAATCGCAAAGCCCTGGAATCGAATTCGATCATCGCGGGTGAATCAACCCCAACCCAGCCCAACTTAACTGCACCAGTTCAAACAAAGCAGTCAAGAGCAATCCGACTTCAAGTTCAAATTCAAAATCCCCAAACCAGCAATTCACGGGATACGAAGCTTGTAGGCGCGCGTAGTGGCCATCGGCAATGGCCGCTGTCATACGAAGCCTGGGCTCCCGCTGCGGAGACGAGATGGTTTTGGATTTCCAGGGTGCTCTTAGGATCCTCCCATCCACAGCCGCTTAGCTGGGCTAAAACTTCTCCCAATTGTTAGGTGGAGTGGGATGGTGAAGGGAGAAGGAACGTTGAGGAAGGAAGCACTGCACAGCGAGTCCTGGCTTCCGGCGTCGCTCCCGGCCTCTTGTTTCTCACGCCATTTTTTTAGTTTTTTTTATCATATATATTTTTGTTATAGTTTTTTTTCTTACTAGCTTCGCGCAGATGCGTTGCAACGGGAATATATAATACCAATATACTACGATAAATTATATACAAAATATGTGTTATACTATTATGAGAAAAAATATTTTTTAATCAATTTATGATCCTAGCCATACATAAATTTTGTTATTTTAATCTAATTGTTTCACCACTACATTGCAAGCATTAGTATCATGCAGACTTCGATATATGCCACGATTTGCATGATCTCATCATGGAGAGCACGTTTCACACATGCCAGAAGAAATTCACTAGTACATCGTTAGTCATCAAGCACGCACCATCATACGCTCTTGCTTAAACAAAAAAGACAGGTGTGTGTTTGCGAAAAGAATTAAAGGTAGGCCGGCACAAAAGCTACTCCGACGGTGGCGAGGATGACGAACTGGTGAAAGGGAAATGTGCCCTTGGGCCATTTCTAAGTATTTTGGTGATTTAGTGTCCAACACAAGTGCTTAAGTGTAAAATGGTGGACAAAGTACAAATCAAGGATAAAGGTATGTTTCTGAGACTTAGTATATTGTTTATGGACTAATATATGGTGTCTAAGTGCTGGAAACAGGAAAAATCGAATTGGAATTGTCTTGGCTCGAGCAGCCAAGACTCTGCTGAGTCTGGGAGCACCGGTGCACCAGGCTGGCTTGAGCGAAGTGGCCGCTCTCGGGAATTCACCGGCGACGTACGGCTATAATTCACCGGACTGTCCGGTGTGCACCGGACTGTCCGGTGAGCCAACGGTCGGCAGGGCCAACGGTCGGCCGCGCGATCTGCGCGGGACACGTGGTCGAGCCAACGGCTAGAAGGGGGCACCGGACATGTCCGGTGCGCCAACGGCTCTCTGTCTGCCAACGGTCGGCTGCGCCAGTTATGGAAAGAAATCGAGCACCGGACAGTGTCCGGTGTGCACCGGACTGTCCGGTGCGCCAGTCGACAGAAGGCAAGGTCAGCCTTCCTAGATTGCTCTCAACGGCTCCTAGCTGCCTTGGGGCTATAAAAGGGACCCCTAGGCGCATGGAGGAGTACACCAAGTATTCCTACAACATTCCTAAGCACCAAGACATCGATTTCGCGCATTCGTTTCATTGTGATAGCATATAGAGCTCTAGTGGAGTTGTGAACTCATTGAGTTGTGTTGCGAGCTCTTGTTGCGACTTGTGTGCGTGTTGACACTCTGATTCTTGTGTCTTGTGTGCGTTGCTAATCCCTCCCTTGCTCCGTGTTCTTTGTGAATTTCAAGTGTAAGGGCGAGAGGCTCCAAGTTGTGGAGATTCCTCGCAAACGGGATTGAGAAAAAGCAAGCAAAACACCGTGGTATTCAAGTGGGTCTTTGGACCACTTGAGAGGGGTTGATTGCAACCCTCGTCTGTTGGGACGCCACAACGTGGAGTAGGCAAGCGTTGGTCTTGGCCGAACCACGGGATAACCACTGTGTCATCTCTGTGATTGATCCTTGTTGGTTATTGTGTTTTGTTGAGGATTCCTCTTTAGCCACTTGGCAATTATTGTGCTAACGATTAATCAAGTTTTGTGGCTTAAGTTTTCAAGTTTCACAGGATCACCTATTCACCCCCCTCTAGGTGCTCTCAATTGGTATCAGAGCCGTTCTCTTCACAAAGGGACTAACCGCCCGAAGAGATGGATCCTAAGGGGAAGGGTATCGTGATCAACGATAAAGAGAAGGAATCTTTCGTCAACGAGCCGAAGGATGACAAGCCTACCGACTCGGGCTCGGGCCATAAACGGAAAGATGGGAAGAAAAAGAAGACGAGGCGCATCAAGGAGATTGTCTACTACGACGACAGCGATGAGTCTACTTCCTCCCAAAAGGTCGACGACCACAACGACTACGAGAGAAGGAAACCGGTCAATTCGAACTTTTCTTTTGATTACTCTTGTATTCCTCAAAGTACAAATGCTCATTTATTATCTATTCCACTTGGTAAACCTCCTCATTTTGATGGAGAGGACTACGGATTTTGGAGTCACAAAATGTGTAGTCACTTGTTCTCTCTCCATCCTAGTATATGGGAGATTGTAGAGAGTGGAATGCACTTTGACAGTTCGGATAGTCCTATGTTAATTAATGAGCAAATTCATAAGAATGCACAAGCTACTACTGTTCTTCTAGCTTCATTGTGCAGGGATGAATACCACAAAGTGAGCGGCTTGGATAACGCCAAGCAGATCTGGGACACCCTCAAGATTTCACATGAGGCGTCACCTTGCTCACCAAGATGGAGTTGGTGGAGGGCGAGCTTGGACGGTTCGCGATGATAAGGGGCGAGGAGCCAACTCAAACATACAACCGGCTTAAGACCCTTATCAACAAAATAAGGAGCTACGGAAGCACGCGATGGACGGACCACGACGTCGTCCGACTGATGCTAAGGTCCTTTACCGTTCTTGATCCTCATTTGGTGAATAATATTCGTGAAAATCCCAGGTACACCAAAATGTCGCCCGAAGAAGTCCTTGGAAAATTCGTGAGCGGGCGAATGATGATCAAGGAGGCGAGGTACGTAGACGACGCCTTGAATGGTCCGATCAACGAGCCGCAACCCCTTGCTCTCAAGGCAACAACAAGCAAGGAGGCGCTACCTAGCAAGGTGGCACAAATTGAGGCGGCCGGACTTAATGATGAAGAGATGGCCCTCATCATAAAGAGATTCAAGACAGCGCTAAAGGGTCGCAAGGGACAGCCAAGCAAGACCAAGACAAAGGGGAAGCACTCATGCTTCAAATGTGGTAAGCTTGGTCATTTCATTGCTAACTGTCCCGATAATGATAGTGATCAGGACCAAGGGAACAAGAGGGAGAAGAAGAAGAACTATAAGAAGGCAAAGGGTGAGGCACATCTAGGAAAGGAGTGGGATTCGGATTGCTCCTCCTCCGACTCCGACAATGAAGGACTCGCCGCCACCGCCTTCAACAAGTCATCCCTCTTCCCCAACGAGCGTCTCACATGCCTTATGGCAAGGGAGAAGAAGGTATGTACTCGAGACTCTACTTATACTTCTTCAAGTGAGGACGAATCTAGTGATGAGGATGAAATAGATTACTCTAGCTTGTTCAAGGGATTGGACAGAAATAAAATTGATAAAATCAATGAATTGATTGATGCCTTGAATGAAAAGGATAAGCTGTTAGAAAAGCAAGAGGAGTTGTTATATGATGAACATGATAAATTTATAGAGGCACAAAAATCCTATGCTCTAGAAGTTAAAAGAAATGAAATGCTTTCTTATGAACTATCTACTTGTCATGAAACCATTTCTACTTTACAAGGTGTTAACAATGATTTAAATGCTAAATTAGAAGTAGCAAATAAATCTAATTCTTGTGTAGAACATGTTATAATTTGTACTAGGTGTAAGGATTTTGATATTGATGCTTGTAGTAAACACCTAGTTGCAATTTCTAGATTAAATGATGAAGTAGCTAGTCTTAATGACCAACTTAAGACTAGCAAAAGTGATTTCGATAAGCTAAAATTTGCAAGGGATGCCTACACGATTGGTAGACACCCCTCAATTAAGGATGGACTTGGCTTTAAGAGGGAAGCCAAGGACTTAACAAGTCATAAAGCTCCCATCTCCACCAAGGAGAAAGGGAAGGCCCCTATGGCTAGTAGTGCTAAAAAGAACCATGCTTTTATGTATCATGACAAGAGACAATATAGAAATGCTTATAGAAGTTATAATGCATATGATGCTTTTGATTCTCATGCCATGTTTGCTTCTAGTTCTTCCTATGTGCATGATAGAAATGTTGGTAGGAAAAATATTGTTCACAATATACCTAGGAGAAATGTTGCTAATGTTCATAGGAAAATTAATGAACCATCTACAATTTATCATGCTTTAAATGCTTCTTTTGCTATTTGTAGAAAAGATAGGAAGATAGTTGCTAGGAAATTAGGGGCAAAATGCAAGGGAGACAAAACTTGCATTTGGGTCCCTAAGGATATTTGCACTAACCTTGTAGGACCCAACATGAGTTGGGTACCTAAGACCCAAGCCTAAATTTGCCTTGCAGGTTTATGCATCTGGGGGTTCAAGCTGGATTATTGACAGCGGATGCACAAACCATATGACAGGGGAGAAGAAGATGTTCACCTCCTACGTCAAGAATAAGGATTCCCAAGATTCAATAATATTCGGTGATGGGAATCAAGGCAAGGTAAAAGGGTTAGGTAAAATTGCAATATCTAATGAGCACTCTATCTCTAATGTATTTTTAGTTGAGTCTCTTGGATATAATTTGTTATCTGTTAGTCAATTATGCAATATGGGATATAATTGTCTATTTACAAATGTAGATGTGTCTGTCTTTAGAAGAAGTGATGGTTCACTAGCTTTTAAGGGTGTATTAGACGGCAAACTTTATTTAGTTGATTTTGCAAAAGAGGAGGCCGGTCTAGATGCATGCTTAATTGCTAAGACTAGCATGGGCTGGCTGTGGCATCGCCGCTTAGCACATGTGGGGATGAAGAACCTTCACAAACTTCTAAAGGGAGAACACGTGATAGGTTTGACTAACGTGCAATTCGAAAAAGATAGACCTTGTGCAGCTTGTCAAGCAGGTAAACAAGTGGGAGGAGCGCATCACAGCAAGAATGTGATGACCACTTCAAGACCCCTGGAGCTACTACATATGGACCTCTTCGGACCCGTCGCCTATCTAAGCATAGGAGGAAGTAAGTATGGTCTAGTTATTGTTGATGACTTTTCCCGCTTCACTTGGGTATACTTTTTGCAGGATAAATCTGAAACCCAAGGGACCCTCAAGCGCTTCCTCAGGAGAGCTCAAAATGAGTTTGAGCTCAAGGTGAAGAAGATAAGGAGCGACAACGGGTCCGAGTTCAAGAACCTTCAAGTGGAGGAGTTCCTTGAGGAGGAAGGGATCAAGCACGAGTTCTCCGCTCCCTACACACCACAGCAAAATGGTGTGGTTGAAAGGAAGAACAGGACGCTAATCGATATGGCGAGGACGATGCTGGGAGAATTCAAGACCCCCGAGCGTTTCTGGTCGGAAGCCGTGAACACGGCTTGCCACGCCATCAACAGGGTCTACCTTCATCGCCTCCTCAAGAAGACTTCGTATGAGCTACTAACCGGTAACAAACCCAATGTATCTTACTTTCGTGTATTTGGGAGCAAGTGCTACATTCTAGTAAAGAAGGGTAGAAATTCTAAGTTTGCTCCCAAAGCTGTAGAAGGGTTTTTGTTAGGTTATGACTCAAATACAAAGGCGTATAGAGTCTTCAACAAATCATCGGGTCTGGTTGAAGTCTCTAGCGACGTTGTATTTGATGAGACTAATGGCTCTCTAAGAGAGCAAGTTGTTGATCTTGATGATGTAGATGAAGAAGACGTTCCAACGGCCGCTATGCGCACCATGGCGATTGGTGATGTGCGACCACAAGAACAATTGGAGAAAGATCAACCTTCTTCCTCAACAATGGTGCATCCCCCAACTCAAGATGATGAACAAGAGGCATGTGATCAAGGGGGAGCACAAGATGATCAAGTTATGGAGGAAGAAGCGCAACCGGCACCTCCAACACAAGTTCGAGCGATGATTCAAAGGGATCATCCCGTCGACCAAATTCTGGGTGATATTAGCAAGGGAGTAACTACTCGATCTAGATTAGTTAATTTTTGTGAGCATTACTCCTTTGTCTCTTCTATTGAGCCTTTCAGGGTAGAGGAGGCCTTGCTAGATCCGGACTGGGTATTGGCCATGCAGGAGGAGCTCAACAACTTCAAGAGAAATGAAGTTTGGACGCTGGTGCCTCGTCCTAAGCAAAATGTTGTGGGAACCAAGTGGGTGTTCCGCAACAAACAAGACGAGCACGGAGTGGTGACGAGAAACAAGGCTCGACTTGTGGCAAAAGGTTATGCCCAAGTCGCAGGTTTGGACTTTGAGGAGACGTTTGCTCCTATGGCTAGGCTAGAATCAATTCGTATTTTGCTAGCATATGCCGCTCACCATTCTTTCAGGTTGTACCAAATGGATGTGAAGAGCGCTTTCCTCAATGGGCCGATTAAGGAGGAGGTGTACGTGGAGCAACCCCCTGGCTTCGAGGATGAACGGTACCCCGACCACGTGTGTAAGCTCTCTAAGGCGCTCTATGGACTTAAGCAAGCCCCAAGAGCATGGTATGAATGCCTTAGAGACTTTTTAATTGCTAATGCTTTCAAGGTTGGGAAAGCCGATCCAACTCTTTTCACTAAGACTTGTGATGGTGATCTTTTTGTGTGCCAAATTTATGTCGATGACATAATATTTGGTTCTACTAACCAAAAGTCCTGTGAAGAGTTTAGCAGGGTGATGACGCAGAAATTCGAGATGTCAATGATGGGCGAGTTGAACTACTTCCTTGGGTTCCAAGTGAAGCAACTCAAGGACGGCACCTTCATCTCTCAAACAAAGTACACGCAAGACTTGCTGAAGCGGTTTGGGATGAAGGATGCCAAGCCCGCAAAGACTCCAATGGGGACCGACGGACACACCGACCTCAACAAAGGTGGTAAGTCCGTTGATCAAAAGGCATACCGGTCAATGATAGGGTCGTTACTTTACTTATGTGCTAGTAGACCGGATATTATGCTTAGCGTATGCATGTGTGCTAGATTTCAATCTGATCCTAAGGAGTGTCACTTAGTAGCAGTGAAGCGAATCCTTAGATATTTAGTTGCTACGCCTTGCTTCGGGCTCTGGTATTCAAAGGGGTCTACCTTTGACTTGATTGGATATTCAGATTTCGACTATGCTGGATGTAAGGTCGATAGGAAGAGTACATCGGGGACGTGCCAATTCTTAGGAAGGTCCCTGGTGTCATGGAACTCTAAGAAACAAACTTCCGTTGCCCTATCCACCGCTGAGGCCGAGTACGTTGCCGCAGGACAGTGTTGCGCGCAACTACTTTGGATGAGGCAAACACTCAGGGACTTTGGCTACAATCTGAGCAAAGTCCCACTCCTATGTGATAATGAGAGTGCTATCCGCATGGCGGAAAATCCTGTTGAACACAGCCGCACAAAGCACATTGACATCCGACATCACTTTTTGAGAGACCACCAGCAAAAGGGAGATATCGAAGTGTTTCATGTTAGCACCGAGAACCAGCTAGCCGATATCTTCACTAAGCCTCTAGATGAGAAGACCTTTTGCAGGTTGCGTAGTGAGCTAAATGTCTTAGATTCGCGGAACCTGGATTGATTTATAGCATACATGTGGTTATGCCTTTGATCATGTTCCTTATGCATTTTGTTGCTTATTGTGGTGCTCAAGTTGTACAAACACTCCCTGGACCTCACAAGTCCGTTGCAAAGTGATGCACATATTTAGGGGGAGATGTGTTACAACTTGCCCCTTGAGACTAACCATGTGCTTGAGTTTGCTTGTTTTAGTCTCAAAGGAAGTTTGAAAGGGAAAAGATGGACTTGGACCATGAAAGACTTCCACTGCACTCTGATGAGAGGGTAACTTATTCCAAGTTCATTTCATGTACTCTTATTGCCTTTGTATTCTTATTGAAGATTTTGGTGAGGCAATGGGGTTCTTGGGCCAAGATTGATCCCGTTTTGGTGTTTGATGCCAAAGGGGGAGAAAATAATGGCCAAAGCGATAAATGGCTCAGCTACCACTTGAGATATTTTGAAAATAGTAGAATAGAGCCTTTTTGTTTGTCAAAACTCTTTTATTGTCTATCCCGTCAAAAGTTGGCTTCTTGTGGGGAGAAATGCTGATTATGGGAAAAAGGGGGAGTTTTTGGAATCTTGAATCAAATACTCTTGAAATGACTCTATTTATGCCTTAACATGTGTGTTTGACGTAGAGATAGAATTTTGAGTTTTGATTTGCAAAAACAAACCAAGTGGTGGCAAAGGATGATCCATATATGCCAAAATTGAACCAAAACAATTTTGAGTTCTTGTTTGAAATGATTTTGTATTTGTTCTACTTGCTTTATGTTGTGTTGGCATAAATCACCAAAAAGGGGGAGATTGAAAGGGAAATGTGCCCTTGGGCCATTTCTAAGTATTTTGGTGATTTAGTGTCCAACACAAGTGCTTAAGTGTAAAATGGTGGACAAAGTACAAATCAAGGATAAAGGTATGTTTCTCAGACTTAGTATATTGTTTATGGACTAATATATGGTGTCTAAGTGCTGGAAACAGGAAAAATCGAATTGGAATTGTCTTGGCTCGAGCGAAGTGGCCGCTCTCGGGAATTCACCGGCGACGTACGGCTATAATTCACCGGACTGTCCGGTGTGCACCGGACTGTCCGGTGAGCCAACGGTCGGCAGGGCCAACGGTCGGCCGCGCGATCTGCGCGGGACACGTGGCCGAGCCAACGGCTAGAAGGGGGCACCGGACTGTCCGGTGTGCACCGGACATGTCCGGTGCGCCAACGGCTCTCTGTCTGCCAACGGTCGGCTGCGCCAGTTATGGAAAGAAATCGGGCACCGGACAGTGTCCGGTGTGCACCGGACTGTCCGGTGCGCCAGTCGACAGAAGGCAAGGTCAGCCTTCCTAGATTGCTCTCAACGGCTCCTAGCTGCCTTGGGGCTATAAAAGGGACCCCTAGGCGCATGGAGGAGTACACCAAGTATTCCTACAACATTCCTAAGCACCAAGACATCGATTTCACGCATTCGTTTCATTGTGATAGCATATAGAGCTCTAGTGGAGTTGTGAACTCATTGAGTTGTGTTGCGAGCTCTTGTTGCGACTTGTGTGCGTGTTGACTGTTGACACTCTGATTCTTGTGTCTTGTGTGCGTTGCTAATCCCTCCCTTGCTCCGTGTTCTTTGTGAATTTCAAGTGTAAGGGCGAGAGGCTCCAAGTTGTGGAGATTCCTCGCAAACGGGATTGAGAAAAAGCAAGCAAAACACCGTGGTATTCAAGTGGGTCTTTGGACCACTTGAGAGGGGTTGATTGCAACCCTCGTCCGTTGGGACGCCACAACGTGGAGTAGGCAAACGTTGGTCTTGGCCGAACCACGGGATAACCACTGTGCCATCTCTGTGATTGATTCTTGTTGGTTATTGTGTTTTGTTGAGGATTCCTCTTTAGCCACTTGGCAATTATTGTGCTAACGATTAATCAAGATTTGTGGCTTAAGTTTTCAAGTTTCACAGGATCACCTATTCACCCCCCCTCTAGGTGCTCTCAACTGGTCATTGTTGTCGGTCCTTCTTTGCGTCCCCTCCGGCGCCAAGATGACGCCACAGTCATCGATATATTAGTCGTCGAACGCGCGTGACATGGCGAGTACCGATGACTCTTGGCTAGGCTGCCAAACGAAGTGCACCCCGAGCTCATCAGCGAGGTAGTACCCCTGTCCGTTGCACCACAAGATGTGTTACTCCTCTACATACATCATATTTGAGGACACTCACACAACGTCAGCAACGGCCGTAGTCCCAGCGCACAAGAATTTATGATCGGTCAGTAGCGACTTATGTGGCAGGTTGGGCTTCAGGTGGACGATGAGTTGGACGACGTGATGGCGTCATCGTCGGATGCGGTGCCCAGAACAACTCGAGAGTCGCCGACGTTGGCGATGACCATGAGATCTCCCTGCTTGACGATGGACAGCGCGGGGCAGCCGCTCTACACCGCGTCCAAGCGACGCATGCGGCCATGTAGGACTGCTTCTAGAGGTCGAACTGGCAGTAACCAAGTTTCTTCTCGTTGTCGATGAGCGACGCCAATGCGAGTGCCTCCTGCTAATGGTGTTTGTTCGGAGTTTCTAAGTAAGAAACATGGATTCATGTTTGGCGTTGTTTTATGAAAATGACTCACAAGTCAGATCAACAGGGAAAAATATTAAGAAGAATAAATGTCACGCATGCAAAAAAATTCAAGTTAAAAACATTATTCAAACAAAAGAAAATGCATGCAAGGCTCTTCTTTAAATACTACTCCCTTCATCCAAAAATATAATTCAAGAATTTCGGTGATACTTATCTACTACTACGCATTATGCAAGGGTACCAGGTAGGCTTAGGGAGAGATGTAGTAGATGTGTTTCCTGTCATAGAAGTAGACATAAACACACATGTGGTGTGGCAGTAGCTATTGCTAGCATTTGCTTGAGAGGTCGCGAGTTCGAATCCCCTTAGGGACATTTGTGTTTTTAAAATTTTATCTAGACGTGGGTTGTACGGGGGAATGAGAATGAAATGGGCTTTGCGGGGAGAGGAGAATGAGAAAGGTAGAACAAGGAATGACAATGACTGAGAATGGAAATGGGCTTTGCGGGGAGAGGAGAATGAGAAAGGTAGAACAAGGAATGAGAATGACAGAATATAGAATGGTGGCAGAACATGGGAATGGGAAACACGGAATGGCAGGCTAACCTTGCAACCTTAATAAGTTGTAGAGATATTCTAAAAGTGAAAATCCATGAAGCAATATGCAGGTAAGAATTTTATTGATACTGTTGTTTTAGAGCCTTATTATTAAAAGTGAAAAGTCATGAAAACATGAAGCAATGTACAAGTAAGAAATTTTCTTAGAGGACTCTAATGAACTTTGAGACGAAATCGGATTATGTTATAAGTAAAAAAATATTTTCTCATTTCCTGTTAAGACATCATATTTATTTGTTGTGAAAGGAATGTGGACGCCTAAGAGAGGGTGAATTAGGACTTCTATTTTTCACATTTTAAACTAGGCCAATAGACGATTTCTTAAACAAAAACAATACATGTAACTAAACTTGAATGTGTAACTAACTTGAAAGTGTTGCTATCTCTACCGCAAAAGAAGTTTAGAAGCATAAGTTTCAATCCTACCAACTACCCTATATTCTAAACTAGGTGATAAAGGCGAGGCCTAATCTTCTGTGAGGTAGGATAACTTGATTAGGTGGAGATCTCAACGTTGATGATCCAAGGCTTTGAGCAAACTGATCGTTGCAATCACTACACCACTGTTCCGTTGGTTATCATCCGTGACACACGAGTGACCTTGCCACAAAGACTTATCCTTGAAAGTGCAATCAGGATCACAAGCAAGAACATGAAGAACACAATCAAAATTGTATTGATCACGAGGTGGGGTCTCACAAACCGATGAACAACGACATTGTTCGATGATAGATATGATATAAGCAAAAGCTAAACCCTAATGTGGCAGTGGTTGCTGATATAATAGAGTTTAGGGGCATGCACAAGCACAACCCTCGTAGGTACCCCTAATGGGCTCCAACACGATACACAGGCCAACAGCCCAACATGCGGTGTCACAGCACCAAAACAAGATCTAAACGCTGACTTGTTTCGACAATTCCCGTTTAGTCCAGATGAATATTAAGTTGGTTCCGATTGGGTTGTGAATCTTACCTCCTTAGTTTTCCATCCATATAAATCCCAACATAATCGAAGTTTGGATGCATCCTAGGCATCCATTTTAGTGCAGACTGGTCATGAACTCTGAGGTGGAGACAAAGTTGAGTCGGACTTGGCTTTCTCTTGTTATGAACGTCCTAACTTCTCTTCATTGACTTCTTGGCCTTTCCTAAGACCTTGATGGTTCTCTCTAAGGTTCTCATAGCATGGAGAAGGGGAAGGCGATGTGGGAGATATATATCCTATGGATCCTTTTAGTGTGGACACGTTCCATGGGCTGCCTAGTGGGCCCCCAATAAGTTTCCCAGCAGGGCGTACTATTGGGTCCCACCTAGGCAAAGCAAGTATCACCGAATAAGATAATGCTCGGAGCAGAAAGCAATCCTAAATAGTGTGGTGCAAGGTTGCTATCCATACGCACCCATCGCAGAAGAATCGCTAATGTTCCAAAGACATGTATTGCGCGCAACCGAATAGTGAGATACTTGGGAGATAACTTGGAAGAAAACAACCAGACTCCAAAAGATCTAGAGCATTCAGTAGAAGATAGAATCGGATGGAATTAGATAAGCTTTATGATTTGTAAAGGGATACCTCTTCAGTCAGTTATATAAGGTTGTTGAGGTACCCCTACAAGGGCTCTCTCTTGCTCGTTCACCATTAGATCGATATGAACTCTTTCATTCACCTACACAACCACTTGTAATCCACAAACTCATAGCAATCAAACACTCATCATCACACAGGACGTAGGATATTACGCTCACGCAGCTTCAAACCTGTATAAACCCTGTGTTCTGACGTGCATCCGCACGAACCATCAAGCAGCGATCGACGTCACCGTCCTCCCAAAAGCATTACGTGGGCTACCCCATAGTGCAAAGTCAGGACTAAACATCGACAGCTGGCACGCCAAGTAGGGGGTGCGACATCGAATCACGACAGCTCCATGGCCAACACCTTCAGTGCTGCAGACATCTTCAACGCGGGGAGGTCTTCCACTTTGGAACCTTGCGAATGTGTGAAGTACTTTATTTTGGTATTCTTGGTGTATGTGGGAGGTCAAAATGGGGGTCCTTTTATAGCCCCAAGAGCCCATATGGCCGTTGAACTTGCCTACAAAAAAACTACAAAAAATCTGCTCTCAACTGATACATCGGTTCAGTCAGGTGCACCACCGAACCGGGAACAGGGACAGGTCCCCCAGGATCTTGATTGAGGTCTTCCAAGTCAGGTTGACATCGGACCACCACCGCACCACCACGTGTCACCCAACCATTGAACTAGTCGTTGGAGTCAGTCCAGTGAATTTTATAAATAAAATTTATGAAACTTGGAATCCTCCAAGTTGCATCCGAGTGAACTAGTACTCATATACTTAGCAAACAAGTTAGTCCATGATGTTGTGTTGGACATTCAACCACCAAAATAGGTAGGAATGGCTATCTTTCCCATTGACCTTTCACAAATACCTAGATCAACATCTTCTAGGTAGCAAGCAATTCTAGTACTATAATACGGAAAATTAGTGACGTCAAAGTGAGGTGGCCTATGGGTATCCATCCCTCCACTCCTGTTCTAGTGTCGGCTCAACAACGGTTAAGCCAAAAAGGTTCCTAACGAGTCATTGGCTTTGATACCAATGGAAAGGAACATGAATACCTAAGAGGGGGGGTGAATTAGGACTTATATTTTTTGCATTCTAAACTAGGCCAATAAACGATCTCTTAAACAAAACATATACAAGTAACTAAATGAATGTGCAACTAAGATTTTGTCTAAGTGTTGATATCTCTATCGCAAAAAGGAGTATAGCAATCTAAGTTCCAACCCTACCAACTAGCCTATGTTCTAAACTAGGAATGTTAAAGATCACAACTTAAGTAAACAATAAATGCAGAAGCTTAAAGAGAAAGGTAAAGATACAAACTCCTGTTGACGCGTCGGTATTTTTACCGAGGTATCTAGAACCGTGTAAGTTTGTAAATAATCTTTGTTGGTGCCCTATGCAAATGAAAGCACATGCAAGGGCTAAGCACCTCGTATAGGTAACTCTGCAGAGAGCCATGAGCCTTCTCCACATGCAAGTGGTGCTCCGCTTTCAACACCTCTCAGATGCTCTCCATCATCTTCACTATCTAGTTTCTAACCGAAACGTCGTGGGCCTCATTCCCTCTTGTACACGGTAGCAACCACACCACAAACATGGTTGGTGTTGTCTCACAAGACTTAGCCCCACTCGGTACAAGTACAATGGCTTGCACAAGAGCCGAGGGTTTTGTGTGGGTTGTTTAACCTCACTCAGTCAATTAGGACGCAACCTAGAGAAAGCACAATAGCAGTCTAACTAGCCTAAGCACTTCACAAAGCACCTACACTAATCACTGAGTGATTCTATTAAGAACTTGGGTGTTTGGAGCAATGAATATGTGTTTCTATTCAATAGCAGTGTTGCTTGGGCTCCCACTCTTGGAAATGGCTAGTTGGGGTGGGTATATATATAGCCCCAAACAAAACTAGATATTAGAAAGTTGATTCTAGCTCCGTGCAGTGCACCAGACTTTATAGGGTGGTGCACTAGACCGTATGTGCTATGTAGTTATTGGATCCCTGCAGATGGCGTACCGGACCGTCCGGTTGGTGCACCAGACTCCACATGTACTAGCCATTGGAGTTAGTTGTTGGTGCACTGGACCATTCGGTCGGTGCACCGAACCGTTCGCTCGTACCTCCACTTGTACTAGCTGTTAGAGCTAGCCTTTGGTGCATCAGACCGTCCGGTGTGCTGTCGGACCGTCCACATAGGGAGATCGGACCGCCCACCCATGGACTTTTTCTTATTTTGTGTCTTAGACTTTTTCTTGATACTTGTAAGCCTTCAATAGGTCTTCTAATGTCTTCTTTTAAGGTGTTGCTTCCTTATTACCTTAGTCCAAGTCCACTTTGCATCGTGTGAACTATAAACATAAACACTAGTAAACACATTAGTCCATAATATTATGTTGATCATCAAACACCAAAATCATATAATTAAATGTGTCGAGGTCCATTCCTTATATTAGGGATTATTTGTAAAATTCTAGGGGCTATCATATAATTTTATTTAAAACTATAAGGTCTGCTATGTAAAGTCAACACCGGAGGACTGCGAGTTCAGTATGTAGAAAAGGCAGGGTTCCATTTATAAAATTATGGACCTACTTGTAATATTCTTTGCCTTAGAGTGGATGGTGGATTAATTAGGACAAAACTCAAGGACTCTTTAATAAATTGGCGCTTGGGCGTGGGAGGTGGACGAACCTTGAGCCACTAGATCTCCAATCAAGGGTTTTGATTAAATAAAATGAAACAATATGTTTAAATTAAATCCTACCCGTCAACGCTTAGAGCATCTCTAACAACGTGACCTACAAAAATGCCCTATAATTTGAAAATGAGTATATTTTATAGAATTTAGGGCACCAACAAAACACCCCGCTCCAACAGTAAAGCCCCAAATCTAGATTATAGGGCAGCCCACTACGGTGTAGTATATTTGAGTCACTTGAGAGGGTGCCCTATAGTTTTTTGACAAAATTTTATGAAATGAGACACTGTTGGAGTAGTTTTTCCTGTGTAGAGCCCTATATTTCAATTTGAGGCACTAGTTTGAGGCATTGTTGGAGATGCTCTTAGAGCTCCAGCGAGCGTTTTCTTACTGTGCCAAGCGATCACATCGCTCGGCAAAGCTGCGAACACGCTCAGCACACCTCTCGAAAATACCTCGATCGATCTCTGAGGCGCTTTAACGTCATGTACATGGGTTGGATCTCAACAACACACTCTCTCTTTCTATACTCTCGGCAATGGGACTCTCTGAGTGCTCACGTTTTGGCCACGGTGTCATCGGAATAATGAGGAGGACGAAAAAGGGGTAGCGGCAGCCTGGGTATCTATATTCTCTAGAGCTTGGCTAGATGGGTGTTTGACCAGCCATTACGGAGATCAGCAAGATCCTAAATTTTTTTTGGAGAAGGTTCTAGCGTGGTGGGACCAACAGTTAGCCAGTGTGATGATGAGTCATTGAGGCACGAGCCCCACCGGTCACTCAAAACACACACACGGGGGCGCTTGCCAAAGCAGAAATCGCAATCCTACCTGTTTGGTTCGGCTTTTTTCTGACCAGCTTTTCTGAGAATCTAGCTGTAGGGAGAATCTGACTGTGTAGAGAATCTGAGTATCATTAGGATTACGTGCGGAAGAAGATAAAGTTGTCCATGGGGCTCAGGATCTATAAAGTGACGGATTACTACTATTGCGACGACTCAACCGATTATATGTTTATGTTAATTTTGAATGATTTTTACCCAAACGAATTTTATAGAAGCTGACTGAAAAGCTGAGTGTTTGGCAGTCCGCAGCAGCTTTTGGTGGCCAGAAGCTGCGAAAAGCTGAAACAAATTGATGCCACCATGTGTGATGCGAGAGCCCGACGTGGTGCTGGGCTGGTTGGTCGGCTTGTTAATTGAGAAAAGAGATGGGTGAGCTAGGTGGAGATAATGGTTCTGAGCCGAGTAAGTGGAGTGTTCTATTTTTTATTTTTATTTTTATTTTTATTTTTCTTTTATATTTTCTATATCTATTTCAAAAAATTTAATTTTCAAACTCAACTTCAAACTCGATTTTGAATTGAAACTTCAAATTAGACGCACAAGCAAAACTCCAGCATAAATGCATCACTTTGTATTTTTATTTAGTATTTATTTAAAGGAACATTATCTCAATTGCAAGAATTCACACACAAAACAATTCATAATATCCTCTCTTATCTAATAAATAAACTACCTAGACTTCTAAAACCAACTTTTAGGGTTTACACGACGATAACACTATTTTGTCAATATTAAATCTAAAAAGTTGTAGAATCCTTTATGAAAAACATTAATTTCAAAATTATTTTTAAAATAAAATAAATCAAAGCAGAACGATTGAACCGTTCTCTACTATGTAAAGTATCAGCCCGTACTTCCACGGTTACACGATTTCACCGTCGTCGTTCGTGTTTCCACAATTACATGGTTATGTTGTGAGTAGTTGTTGCCCGTCATGTGCGAAACACGTACGTTTGATTCTCTCCCTCGCGTCTCATCTAACAAACAATAGATAAGTCCTATCTCATTAAGACAAAACACACGACCATAGAGGTTAGCCCACTAATCCAGCTATAAATTTTTAGCCCCATTGTGACCTTATTGAAGTCGACATGGTGTCTATGGAGAAGCCACCCTAGCCACATTGGCAAGCCTCACCAATCTACCGCAAATCAGCATCTCGTTCCGAGCCAGCGGCCTAGCCACGGGTTGTGGACCCCATGCTACGTCGCCTATGCCACGACCAGTGGTGGACGTAGGACGAGTATTCATAAGGGGCCAAGAAGATCGCATGATAAAATCAAGCAAGACCATAAAAAATAGTGTCGTATAATTTCAAGTTTTGTATCAATACACGATACATGTTTAAAGAAGGAAACTATATGTTGGGGGCCTTCTTCCTCACCGAAGGTCCTCCAAGTAAAAACACCTTCGGCAGGGTGATATGCAAGCAGACACAACATGAAAGTATAAGCCGAAGCTACAATCCAGGGAGCTTCGGCATGACGATGTGTCTTGAGATGAAGGTCAGCATCGACTTAAAGAGTAAAAGACTGTTTAGTCCATGATAAGTTGTGTTTTAGTTATTATTAGTTACCAAGGACACAAATGTAATTTCGTCCGGGCTGCGTCCCGTACCTATAAATAGATGAACAGTACCCCGTACTGTTCACGCTGACTTGTATTCGCTCGCACATCACACTCAGATTCTCACCTTCTGTCAAGCCGAAGGTATAAATGTAATTCAATATTATCCATGTTTATTCATGATTATATAATAAAAATGTCTGAATAATATCATATGATTATTCATGTTTTTTATGTGTCATATGATCCTGCTTTCCATTGTATATTGAGATGATGAAGGTACGTCCTTCATGACCTTCGTCTAAAGATCATTATATCCTAAGGGAAATAATGCTTCGAAGGACGAAGGTCTTTAATCATTAACATTTGTGTTGCCTTGTTCTTAATTCATAGCATTTGAGAACAAGTCCCCAACATTGGCGCCCACCTCCGGTGAACTCACTTCCATTGTTGAGACGATGGCTTCGTTCAACAACCAAGCTGTAGCACCTTCGGTCACAAAACTGGTGCTCCCAATCACGGGCGGTTCAAGTGCAGAGTCAGCCAACAAGAAGCAGAAGAAGGAAGCATAGAGAAGAGTGCAGCATGTTGGGGTGCAAGGACCCTTCGTCAGGTCCAAATGGTCCCACATCCCAATCACCTTCTCCCAGGAGGATCTTCAGCTCAAAGACTATCCCCACAACGACGCTATGGTTATATCTTGTGTCATCAAGGGATTTTCGGTCCACAATTTTCTCGTTGACACAGGCAGTGTAGCCGATATCATATTTGCAAAAGCTTTTAGACAGATGCAAGAACCAGAGGACAAGATTCATGATGCTACACACCCTCTTTGTGGCTTCGGAGGAAGACAAATTGTGGCACTTGGCAAAATCACAATGTCAGTTACCTTCGATTATGTCCACAACAGAAGAACTGAGCAAGTTGTTTTTGACATTGTCGACATGGAGTACCCGTACAACGCAATTATTGGTCGAGGGACACTCAGTGCCTTCGAAGCAATACTTCATCCAGCATACTTATGCATGAAGATACCTTAAGAACAAGGGCCCATTGTTGTCCATGGAAGTCAAGAAGCTGCTAGAAGGGCTGAAGGAAGTTGGACAGATTCAAAGGCAATACACAACATAGATGGAGCCGAAGCTTGTCACCAATATAAACACAAAAGAGAGAAGGTTGCTTCGGCAGATCAGCCGAAGCCTATGCTCCTATGTGAAGATATAGCAGATCAAAGGGTACTACTGGGGTCTCAGCTATCTGATGAGCACGAAAAAACTCTGATAAGTTTTTTGTTCAACAACAAAGATGTCTTCGCTTGGACAACCAATGATCTTTGTGGTGTCAACAGAGATGTCATCGGGCATTCACTTAATGTGGATCCATCTTTCAGGCCAAGGAAGCAAAGACTTCGGAAGATGTCTGATGATAAAGCTGAAGGTGCTCGGAACGAAGTAAAGAGACTTCTCAATGTTGGTGTTATCAGAGAAGTAACATATCCAGAATGGCTAGCCAACACTATTATGGTGAAGAAGGCTAATGTCAAATGGAGAATGTGTATTGACTTCACAGACCTCAACAAAGCATGTCCAAAGGACGAGTTCCCATTACCAATGAATTCTCTATTGATTATGTTCACAGATCCTCAATTCAGTCTCAGGCCTTAGCGGACTTCATTGCTGATTGGACGCTAGGGGCTCAGGAAGAAGAAGTAACAAAGGACGCCGAAGCCTGGACAGTCTTCTGTGATGGTTCTTGGGGAAACTTTAGCGCAAGAGCGGCCGATGTTCTAGTAGCACCCTCTAAAGTCAGAACATGCTATGCAACAAGGTTGGACTTTAGTTGTACAAATAGCATTGCTGAATACGAAGCCCTTCTGTTGGGGCTTCGGAAGCTAAAGGCAATGAAATAAGAAGGGCAATCCTTAAAACTGACTCCCAAGTTATCTCTGGCCATGTAGACAAAAGCAGCAAGGCAAGGGATCCAAAGCTTGAAAAATATTTGGACACAGTTTGAAGGTTAGAGGCCTCTTTCGAAGGTTTTTCTGTAAAAATATTCCAAGAGGGGAAAATGAGCATGCAGATCTACTAGCCAAGTCAGCAGCACATGGGCTCCCTCTACCTTCGGAAGTATTCTTTGAGACAATAAAAGCACCTTCGGTTGAACTTATGGAGAGAGCAGTACTTGCAATATCACCTGTGCATAGTGAAGATTGGAGGACTAAAATCATATCTTTCCTCCAGGGTAACTGTCTCTCGGACGATGAAGTTTATAATAAAAGAATGGAAGCAAGGACAAGACCATATGTCATAATAGAAGGGGAGTTATACAAACATGGAGTCTGCTCTCCACTTCTCAAGTGTCTATCCAGAACCGAAGGTATAGAGCTAATGAAGGAAATACATGCAGGTTTGTGTGGATCCCATATTGGGTCTAGACCTTTGTTGGGAAAGGTTTTTGACAAGGATTTTATTGGCCGAAGGCAGCTTCAGATGCAGCAGATCTGGTTCAAAAGTGCGAAAATTGTCAAAAATGTGCAAGAGACCAGAAACAACCTTCGTCGCTAACTCAGTTAATACAACCAACCTGGCCATTGCAAAGATGGGGCCTGGATTTGTTGGGTCCACTCCCACCAGCACAAGGCAACTTGAAGTATGTTGTAGTGGCAGTAGAATATTTTTCCAAGTGGATTGAGGCGAAGCCCTTAGCTACAATAGCTTTGGTCACGGTCCAAAAATTCTTCTCGCAAAATATTCTTTGTCGCTTCGGTGTGCCGAAGGCAATAACCGTGGACAATGGTACACAATTTGATGCCGAAGCATTCAAATACTTTTGTGACCGAATTGGTACGAAGATTCATTTTGCATCAGTTAGACATCCAGAATCAAATGGGCTGGTAGAAAGAGCAAATGGTATTATAATGACAGGAATAATGAAGCTAATCTTCAACCAGCCCAGAGGAAAGTGGCAGACGAGCTGATTAAAGTGGTGTGGAGCCACAACACAACTACGTCAAGGTCAACAGGATTTACACCCTTCAAGCTCTTATTTGGTGACGAAGCAATAACTCCAGAAGAGGCAAATGCAGGGTCAATAAGAACAACAACTTCGGCAGAAGACGAAGCTGATTATCAAGTAACAAAAGATACTATAGAAGGGACCATACTTCAAGCTATAAAGCACATCAATAAATATCAGGTCGAAACAATAAAGTGGCGTGATAGAAAAGTTCGATTGAAAAACATCAAGCCAGGGCATCTGGTGCTTCGGAGAGTGGCCAACCCAGACACAGTGGGCAAGTTGCAACTAAAGTGGGAAGGTCCTTTTCTGGTAGTATCTTCGTCAAGACCTGTTTCTTATAGATTGAAGGATATGGATGGCAACGACATACCCAGATCTTGGAATGTGGATGAGCTTCGGCGTTACTATGTTTAATTTGATGTGATCCTTTTTCATTTTTTCTTATGGTACCCTTTTCCTTTCAAGAGGGGAGAAAGGTTTTTAATGGGGCCATAGCTTGTAATTTTTCATTCTTATTTAGCCCTATGAGGGCCAAATCCCCCAAAGATGTAATATGTAAAATCTGAGCATGCACCAACGAGTGCAAAAAAGGAAAAACAGAGAGAAGCTCAAAAGACGTTCCCAAGGGGATGCCGAGCATGACGAAGCTACAAAACGTCGTTCCTAAGGGAGCGCAACATAAGTTTTCTGCTCAAAAGTCATTCCTAAGGGAATGCAGAGCCAAAAGCATGATGAAGCTGCAAAAAAGTCGTTCCCAAGGGAGCGCAGCGTAAGTTTTCTACTCAAAACTCGTTCCAAAGGGAATGCAGAGCCAAATACCACCGAAATATAAGGTGAAGAAGTTCAAAAGTCGTTCCTAAGGGGATGCAAAACTTATATGCCACCAAAATAGAAGGTGAAGAAGCTCAAAAGTCGTTCCTAAGGGGATGCAGAGCTTAAAAGACTCAAAAGTCGTTCCTAAGGGGATGCAGAGTCTGGGTGTGGCTTCATGTGTGTTCGGGACATTCATTTGCACGTTACATTACATCATTCATTGCATTCATAAACATTCATGTAGACATTCATAGGATCATCATCATCATAACATGAAGCACAAACAGAAATACTTCAGCTTTGATAACAATGCTTCGATGAGCATGAACAAGCAAGGATACACTTTGTTGTGTACGAAAAGAAGGAAAGGTGTTTTCGCCTTCGGCTCAAAAGATACAAGTTTCGTCCACAGCAAAGCAATTCATACATGGATGGAAAGGTAAAAATATATTACAAGGTATGGACAAATATACACAGTAATGTTCGATTCCCAATTACAATGTCTTTTACAAAGATAATTCAAATGTTTCTAAGCTTTATGCAGCAGCTTCAGCAATCTTCAAAATGTGCTTCGGACTATTGACCTTCGGCATCGTCATCCTGTACACAACAAAGCAGTATAAGGTAAAAAGTAATTACAAGAGAGCAATCAACAGGTATAAGTATCGTACCGGCTTAAACAAGCTTCGGGCCTCGTCACTAGCCAACTCTCGACCACCCTTCGCCCAAATCTGTGTTATAAATCTGCTCCCTATGCTCCGGGCTTTACTGGGGATGTCAACCAAATCTGATGGAGATAGGCTGAAGTTTGGCCTATTTACAATTTTTGCGTGCGTACAGCCAGCCTTTAGAAATGCTGCAGTTGTGCCACGAGAAGCTAGCAGGGCAAAGAAATCACCGTGCCCGGTATTACTTCGTCAAGCGCCTCCACTTCGCCTTCAATATGTTCGAAGGTGCTTGATATGTTTTCGGCCGAAGGGGTAAACTTTTCAGCACTGGCCCCAACTGAGTTAAAAACCTTTTTCAGTCGTTGTACGCAGCGGCTGCCAAAATCCAGACATATGTTCCGAAGTTCTTTCAAAGATTGTTGCAGCTTCGTATTCTCGACAGCTTCGGCTTCGTATTTCGACTGCAAGTTTTTTCTCTCTTATTCGAAGCTCTCTAATTTTTGCAGGAGTTCCCTATTTAATCTAGCATTTTCGGCTTGCGCTTCTGCAAGGGTACCTTCCATTGCTTGGAGTAGGAAATCTTTCTTTTCAAGAGAAGCTTCGGTTTCTTTGATTTTGTTCTCTAAACCCTCGATTATAATTTCATTGTTTTTATCCTCGAGGTCTTGTTGCATTTGCAGTGCTTTGCTCAACAGCATACTCTGTACAAATAAACCTTCATCAGCAATCTTGCTTCGCCGCAAAAATAAAAATGTAAAATTTTGCTTCATCACAAGAATTTTACCTTAAAGTTGGAATAAAACAAACTACCGACGATATGTTGTCGTCAGTAGCTGCTAATATCGACTTCGAGCTTCAGAAAACCAACACTTTTCGATAGAGTGCCGATTACCTTCGCCCCGGTACGGTCGCAAACGCATCCCAAGGCCTCTTCATCGATCCCACCAAAGAGCATGGCTCCTGGCTGGTAGCCACATGAAATTCCATATTCCTGTAGCTCCTTCTTTTCGGCCTCAGATAGTTCTTGTCCGACCAGGTTCCGAAGGTCGAAATCTTTTTCTTCCGAAGCAGCATCGGCAATTTTCTTCCCTTTGTCAGGCACTGGGGCCATGATCTGTTCTGCAGCCGCAGCTGTTTCTTCTGTAGGCATACCCAATATCAATTTATCAATTCCAGATAGGGTGACCTCCAAGTTGGCAGCTTCGGTGGCTGTTGTAGCTTCGACAGAAACATTTGCTTCGGCAGTGGCCGAGGCTGATGGCGGCGTTCGCTCAATGGCTTCCATTACAGTACCAATCCTTCACCTTTTCTGCCCGACCACCTTTTTGTAGCTGAAGGTTTGTCCTTTTTGTGTAAAAGCCTCATCAGTTTCGGTCCCAGAGGACTTAGCAGCTTGACAGGTAAAGATTCAGTCATTACCTTTAAAATTTCTGTTACTTCGGCAGTAGGAGGTGTTGAAGGAGTCTCCTCTTCTACCTCGGTCACTTTCGGCTCTAGAGTTGCAGCTTTTATTTTCTTCAAACTTGCCACCTTTGGCTCAGGAGTGGATTTTCTCTTTTTTGAAATCTTCTCATCCTCCTTCACCATTCTGGCAGCTTGTTTGTTCAGAACGCTAACAATCCTTTTTCTTTTTGTTCCTTCACACCCTTGTTAAGCCGCTCATAATCAGGGTATTCAAATTTTAGAGCGTCCATTACTCGGTTTAACCTTCGTTTTGGCCGGGTGCCGAAGGCTGCTATCATTAGTTGGTCTTCTTTTTTGGTATAGTTCCCCAAAATTTCATTGCACATAGTTTCAATCATTTCTAGCCATTCTTGGCAAGGCTCTTTAAACTGTTTCTCAAACTTAAAATGATAAGGTAATCGAACAAGTTCATATTTCTTCTTTGTTCCCTTTACCTTCGGCATGCCCCAATCACTTGACGTTGGAGATATCCTGTTGGCAAGGTATTCTTGCACCAAGTCCCTGGTGCTGATTTGTTCATGAAAGGGAAATAGGGTCAAACCTTTTCCAAATGATTTTGGTGGTTGAAATGCCCAACACAAACAATTGGACTAACTAGTTTGCTCTAGATTATATGTTCTACAGGTGCCAAAGGTTCAACACAAACCAATAAAAGATCTAAGTTAGGGTTCAAAAGAAAGGAGCAAAAGAAATCGAAGAGAACCCTGGTCTGGCGCACCGGACAGTGTCCGGTGCCCTAGGGACCGTACAGGCTGAACTCTTCACCTTCGGGTTTCTGGACAACCGCTCCGCTATAATTCACCGGACTGTCCGGTGGGTCACCGAATTGTCCGGTGTGCCAGCGGAGCAACGGCTCCAGCGCAACGGTCGACTCCAACGGACACCTGCAAAAGCGCTACAGTGCGCGGACAGTTCGCGCAGAGTAAAAGCAGCGCCAGAAGGCGCACCAGACAATGAACAGTGCCTATCCGGCACCGGACTGTCCGGTGCCCCAAGCTATCAGAGCTCCAACGGTTGAAACCGTCAAAACCCTAACAGTTGGGTGACGTGGCTGGCGCACCGGACAGTGTCCGGTGGCGGACCAGACTGTCCGGTGCGCCCATCGACAGCAACCCTCCCCAACGACTGTTTTGGTGGTTGTGGCTATAAATACCTACCAACCACCACTATTCAAGGCATCCAAGTTTCCAGCATATTGCATTCAATACAAGAGCTCTAGACTTCACTCCAAGACACAAACAAGAGACCAAATCCTCTCCAAAGTCCAAAACCACTCCAAACACTTAGTGACTTATGAGAGAGAGAGATTTTCGTGTTCATTTGAGTTCTTGTCGCTTGGATCGCTTTCTTCTTCCTCCATTCTTGTTCTCAAGACACTTGTAATCAAAGCAAGAGACACCAAGTTGTGGTAGTCCTTGTGAGGGGTCCAAGTGACCCGTTTGATTAAGGAGAAAGCTCACTTGGTCTAGATGACCGTTTAGAGAGGGAAATGGTTGAAAGAGACCTGGTATTTGTGACCACCTCAACTGGGACTAGGTTTGCGAGAACCGAACCTCGGTAAAACAAATCACCATGTCATCCGCTTCATTTGCCTTGATTTGTTGTTCACCCTCTCTTTCGGACTCGATTTTATTTCTAACGCTAACCCCAGCTTGTAGTTGTGTTTAAAGTTTGTAAATTTCAGTTTCCGCCTATTCACCCCCATCTAGGCAACTTTCAATTGGTATCAGAGGTTGGTACTTCATTAGAGTCTAACAACTCGAAGTGATGTCTAGAGGATCCACCAAGAGGGAGATGGAAACGACCACAAGCCACGGGAAGGCTCCATCGAAGGAGTCCGACCCAAAGGAAGGGAGGAATCACCTCCCCGCGTCAAGTCGCATCGGAGTGGCGACAAGAAGAAAAAGATGAAGAAAGTGGTCTACTATGAGACCGACTCTTCGTCGCCATCCACCTCCGGCTCTTACGCTCCGTCCATCACTTCTAAGCGCCATGAGCGCAAGAAGTTTAGTAAGATTCCCCTACGCTATCCCCGCATTTCTAAACGCACTCCTTTACTTTCCATCCCACTAGGCAAACCACCAGTTTTTGACGGTGAAGATTATTGTATGTGGAGTGATAAAATGAGGCATCATCTAACCTCACTCCATGCTAGCATTTGGGACATTGTTGAGTTTGGAGCGCAGGTACCATCCGTGGGGGATGAAGGATATGATTCGGACGAAGTCGCCCAAATCCGGCACTTTGACTCCCAAGCCACCACTATACTCATCGCATCTCTATGTCGAGAGGAGTATAATAAGGTGCAAGGGTTGAAGAGTGCCAAGGAGATTTGAGACGTGCTAAAGACCGCGCACGAAGGGGATGAGGTGACCAAGATCACCAAGCGGGAAACGATCGAGGGGGAGCTCGGTCGATTCATCCTCAACCAAGAAGAAGAGCCACAACCAATGTACAACCGACTCAAGACCTTAGTCAACCAAGTGCGCAACCTCAGGAGCACAAAATGGGATGACCATGAAATGGTCAAGGTTATTCTTAGATCACTCATATTTCGTAATCCTACTCAAGTTCAATTAATATGTGGTGATCCTAGATATAAGCTAATATCTCTCGAGGAAGTGATAGGAAAGTTTGTGAGCTTTGAGTTGATGATCAAAGGCTCCAAACAAATCATCGAGCAAGGTGGCACCTCCACATCTGAGGTGCAACCCGTCGCATTCAAAGCGATAGAAGAAAAGAAAGAAGAGTCTACATCAAGTAGGCTCCCCATCGACGCCTCCAAGCTCAATAACAAGGAAATGGTGCTCATCATCAAGAGCTTTCGCCAAATCCTCAAGCAAAGGAAGGGGAGAGATTACAAACCCCGTTCCAAGAAGGTGTGCTACAAGTGTGGTAAGCCTGGTCACTTTATAGCAAAATGTCCTATTTCTAGTGATAGTGACAGGGGCGACGCCAAGAGAGGGAAGAAGAAGGAAAAGAAGAAGTACTACAAGAAGAAGGAGGGCGATGCCCACGTGTGTCGGGAATGGGACCCTGACGAGAGCTCCACCGACTCCTCCTCCAACGAGGATGCCGCCAACATCGCCGTCAACAAGGGACTTCTCTTCCCCCAACATCGGCCACAAGTGCCTCATGGCAAAGGACGACAAAAAGAAGAAGGTAAAATCTAGAGCCTCCACTAAATATACAACCTCTAGTGATGAGGGTAGCTCTAGTGATGATGAAGATAATTTGCTTGCTCTTTTTGCCAACTTAAACATGCAACAAAGAGAAAAAATGAATGAATTGATAGGCGCCATTCATAAGAAGGTTGAACTCTTGGATAGCCAAGAGGAATTCCTTATTAAGGAAAACAAAAACATGTTTAAGTTAAAAATGCTTATGCTCAGAAAGTAGAGAGAAAAATGAAAACTTGTCTAAGGAGCTTAGCATTTGCCATGACACTATCTCCAACCTTAGAATTGAAAATGCTAATTTAATCACTAAGGTTGAAAAGAGAAATGTTTGTGATGATTCAATTGCCAATCTTAAGAATGATAATGCTAGTTTAATTACTAAGATTGACAAATTGAATAAATCAATTTCTAGCCTTAAGATTGAAAATGACAAATTAATTTCTAAGGCTAAAGATTTAAATGTTTGCAATATCTCTATTTCCAATCTTAAAAATGAGAACGCCATTTTGCATGCTAAGATTGATGAATTAAAATCTTGCAAACCTTCTACATCTAGTGTTGATCATGTTTCTATTTGTACTAGATGTAGAGATATTAATGTTGATGCTATTCATGATCACCTAGCTTTAATTAAAGAACAAAATGATCACATAGCTCAACAAACTGCAAAAATTAATGAGCATGAGATAGAGAATGAAAAATTTAAATTTGCTAGAAGCATGCTCTATAATGGGAGACGCCCTGACATTAAGGATGGCCTTGGCTTCCAAC
Source organism: Zea mays (assembly GCF_902167145.1). Lineage (NCBI taxonomy): Eukaryota > Viridiplantae > Streptophyta > Magnoliopsida > Poales > Poaceae > Zea > Zea mays. Next base: position 233,491,513 of record NC_050096.1, on the reverse strand, counting down.
AGGGAGACAATGTCAAGCTTAATGCCCCCAAGAAATTGTCTAATTTTGTTAAGGGTAAGGCTCCCATGGCTCAGGATAACGAGGGTTATATTTTATATCCTGCTGGTTATCCTGAGCATAAGATTAGGAGAATTCATGCTAGAAAGTCTCATTATGTTTCCCATCATGCTTTTATGTATAAGAATGAGGCTTCTAGATCTAGGCATTCTACCCATGTTAAAATGTCTAAAAAGAAATCTCATGTTGCATCAAATGATCATAACATTTCATTTAAAACTTTTGATGCTGCTTATGTGCTTACTAACAAATCCGACAAAGTAGTTGCCAAATATGTTGGGGGCAAACACAAGGGCTCCAAGACTTGTGTTTGGGTACCCAAGGTGCTTGTTTCTAGGGCCTGTTTGGTTCGTGGCTAACTACACCACACTTTGCCTAAGGTTAGTCATTCAAATTGAAGAACTAACCTTAGGCAGAAAAGTTAGGCAAAGTATGGCAAGTTAGGTAGGGAACCAAACATGCTAATGTGAAAGGACCCAAGACCGTTTGGGTACCTAAGAACAAGGCCTAAACTTGTTTTGTAGGTTTATGCATCCAGGGGCTCAAGTTGGATCATTGATAGCGGATGCACAAACCACATGACAGGGGAGAAAAGGATGTTCTCCTCCTACGAGAAAAACGAAGATCCCCAAAGAGCTATCACATTCGGGGATGGAAATCAAGGTTTGATCAAAGGACTTGGTAAAATTGCTATATCACCTGACCATTTCATTTCCAATGTTTTTCTTGTAGATCCTTTAGATTATAACTTGCTTTCAGTTTCTAAATTATGCAAAATGGGCTACAACTGTCTTTTTACGGATATAGGTGTTACTATCTTTAGAAGAAGTGATGATTCAGTAGTGTTTAAGGGAGTATTATACTTAGTTGATTTTAATAGAGCTGAACTCGATACTTGCTTAATTGCTAATACTAATATGGGTTGGCTCTGGCATCGCCGACTAGCCCATGTTGGGATGAAGAATCTTCACAAGCTTCTAAAGGGAGAACACATTTTGGGGCTAACAAATGTTCATTTTGAGAAAGATAGGGTTTGTAGCGCATGTCAAGCAGGGAAGCAAGTTGGTACCCATCATCCACACAAGAACATCATGACGACCGACAGGCCGCTTGAGCTACTCCACATGGATTTATTTGGCCCGATCGCTTACATAAGCATCAGCGGGAGTAAGTACTATCTTGTAATAGTGGATGATTATTCTCGCTTCACTTGGGTGTATTTTTGTAGGAAAAATCTCAAACCCAAGAGACCCTAAAGGGATTCTTGAGACGGGCTCAAAACGAGTTCGGATTAAAGATCAAGAAGATAAGAAGCGACAACGGGACGGAGTTCAAGAACTCTCAAATTGAAGGCTTTCTTGAGGAGGAGGGCATCAAGCATGAGTTCTCTTCTCCCTACACACCTCAACAAAATGGTGTAGTGGAGAGGAAGAATAGAACTCTACTCGACATGGTGAGGACCATGCTTGATGAGTACAAGACTCCGGACCGGTTTTGGGCTGAGGCGATTAACACCGCTTGCTACTCCATCAACCGGCTCTACCTTCACCGAATCCTCAAGAATACATCATATGAACTCCTCACCGGTAAAAAGCCAAATGTTTCATATTTTAGAGTCTTTGGTAGCAAATGCTTTATTCTTGTTAAAAGAGGTAGAAAATCTAAATTTGCTCCTAAGGCTGTAGAAGGCTTTTTACTTGGTTATGACTCAAACACAAGGGCATATAGAGTCTTCAACAAATCCACTGGATTAGATAAGGTTTCTTGTGACATTGTGTTTGATGAGACTAATGGCTCTCAAGTAGAGCAAGTTGATCTTGATGAGCTAGATGATGAAGAGGCTCCATGCGTCACGCTAAGGAACATGTTCATTGGGGATGTGTGTACTAAGGAATCCAAAGAGCCCACTCAAGCTCAAGATCAACCGTCATCTTCCATGCAAGCATCTCCACCAACCCAAGATGAGAACCAGGCTCAAAATAATGAAGAAGAAGATCAAGAAGATGAGCCACCTCAAGAGGAGGACAATGGTCAAGGGGGAGATGATAATGATCAAGAAAAGGAAGATGATCAAGAAGTACAGAGTCCAAGACCGCCACACCCAAGAGTCCACCAAGCGATACAAAGAGATCACCCCATGAACTCCATCCTCGGCGATATTCATAAGGGGGTAACGACTCGATCTCGTGTCGCTCATTTTTGTGAACATTACTCTTTTGTGTCTTCTATTGAGCCATACATGTTAGAAGATGCTTTAATAGATTCGGATTGGGTGTTGGCAATGCAAGAGGAGCTCAACAACTTCACGAGGAATGAGGTATGGCATCTTGTTCCACGTCCTAACCAAAATGTTGTAGGAACCAAGTGGGTATTCCGCAACCAGCAAGATGAGCATGGTGTGGTGACAAGGAACAAAGCCCGACTTGTAGCCAAAGGATATTCACAAGTCGAAGGTTTGGATTTCGGTGAAACCTATGCACCCGTAGCTAGGCTTGAATCAATTCGTGTATTACTTGCCTATGCTACTCACCATGACTTTAAGCTTTACCAAATGGACGTGAAAAGTGCCTTCCTCAATGGACCAATCAAGGAAGAGGTCTATGTTGAGCAACCTCCCGGTTTTGAAGATAGGGAGTACCCTAACCATGTGTATAAACTCTCAAAGGCGCTTTATGGGCTCAAGCAAGCCCCAAGAGCATGGTATGAATGCCTAAGAGATTTCCTTATCACTAATGGTTTCAAAGTCGGCAAAGCCGATCCTACTCTCTTTACTAAAACTATTGCAAATAATTTGTTTGTATGCCAAATTTATGTTGATGATGTCATATTTGGGTCTACTAACAAATCTACTTGTGAAGAGTTTAGTAGGATCATGATTCAAAAATTCGAGATGTCTATGATGGGGGAGTTGAAGTATTTCCTAGGATTTCAAGTGAAGCAACTCCAAGAGGGCACCTTCATCAGCCAAACCAAGTACATTCAAGATATACTTACCAAGTTTAGAATGAAGGATGCCAAGCCCATCAAGACACCCATGGGAACCAATGGTTATCTCGACCTCGACATGGGAGGTAAATCCATAGATCAAAAGGTATATCGGTCGATGATAGGATCTCTACTCTATTTATGTGCATCTCGACCGGATATTATGCTTTTCGTATGCATGTGTGCAAGATTCCAAGCCGATCCTAAGGAAGTTCACCTTAGGGCCGTGAAAAGAATCATGAGATATTTAGTTCATACACCTAAGTTTAGACTTTGGTACCCCAAGAGATCCATCTTTGATTTAATAGGTTATTCAGATGCTGATTGGGCAGGGTGTAAAATTGATAGGAAGAGCACATCAGGGACTTGTCAGTTTTTGGGAAGATCCCTGGTGTCTTGGGCTTCAAAGAAACAAAACTCAGTAGCTCTTTCTACCGTCGAAGCCGAGTATATTGCCGCAGGCCATTGTTGCACGCAATTGCATTGGATGAGGCAAACCCTTAGGAACTATGGCTACAAATTGAGCAAAGTCCCTCTCCTATGTGATAATGAGAGTGCAATCCGCATGGCGGATTATCCCGTTGAACACAGCCGCACTAAGCACATAGCCATTTGATATCACTTTTTGAGGGATCACCAACAAGGGGGGATATTGAGATTGCCTATGTTAGCACAAAAGAACAATTAGCCGATATCTTTACCAAGCCATTAGATGAGAAAACCTTTACCAAACTTAGGAATGAGCTAAACATTCTTGATTCTCGGAACTTTGATTGATACTTTGCACACATAGCTCATTTATGTACCTTTGATCATATCTCTTCATGTCATAGATTGAAAGGGAAATGGAGTCTTCGCGAAGACAAGGCTTCCACTCGACTCTATCGGTATTATTTACCCTTCGCCGTCACTCCGCACCTCTCTCCACTTTGGTATAATCTTCACTCTTATTACTCATACCATTTAGTAGAAAGTAAAAGGGCTCTCAAAAGACTCCGTTTTTGGCGATTAATGCCAAAGGGGGAGAAATATAGCCCAAAGCAAAAGGACCGCACCACCACCAATTTCGAAGATTTTAAAGAAGTTTTTCAATTGGCATCTTATAATGAAAATTTTTAATAGACATATTTCAAGATTGGTATGTTTTCCAATTGGTTAGGATTTTTCAAATTGGTATCTAAAACATTTGATCTTCTTTCAATTGGTAAAACCCTCTTGAACACTAAGAGGAGAATTTCATTCAGGGGGAGTTTTGTTTAAGTCAAAGGAAAAGCATTTGAAATATGGGGAGAAAATTTCAAATCTTGAAAATGCTTCTTGCAATCTTATTCATATACCTTTGACTATTTGCAAAAGGACTTTGAAAAGATTTTGAAAAAACAAAACAAGTGGTGCAAGCGTGGTCCAAAATGTTAAAAGAAAGAAAGCAATCCATGCATATCTAATGAAAGTAAAAATTGGTTTAATTCCAAGCAACCTTTGCACTTGCCTTATGCAAACTAGTTCAATTCTTCACTTATATATTTGCTTTGGTTTGTGTTGGCATCAATCACCAAAAAGGGGGAGATTGAAAGGGAAATAGGGTCAAACCTTTTCCTAAATGATTTTGGTGGTTAAAATGCCCAACACAAACAATTGGACTAACTAGTTTGCTCTAGATTATATGTTCTACAGGTGCCAAAGGTTCAACACAAACCAATAAAAAGATCTAAGTTAGGGTTCAAAAGAAAGGAGCAAAAGAAACCGAAGAGAACCCTGGTCTGGCGCACCGGACTGTCCGGTGCCCCAGGGACCGTATAGGCTGAACTCTTCACCTTCGGGTTTCTGGACAGCCGCTCCGCTATAATTCACCGGACTGTCCGGTGTGCCAGTGGAGCAATGGCTCCAGCGCAACGGTCGACTCCAGCGGACACCTGCAAAAGCGCTACAGTGCGCGGACAGTTCGCGCAGAGTCAGAGCAGCGCCAGAAGGCGCACCGGACAGTGAACAGTGACTGTCCGGTGCGGCACCAGACTGTCCGGTGCCCTAAGCTGTCAGAGCTCCAATGGTCGAAACTGTGAGAACCCTAACGGTTGGGTGACGTGGCTGGCGCACCGAACAGTGTACGGTGGCGCACCGGACTGTCAGGTGCGCCCATCGACAGCAGCCCTCCCCAACGGCTATTTTGGTGGTTGGGGCTAGAAATACCTCCCAACCACCACTATTCAAGGCATCCAAGTTTCCAGCATATTGCATTCAATACACGAGCTCTAGACTTCAAGACACAAACAAGAGATCAAATCCTCTCCAAAGTCCAAAACCACTCCAAACACTTAGTGACTTGTGAGAGAGAGATTTTCGTGTTCATTTGAGTTCTTGTCGCTTGGATCGCTTTCTTCTTCCTCCATTCTTGTTCTCAAGACACTTGTAATCAAAGCAAGAGACACCAAGTTGTGGTAGTCCTTGTGAGGGGTCCAAGTGACCCGTTTGATTAAGGATAAAGCTCACTTGGTCTAGATGACCGTTTGAGAGAGGGAAATGGTTGAAACAGACCCGGTCTTTGTGACCACCTCAACAGGGACTAGATTTGCAAGAACCGAACCTCAGTAAAACAAATCACCGTGTCATCCGCTTCATTTGCCTTGATTTGTTGTTCACCCTCTCTTTCGGACTCGATTTTATTTCTAACGCTAACCCCGACTTGTAGTTGTGTTTAAAGTTTGTAAATTTCATTTTCTGCCTATTCACCCCCCTCTAGGTGACTTTCAGTTCAGCCACCACCCTGAATTCTACTGCGGGCAACTGGCATGCTGACCCTAGCTGCATGTTGCACAAAGGTCTAGTCATCCCAAAGCTTAAAGCCAACGAGCACATGACCATCATCATTAGTTTCCCCCTCTTCTTCTCATCGGCCTTGATATAAAACCATTCACCCTTCCAACCGGTTGGCCATTTGGTGCGGTAGCTAAGAACTAGAGCCTTCGTATCCTTGCGATACGCGAAATTATAGCAGCCAAAATTTTCATGCAGACCGTCTGCCCTGGCCTTCGTTTGGTAGTGCAACTCATGCACTCGGCAGAATGCTTCGGCATCTGGGCTCATCCCTTGGCTTCAGAGGGCCCAGATGAAGACGCTAAGCCTAACAATGTGAAAGGGAAATGTGCCCTTGGGCCATTTCTAAGTATTTTGGTGATTGAGTGCCCAACACAAATGGTTTAAGTATTAAATGGTGGATGAAGTGCAAATCAACTCAAAGGTATGATTATAGACTTAGTACATTGGTTTTTGTGTACTAACATATTTGTCTAAGTGCTAGAATCAGAGAAAATACAAAAGGAAAAAAGACTTGGCTGGAGCAGCCAAGACTCTGCGCGGTCTGGGTGCACCGGACTGTCTGGTGCACCAGGCTGGCGTCTGGTCAACTAGCCGCTCTCGGGAATTCGTCGGCGGCGTACGGCTAAAATTCACCGGACTGTCCGGTGGTGCACCAGACTGTCCGGTGAGCCAATGGTCGGCCGAGCCAACGGTCGGCCGCGCAATCCGCGCGTGACGCGTGGCCAAGCCAACGGTCTGAATGGGGCACCGGACAGTGTCCGGTGCGCCAACGGCTCCAAATCTTCAACGGTCGGCTGCGCCATTTTTGGAAAGCAATCTGCACCTGACACTGAACAGTGCCTGTCCGGTGGCACACCAGACTGTCTGGTGCGCTACCCGACAGAAGGCAAGAATTGCCTTCCCTGATTGCCTCCAACAGCTCCTAGCTGCCTTGGGGCTATAAAAGGGACCCCTAGGCGCATGGAGGAGATAGACAAGCATTCTTTGATCATCTCTAAGCACCAAGACTTCATTCTAGCGCATTTGATTCTTTGTGATAGCAATTTGAGCTCCTCTTGAGTTGAGAACTCCGTGTGTGAACTTAGAGCTCAAGTTGTGACTAGTGTGCGTGTTTGTGCTGTTGCTTTTGAGACTTGTGTGTGTTTCTTTTCCCTCCCTTACATCCGTGCTTCTTTGTGATCATCATTTGTAAGGGTGAGAGGCTCCAAGTTGTGGAGATTCCTCGCAAACGGGATATAGTGAAAGAAAGAAAAACACTGTGGTATTCAAGTGGATCTGTGGATCACTTGAAAGGGGTTGAGTGCAACCCTCGTCCATTGGGATGCCACAACGTGGAGTAGGCAAGTGTTGTACTTGGCCGAACCACGGGATAAACCATCGTGTCTCTTGTGTTTGTTCTCACTGTGACTATTGTGTTTCACAAGAGCTCGGTCCTTAGCCACTTGATTTCATTGTACTAACACTTAATCAAGTTTTGTGGCTTTAAGTTTTAAGTTTTTACAGGATCACCTATTCACCCCCCCTCTAGGTGCTCTCAAGGAATGGTGATCAACGACAAGGAAAAGGAGTCCTTCATCAATGAGCCAAAAGACGACAAGCCCACTGACTCGGGCTCAAGTCACAAGAAGAAGGATGAGAAGAAGAAGAGGCGCATCAAGAAGATAGTCTACTACGACAGCGACGAGTCCTCTTCTTCCCAAAGAGACGACGACGACGAGAAAAAGAAAATGGTCAACTCAAACTTTTCTTTTGATTATTCTCGTATTCCGCAAAATTCCAATGCTCATTTGCTTTTCATTCCTCTTGGTAAACCTCCACACTTTGATGGAGAGGACTACGGATTTTGGAGTCACAAAATGCGTAGCCACTTATTCTCTCTTCATCCAAGTATATGGGAGATAGTAGAAAATGGAATGCAATTTGATAGTACGGATAATCCCATGTTTATCAATGAACAAATTCACAAAAATGCACAAGCTACCACTGTTCTTTTAGCATCCTTGTGCAGGGAAGAGTATCATAAGGTGGGCGGCTTGGATAATGCCAAGCAAATTTGGGACACCCTCAAGATCTCACATGAGGGGAACGACACCACCATGATCACCAAGATGGAGTTGGTGGAAGGCGAACTAGGAAGGTTCGCAATGATCAGGGGGAGGAGCCAACTCAAACGTACAACAGGCTCAAGACCCTGGTCAACAAAATCAGGAGCTATGGAAGCACGAGATGGACGGACCATGACGTCGTCCGGCTTATGCTAAGGTCCTTCATTGTCCTTGATCCTCATCTTGTAAACTCTATTCGTGAAAATCCTAGGTACACCAAGATGATGCCCGAGGAAATACTTGGAAAGTTTGTAAGCGGGCGAATGATGATCAAGGAGGCAAGATATGTTGATGAGGCGTTAAATGGCCCAATGCCGATCCACGAGCCTCAAACCATTGCTCTCAAAGCAACAAGCAGCAGGGAGGGGCTACCTAACAAGGTGGCGCAAGTTGAGGCGACCGAGCTAAATGAAGATGAAATGGCCCTCATCATCAAGCGCTTCAAGACGGCGCTCAAAGGTCGCAAGGAGCATCCCAACAAGAGCAAGACGAAGGGAAAGCGCTCCTGCTTCAAGTGTGGTAAGATTGGTCACTTTATTGCTAACTGTCCCGATAATGATAGTGACCAGGAACAAGGAAATAATGGGAAGAGAGAGAACAATAAGGTTTACAAGAAAGCTAAGGGCGAAGCACACCTTGGAAAAGAATGGGACTCTGATTGTTCTTCGTCCGACTCCGACGACGAAGGACTCGCCGCCACGGCCTTCAACAAATCGTCTCTCTTCCCCAACGAGCATCACACCTGCCTCATGGCAAAGGAGAAGAAGGTAAGCACTCGAAATACTATTGCATATGCCTCTTCAAGTGATGATGAATCTAGTGATGACGAAGTAGACTAAGCAAGTTTATTCAAAGGCTTAGATAGAACTAAAATTGATAAGATCAATGAATTAATTGATGCGTTGAATGAGAAGAATAGATTGCTAGAAAAGCAAGAAGATCTTTTATATGAAGAGCATGATAAATTTGTAAGTGTGCAAAAGTCTCTTGCTTTAGAAGTTAAAAGAAATGAAATGCTTTCATGTGAATTATCTACTTGTCATGAGTCTATTTCTAGTCTAAAGAGTGTCAATGATGACTTAAATGCTAAGTTAGAAGTAGCAAATAAATCTAGCTCATGCATTGAACATGTAATAATTTGTAATAGGTGTAAGGATTTTAACCCTCTCTTTTGGACTCGATTTTATTTCTAACGCTAACCCCGGCTTGTAGTTGTGTTTAAAGTTTGTAAATTTCAGTTTCCGCCTATTCACCCCCCTCTAGGTAACTTTTAGTTCAGCCACCAACCTGGATTCTACTGCGGGCAACTGGCATGCTGACCCTAGCTGCATGTTGCACAAAGGTCTGGTCATTCCAAAGCTTAAAGCCAAGGGGCACATGACCATCGTCATCAGTTTTCCCCTCTTCTTCTCATCGGCCTTGATATAAAACAATTCACCCTTCCAGCCGGTTGGCCATTTGGTGCGGTAGCTAAGAACTGGAGCCTTTGTATCCTTGCGACACGCGAAATTATAGCAGCCAAAATTTTCATGCAGACCGTTTGCCCTGGCCTTCGTCTGGTAGTGCAACTCATGCACTCGGCAGAATGCTTCGGCATCTGGGCTCATCCTGAAAGGGAAATGTGCCCTTGGGCCATTTCTAAGTATTTTGGTGATTTAGTGTCCAACACAAGTGCCCTAGTGTAAAAAGGTGGACAAAGTACAAATCAAGGATAAAGGTATGTTTCTCAGACTTAGTACATTGTTTTATGGACTAATGTGTTGTGTCTAAGTGCTGGAAACAGGAAAAATCCAATTAGAAATGTCTTGGCTCGAGCAGCCAAGAATCTGCTGAGTCTGGGTGCACCAGACAGTGTCCGGTGGTGCACCGGACAATGTCCGGTGCGCCAGGCTGGCTCGAGCGAAGTGGCCGCTCTCGGGAATTCACCGACGACGAACGTCTAGGGATGAAAACGGTCGGAAACGGTCGGTAAACACTAAAACCGTTTTCGTTTTCATAATTTTTATCGGAAATGGAATCGGAAACGGTTAAACCGGAAACGGAAACGATATTGATATTTCGGAAACATCGGAAACAAAAGTTTAATACGGAAAATACATCGGTAACGGTCGGAATCTAAAATACGACCGGTAAACATATAAATATAACAAGTTCACAATACAATAAAGATCACAAGCCAACAATTCACAATATAACAAGTTTATAAATATCACAAGTTCATAACATAATAAGTGCACAATATAACAAGTTCATAAATATCACATGTTTATAGATTCAAGGTTCAACATTTTCTTACTCTAACTATGTATAACTTTATTCATCCATATCACATAGAAGAGTACTCTCTCCGTCTACATGAATTTGTCTTTCTAGAATTATCTTAAGTCAAACTATTTAAACTTGGATATTCAATACAAATACAATACACAATATTATTCATATATATATATATATACCGACACACGCACACAAAAGGGCCAATATGAACATGGCCAGGAGCTCACCGCCCAGTCGCCCCATCATCAGACATGCAGCCCACCAGGAGCTCACCGCCCAGTCGCCCACGAAGCGGATTCATCAGACATGCAGCCCACTTCTCCCAGCAGCTGTTAGCGAAGCCGGATGGGTACAGTGCACAACATTATTTAGTCCCACCTCGCCCACCTAAATGTCATCGAGGAAGAGTCTCATCTATATAACAGCCCGAGCCAGATGAAACGGTAGGCACTTGGGCCTGAGCGTCCATTATTGAGTGTGGGCTTTTAAATAGCCTACTTAATTTTTTGTTTTCGGAAAAATTCTGATACCTAAATTCGGTAAATTCCGATTGAAAACGGTAACCGATTAAAACGATCAGAAAAATCTCATATTGTTTTCGATACCGATTTCGAAACAAAATTCCGATAACCGATGCCGGTTCCGAGAAATACCGGTACCGTTGGTTTCGGTCGAAAAAAATCGAAAACGGTTTTCGAAAAACCGAAAAAAACCGAAATTGTTTTCATCCCTACGAACGGCTATAATTCACCGGACTGTCCGGTGTGCACCGGACTGTCCGGTGAGCCAACGGTCGGCCGGACCAACGGTCGGCCGCGCAATCTGCGCGGGACACGTGGCCGAGCCAACGGCTAGAAGGGAGCACCGGACTGTCCGGTGTGCACCGGACATGTCCGGTGCGCCAACGGCTCTCAGGCTGCCAACGGTCGACTGCGCCATTTATGGAAGGAAATCAGGCACCGGACAGTGTCCGGTGTGCACCGGACTGTCCGGTGCGCCAGTCGACAGAAGGCAAGATCAGCCTTCCTAGATTGCTCTCAACGGCTCCTAGCTGCCTTGGGGCTATAAAAGGGACCCCTAGGCGCATGGAGGAGTACACCAAGCATTCCTACAACATTCCTAAGCACCAAGACATCAATTCCGCGCCTTTGATTCTTTGCGATAGCAATTAGAGCTCTAGTTGAGTAGTGAACTCATTGAGTTGTGTTGTGAGCTCTCGTTGCGACTTGTGTGCGTGGTGTTGCTGTGATTTCTTGTCTTGAGTGTGTTGCTAATCCCTCCCTTGCTCCGTGCTTCTTTGTGAATTTCAAGTGTAAGGGCGAGAGGCTCCAAGTTGTGGAGATTCCTCGCAAACGGGATTGAGAAAAGCAAGCAAAACACCGTGGTATTCAAGTTGGTCTTTGGACCGCTTGAGAGGGGTTGATTGCAACCCTGAAAGTCGCCTAGAGGGGGGGTGAATAGGGCGAAACTGAAATTCTCAAAAACAATCACAACTACAAGCCGAGTTAGCGTTAGAAATATAATCAAGTCCGCGAGAGAGGGCGCAAAACAAATCACAAGCGAATAATGAGGTAAGACACGCGGATTTGTTTTACCGAGGTTCGGTTCTCTCAAACCTACTCCCCGTTGAGGAGGCCACAAAGGCCGGGCCTCTTTCAACCCTTCCCTCTCTCAAACGGTCCCACGGACCGAGTGAGCTTCTCTTCTCAAATCACTTGGGAATCAAAACTTCCCGCAAGGACCACCACACAATTGGTGTCTCTTGCCTCAATTACAAGTGAGTGTTTGATCACAAGAAAGAATGCGAAAGAAAAGAAGCGATCCAAGCGCAAGAGCTCAAATGAACACTACAAATCACTCTCTCTAGTCACTAGGGTTTTGAATGAAGTTGGGAGAGGATTTGATCTCTTTTGGTGTGCCTTGCAATGAAAGCTAGCTCTTGTAAGGTGGTTGGAAGGTGAAAACTTGGATGCAATGAATGGTGGGGTGGTTGGGGTATTTATAGCCCCAACCACCAACTTGACCGTTGGTGGAGGCCGTCTGTTCGATGGCGCACCGGACAGTCCGGTGCACACCGGACATGTCCGGTGCCCCCGCCACGTCATCAGTGCCATTGGAAATTGACCGTTGGAGTTCTGACTTCTGGGCCCGCCTTGATGTCCGGTGGCGCACCGGACATGCACTGTTCACTGTCCGGTGCGCCGGCATGGGCGATTCTGACTTCTGCGCGCGCTGCGCGCGCATTAAATGCCGTCGCAGGTAGCCGTTGGCGTGAAGTAGCCGTTGCTCCGAGGATGCACCGGACAGTCCGGTGTACACCGGACATGTCCGGTGAATTATAGCGGAGCAGCCCTCGCAAATTCCCGAGACTGGCGAGTTCCGGAGCCGTGCCTTCTTTGGAGCACCGGACACTGTCCGGTGTACACCGGACAGTCCGGTGAATTATAGCGTGCCGGCTCCAGGAAAGACCTGAGGCTGAGGAGTTCAGCGCGAGTTCTCCTGGTGCACCGGACACTGTCCGGTGCGCCACCGGACAGTCCGGTGCGCCAGACCAGGGAGACTTCCGGGATGCCTTTAGCTCTCTATTTGAACCCAACTTTGGTCTTTTTAATTGGCTTGATGTGAACCTTTGACACCTGTATAACTTATTCACTAGAGCAAACTAGTTAGTCCAAAGATTTGTGTTGGGCAATTCAACCACCAAAATTATATAGGAACTAGGTGTAAGCCTAATTCCCTTTCAATCTCCCCCTTTTTGGTGATTGATGCCAACACAAACCAAAGCAAATATAGAAGTGCATAATTGAACTAGTTTGTATGATGTAAGTGCAAAGGTTGCTTGGAATTTGAGCCAATATAAATACTTACAAGATATGCATGGATTGTTTCTTCATTTTTAACATTTTGGACCACGTTTGCACCACATGTTTTGTTTTTGCAAAAATCTTTTGTAAATCTTTTCAAAGTTCTTTTTGCAAATAGTCAAAGGTAAATGAATAAGAGTTTGCAAGGCATTTTCAAGTTTTGAAATTTTCTCCCCCTGTTTCAAATGCCTTTCCTTTGACTAAACAAAACTCCCCCTAAATGAAATCATCCTCTTAGTGTTCAAGAGGGTTTTGATGATTCAAAATGAAAAACTATTTTCTCCCCCTTTTGAACTCAATAAGATACCAATTGAAAAATACTCTTGGAAAACACTAAGTTTTTGAAATTGGTGGTGGTGCGGTCCTTTTGCTTTGGGCTCAACCTTTCTCCCCCTTTGGCATGAATCGCCAAAAACGGAATCATTAGAGCCCTTCGAAGTATTTTCTCCTCCTTTGGTTATAAAATAAATGAATGAAGAGTATACCAAAGTTGGAGAGATGCTTGGAGTGACGGCGAAGGATGAGTAGTGGAGTGGAGTGGAAGTCTTTGTCTTCGCCGAAGACTCCAATTCCCTTTCAATATACCTATGACCTGGTTTGAAATACTCTTGAAAACACATTAGTCATAGCATATACAAAAGAGATATGATCAAAGGTATACTTGTGTGCTATGTGTGCAAACTAGCAAAAGAAATTTCTAGAACCAAGAATATTGAGCTCATGCCTAAGTTTGGTAAAAGTTTGTTCATCAAGTGGTTTGGTAAAGATATCGGCTAATTGATCTTTAGTGTTAATGTATGAAATCTCGATATCCCCCTTTTGTTGGTGATCCCTAAGAAAATGATACCGAATGGCTATGTGTTTAGTGCGGCTATGCTCGACGGGATTGTCGGCCATTTTAATTGCACTCTCATTATCACATAGCAAAGGGACTTTGGTTAATTTGTAACCGTAGTCCCGCAAGGTTTGCCTCATCCAAAGCAATTGCGCGCAACAATGGCCTGCGGCAATATATTCGGCTTCGGCGGTAGAAAGAGCGACCGAATTTTGCTTCTTTGAAGCCCAAGACACCAAGGATCTTCCCAAGAACTGGCAAGTCCCCGATGTGCTCTTTCTATTAATCTTACACCCTGCCCAATCGGCATCCGAATAACCAATCAAATCAAATGTGGATCCCCGAGGGTACCAAAGCCCAAACTTAGGTGTATAAGCCAAATATCTCAAGATTCGTTTTACGGCCGTAAGGTGTGATTCCTTAGGGTCGGCTTGGAATCTTGCACACATGCAAACGGAAAGCATAATGTCCGGTCGAGATGCACATAAGTAAAGCAATGAACCAATCATCGACCGGTATACCTTTTGATCCACGGACTTACCTCCCGTGTCGAGGTCGAGATGCCCATTTGTTCCCATGGGAGTCTTGATGGGCTTGGCATCCTTCATCCCAAACTTGTTTAGAATGTCTTGAGTGTACTTCGTTTGGATAATGAAGGTGCCCTCTTGGAGTTGCTTTACTTGGAATCCTAAGAAATACTTCAACTCCCCCATCATAGACATCTCGAATTTCTGCGTCATAATCCTACTAAACTCTTCACATGTAGACTCGTTAGTAGACCCAAATATAATATCATCAACATAAATTTGGCATACAAACAAGTCATTTTCAAGAGTTTTAGTAAAGAGTGTAGGATCGGCCTTGCCGACTTTGAAGCCATTAGCAATAAGGAAATCTCTAAGGCATTCATACCATGCTCTTGGGGCTTGCTTGAGCCCATAAAGCGCCTTAGAGAGCTTATAGACATGGTTAGGATACTCACTGTCTTCAAAGCCAGGAGGTTGCTCAACATAGACCTCTTCCTTGATTGGTCCATTGAGGAAGGCACTTTTCACATCCATTTGATAAAGCTTAAAGCCATGGTAAGTAGCATAGGCTAATAATATGCGAATTGACTCAAGCCTAGCTACGGGTGCATAGGTTTCACCGAAATCCAAACCTTCGACTTGGGAGTATCCCTTGGCCACAAGTCGTGCTTTGTTCCTTGTCACCACACCATGCTCGTCTTGCTTGTTGCGGAAGACCCACTTGGTTCCTACAACATTTTGATTAGGACGTGGAACTAAATGCCATACCTCGTTCCTAGTGAAGTTGTTGAGCTCCTCTTGCATTGCCACCACCCAATCCGAATCTTGTAGTGCTTCCTCTACCCTGTGTGGCTCAATAGAGGAAACAAAAGAGTAATGTTCACAAAAGTGTGCAATACGAGATCTAGTAGTTACCCCCTTATGAATGTCGCCGAGAATGGTGTCGACGGGGTGATCTCGTTGGATTGCTTGGTGGACTCTTGGGTGTGGCGGCCTTTGCTCTTCATCCTCCTTGTCTTGATCATTTGCATCTCCCCCTTGATCATTGCCGTCATCTTGAGGTGGCTCATTTGCTTGATCTTCTACTTCATCAACTTGAGCCTCATCCTCATTTTGAGTTGGTGGAGATGCTTGAGTGGAGGAGGATGGTTGATCTTGTGCATGTAGAGGCTCTTCGGATTCCTTAGGACACACATCCCCAATGGACATGTTCCTTAGTGCTATGCATGGAGCCTGTTCTTCACCTATCTCATCAAGATCAACTTGCTCTATTTGAGAGCCGTTAGTCTCATCAAACACAACGTCACAAGAAACTTCAACTAGTCCTGAGGACTTGTTAAAGACTCTATATGCCCTTGTGTTTGAGTCATATCCTAGTAAAAAGCCTTCTACCGTTTTAGGAGCAAATTTAGATTTTCTACCTCTCTTAACAAGAATAAAGCATTTGCTACCAAAAACTCTAAAATATGAAATATTGGGCTTTTTACCGGTTAGGAGTTCATATGATGTCTTCTTGAGGATTCGGTGTAGATACAACCGGTTGATGGCGTAGCAAGCAGTGTTGACCGCCTCGGCCCAAAACCGATCCGAAGTCTTGTACTCATTAAGCATGGTTCTTGCCATGTCCAATAGAGTTCGATTCTTCCTCTCCACTACACCATTTTGTTGTGGGGTGTAGGGAGAAGAGAACTCATGCTTGATGCCCTCCTCCTCAAGGAAGCCTTCAATTTGAGAGTTCTTGAACTCCGTCCCGTTGTCGCTTCTAATTTTCTTGATCCTTAAGCCGAACTCATTTTGAGCTCGTCTCAAGAATCCCTTTAAGGTCTCTTGGGTATGAGATTTTTCCTGCAAAAAGAACACCCAAGTGAAGCGAGAATAATCATCCACTATTACAAGACAATACTTACTCCCGCCGATGCTTATGTAAGCAATCGGGCCGAATAGATCCATGTGGAGTAGCTCAAGCGGCCTGTCGGTCGTCATGATGTTCTTGTGTGGATGATGGGTTCCAACTTGCTTCCCAGCTTGGCATGCGCTACAAATCCTGTCTTTCTCAAAATGAACATTTGTTAATCCTAAAATGTGTTCCCCCTTTAGAAGCTTATGAAGATTCTTCATTCCAACATGGGCTAGTCGGCGGTGCCAGAGCCAGCCCAAGTTAGTCTTAGCAACCAAGCAAGTGTCGAGTTCAGCTCCATCAAAATCCACCAAGTATAGCTGACCCTCTAACACTCCCTTAAATGCTATTGAATCATCACTTCTTCTAAAGACAGTGACACCTACATCAGTGAATAGACAATTGTAGCCCATTTGACATAATTGAGAAACGGAAAGCAAATTGTAATCTAATGAATCAACAAGAAAAACATTGGAAATGGAATGGTCAGGTGAAATAGCAATTTTACCCAAACCTTTGACCAAACCTTGATTTCCATCCCCGAATGTGATCGCTCTTTGGGGATCTTGGTTTTTCTCATATGAGGAGAACATCTTCTTCTCCCCTGTCATGTGGTTTGTGCACCCGCTGTCGAGTATCCAACTTGAGCCCCCGGATGCATAAACCTACAAAACAATTTTAGTTCTTGACTTTAGGTACCCAAACGGTTTTGGGTCCTTTGGCATTAGAAACAAGAACTTTGGGTACCCAAACACAAGTCTTAGAGCCCTTGTGTTTGCCCCCAACAAACTTGGCAACTACCTTGCCGGATTTGTTAGTAAGCACATATGAAGCATCAAAAGTTCTAAATGAAATAGCATGATCATTTGATGCATTAGGAGTTTTCTTCTTAGGCAACTTAGCACGAGTTGGTTGCCTAGAGCTAGATGTCTCACCCTTATACATAAAAGCATGATTAGGGCCAGAGTGAGACTTCCTAGAGTGAATTCTCCTAATTTTGCTCTCGGGATAACCGGCAGGGTACAAAATGTAACCCTCGTTATCCTGAGGCATGGGAGCTTTGCCCTTAACAAAGTTAGACAAATTTTTAGGAGGGGCATTAAGTTTGACATTGTCTCCCCTTTGGAAGCCAATGCCATCCTTGATGCCCGGGCGTCTCCCATTATAGAGCATACTTCTAGCAAATTTAAACTTTTCATTTTCCAAGTTATGCTCGGCAATTTTAGCATCTAATAATGCTATATGATCATTTTGTTGTTTAATTAAAGACATGTGATCATGAATAGCATTGATATCAACATCTCTACATCTAGTACAAATAGAAACATGCTCAACATTAGATGTAGAGGATTTGCATGATTTTAATTCAACAACCTTAGCATGTAATATACCATTCTCACTTCTAAGGTTTGAGATAGTAACATTGCAAATATCAAAATCCTTAGCCTTAGCAATTAAATTTTCATTTTCTACTCTAAGGCTAGCAAGAGAAATGTTCAATTCTTTAATCCTAGCAAGCAAATCATCATTATTATCTCTAGGATTGGGAATTGAAACATTACAAACATGTGAATCAACCTTAGCATTTAAACTAGCATTTTCATTCTTAAGGTTGTCAATCATCTCACGGCAAGTGCTTAGCTCACTAGATAGATTTTGACATTTTTCTACTTCTAGAGCATAAGCATTTTTAACCTTAACATGCTTTTTATTTTCCTTGATTAGGAAGTCCTCTTGGGAGTCCAAGAGGTCATCCTTTTCATGGATGGCACTAATTAGCTCATTTAGTTTTTCTTTTTGTTCCATGTTAAGGTTGGCAAAAAGGATACGCAAATTATCTTCCTCACTACTAGCATTATCATCACTAGAAGATTCATATTTAGTGGAGGAGTTAGATTTAACCTTCTTCCTTTTGCCGTCCTTTGCCATGAGGCACTTGTGGCCGACGTTTGGGAAGAGAAGTCCCTTGGTGACGGCGATGTTGGCGGCGTCCTCGTCGTCGGAGGAGTCGCTTGAGCTTTCGTCGGAGTCCCACTCCCGACAAACATGGGCATCGCCGCCCTTCTTCTTGTAGTACCTCTTCTTCTCCTTTCTTCTCCCCTTCTTGTCGTCGCCCCTGTCACTATCACTTGATAATGGACATTTAGCAATAAAGTGACCGGGCTTACCACACTTGTAGCAAACCTTCTTGGAGCGGGACTTGTAGTCTTTCCCTCTCCTTTGCTTGAGGATTTGGCGGAAGCTCTTGATGACGAGCGCCATTTCCTCATTGTCGAGCTTGGAGGCGTCTATAGGTTGTCGACTTGGTGTAGCCTCCTCCTTCTTTTCCTCCGTCGCCTTGAATGCGACGGGTTGAGCTTCGGATGTGGATGGATCATCAAGCTCGTTGATCTTCCTCGAG
This sequence comes from Zea mays, assembly GCF_902167145.1. Taxonomy (NCBI): domain Eukaryota; kingdom Viridiplantae; phylum Streptophyta; class Magnoliopsida; order Poales; family Poaceae; genus Zea; species Zea mays. The sequence continues at coordinate 233,472,751 of NC_050096.1, read as the reverse complement.
CCTTCGATCATGCACTCAAAACTTACAAAATTCCCGATAACTTCCTCGGGGGTCATTTTAGTATATCTAGGATTACCACGAATTAATTGAACTTGAGTGGGGTTAAGGAAAATGAGAGATCTTAGAATAACCTTAACCATTTCGTGGTCGTCCCACTTCGTGCTCCCGAGGTTGCGCACTTGGTTTACCAAAGTCTTGAGCCGGTTGTACATGTGTTGTGGCTCCTCCCCTTTGCGAAGTCGGAACCGACCGAGCTCCCCCTCGATCGTTTCCCGCTTGGTGATTTTGGTGAGCTCATCTCCTTCGTGCGCGGTTTTGAGCACATCCCAAACTTCCTTGGCGCTCTTCAACCCTTGAACTTTGTTATACTCCTCTCTACTTAAAGAGGCGAGGAGTATTGTTGTCGCTTGAGAGTTGAAGTGCTCGATTTGGGCCACTTCATCCTCATCATAGTCTTTATCCCCTACGGATGGTACCTGTGCACCAAACTCAACAACATCCCATATACTTTTGTGGAGCGAGGTTAGATGAAATTTCATTAAATCACTCCATCTAGCATAATCTTCACCATCAAAAGTTGGTGGTTTGCCTAATGGGACGGAAAGTAAAGGTGTATGTTTGGAAATGCGAGGGTAGTGTAGGGGGATCTTACTATACTTCTTGCGCTCTTGGCGCTTAGAGGTGACGGATGCCACGTCGGAGCCGGAGGTGGATGTTGATGAAGTGTCGGTCTCGTAATAGACGACTTTCCTCATCCTCTTGTGTTTGTCCCCACTTCGACGTGGCTTGTGAGAAGAAGATTTCTCCTTCTTTTCCTTGTGGTGAGAAGAAGATTTCTTCTCTTTCCCTTTGTTGGAGGAGCTCTTCTTCTTCTCCTTCCTCTTGGTGCGGGACTCTTCCGATGAAGTGCTCCCGTGGCTTGTAGTGGGCTTTTCGCCGGTCTCCATCTCCTTCTTGGCGTGATCTCCCGACATCACTTCGAGCGGTTAGGCTCTAATGAAGCACCGGGCTCTGATACCAATTGAAAGTCGCCTAGAGGGGGGGTGAATAGGGCGAAACTGAAATTCTAAAAAACAATCACAACTACAAGCCGAGTTAGCGTTAGAAATATAATCGAGTCCGCGAGAGAGGGCGCAAAACAAATCGCAAGCGAATAATGAGGTAAGACACGCGGATTTGTTTTACCGAGGTTCGGTTCTCTCAAACCTACTCCCCATTGAGGAGGCCACAAAGGCCGGGTCTCTTTCAACCCTTCCCTCTCTCAAACGGTCCCACGGACCGAGTGAGCTTCTCTTCTCAAATCACTTGGGAATCAAAACTTCCCGCAAGGACCACCACACAATTGGTGTCTCTTGCCTCAATTACAAGTGAGTGTTTGATCACAAGAAAGAATGCGAAAGAAAAGAAGCGATCCAAGCGCAAGAGCTCAAATGAACACTACAAATCACTCTCTCTAGTCACTAGGGTTTTGAATGAAGTTGGGAGAGGATTTGATCTCTTTTGGTGTGCCTTGCAATGAAAGCTAGCTCTTGTAAGGTGGTTGGAAGGTGAAAACTTGGATGCAATGAATGGTGGGGTGGTTGGGGTATTTATAGCCCCAACCACCAACTTGACCGTTGGTGGAGGCCGTCTGTTCGATGGCGCACCGGACAGTCCGGTGCACACCGGACATGTCCGGTGCCCCCGCCACGTCATCAGTGCCGTTGGAAATTGACCGTTGGAGTTCTGACTTCTGGGCCCGCCTTGATGTCCGGTGGCGCACCGGACATGCACTGTTCACTGTCCGGTGCGCCGGCATGGGCGATTCTGACTTCTGCGCGCGCTGAGCGCGCATTAAATGCCGTCGCAGGTAGCCGTTGGCGTGAAGTAGCCGTTGCTCCGAGGATGCACCGGACAGTCCGGTGTACACCGGACATGTCCGGTGAATTATAGCGGAGCAGCCCTCGTAAATTCCCGAGACTGGCGAGTTCCGGAGCCGTGCCTTCTTTGGAGCACCGGACACTGTCCGGTGTACACCGGACAGTCCGGTGTACACCGGACAGTCCGGTGAATTATAGCGTGCCGGCTCCAGGAAAGACCTGAGGCTGAGGAGTTCAGCGCGAGTTCTCCTGGTGCACCGGACACTGTCCGGTGCGCCACCGGACAGTCCGGTGCGCCAGACCAGGGAGACTTCCGGGATGCCTTTAGCTCTCTATTTGAACCCAACTTTGGTCTTTTTAATTGGCTTGATGTGAACCTTTGACACCTGTATAACTTATTCACTAGAGCAAACTAGTTAGTCCAAAGATTTGTGTTGGGCAATTCAACCACCAAAATTATATAGGAACTAGGTGTAAGCCTAATTCCCTTTCAAACCCTCGTCCATTGGGACGCCACAACGTGGAGTAGGCAAGCGTTGGTCTTGGCCGAACCACGGGATAACCACCGTGCCATCTCTGTGATTGATCTTGTTGGTTATTGTGTTTTGTTGAAGATTCCTCTCTAGCCACTTGGCGGTTATTGCGCTAACACTTAACTAAGTTTTTGTGGCCTAAGTTTTAAGTGTTACAGGATCACCTATTCACCCCCCCTCTAGGTGCTCTCAATTGGTATCGGAGTCGTTCTCTTCACAAGGGACTAACCTCCCGAAGAGATGGATCCTAAGGGGAAGGGAATCGTGATCAACGACAAAGAGAAGGAATCCTTCGTCAACGAGCCGAAGGATGACAAGCCTACCGACTCCAGCTCGGGCCATAGACGAAAAGATGGGAAGAAGAAGAAGACGAGGCGCATCAAGGAGATCGTCTACTACGACGACAACGATGAGTCTACTTCTTCCAAAAAGGACGACGACCACAACGACTACGAGAGAAGAAAACCGGTCAATTTGAACTTTTCTTTTGAATACTCTCGTATTCCTCAAAGTACAAATGCTCATTTATTATCTATTCCACTTGGTAAACCTCCTCATTTTGATGGAGAGGACTACGGATTTTGGAGTCACAAAATGCGTAGTCACTTGTTCTCTCTCCATCCTAGTATATGGGAGATTGTAGAGAGTGGAATGCACTTTGATAGTTCGGATAGTCCCATGTTCATTAATGAGCAAATTCATAAGAATGCACAAGCTACTACTGTTCTTCTAGCTTCATTGTGCAGGGATGAATACCACAAAGTGAGCGGCTTGGATAACGCCAAGCAGATCTGGGACACCCTCAAGATTTCACATGAGGGGAACGACGTCACCTTGCTCACCAAGATGGAGTTGGTAGAAGGCTAGCTTGGACGATTCGCGATGATAAGGGGCGAGGAGCCGACACAAACATACAACCGGCTCAAGACCCTTATCAACAAAATAAGGAGCTACGGAAGCACGCGATGGACGGACCACGACGTCGTTCGACTAATGCTAAGGTCCTTTACCGTTCTTGATCCTCATTTGGTGAATAATATTCGTGAGAATCCCAGGTACACCAAAATGTCGCCCGAAGAAGTCCTTGGAAAATTCGTAAGCGGGCGAATGATGATCAAGGAGGCGAGGTACGTGGACGACGCATTGAATGGTCCAATCACCGAGCCTCAACCCCTTGCTCTCAAGGCAACAAGAAGCAAGGAGGCGCTACCTAGCATGGTGGCACAAATTGAGGCGGCCGGACTTAATGATGAAGAGATGGCCCTCATCATCAAGAGATTCAAGACGGCGCTAAAGGGTCGCAAGGGGCAGCCAAGCAAGACCAAGACAAAGGGGAAGCGCTCATGCTTCAAATGTGGTAAGCTTGGTCATTTTATTGCTAACTGTCCCGACAATGATAGTGATCAGGATCAAGGGAACAAGAGGGAGAAAAAGAAGAACTATAAGAAGGCAAAGGGCGAGGCACATCTTGGCAAGGAGTGGGATTCGGATTGCTCCTCGTCCGACTCCGACAATGAAGGACTCGCCGCCACCGCCTTCAACAAGTCATCCCTCTTCCCCAACGAGAGTCACACATGCCTTATGGCAAGAGAGAAGAAGGTATGTACCCGAGACTCTACTTATGCTTCTTCAAGTGAGGACGAATCTAGTGATGAGGATGAAATAGATTATTCATGTTTATTTAAGGGCCTAGATAGAACCAAGGTAGATAAAATTAATGAATTGATTGATGCCTTGAATGATAAGAATAGGTTTTTAGAAAAACAAGAAGATTTGTTGTATGAAGAACATGACAAATTTATAGAAGCACAAAAATCTTATGCTTTAGAAGTTAAAAGAAATGAAATGCTTTCTTGTGAATTATCTTCTTGCCATGAGACGATTTCTAGCTTAAGGAGCATTAATGATGATTTGAATGCTAAGTTAGAAATAGCTAGTAAATCAACTACTTGTGTAGAAAATGTTGTTATTTGCAATAGATGTAAAGATTTTGATATTGATGCTTGTAGTGAACACATAGTTTCTATTGCAAAGTTAAATGATGAAATGGCTAGTCTTAATGCCCAACTTAAGGCTAGCAAAAGTGATTTTGATAAACTTAAATTTGCTAGGGATGCCTATACGATTGGTAGACACCCCTCAATTAAGGATGGGCTTGGCTTCAAGAGGGAAGCCAAGAACTTAACAAGCCATAAGGCTCCCATCTCCGCCAAGGAGAAAGGGAAGGCCCCTATGGCAAGTAGTACTAAAAAGAACCATGCTTTTATGTACAATGATAGAAGACAGTCTCATAGGAGTTGTAATGCCTATGATTCTTATGCTATGTATGCTTCCAGTTCTTCCTATATGCATGGTAGAGATATGCCTAGGAAAAATATTCATCATGTGCCTAGGAAAAATATTCATCATGTTCCTAGAAAAGTTATGAATGGTCCCTCTACAATTTATCATGCTTTAAATGCTTCCTTTGCTATTTGTAGAAAGGATAGGAAGATAGTTGCTAGGAAATTAGGGGCAAAATGCAAGGGTGATAAAACTTGCATTTGGGTCCCTAAGGAAATTGTGACTAACCTTGTAGGACCCAGCAAGAGTTGGGTACCTAAGACCCAAGCCTAAATTTGCCTTGCAGGTGTATGCATCTGGGGGCTCAAGCTGGATTATCGACAACGGATGCACAAACCATATGACGGGGAAGAAGAAGATGTTCACCTCCTACGTCAAAAATAAGGATTCCCAAGATTTAATCATATTCGGTGATGGGAACCAAGGCAAGGTGAAAGGTTTAGGCAAGATTGCAATATCTAATGAGCACTCTATCTCTAATGTGTTTTTAGTTGAGTCTCTTGGATATAATTTATTATCTGTCAGTCAATTATGTAATATGGGATATAATTGTCTATTTACAAATGTAGATGTGTCTGTCTTTAGAAGATGTGATGGTTCACTAGCTTTTAAGGGTGTACTAGACGGCAAACTTTATTTAGTTGATTTTGCAAAAGAGGAGGCCGGTCTAGATGCATGCTTAATTGCTAAGACTAGCATGGGCTGGTTGTGGCATCGCCGCTTAGCACATGTGGGGATGAAGAACCTTCACAAGCTTCTAAAGGGAGAACACGTGATAGGTTTGACTAACGTGCAATTCGAAAAAGATAGACCTTGTGCAGCTTGTCAAGCAGAGAAACAGGTGGGAGGCTCTCATCACACCAAAAATGTGATGACAACATCAAGACCTCTGGAGCTGCTGCATATGGACCTCTTCGGACCCGTCGCCTATCTGAGCATAGGAGGAAGTAAGTATGGTCTAGTTATTGTTGATGACTTTTCCCGCTTCTCTTGGGTGTTCTTTTTGCAGGATAAGTCTGAAACCCAAGGGACCCTCAAGCACTTCCTCAGGAGAGCTCAAAATGAGTTTGAGCTCAAGGTGAAGAAGATAAGGAGCAACAACGGGTCCGAGTTCAAGAACCTTCAAGTGGAGGAGTTCCTTGAGGAGGAAGGGATCAAGCACGAGTTCTCCGCTCCCTACACACCTCTGCAAAATGGTGTGGTAGAGAGGAAGAACAGGACGCTCATAGATATGGCGAGGACTATGCTTGGCGAGTTCAAGACCCCCGAGCGCTTTTGGTCGGAAGCCGTGAACACGGCTTGCCACGCCATCAACAGGGTCTACCTTCACCGCCTCCTCAAGAAGACTTCTTACGAGCTGCTAACTGGTAACAAACCCAATGTGTCTTATTTTCGTGTATTTGGGAGCAAGTGTTATATTCTTGTGAAGAAAGGTAGAACCTCTAAATTTGCTCCCAAAGCTGTAGAAGGGTTTTTATTAGGTTATGATTCAAATACAAAGGCGTATAGGGTCTTCAACAAATCATCAGGTTTGGTTGAAGTCTCTAGCGACGTTGTATTTGATGAGACTAATGGCTCTCCAAGAGAGCAAGTTGTTGATCTTGATGATGTAGATGAAGAAGACGTTCCAACGGCCGCGATACGCACCATGGCGATTGGAGATGTACGGCCTCAGGAACATTTGGAGCAAGATCAACCGTCTTCCTCAACTATGGTGCATCCCCCAACCCAAGATGACGAACAGGTACCTCAAGTGGAGGCGCATGATCAAGGGGGAGCACAGGAGGATCAAGTTGAAGAGGAAGAAGCACCTCAGGCACCTCCAACCCAAGTTCGAGCAACGATCCAAAGGGATCATCCAGTCGACCAGATATTGGGTGATATTAGCAAGGGGGTAACTACTCGCTCGAGATTAGTTAATTTTTGTGAACATTACTCCTTTGTCTCTTCTATTGAGCCTTTCAGGGTGGAAGAGGCCTTGCTAGATCCGGACTGGGTGTTGGCCATGCAGGAGGAACTCAACAACTTCAAGCGCAATGAAGTTTGGACACTGGTGCCTCGTCCCAAGCAAAATGTTGTGGGAACCAAGTGGGTGTTCCGCAACAAACAGGACGAGCACGGGGTGGTGACCAGGAACAAGGCTCGACTTGTGGCAAAAGGTTATGCCCAAGTCGCAGGTTTGGACTTTGAGGAGACTTTTGCTCCTGTGGCTAGGCTAGAATCAATTCGTATCTTGCTAGCATATGCCGCTCACCATTCTTTCAGGTTGTACCAAATGGATGTGAAGAGCGCTTTCCTCAACGGGCCGATCAAGGAGGAGGTGTACGTGGAGCAACCCCCTGGCTTCGAGGATGAACGGTACCCCGACCACGTGTGTAAGCTCTCTAAGGTGCTCTATGGACTTAAGCAAGCCCCAAGAGCATGGTATGAATGCCTTAGAGACTTTCTAATTGCTAATGCTTTCAAGGTCGGGAAAGCCGATCCAACTCTTTTTACTAAGACTTGCGATGGTGATCTTTTTGTGTGCCAAATTTATGTCGATGACATAATATTTGGTTCTACTAATCAAAAGTCTTGTGAAGAGTTTAGCAGGGTGATGACGCAGAAATTCGAGATGTCGATGATGGGCGAGTTGAACTACTTCCTTGGGTTCCAAGTGAAGCAACTCAAGGACGGCACCTTCATCTCCCAAACGAAGTACACACAAGACTTGCTAAAGCGGTTTGGGATGAAGGACGCCAAGCCCACAAAGACACCGATGGGAACTGACGGACACACCGACCTCAACAAAGGAGGTAAGTCTGTTGATCAAAAAGCATACCGGTCCATGATAGGTTCCTTGCTTTATTTATGTGCTAGTAGACCGGATATTATGCTTAGCGTATGCATGTGTGCTAGATTTCAATCCGATCCTAAGGAGTGTCACTTAGTGGCTGTGAAGCGAATTCTTCGATATTTAGTCGCTACGCCTTGCTTCGGGATCTGGTATCCAAAGGGGTCTAACTTTGACTTAATTGGGTACTCAGATTCCGACTATGCTGGATGTAAGGTCGATAGAAAGAGTACATCGGTGACGTGCCAATTCTTAGGAAGGTCCCTGGTGTCATGGAATTCTAAGAAACAAACCTCCGTTGCCCTATCCACCGATGAGGCCGAGTACGTTGCCACAGGACAGTGCTGCGCGCAACTACTTTGGATGAGGCAAACCCTCAGGGACTTTGGCTACAATCTGAGCAAAGTCCCACTCCTATGTGACAATGAGAGTGCTATCCGCATAGCGGAAAATTCTGTTGAGCACAGCCGCACAAAGCACATTGACATCCGACATCACTTTTTGAGAGACCACCAACAAAAGGGAGATATCGAAGTGTTTCATGTTAGCACCGAGAACCAGCTAGCCGATATCTTTACCAAGCCTCTAGATGAGAAGACCTTTTGCAGGCTGCGTAGTGAGCTAAATGTCTTAGATTCGCAGAACTTGGATTGAATTGTAGCGTACATGTGTTTATGCCTTTGATCATGTTCATTCTGCATTTTGTTGCTTATTGTGGTGCTCAAGTTGTACAAACACTCCCTGGACCTCACACGTCCTTTTTGCAAGTGATGCACATATTTAGGGGGAGCTGTGCTACAACCTGACCCTTTGAGACTAACCATATGCTTGAGTTTGCTTGTTTTAGTCTCAAAGGAGGTTTGAAAGGGAAAAGGTTGACTTGGACCATGAAAGACTTCCACTGCACTCCGATGAGAGGGTAACTTATTCCAAGTTCATCTCATGTACTCTTATTGCCTTTGTGTTCTTATTTGAAGATTTTGGTGAGGCAATGGGGTTAAGGGGCCAAGATTAATCCCGTTTTGGTGCTTGATGCCAAAGGGGGAGAAAATAAAGGCCAAAGCGATAAATGGATCAGCTACCACTTGAGAGATTTTGAAAATAGTATAATAGAGTTTTTGGTTTGTCAAAACTCGTTTATTGTCTCTCTCGTCAAAAGTTGGCTTCTTGTGGGGAGAAGTATTGATTATGGGAAAAAGGGGAGTTTTTGAAATCTTGGATCAATTTCTCTTGGAATGACTCTCTTTATGTCTTGACATGTGTGTTTGACTTAGAGATAGAAATTTGAGTTTGATTTGCAAAAACAAACCAAGTGGTGGCAAAGAGTGATCCATATATGTCAAATTCGAATCAAAACAATTTGAGTTCTTATTTGAATTGATTTTGTACTTGTTCTACTTGCTTTATGTTGTGTTGGCATAAATCACCAAAAAGGGGGAGATTGAAAGGGAAATGTGCCCTTGGGCCATTTCTAAGTATTTTGGTGATTTAGTGTCCAACACAAGTGCCCTAGTGTAAAAAGGTGGACAAAGTACAAATCAAGGATAAAGGTATGTTTCTCAGACTTAGTACATTGTTTTATGGACTAATGTGTTGTGTCTAAGTGCTGGAAACAGGAAAAATCCAATTGGAAATGTCTTGGCTCGAGCAGCCAAGAATCTGCTGAGTCTGGGGGCACCGGACTGTCCGGTGGTGCACCGGACAGTGTCCGGTGCGCCAGGCTGGCTCGAGCGAAGTGGCCGCTCTCGGGAATTCACCGACGACGAACGACTATAATTCACCGGACTGTCCGGTGTGCACCGGACTGTCCGGCGAGCCAACGGTCGGCCGCGCAATCTGCGCGGGACACATGGCTGAGCCAACGGCTAGAAGGGAGCACCGGACATGTCCGGTGCGCCAACGGCTCTCAGGCTGCCAACGGTCGACTGCGCCATTTATGGAAGGAAATCAGGCACCAGACAGTGTCCGGTGTGCACCGGACTGTCCGGTGCGCCAGTCGACAGAAGGCAAGATCAGCCTTCCTAGATTGCTCTCAACGGCTCCTAGCTGCCTTGGGGCTATAAAAGGGACCCCTAGGCGCATGGAGGAGTACACCAAGCATTCCTACAACATTCCTAAGCACCAATACATCAATTCCGTGCCTTTGATTCTTTGCGATAGCAATTAGATCTCTAGTTGAGTAGTGAACTCATTGAGTTGTGTTGTGAGCTCTCGTTGCGACTTGTGTGCGTGGTGTTGATGTGATTTCTTGTCTTGAGTGTGTTGCTAATCCCTCCCTTGCTCCGTGCTTCTTTGTGAATTTCAAGTGTAAGGGCGAGAGGCTCCAAGTTGTGGAGATTCCTCGCAAACGGGATTGAGAAAAGCAAGCAAAACACCGTGGTATTCAAGTTGGTCTTTGGACCGCTTGAGAGGGGTTTATTGCAACCCTTGTCCATTGGGACGCCACAACGTGGAGTAGGCAAGCGTTGGTCTTGGCCGAACCACGGGATAACCACCGTGCCATCTCTGTGATTGATCTTGTTGGTTATTGTGTTTTGTTGAAGATTCCTCTCTAGCCACTTGGCGGTTATTGCGCTAACACTTAACTAAGTTTTTGTGGCCTAAGTTTTAAGTGTTACAGGATCACCTATTCACCCCCCCTCTAGGTGCTCTCACATCCCTTGGCGGTTATTGTGTTTTGTTTTTGCAAATTCTTTTGTAAATTCTTTTCAAAGTCCTTTTGCAAGATGGTCAAAGGTAAATGAATAAGATTTTGAGAAGCATTTTCAAGATTTGAAATTCTCTCCCCTTGTTCCAAAAGCTTTTCCTTTGACTAAACAGAACTCCCCCTCAATCAATTCTCCTCTTAGTGTTCAAGAGGGTTTTAAGATATCAAGTTTTGAAAATACTACTTGCTCCCCCTTTAGAACACAAAGAGATACCAATTTGAAATTTACCAATTGAAAATCATTAATTTTAAAAATTAGGGTGGTGGTGCGGTCCTTTTGCTTTGGGCCAATACTTTCTCCCCCTTTGGCATGAATCGCCAAAAACGGATACTTGAAATGAAATATAGGCCCTTGCTTAACTACTTTCTCCCCTTTGGCAAATAAAACATATGAGTGAAGATTATACCAACGATGGAGAATGATGTGGAGCGACAGCGAAGGATGAGTAGTAGAGTGGAGTAGAAGCCTTTGTCTTCGCCGAAGACTCCTATTCCCTTTCAATATACCTATGACTTGGTTTGAAATGCACTTGAAAACACATTAGTCATAGCATATATCAAAAAGACATGATCAAAGGTATATCTATGAGCTATGTGTGCAAGTTTAGCAAAAGAAGTTCCTAGAATCAAGAATATTGAGCTCATGCCTAAGTTTGGTAAAAGATTGTTCATCAAGTGGCTTGGTAAAGATATCGGCTAATTGATCTTTAGTGTTAATGTATGAAATCTCGATATCCCCCTTTTGTTGGTGATCCCTAAGAAAATGATACCGAATGGCTATGTGTTTAGTGCGGCTATGCTCAACAGGATTATCCGCCATGCGGATTGCACTCTCATTATCATATAGAAGGGGAATTTTGGTTAATTTGTAACCATAGTCCCGCAGGGTTTGCCTCATCCAAAGTAATTGCGCGCAACAATGGCCTGCGGCAATGTACTCGGCTTCGGCAGTAGAAAGAGCGACCGAATTTTGCTTCTTTGAAGCCCAAGACACCAAGGATCTTCCCAAGAACTGGCAAGTCCCCGATGTGCTCTTTCTATTAATCTTACACCCCGCCCAATCGGCATCCGAATAACCAATCAAATCAAATGTGGATCCCCGAGGGTACCAAAGCCCAAACTTAGGAGTATAAGCCAAATATCTCAAGATTCGTTTTACGGCCGTAAGGTGGGATTCCTTAGGGTCGGATTGGAATCTTGCACACATGCAAACGGAAAGCATAATGTCCGGTCGAGATGCACATAAATAAAGCAATGAACCAATCATCGACCGATATACCTTTTGATCGACGGATTTACCTCCCGTGTCGAGGTCGAGATGCCCATTGGTTCCCATGGGTGTCTTGATGGGCTTGGCATCCTTCATCCCAAACTTGGTTAGAATGTCTTGAGTGTATTTCGTTTGGCTAATGAAGGTGCCCTCTTGGAGTTGCTTGACTTGGAATCCTAGAAAATACTTCAACTCCCCCATCATAGACATCTCGAATTTCTGTGTCATGATCCTACTAAATTCTTCACATGTAGATTCGTTAGTAGACCCAAATATAATATCATCAACATAAATTTGGCATACAAACAAATCATTTGCAAGAGTTTTAGTGAATAAAGTAGGATCGGCCTTGCCGACTTTGAAGCCATTAGCAATAAGGAAATCTCTAAGGCATTCATACCATGCTCTTGGGGCTTGCTTGAGTCCATAAAGCGCCTTAGAGAGCCTATAAACATGGTTAGGATACTCACTGTCTTCAAAGCCGGGAGGTTGCTCAACATAGACCTCCTCTTTGATTGGTCCATTGAGGAAGGCACTCTTCACGTCCATTTGGTAAAGCTTGAAGCCATGGTAAGTAGCATAGGCCAATAATATACGAATTGACTCAAGCCTAGCTACGGGTGCATAGGTTTCACCAAAATCCAAACCTTCGACTTGTGAATACCCTTTGGCCACGAGTCGAGCTTTGTTCCTCGTCACCACACCATGCTCGTCTTGCTTGTTGCGGAAGACCCACTTGGTTCCTACAACATTTTGGTTAGGACGTGGAACTAAATGTCATACCTCGTTCCTAGTGAAGTTGTTGAGCTCCTCTTGCATCGCCATCACCCAATCCGAATCTTGGAGTGCTTCCTCTACCCTGTGTGGCTCAATAGAGGAAACAAAAGAGTAATGCTCACAAAAATGTGCAACCCGAGATCGAGTGGTTACCCCCTTGTGAATGTCGAGCCGAGGATGGTGTCGACGGGGTGATCTCGTTGTATTGCTTGGTGGACCCTTGGGTGTGGCGGCCTTGGTTGTTCATCCTCCTTGTCTTCGTCATTTGCATCTCCCTCTTGATCATTGCCGTCATCTTGAGGGGGCTCATCTCTTTGATCTTCTCCTTCATCAACTTGAGCCTCGTCCTCATTTTGGGTTGGCGGAGATGCTTGCGTGGAAGAGGATGGTTGATCTTGTGCATGTGGAGGCTCTTCGGATTCCTTAGGACACACATCCCCAATGGACATGTTCCTTAGCGCTATGCATGGAGCCTGTTCTTCCCCTATCTCATCAAGATCAACTTGCTCTACTTGAGAGCCGTTAGTCTCATCAAACACAACGTCACAAGAAATTTCAACAAGTCCTGAGGACTTGTTAAAGACTCTATATGCCCTTGTGTTTGAGTCATATCCTAGTAAAAAGCCTTCTATAGTTTTAGGAGCAAATTTAGATTTTCTACCTCTTTTAACAAGAATAAAGCATTTGCTACCAAAAACTCTAAAATATGAAATATTGGGCTTTTTACCAGTTAGGAGTTCATAGGATGTCTTCTTGAGGATTCGGTGAAGATATAACCGGTTGATGGCGTAGCAAGCGGTGTTGACCGCCTCGGCCCAAAACCGATCCGGTGTCTTGTACTCATCAAGCATGGTTCTTGCCATGTCCAATAGAGTTCGATTCTTCCTCTCCACTACACCATTTTGTTGTGGAGTGTAGGGAGAAGAGAACTCATGCTTGATGCCCTCCTCCTCAAGGAAGCCTTCAATTTGAGAGTTCTTGAACTCCGTCCCGTTGTCGCTTCTTATTTTCTTGATCCTTAAGCCGAACTCATTTTGAGACCGTCTCAAGAATCCCTTTAAGGTCTCTTGGGTATGAGATTTTTCCTGCAAAAAGAACACCCAAGTGAAGCGAGAATAATCATCCACAATAACTAGACAATACTTACTCCCGCCGATGCTTATGTAAGCGATCGGGCCGAATAAATCCATGTGTAGGAGCTCCAGTGGCCTGTCACTTGTCATGATGTTCTTGTGTGGATGATGAGTGCCAACTTGCTTTCCTGCTTGGCATGCGCTACAAATCCTGTCTTTCTCAAAATGAACATTTGTTAGTCCTAAAATGTGCTCTCCCTTTAGAAGCTTATGAAGGTTCTTCATTCCAACATGGGCTAGTCGGTGGTGCCAGAGCCAACCCAAGTTAGTCTTAGCAATTAAGCATGTGTCGAGTTCAGCTCTATCAAAATCTACCAAGTATAGCTGACCCTCTAACACACCCTTAAATGCTATTGAATCATCACTTCTTCTAAAGACAGTGACACCTACATCAGTAAAGAGACAGTTGTAGCCCATTTGACATAATTGAGATACAGAAAGCAAATTGTAATCTAAAGAGTCTACAAGAAAAACATTGGAAATAGTATGGTCAGGTGATATAGCAATTTTACCCAATCCTTTGACCAAACCTTGATTTCCATCCCCGAATGTGATAGCTCGTTGGGGATCTTGGTTTTTCTCATATGAGGAGAACATCTTCTTCTCCCCTGTCATGTGGTTTGTGCACCCGCTGTCGAGTATCCAACTTGAGCCCCCGGATGCATAAACCTACAAAACAATTTTAGTTCTTGACTTTAGGTACCCAAACGGTTTTGGGTCCTTTGGCATTAGAAACAAGAACTTTGCGTACCCAAACACAAGTCTTGGAGCCCTTGTGTTTGCCCCCAACAAACTTGGCAACTACTTTGCCGGATTTGTTAGTCAAAACATAAGATGCATCAAAAGTTTTAAATGAAATGCTATGATCATTTGATGCAATAGGAGTTTTCTTTCTAGGCAACTTGGCACGGGTTGGTTGCCTAGAACTAGATGTCTCATCCTTATACATAAAAGCATGGTTAGGGCCAGAGTGAGACTTCCTAGAATGAGTTCTCCTAATTTTGCTCTCGGGATAACCGGCAGGGTACAAAATGTAACCCTCGTTATCCTGAGGCATGAGAGCCTTGCCCTTAACAAAGTTAGATAAGTTCTTAGGAGGGGCATTAAGTTTGACATTGTCTCCCCTTTGGAAGCCAATGCCATCCTTGATGCCAGGGCGTCTCCCATTATAGAGCATACTTCTAGCAAATTTAAATTTTTCATTTTCTAAGTTATGCTCGGCAATTTTAGCATCTAATAATGCTATATGATCATTTTGTTGTTTAATTAAAGCCATGTGATCATGAATAGCATTGATATCAACATCTCTACATCTAGTACAAATAGAAGTGTGCTCAACGGTAGATGTAGAGGGTTTGCAAGATTTTAGTTTTACAACCTTAGCATGCAACATATCATTCTTAGTTCTAAGGTCGGAAATAGTAGAATTGCAAACATCAAAATCTTTAGCCTTAGCAATCAAATTTTCATTTTCTACCCTAAGGCTAGCAAGAGAATCATTCAATTCCTTAATCTTAGCAAGCAAATCATCATTATCATTTCTAAGATTAGGAATTGAGACATCACATACATGAGAATCAACCTTAGCAATTAATCTAGCATTTTCATTTCTAAGGTTGTCAATAGTGTCATGGCATGTGCTTAGCTCACTAGATAATTTCTCACATTTTTCTACCTCTAGAGCATAAGCATTCTTAACCTTAACATGTTTCTTGTTTTCTTTAATTAGAAAATCCTCTTGGGAATCCAAAAGGTCATCTTTTTCATGAATAGCACTAATCAATTCATTTAACTTTTCCTTTTGTTCCATGTTAAGGTTCGCAAAAAGGGTACGCAAATTATTTTCCTCATCACTAGCATTATCATCACTAGAGGACTCATATTTAGTGGAGGATTTAGATTTAACCTTCTTCCTTTTGCCGTCCTTTGCCATGAGGCACTTGTGGCCGATGTTTGGGAAGAGGAGTCCCTTGGTGACGGCGATGTTGGCGGCGTCCTCGTCGGAGGAGGAGGAGTCGGTGGAGCTCTCGTCGGAGTTCCACTCGCGGCACACGTGGGCATCGCCGCCCTTCTTCTTGTGGTACCTCTTCTTTTCTCTCCTCTTGCCCTTCTTGTCGTTATCCCTGTCACTGTCACTTGATAAAGGACATTTAGCAATAAAGTGACCGGGCTTACCACACTTGTAGCAAACCTTCTTGGAACGGGATTTGTAATCCTTCCCCTTCCTTTGCTTGAGGATTTGGCGAAAGCTTTTGATGATTAAAGCCATCTCCTCATTGTCGAGCTTGGAGGCGTCAATTGGTTGTCTACTCGGTGTAGACTCCTCCTTCTTCTCCTCCGTCGCCTTGAATGCCACCGGTTGTGCTTCGGACATGGAGGGTTCATCAAGCTCGTTGATCTTCTTTGATCCCTTGATCATACATTCAAAGCTCACAAAATTCCCGATTACTTCCTCGGGAGTCATTAGTGTATACCTTGGATTACCACGAATTAATTGTACTTGAGTAGGGTTAAGGAAAATAAGTGATCTCAAAATAACCTTAACCACCTCGTGGTCATCCCATTTCTTGCTCCCGAGGTTGCGCACTTGGTTCACCAAGGTTTTGAGCCGGTTGTACATATCTTGTGGCTCCTCCCCTTGGCGAAGACGAAAACGACCGAGCTCCCCCTCGATCGTTTCCCGCTTGGTGATCTTGGTGAGTTCATCACCCTCGTGCGCGGTCTTGAGAAGGTCCCAAATCTCCTTTGCATTCTTCAACCCTTGCACTTTGTTGTATTCCTCCTTGCTTAGAGAAGCGAGGAGTATGGTTGTGGCTTGGGACTTGAAGTGCTCGATTTGGGCCACTTCGTCCGTATCATAGTCTTCATCCCCTACGGATGGTACCTGTGCTCCAAACTCAACAACATTCCATATACTTTTGTGGAGTGAGGTTAGATGAAATTTCATTAAATCACTCCACCTAGCATAATCTTCGCCATCAAAGGTTGGCGGTTTGCCTAATGGAACGGAAAGTAATGGAGTAGGTCTAGATGTACGAGGATAGTGTAAGGGGATCTTACTAAACTTCTTGCGCTCTTGGCGCTTAGAAGTTACGGACGGCGCATCGGAGTCGGAGGTCGATGTTGATGAAGTGTCGGTCTCGTAGTAGACCACTTTCCTCATCCTCTTGTGCTTGTCGCCTTTCCGATGCGACTTGTGTGAAGAAGATTTTTCCTTCTTCTCTTTGTGGTGAGAAGAAGAGGATCTTTTCTCCTTCCGTTTGGAGGAGTCCTTCTTCTTCTCCTTCCTCTTGGTGCGGGACTCTTCCGATGAAGTGCCCCCTTGGCTCGTAGTGGGCTTGTCGCCGGTCTCCATCTCCCTCTTGGTGTGATCTCCCGACATCACTTCGAGCGGTTAGGCTCTAATGAAGCACCGGGCTCTGATACCAATTGAAAGTCGCCTAGAGGGGGGGTGAATAAGGCGAAACTGAAATTCTCAAAAATAATCACAACTACAAGCCGGGTTAGGGTTAGAAATATAATAGAGTCCGCAAGAGAGGGTGCAAAACAAATCGCAAGCGAATAATCGAGTGAGACACACAGATTTGTTTTACCGAGGTTCGGTTCTCTCAAACCTACTCCCCGTTGAGGAGGCCACAAAGGCCGGGTCTCTTTCAACCCTTACCCTCTCTCAAACGGTCCCTCGGACCGAGTGAGCTTTCTCTTCTCAATCACTTGGAACACAAAGTTCCCACAAGGACCACCACAAGTTTGGTGTCTCTTGCCTCAATTACAAGTGAGTTTTGATCGCAAGAAAGAAATCAAGAAAGAAGAAAGCAATCCAAGCGCAAGAGCTCGAAAGAACACAAGCAAATCTCTCTCTCTAATCGCTAGGGCGTTGTGTGGAATTTGGAGAGGATTTGATCTCTTTGGTGTGTCAAGAATTGAATGCTAGAACTCTTGTAAGTAGTAGGGAAGTGGAAAACTTGGATGCCATGAATGGTGGGTGGTTGGGGGTATTTATAGCCCCAACCACCAAACTAGCCGTTTGGTGAGGCTGTCTGTTCGATGGCGCACCGGACAGTCCGGTGCACACCGGACATGTCCGGTGCGACAGCCACGTCACCAAAGCCGTTGGGTTCCGACCGTTGGAGCTCTGTCTTCTGGGCCCGCCTGGATGTCCGGTGGCGCACCAGACATGTACTGTTGAGTGTCCGGTGCGCCAGCATGGGCGTGCCTGACCTCTGCGCGTGCTGGCGCGCACTTAATGCGTCGCAGGTAGCCGTTGGCGCCGAAATAGCCGTTGCCCCGCTGTTACACCGGACAGTCCGGTGCACACCGGACATGTCCGGTGAATTATAGCGGAGCAGCTGAAATGAATTCCCGAGGCTGGCGAGTTCCGGAGGCCGCACTTTGTTGGAGCACCGGACATGTCCGGTCTACACCGGACAGTCCGGTGAATTATAGCGGAGTCGCCTCTGGAATTTCCCGAAGGTGACGAGTTTGGAGTTGGAGTCCTCTGGTGCACCGGACATGTCCGGTGGCACACCGGACAGTCCGGTGCGCCAGACCAGAGGTGCCTTCGGTTGTCCCTTGCTCCTTTGTTGAACCTAATACTTGGTCTTTTTATTGGCTAAGTGTGAACCTTTTGCACCTGTATAACTTATACACTAGAGCAAACTAGTTAGTCCAAATATTTGTGTTAGGCAATTCAACCACCAAAATTAATTAGGGACTAGATGTAAGCCTAATTCCCTTTCAGTAACCCAGCTTCATCATCATGGGTACGTCATCTTCAGACACTGTAGATTTCTCAAAATCTAGATGATTGGGTTTACTTGGGATCAAAATACTGTAATCTTCCTCTTCATCAATATCTTCTTCTTCAGCAACAGTATGTTCGACTTCGGTAGCAGGAGCACCTTCATCAGTAGCTTCCTCTGTCACAACTAGACCTGACTGTCTCATAACTTCGGAAATTGGAGCTGTCTCGGTGGCCTCGGTTTCCTCTCCTTCATGAGTCACCCTTGCAGTCGAACGCACTCTGGTCACCTGATGAATTTTTTGCGGTTTTACGAAGTCGATGATTCTTTTTGCAGTTTTGACGAAGCTCACTCTTTTGACGAAGTTAACTCTAAATGATGAAGAGTTCGCTTGAGAGCACAATGAAAAAGCTTCGGCTATGGTGTTTTTTTAACAGCACAACAATGCAATGACAATGAATGTTGTGGTAACTCTGCACCAACCCATCTGTTTATATAGTGCTGCAGGTGGGAAGGTGAACCGCCAAATCGCTCGCACCCGCTGAACGGTGGACCACTCGGCGCCTGGAAGGTGAATCGCCAGATCGCTCGCACCCACTGAACGGTGGACCACCCGACGCTTGGAGTATTTTAATCATTTCTCGGCAACGAGCTCAGGGAAGGTGTTTTTCGGACCTTCGGCATTCCGAAGCCTTTGAGATTTTTCACGGATCGAGCTCGTTACAAAAAACGATCTAGCACCGCGAAGGGGCTACTGTTGGGGGCCTTCTTCCTCGCCGAAGGTCCTCCAAGTAAAAACACATTCGGCAGGGTGATATGCAAGCAGACACAACATGAAAGTATAAGCCGAAGCTACAATACAGGGAGCTTCAGCATGACGATGTGTCTTGAGACGAAGGTCAACACCGACTTAAAGAGTAAAAGACCGTTTAGTCCATGATAAGTTGTGTTTTAGTTATGATTAGTTACCAAGGACATAAATGTAATTTCGTCTGGGCTGCGTCCCGTGCCTATAAATAGATGAACAATACCCCCGTAGTGTTCACGCTGGCTTGTATTCACTCGCACGTCACACACAGATTCTCACCTTCTGTCAAGCCGAAGGTATAAATGTAATTCAATATTATCCATGTTTATTCATGATTATATAATAAAAATGTCTGAATAATATCATATGATTATTCATGTTTTTTATGTGTCATATGATCCTGCTTTCCATTGTATATTGAGATGATGAAGGTACGTCCTTCATGACCTTCGTCTAAAGATCATTATATCCTACGGGAAATAATGCTTCAAAGGATGAATATCTTTAATCATTAACATTTGTGTTGTCTTGTTCTTAATTCATAGCATTTGAGAACAAGTCCCCACCACTATATGAACAAAAGAATCAAACATACCACTAAGTTTTTGCTGATTGTATCGAAGAACTATGTACCTTGTCGAATATCGATCTCCTCAAAGAGCGAGTGTGCCATGAAAGGGATAGGGTCACGTGATGCCTCTGGGTGAGAGCTAGGGCTCGTTAGTTTGCCAAACTCGTGGCTGTCAAGGACAGGTTGCATCATCACGACGAGCGAGATCGAGCTTGCTAGGTTGGCTGGCGTGACGACGACGATGAATGAGGCGAGGGCGTCAGGAAGAGGTGGGATCGGGTGACGTCGCATGTTGGGAAAGGGAGATAGTGGGAACAGGGCATCGGGGCGAACTAGCTCAGGTGGCGTTAAGAATGGGGTCAGACGGCGGACGAGAAAACCTAGGGCAAGGCTATTTTAGCCTATCCAAAAATTTAAATATTTTTTTCTATACTTAACATTAAGTATAAAAGGTTATAAAATTTGAGGGAGGCCATGACCCACTTTGCCCCTCTTTAGATCCGACCATGGCCACGACGCATACCCTCGGCGCTCGCTTACAGTGTCGCACGCCCCTCGAACATGTCAAAGCTCTCGCCGCAATCAGGTTTGTGTATCATGAGCTTATATCACCTCACCTACCCATTAGTATAACTTATCATCCTTGCTACTTCTGTCCCATGCAGATTATCTTACTCAAGAAAGCCCAAAGCTTAACGATGTGAACAAAACATTACATATTTGGATATGACATATTATGTCAAATGGGAACCAACAAACATAACATCTTCTTACCATTTGGATGTGTATCTGGACTATCCTTTTTTTGGACACCAGGTAGGTATATATTTTTGCCGTTAAGGGGATCTTTGCAACCCGACTTCTTGTTTTTGAGGGGAAGACTTGACTCCTTGTAATCACAACACAAAACTTAAGTATAATTGCTTCCCATTAACTGTGTGCTACATGTTTGAAAGAGACTGAATCATTGACAAAGAAATTATGAGATATTATGACCGATAATATACGTGTTGCTCCTTTTTATGTAAATATTGTGTGATATCATTTTATCGAATAGTTTGTGTGCTGTCACAAGTCATAACGTATTGGCGTAAATCTGAAAAAAACCGAAGACAAATATATAAAGCAATAAAACGGGCTACTCCTTTCCTCGTGATTGTGATACGGGCTGTTTACAGTTTTTTAAGGATCTGCTGTTGCAATGTTGCTCGCCCTGTTCCTTGTGCTGGGTCTTTATGTGGGCTGCCGTGATCCCATATGGGGGTCGGTCAACGGATCCCGATTCCCTCAGCGGTCAGGCGGGCCTCATGCCTCATCCCCTAACCGAACAGGAGTAGCCACGGACTCCGACACTCCGTTCAACCCCCCTGCCTTTTTGCTCTCCTGTTCACCCCTTGTGCCCGCGCTCTCTCGTGGCGACGACTTGCGCGACCGCCGCCAACGCCAGGCACCTAGGTCTTCGTCGGTCCTTTCTTCAGAGACGAGCACCCAACAGGTATGCGCACCCCTTCTCGTCCCTTCTGTGCGAAACCGAGCACCCGAACCCTAGCTTAAGCTATTTGGATATTTCTAACCGGATCTGATGTGATTAAAGTGTATACATGTACTATGCCTAGTCATTTCGCTTCTTCTGCTAAATTTACTGGGTTTCAATTTGTACACCCATGTTGTCCAACCAGTTTAGCGGAGCAGGGTGTTCTTTTTGCCCGTAGCGAGATTGGTTTCCTAAAGGTTTGGTGGTTCAGTTGGATTCTCATGAACTTAAATTAAACATGTGAAATGCCCCTGCAAGTGGGTTGGCGTGCAGTGTGCTCATCTTGGTATGTTTATTGTGCTACTGATTGGGCATGATGTGGGTGATGAAACATGGATGCTATCGTGAGCTGAACATGGGAAGCCAAACTGTATCTTTCCCGTGTTAGTGACGTGCTCAAATGACTTGCCTTATTATTTATGGGCAGAATTACTGAGTTTTTTTTGTTCACGTGCTCAAGTGCTCTAAATGACTTGCCTTATGCAGTATTTTATTTGAGTGCTTGCTATTTTCGAAAATTTGCTACTAGAGCTGCAGCAGGATCAGAATGTGCAGTTGGAAATTTGTTTTTTTCTTTTTCCTTATAGGTAGCACCCTGATGAGGTGTGGTTTCCACGCCATTCCTCACCATTTTTTATATGAAACCAAGTTATTGTAGAGGTTATGTTACATAGTCAATGCAAGTTGCCACTATATCCACATCTTTTTGGTTGGTCTTTTGAAAAGAAACAAATGTCCTCTTTAATCCATCCAGTTTGGTGCTAGTGGTTTTTTAGGCTGTAGCGAGTTTATTTGAAAAGTAGGGGTTCAGTTGAATTCCTGCCTTGTAGTACCACCGGTTTCTCGCTCTGACAAAAATCATCCGTAATTGAACTAGCTCCCCTGGTCCAGATGACGAATAAATATGCCCATAGGGTCTATTAATTATGCTTCAGGCTGCATGTTGAATTGTCTATGCAAATGCCCTGTCCAATAAGGTTCATGTCCAGCATGCACGGTTTGGTACCTTTCATGTTTTATTGGCTGAACATAAATTGTCTGCTGAATCTGTGCAGTTCAAATGTGAGTTTGAGTGCTAAATGTAAGGCAAACTGCAGCAGGATTTTGTTGCTGTGTTATGTACATGCACTTACTGAAGTGCCCTTAACGACTGTCTTTATGCAATATGCTTATGTGAGTGTTTGATCACTTTTTTATACACGCTAATAGAATTTTAGATGAGCAGTTAAGAATTTGCTATTGCACTTGCACCTAGGTGGTAGCCTGATGAGATGTGCTTGTGAAGTCATTGCTAATCTTTTATGGGCACAACTAATCTATTTCAGAGGTCATTTTATGGAATTGCTTCAAGTTGCATAGTTTCATATGCTAGGAAGTATTTTGCGTATAATGAAATGTTAGTGATGGTGTGCCTGGATTGAGTTTTTATTCTATTTCATCTAAGACATCCATTTAGCATTTGTCGTCAAATAATTTAGCCTGCTTTGTCCACTGTCCCTTTTTTATAATGTTTTCATTATTTATTTAAATTAGGCATGCTACTTTATATGATGTCCCCTTTCGGCAGATACTGGCATATATCTGCATTTCTGGAAAATCGAACTTAAAGAATTGCACTTTGGCTTTCTCTTAGGCTGGATTTCAGTTGCCAGAGGACTTTAGATTTCGCATACTCCATGCACACTTTGTTATTCACTGTATTTCTTCTTGAAAATGAACCATGTTATGCAATGACATTTTTTTTTAATTTTGAAGGAAACCAATAATATGGAACTCTACTTGAATGTACTTATGTATTTTAAAAGCAAACAGCAGGTTGTGTACTTATGTATTTTAAAAGCAAACAGCAGGTTTAAAAGCAAACAGCAGGTTGTGTATGCTGAATCCGTACGACTTTTGATCACCAGAATGCCTTGCTCTGTACATGGTCAACAGCCAACACCTGTTGTTAACTTAAAATTACTTATGCTAGTATTCTGTAGTACAAATAGCAACATGAACATTTAACAGCTGCTTCTGAATTTGGATACATACCCTACAAGGCTGTGTATATGTGCCATCATTGAGGATGCTGCTGGAGGCACATGTGCATGCAACATCCTTTCATCTTTGTATAATGACCTTGTTATTAGTATCTTATAAGTTTGTTTACACTGATGGATTATTCTTTATGTGGACAAAGGGGGCTACAAGATTGGTTTTGATGGATTATGACAAGTCTAGAAGAAGTAACTCCAAGAAGAGGACACATTCCAATTCTGATGACGGAAAGAGAAAACGGTTAAACACTAGGCATGATGACACATCTATGTTCTCTGAGCCAATTGAAACCATCTACAGGATATTGTGCCCGGTAAAAAAGATAGGCAGTGTCTTGGGAAGAGGTGGTGACATTGTTAAGGCCCTTAGAGAGGAAACTAAAGCCAAGATAAGGGTTGCTGATTCCATTCCTGGTGCAGATGAGAGAGTAATTATCATCTTCAATTACCAAAATGAGCCTGAACCGACTGATGAAGCAGCTGAAGAAAAAAATAGTGATGGCTTAGGGAACTTCAAATCCCATTGCTTTGCCCAAGATGCGTTATTGAAGATACATGATAAGATTGTGTCTGATGAAATTCATGATGAAGTCGCCAATGATGAAAAGTCTGAAAGTGCAGATGATGTGACTGCTCGAATTTTGGTTCAAGGCAATCAAGTTGGCTGCCTTCTAGGAAAAGGTGGCTCCATTATACAGCAACTACGAAGTAATACTGGTGCTGGAATCCGTGTCTTGCCATCTGAAAACCTTCCCCAGTGTGCACTTAAAAGTGATGAACTGGTGCAGGTAAGACTGTATTAGTAGTAGAAACTATTTTATTGTCTTATTCGGCTTGGTAATGCCTTTTGCTTCCATTGATTCCTGCGGCCTCATATACTGTTTCTTTATACTTGGATTAGCATTCAATTATTCATGTATCATTTTTATAGAGATAAACAATTCACTTTGGACATATGAATTGTTGTTTTACTTCTACTTGTCGAGTTTCTCATGGTTTCGGTAACTTGATTTTCCCTATCAATTAATTACATTAACTAAACAATTGAATTTTGTGTCATGCTGTTCTCAATCTTCTCATCTCTTGAAATTTGTGTCTTTATGATGCATGGTTTCACTTTTGGACATCAGGACATGAGTGTCATATATCATATTTTTATGATATTTCAGATATCTGGAGCACCTTCCCTTGTAAGAAAAGCTCTATATGAAATATCTACTCGTCTCCATCAGCATCCTCGTAAGGAAAATAGACCTCTTGAAGAAATAATAGATGCAAGCACACAAAGGAAACGTGAATCTCCAACACTACAACATGAATATTCAATGTTGCCGCACCTGCATAGTGATCATACACCTCCAATACCCCTGCTTGATCCATATAGAAGTGGACCACAATATCCTGTTACTGAAACTGAAGAGTTCTCTATCAGAATTCTGTGTGCTTCTGAGCTCATTGGTTCAGTTATTGGGAAAAGTGGGGCCAATGTTAGGCGTGTAGAGCAGCAGACTGGTGCTCGCATTAAAGTTCAAGAGATCGACAAAGATGCTTCTGGAGAAAGGCTGATCATTATTTCATCTAATGAGGTAACAATGCAGTTGGTTCTGAGTTGCTAACCACTTTCTAGTGCCAATACTCACAATTTTATCTCCTTTTTATTCATCCAGATACCAGCTGAACCAATATCCCCAGCAATTGAGGCACTCATTTTGCTCCATGATAAAGTTAGTGCACCCTCTGAGAAACACCATTCAAGTACAAGGCTTGTTGTACCATCAAGCAAAGTTGGCTGTATTATTGGGGAAGGTGGAAAAGTGATTACTGACATGAGAAGACGAACTGGGGCTGAAATTCGAGTTTACTCAAAGGCAGATAAACCAAAATACTTGTCTTTTGATGATGAACTTGTGCAGGTGACTTAATATTTGCTAACAGCTACATCAACATGTTTTTATGTTTTTATTATCTGAACCTTTTGTTTGTTAACTTTCATTGTACCTGTACATTTGTTCCAAGCTTTCAGGTTGCTGGGCCTCCAACTATTGCAAGAGGAGCCCTCACAGAAATTGCTTCGAGGCTTAGAACTAGGACTTTGAGAGATACAAGTACCGCCAATAATCCTCCACCTTTTGCCCCTTTTGATGATCCTCCTGTTGATATGCCTAGCAGAAAGTTGTCACTATATGGAGGGCCTGCCACTGATCCACCGTATGGAAGGCCTGCCAATGATCCACTGTATGGAAGGCCTGCCATTGATCCACCATTCGGAAGACCTACCAATGATCGACCATATGGAAGGACTGCTGTTGCTCCCCCATTTGGAAGACCTGCCAACGATCCACCATATGGAAGGCCTACCAACGATCCACCATATGGACGACCTTCCGGTAGTATACCATATGGAAGACCAAACGGAAGTGCACCTCGTGAGCCTTCCGATGCATATCCTGTAGACTACTTTTCTAAAAGAGAATATCCTAGTGGAAGTCCTATGTTTACTAGTAATGCCCCATCAGCTGCTTATGAGAGATATGCAGCACCCACACGCTTTCCTACTAGAGAATTTCCCTCTGCTTTCAGTCCTGGTGTAGATCATATGCCTCATCATTCCTATCGTGACCATGTGCCTACTGATAGCTACTCTAGTAGGGGTACACAGCAATTAGGCATCACAAGAGGTGGAAATTCAGATGCTTATGACTATACCGAGGTACATCCTTGACGTGAGCTTCCCTCTTTTGCAAAAGGCCATCACCTAAATTTTTCATTAGAAGCTTGAGACTTTACACATGCCTGCTCCATTGCCCCTGTTCTGTTATGTTCTGTATTAGGTGGTACTCCTAAATATTGCAAAAAAGTCATATGTTGGTGTCTTAGCTGTCACTTCTGTGGCAGCAATGTTCACCCTATAATGTGGTCACATGGTGCAACTCTTTTCATTTGTTGTCACTCACAACTTGGTTCAATATATATTTGGCAGCTGGGATGTACTCTGCTGCTCTTGGCTTTAACCAATTTTTCTTTATTTTGTGGCCTATCAGAAAATCTCAAGTTCTGTACATATTTAAATTTTATCATTGCACAGGCTGCTGGACAAATTCATGGACGTGAGGATTACAGAGAACCGACAAGTGCTACCGGGTATGACCGGAGGCCTTCCTTCTTAAACATAATTTTAATTTTATGTGTACAGATTTCATTGAAAATACCTTCCTTTGGCAGAAGGTTCTTGAGCACTATTGAACTAAGGATTCCAAATAGTTCTTTGGGGTCTATCGTCGGTGCTGGTGGGGTCAATCTAGCAGAGATCCGTCAGGTATAGAACTCATTATGCCTTTTATTCCATGGGCGCTGGTATATGAACTGCATCCTCTGTTATGATTAGATTTTCTCTTCCACGAGCACTGCTAAATGGAATGCGTCCTCTTATGACGTACTCCCTCTGTTTTTTTATTTGACGTTTGTTAGTGTAAAGTTGAACTATCCAGCGTCAAATAAAAAAATGGAGGTAGTAATAGATTTTCTCATTAATGTTCTACTTGACCCCCAGGTTTCTGGTGCAAGACTGAGGCTACATGAGGCTCATGCTGGTTCTTCTGAGTCTGTGGTGGAGATCCAGGGCACACTGGACCAAGCAAAAGCTGCCCAGAGCCTCCTGCAAGGCTTTATTAGTGCAAACAGCCGGCAGCAACAGCAGCCCTATTCTTCTCGCATGCCACTTTACCCAAGCTGGGGATAGCTTCTGGTCTCATGGTCGTGTCAGAGGAAAACAGAGTCAGCAGGGTTTGTCATGTGGCTGTAGATCTCGGACTGCAGATTAGCTGTAGCGATGATGTTGTTGAAGGAGGCTGTTTAACAGTGCAAGCAAGATAACTTATACTTATGCCTTAGGACAAGTAATATTGTTTTCCTCTGATGAAATACTTGGTAACGATCTGTCTCTGTATTTTTATATTTGATTCTGAATGCTTTGAACCCTAGTGTTACAAAAGCTGCTATTTTGAGGTCAGACTACGGAGGCCGAATAATTCTGTTATCTGCAGAATTGGGCAAAAAAGCACATCTTGCTGAGGTTCCTATGTCTTCACCCATATCGTTTCATATTTTGTCCAGAATATTGGAAACCCTAACTCTAGAATAAGGAGAGGATATCTCTACTACTTATTAAGGCGGTAAGGGTAGCATGCCATTTTTTGTTCTGCCTTTTTTTATTTCCTGTTTTGCCCTCATTCCTGTGGTATGGCTCAAAAAGTAAAATCTGCAAGAATTGTGAATCAAACTCAAAACCTGCTGCTAGATTAGAGACAACATATCCACCACACCACGTTATATTTTGTTGTTATAGTAGAAGATACGAGAGTTATTAAAAGTAAGGTATGACTGATGCCACACTAAGCTATAATGGCTCCTCTGTCGCTGCTGTCCGGCAAACCATCACATTCTGTGACGTGGGACGTCGAGCAACTCCTGATTTGGGGCACTCCGGTCCCATGTGACAAAATCCCCCATTCACATTCAGCCATTCCTATCGTGCAAGCCATCACACACTCCGGACGTTGGGCCCATATTGCAGACTACGGGCGCCCACGTGACAGCCATCCTTAGTTTTGCACACACCGGACCCACGTCTGCTCGCGCAAAAAGTTGCCTCAATTTGACACTGGCAGGAGCATTTGACCACGATTGCTTTCTCTGAAGAAGGAAGGCTTATAAGCCGGTAGAAGCTATGTTGGCTGGCCGGTATGGTCATAAAAATGTGCAAACCGTGACGACGACATAGGTCGCGTGGGCTGTGTTTCTTTGGTGCGGCCCAGTAGAGGTGAATGGGGATCATGTTTCTGTCTATGTGCAGAGTGGCTACTAGCCTTGACTAGACTCATAACAAAATTTAACACATTTAGGCCTAACATTTTGTCAAGTATTTCACTCTTTAGTCCTAATGCCAACTCCTGGTAATAGACGATGTGATGTGCAGATTTCACGGTGGTGATATGTGCTAAACATGGAAACAAAATCGTTCTCACATGTATAGTTGCTCTAAGTGATGGCAAAAGATTAACACTTGTGGAGTTTTTTCTGTGCCAGACATGGAGTCCCTTGGAAAAACTGAATGGTTTGGGATAGCATATATGCATCTTTGAATATGTCACTCTTTATTATCATTTTTCCTGTGCCAGACTTGTGTTTGCCCATTGCTTGTCTGTCTAATGTTGCAGGTCCATCATAGGTTTTATTCTGCATATGATAATACAACTCTGCTATATGAGATCCTGAAGTCTATTAAATGGGCAAGAAAAATATATGGAAATCTACCTGTAAATGTTGTGGGACACTACATTGGAGGGGATCTAGCTTCATTTTGTGCCCTTGGTCTATTTGCAAGTATTTTTAATGTACTTGATTTAGTATACCAAATTTCAATATATGCTCTACAAATAACCTGTACTTGTTTTGTGATACCATCGTATGTATTGTTAATATATCAGATGGTTGGCTTCATTGATATCTCTACATTTTACATGTTAAATTTGGATCATAGGACGTTGAGCACATGACTTTTGGACAGCCTCGGATAGGCAATCCTACTTTTGCTGTATGCCTTGGCGAACAAGTCCCAAGAACAATCCATGTGACCCATCAGAACGATATTGTGTCGCAATTACCACCATATTATTATTACCTAAGTGAATGGACATACCAACACTTCGCTAGAGAGCTATGTATTTGATTATAGTCGAAAAGAATTTATAGAGATGCGTACTTTTCCTAGATTAGCGTCTATCCATTTCTTCTGTATTTATTTATCTTTAGGTTTGACTTCATGAGAGCATAGATGGAAATGTAGTTGCCATAAATGAGATTGTATGTGATGATTCTGGTGAGGACCCGACCTATAGCAGGTACATATCAGTCTATCTATTTTGAACATTTATTTCCTATGTGTGTTTCATATTATTTGTGTTTTCTTGAAAAAGTGGGTCTATGGGATGAGCGTAGCAGATCATCTTGAGTACTACAGTGTCACACTACATGCTGATTCAAGGGGAACCTGTCAGTTCGTGATTGGTACAGCCAACCAAGTATACAACTACATTCGTGAAGTTGATGGATCCATCATCTTGGTAAGATATATATGCAAGAACCACGAGCTCTAAAATCAATGCGACTTTGTATGCCACGAAATGCACCCTTGTACAATATTTTTATTTTCAATTTGTGTACAACTCATGAAATACTGTTGTGTACAACTCATGAAATACTGGGCTCTCCAGAGGGTAAGGACTAAGAGAGACTCACCTTTTTAAATGTACCCCTTTGACCAAGTGACATTCGATACATGTAAGCTCCAAAAGATTGCCGCACAATTCAATTTGTGTATATCAATAACATTGTGTATTACCAAGTTATGCAAGCATTAGGTGGTACTCCTTGTTTGGCCATTCCATCATTTTGTTGCTACATGAGGCATTTCAAGAATTTTTTTATAGAATTTCACCTAAGCTTTACCTTCATTTGATGTATGCGTTTGCTTTTTCATATCAAAGAATGCAGCCCCTTGCAAACATTCATTCATGCTATTCTGAACCTGAAGATCATGATTCAACAGAGCCTGATCCCTCCAATATAGAGTGCCTGCTCTTAGCCGGAGGAATTAGATCCTGCTGTCATAGTGTCATGCGACGAAGTGACGCCGTGTTGTTGTCGACACTTTTGCTTTCTGTATGGACTCGTGTATTTACAATCGGAGTCAAAGGTCTCAACTCTCAATTTACATACATGGACAACATCCAACTCTACTCATTTAACTTTAAATTTTGCGTCGTGTGTATATCTGATCCCTCCGCTGCCGCAAGGCGAGCGGCTCGGTGACCGCGTGCCGCCACTCCACCATTGGCCCTCGGAGATTGCTCCCTCCTCGAGACTGTCCCCTCCACCTCACGCGGCACCTAGACGAGCGACCTCACGCCATAGGGCCAGCGCACTCGACCGCGACCCGAGTTTCGCTTCGATGCTATCCCGGACGGCTAGCGGATGTCGTCCTCCATCTCATAGTAGTATAATACTCATTTGTATATAAGTTATTGTGATATTATATGTTCTCATTGCAACGCACGAGCCTCATCTATTAACATATTGATTATTAAATTAAATTTGTTACCTCTCATATTATGCTCGGATTACTTAAATATCTTCTAGCAATTTCAAATAGGATGTTATTAAGAATATTGAAAATCCTTCATTGAAACGAGCTTCCTACTCATGTATCTTTATATATTTTTCCAGCATGCTCTTATCATATTAATATGAGGTAGTGGTGTTCGTTTTAAACTCTTGCATCTTGCAACATTACTCCTGCAGAAATGATGTCACTGACTCATTGTATAATTTCTCTGATGGATATATGATTAAAGAATGGAGCTGCTCTGGATATCACTAAGACTGCACCTATTTTTATCTACTACTTATTAACGCTGCAAGGGTAGCCTGCCTCTCTGGTTCTGTCGTTCTGCCTTCGGTCAATCTGGATCGTCCGATCACATGGGCCCACAGCTGACCGTCGCCCAGTAACCTTCGAGCTCTAAATCAATCACGCACAATCCTTGCTCCGCCAGCTGCAACCACCTCCGCCCGCGGCCCACCCGCATCGCTAGGGACGCTCAGAGTCTTCTCCCAACCGATGATGTCGATCTCTGGCAGCGGTTTCGTGTGTCGCCCTCTCCACGTTCGTGTGTTTGCCATTCCCATTCCTTTCCCCTCGCGATTTAACATTTATGGAAATATACAAGAGTACCTCAACCTATTATGGAAAAATAGATTAAATAAACAGTTATGCTTATGTTTATTTTATATTTATTGATTTGAATATCTAAACTATGATGTTCTATGAAAGATCATTCTTGAATTTTTGCCTTTGAATTGTCTTGTTAAATCTTGTATACTACACTACTGAGAGTGCTTGTGCGTCACAGGCCCGAGTTTCTCTTTAACGTCATCCCGGACGGCTCGTGGATGTCGTCTTCCATCTCATAACAATATAACACACATTTGTATATATAAGTTATCGAGCTATTATATGATCCCGTTGCAACGCACGGGCACTGACCTAGTATATTAATAGACCTAGATATGGGTCTGGCCTATTACAGTACACCAGAGAGACCCCAAACCCTAATACAATGCTAACATCCCCCGTAGTTGTAACTCTATCCTATACAGATGTTGAGACTGGACCGAAAGTCTAGAAATACACTCGTCGGTAACCCCTTGGTGAAGATGTCGACGAACTGCAGCGTGGTGGGAACGCTGAGAACTCGAACATCATCGGCTGCGACACGTTCGCCGACGAAGTGCAGGTTGATCTACACATGCTTCGTGCGCTGGTGCTGAACGAGATTGGTGGAGAGGTAGACGGCGCCGACGTTGTTGCGGTAGACGAGAGTGGCACGCTGGAGGGGGCTGTGGAGCTCGTGGAGGAGTTGGCGCATCCAGGAGGCCTTCGCCACGCCGTTGGCCATAATGCCGTACTCGACCTCGGCGCTGGAGCGGGAGACGACAGGTTCCCGCTTGGTGGCCCAGGAGATGAGGTTAGCATCCAGGAATACAACATAGTCGGAAGTGGATCAGCGTGTGTCGGGGCAGCCGGCCCAGTCGGCGTCGGTGTAGACCACGAGCTCCGACGTCAAGGATGATCGGAGGAGCAGACCATAGTCGAGGGTGCCGCAGAGGTAGCGCAGGATCCGCTTGAGAGCGGTGAGATTGGGCTCCCATGGGGTGTGCATGTGGAGTCACACCTGCTGGACGGCGTAGGCGATGTCAGGTTGGGAGAAGGTGAGGTACTGAAGCGGACTGGTCAGGCTCCGGTAAGCCATCGCGTCGGCGACCGGGGCCCGTCGTCCTCAGAGAGTTTCGCCTGAGTGTCGACATGCATGGAGCAGGGCTTGCAGTCAGACATGCCAGTCCGCTTTAGAATGTCGATGGCGTACTGGCGCTGGTGCAAGAAGAGGCCCTAGGGACGACGTTCGACGGTGATGTCGAGGAAGTGATGGAGGGGCCCCAGGTCCTTCATCGCAATTTCCCTCCAGAGGGCAATGATCGAGCGCTGTAGTAGATCGGCAGTGGATGCCGTGAGCACGATGTCATCGACGTAGAGGAGGTAGACGATGTCATCGCCACGTCGGTAGATGAAGAGGGTGAGAGCACCTAGAGGGGAGAGGGGGTGAATAGGTGATCCTGTAAAATTCAACACTAATAGCCACAAAACTTTGGTTATGAAGGTTAGAACGGTTAAGTGGCTTGAAACGAGCTCTTGTGAACACAGACAATCAAAGAGAAAACAATCACAAGAGACACATGATTTTATCCCGTGGTTCGGCCAAGTAACACTTGCCTACTTCCACGTTGTGGCGTCCCAATGGACGAGGGTTGCACTCAACCCCTTTCAAGTGATCCAATGATCAACTTGAATACCACAACTTTTCTTGCTTTTCTCTTTTCCCGTTTGCGAGGAATCTGCACAAGTTGGAGTCTCTCACCCTTACAACAAAGATCACAATGAAAACACAAGAGTAAGGTTAGGAGCAACACACACAAATTCGCAGCACACACACGCACACAAGCCAAGACTTGAGCTCAAAATGAAGCATAAAGAGTTCACAACTAGAACAGAGCTGAAATCACTAACACGATCGATCAAGTGCGCGGAGACGGAGTGTGGAAGTCTTAGAATGCTTAGTGAATGCTTGGGTTACTCCTCCATGCGCCTAGGGGTCCCTTTTATAGCCCCAAGACAGCTAGGAGCTGTTGGAGGCCAACAAGGAAGGCTATCCTTGCCTTCTGTCGGGTGGCGCACCGGACAGTCCGGTGCACCACCGGACAACCACTGTTTATGTCCGGTGCGCGATCTCCTTCCTATTCTAGCGCAGATGACCATTGCAGATTCATGGCAGTTGGCGCACCGGACACTATCCGGCGCACACCGGACAGTCCGGTGCCCCCTGCCGACCGTTGGCTCACCGGACAGTCCAGTGCGCCACCGGACAGTCCGGTGAATTATAGCCGTACGCTGCCAAATTCTCCCGAGAGTGGCCTGTTCACCGGAGTCCAGCCTGGCGTACCGGACATTGTCCGGTGTCCGGTGTGCCAGGCTGATCAGAGATTTGGCTGCACCGAGCCAAGTCTTTTGGTTCTTTTCTTTTCTCTGTTTCTAGCACTTAGACAACATATGTTAGTACTCAAAACAATGTACTAAGTCTAGAAACGTACCTTGTTACATGATTTGCATCTTTTGCTTGTTTAGCACATAATATTTCACTCACTTTGTGTTGGACACTTAATCACCAAAACATTATAGAAATGGCCCAAGGGCACATTTCCCTTTCAATCTCCCCCTTTTTGGTGATTTATGCCAGCACATCAAAAAGCAATGCAAAACATGCAACATCGATTCAAATTGAAGACCAAATTGTTTTTGACTCTAATTTGGCATATTTGGATCATTCTCTACCACCACTTGGTTTGTTTTTGCAAATCAAATTCATTTTCCTATCTCTAAGTCAAACTCACTTGGTTGGGCATAAAGAGAGATATTCAAAAAGTGAAATTGAACAAGATCCAAAAAGTCCCCCTTTTCCCATAATTATAAATTCTCCCCACAAGAGACTAATTTTTGCAATAAGAGTATTTTGGCAAACCAAAAATTCTAACTCTACTATTTTCAAAATTCTCAAGTGGTAGCTGATCCATTTGCTTTGGCCTTAATTTCCCCCCCTTTGGCATCAAGCACCAAAACGGGATCATTTTTTGCCCTTTAACCCCATTGCCTCACAAAAACGTCAATTAAGAGCACAAAGGCAATAAGAGCTTAAGAATGAACTTGGAGGTGAGTACACTAATACCGGAGTGCAGTGGCAGTCTTTGCATGGTCCAAGTTCACCTTTTCCCTTTTAATGCACCTTTGAGACTACATCAAGTACACTTAATCACAAAGGTTAGTCTCAAAGGGTCAAGTTGTAGCACATCTCCCCTAAATATGTGCATAATTCACACATGGACTTTTGAGGTCCGGGGATCCCTTGCACAACTTGAGCACCATAAATAATCAACAAATTTCATAATGCATAAGGTAACTTGATCAAAGGCATAAAACACATGTATGCTATAAATCAATCCAAGTTACACGAATTTAAGACATTTAGCTCACTACGCAACCTGCAAAAGGTTTTCTCATCTAAAGGCTTGGTAAAGATATCGGCTAGCTAGTTCTCGGTGCTAATATGGAAAACCTCGATATCTCCCTTTTGCTGGTGGTCTCTCAGAAAGTGATGCCGGATGTCTATGTGCTTAGTGCGGCTGTGTTCAACAGGATTATCCGCCATGCGGATTGCACTCTCATTGTCACATAGGAGTGGGACTTTGCTCAGATTGTAGCCAAAGTCCCGGAGGGTTTGCCTCATCCAAAGTAGTTGCGCGCAACACTGTCCTGCGGCAACATACTCGGCCTCAGCGGTGGATAGGGCAACAGAGGTTTGTTTTTTTGAACTCCAAGACACCAGGGACCTTCATAGGAATTGGCACGTCTCTGATGTACTCTTCCTATCAACCTTGCATCCAGCATAACCAGATCCCGAAGCAAGGCGTAGAAACTAAATATCGTAGAATCCGCTTAATGGCCACAAGGTGACATTCCCTTGGGTCGGATTGAAATCGAGCACACATGCATACACTAAGCATAATATCCGGTCTACTAGCACATAAATAAAGTAATGACCCTATCATAGACCGGTATGCCTTTTGATCAACGGACTTACCTCCTTTGTTGAGGTCGACATGTCCGTCGGTTCCCATAGGTGTCTTTGTGGGCTTGGCGTCCTTCATCCCAAACCGCTTGAGAAGATCTTGAGTGTACTTCGTTTGTGAGATGAAGGTGCCGTCCTTGAGTTGCTTCACATGGAATCCCATGAAGTAGTTCAACTCGCCCATCATTGACATCTCAGATTTCTGAGTCATCACCCTGCTAAACTCCTCACAAGACTTTTGATTAGTAGAACCAAATATTATGTCATCGACATAAATTTGGCATACAAAAAGGTCACCATTACAAGTCTTAGTGAAAAGAGTGGGATCGACTTTCCCAACCTTGAAAGAAATAGCAATTAAGAAATCTCTAAGGCATTCATACCATGCTCTTGGGGCTTGCTTAAGTCCATAGAGCGCCTTAGAGAGCTTATACACGTGGTCGGGGTACCTGAGAGCACCTAGAGGGGGGGGGGGGGGGGGTGAATAGGTGATCCTGTAAAAACTTAAAACTTAAAGCCACAAAACTTGATTAAGTGTTCGCACAATGAAATCAAGTGGCTAAGGACCGAGCTCTTGTGAAACACAATAATCACAGTGAGAACAAGCACAAGAGACACGATGGTTTATCCCGTGGTTCGGCCAAGTATAATACTTGCCTACTCCACGTTGTGGTGTTCCAATGGACAAGAGTTGCACTCAACTCCTCTCAAGTGATCCAATGATCAACTTGAATACCACGGTGTTCTTCTTTCTTTACTCTTTCCCGTTTGCGAGGAATCTCCACAACTTGGAGTCTCTCGCCCTTATAATAAGGATCAAAGTGAAAGCACTAGAGTAAGGTAGGGAAGCAACACACACAAATCCGCAGCAATACGCACACACACAGCCAAAACTTGAGCTCAAATGAATAGCACAAAGTTCACCACTAGAACGGAGCTCAAATCACTAAGAAAGTCAACCGAGTGCGCGGAGACGGAGTGTGAATGATTAAGAATGCTCAAAGTATGCTTGGGTGACTCCTCCATGCGCCTAAGGGTCCCTTTTATAGCCCCAAGGCAGCTAGGAGCCGTTGGAGGCATTCTTGGAAGGCAATTTTTGCCTTCTGTCGGGTGGCGAACCGGACAGTCCGGTGCACCACCGGACATCCCCTGTTCACTGTCCGATGCAGATCGCCTTACTAAATTGGCGCAGCCGACCGTTGAAGACTTGGAGCCGTTGGCGCACCGGACAGTCCGGTGCCCCCATTAGACCGTTGGCTCGGCCACGCTGAAAGTCGCCTAGGGGGGGTGAATAGGGCGAATCTGAAATTTACAAACTAAATCACAACTACAAGCCGGGTTAGCGTTAGAAATATAATCGAGTCCGAGAGAGAGGGTGCAAAACAAAACGTAAGCGAATAAAGAGTGTGACATGCGGATTTGTTTTACCGAGGTTCGGTTCTTGCAAACCTACTCCCCGTTGAGGTGGTCATAAAGACCGGGTCTCTTTCAACCCTTTCCCTCTCTCAAACGGTCCCTCGGACTGAGTGAGCTTTTCTTCTCAATCACTTGGAACACAAAGTTCCCACAAGGATCACCACACGATTGGTGTCTCTTGCCTCAATTACAAGTGAGTTTGATCTCAAGAAAGAATGAGAAAGAAAGCAATCCAAGCGCAAGAGCTCAAAAGAACACAACAAATCACTCTCACTTAACACTAAAGCTTTTGTGGAATTGGGAGAGGATTTGATCACTTGGGTGTGTCTTGTATTGAATGCCTAGCTCTTGTAAGTAGTTGGAAGGTGGAAAACTTGGATGACTTGAATGTGGGGTGGTTGAGGGTATTTATAACCCCCAACCACCAAACTAGCCGTTTGGTGAAGGCCGCTGTCGCATGGCGCACCGGACAGTCCGGTGCGCCACCGGACACTGTCCGGTGCGCTAGCCACGTCACCAGGCCGTTGGGTTCCGACCGTTGGAGCTCTAATGTGTGGGCCCGTCTGGCTGTCCGGTGGCGCACCGGACAAGTCCTGTAGACTGTCCGGTGTGCCACTCGCGCGTGCTCTGCTCCTCTGCGCGCGCTGGCGCGCATTTAATGCGTTGCAGTCGACCGTTGGCGTGAAGTAGCCGTTGCTCCGCTGGCTCACCGGACAGTCCGGTGTGCACCGGACATGTCCGGTGAATTATAGCGGAGCGGAAATCCGAAGCTGGCGAGTTCAGAATCGCTCTCCTCTGGAGCACCGGACACTGTCCGGTGTGCACCGGACATGTCCGGTCCGGTGTGCACCGGACATGTCCGGTGAATTATAGCGAAGCGCCTCTGAAAATTCCCGAAGGTGCGAAGTTTGGCTTGGAGTTCCCTGGTGCACCAGACACTGTCCGGTGGCGCACCGGACACTTGTCCGGTGGCGCACCGGACAGTCTGGTGCGCCAGACCAGGGCTGCCTTCGGTTATCCCTTGCTCTTTTTGTTGAACCCATTTCTTGGTATTTTTATTGGCTAAGTGTTAACCTTTGGCACCTGTATAACTCATAGACTAGAGCAAACTAGTTAGTCCAAATATTTGTGTTGGGCAATTCAACCACCAAAATCATTTAGGAAATAGGTGTAAGCCTAATTCCCTTTCAATCTCCCCCTTTTTGGTGATTGATGCCAACACAAACCAAAACAAATATAGAAGTGCATAATTGAACTAGTTTGCATAATGTAAGTGCAAAGGTTGCTTGGAATTGAGCCAATATAAATACTTATAGAATATGCATGGATTGTTTCTTTTATTTTTAACATTTTGGACCACGCTTGCACCACTTGTTTTGTTTTTGCAAATTATTTTGTAAATCCTTTTCAAAGTCCTTTTGCAAATAGTCAAAGGTAAATAAATAAGATTTTGCGAAGCATTTACAAGATTTGAAATTTTCTCCCCCTGTTTCAAATGCTTTTCCTTTGACTAAACAAAACTCCCCCTAAATGAAATCTCCTCTTAGTGTTCAAGAGGGTTTTAAGATATTGATTTTGAAAATACTACTCTCTCCCCCTTTTGAACACAACGAGATACCAATTTGAAAATCATACCAATTGAAAAACCAAAATTTTTAAATTGATGGTGCAGTCCTTTTGCTTTGGGCTCATGCTCTCTCCCCCTTTGGCATAAATCGCCAAAAACGGAGTCATTAGAGCCCTTTTTGAACTACTTTTCTCCCCTTTGGCAAATAAAAAATATGAGTGAAGATTATACCAAAGTCGGAGAGATGCTCGGAGCGACGGTGAAGGATGAGTTATGAAGTGGAAGCCTTTGTCTTCGCCGAAGACTCCAATTCCCTTTCAATATACCTATGACTTGGTTTGAAATTCACTTGAAAACATATTAGTCATAGTACATATAATAGAGACATGATCAAAGGTATATGAATGAGCTATGTGTGCAAATCAACAAAAGAAGTTCCTAGAATCAAGAATATTTAGCTCATGCCTAAGTTTGTTAAAAGTTTGTTCATCTATTGGCTTGGTAAAGATATCGGCCAATTGATCTTTAGTGTTAATATAAGCAATCTCGATATCTCCCTTTTGTTGGTGATCCCTTAGAAAATGATACCGAATGGCTATGTGTTTAGTGCGGCTATGCTCAACGGGATTATCCGCCATGCAGATTGCACTCTCATTATCACATAGAAGAGGAACTTTGGTTAATTTGTAACCGTAGTCCCTAAGGGTTTGCCTCATCCAAAGTAGTTGCGCGCAACAATGGCCTGCGGCAATGTACTCGGCTTCAGCGGTAGAAAGAGCTACAGAATTTTGCTTCTTTGAAGCCCAAGACACCAAGGATCTTCCCAAGAACTGGCAAGTCCCCGATGTGCTCTTCCTATTAATCTTACACCCCGCCCAGTCGGCATCCGAATAACCAATAAAATCAAATGTGGATCCCCTAGGATACCAAAGCCCAAACTTAGGAGTATAAGCCAAATATCTCAAGATTCGTTTTACGACCGTAAGGTGAGCTTCTTTAGGGTCGGCTTGGAATCTTGCACACATGCATACGGAAAGCATAATATCCGGTCGAGATGCACATAAATAGAGTAAAGAGCCTATCATCGACTGGTATACCTTTTGATCCACGGACTTACCTTCCGTGTCGAGGTCGAGATGCCCATTGGTTCCCATGGGTGTTTTGATGGGTTTGGCATCCTTCATCCCAAACTTGCTTAGAATATCTTGAGTATACTTCGTTTGGCTTAGGAAGGTGCCCTCTTGGAGTTGCTTCACTTGAAATCCCAAGAAGTACTTCAACTCCCCCATCATTGACATCTCGAATTTTTGTGTCATGATCCTACTAAATTCTTCACATGTAGACTCGTTAGTAGACCCGAATATAATATCATCAACATAAATTTGGCATACAAACAAGTCATTTTCAAGAGTTTTAGTGAATAAAGTAGGATCGGCCTTTCCGACTTTGAATCCATTAGTGATAAGAAAATCTCTAAGGCATTCATACCATGCTCTTGGGGCTTGCTTGAGCCCATAAAGCGCCTTAGAGAGTTTATAAACATGGTTAGGGTACTCACTATCTTCAAAGCCGGGAGGTTGCTCAACATAGACCTCTTCCTTGATCGGTCCGTTGAGGAAGGCACTCTTCACGTCCATTTGATAAAGCTTGAAGCCATGGTAAGTAGCGTAGGCCAATAATATACGAATTGACTCAAGCCTAGCTACGGGTGCATAGGCTTCACCGAAATCCAAACCTTCGACTTAGGAGTATCCTTTGGCCAGAAGTCGAGCTTTATTCCTTGTCACCACACCATGCTCGTCTTGCTTGTTGCGGAAGACCCACTTGGTTCCTACAACATTTTGATTAGGACGTGGAACCAAATGCCATACCTCGTTCCTAGTGAAGTTGTTGAGCTCCTCTTGCATCGCCACCACCCAATCCGAATCTTGTAGTGCTTCCTCTACCCTGTGTGGCTCAACAGAGGAAACAAAAGAGTAATGCTCACAAAAATGTGCAACACGAGATCTAGTGGTTACCCCCTTATGAATGTCGCCCGAATTTTTTGCATTTTGACCCTTTCTCAGAAAAAAATTAATGTTTAGACCCTAGAAAAATTTAATATCATTTTTGGACCCTTTGCTCGGCGCCATAGCCTATGGCACCGAGGTAACACAGCTCGGTGCCATAGGCTATGGCGCCGAGGTACGTGCTGCGCTGGCACAACCCGGATGACGTGGCATCGACGTGGCACCATGCAAGCTCGGCGCCGAGCTCGGTTGTGTAGTCACAAACACTATCTAGCTCAGTTGGTAGAGCAAAAAGGTCTTAACCTTGTGGTTGTGGGTTTGAGTCCCCCGATGGACGTTTTTATTAATACTTTTTATCTTTATCACTGATTTTTTTGTCTAGATTTTTCGTTTATGTCGCTGATTTGTCTGTCCAAATTTATTTCTCATCCATATTTTTTTGTTTTTATACATATATTTTGCCAATACAAGCATTCAATATACATCTAAAAGGCATTCAATATACATATATTTCTCATCCAATCTTTTTCTTTTTCCCCCTTTCATCTCGAGTG
Organism: Zea mays; assembly: GCF_902167145.1. Taxonomy (NCBI): domain Eukaryota; kingdom Viridiplantae; phylum Streptophyta; class Magnoliopsida; order Poales; family Poaceae; genus Zea; species Zea mays. Next base: position 233,432,261 of record NC_050096.1, on the reverse strand, counting down.
GAGAGTGCAGAGCTTGTGGCGTCGAAGTAGCAACCAAAAAAAGCTGCCGCACGACCACACCACACACAAAGGGCTGGGGCAAGGCGGCGTTGACTTGGGGCTGTTCATCGATCTTTTTCGTGCAGCTGATGGATCGGTAGTAGTATTCGACAGGGGAAGGTTCATGGATTATCGGGGACCACGCACGGATGCCAGATGTAGCACTAGCAGCAGCAGCGACAGCCGAGCCGTGGAACATGCAAGCAAGCTAAGAGGGCCATGCACATATATATACACCATGCATATAAATAAACTAGGTATGTGCCCGTGCGTTGCGACGACATATAAATTATTCGATACAAACTTAGTGTATAATAATTACATGAAAACAATAAATATATATTATAATCAACTACAAACTTATCTATTGGCACGAACACTAAACATGACATCGATGTTTTTTCAAGGCTTCACCAGAAAAAAGATCAATTGGAAAACAAGAAACATAAATGTGAGTGGACCTGAGTGGTCAGTAGTTGAGCAAATATGGCCTTCACATCGCTAGAATGGCTGCTGTACACTTCACCATCAATGCGCATAAAGGAAACTTACACAACTTGAACTCCATGGCACTCTGAATTTGACCAGGTAATGGCGTTTCGCTATCAGGACTGAGACAGAAGCTCGGCATACCACGGATACAAGTAGTTGTGCCTGCGCGTTCATCGACCAAAACCCCATCTCAGCAATGATGCCTCGTCCTCTTGCAGCTCTCCTCTCCTTCATCGCTCTATTTCCAAGAGCCGCATCATCCCGAGACATCCTACCACTGGGTTCCTCTCTCAAAGTCAAGTCCTAGGAATCCAGCGCCTTACAATCATCAGACGGGACATTCTCCTCTGGCTTCTACGAAGTCTACACCCATGCCTTCACATTCTCAGTATGGTACTCAAAGGCGGCGGCCAACAAGACCATCGTGTGGAGCGCAAACCCTGACCGCCCTGTCCATGCCAGGACGTCGACTCTAACCCTGCAAAAGGACGACAACATGGTGTTCACCGACTATGACGACGCAGTCGTGTGGCAAGCTGATGGGAACAACTTCACCGGTGTCCAGCGTGCTGGGCTCCTGAACACCAGGAACCTCATCATCGAGGACTCAGGAGGTAACACTGTATGGCAGAGTTTTGATTCCCCAACGGACACTTTCCTGCCGATGCAGCTCATCACTGCTTGACCAGATTAGTCCCCACAACCCAATCGCGTAGTCCTGGTAACTACATCTTCCGCTTCAGCGACCTGCCTCAAGTCTCAGACATATACTGGCCAGACCTTGACCAGAACATCTACCAGGATGGTCGGAACCAGTATAACTGTATGAGGTTAGGAATGCTTACTGATAGCAGGGTGCTTGCCTCGAGCGACTTCGCTGATGATCAGGCGCTTGTGGCCTCCGACGTAGGGCCAGGCGTCAAGAGAAGGCTAACTCTTGACCCTGATGGCAATCTCCGTCTGTACAGCCTGAACGATTCAGATGGGTCATGGTCGGTTTCAATGGTAGCAATGACCCAGCCTTGCAATATTCACAGTTTGTGTGATCCTAATGGCATATGCCACTACTCACCCAGACCTACATGTTCGTGCCCACCAGGTTATGCGACGAGGAACCCGGGTAACTGGACCGAAGGCTGTATGGCTATTGTCAACACAACCTGTGACCTCTATGACAAGAGGTCTATGAAATTTGCGAGACTTCCCAATACAGATTTTTGGGGGTCAGATCGACAACATCTTCTGTCGGTTTCTTTTCGAATTTGTAGGTATATCTGCATCAGTGACTGCACCTGTAAAGGCTTTCAGTATCAGTAAGGCACATGATCATGCTATCCAAAAGCTTATCTTTTCAGTGGAAGAACCTACCCAACATCTGACGTGCGAACGATATATCTCAAGCTTCCAACAAGGGTTAGTGTTATTTACCACATTCCTCCTGGAATGATTCTCGACTGATGGATGTACCACATTCAGACATTCTAAACAAATTACCTCATATACACTCCCATGCAGCTCAAGTGGATTACTCCCAGCATGATTATGCAACCTAAGTTACATGTACAACAAGTGAAGGTGAAAATACACTTCTGTTACCTACACAGGCCCAGCTCACTACATATCCACATTTTGGGTAACCATTGAGTGAACACGGCCAATCCTTCCTAGAACCGCAAGAGCGTAATGGGTTGCATTTGGTTGTGCTCTCCTAAACCTTCTCTATCCAGCATAGCTCCTAGCCTAGTACCGCCTCTAGGCTCTAATAGAGCGAACAAACTCCTATGTGGTTCAAGTGGTAAGTAACCACAAACAAGACAATGAAAGAGAAAATTGGTGACTGCAAGAATTATTTCATAACGAAAGTTGGTTTAACTAATCAGTAATAACCAGAACCGAATTTGCAAAAATCATAAAGTAAAATTATAAAAGAATGCCACAATTCACAAAACAACTTACAGTAACAGAGCAAGAAAGAAGAATGATGAGGCCTACATAGACCAAACATCATTGATGATCATACTTTTGAATGATTTCTGTAGGTAAAATGTTAGCTCGAGAATAAAAAAATATCATTTTTTAGCTTGGATTCAATGCTCCAGATAGTTATACAGCTGAACAAAGGTGAAGAGACAGAGTTAACTTCTTATGTAATATAGCTGATTGTAACACAAGTAGCCTCTTTTTATGAGTCCTCACACAAAGACAATGTATGCAGATAAACAGAACAAAAACCTTGTTATCTTTAGGATACAAATTTGAAATTTTTGTAAAAGATGCCAGCGTCCCTTTTAAAAATAGCACCATAATGGAAGAAATGTGTATCAAAAACAGCAAGAGACATCATTTGATAAGCAATGCTGGGCACACCTGATGAGAAAGTGGTTTAAAACGTGTACTGTATGCACCATTAGGACTGCCATAAAATAAGAATTCTGCTTGTTAGAATATTAAGAGTAATGGGAGGCTGAAAATATGGTTTCATCAGATACAACAATGCACATACCTCCTGTAATCAGGAATCCCAAATTCAGTGCTCATTCCTGCCCCAGTTACTACCATGAGCCTTTTACTAAAAGAGAGAAGGCAATGAAGTTCATTTCATTTAAACTACAGTTCAGAAAAATGACAAGTTCGTTCATATATGGGGGATCTCACCTCTTATCTATAAACTGATACAATAGGTCCACATCTTTAGGGCCTGGAGGATCTGAATCAGGAACTATCCATTTATCTCTCAAGAATTGGATGTAAGTTTCACAGTAGTCCTTAGGTGCCACAGCTGATGAACGGTTATTTCTTGCTTTCAAGGAGCGAAAAGAGCATCTCAACGAGAGAGGATTTTCCCTTCTGTAAAGTAGTGCATTGTTTCCTGATGTTTTGGAAATTACAGAAATGAGTATACGACCCTAAATGAAACCAATTTCAAGTAGTCATTACAAAAACAAGAATGACATAATAAAAACCTCATAAAGAAAAGTTCCTGTGAAGCAACTTACCTCTAAATCCCACCCACAAACCTTTCATTGCCAGTATGCTGAGGCTACTACTGATCAAGTGTACGAAGAAGATGGGACATGGAAATTCAATTCCCGTGCTGGGGATCTTTCAATGGTTTTACTGTTGTTGAAGTTTCTGTTTTCGTTTTAACAAGAAACTGCAGGTGAATTGAACTGACAGTCTTATTTACCATGCCGCTGCTTTGCACTCTATTCGCCTAAAGAGAGGTTGCCTCGGTGCTGCCAGCAAGTCCCTGAGACTCCCCAGGTAGATCTCAAGCATGCTCATAGAGAAAGAGTAGGCACATGAGCCGTCCTCCGAAGCGCGAGAGAACAACTCTTGGATCGCCGAGGCACGACGCCGAGCTTATTACCGTCGGTTCCTTCCTGCAATGCAACCCACCTATCATAAGAAGCACACACACCGTGGGAAAAAAAGCCATAGATTTAACTCGAGTTCTGCTGGAGCCAGACCAACATGCACGAACGACCAACCAACAACCATTGTATAGGTCTTCCCCATCCCGGTCTGGTCGTACGCGAGGATGCAGACGTTGTGGCCGTCGAGAGCAAACCTGAGGATTGGTTTCACTTCTTCAAACACATCCTCTGTATGGACCACACACTGGAACAAGTGAGTAAGAAAGAAAGACAAGCGTACAGACCTACAAACAAACAAGTGATCAGTACTAAGTAGTAAGCAAAAAAAAGGATTACCTTGTGTTGACTCCTGGCCGAAAACCCTATCAGCTCCAAACTCCTTCTTGATTCCGGCTGCCCAGACCGTCATCCTCTCCTGCTCTACGATAACAGGTGATTGGGCATGCAAGCTGTTCGTGTGAACCGGCGGCCGGACCCGGCAGAAGACCCTAACGCTTCCTGCACACACGTTGCCCCCAAACCCAAAGCTCTAGAGCTCAGAGACAGATTGGCGGGAAATCCAAGTGTTAACAAAGCTAACCAGCTGTGTGTCAAGGGCTGAAGGCCGTAGTACTTAGTACCTTTCAGGTCAACGAGCCTGTCGAGCGCCTCCCGCCGTTTCCTGTCAACACGCCGCTGCCTCGATCGCAGACTCGAAATCTCCTCTGGAACACAAAGACGTGCAATGTGCTGGCCCCCCAAATTGCTGGGATAGCAGCAAGTTGCCCACCCTCGACATGCACAACAAGTGAACCCGCCGATCCCAGTAAAAAAGGATTCGGGCTTAGATTTGCCTTAGAGCGAAGGGGAGAGGGAAGATCCCGCGGGATAGGAACCGGTCGTAGTACAGCAACAACAACATCATCATCAATCCACACGCAGAGGCTAGGGGTTGCTTAGTTACCAGGAACCGACGGAAGCTGTGGGAGGTACGCTGTGGATCTCCGCCCCGCTATGGCGGCGGCCCAGGAGCGCAATGGGCGGACGGCGAGGCGACGCGCAACTTCGGCCCGACGGCTCATTGGTTCTCGCTCGCCGGGCGGGCGGTGGTGCCTCGGCTCCTAGCCTCCTACCTTTTGCCCTATACTCGTGTGTGGAATCTGAAGCTGAAGCACGGTGGGTAGTGTGAGGGGCGCGGGCGGCGGTGACTGGGCGAGGGCTCAGCTCGTTCGAGGAGGTCGGATCCTTGTGCTATGGTGCTTGCGGCCGCTTCTCTCGTGAGTCGCGCCCGCGTGCGTCCTCTTTGGCAGCCGAGGGCACTTGCTTCTTCCCGCTGGACGGGGCTCACATGGCGGCACAGGGCAGGCAGGCTCACGCACGGGCGTGCGGGGCAGGCGCGGGGTCGATGGAAGGTGGCCGTTGATGGCGGCGGGTCACAGGCGGTTTTGCCTGAAGGAGACGGGATTTGCGGCAATGGATCACAGCGGGCAGCGGTTGGCGGGATTTGAGCGCGCGGGGGATCTGAGCCTTAGGGAGGAGGGCGCGATGGGGTGGATGACGGGGATCGCGGATCCCTGGCGCGGAGGTAATTTGGGAGCGGGGCGCGGCTGCCATGAAGCGTGCGCGATTTGTGGGCGCGGACAGAGGTTGCCATGGATGGCGGTGGACTGCAGAGAGGAGAGCGGGGGCGCAGAGATGGCGGCTAAAGAGCGCGCAGATGGCGGGCGAGAGAGACAGCAGAGAGGAGAGGGGGGTCGGACCTTCCATGGAACCACGCGGACCTTCCCTGGATGTGTTGATTCTCCTTCCAATATGGCGGACGAGAGAGCGGGGCGTGAGAGAGGAGAGCGGAGGCGGGGGCGGATCTGGCGGCGAGATAGCGCAGATTGCGACGGACAACACAGAGCGGGGCTGTGAGAGAGGAGAGCGGGCGACGGCAGAACCGTGCACCAAAAAATGTGGACGTCTACACTAACGTCTTAAGTAGTAGTAGAGATATGATACTTACTGGTAATAATAATGCAAGCTGACGACGACAATGGCGCATATACAACTACTATACTATACCGGCATTGTATTGCCGCACCACACGAAGAGTCCAATAAAAAAGATCTTTCTATCTGCTCACGTCCGCTAGCTAGTGCGGCAAATCAGCGCCAAAAGTGCGTGTTTTAGATGTATATTGAATGCTTGTATTGGCAAAATATATGTATAAAAAAACTGGATGAGAAATAAATCTAGACGGACAAATCAGCGACATAAACGAAAATTCTAAGACAACAAAAAAAAACAAATTAACGACAAAAACAAAAGATATTGAACACCATAGGGCTCGAACCCACAACCACAAGCTTTGTGGCTATACAACAGAGCTCGGCGCATTTATATTTTGGATTTATAACCTTGTACACTTGTCACAAATCTATGATGGTGCCTATGGCTGCTGTATATGGATCGTCCTGCCTTTTTTCTGTCTGTCAGAGAGGCAGAGACCAACCAAGCTGACGCGGCGACGTGCACCTGAAACATACAAGAAACACGGGTTCACAAGCATGGCCAGGCAGTGAGACACCCCGGGCCGAGGGAAGGAAGAGCACACTTTTTTTTTCTGTCTACCAGAGAGGCAGAGACCAACCAAGCTGACGCGGCGACGTGCACCTGAAACATACAAGAAACACGGGTTCACAAGCATGGCCAGGCAGTGAGACACCCCGGGCCGAGGGAAGGAAGAGCACGCAGCAGCGCCATGCATCGTCCAGCCTGCTACTCTGACCGTACGTGCCGCTGCACTAGCTAGAAACACTGAAAAGAGACTAGAGACCCCAAAACAACAAATAAATAACAAAAAAAACCTGGATGAGAAATAAATCTAGACGGACAAATTAGCGACATAAACGAAAAATTTGGACAACAAAAAAAACAAATAAGTGACAAAGACAAAAAGTATTAAAAAACACCCATCGTGGGGCTTGAACTCACGACCACAAGGTTAAAAGCCTTATATTTCACCAACTAAGCTAGACAAGGTTTCTGTACAAAATAGAGCTCGGCGCCGAGCTCGGCGCCACGTCGGCGCCACGACGTCCGTTTGTGCCAGCGCAGCACGTACCTCGGCGCCATAGCCTATGGCGCCGAGCTGTGTTACCTCGGCGCCATAGGCTACGGCGCCGAGTAAAGGGTCCAAAAATGACATTAAAATTTTCTAAGGTCCAAACGTGAATTTTTTCCGAGGAAGGACCAAAATGCAAAAAATTCGGGAATGTCGCCGAGGATGGTGTCGACGGGGTGATCTCGTTGAATTGCTTGGTGGACTCTTGGGTGTGGCGGCCTCGGTTCTTCATCCTCCTTGTCTTGATCATTTGCATCTCCCCCTTGATCATTGCCGTCATCTTGAGGTGGCTCATTTGCTTGATCTTCTCCTTCATCAACTTGAGCCTCATCCTCATTTTGAGTCGGTGGAGATGCTTGCGTGGAGGAGGATGGTTGATCTTGTGCATTTGGAGGCTCTTCGGATTCCTTAGGACATACATCCCCAATGGACATGTTCCTTAGCGCGATGCACGGAGCCTCTTCATCACCTATCTCATCAAGATCAACTTGCTCTACTTGAGAGCCGTTAGTCTCATCAAACACAACGTCACAAGAAACTTCAACTTGTCCAGAGGACTTATTAAAGACTCTATATGCCCTTGTGTTTGAATCATATCCTAGTAAAAAGCCTTCTACAGTCTTAGGAGTAAATTTAGATTTTCTACCTCTTCTAACAAGAATAAAGCATTTGCTACCAAAGACTCTAAAATATGAAATATTGGGCTTTTTACCGGTTAGGAGTTCGTAGGATGTCTTCTTGAGGATTCGATGTAGATACAACCGGTTGATGGCGTAGCAAGCGGTGTTGACCGCCTCCGCCCAAAACCGATCTGAAGTTTTGTACTCATCAAGCATGGTTCTTGCCATGTCCAATAGAGTTCTATTCTTTCTCTCCACTACACCATTTTGTTGTGGGGTGTAGGGAGAAGAGAACTCATGCTTGATGCCCTCCTCCTCAAGGAAGCCTTCAATTTGAGAGTTCTTAAACTCCGTCCCGTTGTCGCTTCTAATTTTCTTGATCCTTAAGCCGAACTCATTTTGAGCCCGTCTCAAGAATCCTTTTAAGGTCTCTTGGGTATGAGATTTTTCCTGCAAAAAGAACACCCAAGTGAAGCGAGAATAATCATCCACAATAACTAGACAATACTTACTCCCGCCGATGCTTACATAAGCTATCGGGCCGAATAGATCCATGTGTAGGAGCTCCAGTGGCCTGTCAGTCGTCATGATGTTCTTGTGTGGATGATGAGCACCAACTTGCTTCCCTGCTTGGCATGCGCTACAAATCCTGTTTTTCTCAAAATGAACATTTGTTAATCCTAAAATGTGCTCTTCCTTTAGAAGCTTATGAAGATTCTTCATCCCAACATGGGCTAGTCGGCGGTGCCAGAGCCAACTCATGTTAGTCTTAGCAATTAAGCAAGTGTCGAGTTCAGCTCTATCAAAATCTACCAAGTATAGCTGACCCTCTAACACTCCCTTAAATGCTATTGAATCATCACTTCTAAAGACAGTGACACCTACATCAGTAAAAAGACAGTTGTATCCCATTTGACATAATTGAGAAACGGAAAGCAAATTGTAATCTAAAGAATCTACAAGAAAAACATTGGAAATGGAGTGGTCAGGTGATATAGCAATTTTACCCAATCCTTTGACCAAACCTTGATTTCCATCCCCGAATGTGATAGCTCGTTGGGGATCTTGGTTTTTCTCGTAGGAGGAGAACATCTTCTTCTCCCCTGTCATGTGGTTTGTGCACCCGCTGTCGATGATCCAACTTGAGCCACCGCCCACCGGATGCATAAACCTACAAAACAAGTTTAGTTCTTGACTTTAGGTACCCAAATGGTTTTGGGTCCTTTGGCATTAGACACAAGAACTTTGGGTACCCAAACACAAGTCTTTGACCCCTTGTGCTTGCCCCCGACATACTTGGCAACTACCTTGCCGGATTTGTTAGTTAACACATATGATGCATCAAAAGTTTTAAATGAAATGCTATGGTCATTTGATGCACTAGGAGTTTTCTTCTTAGGCAACTTAGCACGGGTTGGTTGCCTAGAACTAGATGTCTCACCCTTATACATAAAAGCATGGTTAGGGCCAGAGTGAGACTTCCTAGAATGAATTCTCCTAATTTTGCTCTCAGGATAACCAACAGGGTACAAAATGTAACCCTCGTTATCCTGAGGCATGGGAGCCTTGCCCTTAATAAAATTAGACAATTTCTTAGAAGGGGCATTAAGTTTGACATTTCCTCCCTGTTGGAAACCAATGCCGTCCTTAATGCCAGGGCGTCTCCCTCTATAAAGCATGCTTCTAGCAAATTTAAACTTTTCATTTTCTAAGTCATGCTCGGCAATTTTAGCATCTAATTTAGCTATATGATCATTTTGTTGTTTAATTAAAGCCATGTGATCATGTATAGCATTAACATCAATATCTCTACATCTAGTGCAAATAGAAGTATGTTCAACGGTAGATGTAGAGGGTTTGCAAGATTTTAATTCTACAACCTTAGCACGCAATATATCATTTTAATTTCTAAGGTCGGAAATAGTAGTATTGCAAACATTAAAATCTTTAGCCTTAGCAAGCAATTTTTCATTTTCATTTCTAAGGCTAGCAAGAGTAATGTTTAATTCTTCAATCTTAGCAAGCGAATTATCATTATCATTTCTAAGATTGGGAATTGAAACATCACAAACATTTAAATCAACCTTAGCTAACAAATTAGCATTTTCATTTCTAAGGTTGTCTATAGTCTCATGGCAAGTGCTTAGCTCACTAGATAGTTTTTCACATTTTTCTACTTCTAGAGCATAAGCATTTTTAACTTTAACATGCTTCTTGTTTTATTTAATAAGGAAGTCCTCTTGGGAGTCCAAGAGATCATCCTTCTCATGGATAGCACTAATCAATTCATTTAATTTCTCTTTTTGTTGCATGTTTAAGTTGGCAAAAAGAGTACGTAAATTATCTTCCTCATCACTAGCATTATCATCGCTAGAGGATTTATATCTAGCGGAGGATTTGGATTTAACCTTCTTTTTTTTGCCGTCCTTTGCCATGAGGCACTTGTGGCCGATGTTGGGGAAGAGAAGTCCCTTGGTGACGACGATGTTGGCGGCGTCCTCGTCATCGGAGGAGTCGCTAGAGCTTTCGTCGGAGTCCCACTCACGACAAACATGTGCATCGCCGCCCTTCTTCTTGTAGTACCTCTTCTTCTCCCTTCTTCTCCCCTTCTTGTCGTCGCCCCTGTCACTGTCACTAGATAGAGGACATTTTGCAATAAAATGACCGGGCTTACCACACTTGTAACAAACCTTCTTGGAGCGAGGCTTGTAATCTTTCCCCCTCCTTTGCTTGAGGATTTGGCGGAAGCTCTTGATGACGAGCGCCATTTCCTCGTTGTCGAGCTTGGAGGCGTCGATTGGTTGTCTACTCGGTGTAGACTCCCCCTTCTTCTCCTCCGTCGCCTTGAATGCGACCGGTTGCGCTTCGGACGTGGAGGGATCATCAAGCTCGTTGATTTTCTTTGAGCCCTTGATCATATATTCAAAGCTCACAAAATTCCCAATTACTTCCTCGGGAGTCATTAGTGTATACCTAGGATTACCACGAATTAATTGAACTTGAGTAGGGTTAAGGAAAATAAGTGATCTAAGAATAACCTTAACCATCTCGTGGTCATCCAACTTTTTGCTCCCGAGGTTGCGCACTTGGTTCACCAAGGTTTTGAGCCGGTTGTACATGTCTTGTGGCTCTTCTCCTTTGCGAAGACGGAAGCGACCGAGCTCCCCCTCGATCGTCTCCCGCTTGGTGATCTTGGTTAGCTCATCTCCCTCGTGCGCGGTCTTGAGCACGTCCCAAACTTCCTTGGCGCTCTTTAATCCTTGCACCTTGTTATACTCCTCTCGACTTAGAGACGCGAGGAGTATAGTTGTGGCTTGGGAGTTGAAGTGCTCGACTTGTGCCACCTCATCCTCATCATAATCTTCATCCCCTACGGATGGTACCTGTACACCAAACTCAATGACATCCCATATACTTTTGTGGAGTGAGGTTAGATGAAATCGCATTAAATCACTCCACCTTGCATAATCTTCACCATCAAAAGTTGGTGGTTTGCCTAATGGGACGGAAAGTAAAGGCGTATGTTTAGGAATGCGAGGATAGCGTAAGGGGATCTTACTAAACTTCTTGCGCTCATGGCGCTTAGAAGTTACGGAGGGCGCGTCGGAGCCAGAGGTGGAAGGTGATGAAGTATCGGTCTCGTAGTAGACCACCTTCCTCATCTTCTTTTTCTTGTCTCCACTCCGATGCGACTTGTGGGAAGAGGCTTTCTTCTCCTTCCCTTTCTTTTTGTTGCGGGACTCTTCCGATGAAGCCTTCCCGTGGCTTGTAGCGGGCTTGTTGCCGATGGGCTTGTCGCCGGTCTCCATCTCCCTCTTGGCGTGTTCTCCCGACATCACTTCGAGCGGTTAAGCTCTAATGAAGCACCGGGCTCTGATACCAATTGAAAGTCGCCTAGAGGGGGGTGAATAGGGCGAATCTGAAATTTACAAACTAAATCACAACTACAAGCCGAGTTAGCATTAGAAATATAATCGAGTCCGAGAGAGAGGGTGCAAAACAAAACGTAAGCGAATAAAGAGTGTGACACGCGAATTTGTTTTACCGAGGTTCGGTTCTTGCAAACCTACTCCCCGTTGAGGTGGTCACAAAGACCGGGTCTCTTTCAACCCTTTACCTCTCTCAAACGGTCCCTCGGACCGAGTGAGCTTTTCTTCTCAATCACTTGGAACACAAAGTTACCACAAGGATCACCACACGATTGGTGTCTCTTGCCTCAATTACAAGTGAGTTTGATCTCAAGAAAGAATGAGAAAGAAAGCAATCCAAGCGCAAGAGCTCAAAAGAACACAACAAATCACTCTCACTTAACACTAAAGCTTTTGTGGAATTGGGAGAGGATTTGATCACTTGGGTGTGTCTTGTATTGAATGCCTAGCTCTTGTAAGTAGTTGGAAGGTGGAAAACTTGGATGACTTGAATGTGGGGTGGTTGGGGGTATTTATAACCCCAACCACCAAACTAGCCGTTTAGTGAAGGCTGCTGTCGCATGGCGCACCGGACAGTCCGGTGCGCCACCGGACACTGTCCGGTGCACCAGCCATGTCACCAGGCCGTTGGGTTCCGACCGTTGGAGCTCTGACGTGTGGGCCCGCCTGGCTGTCCGGTGGCGCACCGGACAAGTCCTGTAGACTGTCCGGTGTGCCACCCGTGCGTGCTCTGCTCCTCTGCGCGCGCTGGCGCGCATTTAATGCGTTGCAGTCGTCCGTTGGCGCGAAGTAGCTGTTGCTCCGCTGGCTCACCGGACAGTCCGGTGTGCACCGGACATGTCCGGTGAATTATAGCGGAGCGGAAATCCGAAGCTGGCGAGTTCAGAGTCGCTCTCCTCTGGAGCACCGGACACTGTCCGGTGTGCACCAGACATGTCCGGTGAATTATAGCGAAGCGCCTCTGAAAATTCCCGAAGGTGCGAAGTTTGTCTTGGAGTTCCCTGGTGCACCGGACACTGTCCGGTGGCACACCGGACACTTGTCCGGTGGCGCACCGGACAGTCCGGTGCGCCAGACCAGGGCTTCCTTCGGTTATCCCTTGCTCTTTTTGTTGAACCCATTTCTTGGTCTTTTTATTGGCTAAGTGTTAACCTTTGGCACCTGTATAACTCATAGACTAGAGCAAACTAGTTAGTCCAAATATTTGTATTGGGCAATTCAACCACCAAAATCATTTAGGAAATAGGTGTAAGCCTAATTCCCTTTCACACGCGTCACGCGCGGATTGCGCGACCGACCGTTGGCTCACCGGACAGTCCGGTGCACCACAGGATAGTCCAGTGAATTTTAGCCGTACGCCGCCGACGAATTCCCGAGAGCGGCCAGTTAACCAGACGCCAGCCTGGCGCACCGGACACTGTCCGGTGCACCAGCGGACAGTCCGGTGTACCCAGACTGCGCAGAGTCTTGGCTGCTCCATCCAAGTATTTTTCCTTTTGTATTTTCTCTGATTCTAGCACTTAGACAAATATGTTAGTACACAAAAACCAATGTACTAAGTCTAGAATCATACCTTGTACCTTGATTTTCACTTCTTGAGTCTTTGGCACAATTTAACACTTAAACCATTTGTGTTGGACACTTAATCACCAAAATACTTAGAAATGGCCCAAGGGCACATTTCCCTTTCAATCTCCCCTTTTTGGTGATTTATGCCAACACAACAAAAAGCAACACATAGAAGTGCAACATCAATGCAAATGAGAACAAGATTTGTTTTTGATTCAAATTTGGCATATTTGGATCATTCTTTGCCACCACTTGGTTTGTTTTTTCAAATCAAACTCAATTTCCTATCTCTAAGTCAAACACACTTGTTGAGGCATAAAGAGAGGTATTCCAAGAGAAATTGATCAAAGATTCAAAAACTCCCCCTTTTTTCCATAATCAAACATTCTCCCCACAAGAGACCAACTTTCGACAACAAGAGACACTTAGAGTATTTTGACAAATCAAAACTTCTAACTCTACTATTTTCAAAGTTCTCAAGTGGTAGATGATCCATTTGCTTGCTTTGGCATTAATTTCTCCCCCTTTGGCATCAAGCACCAAAATGGGATCATTTTTGGCTCTTTAACCTTATTGCCTCACCAAAATCGTCAATTAAGAGTAAAAAGGCAATAAGAGCAAAGAGATGAACTTGGAGTTAATTACCCTCTCATTGGAGTGCAGTGGAAGTCTTGCATGGTCCAAGTTCACCTTTCCCTTTCAATCCACCCTTGAGACTAATTTAAGTAAACTCAAGCACACGGTTAGTCTCAAAGGGTCAAGTTGTAGCACATCTCCCCCTAAATATGTGCATCACTCACACATGGACTTTTGAGGTCCGGGGATTGCTTGCACAACTTGAGCACCATACATAAACAACAACATGCATAAGTGAACATGATCAAAGACATAAAACACATGTATGCTATAGATCAATCCAAGTTACGTGAATCTAAGACATTTAGCTCACTACGCAACCTGCAAAAGGTTGACTCATCTAGAGGCTTGGTAAAGATATCGGCTAGCTGGTTCTCGGTGCTAACATAAAACACTTCGATATCTCCCTTTTGCTGGTGTCTCTCAAAAAGTGATGTCGGATGTCTATGTGCTTAGTGTGGCTGTGTTCGACAGGATTATCCGCCATGCGGATAGCACTCTCATTATCACATAGGAGTGGGACTTTGCTTAGATTGTAGCCAAAGTCCCGGAGGGTTTGCCTCATCCAGAGTAGTTGTGCGCAACACTGTCCTACAGCAACATACTCGGCCTCAGCGGTGGATAGGGCAACAGAAGTTTGTTTCTTAGAACTCCAAGACACCAGGGACCTTCCTAGGAATTGGCACGTCCCTAATGTACTCTTCCTGTCAACCTTGCATCCAGCATAATCGGAGTCTAAATATCCAATCAAGTCAAAGGTAGACCCATTTGGATACCAGATCCCGAAGCAAGGCGTAGCAACTAAATATCTAAGTATTCGCTTAACGGCCACAAGGTGACACTCCCTTGGTTGGATTGAAATCTAGCACACATGCATACGCTTAGCATAATATCCGGTCTACTCACACATAAATAAAGCAAAGAACCTATCATAGACCGGTATGCCTTTTGATCAACGAACTTACCTCCTTTGTTGAGGTCGACATATCCGTCGGTTCCCATTGGAGTCTTTGCGGGCTTGGCGTCCTTCATCCCAAACCGCTTGATCAAGTCTTGCGTGTACTTCGTTTGGGATATGAAGGTGCCGTCCTTGAGTTGCTTCACTTGGAACCCAAGGAAGTAGTTCAACTCGCCCATCATCGACATCTCAAATTTTTGAGTCATCACCCTGCTAAACTCTTCACAAGACTTTTGGTTAGTAGAACCAAATATTATGTCATCGACATAAATTTGGCATACAAATAAGTCACCATCACAAGTCATAATGAATAAAGTTGGATCGGCTTTCCCAACCTTGAAAGCATTAGCAATTAGAAAGTCTCTAAGGCATTCATACCATGCTCTTGGGGCTTGCTTAAGTCCATAGAGCGCCTTAGAGAGCTTACACACGTGGTCGGGGTACCGTTCATCCTCAAAGCCAGGGGGTTGCTCTACGTACACCTCCTCCTTGATTGGCCCGTTGAGGAAAGCGCTCTTCACATCCATTTGGAACAACTTGAAAGAATGGTGAGTAGCATAGGCTAGCAAAATGCGAATAGACTCTAGCCTAGCCACAGGAGCAAAAGTCTCCTCAAAGTCCAAACCTGCAACTTGGGCATAACCTTTTGCCACAAGTCGAGCCTTGTTCCTTGTCACCACTCCGTGCTCGTCTTGCTTGTTGCGGAACACCCACTTGGTTCCCACAACATTTTGCTTTTTAGATTATTCTAGCTTATTTAAAGGTTTAGATAGAGCAAAAGTCTTACCGCATTTGAAGCAGGAGCGCTTTCCCCTTGTTTTGTTCTTGTTTGGGTACTCCTTGCGTCCTTTTAGTGCGGTCTTGAAGTGCTTGATGATAAGCGCCATCTCATCTTCGTTGAGGCCCGCAGCCTCCACTTGTGCCACTTTGCTTGGTAGCGTCTCCCGGCAGCTGGTTGCTTTGAGGGCAACAATTTGAGGCTCGTGGATGGGGAGTGGACCGTTTAGAGCGTCGTCCACATATCGAGCCTCCTTTACCATCATGCGCCCGCTCACAAACTTCCAAAGAATCTCCTCGGGCGTCATCTTGGTGTACCTGGGTTTCTCACGAATAAGGTTAACAAGATGGGGGTCAATTACCGTAAATGACCTTAGCATAAGTCAGACGACGTCGTGGTCCGTCCATCATGTGCTTCCATAGCTCCTAATCTTGTTGACCAGGGTCTTGAGCCTGTTGTATGTTTGTGTTGGCTCCTCTCCCCTAATCATCGCGAACCTTCCCAACTCGCCTTCCACCAACTCCATTTTGGTGATCATGGTGGCGTCGTTTCCCTCATGTGATATCTTGATGGTATCCCAAATTTGCTTGGCGTTGTCCAAGCCGCTCACCTTGTTGTATTCATCCCTGCACAAGGATGCTAGCAAAACAGTAGTAGCTTGTGCATTCTTATGAATTTGCTCGTTAATAAACACAAGGTTATCCGTACTGTCAAAATGCATTCCATTTTCCACTATCTCCCAAATAATAGGATGGAGAGAAAACAAGTGACTACGCATTTTGTGACTCCAAAAAGAATAGTCTTCTCCATCAAAGTGTGGAGGTTTATCGAGTGGAATTGAAAGCAAATGAGCATTGGAATTGAACGGAATAAGAGAATAATCAAAAGAATAGTTTTGAATAACCGGTTTCTTTTTAGACGAGTCATCGTCGTCGTCGTCTCTTGGTGAAGAAGAGGAGGCGTCGCTGTCGTAGTAAATGATCTTCTTGATCCGCCTCTTCTTCTTCCCGTACCTCTTCTTGTGACTCGATCCTGAGTTAGTGGGCTTATCGTCCCTTGGCTCGTTAAAGAGGGACTCCTTCTCCTTGTCGTTGACCACCATCCCCTTTCCCTTAGGATCCATCTCTTCGGGCGATTAGTCCCTTAAATGAAGAGAATGGCTCTGATACCAATTGAGAGCACCTAGAGGGGGGGGGGGGGGGTGAATAGGTGATCCTGTAAAATTCAACACTAATAGCCACAAAACTTTGGTTATGAAGGTTAGAACGGTTAAGTGGCTTGAAACGAGCTCTTGTGAACACAGACAATCAAAGAGAAAACAATCACAAGAGACACGCGATTTTATCCCGTGGTTTGGCCAAGTAACACTTGCCTACTTCCACGTTGTGGCGTCCCAATGGACGAGGGTTGCACTCAACCCCTTTCAAGTGATCCAATGATCAACTTGAATACCACGACTTTTCTTGTTTTTCTCCTTTTCCCGTTTGAGAGGAATCTCCACAAGTTGGAGTCTCTCGCCCTTACAACAAAGATCACAATGAAAACACAAGAGTAAGGTTGGGAGCAACACACACAAATTCGTAGCACACACACGCACACAAGCCAAGACTTGAGCTCAAAATGAAGCACAAAGAGTTCACAACTAGAACAGAGCTCAAATCACTAACACGATCGATCAAGTGTGCGAAGACGGAGTGTGGAAGTCTTAGAATGCTTAGTGAATGTTTGGGTTACTCCTCCATGCGCCTAGGGGTCCCTTTTATGGCCCCACGGTAGCTAGGAGCCGTTGGAGGCCAACAAAAAAGGCTATCCTTGCCTTCTGTCGGGTGGCGCACCGGACAACCACTATTCATGTCCGGTGCGTGATCTTCTTCCTATTCTGGCGCAGACGAACGCTGCAGATTCACTGGACAGTCCGGTGCCACCTGCCGACCGTTGGCGTGGGCCACGCGTCGCCCGTGGATTGCACGGCCGACCGTTGCGCTGACGGCCGTTGGCTCACCGGACAGTTCGGTGCACCACCGGACAGTCCAGTGAATTATAGTCGTACGCCGCCAAATTCTCCTGAGAGTGGCCTGTTCACCGGAGTCCATCCTGGCGCACCGGACACTGTCCGGTGCACCATCGGACACTGTCTGGTGTGCCAGACTGATCAGAGATTTGGCTGCACCGAGCCAAGTCTTTTGGTTCTTTTCTTTTCTCTGTTTCTAGCACTTAGATAACATATGTTAGTACTCAAAACAATGTACTAAGTCTAGAAACGTACCTTGTTACATGATTTGCATCTTTTGCTTGTTTAGCACATAATATTTCACTCACTTTGTGTTGGACACTTAATCACCAAAACATTATAGAAATGGCCCAAAGGCACATTTCCCTTTCAAAGGAACGTATCCGACTTGGCCTCGACGAAGCTGATGGAGGCCAGGTAGGTGGCGAAGTGGCCGTACCAGGCCCGCGATGCCTGCTTGAGGCCGTAGAGAGAGCGGTTCAGGCGGCAGACCAGATCCGGGTGAGTGGCATCGACGAAGCCGGTGGGCTAGCTGCAGTAGACAGTCTCCGTCAAAGTGCCATGAAGGAAGGCGTTCTTAACGTCGAGCTGATGGAACGCCCAGTTCCGGGAGAGGGCGAGGGAGAGCACGACGCGAACGATGGTGAACTTGACGGTGGGGCTAAAAGTCTCATTGTAGTCTACACCAGGGCGCTGGCTAAAGCCCCGAAGGACCTAGCGGGCCTTGTAGCGGTCGAGGGAGCCGTCCGACGTCAGCTTGTGGCGAAAGATCCACTTACCGGTGACCACATTGGTGTCAGGAGGACGTGACACCAAGTCCTAGGTGTGGTTGGCTAGTAGGGCCGCATACTCCTCATCCATGGTCCGACGCCAGTGGGGGTCAGTGAGGGCGGTGCGAACAGACGAGGGGACCGGGGAGGCGTCCGGTGGAGTAGTGGTCGTGTCAGCGGCCAGGATCAGCCTGTCGACTAGCCGAAGGACGCCGGCGGTGCGGCGAGTCACAATCGAATGAATGTGCCTAGGATCGCGATGAATGGCGATCGGGTGGTACACCGACGGCTTAGAGCGAGGTGCCAGGATGGCGGGGGCCGCGGGCGGGGCCGGCTCGTAGCGATGATAGACGACCGCGGGGTTAGCGAAACAGACCGCGTGTGTCAAGAGGCCCGGGTCTGTGGGCGCCAAGGGAGGGGTGCTCCCGCGACGACGATATACGAGGGCGGGGTCAACGAAGCGAGCCTGGCTTGTGGACGGGGCCGGAGACATCGGGGCCGCGCGTGGTGCAGGCGTGGTCGACGGGGCCGTGCGAGGCGTGGGCGGGGTCGACGGGGCCGCGCGAGGCTTAGGCGTGGTCGGCGGGGCCGCGCTTGGCGCAGGCAGGGTCGACAGAGCCACGCGTGGCGTAGGCGCAGACGACAGAGCCGCGTGTGGCACGAGCGGTTTCGACGGTGTCGCACGCGAGGGATGTGAAGGTGCACGGGGCACGGGCAGCGGTGCGAGGCGAGGTGGCATGGTACTCGGATCAGACTCAAGGAGGGAGTCGAGATCGGTGGGTGGGGAGGAGCCAGCAAGGGGAAACACAGCTTCGTCAAAAACGACATGACGAGAGATGATGACGTGGTGGGATGTGAGGTCAAGACAGCGATACCCCTTGTAGTCAGGGGAGTAGCCAAGGAAGATGTAGCGAGTGGAGCGTGGAGTGAGCTTATGAGGGACAGTAACGGAAGTGTTGGGGTAGCAGGCACAGGCGAACAAGCGAAGGTGGTCGTAGGAAGGGGATGTGTCGTACAGGGCAAAGTAGGGGGTGGGGTGGCTCACCGCCTTCGATGGGAGGCGGTTGAGGAGGTGGGTGGCGGTGTGCAGAGCCTCTGCCTAGTAGCTAGCAGGGAGAGACGCTTGGAAGAGAAGACAGCGTATCATGTTGGTGGTGGTGCGAATCTTGCGCTTGACCCGACTGTTCTGGGTAGAGGTGTAGGGGCACGAGAGACGTAGCTGAACGCCACTGGTGAGGAAGAAGGATTGAGCAGCGTGGTTATCGAACTCGCGACCATTGTCACACTGTAGTGCCCGGACCGAGCGACAGAACTGGGTGGAGACCCAGGCAAAGAAGTGAGTGAGGGTGGTAAGGGTGTCAGACTTCAACCGAAGAGGAAAAGTCCGCAGAAAATGGGAGAAATCATCCAAAATTACTAAATAGTATTTGTATCCAGAGAGACTAAGTACAGGGGAGGTCCAGAGATCACAATGAACCAGGTCAAAAGCCTGCTCAGCCCTAGAAGATGAAGTAGGAAAAGGGATACGAGTATGTCGGCCATGCTGACACGCATGACAGAGGCCCTCAAAATGTCCCCTAATACAAGATGAATCTAAAGTGCGGGAAAGCTTGGTCATGACATCAGGTCCTGGGTGGCCGAGACGACGATGTCAGGTGGTGGAGGTGGTGGTGGAGACCAGGACAGGAGGTGGAGACGTGCCGGTGGAAGAGGGTCGGAGCGTGTAGAGGGGCCCGACGTTGTCACATCGGGCGAGTGGGGTCTTGGTGGCTAGATCCTTCACAGAAAAACCAGAAGGAGTGATACACCCATCACCACCTCGGCCGGAGGAACCGCCATGGGTGGAGCTGTCGCCCCCACGGCCGCCCTTGTGGGGGCGACGGTCGCTGTCGGCTGTGGAAGCTGGGCAAGGAGCCGCAACAGGGTGGCGAGTGGGGGCACAGTCGATGGAGTACGAGTGGCATATCCCCCGGAAGTCGCCTGAGCATCGGGGGTGGCGCTGTAGAGAGCAGAGGCCAGAGTGGGAGCCTTGAGTGTCATGGTGAGCTCCTCGAGGAGGAGCCCGTTCCGCACAACATGGAATGTGGGGAACGACAGGGTCCGCTTGATGAGAGCCTTCAGGTGGTCGTACGTGGGGCTGAGACCACGTAGAATGTTCAGCACCAGGGTGCAGTCAGCGACAGGCTCGCCGAGATCACGGAGAGAGAGTCCGCCATGCCATTCATCTGGCGGCAGTAGTCGTCCACCGAGAGTTCCCCCTGAGAGAACATGTGGAACTGGGCGTCGAGGCGGAGCGCCCGAGCCTCCCGGTTTCCGAGGAATTGGCCCTCAAGAGCGAGCCATGCCTATGGGCGGTGTCTGACTGGTCATGGATGATGTCCTGCAGCTCGACCGTGATGGTGGAGGCTGCCGGAGAACATGGGTCGACGATGGGCCAGCTAGTTCCACAGCGAGTGCGAGGGCTCCCGTGTATGTACGGTAGCCCGAGCCCGGCAGCGCTGGGTGCGATCGTGGCGGCCGCAGGGGCTGCTGCGGTGGCGGTGGGGATATAGCTGCCGTCGTGGCTGTGGGCGAACACAACAGCGTAGGGGATGGAGCGGGCGGGGTCGGCCATGCCGGGGGCGGTGTAGGACGCGTCGGCGACTGGGGGCGAGTGGCCGGCAGCCGAGGGCGCGCACAAGCCAGGGAGGTCCGCCATGGGCGGGACCAGGCGCGTGCGAGCGCTGCCGGGGAGGAGCAGGCGCGCTCGGCTGGGAGGGAGAGGCGGCGGCACAGACCCGACCGGGGGAGGCACGGTCGGGCGCGACCGGGAGGGGAGAGGCGGCGTGGGCATCGAGGAGCGTGGGAGAGAGAGAGACGGCGGTGCAGGGAGGGGAGGAGGGCGGCGGCGCAGGGAGAGGGGAGAGTCGGCACCGGCGACTGGGCAGGGGGAGGTGGCGACTGAGAGAGAAAAATGCCTCTATACCATATTGGAAACCCTAACCCTAGAATAGGGAGGGGTTATGTATTAATATACCTAGATATGGGCCTGACCCATTACAGTACACCGGGGAGACCCCCAAACCCTAATACAATGCTAACACAAAAGACCACTACTATGTTCCAGAAATATCAGAATTCATAATTTTGTTACCACCAGAATTGGGCAAAAGAAAATCATCCCAAAGATTTCATTCGTACTAGTGGCTACTGTTTCAGGGTGTCGGATCGACATTCTGAAGTACTCAATGACAACAGGGGGTTATCTGTACATTTTTCTCGTGTGGCTAAGGCCGTGGATCATGTAAAATACTAGGACTCGGCCATTTAGATAACACTGCACTGTTTGCGGAGTGAAGTTTAAAATAAAAGATGAGATATAGAATTGTTGGAGACGGCCTAATATAATAGGCTATATATATATTGTTGGGGATCTTCATCTTTCGAATGTTCTCAAAAACACGATTAAGCATTGGTTATCTGTATATTTGTCAAGCATTACAAGAGCTTCGGAATCAGACAAACTTCGGTATAGAACGGTGAAAGGATAACGAAGGAAGCTTCGTCATGACAACACAAGAAGATGATACAAAGAGAAGGTGTTATTCAAGTTGCTGAAGGCAAAAAACAATGTTGTCCCTATGCTATTTGTAAACCCTGTGCGTAATCTCTAAGGGCATAAATGTAATATCGTATGAAGTTGTACGACTCCCTATAAATAGATGAGCAGTGCCCTGCATAAAGTACCGTTTGGAGGGCTGAACAGTTGTTGTGTGTAACCTTCTCGTCACTTTCGCTCTAAAACATTTTCTAGAAGCCGAAGGTATGTTTGTAAACTTCATGTACGAAGGAGAAGAAACATGTTATTGATATGTAACACAAGTTATCATGTTTAAACTTAATATCTTTTGTATGTTTACTTACTTACTTACTTGTAATAATAAATCACGATTCACTCAATTAAGTTTTAATCTTCGTCTTCGAAGGAGTTATCCCAAAGGAATTACTGCTTGACGACGAAGGCTGACTGTCATTTTTAATGTTATGTTGCCTTGGTTTTTATTGTGTATAGCAATTGAAAACGAGTGACACACACACACATAGCCCCGGGCTTCCAATAACTAGAGGAAGCCTAGGTCAGATGGTGCTATCTAGTTGAGTTGGGCCAAGCCAGGGCGTCTGTAAAAGCAACTTAGACCCCTAGGAATTAGGGTTTCGGGGCCTGGCGGCGGCTGCAGCTGCATGAGGTGCGAGCGGCGGCAACCGGTGGCTGGACATCGATGACGGCTTCCTGCGGCGCGAGACACGAGCGACTGCATGAGACACGAGCGATGGCCCCAGGCGACGTCAGCGTACGACGCCTAAGACGCGAGCATCGCGACGACCGTGACTGCATGAGGCACGAGTGTCTGCGACAATAACCGCCTGTAATAGCATCCAAAGACGATGATATCCTCCAATCCGACGTGTCTCGGGCGTCCTTCGACAAAGACCACCTCCGATCTAGTGGCTTCAGATGCGTTCGCAGATCCGATGGCCTTAGGGTCGTCCTCCAGCGACATCCTCCCACCGATCCGTGTTTAAGGCTTTCATGATTATGTTTTATGCCTACTACCTACACTATTTATGCATTCTATTGAGGATTTTTATGATGATGAATACAACGTCTCTCACGTGGCTTTGGTTTTTTATGGTAACCATCTAGATTCACGCACATTTGTTACGGAGATGTCAAACGTGATATCACACTGATCATTGTAATAACATTGTGGATTTATATGCTTACCACTGTCAATGTTTATGCTTAAAATTAAGGATGTTTATGCTCAACATGGGGATGCGCCTACCAATGTCCCGCATGCATATTTTTCGCATATAGAGTAAAAAGGGAATCCCTTAATCAAATTCCTTAATCAACTTCCCTAATCAACTATCCTAACCAACCCCATAATCAAATCCCTTGATTTATGCTGGTCACATGGACATGGGAGTCGTTGGTTGAGAGTGAGACAACGTTTACGTTGTTATCTATCACTATCTATGCTCCAACTTGAGGATTTTTATGATCACTAATACAAGGCATCAGAGTTACCAACGTCTCTCACTTTGGCTCTGTATTTACGATCATAACTAAGAGTTTTACTCTTAAAATTGAAGGTTTTTACGCTCGCACATGTAGATGTGTTCACCTGAGAACAACATGCCAGATGTTTACGCAGTGTACCAAATTGCATAAATACCTAAATCGTGTAGCATAATTAGTATCGATATATATCATAAACTGGTTATAACGAGCCTAGTTGCATGGATGTTGGAGCGATCCAATATTTATGAAATCATCCAATTTTTGCGCGGATGCAATGGAAACAAAAATATCTTCCAAAATTTTCGCACATACAATGAAAACTCCCACGATATGCCATAATTATCGGATCCATCACAAAAATAGGATCTGCATGCATGCAACTGCGTGTGTGCACGTGGTCCAGTGGTTGGATGAGGTTTTTATGCTATCTCTATGAGCTATTTACGTTATTTGAATGAAGTATTTATGCTATTTGCGCAAAAAACAAAACCACAATTTATGGCATGCGTCCCACACGGGGGATGAGATGTTGGACCGAGGGTTTGAATGACGCGTGGGGGAGAGGTTTGATCTGGTGCACACAGACGTGGGATATAGGTGGACCCGTCGGTGCGGTTCAGCTAGGTCGCAGGGGTTGTTCCAGGGATGTGTGGGTGTGTCCGATAAAAAGTATGTATTTAGAAAAGCATGATAAAAATAATGTAATTGGAATTTACTTAATAAAGTAATTTATTTGGCTTTGAATTTAACATTCCACCACTTTCCAAAGTTTAGATATAATCCTATCTCAAATTCATGGGGTGGAGAATGGGAAATGGTTTTATGTATCGGTAGAATGTATTTCTACTCTGCAACATATAGGACGTTCTTCGGCTGACTACTCTATAGTAAAAATATAGTAAATAAATATCTCCGACATCTTGCTAATAATAGTATATAGATATATTTTGCATAAAACCATATTAGTTTAATTAAAATTATATTAGCTTAATGATATGTGCCTAAATTACTATTATTAGAATAGAATTTAATTCCAAGGGTCTAAACGGGCCCTACGGAAAATGGAAATCCTTGGAAAAATATGGTTGCTAAACTAGCTCTTGTAGTCTAAAACGGACGAAGTAGGCTAGCGCCTAGCAGCAACCACACCAATGCCACATAATCTAATTAGATAGACGATTCAGTACTATGGACCTATTTGGTTCGGCTTTTTTTCTAACCAGCTTTTCTAGTGGGAAGAATTTGAGTATCGCAAGGATTATATATGAAGGAAGATAAAGTGGTCCATATGGCTTAGAATCTAGAAAAGGACGGATTCCTATTATCGTGACAACTCGATCGATTTTGTCTTTATGTTGATTTTGAACGGTTTGTCCTGTAAAACCTTAATAGTCTATTTTGAGATTTAGAAAAGATTCACCAAATGTTCTAAAGTAAGAGGTATTTTTATTCTCTTACCCTTGAAATTAGCTCTATTAAAAAATAAAAAATAAAGATTCTTTTATTTGTTCATCATCGTATCTATAAGCAATTAGCTAATTGATAAAATACTATATAAATAAATACAAACTATGCTCTGCATTTCATGAAGGGTTATTTTTGCCTGCATAATTCTCAGATAAAGTCAAACATAGGTTTAAATTTGAATTTGAAAAAAAAGAAAGTGAAGCCACACGGGCCAAAATTCCAGCACAATAGCCGCACTCCGTGGGAGTATTTTATTGTTGTTTTGAACGCTGACTACGCATGACGTCGATGATGGCGTCATCCACGATTTCCTGGACTCCACGACATCTGGGCCATATCCCTGTTAGCTTCTTCCTCCAATCAGTTCGACGCCAGGCCATAGCAAAATCTGCGCCCCCGCGTAACCAATCTTCCGAATGTTTCGTACTTCCGTATACACCCTTGGCAGTATATAAATACCAGAGCCCGCCGTACCCCTCTCGTCTATCCATTAACCGGCCTCGCCTAGCTCTGAACAAAAGCTCCGGCGGCAAACAGTGAGGGGATGCAGAGCGGAATCGGGCAGCCTCCCGGCCTCGGCTGCATCTCTTAGTATACTTCCTGCTCTCCGGTGAATTGCTTCCAGTCCCTGGTCTGGATCTCTTCGTGAAGCATTCAGCCATGTGCTCCGCTGCTCCTGCTAATGTCGCCATCATCGGGGCGGAATATCCGGCTCCAGGTGTGCGTCACTCCTCGTCGCGCGACGCGGGGTGAGGCAGCTGCTCGCCGATGTACAGGGAAGGAGCCACCGTCGTCGTCGCTCCCTGCCTGTGCCACTCGGCCGATCTCAGCGTCTCTGATCCCCCCTTCTTCCTCTGTTGGTTGGGCGCGGCGGCGATGTCACGGCCGTGGTTGCTAGGAGCGCCGCCTCCCTGCTTGACCATCGAGAGGTGGAGGAAGCATGGAGCCCATTGATCTGGAGATCAACGGTGGCTACGGGATGATGACGTGGATGAGCCACAGACCGTTGATCTCGTGTTGACTGGTATAGATTAAATATTGGGACCGCTTCGAGGGAACCAAATCAGGTGCGTTGATCTCTGATCGAACGGTTTGGAGTGGATCTCGGTGTTTTAAATCTGGGCGGTCGATCCCAGATCTAGCGGATAGCATTGTGTACCGCTTCGGGTTAATGACTGATTTAATCTGCGTCGTCGGACGATGATCCAATGGCTGTCGTGTGCGGATACCCCTTCGCCGAAGCTAGTTTACAAAAGAGCCCCTCTGTTTTATTAGTATTAACCCGCCGTCCAACTCAGGGATTTTTGAGTCTGCGTAAATCTTGCGGGTTAGCCCCTGATCTTTTAAGAAATATTGAGCCAGTCCAAAACACTTAGGATATTCAGAAATTAATAAAGAAATAGGTTTTTAGTATGAAAATAATTCCATAAACTTGTTTAATCCATAGTTAACTCAATTTAACCCTTTCTTTGATCCATTCCAGTTGCTATAAATTCATATTAATATTGTTTAACCCATGATAGCTTTATTTTGCCATGAAACTTAATTTAAAATTATTCACTTGAATTACTCTATTATAGGTTCTAAATAACTCCAGAAATTCATAATTTCTTTGTTTTAACTCCAAATTTGATCCATTCAAATTGCGTTAGCTTCATAAAAATATTGTCTATGCAGTGCAAACATTAATTGTACCATAGAACATATTTTTATAATTAGATATTTGTTTAGCCTATGTTTAGTAGATTAACCTCTCTAAATCAAAGTTAATTTGTTTATAACTATAGTTTGGCTAAAATATCATCCCTAATTATATTATAATTTAACTTAAAGTTGAATTAATTATTTAGATTATTCTCTCACATGATCTATTAATAACATAAGGTCTAGTTTTAACTGCTTAAATTGCATGGGTCTTCTGAAAACCATAACTCCTTAACCGTGACTCCGAATTTAGTCGTTCTCGAACCCACGATCTCGTAGCGACGCGTAGATTATTATCACGCAGTTTATTCATATGTTTGGTGTGATGTTAATTTTGCCTATACCATGTTTGTCTGTATTGCTACGTTTAGCAGTGAGGTTACGAGAATCTGAAGATCATCCTGGTACCTGGAATCTCAAGTCCCAGGCAAGTTGTGCCCTTGATCACTTCTTTTTACCCACTCATGTTCTAATTAATCATAATGATCTGCATAGGTTAATTTTGATGGGACCCAATAGGTTACCCTAGTTTGACTATCTTTATACCTTGTTCACCACTTAATTCTTGGGTAGTACCTGCTATTGCTTTATGTGGTTTTGGGTATAGAGATACACATTATTCATGATTATACTTTTATTATCAGTTATTATTTACTGTTCATGATAAGATCATTATGTTAATTGGAACATGGAGAACCACCCGGGAAAACAGTGCTACCACAAGGGTTTAATAGGACGCCCTTGGCTGATTAATTAGGAAAGCTAGTAGATGACTACCTTACCCGAAAGGGGCAAGGGCAGTAGGGGAGTGGTCAGTGTAGGGAGGCCCTTGGGATGATTTTGCTGCGATGGCGGTCATGCGAGGGATTCCTGCATTGGAGCTTCCTATAAACTGTAGCAGGTTTTCTGAAGCTAGTGGAACTTTGTAAAGGCCTCGTAGTGTTACCCTGCCTCGCCTCCTCGGTAGAGGTGTATGGGATTGGCCGTCTCTTGGCAGATGGGTAACATGACTTGTGGGTAAAGATGCGCAACCTCTGCAGAGTGTAAAACTGGTATACTAGCCGTGCTCACGGTCATGAGCAGCTCGGATACTCACATGATTAATTTATGGAACTAAATTCAATATGTCATATGCATTGCATCGCAGGTGATGATGTTACTTTTGTTCTACTACTTAATTGGGTTTGGTATTTACTTACACTTAGTAATTGCTAATAAAATTTTGGCCAACTCTAAAAGCAATGCTCAGCTTCAACCATCTTCTTTGGTAAGCCTTACACTTCATGAGCTCCCACCTTTGATGAGTTCATGCACATTATTCCCCACAACTTGTTGAGCTATGAACGTATGTGAGCTCACTCTTGCTGTCTCACACCCCCCACAGGTCAAGAACAGGTACCGCAGGATGATGCGCATGGAGGATGCTGCGATGTGTTCGTGAGAGGCCTAGGCCGTCGTCTCCCAGTCAACTTTGGGTTGCTGGACCGTTGTCTCCTTATAATGTAATTATTTATTTTATATAGAACTCCTGTTATATAGTAAAAATGTGACATTCGATCATGTGCCATGATTCATCATATGTGTGAGACTTGGTCCCAGCACACCTGGTGATTATGTTCGCGCCCGGGTCTTGGTGCCCCAAAACCCGGGTGTGACAGAAGTGGTATCAGAGGAATGTTGACTGTAGGATGAAACCTAGATAAAACTGGACAACCAATATTTACTTACCTTTGCTACTCTGATTCTTTCTAAACTTTTCTTAATCTTTTCTCATCTATTTCCGCTTTACTCTAATTATTCTTACTTTTTTCTTTCTAAAGACCAATGTGGATTTCACACTTTGAAATCCTGTGCCTAAAGTGATCTTTAGGAAAAGGAGACCTATTCTTAGGAACAAAAACAAAACTATTTTTTTATCTATATGCCTGAATGTTTGTTCTTGTGATACATGTCTGATTTGGATTTTTGATTGAGTGTGATGAGTTGTGGAGTAATGTCCACAATTACATCTGCATATACATATAGAAAAAAACACCTATAAAAAATTAACTAGATAAACTAGAGTATCTATGTCGGCGTCTCGAGACCGGGGGGTCCCTCAGGCCGACGAGTGAGTGTGCCGCGTGCCCCAGCCCAGATGGGTCGAGCGCGTGGGCGAGCGCGAAGGGGGGAAGCGAGGTGGCCGGAGACGGGCGTGAGAGAGGTGGAAATCCCGCGGCCTTCGTGTTCGTCCCGCGCCCAGGTCGGGTGCGCTTGCAGTAGGGGGTTACAAGCGTCCACGCGGGTGAGGGAAGCGAGCGGCCCCAAGAGAGCGCCTGCCCCGTCCTCGTCCCCGCGCGGCCAACCTTCTCTAAGAAGGCCCTGGTCCTTCCTTTTATAGGCGTAAGGAGAGGATCCAGGTGTACAATGGGGGTGTAGCAGAGTGCTACGTGTCTAGCGGGGGAGAGCTAGCGCCCTAAGTACATGCCAATGTGGCAGCCGGAGAGATCTTGGCACCCAGCTGGTGGGATGTCGTGGCTGTCGGAGGAGCAACGGAGCCTGGCGGAGGGACAGCTGTCGGAGCGGTCGGGTCCTTGCTGACGTCCCCCTGCTTCCGTAAGGGAGCTGAGAGCCGCCGTCGTCACTGGGCTAGCGGGGCGCCATCATTGCCTATATAGCGGAGCTAGCCAGATGAGACACCGGTCTTGTTCTCCGCGGCCCGAGTCGGCTCGAGGTAGGGTGATGATGGCGCTTCCTGTTGACGTGGCGGGCCTGTGCCCTAGGTCGGGCGACGTGGAGGCTCCTCCGAAGCCGAGGTCGAGTCTGTCTTCCGTGGCCGAGGCCGAGCCCGAGCTCCTGGGTCGGGCGAGGCGGAGGTTGTTCGGCAGAGGCCAGGGCAGAGTCCGAGCCCTGGGGTTGGGCGAAGCGGAGTTCGTCGTCTTCTGGGGCTGAGCCCGAGTCCGAGCCCTGGGTCGGACGGAGCGGAGTTCACCGTCTTCCGGGGCTGAGCCCGAGTCCGAGCCCTGGGTTGGGCGGAGCGGAGTTCGCCGTCTTCCGGGGCCTTAGCCTGAGTCCGAGCCCTGGGTCGGGCGGAGCGGAGTTCGCCGTCTTCCGGGGCCTTAGCCCGTGTCCGAGCCCTGGGTCGGGCGGAGCGGAGTTCGCCGTCTTCCGGGGCCTTAGCCCGAGTCCGAGCCCTGGGTCGGGCGGAGCGGAGTTCGCCGTCTTCTGGAGCTTTAGCCCGAGTCCGAGCCCTGGGTCGGGTGGAGCGGAGTTCGCCGTCTTCCGGGGCTTTAGCCCGAGTCCGAGCCCTGGGTCGGGCGGAGCGGAGTTCGCCGTCTTCCGGGGCTTTAGCCCGAGTCCGAGCCCTGGGTCGGGCGGAGCGGAGTTCGCCGTCTTCCGGGGCTGAGCCCGAGTCCGAGCCCTGGGTCGGGCGGAGCTTCCTATGGCGCCTTTGGCAAGGCCTGACTACCTGTCAGTCTCACTCTGTCAAGTGGCACTGCAGTCGGAGTGGTGCAGGCGGCGCTGTCCTTCTGTCAGACCAGTCAGTGGAGCGGCGAAGTGACGACGGTCACTTCGGCTCTGCCGGAGGGCGCGTGTCAGGATAAAGGTGTCAGGCCACCTTTGCGTTAAATGCTCCTGCGACTCGGTCGGTCGGTGCGGCGATTTAGTCAGGGTTGCTTCTTAGCGAAGGCAAGGCCTCGGGCGAGCCGGAGATGTGTCCGCCGTTAAAAGGGGGCCTCGGGCGAGACGGAAACCCCTCGGGGTAGGCTGCCCTTGCCCGAGGCTAGGCTCGGGCGAGGCGTGATCGAGTCGCTCGTATGGACTGATCCCTGACTTAATCGCACCCATCAGGCCTTTGCAGCTTTATGCTGATGGGGGTTACCAGCTGAGAATTAGGCGTCTTGAGGGTACCCCTAATTATGGTCCCCGACAGTAGCCCCCGAGCCTCGAAGGGAGTGTTAACACTCGCTTGGAGGCTTTCGTCGCACTTTTTTTGCAAGGGGACCAGCCTTTCTCGGTTGCATTTTGTTCCGGTGGGTGCGCGCGAGCGCACCCGCCGGGTGTAGCCCCCGAGGCCTCGGAGGAGTGGTTTCACTCCTTCGAGGTCTTAATGCCTTGCGTAATGCTTCGGCTGGTCTGGTTGTTCCCTCATGCGAGCAGGCCGTAGCCCGGGTGCACGGTCGGGGCCCAAGTTCTCGGGCTGGTATGTTGACGCTGTCAACGGTTCGGCCGGAGCCGGGTTTGCGAGAGCAGCCCCCGAGCCTCCGCACAGGGCGAGAGGGCGATCAGGGACAGACTCGGCTTTTTTACATACGCCCCTACGTCGCCTTTCTGCAAGGAGGAGGGGGGAGAGCGCCATGTTACCCTCGATGGGCACCGAACATGGTGTCTCCGGTGAGCTGCAAGCGGGTAATCCGAGTGGACGTCCGTGCCCCGTTCGTTGGGGGTCGGCTAGGGGCCCAGAGGCACGCCCAAAAGTACCTGCGGGTGATCTGCCGGACCCGGTCCCCTGGCGACGGGGTCTGAGGGCTCGATGCCTCCCTCCGATGGGATTCCATTACAAGATCGCTCCCGCTGGTCTCGGAAATGTCCTAGGGTACCTCGGGAGCGCAGCCCGAGCCTTGGTTATGTATCGAACGTACCCCTGGTCATCCCTCGCTCGGCGTCTGAGGCGACTGTGAACCCTTCGGGGGCCAGCCTTCGAACCCCTGATCAGTAATGGGCGCGGAGCCCGAGTAGCCTGAGGCGGCCGTGGAACCCTTCGGGGGGGCCGGCCTTCGAACCTCTGACCAGTAGTGGGTGTAGGGCCCACGCGATCTGAGGCGGCTGTTGAACCCTTCGAGGGGCCAGCCTTCGAACCCCTGATCAGTAAGGAGGCTCGGAGCCTGGTTCCTTCACGGGGAAGGATCCCTTTCGGGGTATCCCCCTTTCCCGGTCCCTGTCGCAAGAGATAGAGAAAGAGGAAAAAGGGAAAAAGGATACGAAATCGAACGACGCGGCGTACCTTTTTCGGCGCGGTTGTTTCGGCGAAGGCGAAGCGTCGCCCGTTGCTCCTGCCAGAAGTGCCGCCTGTCCAGTCGCGGAGTTAATGCGACGGGGCGAGTAGTTGGCGGGGCTGCCGTTGCGCGTGCGCGAGCCGTTCGAGGAGCGGCCGTTTCGCTTCGCGTTTTTGAATCCCGCGTCCGGTCCGGGTGGAACGTTGGAACCGTCTTCGCCTTGGTCTTTATATACCCCGGAGAGGGTCCGGTGACGGTTCTTTGCTCCGCTTCCTGTCTGCCCCTTAGGTTTTCGCAACCCGAGAGGTTGCTCGGGACGCCTTGGAGAAACGTCGTCGCCAGCAGGAGAGGGAAGGACTCCCAAGGGAGCCGTCGCCGGAGACACCCGACGACGATGATGATGACGATGAGGAGGAGGACGACGACATGGCCGCCCGTCTCGGCCTCAGCCCCGGCTTGGGGTGTGGCCAGGAGCCGTCGAGCCAGCCCCTGAGCGGGCCGACACCGTCAGTCCCCGGAGTTGGGGCGTCGGGGTCCCGGCCCGAGGCACGGGGACGACCCGAGAGGTCACCTGACCCCTCGGCTGGAGGAGCTGAGGTGGCTGCGGAGGGCCAGGTCAGGGCGTCTGCTCCCCAGGGGCCGCCGCTCGTACCGGCAGCGCATGGGGGTGACCCTCGAGTCATCGCGACCGTGCCCGGGCCATCTGCTCCCCGGGCGTCCGAAGCAAAGGTGGCGCCGAAGTTCCGGCGAAGCGGACCTCGGCGGCTGTTTCGGGAGCCGGGATCCAAGAAACCTCCCCCCAGGCACGGTGGATCATGGCCCGAAGTGGGTAAGTACCTCGGAATGTCTTCGTCTTGGCTTCCCATTCATAGGTCTCGGCCGTGATTTTTCTTTTCTCCTCAGCAAGCGAAGCCATGGGCTGACCGACCTGGCACCCCGGAAGGCACTTAAGAAGACGCCGGCTTGTGCGGCCAGCGCCGCTTCGGGCCTTGCCGTTCAACCGACCCTCTCGCACGGCGTTCCACCTCAGGGGGCTCAGACGGCGCCGGTCGCCGTGGAGCAGGTTCCCGAGGCCGGCTCCTCTGCCGAGGCGGCCATTGCGATAGGAGAGGCGGCTGACGCCGACGTGGTCCTGAGCCCACCGGTGGTGCCGGCCATGCCGGCGCCTGTCGCTACCGAAGTCGCCGCCGTCCCGGTTGAGGAGCGTCCGGTGGCTGTCGACGCCGAGTCGGTTGATGTGTCGGCGCCTGGTGCCTCGGAAGAGGCGGGTGGGGAGGCTCGATTCGTCCTGCCGGGCGACGGCCTCATCGCTGTGCGGCGGAGCCCCGAGGTCCGGCGCCAGTTGCTCCGGTTTTGGACCCGTGAGGCCTCGGACCCCGTCTTCGTTCTCGATGACGAACGGGAGGACCAGTCCTGGGACGAGCTCCGCGAGCGTGCCGAAGCAACGGTGGGGTCGCTCCGGTCGTTGCTGGAGGTTTTCTGCGGGGACGTCCCCAAACTCCTCCAGGTAACGGTTTCGGGCATACCTTTGTTTTTCTTCTGCGACCGAGGCGTTTTTCGTGACGCCCCGCTTCCTTCCCTCAGGATCTGTCGGGTCGGAGCGCCGCCAAGTCGTCGTTCATCCGCCGCGAAGTCGATGTCTGGGGCTCGCTGCGGTCCCTGAGGACCTCGCTTGCCAGGGCCACTGCACGCCTTTCCCAGCAGGGTGCCGAGGTAGCGGACCTCCAGTTGCTCTGCGCTGACCTGAGAGCCGAGGCGGCAGCGGCGCGCACGGAGGCGACCGCGGCGCGCGCAGAGGTGCAACGGCAGCGGTCGGAGCTCGTCCAGGTCGTCGAGGAGCGGGACCGATCTCGGGGCCGGGCTGCCGAGGCCGAAAGCCGGGCCGACGCCCTCGCGGCCGACTTAGCCGCGGCCCAGGCCGCAACCTTGGAGCAGCGCGCCCGGGCCGGGGGTAAGCCTTGACCATCCTTGGTTCTTGCTCTTGTTTGTTTCCTCTGCTTGTGTTTGAGGTTTTTCTTCTGGTTGTTCGCAGAGCTCGAGTCCGCCCTCGAGGAGTCCGCCAAGGCGCTTGTCGAGGCGCTTGCCGGGGCGGCCGAGCAGAGGGAAGCCGACTTCACGGCCATGTCCGAAGCCATCTCGGACGTTTATCGGGTCCTTGGCTCCGGCGACGTCCCCTCAGGAAGCTCCCCTCAAAGCTGCCTTCAAGCCTTGGGCGATCACTCGCGCGGCAGGCTTCGCGAGGCGCTACACCACGGCGTCAGGCGGGCCTTCGCCGTGCTCGCTTCCCACTACGTTGTGGACCTGGAGCGGGTTAGCGAGGGGTATTGTCTTCCTGACGAAGACGAAGCTGCCCTGGCGGAAATCCAGCGACTCGACGCGGTCGCCGCGGGTCCGAGCGCAGTGCTGGCGACCACCTTTGAGGCGGAAATCCTCCCCCCTGCGCCATCGCCGGAAGCCGAGATGGACCTCACCGAAGGCGGAGACGGAGCTGAAGGCGCGGCTCCTTCCCAAGGCGACGCCTAACTCTTGTTGGACCAGTTTCTGTTGGATGTGCGCGCGTCCTCCTGTGGCCGCCAAGGC
This sequence comes from Zea mays, assembly GCF_902167145.1. Taxonomy (NCBI): domain Eukaryota; kingdom Viridiplantae; phylum Streptophyta; class Magnoliopsida; order Poales; family Poaceae; genus Zea; species Zea mays. Next base: position 233,398,202 of record NC_050096.1, on the reverse strand, counting down.
CTGAACACTTTGCTTCTATTGCATGAAGTCGTACTCTTCCTTTTATTTTGCGTGTCCGACTTTGTTCGTCAATAACAGGGTGGCTTCCCGAGCAGGGGTCATTCTTCGTGGCGGGTGACGAGTGAGGGTGTCCTTAACCCGGAGGTATAGGAATCCCTCGGCCCAGTCGGCCTTGCCACTTACATGCACCCACGTTTGCTCCTTGGGGCCCTGCTTCTGATATAGCCGGGAGAACGCAAAAAGCCTTTTTTGATCGAAAATTTTGGACGCGGAGAGGTACACCCAGTCTTGACGCAGGGAGGTTTCCCCTTTTTAGCCCCCGAGGGAGGGTCGGGCTCTGCCGAGGCGAGGCCGACCCTTCCTTGATGACTGAGACTTGCGCGGGAGCGAGGTGTACGAACAGCTTGAAAACGTCTTAAGGGTAGAAGCGACGTAGCTGTCGGACGTTCCGAGCGTTGCTGTAGACCTCGCCTTGACCGCCGGCCAACTTGTGCGTTCCGGGCTCCAGAACGTCGACGATGACAAGCGGCCTTTCCCGGGGGTGTGTGCAGCCCCCGGGTGTCATCCGCGCAGAGGCCATTTGACGGGTCGGGCTCCTGCCCGAATATCCGGCGAGTGCTCGGCGACATCCCTTGGTACGCCGGGCATGCCCGAGGGACTCCTCGCGAAAACGTCGGCGTTCGCGCGGAGAAAGTTGACGAGCACTGCTTCTTACTTGGGGTCGAGCTCGGAACCGATCCGGATCTGCTTAGAGGCGTCGCCACTGGGGTCGAGGGGGACGGTCTTAGCCGTCTCCACTGGCTCGAAGTTGCCGGCATGTCGCTTCACGTCTGGCACCTCTTTGGAGAGGTTCTCCAGGTCGGCGATGAGGGCCTCGGACTCGGCGAGGGCCTCGGCGTACTCCACGCACTCCACGTCGCATTCGAACGCGTGTTTGTACGTGGGGCCGATGGTGATGACCCCGTTGGGGCCCGACATCTTGAGCTTCAGGTAGGTGTAGTTGGGGACAGCCATGAACTTTGCGTAGCATGGCCACCCAGCACCGCGTGGTAGGTTCATCGGAACCCGACCACCTCGAACGTCAAAATCTCCCTTCGGAAGTTGGAGGGCGTTCCGAAGCAGACGGGAAGGTCGAGCCGTCCGAGGGGCTGGACGCGCTTCCCAGGAATGATCCCGTGGAAGGGCGCAGCGCCTGCTCGGACGGAGGACAGATCGACGCGCAGGAGCTTGAGGGTCTCGGCGTAGATGATGTTGAGGCAGCTACCCCCATCCATCAGGACCTTGGTGAGCCTGACGTCGCCGACGATGGGGTCGACGACGAGCGGGTATTTCCCCGGGCTCGGCACGTGGTCGGGGTGGTCAGCTTGGTCGAAGGTGATGGGCTTGTCGGACTAGTCTAGGTAAACTGGCGCCGCCACCTTCACCGAGCAGACCTCCCGGCGCTCTTGCTTGCGATGCCGAGCCGAGGCATTCGCCGCATGCCCTCCGTAGATCATGAAGCAGTCGCGGACCTCAGGGAACTCTCCTGCTTGGTGATCTTCCCCTTTGTCGTCGTCGCGGGCCCTGCCACCCTCTGCAGGTGGCCCGGCCTTATGGAAGTGGCGCCGAAGCATGACACACTCCTCGAGGGTGTGCTTGACGGGCCCCTGATGGTAGGGGCACGGCTCCTTGAGCATCTTGTCGAAGAGGTTAGCACCTCCGGGGGGCTTCCGAGGGTTCTTGTACTCGGCGGCGGCGACAAGGGCGTCGGCGGCGTCGCGTTTCGCTTGCGACTTCTTCTTGCCTTTCTTCTTGGCGCCGCGCGGAGTAGACGCCTCGGGGGCCTCTTCCGACGGGCGGCCCTAGGGCTGCTTGTCCTTTCGGAAGATGGCCTCGACCGCCTCCTGGCCAGAGGCGAACTTGGTGGCGATGTCCATCAGCTCGCTCGCCCTGGTGGGGGTCTTGCGACCCAACTTGCTCACCAGGTCGCGGCAGGTGGTGCCGGCAAGGAACGCGCCGATGACATCTGAGTCGGTGATGTTGGGTAGCTCGGTGCGCTGCTTCGAGAATCGCCGGATGTAGTCCCGAAGAGACTCTCCCGGCTGTTGCCGGCAGCTTCGGAGGTCCCAGGAATTCCCGGGGCGCACGTACGTGCCCTAGAAATTGCCGGCGAAGGCTTGGACCAAATCATCCCAGTTGGAGATCTGCCCCGGAGGCAGGTGCTCCAACCAGGCGCGAGCAGTGTCGGAGAGGAACAGGGGGAGGTTGCGGATGATGAGGTTGTCGTCGTCCGTTCCACCCAGTTGGCAGGCCAGGCGGTAGTCTGCGAGCCACAGTTCCGGTCTCGTTTCTCCCGAGTACTTTGTGATAGTAGTCGGGGGTCGGAACCGGGCCGGGAACGGCGCCCGTCGGATGGCCCGACTGAAGGCCTGCGGACCGGGTGGTTCGGGCGAGGGGCTCCGATCCTCCCCGCTGTTGTAGCGTCCCCCACGCCTGGGGTGGTAGCCTCGGTGCACCCTTTCGTCGAGGTGAGCCCGACGGTCGCGACGATGGTGCTCGTTGCCGAGGTGGCCCGGGGCCGCAGGCGCGGTGTTGCGCGTGCGCCCGGTGTAGACCGAGGCTTCCCGCATGAATCGGGAAGTCGCGGCATGAGGTTCCGAGGGGTATCCCTGCCTTCGGGAGGCAGAGCTCTCGGCCCGTCGGGCCGCAGCGCCTTCCAGAAGATTCTTGAGCTCTCCCTGGATTCGCCGACCCTCGGTGGTTGATGGCTCCGGCATCGCGCGGAGGAGCATCGCCGCGGCTGCCAGGTTCTGACCGACCTCGCTGGATGCGGGTGGCGGCCTGACCCTGACGTCGTTGGCGACGCGGTGCTGGAAACCCTGGGGCAGGTGACGTATTTCTCTGGCCGGGGGCTGGCCCGCCCATACCTGCCCGACGTCCCGGCGGATCGACTCGAGCGCTCCTGTTCCCTCGTCGAGCCTGGCCTGCGCCCCACGGACTTGCTCGAGCTGTGGGTCGTGACCCCCCGCCGGAACGGGGACCACAGCTAGCTCCCGCGGGATGTCGGCGCGAGGCACCGGCCTAGGGAGATCACCGTCCTCCGGCATGCCGAGGTGGTTGCCTTTGGAGGGATCCCCTAGCTCGACGTGGAAACATTCGCGGCTCGGGCCGCAGTCCTCGTCGTCAAGGCTGCGGCTACCGTCGGAACAGTCGGAGAGGCAGTAGTCACATGCGGTCATAAAGTCCCGCATGGCACTGGGGTTGCCAAATCCAGAGAAATCCCAGCGGATGCTGGGATCGTCATCTTCCTCGGACCCGGAGGGCCCGTAGGTCGAGACGTCCGTCAATCGGTCCCAAGGCGACCGCATACGAAACCCCAGAGGGGTTGCACTCGCCTCAACGAGAGCGCCCGCCAAAGCGAGGTCGCTAGGCGGGTTGAGGCCGAGTCGAAATAACGTAGGATGGGAATCAGTCAGTACCTTTTGGTCGACGAGGAGCGACATAGTCACGTCGGGGACTGATTGCGCCGTCGTCTTAGGTACGAGGGCGATGTCCTGCAGGCCCTCCGCGAGCGCGCTGGCGTCGTCCACTTGCTCGGGATTGGCGTGTCGCGGGGGGACGGCTCTCGCCTTCGTCTCAAACGCGAAGTCGACGCCCGACGCGCCCCCCGTTGGGGCGCTGGGGACGTTGATTCACTCGACAGCCGACGAAGCGCGGCCTCCCGCTTGGCCTTGGTTGCCCCGCCTCCTCCTCCGTTGGCGGGGGAGAGGACGGGGCGAGCTCGAATGTCGTTCTTCCACCACGCGGGGAAGATGTCATCGATTCCGCCGCCGGCGGGCGGGTTGTCGGCCGCCATTGTCGTTGTCGCGCGGCGGTGGAAGGACTATCATGTCGTAGCTGCCGTCGAGGGACATGAACCCCAGACTCCCGAAACGGAGCACCGTCCCGGGTTGGAGAGGTTGTTGGAGACTGCCCATTTGGAGCTTGACGGGAAACTGCTCGTCAACACGCAGCAGGCCCCTACCTGGCGCGCCAACTGTCGGCGTCTCGAGACCGGGGGGTCCCTCAGGCCGACGAGTGAGTGTGCCGCGTGCCCCAGCCCAGATGGGTCGAGCGTGTGGGCGAGCGCGAAGGGGGGAAGCGAGGTGGCCGGAGACGGGCGTGAGAGAGGTGGAAATCCCGCGGCCTTCGTGTTCGTCCCGCGCCCAGGTCGGGTGCGCTTGCAGTAGGGGATTACAAGCGTCCACGCGGGTGAGGGAAGCGAGCGGCCCCAAGAGAGCGCCTGCCCCGTCCTCGTCCCCGCGCGGCCAACCTTCTCTAAGAAGGCCCTGGTCCTTCCTTTTATAGGCGTAAGGAGAGGATCCAGGTGTACAATGGGGTGTAGCAGAGTGCTACGTGTCTAGCGGGGGAGAGCTAGCGCCCTAAGTACATGCCAATGTGGCAGCCGGAGAGATCTTGGCACCCAGCTGGTGGGATGTCGTGGCTGTCGGAGGAGCAACGGAGCCTGGCGGAGGGACAGCTGTCGGAGCGGTCGGGTCCTTGCTGACGTCCCCTGCTTCCGTAAGGGAGCTGAGAGCCGCCGTCGTCACTGGGCTAGCGGGGCGCCATCATTGCCTATCTGGCGGAGCTAGCCAGATGAGACACCGGTCTTGTTCTCTGCGGCCCGAGTCGGCTCGGGGTAGGGTGATGATGGCTCTTCCTGTTGACGTGGCGGGCCTGTGCCCTAGGTCGGGCGACGTGGAGGCTCCTCCGAAGCCGAGGTCGAGTCTGTCTTCCGTGGCCGAGGCCGAGCCCGAGCTCCTGGGTCGGGCGAGACGGAGGTTGTTTGGCAGAGGCCAGGGCGGAGTCCGAGCCCTGGGGTCGAGCGAAGCGGAGTTCGTCGTCTTCTGGGGCTGAGCCCGAGTCCGAGCCCTGGGTCGGGCGGAGCGGAGTTCGCCGTCTTCCGGGGCTGAGCCCGAGTCCGAGCCCTGGGTTGGGCGGAGCGGAGTTCGCCGTCTTCCGGGGCCTTAGCCTAAGTCCGAGCCCTGGGTCGGGCGGAGCGGAGTTCGCCGTCTTCCGGGGCCTTAGCCCGTGTCCGAGCCCTGGGTCGGGCGGAGTGGAGTTCGCCGTCTTCCGGGGCCTTAGCCCGAGTCCGAGCCCTGGGTCAGGCGGAGCGGAGTTCGCCGTCTTCTGGGGCTTTAGCCCGAGTCCGAGCCCTGGGTCGGGCGGAGCGGAGTTCGCCGTCTTCCGGGGCTTTAGCCCGAGTCCGAGCCCTGGGTCGGGCGGAGCGGAGTTCGCCGTCTTCCGGGGCTGAGCCCGAGTCCGAGCCCTGGGTCGGGCGGAGCGGAGTTCGCCGTCTTCCGGGGCCTTAGCCTGAGTCCGAGCCCTGGGTCGGGCGGAGCGGAGTTCGCCGTCTTCCGGGGCCTTAGCCCGTGTCCGAGCCCTGGGTCGGGCGGAGTGGAGTTCGCCGTCTTCCGGGGCCTTAGCCCGAGTCCGAGCCCTAGGTCGGGCGGAGCGGAGTTCGCCGTCTTCCGGGGCTTTAGCCCGAGTCCGAGCCCTGGGTCGGGCGGAGCGGAGTTCGCCGTCTTCCGGGGCTTTAGCCCGAGTCCGAGCCCTGGGTCGGGCGGAGCGGAGTTCGCCGTCTTCCGGGGCTGAGCCCGAGTCCGAGCCCTGGGTCGGGCGGAGCTTCCTATGGCGCCTTTGGCAAGGCCTGACTGCCTGTCAGTCTCACTCTGTCAAGTGGCACTGCAGTCGGAGTGGTGCAGGCGGCGCTGTCCTTCTGTCAGACCAGTCAGTGGAGCGGCGAAGTGACGGCGGTCACTTCGGCTCTGCCGGAGGGCGCGTGTCAGGATAAAGGTGTCAGGCCACCTTTGCGTTAAATGCTCCTGCGACTCGGTCGGTCGGCGCGGCGATTTAGTCAGGGTTGCTTCTTAGCGAAGGCAAGGCCTCGGGCGAGCCGGAGATGTGTCCGCCGTTAAAGGGGGGGCCTCGGGCGAGACAGAAACCCCTCGGGGTAGGCTGCTGAGAGCACCTAGAGGGGGGGTGAATAGGTGATCCTGTGAAACTTAAACTTATAGCCACAAAAACTTGTTAAGTGTTAGCACAATAATCGCCAAGTGGCTAGAGAGAAGGTCTTGCACAATACGATAATCACAAAGAATTCAACACAGAGAAGACACAGTGATTTATCCCATGGTTCGGCCAAGTACAAAACTTGCCTACTCCACGTTGTGGCGTCCCAACGGACGAGAGTTGCACTCAACTCCTCTCAAGTGATCCAATGATCAACTTGAATACCACAGTGTTATGCTTTTCTTTTCTTATCCCGTTCGCGAGGAATCTCCACAACTTGGAGCCTCTCGCCCTTACACTTGAAGTTCACAAAGAAACACGGAGTAAGGGAGGGTAGCAACACACACAAATCCACAGCAAAATGCGCACACACACGGCCAAGAATCGAGCTCAAAAGACTATCTCAAAGTTCTCACTAGAACGGAGCTCGAATCACTGAGAATGACAAACGAATGCGCAAAGACTGAGTGTGGATGATCAAGAATGCTCTAAGGTTGCTTGGTGTTTTCCTCCATGCGCCTAGGGGTCCCTTTTATAGCCCCAAGGCAGCAAGGAGCCGTTGAGAGCAATTCTGGAAGGCCATTCTTGCCTTCTGTCGTCGGGTGCACCGGACAGTCCGGTGCACACCGGACAGTGTCCGGTGCCCGATTTCCTTCCTTAAATGGCGAAGCCGACCTTTGCTGATCTGGGAGCCGTTGGCGCACCAGACATGTCCGGTGCACACCGGACAGTCCGGTGCCCCCTTCCGACCGTTGGCCCGGCCACGTGTCGCGCACAGATTCCGCGGCCGACCGTTGGCCCGGCCGACCGTTGGCTCACCGGACAGTCCGGTGCACACCGGACAGTACGGTGAATTATAGCCGTACATCGCCGGTGAATTCCCGAGAGCGGCCACTTTGCTCGAACCAGTCTGGCGCACCGGACACTGTCCGGTGCACCACCGGACAGTCCGGTGCTCCCAGACTGAGCAGATTCTTGGCTTTATCCTTGATTTGTACTTTGTCCACCATTTTACACGTAGGCACTTGTGTTGGACACTAAATCACCAAAATACTTAGAAATGGCCCAAGGGCACATTTCCCTTTCAATCTCCCCCTTTTTGGTGATTTATGCCAACACAACATAAAGCAAGTAGAACAAATACAAAATCATTTCAAACAAGAACTCAAAATTGTTTTGGTTCAATTTTGGCATATATGGATCATCCTTTGCCACCACTTGGTTTGTTTTTGCAAATCAAACTCAAATTCCTATCTCTAAGTCAAATCCACTTGTAGAGACATAAAGAGAGGTTTTCCAAAGAAATTTGATCAAGGATTTCAAAAACTCCCCCTTTTTCTCATAATCAACACTTCTCCCCACAAGAGGCCAATTTTTGACATAAAAGAGTTTTGACAAACCAAAAGCTCTAATCTACTATTTTCAAAATTTCTCAAGTGGTAGCTGATCCATCTATTGCTTTGGCCTTTATTTTCTCCCCCTTTGGCATCAAGCACCAAAACGGGATCAATCTTGGCCCTTGAACCCCATTGCCTCACCAAAATCTTCAATTAAGAGCAAATAGGCAATAAGAGTAAAAAGATGAACTTGGAAAAGTTACTCTTTTCATCGGAGTGCAGTGGAAGTCTTGCATGGTCCAAGTCCACCTTTTCCCTTTTAATTCTCCTTCGAGACTAAAACAAGCAAACTCAAGCATATGGTTAGTCTCAAAGGGTCAAGTTGTAACACATCTCCCCCTAAAACTGTGCATCACTTTGCAACGGACTTGTGAGGTCCAGGGAGTGTTTGGACACCTTGAGCACCATACTAGACAACAAGATGCAAAAAGGAACATGATCAAAAGCATAAATACATGTATGCTACAATTCAATCCAAGTTCCGCGAATCTAAGACATTTAGCTCACTACGCAGCCTGCAAAAGGTCTTCTCATCTAGAGGCTTGGTAAAGATATCGGCTAGCTGGTTCTCGGTGCTAACATGAAACACTTCGATATCTCCCTTTTGCTGGTGGTCTCTCAAAAAGTGATGCCGGATGTCAATGTGCTTTGTGCGGCTGTGTTCAACAGGATTTTCCGCCATGCGGATAACACTCTCATTGTCACATAGGAGTGGGACTTTGCTCAGATTGTAGCCAAAGTCCCAAAGGGTTTGCCTCATCCAAAGTAGTTGCGCGCAACACTGCCCTGCGGCAACATACTCGGCCTCAGCGGTGGATAGGGCAACGGAGGTTTGTTTCTTAGAGTTCCATGACACCAGGGACCTTCCTAAGAATTGGCACGTCCCTGATGTACTCTTCCTATCGACCTTACATCCAGCATAGTCAGAATCTGAGTATCCCTTTGGATACCAGAGCCCGAAGCAAGGCGTAGCAACCAAATATCTAAGAATTCGCTTCACCGCCACTAAGTGACACTCCTTAGGATCGGATTGAAATCTAGCACACATGCATACGCTAAGCATAATATCCGGTCTACTAGCACATAAATAAAGTAAAGACCCTATCATTGACCCGGGTGCTTTTTGATCAATGGACTTACCTCCTTTGTTGAGGTCGGTGTGTCCGTCGGTCCCCATCGGAGTCTTTGCGGGCTTGGCGTCCTTCATCCCAAACCGCTTCAGCAAGTCTTGCGTGTACTTCGTTTGAGAGATGAAGGTGCTATCCTTGAGTTGCTTCACTTGGAACCCAAGGAAGTAGTTCAACTCGCCCATCATAGACATCTCGAATTTCTGCGTCATCACCCTGATAAACTCTTCACAAGACTTTTTATTAGTAGAACCAAATATTATGTCATCGACATAAATTTGGCATACAAAAAGATCACCGTCACAAGTCTTAGTGAAAAGAGTTGGATCGGCTTTCCCAACCTGGAAAGCATTAGCAATTAAGAAGTCTCTAAGGCATTCATACCATGCTCTTGGGGCTTGCTTAAGTCCATAGAGCGCCTTAGAGAGCTTACACACGTGGTCGGGGTACCGTTCATCCTCGAAGCCAGGGGGTTGCTCCACGTACACCTCCTCCTTGATTGGCCCATTGAGGAAAGCGCTCTTCACATCCATTTGGTACAACCTGAAAGAGTGGTGAGCGGCATATGCTAGCAAGATACGAATGGACTCTAGCCTAGCCATAGGAGCAAAAGTCTCCTCAAAGTCCAAACCTGCGACTTGGGCATAACCTTTTGCCACGAGTCGAGCCTTGTTCCTCGTCACCACTCCGTGCTCGTCTTGTTTGTTGCGGAACACCCACTTGGTTCCCACAACATTTTGCTTAGGACGAGGCACCAGTGTCCAAACTTCATTGCGCTTGAAGTTGTTGAGTTCCTCCTGCATGGCCAATACCCAATCCGGATCTAGCAAGGCCTCCTCTACCCTGAAAGGCTCAATAGAAGAGACAAAGGAGTAATGCTCACAAAAATTAACTAATCGAGATCGAGTAGTTACTCCCTTGCTAATGTCACCCAAAATTTGGTCGACGGGATGATCCCTTTGAATCACTGCTCGAACTTGGGTTGGAGGTGCAGGTTGCGCTTCTTCCTCCATCACGTGATCATCTTGTGCTCCCCCTTGATCACTCGCCTCCTTTTGATGAACTTGTTCATCGTCTTGAGTTGGGGGATGCACCGTTGTTGAGGAAGAAGGTTGATCTCGTTTATCTTGTTCCTGTGGCCGCACTTCTCCAATCACCATGGTTCGTATAGCGGCCGTCGGAACATCTTCTTCATCTACATCATCACAATCAACAACTTGCTCTCTTGGAGAGCCATTAGTCTCATCAAATACAACATCGCTAGAGACTTCAACCAAACCCGATGATTTGTTGAAGACTCTATATGCCTTTGTATTTGAGTCATAACCTAACAAAAACCCTTCTACAGCTTTGGGAGCAAATTTAGAATTTCTACCCTTCTTCACTAGAATGTAGCACCTGCTCCCAAATACACGAAAGTAAGATACATTGGGTTTGTTACCGGTTAGTAGCTCATACGAAGTCTTCTTGAGGAGGCGATGAAGGTAGACCCTGTTGATGGCGTGGCAAGCCGTGTTCACGGCTTCCGACCAAAAACGCTCGGGGGTCTTGAATTCTCCAAGCATTGTCCTCGCCATATCGATTAGCGTCTTGTTCTTTCTCTCTACCACACCATTTTGCTGTGGTGTGTAGGGAGCGGAGAACTCGTGCTTGATTCCTTCCTCCTCAAGGAACTCCTCCACTTGGAAGTTCTTGAATTCGGACCCGTTGTCGCTCCTTATCTTCTTCACCTTGAGCTCAAACTCATTTTGAGCTCTCCTGAGGAAGCGCTTGAGGGTCCCTTGGGTTTCAGATTTATCCTGCAAAAAGAACACCCAAGTGAAGCGGGAAATGTCATCAACAATAACTAAACCATACTTACTTCCTCCTATGCTTAGATAGGCGACGGGTCCGAAGAGGTCCATATGTAGTAGCTCCAGGGGTCTTGAAGTGGTCATCACATTCTTGCTGTGATGCGCTCCACCCACTTGTTTACCTGCTTGACAAGCTGCACAAGGTCTATCTTTTTCGAATTGCACGTTAGTCAAACCTATCACGTGTTCTCCCTTTAGAAGTTTGTGAAGGTTCTTCATCCCCACATGTGCTAAGCGGCGATGCCACAACCAGCCCATGCTAGTCTTAGCGATTAAGCATGCATCTAGACTAGCCTCTTCTTTTGCAAAATCAACTAAATAAAGTTTGCCGTCTAATACACCCTTAAAAGCTAGTGAACCATCACTTCTTCTAAAGACAGACACATCTACATTTGTAAATAGACAATTATATCCCATATTGCATAATTGACTAATAGATAACAAATTATATCCAAGAGACTCAACTAAAAACACATTAGAGATAGAGTGCTCATTAGATATTGCAATTTTACCTAACCCTTTTACCTTGCCTTGATTCCCATCACTGAATATTATTGAATCTTGGGAATCTTTATTCTTGACGTAGGAGGTGAACATCTTCTTCTCCCCCATCATATGGTTTGTGCATCCGCTGTCAATAATCTAGCTTGAACCCCCGGATGCATAAATCTGCAAGGCAAATTTAGGCTTGGGTCTTAGGTACCCAACTCATGTTGGGTCCTGCAAGGTTAGCACAAATATCCTTAGGGACCCAAATGCAAGTTTTATCACCCTTGCATTTTGCCCCTAACTTCCTAGCAATCACCTTTCTATCCTTTCTACAAATTGCAAAGGAAGCATTCAAAGCATGATATATTGTAGAAGGCTCATTAACTTTCCTAGGAACATTAACAACATTTCTCCTAGGCATATTATGAACAACATTTCTCCTACCAACATTCCTATCATGCACATAGAAAGAACTAGAAGCAAACATGTCATGAGAATCATAAACATATGAATCAAAAACATTATAACTTCTATTTGCATTTCTAGTATGTCTCCTATCATGATACATAAAAGCATGGTTCTTTTTAGCACTACTAGCCATAGGAGCCTTCCCTTTCTCCTTGGCGGAGATAGGAGCCTTATGGCTTGTCAAGTTCTTGGCTTCCTTCTTGTAGCCAAGTCCATCCTTAATTGAGGGGTGTCTACCAATTGTGTAGGCATCCCTTGCAAATTTTAGCTTATCAAAATTACTCTTGCTAGTCTTAAGTTGAGCATTAAGACTAGCCAATTCATCATTAAGTTTGGAAATTGAAACTAGGTGTTCACTACAAGCATCAATGTCAAAATCTTTACACCTATTACAAGTTTCAACAATTTCTACACAAGAATTAGATTTACTAGCTACTTCTAGTCTAGCATTTAAATCATCATTAAAACTCTTTAACTTAGCAATAGTTTCATGACAAGAAGATAGTTCACTAGAGAGCATTTCATTTCTCTTAATTTCTAGAGCAAGAGATTTCTGAGCTTCTACAAATTTATCATGCTCTTCATACAACAAATCCTCTTGCTTTTCTAGAAGTATATTCCTACCATTCAAGGCATCAATTAATTCATTAATTTTGTCTACCTTGGTTCTATCTAATCCCTTGAATAAGCATGAGTAATCTATCTCATCATCATCACTAGACTCATCCTCACTTGAAGAAGCATAAGTACTAGTATTATGAGTGCTTACTTTCTTCTCCCTTGCCATGAGGCAAGTGTGACGTTCGTTGGGGAAGAGGGATGACTTGTTGAAGGCAGTGGCGGCGAGTCCTTCATTGTCGGAGTCGGACGAAGAGCAGTCTAAATCCCACTCCTTGCCAAGATGAGCCTCGCCCTTTGCCTTCTTATAGTTCTTCTTTTTCTCCCTCTTGTTCCCTTGATCCTGATCACTATCATTGTCGGGACAGTTAGCAATAAAATGACCAAGTTTACCGCATTTGAAGCATGAGCGCTTCCCCTTGGCTTTGGTCTTGCTTGGCTGTCCCTTGCGACCTTTAAGCACCGTCTTGAATCTTTTGATGATGAGAGCCATCTCTTCATCATTAAGTCCGGCCGCCTCAAACTGTGCCACCTTGCTAGGTAGCGCCTCCTTGCTTCGTGTTGCCTTGAGAGCAAGGGGTTGCGGCTCGTTGATCGGGCCATTCAAGGCGTCGTCCACGTACCTTGCCTCCTTGATCATCATTCGCCCGCTAACGAATTTCCCAAGAACTTCTTCGGGCGACATCTTGGTGTACCTGGGATTTTCACGAATATTGTTCACCAAATGAGGATCAAGAACGGTAAATGACCTTAGCATTAGGCGGACGACGTCGTGGTCCGTCCATCGCGTGCTCCCGTAGCTCCTTATTTTGTTGATAAGGGTCTTGAGCCTGTTGTATGTTTGTGTCGGCTCCTCGCCCCTTATCATCGCGAACCGTCCAAGCTCGCCCTCCACCAACTCCATTTTGGTGAGCAAGGTGACATCATTCCCCTCATGAGAGATCTTGAGGGTGTCCCAGATCTGCTTGGCATTGTCCAAGCCGCTCACCTTATGGTACTCGTCCCTGCACAAAGAGGCTAGCAACACAGTAGTAGCTTGTGCATTTTTATGAATCTGTTCATTAATAAACATGGGACTATCCGTACTATCAAAGTGCATTCCACTTTCTACAATCTCCCATATGCTAGGATGGAGAGAGAACAAGTGACTACGCATTTTGTGACTCCAAAATCCGTAGTCCTCTCCATCAAAATGAGGAGGTTTACCAAGTGGAATAGATAATAAATGAGCATTAGTATTTTGAGGAATACGAGAGTAATCAAAAGAAAAGTTCGAATTGACCGGTTTCTTTCTCTCGTATTCGTTGTGGTCGTCGTCCTTTTGGGAGGAAGTAGACTCATCGCTGTCGTAGTAGACGATCTCCTTGATGCGTCTTGTCTTCTTCTTCTTCCCATCTTTGCGTCTGTGGCCCGAGCCCGAGTCGTTGGACTTGTCATCCCTTGGCTCGTTGACGAAGGACTCCTTCTCCTTGTCGTTGATCACGATTCCCTTCCCTTTAGGATCCATCTCTTCGGGCGGTTAGTCCCTTTGTGAAGAGAACGACTCTGATACCAATTGAGAGCACCTAGGGGGGTGAATAGGTGATCCTGTGAAACTTAAACTTATAGCCACAAAAACTTGTTAAGTGTTAGCACAATAATCGCCAAGTGGCTAGAGAGAAGGTCTTGCACAATACGATAATCACAAAGAATTCAACACAGAGAAGACACAGTGATTTATCCTGTGGTTCGGCCAAGTACAAAACTTGCCTACTCCACGTTGTGGCGTCCCAACGGACGAGAGTTGCACTCAACTCCTCTCAAGTGATCCAATGATCAACTTGAATACCACAATGTTATGCTTTTCTTTTCTTATCCCGTTCGCGAGGAATCTCCACAACTTGGAGCCTCTCGCCCTTACACTTGAAGTTCACAAAGAAACACGGAGTAAGGGAGGGTAGCAACACACACAAATCCACAGCAAAATGCGCACACACACGGCCAAGAATCGAGCTCAAAAGACTATCTCAAAGTTCTCACTAGAACGGAGCTCGAATCACTGAGAATGACAAACGAATGCGCAAAGACTGAGTGTGGATGATCAAGAATGCTCTAAGGTTGCTTGGTGTTTTCCTCCATGCGCCTAGGGGTCCCTTTTATAGCCCCAAGGCAGCAAGGAGCCGTTGAGAGCAATTCTGGAAGGCCATTCTTGCCTTCTGTCGTCGGGTGCACCGGACAGTCCGGTGCACACCGGACAGTGTCCGGTGCCCGATTTCCTTCCTTAAATGGCGAAGCCGACCGTTGCTGATCTGGGAGCCGTTGGCGCACCGGACATGTCCGGTGCACACCGGACAGTCCGGTGCCCCCTTCCGACCGTTGGCCCGGCCACGTGTCGCGCGCAGATTCCGCGGCCGACCGTTGGCCCGGCCGACCGTTGGCTCACCGGACAGTCCGGTGCACACCGGACAGTCCGGTGAATTATAGCCGTACATCGCCGGTGAATTCCCGAGAGCGGCCACTTTGCTCGAACCAGTCTGGCGCACCGGACACTGTCCGGTGCACCACCGGACAGTCCGGTGCTCCCAGACTGAGCAGATTCTTGGCTTTATCCTTGATTTGTACTTTGTCCACCATTTTACACGTAGGCACTTGTGTTGGACACTAAATCACCAAAATACTTAGAAATGGCCCAAGGGCACATTTCCCTTTCAGCTGCCCTTGCCCGAGGCTAGGCTCGGGCGAGGCGTGATCGAGTCGCTCGTATGGACTGATCCCTGACTTAATCGCACCCATCAGGCCTTTGCAGCTTTATGCTGATGGGGGTTACCAGCTGAGAATTAGGCATCTTGAGGGTACCCCTAATTATGGTCCCCGACAATCTAGCCTAACAATATCCATCTTAGCTTAAAAGATTCATATTCTACACTCATAGATCCATCTTATCTTAAAAGATACTCTATTACCTTAGTAGATTAATCTTATCTTGAAAAGATTTTATCTTATCCTAATAGATCTAACTAACCTCAAAAGATTCTACCTTATCCCTATGAATGCATCTTGCCCTAATAAGCATATTTACCCCACACTAGTGTAACAACCATGATCTAATCCAAAGTAATTAGACATTATCTAGTCTAACCTAGTTGTACCGATCTAATCTAGATCCCATCTAATCTACTATGATCCAATTTAAAGAGAGTGACCTAAGAAGTTAGTTAATCCTGGTGAAATACATTAGACCCTGCTCCTATAAACAAGTTTGAGATCCTAGATCAACTCGGCCATACCCAACAACTTGACCTACAT
This sequence comes from Zea mays, assembly GCF_902167145.1. NCBI lineage: Eukaryota > Viridiplantae > Streptophyta > Magnoliopsida > Poales > Poaceae > Zea > Zea mays. Next base: position 233,382,935 of record NC_050096.1, on the reverse strand, counting down.
AATAGATCTATCTTAACCTCCTGTCCCAAACCCGGATGGAGACACCAAAGAGCAAGAAGGAGGAGATCAACCTCAACATGGAAGAATAGGAGTCAAATCAGATCTCGAGATGATTCAAATTTACCACCTTGGATGGAGTCTTCCCTTACCAAGTTCTTCTTACCATCAGCTAACCTCACTCTGACCATCTCTCTTCTTACCCGTGTGTCTAAACATAGAAGATACCCATGCATTTCTAAGTACTTGCTAAATAGTATTTTAAAAAGAGAGAGACTCTTAATTTTTGAATCAATTAGAAACTACAATCTCAATTATAAACCAACCTCGGTATAACCCTTCTGCTTACTAATCTCGAGGACGAGATTATTTTTATGGGGTAGGATTTGTAAAACCTTAATAGTCTATTTTGAGATTTAGAAAAGATTCACCAAATGTTCTGAAGTAAGACGTATTTTTATTCTCTTACCCTTGAAATTAGCTCTATTAAAAAAATAAATAAAGATTCTTTTATTTGTTCATCATCGTATCTATAAGCAATTAGCTAATTGATAAAATACTATATAAATAAATACAAACTATGCTCTGCATTTCATGAAGGGTTATTTTTGCCTGCATAATTCTCAGATAAAGTCAAACATAGGTTTAAATTTGAATTTGAAAAAAAAGAAAGTGAAGCCACACGGGCCAAAATTCCAGCACAATAGCCGCACTCCGTGGGAGTATTTTATTGTTGTTTTGAACGCTGACTACGCATGACGTCGATGATGGCGTCATCCACGATTTCCTGGACTCCACGACATCTGGGCCATATCCCTGTTAGCTTCTTCCTCCAATCAGTTCGACGCCAGGCCATAGCAAAATCTGCGCCCCCGCGTAACCAATCTTCCGAATGTTTCGTACTTCCGTATACACCCTTGGCAGTATATAAATACCAGAGCCCGCCGTACCCCTCTCGTCTATCCATTAACCGGCCTCGCCTAGCTCTGAACAAAAGCTCCGGCGGCAAACAGTGAGGGGATGCAGAGCGGAATCGGGCAGCCTCCCGGCCTCGGCTGCATCTCTTAGTATACTTCCTGCTCTCCGGTGAATTGCTTCCAGTCCCTGGTCTGGATCTCTTCGTGAAGCATTCAGCCATGTGCTCCGCTGCTCCTGCTAATGTCGCCATCATCGGGGCGGAATATCCGGCTCCAGGTGTGCGTCACTCCTCGTCGCGCGACGCGGGGTGAGGCAGCTGCTCGCCGATGTACAGGGAAGGAGCCACCGTCGTCGTCGCTCCCTGCCTGTGCCACTCGGCCGGTCTCAGCGTCTCTGATCCCCCCTTCTTCCTCTGTTGGTTGGGCGCGGCGGCGATGTCACGGCCGTGGTTGCTAGGAGCGCCGCCTCCCTGCTTGACCATCGGGAGGTGGAGGAAGCATGGAGCCCATTGATCTGGAGATCAACGGTGGCTACGGGATGATGACGTGGATGAGCCACGGACCGTTGATCTCGTGTTGACTGGTCTAGATTAAATATTGGGACCGCTTTGAGGGAACCAAATCAGGTGCGTTGATCTCTGATCGAACGGTTTGGAGTGGATCTCGGTGTTTTAAATCTGGGCGGTCGATCCCAGATCTAGCGGATAGCATTGTGTACCGCTTCGGGTTAATGACTGATTTAATCTGCGCCGTCGGACGATGATCCAATGGCTGTCGTGTGCAGATACCCCTTCGCCGAAGCTAGTTTACAAAAGAGCTCCTCTGTTTTATTAGTATTAACCCGCCGTCCAACTTAGGGATTTCTGAGTCTGCGTAAATCTTGCGGGTTAGCCCCTGATCTTTTAAGAAATATTGAGCCAGTCCAGAACACTTAGGATTTTTAGAAATTAATAAAGAAATAGGTTTTTAGTATGAAAATAATTCCATAAACTTGTTTAATCCATATTTAACTCAATTTAACCCTTTCTTTGATCCATTCCAGTTGCTATAAATTCATATTAATATTGTTTAACCCATGATAGCTTTATTTTGCCATAAAACTTAATTTAAAATTATTCACTTGAATTACTCTATTATAGGTTCTAAATAACTCCAGAAATTCATAATTTCTTTGTTCTAACTCCAAATTTGATCCATTCAAATTGCGTTAGCTTCATAACAATATTGTCTATGCAGTGCAAACATTAATTGTACCATAGAACATATTTTTATAATTAGATATTTGTTTAGCCTATGTTTAGTAGATTAACCTCTCTAAATCAAAGTTAATTTGTTTATAACTATAGTTTGGCTAAAATATCATCCCTAATTATATTATAATTTAACTTAAAGTTGAATTAATTATTTGGATTATTCTCTCACATGATCTATTAATAACATAAGGTCTAGTTTTAACTGCTTAAATTGCATGGGTCTTCTGAAAACCATAACTCCTTAACCGTGACTCCGAATTTAGTCGTTCTCGAACCCACGATCTCGTAGCGACGCGTAGATTATTATCACGCAGTTTATTCTTATGTTTGGTGTGATGATAATTTTGCCTATACCATGTTTGTCTGTATTGCTACGTTTAGCAGTGAGGTTACGAGAATCTGAAGATCATCCTGGTACCTGGAATCTCAAGTCCCAGGCAAGTTGTGCCCTTGATCACTTCTTTTTACCCACTCATGTTCTAATTAATCATAATGATCTGCATAGGTTAATTTTGATGGGACCCAATAGGTTACCCTAGTTTGACTATCTTTATACCTTGTTCACCACTTAATTCTTGGGTAGTACCTGCTATTGCTTTATGTGGTTTTGCGTATAGAGATACACATTATTCATGATTATACTTTTATTATCAGTTATTATTTACTGTTCATGATAAGATCATTATGTTAATTGGAAGATGGGGAACCACCCGGGAAAACAGTGCTACCACAAGGGTTTAATGGGATGCCCTTGGCTGATTAATTAGGAAAGCTAGTGGATGACTACCTTACCCAAAAGGGGCAAGGGCAGTAGGGGAGTGGTCAGTGTAGGGAGGCCCTTGGGATGATTTTGCTGCGATGGCGGTCATGCGAGGGATTCCTGCATTGGAGCTTCCTATAAACTGTAGCGGGTTTTCTGAAGCTAGTGGAACTTTGTAAAGGCCTCGTAGTGTTACCCTGCCTCGCCTCCTCGGTAGAGGTGTATGGGATTGGCCGTCTCTTGGTAGATGGGTAACATGACTTGTGGGTAAAGATGCGCAACCTCTGCAGAGTGTAAAACTGGTATACTAGCCGTGCTCACGGTCATGAGCAGCTCGGACACTCACATGATTAATTTATGGAACTAAATTCAATATGTCATATGCATTGCATCGCAGGTGATGATGTTACTTTTGTTCTACTACTTAATTGGGTTTGGTATTTACTTACACTTAGTAATTACTAATAAAATTTTGACCAACTCTAAAAGCAATGCTCAGCTTCAACCATCTTCTTTGGTAAGCCTTACACTTCATGAGCTCCCACCTTTGATGAGTTCATGCACATTATTCCCCACAACTTGTTGAGCTATGAACGTATGTGAGCTCACTCTTGCTGTCTCACACCCCCACAGGTCAAGAACAGGTACCGCAGGATGATGCGCATGGAGGATGTTGCGATGTGTTCGTGAGAGGCCTAGGTCGTCGTCTCCCGGTCAACTTTGGGTTGCTGGACCGTTGTCTCCTTATAATGTAATTATTTATTTTATATAGAACTCCTGTTATATAGTAAAAATGTGACATTCGATCCTGTGCCATGATTCATCATATGTGTGAGACTTGGTCCCAGCACACCTGGTGATTATGTTCGCGCCCGGGTCTTGGTGCCCCGAAACCCGGGTGTGACATGTACCGAAATGATTCTTGTAGAAGCAGACTAAAAAGTTGGGGTGTTTGACAGTCCGCGGCAGTTTTTGGTGGTGAGAAACTGAAAAAATTGAAACAAACATAGTCTATATTGCGAGGTCTAGGAAACCAATGTGCCTCTTTGTCGGCGTTTCGGACCCGAGGGACCCTCAACCGAGCCGACCAGTGAATTTATCGTTGCGTGCCCCTGCCCAGATGGGTTGGCGCAAGATGGAACACAAGGGGGAATGCAGCTTGTATTATCTCGCACCGGGGGTGCTCGTAATAGGGGTTACAAGCATCGCGAGAGAGAGTCTCGCGGCAGTCGTCTTCTCCCGCCTCGCGCCTCCCGCAGAAGGTCCTGGACCTCCCCTTTTATAGATGTAAGGAGAGTGTCCAGATGTACAATGGGGTTGTAGCTATGTGCTACGTGGCTAGCGGAGAGGTGCTTGAGCCTTGTGTACATGATAACGTGGCCGTCGAAGAGGCGCTTGAGCCTTGTAGAAGCACAGCTGTCGGCGTGGCACAGATCCTGCTAATGTTTCCTTGCTTCCGTAGGGGGCTAAGAACCACCGACGTCATGGACGCACGCGGGGAACCATCATTACCTGTTACCGGGGTAAGCTAGATAGGACACCGGTCTTGTTCCTTCGTAGCCTGAGCTAGCTAGGAGTAGGGTAATGATGTATCCCTTGCGGCACGATCGGTCCGAGCCCAAGGTTGGGCGAGGTTGAGGCTCTTCCCGAGGCCGAGGCCGGGGTCGGGCGAGGGCGTGACTCCTCCTGAGGCCGAGGCTGAGACCGAGGTCGGGGGTCGAGCGAGGCGGAGCTCCCTGTTGCGCCCGAGGCTGAACTCGGCTGTTGTCAGTCTTAACCTGGTGGTTGGCAGAGCAGTCGGAGCGGGGTGAGCGGCGCTATTTTCCTGTCAGATCGGTCAGTGAAAGGGCGAAGTGACTGCGGTCACTTCGACCTTGCCGACTGAGGCGCGCGTGTCAGGATAAGGTGTCAGGCGATCCCCGCATTAAATGTGCATGCGATACGATGGGTTGGTGAGGCGATTTGGCCAAGGTTGCTTCACGACGAAGCCTGCCTGAGCTGGGCTTCGAGCGAGCCGAGGGTGCGCCCACTGCCTGAGGAGGCCCTCGGGCGAGGCGTGAACTCGTCTGGGACTACAGTTCCTGCCCGAGGCTGGGCTCGGGCGAGATCGCGTCCTTTGGGTAGACGAAGCCTTGACTTAAACCGCGCCCATCAGTTTTTATGGTTTGTTCTGAGGGTGTTTACCAGCCGTGTTTAGGAGTGTTGGGGGTACCCCTAATTACGGTACCCGACAGTAGCCCCCGAGCCTCGAAGGGAGTGTTGGTACTCGCTTGGAGGCTTTGCCGCATTTTTGTGAGGGGACCGGCCTTTCTCGGTTATACTTTGTTCCGATGGGTGCGCGCGAGCACACCCGTCGGCTGTAGCCCCCGAGGCCTCGGAGGAGTGGTTTGACTCCTCTGAGGTCTTAATGCTTTTCGTGATGCCTCGGCCGGCCTTGTTGTTCCCTCATGCGGCCTGGCCGCAGCCCGGGTGCATGGTCAGGCGCCGAGTTTTTAAGCTAGTTTGTTGACGCTGTCAACAGTTTGGCCGTAGCCTGGTGCGAGAGTAGCCCTCGAGCCTCTGCATGGAGCGAGAGGACGATCAAGGACCGTCTCGACTTTTGTTATACGCCCCTTCGTCGCCTTTTCGCAAGGAGGAAGGGGGGGGAAGCGCCATGTTGCCCTCGGAGGGCGCCGAACATGGTGTTTCCAGTGAGTCGCTAACGGGTGATGCGAGTGGACGCCCGAGCCCCGTTCGTTAAGGGTCGGCTAGTGGCCCAGAGGCGTGCTCCAAAAGTACCTGCAGGTGATTTGCTGGACCCGAACCCGTTCGATAGGGTCCAAGGGCTCGGTGCCTCCCTCCGGTGGGATTCCATTACAAATCGTTCCCGCTGGTCTCGGAAATGTCCTAGGGTACCTCGGGAGCGTAGCCCGAGCCTTGGCCATGTAACGGACGTACCTAGGTTCATCCCTCACTCCGCGTGCTCTGGGGCAGCTGTTGAACCCTTCCGAGGGGCCAGCCTTCGAACCCCTGATCAGCAAAGGGTGCGGAGCCCGAGTGCTCTGGGGCGGCTGTCGAACCCTTTCGAGGGGCCAGCCTTCGAACCCCTGATCAGTAGGAGGGCTCGGGGGCCCGTTTCCTTCGCTGAGAAGGATTCTTTTCGAAATATCCCCTTTACCGGTCCCTGTGGCAAGAGAGAGAGGAAAAGGATATAGATTTAAATAATGTGGCGCACCTTTTTTGACGCGGTCATCATGGCGGAGGTGAAACGACGCCCGCCTTGCCTGCCAGAGGTGTCGCTTGCCCTACTAGGGAGTTAATGCGATGGGACGGACGGTTCGCGGGGCGTCTATTGCGCGTGCGCGAGTCGTTCGAGGAACGGAACACGGGCACGTCGTCTTTATGCCGTGGGAGAGGGCTCTCCTACCGCTTCAGGAGGGGACACGAGCCTGCAGGCGATTTGACCGCTGCTTCTGCTCGTCTGTTGCCGCAATTACTGCCAGCCCACTTTTGGCCATATCAACCGTCGCGCCTCCTCCCGCGGCTGACTGACCCGTGATTGTTGCACTCAATTGGCACTGTTGGGTCACGCGCAGGGCTGCCTCGAATCGCGGCACTGGTTCTGCAGTCGAGAAGACGCGGCATTGGCGCAAGTGGCGGTGCGGTTTCTTTGCACGCAGTAACCGTCGCGCCGGTTGCATGACATGCGGGCCCGGGCCTTCATGCTGACCCACCGGATGCGATGAAGCCGAAAGGGTGCACAACCGTGGTGCGGTTGCACGCCTCTTGCATAGCGGTCCGCCCTTTCGACCGCTGGTTTCGACGAGGATGGAGGAGTGCCTATAACCACGGGGCGGTTACATGCTCCGCGTGCGGCGGTTTGCCTTCTTCGCGTTTCGGGTCAGCCCGCATGACGTGTGGGACCCAGCCCTCGTGTCGCAGGGTGGGAACCCTGGAGCACGTCGGTGGAGACTTTGCCCGTGACGCTTGGGGATGCGAGTGGGGAGAGCCGCCTTTAAAAAGGGATCGATCCCCCGGGCAGTAGACATGCCTCCGCATTCCCCTCATGCATTGCGCCCTTCCACCTTCCGAGCCCCCAGATGGGGTGCACCCGTGTTGACTTCTTCTTGCTGTTGTTGGAGGAGCGCGACCTCGTGGGGGTTGGCGTTCTTCAGACATCGCTCGGCTTCAAGGATTTTCATCATGCAGCCCGGCTGCAGTCCCCCGCCGGCGGTCACCCAGGATGATGATTGTAGGCCTCGTGGTGGGGAGAAGCAAGTCGGGCTGCGGCCTCTGCCCCGCCTTCAGCTTCAAGGATGTTCATCATCCTCGCTGTGGCGGAGGGCGAGCCGAGCCGGGGTTCTACCTCTCGCATGGGCCAGCAAGCCGCTTCTTCCTTCAGCATTCAAGGGAGAGGGCGCTCACCAGCCTTGCAGAGGGGGCGGACTTTGACAACGCGGGACCGGTCGGCCGCAAGCGTCGTCAGCTGCAGCGTGCCTGGCTTGCTGGCTCAGCTGGCTCTAGCGCGGCCTCCGACGCTGCCTCCTGCCGCTTGGTTCGGGCGTGGCTGTCCGTCCACCGCACGGGCAACTATCGCGCCGTGCGCACCGGGAGATCGTACAAGACATCGTACGCAGCGCGGGTGGTGTTCGTGTTCTTGGATTGTCTTGTCCTCACTTTGGCGCGACACCTCCGCGCGGAGGCCGGCGCCGGCCCGTCTGGGAGGACGTGAGTGGGGATCTGCCGGTGTAGGCTGGGGCGGCTGCCATTTGCCGGTGCGATGTCAGTGGCAGGTGGCCGCTGTCGTCGGTGCTGAGGTGGTGGTCGCCATAGGTGAGGCTTCCCCTTGCCGAAGCGGTTGCCTCCACCGACGAGACCTCCGTGCCACCTGCGCTCCGGACCTCCGGCTCTTTGGCTTTTAATGGCTGGTTCTCGTCTCCCGCGATGGGACATGAACGAGGGCCTTTCAGCAGTAGCGTTTGCCCTGAGGCCATCGCTGCTGCTGTCTAGCCGCCCGTGACGGAGGTCGTTGTCGCGCTACTGGTGCAGCGGTCGCCGACGAGCCACCCGGAGTTTGTTATCCCGCAGGCCTTCCGGTGTGGAGGTTGTTCATACCTGCGGGAATGGACCTGGAGTCCCGTTTGTAATGGTACCCTCTTGAGAGCGAGATGTAATAGCTTTAGGTACTATGACATCTGCCGTAGGTCGGGAAAACCGCCGAGGGCGCTACCGACGTTTAAGTCTAGGTACCATTGTTACCCCCAAGTATGTGCGTTTGTTGTTTGTGGCTGCTGAGGCCTGAACATTTGGGTATTTGAGCGTGAAGCCGTGTTTCTTCCTTATTTCGAGCACTAGGACTTGCCTGTCGGCTAGCGGAACCACTTAACCGAGCGTGAGTTGCCTTGCGTGGAAGGTGACGAGTGAGGTATCCGTATCCCGGAGGCATAGGAGTCCCTCGGCTCGGTCGGCCTTGCCGCTCAAGGCCTCTCTCGCTCAGTTTTAGGACCTTTGGTCGCTCTGCGATGAGCTGAAGCTGGAGGCAGCGGTGTCGGCGCGGACGGAGGCGGCGTCGGCTCGAATAGAGGCTTCGTCGGCCCGGGAGCAGGTGGCTTCCCAGGCCGAGGAGGTGCAGCAGCGGCGGCTGGAGCTTGGCCAGGTCATCCGCGAGCGGGACCAACCCCGGAGTCACGGTGCCGAGGCCTTGAGCCGGGCCGAGGTCCTCGGGGGACAGCTGGCTGAGGCTACGGAGCGGCCAGCCGAGGTGTTCGCTCGGGCCGGGACCCTTGCGGAGAGCCTGGCCGTGAGGGCCCAAGCGCGGTGCTGGTGTCCTCCTTTGAGGTGGAGATCCTTCCGCTCGTGTCACCGTTTGAGGTCGGCCTAGATTCCGCCGAGGGTGGAAATGACGCCGAGGGTGCTGCTCCTCCCCCTGCCGATGTCTGAACCTGCAGGAATAGTTTGTCTGAAGCACGCGTACGTTTTTCGCGGCCGCTGAGGCCTAAACATTTTTATTGTCGTATTATAAAGTTGTGTTTTCTTTCCTCTCGTTTCGAGCATTAGGACTTGTTCGTCAGTAACAGAATCGCTTATCCGAGCGAGAATTACTTTTCGCGGAAGGTGATGAGTGAGGTATCCGTATCCCGGAGGCGTAGGAGTCCCTCGGCTCGGTTGGCCTTGCCGCTTACGTGCTCTCTCATTCGGTTGTAGGATTCTGTTATCGATATAGTCGAGAAGGCACAAAAGTCATTTTTTACCCGAGCATTAGGACTTGTTCGATAGCAGAATCGCTTATCCGAGCGTGAGTTACTTTTCGCGGAAGGTGATGAGTGAGGTATCCGTATCCCGGAGGCGTAGGAGTCCCTCGGCTCGGTCGGCCTTGCCGCTTACATGTACTCTCGTCGTTTTTAGGACCCTGCTATCGATATAGTTGAAAGCACGAAAGTCGTTTTCTACCCGAGCGTTTAGGACTTGTTCGTTAGCAGAACCGCTTATCCGAGCGTGAGTCACTTTTCGCGGAAGGTGATGAGTGAGGTAACCGTATCCCGGAGGCGTAGGAGTCCCTCGCTCGGTCGGCCTTGCCGCTTACGTGCTCTCTCGCTCGTTTTTAGGGTTGCGTTATCGATATAGTCGAAAGTCGTTTTGGTAGAAAACTTTTCCTTTGGTAGAAAACTTTTCCGAGGAAAATTTTGACGCAGAGGGGGTTCCCCCCTTCTAGCCCCCGAGGGAGGGTCAGGCTTTGCCGAGGCAAGGCTGATCCTTCCTTGATGGTTAGACTTTATTTATGTATGTAAAGAAAACGAGGTATATAAACGACTTGAAACATTTTAAGGGTAAAAGCGATGTAGCTGTTGGATGTTCCAAGCGTTGCTGTAGACCTCGCCTTGATCGTTGGCCAGCTTGTATGTTCCGGGCTTCAAAATCTTGGCGATGATGAAGGGCCCTTCCCAAAGAGGAGTAAGCTTGTGGCGCCCTCGAGCGTCTTCTCGCAGCCGAAGTACCAAGTCTCCCACTTGGAAGCCTCGGGGCCGAACCCTTCGGGCGTGGTAGCGTTGCAGGGACTGCTGATACCGCGCCGAGTGTAGTAAGGCCACGTCCCGAGCCTCTTCCAGCTGGTCCAACGAGTCTTCTCGGTTGGTCTGCTTGCTTTGGTCGTCGTAAGCCTTTGTCCTCGGGGAACCGTATTCTAAGTTCGTGGGTAAGATAGCCTCGGCCCCATAGACTAGAAAGAACGGCGAGAAACCCGTGGACCGGCTCGCCGTCGTCCTCAGACTCCAGACCACCGAGGGTAGCTCTTTCATCCATCGCTTGCCAAACTTGTTGAGATCGTTGTAGATCCTTGGTTTTAGTCCCTGCAAAATCATACCGTTGGCACGCTCCACCTGCCCATTCGTCATGGGGTAGGGCCTGAGCGGGCAGGTGCGTTTGTCTCGCGTAGAATTGACACCCTTGGCAGGAGCGTACAATCCTAGTGGCGTCAGCCACCGCGGTCGACTAGTAGAAACCTTGTCGGAAGGCGTTCCCCACGAGGGCTCGAGGTGCTGCATGGTGACTGCAAGCCCCCGAGTGTATCTCTTGCAACAGCTCTTGTCCTTCGGCGACGGATATGCATCGTTGGAGAATGCCCGATGGGCTGCGGTGGTAGAGCTCCTTTTCATCACCCAGTAAAACGAATGCCTTGGCGCGCCGAGCCAGTCGCAGAGCTTCGACCTTGTCGAGGGGTAGCTCTCCTCGGAGTCTGCCGGTTCGGGTTTGGCATGACCCCATTCCGCTCCCCCTCGACACGTAGGGTTTCACCCTCGGCGGCCGAGGGTACCTCGGGCTGGGCCGAGGTCTCGTCGGGCTCGGGCGCGTCGTCGAGTTTGACGGATGGTTGATATATGTCTCTGGAGAAGACGTTCGGGGGAACCGTCATCCGCCCCGAGGCTATTTTAGCCAGCTCATCCGCAGTCTCGTTGTACCGTCGAGCAACGTGGTTGAGTTCCAGCCCGTGGAACTTATCCTCCAAGCGCCGAACTTCGTCGCAATAGGCCTCCATTTTTCGATCGCGGCAGTGGGAGTTCTTCATGACTTGGTCGATGACGAGCTGCGAGTCACCTCGAGCGTCGAGGCGCCGAACCCCTAGCTCGACCGCGATGCGCAGCCCGTTAACCAAAGCCTCGTACTCGGCCACGTTGTTTGACGCCGGAAAATGGAGGCGAATCACGTAGCGCACATGTTTCCCGAGGGGTGAGATGAAGAGCAAGCCAGCACCTGCTCTGGTTTTCATCAGCGACCCATCAAAGTACATGGTCCAAAGTTTGGCTTGGATTGGAGCTGTCGGCAATTGGGTGTCGACCCATTCAGCCAGGAAGTCCGCCAAGGCTTGAGATTTTATGGCCTTCCGAGGAGCGAATGAAATTGTCTCGCCCATGAGTTCCACTGCCCACTTTTCTATCCTACCCGAGGCTTCTCGGCACTGGATGATCTCCCCCAGGGGGAAGGATGACACCATAGTCATTGGATGAGACTCGAAGTAGTGTCGCAATTTTCGTCGCGTCAGAATTACTGCGTACAACAGCTTCTGGATTTGTGGGTAGCAGATCTTGGTCTCAGATAGCACCTCGCTGATGAAGTAGACCGGCCTCTGGACGAGCAGTGCATGTCCTTCTTCTAGTCTCTCGACTACGATCGCGGCGCTGACCACCGGAGTGGTTGCGGCTACGTAGATCAAGAGGGCTTCTCCCGCAGCGGGGGGCACCAAGATGGGTGCATTAGTAAGGAGTGCCTTTAAGTTTCCGAGGGCTTCCTCGGCCTCGGGGGTCCAAGTGAAGCGCTCGGCCTTCCTTAAGAGGCGGTACAAGGGTAATCCTTTCTCGCCGAGGCGCGAGATGAAGCGGCTCAGAGCCGCAAGGCATCCCATGACCCATTGTACCCCTTTCAAATCTTTGACAGGCCCCATATTGGTGATGGCCGCGATTTTCTCCGGTTGGCCTCTATTCCCTACTCGGAGACAATGAACCCCAGGAGCATGCCTCGGGGGACTCTGAAGACACACTTCTCGGGATTGAGTTTCACGCCTTTCGCTCTCAGACACTTGAATGTTGTCTCAAGGTCAGAGAGGAGGTCAGAGGCTTTCCTAGTCTTGACAACGATGTCATCGACGTAAGCCTCGACCGTTCTGCCGATGTGCTCCCCGAACACGTGGTTCATGCACATTTGGTATGTTGCACCTGCATTCCTCAAGCCAAATGGCATTGTAATATAACAATACATGCCAAAAGGTGTGATGAAAGAAGTTGCGAGCTGGTCGGACTCTTTCATCTTGATTTGGTGATAACCTGAATAGGCGTCGAGGAATGACAGGGTTTCGCACCCAGAAGTGGAGTCCACAATTTGATCGATGCGAGGCAGAGGGTATGGAACCTTCGGACATGCTTTGTTTAGACCAGTGTAATCTATGCACATCCTCCATTTACCACCTTTTTTCTTTACAAGCACAGGGTTAGCTAACCATTCGAGATGGAATACCTCTTTGATGAACCCTGCAGCCATCAGCTTGTGGATCTCCTCGCCTATGGCCCTGCGCTTTTCTTCATCAAAACGGCGCAGGTGCTGCTTCACGGGTCGGGCACCGGCTTGGATGTCCAGTGAGTGCTCGACGACATCCCTCGGTATGTCGGGCATGTTCGAGGGACTCCACACAAAAATTTCGGCGTTTGCGCGGAGAAAGTCGACGAGCACTGCTTCCTATTTGGGGTCGAGCTCGGAGCCAATCCGGACTTTCTTGTCAGCGTCATTGCTGGGGTCGAGAGAGGCGGACTTAACCGCCTCGGCCGGTTCGAAGTTGCCGGCGTGGCGCTTCGCATCAGGCACCTCCTTGGAGAGGCACTCTAGGTCGGCGATGAGGGCCTCGGACTCGGCGAGGGCCTCAGCGTACTCCACGCACTCCACGTCGCTGTGACACCCCAGTGTCACCTAGGGTTTCTCTTAAAAATGCCAAATCAAGAACCATCATTTTATGTGAACCAAAGTAAGCATGAGCATCAAATTAACTTAAGAATAAAGAATTCACCAAGCATATACTTAAAATTATCATGATCAAAGCAAATGGGTCTTTCCAAAAGGTAATAATGTTGCAACCCTAGTAAACCCTAAGTAAGCCAAGTTAAGCATATAAGGGAATTGGGAGAAGTCATGAGGAAAAATGCAAAAATTTAGATATGATCAAATTACAAAACTTTAGTTCACCAAGTAACTAACAAAACATAGTAAGAGAGTTTGGCCTTTTGGTCTCTTTAAAATTCCCAAATCAGCCCTTGAACCATGAACCCTTGGAGAAATTCAGATTTCTGAATTTCTGAAATTCAGACCTCTTTCCAAAGATCAACTGTGTTCTCTGTTTTTCGAAACTCAAAACTAGAAGATCCAAATATCAAAGTTGTGCCAAATTCCCTTGAACACGTCCTGGAAAAGTTTGAACTCAAACCAAATTCATTTGACACGGTTTTGGCGCAGTTTGACCTCGGGACCAGACATTCTGACACTGGCACCTTGGTGACGCTACAACTCCCTGTCCCTAGCCTAAAACTGCGCGACGTCCATACACAAAAGACAAAGCAAGGTCAGGTGAACAAATCCTTCACAGCGATCTTGCCCAAATTCGCGAAGATTTGCACCCAACCAGCTCTTGAACATGGGCAGAGGCAACGGGCACACGTGTTCGACCGTGGCTGACACCTCCGGTTCACACCCGTTCGCGCACCGCGCCTCCCAGTGCACGCCCGCGCGCGCTCGCTGGTCCACGGCCGCCCGTGCACCACGCCATGCCAATAAAGCCTCCCCAGGCGCGCCCCACCTCACCCCGCGCTCACCTTCACCGGCCAGCCCCCTCTCCTTAGCTCCGGCGAGCTCCATTCCGCCCGCCATTGCCGCCAGAGCTTCGGCCACCGTGGCCAGCCCACTCCAGCCACCCCCAAGTCGAGCCAGTGCTTCGGCTAGCTCCGCCAGTGGCCCGTGAAGCTTTCCAAGCCCTCGGACCAGGCCAGACTTCACCGGAGGCCCGAGATCGACCTCACCGGACTTCGGTCTTTTGCCGCCGCGTGTGGACAGAGCTAACCGGTGAGTCTCCGTCCAATTCCTTGCACCCATATCTTCTCTGGCATCCTGTGAACCTCTCTGACCCGTCCAATTGAACTATCTCGCCGTGAGCAGGCTGGACTCCTCGCCGCCGGCGAGCATCCCCGCCTGCGCACGTGGACCGACCGACTCCGGCCATCCCCGACGGCGACCCGCACACCGTTGTGATCCCCGAGACCTCCCCTACGTCCTCGACCACTTCACCGGAGCCATCTCGCCGCCGGTAAGCCCCTCCGCCCTTTCTTCCGTCGCGGTTACTGTTTAAGTTAGGAGAAGGACCTCGGGTTAGGATTTGAAGAACCCGAGGGGTTTTCTGTAACGTCAGTGACCCATGTGAATAGTAGCCTAGGGACTGATCCGCGAAGAAAACTTAAAATACCCGCCAGGGACCCCCGTGCAAAGTGGGTTTCCATTAAATCAATTTTGTTAATCTTTTTAAAATGACCAGATAACTTAGAAAACCCATAACTTGATGAATTCTTAATAAAAAGTTGTCAAACTAATTTTGCTAAATCCTAAATATTATGAACTATCATTTAAAAATGATAAACCCTATGCTTTCTGTTCTAAAATTTTAGAGTTTAAAATTAAAAACAGAAACTTACCAAACCTAGTTTAATTAAGGAAAATTAGTTTTTCTTCTGTACTGAACTTAAGAAAATTTGTGGGTATTCAAACCTCATTTAGACACTGTTTAAAAATAGTAGGAACCCCAGCATTGGAAAATATTATGTAGATATTCAATTAAAGCTATTTTGCCCAAAACTTAGGAAAAATCAGAAAGGCATTAGAAATTGATGAACAGTGATTAAAATTATTTTTCCTAGTTTGCTTAAGTGACAGAGAACCTAGGAAAAATAAAGAGACCATTAGTTCAGATCAGTTTTAAATTAGAATGCTTTATTTAGCCTTATTTGAACTGAAAATCAATTATTGGGATTACAAAACTATACCCAAAATAAATAATAAAAATCCAGTGGACTTACAACCCCTAGAGCCCCACTACAAAAATAAAGAACACCTCAACCCAACATTTTAAGTAGGGAAAATAAATATAATATGATAATGAGGCATTTTCCAAATAAATCATGAACAACCCCTAATAATGTAATAATGGGCAACCAAAAATTTGCTAAGTCTATAATGAGATGAACCACCAGTGAAAAATACAAACCCATGAAAAAGGAGCAAACTCTTACCTATTGCTAATGTTTTATGAGAAAGGCCACTTAATTCAAATAATGCATACCACCCCTTTCCCTTAAGCAAAAAGATGCCAAACTTCAGAATGATTGCTCTTGCGCAAAACAATAACTAAGAAAAATAAGAACTCTGTTGTTTGATATTTTTCAAATATAGTGGTAGTAGAAAGCACCTATTTGGCTAGAAACTTGAGAAAACCATAGAAAAATAATTAAAAAGTATTAATGACTAGAAATTTGTATCAAGTCATGTTATAACACCTAAAAGCCAGAAAAAATAAGTTTTAGAGAATTACCCACTGTTAAATAATAGTTGTAGTTCAAAGCACCCCTTCTGCCCTAGAATTTAATAATTTTGTCCAGAGAAAACCATTCATTTTCTGATCCCCAAATTTTGAGACAGAGAAACATACACCAGTACCAAGCCACTGTAATTTTTGCAGAATTTTTAGAATTTTATAAAAGCAACTTGTAGTTCAAACCCACTCCAAAACATTTAAGAGAGTAAAAGAAAAGGGAAGAAGAAATAAACCCCACCCCAATAAGTCTAACTTGAGTACTTATCAACTCTCACTAAGACTTAAAAGGAATTCAGTGGAACCCCAAAAATAAACCTACCACTTACCTTAGCTAAGTTTAACCCAATTTACCAAGTATACCACCCAAGGGTCTTACATAAGTAAAGTTAACCTTGTTTAACTCAAGTAGATCATACACCTCCAAAGTTGTAATTTCTAAAAGCACATATCATATCATGCATATATCTTACGCATTGCATTCATTAGATTGTAATCTTACCGACGGAGAGTACGTGCTCATCCCCGAGCAAGGACCTGTCCAAGAGGAGGACCAGGAGCAGGCTTCAGAGGCTGCTATTGACGATCTCCCCGCAGCCCCAGCAATTGAAGGCAAGCCCCGGTTTTATGCATAACCGTATTATTATATGCTACTTTACTACACTTAATGCTTGTAGGATTGTAATGTGCACTTAAGTGTAGGAGTTGCTTGAAACCTCTAGTTGCATGAACTTAGGATTCCTTTTTGAGATGAATACTAGTATGCTGGGTCGAGTAGCTGCTTGCTAATCAGGATCTCGGTAGAAGTCGAGTGATTTTTCTAGCACTCGCGTGAGGTCAGGAATTGGTTATATTCATCTTGATAATGGGATATGTGTTAGTCTATGGACTTGGATCCAGGGAGGATGCCTTGCCCATGAGACGGGAAAAAGGAATTAAGGATTAATGTGTGGATACCTGAGTCAAGCTTTTGAACGTACTAAGCACATGCCGGGAAAAATGGAAAACGGTAAACCTAGTACCTGAGTGAAGCCGAGCGCGGACTTTATCCCTCATGCGACCTGAGACTGGGTCTCCCATGCTAGCTATGGTGGGTACAAGTGCGGTCACTGCACGGCGGCAGCCGGGGTCAGTGGAGCATTGTATGCCAAGGCGGTAAGGCCTGGACACGAACGAGGAATCGATGGGGACGGTTGTCATGTGTGGGGTCGGAGTACCCTGACATGCCGTGTGTTTAGGTTTACCTTGCAAGGTTAAAACTCGATTCGAATCGTCTGCTTCTCGCAGCTAATGAGACTGCTTGACCCCTTGTACTGCATCGAGTAAGAAGTGAAATGAGGTTACATGAGATAACTTGTTGATTGAACTAAATGCTTGTTACCATGTATGTTTAGAAGGAGCAAATCTAGCTAAGTTAATGAGGATAGAATTTGAAAAGCTAAAAATTGAATTTAGCAACAGCTAGTGCTTTTGGCAAACCAAACCCCTCAGCCAAACAGCTGCATAGTCTAGAGGTAGAGGAGTAGACTCCTCACACCGGTTAAGTCTAGCTGAGTATTAGTATACTCAGCCTTGCTTGTGGCATAATTTTTGCAGATACCATTCAGGAAATGGTTGATGGTGTGACTTGGCCTACCACCCTGCCACCGGGTTGGACGGTCGAGTGGGATGTTGCTCCGGCAGGAGAGGAGCACGAGGAGTAGTGGGCTAGGCCTTGCCCATTTCCTTGATACCGACGACATCGATTATCCGCTGCATTTTATTTTGTGAACTCTTATTTGCTACTCAAAAACTCCGATTTATGTAATAACTCAGTACTTAATTTGAGGTTTCTTGTTTTATTGTATTTCTTCTGTGACTCGCCTTCGAGTGAGTTTGTGGAATTTGATCCTGGTTAAGTGGCTCTATCAGACTAGATCTGAGGGACTGACGGGTTATTCCGATTCAAGTGTGTTACGGCCCCTGAGGCGTGACTTAGGCACTTAAGCTGGAATAATTCGGATGGTTCCGCCACAGCTGGTATCGGAGCAAATTCCACCACAGAGAGGGACAATAAACCATGAATACCAATTTTCAAAGTCTAAAACTTGCCTAGAAACTGCTACAGATCGTCAGGACTAGACCGCTAGACCTAGGACGAAAGGCCTTAGGCATAGAGGGAGAAATAGGTGGCTAATTAATTAGGCCACGTGGGCCAGTACTTATATTTTTAAGGATGCCCTAAAAAGCACCCTATTTTCTTTTGAGAGGCAACGTTACTTCCAGCATGCATGCATTATAAAACACAAAGAGGAATTAAAATTTTGAGCTAACCCACTTTCTTTAAAACCATCCGGGCTCTTTTTTTCTTTTTCCTTCCACCATAATCTTTACCCTTGATTCCCTTCCGCAGATGAATTCACCCACCCCCGCCAGTGGAGGAGACTCTCGTTTCAGTTCTGACTTCCTTTCTCGCGATGGCTTTCCTTCTATCTTGTGGGAAGTGCTTAACTCCGCCGGTTACCCTACGCCCCCTTTGTACACGGTGCAGTTGTATGAGGAGCATCGGGTACCTCGTTGTCGGGTCTGGCTGACTTTGGAGGCTCATCCCCTTCAGCCGGGTTGGCGTTCTCTTGATTCTGAGACGATTGGACTCAGGACGAACGACACCGTTGAAGCGGCAGCCATGAAGACTCTGACGACTTTCTGTGGCTACCATCCCCTGGAGATGGTGATGCACCCCTTGGGACCCTTCCCTGCTGAGAAGAAGGATGATCCCATGTGGTGTAACCGCATGAGCCATGTGAAGGATGTGTGGGCGATGTATCCTGACTTGGTTGGGAGGGTCACTGTTCAGTGCATGAGTGCGCTGTACCGCCTTCAGGCCCTTCAGAGCGATGCCATGGCACCTCTTTGCTAACAGCGCTCAAACTGCCAAGCTCACTCTCGACAGTCGAGAAGATTTTGTGGTCGATCTATCCACCGAGTTGGTAGAGAAGGATCTGCAGGTGGAGAGGCTGAGCCAGCGCATCACCACCTTGGAGTAGCAGGTGGAGATCCGAGACAACACTATTGATGTCTTGGAGAACCAGCTTCACGATGTGCAAAGGGAACTCGAAGAAGCAAACAACCACTTGGACATGCACCACCTGGAGATGGAGGCCAATGAAGCAGGAAGCGAGGGAGAAGAGGCTCCCGAGGAGCTAGGACCAGCCCCTAGTGCCAATGGGACTACCTCCGCGATGCCTCCTTCACCCGTATCCAGTGTCGCTTCCACCGCTCAGGGTTAAGCAGTCGCTTCGACACTTTTAGGCGGATAGAAACCTATGCGAGCTTAGTTAATGTCAGATTTTGGACTAGGCTTATGGGTACTTTCCCCTGATTGATGTAACCCTGTGAACTTTTGAAATCTGTGGGATATTTGTCACCATGTTATCTTCATTTCGAACCTAATATTATGATTATGGCATTTTTCCTTCCATATGAGATGATATCTTGTCGTTCGAACTGTGAGTTGGGATAACAATGGCGACAATCTCTGTTTTCAGATGGCAGCTAGGACGCGTCGTGGGCATAACGAGCAGGTTCCCCCGCCACCTCCTCCAGCTCCCACAGTGCAGGAGCTGATGGCCCAGCAGAATGAGATTCTGCGACAGCTCTTGCAGCGCCAGCCCCACCCTCAACAGCATGGTGGAGGCCAGCATCAGCGACCTCCGGCTATGGCAACTTATCAGGAGTTTCTGAGCATGCAGCCACCCTTGTTCACCAAGGCAGAGGATCCGTTGGACGCCGACGTATGGCTTCGCGTCGTTGAGTCCAAGTTTCCCCTCCTCACGGGAGACTGCCCTGATGAGGCCAAGGCTCGCTTCGCCGCACAGCAACTTCGCGGCCCTGCTCGGACTTGGTGGGACCACTTCCGTGCTATGCTCCCCGCTGATCGGGAAGTATCTTGGGAGGAATTCAAGACTGCCTTCAGAGGACACCACATCCCAGCTGGCATTCTTGATCGGAAGTTGAATGAATTTTTGGCCCTTAATCAAGGAACCCGCACGGTACTGCAGTATGCGCAAGCCTTCAACGACTTATGCCAGTATGCAGGGTATCATGCTGATTCTGATGAAAAGAAGAGAGATCGCTTCCGCAGGGGTCTCAATACCAAGTTGCGAGAACGACTCAACACTGTCCGGGCTGATAGCTTCAATGAGTTGGTCAACATGGCCATCTCCCAGGAGGATTGCATTGTTGCTCACCGGGCAGAGAAGAAGAGAAAGGCACCAATGGCAGCACCATCCGCTCAGGCTCAGAGGTTCCGGATTGTTTCTCACAATCAGAGCAGGGGTTTTCAGCATCAGGCAGGCAGATGGGTGATCAGGCCACCTCAGCAGCAGCAGCCGGCACCCAACCGCTATCCAGCTCCCGCCCCAAGGAACAATCAGCCTCCGCAGCAGCAGCAGTTCCGCCAGGGCAATGGGAATAAGTGTTTCACTTGTGGCAATGTGGGCCACTATGCCAAGAATTGTCCTAGGAACCAGCAGAGGCGGATGCCAGCACCAAATCAAGACAAGGGAAGAAAGCAGAAGGTGCAAGTCAGGCAAGGGAAGCTCAACTTCACTACTCTGGAGGAAGTACCAGAAGGAGCTCCTATCATGACCGGTATCTTTTCAGTTTATAATCAACCTGCTTTAATTCTGTTTGATTCTGGTGCATCTCATAGTTTCATTAGCCAAAAGTTCAGTGCTAAATGTAAACTGCCATTCTCTCACTCAAAAGGGTCATTTATGATAGTCACACCTGGGGGTAAAATTGCAACTAATCAATTAAACCAAAGTGTGCCTATTCAACTGGGAAGCCACATTGTCAAAACCACTCTTCTTGTGTTGGGATTGGAAAATGTGGACATTATTCTAGGAGCTAATTGGATGACCTTGCACCAAGTTGTGCTTGATGTAGCCAGCCGTACCGTGGAAGTTAATTCTCCGTTCTGCGGGAACTTCACCTTAATTCTGCCTAATCAAGGTTCTACTCAGTCATGTGCTTTCTCTATGACGGAGTTACCTCTGAAGAAGATCCCAGTGGTCTGTGAGTATGCAGATGTTTTTCCTGATGAATTACCAGGAATGCCACCAGACCGGGATATTGAATTCGCCATCGAATTGCAACCGGGAACGACCCCAATTTCCAAGAGGCCCTACCGAATGCCACCCGCTGAGTTGGCAGAATTGAAGAAGCAATTGCAAGAGCTGCTGGATAAGGGATTTATTCGCCCAAGCACTTCGCCTTGGGGATGTCCAGCACTGTTTGTGAAGAAGAAGGATGAAAGCTTGAGGCTATGTATAGATTACCACCCTCTTAATGCGGTAACTATCAAGAACAAGTATCCTTTGCCTCGTATTGATGTTCTTTTTGACCAGTTGGTCGGGGCCAAGGTATTTTCCAAGATAGACCTTCGCTCTGGCTACCATCAGATCAAGATACGAGCAAGTGATATTCCGAAGACGGCATTCTCAACCACATATGGGCTATATGAATTCTTGGTGATGTCATTCGGGCTGACAAATGCACAAGCATATTTCATGTATCTGATGAATTCTGTTTTCATGCCGGAATTGGACAAGTTCGTAGTGGTTTTCATTGATGATATTTTGGTGTACTCAAAGAACGAAGAAGAACATGTCGGGCATTTGCATGTAGTGCTTCAACGTCTGCGAGATCACCACCTTTATGCCAAGTTATCCAAGTGTGATTTTTGGCTAAAGGAAATCAAATTCTTGGGTCACACTATCTCTCAGGCTGGAATAGCTGTTGATCTTGATAAAGTGCAAGAGGTGATGAACTGGAAGCCACCAACAACTGTCCATCAGATTCGGAGTTTTCTGGGATTAGCTGGTTATTACCGAAGATTTATTCCGGACTTCTCTCGAATTGTGAAGCCTATAACTGAGTTGCTGAAGAAAGAAGTCAAATTTGTTTGGAATCAGAAGTGCGAAGATGCCTTCCATGCATTAAGGCAGCACCTGGCCACAGCACCAGTATTGGCACAATCCGACAACAGCAAGCCTTTTGATGTATATTGCGATGCCTCTGGCACCGGGCTAGGTTGTGTCTTGATGCAAGACAACCGAGTCATTGCTTATGCCTCAAGAGCACTCAGGCCTCATGAGCAAAACTATCCCACTCATGACCTCGAGTTGGCAGCAGTGGTTCATGCATTAAAGATGTGGAGGCATTATTTAATGGGAACCCACTGCAACATCTTCACTGATCATAAGAGCCTTAAGTACATTTTTACTCAGGCTGATCTCAACATGAGGCAGAGAAGATGGCTAGAGCTGATCAAGGATTATGACCTGGAGGTACATTATCACCCAGGAAAAGCTAATGTGGTAGCAGATGCCTTGAGTCGGAAGATGCAATGCAATTGTATTCTGATGGATTCTCGCATTAACACCTTGTGTGATGAGTTGAGCAAGATGCAAATTGAAGTGATTCCTTCTGGTTCTTTGTCTCACATTTCTATTGAGCCAGCTTTGCAAGACCAGATTATCATGGCCCAGCTCAGTGACAAGGGAGTGCAAATTATCAAGAAGAATCTCCATCAGAAGGTTGAGAAGTATAATTGTTTTTGCCAGGATGAAAAGGGTGTGTTATGGTTCAAAAGCAGATTGGTAATTCCTAAAGATCAGGACCTCAAGAGGAAAATCTTGGATGAGGCTCATCTCTCCAAATTCTCTATGCATCCGGGAAGCACCAAGATGTACCATGACCTGAAGCCTTTGTACTGGTGGACCAGAATGAAGAGGGAGATAGCCCAGTATGTATCAGAATGTGACACCTATCAGAGGATAAAGGCAAGCCACTTGAAATCAGCTGGAGCCTTGCAACCCCTGTCCATACCTTCGTGGAAATGGGATTACATCAGCATGGATTTCATTGTGGGTCTGCCCAACACCTCTCGTCATCATGATTCGATTTAGGTTATTGTGGACCGACTGACAAAAGTGGCACATTTTCTTCCTGTGCACACCACTGATAAGGCTCAGAAGTATGCAGAATTGTATATTGACCGGATCGTGTGTTTGCACGGATTACCTCGGACCATTGTTTCTGACCGAGGAGCCCAATTTGTTGCCAGATTTTGGAAACAATTGCAAGAGTCTTTGGGAACCAAGCTAATCAGGAGTTCAGCTTACCACCCACAGACTGATGGTCAGACGGAAAGGATAAACCAAATCCTGGAGGATATGCTGAGAGCTTGTGCAATCGATAGTGGCAAGAACTGGGATAAGCACCTCTCCTTGGTAGAGTTTGCTTATAACAATAGTTATCAATCCAGCCTAAGGATGGCACCCTTTGAAGCTCTCTATGGAAGAAGGTGTAGGACACCACTCAATTGGTCTCAACCTGGAGAAAGAGAAGTTTTTGGACCTGACTTAGTGACTGAAGCCGAAAGGAAGGTCAAACTAATCACGAAGAATCTAGAAGCTGCTCAGGCCAGGCAGAAGAGTTACCATGATAGAAGAAGGAAACCTCTCCGGTTCGAGGTGGGAAGTTTTATATACCTCAAGGTATCACCCACCAAGGGAGTGCAGAGGTTTGGGATCAAAGTCAAGCTAGCCCCTCGTTACATTGGACCTTATGAGATCATAGAAGCATGTGGACCCGTGGCATACAAGCTGAAGTTACCTTCAAAGATGTCTGCCATTCACAGTGTTTTCCATGTATCTCAGCTGAAGAAGTGTGTTCGATTGCCGACCGAGATCATAGCAGAGCCAGAATTAGAGATAGAGCCAGATCTATCGTACCAAGAGTACCCCTCCAAGATTCTGGATTGCAAAGAAAGATCAACTCGGGCTAAATCGATCAAGATATACAAGGTCCAGTGGAGTAATCACTCAGAGGAGGAAGCTACTTGGGAAACCGAGGAATTCTTGAGATCCAACTTCCCCGATTGCCTACCTAAGGAAGCTGGTACGTAATCACACCCAACCCCTCCTCCTGCCCTTCGAATCTAATTTTCAAAAATATGATCTTAATTCAAGATGAAGTAACTATGAAGTAAAACTTAAAAAGGGCTTCCTTCTGAAGTTGCAAAGAGAATGACATTCGAAGAGCAGTTTTACCCTAATAATAACAATAATCACTCAATTCCTATAAGTCTCACCCTTCGCTTCACCCTGGGAGGACTCTGGCCCGAATCTCGGGACGAGATTCCTTTAAGGGGGGAAGGCTGTGACACCCCAGTGTCACCTAGGGTTTCTCTTAAAAATTCCAAATCAAGAACCATCATTTTATGTGAACCAAAGTAAGCATGAGCATCAAATTAACTTAAGAATAAAGAATTCACAAAGCATATACTTAAAAGTATCATGATCAAAGCAAATGGGTCTTTCCAA
This sequence comes from Zea mays, assembly GCF_902167145.1. Lineage (NCBI taxonomy): Eukaryota > Viridiplantae > Streptophyta > Magnoliopsida > Poales > Poaceae > Zea > Zea mays. The sequence goes on along the minus strand of NC_050096.1, from coordinate 233,359,047 downwards.
AAGGTAATAATGTTGCAACCCTAATAAACCCTAAGTAAGCCAAGTTAAGCATATAAGGGAATTGGGAGAAGTCATGAGGGAAAATGCAAAAATTTAGATATGATCAAATTACAAAACTTTAGTTCACCAAGTAACTAACAAAACATAGTAAGAGAGTTTGGCCTTTTGGTCTCTTTAAAATTCCCAAATCAGCCCTTGAACCATGAACCCTTGGAGAAATTCAGATTTCTGAATTTCTGAAATTCAGACCTCTTTCCAAAGATCAACTGCGTTCTCTGTTTTTCGAAACTCAAAACTAGAAGATCCAAATATCAAAGTTGTGCCAAATTCCCTTGAACACGTCCTGGAAAAGTTTGAACTCAAACCAAATTCATTTGACACGGTTTTGGCGCAGTTTGACCTCGGGACCAGACATTCTGACACTGGCACCTTGGTGACGCTACAACTTCCTGTCCCTAGCCTAAAACCGCGCGACGTCCATACACAAAAGACAAAGCAAGGTCAGGTGAACAAATCCTTCACAGCGATCTTGCCCAAATTCGCGAAGATTTGCAGCCAACCAGCGCTTGAACATGGGCAGAGGCAACGGGCACACGTGTTCGACCGTGGCTGACACCTCCGGTTCACGCCCGTTCGCGCACCGCGCCTCCCAGTGCACGCCCGCGCGCGCTCGCCGGTCCACGGCCGCCCGTGCACCGCGTCGTGCCTATAAAGCCTCCCCAGGCGCGCCCCACCTCACCCCACGCTCACCTTCACCGGCCAGCCCCCTCTCCTTAGCTCTGGCGAGCTCAATTCCGCCCGCCATTGCCGCTAGAGCTTCGGCCACCGTGGCCAGCCCACTCCAGCCACCCCCAAGTCGAGCCAGTGCTTCGGCTAGCTCCGCCAGTGGCCCGTGAAGCTTTCCAAGCCCTCGGACCAGGCCGGACTTCACCGGAGGCCCGAGATCGACCTCACCGGACTTCGGTCTTTTGCCGCCGCGCGTGGACAGAGCTAACCAGTGAGTCTCCGTCCAATTCCTTGCACCCATATCTTCTCTGGCATCCCGTGAACCTCTCTGACCCGTCTAATTGAACTATCTCGCCGTGAGCAGGCCAGACTCCTCGCCGCCGGCGAGCATCCCCGCCTGCGCACGTGGACCGACCGACTCCGGCCATCCCCGACGGCGAGCCGCACACCGTTGTGATCCTCGAGACCTCCCCTACGTCCTCGACCACTTCACCGGAGCCATCTCGCCGCCGGTAAGCCCCTCCGCCCTTTCTTCCATCGCGGTTACTGTTTAAGTTAGGAGAAGGACCTCGGGTTAGGATCTGAAGAACCCGAGGGGTTTTCTGTAACGTCAGTGACCCATGTGAATAGTAGCCTAGGGACTGATCCACGAAGAAAACTTAAAATACCCGTCAGGGACCCCGTGCAAAGTGGTTTTCCATTAAATCAATTCTGTTAATCTTTTTAAAATGACCAGAGAACTTAGAAAACCCATAACTTGATGAATTCTTAATAAAAAGTTGTCAAACTAATTTTGCTAAATCCTAAATATTATGAACTATCATTTAAAAATGATAAACCCTATGCTTTCTGTTCTAAATTTTAGAGTTTAAAATTAAAAACAGAAACTTACCAAACCTAGTTTAATTAAGGAAAATTAGTTTTTCTTCTGTACTGAACTTAAGAAAATTTGTGGGTATTCAAACCTCATTTAGACACTGTTTAAAAATAATAGGAACCCCAGCATTGGAAAATATGATGTAGATACTCAATTAAAGCTATTTTGCCCAAAACTTAGGAAAAATCAGAAAGGCATTAGAAATTGATGAACAGTGATTAAAATTATTTTTCCTAGTTTGCTTAAGTGACAGAGAACTTAGGAAAAATAAAGAGACCATTAGTCCAGATCAGTTTTAAATTAGAATGCTTTATTTAGCCTTATTTGAACTAAAAATCAATTATTGGAATTACAAAACTATACCCAAAATGAATAATAAAAATCCAGTGGACTTACAACCCCCAGAGCCCCACTACAAAAATAAAGAACACCTCAGCCCAACATTTTAAGTAGGGAAAATAAATATAATATGATAATGAGGCATTTTCCAAATAAATCATGAACAACCCCTAATAATGTAATAATGGGCAACCAAAAATTTGCTAAGTCCATAATGAGATGAACCACCAGTGAAAAATACAAACCCATGAAAAAGGAGCAAACTCTTACCTATTGCTAATGTTTTATGAGAAAGGCCACTTAATTCAAATAATGCATACCACCCCTTTCCCTTAAGCAAAAAGATGCCAAACTTCAGAATGATTGCTCTTGCGCAAAACAATAACTAAGAAAAATAAGAACTCTGTTGTTTGATATTTTTCAAATATAGTGGTAGTAGAAAGCACCTATTTGGCTAGAAACTTGAGAAAACCATAGAAAAATAATTAAAAAGTATTAATGACTAGAAATTTGTATCAAGTCATGTTATAACACCTAAAAGCCAACAAAAATAAGTTTTAGAGAATTACCCAATGTTAAATAATAGTTGTAGTTCAAAGCACCCCTTCTGCCCTAGAATTTAATAATTTTGTCCAGAGAAAACCATTCACTTTCTGATCCCCAAATTTTGAGACAGAGAAACATACACCAGTACCAAGCCACTGTAATTTTTGCAGAATTTTTAGAATTTTATAAAAGCAACTTGTAGTTCAAACCCACTCCAAAACATTTAAGAGTAAAAGAAAAGGGAAGAAGAAATAAACCCCACCCCAATAAGTCTAACTTGAGTACTTATCAACTCTCACTAAGACTTAAAAATAATTCAGTGGAACCCCAAAAATAAACCTACCACTTACCTTAGCTAAGTTTAACCCAATTTACCAAGTATACCACCCAAGGGTCTTACATAAGTAAAGTTAACCTTGTTTAACTCAAGTAGATCATACACCTCCAAAGTTGTAATTTCTAAAAGCACATATCATATCATGCATATATTTTACGCATTGCATTCATTAGATTGTAATCTTGCCGACGGAGAGTACGTGCTCATCCCCGAGCAAGGACCTGTCCAAGAGGAGGACCAGGAGCAGGCTTCAGAGGCTGCTATTGAGGATCTCCCCGCAGCCCCAGCAATTGAAGGTAAGCCCCGGTTTTATGCATAACCGTATTATTATATGCTACTTTACTACACTTAATGCTTGTAGGATTGTAATGTGCACTTAAGTGTAGGAGTTGCTTGAAACCTCTAGTTGCATGAACTTAGGATTCCTTTTTGAGATGAATACTAGTATGCTAGGTCGAGTAGCTGCTTGCTAATCAGGATCTCGGTAGAAGTCGAGTGATTTTTCTAGCACTCGCGCGAGGTCAGGAATTGATTGTATTCATCTTGATAATGGGATATATGTTAGTCTATGGACTTGGATCCAGGGAGGATGCCTTGCCCATGAGACGGGAAAAAGGAATTAAGGATTAATGTGTGGATACCTGAGTCAAGCTTTTGAACATACTAAGCACATGTCGGGAAAAATGGTAACCGGTAAACCTAGTACCTGAGTGAAGCCGGGCGTGGACTTTATCCCTCATGCGACCTGAGACTGGGTCTCCCATGCTAGCTATGGTGGGTACAAGTGCGGTCACTGCACGGCGGCAGCCGGGGTCAGTGGAGCATTGTATGCCAAGGCGGTGAGGCCTGGACGCGAACGGGGAATCGATGGGGACGGTTGTCATGTGTGGGGTCGGAGTACCCTGACATGCCGTGTGTTTAGGTTTACCTTGCAAGGTTAAAACTCGATTCGAATCGTCTGCTTCTCGCAGCTAATGAGACTGCTTGACCCCTTGTACTGCATCGAGTAAGAAGTGAAATGAGGTTACATGAGATAACTTGTTGATTGAACTAAATGCTTGTTACCATGTATGTTTAGAAGGAGCAAATCTAGCTAAGTTAATGAGGATAGAATTTGAAAAGCTAAAATTGAATTTAGCAACAGCTAGTGCTTTTGGTAAACCAAACCCCTCAGCCAAACAGCTGCATAGTCTAGAGGTAGAGGAGTAGACTCCTCACACCGGTTAAGTCTAGCTGAGTATTAGTATACTCAGCCTTGCTTGTGGCATAATTTTTGCAGGTACCATTCAGGAAATGGTTGATGGTGTGACTTGGCCTACCACCCTGCCACTGGGTTGGACGGTCGAGTGGGATGTTGCTCCGGCAGGAGAGGAGCATGAGGAGTAGTGGGCTAGGCCTTGCCCATTTCCTCGATATCGACGACATCGATTATCCGCTGCATTTTATTTTGTGAACTCTTATTTGCTACTCAAAAACTCCGATTTATGTAATAACTCAGTACTTAATTTGAGGTTTCCTATTTTATTGTATTTCTTCTGTGACTCGCCTTCGAGTGAGATTGTGGAATTTGATCCTGGTTAAGTGGCTCTATCAGACTAGATCTGAGGGACTGACGGGTTATTCCGATTTAAGTGTGTTACGGCCCCTGAGGCGTGACTTAGGCACTTAAGCTGGAATAATTCGGGTGGTTCCGCCACAGTCGCATTCGTGCGCGTGTCGATACGTGGATCCGACGGTGATGACCTCGTTGGGGCCTGGCATCTTGAGCTTGAGGTACGTGTAGTTGGGGACGACCATGAACTTGGCGTAGCACGGTCTCCCCAGCACCGCGTGGTAGGTCCCTCGGAACCCGACCACCTCGAACGTGAGGGTTTCCCTGCGGAAGTTGGAGGGAGTTCCGAAGCAGACAGGCAAATCAAGTTGCCAAGGGGCAGGACGCGCTTATCGGGGACGATCCCGTGGAAGGGTGCTGCACCGGCCCAGATCGTGGACAGATCTATCCCCAAGAGCCCCAGGGTCTCGGCGTAGATGATGTTGAGGTTGCTGCCTCCGTCCATGAGGACCTTGGTGAGCCTAGCGTTGCCGATGACAGGGTCGACAACGAGCGGGTACCTTCCTGGGCTCGGTACGCAGTCGGGGTGGTCGGCTTGGTCGAAGGTGATGGGCTTGTCGGACTAGTCTAGGTAGACTGGCGCCACCACCTTCACCGAGTAGACTTCTCGGTGCTCCTGCTTGCGGTGCCGAGCCGAGGCATTCACCACTTGCCCACCGTAGATCATGAAGCAGTCGTGGACCTCCGGGAACTCCTCTTCCTTGTTGCCCTCCTTCTTGTTGCCTTGGTCCTTGCCACCTTCCGCCGGGGGCCCGGCCTTATGGAAGTAGCGCCGGAGCACGACACGTTCTTCAAGGGTGTGCTTGACGGGACCCTGGTGGTAGGGGCACGCCTCCTTGAGCATCTGGTTGAACAAGTTGGCCCCTCCGGGAGGCTTCCGTGGGTTCCTGTGCTCGGCAGCAGCGACGAGATCCACGTCAGCGGCGTCTTCCTGGCCTTCTTCTTCGTGCCACGCTGGGCGGACGCCTCGGGGACGTCTTCCTTCTGCCTCTCTTGAGGCTTCTTGTCCTTCCGGAAGATGGCCTCGACCGCCTCCTGACCAGAGGCGAACTTGGTGGCTATGTTCATCAATTCGCTCGCCTTGGTGGGAGTCTTGCGCCCCAGTTTGCTCACCAGGTCTCGGCAGGTGGTGCCGGCGAGGAACGCCCCGATGACGTCCGAGTCGGTGATGTTGGGCAGCTCGGTGCGCTGCTTTGAAAACCGTCGGATGTACTCTCGCAGGGATTCCCCTGGCTGCTGGCGGCAGCTTTGGAGATCCCATGAGTTCCCAGGGCGCACGTACGTACCTTAGAAGTTTCCAGCGAAGGCCTTGACCAGGTCGTCCCAGTTGGAGATCTGTGCGGGAGGTAGATGCTCCAGCCAGGCCCGGGCAGCGTCGGAGAGGAACAGGGGGAGGTTGCGGATGATGAGGTTGTCGTCGTCCGTCCCTCCCAGCTGGCATGCCAGCCGGTAGTCCGCAAGCCACAAATCCGGCCTTGTCTCCCCCGAGTACATGGTGATGGTAGTCGGGGCCCAGAACCGAGCCGGGAACGGCGCCCGTCGTATGGCCCGGCTGAAGGCTCGCGGACCTGGTGGTTCGGGCGAGGGACTCCGATCCTCCTCACTGTCGTAGCGTCCTCCGCGCCTGGGGTGGTAGCCCTGGCTCACCTTCTCTTCGAGGCGGGCTCGACGGTCGCGGCGGTGGTGCTCGTTGCCGTGGCGATCTGGGGCTACAGGCGTCCCGTCCCGCGTGCGCCCGGTACGGACCGAGGCCTCCCGCATGAGTCGGGAAGTCGTTGCGCGATGCTCTGAGGGGCACCCTTGCCTTCGGGAGGCAGAGCTCTCGGGCCGTTGGACCACTGCGTCTTCCAGGAGACCCTTGAGTTCACCCTGGATACACCGCCCCTCGGTGGTGGATGGCTCCGGCATTGCTCGGAGTAGCATTGCCGCTGCAGCTAGTTTCTGGCCGACCCCGCTGGAGGCCGGGGGCAGCCTTGCCCTGGCATCATCAACGATACGGTGTTGGACGTCCCGGGCCCGATGACGTGTTTCTCCAGCAAGTGCTCGACCTGCCCACTCCTGCTCGACGTTTTGCCGGAGCTGCACAAGTTGCCCTGCTTCCTCGTCGAGCTTGGCCTGCATCTTGCGGATTTGCTCGAGCTGTGTGTCCTGACCCCCCGCAGGGACTGGGATCACAGCTAGCTCCCGCGGGATGTCAACGTGAGAAGCAGGCCCAGGGGGATCGTCATCCTCTGGCATACCGAGGTGGTTGCCTTCGTCACGATCCCCCAGATCGACGTGGAAACATTCGCGACTTGGGCCACAACCTTCGTCGTCAAGGCTGTGGCCATCGTCAGAGCAACCGGAGAGGCATTAGTCACATGCGGTCATGAAGTCTCGCATGGCACTGGGATCACAGAGCCCAGAGAAATCCCAACCGGAGTCGGGGTCGTCTTCTTCCTCGGAACCCGTGGGCTCGTAGGTTGAGACGGTCGTCAGTTGGTCCCAGGTTGACCACATATGGTACCCCGGAAGGTTAGGATATGCCTTTACGAAAGCGCTTACCGAAGCGGGGTCGCTTGGTGGATCGAAGCTGAATCTAAAAGGGACAGGGTGGAAAACGGACGGTACCTTTTGATCGATGGACGTTGGTGAAGTTGCGTCGGGGACGGAATGCACCGTCATCTCAGGTACGAGGCTAACGCCCAGCAAGTCCTTCGCGAGTGTGCTGGCGTCATCAGTCCGCTCGGGGTTGGCACGTTGCGGGGAAACGACACCCGTCGTTGTCTCAGGTGCAAGGACAACGCCCGACATGTTCCCCCGCTGGGGCGCCGGCGTCGTCGACTCGCTCTGGACCGACAGCCGATGAGGTGCCACCTCCTGCCTGGCCACGGTTGCCCCGTCTCCTCCTCCTGTGGCAAGGAGGGTGGCGGGGCAAACCCGGATGCTGCTCTTCCGCCACGGGGGGAAGACGTCGTCGAGTTCGCCGCCGCCGGGCGAGCTGACGACCGTCGTTGTTGTCGTGCTGCAGGGGGAGGAGTACCATGTCGTAGCTGCCGTTGTAGGACATGAACTCGAGACTCCCGAAGCGGAGCACCGTCCCGGGCTGAAGAGGTTGCTGAAGACTACCCATCTGGAACTCAACAATAAGGTGTTCGTTAACATGCAGCAGCCCCCTACCTGGCGTGCCAACTGTCGGCGTTTCAGACCTGGGGGACCCTCAACCGAGCCGACCAGTGAATTTATCGCTGCGTGCCCCTGCCCAGATGGGTTGGCGCAAGATGGAACACAAGGGGGAATGCATCTTGTATTATCTCGCACTGAGGGTGCTCGTAGTAGGGGTTACAAGCGTCGCGAGAGAGAGAGAGAGAGTCTCGCGGTAGTCGTCTTCTCCCGCCTCGCGCCTCCCGTGGAAGGTCCTGGACCTCCCCTTTTATAGATGTAAGGAGAGTGTCCAGATGTACAATGGGGGTGTAGCTATGTGCTACGTGCCTAGCGGAGAGGTGCTTGAGCCTTGTGTACATGGTAACGTGGCCGTCGGAGAGGCGCTTGAGCCTTGTAGAAGCAAGGGGAGGAGTACCACTTCGACCTTGCCGACTGAGACGCGCGTGTCAGGATAAGGTGTCAGGCGATCCCCGCATTAAATGTGCATGCGATACGGTCGGTTGGTGAGGCGATTTGGCCAAGGTTGCTTCACGACGAAGACTGCCTGAGCTGGGCTTCGGGCGAGCCGATGGTGCGCCCACTGCCTGAGGAGGCCCTCGGGCGAGGCGTGAACTCGTCTGGGACTACAGTTCCTGCCCGAGGCTGGGCTCGGGCGAGATCGCGTCCTTTGGGTAGACGAAGCCTTGACTTAAACCGCGCCCATCAGTTTTTATGGTTTGTTCTGAGGGTGTTTACCAGCCGTGTTTAGGAGTGTTGGGGGTATCCCTAATTACGGTACCCGACACTCTAGTTAGACATATTGCGTCTGTTTGGTTTATTGTATGGGTGGAGAAAGAATCCAACGTGCCTCTTGTTGGACATATTTCGTCTGTTTGTTTGTTGTATGAATGAAGAAATCGTATTCGCATATCCTCAAAACATGCTTTAGGCCTTGTTCGGTTATTCCTATCCCATGTGTATTGGATGAGATTGAAAAAAAATCGAAAGATTTTGACTTGTTTGGGATTGAAACCCACCCAATCCACATGGATTGAGAGCAAAACGAACAACACCTTAATTGGTTCACTTCTATGTAGACGCTGGCTGAGTAGATACAAAAAGGACACCGACCTACGCCCGGCCGAGACGCCCTTTTTTAAGTTTGTTTTTTAGATCTTCTAATTAAAAGATTTAATCATCGAATCGATTTTATATTTGTGTTTTTGATATTTTTTGAACAAAACTAGATCACATATGATATAGAATATTTGAAGATTAATACACTCTTCTCTAGTTCAAGTTCTGATTCAAACACCAAACACGGGTTATACCTGTCTTGAATACACTATTGCAAACAACCAAACAAAATCATATGGACGAACCTAGTATGTTTACACGAAGTCTGGCACCTCACATTCGGGCAAGGCTACCACCATACAGCAACCAATCAAACGAAATGTATTTTGTATGTTTCATTTCGAAAAAGCAGAAGCTTAGCCCCAAAAAATTATTTTTTGAGCTACTATTTTAAAAATAACTTTTTAGTACAAACTTGAAAACAGCTTAGATCCTGTTTTTTGTCCAAGTTCGATACCTTAATAAAAATATAACCAAATAAAATAAAATGGATTAAAATAATTAAGTGTCATACTAAATGAAATAAAAATATTTTTTCCAATAAAAAATAAATAGAATCGTAAAATTTATTTAAGATATGACAAACATAGGGTAAAATAGAATCAAAATTAGTTAACGGTTAGAATAAATGAAGTAAAAATACATTTTTAATAAAAAAAATATAGCAGCTAAGACCGTCTGCAGCACAACAATCTATTCATAGTTTATCCAAAATACAGTTTTGATATTATTCTGAACTGTAAATTGTATTGTTTATAAAGTGAAGCTTAAATATAGATACGAGGATGGATAAAGTGTTTTTCTCGAAATAAGAGTTGTCTTTGAGCTGGTTGATTGAGTGTACGAGTGATGTCCAAATGAGACAGAGGAGATATATTGTATCTGGCATATCCCGCTGTCTTACGCAGCGGGTGTTTGTTGTAGAGAATAAAATATTCGAAGCCCGTAAGTCCAACGGATATTTTAAAGTCTAGCAGTGTTGCACAATCCAAAGGAACATGAATGAAATAATACTTTGGCATTGTATTTGTCGCCTTGTCGGTACCCTGAATCAGGGGTACCCCTTACTACAGTGTGAAGGCACGATGCCTATGCAGCTATCTCTAGCCGCGTCGTAAATAGCGCCCGACCCCTCTACGTGGTCAGCCCCAGGACCGCCACGTGGTCGGAAAAAAGACGATATAACCCATGATATCAACAGTGGATCTGGACTCCTATGGGAAAGTGCCGGACCCATGTGTGTCCGGACCAGACCCCCGGGTAAGGTCCAGAACCGCCACAAGCGTGCCCAGACCCCTGGGACGAGCCCCCGGACCCCCCCTGGGCAGGGTCCGGACCACTCGCAGCAAGGTCCCGGGATTCTGGCACAAAGGATACCCAGGCCTTGATGAAGGTCAGGCAGGGGTCTGGAGCCGACACGTGTCCGGACCATGCCGCATATGCTTCTGCTCCCCGCTCAGGCGGAGACCCGATGCTGCCACGCGGCCTACTGCCCGTGACGTGAGCCAGCGGGCGGAGTCTGACGTAAGGCCTCTGGGCCGCACGGTCTCTGCATTTATTACGAATAAGACGCGCCGCCTGACAGGCGATGTGCCGCCTCAGCATTTAATGCGCCCTATCACTCTGCTGGCGGACGGTGACCAGACCATCCCACAGGCGACGTGCCTGTCCATTCCCGTGGCAGGCGGCACGACCATACTGCCGCATGCGCCACGATCATCATCACTCGTACGTGGCCAGGGGAGCTTCCCTTGCACGCCAATACTACGCAAGCCGAGGATATCAGGGCGCAAGGAGATTGCCCTAGGCGACTAGCATTAGTTGCTCCAAGTATTACATCTGTTATGTTCCTGGGCCCGCATATCGGGGCTCAGCACCCTTGTACGTGCCCCCTTGAGCTATAAAAGGGGATCACGTAGCGAGACACGGGGAACAAGCTCAAATAGGCTCACTCAGACACACTTAGACTCTCACACTCACAAGTTCATACAAGCTCTCAAGCTCAATACATCACACAGTGGAGTAGAGTATTACGCTCCAGCAGCCCGAACCACTCTAAACCCTTGTGTGTTCTTGTGTTCTTCCCGTTTTCATCTAACAGACAAAACGCTTAGACCCCTCCTTATCTTAGGATTTAGGGCAGGTGCATTCCGCCACCCGGCCGAAGATTTCCTCTCCGACAGTATCCCTAGACTTAATAGAGATGGATGATAGAGTTAAAGCATTGGTAGACCTAATAGAACCGATAACCACACAGACCCTTAATAATATACTAAGAATATGAAATGTAGTTTTTATGATATTTGGGGTTCATCCACTACCATAAGTATTCTCTCCTTTTATTGCTTACCTGTCACTAACACTTGATAAACAATATTAGTTCTCTAATTACATGGTGATTATCACCAAAAATCACAAATAAAGATTGATTGGACTTACACATACCTATGGATAAAGAAATCATCCAATATCAACCTTCATATCGGGTAAAATCTGTCAATTATTCAGGTGGTTTTAGACTCCCGTTACATCTCTAGTCAGAAGCCTAGGTCCAAACACCCCATATCGGGTAAAAACAACTCTAGTTTTTATGCCGGCAAACAGAAAACTTAGATCTAGTTTGGGAACTCCATTTTACTAAGGAATTTCTATTTTTCTAAGAAAAAAATGAACTAATTTCCTTGGGAAAATAGTAATCCCTTGAAAAAATATGGTTCCCAAACTAGTCCTTACGAAAATTATTTTGCAACTGATAAATGACGCTCAGGGTTCTTTAGTTCTACACATTTCGCTGCTTGGCTGCAATTACAATTTAGGACGCACTCAAGATAGGTAACGGCAAATGGTAGGTGTTGCAATATGCATAGCCGTGTATTACAATACATCCAGCACATTATTATACGTACAAATCATACAAGCTATACCTTCTAATCAATCTGATATTGCACCAACCAAATTCTCGTATGCATACTCCACAACGGTAAGATCCAATGGAAAAGAAGCAAACAAATAGTTGCAGGAACGATAAGATAGCTTACTGAGGCCTGTAATAGTTGCTCTGGTGCGGAGGGTAAGCCCCAGGGGCATTGTACGGTGGCTGTGGATATGGCGCAGATTGCTGCGGCTGAGGGGCATTGTAATATGGCCCACGCCATCCAGGATATGCCGGCTGACCGTAGTCATGGCCAGGAGGTGGCTGGTGCGCTGGCGGCTGGTACTGACCAGGGTGTGGTGCGCCATATGAAGGCTGTTGTGGTGGTGCGCCATAGGATGGGGGGTATGGCTGTGAGTAAGCAGGTCTTGGCTCCGGTTGAGAATATCCAAGTCTTGAGTCTACCCCAGGTGGAGAGGCATAGGGAGCCTGAGCATGCGGTGGTGGTGACGGGCTGCTCTGATCAGGTGGTACAGAAGCATTCCTCTGCATAGAGGAGTGGCTGGAGGACGAGAAGCTGAAACCCGCTAGCTTCCTCTGCACATCTTCGATCATTTCACGGCATTGAATGTTTCGGGTCATTATGAAGTCACTGCACTGCTGTTTTATTTTGCCTATTGCTTCCTGTACACAGCGATCACCCCAAAATCAGTAGCACATTCGAGAGGAAACATCAGCATTCCTATGTTCAATGCAAATGGAACAATATGAAAATGGAAATGCAATCACACCTGCAGAGTCACGTAAAAGTTTAAGCCCTCGTTAATGTTCTTCTTAAACTCCCGGTATTTAGCAACAGCAGCAGCAATTTGCTTGTAACATCTCTCACGAGCAGCTGAAAAAAAAGAGTGTAACAAATCAAAATTACACATTAGCTTTGCACAAAGGAAAAGAATTACACATTACTTCGTTCGGAACATCTGACTCCTGTCCTACAGATCTAAAAATAATAGCACTTGACTGTGATAACATTTCCATGTTAGCGCTTAACAATGATCACAGGTTACTCTCTCCATTCAAAAATTATAGTCATTTTCTGTCCTAAATCAAACTTCTCTAACTTTGACTTTACAAGAAAATACATCAAAATCAAATTAGTTCCATTAAGCTCTCCATCAAATGTCTTGACAGTGCATCTATTTCAACTTGTAGATGTTCATTTTTTTTTCTAAAAACTTAGTCAAAGTTAGAGAAGCCTGACTCGAGAAAGCTGAAGTGACCTCTAATTTGGAACAGAGTAGAAATTAAGCAGAGCAGTATCAACTTGAAGTTACTCCAGAAAATGGTGCACATGCAGGAAAAAGCATGCATACAAGCAACACCTAGCCTGCTAAGGAAGCTTATGAACAACTGAAGCAGGCTAATTGCTGAAATTTGTACAAAAATGCCCATGAACCAATAACAATCCAAGCAGTCAGCGTGATGTAGGGACCACTGTAATTGATGTGCTCAAGAATGGAAAGAACACTACCAAAATAACATACTGCATGATAGCTACCATCCACAAGGCAAACAAACTTTTTAAAAGTTGTTAAATTATAATAATACAAAATGCAAAAGGCAGCGGTACATCATATGGATAGTTCAAGCGGACAATTTTCTGAAAAGTTAGCACAGATACCCCTGAAGCAATAACAGATTAACTGTACAATCATGTTGGCATAAGGAAAATTAGAATACCTAGAAAACATGTTGTAACATTTCGACTCAATGTATAAAGCAAGTTACAAAAGTAAATGTAAATGCATCCATCACAACTGTGACAACAATCCAGAAAGGTTACCTTTGTAATCCTCTATATTGAATACAGCAGCAAATTGCTCATTTTGTGCCTGTGCAAGGATCCAATATATAAGTGTCAGACACAAGATGAAAGTACATGGCAAAATATAGGGCATTTGGCTCTAATAAACACTTCTCACGCTGTTTCTTCCTTTTCTCATCTCTGGAGTTAAATTACTCAAAATTGCAAAACAACGACGCTACACTCAGTTTTAGTACACATACGTTGTCGATAGAACTTTACGCAAATCTAACACAAAGAAAGTCTCAAAGCGGATGCACCACCAGTTTTTATCAGGTATGTCTGCTTACCTGTATTTGCAGCAATAATTGTTCCTGTGCCACAATGTTATCAGCAATATCAGCACAGATAGGATCATACTTAGCAATCTCTTTCTTGAAAAGATCATCATGTGATCCAACACCAGCCATCAACTTAGGCAGTATATCATCCTGGCCAAAATGGATCTTCTCAGTGCACTAAAATACTATAGTATATGATCGCATCAGCGGTTATTTATCACTAATTCTAAATAATGATTAATGAAAGATGATGAGTGAATTTCAGCTAGTTCAAGCACTAACAAACTTGAAAGGCAATCCATCAGAACCACCATAAAATCTTGTCAAGTGGAATTTGGAAGGGGCAACGCAAAGCAGAATATTACTAAGTAGAGCAACAACAGAACACAAAGGCACTCATAGTTATAGGAGCCCATGATGAATTAGTACTAATACAGAACTCCAAGTGAAGAACACTAAAACTTTAAGCATCATATGATCATGAGTAGGTAAAACATTCCCATGGCTTGTAGTTTAATGCTTGCACCAGATGAAATGTATTCTACAGGTACGACCAATAAAAATCCCGTTTAAAAAGAACTATAATGAAAAATACAGGTACAATACTTGCACCTTTCTTTTCATTTCTTTGAGCATGTCTTCAAGACCTGCCCTATGCGCTCCAAGAGATTCCAGTTGTCTCTGTTGACAAATAAAAATAAGTGGCGAAGTTCAGAAGAAACAGTGTTACTACATGTTCTACCAGATATAAGAACTGATGTGTATTACCAAGCTTTGTTTCAGAGCTCCAACAATGGCATCTTCATTCCCATCCAAGGACATGATAGGCCTGGAAATACTTGGAAGTGCAGACTCTATCTGCAACATAGAAAAGGCATGTGTAACTATCTAGATATGAAGAAAAAATGATGATCACAGAAAAGAGACACAGTTCACGGGGAAGCAAATAATGATAAGCAAACCACTCAAATGTTAAATCCTTATTATACTTCTATATGTTATATACTGATGTTAGACTCTCACCGGTCTTTTGTCAAGGATAGACATCAAGGGATAGTTCTCCTTCACGCCTCGTTCAATCAGAGAATCACTATCAGCAGCTTTCTTCAGATTAGAAGCAAACAGATTCAATCTATCCTGAATGTTCTTAGTTAGGGTGCTTGATTGAGGTCTAGTCCAACGACTCCCAAATTGTGTACGAAACTGAGCGTCTTCATTCGCCTCCTTCTGTAGAAGCTCTTCAGTCTGAACAAGTAGTTCCTGATTGACCCTGCTCAAATCCCTAAGCTGCTGCAACTCAGATTCCAAACCAGCAGGGCCACCACTTATCTGCACAGCCTCTACGTCTTCCTTTAGATCCAAGGGCAAGGTTATATTTCCTTCCAATGAAAGAATAGAATCTGGTAAGTCCATTTCCTTCAACCTAACTCTAGTGATCTCACTAGCTTGCTGCAATTTCTCTGCCTGGGTCCGGATAATATTATCTACCATCTCTGTGTATTTAGAAAGTGCTTTCATGCTGCCATCAGGCACAAGTGATGAAAAAAGCCTTTCCTTACTGGCATCTAAAACTTCAGACAAAGAGGTAGGCTTTACAAGGGACGCTGCAGAGAGGGCTCCCAAGGAACCAGCAGCGGGAACCCGCATCAGGTAAACACGATCATTCTCCTTCATAGCCCTTTCCAAGTTCGTTTTCATGTTACTTTCCAGCTTGTTGACGGAATCCATAAGCTGGGCAGCAACTCCCTTCGCAGCCTTCTTAGCATCTGCCAAGGCACTCATACCAATCTTCAAGCGTGCAATTTCCTCAGCAATTTCTTCTTTCTGATGAAGATCTAATGAATACCTATAGCAAGCATCGGCATAGAATTGAGCAGCTTTCAGCTGGACATGGGACACCCATGTCTTATCAAAGTGCTGACTTAGAGGAGGTGCACTGAGAGCTGCATATGCTTCTTCATAGAATATGCCCACCTGAAAAGATATGTGAACATGTGATGACCAAGAATTAGTTAGATAGCACATTGACACCAAAGTTTTGCAGAAGAAAGAACTGTGTGGCATCATGAATAAGAATGTGCTGTATTAATAGTAGCTAGAAATGAACCGTGCAACTCATATACAATTAAGTCCTCATATAAAACTAAATCGAATCAATTGTAGGAACTAATCTCACAACTGGATACACACATGAACTTGCTTGTTAAGTCCTAAATATATTCAATCAAACAAGTTAACCACCCCATATGCCTATCAAATTATTCTAGAATTAAGTTTACCTTGATGTTAGATAAAAGGACTTCCATTGTTAAGGTTTAGCATAGTATAATTCTCTGTTAGTTATAAGCCTTCAACACTACAGCATCGTGAATTCACTTTATGACTGGTAAACATATTGTCAATGCTTAAACAACTTAAGCAACATTCAGAGCATTCATTCATTCCACATCAATCCAATCTAAGCTCCCAAACCGCAAACCTGAACAACAGAAAGTAACCACGCACCTGCCGCGCCACCTTGGAGCACAGCGCTGGTGGCTTCCCTCCACCTATGACCTTCTCGAAGAAGCACTCCTGCGCCTGCGCGAGCATGAGTTTCTCCAGCATGCCAGCGCACTCGGGCGTGATGTCCACGGTGGTGGTTCCCGCAGCAACAGCCTTGGCTGCGACCCCGCTCTCCCTGAGCCATGCGAACGCCCCCGCCGCACTCTGGAAGGCACCGCACGCGGTCTTGATTCCGACGTCGGTGGAGCGGTCCGCAGCGACCGCGATCTGGGAGTAGACGGCGCCGAGGTTGAACAGCACGGAGGCCTTCTCGAGGTGGATGGAGGCGAGGGCGCACTTCTTGTTCCCCTTGAAGGCGTCGTGCCAGGTGAAGGTGAGGGAGTGGACGTGGGCGCGGTCAGGGGAGATGGGGAAGCGGGGCTCAACGAGTGCCAGGGCCCGCGCGTAGGCGAGGAGCGCGTCGCGCCGCTGCTCGAGGGAGGACGGGTCCGGGAGGGAGGGCTGCTCGACAGCGGCGCGGAGGTCGCGCACCACGCTAAGGTCGTCGTCGGCCGCCGCGGCCTCGCGTTCCGAGTAGGTGGAGGCGATGTAGAGGCGCAGCGGGCGGTAGAGGTCAGTGGCAGTCGTTTTCTTCTCGTGAATCGCAAGCATCACGTTAGAGGACCCCGCCGCCGACGCCATTGGGTGCGGGCGCGGTGGCCAGAGGCGGAGCGGAAGGGGAGGGGAGGCCGGGAGGGGATCGGAGGATGGGGTGGGGTTGGGTGCTTCGACGAAGGAAACTTTAGACTTCGGAGCACACGAAGGAAACTGTAGAAGAGAATGCTTCGCCGCGTCGAGGAAACTGGTGCCTTGAGATCCGTGCAGGCGGATGGCTGACCGCCTGACCGACGTCGGGGTTGTAGGCGGTGTGTGTCCGTGCCTCCGTGGTCGAAATCGGAACGGAACGCGTCGTCAGTTTTGTTTTAGCGAGTAAACATGGAAAACATAGGACACAATAGGAGATGATATAGAGAATGAGCAGTTACACAAACAAGTTTAAAATATGAAATAATATAGAGAATGGGATAGGTATCTGCATTTATCAGGAATAAGGCTTAAATTGCTCTAGGCGATTAAAGCTTATAGCCTTATATACAAATGATAATGATTGTTGTCCAAGTAATCCTTATCTACAAACGTGCAAACAGCTTTCTAGACCATCAAGTTAGATCTAACCGACTAACCGTATATCACATTTAACATTTAAACTCTTCCACCGTACGCTCTCGCAACATTATAAAAAAACCTCCTAACAAACTACTATTACATCTAAGATTGGATTATGATCTAACTGACTAGAAGGCTCGCTTACATGTTTACATCTAAGACCTGCTTGCACAGAAGTCGTTGACTATACAAATTAGGTAATCATTTCTGGTCGAAATTGTTCTAGTCAATGGTTTCCTTGAAACCAAACACGTCTTTAGTTTTATTCCACTCTTTGTTGCTATCTTTGGAGCATCTCCACTAGTTCCTAAAGACTCCTTAAATTTATTTAGGGTGTTAGTAATAAAAAATTTTGCTTCAAATTTTCCTTAAACGAGGTCCCTAAATATACCAACTTTTTAAATCCTTGTTTAGTTCCTAAATTTAGGGAGTTGTTTCACACTCCCAATAGTCAGTTTTGCTTATCAATCACACCGTGAAATCATTGGTCTGCTATTAAATCGTACCATGTATAAGTGATGCATTTTAAATGATTTAAGCTGCGAAAATGATGAATTTACCATCAAGTTAGCATAATTTAAATATATTTAACAACCTTAGAATTAAGAACTATTGGAGGTTAAGATTATTTGTGTTCCCAATATATATTTAGCAGTTTACTAAATCAGAGTTTAGGAAGCTTTTAAGTGAGCTAATGGAGATGCTTTTAGGCCTCGTTTGGCTATAGGTGTAGTGCACACTAGGACGCTACCACCCACTGGTGCAGTCCCCTGGCACGCTTACTATCAGTTAGGATATTTACCATCGAGCAGGGTAGCCCTGTCGTCATTTGGCTATAAAAGCACACCACCCCTACCGTCATTTGGCATGGTTGTCACTGTCTACAATAGCACACTGTTGCTATACATGTACATGTGGGCCGGCCTGGCCCGGCACGGCACAGGCCCACAAAAGCACATATCTAATTATGGGTCGTGTCGTGCCAGCACGTGTGCCCAGTCATCGGCCCACGGCACGGCCCACAATTAGTTATGTGTGTCAGGCCGGCCCAAATAGCCTAAAATGCCTTAATGTGCCAGACCGGCCCATATACATATAACAGTTAATACACAAACAAAAAGTATATAATATATATATATATATATATATATATATATATATATATATATATATATATATATATATGTCGGCGTCTCGGACCCCGGGGGACCCTCGACCGGGCCGACCAGTGAATTTATCGCTGCGTGCCCCTGTCCAGATGGGTTGGCGCAAGATGGAACACAAGGGGAAAATGTATTATCTCGCGCCGGGGGTGCTCGTAGTAGGGGTTACAAGCATCGCGAGAGAGGGAGAGAGCCTGTTCGTTTGCCCATTTCCCCCCGCGCGACCTCCTCTTCAGTAAGGCCCTGGACCTCCCTTTTATAGATGCAAGGAGAGGGTTCAGATGTACAATGGGGGTGTAGCTATGCGCTAACGTGTCCGACAGAGGAGTGCCTGAGCCCTGTGTACATGCCAACGTGGCTGCCGAAGAAGTGCTTGAGCCTTGTGTACGAGATAGTGTGGCCGTCGGAGGAGCACCTGAGCCTTGTAGAAGCACAGCTCGCGGTGCGGCTGGGATCCTGTTAACGTCTCCTTGCTTCCGTAGGGGGCTGAGAACCACCGACGTCATGGGCGCACGCGGGGAACCATCATCACCCGTTTACCGGGGCGAGCTAGATGGGACGCCGGTCTTGTTCCCTCATAGCCTGAGCTAGCTTAGGGGTAGGGTAATGATGTATCCCCTGTGGCGTGGTCCGTCCGAGCCCAAGGTCGGGTGAGGCGGAGGCTTCTCCTGAGGCCGAGACCGGGGTCGGGCGAGGACGTGATTCCTCCTGAGGCTGATGCTGAGGCCGAGCCCTGGGGTCGGGCGAGGCGGAGACCTCCTCCCGAGGTCGAGGCCTAAGGTCGGGCGAGGCGGAGCTTCCTGTTGCGCCCGAGGCTGAACTCGGTCGTTGTCAGCCTTACCCCGGTGGGTGGCACAGCAGTCGGAGCGGGGCGAGCGGCGCTGTTTTCCTGTCAGATCAGTCAGTGAAGGGGCGAAGTGACTGCGGTCACTTCGACCTTGTTGACTGAGGCGCGCGTGTCAGGATAAGGTGTCAGGCGATCTTTGCATTTAATGCGCCTGCGATATGGTCGGTTGGTAAGGTGAGTTGGCCAAGGTTGCTTCTCGATGAAGCCTGCCCGAGCTGGGCTTCGGGCGAGCCGAGGGTACGCCCGCCGCCTGAGGAAGCCCTCGGGCGAGGCATGAATTTGTCCGGGACTACTGTTCCCGCCCGAGGCCGGGCTCGGGCGAGGCGAGATTGCGTCCCTTGGTAGACGAGGTCTTGTCTTGAACCGTGCCCATCAGTCTTTGCAGTTTGTGCTGAGGGTGGTTATCAGTCGTGTTTAGGAGCGTTGGGGGTACCCCTAATTACGGTACCCGACAGTAGCCCCCGAGCCTCGAAGGGAGTGTTGGTACTCGCTTTGAGGCTTTGCCGCACTTTTTTGTGAGGGGACCGGCCTTTCTCGGTTATACTTCGTTCCGATGGGTGCGCGCGAGCGCACCCGTCGGGTGTAGCCCCCGAGGCCTCGGAGGAGTGGTTTGACTCCTCTGAGGTCTTAATGCTTTTCGTGATGCCTCGGTCGGTCCTGTTGTTCCCTCATGCGGCCTGGTCGTAGCCCGGGTGCATGGTCAGGTTCCGAGTCCTTCAGGCTGGTTTGTTGACGCTGTCAACAGTTTGGTCGTAGCCGGGTTGCGAGAGCAGCCCCCGAGCCTCTGCACGGAGCAAGAGGACGATCAAGGACGGTCTCGACTTCTATTATACGCCCATTCGTCACCTTTCCGCAAGGAGGAAGGGGGAAAGCGCCATGTTGCCCTCGGAGGGCGCCGAACATGGTGTTTCTGGTGAGTTGCTAACGGGTGATCCGAGTGGACGCTCGTGCCCCGTTCGATAAGGGTCGGCTAATGGCCCGGAGGCGCACTCCAAAAGTACCTGCAGGTGATTTGCCGGACCCGGACCCATTCGATAGGGTCCGAGGGCTCGATGCCTCCCTCTGGTGGGATTCCGTTGCAAAAATCGCTCCTGCTGGTCTCGGAAATGTCCTAGGGTACCTCAGGAGCGTAGCCCGAGCCTCGACCATGTAACGGACGTACCTAGAGTCATCCCTCGCTCTGCGTGTTCTGGGGCGGCTGTCGAACCCTTCCGAGGGGCCAGCCTTCGAACCCCTGATCAGTAATGGGCTCAGAGCCCGAGTGCTCTGGGATGGCTATCGAACCCTTCTGAGGGGCCAGCCTTCGAACCCCTGATCAGTAATGGGCTAGGAGCCCGAGTGCTCTGGGGCGGCTGTCGAACCCTTCCGAGGGGCCAGCCTTCGAACCCCTGATCAGTAGGAGGGCTCAGGGGCCCGCTTCCTTCGCCGAGAAGGATCCCTTTCGAAATACCCCCTTTCTCGGTCCCTGTAGCAAGAGAGAGAAAGAGGAAGAGGAAAAGGATATGAATTTAAATAGTGTGGCGCACCTTTTTTGACGCAGTCATTATGGCGGAGGCGAAACGACGCCCGCTTCGCCTGCCAAAGGTGTCGCTTGCCCTGCCGAGGAGTTAATGCGACGGGACGGGCGATTCGTGGGGCAGCTGTTGCGCGTGCGCGAGTCGTTCGAGGAACGTGCGTTTCACCTTCGAGTTTGAATTTCGCGGTGGGTTCGGGCGAAGTTTTGAATGAATCTCGCACGGGCCTTTATATACCCGGAAGAGGGGCCGGCGGTGTTTCTTTACTCTGCCATTTGCGTTTGCCTTCTGCTTTGGTTTCCACAACCTAAGAGAATAGCCAGAGAAAAGAAAACCGCGCACCTTATCCCCTCCTCTTCCACCTCCTTCGTTCAGCGATGGCCGACAAGGTGACCGTCGTTCCGCCGCGCGACCCGTGGCCTTTCTCCACCGTCGCGGTGGAGGATCTGGAGGCCCTCGTTGCAGATGGTTTGCTCCGCCCCCTCTCCGGTGACCCGCAGCCAGAGTGGATGGCCCCTGCGAGCGAGGCCGACCCGAATGTGGTTAGTTTCGTCTCTTTCCATGAGCGGGGGTTTGGAGTGCCAGCGAGCCGCTTCATGCGGGCGCTTCTGCACTACTACGGGGTGGAGCTGCACAACTTCAACCCCAACTCTATTGCGAAAGCGGCCATCTTCGCGGCGGTTTGCGAGGGTTTTTTGGGGATTGACCCTCACTGGGATCTGTGGACCCATCTCTTCTCCGCGAAGCTCTTTGCCTTGACGACGGGGGAAAAGAAGGTCCGCATGGCGGTGTGGGCCGATGGCTGCACCCTCCAGTTGAGGCAGGGGCACGCGCAGCAGTTGCAGCTAGAGCTTAGCCAGGTCATTGGCGAGCGGGACCAATCTCGGAGCCAGGCTGCCGAGGCTGTGGGCCGGGCTGAGGCCCTTGGGGGTCAGCTGGCCGAGGTGTCTGCTCGGGCCGGGGCCCTTGCGGAGGACCTAGTCGTGGCCGTCGGGTCTGCTCAATCCGCCCAAGCCGTAGCCTCGGAGCAGCGTGCCCGGGCCGAAGGTACGTTTCGACCGCTTTGTGACTTTGATTCAGCTTCATTCTTCAACTCATGTCTGAAGAATTTTGTCCGGCTGTCTGCAGAGTTCGAGACGGCTCTTAACGAGTCCATCAAGGCGCTTGCCCCGGTGGATGAGCAGAAGGAGGTCGACCGCGTGGCCATGTCTGAGGTTATCTCGGCCTTTTGCCAGGCCTTTGACCTCGATGACGTCCCCTCGGGTAGCTCCCCCCAGAGTCGCCTGCGGGCCTTGGGTGGCCATGTGCGCAGCAGACTCCGCGGGGCGCTGCACCACGGCGTTAGGCGGGCCTTCGTCGTGCTCGCTTCCCACTACGACGTGGATCTGGAGCGGGTCAGCGAGGGGTACTGCCTACCCGATGAAGATGAGGTTGCCTTAGCCGAGGTCCAGAGGCTTGACGCGGTCGTCGCGGGCCCAAGCGCGGTGCTGGCGTCCTCCTTCGAGGTGGAGATCCTTCCTCTCGCGTCGCCGTCTGGGGCCGGGCCAGATCTTGCCAAGGGTGGAGACGACGCCGAGGGTGCCGCTCCTCCCCCTGGCGATGCCTGATTCTGCTGGAGCAGTTTGTTTGGAGTATGCATGTGTTTTTCGCGGCCGCCAAGGCCTAAACATCTTATTGTCGTGTTTATAAAGTTGTGTTTCCTTTCCTCTCGTTTCGAGTATTCGGACTTGTTCGTTGGTAGCAGAATCGCTTATCCGAGCGAGAGTTACTTTTCGCGGAAGGTGACGAGTGAGGTATCCGTATCCCGGAGGTGTAGGAGTCCCTCGGCTCGGTCGGCCTTGCCGCTTACGTGCGCTCTTACTTGTTTGCAGGATTATGTTATCGATATAGTCGGAAAGCACGAAAGTCGTTTTGGTAGAAAACTTTTCCGAGGAAAATTTTGACGCGGAGGGGGTTTCCCCCCTTCTAGCCCCCGAGGGAGGGTCTGGCTTTGCCGAGGCAAGGCTGATCCTTCCTTGACGGTTAGACTTTATTTGTGTATGTAAAGAAAAAACGAGGTACATGAACGACTTGAAACAATTTAAGGGTAGAAGCGACGTAGCTGTTGGATGTTCCAAGCGTTGTTGTAGACCTCGCATTGATCGTTGGCCAGTTTGTATGTTCCGGGCTTCAAAATCTTGGCGATGATGAACGACCCTTCCCAGGGAGGAGTAAGCTTGTGGCGCCCTCGGGCGTCTTGTCGCAGCCGAAGTACCAAGTCTCCCACCTGGAAGCCTCGGGGCCGAACCCTTCGGGCGTGGTTGCGTCGCAGAGACTGCTGATACCGAGCCGAGTGGAGTAAGGCCACGTCCTGAGCCTCTTCGAGCTGGTCCAATGAATCCTCTCGGCTGGTCTGGTTGCTGCGGTCGGCGTACGCCTTTGTCCTCGAGGAGTCGTATTCTAAGTCCGTGGGTAGGACAGCCTCGACCCCATAGACTAGAAAGAACGGCGAGAAACCCGTGGCTCGGCTCGGCGTCGTCCTCAGACTCCAGACCACCGAGGGTAGCTCTTTCATCCACCGCTTGCCAAACTTGTTGAGGTGTTGTAGATCCTCGGTTTAAGTCCCTGCAAAATCATACCGTTGGCACGCTCCACCTGCCCATTCGTCATGGGGTGAGCTACGGCGGCCCAGTCCACACGGATGTGGTGGTCCTCGCAGAAGTCCAGTAACTTCTTCCCAGTGAACTGTGTGCCATTGTCGGTGATGATGGAGTTTGTTACCCCAAAGCGATGGATGATGTTCGTGAAGAACGCCACTGCCTGCTCGGACCTGATGCTGGTTAAGGGTCGGACCTCGATCCACTTGGAGAATTTGTCGATGGCGACCAGCAGGTGCGAGAAGCCCCTGGGTGCCTTCTGCAAGGGACCGACGAGGTCCAGACCCCACACAGCAAACGGCCAGGTGATGGGTGTTGTTTGTAGGGCCTGAGCGGACAGGTGTGTCTGTCTCGCGTAGAATTGACACCCTTGGCAGGAGCGTACAATCCTAGTGGCGTCGGCCATCGCGGTCGGCCAGTAGAAACCTTGTCGGAAAGCGTTCTCGACGAGGGCCCGAGGTGCTGCATGGTGACCGCAAGTCCTCGAGTGTATCTCTTGCAGCAGCTCTTGTCCTTCGGCGACGGATATGCATCATTGGAGAATGCCCGAGGGGCTGCGGTGGTAGAGCTCCTTTTCATCACCCAATAACACGAACGACTTGGCACGCCGAGCCAGTCGCCGAGCTTCGACCTTGTCGAGGGGTAGCTCTCCTCGGAGGAGATATTCCAGGTACGGGGTCTGCCAGTTCGGATTTGGCGTGACCCCATTCTGCTCCCCCTCGACGCACAG
The DNA here is from genome assembly GCF_902167145.1 of Zea mays. Lineage (NCBI taxonomy): Eukaryota > Viridiplantae > Streptophyta > Magnoliopsida > Poales > Poaceae > Zea > Zea mays. The sequence goes on along the minus strand of NC_050096.1, from coordinate 233,334,732 downwards.
GGCTTCACCCTCGGCGGCCGAGGGTACCTCGGGCTGGGCCGAGGTCTCGTCGGGCTCGGGCGAGTCGTCGAGTTTGACGGACGGTTGATGTATGTCCCTGCAGAAGACGTTCGGGGGAACCGTCGTCCGCCCCGAGGCTATTTTAGCCAGCTCATCCGCAGTCTCGTTGTACCGTCGAGCAACATGGTTGAGTTCCAACCCATGGAACTTCTCCTCCAAGCGCCGAACTTCGTCGCAATAGGCCTCCATTTTTCGATCGTGGCAGTGGAAGTTCTTTATGACTTGGTCGATGACGAGCTGCGAGTCGCCCCGAGCGTCGAGGTGTCGAACCCCTAGCTCGACGGTGATGCGCAACCCATTAACCAAGGCTTCATATTCGGCCACGTTGTTTGACGCCGGGAAATGGAGGCGTATCACATAGCGCACGTATTTCCCGAGGGGTGAGATGAAGAGCAAGCCAGCACCTGCTCCTGTTTTCATCAGCGACCCATCGAAGTACATGGTCCAAAGCTCGGCTTGGATTGGAGCTGTCGGCAGTTGGGTGTCGACCCATTCAGCTAGGAAGTCCGCCAAGGCTTGAGATTTTATGGCCTTCCGAGGAGCGAATGAAATCGTTTCGCCCATGAGTTCCACTGCCCACTTTGCTATCCTACCCGAGGCCTCTCGGCACTGGATGGTCTCCCCCAGGGGGAAGGATGACACCACAGTCACCAGATGAGACTCGAAGTAGTGTCACAACTTTCGTCGCGTCAGAATTATTGTGTATAGTAGCTTCTGAATTTGTGGGTAGCGGATCTTGGTCTCGGATAGCACCTCGCTGATGAAGTAGACCGGCCTCTGGACGAGCAGTGCGTGCCCTTCTTCTCGTCTCTCGACTACGATCGCGGCGCTGACCACCTGAGTGGTTGCGGCTACGTAGATCAAGAGGGCTTCTCCCGCAGCGGGGGGCAACAAGATGGGTGCATTGGTAAGGAGTGCCTTAAGGTTTCCGAGGGCTTCCTCGGCCTCGAGGGTCCAAGTGAAGCGCTCAGCCTTCCTTAAGAGGCGGTACAAGGGCAATCCTTTCTTGCCGAGGCATGAGATGAAGCGGCTCAGAGCCGCAAGGCATCCCATGACCCTTTGTACTCCTTTCAAGTTTTTGATAGGCCCCATGTTGGTGATGGCCGCGATTTTCTCCGGGTTGGCCTTGATGCCCCGCTCGGAGACGATGAACCCCAGGAGCATGCCTCGAGGGACTCCGAAGAAACACTTCTCGGGATTGAGTTTCACGCCTTTCACTCTTAGACACTTGAATGTCGTTTCAAGGTCAGAGAGGAGGTCGGAGGCCTTCCTTGTCTTGACAATGATGTCATCGACGTAAGCCTCGATCGTCCGGCCGATGTGCTCTCCGAACACGTGGTTCATGCACCTTTGGTATGTCGCACCTGCATTCCTCAAGCCAAATGGCATAGTAGTATAACAATACATGCCAAAAGGTGTGATGGAAGAAGTCGCGAGCTGGTCGGACTCTTTCATCTTGATTTGATGATAACCTGAATAGGCGTCGAGGAATGACAGGGTTTCGCACCCAGCAGTGGAGTCCACAATTTGATCGATGCGAGGCAGAGGGTACGGAACCTTCGGACATGCTTTATTCAACCCGGTGTAGTTGACGCACATCCTCCATTTCCCACCTTTCTTTTTCACAAGCACAGGGTTAGCTAACCATTCAGGATGGAATACCTCTTTGATGAACCCTGTGGCCATTGGCTTGTGGATCTCCTCGCCTATGGCTCTGCGCTTTTCTTCGTCGAAACGGCGCAGATGCTGCTTCACGGGTCGGGCACCGGCTTGGATGTCCAGTGAGTGCTCGGCGACATCCCTCGGTATGCCGGGCATGTCCGAGGGACTCCACGCAAAAACTATGGCATTTGCGCGGAGGAAGTCGACGAGCACTGCTTCCTATTTGCGGTTGAGCTCGGAGCCGATCCGGACCTTCTTGTCGGCGTTATTGCTGGGGTCGAGAGGGACGAACTTAACCGCCTCGGCCGGTTCGAAGTTGTCGGCATGGCGCTTCGCATCGGGCACCTCCTTGGAGAGGCACTCTAGGTCGGCGATGAGGGCCTCGAACTCGGCGATGGCCTCGGCATACTCCACGCATTCCATGTTGCATTCGTACGCGTGGCGGTACGTGGATCCGATGGTGATGACCCCGTTGGGGCCTGGCATCTTGAGCTTGAGGTACGTGTAGTTGGGGACGGCCATGAAATTGGTGTAGCACGGCCTTCCCAACACCGCGTGGTAGGTCCCTCGGAACCCGACCACCTCGAACGTGAGGGTTTCTTTTTGGAAGTTGGAGGGAGTCCCGAAGCAGACGGGCAAATCGAGTTGCCCAAGGGGCAGGACGCGCTTTCCGGGGACGATCCCATGAAAGGGCGTCGCACCGGCCCGGATCGTGGACAGATCGATCTCCAAGAGCCCGAGGGTCTCGGCGTAGATGATGTTGAGGCTACTGCCCCGTCCATGAGGACCTTGGTGAGCCTAGCGTTGCCGATGACAGGATCGACAACGAGCGGGTACCTTCCTGGGCTCGGCACGCAGTCGGGGTGGTTGCCTTGGTCGAAGGTGATGGGCTTGTCAGACCAGTCTAGGTAGACTGGCGCCGCCACCTTCACCTAGCAGACCTCCTGGCGCTCCTGCTTGCGGTGTCGAGCCGAGGCGTTCGCCACTTGCCCACCGTAGATCATGAAGCAGCCGTGGACCTCGGGGAACTCCTCTTCCTTGTCGCCCTCTTTCTTGTTGTCGTCTTGGCCTTTGCCATCTCTCGCCGGGGGCCCGGCCTTATGGAAGTAGCGCCGAAGCATGACGCATTCCTCAAGGGTGTGCTTGACGGGACCCTGGTGATAGGGGCACGACTCCTTGAGCATCTTATCGAACATGTTGGCCCCTCCGGGAGGCTTCTGAGGGTTCCTGTGCTCGGCAGCAGCGACAAGATCCGCGTCAGCGGCGTCGCGCTTTGCTTGCGCCTTCTTATTGGCCTTCTTCTTCGTGCCCCGCTGGGCGGACGCCTCGGGGACGTCTTCCTGCTGCCTTCCCTGAGGCTGCTTGTCCTTCCGGAAGATGGCCTCGATCGCCTCCTGACCAGAGGCGAACTTGGTGGCGATGTCCATCAATTCGCTAGCCTTGGTGGGGGTCTTGCGCCCCAGTTTGCTCACTAGGTCGCGGCAAGTGGTGCCGGCGAGGAATGCCCCGATAACATCCGAGTCGGTGATGTTGGGCAGCTCGGTGCGCTGTTTCGAAAACCATCGGATGTACTCTCGCATGGATTCCCCCGGCTGCTTGCGGCAGCTTCAGAGATCCCATGAGTTCCCAGGGCGCACGTATGTGCCCTGGAAATTTCCAATGAAGGCCTTGACCAGGTCATCCCAGTTGAAAATCTGCGCGGGAGGCAGATGCTCCAGCCAGGCCCGGGCGACGTCAGAGAGGAACAGGGGAAGGTTGCGGATGATGAGATTGTCGTCGTCCGTTCCTCCCAGCTGGCATGCCAGCCGGTAGTCCGCAAGCCACAACTCCAGCCTTGTTTCCCCCGAGTACTTGGTGATGGTAGTCGGGGCCCAGAACCGGGTCGGGAACGGTGCCCGTCGTATGGCCCGGATGAAGGCTTGCGGACCTGGCGGTTCGGGCGAGGGACTCCGATCCTCCTCAATGTCGTAGCGTCCTCTGCGCCTGGGATGGTAGCCTCGGCGCACCCTCTCGTCGAGGCGGGCTCGACGATCGCGGCGGTGATGCTCGTCACCGGGGCGATCTGGGGCCGTAGGCGCCCCGTCCCGCGTGCGCCTGGTGCGGACCGAGGCCTCCCGCATGAGTCGGGAAGTCGTTGTGCGATGCTTCGAGGGGCACCCTTGCCTTCGGGAGGCAGAGCTCTCGGCCCGTCGGACCGCGGCATCCTCCAGGAGATTCTTGAGTTCTCCCTGGATACGCCGCCCCTCGGTGGTGGATGGCTCCGACATTGCTCAGAGTAGTATTGCCGCTGCAGCTAGATTCTGGCCGACCCCGCTGGAGGGCGGGGGCAGCCTTGCCCTGGCATCGTCAACGATTCAGCGTTGGACGTCCCGGGCCTGATGACGCGCTTCTCCGGCGAGTGCTCGGCCTGCCCACTCCTACTCGACGTTTTGCCGGAGCTGCACAAGTTGCCCTGCTTCCTCGTTGAGCTTGGCCTATATCTCGTGGATTTGCTCGAGCTGTGTGTCCTGACCCCCGCAGGGACTTGGACCACAACTAGCTCCCGCAGGATGTCAACGCGAGGCGCAGGCCCAGGGGGATCATCATCCTCCGGCATACCGAGGTGGTTGCCTTCGTTCGTGACCCCCTAGATCGACGTGGAAACATTTGTGACTTGGGCCACAACCCTCGTCGCCAAGGCCGTGGCCGTCATCGGAGCAATCGGAGAGGCAGTAGTCACATGCGGTCATGAAGTCTCGCATGGCACTGGGATTACTGAGCCCGGAGAAATCCCAACCGGAGTCGGGACCGTCCTCTTCCTCGGAACCCGGGGGCCCGTAGGTTGAGACGGCCGTCAGTCGGTCCTAGGTTGACCACATATGGTACCCCAGAAGGTTAGGATATGCCTTTACGAAAGCGCTCACCGAAGCGGGGTCGCTTGGTGGATCGAAACTGAATCTGAAAGGCACAGGGTGGAAAACGGACGATACCTCTTGATCGATGGACGATAGCGAAGTCGCGTCGGGGACGGAATGCACCGTCATCTCAGGTACAAGGTTGACGTCCAGCAAGTCCTTCACGAGAGTGCTGGCGTCATCAGTTCGCTTGGGGTTGGCATGTTGCGGGGAAGAGACGCCCGTCGTTGTCTCAGGCGCGTGGACAACGCCCGACATGTCCCCCGCTGCGGTGCCGGTGTCGTCGACTCGCTCTGGAGCGACAACCGACGAGGTGCTACCTCCTGCCTGGCCACAGTTGCCCCACCTCCTCCTCCTGTGGCGAGGAGGGTGGCGAGGCAAACCCGGATGCTGCTCTTCCGCCACGGGGGAAGACGTCGTCGAGTTCGCCGCCGTCGGGCGAGCTGACGACCGTCGTTGTCACTGTCGCGCTACGGAGGGAGGAGTACCATGTCATAGCTGCCGTTGAGGGACATGAACTCGAGACTCCCGAAGCGGAGCAGCGTCCCGGGCTGAAGAGGTTGCTGGAGACTACCCATCTGGAACTCAACGGGAAGGTGTTCGTTAACACGGAGCAGGCCCCTACCTGGCGTGCCAACTGTCGGCGTCTCGGACCCCGGGGGACCCTCGACCGGGCCGACCAGTGAATTTATCGCCACGTGCCCCTGTCCAGATGGGTTGGCGCAAGATGGAACACAAGGGGGAAATGTATTATCTCGCGCCGGGGGGTGCTCGTAGTAGGGGTTACAAGCGTCGCGAGAGAGGGAGAGAGCCTGTTCGTTTGCCCGTTTCCCCCCGCACGACCTCCTCTTCAGGAAGGCCCTGGACCTCCCTTTTATAGATGCAAGGAGAGGGTCTAGATGTATAATGGGGGGTGTAGCTATGCGCTAACGTGTCCGGCAGAGGAGTGCCTGAGCCCTGTGTACATGCCAACGTGGCTGCCGGAGAAGTGCTTGAGCCTTGTGTATGAGATAATGTGGCCATCGGAGGAGCGCCTGAGCCTTGTAGAAGCACAACTGGTGGTGCGGCTGGGATCCTGCTAACGTCTCCTTGCTTCCGTAGGGGGCTGAGAACCACCGACGTCATGGGCGCACGCGGGGAACCATCATCACCCGTTTACCGGGGCGAGCCAGATGGGACGCCGGTCTTGTTCCCTCGTAGCCTGAGCTAGCTTAGGAGTAGGGTAATGATGTATCCCCTGTGGCGCGGTCCGTCCGAGCCCAAGGTCGGGCGAGGCGGAGGCTTCTCCTGAGGCCGAGACCGGGGTCGGGCGAGGACGTGATTCCTCCTGAGGCTGATGCTGAGGCCGAGCCCTGGGGTCGGGCAAGGCGAAGACCTCCTCCCGAGGCCGAGGCCTAAGGTCGGGCGAGGTGGAGCTTCCTGTTGCGCCCGAGGCTGAACTCGGTCGTTGTCAGCCTTACCTCGGTAGGTGGCACAACAATCGGAGTGGGGCGAGCGACACTGTTTTCCTGTCAGATCGGTCAGTGAAGGGGCGAAGTGACTGCGGTCACTTCGACCTTGCCGACTGAGGCGCGCGTGTTAGGATAAGGTGTCAGGCGATCTTCGCATTGAATGCGTCTGCGATATGGTCGGTTGGTAAGGCGAGTTGGCCAAGGTTGCTTCTCGACGAAGCTTGCCCGAGCTGGGCTTCGGGCGAGCCAAGGGTACGCCCGCCGCCTGAGGAAGCCCTCGGGCGAGGCATGAATTCGTCTGGGACTACTGTTCCCGCCCGAGGCCGGGCTCAGGCAAGGCGAGATTGCGTCCTTTAGTAGACGAGGTCTTGTCTTGAACCGTGCCCATCAGTATTTGCAGTTTGTGCTGAGGGTGGTTATCAGCCGTGTTATAGAAGCGTTGGGGGTACCCCTAATTACGGTACCCGACAATATATGACCAAAATAAAACTAAGATGTTTTGTGGATGCACATTAAAAACCTTTGGCAGAAAGAAAAAATATTACAACTAGCTCAGAAATAATATTCAGTTCTCTGTTCAGTGTTTAATTGAATACTATACAGTCATACAGAATACATATACAATGATCATCGTCACTATTCACTATCCACATCTAGGTATTGGTTCTCGAACGCCTATTGAAGCTCTAGATTCTCCAAGTTGTGCTAGTCATGTGGGCTTTGACGGGCCTTAGTTAAATGCTGAGTCTATATTTATTGGGCCTCGATGGGCCTTAGTTAAATGGGCCGTGCCAGGCCGGCCCGTGGGCTTGACATGAGGCCCAGGCACGACCCACATATTGGGTCGTGTCGGCCCAGGCCCACAATTAGGTTGGGCCGTGCCAGATCTGGGCCGTGCCAAAAATTATGTGCTTTAGGCCGGCGTATTAGGCACATCACAAATGTACACCTATAACTGCTGTTATACCGCGCTTGTATAATGGCAGTGGTAAAACAAAATTACAAGTTTACAACACAGTAGTAGCGAAAAAGAGGAAAATATCAAGATTCCAAGTCATGTGCAGAACTATGACAAACACCATGATCATCGAGACACGATGTAACAATACACGTTACTAACGATATAAAAAACGCATAGATTTTAGGACTATTCTAGGACACTATAACTGAATCCACTCATCAAATTTCTGAGTTGGTACAACAAAGTGGTGATAATTCCATTCCATGGCATTAACTTCAATGGATCAATGGTTGAAGTTATGCAACAACCTTCTAGCATATACTACCACCTGAAAATTAAACAATCAACAACAATTTCATTATGAAAGATACGCGTCATTTTTAAGGCTAAAAATAGTTATGCCCAGTAATTGTGTAAAGCTACCATCTTTTGTAAAAGATGATTGACTGAAGCATTTGTGATGACTAGGAAGTGTTGTATCACTATGGCCACTTCACTGTTGCAGACAAGCCAATTCACCAGTAGTCTTTCTGACTACTAGTTCAAGGGGTGCTCCTTCGGGAGCCTTATCCAGCACAAGGGGAAAATAGGAGTGAACAATTTTCCATGGCATATTCAAATTCAGCGAAGGATTTAATAAATTATTTAGCACAATTGCTGCTTAAAAGATTGAATCTCCCATCATGAACAGTATCACATAACAACTATGACAAGTTGATGTCTTCTATAATCCCAATATCCCAATATAAATTTACTATAATTTGTTCAGACATCTTCCACGGAGAGTTGCAAGAATTAGAATAACTTGCAATTACTGGTGAGAATAACACTTCCCAATGATATAACTGATGCACAATATTCAATGGTATGCGGCTCAATTAACCGTTAAAGCAGCTAGGCACATGATCATGGCACATCAAATGTATTACATACATCATTGGGTAGAGTTGTCGTCCAAGATACCGATATGCCCACCTTCTTGATATAGGGGCAAGCATTACAATCACAATAAATCGTTGAAATGGCAACTAAAGAATCTATATAAAGGTCGTCTTATCCTCTAGCAGCAATTGGATCTAATAAATCTGCTCAGGAGTTGCTAATTTGAATGGTAGTTAAATCAAAAGGCAACCAGTAAGAGTGCCACCTAATTCTGAAGATTGCAACAAGCTTTCACTCATGAGAATTATTTTTTATCTGTAGTAACTGAGATTGAATTGAAGCATGAATTTAATAAAATACACAAGCACTTAATACAAAACATAGAGAACATGCTACTACTAAATCATGGAGAAAAAAGTATCATTTGAACCACAATGTCTAGATGTAAATTTGTTACCCAAAAATCTTTTTAGTAGTTTCATAGCTAGCTTCTTAAACCTTAAAATCTTGGCAGAAAGGAAGAAACCAAGCGACATAGGGGAAAACCATGGGAGATGAGTGGGAGACTTACAAAGTGCTTATATCGTCCTCGGCTAGATCGTTGATGGGCTTTGGCTCGGCTGCGGCTGCGCCTGACAGGGCAGAGTCCTCCTCATCCTGGTCCTCGCCCTCGTCGAGGGTGCCGAAGGAGGCGACAGGAGTGAGTAGTGACTCCCTTCTTGTCGGTGAAGACGAGCTTGATGGGCTCATACTTCTTTCGGTACTAGGTATGTGCCCGTGCGTTGCGACGGAACACAAATTAACGAGCCTCTAATTGTGCCTCGTTTTGTTTAATAATTAATTCATAAAAGATGTGTTGTTGTCAAACAAATGAGAGAACATAGAATCAGAAAATGATTCGACTAACTTTATGAGAACTTCGTAGATTATAAGAGAATGCACACATTTATCAGGGATGATAAGGTCTTCATATAAAGTAGATTCTCAACTGAAGTTGTCCATACTTCACGAATTTCATGGACAAGCTGTTGTTGCATAGCCATAAGGAATTCTCCATTGGTGTCACCTTAAAGGACATGGCATCATGATAGGTTGTGTTTTCATTATACAGTCCACATAAAAAAACTCTGAGCAAGCAAATAATAAGCATGTTCATCATTTGTTAGAAATTAACATGGATAACTCTCTTGTGCCCAGTCCCACCTCGGTAAGAGTAAGTAACTGGAACTCTGGAAGTGGTTCATCTGGAATGTGACATAAAAATGGTTATCCGCTAGGAAGAAATTTTATCCAAAATTTGTGACTTACGGTAGATTGATTAATTTAAAGTTGAGTACTCATATCAGAATGTGACAGTACTTTCGATCGATTCCTCCTCAAGCAACCATTGTTTCTTTAGTCATTCTCGTTCTGTTTGTTCCCATGTCCCCCTTTCTCTGAAGGATCACTGTTAGCAAACAACTTGCAGGTCTAATAAAGATTGGAATGGAGAATCAATCAACTTTCCTGAGTGGTAGTCATAAACTAACAGAAATACATCTTGGCCACTAACAAATGAAATGTGAAATCACAAGCTATAACCAGCCCACATAAGTGGGGAATATAGAAGAGAAAAAAGTCAATGCAATATACAGAGATGTATGCAGCACATGCCAAAATGAATAGATATGCTTGAGGAATACACATAAATGTGGTACAAAAAAACAAAAAAAGTGAGACCACAGATAGGTAAGAAGAACCATATATGTTTCTCAAAATCATCTTCATCAGTTCCATTTTCAATGTCATCACAAAAAGTTAAGAGTGGATCACCCTTCACCCTTTTTTCTTTGGGACAATAAAGAAAAATCATTGACATAAAAAGCAGAACAAGGAGTAAACATAACCATGGACAATAATTTGAAAAACTTGAGATCAATGGGTAAACCTAAATACATTGAGGTGGTGCAAATGCAGCATAAGTACCATAGTGCCCACCTTCTATAGAACATAAAAAATAACCAATTGTATATTCCTTAGAGATCTTCTTGGCTGGAGTACGTGGAATCAGACAGAAGCTAACATGTGGGTAGCCCAAGAACCAGCACAGTGCCCTAAGCAATAATTCACGAGAGCCAAAAGATGCAACATAAGTTCACATACCAAATACTCATTTGGTAGTTCAATCAAGATCATTAATATAGAATATAAATATGATAATTTCTCTAATATCCTACAGTAACTAAAACATGTCTTGAAGCCATTACCCTGGTCATGGAGCATCCGTGGCAACTTCTTGTCATCTACTGCACCAGTCCTCACATCCCTTGCATTAGGCTCTACTTTCGCGACCCTTCAATCAGCCATGGTTTCATCAAGATTCCTCTCATCCTCTAGCGAATCATCTAAACCAACTGACTCATACTGATCATGCTCATCCATCCTCTGGTAATCACTGCAATCAGGAAAAAAAAGAAAAGGACTGAATATGGATACGAAATGACAAACATCACCGTGATATGCAAACTTTTTTTTCTGCTAAACCATTTGGTAAGGCTCGTTCATAGAGCAACAGCGGATCCCTAACAAACAGGCCCATATAGGGCAAGCAACGAGGTCTTCTTAATGATACAACTGGGGCCTGACCCTATTAAAACTCTAAAAAAATATACAATGCAAGCAATGAAGCAATCCATTCTCGTTGACAAGTCACTAACAGATTATACAAACATCTAGGAGAAGACAAACAATAAATCAAGTGCCTGTAAACTGTAAAGGTGAGGCAAAGAACATTCTGCTTTGCGTGGCTAAACTTATGTTATCTGTTAGGAATAGAAAAATCTAACTGATAAAGCACTTACCATAGTTGAGATGAGTACCATGGCCCATAGCATCAATGCCTTCTGCATTCATCCTTAACAGAATGGAAAATACCATGTTAACAAATAGCTCTAGAAATATGAGTGAGGCCCCCAAAAAACAAAACGAATCTGGCACCACTAAATAAAAAAGGAGTTATTGCATTCCAGTTATAAAAAGCAACATATTTTTTCTCGAATGTGCAGGAGGATTGCACATCATTATATATTAGAGAAGAAAAACACCCACAAAGGGCAAACGTACACAAAGAAAAAATAAAACACACACAAACACAATTCTAAAGCGCACGCCAGAACAAGACAGGGAACCTGCCTCACAGACCCTAGCACTTACAAGCAGAAACATGGTTATCCTATTCACACTGAAATAAGGTTATCCACTACATATTCCCCCAATAAATGTACACACATGGATTTAGAATTATCATTGGGATTATAATAATACCACCAGTGCCCTAGCAATATATTTGTGAGTTCAGACAGCTAATTAATAGCTAAAAGTGGTATAGACATACAACTTTCCACCCAGAATGATTGTTTTAACAGCTTTTGATCAATTAAAAGAACTACGATAAGTTGTCTAGTCCCAAATTGCGCCAATTTCTAAAGTAATACAACATAGGAAATGAATTAGCAACCCCATATGGTTGGCAACATGTAAATGGTAAATATTATTTTGATTGAGATAGAAAAGGCTTAGATTAAAAAAACATTCAGGCATGGAAAACGTATGTGTGTCACGGACAACCATATAAATGAATAGTGAAGATAATTACAGTTACAACTGTAAATGCTTTCAGACATTACAGTTACAACTGTAAATGCTTTCACGGACAGCCAGCTTGCTACATAACAGTGTGGCACAATATCCATTACTGTTGAGGTGGCTAAGTTTCTCAGCAACAAGATGGCACAAAGTATTAACTTATTCTAGACAGTTACATAAGATATTCCTCGGAACCTAAACCTGCTAAGTCAAACATTCTCGATGGAACAAAATAGGGGAAAATACTCATAAGGTGCACAACTAAGCAGCTACAAGATATAAGGTGCCACTTGCAAAATACCTGTTGGGGTAATAACCTGCTTTTCAATAAATGGCAAATGTCCAAGACCATGCTCCACTACCTTAAACAGCAAATCCATAAATCAACTAAATGAATTAAATCGGCCTTGAAGTTGAGAAGGGAAACACCAAAAGAGTTTGGATGTCTATAATGGGCTAATGCAGTGTCATATACTTGCTTAGTGGCAGATTAGTTGCTATATGCATGGTCAAAAGACTCATGATAGCAGCAGCGATCTTGGTCATCTTTCTTGTGTCCTGTCAAAAGATTACATCAGCAGAAGACAGTGATTGAAAAAAGAAGCATTAAATATAGAACATCCTTGGCCTTCAATTAATCACACAATTACGGAGATTTTGATACTTTATGCAATTTAGAAATCATAAACATAGATCAACTGGAATTTTTCTTAACCAATCAATGAAAAAATGTACCACGCTAAATCAAACAAAATAGCATTGCCCCATTGCTTGACCTATATGACAGATTGATACAAACAAATAAAAAAGAGATGAGGGTGTATGGCTTAGGATAGAGAGAACAAACCTCAGCATCAAGAGTAACTACCGTAGGAGCTTATGACGCTGGCATATTTACGCCAACAACATTACCAGGGAATCTGCAACAAGCGACATGTGTTAATCTACGACACTTATAAATTTGCAAACAGTTAAATAAATCAACCAACTACACCTACAAATTTGCAATCAGTGAAATAAATCAAATATTGAGGCTACAGTCGCAGAGACGGTCTCGTACCACCAGGCAGCATTAGGAAACTCAGTGCTAGATTTCGACGGCACAGTGACAAAGACCTTAATATCATCCTTAGTAATCGTAACACTGCGCAGGCAGCAGCACAAGAACTATAAGGAAACACAACCTGATCGACATCACTGTGGTTGTAGTCTAGCCTCGCCCATCTCGCCACACCTGTCGTACATGCTGACGAGAGAGATGGACATGAACACATTGTTGCAGAGACCGCCTAGCCTCCCAAAATGACCAAGGCGATCGTGACGGCAAATGTGAACTCTGCAATGACCTTGGCCCACTCCCGGGCAAACGTTGCCAGGGAGAAAGCCGAGAGGAAGCGGACGCCAAATCAACCTCTGAGCCGACGGTCGCTAGACTCGTGTATGTATGTGGGAAATTAAACAAACAAGATAGTTAGCCCCTTACAGCCATGGACAAGGACAAGTAGGAGAGACTGCGTGGTGGCAAGTGCTTGAATCATCCCCAAACGGGTTCCCGTCTTCGTCGCATACAGCCGGGACAATGATCAGGAGCAGGTTTCCGAGATTTCCTGCGTTTGTCAGTAGAGGCCATTACTGATGTATCAACTCGGCTTGCATGCGGATTGAACATTATGTTTCCATTATCTACAAAAAATGCAGACTGAATGAAACATGAACGTCCAGTGACGAAACTGTACCTGGCTGAGCAGAAGGCCATGATCAAGCCCCTGAAGTGCTGCGGTGGCTTCAATATGCTGCAAGGTATCCAGCCCAGAGTGCCACCGATCATGAACGTGATCGCTATATTAACTGGCACAAACCACCTGCAGAACAGAAGGCGTACGTGCGTGTGTTGTGTCAATTATGGCACTTGAACAACTACAAACAAGTATTATAACTTCTACCTACAAATAACATTTATGTCCCGAGGAATGAAAATACAACACACACATCTCATTATCACTTTTACCCTTTGAATCAAAGTCACATCCTTCAGTAGCACCTCCAAGTTTAGTCTCCAGTCTCCTCGGCATTGTGCTGGATCAATCTGCAGCGAGAACATAAGGAAGCAATTAACGAAGGAATTAATACGATACAACCTGCTTCTGGATAGATATCTCCTACGCGCATTATTTGGACGAGCGAGCGAACTATCTAGTAGCTTCAGCTCCGCGCGGGCTGGTTGGTGCGCGGCCGGACAAAGCTGGAGATCGGAGCTGGACCGAAAGCGGGGTCTAGGTGGATGTGTGTCTTTAAGAGGGACGGGGTCAAGGGTGAGCTGGGCGGGGAGGAGTCACGGGCGGCGCACGCGCACGGCGGGGCACACCGAGGCGGCAAGGGAGGCGGAGGAACAGATGCGCACGCTACGGACCGATGGGGGAGGGGACTCGACAGGGGAGGTCACGAGACGTCGAAAGATGTGGCTTGGTGACCGCGGGAAGGGACGAGATCTGCCGTCGTGAGCATGGGGGAGCGGCGGCGGTATACCTTGTGGTAGGTGGTGCCGTCGGGCTCGACGACCCAGCCGTATGGGTATCGCGAGGTGGAGTGGCGGACGCGTGTGCGACGGTTGCAGTCGAGCGTGGAGCATTGCTCGGATGAGGGGTCGGGGCCGAAGATGTGGTCCCTGCCGACGAAGTACCCGGTGGAGACCTCGGGGACGGGGACCCCGACGTCGAACCAGATCTCGTCCCTTCTCGCCGGGAAGATCATCTCTCTTCTCCCAAGTGCGGATGCTCTCTTATATCAGCCAGCGTGCAACATTCACGGAGGATGGTTGGGCGGGTGTAGCATTCACGGAGGATGGTTGGAGAGGTGTTGGTGCTTGCGGCTGCTGCGACATCGTTCCGGTGAGGTGGGGATTACCGTCGGGCTTTGGATCCGCGCGGCCTCGGCGCCAGGTCGGCCAAGAGCTTGGCGGCGTCAAGGGCACACCCCGCGAAGACGAAGTCGACGGACAACGCGTTGACCGGAATCCTCCGGTCGCCCTCACGACGACAAGCGATGGTGAGCGCCTCCTGGCAACGGTGACGACAGGAGCGGAGGAATGTGGGAGGAGGGGTGAGCACGTGGGGCGGCTGCGGGATGCGCGCTTGGATCCACGAGGATGGAAGGAGCACGGGGATCCTCGCGAGGAAATCTTGTCTGCGGGATTTGGGAAGCAACTTCCCTTGCGTGGGCGCGGCGGCTGCCATCAGCGGCGGGTGCTGCGGGCGCGGGGAGGAGGAAGCGGGCGGATCGCGCGGCGTACGCGGGATGCGCGGCTGGGGCGGCTGCGGGATGTGGGCGCGGCAGAACGTGCGCCATGCGAGTGGTTGGACGCCTACACTACTAACATAATTAGTAGTAGAGAAATGTATATTAGTGTGAGATTATGGAAACATGTGTTGACGCCTTTATACCTTTCATATAAATTCTCAGACCATATAGGGGTTTGGAATGACTACATGTTATAGCTCCAGTGTGAAGTTATAGTTTATGATATTAATTTAAATAGTTTCTAATGACCTACTCCACCAAATCTACCAAATTTTCTGGAGCTCGAGCTATACCAAACAGGACCATAGAATCATATTTTACCATGAATAAACCAAATTCTTTGATGCAGCACAAGATTTATGTAAGCCAAACCAGCATGATCATAAATTAATGTGTTGCTACAAAAAACATCTAACTCATGTCGGACCCAGGGGCGGAGTCAGGCCCTTTTACCGGGTTCAGTTGACCCAATAACTATTTGAATTTCTAGTAAAAAACATTGTTAATAAATGTAATTATACAGTTTGGATTCAATCAGTAATGATTATGACTCTAATAAAATATTTGCTAGCTTCGTTACTGTCGGGGCCAAAACATGAAGAGAAAAAAAGAGACGGTGGCCACAGAGAATATGTGAGGAAAAGAAGTTTGTATATGGTCTTCAAGATTCGATAGTCCTCAGAGAGTTACTTTCTTGTTTTCAATGTTATTCTATTGATACATGTTCCACACATGTTCCACAATATGATTTTTACCAATTCTTTATAAGCTTTAAAGTGCATTCTAGCAACTGTTAAGTATTTGATGGTGAAAGGAAGATTGTCATATGCCTAAATATGTACATGATTATGGATCAGAAAATTCGATCTATTTTATTTACCATTTCTAGTGACCTGTTCATGGCATATCTTTCATTATGTCTGAATCAGACTATAAAGAAGCTCTAGTAACCATTGCCACCTCTTTAGGGATGATATGGATAAACAACGGCGAAGATAGGTCTATGGTCACTAGGGTCCAGGCCTTAGGCTGCCTCCAACAAGGTCCTGTACAGGGTCCTGTCCGGTAAATGTAGGGGACGGTCAGATCCCCTACGCCTCCAACAAGGAACTCTAAAGCGTCCTCTAAATTATAGAGGATGTGCCAGACACCCTAAATGTGGAGGCCTCCGAGAGTGCGCTATCCGCGCTACTCCTCCACCAGCCGCCACGACGAAACTTCCGCCTCCTCCTACCCCGAGCTGGCGACTGCATCTACCAGGGCCGAGCCCTCGATCCGGCGTGCTTTGCCGCCGGCATCGAGGCAGGTGGGCGAGAAGCGGGCGTGCGGTGACGGGTCTGGCGGCGTAGAGCTCGCAGCACTTGCAACCGACGAGGCGCGACCCACCGCAATCGAAGTTCCATGCGAGGTTCCCCCAGCTCGTCGCCGGAGAGTCGTCATCGGCAAACGGCTTCGTCGTCCGCCGATTTCGTCCAAGGTTGCCGGCAAAAGGAAGCGAAGCTCGTTGCCGCCGTCCTCTTCGTCTTCCATTCGCTCCACCGAGCCAGATCCGCGAAGACCGAGGTACGATCTACACAAATCCATTGTGTATACTACTGATTCATTAGCGTAATTTGTATTCTCTGTATTTGGGGCAAGGCATTTAGGGTTTGCGGGGTGTTTCCTCCCAGATCCGGAGCATTCAAATTCATCAATTTGAATTTCATCCATGAATCCCTTATTGTTGTGTCCGGATTCATTAATTTATACCGCATTTGGGGCAAGCCATTTCGGGTTTGGGGGGTATTTTCTCCCAGATCCGGAGCATTTAAATTAATCAACATGAAATTCATCCATGAATCCCTTGTAGTTTTGTCGGTCTCCCAGATTATGAGGCTTTTTTATGTCAACATGGTCAGTAACTTCAAATTCAAAACAGGTTCACATTTAAGATAATTGTTTCCAGAAAATTACATAGAGATTCGATGTGGGCAGACTGTGTTGTCCCTGATTTCTGTTGTTTTTATTGTACTGCGAGTTGGAATGTACATTCATGGTTGTAGGGTTCATTTCAACTGTGTAGCCATAGTTCGGAATCCCTTATATGCACTAGTTTGTATAAGATAGTTAATTTGTAGGCGGTGTTAACTAATAGAACACTGTGTTTGATGTAGCCATGGAATCGGAGAACGAAAAGCTCCGTAAAGCACTGGCTACTCTCCTCAGAGTTGTTCAAAAGCGTAGTTGTGACATCGTTGATGTCGTCAAATCAGCCTTCCAGCCTTTCAACTCACCTTTGCTGGACGAATTTAACCGAGCACTAGTTGAGATTGATGACCTCGCCAAGGATCTTGAAGACGTAGCAGTGCAAACTCAGTGGGAGGTAGAAAATATGGCTAACTGTCAAGTAAACGAAAATCAACGACAAGAGGAAGCAGTAGAGGAGCTTCTCATAGAAGATGGTTCAGAAGACGAGCTACTGATAGACGAAGAGTCACCAATTAACTATGAAGAACTTGTGGGCTACGACGATGGTCGTGACTACTCAACCGACGACACATATCCCTACTAGTGTCTAGGTTTAAGTTCAGTACAAGTATTGTACCATGTACGGTAACCACGTCTATATGACGAAAACTAGGAAAGGTGCTAGGGTTGGTATGATCATGCTTTTGTGGGATTTTAATGTTCTGGTCTATGTAAACTGAATTCATTTCAGCTAGTACAATTATTATTCAGTTATGTTGGAGTATGTTTGCGTTAATTTATATTATGTTACATGTTCAGTTCTGTTCATTTATATATCATGTTTCATCTGCCTCTGTTGCATAGAATGGGGAGTGATTGGCACCAGGTGATGTCTCAATATGGAAGCTTCCTTAGCCAGATTGACGAGCAGCCTATGGGAACTCAACATTCTGAATTTCCAGTTGATGGGCAAGCCGAGGGCTCAAGAACACCAGTTGTTCCTAAAAGCCAACTCAAAGAACTAAGCTAGCAAACTTCACTGCTGATGAGGACACTAGGGTATGCCATGCTTGGCTTGCTGTCAGTTGCGATCCCATTATTAACACAGGCCAGAAACGTCAAGGATTTTGAAGTCGAATTACTGAAGCATACAACTCAAGACGAGGAACATTGCCCGAAAGGTCCACAAAATCTTTGATGAGTAGATGGGATACTATCAAAACACAGTGTTCCACTTTTGCTGGTTACATGATGGCAGTCCTCCGACAGAATCCTAGTGGACTCACTGACGCAGACAAGGTACATCTTTAATGTAACATTTTCACATAAGTATTGTAGGTATTTACAAGTATGTTCATGTTGTAACCATTTGTTTTCTCGCAGACATCACTGGCAGCCTCTAGGTTTGCAGCTATTGAGAAGAAGCCTTTCCACTTTTTACATTGTTGGGCCATACTTAAGGACCAACCAAAATGGATGGACAACCACATGGGGCAACAAAATCAGCATGGCAACGCTAATCCCACCCATAGTAACACTGTCGATGTGGATGCAGAAGAATCTGTACCATCTAGCTTCACATCAAAGAGGCCACTGGGTCGAGATTCTTCCAAGGAAAAGGCCAAGAGGACTAAATCTGTTGACACATCTTCATCTGATTCTGAGTTCATGACACACATGGGAGATCTTTCTTTGGAGCGCCTTTCTGTCTACAAAACAGCTGTTACAACTGAGGAAAAGAAGTTGGATTCAATGAACAAAAATGAGAGGCAAAAACTGATCCTAGAAAAGAAGAAGTTGAACCTAGAGAAATTAAGGCTGGAAAGGCAGAAACTAAAGGAGGACAAGGAAGAGGAGATCATGATCTTAAGCATGGATCTGAGCAAATGTAACCCTCTTCTCCGCAAGTACTATGAAGCCAAGCAACAAGAGATATTGGCTAGGGTTACTGGGTCAACTTCATCTACCCAGTGATGGTCAGTTAATGAATTTGTTTGTTTATCATTTCTGAATGAGGCGTACTCGGACTTCTTTGTGTGAGATTGTTGTCATCAGACCCAAATCTGGTTTGTACCAGAATGTTTTAGTACTTGTTTGCACTATTTGTTTTGAACTATTTGTTTTGAACTATTTCTCATGGTTTGTACTAGAATGTTTTTACTATATGTTTTGAGCTATTTGGTTTGAATAACTGTGAGGATGCTGTACTTTTTTTGACCATTTGTACCAAGGTTCAAGAAAACGCTAGGCGCTAGGCAGGCGTTAGCCTACTGACTAGCGCCTAGGAAGATTAAACGTAGATTAAGCGTGATTAATCGTGATTGTTTTTTTTAATTTTTGTGCTGCCGAGAGCAAGATCAGTAGTAAGTACTAAGTAATAATAACACAACTAAGTAGTAATACTAGTGAACATACCTCTTGCTGTTCTGCATATTTATTTTTGACATAAGTTGCTTTCCTCCTTGGCTTCTTGCAAGTTGCATCCAACAGCAGCTGATCATCAAAGAGAGACAAGTTAATAATCTGAAAAACTCTACAATCAGATACTTTGGAAAGAGTAGAAACTCATCTATGAGGGGCAGCTCAATATTGTACATGCACAGCCAAGCTTCCAAACAACAGGGCAACATCACAATTCACAAGTCAAAGGATCACAAGAAAATATATAGAAAACACTCACAGTTCATCACATGCCTTAATGGTCCACAAATTAAATAACAGTACAGCACACATTAATGGTTTTATGGTCCACAGTCCACACACATTTGGATAAGTAAATAACTAGATATTAATATTTAGATAACTTGGCAGCATGCTGCCATCATGCAATCTCCTCACTCCTCATCATCCTCATAGGCAATGTCATCTTCTAGATGATTAGGATCTTCAGTTTCAGATTCCCACTCTTCTTCATCATACAACTCTCTAGCCACTCTTGCACTCCTGCGAGGTTGAAGTTGTTCATTAGTTCCCATTGCTTCTCCAAGGACACTCCATGGTATCCCTGTCCCCGACATTACTCCTTCATCTTCCTCATCCCTAAAGACAGCCAATGCATGATCATCTCCTCCCTCAAAGAAAAACCCTTGAGCTTCAGAAGCATCACTACTTAGGAGCACTTCATAATTACTCTTTCTGGCAATCTTCTCCTTCTTGGACAGCAATTTATTATTGAATTGGATGAATACTAGAGAGTTTAGACGCTCTGTTGTAAGCCTATTCCTTCTCTTTGTATGATGCTGTACATTATAAATAAGAATTACAACATCAGCACATGTACATTAAATTAGTACTAGAGAGCAATTAGTAGAGACTAGAGACTACAAACTGACCTGTTCAAAGGTGCTCCAATTCCTTTCACATCCAGAAGAGCTAGATGTCAGTGAGAGGATTCTAATAGCCATGTATTGCAAATCTGGTGCTCCACCTCCATAAAGCCTCCACCAAGACGCTACAAAATGAAGTGAAATGTGTCAAACATGTGCAGAATTGATTGCAGAAAAATCTGGACAGAATTGATTGCACAACAATCTACACATAATTGACACAAGCTTACCCGGTTGGAACTCAAAGCGTTCACAGCTCCTTGCCATCTTCTTTGAGAAGGATCCTTGTCTCTTTTGGAACTTATCCAAGTCCTCATTAACAGCCCTATATTCCTTTTCATCATTACCATCATAAAAGGTCTCCACACATTGCATGAATTTTTCCACTACATTTGAATCAGAGAAGATTGCTGGATTGTTGTAACTATAGTATGGATTCAACATATATGCAGCCACGTGCAGTGGAGAATCAAGTCTATCTTTCATCTTCTTGTCAACAATAGCCATCACTTCTCTGTATTTATTTTCCACATTTCCAAATGCCTCCTTGATCTCCCTCTTTGCCTTGAGAAGTTCTCCGTACACATAACCCATAGATGGCTTCACATCTCCATCAACCAAACGTAGAACTTTCACCAAGGGCTCAAAGACCTTCAAACAAAGGGAGACACCTCTCCAAAAACGAGGGTTCAACACCGTGGCTGTAGCATCCTTGCCCTTTTTGGACTTCACATCAGGTAAGTCATACCACTTGGAATCAACCACCATCTTTTTTAGACAATCCTTCTTTTCCATCATACTTTGCAGTGTAAGATAGGCTGTAGCAAATCTGGTTACCCCTGGTCTTAT
Source organism: Zea mays (assembly GCF_902167145.1). NCBI lineage: Eukaryota > Viridiplantae > Streptophyta > Magnoliopsida > Poales > Poaceae > Zea > Zea mays. The sequence goes on along the minus strand of NC_050096.1, from coordinate 233,313,779 downwards.
GATTTCTCTCTTCAAGGTGGAGGACCTCAAACATGCCAAGGTTCGGTGGTGACCATAGACAAAGATAGTGAATGATTTTGCTAGATCAATTGTCTTCTTGAATTTTGGAAGGTTGCCAATGCCTTGCAACATCAGATTGATGGTATGAGTTACACAAGAAGTCCAAAATATGTTTGGCCTTTTAAGATGTAGCAATGCCTTTGCTCCCATATTGTTAGAAGCATTATCGGTCACAATTTGCACCACATTTTCAGCACCTACATCCTCAATTGCCTTGTCAACCATCTCATATATAACTTCACTAGTGTGTGACACATCTGACATCTCCATTGACTTGATAAAAGTAGTTCCCTCACTAGTATTTGTGCACAGATTCTTAATACTTCTTCTCTTCATATCTGTCCAAGCATCAGTCATAATGGAGCAGCCATGCTTAATCTTCTCATCTTCCCGGTCTTGTAGCAAGCTCTTGGTTCTTGCATGCTCCTCTTCCAACAATCTACCCCGAAGATCATGCTGAGCTGGAGGTTGGAAACCGGGACCAAATTGACCAATAGCTTCAACCATTTCCTTGAACTCATCATTATCAATAGCATGGAATGGAATAGCTGCAAAAATAGATTGGTGCAGAAAAATAAAATTCCAGCAAGGCAGCAACTAATAATGCATGGATTGGAACAAATATGAAGGTTGCACAGCAATAAGAATTGGTAAATTCCTTAAGTACAGAACATACCATGTGTATACACCCATCTAGCAACATATTGCTGCACTTGGTGTGTTCTCTCTTTCCAAAGTGCATCATTTATGTTTTGTTGCCTCTTAGCTTCAGCATTGCTTAACTTGGGATCAATGGGACGAGTAAATTTGTCCATGGGTCCTAGCTTGCGAGGGGTACTTGAGCTTCCAGCAAGTGACTCAACTTCTGTCACTTCCTCTTCACATGTTGCAAGTTGCACATTCTCCCTAACCTCTTTGTCATGTTGCTGCTTATCTTTCTTCTTCTTCGCTGTCTCATCAAGATTTCTCTTGCACTTCTGCTTAACTTCCTCAGTTACTTTTGGGCACTTCACAATAGATGTGCCAACATGAGCAAGATGCTGCTTAAGGCGATAAATTCCAGCTGTGCTCTCTTGTCCACAAAGAAGACACTTGACTCTGTTCTTGTCATTGGGATCACAGAGACGCCCCCACTCCCAGCCTATATCAGATGACTTCCTCTTTAGATGGTTGTTGTCGATCTCAGGTGGAGTCGCTGCTGCAGTACCATTAGTAGCAGCAGCCTCGGATGTTGACATCCTACAAGCACCCAATCCTCAGATGAACCCAGGACCAGGACAACCATAGAGAACAAAATCCAACCCAATACTCAAGCAAGAATAACATGGGGGAGAGATTGAAGGAGCACCTGGATTGGAGGGATGTGTGCCCACTGCCCACCTGTTCCAGCACCTGGATTGGAGGGATGTGTGCGATTCTGGAGCAGGAACAGAAATGAGCAGAGAACAGAGAAGAAAAGGAGGAGATGAACAGAGGAGGGAGTAACCTGGGTACAGCGTGGAGCAGGGGCGGCGGCAGCGCTAGCGTGGAGCAGGGGCGGCGGCAGCGCTAGCGTGGAGCAGGGGCGGCGGCAGCGCTAGCGTGGAGCAGGGCGCCTGGGGCTTTTCTTACCGCGCGCGGGCCCTGTCTTCCTCTTCCCGCGTGGACCCTTTTCCCGCGCGTGGCCTTGCGCGGTGGCGCCCGCCCGCCCTTTCCTGTTCCCGCGCGCGCCCGCCCGCCCTTTCCCGCACGTGGCCTGGCGCCAGACTTTTCGCGCGCGCGCGCCCAACGCGATTCCGCGCCGCCCAGCGCGCCTACACGCCGCCCAACGCGCGTCCGCGCCGCCTAGACGCGCCCAGCGCGTAATCTTGCGCCTAGGCCATAAACGAGACGCTAACCCTCCGTCTAGCGTTTAAACCAGATTAAACCTCGTTTAATTGCGTTTTTTTGAACCTTGATTTGTACACACATGTGCTTGCATGACAGTAGTAGTTCATGTTATTGAATTGAAGGAGCACTTACATGAGACACTACAACAAACACTACAGACAACATACAGTTCGACACTAGAACAAGGTAAACTAACAAACATGAGAGAAGAACAGACATGACACAGCTCATTTCATTGCTTCCTATGCAACTCCGGATCCATGTCGCGCCCAGTGATGGTGTATAAGATCAACCTGAAGCTGAGTATATTTGTTGCGGTCTTTGAGTTGGTTGTACCTTTGATTGACGAACTCGTTGCGCTCTTCCATTGAACCTTGACTTGTGTCAGCCAGCACTCCGATGTTTTCAAAGGTTGTGTTCAAAGCCAATGGACCTTCGTCTTCTACTATCATGTTGTGCAATATTATGCAAGTTTTCATGATGTCCCCAATGTGTTCAGGACTCCAACCGTAAGCAGGGCCACGTACCACACCCCATTGCTTCTGGAGTACACCGAAAGCTCGTTCAATATCTTTTCGAGCAGACTCTTGAATTGTTGCAAAGTGTTGCGTTCTAACGTCCTACAGATTACGGATTGTCTTTACAAATGCGGGCCAGTCAAGGTAAATCCCGTCTGCTAGGTAATATCCCATATTGTATGTGTGACCATTCACAGTGAATGAAACAGGAGGTGTGTCACCGCTCAGATGCTGTAACGCCCCGAATTTTGCAGTTGAATTTTTTCTTTTCTTTACTCGCCAAAATTCGGGCGTTACCTTTTCTTTTTCTTTTTTCCCTCGCTAGACCTTGACCTTTTCCAAAGTTAGCGGGATTCGGTTTGGAATTCCCGTGTAAGAAAACCATAAAACTGTTTTATGTTGTTTGATGCACCATGTCGAACTATGCATTCTTTGATTGTTTGAAAGTGCAAATGCATTCATGTAGAAAGATCGGATTTCGAAAAATAAGGAGAACCTTTTCTTTCTTTTTCTTTTTCTTTCTCTCTCTCCTCTCTTTCTCTCCCTCCCGCGCCGTGGGCCGACCCCGGCCGGCCCAGCCGCCCTTGCGCCCCCTTTTGGGCCCAAAAAGGCCCAACCGCCCCCCCCCACCTCCCCTTTTTCCCCAATTCTCTCTCCCTCCCTCTCATTTTCTCTCCCCCACCCTAAGCCGCCGCCGCCCCTACCCCCCTGCCCTAGCGCCGGCCGCCGCCCTCGCCGTCGGCCGCCCCTCGCCGGTGAGCCCCCCCTCCTCCCTCTCTCCCTCCTCCCTCCCTCTCCCCTCCCCCTCCTCTCTCCTCGGCAGCCCGGCCGCCTGGCCGCCCTGGCCTGGCCGCCTTGGCCGCGCCCCCAGCCGGCCGCTGCCGCGCCGCCCTGGCCCCAGCCGGCCACGGCCGCCCCTGGCCGCGCGCCCCAGCCCCCGCCTGGCCAGCCCCAGCCGGCCCCTGGCCGCGCGCCCCAGCCCCCGCCTGGCCAGCCCCAGCCGGCCCCTGGCCGCCCCCGGCCGCCCTGGCCCCTGGCCGCGTCCCCCTGCGCAGGGCCGGTTCAACCGCCCCGGCCGCCCAGCTCAGCCGCCCGCGCCCGCGCCCGCGCCCCTGCTCAGCCGCCCTGCCTAGGGCCGGTTCAACCGCCCTAGGGCCGGTTCAACCGCCCCCCCCCCCTCTGTTTTTTTTATTTTTTTTATTTTTATTTTATTTTATTTACTTTCTGTGATCCTAGTTACTTTATTTTAGGTAGGTTAATCATTGTTCATGTTATTGAAATAGGAAGTTTAATTTAAAATTCCGTTATGCTAGTTGATTCATGTGATTAACTGTTTATCTCGTTCAATGTTGATCAACTTAAAATGACTAAGTTTCCATTAGTGTATATAACAGAATTCTTTTGTCAAGAACCAGTTGTAACTAATCATTAGGGCATAAAACTTTAACCCCCTGCGAGACCCTTTCCCGTTTCTTTCTAACCATAACAAATGCGATATCGAATGTCATACTTGATGCATATTCACTTTATTTGTCATCTTGTATGGTGTACTGTTCTTTTGTATTAAATATGTGGATGGGTGTATGTATGTTTGCAATCGCATAGAGAACGATCCGGTCGAAGAGCCCGAGGAATTCGCAGGAGAAGCCCCTGAGCAGCAGTCGGTTGGTGGAGGCAAGTGTCCTTTGACCTATCTCTGTCCTAATCATTCTTTAATTCACCTCCCGCATCACACATTTATACCTAAGGATTGACTAGCTTTTTGTTATCCATGTCCTTGTTTACCTATTTGGGTCGGATTATTACTGCTTAGTTTGATGCTATTGCTCAACTTTAATCAATGAACATGATGTGGTTATCTATGATACGCTGTTTTCCCGTTCTTATTTATGATTATACTTGTGGCATTTAAGGGGACTCGAGCGGTTTCTCGAGTGCCTCTCCGTAAGGACCTGTTCAATGGATGACCGCCCGAGAAAACAGTGCAACCATGAGGGTGGAATGGGGTGCCCTTAGCTGAATAATTAGAGGATCCGGGGTGTAGTTCGCTTCGCCGTCGTGCCGTTAATGGGGCTCGGTGTATGCGGCTCGCTCTGCCAAGGTTGATTTGTCCCTTGGGGAGGAGTGCGGTACATTTAGGAAACCTAACGGGTGGCTACAGCCCCGGGGAATCTCTGTAAAGGCTTCGTAGTGAATCCTTGGCCATTCACCTCGGGAGTGAATAAGGGTCTTGCAAGCCCGGGCCAGAGAGGGAATCACGGCTTGTGGGTAAAGTGCACAACCTCTGCAGAGTGTTATGAAACTGATATATCAGCCGTGCTCGCGGTTATGAGCGGCCAAGGGAGCTCCAGAGATTAGTGATACTTGATCAGAGATACTTTGGTACAGGTGACAATGAGATTGATGGTTCTGATTACGATTATGGTATTGGTAAGTGGTATTCTTTCCGTTTGGAAAGGATACATTGGGCTAATAACTTGGGTTAATGTTAAAACCTGGCTTTCTACTAGTAAGTAATAACCTGACCAACTAAAAACAACTGCTTGACTTATCCCCACATAAAGCTAGTCCACTACAGCCAAACAGGATACTTGCTGAGTATGTTGATGTGTACTCACCCTTGCTCTACACACCAAACCCCCCCCCAGGTTGTCAGCATTGCAACCACTGCTCAGGCGAAGATGAAGCTGTGGAAGGAGACTTCCAGGAGTTCCAAGACTACGACGAGTTCTAGGTGTGGGTTAGCGGCAACCCCCCAGTCGGCTGCCTGTGAAGGCCGCGTTATCTACGTTTCTTTTCCGCACTTTGATTTATTGTAAGAACTATATGGACGTCTCAGACGTATGATGTAATCGACTATTTCCCTTATTAATACTATTTTGAGCACTGTGTGATGATGTCCATATTATGTAACTGCTGTGTACGTGAATAACTGATCCTGGCACGTACATGGTTCGCATTCGGTTTGCCTTCTAAAACCGGGTGTGACATAAGTGGTATCAAAGCCGTGCTGACTGTAGGACCGCTAACCTAGAGTAGAATGGTCGTTCTAAGGACTATAGACATCTGTCTCTGCCTTGACTTTGATATCCCTTCAAAAGTTGGTCATACCGACCAAACCTATGTTCTACTATATATTATACCTTGCTAAAAAATTGTGTTTCATTCTGATCCTTCATTTACTTATGATTCATTATTTGCTGGTCATATTAATTCTGTTCTCACCCTTTTGCTTGCGATGTCTTTTGTAGATGGCTCGACTTAGACACACTGCACGAAAGTCCGTCATCCCCTTCTTACCCTCCCGCCTTGCTGAGCGTCCGCTTCGCCGTCCCGTGGCCAGACAGTCCAGCCACTTGGAGAGACTACACCACCGCCTGCGTGAGGAGCAGGAACGTCGACGACAGGAGCAGCAGGGCTCTTCTTTCTCGCTCCACCAGGAGATAGAGTCTGTGAGGAGCTGCTCTCCTGTGCTTCCTCTGGAGCCGCCCCCTGCACCACCACTGGGCGCCCCAGCTTCTGGAGTAGCTGCTGGAGGAGACCCAGACGACGGAGATGGCGACGACAGCTCGAGCCACGACACCGACTACTCTGCTAACCCTGAGCCGGAAGGATGGGTTGCTCGACCCATCACTCACGACGCTGCTCGCGGGTGTCACTTCCACGATGCGCTCGACACCCTGCTACGTCGGGCATTTGACCGGCATACTTGGTCCGTCGAGTATCGCTGTGTGGTCTACCAGCATAGCCGCGGGGTCTACCCGGACCGCTGGGAGGCGACTTGCTTGGTGCGCTGCCCGGAGGACAGTCTCCAGGGTGTAGAGGCCTGCTCAGAGCACTATTCTATCTCTGAACGGGACTCAGCTGAGGCAGCCATGCAAGATGCTGCACGGCGTGCGCTTTCGCACTACTGCTCGGTTTTCGGTGGGGCAGCTGACGGTCTTGACCTGAAGTATTACCCCCGCCGTCCATCTGGCAGCACAGGAGGCGTGATTGTCTCGCCTGTCGGTGAGGGCAATCCTAGGTTGAGCAGCACAGTCAACCTAGCCGCCGTGCTAAACACGGAGCTGGACCATGCATTAGACGAGCTGAGTAGGGCTCGTGCTGAGATCGCCCTGCTGCGGGCTGAGCGCGCGGAACGTCGTCATCTGGATGGTGGTTCCCCCGCTCCCGTCAGGACTCAGCACCCGTACCGCTCACCTCAGCGTGGACACCAGCCTTATGGCAATCCCGACTGCAAGACCAAGATAACTCTAGAACCATAGATCGTTAGAGTTGGATCTTGTAATTAATACGAAATATATATACATAGAAGCTTCAGTCTTAGCGTTAGTCTTAGTTAGACAGGGTAGTTTGCTATATCCTGTGCATTTATGTTTGTCATGATGAACTTTGTTTGGTTTGGATCTTTGTAATGATTGTCACCAGAGTGTGGGTATCCCCTGCATTTTGGTTTACCTATTATGTTAATAAAGTTAGTTATATAGTTGGGAAACCTTTTATTCCACTTTCCTCTTTATCTGAGAAGCTGTGTGGTCTGTGTTGGAGATCAGTGAAGATGCTCATCTGTTCAGTGTTGTTGAAGAAATTCTATTCTCTTTCCTTATGCTGCAAGATTTGCCAGATCAGTTCTGATGTGTGGTTGCATTCTGCAGATGTCAGAGAACAGGCGCAGAGGAGGAAGGCGTGCTCAGCAGGAGCGAGCCGCTCCGCAGGATGAGGTGCCCCAGCAGCAGCACCTGCCGCCCCCGCCCCCGATGTCCATCGAGCAGATGTTTCTGATGCAGACTCAGGCAGTTCAGGCCATCGGTCAGACCTTGGCCGCCATTCAGCAGCAGCAGCAGCAACAGCAGCAGGCCCCACCTCAGCCTCAGATGCCTCAGATGCCCAGAGACAAGCGTGCTGAATTCATGAGAGGTCATCCCCCAACGTTCGCTCACTCTTCTGACCCCATGGATGCTGAAGATTGGCTGCGCACTGTGGAGCGGGAGTTGCATACCGCTTAGTGTGATGACAGGGAGAAAGTCTTGTATGGTCCCCGTCTGTTGAGAGGAGCAGCCCAATCATGGTGGGAGTCTTACCTCGCCACCCATGCCAACCCCGACACCATCACCTGGGAAGAATTCAGAGGTAGCTTTCGTCAGTACCACGTGCCTGCAGGTCTGATGACAGTGAAGAAGGAGGAGTTCCTGGCCCTTAAGCAAGGGTCATCATCTGTCAGTGAGTATCGAGACAGGTTTCTGTAATTGTCTCGCTATGCTCCTGAGGATGTCAACACTAACGCCAAGCGACAATACCGTTTTCTGAGAGGCTTGGTCGACCCCCTGCAGTATCAACTGATGAATCACACCTTCCCGACATTCCAGCACCTGATTGATAGAGCGATCATGACAGAAAGGAAGCGTAAGGAGATGGAAGATCGTAAGCGCAAGATCAGTGGACCCCAGCCTGGAAGCAGCAGCCGCCCTCGTTTTTCAGGCAATCAACCTCAGCAGTTCAGGCAGAACCAGCGTCCACCTCAGCAGCGTCAGCAGCATCAGCAGTTCCAAAGGCAGTATCCTCAGCATCAGTACCAGAACCGTCAGAGCAATCAGTCAGGAGGTCAGTTTCAAAGGCAGAATCAGCAAGCACCCCGTCTTCCTGCCCCAGCAAACCAGCAGAACAGTCAGGCAGCACCAGCTCAGGTTGGAAACAGGGCATGTTTCCACTGTGGAGAGCAGGGCCATTGGGTGATGCAATGTCCGAAGAAGGCAGCCCAGCAGCAGTCAGGCCCCAATGCCCCAGCAAAGCAGAATGTGTCTCAGCCTGGAGCAGGCAACCGCCCTCAACAGCGCTATAATCATGGAAGATTGAATCACTTGGAGGCTGAAGCAGTTCAGGAGACCCCCGGCATGATAGTAGGTATGTTCCCAGTCGACTCCCATATTGCAGAAGTGTTATTTGATACTGGAGCAACGCATTCTTTCATTACTGCATCATGGGTAGAGGCACATAATCTTCCAACTACTACCATGTCAACCCCCATTCTAATTGACTCAGCTGGTGGTAGAATTCGAGCTGATAGCATTTGTTTAAATATAAGTGTGGAAATAAGGGGGATAGCGTTTCCCGCCAACCTTATAGTAATGGGTACTCAGGGAATAGATGTCATCCTAGAGATGAATTGGTTAGATAAGTATCAGGCAGTTATCAGTTGTGATAAAAGGACAATCAAGTTGGTGTCCCCACTAGGAAAGGAAGTGGTGACCGAGTTAGTCCCACCTGAGCCGAAGAAAGGAAGTTGTTATCAGATGGCTGTCGATAGCAGTGAAGCAGATCCAGTTGAGAGTATCAAGGTTGTGTCTGAATTCCCAGATGTGTTTCCAAAGGATTTACCGGGTATGCCACCAGAGCGGAAAGTTGAGTTTGCCATAGAGCTTCTTCCTGGAACCGCTCCCATCTTTAAGAGAGCTTACAGAATATCCGGACCAGAGTTGGAGATTCATTACCATCTAGGCAAAGCAAACGTAGTGGCAGATGCTTTGAGCAGAAAGTGTCAAGTCAATCTGATGGTCGCTCGCCCGATGCCTTATGAGTTGGCCAAGGAGTTCGACAGGTTGAGTCTCGGGTTTCTGAACAATTCGCGAGGAGTCACAGTTGAATTGGAACCTACCTTGGAGCGAGAAATCAAAGAAGCGCAGAAGAATGATGAAAAGATCAGTGAGATTCGGCGATTGATTCTAGATGGCAGAGGCAAAGATTTTCGAGAAGATGCTGAAGGCGTGATATGGTTCAAAGACCGCTTATGTGTTCCCAATGTCCAGTCTATTCGGGAGTTGATTCTCAAGGAAGCTCATGAGACAGCCTATTCGATTCACCCTGGTAGTGAGAAGATGTATCAGGATCTGAAGAAGAAATTCTGGTGGTACGGAATGAAGAGGGAAATCGCAGAGCATGTGGCTAAGTGCGATAGTTGTCGAAGAATTAAGGCAGAGCACCAGAGACCAGCTGGATTGTTGCAACCGTTGCAGATCCCTCAGTGGAAATGGGATGAAATTGGTATGGATTTCATAGTCGGATTGCCTCGCACTCGAGCCGGCTACGATTCTATTTGGGTAGTGGTGGACCGTTTGACCAAGTCAGCCCATTCATACCTGTCAAGACCAGCTACAACAGTGCAGTATTGGCAGAGTTGTATATGTCTCGGATCGTTTGTCTTCATGGTGTGCCAAAGAAGATAGTGTCAGACAGAGGAACGCAGTTCACCTCTCATTTCTGGCAGCAGTTGCATGAAGCCTTGGGCACACATCTGAATTTCAGTTCAGCTTATCACCCGCAGACAGATGGCCAGACTGAAAGGACCAATCAAATTCTCGAAGATATGTTGAGAGCCTGTGCGTTGCAAGATCAGTCCGGATGGGACAAGCGATTGCCTTATGCAGAGTTTTCCTATAACAACAGTTACCAGGCCAGTTTGAAGATGTCACCGTTTCAGGCGCTTTATGGAAGGAGTTGTAGAACTCCGTTGCAATGGGATCAGCCTGGAGAGAAGCAAGTGTTTGGGCCAGACATTCTGCTTGAAGCCGAAGAGAACATCAAGATGGTCCGAGAGAATCTGAAGATAGCGCAATCGAGGCAGCGAAGCTATGCAGACACAAGAAGAGAGCTGAGTTTCGAAGTCGGAGACTTTGTCTATCTGAAAGTGTCACCGATCAGAGGAGTCAGAAGATTCGGAGTGAAAGGCAAGCTAGCACCCCGCTACATTGGTCCGTATCAGATTCTTGCAAGACGTGGAGAAGTGGCCTATCAGCTCAGTTTGCCCGAGAATTTGTCTGTTGTGCATGATGTCTTTCATGTGTCTCAGTTGAAGAAGTGCTTGCGTGTGCCAGAAGAGCAGTTGCCAGTGGAAGGTCTTGAGGTCCAGGAGGACTTGACCTATGTTGAGAAGCCAGCTCAGATCCTTGAGATTGCAGACAGAGTCACCCGAAGGAAGACCATCAGAATGTGCAAAGTCAGATGGAATCACCACTCTGAGGAAGAAGCAACCTGGGAGCGTGAAGATGATTTGATGGCTAAGTACCCAGAGCTCTTTGGTAGCCAGCCCTGAATCTCGAGGGCGAGATTCTTTTAAGGGGGATAGGTTTGTAACGCCCCGAATTTTGCAGTTGAATTTTTTCTTTTCTTTACTCGCCAAAATTCGGGCGTTACCTTTTCTTTTTCTTTTTTCCCTCGCTAGACCTTGACCTTTTCCAAAGTTAGCGGGATTCGGTTTGGAATTCCCGTGTAAGAAAACCATAAAACTGTTTTATGTTGTTTGATGCACCATGCCGAACTATGCATTCTTTGATTGTTTGAAAGTGCAAATGCATTCATGTAGAAAGATCGGATTTCGAAAAATAAGGAGAACCTTTTCTTTCTTTTTCTTTTTCTTTCTCTCTCTCCTCTCTTTCTCTCCCTCCCGCGCCGTGGGCCGACCCCGGCCGGCCCAGCCGCCCTTGCGCCCCCTTTTGGGCCCAAAAAGGCCCAACCGCCCCCCCTCACCTCCCCTTTTTCCCCAATTCTCTCTCCCTCCCTCTCATTTTCTCTCATTTTCTCTCCCCCACCCTAAACCGCCGCCGCCCCTACCCCCCTGCCCTAGCGCCGGCCGCCGCCCTCGCCGTCGGCCGCCCCTCGCCGGTGAGCCCCCCCTCCTCCCTCTCTCCCTCCTCCCTCCCTCTCCCCTCCCTCTCCCCTCCCCCTCCTCTCTCCTCGGCAGCCCGGCCGCCTGGCCGCCCTGGCCTGGCCGCCTTGGCCGCGCCCCCAGCCGGCCGCTGCCGCGCCGCCCCTGGCCGCGCGCCCCAGCCCCCGCCTGGCCAGCCCCAGCCGGCCCTTGGCCGCGCGCCCCAGCCCCCGCCTGGCCAGCCCCAGCCGGCCCCTGGCCGCCCCCGGCCGCCCTGGCCCCTGGCCGCGTCCCCCTGCGCAGGGCCGGTTCAACCGCCCCGGCCGCCCAGCTCAGCCGCCCGCGCCCGCGCCCCTGCTCGGCCGCCCTGCCTAGGGCCGGTTCAACCGCCCTAGGGCCGGTTCAACCCCCCCCCCCCTCTGTTTTTTTTTATTTTTTTATTTTTATTTTATTTTATTTACTTTCTGTGATCCTAGTTACTTTATTTTAGGTAGGTTAATCATTGTTCATGTTATTGAAATAGGAAGTTTAATTTAAAATTCCGTTATGCTAGTTGATTCATGTGATTAACTGTTTATCTCGTTCAATGTTGATCAACTTAAAATGACTAAGTTTCCATTAGTGTATATAACAGAATTCTTTTGTCAAGAACCAGTTGTAACTAATCATTAGGGCATAAAACTTTAACCCCCTGCGAGACCCTTTCCCGTTTCTTTCTAACCATAACAAATGCGATATCGAATGTCATACTTGATGCATATTCACTTTATTTGTCATCTTGTATGGTGTACTGTTCTTTTGTATTAAATATGTGGATGGGTGTATGTATGTTTGCAATCGCATAGAGAACGATCCGGTCGAAGAGCCCGAGGAATTCGCAGGAGAAGCCCCTGAGCAGTAGTCGGTTGGTGGAGGCAAGTGTCCTTTGACCTATCTCTGTCCTAATCATTCTTTAATTCACCTCCCGCATCACACATTTATACCTAAGGATTGACTAGCTTTTTGTTATCCATGTCCTTGTTTACCTATTTGGGTCGGATTATTACTGCTTAGTTTGATGCTATTGCTCAACTTTAATCAATGAACATGATGTGGTTATCTATGATACGCTGTTTTCCCGTTCTTATTTATGATTATACTTGTGGCATTTAAGGGGACTCGAGCGGTTTCTCGAGTGCCTCTCCGTAAGGACCTGTTCAATGGATGACCGCCCGGGAAAACAGTGCAACCATGAGGGTGGAATGGGGTGCCCTTAGCTGAATAATTAGAGGATCCGGGGTGTAGTTCGCTTCGCCGTCGTGCCGTCAATGGGGCTCGGTGTATGCGGCTCGCTCTGCCAAGGTTGATTTGTCCCTTGGGGAGGAGTGCGGTACATTTAGGAAACCTAACGGGTGGCTACAGCCCCGGGGAATCTTTGTAAAGGCTTCGTAGTGAATCCTTGGCCATTCACCTCGGGAGTGAATAAGGGTCTTGCAAGCCCGGGCCAGAGAGGGAATCACGGCTTGTGGGTAAAGTGCACAACCTCTGCAGAGTGTTATGAAACTGATATATCAGCCGTGCTCGCGGTTATGAGCGGCTAAGGGAGCTCCAGAGATTAGTGATACTTGATCAGAGATACTTTGGTACAGGTGACAATGAGATTGATGGTTCTGATTACGATTATGGTATTGGTAAGTGGTATTCTTTCCGTTTGGAAAGGATACATTGGGCTAATAACTTGGGTTAATGTTAAAACCTGGCTTTCTACTAGTAAGTAATAACCTGACCAACTAAAAGCAACTGCTTGACTTATCCCCACATAAAGCTAGTCCACTACAGCCAAACAGGATACTTGCTGAGTATGTTGATGTGTACTCACCCTTGCTCTACACACCAAACCCCCCCCCCAGGTTGTCAGCATTGCAACCACTGCTCAGGCGAAGATGAAGCTGTGGAAGGAGACTTCCAGGAGTTCCAAGACTACGACGAGTTCTAGGTGTGGGTTAGCGGCAACCCCCCAGTCGGCTGCCTGTGAAGGCCGCGTTATCTACGTTTCTTTTCCGCACTTTGATTTATTGTAAGAACTATATGGACGTCTCAGACGTATGATGTAATCGACTATTTCCCTTATTAATACTATTTTGAGCACTGTGTGATGATGTCCATATTATGTAACTGCTGTGTACGTGAATAACTGATCCTGGCACGTACATGGTTCGCATTCGGTTTGCCTTCTAAAACCGGGTGTGACAGATGCCTTTCGAAAAGGTTTGAACGGTGCAGAACGTTTATGTCGTTGCAGCTACCTGGCAGTCCAAAATATGCATGCCATATCCACAGGTCATACGACGCAACAACTTCCAAGATCATGGTAGGATGTTTACCGCGCCCTGTAAACATGCCCTTCCATGAACTTGGGAAGTTACGCCACTCCCAATGCATGCAATCAACACTACCAAGCATACCAGGAAACCCACGTGACTCACCAACTTGGAGAAGGTGTGCGATATCTTTTGCGTTTGGTGCACGGAGATAGTACGGAGCAAACGCGGTTTGGACGACCATGCAAAAGTGTTTCAATGCCTCATGAGCCGTGGATTCACCAATGCGTACGTATTCGTCGACGGCATCAGCCGGAATACCGTAAGCAAGGATTCGAACAGCAGCAACAACTTTCTGTAGAGCAGAAAGACCAATCTCACCCGCACAATTTGGACGCTGAATAAAGTATGGATCCACTTGTTGCACAACATCAACAAGGCGCTCAAACACATGGCGACGCATACGGAACCTACCATAAAATTAATGTGTCATAATAGGGGTCATGAAGTTATGTACATGGCAAAATAATTGTGGGAATTTGAAATACCTCCTACGAAATTGAGCATCCGTGTACACCGGTTGCGCTCCAAAGTAGTCCGCTCGGATTCTTGCATCGCCGCTCATGTGATCACGATGAATCCTAACACGCCCTAGAATGGAACCACCATGACGACGCTCGTTGCGTGCACGCCGCCTCCTATTGAGCATGTGCCTCGCCAACTCCAACTCTTCTTCTTCCTCTTCCATTTCTTCCATCAACCTAACAAGAAAATTTGATTCTAAGTAGGGGTTCATTGTTGTGGAGTTTGTAAAGGCAAGGTTGAGTGAAGTATGCAAGGCTCACTCGGTATTTATAAAGGAAGTACTCTTCGGAGACAAGCCATCCGGTTGTCGTGCAGGGGAAGCAAGTCCATGGCTTCTCAAAGAAGAGTTGTGGCTTACGGTGGAAGCTTGTCAATTTGAAAACATATTTTCGTACCGGTAAAATACTATGCGGCGCTTTATCGACAACAGTTACACACAACAAAACAGGCAATGGTAATTAATATTGACAATTCAAATTTATTAATTTAAAAATTAATAAATACACATGTTGACGCATCATTTGTGTAGCGTGAATCGGGAAGAAAACAAAGAAAACTGAAAAAGAAATGGAAAAAGGGAATTTATTAACACTGTAGCTTTAGGGGACCGAATTTAGGGGACGCTGCTGGAGACTGATAATATATAGAGGACAGAATCTTTTAAAGTGTTCTGTAAAGGACAGAGAATATTTCTTTAGCAGACGGAATTTAGGGGACGCTGCTGAAGACAGCCTTACTTTTGGACCAGCTAGCTAAGGTTAGACAAGACAGAGCCACCAGCAGTGCGGTGGCGGCGTGTGGCACGACGTGCAAGCGGACGTACGGGCGCGACAATAAGGCGGCCAACAGCAACAAGCAGGTGCGGCCGGTAAGTGGCCAGCCAAGTACGCAGGTGGCCAACTTTATTTGGAGATATTGTATATGGACACTGCTAAAATTGGGGCTGCATAATTTCTCCGTCAATGCACTCTATGAGCCAGTCGCTCTTTCCAGCTTACCATCTTCTTGTGCTGTTTTAATAAAAAAATGGTGGAATTGATGTGCTTCTTCAATGCATTGATGAGGTTGATGAGCAAAAGAACAAGATTATGCTTCTATTTGTTGTCCAAAGTATGGCAGTATGGTACACCACTGAACATTTTCTTTTGTGAAATGAGAACATTCTATTTTGAATAAACCAAACACCACTCATTTCTCTTCTTTAAGCTTGTTGCAAGTGATGCAAACAAGTATTGTTTGCTCATGAAAGCAATCCAAACAATTGATGAATTCATCATTAAAATGGAATTCTATTATTATTTTTAATTATTTAATCATTTTAAGTCAATTTTGCGTTAAATTGCAATTATTGTGTCCAAACAAATTTCATATGTGGTAATTATCACTACCAAACCGGTTTTTATGGTGCTTATCCAAATCTTAACAAATGAGCTTAAAGTTGGATAAGCAACATAAAAACTACACCGAACTAGCAATTTACACTTGTGTGAAGAGCTAGCTTGGAAAAAGGAACGAAAATGACATATCTTTGTAGAGTTGTCATCAATTACCAAAAATGGGAGATTGTGAGACCTTGTTTGGTTTTGGTAATTGATTGACAACTTAGGTGGACTAATAAGTGTTCAAGTTGAGATACACAGCTGATTAGTCCACAGGTACACTAGTGTGAGCTATTTGAGCCATGGTGGTGATGTGGCTTGGTGATATTGTGTAGCACCCCGAAAATTCAAATCTTAAAAATTTCTCAAACTCGCTCTAAATTCAAAATGAATTTTAAATTTTGTTTCAAAATGTTTGTTTGTGAGTTGATCTCAACAAATAAAATATAGTGGTCTATATTCTCTCCAAAATCCTTCTCACAATATCCTACAAATATATCCCCAGTGGTCCCCTCAAATTTTGACTATTACTTCACCTCAGAGCATCTCCAAGAGACTAGCTAAATAGATTGTAAAGCTAAATTTTAGCTAATTAATAGCATAATAGTTCTCCAACAGAGTAGCCATTTAACTTGCTAAGCTATCTGACTCTCTAAATTAACTCCATCACTAGCCAAATTTGGCTAGCAACTCTCGCTAGCCAAGCTAAATTGCATTTTGGAGAGTCTGTTGGAATAAGATGTTATATATAGAGTTTAATATTTATGGAGAGACAAATAAAGAGTCAAATAGAGAGTAAAAAATAAAGAGTCTTTTGGAGATGCTCTCATCCTTGTTGCTTCAAAATATTAGCCACATCGGCTAATTCTATGTTATGCTTCTATATATCACCTTGACAAATGTATTTTATTCTGATATTGTCTATGCTTCACCTATTCATTCTATTAGATCTGGTCTCACTCGTGCTTGCGACATCTTTGTAGATGCCCCCTGACCATAACCTTCTTGTCTTTTGGGATTATTTTCTCTTCCATTATTAAGTTGCTACCATTTGACCATATCTATTCCATTGGTATTGACATGCTACATCTTTTAGATTCTTCCATACCCTTATCCCTTAATTCAAATACTTAACCCTAAAATCTCGGTTGCCTATTTAAACATTCCAGTTTATATTTTCGTGACCTTCCTATCTTTTGAGATCCCTTCCTATTCCGTTGGTAAGTCATTACCTTTCAACAATTTCTATTCCCTTGGTCTTAGTATGCTCGTGTCCTTGGAGTCTTGCATACTCT
The DNA here is from genome assembly GCF_902167145.1 of Zea mays. Lineage (NCBI taxonomy): Eukaryota > Viridiplantae > Streptophyta > Magnoliopsida > Poales > Poaceae > Zea > Zea mays. Next base: position 233,297,135 of record NC_050096.1, on the reverse strand, counting down.
CATAATTTTATGTATGCTTATCTTCATACCCCAATGTCTGTTTAAGACATTTCAGTTAGCACGCCCTTGACCACCCTTGTTTCTTAATCATCCAGGAGCGGTCATTCTATTTTGCACATCCTTGGAGATCCCGTTGTTGCCTTGTAACTTCCCTCGGTAATGAATTTTTATTTCAACTCTTCTGTTGGAACCTCACTTATCTTATCCTTGATTGTTTTGTCCACTTCACCACTTTGCGAGTCTTGCCTTAACTCTGTCCATGGATTATGCTATTCATCAATATCACCTTTGTCCTTATCACCTATATATCTTACTTTGATGTTTATCTTATTTCGGCCCTTTAAAATCTCCTCTTTTCCATCACAATCCGAGAGTTGTATGTTTTACCTATTTTTCTCTTGGACGTATCATCTTCTTTGTCACTTGCGAGTTTTTAACTCCATCCTTTGCCTACTTTTGTTTGTTATTACCTTTACCTTTCCCATCCCTCGACCATACCTTGGTGATTATGTTATGTCTGTTATCTAAAATCTCCAATCTCCTATCCCAATATGAGAGCAGTGTTTTACTTATATTACCCTTGGCAATATCCTCTTCTTTATCGCATGTAAGCCTTGACATGACTCCATTCTTTGTTGTAATTATGCCACTGACTCTTCTATACCTTCATCTTTTCTCTTATAACCTTGTTTGTTATCGCCTTTGACCCTTGCGATATTTATGTCTTCTACCTAAATGCTTACCTTGAACTTGTCCTTTAAAAGCATCCTCTTTCTTTCAACCCAGCTTGAGAGTTGCGAGTTACCTATCTCTCCCTTGATTTCTTGTCACTTCTTGTCGCCTTACAAGTTTTGTGTTAATTCCATTCCTTGATGTGTTGTTATTTGCTATCACCCTCACCTTGTCGTCCATCGATCTTGCCTTGATACTCCTCTTTATTCCTACTCTTTAAAAATATCCTCTCTTCCACCTCAATTTGAGAGCGGCAATTTACCTATCTAGCCCTTGGACGTACCCTCTCCTTTTCCATTTGTAGGTCCAGTCTTAACTCCATCCTTTATGGTACTTATATCCTTTGTCTTATGCCTAATTACCTCCTCTCTTACGTTCTTGTCCGTTATCACCTTTAACCCTTGCAATATTTATACCCTTACCTTCATGCTTACCTTGAACCTACCCTCTGAAGCCTCCTCTTTTCTATCCCTGTTCGGGAATAATGCATCATCTATTTCATCATTGACTGCTTCTGCTTCTTTGACACCTTGCAGGTTTTGTCTAAAATACATCCTTTGTTGCGTGTTTGTCTGTTATCACCTTAACCCTTGGCATTCCTCAATCTTTACCTTGATGCTTATATTGTACCTGCATTTTAAAGCCGCCTCTCCTATTTCATTTCAAGAGTGATGTCTTACCCACACCGCTCTTGTTCGTTCCCTTTTTCTCTGTCGCATTGCAAGTCTTAGCTTTTGCTTGACACCACCCTTACCTTTGTAATCATTAGATCTTGCCTCGATGCTTATCTTAGGTCTGCTTTTTGGAACCTCTTCTTTTCTATCTCAACTCGAGAGTGGTGTTCTGCCCATTATGCCCTTGGTCGTATCCTTATCCTAGTCGCTTGCATTGCTTGCTTTAACTCCATCCTTTATTGTGCTCGTGCCCCTATCCTGCACGTACTGTTCTTCTCCTCTTCCTTCGACAACCTTAGAGAGTAGTTATTCCCTTTTCAAGAAAGTCCACCATTTAATTAAAAGGAACGTATAACAACGAAATGTTTGTCGTTGTGTGCTCATGATGTTTGTCTTTATGTTATGACTAATTTGCTTCTTTGAAATGAGTGTTGATGTGTTGTGGCCCTTGGTCCGCAATGACATCAGTTTACTAGGTGACTGCCATAGAGTTAGGTAGTTGGGTGCTCTTCCTTTTCTCTCTTTAATCCATCTATGCTTACCTTTTCTATCTATACCCTTCCCTCTTGCACCTATCCGGTTGGCATTCTCCAACCTCTCTTAATCAGTCAAGATCAGAGTCGGCGACATCTTCACCAAGTGCATATCAACGCTTCTGTTAAGGGGGTTAGCCGCTAACCCCAATGAAGACAATGCGATCAACATCAACCAACAAGAATCAAAGTGGCGTAGCTTAAGCGTGTGTGGGTCCTAACCCATAGGTCCAAGAGATCCTCAGGAATTGCATCAATTAGTATCGAGCATTTGAAGGTCAAAACAACCAGTCTGCAAGTCAACTCAAGAAAGTCATGAACAACCTATGAACCAACTCAAGAAAGTCGTGAACAACCTATGAACCAACCTTGTCGTTCTTGTTAGCCTCTTCTTGAATCTCGAGGGCGAGATTCTGTTAAGGGGGTTAGATTTGTAACACCCTGAATTTGGGGTATAATTTTTTTCCTAATATCCACCAAATTCAGGTGTTACTCTCTCTTTTCTTTGTTTTCCTTCTCTATTTCCCCAAAATAGATAACTATTTTGTTTTATATTGGCATAACCTAGTGGAATAAGCCCTAGAGGTGCTTTGATTGTTGCATCTCATGCCAAAGCATAGCTATTTCTTTTTATTTATTTGATGGATGAACTCGATGTGCAGTCTTTTTTATTTATGAGTTGTGCTCGAGTTTGAAGTTAAATAGAAGGAAAAAGGAAAACGATAAAAAGGAAAACCTTTTTCTTTTTCTCTCTCTTTTTCTTCTCTCCCCTTTCCCCTTTTCAGCTCAGCGCCGCACCCCCTCTTCTCGGGCCTCCTCATGCCCTTGCTTGGGCCGCCAGGTCAGCGTGGGCCCCGTCAGCTACTGCGCCCACCTCCTATTCCTCTTCCTCGAGCTGCCCCAGCGCATATCTCCCGCGACGGTCCCCCTCGTACAAGAAAGAAATCGCACCCGCCGAGCCTGCAGTTGTCGGCTGCCGTCGAGGTAGGTCCCTCCTGCCAACCCTCCTCTCTTCTACTCCTCCGGCTGAGCCCCACCGGCGGCCAGCGCCCTCGCCGGGCGAGTCCGAGGTCATGTCCCCGCACGCGGCGGCCAGCAGCCCCTGCCCTCCTGCTCGTCGTTCCCCTCCCCAGTCCGAGCGTGGATCCCCTCCCCTCTGTTCTCGACGGCGTGGTGGCCAGCCGCTCCCCTCTGTTCTCTGCGGCACGGCGGCCAGCCCCCCCACGCGATTTCTTTTCTCATGACCCGCCTTGACCGAGATCGCCGCGGCAGCAAAGCTCTGAAGCCGAACCCTAGCCATGCTCGCTCTCCTGGCTTCACCATCGTCCCACCATAGCCGCATCGTGTGCCTGCAGTCCGGTGAATCACCGGCAAGCCTCGCCCAGCCACGCTGCCTCCCCGGCACTCGGCCAGCGTCCTGGTCGGCTCCGACGAACCGCCAGCGAAGCCGCCCCTTCCCCCCGGTCGGAGCCCTCCTGCCCCGCACATTCCTCCTTTGTCGTGTCGGCCCCTGCGCACCGCCCTCGCGCGCTCCTTGTCGCGTCTCGCTCCTGTCGTTTGACGCGCCATGTGCTTGTCGAGTCGCGTGCGCACCGCAGCCACTCAACCGTGCCCTCGCGGTCGTCGTCGTGCCCCTCTCGCTATCGCACTTGTGTTCGTATACGCGTAGGACATCGTCGGGAATCTGACGACGTCTGTCTACCTCTCCCCCCGTCTACACCCCCTGCGTGCACATAGCCTCACCGTCGCATCGCTCTCTATGCCGAGTCGTCGCGTACGCGGTTTCGCATGCATCGTGCGGGTCGTTTTGATTGGCGTCAATAATTCACATCACCTAGAATCGCTCGTGCTAAGTACATATTTAAACGACGTCCGTTCCAATGTGGCAAAATAGTCGAACTAAATGGTAAAATTATTTGTGCGTACGATAATTATCTGATTAATATGATTGTATCTATATAAATGTTTTTGAATTAGTATTTGCTTAGTATTAATATATCTATTTACTATTTGATCATATACTTATTCAGCCTATTTAGTCTATTCGCTTGGCTTTAATCCATAACAGCTTCTACAATATTTTGTCTCTATAGATTGCAACTGCAACTATCCGAACAACTGGAAGCGAACAAAAATACTTCCAAAGATCAATAAATGGACTTGGGATGTTGACTGCAGCTATGATAGAAATTCATGCTTCATCAACTATATATGACTAGGAAGAGGCACCAGTGAAAGTGAAAAAAAACTTTATTTTGGGGTAATAATCTGAAGTTTTATGCTAGAACTTTATGCCCATTTATGAAAATAGCAGACGCGGTGCTTCACTGCTTCCTGTCAACTCGTCGAGTTAGAAGATTGGCGTGCCATTGTGCCAAGCAAACGTTTGTGTTCATGCCACGCTTTCGGCTAAACACGACATGGTTTAATGGGCCATGTCAACCCGGGCAGGATGCCGACCGGGCCAGGCCGTGTCAATGCACGATAACTACCGGGCTGTGCCGGGTTGTTTTGGCCCAAAATAGAGGACTAGGAGGTAGTGCCGACAGAGGCACGAGCGCCTCCCTCGTCTTCGTTCCGTCTCTCCCCACAGGGAACCGCCGCCCGTCGCCTCCAGATACGTGCCTCCGGCGGAAAATCGGTATCGAGCTCGCTTTGTTCGAGTGAGTAACGCGCAGCGACTCCTCTCCCAACCAGATTTTGATGGATTTCGGGCACGCGTGGCACAGGCACGGATATGTTAGCGGATCGGGCGGCCGGATCACCGCCGGCTTGCTCCCTCTCCTCATGATTGGGCGCGCTCATATCCCTCTTTTTTTTTTTCTGCGCACGGAGACTAGGTTGGCTCTCCGTAGGCTTCCCAGATCCTCTCCATCCTGACCTCTTTCTCTTTGTGCAGATCTTCTGTATAGCCAGCAAGGAGGCCTCTCCATCTCCTCCGGGAAGGTAAACGCTGCTCGATTCCTCTTACATACCAGGTGCTCGCTGCATAGGTTCACCTTTTTAGCATTGGAACAGGCCATTGTTACTTTTAATAAATGTCGTAAAAGTTAGTTGACTATATCATTATGGGAAATTTGGATCCATACCATTAAAAGATCACCACTTTGGATCCATACCATTACTATCTCACTTACATGTGGGTCCACATGAGTCAATGACATGTGGGGTCCATGGTATATATCTAAAGTTTGGATCTTTTAATGGTATAGATCCAATTGTTCCTATCATTATTGGGTTGGTTCTCTCTTTATTCGGTAGCACTTAGTTGTATGGGTTTGTCACAAATTAAGTGCAAGGTATATTGTCTTGATGTCTTTTCAATATGGGGAATTGTATGTCCTGCTCTAACTTTGGGCTTCTCTGAATTTTCCAATGTTAATTTACTGAACTTTATGCTACTATACAAAACACAGATAAGTTTTAAACTGTTTTTCCCCTTTCGTATCTGATTTGATACGCATATGTCTATTTCTAATTGCAATTTATCATTTGTTAAATGGATGGTTTGCCTATCAACCAGCTTAAAATTATTTCTCAGGCTGCTGAAGCTGTTACCACAATGTATGCATACACATTGTTTGTGTATAGGTGTGCAGGACGAACACCATCCGGCACCTATGATCCCTTTGCTAAAAGAAACAAAATTAGGATGGCAAACCATAGGCATAAGGTGTCATACAGGCAAAACTATTGTTGCCACCTTACATTTTGCACTAATCATAGACAGCACTAATGGAGCAAACCATAATTGTCTATCTTACTAAGTCCTGTTGACTCAAACGCGTGAAGAGGATAAACATACATCGTTAGAGTGTACCTGTGATTTTCTTAATACAAGAAAAATTGAAGGATCTGACTTATAACTACATTTACAACAGTGAAATTTTGGATATAATGATTGAAACACTGATAAACCACAGTATCATTTATCTTTTACACAAAATCAACTATTCATAGGAATATACAATGTAATTTCAAATTCCCATTCAAATACATAAGTAGTGCCAGGTTATAACACTTATTATGGGGGGTGAACAAAAAATAGAATAAAATAAAAATATCAATTGGAAAAACTCCCAGGAAAGTCCAGTGCAACGCTAGGTGGATCAGAGTTTTCATCCACTTGATCCCATGAACATTAGGACCTGGCACTAGAGGTCTGAGAGCAAAGAAGAGCTTCTGCAGAACAAACCAAACTATCTAGTGAAGCAAGGCAGTGCTACCTTATTGAATAGGAGCAATATTACATCGCTTTGGCAGACATGCAAGTCATGGAAGTTTTGTATAGCAAGTCCACAGGACATAGTAGGATAGACCTGTGTAGTTTGCTTCATTAGTGATGTTGATGAATGATTGAAATGTAAGTTAGCTGCAAGCCTGCAATAGTGTGACTATGCTTATCCTTACTTAGAATGCATGTCTATATGGATTTTCGGCCAAGCTCTCTGCCTCTCTTTAAACATGTGTGAAGTGCGGGTGCCTAGAATTTTAATATGTTACAATGCTCAAATTTATGTTCTCTATGCTATCAGATATATCATTTTTAGCTCTGTGTACATAGTCACAGTGGTTAGCATTGATATTGACTAGGGTCTAGGAATTTGCTTAAATGTGTTACTTGGGTTTGTTCTAAGCCACCAAGTTCATTAGGATCAATTGATTTTGGTATTCTCCAATTTAATTGATATGTTAATATTTCTATGTTGAGCTTTGCAAAACTTGTATTCAAATTTTCTTTTACCAAAACCATGATTATGTGCTGATCCGTGATTATTAGCTATTGTGCAGGCTGTGCAGCAATGGAGAAGTATAACAGCAAGACTCAGTTAGCACCCTTGAGAGATACCCCATTTGCTCTCCGTGGTAAGAAATCCTGCTCTGGTTTGTTATATATGTTCTCTGTCATGTTGTAGTTTCAAGACAACAATCAATGATACACGGACACCCATTAGGAGATAGTTTTAGCACACTGTAATCACCCCAACCACATTATTTGGGATGCCAACAAGGACTATATCTCTCCAATCATTTTGCAGTACGTAGTCAGAAGTTGCTTTCCTAAATCTTGAAAAACAGGCGTGTGTGCTTCTTAAAGCTTATCTTTAGGGAGTTGTTTTGCAAAAGTGTTGGAGGGCCCGTTTGCAAAAAGGAAAAAAACGAATTATGGAGTTGTTTTAAGGTACTTTTGGAATATAATGAATGTGTTAGGAAGTGCTACTTCTGACGGGTGCTGTTGTTTAGCTTTTCGTTGGTGCTGGTGCTCTGCATCTGCAGCCGAAACACAGCCAATGTTTGCAGTTCATTTCATTACATATAGTTAGCTATTATAAATCTGGGGCCTCTAATAAATTTGTCTCATTCATCTTTCAGGTGCTCTTGGTAGTTCAAGCTCATACCTTGAGCAAGCCAGGGGCTACACGTCTTCCCCTCTAGCAGCTCTGCGACCAAAGATGTCTTCTACTACTGGAAATCGACTCCTGCACTCGAGTTGCCCCCTGTCATCTCCTGTAGCAAACCGCCCGCTGTCGCCCCACCTTCCTCTGAAGAAGCCACAGTTCAGCGCGACTTTCTCAATCTCGCATCGTATATTCGGTGTCGCGTTGGGAGTTGCCATCGTATCTGTCCCTCTCGCCACCAAGTTCAGCCTAATGTTTGGTGTCTGAGAGCGATTTGCTGCGTCTCAAGAGAACCATCATTTTCCGTTTCTGTGTCTGTTTTTCATCGTCTCGGTTACCTTGCGACACAACTGTAGGTGCCGTTGGAATAATATCTTTGCCATGCTTGCAGACTTGTGTAATAAGTAAATAAACCTATAAAATACCAGTTTAACTGTTTGAGGAGATTTGCCTCATTATGGATATACATGCTATGAAAGTCGATTGTCATCGCAATCTATTAACTGCATGGTGTGTTATGTTTGCTCGTCTGGAGAACGTATGCATTGCTAAACGTTAAGTTTCACAAGGTATACGTATGAGCTTATGTTTTGAAGCATCATTAGGGCATGTATAACCCATTTAATATAGGGTCTCTTGAGTTGTATTTAGGAGGCTAATTGAAAAAATATATAAGAGACATGTTATTTAGGAGGCTAATTGAAAAAAAAAATATAAGAGACATGTTCAAAGAAGAGTCCGTGTCTACACACTTTGTTGTCTCTTAATTGTATTTATAACTGTATTTATAGTCTAATGTCATCATCTTAGGTTGTACATGCTATCATGAAGTGACAAGCAGTTATTTATATCAAGTGAGAAGTTATTCATGTTGTTGAGTAAAGAGGATATCAATACCCAAACAACAGGGTCCTTCGATTAATTGGAGCGCACTTTTCACCCGGTTCGAGCTTCTCTAATTGGCAGGCCGTCGTATCCAAAGGTTTTCAGGTTGTCTGTTTTTTTTGTTTTATACAATAATGCTGGTGATTGTGTGTTTGGTTGTAAATAATAGGACGGGATATAATGTGGTTCAGAGGGTCGAGAGTTTGAACAGAACTATCCTAGAGCCGTTCTCTGTCTGTTAGGATTGGACAGACGAAGGCGGATGTTGGTGGGTATGGCTGTCTCTCTGACTGTCCCACAATTAAACATATCTTTAAAAATCCTAACATAAATAAAAAATGCAAAGACTTTTTTTCTTTTGAAGGGACCTATTTGACCTTGCTGGTCCTCTGATCCACCGGTCTGTTTGGTTGGGCTGTGGCTGTGGAAAAAGTTGTTGTGGGCTGTGAGCTGTGAAAAAAGCTACTGTAGGCTGTGAGCTGTTAAAAAGCTAAAAATCTTTTGGTGGAAACCACTAAAAGTCGTTAAAAGTTCTTCGATATATGTTTTCACAGTTCCATCCAAAAGCCACTAAAAGCAGGTCCAGGGGTGCTTTCAGTTTTGCACTACGAGAAAGTCGGCTTTTAGAAAAAGCTGCTTCCTAAATCCAGCCCTTTGGTTGGCTTTTGGCTTTTAGGGGGCAAAAGCCAAAGCCAAAAGCCAAACCAAACACACCTTTATATCCTATCTGCTCTCAGCTTCTCACTCCTTTCGTGGCATGCTCGTCGCGCCTCCTGCATCGTCGACCCACTCCCATGCTCTGTTTTTTCCCCTTTGCTACCGACTATGGAGCATGATCTCAGGCAGTTACAGTTCAGCAGTCGACGAAGAGTCGGCTCGACTCAGAGCCAGCGATGGGAGTCCCAACCGGAGGAGGCGGCATATCTCGGCTGGGCTCTGTGCGTCCCACTCCCACCACTCCGCGCGCGCCTTGATAGCCTCGACCTCCTCTAGAGAGTAGAGACCCATCCGCGCCACGCTTCGCCTTCGCCGCAGCGCCGCGGCCTCGGCGCCAGCGACCTCGTCAAACAGCGCCTCCCAGGCTCCCACCCTTGCTCCCACGGCCCGCTGGCGTCGCAGAGCTCCAGCGTGCCGTTCCGCCACTCGGTCCAGCTCCACCCGCGGTGCAGTCGCGCGACGTGCCGCGGCAGGCGGGGCGGCAGGGCCGGCACTTGACCCCGCTCAGCGGGCCCGGGCTCCCCAGCGACGCCACGGGCACCGCGGACCTGGCCCTCGGCGGGAACGAGTAGGCCCGGTTGCTGAGCACGCAGAACGGGAACCGGTGCTCCCGCGCCGGCACGCCCGCCGCGCGCAGCTGCGCGCGGACTCGGAGTTGAGCCGGTCCCGGTACCCGGCCACGGCGAGGCGCGCAACGCCGAGAGCCGTGGCAGCGCGGCTTCCTACGCCGCGCGGGCGCCGGCTCCCAGGCGGTCGTTGAGGCCGCCGAATCGGGAGCCCTCGGGCACGACGTAGGCGGTCAGGTGGAAGGCGTCTTCGGGGTCGAGCGGCGCCGTCCAGAAGCCGTCGACGCGCGTGCGGAGGACCCAGGCGTAGGTGATGTTGCCTCAGGTCTCGTGCTCCCGGATCATGTCCAGGCATCCCTCCACCAGATGGAACTATGGAAGTACTGCAGCAGACCTTGAGTTGTCAAAAAAAAAAAATGCACATTGTATAAGAATTAATCACTGGCTAATTTCGCCAATACCCAATCCACGTGGAGAATGACTGAACGTGTACTTTGTACTAGGGTTGGAAAAAAGATCGAAGCTCGCGAGCCGGCGTGCTTGGAACTAGAGATGTCAATGGGTACCCGCGACTCGATACCCATTGATACCCGATGGGTATTTACTCCATTAGGGTATGTATGTGGGCTAAATATTCTACCCGTGGGTCTGTTATTGGGCAAAAATCTTCACCCAATGGGTAAACGGGTATTAGAACGTTCCGCCTTCACCCATACCCGTTAACCCGTGGGTATAAAATACCCAATATAAACTTATCCGAAGCATGAACTTGGACTTTAGTCATCCAACTTTTTTACTATTTAACAACAATTTAATGACCATGTAATGGAACATGTAATGTGCTATGTAGTACTATCATAGTGTTACTACTTTATCCAGTTATCTTTGGTGTGTTGAATGGATGGTTAAATGATGCTAGAAAATTTTGTAATGGTATTTATATGGATATATGTGCCATTTGTATAGTATAATTTTTTGATAGTTGTTTAATTTTTGTGGGTACGGGTGACCCGATGGGTGATCCATACCCACATGGGTATGGGTATGGGGGTAAATCCATACCCGCTAGTGTATATGGGTGACCCGGTGGGGTTATTTTTGTGTCGTGGGTATGGGTATGGGGTAGTAATACCCGGTGGGTATTACCCATTGTCATCTCTACTTGGAACGGCTCAGCTCGGAACAGCTCACGAGCGTCGAGTGAACCAGGTTTTCGAGTCCGTTAGAGCAATAATGATTGATATTGGATAATATTATAGATATCTGACTTGTTTCTTAGTCTTTAATGATTTATTATAATTTAGATTACTTGTAACATATTATTTACTTTACTTTATAAACTATTAATTTAGTATATAATGTAATATTATTTTTTAAGGTGCTGCTTGTGAGTATAGGTGTACATTTGGGCCGGACCTGATGGGCCGGCCCGAAGCACGAAAAAAAAGCACGGCCCAGGCACGGCACGACCCGAAATAATTTAGTGTCGGGCCGGCACGGCCCGTTATATCGGGTCGGGTTTGGGCCGAGGTCACGGCCCATGGGCGGGCACGAGCACGGCTCGTTTAAGGCAGGCACGAAATGGCCCATATAGAGGCACGAAAATGCCCATATATTTATTAAAACCACACTTCATCCACACTTTCATATACTTGATAAAGAACACAAAGCTAGAGATAATGCTAGTTAGATGTTTTTTTGTAGCTTTGAATTAGAATGTGTGATGTAATTTTACTTTTGTTATGAACATTAGACAATAATATAGAGCTGATTATACTCTTTTTCCTTCTAACAAAATGATTTATAAACGAGGTAGTCATTGCATAGCTGTGGTAACTTTAATACAAATATTAAGTTTGATTTTGTTCAAATTTATTTGTCATATCTTTTATTTGTTTTATTATTTTTTTGAATTTAGGGCTCTAATGTGAATTTTAGGCCAAAAACGGAATTTGGGGCCAAAAATTAAATTTCGGGCCCTAATGTGAATTTCGGGCTTTTATAATTTTGGGCCGCCCGAAATGAGCCCGACACGTTTAAGCAATTACGAGCCGGGCCGTGGGCCAAGGGCTAGGCCCATGGGCCGGCCCGGCACGACCCGAAATTCAAACGGGCCAGGCCGGCCCGAAATTCAAACAATACGGGTCTTTTCGGGCTTGGGCCGGGCCGAGCCGGGCGGCCCGAATGTACACCTATACTTGTGAGCCTAGCTGGCTCGCGAGCCGGTATCGAGTTGAGCCAAACCTCCTTTTAGGTGTGCCAAGTCGAGCTCGGTGACCTAGCGAGCCACACCAAGCCGAGCTAAGCTCCTCGACTCGTTTCTAGCCCTACTTTGTACATGTACCCGAACAAGACTAAGAGTCTCTTTGGTTCCTTAAGTCATCTAACTCGGCTAAATATCATAGGTTTAGCGCCAAATAGCGAACGCTATGTCTATTTTTATGGTGGGTCAAAAAAATGGATGTAGTGACCAAGGATGAGGAAGCTCATTGATATTGATGAATATAATGAAGAACAAACCTAATTTTGCTTCATACAAAAGAACATGGTATACATGCAGTTGACATGGATCAACAGTCCTTAAGTACTCATTCTTATGATTTAAATAATTTTATGCTTGATGAATAGATTGTACTAATAGTCATTCACTCGCACTATTAAATATTATTGTTATATACTAAATCATGGTATTGTGTTGCTAACATGTTGACAAGATGGTGAACTCTTTACTACTCCAGTATTTTTAGTATTTTAAAACTAAGCAAATCTATTAATTAATATATTGTGTAGCTACCAAGCTAATGGCTAACTATGTTATAAAGTCCTCAACTTCATGAATCATGTATTGTATAATGTCCCTAGTCTTGTAGAGCCTCGAAAACATATTTGTATTGTTCGTTTTAGATTAAAACCAGTTTGGACTGTTGTTGGAGACTTGTTCTCAAATGCTATGAATCAAGAACAAGGCAACATAAAATGTTAAATATCAAAGCCCTTCGTCCTTCGGATCATTATTTCCCTTCGGATATAACGAATCTAAGACGAAGGTCATGAAGGACATACCTTCATGATCATGATAAAAGATGGATAACATTCATACAAAGTACAGAAAGTAACATAATTTCTGTAAACATTATTATTAATCTATTTTCATTTATATTACTTATGTAAACAATGGTAAATTACAAATGTACCTTCGGCTCGAAGGAATGAGAATACAGGCGTGACGCAAAAGTGAATGCCAAGTCAGCGTGAACAGTACGGGAATACTGTTCACCTATTTATAGGCACGGGTCGCAGCCCATGCAAAATTACATTAATGCCCTTTACATTTATCAATAACTCTATAGTAATTATTCGAGGTCTAATTTGGCTTTCATCTATAAGTCGGTTTCCCCTTCCCGCCGTTATGCCGAAGCTCTTCTGCACATAGCTTCGCGATCGTCTTATCCTTCGTCGTGATTGTCGTCCCAGTCTAGCTTCGTCTTAACCATGCTCTTGTATACTCGCAATCTGACTTCGAAGGTACATGTTCACATATTTTTCTTGGAAAACATAGTCAAATTACATTTTTGAGGACCTTCGGAAGCCGAAGGTCCCCAACAACTGCTACTCTTACTCATATAGAGACAAAACACTGTATAACAGAAGCCGATACGGATTACAGCCAAACAAACAGACTTAGGGTGTGTTTGATTTGACTTTTGCCCCCTAAAAGCCAAAAGTCAAACCTGAAAGGGAAATGTGCCCTTGTGCCATTTCTAAGTGTTTTGGTGATTTAATGTCCAACACAAGTGGCTAAGTGTCAAATGATGGACAAAGTACAAATCAAGTATAAAGGTATGTTTCTCAGACTTAGTACATTGTTTTAGAGACTAATGTATTGTGTCTAAGTGCTGGAAACAGGAAAAGAACAGTTGGAAATGTCTTGGCTCGAGCAGCCAAGACTCTGCTCAGTCTGGGAGCACCGGACTGTCCGGTGGTGCATCGGACAGTGTCTGGTGGTGCACCGGACAGTGTCCGGTGCGCCAGGCTGGCTCGTGCGAACTCGCTGCTCTCGGGATTTCTTCGGCGGCGTACGGTTATAATTCACTGGACTGTCCGGTGTGCACCGGACTGTCCGGTGAGCCAACGGTCGGCCGGGCCAACGGTCGGCTGCGCAATCTGCGCAAGACACGTGGCCGAGCCAACGGTCGGGAGGGGGCACCGGACTGTCCGGTGTACACCGGACAGTGTCCAGTGCGCCAACGGCTCTCAGGCGCCAACGGTCGGCTCCGCCATAGAAGGAAAGAAATCCGCACCGGACAGTGTCCGGTGTGCACCGGACTGTCCGGTGCGCCAGGCGACAGAAGGCAAGAATTTCCTTCTTGGATTGCTCTCAACGGCTCCTAGCTGCCTTGGGGCTATAAAAGGGACCCCTAGGCGCATGGAGGAGAACACCAAGCATTCCTTGAGCACTCTTGATCACTCACACTCCATTCATGCGCACTTGTTCGACATTCTAGTGATTTGAGCTCCGTTCTAGTGTGCTAGTCTCTTGAGCTTAAGTCTGGGTCTTGTGTGTGCGTATTTGTTGTGATCTTTGTGTCTTGTGTGAGTTGCTAATCCCTCCCTTACTCCGTGCTTCTTTGTGAACATCTTTGTAAGGGCGAGAGACTCCAACGTGTGGAGATTCCTCGCAAACGGGATAAAGTAAAGCAAGCAAAACACCGTGGTATTCAAGTGGGTCTTTGGACCGCTTGAGAGGGGTTGATTGCAACCCTCGTCCGTTGGGACGCCACAACGTGGAGTAGGCAAGCGTTGGTCTTGGCCGAACCACGGGATAAACCACTGTGTCATCTCTGTGATTGATATCTTTGTGGTTATTGTGTTTTGTTGAGACTCCTCTCTAGCCACTTGGCGATTACTGTGCTAACGTTTAATCAAGTTTTGTGGCTTAAGTTTAAAGTTTTATAGGATCACCTATTCACCCCCCCCCCCTCTAGGTGCTCTCAATTGGTATCAGAGTCGTTCTCTTCAAGAAGGGACTAATCGCCCGAAGAGATGGATCCTAAGGGAAAGGGGATGGTGGTCAACAACAACGAGAAGGAGTCTATCTTCAATGAGCCGAAAGATGACAAGCCTACGGACTCGGGCTCGAGCCACAAAAGAAAAGACGGGAGGAAGAAGAAGACAAGGCGCATCAAGGAGATAGTCTACTACGACAGCGACAAATCTTCTTCTTCCCAAAAGGACGACGACGACTACGAGAAAAAGAAAACGGTCAATTCGAACTTTTCTTTTGATTACTCTCGTATTCCTCAAAGTACAAATGCTCATTTATTATCTATTCCACTTGGTAAACCTCCTCATTTTGATGGAGAGGACTACGGATTTTTGAGTCACAAAATGCGTAGTCACTTGTTCTCTCTCCATCCTAGTATATGGGAGATTGTAGAGAGTGGAATGCACTTTGATAGTACGGATAGTCCCATATTCATTAATGAGCAAATTCATAAAAATGCACAAGCTACTACTGTTCTTCTAGCTTCATTGTGCAGGGATGAATACCACAAAGTGAGCGGCTTGGATAACGCCAAGCAAATTTGGGACACCCTCAAGATCTCTCATGAGGGGAACGACGTCACAATGCTCACCAAGATGGAGTTGGTGGAGGGCGAACTCGGGAGATTCGTGATGATAAGGGGAGAAGACTGAAGAGCCAACCCAAACGTACAACAGGCTCAAGACCCTTGTCAACAAGATAAGAAGCTATGGAAGCACGCGATGGACGGACCACGACGTCGTCCGCCTAATGCTAAGGTCTTTTACTATCCTTGATCCTCATCTTGTGAACAATATTCGTGAGAATCCTAGGTACACCAAGATGACGCCCGAGGAGATACTTGGAAAGTTCGTAAGTGGGCGGATGATGATCAAGGAAGCTAGATACGTGGATGACGCATTGAATGGCCCAATCCAAGAGCCTCAAACTATTGCTCTCAAAGCAACGAGGAGCAAGGAGGCGCTACCTAGCAAGGTGACGCAAATTGAGGCGGCCGGGCTAAATGATGAAGAAATGGCCCTCATCATCAAGCGTTTCAAGACGGCACTAAGGGGTCGCAAGGAGCATCCAAACAAGAACAAGACGAAGGGGAAGCGCTCATGCTTCAAGTGTGGTAAGATTGGTCACTTTATCGCTAATTGTCCCGATAATGATAGTGACCAGGAAAAGAAGAGTGGAAAGTGGGAAAAGAAGAAGAATTACAAGAAGGCAAAGGGCGAGGCACATATTGGAAAGGAGTGGGATTCGGATTGCTCCACGTCCGACTCCGACAACGAAGGACTCGCCGCCACCACCTTCAACAAGTCATCCCTCTTCCCCAACGAGCATCACACTTGTCTCATGGCAAGGGAGAAGAAGGTAAGCACTCATGATACTAGTACTTATGCTTCTTCAAGTGAGGATGAGTCTAGTGATGATGATGAGATAGATTACTCATGCTTATTCAAGGGATTAGATAGATCTAAAATTGATAAGATTAATGAGTTGATTGATGCTTTAAATGACAAGAATAGATTACTAGAAAAACAAGAGGATCTTTTATATGAGGAGCATGATAAATTTGTTAGTGCACAAACTTCTCTTGCTCTAGAAATTAAAAGGAATGAAATGCTCTCTTGTGAATTATCTACTTGTCATGAATCCATCTCTAATTTAAGAAGTGTTCATGATGATTTGAATGCTAAGTTAGAGATCGCTAGTAAATCTAATTCTTGTGTAGAAAATGTTGTAACTTGCACTAGGTGTAAAGATATTAACATTGATGCTTGTAGTAAACACCTAGCTTGCATTTCTAAATTAAATGACGAGGTGGCTAGTCTTAATGCCCAACTTAAGACTAGCAAGAGTGATTTTGATAAACTAAAATTTGCTAGGGATGCGTACACGGTTGGTAGACACCCCTCAATTAAGGATGGGCTTGGCTTCAAGAGGGAAGCCAAGAACTTGACAAGCCATAAGGCTCCCATCTCCGCCAAGGAGAAAGGGAAGGCCCCTATGGCTAGTAGTACTAAAAGGAACCATGCTTTTATGTACAATGATAGAAGACAGTCTTATAGGAGTAGTAATGCTTATGATGCTTTTGACTCTCATGCCATGTTTGCTTCTAGTTCTTCCTATATGCATGGTAGAAATGTGTTTAGAAGAAATGTTGTTCATCATATGCCTAGGAGAAATGTTGTTAATGTTCCTAGGAAAGTTAATGAACCTTCTACAATATATCATGCTTGCAATGCCTCATTTGCCATTTGTAGAAAGAATAAAAAGGTGATTGCCAGGAAGTTAGGGGCAAAATGCAAGGGAGATAAAACTTGCATTTGGGTCCCTAAAACCATTGTGACTAACCTAGTAGGACCCAACAAGAGTTGGGTACCTAAAACCCAAGCCTAAATTTGCCTTGCAGGTTTATGCATCCGGGGGTTCAAGCTGGATCATCGACAGCGGATGCACAAACCATATGACGGGGGAGAAGAAGATGTTCACCTCCTACGTCAAAAACAAGGATCCCCAAGATTCAATCATATTCGGTGATGGGAATCAAGGCAAGATGAAAGGGTTAGGCAAAATAGCAATATCAAATGAGCACTCTATTTCTAATGTGTTTTTAGTTGAGTCTCTTGGATATAATTTGTTATCTGTTAGTCAATTATGTAATATGGGATATAATTGTCTATTCACTAATGTAGATGTGTCCGTCTTTAGAAGGTGTGATGGTTCACTAGCTTTTAAGGGTGTACTAGACGGCAAACTTTACTTAGTTGATTTTGCAAAAGAAGAGGCCGGTCTAGATGCATGCTTAATTGCTAAGACTAGCATGGGCTGGCTGTGGCATCGCCGCTTAGCACATGTGGGGATGAAGAACCTTCACAAGTTTCTAAAGGGAGAACACGTGATAGGTTTAACTAACGTGCAATTCGAAAAAGATAGATCTTGTGCAGCTTGTCAAGCAGGTAAACAAGTGGGAGGAGCACATCACAACAAGAATGTGATGACCACATCAAGACCCTTGGAGCTGCTACATATGGACCTCTTCAGACCTGTCGCCTATCTAAGCATTGGAGGAAGTAAGTATGGTTTAGTTATTGTTGATGACTTTTCCCGCTTCACTTGGGTATTCTTTTTGCAGGATAAGTCTGAAACCCAAGGGACCCTCAAGCGCTTTCTAAGGAGAGCTCAAAACGAGTTTGAGCTCAAGGTGAAGAAGATAAGGAGCGACAATGGGTCCGAGTTCAAGAACCTTCAAGTGGAGGAGTACCTTGAGGAGGAAGGGATCAAGCACGAGTTCTCCGCTCCCTACACACCACAGCAAAACGGTGTGGTAGAGAGGAAGAACAGGACTCTAATCGATATGGCGAGGACGATGCTTGGAGAGTTCAAGACCCCCGAGCGCTTTTGGTCGGAAGCCGTGAACACGGCTTGCCACGCCATCAACCGGGTCTACCTTCACCGCCTCCTCAAGAAGACTTCGTATGAGCTACTAACCGGTAACAAACCCAATGTTTCGTATTTTCGAGTTTTTGGGAGTAAATGCTACATTCTAGTGAAGAAGGGTAGGAATTCCAAATTTGCTCCCAAAGCCGTAGAAGGGTTTTTGTTAGGTTATGACTCAAATACAAAGGTGTATAGAGTCTTCAACAAATCATCGGGTTTGGTTGAAGTCTCTAGCGACGTTGTATTTGATAAGACTAATGGCTCTCCAAGAGAGCAAGTTGTTAATGTTGATGATGTAGATGAAGAAGAAATTCCAACGGCCGCAATACGCACCATGGCGATTGGAGAGGTGCGGCCACAGGAACAAGATGAACGAGATCAACCTTCTTCCTCAACAATGGTGCATCCCCCAACTCAAGAAGATGAACAGGTTCATCAAAAGGAGGCGAATGATCAAGGGGGAGCACAATATGATCAAGTAATGGAGGAAGAAGCACAACCGGCACCTCCAACTCAAGTCCGAGCGATGATTCAAAGGGATCATCCCGTCGACCAGATTTTGGGTGACATAAGCAAGAGAGTAACTACTCGGTCTCGATTAGTTAATTTTTGTGAGCATTACTCCTTTGTCTCTTCTATTGAGCCTTTCAGGGTAGAGGAGGCCTTGCTAGATCCGGACTGGGTGTTGGCCATGCAAGAGGAGCTCAACAACTTCAAGAGGAATGAAGTTTGGACACTGGTGCCTCGTCCTAAGCAAAATGTTGTGGGAACCAAGTGGGTGTTCCGCAACAAACAAGACGAGCACGGAGTGGTGACGAGGAACAAGGCTCGACTTGTGGCAAAAGGTTATGCCCAAGTCGCAGGTTTGGACTTTGAGGAGACTTTTGCTCCTGTGGCTAGGCTAGAGTCCATTCGTATTTTGCTAGCATATGCCGCTCACCATTCTTTCAGGTTGTTCAAATGGATGTGAAGAGTGCTTTCCTCAACGGGCCAAACAAGGAGGAGGTGTACGTAGAGCAACCCCCTGGCTTCGAGAATGAACGGTACCCCGACCACGTGTGTAAGCTCTCTAAGGCGCTCTATGGACTTAAGCAAGCCCCAAGAGCATGGTATGAATGCCTTAGAGACTTTCTAATTGCTAATGCTTTCAAGGTTGGGAAAGCCGATCCAACTCTTTTCACTAAGACTTGTGACGGTGATCTTTTTGTGTGCCAAATTTATGTCGATGACATAATATTTGGTTATACTAATAAAAAGTCTTGTGAAGAGTTTAGCAGGGTAATGACGCAGAAATTTGAGATGTCGATGATGGGCGAGTTGAACTACTTCCTTGGGTTCCAAGTGAAGCAACTCAAGGATGGCACCTTCATCTCTCAAACGAAGTACACGCAAGACATGCTGAAGCGGTTTGGGATGAAGGATGCCAAGCCCGCAAAGACTCCGATGGGGACCGATGGACACACCGACCTCAACAAAGGAGGTAAGTCCGTTGATCAAAAGGCATACCGGTCAATGATAGGGTCATTACTTTACTTATGTGCTAGTAGACCGGATATTATGCTTAGTGTATGCATGTGTGCTAGATTTCAATCCGATCCTAAGGAGTGTCACTTAGTGGCAGTGAAGCGAATCCTTAGATATTTAGTTGCTACGCCTTGCTTCGGGCTCTGGTATCCAAAGGGGTCTACCTTTGACCTGATTGGATATTCAGATTCCGACTATGTTGGCTGTAAGGTCGATAGGAAGAGTACATCGGGGACGTGCCAATTCTTAGGAAGGTCCTTGGTGTCATGGAATTCTAAGAAACAAACCTCCGTTGCCCTATCCACCGCTGAGGCCGAGTATGTTGCCGCAGGAAAGTGTTGCGCACAACTACTTTGGATGAGGCAAACTCTCAGGGACTTTGGCTACAATCTGAGCAAAGTCCCACTCCTATGTGATAATGAGAGTGTCATCCGCATGGTGGAAAATCCTGTTGAACACAGCTGCACAAAGCACATAGATATCCGGCATCACTTTTTGAGAGACCACCAGCAAAAGGGAGATATCGAAGTGTTTCATGTTAGCACCGAGAACCAGCTAGCCGATATCTTTACCAAGCCTCTAGATGAGAAGACCTTTTGCAGGTTGCGTAGTGAGCTAAATGTCTTAGATTCGCGGAACTTGGATTGATTTATAGCATACATGTGTTTATGCCTTTGATCATGTTCCTTATGCATTTTGTTGCTTAGTTATAGTGCTCAAGTTGTACAAACACTCCCTGGACCTCACAAGTCCGTTGCAAAGTGATGCACATGTTTAGGGGGAGATGTGTTATAACTTGACCCTTTGAGACTAACCATGTGCTTGAGTTTGCTTGATTTAGTCTCGAAGGAGGATTGAAAAGGAAAAGGTGGACTTGGACCATGCAAGACTTCCACTGCACTGCGATGAGAGGGTAACTTATTCCAAATTCATCTTTATGATCTTATTGCCTTTTTACTCTTAGTTGAAGATTTTAGTGAGGCAATGAGGTTAAAGGGCCAAGATTGATCCCGTTTTGGTGCTTGATGCCAAAGGGGAAGAAAATAAGGCTAAAGCAATAAATGGATCAGCTACCACTTGAGAAATTTTGAAAATAGTAGAATAGAGCTTTTGGTTTGTCAAAACTCTTTGATTGTCTCTTTTATCAAAAGTTGGCCTCTTGTGGGGAGAAGTGTTGATTATGGGAAAAAGGGGGAGTTTTTGAAATCCTTGATCAATTTCTTTTGGAATACCTCTCTTTATGTCTCTACAAGTGTGTTTGACTTAGAGATAAGAATTTGAGGTTGATTTGCAAAAACAAACCAAGTGGTGGCAAAGAATGATCCATATATGTCAAATTTGATTCAAAACAAATTTGAGTCCTTATTTGAATTGTTTTTGTACTTGTTCTACTTGCTTTATGTTGTGTTGGCATAAATCACCAAAAAGGGGGAGATTGAAAGGGAAATGTGCCCTTGTGCCATTTCTAAGTGTTTTGGTGATTTAGTGTCCAACACAAGTGGTTAAGTGTCAAATGATGGACAAAGTACAAATCAAGTATAAAGGTATGTTTCTCAGACTTAGTACATTGTTTTAGAGACTAATGTATTGTGTCTAAGTGCTGGAAACAGGAAAAGAACAGTTGGAAATGTCTTGGCTCGAGCAGCCAAGACTCTGCTCAGTCTGGGAGCACCGGACAGTGTCCGGTGCGCCAGGCTAGCTCGTGCAAACTCGCTGCTCTCGGGATTTCTTCGGCGGCGTACGGCTATAATTCACCGGACTGTCTGGTGTGCACCGGACTGTCCGGTGAGCCAACGGTCGTGAAAGGGAATTAGGCTTACACCTAGTTCCTAAATAATTTTGGTGGTTGAATTGCCCAACACAAATAATTGGACTAACTAGTTTTGCTCTAGTGTATAAGTTATACAGGTGTAACAGGTTCACACTTAGCCAATAAAAAGATCAAATATTGGATTCAACAAAGGAGCAAAGGGACAACCGAAGGCACCTCTGGTCTGGGGCACCGGACAGTGTCCGGTGCACCAGAGGACTCCAACTCAAACTCGCCACCTTTGGGAATTTCTAGAGGCACTCCGCTATAATTCACCGGACTGTCCGGTGTACACCGGACAGTGTCCGGTGCTCCAAGGAAGAGAGGCCTCAGGAACTCGCCAGCCTCGGGAAATCGTAGCGGCTGCTCCGCTATAATTCACCGGACATGTCCGGTGTACACCGGACTATCCGGTGAACCAGCAGAGCAACGGCTACTTCGCGCCAACGGTCACCTGCAACAGCATTTATTGCGCGCCAGCGCGCGCAGAAGTCAGGCGTGCCCATACTGGCGCACCGGACACTCAACAGTACATGTCTGGTGCGCCACCGGACATCGAGGCGGGCCCAGAAGTCAGAACTCCAACGGTCGAATCCCAACGGCATTGGTGACGTGGCTGGCGCACCGGACATGTCCGGTGTGCACCGGACTGTCCGGTGCACCATACGACAGACAGCCTCCACCAACGGTCAAGTTTGGTGGTTGGGGCTATAAATACCCCAACCACCCCACCATTCATTGCATCCAAGTTTTCCAGCTTCCAACCACTATACAAGAGCTAGCATTCATTGCAAAGCACACCAAAAGAGATCAAATCCTCTCCAAACTCCACACAAAGCCTTAGTGACTAGTGAGAGTGATTTGTAGTGTTCATTTGAGCTCTTGCGCTTGGATCGCTTCTTTTCTTTGGCATTCTTTCTTGTGATCAAACACTCACTTGTAATTGAGGCAAGAGACACCAATTGTGTGGTGGTCCTTGCGGGAAGTTTGATTCCCAAGTGATTTGAGAAGAGAAGCTCACTCGGTCCGAGGGACCGTTTGAGAGAGGGAAGGGTTGAAAGAGACCCGACCTTTGTGGCCTCCTCAACGGGGAGTAGGTTTGCAAGAACCGAACCTCGGTAAAAAAAATCCGCGTGTCACACTCTTCATTTGCTTGCGATTTGTTTTCCACCCTCTCTCGCGGACTCGTTTATATTTCTAACGCTAACCCGGCTTGTAGTTGTGTTTATATTTGTAAATTTCAGTTTCGCCCTATTCACCCCCCCTCTAGGCGACTATCAATTGGTATCAGAGCCCGGTGCTTCATTAGAGCCTAACCGCTCGAAGTGATGTCGGGAGATCACGCCAAGAAGGAGATGGAGACCGGCGAAAAGCCCACTACAAGCCACAGGAGCACTTCATCGGAAGAGTCCCGCACCAAGAGGAAGGAGAAGAAAGACTCCTCCAAAGGGAAGGAGAAGAAAAAGGACTCCTCCAAAGGGAAGGAGAAGAAATCTTCTTCACACAAAGAGAAGAAGGAGAAGTCTTCCTCCCACAAGCCGCAACGGAGTGGGGACAAGAAAAAGAGGATGAGGAAAGTGGTCTACTACGAGACTGATTCTTCATCAACCTCCACCTCCGGCTCCGACGCGGCGTCCGTCACTTCTAAGCGCTAAGAGCGTAAGAAGTATAGTAAGATTCCCCTACGCTACCCTCACATTTCCAAACATACACCTTTACTTTCCGTCCCATTAGGCAAACCACCAACTTTTGATGGTGAAGATTATGCTAGGTGGAGTGATTTAATGCGATTTCATCTAACCTCACTCCACAAAAGTATATGGGATGTTGTTGAGTTTGGTGCACAAGTACCATCCGTAGGGGATGAAGACTATGATGAGGATGAGGTGGCCCAAATCAAGCACTTCAACTCTCAAGCGACAACAATACTCCTCGCCTCTCTAAGTAGAGAGGAGTACAACAAAGTGCAAGGGTTGAAGAGCGCCAAGGAGGTTTGGGATGTGCTCAAAACCGCTCACGAAGGAGATGAGCTCACAAAGATCACCAAGCGGGAGACGATCGAGGGGGAG
This sequence comes from Zea mays, assembly GCF_902167145.1. Lineage (NCBI taxonomy): Eukaryota > Viridiplantae > Streptophyta > Magnoliopsida > Poales > Poaceae > Zea > Zea mays. The sequence goes on along the minus strand of NC_050096.1, from coordinate 233,273,753 downwards.
CTCGGTCAGTTCCGGCTTCGCAAAGGGGAGGAGCCACAAAACATGTACAACCGGCTCAAGACCTTGGTGAACCAAGTGCGCAACCTCGGGAGCAAGAAATGGGATGACCACGAAATGGTTAAGGTTATTCTAAGATCTCTTATTTTTCTTAACCCCACTCAAGTACAATTAATTCGTGGCAACCCAAGATATACACTAATGACCCCCGAGGAGGTAATCGAGAATTTTGTGAGTTTTGAGTGCATGATCGAAGGCTCGAGGAAGATCAACGAGCTTGATGATCCCTCCACATCCGAAGCTCAACCCGTCGCATTCAAGGCGACGGAGGAAAAGAAGGAGGAGTCTACACCAAGTAGACAACCAATCGACACCTCCAAGCTCGACAATGAGGAAATGGCGCTCGTCATCAAGAGCTTTCGCCAAATCCTCAAGCAACGGAAGGGGAAGGATTACAAATCCCGTTCCAAGAAGGTTTGCTACAAGTGTGGTAAGCCCGGTCACTTTATAGCTAAATGTCCATTATCAAGTGATAGTGACAGGGGCGACGACAAGAAGGGGAGAAGAAAGGAGAAGAAGAGGTACTATAAGAAGAAGGGCGGCGATGCCCATGTTTGTCGGGAGTGGGACTCCGACGAAAGCTCTAGCGACTCCTCAGACGACGAGGACACCGCCAACATTGCCGTCACCAAGGGACTTCTCTTCCCCAACGTCGGCCACAAGTGCCTCATGGCAAAGGACGGCAAGAGAAAGAAGGTAAAATCCAAATCATCCACTAAATATGAGTCTTCTAGTGATGATAATGCTAGTGATGAGGAGGACAACTTGCGTACTCTTTTTGCCAATCTTAACATGGAACAAAAGGAAAAATTAAATGAATTAATTAGTGCCATTCATGAAAAGGAAGACCTTTTGGATTCTCAAGAGGACTTCCTTATTAAAGAAAATAAGAAACATGTTAAGGTTAAAAATGCTTATGCTCTAGAAGTAGAAAAATGTGAAAAATTGTCTAGTGAGCTAAGCACTTGCCATGAGACTATAGACAACCTTAAAAATGAGAATTCTAATTTATTAGCTAAGGTTGATTCTATTGCTTGTAATGTTTCAATTCCCAATCTTAAAAATGATAATAATGATTTACTTGCTAAGATTGAAGAATTGAACTTATCTCTTGCTAGCCTTAGAAATGAAAATGAAAAATTGTTTGCTAAGGCTAAAGATTTTGATGTTTGCAATGCTACTATTTCCGACCTTAGAAGTAAAAATGAAATATTGCATGCTAAGGTTGTAGAACTAAAATCTTGCAAACCCTCTACATCTACCGTTGAGCACACTTCGATTTGTACTAGATGTAGAGATGTTAACATTGATGCTATACATGATCACATGGCTTTAATTAAACAACAAAATGATCATATAGCAAAATTAGATGCTAAAATTGCTGAGCATAACTTAGAGAATGAAAATTTTAAATTTGCTAGAAGTATGCTCTATAATGGGAGACGCCCTGGCATTAAGGATGGCATTGGCTTCCAAAGGGGAGACAATGTCAAAGTTAGTGCCCCTCCTAAAAGATTGTCCAACTTTGTTAAGGGCAAGGCTCCCATGCCTCAGGATAACGAGGGTTACATTTTGTACCCTGCCGGTTACCCCGAGAGCAAAATTAGGAGGACTCACTCTAGGAAGTCTCACTCTGGCCCTAACCATGCTTTTATGTATAAGGGTGAGACGTCTAGCTCTAGGCAACCAACCCGTGCTAAGTTGCTTAAGAATAAAACTCCTAGTGCATCAAATGAACATAGCTTTTCATTTAAAACTTTTGATGCATCATATGTTTTGACTAACAAATCCGGCAAAGTCGTTGCCAAGTATGTTGGGGGCAAACACAAGAGCTCCAAAACTTGCGTTTGGGTTCCCAAAGTTCTTGTTTCTAATGCCAAAGGACCCAAAACCGTTTGGGTACCTAAAATCAAAAACTAAAACTGTTTTGTAGGTTTATGCATCCGGGGGCTCAAGTTGGATCATCGACAGCGGGTGCACAAACCACATGACAGGGGAGAAGAAAATGTTCTCCTCCTATGAAAAAAACCAAGATCCCCAACGAGCTATCACATTCGGGGATGGAAATCAAGGTTTGGTCAAAGGATTGGGTAAAATTGCTATATCTCCTGACCATTCTATTTCCAATGTTTTTCTTGTAGATTCTTTAGATTACAATTTGCTTTCTGTATCTCAATTATGCAAAATGGGCTACAACTGTCTCTTTACTGATGTAGGTGTCACTGTCTTTAGAAGAAGTGATGATTCAATAGCATTTAAGGGTGTATTAGAGGGTCAGCTATACTTAGTAGATTTTGATAGAGCTGAACTCGACACATGCTTAATTGCTAAGACTAACATGGGTTGGCTCTGGCACCGCCGACTAGCCCATGTTGGAATGAAGAATCTTCATAAGCTTCTAAAGGGAGAACACATTTTAGGATTAACAAATGTTCATTTTGAGAAAGACAGGGTTTGTAGCGCATGCCAAGCAGGAAAGCAAGTTGGTGCCCATCATCCACACAAGAACATCATGACGACCGACAGGCCGCTTGAGCTACTCCACATGGATCTATTCGGCCTGATAGCTTACATAAGCATCGGCAGGAGTAAGTATTGTCTTGTAATTGTGGATGATTATTCTCGCTTCACTTGGGTATTCTTTTTGCAGGAAAAATCTCAAACCCAAGAGACCTTAAAGGGATTCTTGAGACGGGCTCAAAATGAGTTCGGCTTAAGGATCAAGAAAATTAGAAGCGACAATGGGACGGAGTTCAAGAATTCTCAAATCGAAGGCTTCCTTGAGGAGGAGGGGATCAAGCATGAGTTCTGTTCTCCCTACACGCCACAACAAAATGGTGTAGTGGAGAGGAAGAATCGAACTCTATTGGACATGGCAAGGACCATGCTTGATGAATACAAGACTTCGGATCGGTTTTGGGCCGAGGCGGTCAACACCGCCTGCTACGCCATCAACCGGTTATATCTTCACCGAATCCTCAAGAAGACATCATATGAACTCCTAACCGGTAAAAAGCCCAACATTTCTTATTTTAGAGTCTTTGGTAGCAAATGCTTCATTCTTATTAAAAGAGGTAGAAAATCTAAATTTGCTCCTAAGACTGTAGAAGGCTTTTTACTAGGATATGATTCAAACACAAGGGCATATAGAGTCTTCAACAAGTCCACTGGACAAGTTGAAGTTTCTTGTGACGTTGTGTTTGATGAGACTAACGGCTCTCAAGTAGAGCAAGTTGATCTTGATGAGATAGGTGATGAAGAGGCTCCGTGCATCGCGCTAAGGAACATGTCCATTGGGGATGTGTGTCCTAAGGAGTCCGAAGAGCCTCCAAATGCACAAGATCAACCATCCTCCTCCACGCAAGCATCTCCACCGACTCAAAATGAGGATGAAGCTCAAGTTGATGAAGTAGAAGATCAAGCAAATGAGCCACCTCAAGATGACGGCAATAATCAAGGGGAAGATGCAAATGATCAAGACAAGGAGGATAAAGAGCAAAGGCCGCCACACCCAAGAGTCCACCAAGCAATCCAACGATATCACCCCGTCGACACCATCCTCGGCGACATTCATAAGGGGGTAACCACTAGATCTCGTGTTGCACATTTTTGTGAACATTACTCTTTTGTTTCCTCTATTGAGCCCCACAGGGTAGAGGAAGCACTCCAAGATTCGGATTGGGTGGTGGCGATGCAAGAGGAGCTCAACAACTTCACTAGGAATGAGGTATGGCATTTAGTTCCACGTCCTAACCAAAATGTTGTAGGAACCAAATGGGTCTTCCGCAACAAGCAAGATGAGCATGGTGTGGTGACAAGGAACAAAGCTCGACTTGTGGCCAAAGGATACTCTCAAGTCGAAGGTTTGGATTTTGGTGAAACCTATGCACCCGTAGCTAGGCTTGAATCAATTCGTATATTATTGGCCTATGCTACTTACCATGGCTTTAAGCTTTATCAAATGGACGTGAAAAGTGTCTTCCTCAATGGACCAATCAAGGAAGAGGTCTATGTTGAGCAACCTCCCGGCTTTGAAGACAGTGAGTACCCTAACCATGTCTATAAGCTCTCTAAGGCGCTTTATGGGCTCAAGCAAGCCCCAAGAGCATGGTATGAATGCCTTAGAGATTTCCTTATTGATAATGGCTTCAAAGTTGGAAAGGCTGATCCTACTTTGTTCACTAAAACTCTTGAAAATGACTTGTTTGTATGCCAAATTTATGTTGATGATATTATATTTGGGTCTACTAACGAGTCTACATGTGAAGAATTTAGTAGGATCATGACACAGAAATTCGAGATGTCTATGATGGGGGAGTTGAAGTATTTCTTGGGATTTCAAGTGAAGCAACTCCAAGAGGGCACATTCATTAGCCAAACGAAGTACACTCAAGATATTCTAAGCAAGTTTGGAATGAAGGATGCCAAACCCATCAAGACACCCATGGGAACTAATGGGCATCTCGACCTCGACACGGGAGGTAAGTCCGTGGATCAAAAGGTATACCGGTCGATGATAGGTTCTTTACTCTATTTATGTGCATCTCGACCGGATATTATGCTTTCCGTATGCATGTGTGCAAGATTCCAAGCCGACCCTAAGGAAGCTCACCTTACGGCCGTAAAACGAATCTTGAGATATTTGGCTTATACTCCTAAGTTTGGGCTTTGGTATCCTAGGGGATCCACATTTGATTTGATTGGTTATTCGGATGCCGATTGGGCGGGGTGTAAAATCAATAGGAAGAGCACATTGGGGACTTGCCAGTTCTTGGGAAGGTCCTTGGTGTCTTGGGCTTCAATGAAGCAAAATTCGGTCGCTCTTTCCACCGCCGAAGCCGAGTACATTGCCGCAGGCCACTGTTGCGCGCAATTGCTTTGGATGAGGCAAACTCTGCGGGACTACGGTTACAAATTAACCAAAGTCCCTTTGCTATGTGATAATGAGAGTGCAATCAAAATGGCGGATAATCCCGTCGAGCATAGCCGCACTAAACACATAGCCATTCGGTATCACTTTTTAAGGGATCACCAACAAAAGGGAGATATCAAAATTTCTTACATTAATACTAAAGATCAATTAGCCGATATCTTTACCAAGCCTCTTGATGAACAAACTTTTAACAAACTTAGGCATGAGCTAAATATTCTTGATTCTAGGAACTTCTTTTGTTAAATTGCACACATAGCTCATTTATATACCTTTGATCATGTCTCTTTCATATGCTATGACTAATGTGTTTTCAAGTGAATTTCAAACCAAGTCATAGGAATATTGAAAGGGAATTGGAGTCTTCGGCGAAGACAAAGGCTTCCACTCCGTAACTCATCCTTCGCCGTCACTCCAAGCAAATCTCCATTCTTGGGGGAGAAAGCATGAGCACAAAGCAAAAGGACTTCGTCTTTGGTATAATCTTAACTCATTTATTTATGACCAAAGAGGAAGAAAGCACTTTGAGGGCTCTAATGATTCCGTTTTTGGCGCTTCATGCCAAAGGGGGAGAAAGTATGAGCCCAAAGCAAAAGGACCGCACCACCACCAATTTCAAAAACTTAGTTTTTCAAAGAATATTTTCTATTGGTATCCTATTATGTTCAAAAGGGGGAGAAAGTAGTATTTCAAAATGATATATCAAAACCCTCTTGAACACTAAGAGGAGGATCTCATTTAGGGGGAGTTTTGTTTAGTCAAAGGAAAAGCATTTGAAACAGGGGGAGAAAATTTCAAATCTTAAAAATGCTTTACAAAATCTTATTCATTTACCTTTGACTATTTGCAAAAGAACTTTGAAAAGGATTTACAAAAAGTTTGCAAAAACAAAACATGTGGTGCAAGCGTGGTCCAAAATGTTAAAAACAAAGGAACGATCCATGCATATCTTGTAAGTATTTGTATTGGCTCAATTCCAAGCAACCTTTGCACTTACATTTTGCAAACTAGTTCAATTATGCATTTCTATACTTGCTTTGGTTTTTGTTGGCATAAATCACCAAAAAGGGGGAGATTGAAAGGGAATTAGGCTTACACCTAGTTCCTAAATAATTTTGGTGGTTGAATTGCCCAACACAAATAATTGGACTAACTAGTTTTGCTCTAGTGTATAAGTTATACAGGTGTAACAGGTTCACACTTAGCCAATAAAAAGATCAAATATTGGATTCAACAAAGGAGCAAAGGGACAACCGAAGGCACCTCTGGTCTGGGGCACCGGACTGTCCGGTGCACACCGGACAGTGTCCGGTGCACCAGAGGACTCCAACTCAAACTCGCCACCTTCGGGAATTTCCAGAGGCACTCCGCTATAATTCACCGGACTGTCCGGTGTACACCGGACAGTGTCCGGTGCTCCAAGGAAGAGAGGCCTTAGGAACTCGCCAGCCTCGGGAAATCGTAGCGGCTGCTCCGCTATAATTCACCGAACATGTCCGGTGTACACCGGACTGTCCGGTGAACCAGCAGAGCAACGGCTACTTCGCGCCAACGGTCACCTGCAACAGCATTTATTGCGCGCCAGCGCGCGCAGAAGTCAGGCGTGCCCATACTGGCGCACCGGACACTCAACAGTACATGTCCGGTGCGCCACCGGACATCGAGGCGGGCCCAGAAGTCAGAACTCCAACGGTCGAATCCCAACGACATTGGTGACGTGGCTGGCGCACCGGACATGTCCGGTGTGCACCGGACTGTCCGGTGCACCATACGACAGACAGCCTCCACCAACGGTCAAGTTTGGTGGTTGGGGCTATAAATATCTCAACCACCCCACCATTCATTGCATCCAAGTTTTCCAGCTTCCAACCACTATACAAGAGCTAGCATTCATTGCAAAGCACACCAAAAGAGATCAAATCCTCTCCAAACTCCACACAAAGCCTTAGTGACTAGTGAGAGTGATTTGTAGTGTTCATTTGAGCTCTTGCGCTTGGATCGCTTCTTTTCTTTGGCATTCTTTCTTGTGATCAAACACTCACTTGTAATTGAGGCAAGAGACACCAATTGTGTGGTGGTCCTTGCGGGAAGTTTGATTCCCAAGTGATTTGAGAAGAGAAGCTCACTCGGTCCGAGGGACCGTTTGAGAGAGGGAAGGGTTGAAAGAGACCCGGCCTTTGTGGCCTCCTCAACGAGGAGTAGGTTTGCAAGAACCGAACCTCAGTAAAACAAATCCGCGTGTCACACTCTTCATTTGCTTGCGATTTGTTTTCCACCCTCTCTCGCGGACTCGTTTATATTTCTAACGCTAACCCGGCTTGTAGTTGTGTTTATATTTGTAAATTTCAGTTTCGCCCTATTCACCCCCCCCCCCTCTCTAGGCGACTATCAGGTCGGCCGGGCCAACGGTCGGCTGCGCAATCTGCGCAAGACACGTGGCCGAGCCAACGGTCGGGAGAGGGCACCGGACTGTCCGGTGTACACCGGACAGTGTCCAGTGCGCCAACGGCTCTCAGGCGCCAACGGTCGGCTCCGCCACAGAAGGAAAGAAATCCGCACCGGACAGTGTCCGGTGTGCATCGGACTGTCCGGTGCGTCAGGCGACAGAAGGCAAGAATTGCCTTCCCGGATTGCTCTCAACGGCTCCTAGCTGCCTTGGGGCTATAAAAGGGACCCCTAGGCGCATGGAGGAGAACACCAAGCATTCCTTGAGCACTCTTGATCACTCACACTCCATTCATGCGCACTTGTTCGACATTCTAGTGATTTGAGCTCTGTTCTAGTGTGCTAGTCTCTTGAGCTTAAGTCTGGGTCTTGTGTGTGCGTATTTGTTGTGATCTTTGTGTCTTGTGTGAGTTGCTAATCCCTCCCTTACTCCGTGCTTCTTTGTGAACATCTTTGTAAGGGCGAGAGACTCCAACGTGTGGAGATTCCTCGCAAACGGGATAAAGTAAAGCAAGCAAAATACTGTGGTATTCAAGTGGGTCTTTGGACCGCTTGAGAGGGGTTGATTGCAACCCTCGTCCGTTGGGACGCCACAACGTGGAGTAGGCAAGTGTTGGTCTTGGCCGAACCACGGGATAAACCACTGTGTCATCTCTGTGATTGATATCTTTGTGGTTATTGTGTTTTGTTGAGACTCCTCTCTAGCCACTTGGCGATTACTGTGCTAACGTTTAATCAAGTTTTGTGGCTTAAGTTTAAAGTTTTATAGGATCACCTATTCACCCCCCTCTAGGTGCTCTCAAAACCAAAGGGCTGAATCCAGAAAGCAGCTTTTTCTAAAAGCTGACTTTCTCGCAGTGCAAAACTGAAAGCACCCGTGGACCTGCTTTTAGTGGCTTTCGGATTGAACTGTGAAAACATATATCGAAAAACTTTTTATGGCTTTTAGTGGTTTCCATCAAACTGTTTTTAGCTTTTTAACACCTCGTATCCCACAGCAACTTTTTCTACAGCTCACTGCCCACAGCAGCTTTTTTCACAGCCACAACCCAACCAAACAGACCCTTATTACTCTTAGTCATATATCTTAATTTCTATGTTTTTTTTGCATAAAGTATATAAATTTTTAATGTATATAAATTTTTAATGTTTTTTTTTATAAATCACTATTTTCTATAGCTCAGATATGGCCTTGTAGCCTAACTTTGATGTTAAAGAGGTGTTTAATTGCACTAGAGCTAATAGTTAGATAACTACAAAATTTAGTGAAATCAGCTACCTAACAAATAACAACCTTACTATTAACTAATTTGCTAAAAGTAGCTAATAGCTAAACTATTAGCTAGATTATTTGGATGTCTTCAATTAAGAGGGTGTTTAGTTTTTAGGGACTAATTTTTAGTCACCATTTAATTCCACTTTAATCCCTAAATTACTAAATTTAGAAACTAAATTAGATATTTAGTTACTATATTTGACAATTTAATAACTAAAATAGAATAAAATGGAGGAACTAAAAAATAGTCTCTAAAAACCAAACACTCCCTAATTTTAACAGCTAACTAAGCTCAGTTCTGGTATATTCAAACACTAGTTAAGACATGACAATGAAAAAGAACCGCCATTCAAACTATAATAACTCGTGTTGTCATTTATGTTTTTCTTACAAGTTACATTGGTACATCACACCGACATATGAAACAACTACACGCCGGACCAATGGTTACATTTAAGCTTCTCCTGCGAAGCAGCCCCCGCGATGAACAAGCGCTAATTCTGGTGTTATGATTCTTAGCTGAGAGGCAATCCTGATTTGTTGCTCAACCGGAGCTCCAGCTTTATGTTCATGGCAGCCAACTCAGCAGCCAGGTACCTGAACACATACGGCATTGCCACGGTCTCCATCCCCTTGCTTGTTTTGCAGGCCTGGCATGCAAAGTTCTTCGCTGGTCTCACAGTGGGGAGCCCAAGCATCTCGTGCTTGACTTTCTTCTGGGTATCGGATTTGATCATTGTCGCAGTCAGCAGGCTCCCACAGAAGGAGCACACATCTGCGATGTGGTAATCCGAGCAGGAGTGGAGCCTGTCATGCAAGAGGTAGGACGAACCATGGGCGAGGAGGGCATCACGCTCCATCTCACCAAATCGGATCCCTCCACCATGCTTCCTTCCTCCTATGGGTTGTCTTGTTATCTGGTCTATACGACCGGTAGTGCGGACCTGAGTACATATGTAGCATCAGTATTTAGTGAGAATCCCAAGTTCCTGGTATAAAGAGAGTGAAATTACACTTTCCAATGCACTTGTCAGGTACAGTTTCGTCAGTCTAATAAATAGATGAGAGCAAACTATTAATAAGTACTCCCGCCATTCCAATTATAAGTCATTCCAATTATCTTGGAGAGTCAAAGCATCTCAAATTTCACCAAATTAATATAATAAGTAATAACATTTATAATACCAAATAAGTATCATCATTTTTTTATTAATTATATTTTTCATAATATACCGGTTGGATGTCATAAAAATTTATAATTTGTTGGAAAAAACAAAACCCTAATTCATCGATAGTGAGTATTACATATACACAACACTAGCGGGGTACATAGGCCGGGCTCTAGACCCATAACACTTAGAAGCAAAACAGTCTAAACACCACCCGCAGTCAAAACTATAGTCATGTTAGATGTTGATACTAGACCAAAACACCGAGAAAAGCGAGGTAAGACACTTAGTGAAAATGCCAGCAAACTACAAGCTGATAGGGACATGGTGAACATAGACGTCTCTGACAGCAACGCGCTCACAGACGACGAGATTGACAAAGAGGTAGACAACGCTGACGTTATGGCAGTAGACAAGTGTGCCCTAGTGAGAGGGCTGTGAAGCTCTTGGAAGAGCTAGCGCAACCAGCTCACCTCAGCCACCTCATTAGCAACGCTCGATATTCAACCTTAGCACTGGAGCGGGAGACCACATGCTACCACTTGGAGGACCAAGAGATAAGGCTGCCAGAAATAGACCAAATTGTGTCCGGGCACTCGATCCAGTCAGTGTTGGCGTTGGTGTGGACAACCAGCTTGTGTGAGGAGTGCCGACCCTAAAGGTACGGAAGAATTCGCTTGGCCTCATTCAGGTGCAGCTCCTAAGGATCATGCATGCATAGACAGACATGTTGGATAGCATATGCGACGTCGGGCTTGGTGAAGGTGGTATCCTAAGAGCGTCGGCAAGACTGGTAGGCAGTGGGGTCGCTAGTAGGGGCACCATCGCCGGAGACCTTGGCCTTCGTGTCTACTGGCGTTGCACAGGGTTTGTAGTCCATGCCAGCGCGCTGAAGAAACAGGCCATCCGGAGTGATGCTCTAGTGAAGAGAACCCAAAATCTTCATTGTGAACTCATTTTGAAGGGTTGTAATGATCCGGTGCAGTATCCAACACTAGTGGGTTACATGGGCTGGGCTCTAGGCAAATAACACTTAGACAGAAATAAAACAGTCTAACATAGCTCTCTACAATTTTGGTTAAACTAGCTAAGTACTTTGGAGAAAACTCATCCTCATTCATTTTAAAAAAATTTAAGGGCTAACTCGATGGGTATAGGGTGCATGAAAATATTGAAGTAGCGTTTAATATAGAACAAAAAATAATCACCTGGAATTTGTCTGAGACCATATGACGAAGACGTTGGTAATAAACAGGTCCGATGAAAATCTCACAGTCCATCTCAGTGCCAAAAACTCCACTATAAAGGACTTCGTTTCCATGATAATTAAACCCATAAGATGCAAGCATGGGACCCAATTCGTCCACAATCGAATTAGGCTTGTCGGAGTCCTTGTCCTTTTTGAGTGAGTTTGCAAAAGGTGTTGCATCAATGAACTTTCCATGTAGACTTCCAGCCTGTGAAGACAAAAACCAAGATATCTTTACACACAGACATAAAAACAGTTTATTCATAGGCACAAAACTTTTAGGAAGACAACTAGTCTAAAAAGCATGTCAATATCCCCGTGAAAAGGGACATTTTTTTGGAGTGAATAAGGTGCAACCATTGACAACTAGAAAATGAATACTGTCCTGAATTTGTGGTATTTACATTTTTCAGGAGCACATAAGTGACAAGCCTGGAAAAAATGAATTTTCAAGAAACTATATCAAAGAAAAAGCTACATAGAGCATCTCCACCAAATTGAACATCCCATTTCCCTAAATTTTGCAATAGGGCAATCCCCTTCAACTTAGAAGAGATTTGAGGGAGCGGTGCTTCAGGAAATTGAGAAAAACTCATCCCCTTTGCCTACCCTGACATATGGGAGTATGGGACCCACACATCAGTGGCTAATATTTATCCAACTCCCTTTTTTCCTTTCCCTTTCTTCTCTTGGCTGCTCCCATGCCTCAGCCTCAAGCCATTTGCCGTCCACACAACCCAGAATACAAATTCCATGTGGGGCCATGCTGGAGGGCCGGTTATATGGGTGACGCCCGCTGCCCTAAAGCAACATGCAGGGAGAGGAGGCCAAGCACGGGAAAGGCGGCCTCCAGTAACGTCATCCTCTTGAAGTTTGTCACGGCTCAACGGTGGTGTGGGGCAGCTGCTAACGTGGAGCAAGGAAGGTGCATCCCGGCCTGGGGTTGTGCAAGGGCATGGCGCAGAAGCAGGGCCATCTTTAGGGGCACAGCATTGGCATGGCTGGGATTCGGCACGGGGATGGCACAGATGGAGTGTGGGGAGGGAAGGAGACAAGTTCCTCTCCTCTTTGAAGGATTGAGGGGTGGTTTTTCTCAATTGAGAAAACAATTTAAACGTGGATCTGCTGGAGCTCATTTTTTCTACCGAATCCCCTTTTATCACTGGATATAAAGAAAGGGAATCTTTTTTTCTAAATCTGGCGGAGATGCTCATTCAGCTAGAATAGAATAATGTTCAAATCAGCCAGTCTTAAGATGCCAACAGCTCCAGAAATATCAATATGCCAACAAATTTGCATTAATGAAAAGGAAAAAGAATTAATACAGTGTTAAATTTCATTAATGTCAAATTAAATTCAATTCTTGGCTGTTCTCTAAAACAAATTGCGGTGTTAAAGAATGATCACGGCTTCTCAGAACCAGGGGCGAAGCCATGATCTAAAATTAGGGAGGACCAATTAGATTAGGGAGGTTGTTAGAAGCATTTTTTGCACTATTTACATGAGAAATAGCTAAAAACTAACATGTCCTATAGAATTAGGGGAGCATTAGGGTGGAGCATTGCCCCCTGTGCCCCCCCCCCCCCGGTCGTCGCCCCTGCTCAGAACCTGTGAGAAGTAAATATTGGTACCTTAGCTGCCATAGACTCTAAAAGCATTGCTATTGTCATTCTTGAAGGAAATGCATGAGGATTAATGATCAGATCTGGTCTCATGCCAGTATTTGCAGAGAATGGCATGTCAATGTCAGGCCACAACTGAGAGCAAACACCCTTCTGCCCATGTCGACTGCTGAACTTGTCACCGATTATAGGGTTTCTTACACGACGCAGACGAATGTTCGCCTGCAAAAAGATCAAGTAGTGAAACACATGACGAGATCACAATAACAAATTCATAACTGTTGGCATCAGAAATACTAGTACTTTTAAAACTCACTGCACGAAATGCGATGAGTTCAAGATATAAAATACAAGGATGTTATGTGATTTTAAGAAATAGAGGATCCACAATACTCTGCTAGTTTTTAGCCAATTCAAAATCTACTGAAGGTTACTTGAATGTTAGCTTACCTTCTGCAGGCCACATTTTGAACCTGTCCCGTTGACAGCAACATAGTCAATAAATGCTGGCTCTGTGCCTTTTAGTTTGACAGGCCTTATCACATTTGTAAGGCTATTATGGACGCTATAGTATTGCTCGTTTGGATGTACAGCCTGTCCATGAAAATACATGTTATAGGAATTAAATAGCTGTTCTCGCACGAGAAAAATATCTTTTAACATAAAACGAACACATAACTACCTGTCCAAGCCGAGGAAGGCCATCTGAATCAATCACATTACTTGTATCCCTTGTTAATATACTCTTTGCAAAAGTTTCTGGAACATTATCTCTGCTTTTTGTTGATAAGTCAATGCATTCAGTCTGCAGAAAATGATCACAATGAAAAAATTATTTTAAATGCTTTGAAAACTGAAGTGCTGAGAAATATTTGTTCCAAATTACACATTTATCCAAGCTTCCTATTGGAGCATCTTCCTAATGTGCATCTTGGAGGAATCCCATACCAAATAATCCAATTCCAATACTGTATATAGAGTAATTAAATAGAGTGTACTGACATTTCATTGCAAACATTTTTTAAAGAAAAAAATAAAAATAGGGTGCCATATGCTCTCATTTTGATGTGAACAAATATCGATAATATTGTGGAAAGATAAATGTGAAACACTACACATAGACACCTGGGACCCAGCTTGCTGCAGCCATGGTTGGGTGGTCGGAGACACATGGGACCCAGCAACGACGATGTTGGCCTAGGGATAAGGCCCGAGTAGACCTGCAGAAGGTGGGCGCCAAGCTGGAAGGCTGGTGATGGTCTGCGACGGATTGATCGCTGACATGGTGGAGGTGATGGACGACATGATGCAGTCTAGCGATCAGGCTAGAGAGTACGGTGGATGTGATGGGGGCGTAGAGGAGGCGCATGAGGGAAGGAAGGGTCGACACGAAGGGGAGGCAATGCCAAAGAAGGGGTTGACGGCTGGTGTGCTAGGGCAGGAAGAAGAAAATCTAAATTGTTGATACCATGTTGAAAGATAGATGGGAACACCACACACCCTTAGGTGGGGGGTGTGACCATGTATATAGGCCAATAAGGCTTGGAGTACTAGGCAAGCCAATTGCAGTAAAGGCAATCACAAATCTAAACGATATGCCTAGATACAATCATATACAGTCTCAAACAAAGAAAATACAAAACTCGATGCCCTCAAATTCGAAAGAAGTACATTTATTGTATAGTTATGTACAATCTTATGCTCAAAGAAAATACTTCCTCCTATCCACAAGCCATGGATGCATGGGTATCGTGAGTTCCACTATGTATTCCCATGAGGATTGATCTCTCGATTTCAAGAGACTGTGAAGTTAAGCGCCTTCTTCTCTGTCGTGCTCAAAGAAAATACTCCCTCCTCTCAAGTGGCAGAAGATCAGTGCCTTCTTCTCAGTCGTGTTGATGCCCCCCCCCCCCCCCCGGTGGCCCCCGTTGCACACCCCACCTCCGACTCGACAATGCCACCATCGCTACTCTACATGCTCAGGCAGCCGGTGTTCACAACATCCGATCCCTAGTCTCTGTCCTGCAGGATCCGACGTCCGCCCACTACGCTCACTGGCGTGATCAGGTGCTCCTCACGCTCCAGCGCTACGTCATCGACGACGTCCTTGGCCCATTGTCTCCATCCTAGCACCAGATGGACAGTGTTGTCCTCTCGTAGCTCATTGGCACCCTCACTGTTGAGCTACAAAACATCGTCGGCGAACAGGGGCACCGCTCGCCGGGCCTAGGTCGCCCTAGAGGCCCACTCTCTCCACCTCGATGCCTCGTTCCGCATGTTCTCCTAGAGGAACCACTTCGTCAGCAAGTAATATCGTCGGATGAAGGGCATGGCAGACTCCCTCTGTGGTCTGATACCAATCCCACACCTTGAGCTCCTCGTCAGGCTCCCAGCACTGATACCAATCGGTGGTTCTGCCCGAGGTGGCCCCAACGGTGCCCGACGTGGTCGTCGTTCTACAACCCCTGAACCGGAACCATCTCCATGTGGTCAGCCCAGCCATGTGTACCTCTTCGCCACGTCCCCCTCAGCCGGCTCTCCTGGCGATGCCACACTACGGCGTCCCACCGCCTTCGGCGACACCGACTCCGCCTCTCCTCTCACCTTCGGGGACCCCTACCCCGACACCTTGGTCCCCGCTGGCTAGAGGCTAGGACTGGGCCTTTTTCTTACCCACTGCATATCACGTCATTTCATCTTCGATGAGGATGTATTTCCCCTTGCTAGATCCTCCCCACCTACTGATCCTGAAACTCTCCTCAATTCCAATCCCATTATCATACCCTCAACCCTCCAACTCTCAGTCACGTTGACCTCATCCACGCCACGCATGGATCCTTCCCCTCCGCATGCATCCTGCGCAGCCCCATCGACTCTGCCCGCCCCGCGCGGCCCTGTTGACCCCGCTCGCGCCACACAAGACCTATCAACCATGCCTGTGCCACGCATGGCCTCGCCGACTCCGCATGCGCCATGCGTAGCTCTGTCGTCTGTGCAGCACGCGACATACATTGTCGACCCCACCTGTGTCTACCACCGTCGTGGTTGGAGGCTTGGAGCAATCCCACGGTAGCTCTCGCTCCGCCGTCCCATGACGAGGCACCGGTGCACCATCCGGTCGCAATCCACCGTTACCCCGACCACGTCCACATCATGGTGACGCATCGCTTGGTCGGTGTTCTCCGCCCCGTAGGTCGACTGGTGCTCACGACTGACACTGCTTCGGCTCCCTCGCCCATCCCCTCCTCCGTTCGCGCTGCTATCGTCGATCCCCACTGGTGTCGCGCTATGAAGGAGTACGCGGCCTTGCTGGCCAACCTACTGGGACTTGGTGTAACCGGCAAGTGGATTTTCCGCCACAAGCTCACCTTTGATGGCTCGCTCAATCGCTACAAGGCCTGTTGGGTCCTTCGTAGCTTCACTCAGCACCTCAGAGTGGACTACAACAAGACCTCCAGGCCCGTCGTAAAGTTTGCCACCGTTCGGGTCGTCCTCTCCCTCGCCCTCTCTTGAGATTGGGTGATCCACCAGCTGGACGTCAAGAATGCCTTCCTCCACGGCACTAACCGAGACAGTGTACTGCAGCCAGCCCACCGGCTTCGTTGACTCCACTCACACGGGTTTGGTCTGCAAGCGAAACCGCTCTCTGTATGGCCTTAAACAAGCACAGAGGGCTTGGTACAGTCGCTTCGCCTCCTATTTGGTCTCCCTCGGCTTTGTCGAGGCCAGGTCGGACATATCCATGTTCATCCATCGGCTCGGCGACGACATAGTCTACCTCCTCCTCTGTGTCGACGACATCATGCTCACGGCATCCAGTGTCTACCTCCTCCAACACATGATCGTCGCCCTTTAGCACGAGTTCGCGATGAAGGACATGGGCCCGCTCCACCATTTCCTCAGGGTCACCGTGGAGCGGCGAGCAGCGCCAGTACGCCCTCGACATTCTGGAGCGGCTAGCCTGCTCCACACCTGTCAACACTCAAGCGAAGCTCTCCGACAGTATCCCGGAGCCACATTGGCGTCCTCTAGTGCATCACGTTCACCCGGCCCGACATTCCTACGGCGTTCAACATGTGCCTCCACATACACACCTCATGGGAGCCGGTGGTCTACACCAATGCCAACTAGGTCGGCTGCCCCGACACGCGCAATTCCACATCCGGCTACGCCGTGTTTCTGGCGCCAACCTCGTCTCCTGGTCTTCAAAGCGGCAGCAAGTTGTCTCCCGCTCTAGCTCAGAGGTCGAGTATCGCGTTGTGGCCAATGGCGTGGCCGAGGCCTCCTAGCTCCGTCAGCTTCTTCGGAAGCTCCACAACCCCCTCGAGTGTGTCACACTCATCTACTGTTACAACGTCAGCGTGATCTACCTCTCCAATCTCGTGCAGCATCAGCGTACGAAACACGTGGAGATCAACCTTCACTTCGTCCGTGAGTGTGTAGTCGGCGACGATGTCCGCGTTCTCCGTGCCTCGACCACTTTGTAGTTCGCCGACATCTTCACCTAGGGGCCTCCATCTACTGTTTTCACTGAGTTTCGATCCACTCTCAATATCTGTACAAGATAGGGTTGTAATTGCGGGGAGTGTTAGAATACTGTTAGGGTTTCCCTGTATTTACTTGTATACCCCTCCTGTAATGGGCTTTGGTCCACCTAACTCTTCTATTTAATACACTCCCAACCTAGGATTAGGGTTAGGGTTTCACATATTCCAACAGCACCCATGACACAATTGGATTTGACTAAAATAGTTCTAAACCTATGTGCATGTGGATTACATATCATATCACAAATAGTTACAATATATAATTAAAGAAACAATACTTGCCTGGTAAATATGTCCACGGAACATACCACGCTCAACAGCTGATTTGTTCAAAATCATGGCATCCTCCATGTCATAACTGTATCACAGGTGTGATTTTCATCATATCAAGCAATTTTTATAAAAAAACGTCCATATTATATTGAAAAGGCGTACCCTGTGTATGATAGCACTGCAACAATAGCATTCGTTCCAGATGGAAATTCATCCATACAATATTTGGTATATGTACCTGTCCGAACAATTGGTGTCTGAGGGGTCTACAGAGAGCATCAAAGACAGTAGAGAAGGTTAGCAGTACTTCCCAGCAATATGTGTTATGCTTCTTTTTTTTTGGAGATTTAACCATATTTTGTTATTTTCAGATAACATACAAAACCACCTTTAAACAAGCTAGATGGCCAAAACTTGTCTTGTTTACATAGACGATGGTCAATGACATTGATATCTAGTTTTCAAGTAGGACTGCCAAAATCAGACTAGTTTGATAGTCAAAAATAGGCTTTACTACCCAAAAATACAGGTCAGACCTACAATATTTGTTATATGTACCTGTCTGAACAATTGGTGTCTGAGGGGTCTACAGAGAGCATCAAAGACAGTAGAGAAGGTTAGCAGTACTTTCCAGCAATCAGTGTTATGATTTTTTTGGAGATTAAACCATATTTTGTTATTTTTCACATAATATACTAAACCACCTTTAAACTAGGTAATAAACAAATTTGTCCTGTTTACCTAGTACGATGGTCAATGATATCTAGTTTTACAATAAAATTGCCAAAATCAGACTCCAGTGATAGTTCGATAGTCAAAGAATAGGCTTTACTCCCAAAAAAAGTACAGGTCAAACGTTGTTTCAGAATTCAGACCACCAGTTTGACGGCGTAGTACACCCAAGTTATGGTTTAACACTTTAACCTGAAGGGCTGGTCGTAAATAAATCCTATCAACTTGGAAATGGTTTGATGTCATGTTTCCTTAAAACTATTGCACAATATCATGAACTGTAGATTGTGCAAAAAACACTGAATTATCAATTCTGTCAGATTAATTAGATATAACTGGGGGCCTCAACACATTGCAAAGTATTCTCCCTACACTGGTGTGTGTTCAAGTGTTTCAGATTATTACTTCCTCGAGAAACATGCAGGTCTAAATGTCCCAACAAAGCAATTTTTAAACAACCAAACAGTATAACTCTTCTGTTCTATAAAAACAAACCTGTAGATGGAATGCTTTTACATCAGTACGGAATTTTAGGGCCTGTCCGCAAAAACCCATGGTCTGCTTTGCCATCTGCAAACAAGGAGGATGACTGGGGGTTAGTCCAAAAAGGAAAGCATGATCAACCAATCACTATAAGGACAAGATCTGACTTCTGAGTACTAACCTGGCATTGGTACATGTTCCTAGGACTTTGGTTGTGATCAGACCAAGGTGTCAGATTGGCAACTACACTGAGAATAGCTGTAGGGTGGATCTCTTCATGAGTTGCAGGAAATGGTTCTTGTCTCCCACCATCCCCACCATCAGGACACCGTATCTCCATAAATGCCTAAATTAGATTTCAAAATAAATTACTGAGCTATCGGTAAGAAGATTATAAAGAATAAGGAGTTGATCAAAAGCAACCTGTTCGAATGGCCCAATGAGCTCAATACTTTGCTTTCCATCAGATAGAATAAAAAGATTTCTGACAGGTCGGACAAATCTAGCCGGATTGGTAAAAAGGTACAGGCCAGGAAAAGCTCCATTAAAACTAGGTGGGACATAACCAACTTCCAGATCTTCAGGAATCTAATAAAAAATTAAGCACATTCTGAGTAATAACATCATGGTATAAATTTCAAAAATAAAAGTCAAAATAAACAAAAACATGATAACATAATAGAACAGACCCCTGAGTGTGCCAGAAGTTTCAATGTACGAAGATAATTAACTGCTTTCTCAATCATAGCAGAAGCAATAGTACCAAGAATGCACCCATCCAAATGGACATGGAGTACTTCTGGGGGACCGGTTTGCTCAATCTTCGGTAACACTGGGTTCATTCCAACACGAACCAACTCAGCAGAAAGCAACTTCTTCATTTCCCCAAAATTTTTTATCACCCCTTCTGAGTTGTAGAATGATGAAACACCTGAAACACCAAATTTAGCTGGAGCTAAAGAAATGATAGCTTACTACAAACTTTAGCTGTACTGTCCCCAAAAAGGACAAGCACACATTTATATATAGAAACATTTAGACAGAAGAATGCAGATGCAATACGCTGCCAAAGATGAAAGAGAAGCAAGAAATCAAGTATATGAATGAAGGCTGTGTTATGTGTTCATGAGGTACTGTGCAGATTTAAATTCAAGAGAAATGACAAGATGAGAATATCATACGGCATGTAGAAGTCATGTGATTCAGTAAACCACAAGGCTCTCCGTCAGGTGTATGAACTGGACACAGGAAACCCCATGATCTACAAGGACATTTTCAGTGCAGGTACAATAGATGCAAGCAAACAACAGCAGAATGACATTAAGAGGATAAACATACTCCGGGAGTAACTTTCTAACAGATGTTGTACGCATTTTAGCAAAAGCAGAGCCCCTATGAACAGAACGGAAGTGTGAGATATAACGATGAAAGTTGAGCCGTTCAGCATGAATGGTCATCCCTTCTCTCTGCAAATTTAACAGGAAAAGCCATTATTAGTTCTAAATATTCTTCAGAAACAATGTAAGCACCAGCAAGATCATGTGTATTGGCATCCATTATTGTAAACATTCAGCTTTACAATAACAGGTAGCATTACTTGTAAGTTGTAACCACATGTCATGCTTCTCTAATCCCGAAAAAACAAATCCATCGATGAAGTTCAAGGAAAACAATGCATTAAAACTAAGCAGGCATTGTAAGTGATGCACCTGTGGAAGATCCAATCCTGATCGTGAATTCACGTTCCCAACCTTTATCATACTCTCAACAGCTCTTCCGACAGATGTTGTATATTTAGTAAGAAATTTCCTTATCTCCAGCGCTACACAAATAACAGTATATTATTACTGATTGGATGTAAAACATGATATACCACAAAAAGAAAGTTGACACTGATGGAGTCCAACATGCACATTTCATCCAAAAGAACAGTGCAAAAGACTGCAAACAGATAAACAATTGAGAATAAATAATTATGTGAGGCGAAAGGGCCTCTAGCCTAGTGGCAAGGGCTCCAAGTAGCACCTCCAAGTCCTGGGTTCGATCCCCCGCAGGGACGAATTTTCAGGCTTGGTTAAAAAATTCCCCTCGTTGTGCCCCATCCGCTCTTGGGTTACGATGTCTTGTGCGCCACCCTCCGGTTGGGCTATTGCAGAGTGGACGGTTGACGCCGGCCCGTCAGTGATGGGGGGCTAGGGTTCGGGGAATTTTCTCAGCCAGGACCATTGTTTCGGTCTCTTCTTAATATAATACCGGGAGGGCGGTCTTCCCCTCCCCGGCCGAGTTATTTTTAATAATTATGCGAGCGGATAACTGATTATTTGAGCAAATAAATTGGAAAAAAAACAATTTCAATGAACCACAGTATGCAAATTTTAATTGGTCCTTATTATCCGGTGTTACCTCATTATCCGTGTTCAATTTGTTAGAATAGAATGTGCTTGTATATTAGGCTACGGCCATATCAGATCAGAGGTCCACATGGCTGTTCTATAATAAAGATATTAACAGACTCTGACTAAAGATAAAATAGAATCAAGTTTGATCTCTCCTAAAGACAGCAGAGTTAGAATACAAGTCGGTTAAGGTAGTTGTACCCGAGTTGGACTCCATGTCATATTGTAATCCTGATGGCAGTGTTCTGCCCTATATATACTCAGCCCCCTCAGCCTAATAGGTCAAGGCAAACAGTTTAAACCTGGTGCCGTGTTTCTTACATGGTAATCAAAGCCAACACCTCCCCCCACCTCTAGAACCCTAGCTAACGATAATAGCAAGTCTCCATGGTGTCTACCTCAAGTTTTGTTGTGTCAACGCCCCTCCTAGAGCAATCTGCGGTGTTGAAGCTTACCAAGAACAACTTTGCGCTCTGGAAGGCGCAAGTTCTACCTATCCTCAGGGGTGCGCAGCTGCAAAGCTACCTCTATCGCTCGGCTGTTGCACTACAAGAGAATATCAACACCAAGAAATGTGCTGATTCGTCAGAGAAATCGAATCCGGAGTACACCTGGTGGGCAGCGCTTGAGCAGCAAGTCCTCGGTTCCTTCATGACCTCCATGACTCAAGAAGTCATGAGTCAAGTTTCAACCTAAGATACCCCCCAAGACGTGTGGACTGAGCTCCAAAAAACCTACATGTCGTGCAAGGACTATGAACGCAAAGATCGCCCTAGCAACAACTAGAGAAGGTAACATGACTAGGCTAAAATATGTTAGCAAGATGAGGCATCTACAAAAAAGAATATATATGAAGAAAACTCGTCTTGCACATCCTGGCGGGACCGTGGGACTTGATGAAGAGTACAACCTGGTGGTCTCTGCAATGGTGGCTCGTGATGAGCAGGTCACCATAGCTAAAACCACCTAGCTTCTCAGCTTCGATGCCAGGATTGATCTACTTCATGGAGGTCATCAAGCTTCTGCCAATGTTGCTAGGCGAGGGCACTGAGGCAACAACCACGGTCATGGCCAAGGCAGAGGGTGTGGTGGCCCTTCTGGTGGTCATGGCCATCAAGGTATGTCTTTCTCCTCGTCTAATGAATTTTTGGTAGTGCCCTTGATTTTGTTTCGCTTAAGTCCATGTGGTCCTAATCCAGTTCTCTTGTCCTTTGGTCTACTCTATAGCACGTTACAAAAATGCGGCTGCTTTGGATTAAAACACAGGTGGGGACAATTGGATGGGATGTGTACATCCTTACTCTCACCGGCGCTGGGTGAGCTTGGGTCCGCTCTATCGCTAACTCCATCGCCGCTAGAGGCCTAAGGCCATGATGTGCGCCTCCACCTCCAGTTCAAGTTGCTCCACACCAAGATCATATGCCACCGAAGCTTGGGTCCGCTCTACCGCTAACACGGAGCAGGAAGCAGGAGGGAGCAGAGCATGCGGTCTTGCGAGAACCGAAAAGCCAAGCAGGGAGAGCCGTGTGCCCAAGTGTAGAAGGAGAGTGGGTCGTGAGTGTGTGGCCCGGGTAGTTAGCCCAATATAGAATGAGCCAGACAGGAAAAAAAAGGTTGAAAAATTGGTTCTTTAATATTAGGTATACATGATGATCAAAGGTTTTGGAAGTCAAAAAGAATGTGTACCTTATAAAAAGAAACGAACATAGTATTATCATCGTCATTCTAATGCGGATAAACCACTCCCGAATTCAATTGTTTTGCCTTAAGAAACAGTGCTAGTGTACAAAAGCTAAAGTTTTTGGCATAAAAACATTAATAGAATAACTCACCATTACCAAGGTCAAAACCTTTGTTCTTTGCAGCCTCTTCAAGGATTAAACGCTTAGACTTTCTTAGCCACTCCTGAAGCCTATCCTGCAGATATCACCACCAAATATAGATGATTAAAAAAAGCAACATTAGAGGTTAAGAACCAAGTTTTGCACTAAAAGAATCACAGCTCAAGTATAAAACAATGAAACAAAGGCAAGCATCAAATAAACAGGGAGAAAATCTGATAGAGGCAAAAGTGCCACTTAAGTATGCATCATTCAGATTCATGTGTCCCTTCTCCTACCTTCATTTTCAACCACCTTAACCATTCTTTTTTACCCATAGACCATATTATAAATATAGGGTGATGTAATAAGAGGATAAAATATAAAAGAGACAACAAGGTATACAAGGCTGGAACCATGAAAAAAATCACTTTTGTTGGTGAAGGTTCTACACCTTCACTGAGAAGCAGCTGGTTTGAGATGGCAGGGTATGTGGTAAAGCTGAGAACAAAATGTTGAACCTTCGGCCATCCTTAGTGCCTAAAACTAAACGAGGGGCAACCGCTCAGGCAGTTTAATAACAAAGATATTGTAACCAGAGTTCAAAAATCACAACTATCACCTATTCACTGGAGCTTGTGAAATGTAGAAATGGTGGATACAAAGAAAGGTGAAATGGTCATTGAAAAGCTATATTTCTTTACAATGCAAGGATTTCTACAAGAGGGTGCATTTTTTAGTGTTGCTGAGATTTTTAAATTTAAAAAACATGAAAGGCACCAGGGAGTTCAGCAACCTTCAGAAAAACTGTGAATAAGTGCCCAGGCAATAGAGCCTCCTGGTATTGTAGCGCGTCGGGATTGTCAGGTGAAGCAGTTTGATCTACCAGAGCATAAAGTTTCTGCAGCATAAATCTAAACAAGAAAAATGAAATAAGAAACACATGATGAGAGGTTAAAATGGAAAAAAATTACAAAAGATAATGTCATAAAATAGAAACTCACATCAATAGATTAAATTTATCATGGTTATTTTCCAAGTGCACAAAAATATAGTCCTTTAGAACCGCTTCAGCAACCTAAACAATGTAGAACAGCCAAAGTCAAGCACGGCCCAAATTTCAGCTGTACGTCAATGTAAACACAAAGGGAACATTAGACACTACAGTTATATAGTCATCATTTTCAAATCCTTCCATCACAGATCGGAAGTATTGCCCTGCATTTGAAAGATCAAAATCAATGTCAGGGCATAACAGGTTGTCAAGGCATCTTAAGCACAGAAAAAAAAAACGCAGAACGTACCAATATGCACCAAACACTGTGTGCGAGTCAGAATGGACAGATTTCTGACTTCGTCAAGAACTATTTGTGCCCTTTCACCAATTAGTTGAGTACTGACAACTCCCTTTCCTCTTCCATGTTTATCACTGTAGCAGCAAGTCAAGCTTGTAAAGATTTCCCGGTCACTTGCATCAATAAGGGCCTGTCATTGGTAATTCATCATCATGTAAATGCAACGCTAAAGCTACATTAACAATAATTCAATACTTTTGAACTAAACTATAATATTGCAAAGGTAGAAGCATAATGATTTGCATAATATGTGACAAGTCAAACACAAGTCCACAAATTGCATGATACCTACTTCAATGGAAAGACTGAGTCTAACAGTAGATGAGAATAGAGGCAGAAACATACTAAATTACATAAATTCTATTAAACAAGCAGATTGGTAACCTTGGAGCACAGGACAAAATAAGTTTGTGGATTGTATATTTAGTTAAACGAAGTTCAACAGCTAAAAAATGGAATGCATCAACAGAGAACCCAAGGTCTCTTTATTGATTATACAATGCACACTGAGTATACGACATTAGCAGGGTGCATCTGATGAAAAGGTATCCAATGATACAAAGCTTATATAAAAAGAACTCGAACACAGGGGGGAAGATGCCCCCTGGACGTTGCAATAAGAAATTGTACCAGGATCCGAACGTGGACAGGCAAGGGAGTAAGCACACTGCTCTAACCTGTATAACTCACGATAAGCTACTAAGCTAGTTTGTAACATAGCTTTTATCCATGCAGCACATGCCATTGCACACACAATGCTCAATGCATGATTATGTACCATATTGCTTGTTTTAAATGATAAGCATTCTTAAGGAAATGGCAACAGGTTATACCTTGAGAACAATCCCAACAGGAAGCAGAAACTCTCTGCCACCCAACCTATTCAAAACACATTCAAAAGGTCAAATTGATCCAAAAGATTTACTCGTTGTTCACTCACCGTTTACCAGCATAGAACTTACCAAAATCCAAGCCTTGCACTTCCATTTAGGATGTAATACAACTTTATTGTCACACTGGACTGGTCACGTTGGACACATCTGTCAAAAGATTAAAAAAACAAGAGTATCGCAAAACACACAACTTTAGCTTTGTTGTTAAAGTCATAACTAATAGCCAATGCTCAAATTAGAACATTTGATGTTTTATGAAGGTTCTTAGTAATCAACAAGGCTGGATATGCAATACTTGTAACTTTCATGAGATTGACAAACAGTTTAGAATTAGGCCATAGCGCAGTCTGGTCAGCGCATCTGTTTTGGGTACAGAGGGCCATAGGTTCGAATTCTGTCACCTTGATGTTGTATTCACAGGGGCCGAAGTGCAAAGCCCCGTAGCCTATCCGTGGTCGGGAAGGCAGGCGAAAAGCACGCACAAAAAAAAGAAAGCTAGAATTTTGTTTTTTTTCTTTTCTTCTTTTGTGGTAGTACACGAGTGAAATTGGTTACGGTGGTACACCTGTGAAATATATAAATGATATGGTTGTACACGAGTTCCTTATATTATAGGTGTTTAAGACCGATTACGTCGGTTACACGAGCGGTAGTACAGCGAAAATGTTTTTCAATTTCACTTAGCTTGGTTACAAGCCTGGTAGGTACTACAGCGGAAATACAGTTGGTTTCACGTTAATTAGGTTATCTTGGTGACAAACAAGTGCCTGGTAGGTTAGGAACTATGACTGAAATGGTTTATGATGGCACATACAGTACATTTAAGCTGTAGTACGTGGGCCTACTGTGGTATTGGATGTATTGGTTGTTGCCGAGTCTATGCTCGACCGCGCTCCCTCTCAGAATAGAGATCATGTTTCCCTTTACCCACGCAGAATAGAATCTATTCTGCCTATTGGCAGATGGCTCTCTATTATCTTTCTATTATTAATGGGTCCCCATTATATTATTAAATAAGAGAACCTCCGCGCCTAGCCACAACCTAAACGCTGGTTCTATCCCGGCCAAGCAAGCAAGGGGAACCCGGTGGGAAGAGGGAAAGAAAGATCAGGGGAAGAAGCGGGGTAGAGGAATTGGTCGACTCATCAGGCTCATGACCTGAAGACTGCAGGTTACAGGTACATTTAAAAGAACAGGAAAGCTCAGTAAAACAAGGTTCTTCAAGAATCAAGAAAATATAGAGGAAAAGGACAATGACTCAGTCACTAATAACAAGATATTGTGAAATTTTGTCTCCTGTGCAGCAAATGTGTATGAATCACGCTCGAAAAACTCTCGACAAGAAGTCTGGCATCACAGTTATTCAAATCTGGTCACTATGAAAATGTTTCTTTAATTTGACCTAGTTTCATGTAAATTATCTTGTAAAAATGTGGCGCAGCTTGCCTTTTAGATGTACAAATAGTTTTTTATTGTGTCTGTCTTAACAAAAAAATATTTCCATATTAGCAAGAAAAGTTATTATGGCTAATTATGTTTTGTTAGGCATAAATTCAGTATTCACAAGACTTAAAGAATTTGCAGAGACAATCGAATTGGACAGCAAATATAAGTAGGAACTGTGTGAAAACATGAAGTGAATTTGGAGCCAAAATAAAGATAGCTTCACTGCAATCGAATACTGCTTGAATGACAAAATAAGCTACGCCCAAGATTAAACTATATGTTATTCAACTAATATATGTCTCATCTGTTAGTATGGTACCTTATGACCACTGCTTTGTCAGTGTATCCAGCACCACGTTTAAGAAAAGAATTGCGTACCAATCCCATGGGCTGAAAAAAAAAAGTAACTCATCACCAGAATGGCGTTATATAGTTTAAAATACTGGCCTTGTGAGTTGTAAAATAACGCTCCAAGCAAAGCCAAATCTGCCTTACATAGTTACGCTTTTGTAAAACAAGAATACGCACAAGTCTCTCCATCCCACCACATATGAAGTACCTAAAAAGAATTTCAGAACTGTGAGAATTATTCCAGTAACATATGGAACATTGTCAACAAGGTTGTCCACGGCTAGTGTGGAAGTATGACAAGTCATGGCAAAGGTACATATTGAAGTATTTGTATAGCACAAAAATGAGAGCACAAGAGCAAATGGACAAACAAATGCGGTAATCTGTATCAAAATTTACACAAAATGGGACAATTGCATTGTGCGCCCTTGGGTCAGACCAAATAGATGCTCCAAAAACTATATTGTTTTTATCACAAAATGCGGTAATCTGTATCAAATAAGGTATAGTTCAAACTTTCAGTTCAGTGTAAGAACGCGAAGACAGACAAGAACATGATAGATAATATGATTTCATTACTTTGAACGGTCCAAAACCAATTAAGTGTTTTTCCTAACTATACAAAGTAGTTCTTTTTCCAAAGGGACAAATTCAGAGCTTAATGCAGCAAATCTGACCATAAACTCCCTCGTCCACATATGCAAAAGAACTAGAAAAAAAGGAAGTGTGATCCTAATGAGAATCACAGAAGTATGATAGTCTCATAATGGGAATCAAAAAAGTATCAAGAATGCAGAGGGCCTTCACAAAAGCGCTCTGGTTGGAGGAAACAACAGATGGCTAGAAGGTTGCATAGACAAAAGGAACCTCGGGTGCTTCTCAAGCTAGACATTAGTAAGGCCTTGATTCTGTATCTTGGTCATTTTTGTTCGAAGTTTTGAGGCACTTGGGTTTTGGTCAGTTTTAGTGCAATATTTTCTCTAACTCTAAATTGCTGTGTTCTTCATCAACTAGAGTGCTGATGAATGGGGAGCCGTGAAAGTTGATTTACCACCAGCGAGGTCTTTAGCGGGGGGGGGGGGGGGGGGGGGGGGGGGGGGGGGCTGGGCTGGGGCCTCTCTCCAATGTTTTTTTGTTATTGTCATGGATGTGTTTAATTCTCTCATCACAAAGGCCTCAGAACTAGGTTTGCTGCAGCCACTTCTTCGGAGAGGGAAGGGACAAAGGATTTCACTTTATGCAGATGATGTTGTGTTCTTTTTCAGCCAACCCAGTCTGAGATGTCTCTTGTCAAAGATTTGCTAAGGGTGTTTGGTGCAGCGACCGGTTTAATGACAAAAATTAGGAAAAGTTCGGTTCTGCCTATTAGTTGTTATGAGCTCGAAGTTGCAGTTGTTCAGGAGGCTCTACCCTGTACTATAGCTCAATTTCCATGTAATTATCTTGGGTTGCCACTGTCCATACGAAGGCTCTCCTCCGGGGATTTTTTTACCGTTAATTGATAAGATTGCAGATCGCCTACCTGGTTGGAAGGCTGCCCTTATCCACCCTGCGGGCCGAGCTACTCTTGTCAAGGCAATTCTCACAGCGATTCTGGTTTATCACCTAATTGCTTTGTAGTGCCCCAACTGGGTGATTAAGGCGATCGACAAAATAAGGATGTGAAAGGCGGACATTGTTTGGTGAGTTGGCAAAGAGTTTGCAGGCCTCTCAGTCATGGAGGCTTGGGTGTTCACAACTTGGAAATTTTGGCTGGTCCTTGAATTTAAGGTGCCTCTGGTTGCAAAAAAAATCAATCTAACCGGCCTTGGGCAGAGTTGGGCGTTCAGGTTCATCCTACTGCTGCTGCTTTATTTGCTATTTCGGTCAAGTCAAGAGTTGGTGATGGAGCTCGCACAGCTTTCTGGGTGGATCGTTGGTGTCAGGGACAGTCCTTTAAAGATTTAGCTCCGAACTTGGCTGCCTGTGTGCCTAAAAGGCTTTTAAAATCTCGCACAGTCCAGGAAGCACTGGCAGGCTCTCTTTGGATTAATGATATTAGAGGCAATATTTCGGTTCAGGCCTTTTATGAGTTCTTTATGATCTGGGATTTGGTTCGAGACTTCCAGTTGACGCCTGGAACAGCGGATTTCTTGGTGTGGCTGCCTTCTTCCTCGAGCATTTTTTCATCCAAGAGTACGTGTGAACGCTTCTTTGTTGGTGCTGTTGATTTTGAGCCTTCAAAACGCATCTGGAAAAGTTCTTCCTTTGGTTATCTGCTCAAATAGCTGTGGGACAGCGAATCGGTTGGCGCAGAGGCCTGGATCATCCAGATAAATGCCCTCTCTGCGACCAGCATGATGATACAGTACAGCACCTCCTGACATCTTGTGTTTTTGCCAGAGAAATATGGTTCAGGGTGTTTTCGTGTGTAGGCCTGCAGCAAATGCACTCCGGGTTGGGTGTTCCAGGAGTGGTGGATGTCCATTCAGTGCTTGGTTCCTAAGAATCAAAGGAAAGGTCTCAACTCACTTGTGTCCCTTCTGGCATGGAGGTTATGGAAGCAGAGGAACGAATGTGTTTTTGAGGCTGCCTCTCCATGTATCAATCAGCTCTTCCAGAGCATCAAGGAGGATGCAAACCTTTGGTGCTTGGCTGGTGCGGCAGGGTTGAGGGCACTTTGGCCCTAGCTTGTAGGTGTTTTGTAGTCGTTTCGTGTAGCCATGGATCCTTTTGTGTATTTTCGTTTTTGGCCTCCGTAAGGGCCTTTGTTTGATTTGTAGTCTTTTCTCCTTAATATAATGATGTGAAGTTCTCCTGCGCGTTTGAGAGAAAAAAAAAGATAATCACAGAAGTATGATAGTCTCGAAAATAGCAAATTAAGCAGACAAATACAGTGGAAGGGTTATGGATAATTGGTGTGCACTATTTCACATACAAAGTACTTAAATAATATTAGCACATTAAGAAATCACAGCAAAAGTACGCTGGTAAGGTCAACTGAATGCAAATGAAACATACTCACCCCCCCATCTCAGTTGCCTCTTCACCATGGAAAACTAATTTATGGGGATCAGCACCCCTCAGATGACACAGTTTTGACTGGAATTGCAAAAGCATAAAGTCAGGCAGCATAATCAATTGTTATATGCAAGGATGAACCAGAATAACTTGTGAACCAAATCCATTACTAAATATAATGGCCGGGAGACCTAGAGTGGAATGAGAAGAGAACTGCAAATTCCATGTGGCTTCCAATGGAACCGAGAAACCATCTTAAAAGAACAAGAAACAACAGAACTCCCTACCTACCCCGCGTCATCCACTCAGAAAAGAAACTTACTTATCAGCCCACTTTTAAAAAAGAGGTCATTTCATTGCTCCTTGCTATTTCCAAGGGAAAAATACTGATATATGCAGCTGTCTTTCATGAGAATTCCGAGAATCCAAATATATTCAAACAATGTATATAATTGTCTTAATTGATTCGACGTCCCATACAAGCACCAGACCAGAAATAGTGCATATTGATCTTATTTCAAACAAGGAGACTGAAGAGCCTTGTTGTGTTGCATTACAATACAGCAAAGGTTCATGGTCAAGTGTAGGGCCGGAAAAAAGCTCGAGGCTCGTGAGCCAACTAGGGCTCGCTCAGGCTTGGCGCAGCTCAGAAAGGCTCGCAAGCCTGAACGAGCCCGAGCCGATACTACTTTTGTGCGAGCCGAGCCGAGCCTGAGCAAGCCCGAGCCGGCTCGCGAACCAACCTAATTTGATATGGTCCTATGTTGTTACAGTATTACATTATTATGTTATTAATTTATTTTCTTATTTTATGGACTCAATGTTAGATATAGTTTAAAATATGTTGTTGGATTTTTGGTACATATTTTTAATTTTACATGTAATGAAAATATAAAATTTATGCTCTAAATGGGACTTAGTGTGGCGGCTCGCGAGCCTGAACGAGCCCGAGCCAAGCCATATCTCCCAGCTCGCAATACGACCGAGCCGAGCCAAGTCAACCTCGTCTCGGCTCGTTTCCAGCCATAGTCAAGTGAATCATTGAACGTAATTGTTTTTGTTGTTGTTGGGAATCTTTGATTAAAATGCTGCCAAGAACTACACCCTCCCAACACTTCAATTTTGGCATTATGGAAGCAGATGTGTATATCATATTGATGTCCATGCCACATTAACCCCCCAGGCATTTAGACCATCAAAAAACAAGTAAATGCTGAACAAGCCCCTGCACCTGCGAGCAGAATTAAAGTTTGGGATGTGTCCAACTTATATGTAGTATTGATATACTTATAAGGGGTCAAAACAATATGCTAGTATTTGACTCAAAACACACTTCCATAATGCTATAGATTTACTAGCTTACAATAAATTACAACCTAATAAAACTATCAAAGGTTAGTTATGTAAACATCACAAACTGTCAAAATGTTAAAAAAAAAAAGGCACCCTTTTGGCAGCAAAAGACAACCAAAGCGCTAAAATAAACTCACTTGTTAGCCTAGCCTCAATACCTACAAACTCGACCAAAAGCATAGCATAACAAGATCATTTTAAGCGAAGTGTCTACAAGAGTAGAAAGGGAAGGTAACAACCATCAACATAATAGGCAAATGGCCAAAATTGAAGGTATGCCTGATTTGTGCCCCTTCATTATACTGGAAGCAGACCTCAACTTTGAATTCCCCGTGATATGAAATTCTTGCTTGTCTGCACTGCTCCAACCAAAAAAATGGGGAAGGATCAGACTAGCAAATACCTGTCTAAATTCTTCAAAAGACAACAAGTAAAAAGGTAACAAAAGGGTACGCATCTGGTAAAACAGAAAAATATAAGTTGCCAATGTCTAAGATAATTCTATAAAAACATGACAAACCTCCTGGGGGTAGATGGGTAGTACACCTGGCCGGGCACCCCTCATCGGCGAGAGCACATGACCCTTTTCCAGGATTAGTAAACAATAATAGTTAAGAGGAACAAGAGAGAGAGAACAAAAGGGAAAAAGAATTTGTTTCAGGTAGGGTTTGCCGTTATAACATTCCTTGCAAGCAGTACTCAAGTGTTGTTTGGTCTCAATGCAATACAGTTTCTTCACCCAAAAAAGGTCAAACAAAAATCAAGAAAGTGTTTCGGTAGTTTTAGACTGAGCCATTGAAACTAAGTTTAACTTTTAAACAATTCCAGTCCATTTAAATTTCACTATGACATGAATCGTTTCAGGGGAAACTAGCAATAGCAACCAAATAAATACTTAAAAATTGCAATAAACTGCTGTGTCGTGCTATGTCTACTGACTAGTAATAGCAACTTAAATGAGACACTTGTATCTCTCAAATACCTGCAGCAATTGCCAAAAACATCAAACTACGGCCTTGTTCGTTTACGTCGGATTGCACCCGGAATCGTT
The DNA here is from genome assembly GCF_902167145.1 of Zea mays. Lineage (NCBI taxonomy): Eukaryota > Viridiplantae > Streptophyta > Magnoliopsida > Poales > Poaceae > Zea > Zea mays. Next base: position 233,241,305 of record NC_050096.1, on the reverse strand, counting down.
CCAACTAATCAAAGTTTATATAAATTAGAGAAGCAATCCAGCTAGAAATCGTTCCGACCCACCAATCCGATACAAACGAACAAGGCCTAATAACAAAGTTACGCGTACAAAAAACGAATTTGAAGCATGAAGGATATTTTTTAGTGTGTTGCTGGAGTTGGGGTCCCTGATCACCATGGGGCGGATGGATTCAATCATCTCGTCGAGCCCCTTATCGAGGAAGTAATCAAAGGATTCCACGTGCGGCCGGAACAGCTCCCGCAACGCCGAGTAGTCGCCTTCCTTGGCCACCGCCGGCGACGGAGACTTATTAGCCTTGCCCATGGCCGGAGAGATGGCTGAGATCCCAGAACGGGTTCCTGTGCGGCAGCGGCGGCCCTTGTTTCGGGCGGGAAGGGTAAAACCCTAGAGAGGGGAGGAGGCGGCGGAGGGGTTTAGGCTGACTTGCTTATATTTTTGTTCGAATCCCGGCCCAGCCCAGAGCGGCGAAAATAATACGCTCCATTTTTTTATTTGTCGTAGTTTAGCTAAAAATAAACTAAAAAATAAATATTTGAGAACGAAATTATTATAAGTTTTATTTATTTTTTTAGAGCATATAATACATAGATGAGAAGGAGTTGTGGGATGCAATTTACTACTAAATATGGTGTATCGGATGTTGGTAGTGAACTGTATGTCACCGAGAGTTTTCATGATTATAAAATGACTGATAATCGCTCTATTGTAGAGCAAGCTTATGAAATACACTGTATTGTCAAGGAGCTCGACCATCTTAAGACTGTTCTTCCTGGTAGATTTGTGGTTGAGTGCATTACAACAAAGTTGCCTTCTACATGGAGAAATTTCGCCACATCTCTAAAATATAAGAGGCATGAGATATCAGTTGAAAATCTGATAATGTCTCTGAATGTTGAGAATAAATGTCAGACTAAGGACACGAGTTCTAAAGGAATCGAGGGCCACTCTAGCACCAACATTGTTCAAAAGAACCACAATAAAGGCAAAGGAAAGACAAAATCTAACAAGCTCAACAAAACTACCAACTTCAAGAAGCAGAACAAGGCTGAAGTGACATGTTTCGCCTGCGGTTGGATGGGTCACTTTGCTAGGGACTGTTTTGATCGAGCGGATTACCGTGACAAAAGGGCAGTGTCAACACAGTGATCGCTAGCAATGAGGAAGACAAAGGGTATGATAATCTACCTTTTATCTTCTCGGTTTTCCAATCACCTAGTTGATGGATTGATATTGGTGCTAATGTTCATGTGTGTTTTGACATTAATATGTTCTCTTCTTATTAGATCGCCCGGGATTCCTTCGTCCTAATGGGGAATGGGTCACATGCTTTTGTTCATGGCACGGTGGATTTGAAGTTTACTTCGGGAAGTATCGTGCAGTTGACGAACGTGCAACATGTCCCTTCTATAAACAAGAATCTCGTTAGCGGAACCCTTCTATTTAGAGATGTGTTCAAGGTAATTTTGGAGTTCAATAAAATAGTTATGTCTAAGTCTGGACAATTTATTGGTAAAGGCTATGACTGCAGATGCTTGTTCCGTTTTCCTATGTTATATATCAATAATAAGTATGTGAACCATATTTGCGCTAATGTTTATGATCTTGCGAGTATTTTCCATCCCCGTTTGTGTCATATTAATTTTGGTTTTATGTCTCGACTTTTCACCATGAGTTTAATTCCAATTTCACCATCGTCAAAGGTTCTAAGTGTCATAATTGTGTACAAAAGCAATCTCAAAAGTCTCACAAGGTTGCTGAGGAGAGACACCTGGTGTTGTTCACTTGTTCTCAACTACTTCAGATCAAGAACAAGGCAACACATTTGTTATATGTTAAAGACATTCGTCCTTCGAAACATTATTCCCTCTAAGCTATAATGAATTTTAGACGAATATCATAAAGGACAAGTTATCATCATTCGTGGAAATAATAATACATTTACAAGATGTAAGATCGAGACATATATTTATTTCATAACGAAGGTATAGATACTATTAAAGTTTGTATTACATTGATACATTCGGTTTACTAGAAGACAATGACGCAAGAGCAATTACAATCCAGCCTCCGCAGTACGAGGGTATTGTTCATCTATTTATAGGTAATTGTATACATTCGTGAGTTATTACATTCATGCCCTCAACAATTACATATAGGGTTTACAAATGTCATAGGACGACATTGTCATTTGTATTCAATAACTTGAACAACACCTTCTCCCTACATTGTCTTTTTGCTTCATCGTGCTTCCCTTGATTTATGTCGAAGCTTTTTTGGTAACAAAGTTCCTATAATATTTAGTAATATGCTAAAAACAAATAGTTAGTCGTGTTTTTTAGGACCTTCGGAAGACGAAGGCCCCCAACAGTAGTCACTCGCAGTATTAGTTTATTTCTTTGCAATAAAGTCAGACTAAAATGAACGAAGATCTTTAGCCGAAAATCCGAAAAAACACATTGTCTTCGCTAGAATAGCGAAACCTTCTGCATTGTGGGGCCCATCGTGCAATGGTGCTTTGCATATATATATATATAAGGGTTTACGCTAAAAATATTTTTTGTGCTATCAAGCTTGCGCTGGGTTTGTCGTTTTGGCTTTCTGATTTTGTAACCGCAATTGCTTTGGAGCTTCGGGCTTTTGTTTCATTCAACTCTGAGATGGCCGAAGAGAAGAAAAGTGTGGATCCCACACTCGCTGGTTTCTACGAAGCCATGGAGAGGACCAATGTTGAGAAAATTACTGATGAGATGTTAGTTGGGTTGTCTGAGGGTTCTAGTGACAGCGAAGATTTGATGTGAAGAGTGGCAACGATGACGCCGAAGACCGACCGTGGAGGCCAAGTCATGTTGTATTTAGAAAATTGAAGCACCCCAATCCTCTGGGACTCAAATGTGATACAATTACTAGTCCTAGTAGGCTAGTAAACACATTTATACATCAGATGATTCCAGACCTGCTTAAACGAAACAAACCTATAAAGGTGGTGATCAACTTTAAGAGTTGGTCCACAACTCGGGATATATCATCAGAGTGGGGCTGAAGCAACCCGTTATACGCAGCGAAGCAAATCAGCGGTCCAACAGCCACAGGCAAGGTTAGGAACAGGCGTAACTCTTACAACGATCTCCTTCTCCGAAAAACAACAAATAAGCAAGGGTAAGTACTTACGTACTCAGTAGCCCACCTTCACCCACGGAATGCGGAAAATCGGATATAATGCATGGAGTATATGGAGCTCAGGATATTTTGCAGAAATAGCAATATTTGATGTAGGGTTATTTTGTAAATCATTTCATATTTTTCAAAGCACATCCTCTCCCAAAGGAGTAGGAAGTTTTTCAATATAGAACAAAATCCCCTGGACTAAACCATCCAGGTATCTCAACAGTTTCCCACTGGTTTTCATTTTCAAAAACAGCTAATCGACTTCACGTCCACCATAGCTCACGGCTCAACCGTCAGACCTTTTAAAACCACTGTTCGAAAACATTTTTGGAAAACAAAACAATAATTGTCAAATCCAAGCCATAACTCATCCATATCCGTGGACATGGACTATTCGAATAGGTTTTTAAACTCTGCACAGAGGTGTACACTTTACCCACTAGTCCGGTTTCTGCAATCTCACAGTCGTGAGATCCGAATGTCGAAACTCTCTCGTTCCTTGCACGTCCTTACCCTAGCGATTATACCGGAAGGAACAAGGTCACCATTGTGTCCAAACCGGACAAAACATTCCCCTTCCTTATCCTCTTGGTGCTCCCTAGTCGTCATAATCCTAGGGTTCGGACTGTGCAAGTTTAGATCAAGCGACTGCCCATACAGTCTCGAGTGGTTGTACTTGATAAGAGTATAGGTAAGAAGTGATGGCAAACCGGTCCTTAGGCGAGAGGGACAATCCTTCATGCTCACACCTAACCCGACTGAGCCATCACCTTAGGCCCTCCCCTAAACCAGGGAGTCCCTAATCATCCCGCTCAAGGGTGATAAGGGTGACAACCCTTCATCATACCCATTTTTAAAAACACTTATTTTGAAAACTCACACCTTTTCTCAAATCATTTGTAACAAAGATGTCAAGCAGTATAAAGATTAATTGCGGCAAAATTCTAAGGCTGGGTGGCCATAATAACTTGTCTCTTAGCAGCAAAAACTTATCATGCATAAAATAACAGGCTGAGGGTTGTGGTTGAAAAAGCATAGGTAATTTATGCATCAAAAGGATCCAGCGAGCTTGCCGTTGCTTAACCGACGAAAGGGTGAGAGCTCGCGGAACTGGCTTCTGGCTCCACCGTCTGGCGTAGACTTGCAAGTCTGACCTTCACAAGACGACACGAACGCTCTGATAACTATGCAACGTGAACAAGCAAACATACAAACCAGCAAATATATCAACAAATATTTATTATAGTGGTCAGAATGGCGATATATAGATGGGTAGAGTCTTGAGCAGAATCTGTGTCATGTGGTGTTGTGATATTACTGGTGGTGATGTGGAGGTGCTTACCAAGAGGGTGGATTGGAGGCGAAGTGACACTATGCGTGTAGTCGTCAGAGTGGGGTAACTGAGTGGGTGGGGGTTTGCCTTGGCTGAGGGTGTTGATTGTGTGGAGAGGGAGAGAGTAGTTGGGTGTATTTATAGTTGGGCGTATGTGGTGTAGCACAGTAAAGTTCACTGTTGGTGAGAATAGTGATGAATGAATCGTCTGACTTAGTCTAAACAGGGAAATTACAGGCAGAATATGGGACAAGAGCATTTTGGGAGCTATCTGGAATATGAACCATGCTTAAGGAATGTCATGGCTGTATAGGGAATAATTTGATAAGAATTTAGAAACAAGAATTATTGGAATATGAGTAAGGAAGTCTAGTTCGAAAGAATCTCAAAGTTAAGCGTGCTCAACTTGGAGAAATCTGGGATGGGTGACCAGATGGGAAGTTCTTATTAGAAGGAAAATCACAGTCACCGGAGTTCGTATGACTGGAATATTGGTCTGGCAGGTCTTAGGTGAGCTGGACAGTATGACGGATGAGCAGTTGAATATTTGGGTGATCGGATGATCGATGAATAGTAATGACGAATAGTAACGATAAACAACATCGATGAATAGTAACGACGAGTAGCAACGAGGAATAGTAACAGTGAATAGTAATGGTGAATAGTTGTACGAACTAACGATTAGCGATGAATAGTGACTATGAACGAACGATGAATAGTGACTACGAACGAACGATGAACGATGAATAGGGACTATGAACGAACGATGAACAATGAATAGGGACTATGAACGAACGAACGATCGAATGATCGGACGAACGAATGATCGGAATTTCGGCAGCATAACGGCTGAACAAAGATTATTTGGACGAACGATCGGACGAACGAACGAACAAACTAAGAAGAGGTGGACGAACGATCGAATGAACGACCGAACGATCCTTGTGCTTATGTGGGACTAGGAGTGGGGGAGAGAGTTGCCATGAAATGGCTTGGTGTGGCTTGAGGGGAGGCCCTTACCCCTCTATTTATAGGCAATGTGGGGGGATTAGGGGGAGGAGACGAGGATTAGTGGGAGGATGCGAGGATTAGTGGGAGATAAGCATGTATTAGTAATGTATAAGTGAAATTGGCTTGTAGAGCTCACTGTATGACACCGGAGGCGTACGTATGCGTATGAGTATGATGAAAATTATGAAAAAAAAATATTTGTAGGGACTTTAAAATGATTCTGAATGTATTCCTCAGGAGGAAAATATTTGGAGAGTTATCGGTGGAATATTTGGGCAATATTTCTAGAAAGAATTTGAGAGGGATCGCTGGTGAAATTTTTGTAGGATATTTTGAGAAGGATTTTGGAGAGAATATAGACCACTATATTTTATTTGTTGAGATCAACTCACAAACAAACATTTTGAAACGAAATTTAAAATTCATTTTGAATTTAGAGCGAGTTTGAGAAACTTTCAAGATTTAAATTTTCGGGGTGCTACAAAAATCCAATGTTAAGAGAGGACAGATTGAAGCAACGAAATGTAAATATTTTCGTGGCACAACTATAGTGACGGCCGGAGGAGAGAATATTGTTCCTCTTCCTGAAGCTGATGAAGTGGTTGTTTTTAAGAGTTTTATGTAAGCTGGCCATCAGTTTCCTATGCATAAAATGCTTGTTGAAGTACTTAAAAGATTCGAGATATATCTTCATCAACTCACCTCTGAAGCTTTGATCAAAATCGGGGTTTTCATCTGGGCAATGAGGAGCCAGGGGTTGGAATCGGACGCTGATTGTTTCTGTAATAGACATGAATTGTCTTATCATACGAAGGCAACAGGGAAAGAACAATATCACAACAATTTTGGTTAGTATTCCTTCGTGTACCGCTCTGATGCAAGACACCATGTTCCCATGTTTCGCAATAAATGACCAGGATCTTGGATGAAGCAATGGTTCTATGTTAATAATGATTTGGTTGAGAGGGAAGATGTAAAAGATATAACTCAACATCCAATATGATATCGCTTTGGCATCCGAAGGCCCTCGATCATGAATAATAATAAAACTCAGGCCTGCCTGGTAGCCTTCAACTCTGTGTGCAGCTACATTGGCACCAGAGACTTGGTCCAAGAACAAATAGCTTTCAAAGTATGGCCCCTTGTCAATGAATGAGAAATGTCGAATGAGACCATTGACAACTCAAGCGAGGGTGGCCTAGTTTATTTGAAATATACATACCGCTACAGAAGTCAGTTTGGGGAGCTAGATGTCGAATGGCTCGAGGCTATTGAGGCGACCGCTGATGATTTGTTGGGGGCATACACGAACACGAAGGCTGAAGACGAAGCCATGAATACTACATTCGGTGCCCGTGGAAAGAAAAGGCTGAATAGAGTTTTTGACATTATTGGTTTTGTTTACCTCGATTATTACTTTACTGCTCAGAAGAAAAGGAGGATTGCATCAGCTGCCCCTTCTTCTGCACTGAAACCCAAAAGAATGAAGATCGTAACTCATCGGCCGAAGTCTTTTGCTTTGGAGAGGGCTGTTGCACTACCTGTTGCAGAAGGTTCACATATATAGGCTATTGAATCTGCCAAAGCTACCCTCTCAGCTTTGGAGGTAATATCCGCTGCGACAGATGAAGCTACCACCGCTCAACTAGAGAAGTTAAAAACAGGAAGTTTGGAAAGTGACCAGCAGCCAAAGCTGCAGATTTCTCTAGCACTGCCAGAGTTGCCAAGGACAACAACTATTCCAGCGACAACTTCTAGGAAAGGAGGGAGAATGGCCAGCGTTCTAGATGTTGTTCTGAAGCCTTCGAAGGTGGCTACCACTAATTCTATTAGGGTTTCTGAAGACAAAACTGAAGAATTGGGAGAAGTTGTCGTTGCAAGCGCTTCTCCAGTCTGCGCTTAGACTGGGCCTTTAAAAACTAGGCCAATAGAGCAAGGAAAGGAAAGTCTACCAGAGAAGTTAACATTGTCAATACCCAAAGCGGTGTCGACCGAAGATCTTGATTTTATTATTCATCACGGTTTGGGAAAGAAGCTAACACAGAGGCAAATTACTGAGGCCCAACATTACGCCAAGGAACAGAAATATCCTCGAGGGTCTTTGGTGTACGAAGGAGACGAAGAAATGACTTTCTATATTGTCTCCCTAACGGCAAGGAGATCGATGTCTACCGAGAGATGATGGACAAGATGGGTTATCTGAATCTTGAGCTTAGGCTATCCTTATTGCCGAAGGATCATCTGGCAGACAGCTTAGCATACAATAGTCTGAAGGTTTGTGTTTACTATTCCTCTCATTTTTTTGGTAATCATTTCAAGTATATTTTTGCTTGTTTTAATAGACATTTCTTTTATTATTAATGTTGGGGGGTCTAGGGTCTTCTTCTCCGCCAAAGGTCCTTTAAGCAAAAACACCTTCGGCAAGACAGTACAAAGACAGGTGTGATATGAAGATATGTCGAAGCTACAATTGGAAGAACTTCGGTTTGGTGTCATGCTAAAGATGAAGGACGATACCGACTTAAAGAGGAAAAGACTGTATAGTCCTTGATAGTCTGTATTATGATCATAATTAGTTATCAGGGACACAGATGTAATTTCGTATAGGCTGCGTCCCGTGCCTATAAATAGATGAATAGTACCCATGTACTGTTCACGCTGAATTGTAATCACTCTCATGTCACTCTCGCTTTTCCACCTTCTGTCAAGCCAAAGGTATAAATGTAATATAAATATCGCTGATGTTTATCCATGTTTACACTTGGGTTTCATCCACAGCAAAGCAATTCGCACATGGACGGAAAGGTAAAATTATATTACAAGGTATGGACCAACATGTACAGTATTGAGTTCAACTCTCGATTACAATTTTTTGCAAAAATAATACAAATAGATCTAAGCTTTATACATGAAGTCATAAAAGGAAGCTTCAGCCGAGCAACCTTCGGAATGCGCTTCGGATTAATGACCTTCGGCGCCGCCATCCTGCAGACAAACAATGGTATAAGGTAAAAAGCGATGGTAATGAAGAAAAATCAAGGCAAACAACAGATACAAGTTTCGTACCGATTTAAGCAAATTCCGAGCTTCGTCTCTAGCCAACTCTCGTCCGCCTTTTGCCCAAATTTGAGTAATAAATCTATTTCCTATACTTCGGGCCTCACCAGGAATATTAACCAAGTCTGATGGCGACAGACTGAAGTTTGGCTTGTTTACTGTTTTAGCATGCATGCATCCGGCCTTCAAAAATGCAGCAGTTGTGCCACGAGAAGCTAACAGAGCATAGAAATCACCATGCCCAGTTATTACTTCGTCGAGTGCATCAACTTCATTCTCGATGTGCTTGAAGGTTTTTGATATATCTTCAGCCGAAGGGGCAATTTCTTCAGAGCTGGCCCCAATCGAGCTGAAGATTCCTTTTAACTGTTTCACACAGCTGAAAGGGAAATAGGCTTACACCTTTTCCTAATTGATTTTGGTGGATGAATTGCCCAACACAAATAATTGGACTAACTAGTTTGCTCTAGATTATAAGTTTTACAGGTGCTAAAGGTTCACAACAAATCAATAAAAAGACCAAGAAAAGGGTTCAAATAAAGAGAGCAAAAGACAGCTGAGAGCACCTAGAGGGGGGTGAATAGGTGATCCTGTAAAACTTAAAACTTAACACCACAAACTTGATTAAGAGTTAGAATACTGAAATCAAGTGAGTAGAGAGGAGAGCTCTTGTGAATCACAATAGACACAATAAAGACAAGCACAAGAGACACGAGGATTTATCCCGTGGTTCGGCCAAATACAAAAACTTGCCTACTCCACGTTGTGGCGTCCCAATGGACGAGAGTTGCACTCAACTCCTCTCAAGTGATCCAATGATCAACTTGAATACCACGATGTTCTTCTTTACTTTGCTCTTTTCCCGTTTGCGAGGAATCTCCATAACTTGGAGTCTCTCGCCCTTACAATAAGAATCAATATGAAGCACAAGAGTAAGGGAGGGAAGCAACACACTCAAAACCACACCAAATACGCACACACAAGACCAAGACTTGAGCTCAAGACAATATCTCGAGGTTCTCACTAGAACGGAGCTCAAATCACTAAGAATGTCGAACAAGTGCGCAAGAATGAAGTGTGAGTGATTAACAATGCTCAAGGAATGCTTGGTGTCCTCCTTCATGCGCCTAGGGGTCGCTTTTATAGCCCCAAGGCAGCTAGGAGCCGTTGAGAGCATTTCAAGAAGGCAATTCTTGCCATCTGTCGCCTGGCGCACCGGACAGTCCGGTGCACCACCGGACACTGTCCGGTGCGGATCTCTTTCCTTATTTGGCGAAGCCGACCGTTGCAGATTCTGAGCCGTTGGCGCACCGGACATTGTCCGGTGCACACCGGACAGTCCGGTGCCCCCTTCTGACCGTTGGCTCTGCCACGCGTCGCGCGTGGATTCTGCGGCCGACCGTTGGCCCGACTGACTGTTGGATCACCGGACAGTCCGGTGCTCCACCGGACAGTCCGGTGATTTATAGCCGTACGCTGTTAATTGCTTCCCGAGAGCAGCCAGTTGACAGTCACCGGCCTGGCGCACCGGACACTGTCCGGTGCACCACCGGATAGTCCGGTGCACCCTGACTGAGCTGTCTTTGGCTGAACAGAGCCATCTCTTTTCCAACTTGATTTCTCATGTTTCCAGCACTTAGACACAATACGTTAGTCTCCAAAACAATGTACTAAGTCTTAGAAACATACCTTTTTTACTTGATTTGCACTTTATCCATAGATTAACATGAGTCCACTTGTGTTGGCACTCAATCACCAAAATACTTAGAAATGGCCCAAGGGCACATTTCCCTTTCAATCTCCCCCTTTTTGGTGATTTATGCCAACACAATAAAAAGCAACTAAAGGAAGTGTAACATCAATACAAATGAGAACTAAAAATTGTTTTGATTCAAATTTGGCATATATGGATCATTCTTTGCCACCACTTGGTTTGTTTTTGCAAATCAAACTCAATTTCCTATCTCTAAGTCAAACACACTTGTTGAAACATAAAGAGAGATATTTCAAGAGAAATTGATCAAAGATTCAAAAACTCCCCCTTTTCCCATAATCAAGCCTTCTCCCCACAAGAGACCAACTTTTGACAAAAGAGACAATTAAAATTTTTGACAAACAAAAAACTCTAACTCTACCTTTTCAAAATCCTCAAGTGGTAGCTGATCCATTTCTTGCTTTGGCCTTATTTTCTCCCCCTTTGGCATCAAGCACCAAAACGGGATCAATTTTGGCCCTTTAACCCCATTGCCTCACTAAAATCTTCAACTAAGAGTAAAAAGGCAATAAGAGTACAAAGATGAACTTGGAATGAGTTACTCTTTCATCGGAGTGCAGTGGAAGTCTTGCATGGTCCAAGTCCACCTTTTCCCTTTCAAACCTCCTTTGAGACTAAATTAAGCAAACTCAAGCACACAGTTAGTCTCAAAGGGTCAAGTTGTAGCGCATCTCCCCCTAAATATGTGCATCACTTGCAAATGGACTTTTGAGGTCCGGGGAGTGCTTGTACAACTTGAGCACCATTAATAAACAACAATATGCATTAAGGAACATGATCAAGGCATAAAACACATGTATGCTATAAATCAATCCAGGTTCCGCGAATCTAAGACATTTAGCTCACTGCGCAGCTTGCAAAAGGTCGTCTCATCTAGAGGCTTGGTAAAGATATCGACTAATTGGTTCTCGGTGCTAACATGAACACTTCGATATCTCCCTTTTGCTGGTGGTCTCTCAAAAAGTGATGCCGGATGTCAATGTGCTTTGTGCGGCTGTGTTCAACAGGATTATCCGCCATGCGGATAGCACTCTCATTATCACTTAGGAGTGGGACTTTGCTCAGATTGTAGCCAAAGTCCCTAAGGGTTTGCCTCATCCAAAGTAGTTGTGCGCAACACTGTCCTGCGGCCACATACTCGGCCTCAGCGGTGGATAGGGCAACAGAGGTTTGTTTCTTAGAACTCCACGACACGAGGGACCTTCCTAAGAATTGGCACGTCCTCGATGTACTCTTTCTATCGACCTTACATCCAGCATAGTCGGAGTCTGAATATCCAATCAAGTCAAAGGTAGACCCCTTTGGATACCAGATCCCGAAGCAAGGTGTAGCGACTAAATATCTAAGAATTCACTTCACGGCCACTAAGTGACACTCCCTTGGATCAGATTGAAATCTAGCACACATGCAAACGCTAAGCATAATATCCGGTCTACTAGCACATAAATAAAGTAATGACCCTATCATAGACCGGTATGCCTTTTGATCAACGGACTTACCTCCTTTGTTGAGGTCGGTGTGTCCGTCGGTTCCCATTGGAGTCTTTGCGGGCTTGGCATCCTTCATCCCAAACCGCTTGATCAAGTCTTGCGTGTACTTCGTTTGGGAGATGAAGGTCCCATCCTTGAGTTGCTTCACTTGGAACCCAAGGAAATAGCTTAACTCACCCATCATCGACATCTCAAACTTTTGAGTCATCACCCTGCTAAACTCTTCACAAGACTTTTGGTTAGTAGAACCAAATATTATGTCATCGACATAAATTTGGCACACAAAAAGATCACCATCACAAGTCTTAGTACAAAGAGTTGGATCGGCTTTCCCAAACTTGAAAGCATTAGCAATTAAAAAGTCTCTAAGGCATTCATACCATGCTCTTGGGGCTTACTTAAGTCCACAGAGCGCCTTAGAGAGCTTATACACGTGGTCGAGGTAGCGTTCATCCTCAAAGCCAGGGGGTTGCTCCACGTACACCTCCTCCTTGATTGGCCCGTTGAGGAAAGCGCTCTTCACATCCATTTGGAACAACCTGAAAGAATGGTGAGTATCATAGGCTAACAATATACGAATTGATTCTAGCCTAGCCACAGGAGCAAAAGTCTCCTCAAAGTCCAAACCTGCGACTTGGGCATAACCTTTTGCCACAAGTCGTGCCTTGTTCCTTGTCACCACCCCGTGCTCGTCTTGTTTGTTGCAGAACACCCACTTGGTTCCTACAACGTTTTGCTTGGGACGAGGCACCAGTGTCCAAACTTCATTTCTCTTGAAGTTGTTGAGCTCCTCTTGCATGGCCAATGTAACGCCCTAAATTTGGGGGTAGAATTTTTTTTCTTCTTTTCCCTCACCAAATTCAGGCGTTACCCTTTCCTTTTCTCTTTTCACCTCACTAAACCTTGATCTTTTCCAAAGAATAGCGGGATTCGGCTTGAGGTCCCATGTAAAGTAAAACCCTAAAATATTTTATTTTGTGTGATGCACCATGCCGAACCATGCATACCTTTTGATTGTTTAAAAATGTGAATGCATTCATCTAGAGGAAAATAGATTTTAGAAAAAGAAAACCTTTTCCTTCTCCTCTCCCCCCTCCTTCCCCATTTTCGGCCCAGCCGTCCCCTCCCCCCCCCCCCGCGTGGGCCTTGCGGCGGCCCAGCCCCCCTTCCCTTCCCGCCGTGGGCCGCCTGGCGGCCCAGCCGCGCGCCCCCCACCCCCTTTGGGCCCAGCCGGCCCAATCGCCCCCTCCCCTTTTCTTTTTTCCAAAAATCCCCTCCCCGCGGGCCCCGCTCGTCATCCCCCCTCTCTCTCTCCCTCACCCTAACCCTAGCCGTCGTCGCCCCCGTCCCGCCCCCGCGCCGCCGCCGCCCCTCCCCGGCGCCGCCGCCGCGCCGGCCTCCCTCTCCGGTGAGGTTTCTCCCTCCCCCTCTCTCCTCTCTTCCCCTCCCTCCTCCTTCCCTCCCGCCGGCGCCCCCCGCCGCCGCGCCATGGGCGCGCCCGCCTCGGCCCCGGCGAGCTCGGCCTCGGCCCCGGTCGCCTCGGCCTCGCCCGCGCCCGGCCGCCCGCTCGGCCGCCCTCCCCGCGCCGTCCCCGGCCGTCCCCGGCCCGGCCGCCCCCGGCTCGGCGAGCTCGGCCCCGGCCCCGGCCACCCCCGCGCCCGGTCGCCCTCGGCCGCCCGCCTCGGCCACCCCCGGCCCCGGCGCGCCTCGCTCCGGCGAGCCCGCCCCTCGCCGCGCCCCGGCTGCCCCGGCCCGACCGCCCCCGCGCGAGCTCCGCTCGGCCCCTCGCGTCCGGCCGCCCCCGTCCGCCCCGCCCTCGGCCGCCTCGCCTCCGGCGAGCCCCGCGCCCGCTCGGCCGCCTCCCGGCGAGCTCGGCCGTCCCGTGCCCCGGCTCGGCCGCTCCCGTCGCGCCCCGGCTCGGCCACCCGCCCCCGCGCCCGGCCTCGCCCGGCCGCGTCCTCGCTCGCCCGTGCTCGCTCGCCCCGGCGCCCGTGCTCGCTCGCCCCGGCGCGCTTGCCCGCTTGCCCCGCCGTGCCTTGCTCGCGTCGTGACGGCCCCGACGTGGCCTCGAGCTCGGCCCAGCGTGCCTTTAGCGCGCGGCTTTGAGCTCGGCTAGCGCTCGGCCCCCACGTGCGCACGGCTAGTTCGTGGCGTGTGCGTGCGGTCTCGCGCGCGTGCTCGCGTAGTGCGCGTGCCTTGGCACGGCCCGTCGTGCCCCGTCTACCCCCAGACGCCCCGTCTACCCCAAGTCCTATGCGCGCTAATCACGTGTTTATATTAATAAGGTAGGAGTCTCAATTTGGAAGTTGGTTACGTTAGTTAATTTGTATAGCTAATTGCCTAACTCATTTAATGTTAATCTACTAAAAGTGGTCACGTTTACATTAGTGCATGTAGCTAATTCTTTTGTTAAGACCAATTGGAATTAGAACACGTGACGTCTAGTTATTCATCAACCCATAGTGCGTCTCGGGCATAAGCTTTAACTCTCGCGAGACCTTTTCTCATTTCTTTCTAACCATGGTAAGTTCATTATCGTATGTGATATTCTATGCATATTTACTTCATTTGTTCTCTTGTATGGTGTACTGTTTGTTTCCTAATTTGAATGGATGGATGTATGTATGCTTGCAATCGTATAGAGAACGATCCGGTCGAAGAGCCCGAGGAACTCGCAGGAGAAGCCCCTGAGCAGCAGTCGGTTGGTGGAGGCAAGTGTCCCTTGACCTATCTCTGTCCTATTCATTCTTTAATTCACCTCCTCGCTTTACACATTTATGCCTAAGGATTGACTAGCTTTGTTATCCATGTCCTTGTTCACCTATTTGGGTTGGATTATTATTGCTTAACTTTATGCTATTGCTTAACTCTAATCAATGAACATGATGAGATTATCTATGATACGCTGTTTTCCCCTCTCTTATGATGATGTTATACTTGTGGTCTTCAAGGGGGCTCGAGCGGTTTCTCGAGTGCCTCTCCGTAAGGACCTGTTCTATGGATGACCGCCCGGGAAAACAGTGCAACCATGAGGGTGGAATGGGATGCCCTTAGCTGAATAATTTGAGGATCCGGGGTGTAGTTCACTTAGCCGTCGTGCCGTCAATGGGGCTCGGTGTATGCGGCTCGCTCTGCCAAGTTTGGGTTCGCCCCTTGGGGAGGAGTGCGGTGCATTTAGGAAACCTAACGGGTGGCTACAACCCCGGGGAATCTTTGTAAAGGCTACGTAGTGATGCCCTGCTAGGCCACCTAGGTAGTGGTCAATGGGGAGTAGCTCTCTCCGGGCAGAAAGGGAATCACGGCTTGTGGGTAAAGTGCACAACCTCTGCAGAGTGTTTGAAAACTGATATATCAGCCGTGCTCGCGGTTATGAGCGACCAAGGGAGCTCCAGTGATTAGTGGTACTTGATCAGAGACATTATGGTACAGGTGGCTATGAGATCGATGGTTTTGGTTATGACTATGGTGCTGGTAAGTGGTATTCTTTCCGTTTGGAAAGGGTACATCGGGCTAATAACTTGGGTTAATGCTAAAACCTGGCTTTCTATTAGTAAATAATAATCTGACCAACTAAAAGCAACTGCTTGACTTATCCCCCACATAAAGCTAGTCCACTACAGCCAAACAGGATACTTGTTGAGTATATTGATGTGTACTCACCCTTGCTCTACACACCAAACCCCCCCATCCCCAGGTTGTCAGCATTGCAACCACTGCTCAGGAGAAGATGAAGCTGTGGAAGGAGACCTTCAGGAGTTCCAAGATTACGACGAGTTCTAGGCGTGGGTTAGCGGCAACCCCCAGTCGGCTGCCTGTGATGGCCGCGTTTATCTACGTTTCTTTTCCGCACTTTGATTTATTGTAAGGGCTATATGGACGTCTCAGACGTATGATGTAATCAACTATTATTTCCCTTTTTAATACTATTTGAGCACTGTGTGATGATGTCCATGTTATGTAACCGCTGTGTACGTGAATAACTGATCCTGACACGTACATGGTTCACATTCGGTTTGCCTTCTAAAACCGGGTGTGACATAAGTGGTATCAAAGCCGTGCTGACTGTAGGACCGCTAACCTAGAGTAGAATGGTCGTTTTAAGGACTATAGACCTCTGTCTCTGCCTTGACTTTGATATCCCTTCAAAAGTTGGTCCTACCGACCAAACCTATGTTCTACTTTATATTATACCTTGCTGAAAATTATATTTTATTCTAATCCTTCATTTATTTATGATTCATTACTTGCTGGTCATATTAATTCTGTTCTCACCCTTTTGCTTGCGATGTCTTTTGTAGATGGCTCGACTTAGACACACTGCACGAAAGTCCGTCATCCCCTTCTTACCCTCCCTCCTTGCTGAGCGTCCGCTTCGCCGTCCCGTGGCCGGACAGTCCAGCCACTTGGAGAGACTGCACCACTGCCTGCATGAGGAGCAGGAACGTCGACGACAGGAGCAGCAGGGCTCTTCTTTCTCGCTCCAACAGGAGATAGAGTCTGTGAGGAGTTGCTCCCCTGTGCTTCCCCTGGAGGTGCCCCCTGCACCACCACTGGGCGCCCCAGCCTCTGGAGTAGCTGCTGGAGGAGACCCAGACGACGGAGGTGGTGACGACAGCTCGAGCCACGACACCGACTTCTCTGCTGACCATGAGCCGGAAGGATGGGTTGCTCGACCCATCACTCGCGACGCTGCTCGCGGGTGTCACTTCCACGATGCGCTCGACACCCTGCTACGTCGGGCACTTAACCGACGTACTTGGTCCATCGAGTATCGCTGTGTGGTCTACCAGCACAGTCGCGGGGTCTACCTGGACCGCTGGGAGGCGACCTGCTTGGTGCGTCACCCGGAGAACAGTCTCCAAGGTGCTGAGGTCTGCTCAGAGCACTATTCTATCTCTGAGCGGGACTCAGCTGAGGCAGCCATGCAAGATGCTGCACGGCGTGCGCTTTCGCACTACTACTCGGATCTCGGTGGGGTAGCTGACGGTCTTGACCTGAAGTATTACCCCCGCCATCCATCTGGCAGCACAGGAGGCGTGATTGTTTCACCTGTCGGTGAGGACAATCCTAGGTTGAGCAGCACAGTCAACCTAACCGCCGTGCTAAACACGGAGCTGGACCATGCATTAGACGAGCTGAGTAGGGCTCGTGCTGAGATCGCCCTGCTGCGGGCTGAGCGCGCGGAACGTCGTCACCTGGATGATGGTTCCCCCGCTCCCGTCGGGACTCAGCACCCGTACCGCTCACCTCGGCGTGGACGCCAGCCTTATGGCAATCCCGACTGCAAGACCAAGATAAATCTAGAACCATAGATCGTTAGAGTTGGATCTTGTAATTAATACAAAATATATATACGTAGAAGCTTCAGTCTTAGCGTTAGTCTCGCTCTTAGTTAGTCTTAGTTAGACAGGGTAGTTTGCTATATCCTGTGCATTTATGTTTGTCATGATGAACTATGTTTGGTTTGGATCTTTGTAATGACTGTCACCAGAGTGTGGGTATCCCCTGCATTTTGGTTTACCTATTATGTTAATGGAGTTAGTTATATAGTTGGGAAACCTTTCATTCCACTTTTCTCTTTATCTGAGAAGCTGTGTGGTCTGTGTTGGAGATCAGTGAAGATGCTCATCTGTTCAGTGCTGTTGAAGAATTCTATACTCTTTTCTTATGCTGCAAGATTTGCCAGATCAGTTCTGATGTGTGGTTGCATTCTGCAGATGTCAGAGAATAGGCGCAGAGGAGGAAGGCGTGCTCAGCAGGAGCGAGCCGCTCAGCAGGAGGAGGTGCCCCAGCAACAGCACCTGCCGCCCCCGATATCGATCGAGCAGATGTTTCTGATGCAGACTCAGACAGTTCAAGCCATCGGTCAGACTCTGGCCGCCATTCAGCAGCAGTAGCAACAGCAGCAGGCCCCACCTCAGCCTCAGATGCCTCAGATGCCCAGAGACAAGCGTGCTGAGTTCATGAGAGGTCATCTACCAACGTTTGCTCACTCTTCTGACCCCATGGATGCTGAAGACTGGCTGCGCACTGTGGAGCGGGAGTTGCATACCGCTCAGTGCGACGATAGGGAGAAAGTCCTGTATGGTCCTCGTCTGTTGAGAGGAGCAGCTCAGTCATGGTGGGAGTCTTACCTCGCCACCCATGCCCACCCCGACACCATCACCTGGGAAGAGTTCAGAGGAAGCTTTCGTCAGTACCATGTTCCTGCAGGTCTGATGACAGTGAAGAAGGAGGAGTTCCTGGCCCTCAAGCAAGGGCCATTGTCTGTCAGTGAGTACCGGGACAGGTTTCTGCAGTTGTGTCGCTATGCTCCTGAAGATGTCAACACCGACGCCAAGCGACAGTACCGTTTCCTGAGAGGCTTGGTTGACCCTCTGCAGTACCAACTGATGAATCACACCTTCCCGACATTCCAGCACCTGATTGATAGAGCAATCATGACAGAGAGGAAGCGTAAGGAGATGGAGGATCGTAAGCGCAAGATCAGTGGACCCCAGCCTGGAAGCAGCAACCGTCCTCGTTTCTCAGGCAATCAACCTCAGCAGTTCAGGCAGAACCAGCGTCCACCTCAGCAGCATCAGCAGTTCCAAAGGCAGTATCCTCAGCACCAGTATCAGAATCGTCAGAGCAATCAGTCAGGAGGTCAGTTTCGGAGGCAGAATCAGCAGGCACCCCACCTTCCTGCCCCAGCAACCCAGCAGAACAATCAGGCAGCACCAGCTCAGCTTGGAAACAGAGTATGTTTCCACTGTGGAGAGCAAGGCCACTAGGCGATGCAATGTCCGAAGAAGGCAGCCCAGCAGCAGTCAGGCCCCAATGCCCCAGCAAAGCAGAATGTGCCTCAGCCTGGAGCAGGCAACCGCTCTCAGCCACGTTACAATCATGGGAGACTGAACCACTTGGAGGCTGAAGCAGTTCAGGAGACCCCCGGCATGATAGTAGGTATGTTCCCAGTCGACTCCCATATTGCAGAAGTGTTATTTGATACTGGAGCAACGCATTCTTTCATTACTGCATCATGGATAGAAGCACATAGTCTTCCAATTACTACCATGTCAACCCCCATTCAAATTGACTCAGCCGGTGGTAGAATTCGAGCCGATAGCATTTGTTTGAATGTATGTGTGGAAATAAGGGGGATAGCATTTCCCGCTAACCTTATAGTAATGGGTACTCAGGGAATAGATGTCATCCTAGGGATGAATTGGCTAGATAAGTATCAGGCAGTTATCAGTTGTGATAAGAGGACAATCAAGTTGGTGTCTCCACTAGGAGAGGAAGTGGTGACCGAGTTAGTCCCGCCTGAGCCAAAGAAAGGAAGTTGTTATCAGATAGCTGTTGATAGCAGTGAAGCAGACCCAATCGAGAGTATCAAGGTTGTGTCCGAATTCCCAGATGTGTTTCCAAAGGACTTACCGGGTATGCCACCAGAGCGGAAAGTTGAGTTTGCCATAGAGCTTCTTCCTGGAACCGCCCCTATCTTTAAGAGAGCTTACAGAATATCTAGACCAGAGTTGGTTGAACTTAAGAAGCAGATTGATGAGCTGTCAGAGAAAGGTTACATTCGGCCAAGCACCTCGCCTTGGGCCGCCCCTGTCCTATTTGTGGAAAAGAAAGATGGCACCAAAAGGATGTGTATCGATTACCGAGCTTTGAATGAAGTCACGATAAAGAACAAGTACCCTTTACCTAGAATAGAAGATCTGTTCGACCAGTTGAGAGGAGCCAGTGTGTTCTCCAAGATCGATCTGAGGTCAGGTTATCATCAGCTCAGGATCCAACCTTCGGACATTCCGAAGACGGCATTCATTACCAAGTATGGTTTGTATGAGTTCACTGTGATGTCTTTTGGTTTGACCAATGCACCAGCGTTCTTCATGAACTTGATGAACATTGTATTCATGGATTACCTTGATAAGTTTGTGGTGGTATTCATTGATGACATTCTGATTTATTCTCAAAGCGAAGAAGAGCACGCAGATCATTTGAAGATGGTATTGCAGAGATTGCGAGAGCACCAGTAGTATGCAAAGTTGAGCAAGTGTGAGTTCTGGATTAGTGAAGTCCTGTTCTTGGGTCACATAATCAACAAAGAAGGATTGGCTGTGGATCCGAAGAAAGTGGCAGACATTCTGAACTGGAAAGCGCCAACAGATGCTCGAGGAATCAAGAGTTTCATTGGAATGGCCGGATATTATCGGCGATTCATTGAAGGGTTTTCGAAGATTGCGAAACCAATGACAGCATTGCTAGGCAACAAGGTTGAGTTCAAGTGGACCCAGAAATGTCAAGAGGCCTTTGAAGCGCTGAAAGAGAAGTTGACAACAACGCCTGTCCTAGTCTTGCCTGATGTGCACAAGCCCTTCTCGGTGTATTGTGATGCTTGTTACACAGGTTTGGGATGTGTGTTGATGCAAGAGGGAAGAGTTGTGGCTTACTCGTCCCGACAGTTGAAGGTTCATGAGAAGAACTACCCAATCCATGATCTAGAGTTGGCAGCAGTGGTTCACGCACTGAAGACATGGAGGCACTACTTGTATGGATAGAAATGCGATGTTTACACAGACCACAAGAGTCTGAAGTACATATTCACTCAGTCAGAGTTGAATATGAGGCAGCGAAGATGGTTAGAGTTGATCAAATACTATGAGTTGGAGATCCATTACCATGCGGGCAAAGCAAACGTAGTGGCAGATGCTTTGAGCAGGAAGAGTCAAGTCAATCTGATGGTCGCTCGTCCGATGCCTTACGAGTTGGCCAAGGAGTTTGACAGGTTGAGTCTCGGATTTCTGAACAATTCGTGAGGAGTCACAGTTGAATTGGAACCTACCTTGGAGCGCGAAATCAAAGAAGCGCAGAAGAATGATGAGAAGATCAGTGAGATCCGGCGACTGATTCTAGAAGGCAAAGGCAAAGATTTTCGAGAAGATACAGAAGGTGTGATATGGTTCAAAGACCGCTTGTGTGT
Source organism: Zea mays (assembly GCF_902167145.1). Classification (NCBI taxonomy): domain Eukaryota; kingdom Viridiplantae; phylum Streptophyta; class Magnoliopsida; order Poales; family Poaceae; genus Zea; species Zea mays. The sequence continues at coordinate 233,220,483 of NC_050096.1, read as the reverse complement.
TCCCAATGTCCAGTCTATTCGGGAGTTGATTCTCAAGGAAGCTAATGAGACAGCCTATTCGATTCACCCTGGCAGTGAGAAGATGTATCAATATCTGAAGAAGAAATTCTGGTGGTACGGAATGAAGAGGGAAATCGCAGAGCATGTGGCTATGTGCGATAGTTGTCGAAGAATTAAGGCAGAGCACCAGAGACCTGCTGGATTGTTGCAACCGTTGCAGATCCCTCAGTGGAAATGGGATGAAATCGGTATGGATTTCATAGTCGGATTGCCTCGCACTCGAGCTGGCTACGATTCCATTTGGGTAGTAGTGGACCGTTTAACCAAGTCAGCCCACTTCATACTTGTCAAGACCAACTACAGCAGTGCAGTATTGGCAGAGCTGTACATGTCTCGGATCGTTTGTCTTCATGGTGTGCCAAAGAAGATAGTGTCAGACAGAGGAACGCAGTTCACCTCTCATTTCTGGCAGCAGTTGCATGAAGCCTTAGGCACACATCTGAATTTCAGCTCAGCATATCATCCGCAGACAGATGGTCAGACCGAAAGAACCAATCAAATTCTTGAAGACATGTTGAGAGCCTGTGCGTTGCAAGATCAGTCTGGATGGGACAAGATATTGCCTTATGCAGAGTTTTCCTATAACAACAGTTATCAGGTCAGTTTGAAGATGTCACCATTTCAGGCACTCTATGGAAGGAGTTGTAGAACTCCGTTGCAATGGGATCAGCCTGGAGAAAAGCAAGTGTTTGGTCCAGACATTTTGCTTGAAGCCGAAGAGAACATCAGGATGGTTCGAGAGAATCTGAAGATAGCGCAATCGAGGCAGCAAAGCTATGCAGACACAAGAAGAAGAGAGCTGAGTTTCGAAGTCGGAGACTTTGTCTATCTGAAAGTGTCACCGATCAGAGGAGTCAGAAGGTTCGGAGTCAAAGGCAAGCTAGCACCCCGCTACATTGGTCCGTACCAAATTCTCTCAAGGCGTGGAGAAGTGGCCTATCAACTCAGTCTGCCAGAGAATTTGTCCGCTGTGCATGATGTCTTTCATGTGTCTCAGTTGAAGAAGTGCTTGCGTGTGCCAGAAGAGCAGTTGCCAGTGGAAGGTCTTGAAGTCCAGGAGGACTTGACCTACGTTGAGAAGCCAGTGCAAATCCTTGAGACCGCAGACAGAGTCACTCGAAGGAAAACCATCAGAATGTGCAAAGTCAGATGGAATCATCACTCTGAGGAAGAAGCAACCTGGGAGCGTGAAGATGATCTGATGGCCAAATACCCTGAGCTCTTTGCTAGCCAACCCTGAATCTCGAGGGCGAGATTCTTTTAAGGGGGATAGGTTTGTAACGCCCTGAATTTGGGGGTAGAATTTTTTTCTTCTTTTCCCTCACCAAATTCAGGCGTTACCCTTTCCTTTTCTCTTTTCACCTCGCTAAACCTTGATCTTTTCCAAAGAATAGCGAGATTCGGCTTGAGGTCCCATGTAAAGTAAAACCCTAAAATATTTTATTTTGTGTGATGCACCATGCCGAACCATGCATACCTTTTGATTGTTTAAAAATGTGAATGCATTCATCTAGAGGAAAATAGATTTTAGAAAAAGAAAACCTTTTCCTTCTCCTCTCCCCCTCCTTCCCCATTTTCGGCCCAGCCGCCCCCCTCCCCCCCCCCCCCCCCGCGTGGGCCTTGCGGCGGCCCAGCCCCCCTTCCCTTCCCGCCGTGGGCCGCCTGGCGGCCCAGCCGCGCGCCCCCACCCCCTTTGGGCCCAGTCGGCCCAACCGCCCCTCCCCTTTTCTTTTTTCCAAAAATCCCCTCCCCGCGGGCCCCACTCGTCATCCCCCCCTCTCTCTCTCTCTCCCTCACCCTAACCCTAGCCGCCGTCGCCCCCGTCCCGCCCCCGCGCCGCCGCCGCCCCTCCCCGGCGCCGCCGCCGCGCCGGCCTCCCTCTTCGGTGAGGTTTCTCCCTCCCCCCTCCCTCCTCTCCTCCCCTCCCTCCTCCTTCCCTCCCGCCGGCGCCGCCCGCCCCCGCGCCATGGGCGCGCCCGCCTCGGCCCCGGCCGCCCTGGCCTCGCCCGCGCCCGGTCGCCCTCGGCCGCCTCGCGCCCGGCCGCCCGCTCGGCCGCCCTCCCCACGCCGCCCCCGGCTCGGCGAGCTCGGCCCCGGCCCCGGCCACCCCCGCGCCCGGTCGCCCTCGGCCGCCCCGCCTCGGCCACCCCCGGCCCCGGCGCGCCTCGCTCTGGCGAGCCCGCCCCTCGCCATGCCCCGGCTGCCCCGGCCCGGCCGCCCCCACGCGAGCCCTGCTCGGCCCCTCGCGTCCGGCCGCCCCCGTCCGCCCCGCCCTCGGCCGCCTCGCCTCCGGCGAGCCCCGCGCCCGCTTGGCCGCCTCCTGGCGAGCTCGGCCTTCCCGTGCCCCGGCTCGGCCGCTCCCGTCGCGCCCCGGCTCGGCCACCCGCCCCCGCGCCCGGCCTCGCCCGGCCGTGTCCTCGCCCGGCCGCGTCCTCGCTCGCCCGTGCTCGCTTGCCCCGGCGCGCTTGCCCGCTCGCCCCGCCGTGCCTTGCTCGCGTCGTGACGGCCCCGACGTGGCCTCGAGCTCGGCCCAGCGTGCCTTTAGCGCGCAGCTTTGAGCTCGGCTAGCGCTCGGCCCCGACGTGCGGACAGCTAGTTCGTGGCGTGTGCGTGCGGTCTCGCGCGCGTGCTCGTGTAGTGCGCGTGCCTTGGCACGACCCGTCGTGCCCCGTCTACCCCCGGACGCCCCGTCTACCCCCATGTCCTATGCGCGCTAATCACGTGTTTATATTAATAAGGTAGGAGTCTCAATTTGGAAGTTGGTTACGTTAGTTAATTTGTATAGCTAATTGCCTAACTCATTTAATGTTAATCTACTAAAAGTGGTCACGTTTATATTAGTGCATGTAGCTAATTCTTTTGTTAAGACCAATTGGAATTAGAACACGTGACGTCTAGTTATTCATCAACCCATAGTGCGTCTCGGGCATAAGCTTTAACTCTCGCGAGACCTTTTCTCATTTCTTTCTAACCATGGTAAGTTCATTATCGTATGTGATATTCTATGCATATTTACTTCATTTGTTCTCTTGTATGGTGTACTGTTTGTTCCCTAATTTGAATGGATGGATGTATGTTGCTTGCAATTGTATAGAGAACTATCCGGTCGAAGAGCCCGAGGAACTCGCAGGAGAAGCCCCTGAGCAGCAGTCAGTTGGTGGAGGCAAGTGTCCCTTGACCTATCTCTGTCCTATTCATTCTTTAATTCACCTCCCCGCTTTACACATTTATGCCTAAGGATTGACTAGCTTTGTTATCCATGTCCTTGTTCACCTATTTGGGTTGGATTATTATTGCTTAACTTTATGCTATTGCTTAACTCTAATCAATGAACATGATGAGATTATCTATGATACGCTGTTTTCCCCTCTCTTATGATGATGTTATACTTGTGGTCTTCAAGGGGGCTCGAGCGGTTTCTCGAGTGCCTCTCCGTAAGGACCTGTTCTATGGATGACCACCCGGGAAAACAGTGCAACCATGAGGGTGGAATGGGATGCCCTTAGCTGAATAATTTGAGGATCTGGGGTGTAGTTCACTTAGCCGTCGTGCCGTCAATGGGGCTCGGTGTATGCGGCTCGCTCTGCCAAGTTTGGGTTCTCCCCTTGGGGAGGAGTGCGGTGCATTTAGGAAACCTAACGGGTGGCTACAGCCCCGGGGAATCTTTGTAAAGGCTACGTAGTGATGCCCTGCTAGGCCACCTAGGTAGTGGTCAATGGGGAGTAGCTCTCTCTGGGCAGAAAGGGAATCACGGCTTGTGGGTAAAGTGCACAACCTCTGCAGAGTGTTTGAAAACTGATATATCAGCCGTGCTCGCGGTTATGAGCGGCCAAGGGAGCTCCAGTGATTAGTGGTACTTGATCAGAGACATTATGGTACAGGTGGCTATGAGATCGATGGTTTTGGTTATGACTATGGTGCTGGTAAGTGGTATTCTTTCCGTTTGGAAAGGGTACATCGGGCTAATAACTTGGGTTAATGCTAAAACCTGGCTTTCTATTAGTAAATAATAATCTGACCAACTAAAAGCAACTGCTTGACTTATCCCCCACATAAAGCTAGTCCACTACAGCCAAACAGGATACTTGCTGAGTATGTTGATGTGTACTCACCCTTGCTCTACACACCAAACCCCCCATCCCCAGGTTGTCAGCATTGCAACCACTGCTCAGGAGAAGATGAAGCTGTGGAAGGAGACCTTCAGGAGTTCCAAGATTACGATGAGTTCTAGGCGTGGGTTAGCGGCAACCCCCAGTCGGCTGCCTGTGATGGCCGCGTTTATCTATGTTTCTTTTACGCACTTTGATTTATTGTAAGGGCTATATGGACGTCTCAGACGTATGATGTAATCGACTATTATTTCCCTTTTTAATACTATTTGAGCACTGTGTGATGATGTCCATGTTATGTAACCGCTGTGTACGTGAATAACTGATCCTGGCACGTACATGGTTCGCATTCGGTTTGCCTTCTAAAACCGGGTGTGACAGCCAACACCCAGTCCGGATCTAGCAAGGCCTCTTCTACCCTGAAAGGCTCAATAGAAGAGACAAAGGAGTAATGCTCACAAAAATTAACTAATCTAGAACGAGTAGTTACTCCCTTGCTTATGTCACCCAATATTTGGTCGACGGGATGATTCCTTTGAATCGTCGCTCGAACTTGGGTTGGAGGTGCCGGTTGCGCTTCTTCCTCTATCACATGAATATCTTGTGCTCCCCCTTGATCACACGCCTCTTCTTGATGAACCTGTTCATCGTCTTGAGTTGGGGGATGCACCATTGTTGAGGAAGAAGGTTGATCTTGCTCCTTTTGTTCCAGTGGCCTGACATCTCCAATCGCCATGGTGCGTATTGTGGCCGTTGGAATGTCTTCTTCATCTACATCATCAAGATCGACAACTTGCTCTCTTGGAGAGCCATTAGTCTCATCAAATACAACGTCGCTAGAGACTTCAACCAAACCCGATGATTTGTTGAAGACCCTATACGCCTTTGTATTTGAGTCATAACCTAACAAAAACCCTTCTACAGCTTTGGGAGCAAACTTAAAATTTCTACCTTTCTTCACTAGAATATAACATTTGCTCCCAAATACACAAAAGTACGATACATTGGGTTTGTTACTGGTTAGTAGCTCATATGAAGTCTTCTTGAGGAGGCGATGAAGATAGATCCGGTTTATGGCGTGGCAAGTCGTGCTCACGGCTTCCGTCCAAAACCGTTCGGGCGTCTTGAATTCGCCAAGCATCGTTCTTGCCATGTCTAGTAGCGTCCTGTTCTTCCTCTCTACCACACCATTTTGCTGTGGTGTGTAGTGAGCGGAGAACTCGTGCTTGAGTCCTTCCTCCTCAAGATACTCCTCCACTTGAAGGTTCTTGAACTCGGACCCATTGTCGCTTCTTATCTTCTTCACCTTGAGCTCAAACTCATTTTGAGCTCTCCTTAGGAAGCGCTTGAGGGTCCCTTGGGTTTCAGATTTATCCTACAAAAAGAATACCCAAGTGAAGCGGGAAAAATCATCAACTATAACAAGACCATACTTACTTCCTCCTATACTTAGATAGGCGACGGGTCCGAAGAGGTCCATATGAAGTAACTCCAGGGGTCTTGATGTTGCCATCACATTTTTGGCATGATGAGAGCTTCCCACCTGTTTACCTGCTTGACAAGCTGCACAAGGTCTATCTTTTTCGAAAGTTACATTAGTTAGACCTATCACATGGTCTCCCTTTAGAAGCTTGTGAAGGTTCTTCATCCCCACATGTGCCAAACGACGATGCCACAGCCAGCCCATGCTAGTCTTAGCAATTAAGCATTCATCTAGACCGGCCTCCTCTTTTGCAAAATCAACTAAATAAAGTTTGCCGTCTAGTACACCCTTAAAAGCTTATGAACCGTCACTTCTTCTAAAGACAGACACATCTACATTTGTGAATAAACAGTTATATCCCATATTACACAGTTGACTCACAGACAACAAGTTATATCCAAGCGACTCAACTAAGAACACATTCGAAATAGAGTGCTAGGATGAAATAGCAATTTTTCCTAACTCTTTCACCTTGCCTTGGTTCCCATCACCGAATATGATTGAATCTTGGGGATCCTTGTTCTTGACGTAGGAAGAGAACATCCTCTTTTCCCCCGTCATGTCGTTTGTGCATCCGCTGTCGATAATCCAGCTTGAGCCCTCGGATGCATAAACCTGCAAGGCAAATTTAGGCTTGGGTCTTAGGTACCCAACTCATGTTGGGTCCTACAAGGTTAGTTACAATAGTCTTAGGGACCCAAATGCAAGTCTTGTCTCCCTTACATTTGGCCCCTAATTTCCTAGCAATTACCTTCTTATCCTTTCTACAAGTAGCAAAGGAAGCATTGCAAGCATAATAAATTGTAGAAGGTTCATTCATTACTTTCCTAGGAACATGAACAATATTTCTTCTAGGCATAGCATTTTTCTTAGCCAAATTTCTATGATGCATAGAAGAACTAGAAGCAAACATTGCATTTGAATCATAAGCATGTGAAACAACATCATTGCAACTCCTATCATGATGAACATTCCTAGAATATCTTCTATCATGGTATAAGAAAGCATGGTTCTTTTGAATACTATTTGCCATAGGGGCCTTCCCTTTCTCCTTGATGGAGATGGAAGCCTTATGGATTGTTAAGTTCTTGACTTCCCTCTTGAAGCCAAGACCATCCTTAATTGAGGGGTGTCTACCAACCGTGTAGGCATCCCTTGCAAATTTTAGTTTATCAAAATCATTTTTGCTAGTCTTAAGTTGGGCATTAAGACTAGCCACTTCATCATTCAATTTAGAAATTGAAACTAGGTGTTCACTACAAGCATCAATATTAAAATCTTTACACCTATTGCAAATTGCAACATGTTCTACACAAGATGTTGATTTATTGGCTATTTCTAACTTAGCATTCAAATCATCATTTATGCTCTTTAAGCTAGAAATAGAGTCATGGCATGTAGACAATTCACAAGAGAGCATTTCATTTCTTTTAATTTCTAACGCAAGGGAGTTTTGTGCCTCTACAAACTTATCATGCTCATCATATAAGAGATCCTCTTGCTTTTCTAACAATCTATTCTTATCATTCAAAGCATCAATCAATTCATTTATTTTATCAATCTTAGTTCTATCTAGTCCCTTGAATAAACTAGCATAGTCTATTTCATCATCATCACTAGACTCATCCTCACTAGAAGAAACATAAGTGGATTTTCGAGAGTTTACCTTCTTCTCCTTTGCCATGAGGCAGGTGTGATGCTCATTGGGGAAGAGGGACGCTTTGTTGAAGGCGGTGGCGGCGAGTCCCTCGTTGTCGGAGTCGGACGATGAACAATCCGAGTCCCACTCCTTTCCAAGGTGTTCCTCGCCCTTAGCTTTCTTGTAAGCCTTCTTCTTTTCCTCTTGCTCCCTTGTTCCTGGTCACTATCATTTTTGGGACAATTAGCGATAAAATGACCAATCTTACCACATTTGAAGCATGAGCGCTTCCCCTTTGTCTTGGTCTTTTTGGGATGCTCCTTGCGACCCCTTAGCGCCGTCTTGAAGCGCTTGATGATGAGGGCCATCTCTTCCTCATTGAGTCCCGCCGCCTCAACTTGTGCCACCTTGCTAGGTAGCGCCTCCTTGCTCCTCGTTGCTTTGAGAGCAACATTTTGAGGCTCGTGGATTGGACCATTCAAAGCATCATCAACGTATCTAGCCTCCTTGATCATCATCCGCCCGCTCATGAACTTTCCAAGTATCTCCTCGGGCGTCATCTTGGTGTACCTAGGATTTTCACGAATATTGTTCACAAGATGCGGATCAAGGACAGTAAAAGACCTTAGCATTAGGCGGACGACGTCGTGGTCCGTCCATCGCGTGCTTCCATAGCTCCTTATTTTGTTGACGAGGGTCTTGAGCCGGTTGTACGTTTGGGTTGGCTCCTCGCCCCTGATCATTGCGAATCTCCCAAGTTCGCCCTCCACCAACTCCATTTTGGTGAGCATGGTGACGTCGTTCCCCTCATGTGAGATTTTGAGGGTGTCCCAAATCTTCTTGGCGTTATCCAAGCCGCTCACCTTATGGTATTCATCCCTGCACAATGAAGCTAGAAGAAGAACAGTAGTAGCTTGTGCATTTTTGTGAATTTGCTCATTAATAAACATGGGACTATCACTGCTATCAAATTTCATTCCACTCTCTACTATCTCCCATATGCTTGGATGGAGAGAGAACAAGTGACTACGCATTTTGTGACTCCAAAATCCATAGTCCTCTCCATCAAAGTGAGGAGGTTTACCAAGTGGAATGGAGAGTAAATGAGCATTTGCATTTTGCGGAATACGAGAATAATCAAAAGAGAAGTTTGAATTGACCGTTTTCTTTTTCTCGTAGTTGTCGTCGTCTTTTTGGGAAGAAGAGGATTCGTCGCTGTCGTCGTAGTAGACGATCTCCTTGATGCGCCTTGTTTTCTTCTTCTTCCCGTCTTTTCTTTTGTGGCTTGAGCCCGAGTCAGTAGGCTTGTCATCTTTTGGATCATCGATGAAGGACTCCTTCTCCTTATCATTGACCACCATCCCCTTGCCCATAGGATCAATCTCTTCGGGCGATTAGTCCCTTTCTTGAAGAGAACGGCTCTGATACCAATTGAGAGCACCTAGAGGGGGGGTGAATAGGTGGTCCTATAAAACTTAAAACTTAACACCACAAACTTGATTAAGAGTTAGAATACTGAAATCAAGTGAGTAGAGACGAGAGCTCTTGTGAATCACAATAGACACAATAAAGACAAGCACAAGAGACACGAGGATTTATCCCGTGGTTCGGCCAAGTACAAAAACTTGCCTACTCCACGTTGTGGCGTCCCAATGGACGAGAGTTGCACTCAACTCCTCTCAAGTGATCCAATGATCAACTTGAATACCACGGTGTTCTTCTTTACTTTGCTCTTTTCCCGTTTGCGAGGAATCTCCACAACTTGGAGTCTCTCACCCTTACAATAAGAATCAATATGAAGCACAAGAGTAAGGGAGGGAAGCAACACACTCAAATCCACACCAAATACGCACACACAAGACCAAGACTTGAGCTCAAGACAATATCTCGAGGTTCTCACTAGAACGGAGCTCAAATCACTAAGAATGTCGAACAAGTGCGCAAGAATGAAGTGTGAGTGATTAACAATTCTCAAGGAATGCTTGGTGTCCTCCTTCATGCGCCTAGGGGTCGCTTTTATAGCCCCAAGGCAGCTAGGAGCCGTTGAGAGCATTTCAAGAAGGCAATTCTTGCCATCTGTCGCCTGGCGCACCGGACAGTCCGGTGCACCACCGGACACTGTCCGGTGCGGATCTCTTTCCTTATTTGGCGAAGTCGACCGTTGCAGATTCCGAGCCGTTGGCGCACCGGACACTGTCCGGTGCACACCGGACAGTCCGGTGCCCCCTTCTGACCGTTGGCTCTGCCACGCGTCGCGCGCGGATTCTGCGGCCGACCGTTGGCCCGGTTGACTGTTGGATCACCGGACAGTCCGGTGCTCCACCGGACAGTCCGGTGATTTATAGCCGTACGCCGTTAATTGCTTCCCGAGAGCAGCCAGTTGACAGTCACCGGCCTGGCGCACCGGACACTGTCCGGTGCACCACCGGATAGTCCGGTGCACCCTGACTGAGCCGTCTTTGGCTGAACAGAGCCATCTCTTTTCCAACTTGATTTCTCCTGTTTCCAGCACTTAGACACAATACATTAGTCTCCAAAACAATGTACTAAGTCTTAGAAACATACCTTTTTTACTTGATTTGCACTTTATCCATAGATTAACATGAGTCCACTTGTGTTGGCACTCAATCACCAAAATACTTAGAAATGGCCCAAGGGCACATTTCCCTTTCAACAACCCGAAGGCTGTCCTGGTCTGGCGCACCGGACTGTCCGGTGCACCAGGGAGCTCAACTCCAAACTGCTCAGCTTCGAGAATTCGGGAGGCCGCTCCGCTATAATTCACCAGACTGTCCGGTGTAGCACCGGATTATCCGGTGTGCCAAGCGGAGCAACGGCTCCAAGCGCCAACGGTCGACTGCAACGCTACAATGCAACGTATAGTTCAACGCTACACTGCGCGCCTACGCGCGCAGAAGTCAGAGCAGGCGCCAAAGGCGCACCGGATAGTGAACAGGACCTATCCGGTGGCCCCACTGTCAGAAGCTTCAACGGTCAGAACCCAACGGGCGGGTGACATGGCTGGCACACCGGACAGTGTCCAGTGGCGCACCGGACTGTCCGGTGCGCCATACGACAACAGCCTCCACCAACTGTCATTTTGGTGGTTGGGGCTATAAATACCCCCAACCACCACACTTCAATGCATCCAAGTTTTCAGCCATCAAACCACATACAAGAGCTCTAGACTTCATTTAAAGACACAATCAAAGAGATCAAATCCTCTCCCAAGTTCGGAATCACTCCAAACAAATTAGTGACTGGAGAGAGAGACATTTATGTTCATTTGAGCTCTTGCGCTTGGATTTCTTTTCTTCTTCCTTCTTTCTTGTTTCCAACTCAATTGTAATCAAAGCAAGAGACACCAATTGTGTGGTGGTCCTTGTGGGGACTTAGTGTCTCGTTTGATTGAAAAGAGAAGCTCACTCGGTCTAGGTGACCGTTTGAGAGAGGGAAAGGGTTGAAAGAGACTCGGTCTTTGTGACCACCTCAACAGGGAGTAGGTTTGCAAGAATTGAACCTCGGTAAAACAAATCACCGTGTCATCCGCTCTTATTCGCTTGTTGATTTGTTTTCGCCCTCTCTTTTGGACTCGTTTCTATTTCTAACGCTAACCCCGACTTGTAGTTGTGCTTAAACTTTGTAAATTTCAGATTTGCCTATTCACACCCCCTCTAGGCGACTTTCAATTAGTATCAGAGCCCGGTACTTCATTAGAGCCTAACCGCTCGAAGTGATATCGGGAGCATCCGCCATAGGGAGATCGGGACCGGCGACAAGTCCGCAAGCTCGAGGAGAACTCACTCAAGAGAGTCCGCCCACAAGCACAAGGAGGAATCCTCTTCCTCCATCAAGTCCCAATGGAAGGGTGACAAGAAGAAGAAGATGAAGAAGGTGGTCTACTACGAGACCGACTCTTCGTCACCCTCCACCTCTGGCTCGGAATCGGCATCCGCCACTTCTAAGCGCCATGAGCGCAAGAAGTATAGTAAGATGCCCCTTCGCTATCCTCGCATTTCAAAATGCACTCCATTACTTTCCGTCCCATTAGGCAAACCACCTATGTTTGAAGGTGAAGATTATTCTATGTGGAGTGATAAAATGAGGCAACACCTAACCTTACTCCACAAAAGCATATGGGATATTGTTGAGTATGGAGCGCAGGTACCAAAGAAGGGGGACAAGGATTATGATTCGGAGGAGGTCAAACAAATCCAACACTTCAACTCCCAAGCCACTACTATACTCCTCGCCTCTCTAAGTCGAGAGGAGTATAATAAGGTGCAAGGGTTGAAGAGTGCAAAGGAGATTTGGGATGTGCTCAAAACCGCGCACAAAGAAGACGAGGTGACCAAGACCACCAAGAGGGAAACGATCGAGGGGGAGCTAAAAGGGAAATGTGCCCTCTGGCCATTTCTAAGTATTTTGGTGATTAAGTGCCAACACAAGTGGTCATGTGTTAATCTATGCCAAATGATGGACAAAGTGAAAATCAACATACAGGTATGTTTCTAAGACTTAGTACTTTGTTTTAAGGACTAATGTATTGTGTCTAAGTACTGGAAACAGGAGAAATCAATTTGGAAAAGAGATGGCTTTGTTCAGCTAAAGACAGTTCAGTCTGGGAGCACCGAACTGTCCGGTGGTGCACCAGACAGTGTCCGGTGCGCCAGGCTGGCTCTGGTGAAAAGGCCGCTCTCGGGAATTCGTCGGCGGCGTACGACTAAAATTCACCGGACTGTTCGGTGTGCACAGGACTGTCCGGTGAGCCAACGGTCGGCCGCGCAATCCGCGCGTGACATGTGGCGGGGCCAACGGTCTGAAGGGGGCACCGGACTGTCCGGTGTGTACCGGACAGTGTCCGGTGCGCCAACGGCTCCAAACCTTCAACGGTCGGCTGCGCCAAAATAGGAAAGAAATCCGCACCGGACAGTGTCCGGTGGTGCACCGGACTGTCCGGTGCGCCAGTCGACAGAAGGCAAGAATTGCCTTCCTGGAATGCTCTCAACGGCTCCTAGCTGCCTTGGGGCTATAAAAGGGACCCCTAGGCGCATGGGGGAGAACACCAAGCATCCTTTGAGCATTGCTGATCATTCACACTCCATTCTTGCGCACTTGTTCAACATTCTTAGTGATTTGAGCTCCGTTCTAGTGAGAACTTCGTGATATTCTTTTGAGCTCAAGTCTTGGCCTTGTGTGTGCGTATTTGTTGTGAATTTGAGTGTGTTGCTTCCCTCCCTTACTCGAGTGCTTCATTTTGATTCTTATTGTAAGGGCGAGAGACTCCAAGTTGTGGAGATTCCTCGCAAACAGGAAAGAGTAAAGTAAAGAAGAACACCGTGGTATTCAAGTTGATCATTGGATCACTTAATAGGAGTTGAGTGCAACTCTCGTCCGTTGGGACGCCACAACGTGGAGTAGGCAAGTTTTGTACTTGGCCGAACCACGGGATAAATCCTCGTGTCTCTTGTGCTTGTTCTTACTGTGTCTATTGTGCTTCACAAGAACTCTCCTCTCTAATCACTTGATTTCATTGTTCTAACTTCTAATCAAGTTTGTGGTGTTAGGTATTAAGTTTTTACAGGATCACCTATTCACTCCCCCTCTAGGTGTTCTCAATTGGTATCAAGCCGTTCTCTTCAAGAAAGGGACTAATCGCCCGAAGAGATGGATCCTAAGGGAAAGGGGATAGTGATCAACGACAAGGAGAAGGAGTCCTTCATCAATGAGCCGAAAGACGACTGGCCTACTGACTCGGGCTCAAGTCATAAGAAGAAGGACGGGAAGAAGAAGAGGCGCATCAAGAAGATCGTCTATTACGACGACAGCGACGAGTCTTATTCTTCCCAAAAAGACAACGACGACAACGACTACGAGAAAAAGAAGACGGTTAACTCGAACTTTTCTTTTGATTACTCTCGTATGCCGCATAGTTCAAATGCACATTTGCTTTCCATTCCTCTTGGCAAACCTCCACACTTTGATGGAGAGGACTGCGGATTTTGGAGTCACAAAATGCGTAGTCACTTGTTCTCTCCATCCAAGTATATGGGAGATAGTAGAAAATGGAATGCAATTTGATAGCACGGATAGTCCCTTATTCGTCAACGAGCAGATTCACAAAAATGCACAAGCTACTACTGTGTTGTTAGCCTCATTGTGCAGAGATTAATACCATAAGGTGAGCGGTTTGGATAACGCCAAGCAGATTTGGGACACCCTCAGGATCTCTCATGAGGGAAATGACGTCACCATGCTCACCAAGATGGAGTTGGTGGAGGGCGAACTTGGGAGATTCGCAATGATCAGGGGAGAGGAGCCAACCCAAATGTACAACCGGCTCAAGACCCTCATCAACAAAATAAGGAGCTATGGAAGCACACGATGGACTGACCACGACGTCGTCCGCCTAATGCTAAGGTATTTCACTGTCCTTGATCCACATCTGGTAAACAATATTCGTGAGAATCCTAGGTACACCAAGATGTCGCCCGAAGAAATACTTGGAAAGTTCGTAAGCGGGCGGATGATGATCATGGAGGCAAGATACGTCGATGAGGCGTTGAATGGTCCAATTCATGAGCCTCAAGCCATTGCTCTCAAGGCAACAAATAGCAAGGAGGCGCTACCTAGCAAGGTGGCACAAGTTGAGGCGGCAGGGCTCAATGAGGAAGAAATGACCCTCATCATCAAGCGATTCAAGACAGCTCAAAGGTTGCAAGGAGCATCCCAACAAAAGCAAGACGAAGGGAAAGCGCTCCTGCTTCAAGTGTGGTAAGATTGGTCATTTTATCGCTAATTGTCCCAATAATGATAGTGATCAGGAACAAGAGAAGAAGAGGGAAAAGAAGAAGGCTTACAAGAAGGCTAAGGGCGAGGCACACCTTGGCAAAGAGTGGGACTCGGATTGTTCGTCGTCCGACTCTGACAACGAAGGACTCGCCGCCTCGGCCTTCAACAAATCGTCCCTCTTCCCCAACGAGCATCACCCCTGCCTCATGGCAAAGGAGAAGAAGGTAAACACTCGAAAGTCTACTTATGCTTCTAGTGATGATGAATCTAGCGATGATGAAATAGACTACGCTAGTTTGTTCAAGGGATTAGATAGAACTAAGATTGATAAGATCAATGAGTTGATTGATGCCTTGAATGATAAGAATAGATTATTAGAAAAGCAAGAGGATCTTTTGTATGAAGAACATGATAAATTTGTAGAGGCACAAAAATCTCTTGCTTTAGAGGTTAAAAGGAATGAAATGCTTTCTTGTGAACTATCTACTTGCCATGAGACCATTTCTAGTTTAAAAAGTGTTTTAAATGCTAAACTAGAAGTAGCAAATAGATCTAACTCTTGTGTAGAACATGTTGTGATTTGCAATAGGTGTAAAGATTTTAATGTTGATGCTTGTAGTGAACACCTAGTTTCTATTGAAAGTTAAATGATGAAGTGGCTAGTCTTAATGCCCAACTTAAGACTAGCAAAAATGAATTTGATAAACTAAAATTCGCAAGGGATGCCTACACCATTGGTAGACATCCCTCAATTAAGGATGGGCTTGGCTTTAAGAGAGAAGCCAAGAACTTAACAAGTCATAAGGCTCCCATTCCCGCCAAGGAGAAAGGGAAGGCTCCTATGACTAATAGTAGTCAAAAGAATCATGCTTTCATTTATGGTGATAAGAGATATTCTAGAAATGTTCATTATGATAGGAGTTGTAATGCTTATGATTTAAATGCCATGTTTGCTTCAAGTTCTTCCATTATGCATGATAGAAATTTGGCTAAGAAAAATGTTATGCCTAGAAGAAATGTTATTCATGTTCCTAGGAAAATAGTTAATGAATCTTCTACAATTTATCATACTTGCAATGCTTCCTTTGCAATTTGTAGAAAGGATAAGAAGGTGATTGCTAGGAAATTATGGGCAAAATGCAAGGGAGATAAAACTTGCATTTGGGTCCCTAAGACCATTGTTACTAACCTTGTAGGACCCAACAAGAGTTGGGTACCTAAGACCCAAGCCTAAATTGCCTTGCAGGTTTATGCATTCGGGGGCTCAAGCTGGATTATCGACAGCGGATGCACAAACCACATGACGGGGGAGAAAAAGATGTTCTCTTCCTACGTCAAGAACAAAGACTCCCAAGACTCAATCATATTCGGTGACAGGAATCAAGGCAAGGTTAAAGGGTTAGGAAAGATTGCAATTTCATCCAAGCATTCCATTTCTAATGTGTTTTTAGTAGAATCACTCGGATATAATCTGTTGTCTGTTAGTCAATTGTGTAATATGGGTTATAATTGCTTATTCACAAATGTAGATGTGTCTGTCTTTAGAAGAAGTGATGGTTCACTAGCTTTTAAGGGTGTACTAGACGACAAAATTTATTTAGTTGATTTTGCAAAAGAGGAGGCCGGTCTAGATGCATGCTTAATTGCTAAGACTAGCATGGGCTGGCTGTGGCATCGCCGTTTAGCACATGTGGGGATGAAGAACCTTCACAAACTTCTAAAGGGAGAACATGTGTTAGGTCTAACAAATGTAAATTTCGAAAAAGATAGACCTTGTGCAGCTTGTCAAGCAGGTAAACAAGTGGGAAGCTCTCATCATATAAAAAATGTGATGACCACGTCAAGACCTTTGGAGTTACTTCATATGGACCTCTTCGGACCCGTCACCTACCTAAGCATAGGAGGATGTAAGTATGGTCTTGTTATAGTTGATGACTTTTCCCGCTTCACTTGGGTATTCTTTTTGCAGGATAAAACAGAAACCCAAGGGACCCTCAAGCGCTTCCTAAGAAGAGCTCAAAATGAGTTTGAGCTCAAAGTGAAGAAGATAAGGAGCGACAACGGGTCGGAGTTCAAGAACCTTCAAGTAGAAGAGTACCTTGAGGAGGAAGGAATCAAGCACGAGTTCTCCGCTCCCTACACACCACAGCAAAATGGTGTGGTAGAGAGGAAGAACATGACGCTCATAGACATGGCGAGGACGATGCTTGGGGAGTTCAAGACCCCCGAGCGGTTTTGGTCGGAAGCCGTGAACACGGCTTGCCACGCCATAAATCGGGTCTACCTTCATCGCCTCCTCAAGAAGACTTCATACGAACTCCTAACCGGTAACAAACCCAATGTATCTTACTTTCGTGTATTTGGGAGCAAATGTTATATTCTAGTGAAGAAAGGTAGAAATTCTAAGTTTGCTCCCAAATCTGTAGAAGGGTTTTTGTTAGGTTATGACTCAAATACAAAGGCGTATAGGGTCTTCAACAAATCATCAGGTTTGGTTGAAGTCTCTAGCGACGTTGTATTTGATGAGACTAATGGCTCTCCAAGAGAGCAAGTTGTTGATCTTGATGATGTAGATGAAGAAGACGTTCCAACGGCCGCAATATGCACCATGGCGATTGGAGATGTGCGACCACAGGAACAAACGGAGAAAGATCAACCTTCTTCCTCAACAATGGTGCAACCCCCAACTCAAGATGATGAACAGGTTCATCAAGAAGAGGCATGTGATCAAGGGGGGGCACAAGATGATCACGTTATGGAGGAAGAAGCACCTCAAGCCCCTCCAACTCAAGTTCGAGCGACGATTCAAAGGAATCATCCTGTCGACCAGATATTGGGTGATATTAGCAAGGGAGTAACTACTCGCTCTAGATTAGTTAATTTTTGTGAGCATTACTCTTTTGTCTCTTCTATTGAGCCTTTCAGGGTAGAAGAGGCCTTGCTAGATCCGGACTGCGTGTTGGCCATGCAGGAGGAGCTCAACAATTTCAAGAGAAATGAAGTTTGGACACTAGTGCCACGTCCCAAGCAAAACGTTGTGGGAACCAAGTGGGTATTTCGCAACAAACAGGACGAGCACAGAGTGGTGACAAGGAACAAGGCTAGACTTGTGGCAAAAGGTTATGCCCAAGTCGCAGGTTTGGACTTTGAGGAGACTTTTGCTCCTGTGGCTAGGCTAGAGTCAATTCGCATATTGTTAGCCTATGCCGCTCACCATTCTTTCAGGTTGTTCCAAATGGATGTGAAGAGCGCTTTCCTCAACGGGCCAATCAAGGAGGAGGTGTACGTGGAGCAACCCCCTGGCTTTGAGGACGAACGGTACCCCGACCACGTGTGTAAGCTCTCTAAGGCGCTCTATGGACTTAAGCAAGCCCCAAGAGCATAGTATGAATGCCTTAGAGACTTTTTAATTGCTAATGCTTTCAAGGTTGGGAAAGCCGATCCGACTTTATTCACTAAGACTTGTGATGGTGACCTATTTGTGTGCCAAATTTATGTCGATGACATAATATTTGGTTCTACTAACCAAAAGTCTTGTGAAGAGTTTAGCAGGGTGATGACTCAAAAGTTTGAGATGTCGATGATGGGCGAGTTGAACTACTTCCTTGGGTTCCAAGTGAAGCAACTCAAGGATGGCACTTTCATCTCCCAAACGAAGTACACACATGACTTGATCAAGCGGTTTGGGATGAAGGACACCGAGCCCACAAAGACTCCAATGGGAACTGACGGACACGTCGACCTCAACAAAGGAGGTAAGTCCGTTGATCAAAAAGCATACCGGTCTATGATAGGTTCCTTGCTTTACTTATGTGCTAGTAGACCAGATATTATGCTTAGTGTATGCATGTGTGCTAGATTTCAATCTGATCCAAGGGAGTGTCACTTAGTGGTTGTGAAGCGAATTCTTAGATATTTAGTTGCTACGCCTTGCTTCGGGATCTGGTATCCAAAGGGGTCTACCTTTGACTTTATTGGATATTCAGACTCTGATTATGCTGGATGTAAGGTTGATAGGAAGAGTACATCAGGGACGTGCCAATTCTTAGGAAGGTCCCTGGTGTCCTAGAGTTCTAAGAAACAAACTTCCGTTGCCCTATCCACCGCTGAGGCCGAGTATGTTGCCGCAGGACAGTGTTGCGCGCAACTACTTTGGTTGAGGCAAACCCTCCGGGACTTTGGCTACAATCTGAGCAAAGTCCCACTCCTATGTGATAATGAGAGTGCTATCCGCATGGCGGATAATCCTGTTGAACACAGCCGCACAAAGCACGTAGACATCCGACATCACTTTTTAAGAGACCACCAGCAAAAGGGAGATATCGAAGTGTTTTATGTTAGCACCGAGAACCAGCTAGCCAATATCTTTACCAAGCCTCTAGATGAGAAGACCTTTTGCAGGCTGCGTAGTGAGCTAAATGTCTTAGATTCACGGAACTCGGATTGATTTGTAGCATACATGTGTCTTATGCTTTGATCATGTTCCTTTATGCATTTTGTTATGCATTTGTGGTGTTCAAGTTGTACAAACACTCTCCGGACCTCACAAGTCCATTTGCAAGTGCTGCACATATTTAGGGGGAGATGTGCTACAACTTGACTCTTTGGGACTAACCATATGCTTGAGTGTTCTTAAATTAGTCTCAAAGGTGGATTGAAAGGGAAAGATGGACTTGGACCATGAAAGACTTCCACTGCACTCCGATGAGAGGGTAACTTACTCCAAGTTCATCTCCGTGTCTCTTATTGCCTTTTGCTCTTAATTGACAATTTTGGTGAGGCAATGAGGTTTAAGGGCCAAAAATGATTCTGTTTTGGTGCTTGATGCCAAAGGGGGAGAAATTAAGGGCCAAAGCAACAAATGGATCAGCTACCACTTGAGAATTTTTGAAAATAGTAGAGTTAGGACTTTTGATTTGTCACAATTCTAAATGTCTCTTTTTTGTCAAAAGTTTGTCTCTTGTGGGGGGAATATTAGATTATGGGAAATAGGGGGAGTTTTTGAATCAGTGATCAATTTCTCTTGGAATATCTTTCTCTATGCCTCAACAAGTGAGTTTGACTTAGAGATAGGAAATTGAGTTTGATTTGCAAAAACAAACCAAGTGGTGGCAAAGAATGATCCAAATATGCGAAATTTGATTCAGAACAAATCTGTGTTCTTATTTGCATTGATGTTGCACATCTTTGTATTGATTTTTGTTGTGTTGGCATAAATCACCAAAAAGGGGGAGATTGAAAGGGAAATGTGCCCTTGGGCCATTTCTAATTATTTTGGTGATTAAGTGCCAACACAAGTGGTCATGTGTTAATCTATGCCAAATGATGGACAAAGTGGAAATCAACAAAAGGTATGTTTCTAAGACTTAGTACTTTGTTTTAAGGACTAATGTATTGTGTCTAAGTACTGGAAACAGGAGAAATCAATTTGGAAAAGAGATGGCTTTGTTCAGCCAAAGACAGTTCAGTCTGGGTGCACCGGACAGTGTCCGGTGGTGCACCGGACAATGTCCGGTGCGCCAGGCTGGCTCTGGTGAAAAGGCCGCTCTCGAGAATTCGTCGACAGCGTACGACTAAAATTCACCGGACTGTCTGGTGAGCCAACGGTCGGCCAAGCCAACGGTCGGCCGCGCAATCCGCGCGTGACGCGTGGCCGGGCCAACGGTCTGAAGGGGGCACCGGACTGTCCGGTGTGCACCAGACAGTGTCCGGTGCGCCAACGGCTCCAAACCTTCAACGGTCGGCTGTGCCAAAATAGGAAAGAAATCCGCACCGGACAGTGTCCGGTGGTGCACCGGACTGTCCGGTGCGCCAGTCGACAGAAGGCAAGAATTGCCTTCCTGGAATGCTCTCAACGGCTCCTAGCTGCCTTGGGGCTATAAAAGGGACCCCTAGGCGCATGGAGGAGAACACCAAGCATCCTTTGAGCATTGTTGATCATTCACACTCCATTCTTGCGCACTTGTTCAACATTCTTAGTGATTTGAGCTCCGTTCTAGTGAGAACTTCGTGATATTCTTTTGAGCTCAAGTCTTGGCCTTGTGTGTGCGTATTTGCTGCGAATTTGAGTGTGTTGCTTCCCTCCCTTACTCGAGTGCTTCATTTTGATTCTTATTGTAAGGGCGAGAGACTCCAAGTTGTGGAGATTCCTAGCAAACGGGAAAGAGTAAAGTAAAGAAGAACACCGTGGTATTCAAGTTGATCATTGGATCACTTGAGAGGAGTTGAGTGCAACTCTCGTCCGTTGGGACGCCACAACGTGGAGTAGGCAAGTTTTGTACTTGGCCGAACCACGGGATAAATCCTCGTGTCTCTTGTGCTTGTTCTTACTGTGTCTATTGTGCTTCACAAGAGCTCTCCTCTCTAATCACTTGATTTCATTGTTCTAACTTCTAATCAAGTTTGTGGTGTTAAGTATTAAGTTTTTACAGGATCACCTATTCACCCCCCTCTAGGTGCTCTCAGGAGCTCGGTCGCTTCATGCTTCACCAAGGAGAGGAGCCACAAGCCATGTACAACTGGCTCAAGACCTTGGTGAACAAGTGCACAACCTCGGGAGCACCAAATGGGATGACCATGAAATGGTCAAGGTTATTCTTAGATCACTCGTTTTTCTTAATCCTACTCAAGTACAATTAATTCGTGGTGATGCAAAATATAAACTAATGTCTCCCGAGGAAGTGATAGGAAAGTTTGTGAGCTTTGAACTAATGATCAAAGGCTCCAAACAAATCATCGAGCGAGGCGCCACCTCCACACCCGAGGTGCAACCCGTCGCCTTCAAAGCGACAGAGGAGAAGAAGGAAGAGTCTACATCAATTAGGCTCCCCATCGACGCCTCCAAGCTCGACAACGAGGAAATGGCGCTCATCATCAAGAGTTTTCGCCAAATCCTCAAGCAAAGGAAGAGGAGAGATTACAAGCCCCGTTCCAAGAAGGTGTGCTATAAGTGTGGTAAGCCCAATCATTTCATTGCTAAATGTCCATTATCTAGTGATAGTGACAGGGGCGACGACAAGAAGGGAAAGAGAAGAGAAAAGAAGAGATACTACAAGAAGAAGGGCGGCGATGCCCATGTTTGCCGGGAGTGGGACTCCGACGAGAGCTCCACCGACTCCTCCTCCGACGAGGATGCCCTAAACATCGCCGTCACCAAAGGGCTTCTCTTCCCCAATGTCGGCCACAAGTGCCTCATGGCAAAGGACAGCAAGAAGAAGAAGGTAAAATCAAGATCCTCCACTAAGTACGCAACTTCTAGTGATGAGGATAATTCTAGTGACGATGAGGACAACTTGCTTATTCTTTTTGCCAATCTTAACATGCAACAAAAGGAAAAATTAAATGAATTGATCAGTGCTATTCATGAGAAGGATGAACTCTTGGATAGCCAAGAGGATTTCCTTATTAAGGAAAACAAAAAGCATGTTAAGACTAAAAATGTTTATGCTCAGGAGGTAGAGAAAAATGAAAAATTAACTAGTGAGCTTAGCACTTGTCATGACACTATTTCTAGCCTTAGAAATGAAAATGCCAAATTAATTGCTAAGGTTGAGAAGTTAGATGTTTGTGATGATTCAATTGTTAATCTTAGAAATGATAATGCTAGTTTAATTGCTAAGATTGATAAGTTGAATGCGTCCCTCTCTAGCCTTAAATTTGAGAATGAAAAATTAATTGCTAAGGCTAAAGATTTAAATGTTTGCAATGTTTCCATTTCCAATCTTAGAGATGAGAATGCTATTTTACATGCTAAGATTGTTGAATTAAATACTTGCAAACCCTCTACATCTACTGTTGAGCATGTTACTATTTGCACTAGATGTAGAGACATTAATGTTGATGCTATCCATGATCACCTAGCTTTAATTAAACAACAAAATGATCACATAGCTCAACTTAGTGCCAAAATTAATGAGCATGACTTAGAAAATGAAAAATTTAAATTTGCTAGAAGCATGATCTATAATGGGAGACGCCCTGGCATTAAGGATGGCATTGGCTTCCAATAGGAAGACAATGTCAAGCTTAATGCCCCTCCTAAAAGATTGTCTAACTTTGTTAAGGGCAAAGCTCCCATGGCTCAGGATAACGTGGGTTACATTTTATACCCTGCCGGTTATCCCGAGCACAAAATTAGGAGAATTCACTCTAGGAAGTCTCACTCTGGCTCTCATCATGCTTTTATGTATAAGAGTGAGGCATCTAGTTCTAGGTAATCAACTCATGCTAAATTGCCTGAGAAGAAAACTCATATTGCATCAAATGAACCTAATGTTTCATTTAAAACTTTTGATGCTTCTTATGTGCTCACTAACAAATCAGGCAAAGTAGTTGTCAAATATGTTGGGGGCAAACATAAGGGGTCAAAGACTTGTGTTTGGGTACCCAAGGTGCTTGTTTCTAATGTGAAAGGACCCAAGACCGTTTGGGTACCTAAGAACAAGGCCTAAAATTGTTTTGTAGGTTTATGCATCCGGGGGCTCAAGTTGGATCATTGATAGCGGGTGCACAAACCACATGACTGGGGAGAAAATGATGTTCTCCTCCTACGAGAAAAACCATGATCCCCAAAGAGCTATCACATTCGGGGATGGAAATCAAGGTTTGGTCAAGGGACTTGGTAAAATCGCTATATCACCTGGCCATTCTATTTCCAATGTTTTTCTTGTAGATTCTTTAGATTAGAATTTGCTTTCCGTTTCTCAATTATGTAAAATGGGCTACAACTGTCTTTTTACGGATATAGGTGTTACTGTCTTTAGAAGAAGTGATGATTCAGTAGCATTTAAGGGAGTGTTAGAGGGTCAGCTATACTTAGTTGATTTTAATAGAGCTGAACTCGACACTTGCTTAATTGCTAAGACTAACATGGGTTGGCTCTGGCATTGCCGAGTAGCCCACGTTGGGATGAAGAATCTTCATAAGCTTCTAAAGGGAGAGCACATTTTAGGACTAATAAATGTTCATTTTGAGAAAGACAGGGTTTGTAGCGCATGCCAAGCAGGAAAGCAAGTTGGTGTTCATCAACCACACAAGAACATCATGACGACTCACAGGCCGCTTGAGCTACTCCACATGGACCTATTCGGCCCGATAGCTTACATAAGCATCGGCAGGAGTAAGTACTGTCTAGTTATTGTGGATGATTATTCTTGCTTCACTTGGGTGTTCTTTTTGCAGGATAAATCTCAAACCTAAGAGACCTTAAAGGGATTCTTGAGACGGGCTCAAAATGAGTTCGGCTTAAGGATCAAAAAGATTAGAAGCGACAACGGGACGAAGTTCAAGAACTCACCAATAGAAGGCTTCCTTGAGGATGAGGGCATCAAGCATGAGTTCTCTTCTCCCTAAACGCCACAACAAAATGGTGTAGTGGAGAGGAAGAATAGAA
Source organism: Zea mays (assembly GCF_902167145.1). Taxonomy (NCBI): domain Eukaryota; kingdom Viridiplantae; phylum Streptophyta; class Magnoliopsida; order Poales; family Poaceae; genus Zea; species Zea mays. The sequence continues at coordinate 233,197,009 of NC_050096.1, read as the reverse complement.
CTCTACTTGACATGGCGAGGACCATGCTTGATGAATACAAAACTTCGAACCGGTTTTGGGTGGAAGCAATCAACACCGCTTGCTACGCCATCAACCGTCTCTACCTTCACCGAATCCTCAAGAAGACATCATATGAACTCCTAACCGGTAAAAAGCCCAATGTTTCATATTTTAGAGTCTTTGGTAGCAAATGTTTTATTGTTGTTAAAAGAGGTAGAAAATCTAAATTTGCTCCTAAGGTTGTAGAAGGCTTTTTACTTGGTTATGATTCAAACACAAGGGCATATAGAGTCTTTAACAAGTCCACTGGACTAGTTGAAGTTTCTTGTGACACTGTGTTTGATGAGACTAACGGCTCTCAAGTAGAGCAAGTTGATCTTGATGAGCTAGATGATGAAGAGGCTCCGTGCGTCACGCTGAGGAACATGTCCATTGGGGATGTGTGTCCTAAGGAATCCGAAGAGCCTCCACAAGCACAAGATCAACCATCTTCCTCCATGCAAGCATCTCCACCAACTCAAGATGAGGATCAAGCTCAAGATGATGAAGATCAAGAGGAGCCACCTCAAGAGGAGGACAATAATCAAGGGGGAGATGCTAATGAAGACAAGGAAGGATCCAACACTGCCACACCCAAGAGTCCACCAAGCAATACAACGAGATCACCCCGTGAACTCCATCCTCGGCGATATTCATAAGGGGGTAACCACTCGATCTCGTATTTCTCATTTTTGTGAACATTACTCCTTTGTGTCTTCTATTGAGCCATACAGGGTAGAAGACGCATTAAGGGATTCAGATTGGGTGTTGGCAATGCAAGAGGAACTCAACAACTTCACGAGGAATGAGGTATGGCATTTAGTTCCACGTCCTAATCAAAAATGTTGTAGGAACCAAGTGGGTCTTCCGCAACAAGCAAGATGAGCATGGTGTGGTGACAAGGAACAAAGCCCGACTTGTGGCCAAGGGATATTCACAAGTCGAAGGTTTGGATTTCGGTGAAACCTATGCACCCGTAGCTAGGCTTGAGTCAATTCGCATATTACTTGCCTATGCTACTTACCATGGCTTTAAGCTTTATCAAATGGACGTGAAAAGTGCCTTCCTCAATGGACCAATCAAGGAGGAGGTTTATGTTGAGCAACCTCCCGGCTTTGAAGATAGTGAGTACCCTAACCATGTATATAAACTCTCTAAGGCGCTTTATGGGATCAAGCAAGCCCCAAGAGCATGGTATGAATGCCTAAGAGATTTTCTTATTTCTAATGACTTCAAAGTCTGAAAAGCTGATCCTACTCTCTTTACTAAAACAATTGCAAATGATTTGTTTGTATGCCAAATTTATGTTGATGATATCATATTTGGGTCTACTAACAAATCTACTTGTGAAGAGTTTAGTAGGATTATCATTCAAAAATTCGAGATGTCTATGATGGGGGAGTTGAAGTATTTTCTAGGATTTCAAGTCAAGCAACTCCAATAGGGCATCTTCATTAGCCAAACGAAATACATTCAAGACATACTCACCAAGTTTGGGACGAAGGATGTCAAGCCCATCAAGACTCCCATGGGAACTAATGGGCATCTCGACCTCGACACGGGAGGAAAATCCGTAGATCAAAAGGTGTATCGGTCGATGATAGGATCTTTACTCTATTTATGTGCATCTCGACCGGATATTATGCTTTCCTTATGCATGTGTGCAAGATTCCAAGCCGATCCTAAGGAAGTTCACCTTAGGGCCGTGAAACGAATCTTGAGATATTTAGTTTATACTCCTAAGTTTGGCCTTTGGTACCCTTGGGGATCCACATTTGATTTAATTGGATATTCAGATGCTGATTGGGCAGGGTGTAAGATTGATAGAAAGAGCACATCAGGGACTTGCCAGTTCTTGGGAAGATCTCTGGTGTCTTGGGCTTCTAAGAAACAAATTCGGTTGCTCTTTCTACCGCCGAAGCCGAGTACATTGCCACAGGCCATTGTTGCGCGCAATTGCTTTGGATGAGGCAAACCCTTAGGGACTATGGTTACAAATTAACCAAAGTTCCTCTCCTATGTGATAATGAGAGTGCAATCCGCATGGCGGATAATCCTGTTGAGCATAGCCGCACTAAACACATAGCCATCCGTTATCACTTTTTGAGGGATCACCAACAACGGGGGGATATCGAGATTGCATATATTAACACCAAAGAACAATTAGCCGATATCTTTACCAAGCCATTAGATGAGAAAACATTTACCAAACTTAGGCATGAGCTAAATATTCTTGATTCTAGGAATTTTGATTGATGTTTTGCACACATAGCTCATTTATATACCTTTGATCATCTCTTTCATGAACTATGACTAATGTGTTCTTCAAGTGCATTTTATGCTAAGTCATAGATTGAAAGGGGAAATGGAGTCTTCGGCGAAGACAAGGCTTCCACTCCACTCCATCGAATTATTCATCCTTCGCCATCGCTCCACAACACTCTCAAATTTGGTATAATCTTCACTCCTATATTATTTACCAAAGGGGGAGAAAGTTTTAAAAAGGGCTTATATTTCACTCACAAGTATCCGTTTTTGGCAATTCATGCCCAAGGGGGAGAAAGTATTAGCCCAAAGCAAAAGGACCGCATCACCACCAATTTCAAAAATAAACTTATAGTATTTCAATTTGTATTAAAGATGTGTTTTTAAAGACTTTCAAATTGGTATCTTATTTTTGATATAATTTCAAATTGGTATACCCTCTTCAAAATTAATATCTAAAACCCTCTTGAACACTAAGAGGAGGATTTCATTAAGGGGGGTTTTGTTTAGTCAAAGGAAAAGCATTTGAAATAGGGGGAGAGAATTTCAAATCTTGAAAATGCTTCTCAAAATCGTATTCATTTACCTTTGATTATTTGCAAAAAGACTTTGAAAAGAATTTACAAAAGAATTTGCAAAAACAAAACAAGTGGTGCAAGCGTGGTCCAAAATTTTAATATGAAGAAAGCCATCCATGCATATCTAGTAGAAATAATTATTGGTTTCATTCCAAGCAACCTTTGCACTTACCTTATGCAAACTAGTTCAATTCTGCACTTCTATATTTGCTTTGGTTTGTGTTGGCATCAATCACCAAAAAGGGGGAGATTGAAAGGGAAATAGGCCTACACCTTTTCCTAATTGATTTTGGTGGATGAATTGCCCAACACAAATAATTGGACTAACTAGTTTGCTCTAGATTATAAGTTTTACAGGTGCTAAAGGTTCACAACAAACCAATAAAAAGACCAAGAAAAGGGTTCAAATAAAGAGAGCAAAAGACAACCCGAAGTGAAAGGGAAATGTGCCCTTGGGCCATTTATAAGTATTTTGGTGATTAAGTGTCCAACACAAATGGTTATGTGTTAAACTATGCCAAATGGTGGACAAAGTGCAAATCAATACAAAGGTATGATTCTATACTTAGTACATTGGTTTTTGTGTGCTAACATATTTGTCTAAGTGTTAGAATCAGAGAAAAGACAAATGGAAAAGACTTGGCTCGAGCAGCCAAGACTCTGCTCAGTCTGGGTGCACCGGACAGTGTCCGGTGCGCCAGGCTGGCTCTGGTGAAAAGGCCGCTCTCGGGATTTCGTCGGCGGAGTACGGCTAAAAATCACCGGACTGTCCGGTGAGCCAACGGTCGGCCGAGCCAACGGTCAGCCGCGCAATCCACGCGTGACACGTGGCCGGGCCAACGGTCTCATGGGGGCACCGAACAGTGTCCGGTGTGCCAACGACTCCAAATCGTCAACGGTCGGCTACGCCAGAACAGGAAAGAAATCAGCATCGGACAGTGTCCGGTGGTGCACCGGACTGTCCGGTGCACCAACCGACAGAAGGCAAGATTTGCCTTCCTGGATTGCTCTCAACGGCTCCTAGCTACCTTGGGGCTATAAAAGGGACCCCTAGGCGCATGAAGGAGTACAACAAGCATTCTTTGATCATCTCTTAGCACCAAGACATCTCTCTAGCGCATTTGATTCGTTGTGATAGCAATTTAAGCTCCTCTTGAGTTGAGAACTCCGTGTGTGATCTTAGAGCTTAAGTTGTGACTTGTGTGCGTGTTTGTGCTCGTGATTGAGGCTTGTGTGCGTTGCTCTTCCCACTCTTACATCTGTGCTTCTTTGTGATCATCTCATTGTAAGGGCGAGAGGCTCCAAGTTGTGGAGATTCCTCGCAAACGAGAAAGAGTAAAGAAAGAAGAATACTGTGGTATTCAAGTTGATCATTGGATCACTTGAAAGGAGTTGAGTGCAACTCTCGTCCATTGGGACGCCACAACGTGGACTAGGGAAGTATTGTACTTGGCCGAACAACGGGATAAATCCTTGTGTCTCTTGTGCTTGTTCTCATTGTGTCAATTGTGGTTCACAAGAGCTCTCCTTAGCCACTTGATTTCATTGTGCTAACACTTAATCAAGTTTGTGGTTTTAAGTTTCAAGTTTTTACAGGATCACCTATTCACCCCCCTCTAGGTGCTCTCAATTGGTATCGGAGTCGTTCTCTTCACGAAAGGGACTAATCGCCCGAAGAGATGGATCCTAAGGGAAAGGGGATGGTGGTCAACGATAAGGAGAAGGAGTCCATCTTCAACGAGCTGAGGGACGACAAAGCCACTGACTCCGGCTCGAGTCAAAAGAAGAAGGACGGGAAGAAGAAGAGGCGGATCAAGAAGATAGTATACTACGACAGCGACGAGTCTTCCTCTTCCCAAAAGGACGACGAATACGAGGAGAAAAAGAAAACAGTTAACTCGAACTTTTCTTTCGATTATTCTCGTATTCCGCAAAGTTCCAATTCTCATTTGTTGTCCATTCCACTTGGTAAACGTCCTCACTTTGATGGAGAGGACTACGGATTTTGGAGTCACAAAATGCGTAGTCACTTGTTCTCTATCCATCCAAGTATATGGGAGATAGTAGAAAATGGAATGCAATTTGATAGTACGGATAGTCCCACATTTATCAATGAACAAATAGTTAGCCGTGTTTTTGAGGCCTCTCTTGGAATGGAATGCAATTCTTCTTCTTGTGGTGTTTGGCTGATGGCTTTCCTTTTCTGGCTTCAGGCCTCTCTTGGAAGGAGCCCTTATTGATTGGTGTCCAGTGGAGCAAGGGTAGCCCCTGACGCTACTGCCTTCTTCGGCGGCACGACGAAGGTAGTTGTTCGAGCTCTTCCTGTCGAAGGTGGTCGTTTGAGTTCATCGGAGGTGGGCGCCAATGTTGTTCACTTGTTCTCAACTGCTTTGGGTCAAGAACAAGGGAACACATTTGTTATATGTTAAAGACCTTCGTCCTTCGAAGCATTATTCCCTCTTGGGTATAGTGAATTTTAGACGAAGATAATAAAGGACAAGTTCTCATCATTCGTGGAAATAAGAATACATTTACAAGATGTAAGATCAAGCCATATATTTATTTCATAACGAAGATATAGATACTATTAAAGTTTGTATTACACGGATACCTTCAGTTTGCTTGAAGACAATGACACGAGAGCAATTACAATCCAAGCTCCGCAGTATGGGGTATTGTTCATCTATTTATAGGCATTCGTATAGCTTCGTGAGTTATTACATTCATGTCCTCAACAATTACATATAGGGTTTACAAATGTCATAGGGACGACATTGTCATTTGTATTCAATAACTTGAACAACACCTTCTCCCTACATTGTCTTTCTGCTTCGTCGTGCTTCCCTTGATTTATGTCGAAGCTTTTTTAGTAACGAAGTTCCTGTAATACTTAGTAATATGCTGAAAACAAATAGTTAGCCGTGTTTTTGAGGTCCTTCGAAAGACGAAGACCCCAACACCTGGCACCTTTAGAACTCATACATTTTGATCCCTGTGAGATGAATGGTGTGTTGACATAGGGTGGTAAGAGATACTTCATAACATTGATTGATGATGCGTCTAGATTTTTCTATGTATACTTACTAAAAACTAAAGATGAGGCTTTAGATCACTTCAAAATCTATAATGTTGAAGTTGAAAACCAACTAGAGAGAAAGATCATACGTCTTAGGTTAGATCGTGGTGGTGAATATTTTCCCAAAGTCCTTGATGATTTCTATGTAGAACATGTCATCTTTCATGATAGGATACCTCCCTATTCACCCGAATCAAACGGGATTGCTGAGAAAACCGTCGATTGATTGACTTGGTGAATGCCATGTTAGACACATGCAGTTTATCTAATGCGTGGTTGGGGAGGCAGTCCTGACTTCGTGTCATGTTCTGAATAGAATTCCCATGGGAAAACAAGAGAAAATCCCTTATGAGAAGTGCATTGGGTGAAAACCATCGCTTTCATACTTGCACACATGGGGTGCATGGCAAAAGTCAATGTACTAGTTAACAAAAAGCGCAAGCTTGGACCAAGGACACAGGATTGTGTCTTTGTTGGATATACTTCGTGTAGCATAGCTTATAGATTTTTAGTAGTTAAATCTGAAGTTCATGATGTGTATGTAGATACTATTATGGAATCACATGATGCTACTTTCTTTGAACATATATTTATAATGAAAGACATTCATAGCAATTCTAGATACTCTTTTGAGGTAACTCCTAAACATAATACACATGTTGAGAGTTTTGAACAACCACATGAGATCGTCCTAGAGGAGGATGACAATGATGCTCCTAAAAGGAGCAAGAGACAAAGGGATGAAAAATCCCTTGGTGATGATTCCACTGTGTACCTTATGGATAATACTCCTACTACTATTGCAGAAACATTTGCATCATCTAGTGCAAATGATTGTAAATAAGCTGTTTAGAATGATGACTCAATTTTTTCGATTGGTACGCGGGAGGTCACCAATTGACCCTATGGTTGTAAACATGTGGGTTGTAAGTGAGTGTTTAAAAGTAAGCTCAAGTCTGATGGTGTCGGCGTTTCGAACCTGGGGGTCCCTGGACCGACGAGTAAATTGTCACCGCGTGCCCCAGCCCAGATGGGTCGGCGCGAGACGGAGCGCGAAGGAGGGAGGAAGCCGGAGGGAGACAGGCGTAAAAAGGGGAAACCCGCGGCCTTCGTGTTTGTCCCGCGCCCAGGTCGGGTGCGCTTGCAGTAGGGGGTTACAAGCGTCCACACGGGAGGGAGCGAGCGGCTTACGTGAGCGCCGTCCCGTCCTTCCCCGCGCGGCCAACCCTCTGTAAGAGGGCCCTGGACCTTCCTTTTATAGGCGTAAGGAAAGGATCCAGGAGTACAATGGGGGGTGTAGCAGTGTGCTAACGTGTCTAGCGGAGGAGAGCTAGTGCCCTAAGTACATGCCATCGTGGCAGCCGGAGAGGTTTTGGCACCCGGTTCGTATGGTGTCGTGGCCATCGGAGGAGCGCTGGAGCCTGGCGGAAGGACAACTGTCGGGGCTGTCGAGTCCTTGCTGACGTCTCCTTGCTTCCGTAAGGGGGCTGAGAGCCGCCATCATCATAGAGCATGCGGGGCGCCATCATTACTTGTTTATCGGGACGAGCCAGATGGGACGCTGGTCTTGTTCCCCATAGCCTGAGTTAGCTTGGGGTAGGGTAATGATGGCACCTCCTGTGACGTGGTCGGTCCGAGCCCTGGGTTGGGCGAGGTGGAGGCCCCTCCGAGGTCGAGGTCGAGTCTGTCTTCCGAGGCCGAGCCCCTGGGTCAGGCGAGGCGGAGACCGTCGGCTGAGGCCAGGGCTGAGTCCGAGCCCTGGGGTCGGGCGATGCGGAGTTCATCGTCTTCCGGGGCTGAGCCCGAGTCCGAGCCCTGGGGTCGGGCGAAGCGGAGTTCGTCGTCTTCTGGGGCTGAGCCCGAGTCCGAGCCCTGGGGTCAGGCGAAGCGGAGTTCGTCGTCTTCTGGGGCTGAGCCCGAGTCCGAGCCCTGGGGTCGGGCGAAGCGGAGTTCATCGTCTTCCGGGGCTGAGCCCGAGTCCGGGCCCTGGGGTCGGGCGAAGCGGAGTTCGTCGTCTTCCGGGGCTGAGCCCGAGTCCAAGCCCTGGGGTCAGGCGAAGCGGAGTTCGTCGTCTTCCGGGGCTGAGCCCGAGTCCGAGCCCTGGGGTCGGGCGATGCGGAGTTTCCTATGGCGCCTGAGGCCGGACTTGGCTGCTGTCAGCCTCGCTCTGTCGAGTGGCGCAGCAGTCGGAGCGGCGCAGGCGGCGCTGTCCTCTTGTCAGGCCGGTCAGTGGAGCGGCGAAGTGACTGCGGTCACTTCGGCTCTGTCGACTGAAGGGCACGCGTCAGGATAAGGTGTCAGGCCACCTTTGCATTAAATGTTTGCGTTAAATGCTCCTGCGATACGGTTGGTCGGCGTGGCGACTTGGCCAAGGTTGCTTCTTGGCGAAGACTGGGCCTCGGGCGAGCCGAAGGTGCGCCCGTTGCTTGAGGGGGTCCTCGGGCGAGACGTGAATCCTCCGGGGTCGGCTGCCCTTGCCCGAGGCTGGGCTCGGGCGAAGCGAGATCGTGTCCCTTGAGTGGACCGAGCCTTGACTTAATAGTACCCATCAGGCCTTTGCAGCTTCGTGCTGATGGGGGTTACCAGCTGAGATTAGGAGTCTTGAGGGTACCCCTAATTATGGTCCCCGACAGATGGTATAATTGAAAAGTACAAGGTTAGGCTTGTGGCTAAAGGCTATACTCAGACAGAAGGAGAACATTTCATTGATACTTACTCACTTGTTGCTAGAGTTATCTCTAATCGAGTACTACTTTCCTTGGCTTCCTTGTATGGTTCCAATTGCATTAGGTTCGTATTAATACTAACTACAATCTAGTAACCATATTTTGTTATGTAACATGTTGTCAAAATGGAGCCCTTAATTGGTTTAGCCTATGTTTAACTTATCCAAGCACATAAAACTTCGAAAACTCATATCTCATTCATTATAACTCCGATTTTAGTCGTTCTCGAACCTACAATCTCATGGCAGCGCGTAGAATATTATGATGTTATTTGATTCTATGTTTGGTGTAATGTTATTTTTACGTACTCCTTGCCTATTCGTATCTATTGCTACAAGTAGCAGCGAGGTCACGAGAATCTGAAAACGAACTTGGTACCTGGGAGTCTCAAGTCTAAGGCAAGTTGTGCCCTTGATCACTCTTCTTTACCTAATAATGTTCTCTGTTAATCACTATGACATGCTTAGATTAATTTGATGGGACCTAATAAGTTTCCCTATATTTGTTTACCCCACCCCTTGCTCACAAATGAACTATTGGGTAGACTTGCTATCGCTCTACCTAGATATGGGATTAATGTTACATTTGAATTATGACCATGTTCCAATTATGTTATTGTTTTAATTGGAACATAGAGCTTAACTTGAGATAATCGTGCTACCATAAGGGCGCAATGGGACGCCCTTGGCCGACTAATTAGGAAAGCTAGTGGAGGACTACCTTACCCGCACGGGGCAAGGGCAGTAGAGGAGCTGCGGTATAGGGAGGTTCTCAGGTCGATCACGCTGCAATGGCTTTTCGAACGAGGGATTCCTATATTGCCCTTCTCAGAAACCGTAGAGTGTTTTCTAAAGCTAGTGGAACTTTGTAAAGGCCTCATGGTGCTACCTTGCCCCATCTCCTCGGCAAAGATGAGTGGGAAGTCACGATCCCTTGGCAAATGGGTAACACGACTTGTGGGTAAAGGGCGATATAGGAAATGGTGACGTCTAAGAGGGGGTGAATTATGACTTCTAAAAACTCTTTCTAAACCAGGCCACAAATAAATCCCTAGAGCAAAACCTATGCAAATAATCAAACTAGAATGTACAAACTAGGTTTTTTGTCTAAGTGTTGCTATCTCTACCGCAAAGGCTAAGTTTAAATCTAAACAATCTACAAAAAGACAAGATTGAAAATTAAATACTTAATGTAAATGAGGAAGGTAAAGAGCAAGGTAGAAATGCAAACTCTCGTGGATGATATCGATATTTTTACCGAGGTATCCAAAACCACGCAAGGTTCCGACTAATCCTCGTTGGTGCCCCTACGCAAAGGATAGCTCACGCGAGGGCCAAGCACCACGGACGATTAACTCCGAAGAGAGCCGCGAGCCTTCTCCATGCGCAAGTGGTGCTCCGCTTCCGGTTCCTCTCAGACGCTCCCCGCCGTCTCCACTATCGAGCTTCCGGCCGAAACGCAGCGGGCCTCGTTCCCTCCTGTACACGGTGGCGGCCATGACAAAAACTTGGTTGTCACGGTCTTGCAAGTCTCTCGCCCAACTCGGTACAATTACAACGGCTCACGCGAGAGACGAGGGGTTGTGTGTTTTTTCTAAACTCACTCAACTAACTAGGATTCACCTAGAGCAAGCGCTAATGTGATCTAACTAGCCTAAGCACTTCGCAAACCACCTATGCTAATCATCGAGTGATTCTATTAAACACTTGGAAATGTCTACAATATGGCTTGGTATGTTGCTTGGGCACTCACACCTTGAAATGGCCGGTTGGGGTATTTATAGCCTCCCCACACAATTGTAGCCGTTGGACAGAAGCAACAACTTTCTGTCAATGGGCGCACCGGATAGTCCGGTGCATACCAGACAAGTACTGTTCACTGTCCGGTGCCCTGGCCACGTCAGCTGATCGGTGCGGTCTGCGGTAGTCGATCGTTGGATCCGATGGTTGCCAGACTGTCCGGTGCACACCGGACAGTCCGGTGCTGCAGCCTGAGAGCACCCGTTGTGGGCCTCCCTGCAGACTGTCCGAGTGTCCCACTGGACAGTCCAGTGCACACCGGATAAGTACTGTTCACTGCCCGATAGGGATGAAAACGGGACGGGTACCCGGAACGGGTATCAGATACGGGTACCAAAACGGGACGTAATTTCGGATACGGATACAGGTATTTTGTTTGTCGGGACGGATACGGGTATTACCTGGATATTGAACCTCGGATACGGGGTAGGATACAGAATCACTAATACCCGGTCAGTACCCGAAAATCCCGAGTCAGATACGTGTATCCGGAATTCGGGTACCCCTTTTTTCTTTTTCTACATAATATAGTTATAAAATCATAACTTTTACATATGAAATCGGATGAAGATAAAGTTTATATGAAAATTGTAGAGCTTGAAGAGATCTATGACTTTGTAATACATTATTTTTTTGTTTAAACATATCTTTTAGACCAAAATCATTGAAATAATGTCCAAATTTATATTAAATTAATAGACTTTATCATTTTTATGTGGGTGCTTAAGGTTATCTCCACGTGGGAACTTAAGGTTATTTTTAATGGACTATTTATTAGTATTTGTAACTTATTTGTATTTTTTGGTCGATACTACAATATTTTAATGATTTAATTGTATTTTGATGATTTTCTATGACAAGAAATTAATAATACATAAATAGACTCAAAAAATCGTGAAATTTTACGGAAATACAACATATGTCCATATGTAACTATAATAAATGTTTGGATCATAAAATCTATAAGATGCCCACGTTTCTTTCCTTTCACTTTCACTTATTTGTATGAGTTACATGTGAAATCAGTGTAAGTATCCAAGTTTCAATATAATCAGTACTTCATTTTATCATTTTCATACGAGGACTTGAGTTATCTTCATATAAAATGTTTTGATTTTTGTAACTTATTTGCAATTTTTGAGTGAAACTAGAATATTTTATGAATTTTAAATATTGCGGTGTTGGTTTTACAATGTCCTTGTGATAAGCAACTTTGAACTGCATAATGTCAATTTTACCGGTTTCCTTTCTTACATCTGATTTATCATATACATGATTATGTATTGCTTAACTTATGGATGGTTGGACAATTAATATCATCAGATGAACTACCCTACAATTATCCGGTACCTACCCGAGTAGTATCAATTATCTGTTTCTTACCCGTCCGGATTATTACCCGGTCCCGTCCTGTATCCGTCCCGAATCTTAACTACCCGTATCCGGTCCCGTATCCGAGAGAAATACATTAGGGTAGGATATGAGATGACCTTGTATCCGACTGTATCCGTCCCGTTTTCATCCCTACTGCCTGATGCACCACCAGTGCGCTGGCTAACTGCCCTCTTCATGGATTTGTGTGCTGATTCTTTGGGCTTATTTTGTTCTTGAGTCTTGGACTTCTAAGCTCTTTTTGACTTCTTTTGAGGTGTTGCATCCTCAGTGTCTTAGTCTAATCCTCTTCGTATCATGTGAATTATAAACATAAACAGTAGCAAACACATTAGTCCATAGGTTATGTTGATCATTAAACACCAAAACCTCTTGAGCCAAATGGCATGCGGTCAATTTTACTTATAATCTCCCCTTTTTGGTGATTGATGACAACACAACCAAAGCAAGCAAATATAACAAACATTTGAATGAAAATATGCAATCAACTTGTTTGGATGCATGAATGTCCCCACAATGTGAAATTATGGACTTAAGCCTCCTCCTAACTCCATAATTCACTTACTTCCTGTTGGGACTATGCTTCGTCGCCGAAGGTCTGGTAGGAAGAAACAGCTTTGGCTGAAGCTGTCCGCATGTGATGACCGAAGGTTCCTCTTCATGAAGCTTCGGAATTACAAACCGACATAAAAGTAGAATGACCTTTTAGTCCATAAAAGTTTGAGTCGCTGTTGTAATCCCTTGTGAGGGGCATAATTGTAATCCCTCACAGGCTGTGTCCCGTGTCTATAAATAGTGAACAGTATTCCTTTACTGTTCACGCATTCCTGTATTTGCAATCGCATCATTCGGGAACCAATATTTGCCAAGGCAGAGGTATAACTGTATTCAATGATTAAATATACTGAGTAGATATAATATGGTTCGTTTATGATTCATTTACCTTTGATACTCTATATTTTATGTTATCTTACACAATCTATCAAAATTCGATTACGAAGATTTAACCTTCGTAATCGTATTGTCATCAACCTTCGTCCAAGGTCCATTAATCCCCAAGGGAATAATGCTTCGTTGGACGAAGGACATTAACATTTAACATTTTATGTTGCCTTGTTCTTAATTCATAGCATTTGAGAACAAGTCCCCAACATTGGCGCCCACCTCCGGTCAACTCACTTCCACTTTTTGAGCTGATGGCTTCGATTAACGATCAAGCTGGAGCTGCTTCGGCCCCGAAGCTGGTGTTCCCGATAACAGGTGGTTCGTGCTCAGAACCAGCCAACAAAAAGCAGAAGAAAGAGGCACAGAGAAGGGTACAACATGTTGGAGTGCAGGGACCCTTCATCAAGTCAAGATGGTCACACATTCCAATCACCTTCTCCCAAGAGGATCTTCAGCTCAAGGATTTTCCTCATAACGATGCTATGGTTATTTCTTGCGTTATCAAAGGATTTCTGGTCCACAATGTTTTGGTTGATACAGGCAGTGCAGCTGATATTATATTTGCTAAGGCCTTCAGACAAATGCAAGAGCCAGAAGACAAGATTCATGATGCTACACACCCTCTCTGTGGCTTTGGAGGAAGACAGATTGTAGCACTGGGCAAGATCACCATGCCAGTGACCTTCGGCTTCATCAACAACACCAGAACCGAGCAAGTTGTGTTTGACATTGTTGACATGGAATACCCTTACAATGCAATTATTGGTCGTGGCACCCTCAATGCTTTCGAAGCAATTCTTCATCCTGCTTACCTTTGCATGAAGATACCTTCGGATCAAGGACCCATTGCTATTCATGGAAGTCAGGAAGCTGCCAGAAGGGCCGAGGGAAACTGGACTGACTCAAAAGCAATCCATAACATAGATGGAGTTGAAGCTTGTGAACAGTACAAATTCAGAAGGGAGAAAGCAGCTTCAGCAGATCAGCCGAAGCCCATGCTCTTATGTGAGGACATAGCAGAGCAGAAGGTGCTGTTGGGCTCTCAATTATCCGAAGAACAGGAGAAAACCGTGATAAGGTTTTTGTTCAACAACAAAGATGTTTTTGCATGTTCAGCCAATGATCTTTGCGGAGTTAACAGGGATGTTATTGAACACTCGCTCAATGTTGACCCATCTTTCAGACCCAGAAAGCAGAGGCTTCGGAAAATGTCTGATGACAAGGCCGAAGGCGCTCGGAATGAAGTCAAAAGACTCCTCAGTGCAGGAGTTATCAGAGAAGTAAAGTACCCAGAATGGCTAGCTAACACTGTTATGGTAAAAAAGGCCAATGGCAAATGGCGAATGTGTATCGATTTTACGGATCTCAACAAGGCCTGTCCGAAGGACGAATTCCCATTGCCAAGGATAGACTCCTTAGTTGATGCAGCAGCTTCGTCAGAGCTTATGAGTCTTCTCGATTGTTATTCAGGCTATCATCAAATTTGGATGAAGAAGGAGGATGAGCCGAAGACCAGTTTCATAACCCCTAGTGGAACATATTGTTACCTTCGGATGCCCGAGGGACTCAAGAACGCTGGAGAAAGTTTCAGCAGAATGACTGCGAAGGTTCTCCAGTCTCAGATAGGCAGAAATGTGCTAACTTATGTTGATGATATCATTGTAAAAAGCACGAAACAGGAAAATCACATTGCTGATTTGCAGGAGACCTTCGCCAGTTTTAGACAAGCTGGTCTAAAGTTGAATCCGGAAAAATGTGTCTTCGGAGTAAAGAAGGGGAAATTTCTTGGATGCTTGGTTTCAACAAAGGGAATTGAAGCTAATCCAAGTAAAATTGAAGCTATACTTCGAATGGAGCCACCAGCTACAAAAAAGGGGGCCCAAAGATTGACAGGGAGGCTTGCATCTCTCAATAGATTCATATCCAGATCAGCAGAGAGAAATTTACCATTCTTCGAAGTGCTGAAATCAACCGAAGTCTTTCAATGGGGACCAAGCCAACAAAAAGCCTTCGAGGAACTGAAGCAATATTTGATAGATTTAACAACATTAACTCCACCAACGCCAGGGGCTCCTTTGTTATTATATGTGGCAGCTTCGCATTCAGCGGTAAGTGCAGCACTTGTCCAGGAGAAGCTTGATGGCCAAGTCAAGAAGCAGGTCCCAGTGTATTTTGTATCTGAAGTTCTTAGTATATCAAAGAAAAACTATACAGAATTGGAGAAGGTGTTATATGCTGTTTTGATGGCATCCAGGAAGCTTCGGCATTACTTTCAAGCATACAATATTGTTGTTCCTTCTTCACAACCGTTGAAGGATATTATGAGAAATAGAGAAGCTACTGGACGGATTGGAAAATGGGTTGCAGAGCTCAATGAATTTTGCATTGATTATGTGCATAGATCTTCGATCCAGTCTCAAGCGTTGGCAGATTTCATTGCTGACTGGACGCCAGGGGCTCAGGATGAAGAAACAAATAAAGATGCCGAAGTATGGACAGTGTTTTGCGATGGGTCTTGGGGAACCTTCGGAGCAGGAGCAGCCGCTGTGTTGGTCTCACCATCCAAAGTTAAAACTTGTTATGCAGCAAGACTCGATTTTAGTTGTACTAACAATATTACTGAGTACGAAGCCCTGCTTTTGGGCCTTCGGAAGTTAAAAGCAATGGGAATCAGAAGGGCCATTCTTAAAACTGATTCCCAGGTTGTTTCGGGTCATATCGACAAAAGTTGTAAAGCTAAAGATCCGAAGCTTGAAAAATATCTAGACACGGTCCGAAGGATTGAAGCTTCCTTCGAAGGATTTTCTGTCAAAAATATCCCTCGAGGACAAAATGAGCATGTTGATTTGCTAGCTAAGTCAGCAGCACAGGGGCTGCCCTTACCTTCGGATGTGTTCTTCGAAACAATAAAAGCACCTTCAGTGGAACTTCTTGAAAGAGCAGTCCTCAATATATCTCCTGTTTATAGTGAAGACTGGAGAACTGAGATTATCTCTTACCTTCAGGGTAATTTCCTTTCAGATGACGAAACTTACAACAGGAGGATAGAGGCAAGAGCTCGTCCATATGTCATGATAGAAGGGGAGTTGTACAAGCATGGAGTTTGTGCTCCATTACTCAAGTGTTTATCTAGAGCCGAAGGCATATAATTGATGAAAGAAATACATGCAGGCCTGTGTGGATCTCACATTGGATCTAGGCCGTTACTTGGAAAAGTTTTCCGTCAAGGGTTTTATTGGCCGAAGGCAGCTTCGGATGCAGCGGAATTAGTTCAAAAGTGCGAAGGTTGTCAGAAATGTGCAAGAGATCAAAAACAACCTTCGTCCCTAACTCAGCTGATACAACCCATTTGGCCATTGCAAAGGTGGGGCCTTGACTTGTTAGGTCCGTTACCACCGGCCCAAGGAAACTTAAGATATGTTGTAGTGGCTGTGGAATATTTTTCTAAATGGATTGAGGCAAAGCCTCTAGCCACAATAACTTCGGCCACCATTCAAAAGTTTTTCTGGCAGAATATTGTTTGTCGTTTCGGAGTACCAAAGGCCATCACTGTAGATAATGGAACACAGTTCGACTCCGAAGCTTTCAGAGAATTCTGTGATCAAATTGGCACGAAGATCCATTTTGCATCAGTCAGGCATCCGGAGTCAAATGGACTCGTTGAAAGAGCCAATGGCATCATAATGACAGGAATAATGAAGTTAATCTTCAATCAACCCAGGGGAAAGTGGCCAGATCAATTAATCAAAGTGGTATGGAGCCACAACACAACAACATCAAGGTCAACAGGCTTTACTCCATTCAAATTATTGTTTGGTGACGAAGCAATAACCCCGGAAGAAGCTAAAACTGGATCAATAAGAGTAGTAGCTTCGGCAGAATCAGATCCTGAAGCTGATCATTCTGTGGAAAAAGATGCTATAGAAGGGATCAGGCTTCAAGCTGTGGAGAACATCAATAAATATCAAGCCGAAACAATCAAATGGCGTGATAGAAAGGTTCGGCTAAAGAATATTGAGCCAGGACATTTGGTGCTTCGGAGAGTGGCTAACCCAGATACAGTGGGCAAGTTGCAGTTGAAATGGGAGGGACCTTTTCTGGTAGTATCTTCGTCAAGACCCGGTTCATACAGATTGAAGGATATGGACGGCAACGACATTCCTAGATCTTGGAATGCGGATGAGCTTCGACGATATTATGTATAACTTGATGTAATTTTTTATATTTTATATTTTTTCTTTCATGGCACCCTTTTCCTTTCTGAAGGGGGAGAAAGGTTTTTAATGGGGCCATCACATGTAATTTCCTTTTTTTAAGCTCTATAAGAGCAAAATCCCCCAAAGATGTAAATGTAAAAGCTGAGAACGCACCATCGAGTGCCGAAAGTAAAAGGCGAAGAAGCTCCAAAGACGTTCCTAAGGGAATGCAGAGCTTACAGCGAAAAGTCAACGCTGATTCCGCCGAAAGTAAAAGGCGAAGAAGCTCCAAAGACGTTCCTAAGGGAATGCAGAGCTTACAGCGAAAAGTCAACGCTGATTCCGCTGAAGTAAAAGGCGAAGAAGCTCCTAAGGGAGGCTTACAGCGAAAAGTCAGCGCTGATATGTGATTGTTTCTAAGGAAATAACGGTTGTGATTATGGTTTCGGATATGTGTTTGGATATTCATTTGCACATCACATTACATCATAACATTTGCATTGATAAACATTCATCCAGGCATATGTAGGATAACCATCATCATAGCATAAGTGGTTGCTTCGGCAAAAAGGAAAAAATTGTCTTTTGTACTTCGTCGTGTACGAAAAGAAGAGCTTCGGAAAAAAGGAAAAGTTGTTTTTTATGCTTCGCTGTGTACGAAAAGAAGGGAAGGTGTTTTTTCGCCTTCGGCTCAAAAAGATAATTTCGTCCACATCAAAGCGTCTCTCATACATTAAAGGAAGGGTAAGAGCATATTACAAGGTATGAACAGAATTCATTAAGAGCAGTTTAGTCATATTTACAAAAGTTATTTCAAAAGTTTCTTGAGTTTGTCTACAGTCTACTCCTACTGATCTTCATGAGGCCTCAGCTTCGGCGTCATACTCTTTAAGCATCGGTCTCGGCTTCGTCATCCTACATGAATTAAGTTGTTGTGGGTCAAAACCAAGCTTGAAGGAAAAGGTAAGCACAAGGTATGATTTCTTCCTGGTTCAAGATGACTCCGAGCTTCGTCTCCAGCCTTTTCTCGCCCGCCTTTTGTCCATATCATCTTTACAAATCTATTAGAAATGCTTCGGGCGAGGTCAGGAATATCATCTAAAATTGATGGTGATAGAGTGAAATTGGGCCTATTAACAATTTTTCCATGGTCGCAGCCAGCTTTTAGAAAAGCTGCAGCAGTGCCCCGAGAAGCTACCCAGGCACAGAAGTCACCGTGCCCGGCTATAACTTCGTCAAGCTCATCAATTTCACCCTCAATATGTTCGAAGGTCTTTGGTAAATCTTCAGTTGACGGGGTGAACTTCCCACTGCTGGCCCCGACTGAGTGGAAGATTTTTCTCAGTCGTTGAATACATTTATTGCTAAACTCCAAACATTTGTCTTGAAGGCTTGCTAATAATTTTTTCAAATCTGAATTTTGTTGGACTTCGGCTTCAAGTTTCGTATTAAGTTCTTGCTTTTCTTTTTCAAACTGTTCAGATTGGCAGAGAAGCTTCGTATTCAATTCTGCTACTTTAGCTTCGGCTTCTGCCAATAAGCTTTCAGTTGTCTGAAGCTCGAAGTTTTTCTTTTCAATAGTAGCTGATTGCTCTTTTATTTTGCTCTCTAAATTTTCAATTATAACCTCGTGTTTTTTGTCTTCTAGATCTTGCTGCATTTTCAAAGCCTTGCTCAACAGCATACTCTGCACGTAAACAACCTTCGTTAGACATGTCTTCATTATTAAAAACAATAAAAGTCAAGGGAAAAGTAGTTCACCTTGAAATTGGAATAAAATAAACTACCAACGATATGTTGTCGTCGGTAGCGGCTAATATCCGTTTCCAGCTTCGGAAAACCGATACTCTTTGATAGAGTACCGATAACCTTAGCTCCAGTTTGATCCCGGATACAGTTTAATTTTTCATCGTCAATACCCCCGAAGAGGAGTGCTCCTGGTTTATATCCGCAAGATTTGGCATATTCTTTAAGCTCTTCTATTTCGGTTTTTGACAATTCTTGTCCAACTAAATTTTGAAACATGAAGGCTTCGTCCTCTGAAGCTTCGTCAGCAATTTCCTTTTCTTTCTCAGACACTGCGGCCATGGCCTCTTCGGCGGCAGTAGTGGCTTCTTCTGTGGCCATGTTTAGCAGCATTTTGTCGATGTGTTCGATTGTGCTTGCCAAATTCAAATCTTCAGTTGAGGTAGCTTCGGTAGCCGTGACCTCCGAAGGTGTGACTTCAATATTTGTTATTTCCTCAGCCGCTGGTATCTTCTGAGCTGAAGCTCTCGGTGGTGTCTTGCCAATGACTTCTGTCACTGCGATGATTCTTTGTCTCTTTGTTTTAGTTGTTTTCTTCGTTTTTTCGGGCTCCTTTTCCTTCTGAAAAAACTTTGTCAGTTGAGGCCCCAATGGACTTAGCTTCGCAGGCAGGGATTCAGTCATTACCTTCAAAATCTCTTCCACGTCAGTGGCAGAGCGTGATGCGGGAGTCTCCTCTTCGTCGGATACTTTTTGCTTCGGAGATGATACTTTCCTCTTCTTCGGAATATTCTTCTTTTTTGGTGGTTCTTTCTCATCTTCATTTAAAGCTTCGGCTACCCTTTTCCTTTTCCGGCCTTCGACACCTTTATTCAGATTTTCGTAGTCAGGGTATTCAAAACCCAGGGCGTCCAGCACTCGATTCAGTCTTCGCTTCGGACGGGTACCGAAGGCCGCAGTCATCAACTGATCCTCTTTTTTGGAGTAATTACCGAGTATTTCATTGCACATTATTTCAATTGTGTCCAGCCACTCTTGGCAATGTGTTTTAAAATATTTCTTAAACTTGTAATAGTAAGGTAACCGCACAAGTTCCCCTTCTTTCTTCTCCCCCTCTAGCTTCGGCATTTCCCATTCTTTTAAGGTAGGAAAAACCCTGAAAGCCAAAAACTCTTGAACCAGGTCTCTTGTGCTGATATGCTCTGAAATAATTTTAAACTCAGCCAACGCTTTTTGGGTTGGGCCTTCTGGTGTCATGTTGCAATGAGGTCGGGTTTCTCCGAAGATTAGTTCAAGCGGACTCTGCACAAGTTTCTCCTTGTCGTCATCAACCTTGACGTAGAACCATTCCGATTTCCAGCCTGCCGGCCACTTGCTTCGATAGCTGATGACAGGAAACTTTGTGGTTTTTCGATAGGCAAAATTATAGCAACCAAAGTTATCATGCAATCCATCTTTTCTAGCCTTCGTCTGATAATGCAGCTCATGAACTCGACAAAAGCTGTCGGCAAACGGTTCCACCGCCTGGCTTCGGAGGGCCCAGATATAGACGCTAAGCCTAACGATAGCGTTAGGAGTCAGCTGATGAAAGTAGATCCCAAACCTTTTCAATACATCTGCAATAATCCCATGCAGGGGGAATCTCAACCCAGCCTTTAGAAAGCTCTTGAAAATGACTATTTCATCCTTCTCTGGCTTCGGGGTAGTTTCTTCCCCCCCGAAGCATAGTAGCTTCTTCTGACTTTCACTGAAATAACCCGACTTCACCATCTTGGAGAGATCAGCCTTCGAAACAGTCGACTTTCCGAAGTCCAAGTGGCTGGGCTTACTTGGTATGGCAATACGATAATCATCTTCGGAATCAGTTTCCTCAATGTTTCCTTCTTCCGCTTCGGCAGTCGCCTGTTCTGTCTCAGCAGTGGGGATTTCTTCCGGGGTTACCAGTTCGAATCGTTGCATCGCTTCGGAGATGGGAACAGTCTCCGATCCTTCAGCTTCGCCTCCCTCACGCTCAACCCTAGCGGTAGAAGCACTCTGGCCATTTAACTCTGAATTTTTTGGGAACTAAATGCTTTTTCTTCTGAAGCTTTTTCTTCTGACGAAGTAGGCTTCAAACTGGAGCTTCGTCTGATTCTGAGAGTCAAGCTTCGACTATGGTTAAAAATTTTGGCAGCAAAACAGTGCAAATAGCAATGAATGTTGTGGTAACTTCACACCTACTCGTCTGTTTATATAGTGATGCAGGTAAGAAGGTGAATCGCCAGGATTTTTACACCAGGCGAACAGCTGGCACCCACTGAACGGTGGGCCACAGAACCCGAGAAGGTGAATCGCAAGGACACGTGTAACTGCTGCATGGCGGGGCCACCTCGCGCTCGGATTATTTTATTCGTTTCTCGGCAACGAGCTCAGGGAAGGTGTTTTTTGGACCTTCGGCTTCCCGAAGCCTAAGATACTTTTTTCACGGATCAAGCTCGTTACGAATAACGATCTAGCACCGTGAAGGGGCTACTGTTGGGACTATGCTTCGTCGCCGAAGGTCTGGTAGGAAGAAACAGCTTCGGCTGAAGCTGTCCGCATGTGATGACCGAAGGTTCCTCTTCATGAAGCTTCGGAATTACAAACCGACATAAAAGTAGAATGACCTTTTAGTCCATAAAAGTTTGAGTCGCTGTTGTAATCCCTTGTGAGGGGCATAATTGTAATCCCTCACAGGCTGTGTCCCGTGTCTATAAATAGTGAACAGTATTCCTTTACTGTTCACGCATTCCTGTATTTGCAATCGCATCATTCGGGAACCAATCTTTGCCAAGGCAGAGGTATAACTGTATTCAATGATTAAATATACTGAGTAGATATAATATGGTTCGTTTATGATTCATTTACCTTTGATACTTTATATTTTATGTTATCTTACACAATCTATCAAAATTCGATTACGAAGATTTAACCTTCGTGATCGTATTGTCATCAACCTTCGTCCAAGGTCCATTAATCCCCAAGGGAATAATGCTTCGTTGGACGAAGGACATTAACATTTAACATTTTATGTTGCCTTGTTCTTAATTCATAGCATTTGAGAACAAGTCCCCAGCACTTCCTATTTTAGACCAAAGAACCAAAACCACTTGCAAGACCAAATTTTAATTTGGTGGTGTTTGGAGTTTGATATATTTTCCATTGCTTTGGTCCCTAAAACTTCTCCCCTTTTGCATCAACCACTGAAAAGGAAGACATTAAAAGCATGTAGGAAGCAAATAATACTTGCCCACTTAAAAGATTTATCAGTTTAAGCACTAAAAGATTACTCCCCCTAAATGAGTGTTCTTCTTTTGAAAGAATATTATCCCTCGTTGTCATAGACAAAGAAATACTCCCACTATTAGAGATCTTCTACTTATGAAAAAGCATGTGAGAAATAGATGTACAAGACATGATTTGATTAGACTGGCTTACCTTATGCATATGTAATAGATATATTTTGACAACATATGCATTTAGCAACATGTGAAGCGTAAGATATGAAATATAGTCTAATCAAACATTGGAGAAGACATGTAAATGATATCAAAAGTAGTCTCAAAGATACCAATTGAAGTCTTGTGAGACATAAGAATACTTGTAGATCTGTAGTGGAAGCTTATTGTCTTTCTCCGGGGACTCCATTTTCCTTCAATGAGACTACTACATATAACAAACTTGAAACATGTATTAGTCTCGAAGACTTAGATTCTAGAGTAACCTCTCCCTAAAAGTGTGCATACAAGTTTTGAATACTTGTAGAAGACATGCACTTTGATTTTTAATGTCAAGAGGGGCAAATTATCTAAATCCGAGCTTTGGCACATATAAGTTAAATGATACCAATTGAAACATGATACCGCTTGTAGGATATGTTATATGAGAATATCAATTCGAGAGTCATTTACTTAGGAATGCTTAATAAGCTATGTGTCGTGCTTAACTAAACATTTTAAACCATGTAGGTTTGCTCAAGTATTTGAATCGAAAGTGATCATTCCTACCATATGATTGACCTAGTATGCATGCAATTATAATCAAAAGTAAATATCACATGTAAAACAAAGCATCTAAGGTAAAATCTAGATACAAGAAAATAGATACGCATATCTAAAACAAGAAATACAACAAATCTAGTTACTTTAGTCATGGGTGGGGAATTTGGGTCCAAAGTATTCATTAACCCACTTGGCAATATACTTGATCCATTATGATGCATCCCATGATATACATACCAATTTTGCCAAGTCTCCAAATTCCTCGAAGTCCTTTGGACTACTCACTTCCCTCTTGAGATCCAAACTTTCTTCGTGCTTTTCATGGTTGAATTAATTTCTTTTGGCACCCAGATGGGTTTGGCCCCCTTTCCTTTGTTGACTTGCTTGTTGGCCTTGATTGCTATCACCTTTCCATTCTTTCTCTTCTTGATTAAATATGGTGTAGCAGCCTTTTTATCCACCTTGTTGATGTAGGTGTTGGAGATTTTGCTTGTTGGTTTTTGCTTGAGCTTTTGCTTATCTTCGGTCTTCAGCTTGCATTGGTAAGACTTGTGACCTTCCTTGTGGCATAGCCTACAATTCACAGTTTCTCGCTCCACAGGCTTGTTCACTCCCGTAGTGGTGTTATCCTGAGGAGGTTGGATTTGTTTGGCTTTGCCTTTCTTGTCATATAAAACCTTACCAAGGCGAGCCACTTCTTATCTTAATTGCTCATTTTCTTTTGCAACCTCATTCAAAAATGTTTCTACAACAATATCCTCAACAAGAACTTGGTTGCAGGGGTTAGAATCATCAATTAAATCAAAGCAAGAGGTAGAAGCATCTTTCTTAATAATACCAGGCATTTCAATTACAGACACTTCTGGGGTGCTATCGATGTTTTCTAGCTTGGTAGTTATCTCATTATTATGCATGCTAAGAACTTCCATTTTTCCTAGCAAACTTTCGATGGCTTCTTGAGAGCTAGCTAATTTAGCCTTAAGTTTTTCATTCTTTTTAATAAGGCCATCATTGGTAGCTGAGGATGGAACACAAGACTCTAATTGCTCAATTTTAGTTGATAGTTCACAATTCAAATTTGCAAACGTTTCAAAATTTTCTAGCAAACATTTATAATTATTTTGAGAGCTAATCAACTTATTTTTTAAAGTTTTAAGTTGAGCTTTTGTTTAGTGCATACATTCTGAAAAAAATTACGGCTTCTGTAAGCTCATCTAAGGAGGGCTTTCCCTCAACTTCATCATCATCATCATCACTACTGCTATCATCACTTGAGGATGTGATACTCATTTTACCTCTTGCCATAAGGCACTTGCGAGATGACCATGATGAGCGTGATGAGGATCGGTGGCTGCGCGTCCCTGGGGATTCATCTTCGCTTGAAGAGTCATCCCAAGTTTTGACACTTGTAAGCGCCTTGCCTTTGCTCCTCCCCTTTGTGGATTCGACCGTATTTGGACAGTTGTCCCTAAAGTGTCCTTTTTCCCCACATGCGAAGCATCCTATCTTTCTTTGCTTTTTCATGTCAATGTTAAAGAGAAGATCCTTGACCTGCAGGGACACACCCATTAGATTAATCTTGTGGCCCATTACCTTTCCGACACATCAGATTGTTTCTTCGTCCTCGGAGGATGATATTGATGGTTGATTATCTTCTTCATCGTCACTTTCTTCTTCCTCCTATTCTCCACTTGAGGAACTTGGAATGGGAGCCTTCTTTTTGCCTTTTCTTTCATCACATGCAAAAACATATGGTCTTGAAGAAGTTGGCTCCTCTTGTCGACCTATTTTTCACGACATTTCAAATGCTGCAATCTTCCCGATAATAATGGTCGGGGTCATTTGACTTAAGTCCTCCATGTTATGGAGGATGGTGATGATGCTCCCATATTTTTGTTGTGATAGTAGGGAGATAATCTTCCTTACAATGTCAGCATCACCTAGCTTATTAATGCCAATAGAATTGAACTCATTGATGATTAGATTCAAACGAGAATACATATCTCTAACAAGCTCGTTATCCTTCATAGCAAAAGAATTATACTCATTTAAGACTAGGGAATGTTTTTGCTCGCGGACATTGGATGTGCCGTCATGGAGCTCATGCAATTTTAGCCAAATCTCATTAGCAATTTTTAATGTAAAAACTTTATTAAAAATATCCATGCAAGCAATTTTTGGCTCTAGCATTTAAATGAATTTCTTTTTCCTCACTCATGGTGGGTTTCTCGGGATTCTTGGGTGGTTTCATCCCGTCACGAGTGACTCTCTAAAAAACTAGATCAACGACCTCTAGGTAACAAGCCATTCTAACACTATAATATGAGAAGTTAGTGCCGTCGAAGCGTGGTAGCCTATGGGTATCCATCCCCTTTCTCTAAAAAGCGTTGGCTCTATTAGCGGTGAAGCTAAAGCGTTTCAAATGAGCCAAACCAAGCTTTGATACCAATTGTAGGAAATGGTGATGTCTAAGAGGGGGGTGAATTAGGACTTCTAAAAACTCTTTCTAAACTAGAGCAAAACCTATGCAAATAATCAAACTAGAATGTGCAAACTAGGTTTTGTCTGAGTGTTGATATCTCTACCGCAAAGGCTAAGTTTCAATCTAAACAATCTACCAAAACGACAAGATTGAAACTTAAATACTTACTGTAAATGCGAAAGGTAAACAACAAGGTAGAGATGCAGACTCTCGTGGATGACGCCAATATTTTTACCGAGGTATCTGGAACCATGCAAGGTTCCGACTAATACTCGTTGATGCCCTTATGTAAAGGATAGCTCATGCGAGGGCCAAGCACCACGGTCGAGTAACAGTCCGTAGAGAGCTGCGGGCCTTCTCCACACGCAGGTGGTGCTTCGCTTCCGGCTCCTCTCAAACACTCCCCGTCGTCTCCACTATCGAGCTCCCAGCCGAAACGTCGCAGACCTCGTTCCCTCCGGTACACGGTGGTGGCCGTGACACAAACTCGATTGTCACGGTCTCGCAAGTCTCTCGCCTCACACGGTACAATTACAACGGCTCACGCAAGAGCCGAGGGGTTGTGTGGTTTTTCTAAACTCACTCAACTAACTAGGATTCACCTAGATCAAGCTCTAATATGGTCTAACTAACCCAAACACTTCGCAAAGCACCTACGCTAATCACCGAGTGATTCTATTAAGCACTTGGATGTTTGAGCACTTGGAAATGTCTACAATATGACTTGGTATGTTGCTTGGGCTCCCACACCTTGAAATGGCCGGTCGGAGGATATTTATAGCCTCCCCACACAATTGTAGTCATTGGACATAAGCAGCAACTTTCTGTTGACTGGCGCACAGGACAGTCCGGTGCACACCGGACAAGCACTGTTCACTGTTTGGTGCCCTGGTCACGTCAACCGACCGTTGGGGTCTGCAGCAGTCGACCGTTTGATCCGACCGTTGCTAGACTGTTCGGTCTACAGCCCGAGAGCACCCGTTGTGGGCCTCTCTGCGCAGAATGTCCGGGTCTCCCACCGGACATTCCGGTGCACCACCAGTGCGCTGGTTGACTACCATCTTCATGGATTTCTTTGCTGATGATTTGGGCTTCTTTTGTTGTTGAAACTTGAACTTCTAATCTCTTTTTATGTCTTATTTCGAGGTGTTACATCCTTAGTGTCTTAGTCCAATCCTCTTCGCATCATGTGAACTATAAACATAGACACTAGCAAACACATTAGTCCACAGGTTATGTTGATCATCAAACACCAAAACCTCTTGAGCCAAATGGTCTGGGGTCCATTTTCCTTACAGGCGCAACCTCTGCAGAGTGTGAAATTGGTATATCTGTCGTGCTCACGGTCAAGAGCGACTCATGACTCTTGCTTGATTAATTTATGGAACTAAACTCAATTTGTCATTTGCATTGCCTTGTGTGTGTTATTATTAATTTGATCTCTTATTTATTTGGGCTGGTATCTACTTATACTTAGTAACTGCTAATAAAAACTTTGACCAACTTCAAAAGCAATGCTCAGCTTTAACCATCTCCTTTGGTAAGCCTTACACTTCACATAAGTCCCACCGTAAGTGAGTTCATGCACATTATTCCTCACAACTTGTTGAGCGATGAACGTATGTGAGCTCACCCTTGTTGTACTCACATCCCCCAAGTCAAGGATAGGTACCACAAGATGAAGAGCAAGAAGGATGTCGCGATGAGTTCGTGAGAGGTCTAGGTCGTCGTCTCCTAGTCAACTATGGTTGTTGGATCATCGTCTTCGTATGATGTATTTATTTAACTAATTTGTACATAACTCCTATTATATAGTAAAGATGTGACATTCTTTTCTGTACCATGAGTCATCATATTTGCGAGACTTGATCCTAGCACACATTTGATTCGCGTCCGGGTTTGGCCTTTAAATTCGGGTGTGACAGAAGTGGTATCAAAGGAATGTTGACTATAGGACGTAACCTAGATAGAATTGGACAACCCTTTGCTACTTACTTTTGCTACTCTAATTCTTTCTAAACTTTCCCCAATCTTCACTCATCTATTGCTACTTTACTCTGATTACTCTTACCTCTTCCTTCTAAAGACCAATGGATTTCACACCTTGGAATTCTATACCTAAATTGTCCCTAAGTAATAGGAGACCTTGTTGGGGACTTGTTCTCAAATGCTATGAGTTAAGAACAAGAAAACACAAATGTTAATGGTTAAAGACCTTCGTCCTTCGAAGCACTATCTCCCTTAGGATATAATGATCTTCGGACGAAGGTTATGAAGGGCAAGCCTTCATCATTTCAACATATAATAAATAGCAGGAATATAAAAGACATGTAAAGAACATGAATAATTATGTCAAATCATCAGGTTATCTGTATTCTCATTTTATAATCATGAATAAGTATTAATAATATTGAATTACATTCCATACATTCGGCTTGACAGAAGGTAAAAACCCCAGAGTGACGTGCGAGTGAATACAAGTCAGCGTGAACAGTACGGTGTTACTGTTCATCTATTTATATGCACAGGACACAGCCTGTGTAAAATTACATCCATGTCCTTGACACTTACTATTGACTAAAGTGTAATTTGTCGAGGACTAGACAACCTTTTCACCTTTAGGTCGGTTTCATTTTCCACCGTTAAGCCGAAGCTTCTCCCTTCATGGCTTCGGAATTGATTCATCCTTCTTCCAGGCCGCGCCTTTCATACCATGTGCATCTTCATCTCAAGGCCGAAGGTACATGTGACAATATATTATACTTGGAAAACATGTTAGTCGTGTTTTTGAGGACCTTCGGAAGACGAAGGCCCCCAACAGACCTAATCACAAAAAAACTATTTTTCTAGGTATCTACTTACTTGAATGTTTGTTATTATTCCACCTGTTTGATTTGGCTCTTCGATTGAGTGTGATGAGTTGTGGAGTAATGTCCACAATTGTATCTACATATATAGTTAGGTATAAAAACATACTTATAAGATAACTATACAACTTATATTATTACCCATTACAAAAAAAAATTCTAGCTCAATAGATTGATCTCATCTTAAAAGATTATATCTTATCTTATCCTAACCACTTTGCTTATCTCATCTTAGAGTAACAACAATGATCTAATCCAAATTAATTAGATCCTATTTAGTCTAATCTAATCATACCAATATGATCAAGATCCCACCTAATCTAATACGAAATAATATAATGGGAGTTGCTTAACATGTTAGTTAATACTAGCAAAATAGATTAGACCCTATCGCTATAAACATGTTTTAACTTAAAATGGTGTCGTAAACCAACTCAGCCATGAACAAACGACCTAACCCGACCAACAGATTCATGATTGGTGCCTTAGATCAACTCGGTCATACACAACTACTTGACCAACCTGATAGGTTGCCTAATTCATCTATTCCAACCTAAAGTCAAAGTAAACCCTGTTTGATCTACATCACATTTCACAACCATCTATGTATCTAAACCTTATAAACCTCAGATCGTGGCACCAAGACTGAAGGAGGAAGATGTCAACCTCGACAAGCAAGGATATGAGTAGAACCAGATCTTCAAATAAGTCAAGATCCACCATTCGGGATGGAAAATTTCCTTGCCTAGCCTTGCTTTCCCCAACCTATCCTCACTGTAATCTCATCTTGCCTCGACATAAGTGATGCTTATGTCTTCCCAATCCCCTAATTTTTTTTGGGTAATGCAACCATTTAAAAAAAACTAAAACTACAAACCAAACTTGTTATAAACTAAACTTATTGTATCTCTTTTTCCTACTAATCTCGAGGACGAGATTATTTTTAAGGGATAGAATTTGTAACACCTCAAAATCCTATCATGGGAAAACCAGTAAACTCTCCAAAAGTTTTTAAATTGGAATTCTTTTTATGATAAATTGCTTACGTTTGAGATTACGTCTCTTAAAAATAGATGGTTAGCAATCCTAAAATGTCGTAAGGTCAAATATTGAGCCTAGACTTTTTGAGGCTGGAATATAATTTAAAAGAAAATAGATAATAGAAGGATTTTCACTTAGATTATTCCATGCGTGAACTATATAATTATAAATACTAGTAAGACTATATTTGGGTAAAAATACCTCTTGATAAATAATCTTATATTCTCCTATATTAGATAAGTAACTACTATTCATAATTGGTTGACCTTTTAATTCACACATACATTCAAAGATGGTAATTTAAAATGAATAATGGGAGTATAATCCCTATTTGAAGCATACAATTAAGAAAAATAATCAATATAGATATAAAATAAAACCTTTTTGCATTCACACTGGAGTTCTGCTTGAGCATTTTCTTAATTTGGAAACTCATACTTGAATTCAATTTGAATTTGAAACACAAACTTGATCTGGGAATATGAAATTAGAAGTTAGAAATAGGAAAAAATGAAACGGTAAATATAAAAGGGAAGAACTCACCTCGGCCCAAATTCCTCATTCCACTTCCGGCGGAGCAAAAGTCCACGAGCTAGCCCGCTCTCCTGCTCTTTTTTTTTCTTTTGTTCACCGTGTACATGTCCCTGGTTACGTGTTGCTGACACATGGGCCGCTTGGGTCAGTGACCAATGCGCCGCGCCCTGGTTCCTACGACCACAGACAAGTGGACCCCAGAACAGGTGCTTCTCCTAATCTCCTCCCCTGCAGATCGGAACGAACTCACGGTTGCCGCATGGCTGTTGCGGCCAGCCCCTGGTCGAGATTCCCTCCTCTCTAGTCTCTAGGCATATATTGCCGAGCCCTTCATCCATCTCGCACAATCTTGGTAGCCGAGAGAGCCCCTGCTGCCGTGACGTCGAGGGAGAGAGAAAACCGCAACAAGCAGTCCACGAGCGCGCTGCATCTCGGTCTTCGGAGTACGGTCAGGCAAGATCACCAGCACACATGGAAGCTCCTCGTGGTTCGTTGGACGTGGAAGACCCTTGGCTTCACAAGAAATTCTCGATGGAGTTGAGCATCGTGCAGAGTCGCTTTCGCCATGGGAGGAGGCCCTACTGTTGGGACGAAGGTGAAGACGCTACCCTTCGCTCGAGGCCTTCATCACCTCACTGCACCAACGAAGGCAAGATGACCGGTGCAGCCTACCCTTCGTCCTCCTCACTTCAAGATGAAGGCTTACGACGAAATCTCTCTATCCCACGTCCTGTCTGACCGGCCCACGTGGGATTCGGCCCACTGTAATAGACCCCGCACGGAGAAGCGTGTTACGGGTCTGATTTGTAATAGCTTTTCTGTAATGACGGTCTGTAACCCTCCCTTATGGGAATATTCTGGGTATAGTCTAGGTGCCCGAGGGCATAAACGTCCTTACATTGGGAAGTTGGACACTCGGGCACCTATAAATACCCCCGTACAGTGCCCTTGATAGGCTGGATTAATAAAGCAATTGTCATCCCGCGTTAAACTTTGCTTACATCCTTTCCACCGTTGGACCAACTTGCCTAGGAGAGCAAGTTCCAACATTTGGCGCCCACCGTTCGTGCTACGAACAAACCACCCGCAATGGCACCCAAGAGAGCTAGTTCGAAGGCAGCCCCACCCGTCGACGAAGCAGCGAAGGCAGCACTACTAGCTGAGAAAAAGGCAAGGCCCTCGCAGACAACACCCACCAAGAAGCCTGCGAAGACGAAGCACTCAGCAAGAGACAGCGCAACGATCAACCCACTCCCGAAGGCAACCTCCGCACCTGCAGCTCCGGAGGACAACCACAAGCACCACCCTCCGCACCTGCAGCTCCGGAGGACAACCACAAGCATCACAACCACAAGCACCACACGCAACAAAGGACGGCGAAGTCATTGGCATCTCAGCTAAAGAACAGCTACAACTATGGGCCCTGCGCATCAAGAACCACAACCTCCAAAAGCAGAAAGACATCCTCGAGGCCAAGCGCCAACGTGTCACCGCGCAAGCCAAAGTGCGCCAGATGATACGAGACGAGGAGCAGAAAGCCCGGGAACTCGAGCAAGAGATTGCACTCATGCAGAGCGAAGGCCAGCACGATCTGCAGCACGGCCCACCCCTCCAACAGGGCGCGCTAGCGAGAGACTTATTCATTCCCCAGCGCGGACCCTTCATCCCGCACGCCGCAACTTTCCAAGGCATCAACTACCTTGATGAGCGAAGCCCCCTAGCGCAGCAACTCCAAGTGTCACCATGGCCCGCTAACTTCAGGGTAGGGACCTACCCCAAGTACAACGGTAGCACCGACCCAGCACAATATATCATGAGCTATCAAGTCGCCTTCGCATCATCCGGAGGGGACGACGCCACAATGGCCAAGTCCTTCATCATCGCCCTCGAGGGTCCGACCTTGACCTGGTACACCAGGTTGCCCCCATTGTCCATCGACTCCTGGAGAAGTCTCCGAGACAAGTTTCTGCTCAACTTCCAAGGGTACCACCCAGACACCGATGCCTTGGTCGAGCTGTCACTCTGCAAACATCAAGAGAAGGAAACCCTACGGGAGTACTACCGCAAGTTCCTGACTCTCAAGTCACAACTGCCTTCGGTCGACGACCAAATTGCCATACACTACACCATCAGTGGCCTTCGGGCTGGCGTCCTATACAGTCACTGCATCAGGGACACCCAAAAACATCCAAGAGCTCTATCAGTTGTTTGAGAAGTACGCCAGATCCGAAGAGCTCCATCAGCGCAAGGTCGAGTCTCAGAGAAAGCCCAAGGACCCTCCGCAGTCCAGTCGTACCTGGATAAGGCCTTCACAGTCAGACTCCGGACGGGACAACCGCAGTCAGCAGCAGGTGCATAACATAGCCAACCAGCACCCCGCCGGTGAGGCCGTTCGCCGTCAAGATTATCCCCCCTAGGGTCGCGGCAATGGCACGCGTGGCCGGAGCCGGGGACAGGCGCAGCAACCGCGCAGATATTACTGCTTGTTTCATGGCGAAGACTGCGTGCACCCAACGAGGGATTGCCCGGAAACGAAGGCCACCAGGGACAGGATGTCTCGGGCACAACCCGCCGACAACCAAAGAGTTGTCGCGCACACATACAACCACGGCCACGCCCAGCTTCTACCCAACCACACATATCAGCACCACTAGGAGGTACAAGTCGTACCACCCCCACTCTCGCCTCCGCATCAACCAAATCTGCACCACCAAAATCACCCCAAGCACCAAAACAAGAAGATTTCGCCGATCAGCCGTATCGCGGAGTCATTCACATGATCACCGGAGAGTCTAGTGTTGACTTCGAAACGAAGCGGCAAAAGAGGGATCACTACCAAAGCGTCAACCACGTCGCCCTCACCAGCCCAGTCGTACAAACGAAGTGGTCACATGTGCCACTAACCTTCGACGCCAGAGATGTTGATCTGCGCAGCGCACCCCACGTCGATGCCATGGTAATCAACTGTAGTGTGGCGGGCTGGGACCTGCACAAAGTACTAGTTGACAACGGCAGCCAGGCGGACATCATCTTCCTGCACGCCTTCGACCACATGGGCATCAGCCACAGCTTACTCAAGCCTTCGGACAACCCCCTATATGGCTTCGGCGGCAAGGGCACTTTCCCTGTGGGCAAGATAGAGCTACCCCTGTCATTCGGCGTAGCACCCAATGCGCGAAGCGAACAGGTCACCTTTGACATCGTCGACATGGTCTACCCCTACAACGCCATAATGGGTCGGGGCTCCATCAACAAATTTGAAGCGGCCATTCAAGACATGTACCTCTGCATGAAAATCCTGGGCCCGCAAGATGTGATAACGGTTTACGGTAACCAGCAGACTGCGCGCAACATTGAGAGAGACTTCGTTCTAGGCCAGCGGAACGTACACTGCCTTACAACACAGTGCGAAGTCTCTGAGGCGACCCGTCCAACCACCGATGAAAAAGTCAAGGCACAGCTGCAGTGCAACGATGGTACGAAGACAGTTCCCCTCGACCCGGCAACGCCCAAGCAGACGGTTGTAATAAGCGAAGACCTAACTTCGCAGGACGAGGAGAAACTCATCTCCTGTCTCTCCAGAATCAAGGACGTCTTCGCCTGGTCCGCCCTCGACCTGGTCGGAGTCAGCTGCACAGTCATCGAGCATAGTCTGGGCATCGACCCTTCGGTGCGCCCAAAAAAGCAGCGGCTGCGCAAAATGTCCGATGAAAAGACGGAAGCCGCCAAAGCCGAAGTGCACCGCCTGCTGGAGGCCAATTTCATTGAACCAATCGCCTACCCCACATGGCTCGCCAACGTAGTCATGGTACAAAAGAAAAGCGGCAAGTGGCGCATGTGCATTAACTTCACCAACCTTAATAAGGCCTGTCCCAAGGACAATTTCCCGCTACCACGGATCGACAAGATAGTCGATAGTGCAGCCGGATGCGAAGTCATGTCACTTCTTGACTGCTTCTCTGGCTACCACCAGATATATATGAAGGAGGAAGACAAGGTCAGCACCAGTTTCATCACGCCCTTCGACACGTACTGCTTCATCAGAATGCCGGAGGGATTCAAGAATGCTGGCTTAAC
Source organism: Zea mays (assembly GCF_902167145.1). NCBI lineage: Eukaryota > Viridiplantae > Streptophyta > Magnoliopsida > Poales > Poaceae > Zea > Zea mays. The sequence continues at coordinate 233,163,227 of NC_050096.1, read as the reverse complement.
CTTCTCTCGCCTCACCAAGACGGTGCTCGAGAGCCAAGTGGGCCGCAACATTTTCACGTACATGGACGACATCATCGTCGCAAGCAGAAATAAAGAAGACCACCTGGCTGACCTCAACCCCGAGAAGTGCGTGTTCGGTGTTCGCCAAGGGAAGATACTGGGCTACTTGGTGCCGCACCGCGGGATCGAGGCCAACCCGACCAAGATTCAAGCAATCATCAACATGACACCTCCGCAGTCAGTCAGGGACGTCCAGCGTCTGACAGGCAGATTAGCCGCCCTTAACAGATTCATTTCCAAGTCCGCAGAGCGGAGTCTACCTTTCCTCAAGACACTGCACGGTGCAAAAGACTTCGCATGGGACCAGAACAAGCGACAGCTTTCGCATCACTCAAGCAACACATGTCAGAATTGGCAATTCTTACCAGCCCCGACTCCTCGCTGCCTCTGCTGCTCTACGTCGCAGCCTTGCCACACGCAGTCAGCGCAGCGTTGGTCCAAGAGCAAGACAGAGAGGGCACGACCCGACAGTGTCCAATCTACTACGTCTCCGAAGTCCTCACGACTTCCAAATGCAACAGGACGGAATTAGAAAAAATTTCCTACGCAGTCGTCATGGCATCGTGCAAGTTGCGCCACTATTTCGAGGTGTTTAAGGTGCGGGTCACCTCGGATAGGGGACTGGGCGAACTATTCAGAAACCCGGAGGCATCCGTCCGAATCGCCAAATGGGCAGCCGAACTCTTCGGGTACCATATCACCTTCGAGCCCAGGACAACAATCAAGTCGCAAGTCCTGGCAGACTTCATCGTCGACTGGACAGGGCCGACACGGCAGCAAGAAGAGCCCTTAGAGAAGGTGTGGACCATCTACTGTGACGGCGCATGGTGCCATGCGGGGGCAGGCGCGGCTGCAATTATCACATCACCCACAGGCGTCAAGCACAGATACGCAGCACGCCTTAGCTTCGCTCTGGAGTCCGATAGATGCACCAACAACATAGCAGAGTATGAAGCCGTCATACTGGGCCTTCGCAAGCTGAAAGCACTCGGCGTCACCACCTGCATAGTCAAGACAGACTCCAAAGTCGTTGTCGGCCAGGTCGAAAAAGAATATTCAGCAAAAGACCCCGCACTCATGCAGTATCTCACGGCTGTTCACAGTCTCGAGAGGCAATTCAAGGGCTTCACCTTACAACATGTGGACCGCGCCAGAAACGAGGAGGTCGACGTGTTGGCTAAGGCAGCGGCCAGAGGCGAGACCTTGCCCTCCGACGTGTTCTACCACATCATTGGCACACCAGTCGTCAGCAACCCAGAGGGATTACAAGTAACCAATGACGCCGAAGGCCATCGCAATGTCAACCTCATCATGATTGAAGATTGGCGGGCCCCAATAACAATGTTTCTGCAAGGATACTACCACCCGAGTGACATCAACGAGGCCAAGCGCCTCAAGCACCAAAGCAGAGACTCCGCACTAGTCGGTGGCCAGCTATACAATAAAGTGATCAGTCAACCCATGCTAAAATGCGTCACCGAAACCGAAGGCATCCACATCCTGCGCGAAGTCCACAGCGGAACTTGCGGCTCTCACTCAGGGCCCAGGGCCCTCGCTGCCAAGGTGATCCGTTAAGGATTTTACTTCGTCGCCGTCGAATATTTTACCAAGTGGATCGAGGCTAGGGCAGTATCCACAATAACGTCGAAGACTGCCCAGAAGTTCTTCTGGCAAAACATTGTTTGCCGATTCGGAGTCCTGTCCGAGCTCACAGTCGATAATGGCAAATAGTTTGACATCCATGACTTTAGGGACTTTTGCTTCTCCATCGGCACCAAGCTTGCCTTCGCCTCGGTATACCACCCGCAATCCAACGGCGTCGTCGAGCGCGCCAACGGCAAGTTTTTCACTGCAATCAAGAAAAGGCTTCTCGACGACTAGAAGGGTAAATGGGCCGATCAGCTACCCGAAGTAGTCTAGGCCCTAAACACGACCGAATGTCGGGCGACCGGATTCACACCTTTTCATCTACTATATGGATCGGAGGCCATGACCCCGCAGGAGATAAAGCATGGGTCGCCCCGAACAAGCACATCAGCAGTCCCCGACGTAGACAAACCAACGTCCAAAGACCTCATCGACGGAGACCGCGTCTTCGCCCTGCAGGCCCTCAACAAATACCAAGCTCAAACCAAGGCCTGGCACGACCATGCGGTCGTCCCAAGAGAGTTCAACGAAGGAGACCTCGTACTCGTCCAGACCACCCGGACAGAGTCACGGGGCAAACTGGAGCTGAAGTGGGAGGGTCCATTCATCGTCAAATCGAAGGCATCCCCCAGCGCGTACAGGCTGACAACGCCATCCGGCTAAGACCTAGATCATTCCTGGAATATTAACAATGTCCGCAAATTTTTTCTTTAAACCCTCAGGGCCCACACGCCCTTGTAATCCACCAAACAATACTATTCCAGTCCGCACTCTTTTCCTCCTGGGGGTGAGGTTTTTAACGAGGCGGAGCCATGTAATATACCTGCAAAAATCCCCCGCAAAAACTCAGACGCAGCATGTCGAAAAAGACCGCATCGACGGTCTTCGACATTCGACCACTCCGAAGTCACCGCGAGAGGCAGCACAGACTACCGTCGCGTGCGACACTCCACGCAAAAGTCACCTAAGGGTGCAGCCGGAATAGCACAACAAGTGCGTTAATCGAAGTCTTTTATTTAAAAGACACTCCGCACAAAAGTGGGCTAAGGGTGCAGCCGGAATAGCACAACAAGTGCGTTAATCGAAGTCTTTTATTTAAAAGACACTCCACGCAAAAGTCGCCTAAGGGTGCAGCCGGAATAGCACAACAAGTGCGTTGATCAAAGTCTTTTATTTAAAAGACACTCCGCACAAAAGTCGCCCAAGGGTGCAGCCGGAATAGCACAACAAGTGCGTTAATCGAAGTCTTTTATTTAAAAGACACTCCGCACAAAAGTCACCTAAGGGTGTAGCCGGAATAGCACAACAAGTGCATTAATCGAAGTCTTTTATTTAAAAGACACTCCGCACAAAAGTCGCCTAAGGGTACAGCCGGAATAGCTCACCAAGCGCGTTAATCGAAGTCTCTCATTAAAAAGACACTCCACGAAAATTCGCCCACGGGCGCAGCCGGACCAACACAGGCGTACGAATACGGCAAATAGGCCACATTACCATACAAATTACATACACACGGCGAGGGCATCACATATTACATCAGCTCAACCTTCGGATGATACCCATCTCCTTGTAATTAAACAACATTATCCTCAATTCCTCACCCTCAAAAAGCTTTCGAAGGTCCCCCTCGCCTATGCTCGCCCCAATCGGCGAGGACAACAATTCTCGTTTACCAACCCGGTCTACTAGAAGACGACCACGTTCCATCCCCATACGACGGCGCCTGCCACTTCGCGAAAATTCACCCACACTATGTTTTCCCACCACCCTTCGCTGCCTACACCCAGATCCCCGGCACCCTCCACACGCGGCGAAGTCTCCGCTGCAGCCGCATCCAACGCAACAAAATAATCCAAGCCTTCATCCAAGGACTCCTTCGTCCAAGGAAACAAACTCCTAGATTCACCATCAGATTCAAAACACTCAGACACAGAACCAAACAAACTATCATCGACAGACACTACGGTTGAGGCCGCCACAAAATCAGTATTGTCAGCAACGGTTGCTTGCGCAGGCTCAAACGTTGGAACCTGCGCAGCAACCGAGGTTCAGTATCACAGAGACAAAAGTTTACACTTAAAATCCCTAAACCCTATTCCGCCACCTGCGAAGGCCCGGCCGCCGCCGCGGGGTCTTCGGCAGCTGGTTCACCCATCGCCTTCGAAGCGTCCTCACCCGTCAGCGCAGGGGCTGGCGTGGGGTCTTCGCCCGCTCCAGTCGGCGCGGGGGTTGCCGAGGGGCCCTTGCCCGCATCGGATGGCGGTGCCAGCTCCACCCCCGATGCCTCGGGGAGCATGCTGTCGGGCAGCGTGCCGTCCAGATCGCCAAAATCCTCAACCTCTTTGTCGTGCGCCATCTACAGCAATAGCACATTCCTTCAGCAAAACCACACATACCCAAACATACCCACACATATAACCACACAAAGATGAGCCTTTACCTGATCAATCGCCCGGTCGGACCTCTCTCGGACCGTCTCTCGGCCGTGAGGGCCCCACATCCTGTCGAAGAGCGCCCCCGCCGACCGCTTCAGAATCAGGTCCTCGACCTAGAAGATTTCGCGTTTGAAGCCTTCGTCCGACTGGTCGAAGACCTCGAAGTGCCCACACCCCTCGCGGGACAGAGCATTCACGGCCCCCTCGCAGGTGACGAGGGAGGCAAAGGACATGAGGCCCGTCACGATTGTCGGGAGCACCCCCAGCTCCTCCTGTAGCCACTCGAGGAAGCGGAGGCCCACCTCTTGGCCAGATGCTTCAAAGGCGATGGTCTGCGCACCCAGCTCTCAGTACGTGTCCACGAGCTGCGCATGCGTCTGCTCGACCTCCGCGCGCGTCGAGGCCTCGGTTTTGTCCACGCGGTTGCGCAGGCCATTGAGGCTCGCCTCTAGCTCCTCGGTGCGTTGGCGGGCGAGACTATCCTCCACCTGCGCAAGTTTGGCCTCGGCTTGAGCAGCCTACGCATCGGCAATGGTCTTGTTCATGTCCCTCCTCTCCTCCACCAGCTGACGCCGAAGATCCCCCTTCTCGGCCTCCGCAGCAGCCAACCTCTCCGTCAGCCTACGGCTTTTGTTTTCCGCAGCCGACTTCTCCCGAACAACATCCGTATGCTGCGCCCGGAGACGCTCAATTTCGGCAGCAAACTCCAAAGTCAGAGCACCCGACGCAACATGGTCAGTGAAGGCGGCCGCCTGCCACAAAAAAAACCCATCAGATTCGCAACCACATATAAACAATGAACTATCAAAGTCCAACACGACTTACATGCTTCAGCTGCTGCGACACATGCCTCAGTTGCTGGGACACAGAGCCCGCCACATCCTTAGCGGCGGCGTCCGACGAAATCTCACCGCTCGCGCAGAAGTTGGACCACGGGTCCTGCGAAGCACCCTTCGCACTAACCGCCGCCATCGGCGAAGTGGCCGCCACTGGAGTTGGGACAACAACCAGCTGTCCCACATCCAACCCTGCACCATGATCTTGTTTAAGACCTAGTCCCGCTTAAAAACAAACTTACCAACGAGATAATCCCCCACGCAGATGTCCGTGTCAAAGTCAGCAACACGCGCCGCCCGCCACGTCAGTGCGCGCCGACGACGGCAGCCTTCGCTCCTTCGTGGGCTCGGCCGAGGGTAGCTTGCCCGCACGAGAAGCAATAGCCCTCGCACCCACCGAAGACTTGCTGGGCCCGGGGCGAACGGCTTCGCAGCCGGCAGTGGTTTGCTACTGCCAGGGGTGGCAGACTTCGCGCCTCCTCACGCCTTCTTCGCCTCGCGGAAAGGGTCCCCGACCCAAGTGACCGCCCGACGCTTCCGCGCCGCATCTTGACGATCCTTCTCCATCTCTGCCGATACAACAACAACAATATTCCGTCTGTAAGGAAAAATCTTCAACTCACGAGCCATATGAGACGTAAATATGTCTTCACCGGCCGCGTGGGGGATTGGAACATTCCTTGGCCATCGACCCCCGGTAACCATCAGCATTCGCGCCGAAGACTCCCGGAGCTCGGGCGAAGACATCCTTCCCCCGAGGGCCGCGCCAAGTACCCATTAACTCCACAGCAAAACGATTAGAGACCCCCAACCCTTCAGTTGTAGTACCTAATTTTCTCTTCTTCATGGCTGGAGCAGCCTCCCGTGAAGAACCTTCCCCAGCCGTAGCCACCGGTTTCTCCCCGCAGCGATCGACGGCCACAACAGCGTCATCCCCGGGGTAGCCGTCGTACGACAAACGATTCAACTCGAAGACCCTATTCAAGCGAATGTTGGATCCACGAATATCCCAACTCCGTAGAGCCTCCGTCCTCGGCACATACCGCCCCACAATCCTCACAGCTCCGTCCTCCACTTCACGCACGAATGCGGCTGGGTCCCGGCCGCGCAGATCGAATGTGAAGGCCAGACTTCGCACTTGCTGCTCGCCCAGGGAGGGCATCTGGTGACGGCATACTTTGCCCATCGCCCAGCCATGCGCCAAGGGCCACACTCCATAACCGATGAATTCCTCAACCAAATCATGCCCGCTACTCATGCGGGCAGCACACCGAAGGGCCCCTTCGTCCCTATCATCCTCCGCCACCTCAAACGGCGGGAACACCACATAACACTAGGAGCACATCACGGCCGCCGAGAGTCCTAGGAGGTCTTCGACTTCGCCTCCCGACACATAAAACCAATAATCATACCAGTTGCCCCACTTGTTGCGGGCGCAGGGAACTAGTTCCACAACTTCCATCGAAGTCTTCCCAGTCCTCGGCGTAAAGGTGCACAATCCAAACTGTGCAATCTTGCTCCCAATTTTTCTCTTCTGCCAGTGCAGACAATAATTCTTGGCGAAGACCTCTACGAAGGGCTGACCGCCATATGAAGTCACCGCCCAGACATACTTCACCAGGGCCACCACGACATTAGGTGTCAATTGGTGGATCTGCACGTCATAGCTCTGCAAGACCTCCGCCACAAAATGATGCGCAGGTAGGCGAAGGCCGGCGATAAAAATGCCTCGAACACAACTATCTCACCCTCCGGCTCAGGAATCTCTTCCGCCCCCGGAACTCGTCCAACTCCATTCCCAAAATACCCCAACTGTTGCATGTCTTGCACGCGAACCGAGGAGATCCTCGAAACGCCGAACTCCACCATGTGGCCCGGGTGTAACTCCACCGCCGCCAAATCGCTCATGGTATCCTCGGACGACGATTCACCCAATGGCACATTCGCAGCGGACGAAGAAGAAGACGACATTGCTACGTACCGTCGGCGGCGACATGCAGTTTGCTTGGCGCGGGCTGGATCTCCGATGAAGAGGAACAAGGAGGGCAGGCGAGCGGGCGAACAGTTTCAAAATGTTAGGGTTTTGCGGCGCACAGAAAGGTAAGAGAGCTCGAGCCGTGCCGCCCCCTTTTTTATACACAGGGCGCGACGCTTCGAGAAGCCCGCAGTCCAAAAGTACCATGTCCATCAACGGTCACATCAAAAACCCCCGTGGAACCACTTCGAGTGAGGGCAGCGTCTCCACCATCTAGCGACGTCTTCGGCACCAGATGACTCAGTCGAACTGGTCCCTCGGAGGGCAAATGTTGGGGCGAAGGCAAAGACGCTACCCTTCGCTCCAGGCCTTCGTCACCTCGCTGCACCAACGGAGGCAAGATGACCGGCATGGCCCACCCTTCGTCCTCCTCACTGCAAGACAAAGGCCTACGATGAAGTCTCTCCATCCCACGTCCTCATCTGACCTAGAGGCCCACGTGGGATTTGGCCCATTGTAACAGGCCCCGCACGGAGAAGCGTGGTACGGGCCTGATTTGTAATAGCTTTTCTGTAATAACGGTCTGTAGCCCTCCCTTATGGGATATATTCTGGGGATAGTCCAGGTGCCCGAGGGCATAAACGTCCTTACATTGGGACGTTGGACACTCGGACACCTATAAATACCCTTGTACAGTGCCCTTGAGAGGCTGGATTAACAGAGCAATTGCCATCCCGCGTTAAACTTTGCTTACATCCTTTCCACTCCCCCATTGGATCAACTTGCCCAGGAGAGCAAGTTCCAACACCTGCATCGCGTCAACTTGGGTATGTTGCTCCCAAACAATTCGCTATGGTCCCACGTGCATATAGAGCCATACAGGGTTGGGATTCATGCATGGGGACGTCTGATGGGGTGCTCACCGGCGACGCCCGTCGTGAGGGAGCTGCGCCACCATATATGGTGCTTAGGGGAGGAAGAAGAACATGCCCTTGCCGTTGGATCTAGATGGATGGTCTAGATTAGAAGCAGCCATACCCCTTCGCTATTGTGATCGGGACTGTTGATTCGGTGATAGAGGGATTAGATTAGATCTCGGCATGGACAAGCGGTAGCCATGGATCTCTAATCCTATGGATACGGGCGCGTACTGGTTCGGCTAAGCTATGGGTCTAATCTAGTACTTAGATTCCAGATCGGACGGCCCTAGTGACCCCATACCCCTTCAGCCGAGTCATTATGCTAAAGAGCCCCTTTTCTTTTGCCAAATAAACCCTCCGTCCACCTTTATGTAAAGATCATAACAAAAAGGTCATGTTTTCTTTGATTTGAACCCTAGGTTCTCCCGTATTTAAGTCCACATCCAGAGTTTTTAGAGATGTTCAAAATATTTATAGAAAATGAATTTAGGTATAAAAATAACCTTGTGAAATCCATATCTTCTTCGTTTTAGCTATGATTTAACCCGTTCTAGTTGCATTAGGTTTGTATTAACATTAACTACAATCTAGTAACCTTATTAAGTTATTTTGTTACGTAACATGTTGTCAAAACTGAGCCCTTAATTGGTTTAGCCTATGTTTAACTTATTCGAGCACATAAAACTTCGAAAACTCATATCTAATTCATTATAGCTCCGATTTTAGTTGTTCTCGAACCTACGATCTCGTGGCAGTGCATAGAATATTATGACGTTATTTGATTCTATGTTTGGTGTAATGTTATTTTTATGTACTCCTTGCCTTTTTGTATGTATTGCTACCAGTAGTAGCGAGGCCACGAGAATCTGAAGACCAACTTGGTACCTGGGAGTCCCAAGTCTAAGGCAAGTTGTGCCCTTGATTACTCTTCTTTACCTAATAATGTTCTTTGTTAATCACTATGACATGCTCAGTTTAATTTGATGGGAACTAATAAGTTTCCCTAGATTTGTTTACCCCACCCCTTGCAAAGAAATGAACTATTGGGTAGACTTGCTATTGCTCTACCTGGATTTGGGATTAACTTTACATTTGAATTATGATCATGTTCCAATTATGTTATTGGTTTAATTATTGTTCATTACAAGATCATTGTTTTAATTGAAACATGGAGCTTAACTTGAGATAACCGTGCTACCACAAGGGTGGAATGGGACACCCTTGGCTGACTAATTAGTAAAGCTAATGGAGGACTAACTTACCCGAACGGGGCAATGGCGGTAGAGGAGCTACAGTATAGGGAGGTTCTCGGGTCGATCATGCTGCAATGGCTTTCGGACGAGGGATTCCTATATTGCCTTTCTCAGAAACCATAACGAGTTTTCTGAAGCTAGTGGAACTTTATAAAGGCCTCGTATTGCTACCTTGCCTCGTCTCCTCAGCAAGATGAATGGGAAGTCACGATACCTTGGCAAATGGGTAACACGACTTACGGGTAAAGGGTGCAACCTCTGCAGAGTGTAAAAATGGTATATCAGTCGTGCTCACGGTCAAAAGCGACTCAGGACTCTCACATTATTAATTTATGGAACTAAACTTAATTTGTCATTTGCATTGCATTGTGGGTGTTATTATTAATTTGATCTCTTATTTATTTGGGTTGGTATCTACTTATACTTAGTAACTGCTAAAAAAACTTTGACCAACTTTAAAAGCAATGCTCAGCTTTAACTATCTCCTTTGGTAAGCCTTACACTTCACATGAGTCCCATTGTAAGTGAGCTCATGCACATTATTCCCCACAACTTGTTGAGTGATGAACGTATGTGAGCTGGCCCTTGTTGTACTCACATCTCCCAGGTCAAGGACTAGTACCACAAGATGAAGAGCAAGAAGGATGTCATGATGAGTTTCTGAGAGGTTTAGATCATCGTCTCCCAGTCAACTATGGTTGCTGGATCATCGTCTTCGTATGATGTGTTTATTTAACTAATTTGTATAGAACTCCTAGTATATAGTAAAGACGTGACATTTATTTCTATACCATGAGTCATCATATGTATGAGACTTGATCCTAGCACACATTTCATTCGCACCCGGGTTTGGCCCTTCAATCCGGATGTGACAAAACACTAGTATATTAAACAGTGGTGAATAGTGGCAAAACTATAGATGGGCATTTGAGATCTGGTGGGGGATTATTGGATTTATGGGCTTAACCTAATTGAGAAATTCAATTAAATCCTAGAAAAATCACAAAAAACCATCTATGACAAGGGAGATAGCTATACGATCGCGACCTTATCGGATCAAACCAGATCGGATCGCGAGCGTAACGGTTCGTGCATGTGGCCCTATATAAGGCGCCTGCTAGCCCTTACTAGAAACCGTCCCATCCTAACCTGAGTTAGGTTTTCGGCTCTGCTCACAATTGCGCCGCCATCGTAGTCCTCTTCATCCCGAGCACCGACGTGCATCTGCAATCGGGAGAGCAGGTATCTAAAATCTATCGTCTTCAAGATCCTACACCAGAAGAGGGTGAATAAGGTTTTTGGGAAGCGTCTTCATGCGACTGCTCGCGTTCTTATCATCGACCCTGCCGCCTACGTCATGGACCCTATTGCTTCGACGTTGTCGACCCTACTACTACCATATGCGTTGTCTACCAGTGTGTCTAATCAGTACGCATCATCTGTATTGACCTCATACTTCAGTTCATATATTATGGTAGAGGTGTGCTGCATTTTTATATTTATGCAGTTAGGTTACTTGTTATGGAACAGACACCTAGACTGTTTATTGTTGGTCATGATTTATATTTGGAATTTAATCTGGAATATTTCTAATTATTCAACATAAACTGCGAAAAGATGTTATTTGTTGTGAGCTATAAAAGCTAAAAACCGTCTGGTCGAAGCTGTTAAAATCCACGAAAAGTTCGTTCATATATATTTACACAGTTGCATCTAAAAGTCATTAAAAGCATGTACAAAGTGCTTTCAATTTGCACTGCGAGAAAGCAGCTCTTAAAAAAATTGGGTTCTAGATAAGACTTTTGGTTTGGTTTTTGGCTTTTGCGGGCAAAAGCCAAACCAAAGACACTCTAAATCCACCAAACAATTTCTCTTAGACTTACCACATTATCAAAACCATCAGTTTAGAACGATATATAATCTATCACCCTTTTTCACTCAAATCCAATGAACAACATTATTTAGACCGTCCATCATCCTTAATCCTTCCTCGTGACCCTGCCACCCCAGCTTGTCCCTTCCTCCACGACCATATCGTCTCCTCTCTCTTCCCTTACTCATGTTGTCGTCGTCTTCTACCTATCCCCCCATCGAGATTATAATATTAGTATATATCATATTCTAGTTTTTTTACATGGATTGAGTACTTTTATAACGAGATGAAGGCCCATCAATCAACGATCACGACTTTGTGCAATGAAAAATTGAACATGTGCTGCAACTAGGCCCGGGCAAAAAAAAACAAAACAAAAATCGGACACAAAAAATTAAAAAAGGAACCGAAAAAGGAACGATAAAACCGCTGTATTTTCTGGCTATCCATCTTCAAAAACTGAAAGTTTAATTCATTTTCGAGTTTTAACTCAGAAAACCGAATTTCCTTTCACATCCCATCAATCCATCACCGCCTCATCCCAACTTGGACACAACGGGGTCACATGTAAGGATGGCAACGAGGAATAGCTCTCCATCCCCGTCCTAGGACGAAAAATTTCTCCGTTCCCGTTCCCCGCGGGAGATATTCCCGACGGGGATCCCCGTCTCCACTTAAATTATAACTAGGACATATGTCCTTTGTTATTAATGTAAAACACTATCACTTATACACATTGTTAGATGTAAGAAATCATTGTGTATAACACATTTGTATAGATAATTATTTATTGTTATCATAAACTAGTACACGAAAACATCATGACGTGCAAGTTTAACGGGTCCCCGCGGGGAATGGGGATGTGGAATGCTTCTTCGTCCCAGTTTACCCATCAGGGATGAATTTTCCCTGTTTACATCCCCATGGGAGAAGTTTCTTCCGCATCCCCATCCCTTAATGGAAAAATTCCCCAAGGGCAATCGGGATCGGGTCCCCATTGCCATCTCTAGTCACGTGGCCTCCAGGCTCCAGTCTAGCCGTCCAGGGCTCTAGGGCCCCACTCGATTAGGCACACGAGTCCTCACGGAGACCGTAGAGGGCAGATGCGACACAGAGCAAGACCCAAATAGAGGCTCCTAAACCCTAGCCTGCCGCCGACCTCCACCAGTTGCTTGGTGCTTATCGATGGTCGTGCCATCCACGCTCCACCAGCATCCAGCAAGCTGCTAGCCTTAGGAGTTCGGTTCCGCCCTCCACCAGTAGGAAGCATCTCACCACCGGCCCAACCAATAGCCATCCACCATCAGCTCATCGGCAGCCCAACCCTCCACCACAGGCAGTCGTCGCCATGTACTCGTGACCCGACCGCTAGCTATTACGCCTTCGTCATTTGCTCCGTATGGCAACACCAACTAAGAAGTCATCCAACAAAGAATGATTTGATTCTGGTTCTGAGCAAGGTTTTAAATAGCCGGTTGTAGCGGCCGATATATTCCGATATAACTTTTTTACAGCAAAAAGTTATGCTATTTAGCCCGATATATATCGATATATCCCACTATATCCCGATATCTACACTTCTGAGAAGCCTGGTATAAATCCCCTATCCCGCTATTTAAAACACTGGTTCTGTTGGGATCATGCTTCGTCGCCGAAGGTCCTGCAGGAAGAAGCTGTCTGTACGTGATGCCGAAGGGTGCCGTTCATGAAGCTTCGGAATTACAAAGCGACTTAAAGATAGAATGACCTTTTAGTCCATAAGAGTTTGAGTCGTTGTTGTAAACTTTTATGAGGGGTATGATTGTAATTGCTCACAGGCTGTGTCCTGTGCCTATAAATAGTGAACAGTATTCTTTTACTGTTCAGGCATTCCGGTAATTGCAGTCGCATCACTCGGAAATTATTCTTTGCCAAGGCATAGGTATAAATATATCTAAATATTATATTTGAATACATCAAGTTTATATAATATGTAAATGATGTTGTTTACTCATAATTTACTTGTCTTTAATGCTTTATATCTTGCATTATTTTATATATTCTCTGAGAATTCAATTACGAATATTCAACCTTCGTAATTGTGTCATTTTAAGCTTCGTCCGAAGTTCATTAAATCCTTGAGGAAATAATGTTTCAGCGGACGAAGGGCATTAACATTTAACATTTTATGTTGCCTTGTTCTTAAAGCACAGCATTTGAGAACAAGTCCCCAACATTGGCGCCCACCTCCGGTGAACTCACTTTCACTCTTCTGAGTTGATGGCTTCGTTCAACATTCAAGCTGGAGCTGCTTCGGCTCCGAAGCTGGTCCTCCCGATTACAGGCGGTTCATGATTAGAGCCAGCCAACAAGAAGCAGAAAAAGGAGGCACAGAGAAGGGTACAACACGTCGGGGTGCAAGGACCCTTCATCAAGTCAAGATGGTCTCACATTCCTATTACCTTCTCCCAAGAGGATCTTCAACTCAAGGATTACCCACACAACGATGCTATGGTTATCTCTTGTGTTATCAAAGGATTTCTGGTCCACAATGTTTTGGTTGATACAGGCAGTGCAGCAGATATCATATTTGCTAAGGCCTTCAGACAGATGCAAGAGCCCGAAGATAAAATTCTTGATGCCACACATCCCCTTTGCGGCTTCGGAGGAAGGCAGATTGTAGCACTCGGCAAAATCTCAATGCCAGTAACCTTCGGATTTATCAACAACACAAGGACTGAACAAGTTGTGTTTGATATTGTTGACATGGAATACCCTTACAATGCAATCATTGGTCGTGGTACTCTCAATGCCTTCAAAGCAATTCTTCATCCAGCTTATCTTTGCATGAAGATACCTTCGGAACAAGGGCACATTGCTATTCATGGAAGTCAGGAAGCTGCCAGAAGGGCCGAAGGAAATTGGACAGACTCAAAAGCAATCCATAACATAGATGGAACTGAAGCTTTGAGCAATACAAGTTCAGAAGGGAAAAAGCTGCTTCGGCTGATCAACCGAAGCCCATGGTCTTATGTGAGGATATAGCAGAGCAGAAAGTGCTATTGGGATCTCAATTGTCTGAAGAGCAGGAGAAAACCTTGATAAGGTTTCTGTTCAACAATAAAGATGTTTTTGCTTGGTCAGCTAATGATCTTTGTGGAGTTAACAGGGATGTTATTGAGCACTCGCTCAATGTTGATCCATCCTTCAGACCCAGAAAGCAGAGGCTTCAGAAGATGTCTAATGACAAGGCCGAAGGTGCTCGGAATGAAGTGAAAAGACTCCTCAGTGCCGGAGTTATTAGAGAAGTAAAATACCCAGAATGGTTGGCTAACACTGTTATGGTAAAGAAGGCCAATGGTAAATGGAGAATGTGTATCGATTTTACTGATCTCAATAAGGCTTGTCCGAAGGACGAGTTTCCATTGCCAAGGATAAATTCCTTAGTCGATGCAGCAGCTTCATCAGAGCTTATGAGTCTGCTGGATTGCTATTCAGGCTATCATCAAATCTGGATGAAGAAGGAGGATGAGCCGAAAACCAGCTTCATAACCCCTAGTGGGACATATTGTTACCTTCGGATGCCTGAGGGGCTCAAGAATGCCGGAGGAAGTTTCAGTAGAATGACAGGGAAGGTCCTCCACTCTCAGATAGGCAGGAACGTGCTAACTTATGTTGATGATATCATTGTAAAAAGCACGAAGCAAGATAACCACATTGCTGATTTACAGGAGACCTTCGCTAATTTTAGACAGGTTGGTCTAAAGCTGAATCCAGAAAAATGTGTCTTCGGAGTAAAGAAGGGGAAATTTCTTGGCTGCCTAGTTTCAACAAAGGGAATTGAGGCTAACCCAAACAAAATCGAAGCTATACTTCGAATGGAACCACCAAGTACAAAAAACGGGGCTCAAAGATTGACAGGAAGGCTGGCATCTCTCAACAGATTCATATCCAGATCAGCAGAAAGAAACTTACCATTCTTCGAAGTACTGAAGTCAGCCGAAGTATTTCAATGGGGACCAATCCAGCAGAAAGCCTTCGAAGAGCTGAAGCAATATTTGATAGATTTAACAACATTAACTCCACCGACGCCAGGGGCTCCTTTGTTATTATATGTGGCAGCTTCGCACTCAGCGGTAAGTGCAGCACTTGTCCAAGAGAAGCTTGAAGGCCAAGTTAAGAGGCAGGCCCCAATATATTTTGTATCCGAGGTTCTTAGTTTATCAAAGAAAAATTATACAGAATTGGAGAAGGTACTGTATGCTGTTTTGATGGCCTCCAGGAAGCTTCGGCATTATTTTCAAGCTTACAACATAATTGTTCCTTCTTCACAACCTCTGAAGGATATTATGAGAAACCAAGAAGCTACTGGAAGGATTGGAAAATGGGCTGCAGAGCTCAATGAATTTTGTATTGATTATGTTCATAGATCTTCGATTCAGTCCCAGATGTTAGCAGACTTTATTGCTGACTGGACGCCAGAGGCTCAGGAGGAAGAAACAAATAAAGATGCCGAAGCATGGACAATGTTTTGCGATGGGTCTTGGGGAACCTTCGGAGCAGGAGCGGCTGCTGTGTTGGTTTCACCTTCTAAAGTTAAAACTTGTTATGCGGCAAGACTTGATTTTAGTTGCACAAATAACATCGCTGAGTATGAAGCTCTGCTCCTGGGTCTTCGGAAGTTAAAGGCAATGGGAATCAGAAGGACCATTCTTAAAACTGATTCTCAAGTTATTTCTGGTCATGTTGACAAGAGCTATAAAGCAAGAGACCCGAAGCTTGAAAAGTATCTAGATACAGTCCAAAGGATTGAGGCTTCCTTCGAAGGTTTCTCTGTCAAAAATATTCCTCGTGGAGAAAATGAATACGCTGATCTATTGGCCAAGTCAGCAGCCCAGGGGCTGCCTATACCTTCGGAAGTATTTTTCGAAACAATAAAAGCACCTTCGGTCGAGCTTCTTGAAAGAGCAATCCTTCACATATCCCCAGTTTATAGCGAAGATTGGAGAACTGAGATCGTCTCTTTCCTCCAGGGTAATTTTCTTTCAGATGACAAAGCTTATAACAGGAGAATAGAAGCAAGAGCTCGACCATATGTCATGATAGAAGGGGAGTTATACAAGCGTGGGGTCTGTTCCCCATTGCTCAAGTGTTTATCCACATCCGAAGGTATAGAATTAATGAAGGAAATACATGCAGGCCTGTGTGGATCTCACATTGGATCTAGGCCCTTGCTTGGGAAAGTTTTTCGCCAAGGATTTTATTGGCCAAAGGCAGCTTCGGATGCAGCGGATCTGGTCCAAAAGTGCGAAGGTTGTCAGAAATGTGCAAAAGATCAAAAACAACCTTCGTCTTTAACCCAATTAATACAACCCACTTGGCCGTTGCAAAGGTGGGGCCTCGATTTACTAGGCCCATTACCACCAGCACAGGGGAACCTAAGATATGTAGTAGTGGCAGTGGAATATTTTTCCAAGTGGATTGAGGCAAAGCCCTTAGCCACAATAACTTCATTTACTATTCAAAAGTTTTTCTGGCAAAACATTGTTTGTCGCTTCGGAGTGCCGAAGGCTATTACTGTGGATAATGGGACACAGTTTGATTCTGAAGCCTTCAGAGAATTTTGTGATCAAATCGGCACGAAGATCCATTTTGCATCAGTCCGACATCCAGAGTCAAATGGACTTGTCGAAAGAGCTAATGGGATCATAATGACAGGAATAATGAAGTCAATCTTCAATCAGCCCAGGGGAAAGTGGCCAGACGAGTTAATCAAAGTGGTGTGGAGCCATAACACAACCATGTCAATGACGACAGGCTTTACACCCTTTAAACTATTGTTCGGTGACGAAGCAATAACCCCAGAAGAGACCAAAACAGGATCAATAAGGACAGTAGCTTCGGCAGAAGGCGAAGACGAAGCTGATTGTTCTGTGGAAAAAGATGCTATTGAAGGGATCAAACTTCAAGCTGTGGAAAACATCAATACATATCAAGCTGAAACAATAAAATGACGTGACAGAAAGGTCAAGCTGAAGAACATTGAACCATGACACTTGGTACTTCGAAGAGTAGCCAATCCTGAGATAGTAGGCAAATTACAGCTGAAGTGGGAAGGCCCCTTTTTGGTAGTATCTTCGTCAAGACCCGGTTCCTACAGATTGAAGGATATGGACGGCAACGACATTCCTAGATCGTGGAATGCGGATGAGCTTCGGCGATATTATGTTTAGTTTGATGTAATTTTTTATATCCTTTTTGTGGCACCCTTTTCCTTTCCAAAGGGGGAGAAAGGTTTTTAATGGGGCCACAACATGTAATTTTCCTTATTTCAATTCTATGAGAGTGATATCCCCCAAAAAATGTAAATGTAAATGCAAAGGAAAAAAGAAAAGGAAACAGGGAGAAGCTCAAAAGTCGTTCCTAAGGGAATGCAGAGCTTACAGCGAAAAATAAACGTTGATCCCGCCGAAAGTAAAAGGCGAAGAAGCTCCTAAGGGAGGCTTACAGCGAAAAATAAACGCTGATTCCGCTGAAAGTAAAAGGCGAAGAAGCTCCCAAGGGAGGCTTACAGCGAAAAGTCAACGCCGATACACCGAAAAGTAAACGGTGAAGCCGAAAAGTAAACGGCAAAAAGATTTGTATTATTCCTAAGGGGATGAAGGGTTGTGCTTATGGTTTTTGAACATGTGTCCCAATATTCATTTGCACAGTACATTTCATCATGTCATTTGCATTCATAAACATTCATTTAGACACATATAGAATCATCATCATACTACACAAAGAAGACAGGTGTTTCAGAAATGAGGAAAAACTTCGAAGGAAATTTTTTTTATGCTTCGATGTGTACGAAAAGAAGGGAAGGTGTTTTTCGCCTTCGGCTCAAAAGAGAAGTTTCGTCCACAGCAAAGCAGACTGTATGCGGATAAAGGAAACAGAATATATTACAAGGTATGTACAAATTTACATGAGTTGTTCCATAGCTATATTACAAGAGTTTCTCTAGAATTTTTGCAGGAAAGTATATTGTAAGCAACTTTAAGCTTCAGGCTAAGCTTCGTCTTCAGCTTCGTCATTCTTCAGTTTCGTCATCCTGCGTATACCAAACAGCAGAATAAGAAAGGTGCAAATTTCAAGGAGAAGGTAAAACTAACAAACATAAGTTTCTTACCGGCTTAAGATGGCTTCGAGCTTCGTCACCTGCCATTTTTCGCCCGCCACTTACCCAGATCTGGGTCATGAATCTATTTCCAATACTTCGGGCTAGGCTCGGGATATCTATCAGATCTGATCCTGACAAGCTGAAGTTTGGTCTGTTCACAATATTTCCATGCGTGCAGCCAGCCTTCAGAAAAGCAGTAGCTGTGCCCCGAGAAGCTACCAGGGCGCAGAAGTCGGCGTGCCCACCAATAACTTCGTCAAGGGCATCAACTTCGCCTTCAATATATTCTAATGTGCTGGGCAGATTTTCAGCTGAAGGTGTAAATTTTGCAGAGCTGGCTCCAACAGAATGAAACACATCCTTCAGCCGTTGCACGCATCGGCTGCCGAAGCTTAAGCATTTCTCTTGAAGTTCTTTAAAGGATTTCTGCAAATTTGAATTTTTATCCACCTCAGTTTTCAGGCTTGCTTCAAGATATTTCTTTTCTTGCTCAAATTTTTATGACTGTTGGAGCAATTCATTCTTTAACTTGTTATTCTCAGTTTGGACTTCAGCCAAAGAACCCTCCATGGTCTGAATAACGAAATCTTTCTTTTCTAATGCACCTTCGTGCTCTTTAACCATGATTTCAAGGTCCTGGATAGTAAAGTCTTTCTTTTTCAGATTAGCTTCGTAATTTTCAACTTTTTCAGCCAAATCTTGGATGACAGCTTTGTTCTTCTCTTCTTCGAGATCTTGTTGCATTTTTAGAACCTTGCTTAATAATATGCTCTGTCGAAACGATCTTCGTTAGAACACGACCTAAAAGATAATAATAATAGTAATAAAATAGCAAAAATATTTGTTACCTTGAAGTTAGCATAAAGCAAGCTTCCGGCGATATGGTGCCGTTGATAACGGCAGAGGTCCGCTTCTAGCTTCGGCAAGCCAATGTTTTTACAGAGAGTTCTAACAATTTTAGCTTCGCTGCGGTTTCGAAGGCACCTCGGTTTTCCTTCGTTAACCCCACCGAACAGTGTAGCCCCTGGCTTATATCCGCAGGCTATGGCACATTTTTTAAGCTCTGCTTTTTTAGCGTCTATCAGTCCTTGCCCAAGTAAATCTTGAAACTCAAAATCTTCTTCCTCCAAAATGTCTTCAGCTTGTTTTTCCCCTTTTCAGTAGCTGTGCTTGCCGCAGCCACAACAGGTTCTTCCTCAGCCATTTTTAAGAGTATGTTATTGTCGGCGTTTCGGGACAGGGGGGTCCCTAAGCCGACGAGTGAGTGTGCTGCGTGCCCCAGCCCAGATGGGTCGAGCGCGTGGGCGAGCGCGAAGGGGGGAGAGGCGAGGTGGCCGGAGTCGAGCGTGAGAGAGGTGGAAGTCCCGCGGCCTTCGTGTTCGTCCCGCGCCCAGGTCAGGTGCGCTTGCAGTAGGGGGGTTACAAGCGTCCACGCGGGTGAGGGAAGCGAGCGGCCCCAAGAGAGCGCCTGTCCCGTCCTCGGTCCCGCGCGGCCAACCTTCTCTAAGAAGGCCCTGGTCCTCCCTTTTATAGTCGTAAGGAGAGGATCCAGGTGTACAATGGGGGGTGTAGCAGAGTGCTACGTGTCTAGCGGAGGGAGAGCTAGCGCCCTGGGTACATGCCAATGTGGCAGCCGGAGAGATCTTGGCACCTTGCTGGCGTGATGTCGTGGCTGTCGGAGGTGCATCGGAGCCTGGCGGAGGGACAGCTGTTGGAGCGGTCGAGTCCCTGCTGACGTCGTCCTGCTTCCGTAAGAGAGCTGGGGGCCACAGTCGTCATAGAGCTTGTGGAGCGCCATCATCGCCCATCCGGCGGAGCTGGCCGGATGGGACGCCGGTCTTGTTCTCCGTGACCCGGGTCGATTCGGGGTAGGATGATGATGGCACTTCCTGTTGACGTGGCGGGTCTGTGCCCTAGGCAAGGTGACGTGGGGGCTCCTCCGAAGCCGAGTCTGTCTTCTGTTGCCGAGGCCGAGCCCGAGCCATGAGGTCGGGCGAGGCGGAAGTCGTTCGGCCGAGGCCAGGGCGGAGTCCGAGCCCTGGGGTCGGGCGAGGCGGAGTTTCGTCGTCTTCCGGGTGTTAGCCCGAGTCCGAGCCCTGGGGTCGGGCGGAGCGGAGTTCGCCGTCTTCCGGGTGTTAGCCCGAGTCCGAGCCCTGGGGTCGGGCAAAGCGGAGTTCGCCGTCTTCCGGGTCTTAGCCCGAGTCCGAGCCCTGGGTCGGGCGGAGCGGAGTTCGCCATCTTCCGGGTCTTAGCCCGAGTCCGAGCCCTGGGGTCGGGCGGAGCGGAGTTCGCCGTCTTCCGGGTCTTAGCCCGAGTCCGAGCCCTGGGGTCGGGCAGAGCGGAGTTCGCCGTGGCGCTTTTGGCAAGGCCTGACTGCCTGTCAGACTCACTCTGTTGAGTGGCACTGTAGTCGGAGTGGCGCAGGCGGCGCTGCCCTTCTGTCAGACTGGCCAGCGGAGCGGTGGAGTGACGGCGGTCACTTCGGCTTTGCCGGGGGCGCGCGTCAGGATAAAGGTGTCAGGCCACCTTTGCGTTAAATGCCCCTGCAATTTGGTCAGTCGGTGTGGCGATTTAGTCAAGGTTGCTTCCGAGCGAAGCCAAGGCCTCGGGCGAGCCGGTGATGTGTCCGCCATAAAAAGGGGGCCTCGGGCGAGACGGAAGCCTCTCGAGGTCGGCCGCCCTTGGCCGAGGCTAGGCTCGGGTGAAGCGTGATCGAGTCACTCGTGTGGACTGATCCCTGACTTAATCGTACCCATCAGGCCTTTGCAGCTTTACGCTGATGGGGGTTACCAGCTGAGAATTAGGCGTCTTGAGGGTACCCCTAATTATGGTCCCCGACAGTAGCCCCCGAGCCTCGAAGGGAGTGTTAGCACTCGCTTGGAGGCTTTCGTCGCACTTTTTTGCAAGGGGACCAGCCTTTCTCGGTTGCATTTCGTTCCGGTGGGTGCGCGCGAGCGCACCCGCCGGGTGTAGCCCCCGAGGCCTCGAAGGAGTGGTTACACTCCTTCGAGGTCTTAATACCTCGCATAACGCTTCGGCTGGTCTGGTCGTTCCCTCATGCGGACTGGCCGTAGCCCGGGTGCACGGTCGGGGCCCAAGCTCACGGGCTGGTATGTTGACGCTGTCAACGATTTGGCCGGAGCCGGTTTTTGCGAGAGCAGCCCCCGAGCCTCCGCACAGGGCGAGAGGACGATCAGGGACAGACTCGACTTTTTACATACGCCCCTACGTCGCCTTTCCGCAAGGAGGAGGGGGGAGTGCGCCATGTTACCCTCGATGGGCACCGAACATGGTGTCTCCAGTGAGCCGCAAGCGGGTAATCCGAGTGGACGTCCGTGCCCCGTTCGTTGGGGGTCGGCTAGGGGCCCAGAGGCACGCCCAAAAGTACCTGCGGGTGATTTGCCGGACCCGGTCCCCTGGCGACGGGGTCCGAGGGCTCGATGCCTCCCTCCGATGGGATTCCGTTACAAGATCGTTCCCGCTGGTCTCGGAAATGTCCTAGGGTACCTCGGGAGCGCAGCCCGAGCCTTGGTTATGTATCGAACGTACCCCTGGTCATCCCTCGCTCGGTGTCTGAGGCGACTGTGAACCCTTCGGGGGCCAGCCTTCGAACCCCTGATCAGTAATGGGCGCGGAGCCCGAGTAGCCTGAGGCGGCCATGGAACCCTTCGGGGGGCTGGCCTTCGAACCCCTGACCAGTAGTGGGTGTCGGGCCCACGCGATCTGGGGCGACTGTAGAACCCTTCGGAGGGCCAGTCTTCGAACCCCTGATCAGTAGGGGGGGCTCGGAGCCCGGTTCCTTCACAGAGAAGGGTCCCTTTCGGGGTATCCCCCTTTCCCGGTCCCTGTTGCAAGAGATAGAGAAAGAGGAAAAAGGAAAAGGATACGAAATCGAATGACGTGGCGTACCTTTTCAGACGTGGTTATTACGGCGAATGGTGAAGCGTTGCGCGCTCCTCCCGCCAGAGGCGCCGCGTGTCCCGCCGCGGAGTTAATGCGACGGGGCGAGTGGTTGACGGGACGGCCGTTGCGCGTGCGCGATCCGTTCGAGGAACGGGTCACGAGTGCACCGTCTTCGCGCCGTGAGAGGAGGCTCTCTTGCTGTCCCAGGGTGGGACGTGAGCCTGGCTGACGACGTGACTGCTGCGCCTGCCCGCCTGCCATCGCTATTACTGCCGGCCCACTTTCGGTCACTTTGACCGACGCGCCAGGCTGGCGCTGTTGGGTCGCCTCGAGTCGCGGCATAGGCTCCGCAACCGTAGAGGCGCGATGGTGGCACAAGTGGCGGTGCGGTTGCTTGCATGCAGCAACTGGCGCGCCGGTTGCTTGACGCGTGGGCCTGGGCTTCCAAGCTGGCGTGTCAGAAGTCGGAGAAGCGCGTCCACCTGGCGTGGTTGCATGCCGCCTGCATGGCTGCCCGCCCCTTCCGCCCGTTGGTCTGGACCAAAGTGGGGGGTTGCTTGTGTCCGCTGGACGGTCGTGCGCACCACGCGCGGCGGTTTGGCTTCTTCTGCCCTGAGCCGGTTTGCATGTCATGCGGGACCCAGCCCCCGAGTCGCAGGGGAGGGCCTTGGAGCGTGTTGAAGAAGACTCAGCCCGCGGCGCCTGGGGGCGCACGTAGGGAGAGTTGCCTTTAAAAGGAGGGAGACTCCTTTCGGGAGGCAACTATGTCTTCTTCCTCCCTTATGCGTCGTGTCTTTCCATCTTCCAAGCCCCCGGATGGGGGGTATCCGCCGCCTTTCCGCCTCCTCGTTGGAGGAACGCAACTCCATGGGAGTTGGTACCTCTCAGCCATCGTTCGGCTTCAAGGATTTTCATCATGCTGCCCGGCTGCTCCCCTCCGCCGGCGGTCACCTGAGATGGCGACCTCCGGCTTGATGGTGGGGGAAAGCGAGCCGGGCTGCGGCCTCTTCCCCTCCCTCAGCCTCAAGGATTTTCATCACCAGGGCTGGGGAGGGGAGTGCGCCGAGTTGAGGTCGGCCCCCGCGTGGGCGGCGGCCCGCTCCTTCACTCAGTGATCGGAGGGAAAGGCGGTCGTCGTCCGTGGCGCTGGCAGCTGCAGCGTGCCTGGCTTTCAGGCGCGAGTGGCTTCGGAGCCGTTTGCGGTGCCGGCATCCGCCACGGCAGCTTGAAGAGGTTCTGCTGCCGGCGAGATAGCCGGGGCCGGCCACGGACCGACCTCCAACTCTACGGCCTTCTGCCCGTCCTTGCCTTACGAGTTTTGGCATGGGCGGGGGCCTCCTGGTAGCGGCATCTAGCCTGAGGTCAGCGTTGCCGCTGCTTGGCCCCTCGGAGCAGAAGGCGTCGTCGTCGCCGCTGCTGGAGTAGGTGACGGCGCACCATTCGTCGACCTTCCGTTGCTCCGCAGGCCTTCCCCCTCGGAGGGGGGTTGTTCGTACCTGCGGAGGGGGAACCGGAGTTCCGTTTGTAACGGCATCTTGAATGCCAGTGTTCTTTGTTCATTGCGGCTGTCGGGGCCTGAACATGTATGTAATTTCGGCACGGAGCCGTGTTTTTTCCTCATTTTCGAGCACTAAGTCTCGCCTGTTGATTATCTGAACCGCTTTACCAAGCATGAGTCGCCCCGTGTCAAGGTGACGGGTGAGGTATCCGTATCCCGGAGGCATAGGAATCCCTCGGCCCGTTCGGCCTTGTTGTCTGGGGCTCCTCTAGCTTAGATAAAGAGACCCCTCGGCCGCCCTTCGATGGACCGAGGTCAGGGGTAGCGATATCAGTATGAACAAAGGCGGAGTTGGCTCGAGAATGGGAACCTGGTTGGCCGGAGCCTAGTTGTGTTGTCCGTCAGTGGAGCCGACGCCAAAGTCGATCAGCCGAGGCCTCGGGTCGGGCTGGCGCCCTTGGAAGCTGGTTGACCGAGGCCTCAGGGGCAACCGGCCGAGCCGCCTGCTCGGACCGGATTCCCGGAGGAGTCCCTGGACCGCGCCGCCGTCCGAGGCCGGGTCGGACTTTGCTGAAGACGTCGTCGATGCCGAGGGTGCTATGGCTCCCTTCAGCGTGAAGACCCGAGCCTGCAGGATCAGATCATTTTGTAGCGTGTGCTTTCTGCGGCCGCCGGGGCCAGAAAAACACACCCTCGCCGCGCTTGCGAAGCTGCGTCTTCTTTTTTTCTCTTGTTTCGAGCATCTGGACTCTGTCGGTAACAGGGATGTTTGTGTGAGCGAGAGTTGCTTCTCGCGGAAGGGACGAGTGAGGTATCCGTATCCCAGAGGCGTGGGAATCCCTCGGCTCGGTCGGCCTTGCCGCTTACGCGTACTTTCACCCGTCCATGAGGCCCTGTCCCCGACTTAGTCGAGAAAGCTTGAAGGACTGCTTGGGCAGGAGAGCTTCCAAACGTGAAGACTTGTTCGGTCCACGGAGTCGCTTTATCCGAGCGCAAGTTACTTATCGCAGAAGGTGATGAGTGAGGTATCCGTATCCCGGAGGCGTAGGAGTCCCTCGGCTCGGTCAGCCTTGGCTGCTTACGTGTACTCCGTCGTTTCCAGGATCCGCTTTCCGAAGTAGTCAAGAAGCACGAAAGAAATCCTGCCAAAAAGAGACCCTTTTTCGAGGAAACATTCGACGCAGAGGGGGTCTCCCCCTTTTAGCCCCCGAGGGAGGGTCGGGCTTTGCCGAGGCTAGGCCGACCCTTCCTTGACGACTAAACTTTGCGTGGGTGCGAGGTATATGAACAACTTGAAAACATCTTAAGGGTAGAAGTGACGTAGCTGTTTGATGTTCCAAGCGTTACCGTAGATCTCGCCTTGACTGTTGGCCAGCTTGTATGTTCCGGGCTTCAGAACTTTGGCGATGACGAATGGCCCTTCCTAGGGGGGCGTGAGCTTGTGCCTCCCTCGGGCGTCTTGCCGTAGCCGAAGCACCAGATCGCCCACCTGGAGGTCTCGGGACCGGACCCCTCGGGCGTGGTAGCGTCGCAGGGACTGCTGGTACCGCGCCGAGTGTAGTAGGGCCCTGTCCCGAGCCTCCTCCAGCTGGTCCAGCGATTCCTCTCGGCTAGCTTGGTTGCTTTGATCGGTGTAGGCCCTCGTCCTCGGGGAGCCGTATTCCAGGTCAGTGGGCAAGATGGCTTCAGCCCCGTAGACCAGGAAAAACGGCGTGAAACCCGTGGCACGACTCGGCGTCGTCCTTAGGCTCCAGACCACCGAGGGGAGTTCCTTCATCCATCGCTTGCCGAATTTGTTGAGGTCGTTGTAGATCCGAGGCTTGAGCCCTTGTAGAATCATGCCGTTGGCACGCTCTACTTGCCCATTCGACATGGGGTGAGCCACGGCGGCCCAGTCCACCCGGATATGGTGATCCTCGCAAAAATCCAAGATTTTTTTGCCGGTGAACTGGGTGCCGTTGTCGGTGATGATGGAGTTCGGGACCCCGAAGCGATGGATGATGTTGGTGAAGAACGCCACCGCCTGCTCGGACTTGATGCCGTTTAGAGGTCGGACCTCGATCCACTTGGAGAATTTGTCGATGGCGACCAGCAGGTGCGTGTAGCCCCCGGGCGCCTTCTGCAAGGGACCGACGAGGTCCAGACCCCATACAGCGAAGGGCCAGGTGATGGGTATCGTCTGCAGAGCCTGAGCGGGCAGGTGAGTCTGCTTCGCATAGAATTGGCACCCTTCACAGGTGCGGACAATTCTAGTGGCGTCGGCCACCGCCGTTGGCCAGTAGAAGCCTTGTCGGAAAGCATTCCCGACAAGGGCTCGGGGCGCTGCGTGGTGGCCGCAAGCCCCCGAGTGTATTTCTTGCAGCAGTTCCCGACCTTCGGCGATGGGGACGCATCGCTGGAGGACGCCCGAGGGGCTGCGATGGTAGAGCTCCTCTTCGTCGCCCAGCAAGACGAACGACTTGGCGCGTCGCGCTACCCGCCGAGCCTCGACTTGGTCAAGGGGTAGCTCTCCTTGACGGAGATATTGCAGGTACGGGGCCTACCAATCTTGATCTGGCGTGGCCCCGCTCTGCTCTTCCTCGACGTCCAGTGCCTCGCCCTCGGGGGCCAAGGGTACCTCGGGCTGTGCCGAGGGTACCTCGGGCGCGTCGTCGATCTTGACGGAGGGTTGATGCAGATCCCGGGAGAAGACGTCCGGGGGGACCGTCGTTCGCCCCGAGGCTATTTTAGCCAGCTCGTCTGCAGTTTCGTTGTAGCGCCGAGCGATGTGGTTGAGCTCGAGCCCGAAGAACTTGTCTTCCAGGCGCCGCACCTCGTCGCAGTAGGCCTCCATCTTCGGGTCGCGGCAGTGGGAGTTCTTCATGACTTGGTCGATGACGAGCTGCGAATCACCGCGAGCGTCGAGGCGTCTGACCCCTAGCTCGATGGCGATCCGCAACCCGTTGACCAGAGCTTCGTACTCGGCCACATTGTTGGACGCCGGGAAGTGGAGGCGCAGCACGTAGCGCAGGTGCTTCCCGAGGGGTGAGATGAAGAGCAGGCCCGCGCCGGCTCCCGTCTTCATCAGCGACCCGTCGAAAAACATGGTCCAGAGCTCCGGTTGGATCGGAGCCGTTGGCAACTGGGTGTCGACCCATTCTGCCACGAAATCCGCCATCACCTGGGACTTGATGGCCTTCCGAGGGGCGAGCGAGATCGTTTCGCCCATGATTTCCACCGCCCACTTTGCGATCCTGCCCGAGGCCTCTCGGCACCGGATGATCTCCCCCAGGGGGAAGGATGACACCAGAGTTACCGGATGAGACTCGAAGTAGTGTCGCAGCTTCCGCCTTGTCAGGATCACGGCATACAGCAGCTTTTGAACTTGTGGGTAGCGGATCTTGGTCTCGGACAGCACTTCGCTGACGAAGTAGACCGGCCTCTGAACGGGCAATGCATGCCCTTCCTCTTGTCTCTCGACCACAATCGCGGCGCTAACCACCTGAGTGGTCGCGGCGACGTAGACCAAGAGGGCCTCTCCATCCGCCGGGGGCACCAAGACAGGCGCCTTTGTAAGGAGCGCCTTCAGGTTGCCGAGGGCTTCCTCGGCCTCAGGGGTCCAAGCGAAACACTCGGCCTTCCTTAAGAGGCAGTACAGAGGCAGACCCCTTTCGCCGAGGCGTGAGATGAAACGGCTCAGGGCCGCGAGGCATCCCATGACCCTCTGTACCCCTTTTAAGTCCTTGATGGGTCCCATGCTGGTGATGGTCGCGATCTTCTCCGGGTTGGCTTCGATGCCTCGCTCGGAGACGAAGAACCCCAGGAGCATGCCTCGGGGCACCCCGAAAACACACTTCTCAGGATTGAGCTTGACTCCTTTCGCCTTGAGACACCGGAATGTCACTTCAAGGTCGGAGAGGAGGTCGGAGGCCTTCCTTGTCTTGACTACGATGTCATCGACGTAGGCCTCGACTGTGCGACCGATGTGTTCGCCGAACACATGGTTCATGCACCGTTGGCACGTCGCGCCCGCATTCCTCAAACCGAACGGCATGGTGACATAGCAGTACATGCCGAACGGCGTGATGAAAGAAGTCGCGAGCTGGTCGGACTCTTTCATCCGGATCTGGTGATACCCTGAGTAGGCATCGAGGAAGGACAGGGTTTCGCACCCAGCGGTGGAATCCACGATTTGGTCGATGCGAGGTAGAGGGTAGGGAACCTTCGGACATGCTTTGTTGAGACCAGTGTAGTCTACACACATCCGCCATTTCCCCCCTTTCTTCCTCACAGGCACAGGGTTGGCAAGCCATTCGGGATGGAATACCTCTTTGATGAACTCTGCTGCCATTAGCTTGTGGATCTCTTCGCCAATCACTCTGCGCTTCTCCTCGTCGAATCGGCGCAGAGGCTGCCTGACGGGTCGGGCTCCGGCCCGAATATCCAGCAAGTGCTCGGCGACATCCCTCGGTATGTCGGGCATGTCCGAGGGACTCCACGCAAAGACGTCGGCGTTTGCGCGGAGAAAGTCGACGAGCACTGCTTCCTATTTGGGGTCGAGCCCGGAACCGATCCGGACCTGCTTGGTGGTGTCGCCACTGGGGTCGAGAGGGACGGCCTTGACCGTCTCCGCTGGCTCGAAGTTGCCGGCATGGCGCTTCACGTCTGGCACCTCCTTGGAGAGGTTCTCCAGGTCGGCGATGAGGGCCTCGGACTCGGCGAGGGCCTCGGCGTACTCCACGCACTCCACGTCGCATTCGAACGCGTGTTTGTACGTGGGGCCGACGGTGATGACCCCGTTGGGGCCCGGCATCTTGAGCTTCAGGTAGGTGTAGTTGGGGACGGCCATGAACTTCGCGTAGCATGGCCTCCCTAGTACGGCGTGGTAGGTTCCTCGGAACCCGACCACCTCAAACGTCAGGGTCTCCCTTCGGAAGTTGGAGGGCGTCCCGAAGCAGACGGGGAGGTCGAGTCGCCCGAGGGGCTGGACGCGTTTCCTAGGGATGATCCCGTGGAAAGGCGCAGCGCCTGCTCGGACGGAGGACAGATCGATGCGCAGGAGCTTGAGGGTCTCGGCGTAGATGATGTTGAGGCAGCTCGGTGCGCTGCTTCGAGAATCGCCGGATGTAGTCCCGGAGCGACTCCCCCGGCTGTTGCCGGCAGCTTCGAAGGTCCCAGGAATTCCCGGGGCGCACGTATGTGCCCTGGAAATTGCCAGCGAAGGCTTGGACCAAGTTGTCCCAGTTGGAGATCTGCCCCGGAGGCAGGTGCTCCAACCAGGCGCGAGCAGTGTCGGAGAGGAACAGGGGGAGGTTACGGATGATGAGGTTGTCGTCGTCCGTTCCACCCAATTAGCAGGCAAGGCGGTAGTCCGCGAGCCACAGTTCCGGTCTCGTTTCCCCCGAGTACTTCGTGATAGTAGTCGGGGGTCGGAACCGGGTCGGGAATGGCGCCCGTCGGATGGCCCGACTGAAGGCCTGCGGACCGGGTGGTTCGGGCGAGGGACTCCGATCCTCCCCGCTGTCGTAGCGCCCCCCGCGCCTGGGGTGGTAGCCTCGGCGCACCCTTTCGTCGAGGTGGGCCCGACGGTCGCGCCGATGGTGCTCATTGCCGAGGTGGCCCGGGGCCGCAGGCGCGGTGTTGCGCGTGCGCCCGGTGTAGACCGAGGCTTCCCGCACGAATCGGGAAGTCGCGGCCTGAGGTTCCGAGGGATATCCCTGCCTTCGGGAGGCAGTGCTTTCGGCCCGTCGGGCCGCAGCGCCTTCCAGGAGATTCTTGAGCTCTCCCTGGATTCGTCGACCCTCGGCGGTTGATGGCTCCGGCATTGCGCGGATGAGCATCGCTGCGGCTGCCAGGTTCTGACCAACCCCGCTGGATGCAGGCGGCGGCCTGACCCTGACATCGTTGGCGACGTGATGCTGGAGACCTTGGGGCAGGTGACGTATTTCTCCGGCCCGGGGTTGGCCCACCCATGCCTGTCCGACGTCCCGACGGACCGGCTCAAGCGCTCCTGTTTCCTCGTTGAGCCTGGCTTGCGCCTCGCGGACTTGCTCGAGTTGTGGGTCGTAACCCCCCGCCGGAGCGGGGACCACAGCTAGCTCCCGTGGGATGTCGGCGCGAGGCACCGGCCTAGGGAGATCACCGTCCTCTGGCATGCCGAGATGGTTGCCTTCAGAGGGATCCCCTAGCTCGATGTGGAAACATTCGCGGCTTGGGCCGCAGCTCTCGTCGCCAAGGCTGCGGCTCCCGTCGGAACAGTCGGATAGGCAGTAGTCACATGCGGTCATGAAGCCCCGCATGGCACTAGGGTTGACAAGTCCGGAGAAATCCCAACAGATGTTGGGATCGTCATCTTCCTCGGACCCAGAGGGCCCGTAGGTCGAGACGTCCGTCAGTCGGTCCCAAGGCGACCGCATACAAAACCCCAGTGGGGTTGCATTCGCCTCAATGAGAGCGCCCGCCAAAGCAAGGTCGTTTGGCGGGTTGAGGCCGAGTCGAAATGACGCAAGATGGGAGTTAGTCGGTACCTTTTGGTCGACGAGGAGCGACGTAGTCACATCGGGGACCGGTTGCACCGTCATCTCAGGTACGAGGGCGACGTCCTGCAGGCTTTCCGCGAGCGCGCCGGCGTCGTCTTCTTGCTCGGGGTCGGCGTGTCGCGGGGGGACGGCGCTTGCCTCCGTCTTGAACGCGAGGTCGACGTCCGGCGTGCCTTCCGTCGGGACGTCGGGGGCGTCGATTCGCTCGACGGCCGACGAAGCGCGGCCTCCCGCCTGGCCTTGATGGCCCCGCCTCCTCCTCCGTTGGCGGGGGAGAGAACGGAGCGAGCCCGAATGTTGCTCTTCCACCACGCGGGGAAGAGGTTGTCGATTCCGCCGCCGGCGGGCGGGTTGTCGGCCGCCATTGTCGTTGTCGCGCGGCGGTGGAAGAAGTATCATGTCGTAGCTGCCGTCGAAGGACATGAACTCAAGAGTCCCGAAACGAAGCACCGTCCCGGGGCGGAGAGGTTGCTGGAGACTGCCCATCTGGAGCTTGACGGGGAGTCGTTCGTCAGCACGCAGCAGGCCCCTACCTGGCGCGCCAACTGTCGGCGTTTCGGACAGGGGGGTCCCTAAGCCGACGAGTGAGTGTGCTGCGTGCCCCAGCCCAGATGGGTCGAGCGCGTGGGCGAGCGCGAAGGGGGGAGAGGCGAGGTGGCCGGAGTCGAGCGTGAGAGAGGTGGAAGTCCCGCGGCCTTCGTGTTCGTCCCGCGCCCAGGTCAGGTGCGCTTGCAGTAGGGGGGTTACAAGCGTCCACGCGGGTGAGGGAAGCGAGCGGCCCCAAGAGAGCGCCTGTCCCGTCCTCGGTCCCGCGCGGCCAACCTTCTCTAAGAAGGCCCTAGTCCTCCCTTTTATAGTCGTAAGGAGAGGATCCAGGTGTACAATGGGGGGTGTAGCAGAGTGCTACGTGTCTAGCGGAGGGAGAGCTAGCGCCCTGGGTACATGCCAATGTGGCAGCCGGAGAGATCTTGGCACCTTGCTGGCGTGATGTCGTGGCTGTCGGAGGTGCATCGGAGCCTGGCGGAGGGACAGCTGTTGGAGCGGTCGAGTCCCTGCTGACGTCGTCCTGCTTCCGTAAGAGAGCTGGGGGCCACAGTCGTCATAGAGCTTGTGGAGCGCCATCATCGCCCATCCGGCGGAGCTGGCCGGATGGGACGCCGGTCTTGTTCTCCGTGACCCGGGTCGATTCGGGGTAGGATGATGATGGCGCTTCCTGTTGACGTGGCGGGTCTGTGCCCTAGGCAGGGTGACGTCGGGGCTCCTCCGAAGCCGAGTCTGTCTTCTGTTGCCGAGGCCGAGCTCGAGCCATGGGGTCGGGCGAGGCGGAAGTCGTTCGGCCGAGGCCAGGGCGGAGTCCGAGCCCTGGGGTCGGGCGAGGCGGAGTTTCGTCGTCTTCCGGGTGTTAGCCCGAGTCCGAGCCCTGGGGTCGGGCGGAGCGGAGTTCGCCGTCTTCCGGGTGTTAGCCCGAGTCCGAGCCCTGGGGTCGGGCGGAGCGGAGTTCGCCGTCTTCCAGGTCTTAGCCCGAGTCCGAGCCCTGGGTCGGGCGGAGCGGAGTTCGCCGTCTTCCGGGTCTTAGCCCGAGTCCGAGCCCTGGGGTCGGGCGGAGCGGAGTTCGCCGTCTTCCGGGTCTTAGCCCGAGTCCGAGCCCTGGGGTCGGGCGGAGCGGAGTTCGCTGTGGCGCTTTTGGCAAGGCCTGACTGCCTGTCAGACTCACTCTGTTGAGTGGCACTGTAGTCGGAGTGGCGCAGGCGGCGCTGCCCTTCTGTCAGACTGGCCAGCGGAGCGGTGGAGTGACGGCGGTCACTTCGGCTCTGCCGGGGGCGCGCGTCAGGATAAAGGTGTCAGGCCACCTTTGCGTTAAATGCCCCTGCAATTTGGTCAGTCGGTGTGGCGATTTAGTCAAGGTTGCTTCCGAGCGAAGCCAAGGCCTCGGGCGAGCCGGTGATGTGTCCGCCATAAAAAGGGGGCCTCGGGCGAGACGGAAGCCTCTCGAGGTCGGCCGCCCTTGGCCGAGGCTAGGCTCGGGTGAAGCGTGATCGAGTCACTCGTGTGGACTGATCCCTGACTTAATCGTACCCATCAGGCCTTTGCAGCTTTACGCTGATGGGGGTTACCAGCTGAGAATTAGGCGTCTTGAGGGTACCCCTAATTATGGTCCCCGACAGTTATCAATAACTTCAAGTGTCTCTTCCAGGTTCGGATCTTCTGCGGCCCCAATTTCAGCCCCGGCAGCTTCGGCTGCGCCAGTTTCAGCTTCGAAGATTTCCGCTCTGGTGGCTTCGGCTGTGGCGCCTTTAGCTTCGGCAGTTTTGGCAGTCTGATCAAAAGCAATTTTTGATGCCGGTGTCGGTGACGGTGTCCCATGAATTACATCTGCTATCTGAATAATCCTTCGTTTTTTCGGCAGTACAGGACCTTCGTCTGCCGAAGCTGCCTTGTCCTTCTGAAAAAACTTCGTCAGTTCTAGTGCCAGCGGACTTAGCCTGATAGGCAAGGGTTCAGTCATTACCTTCATAATCTCTTGTACTTCAATAGCAGAAGGTGTTGCAGGAGTATCTTCTTCTCGAACCAGTGTTTCCAGTTCTGGAGATACACTTTTTCTTTTTCTTGCAGTGGCCACCTTCGGCTCAGGGTTCAGCTTTTCAGGGCTAAGTTTTTCAGAATCTTTCTTTTTCTTTTTGGCTACCTTGGCGACCTCTTCGTCAACAGCGCTGGCAATTCTTTTTCGCTTCGGGCCTCCAGCATCTCCGCCCAGTCGACCATAATCAGCATATTCAAATCCTATAGCATCAAGCACCCTGTTCAGCCTTCGTTTCGGCCGAGTGCCGAAGGCTGCTGTCATCAGTTGGTCCTCTTTTTTGGAGTAATTTCCAAGAATTTCATTACTCATTATTTCGATTGTATCAAGCCATTCTTGGCAAGGTGCTTTAAAATATTTCTTAAACTTATAATAATAGGGTAGTTGGACAAGCTCCCCTTCTTTCTTTTCTCCTTTAAGCTTCGGCATAGTCCACTCCTTCATAGTTGGAAATACTCTGAAGGCCAGAAACTCCTGCACTAAATCTCTAGTGCCAATATGTTCTGCAATAATTTTGAATTCAGCCAGTGCGGTCCAAGTTGGACCTTCTGCTGTCATTTTGCATCGGGGTCTTGTTTCTCCGAAGATCAGTTCAAGAGGGCTCTGTACCAGTTTCTCTTTGTCTTCGTCAACTTTGACATAAAACCATTCTGACTTCCAGCCTGCCGGCCATTTGCTTCGGTAGCTGATCACAGGAAACTTTGTGGTTTTCCGATAGGCAAAATTATAGCAACCAAAATTTTCATGCAATCCATCTTTTCTGGCCTTAGTCTGGTAATGCAGCTCGTGAACTCGACAGAAGCTGTTAGCAAACGGCTCCACCGCCTGGCTTCGGAGAGCCCAGATATAAACGCTTAGCCTAACAATGGCGTTAGGAGTCAGCTGGTGAAAATAGATACCAAACTTTTGCAGCACATCAGAAATCATTCTATTTAAAGGGAATCTCAACCTAGCTTTTAGAAAACTCTTAAAAATAACTATTTCATCCTTTTCTGGCTTCGGAGTAGTTTCCTCTCCCCCGAAGCGAAGCAGCTTCTTCTCATTTTCACTGAAATAGCCCGACTTCACCATTTTGGAAAAATCAGCCTTGCAGATAGTCGACTTTCCGAAGTCCAAATGGCTGGGCTTGCTCGGTACTACGATATGGTAATCATCATCAGAATCAGCTTCCTCAATATCTCCTTGTTCCGCTTCGGCAGCAGCTTGTTCTGTTTCGGCAGCAGCTTGTTCCGCTTCGGCAGCAGCTTGTTCTGTTTCGGCAGCAGCTTGTTCTGTTTTGGCAGTAGGGATTCTTTCCGAGGTCACCAATCCGGATCGTTGCATTGCTTCGGAGATGGGAACGGTATCCACACCTTCAGCTTCGTCACCCTCACGCTCAACTCTAGCAGTAGAGCGCACCCTAGCCATTTAATTTTGAATTTCTTGAAAGATTTCTTGGAAATTAAATAACCTTCTCTCCCGAAGCTTTTCTTCTGATGAAGTAGGCACTAAACTGGAGCTTCGTCTGAATACGAGAGTCAAACTTCGGCTATGGTTAAAATTTTTGGCAGCAAAACAGTGCAATAGCAATGAATGTTGTGGTAACTTCACACCTACCTGTCTGTTTATATAGTGCTGCAGGTAAGAAGGTGAATCGTCAGGATTTTTACACCAGGCAAGCAGCTGCTCGCACCCGCTGCGCGGTGGGCCGCAAAGACCAAACAGTGAACCTGCACGGTGGGACCGCTACGCGCTCGGAAACTGTATCGTTTCTCGACAACGAGCTCAGGGAAGGTGTTTTTCGGACCTTCGGCTTCCTGAAGCCTAAGAGACTTTTTCACGGATCAAGCTCGTTACGAAAAACGATCTAGCACCGCGAAGGGGCTACTGTTGGGATCATGCTTCGTCGCCGAAGCTCCTGCAGGAAGAAGCTGTCTGTACGTGATACCGAAGGGTACCGTTCATGAAGCTTCGGAATTACAAACCGACTTAAAGATAGAATGACCTTTTAGTCCATAAGAGTTTGAGTCGTTGTTGTAAACTTTTATGAGGGGTATGATTGTAATTGCTCACAGGCTGTGTCCTGTGCCTATAAATAGTGAACAATATTCCTTTACTGTTCAGGCATTCCGGTAATTGCAGTCGCATCACTCGGAAATTATTCTTTGCCAAGGCATAGGTATAAATATATCTAAATATTATATTTGAATACATCAAGTTTATATAATATGTAAATGATGTTGTTTACTCATAATTTACTTGTCTTTAATGCTTTATATCTTGCATTATTTTATATATTCTCTAAGAATTCAATTAAGAAGATTCAACCTTCGTAATTGTGTCATTTTAACCTTCGTCCGAAGTTCATTAAATCCTTGAGGAAATAATGTTTCAGCGGACGAAGGGCATTAACATTTAACATTTTATGTTGCCTTGTTCTTAAAGCATAGCATTTGAGAACAAGTCCCCAACAGGTTCTGAGTTAATTTATTTTTAGTGATTTTGCTTCTAATTTTTTGCAATTTTGTTGTGTGACGGACCAATGTAATATAGGTCCTAAATAACAGCAAGGAGTCTACACAAGCAGTTGGTTGTTGGCCACTTGGCCGGCTGTGCCCCTAAGTTGGTCGGCTGCTGGTAGCCTGCTATATGACTTTACCACCTGTCGGTACCCTGAAACTAGGGTACCCCTTACTCCAGTATAAAGACGCAGTACCCACGCGGCTATTTTTAGCCGCGAAGTAAAAGAGTTGTATGTGGGACTAGGCCATGACTCGCCCTAGCCTCGGGCGACTACTCTGGGCCAGCAACAGCACCTGACCCCACCACATGGGCGGGTCCGGTGCCGCCACGTGTCCAGAGAAAGTGACCTACTCTGAGGCATCATCGGTGAGTCTGGATCCCCATAGGAAGGTGTTGGACCCCTATATATACAGTCCGGGCCTCCAAGTTTGGTCCAGGACCTCCACGTGTGCGAACCAGACCCCTGTAATGGGATCTGGACCCCCTGTATGGGGTCCGGGCCGCCCACGATGGGGTCCCATGTTTCTAGGACACAACATACCCGGGCCTTAATCAGGACCCAGGCGGGGGTCCGGTGCCGACACATGTCTAGACCTGATCTGGTGTAATCCGGACCTTATCACATACACTTCTACCCCCCGCCCAGGCGGAGACCCGATGCTGCCACGTGGCCACATGCGGGCAGCGTAAGCCAACGGGCGGAACCTGGCATGAAGCCTCTGGGCTACGCGCATCTTTGCATTCATTACGGAGAAGACATGTGCCTGTCCATTCCAGTGACAGGCGACGTGCCCAGTCCACGCTGCGTGGGCCGTGCAGTTACTCACACGTTACCATAGCAAGGACAATGACTCACCATTACTCGTGCGTTTCCAAGAAAAGGGTTACTTCCTATCAATGCTGCATGGACTCCAGTCATCATGACTCCCGCTGATTACTCATGTGTTACTAAGACGGAGGGAATCTGAACGGCTCCGCCTATACGCCTCTACTCATGTGTGCTGTCAGCATTAATTATTCACATAATGTATTCCTTCCATTATGCTCCTGGACCCGCATGTCGGAGCTCAGCATCCTTGTATGTACCTCCCTTAAACTATAAAAGGGAGGGGACACAGCGTTACAAGGGACACACTCAATACAACTTACAGATAGTGGATGTAGGGTATTACGCTCCAGCGGCCTGAACCACTATAAACCCTCGAGTGTTCTTGTGTTCATCCGAAATTCACCAAATAGGCAAGCGCTTAGGCCCCCTCCTCATTTTAGGATTATGGCGGGTGCATTCCGCCACCCGGCCGGAGGATTTTCCCACCGACATTTGGCGTGCCAGGTAGGGGGTCTGGCTTTAGGTTTTTCACCTGTTTTCTTGCTCGACATGATGGTTCAGATCATCGAGCACCGCGACTTGCCTTCCAAGGACGTCCCGATGGAGGAAGGGGCAGCATCTTCCGTGCCACGAGGCTCTAACCGCCTTGTGCCTGGTGCTGCTGCTATGCATGTGAAAGTGCATTCATCCCTTTTGTGAGTTTTGGTGATTTGGATAACAACACATTTAAAGGTCTAACAAGTTTGCTAAGTGTTGAACAGGAAATTCAGTATGATGAACATACTTGAATAGTGTATAATGATCAGTGAACAAGGTTCAACACAAGGTCAAATAACCAATGAGACAATGCAAATGGATATAATATGGTCTCTATATTGGTTTGAATATATGGACAAGTCCTGAGAAATCACTATGCATAAATATGATCATAATAGAGGTTGAAGTGATTAAGAGGATTGGTCAAGCCAAAGTGAATAAGATATGAGGAATCGTGAATTGGCTTGACCATATTACTATTAGTCCATATATGAATATATGAGAATCAAACTAGAGCTTGATTGATCTTAGCAGTTATATCTAGATGACATTCAAGCAAGGTTCACAATATTGAAGAAATGATTCTCTCAATGGATGCTCAATAGGATATGACTCAAGAATGGCTTGATAGGGTGAAGATAGCAAGGAAAGGGCTTCGAGGAACTAAGCGAAGGTGAAGGCCAAGCGACGGCTTGTAGACCGAGGTACCATGGCTAAGGTGAAGAAGAGAGTACTTGCACTAAGTCAATGGACTAATCAGCTATGAAGAGTTACAACATGTTGATGCATCAGTAAGGTGACTTGAAGCCATGATTTGAACTCATATATGGTGAAATGGCACAAGTCACAGGCTCGATTTGTGTTTGCTTCAAAAGGTGAGACAAGGATGTTAGTGATCCTTATGAAGCAACACCATGGAGAAATCACACATGAGACACCAATTACTCAAGGAGTTTACTTAATTATATTTTATTTAACTTGAGTATAGGAATCATCGTACTATCAAGGGGGATCCAAAAAGAAGGTTGGTGTTGGTACTAAAGCTCAAAATCCTTGATCTAAAACTTCCATTTCACCCTGGTTTCACTTCGGTTTTCTCAAAATCTGTGCAACAGTTCAAAAACTGGTTCAACCGAACCTAAAACCGGTTCAACCGGTTTCTGCACTGTTCCCCTCTGTCACTGCCAGTCTGCCAGTCAGTCCTGTCAGAAAAAAGTCATGTGCAGATTTTTGGAAAACCGGTTCAACCGAATTTTGAATCCGGTTCAACCGAATTTGAAACCGGTTGAACCGAATTTGAAACCGGTTCAACCGAATTTGAGTCCGGTTCAGTCTCCGGCTGAGTCCGCCAGTGAACCGAAAACCGACTGGTGGAATCCGGTTCAACCGGTTTTAGAACCGGTTCAACCGAATTTCAGTCAGATTTCCCCAACGGCCACCAGCTTTTGGGGCACCTTTATATACACCTCCCACACTCTTCCCCATAGTACAGCACGACTTGGACTCCATTCCTAACCTGAGAAACACCTCCCACTCTCTCTCACACACCTCTTGCCTCTCCCATTTCAAATCTTTGGAGAGAAATCTTTGAGTGAGTTTGAGAGCTGCAGTTTTTGTGCTTCATCTCCAAATCTCTCGTGCTCTTCTTGATTCGAGCTTTGGTACTACATCGAGTTCTTTGTGGATTCATTACTCTTGGAGCTTCTAGCTCCTAGACGACTAGGTGTCTCTTGTGAGTCTCCAAATCTTGTGGAAGACCACAAGAAAGTTTGTATTACCCGCTCGTTTGAGCAAAGATTATTGTGTGGGTTTGACCTTTGTGGTCGGCAAAGGGAGGATTAGGGTTGAAAGAGACCCGGCTCTTTGTGGGCGCCTCAACGAGGAAGTAGGGCACCTTAGTGGTGTGACCGAACCTCGGGATAAATCTTGTGTCTCTTGTGTTCTTGCTCATTGCGTGTTTGTGTTCTTCGTTCTCTCACCATTGCGTGGAAGATTTGTTTATATCTTTTTGGTGTGTGGATTTTGAGAAGTACCCTTCTCAGATCTACTACTTTGAACTCTGTGGATCATTTAGAACATCTCATTTCCAAAGTTAACTGGGTGAATTTCGAGATCAATTCAGTTTTACCCAGTTTGCTTCTAGTTTTTGTTGAAAAAGTTTTAACTTGCCTATTCACCCCCTCTAGGCAACTTTCAATTAGTATCAAAGCCTAATCCTCGTTCTAACGCTTAACCGCGTGAGTAAAGATCATGTCGGGGGGATTAAGAAACGAAAGTGCTTCTAAGCTTGAAAAATTTGAGATTGTCTCGACTTCATCTTTTGGTGCAGATGTTGATCCTAGGGCAATAGATCTTGCCATGAGAATCGCTGAAAGGATGTTCCTCAAAATGAAGGAAGGTGAGGCGAAGAACAAAATTGAAGAAGAAAATGATCGATGGAGACCAAACGACGAATCCACCTCTTCACAAGGTTTGTCTTTCAAATACACTTCTCATATGTGCTTTATTGCTAATGGGAGTGACAGTGAAAGCGAAAGTGAGGATGAGGAGGAGCAAGAAAGTGATAGTGAAGATGAGGATGATCTTCAACAATTCTTCGCTCAGCTAAGCAAGAAACATCGGATGAGCTTGCTCAAACTCATGAAAAGAGCGGAAGAACAAAAAGAAATGCTTCATAAGCAAGAAGACTTCCTCATTAGAAAAATCGAAGACTTAGAGAAGTTGACCAAAGAGCATGAGAAGCTAAAGTGCTCTCATGATGATTTGGTCCAAAGGTATGAAGACATTTCAATTGAGCAAATTAAAGTTGTTAATCATTCATCATATATTGCTCAATTAGAAAATAAAAATGCTATGTTCAGGAACACGATAGAAATGCTAAATATTGAAAATCTAGCTTTGCAAGAAAAACATGATATGCTTGTGTGCTCTCATAATAAATTTATGGATTCACATATCATGTTAGAAATGGCTCATGAGGTTGTGTTAACTAATTTGAAATCATACCAACCTCACTTATGCACATGTACTCAAACAGAAACTATATTATCATGTGCTAACAAATGTTGCTCTCAAGAAAGCCAATCTTCCATTGAGCTAAAACTTTCAGGAACAAGTAATGTTTCCTATGCAAAAGAAAACAATGAGCTCAAGGAAGAAAATGAGAGGCTAAAAAGGAGCTTGATTCAATTGAAGGGAAAGTTTCATGCTCAACCTTCTCAAGATAACCGTGATAATATGGTGAAAAAGCTTGAGAAGGGGACAATAGTAGCATGCACAAAACCCCTTCAAAAGAATATCAAGCTTTCCAAGAAGGACATGAGCAAACATCAAGAGAAGAAAGCCAAAGCTCATGACAAGTGTCTCAACCACGCCTCCACATGCTCCACACAAGGTAACAAACAAGTCACTCTTCCAAATAAGAGAAGATGCGCTAGAAAGTGTTATCAATGTCATGAGAAGGGACATGAGATTAAGTCATGTCCCTACACAAAGGATAGTGGCTTAACTTTAGAAAGAAAGAGGCTCACTAACCATGCAACAAACAAGAAGCAAGGAAAGAAGGAGTCTTGCAAAATTAAAAATCAGATTTGCTACACTTGCCGAAGAAAGGGACACCTATGCAAGGATTGTCCCATGAGTAAGTATCCTAAGCCTACCATGTCAATTCATTCATATTCGCTTAGGAGACCCAAAAATGACATTTGTGCTAGAAAGGTAATTAGTTCACCTAAAACTAGCACAAAGGCCATTTGGGTGCCTAAGTACTTATTAGCTAACCTTGGTGGACCCATCCAAAAATGGGTACCAAAATGTACTTAATAAGTTTTGCAGGTACCTAGAGATGATATGAAGCTTTGGGGTGCTTGAGCGGTTTAACTCAATTCTTATCTCAAGCTATCAATCTTACATTGTCTATCCTTTAAGATTGACACAAAGATGAATTGAGTTGTTATATCACTAACTTCATATTTATCTCTAGCAAGAACTTGTGTTGTAGGGAATAAGGATCAACCTTTGTGGGAATCAAGCAAAAGGCCTACAACCAAGTGATATCCAAAGGATGGTAACAATTAATTCTTAAGTGCACATTGCTTTTAATTGGTATATTCCTTTGTGTCTTTTGTAGCCACATAGGAAAAATGAAGCGCTTGAGAATGAACTTAAGAGATTTTACCTTGCTTTGGAAAGGATCTAATTATATGGTAGATTGCAAGTTCATATTTTTATATTGTCACAATCTACATGCTTTAAATTGATTATATGTATCTTGTGGCATATTTCAAATTAATTATCGTGTTATTGCCATGACCTAGACATAAAGAGGATTATCCCATGTTCTTAAATGAATGGAGTGCTAAGTAAGAAATTCAAATTCTTATAGCACTTACCAAATGGGGAATTCTCTATATGATTAGAGTTGTGAGACTAATGTTTCTATCTAAGTGTTTATGTAGTCTCACAACATGAGAATGTGTTTCCCAAATGGAGTGTGCCATTCAACATTCAAAGAAGATCGAACCAATACTATGTGATGTATTCATTCTTGTTTAAATTGGTTTTGAGTCTTCTCCATTAATCACTCACCATGTTATGAATTAGAGTTGCCCTATAAACTTAATTAAATAATCATGCTACTTTCATCTTTTTTCAATTGATGTTATGCATGATGCTTGTAAGGGTAATTTAGTTCATATCATGAGGTTTCCTTATTTTAGTAACCTTCTTGTCATTCATATACTAGAGGTTGCTAAATAGGAAAGTATTGCTTGTGTTACTAATACAATCACTTTTAAGATATTTCATGGAAATTTATAAGTAGAGATTGTGCTCTTTCAATTGGTAAAATCACAAGCTTTAAAGGTTAATCTTCACCTAAAAGAAAGATTAGGAATGCTCAAGGCAAAGGTATGGAACAAATTGCTTCAATTAGTAGTTGATCAATAGTAGTTCCTTCCAAGTGGCATTCTTTCAATTGGTAATAATATATTCTATGGAAAGGAATGTCAATATGAAGGTTAAATTCCTTTTGGCTTAACTTTGTAAATTAGTGCAAATTGTGAATTCACTGCTCCATGTGCATTAACTTAAAAGAAATTTAATTTATGCCTTTACGCCTCATAAATGATGATTTGTTTGCCATTCATATATAGATATAATCATTCATTAAATACTTACTTGTACTACTAATACCTCTTTTCAAAGTGTTTTATCAACTAGTTTTAAAAGGAAAAGAGATAACAAAGAAGGAAGTCTCCACAAATGATGAAAAGAAGAATACTAAGGTGACACCACCACAGATAGTAAGATCTGTCAAATTGGTATAACAAATGGTACATTCTATATGGTGGTAAGTATTCTTAGGCATAAGTTAATTCATTGCAAACTTGTCATGCCTTGACCATGATATGTAATTTACTCCTCATGAGACTTTTAACTGAATTGAAAGTGCATGTGGCAAGTCATTCAAATACTTGATGCACATATCTAGTGGGAGAACATTATATATCTTGTGTCATAGAGAATAAGTTTCACTTGAGTAAGCTATACTAAGACAATCCAAAATGATAAATTTGTATCTCATTCATATGGATTGTAATCTTTGGTTTCTAAATAGCTACTCTTGATGCAGTTTAAAATTCCCTTATCGTTAATTCTAAAAGTGCATAAGAATCCTTTTTGTTGATATTCA
Organism: Zea mays; assembly: GCF_902167145.1. NCBI lineage: Eukaryota > Viridiplantae > Streptophyta > Magnoliopsida > Poales > Poaceae > Zea > Zea mays. The sequence goes on along the minus strand of NC_050096.1, from coordinate 233,121,027 downwards.
TCACATACATATGCACTAACATGGATATGATTTTTAAACTGTAAAAGGTACAATTAGTGATCCATACTCTCTAAATTTTGGAAACCCATATTTTGATATCTTAGAAATCTACTTAAATCGGTATCCATATGCTTCACATTGAATTGGATCACTAAGTTGTAAATTCCATGCATAACTTGTCTTCATGTTATGAATGCTTATGCGACTAACCTTGATAAGCTAGGTGCACCCAAGGTCAATCTAGGTTCATCATCGAGAAGGCAACACAACGATGTATCAAGAAAAGGAGAAAAGGCTCCTATTCTTAACTCTTGCTTTTATCTGTGTGATTAAATATTGACTTGAAACCATGTAAGATGGTTGTCAAGTATATGTGGGTGCCTACACAAAGAGAAAGGCCACAATAAGGATTGTGTGGGTACTCAAGGCTCTTACTACTAATCTCAAAGGACCCAATTCAAATTGGGTACCAAGATATGAAGCTTAAACTTGTTTTGCAGGATCACTCCTTCAATGGATCAAGTTGGGTGCTCGATAATGAATGTATAAATCATCTTTGGAGATAGTAGCTAGGGTGGTAACAACTGAATCTCAAGTGCATATTATTTTCAAATCTTATCTTTTTGTGACTTGTGTAGCCACTAAGGAAGAAGAAGCACCTGAGGACATACATCAGTTGTTGATTATGAAATAAAGGTCCAATTGGAAGAAAAATGAATCTTATCATATAATCAATAATTCAAAACTATGTGATGTATTATCTCTGTCTAATTAATTTGGATTTGATTCTTCCATATTAGACACTCACCATAATATGGCTTAAATTAGACCTTTGGACTTCATTGAATAACCATGCATATCTAAATCTATGTCATTCAATAATGTATTGTATATAAGGGATTAAGAGAAATTAGTCCATATTATGAGGTTTCTTTATTTTTAGCAACTCACCTGCCTTCCACATAAAAAAAAGGGTTGCTAAATAAGAAACTAGTGCTTGTGCTACTAATGCCATCTCTTGTGTTGAGTTTATCCATAGAAAATCTATGTTAAGAGATGGTGCTTGTTTTAAATTGGATAAATCACAAGCTTAAAGGATACTATTCAACTAAAGTAAGATGAAGTTGATAAGAGGCCAAGGTATGAAAACTTTCTATCCTTCAGTTGTTTTAGTATTCTATCCTTAGTGGGATGTACCATAGTATAGGTTAAATTCATTGCATTATAAAATGTTCAATAGTGCATATAACTTTGACATCAACTATATGTGTGCACTAATTTAAAGGAATTTAGTCTATCCTTTTGGGTTTCAAGAATGATGGTTCATTTTCATCCACATATAAGGATCATCATTTGTGAAACCTTCCCATGTGTTTTTAATGCTCTCTTTTCTAAGTGTTTGAACAAGGTCCTTCCAAGTGCTTTCAAGATGGATTCAAAATCTACGGATATAAGAGTCTTGGTTATTTCAATCATTGAGTTTCAATGGGTCTCATATCATGTATGATTGAACCATGCCAAGATGAATGAAGTTCAAGATTGCCTGGTTGGATGAAATCATAAAGAGAAAAGAAATCATAGTGATTCAAGAAGGGAGTTACACTTTTTGTCAACCAAATAATGAAGATGTAGTGACATATTTATATGGATGATATGTTTGTCCTTGGCATGCTAAATTTACTCAATACATGTCGTAATGAAGACTGATGGGCATGAATGAAAAGCATCTTGCTTTGTGCAAAAATAATGTCAAGCCTATCAAAAGCTAAGATGGAAATTCATGATTATAATGGAGACCATGTGGCGTAGAACAAAGGTGTGTCATGTTCACTCCATGAACTATTGTATTACATTTTTTTGTATCTAGGCTCTTACATGCTAGTGTGTGCATGTATATGCAATATCTTAAGTCTCACCATAAGGTTGCACTAGTGGTGATGATTATAGAATCTCTAGATATTTGATTAATACCTCTTGTGGTGATGTCATAAGTTTGTCTTAAGTCATCTTAGTGAGGTATGAGTCAAACATGCTAACTTCTCAAGAATCTTGGCTTAAAATATTGCATATCATGTCTATTAGTATACCTTTTGATTATGAGTAATTCCTTCAATTGGTGCAATTTCATATTTTCATACTTTATTTGTACCAAGGTTCAAATTGTAGAACTTAATCCCCTGACCTCACAATCCCAAGTGCATAAGGTAAAACAAGTATTCATCACTTGTATGAACACATTTAGGGGGAGAATGGTCTATAATTTGAATCTTTGAGACTAACTTCATTTTCAAGTCTATTATGTGTGTAGTCTCAAATTAGAAAGGAATCTTCGGGCAAAGACAATCGCTTCCACTGCAAATTTTGATGGGTATCAAAAATTATTTGCTCCAATAAATGTATCTTTTATACATTTCATAAGAGAATGAGTTTCTCTTGTATATGCTACTCCAAAATCATCTAAAACTGGTAAACATATATCATATTCTTTTGGATTGCAAATGTCTAAAGTAGCATAGCTTATAAATTCTTCTGTCTAGAACTTAATTGATTAAATAGTGCACATGTTTCTTATGTTGCATGATTATGTTCAATTGATACTCCTTTTATGCCAATGGTACTTTAAGTTGCAAATAAGTACTCTCAACAAATATCAATTGAATTCATATATATGTGTGCACTAAAACTTGAGGAGAACTTAGTGTAATATGCTATTAGTGATCTGCTTATCTATCAAATTGTATCAATTGGTGTTTTTCAATTGATATTTTTCATACATGATCATTAGTTGTATAATCCATACTTGTGAAATTTTCATGCTGCCTCTTGTTATGATAAGAAAATGTTAGGTGACATCTAGACTCCAGGTATCAAGATTTATCTTTCAATCAGTATGACAATATTCATTTGATATCTTGGACCTATGTCACAATTATGCCAACAAGAGATTGCAAAATGAACTCTAAATACAACACAAGTGTGGAACACCCCTTTGAAAAGGTAAAACGCAAAGGTACATCACTTATGACACTCCTCCATGAACTTTGTGCCATCTAAGGACCCTCTTCATGATAGTGTGTTCACATCATGCTTACTCATAATTTCTACCCTTTATATTCTTTGTATCCTTTTTTGGAGATTTATGACAAAGGGGGGGAAATTTTGCATTAAAGCATTCCTTTAGTCTTATGTAACTAAGTGTTAGAAGACTTTTGAAAAGGGGAGAATTAATTAACAAAAAGGTTGAATCATAAGTAAAACATAAGATGAAGGAAATTGATGAGTGCATAATATGTCATGACCATCACGTTTATTTATGACACAAAGCACCCTATGAATAGTATGATATAAGTTGTCTTCACTCTTTGACCCGAATATGTGGTTTTGGCATTTGAGTACAAAATTGGTATTTTCTGAAATGCACATATTTAGGGGGAGGAAACTATATCATAGGATTCAAAATCTTATTTATCAAATCTTATGTAAGCTTTAAATATGTTGTCATCAATCACCAAAAAGGGGGAGATTGAAAGTGCATTCATCCCTTTTGTGAGTTTTGGTGATTTGGATAACAACACATTTAAAGATCTAACAAGTTTGCTAAGTGTTGAACAGGAAATTCAGTATGATGAACATACTTGAATAGTGTATAATGATCAGTGAACAAGGTTCAACACAAGGTCAAATAATCAGTGAGACAATGCAAATGGATATAATATGGTCTCTATATTGGTTTGAATATATGGACAAGTCCTGAGAAATCACTATGCATAAATATGATCATAATAGAGGTTGAAGTGATTAAGAGGATTGGTCAAGCCAAAGTGAATAAGATATGAGGAATCGTGAATTGGCTTGACCATATTACTATTAGTCCATATATGAATATATGAGAATCAAACTAGAGCTTGATTGATCTTAGCAGTTATATCTAGATGACATTCAAGCAAGGTTCACAATATTGAAGAAATGATTCTCTCAATGGATGCTCAATAGGATATGACTCAAGAATGGCTTGATAGGGTGAAGATAGCAAGGAAAGGGCTTCGAGGAACTAAGCGAAGGTGAAGGCCAAGCGACGGCTTGTAGACCGAGGTACCATGGCTAAGGTGAAGAAGAGAGTACTTGCACTAAGTCGATGAACTAATCAGCTATGAAGAGTTACAACATGTTGATGCATCAGTAAGGTAACTTGAAGCCATGATTTGAACTCATATATGGTGAAATGGCACAAGTCACAGGCTCGATTTGTGTTTGCTTCAAAAGGTGAGACAAGGATGTTAGTGATCCTTATGAAGCAACACCATGGAGAAATCACACATGAGACACCAATTACTCAAGGAGTTTACTTAATTATATTTTATTTAACTTGAGTATAGGAATCGTCGTACTATCAAGGGGGATCCAAAAAGAAGGTTGGTGTTGGTACTAAAGCTCAAAATCCTTGATCTAAAACTTCCATTTTACCCTGGTTTCACTTCGGTTTTCTCAAAATCTGTGCAGCAGTTCAAAAACCGGTTCAACCGGACCTAAAACCGGTTCAACCGGTTTCTGCACTGTTCTCCTCTGTCACTGCCAGTCTGCCAGTCAGTCCTGTCAGAAAAAAGTCATGTGCAGATTTTTGGAAAACCGGTTCAACCGAATTTTGAAACCGGTTGAACCGAATTTGAAACCGGTTCAACCGAATTTGAGTCCGGTTCAGTCTCCGGCTGAGTCCGCCAGTGAACCGAAAACCGACTGGTGGAATCCGGTTCAACCGGTTTTAGAACCGGTTCAACCGAATTTCAGTCAGATTTCCCCAACGGCCACCAGCTTTTGGGGCACCTTTATATACACCTCCCACACTCTTCCCCACAGTACAACACGACTTGGACTCCATTCCTAACCTGGGAAACACCTCCCACTCTCTCTCACACACCTCTTGCCTCTCCCATTTCAAATCTTTGGAGAGAAATCTTTGAGTGAGTTTGAGAGCTGCAGTTTTTGTGCTTCATCTCCAAATCTCTCTTGCTCTTCTTGATTCGAGCTTTGGTACTACATCGAGTTCTTTGTGGATTCATTACTCTTGGAGCTTCTAGCTCCTAGACGACTAGGTGTCTCTTGTGAGTCTCCAAATCTTGTGGAAGACCACAAGAAAGTTTGTATTACCCGCTCGTTTGAGCAAAGATTATTGTGTGGGCTTGACCTTTGTGGTCGGCAAAGGGAGGATTAGGGTTGAAAGAGACCCGGCTCTTTGTGGGCGCCTCAACGAGGAAGTAGGGCACCTTAGTGGTGTGACCGAACCTCGGGATAAATCTTGTGTCTCTTGTGTTCTTGCTCATTGTGTGTTTGTGTTCTTCGTTCTCTCACCATTGCGTGGAAGATTTGTTTATATCTTTTTGGTGTGTGGATTTTGAGAAGTACCCTTCTCAGATCTACTACTTTGAACTCTGTGGATCATTTAGAACATCTCATTTCCAAAGTTAACTGGGTGAATTTCGAGATCAATTCAGTTTTACCTAGTTTGCTTCTAGTTTTTGTTGAAAAAGTTTTAACTTGCCTATTCACCCCCCTCTAGGCAACTTTCAGCATGGTGCGCAGCAGCACACGCCCACGTAGACATCCAGGACTCAGTCGAGGGCTACTCCTGGTGGGGCGATGTCTGCAGCCAGTGTGTTGCTACGTAACCCACCAAGTTCCACGGCCTCGCCGGGGGCCGTGAGGCAGTGGTGTGAAGATATCGACTGTCTCCTCGGCATGGCCCATCCTAGCTCGGCCAGGTCTAGGCCTCGATCATTCCGGCGTCAACACGAGGCGTCGGCATCCGTGCGCTCACCCTCAGTGAAGGGTGCACAGACTGACGACCTGCGGGCAGAGCTCAACCGCAGGCGTGCGGGCGAGGATGCTCGAGTCTTTCTAGAGAGGGCGCGTGAGCGCCGGCAAAACTTCGAGGGTCGCAACCTCTGAGAGCACCTAGAGGGGGGTGAATAGGTGATCCTATAAAATTCAACTCAAATAGCCACAAAACTTAATTATTAAAGTTAGAATGGCTAAGTGGCTAGAAACGAGCTCTTGTGAACACAGACAATCAAAGAGAGAGCACACAAGAACACGCGATTTTTATCCCGTGGTTCGGCCAAGTAACACTTGCCTACTTCCACATTGTGTCGTCCCAATGGACGAGGGTTGCACTCAACCCCTTTCGAGTGATCCAATGATCAACTTGAATACCACAATTTTTTCTTTCTTTGTCTTTCTCCCATTTGCGAGGAATCTCCACAACTTGGAGCCTCTCGCCCTTACAATGATGATCACAAAAGAAGCACAGAAGTAAGGGAGGGGAGAGCAACACACACAAGACTCAAATCACAGCACAATCACGCACACAAGTCACAACTTGAGCTCAAAACACAACCCATGGAGTTCACAACTCAAATGGAGCTCAAGTCACTATTTCAAAGAATCAAATGCGCGAAGTTGGAGTCTTGGAGTCTTAGAATGTTTCTTGTAAGCTTGGGTGACTCCTCCATGCGCCTAGGGGTCCCTTTTATAGCCTCAAGGCAGCTAGGAGCCGTTGGAGACCAACAAGGAAGGCCATCCTTGCCTTCTGTCGAGTGGCGCACCAGACAGTCCTGTGCGCCACCGGACAGTCACTGTAGACGGTCCGGTGCGGATCTCCTTCCTATTCTTGCACAGACGACCGTTGCATCTTCGGGCCAGATGGCACAACAGACACTGTCCGGTGCACACCGGATAGTTCGGTGCCCCTGCCGACCGTTGGCGCGGGCCACGCATCGCCCGCGGTGGCGACCGTTAGCTCACCGGACAGTCCGGTGCACCACCGGACAGTCCGGTGAATTATAGCCGTACGCCGCTGATTTTTCCCGAGAGTGGCCTGTTCACCGGAAGCCAGTCTGGCGCACCGGACAGTCCGGTGTGCCAGACTGAGCTGAGTATTGGCCGCTCCGAGCCAAGTCTTTTTGGTTCTTCTTTTCTTCTCACTGTTTCTATCACTTAAATAAAACATATTAGTACTCAAAAACTATGTACTAAGTCTAGAAACATACCTTCTCTTCGACTTGCACTTCTCTCTTCATTTAGCACATAAGAACTTATTTAAATGTGTTGGGCACTTAATCACCAAAACAAAATAGAAATTTCCCATGGGCACATTCCCTTTCAATCTCCTCCTTTTTGGTGATTTATGCCAACACATCCAAAAGCAACTAAAAGAAGTGCAACATCAATGCAATTGAGAACAAAATTGTCTTTGACAAGATTTGACATATTTGGATCATTCTTTGCCACCACTTGGTTTATTTTTGCAAATCAAATTCATTTTCCTATCTCTCAGTCAAACACACTTGTTTAGGCACAAAGAGAGATATTCCAATGGAAAAAATTGATCAAGTGCCAAAAACTCCCCCTTTTCCCCATAATCATAAATTCTCCCCCACAAGAGACCAAATTTTTGCAATGAGAATATTTTGGACAAATCAAAAATTCTAACTCTACTATTTTTAAAATTCTCAAGTGATAGCTGATCCATTTGCTTTGGCCTTAAATTCTCCCCCTTTGGCATTAAGCACCAAAACAGGATCATTTTTGACCCTTTAACCCCATTGCCTCACCAAAAATGTCAATTAAGAGCAAAAGGCAATAAGAGCATAAGAATGAACTTGGAGGTGAGTACACTAATACCGGAGTGCAGTGGAAGTCTTTGCATGGTCCAAGTTCACCTTTTTCCCTTTCAATGCACTTTTGAGACTACATCAAGTAACTTAAACACAAGGGTTAGTCTCAAAGGGTCAAGTTGTAGCACTTCTCCCCCTAAATATCTGCATCATTCACACATGGACTTGTGAGGTCCGGGGATCCCTTGCACAACTTGAGCACCATAAATAAGCAACAAATTGCATAAATGCATAAAGTAACATGATCAAAGGCATAAAACACATGTATGCTATAGATCAATCCAAGTTACGCGAATCTAAGACATTTAGCTCACTACGCAACCTGCAAAAGGTTTTCTCATCTAATGGATTGGTAAAGATATCGGCTAGCTGGTTCTTGGTGCTAATATGGAACACCTCGATATCTCCCTTTTGCTGGTGGTCTCTCAGAAAGTGATTCCGGATGTCTATGTGCTTAGTGCGGCTGTGTTCAACAGGATTATCCGCCATGCGGATTGCACTCTCATTGTCACATAGGAGTGGGACTTTGCTCAGATTGTAGCCAAAGTCCTGGAGGTTTGCCTCATCCAAAGTAGTTGCGCGCAACACTGTCCTGCGGCTACATACTCGGCCTCAGCGGTGGATAGGGCAACAGAGGTTTGTTTCTTTGAACTCCAAGACACCAGGGACCTTCCTAGGAATTGGCACGTCCCTGATATACTCTTCCTATCAACCTTGCATCCAGCATAATCGGAGTCTAAATATCCAATTAAGTCAAAGGTAGACCCCTTTGGATACCAGATCCCGAAGCAAGGCGTAGAAACTAAATATCTAAGAATCCACTTAACGGCCACAAGGTGACATTCCCTTGGGTCGGATTGATATCTAGCACACATGCATACGCTAAGCATAATATCCGGTCTACTAGCACATAAATAAAGTAATGACCCTATCATAAACCGGTATGCCTTTTGATCAACGGACTTACCTCCTTTGTTGAGGTAAACATGTCTGTCGGTTCCCATAGGTGTCTTCGCGGGCTTGGCGTCCTTCATCCCAAACCGCTTGAGAAGATCTTAAGTGTACTTCATTTGGGATATGAAGGTGCCATCCTTGAGTTGCTTCACTTGGAACCGAAGGAAGTAGTTCAACTCGCCCATCATTGACATCTCAAACTTTTGAGTCATCACCGTGCTAAACTCCTCACAAGACTTTTGGTTAGTAGAACCAAATTTTATGTCATCGACATAAATTTGGCACACAAAAAGATCACCGTCACAAGTTTTAGTGAAAAGAGTGGGATCGGCTTTCCCAACCTTGAAAGAATTAGCAATTAAGAAATCTCTAAGGCATTCATACCATGCTCTTGGGGCTTGCTTAAGTCCATAGAGCGCCTTAGAGAGCTTAAACACAAGGTCAGGGTACCTGTCATCCCCAAAGCCAGGGGGTTGTTCCACGTACACCTCCTCCTTGATTGGCCCGTTGAGGAAAGCGCTCTTCACATCCATTTGAAACAACTTGAAAAAGTGGTGAGCGGCATAGGCTAATAATATTCTAATATACTCTAGCCTAGCCACAGGAGCAAAAGTCTCCTCGAAATCCAAACCTGCGACTTGGGCATAACCTTTTGCCACAAGTCGAGCCTTGTTTCTTGTCACCACCCCGTGCTCGTCTTGCTTGTTGCGGAACACCCACTTGGTTCCCACAACATTTTGCTTGGGACGTGGCACCAGGCTCCAAACTTCGTTCCTCTTGAAGTTGTTAAGCTCTTCCTGTATGGCCAACACCCAGTCCGGATCTTGCAAGGCCTCTTCTACCCTAAAAGGCTCAATAGAAGAAACAACCGAGTAATGCTCACAAAAATTAGCTAAACGTGAGTGAGTTGTTACTCCCTTGCTTATGTCACCCAGAATCTGATCGACGGGGTGATTTCTTTGAATCGTCGCTCAGACTTGGATTGGAGGGGCAAGTGGTGCTTCTTCCTCCATAACTTGTTCTTCTTGTGCTGCCCCTTGATTACGCGCCTCTTCTTGAGGAACCTGTTCACCATCTTGAGTTGGGGGATGCACCATCGTTGAGGAAGAAGGTTGATCTTGCTCCTGTTGTTCCTGTGGTCGCACTTCACCTATCACCATCGTGCGCATTGCGGACGTCGGAACGTCATCTTCATCTATGTCATCAAGATCAACTTGCTCTCTTGGAGAGCCATTAGTCTCATCAAATACAACGTCGCTAGAGACTTCAACCAAACCCGATGATTTGTTGAAGACCCTATACGCCTTTGTATTTGAGTCATACCCTAGTAAAAACCCTTCTACTGCTTTGGGAGCAAATTTGGAATGTCTACCTTTCTTCACCAAAATGTAGCATTTGCTCCCAAATACACGAAAGTAAGAGACATTGGGTTTGTTACCGGTAAGTAGTTCATAGGAGGTCTTCTTGAGGAGACGATGCAGATAGAGCCGGTTTATGGCGTGGCAAGCTGTGTTCATAGCTTCCGACCAAAACCACTCGGGCGTCTTGAACTCTCCAAGCATCGTCCTCGCCATGTTGATAAGCGTCATGTTCTTCCTCTCTACCACACCATTTTGTTGTGGTGTGTAGGGAGCGGAGAACTCATGCTTGACACCTTCCTCCTCAAGATACTCCTCAACTTGTAAGTTCTTGAACTTGGACCCGTTGTCGCTCCTTATCTTTTTCACCTTGAGCTCAAATTCGTTTTGAGCCCTCCTTAGAAAGCGCTTTAAGGTCCCTTGGGTTTCTGATTTATCCTGCAAAAAGAACACCCAAGTGAAGCGGGAAAAGTCATCTACAATTACAAGACCATACTTACTTCCCCCGATGCTAAGGTAGGCGACGGGTCCGAAGAGGTCCATGTGAAGAAGCTCCAGTGGTCTTGATGTTGTCATCACATTTTTGTTGTGATGAGTGCTTCCTACTTGTTTCCCTACCTAACAAGCTGCACAAGGTCTATCTTTTTCAAAGCAGACATTGGTTAGTCCTAACACATGTTCTCCCTTTAGAAGTTTATGAAGGTTCTTCATCCCAACATGTGCTAGACGGCGATGCCACAGCCAGCCCATACTAGTCTTAGCTATTAAGCATGCATCTAGATCGACCTCCTCTTTCAAAAAATCAACTAAGTAGAGTTTGCCGTCTAATACACCCTTAAATGCTAATGAACCATCACTCCTTCTAAAGACAGAAACATCAACATTTGTAAACAAACAATTGTAGCCCATGTGGCACAATTGACTTACAGACAGGAGGTTGTAACCAAGTGACTCTACTAGAAATACGTTTGAAATGGAGTGCTCATTTGTGATGGCTATCTTGCCCAAGCCTTTGACCTTGCCTTGGTTCCCATCTCCAAAGATGATCGTATCCTGGGAATCCTTGTTCTTGACATAGGAGGCGAACATCTTCTTCTCCCCCATCATGTGGTTTATGCATCCGCTGTCGATAATCCAGCTTGAGCCCCCGGATGCATAAACCTGCAAGACAATTTACGCTTGGGTTTTAGGTACCCAACTCTTGTTGGGTCCTACAAGGTTAGTTACAATAGCCTTTGGAATCCAAATACAAGTCTTATCTCCCTTGCATTTGGATCCCAACTTCCTAGCAAATACTTTTTCATTCTTACAAAAAATTGCAAAAGAAGTATTGCAAGCGTGGTAAATAGTAGAAGGTTCATTACATACTCTCCTAGGCACATGATGCACAACATGATTTCTCCTAGGCTTACTTCTACCATGCACAAAAGTAGAGCTAGAAGCAAACATAGCATGTGAATTAAACACATCATAACTCCTATTACAATGAGCATTTCTAGAAAATTTTCTATCATAAATGTAAGCATGACATTTTTTAGAACTACTAGCCATAGGAGCCTTCCCTTTCTCCTTGTTGAGAATGGGAGCCTTTTGGCTTGTTAAGTTCTTGGTTTCCTTTCGAAAACCAAGTCCATCCTTAATAGAGGGGTGTCTACCAACAGTGTAGGCGTCCCTAGCAAATTTTAATTGATCAAAATTAATTTTGCAAGTCTTAAGTTGAGCATTAAGATCTGCCACCTCATCATTTAATTTGGTGATAGACATAAGGTGTTCATCACAAGCATCAACATCAAAATCCTTACATCTATTACAAATACTAACATGTTCTACACATGAACTAGATTTATTTGCTTCCTCTAGCTTAGCATTTAAATCATCATTTACACTATTTAAACTAGACACAGTTTCATGGCAAGCAGATAACTCAGAAGATAGCATTTCATTTCTCTTAATTTCTAGAGCAAGAGATTTTTGAACACTGATAAACTTATCATGCTCTTCATACAATATATCCTCTTGCTTTTCTAAAAGTCTATCCTTTTCATTTAAAGCATCAATTAGTTCATTAATCTTTTCTACTTTAGCTCTATCTAATCCTTTAAATAAGCTAGAGTAATCTACTTCATCATCACTAGAATCATCATCACTAGAAGTAGTATATTTAGGGGTATCACGAACACTTACCTTCTTCTCCTTGGCCATGAGGCAAGTGTGTCGTTCGTTGGGAAAGAGAGAGGACTTGTTGAAGGCTGAGGCTGCCAGTCCTTCATCGTCGGAGTCAGATGAAGAGCAGTCTGAATCCCATTCTTTACCAAGGTGAGCCTCGCCTTTCGCCTTCCTATAGCTTTTCTTCTTCTCCTTCTTCCCATGTCTTTCTTCCCCTGGTCATTTTCATTATCGGGACATTGAGCAATAAAATGACCAGTCTTACCGCATTTGAAGCAGGAGTGCTTTCCCCTTGTCTTATTCTTGTTGGGGTACTCCTTGCGTCCTTTTATGCAATCTTGAAGCGCTTGATGATAAGCGCCATTTCATCTTCGTTGAGGCCAGCGGCCTCCACTTGTGCCACCTTGCTTGGTAGCGTCTCCCTGCTGCTGGTTGCTTTGAAGGCAACAGTTTGAGGCTCGTGGACAGTTAGTGGACCGTTTAGAGCATCGTCCACATATTGAGCCTCCTTCACCATCATGCGTCCGCTCACAAACTTCCCAAGAATCTCTTCGAGCGTCATCTTGGTGTACCTGGGATTATCACGAATAAGGTTGACAAGATGGGGGTCTATTACCGTAAATGACCTTAGCATTAGTCGGACGACGTCGTGGTCCGTCCATCTTGTGCTTCCATAGCTCCTAATCTTGTTGACCAGGGTCTTGAGCCTGTTGTATGTTTGTGTTGGCTCCTCTCCCCTGATCATCGCGAACCTTCCCAGCTCGCCTTCCACCAACTCCATTTTGGTGATCATGGTGGCGTCGTTTCCCTCATATGATATCTTGAGGGTATCCCAAATTTGCTTGGCGTTGTCTAAGACGCTCACCTTGTTGTATTCATCCCTGCACAAAGATGCTAGCAAAACAGTGGTAGCTTGTGCATTCTTATGAATTTGCTCATTAATAAACACCAGGTTATCCGTATTGTCGAAATGCATTCCATTTTCAACTATCTCCCAAATACTAGGATGGAGAGAAAATAAGTGACTACGCATTTTGTGACTCCAAAAAGAGTAGTCTTCTCCATTAAAGTGTGGAGGTTTACCAAGTGGAATTGAAAGCAAATGAGCATTGGAATTGAACGGAATACGAGAATAATCAAAAGAATAGTTTTGATTAACCAGTTTCTTTTTAGACGAGTCATCGTTGTCGTCGTCTCTTGGTGAAGAAGAGGAGGTGTCGTTGTCATAGTAAATGATCTTCTTGATCCGCCTCTTCTTCTTCCCGTCCCTCTTCTTGTGACTCGATCCTGAGTCAGTGGGCTTGTCATCCCTTGGCTCGTTGAAGAGGGACTCCTTCTCCTTGTCGTTGACCACCATCCCCTTTCCTTTAGGATCCATCTCTTTGGGCGATTAGTCCCTTAGATGAAGAGAACGACTCTGATACCAATTGAGAGCACCTAGAGGGGGGGTGAATAGGTGATCCTATAAAATTCAACTCAAATAGCCACAAAACTTAATTCTTAAAGTTAGAACGGCTAAGTGGCTAGAAATGAGCTCTTGTGAACACAGGCAATCAAAGAGAGAGCACACAAGAGACACGCGATTTTTATCCCGTTGTTCGGCCAAGTAACACTTGCCTACTTCCACGTTGTGGCGTCCCAATGGACGAGGGTTGCACTCAACCCCTTTCAAGTGATCTAATGATCAACTTGAATACCACGATTTTTCCTTTCTTTGTCTTTCTCCCGTTTGCGAGGAATCTCCACAACTTGGAGCCTCTCGCCCTTACAATGATGATCACAAAAGAAGCACAACAGTAAGGGAGGGGAGAGCAACACACACAAGACTCAAATCACAGCACAATCACGCACACAAGTCACAACTTGAGCTCAAAACACAATCCACAGAGTTCACAACTCAAATGGAGCTCAAGTCACTATTTCAAAGAATCAAATGTGCGAAGTTGGAGTCTTGGAGTCTTAGAATGTTTCTTGTAAGCTTGGGTGACTCCTCCATGCGCCTAGGGGTCCCTTTTATAGCCCCAAGGCAGCTAGGAGCCGTTGGAGACCAACAAGGAAGGCCATCCTTGCCTTCTGTCGAGTGGCGCACCAGATAGTCCTGTGCGCCACCGGACAGTCACTGTAGACGGTCTTGTACGGATCTCCTTCCTATTCTGGTGTAGACGACCGTTGCATCTTTGGGCCAGATGGCACACCGGACACTGTTCGGTGCACACTGGACAGTCCGGTGCCCCCTCCCGACCATTGGCGCGGGCCACGCATCGCCCGCGGTGGCGACCGTTGGCTCACCGGACAGTCTGGTGAATTATAGCCGTACGCCGCCGATTTTTCCCGAGAGTGGCCTGTTCACCGGAAGCCAGCCTGGCGCACCGGACACTGTCCGGTGCACCACCGGACAGTTCGTTGTGCCAGACTGAGCTGAGTATTGGCTGCTCTGAGCCAAGTCTTTTTGGTTCTTTTATTCTTTTCTCACTGTTTCTAGCACTTAAATAAAACATATTAGTACTCAAAAACTATGTACTAAGTCTAGAAACATACCTTCTCTTTGATTTGCACTTCTCTCTTCATTTAGCACATAAGAACTTATTTAAATGTGTTGGGCACTTAATCACCAAAACAAAATAGAAATTTCCCAAGGGCACATTTCCCTTTCAACCTCGACAAAGGCTTCGCTGCAGTTGCACCACAAACTCCAAGGGGTGCCTAAATCCAGGCGGGTGTCCCATTGGTCGGCATGGGCTGTGCCGCACTAGCAGATCATCTCCGCGCGACGACTTGGCCACCCAAGTTCTGGCCACACCTGCCGGAGAAGTACGACGGTACGTCAAACCCGTCGGAATTCTTGCAGGTCTATGTCACTGCCATTACGACAGCTGGTGGAAACACTGCCGTAATGGCAAGCTACTTCCATGTAGCCTTGACCGGGCCGGACCGGACCTGGCTCATGAACCTCGCCCCAGGGTCGATCTACTCCTGGGAAGAGCTCTATGCACTGTTCACAACAAACTTTGCCAGTGCTTATCAGCAGCATGGTGTGGAGGCTCATCTCCATGCAGTAAGGCAGGAACCCGGGGAGACTCTTCGGGCTTTCATCTCCCGCTTCACCAAGGTACGAGGGACTACACCTTGCGTCTTCGATGCCTCCATTATCACTGCTTTCCGACAGGGTGCGTGATGAGAAGATGTTGGATAAATTAGTGACGCATGACGTAGAAACCATCACTACGCTCTTTGCTCTGGCTAACAAATGTGCCAGAGCTGTTGAGGGCCGTGCATGGCTCTCGACACCGTAGACCGGAGTTACACAGACGGGCGGCTCATGTGCCGCCACCCAGGGCGGTGGCAAGAAGAAGAAGAACCGCGGTCACGATAGGCCGCAGTCTGGTGCTCCGGGCGCCACAGCTGCGGCTGGGGGCCGGGACGAGCACGGCAAGCGCCCACAGCAACAGGGAAGTAACAATGGGTCATGCCCTGTCCATCCCAACAGTTGCCACAGCACCTCGAAGCTAGCGGTCCCGGTGGCGTTCCATCTGCAGAACCCACCAAGGATTGTGTGTGCTACAGAGGGTCCTGCCAACCTCTTAGCGCCACAACCAGTAGCTTAGAGTGGTCCCGATGCATGGATCTCTGAGATCCGGGACTACCTGAAAGAAAATGTCCTTCCTAAAGATCATATGTTCGCAGAGCGCATAGTGCGGTTGGCTAAACGATACACGGTGGTAGAAGGGGATCTATACCGCCGTGGCGCCAATGAAATTCTCATGCGGTGCATCACCCAGGAGGAGGGCCATGAGCTGCTCACGGAGATCCATGGAGGTGAGTGCGGAAGTCATTCGTCATCCCGCACACTGGTTGGTAAGGCCTTCCGGCACGGCTTCTATTGGCCAACCACTCTCCAGGATGCAGCTGAGTTGGTAAAGTTCTGCAAAGCATGTCAGTTCCATGCAAAGCAGATACACACATCGGCTCAGGCTCTGCAAATGATTCCACCCTCCTGGCCATTCGCCATATGGGGGGTGGATATCCTGGGACCATTTCCCAGGGCTATCGGCGGGTACCGTTTCCTCTTCGTTGCTATCGACAAATTCACAAAGTGGCCAGAGGTTCCAGGATACACGTGTCCAGACCTGATCTGGTGGGATCCGGATCTTATCACATACACTTCTGCTCCCCGCCCAGGCGGAGACCCGATGATGCCACGTGGCCACATGCGCGCGGCGTAAGCCAATGGGCGGAACCTGGCATGAAGCCTCTAGGCTACACGCGTCTTTGCATTCATTACGGATAAGACGTGTGCCTGTCCATTCCAATGACAGGCGGCGTGCCCAGTCCACGCTGCATGGGCCGTGCAGTTACTCACACGTTACCATAGCAAGGACAATGACTCACCATTACTCGTGCGTTTCCAAGTAAGGGCTTGTTCGGTTAGCTCTCAATCCATGTAGATTGAGTGGGATGGGGTGGGTTTAAATCCCATGCAAGTCAAAATTCTTCTAAATTTTTTCCAATCCCATCCAATCCATGTATAATAGGAATAACCGAACAAGGCCTAAAGGGTTACTGCCTATCAATGTTGCATGGACTGCAGTCATCATGACTTCCGTTGATTACTCATGTGTTACTAAGACAGAGGGAATCTGAACGGCTCCACCTATACGCCTCTACTCATGTGTGCTGTCAGCATTAATTATTCACATAATGTATTCCTTTCATTATGCTCCTGGGCCCGCATGTCGGAGCTCAGCATCCTTGTATGTACCTCCCTTAAACTATAAAAGGGAGGGGACACAGCGTTACAAGGGACACACTCAATACAACTTACAGACAGTGGATGTAGGGTATTACGCTCCAGCGGCCTGAACCACTATAAACCCTCGAGTGTTCTTGTGTTTATCCGAAATTCACCAAACAGACAAGCGCTTAGGCCCCCTCCTCATCTTAGGATTAAGGCGGGTGCATTCTGTCACCCGGTCGGAAGATTTTCCCACTGACACCCCCTTAACCCATTAGGTCTTGTTCGGTTAATCCCGTTACCCATGAATTTGATGAGATTGAAAAAATTAAGAATGAGTTTGACTTCTTGAAATTTAAACTCATCCAATCCACATGGATTGAGAGCTAACCGAACAAGACCTTAGTTGGCCGACTGATGGGCTGAGCACCCGAGAGGCCGAGACTAAGAAAGTGAGAACCGAAGAAGTTCATATGCTTTGCTGAGTACTGAGCTAACTTGGCCAGTTTGATGTGTCTGCTAGGAGTTGGCCAGCTCCCAGTCCCAGCCTCCCAGGTGGCACCGTGACAGGCCACACCGTCACTAGAGATGTCCAAATGGGCCGCCCGGCCCGGTCCGTCCCGGGCCCGGTGAAGCCCGGCCCGTTTTGGGCCCGGCCCGCCAGGCACGATTAGAAAACCGGGCCGGGCCGTCTAGGCACGCGGTCTTAATTTCTTGTCCGAGCCCGGCCCGCAGCGGGCCTAAACGGGCCGGACGGCCCGTTTAGCACGAAAAAAGCGGGCCGAAAAGCGGGCTATGCGGGCCGGTAAGCACGTTTTAGTATAAAAAAGCGGGCTTAACGGGCTTGGAGCTAAACGGGCCGTGCCGGGCTAGCCCGCCGTGCCTAGTTTCTTGTCCGAGCCCGGCCCGCTTATTCGTGTCGGGCCGGCCCGGACCCGCATAGAACCGGGCCCAAACAACGGGCTTCGTGCCGGGCTCGCGGGCCTCGTGCTTATTGGACATCTATAACCGTCACAGCCACAGGACACAGATCGCCCCTTGTTTTTAAATCTCGGTTTTTTCGGTTAAACCGAAAACTGAACCGAATTGTGTGGCTAACTGAATGACCGGTTTTCTCTTCTCTATTGAGAATTTTGGTTTACATTATTCAAAACCGAACTATAAAAAAAACCAAAAAAATTTCGATTAACCGAGCCCAGTCCTAGCTGCGACCATATCAGTCAACGGCTCAACGCGCACAAGCTCTTGCTTCGCATTTGTCCCCGAGCCAAGAAGCCAAACTGCGAAAGCATCCGCGAGAACACGCGCTCCGCACGTCTGAAATCCAAGACCATCACCAACCCAAAGTCTTGCGCCTTGCCCGGTCCCCGCCTTTTCGGAGATCGCACCCAATGGCCGGCTCAACCAAGGTGCTGGCCGCCATCCTGCTCGTCGACCTCGTCGCCTTCGGCCTCGCCATCGGCGCGGTGCAGAGCCGCCCCTCGGTACATTCCTACTGCCGCCGTCTTTCTTCCCTGCCTGCTTTTTCTTTCTCCCGTTCTCTGACGCGGGCGCCGCCACCACTCTTCTCCCTGTTTGCCGTCCCGGTTCCACAGGCGAGGCTGGAGACGGACGAGAGGCAGGAGTGGACCTACTGCGTGTACCGCACGGACGCCGCCACGGCGCTGGGCGGCGCCGCGCTCGCGCTGGTGTTCGTGGGACAGGCGGTGGCCGCCGCCGCCAGTCGCTGCTTCTGCTGCGGGTCCGTGCTGCGGCCCGGCGGCGCCAGGGCCTGCGCGCTCGTCCTCTTCATCTCCTCCTGGTACCACTAATTCTTCCTCGCCGATCCCAATATTCTCCTGTCCTCCCGACCTCCCCCAAACTCTTCCCTTTCTCAGCTCGCCAGTCGCCACCTTGACTTCCCGCGTCAGGCTGACGCGCGGGCCCCACCGCCGGAGGCATCTCGATCCATATTGCGTTCTCATTTTTTTAGCAGAGTCGTGAGAGTTTAGCGATTGGAATGGAATCTTAGCTGTCCATGTTGGGCTACCATAAAGTCAAGAGCTGTTTGTGTAGGAAAGCGTGTTGGATCAATGGCTGCCCAATGTCGCCCATCATAATTATTTGTTCAAGCTGAAATGGTTGTTCCATGCGCGGTGTAGCAGTAGCATTTGGGAACATATGCTGACAATCCTAGCGGCTTTCTTAACATAATATTAGAAAAAAACAGTTGGTTGTCCTTTTTTTTTCCCTCTCTCGTTAAAGCTGCTAAGATAGTAAGGTATTCAGCCATTTTGTTCAAGTTCAAGAGCACCAGAGTTCACTGGATTTTGGAGGTGGTCCATGTGTTCTTTCATGGTTTCATCACATTTACTAGCCACCAAGGTTAACAAACGAATTCTGTAGACAAAAGACAACTCTAGGTAAAAATGTTTTCTGGTAGCTGCCAGGATATCTGCTCGTTAACATTTGTATTTTACATGTTGCTTTGTGGATTTGCACATGGTTTTGGAGACATAATTATTGGAATGGTAGTGTGGTGTCGGCTCCAGTGGAATCCAAAGTGTGCTGCCTGCTCAATTATAAATTAAAATGCTTAAATTGTTTAGTAGCAGCTTTAACTCTTAGCACTTTTTTAATCTAGGTCTGATTGGACAGAATTGGTCAGAACAGAGAAGAGGTCATAGCTTATGTCATTGGCAATAAAGAAGACCATCAAACTTGGTTGCCGTCTTCTAAATTTACTGGTGTTGAAAAAAAGTGACCTGGTCAATGTAATGTTTTTAACGACATACTGGGTCAATGAAGACTTGAGTAGGTATTCGCTCAGAAAACTGCATGTTCTGACACAGGTCGAGAAAACCCCCGAACCCCTGCCCCACCCATACACAGCGACATCGAAGCCCATGTGAGAACGACCACGACCGGGGCTGAGCCTTAGACATGTGCTTTGGCGTGGGACAGACGAGGGGATTTTTTTAACCACGGCCTGAAATACGCTCCCACGGGGAGTCGAACCCAGAACCTGAGGAGGGCTACTCAGACCACCTAACCAATTCAGCTAGAGGCCCTTTCGCGAAAACTGCATGTTTAGATGTGGGGTCTAGGCTATATCTCTTAGGAGTATTCTAAGTGTGATCTAGTAATATAACCATTTTCCTTAATTTGTCTGATAAAGATGAGTAGTAAAAACTCATATCATTTATGCCTGCATGAACTCTAAACTGTGCCCACGTTTAATTTGTTTGACAAAAATACAGAGCGGTAAAAATTCATATCATTTATGGCTGCATGAACTCCAAACTCTGCCTGTGTTTAATTTGTCCGATAAAGATGTAGAGTAATAAAATTCATACCATTTATGCCTGCATGAACTCCAAACTTTGCCTGTGCTTATGTTTCATCAACATTTATAAATCCTTCCAGTGTTTTTTGTTTTTTGTTTTTGTGCGAAAAGACCTCTAGCTGAGTTGGTTAGGTGGTCTGAGTAGTATTTCTTAGATCCCGAGTTTGACTCCTGTGAGAGCGAATTGTATGTGTGGGGCAGGGGTTTGGTGTTTTCCTCGACCTGCGTGAGAAGGTCTTCTTAATTGTAATGCTGTTGGTCTTCTTAATTGTAATGCTGTTGGTCTTCTTAATTGTAATGCTGCTGGGGTGGTCTTACCCTCCGCAGGTTGAGTTTTTTTTCTCTTTTGTCTTTGATGAAGTGAAACTGTTAAGTACTAATAAACTAGCCAGGCATGTGGGTTGTACTGATGGCATTCAAGCATAAATATCCCAATTTAGATGTGCATGCACTCAATTTTGCTTGTGACTACGTGAAGTTGCTGACTTGCTGCCACCATGCTGCCGATGCTGGTATGAAATTTATTGGAGCTATTCAGTATTATGTAATAGGATTGCACATATCTCATGATAGACTAGGAGTAAAGAATGTCACTTGTGGAAGTCCATAATGCTGACCTTCTGATATTGTTAAGAACCTCTTAACTACTTATAATTTGCCATTTTGTTTAGCTGGTGTCTGCAAATGTGACTTGTCCGGGGAAGTTTGTGTGAGACCTTCTGGAACCAATGAAGCATTAGATTAATGTTGACGTGAAATCTGGTCACACATCAGCAAGAGCTACGTTGGCCTAGCACGTAGCAGACAGAGGTCAAAATCACTGAGGCTGACCAACAGGACTGCCGTACAGATCCGACGCTCGTTCTTGGCCGAGCCCACGAACAGCTCCCATTAAGACCCGTCTGGGAGCACAGCGGGATTAACCTTGGACTGGTAAAGCTTCTTAGAACACCAATCAATATTGTCTAAGAGAGGCGCTGGACAACAAAGGGTTTGAAGAGCTAAACGTAGAAGAAAGTATTAATACATTAATTTTTGATCGGTTGTGTGTGGTTAAACCTGTGAAAGAGCTACTAGCTGAGTTGATTAGGTGGTCTGAGTAGCACTTCTCAGGAGCGAATTTCAGGCTAGGTGGCCTGGTTCCGGTCGCGCGCTTCGGTTTTTTTTTCAACCTGTGTGAGAAGGTCTTTTTATTAATATAATATTCATGGTTGCCTTTACCTTTCGCACGTCGAGTTTTTTATGTGGTTAAAGCTCAATCTGCCGTGATCCTATATATAGATATATAGAGAAGAGAAGAGGGTGGTCTTATTCCAGTAGCAAACCCTTTCCAACATACTCTGCAAGTTTCCCACGAGATAAGAGCAACCCATCAATTTAGGGTTGACAACAACTCGGACAACTAAAACTGGCTCAGGGCAGTTTGGACCTGCTGTGCTGGGCTCCTGGGTCAGCTTTTACTCAGTTTTGCACATTTTGATCAATTTGGCCCAAATTTGATTCTTTTCAAGTGTATTTGATTCTCCAATCCAAATGTGACCTCTCTGATCTCTTTTTGCTGCCAACAATTACCAGAGTTGATTTGTTTTTCTCAAAACAAATATTGGTGGGCTTTAAGTTATTTTGTCGCAGAACTGAGTTTGCACAGTTGTATCTTTGCTTAAATTGGCCACCCAAAACCTGAACTGTAGTGCTCTTTGAACTTTCTGTTTTTTTTTTCCCAAAGAAAGGGGGTTTTATCCAAGATTTTGCGTTCATCTGGTGTTTGAAACACGGCATGTCTGGTTGCTTTTCGGTCTTGTTCAGGTGTGCTGGTACAAGAACTACTCTAAATTACGTCAGAAGTCTGAGAATATGAGCTACCTGTTTAGTGTTTACTGAAGTAACCGTGCACGGCTTCAATGAACCTGCATGATCTCTTCAGAAGTTCAGACGCTCTTGTTGCCATATGGCCATACCACACGTCCGAAACCTCGGTGAACATAATGGTGCAAGATATCCAGGACACTGACCCATTTGCTTGTCCTACACAGGGTGACATTCGTCATCGCTGAGGCGTGCTTGCTAGCTGGTCTTTTGCAATCCGCCTACCACACTGGCTACCGGAAGGTGTTTTTCCAGAACCCGCCGGACTGCGAGACGGTGCGGAGGGGCACGTTCGGAGCCGGCGCTGCGTTTGCCCTTTTCACCTGCGTGCTCACCTCGGCCTACTACTACTGCTTCTCCAAGGCGCGGATCTACTACCACCGCCCGGAAGCCGCCATCGGCATGACTCCGTTGTAAACAGATTTACCGGTCTCTCTGCAGTAACAGTTTTGATAGCAACTATATATGTCTGTTAGGTTTTTGCATATATTGTGTTGGGCTGGTATGTGACAGTTTTTTCAGGACCATGTATCTGACTGAGTTGAACTCAATCTCTACTAATAATTAAGATCCCTCTGTAGACCGCCCCCGCCCCCTAAAACCCCGCGCCCACCTCCGCCCACCTGCGCACGTCGGAAACGTCGCCGCCAAATCCGCCCACCTCCGCTCGCCTCGATCCCAAGCCGCAGTCCCGCCTCAGTCCGCCGCGAAATCTGCGATGCCGCCCTACCACCATCCCCACGCCGCGCCGCAAGCCCGCCGCAATCCCACACGCCCCACACGCCTCTGCATCCGACACGACCTCCGCGAACCGCTCGCGCCGACCATTGCCGCACGCCATGGTGGATCCATGGAACCCCGCACGCCTCAAACCAAGCCGCGACCCTTGGCGAACCGCCCTAGCGCCCGCCCTAACGCCAGCACGCGGCAATCCCGCAAATCCCATCGTGGCCACTGCAGCCACCTCAAATCCGTTGCGCGTCCATTGCGGCGGGACAAACTCCCTAATCCTACTCACTACGCCTTACATTGATCATATCCCCGCATGCCAACATCCTCTTTCCCCTACATTCCCAAGCCCCCGTCCCTGGAGGATCCAAAGGAAAAGGAGCTTGCCCCTCTGCCGGAGAGGGAGGAATTCTAATATTGCTTCGGTCGCGGGTGCCTCAACCAAGGTATGTCATGCGTTCTCCTTCCAGATTTGTTAATCCGCGTCCCTAGCGCAGATAAATTCATGTCAAAATTAGAATGGGGACGGGACCTTCTTTTCTAGGGGAAGTTCCTTTAGAATTTAAATACCCAAGGTTGTAAGGTATCTGCAAGGACAAGTATGTTCTTGTACAAGAGCAGGTCATGCGGCTTGATGGATGAAGTCATAAGAAAACTGTCATAAGAAAACGACAAGACATCGTTAAGGGATGAAGTCTTTTGCTAATTACAATTCCATAGTAAGTTCCTGAAAAGTACAACTAAAACCGATTGATTTTGAATAGATACAAATCAGGAAAGGTTGTGTTTTTAAACAAGTTCATTTACTCCCCTTGAATTGTCACATGAGTGGTTTTAAGTATGGGCAGTTATTTGAAGCTATTTTATTGTTGATGCCTTGATGGTGGAAATTAGACTCCTCATATTTTAGGCAGAAAAGTAGACCTGGTTCATTAGCATGTGCTGTTCATCTTTGCAATACCCGTTAGATCAATGGAGAAAATCTTATTAACTTTTCCAGGCATTCTTTATCGTAGGATTATTCAGCCTACCAAAAGTAACTACAACTAGCAAAACACCAACGAAAAGAAGGGGAAAATAGATTAAATGAGTTGATCATAATCAGTTTACCAGATACACATTACAAAGCAAGTACATAGTATCAGGCAATCAAGATGTGGCCATATCAAACTTAATCTGAATGAGATCCCAGAAATAGCACATTTCAAAACCGATTGATTTTAAAAAGATACAAATCAGGAAAGGTTGTGTTTTTAAACAAGTTCATTTACTCCCCTTGAATTGTCACATGAGTGGTTTTAAGTATGGGCAGTTATTTGAAGCTATTTTATTGTTGATGCCTTGATGGTGGAAATTAGACTCCTCATATTTTAGGCAGAAAAGTAGACCTGGTTCATTAGCATGTGCTGTTCATCTTTGCAATACCCGTTAGATCAATGGAGAAAATCTTATTAACTTTTCCAGGCATTCTTTATCGTAGGATTATTCAGCCTACCAAAAGTAACTACAACTAGCAAAACACCAACGAAAAGAAGGGGAAAATAGATTAAATGAGTTGATCATAATCAGTTTACCAGATACACATTACAAAGCAAGTACATAGTATCAGGCAATCAAGATGTGGCCATATCAAACTTAATCTGAATGAGATACCAGAAATAGCACATTTCAAAACCGATTGATTTTAAAAAGATACAAATCAGGAAAGGTTGTGTTTTTAAACAAGTTCATTTACTCCCCTTGAATTGTCACATGAGTGGTTTTAAGTATGGGCAGTTATTTGAAGCTATTTTGTTGTTGATGCCTTGATGGTGAAAATTAGACTCCTCATATTTCAGGCAGAAAAGTAGACCTGGTTCATTAGCAAAACACCAACGAAAAGAAGGGGAAAATAGATTAAATGAGTTGATCATAATCAGTTTACCAGTTACACATTACAAAGCAAGTACATAGTATCAGGAAATCAAGATGTGGGCTATTCAAACTTAATCTGAATGAGATCCCAGAAATAGCACATTTCAAAACCGATTGATTTTGAATATATACAAATCAGGAAAGGTTGTGTTTTTAAACAAGTTCATTTACTCCCTTTGAATTGTCACATGAGTGGTTTTAAGTATGGGCAGTTATTTGAAGCTATTTTATTGTTGATGCCTTGATGGTGAAAATTAGACTCCTCATATTTCAGGCAGAAAAGTAGACCTGGTTCATTAGCATGTGCTGTTCATCTTTGCAATACCCGTTAGATCAATGGAGAAAATCTTATTAACTTTTCCAGGCATTCTTTATCGTAGGATTATTCAGCCTACCAAAAGTAACTAAAAATAGCAAAACACCAACGAAAAGAAGGGGAAAATAGATTAAATGAGTTGATCATAATCAGTTTACCAGTTACACATTACAAAGCAAGTACATAGTATCAGGAAATCAAAATGTGGCCATATCAAACTTAATCTGAATGCGATCCCAGAAATAGCACATTTGAAAACAAACTAGAAAAGTTGTATCACAGAATTGATGGAAAAAGAAAATTGGTTTACCTTTCATCAAGAAGTGTATCAATCAAGGGGAACCGCCCTCGCTTGTACTCGGTGTTGAGAACTTGTTTCAGACCAACCAATAGCTCCTGAAATCCAGTGTAAGAGATAAGGATATTAGCATTTTCAAAGTAGTGGTCATATAGTTAAATGATTTCAAGAAAGCACCAGGTCGTATCTTGCCTTTCTGATGGAGACAGAATCAGAAGGACACGTAACAAGCAAGTTCACAATGCTCTTGCATATGCTTTACTCATATGACTTTATGTAATCTGCATTGCTCTTCAGGAGGTACGTCAGAAATGACAAGGTCTGCATGAAAAATCATCAATACATCATGAACTTAAAAGAAAAAGCAACTAAAAACAAAATCTGAAGACCGACCTTGACCTGTGCACCCTTTAAATCGTTGAAGGGTGTCTTAAGGTGTGGCGGCACCTTGTCGGGTGCCCTTGATAGAGATGGCCGCCACCATGAGTGGCAACAAGTGTGGGATATTTGTCTGCACAAGCTTTGCATACAACTGGAAGAGAAACATCACAACAAGCAAGTCCAAAACCTAAGTGCAACGTTTCAAGTGATATAAGTGATACAATAGCTGGGTGTGCGAACCCATTTTCTATGCGCGATTCGATTTGCTATTTGCTTATGCACAAGGGGTGGTGCAATGACTAAGTGCTTTGTTTGCTCTGTTGGATGGTATTGAAAGAAGGAATTGAGAATCGAAGTTTTACACTCATCTCCTTTTGTATATACTTACTACCTTCTATCATTAGTCTGATTAATCTGCATTTGTTCATTGGCTATGATGCAAGCTACACCAAAGTATTGGACTGTCGTTGTCGAGTTATTTTCAATGAATTATTGAAGTGATAAATTTGTGCGGTTTCTGGTACATTTCAGATTGTGTGAATTTGGTAAAGGGAGCCAAGGACAATCATTTGAGGGTTAAGGGACCTGTCAGGATCCCTACAAAGGTTCTCCACATCACCACTCCCAAGTCCCCTGGCGGTAAAGGTATCAAGCTATTTCCTATCCTCTGCTGTTGAAGCTGTTCTCCACATAACTTGCATTGGAGCTATAATCTGAATCAGAGGTGAAGGCTTTACCAATGTACCTTGTTTTATGTTACCCTGTTTTCTGTTAAGTATGTTTGAGTCCTTCCATGGTCCCTTTTCAGCCTTAAGGCAGCCTCCTTATTCAATTCACTGAGCATTTTTTATCAAATTAAATAATAATCATAAGAGATCAATTAAGAAAATATTATGCTATTGTTAATTTTATTTTGGATTCCATTTTTTTCCTTAAACAGATTTTTCTTACTACTATAACATGTAAAAGTATTGTATCTATCCTGCACCATGGGAGGTGATTTTTGTTATTTTTACGTTATTATCTACTCCCTGTGTTCCTAATTATTGGTCACTTTGGCTTTTCTATAGTATAATATTCCAAACTTGTGTGTATTTCGGGTATTTATTGGGGTAGTCTAAACTTTATATGCATACTTCCTGTATATAGAGGTTGATGCTATTTATCTAATGATATTGGTAAGGCTTAGCTAATAGTATGATTTGTGTACGGTGAGTTGTATCCGTTCACAATTCTCTTTCTCATATGATCCTCGAACCTTCTATTTTGTATCTGCCATTAAGTACAAGAACAAACAGCATAAATCAAATATTTGCAGTTGTTAATCTACAGACTGATAGACGGCACCTTCCGATCAATGGCCTTCCATATCATCTGCACGACATCATCGGTCTGAGATGGGTATTGGTACTCAAAGTGCTTTTCCACTTCCTTTAGCCTGTTCCACATGCGTGTCCACTCTTCTCGGCTGATCCCTTTGATCAGGTTCATTAGAAACCCCTTCTTTCTCCTGTACAAACGATAATATCTGTTTCATTAAAGGAATAGAACAAACAGCTCCAAGTAGAAATCATCGACACGCACACCACGCTGGGGCACTGGCCACCAAATGCGAAACCTGTTCCACGTACTGGAGTGCAGATATGGACCCAGATCTCACAAAGACGCAAACTGCACGGGCGACAACCGACACCCTTGCATTGTGTAAAAACCCAGACCAACTGCGCACATCAGGAACATCCTAATATGGCACTGTTGTTGGGGAAAGAAAACTAAACTGACCTGAGGATCTATACCACTGAAGTACTGCACACATTTCTTCATGCAGTACATCAATCGACTTTACCGTCTTGCACAATGCTCCATGGCCAACTGCTCTTCAATATCCAGAAAGAATGAAGAATGCTAGAGAGACCACGGGACAAACTTGCATCCCAACTAACTGAAAATGCAAGCAACAAATATACTGCTCCTGAAATTCAGAAGCACTTCATGTGGACGATGCCCGGACCAGATTCGTCGTACTCTTCCTTGGAGATCCACATCTACAACACAATAAAAAGACTAAGTCAAATTTCAAATACAATAGATTGCAGAGCAAGCAGAAACGTCTCATTTAGATTTTGAGAGGGTAACAACCTGCTGAAAAGGTACTGAGGGAGGCCAGAATGGAACCACCAATCCAACACACTGTACTTCCTCTCCGGCGGAGCAACCACCTTCACCTTCATGCTGCTAGGGGCAAGTGCAGTAATCTCCTTGCTCATGCGGTCACCAATACCAGAGAACATAGTGGAACCACCACTGAGGACAACATTACCGTACAGATCCTTTCTGATATCGACGTCACACTTCATGATGGAGTTGTACGTGACTTCATGGATGCCAGCAGATTCCATGCCAATGAAGCATGGCTGGAATAGAACCTCAGGGCACCTAAACCTTTCTGCACTGATTGTGATAACCTGGCCATCGGGCAGCTCGTAGCTCTTCTCAACACTGGAGCTGGTCCTGGCAGTCTCCAGCTCCTGTTCATAATCAAGGGCACTGCAGGCAAGTTTTTCCTTGATGTCCCTGAGGTTCATGATTAAGAAACTGAACTTGACTTTGTGTTAAAAAAACTGATACTTGACTCATGCGAGTATAAGCTTTCAAGCAATTCGCAGAGACAACCAGACTTTGGTGCTAGCTGATAATCGATCCTGGGACCTGTGGGTTATGGGCCCACAACGCTTCCGCTGCGCCACTTTGATGTTTACGTCCATTTTATCTAGCAGTGTTTATATCATAAACACAAACAAAAGGTAAAACCGCGAACAAATAGATTAGAACAAGCATGAGAGAGCGCAAGAAATTAATACTCAGTATACATAATGTTCGAACTAAGGGGGTCTAAATTTCCAGGCCCAAGTTTTTGTTTTTTGATGGTAGTCTGCTGGCAGAGTAGCATCATTATGCTCCAGTTTAATTACCATGCATCCTAGAATAGTAAGAAGTAATAAACTAATCTGAAAGTAGCAGTGACACATCCTCTAATATTTGGCTATTCCCTATTCTCTGAGAGTAGCAGAACTGTACAGATTATTTAACTTGATGCAGAGATATGAACGGCTCCTCTAATACTGCTGCATCATAGGAGTTTGTGTTTGCAAACCATTTTTTAAAAATAAAAACAGTAGTAATCTAGGAATAATTCATGATGCACACTAGGTCACCAGCAAAAAAAACGGATTCTTCACTCTACCCATGTTTGGATCTTGAATCGAGAGTCAAGACACATACAACAAAACTCGAAATAAAATAACACAAAACACACACATATCAATGTGATATATAACCAAACTGACAAGATAAAACCTCAGCTAGATTACCTCCGCTGCGGAAGCAACGATTCTGTTTGTCCGCTTTCACTGCTCAGACTGTGAAGTTACCAAGCCCAAGTTTCTGATGGTAGTCTGCTGGCAGAGTATCATTATGCTTCAGTTTAAACTACCATGACCCCTGAAATAGTGAGAAGTAAACTAATGAGTCCTTGGACTGACAAGCCAATCAGAAAACTATATAAGGATAGATTATATCCTCAGATTACTGTTATAAGTACTGCTGTTTGGTGATTTGACCAAACACATGACAAAACACTCCTCTGATAGTTGGCTGTTCTCTGAAAGTAGCACAACTGTAGACATGAACACCTCCTCTAATACTGCATTATAGGATGTTAAGTTTTTTCTCGCCCAGCAGAAGAAGAACATAATGCAAAAAAAAATAAAAAAAAATACTTGTCTGAGCCCAGGTTCGAACTGGGGACCTTTAGTGTGTGAGACTAACGTGATAACCAACTACACCACCCAGACATTTTGTTCAATTAATCTTTTCAGGTTTACCTGAACTATAACATTCCACAACTAATGAGTCCTTGGACCGGGAAGCCAATCAGAAAATTATATACTGCGACATAAGGATAGACTGTATCCTCAGATTACTATTATACAGCCAACTGGGCAATACAAATCCGTCATACGCTATCATGCATGCCATCCACCTCTGCATGAGCTGCATACTCGTGAACTACAAGCCTTAATCACAGTCACACCTACAGTCCAAAATAAGTGCTCAACCAACCAACCCACACTGCTCCTATGTCGTGCTATATCAATACATTGGACTATTTTACAATTTAGTTTAAAATATTTTCAACTGGTAATAGGTTTTGATGGAGCCAGCCGTATTGAACCGTGAAAGAGTTGCATTGGACAAGAAAAACAGGATGCCTGAGTAAGTTATATTATAAACAATATTTAACACAAGATTTCGCTATCAAATTTATGAACGTTATTTAGTTGCATGTTTAATATAGCTTCAGGTTGTTCGATGACTATAGCGATGAAGATTTTTATGGGGTACAACGGAAGTATAGTATTGTCGCTCGAGTTGAAGTTAAATTCCCGATTGAACCACGTTATCGTGACAGGCAACATTACATTTTGTCTGACATCAATGTAAGACAACCCCTCTCTAGGTATCATTTACATAACTATATATAATGTTCGTACCACAATCTATTTTGTGCTGAAATCAAATTAGGGAGCCAAGATCGAGGCCATTGCAAATCGGTATGAGATAGTCAAATACTTCAACAGTTTGCTCCATGAAAAGCATGTCTACAAGATGCACAACGTATGGTTTGGTCTTAATCCGGGTGCATTTAATTTTCGACATCTAAATGGTACCATGGAGTTGTATTTCACCCACCAAACTGTCGTAGAGCCATACGCTGTCCCAGTTCAAATGCCGCCATTTCCAAAACATATATTCTTGAACCTTGATGATATTGCCGAGCTGCCAAACAGGACTTTAGTTGGTAAGAATATATTGATCTACTAACCCTATTAAAAATTCCTTTACACAAAATTGAGTATTAATCCATATTAAATTGTGCTTTTTGTAGACATTATGGCTATTGTAGTCCACTTGGATACAATCCATCGCACAATGTGGGGTACATTCAGGAAGATTGTTATAATGGATGCTAGGTATATTACATTAATATATTACCAATATGATGTTAAATCTATTAGTACTAATCTATTCTTCACAAAATCAATGTCACAAGGTGGTCTTTACATACCATTAAAGTTTGGGGCGATTTACTAAACAAAAATGCACTACGCTGGGCGTTGGCTAATGAGAATTATAGCATCATAATTGGGACCATATTTCGGTGGTTCAGAAAACAAGGTACAACATATGTTTACGCCTTGCAAACACATTATTCACTAATTTTTCTTTTATAATGATTAATATTGAATATTTAAATTTGCTATTCTAGAGTGTCTCGAATCAACTGACCATACAACAATACACTTCAAACCGTTCCATCACAACACCCATTATTTTGAACGTAAGTATTTTATAAGATTACCTACATCAAATTTATGTACTTGTTTTCATTATATTGTGAACTGAGTATACATGTGATTAAATGTTGCACTCATTGCAGCAATTCAAAAGGCTTTGGTGGCGCGGAACGATCGTCAGTTTGTCGTTAGATATCTTGACGACCAAAGGCGTAGATAGAGTCTGTAACTTTTGCAGATCTGAATTTTATGATGGAATACATGTACTGTTAGTGATGCAACTTACATGTGTCAAGATTTGTAAAACATTTTGTTCTACCGTGACATATCAGTGAATAAGTGGAACATCAAATCGTTTAGCCCGTACATTTTCCATTTAGAACACTAATATTGGTTTAATGTTGTGTCATGTTTGACATTAAATTAGTAACTTCGCTCGTGCAATTACGTCAAATATACAGATCAAATCCAGAACAAATTTAATGTACATTCGGTATACCGAAGCCCATCTATAGGAGCTAGGCGTGCACCAGGAAGATATTCCACATCATCAGAGTTATGAAAACAATTACTTAGCGCGTCACCCATATCTATCTATGCAGTTCACACTTGGAATATAATACAATATCTTATACGGACACCAAAATCGTTCTCCTATCACCTCTCTCTAGATCTTATCTCTTTACTCTTGGTTATGATGCTTGTTTCTATAACCTCTATTACAAGGGCATCTTTTTTGATCTTCTATTCGCTTCGTTAATTGCAGTCATATCATTTCACCCTTGGTTCTTGCAGTATTATTTTTATGCTCATGTTTTCTCGGGTACTGTTCTTGTTATAGATCAGATGGGACATAATGCCGGTCGCAAACCATTCACAGACATCTCTAGCAATATCATTAGAGGTAAAGGTCAATACACAAACTAACCATACATCATCGAAACGTAGTAAGTAGGGAACACTAATACACTAACTTACATTATAGGTGATCAAAATGAATTGCTCGGACCAATGGTCGATGCTAAGGAGCGTAAGAGGAAACGAGATAGGGAAAGATATGCAGCGATGTCCGTTGAACAAAAAAACGAGAAGAATAGGAAGCGTCGTGAAGCACGTCAACAAAACAAGGGACACAATGTGATGCCCAATGTGTCAGGAGGTGATGAAAAACATCCAATTTTAATTAATAAATCTGCGCATAAACCTACAATTGGAAAGTAATTGTGTTCATATTTTATAGGTGACCAAAATGAACAGCTTAGGTTGTATAATCAGACACCAAGGCGGAAAGAGGGAAAGTTAGAGTACATAAGAAAACGTAGAGCACTGCAAGCAAGCACTTTGAATTAGGGGTCCATCGCCATGGAGGTCCCAACATATACCTCTGAGGTTGTACACCCTACAGCAGATGTATCGGAACCTGATTCATCCTCTGATAACGCATGCGACTGGGTTATCCCTGAATACACCAGTACACCTTTCATGCCAGCTTCAACACAAACTGAGGATGTCGATTCACCCGATATGTCTACTGGTCCACTAAGACGTAAACATCATGTTCTGCCTGGTGAAAGACAAGCTATCTTAGCCCGTCAAAACAAGAAATTTGAAGCAAACATTGCACGTAATGTGGCTACTTTGACTGAGGATACTATCAGTGACGTCGGACAAATGGATGATTCAACACAACCCAGTTCAACTATAGAGATCAACAACACTGGTAATTATACTAACCAGTTTTAAATGGATCTTGCACGACGACGATAAAATGTAGTCCGACTAAACGTGTGTTTCCATCAGTACAATATAGGAATACACGCCAAAGTGCGATCGTGGCAACAAATGGGAGTGCAAACATGGTCGAACAAAGAAGTGGGTTGGAGCAAAGCTCGTCGATCCCAAGGATCATTTCCAATGGTAATTGTTAAAAATCTTTATTGAGGTTATATATTTTCTCAACCCTGAATGCCCTGTCTTTTACTTGGATTGTATTTTCACGATCCAGTTGATGACGATGATGAGGGTGTCATATTCGGAGAGGATAATGATGAGAACGAGGGATATCTATTCGCTGGTAAATGTACTTATGTCAATTTCTATTACAATACCAATGCGTATCTAAATTCAAATGTCTTAATCGTTCTTTTCCAAAAAAATATCAGATGAGGACACTAACGAGGACTTCGATATAGATGGTACTCAAGATCAATCTGTTGTCACTAATGTGCCTGACCCGTACGACAAGGTCTACAGTAACATCCCTGAAGAAACACATATGCTGAAGCACGTTCCCGACTGTGGTTATTGCACTGCGAAGAAGTTTGAGTATGAGCCGCCTGGGTTTTGCTGTCGAAGTGGGAAGGTTGAGCTAGCCCCACTAGAGACCCCTCCCCACCTCAGGAGGTTGTGGGATAGTGCAGACTCTGATGCTAAGCACTTTCGTGATAACATCAGGTTTTTTAATGGCCATTTTTCTTTCACTTCCCTGTACTGTTGCCTCGACAGTATGACAACTAATATGAGGGATTCTGGTATATACACATTCCGTGCACAAGGCATGATGTACCATAATATCAAGTCATTCGGTAGTGAATGTGGGGCAGAGCATAAGCACCTAGAGCTTTACTTTTACGATGATGATCCCAGTCTCGAGCATCGATACCGTAAGTGTCGTGAAGATCAGATTCAGAAAGACCAAGAGGTTATTAAACAGATAGTTGGCATACTTCGTGGAAATCCGTACTCTGAGCACCTTAGGAGCATGGGTCATGTTGAGAACCTTGCTGACTATCACATCGCATTGAACCTTGACCAGACGTTGAACCAGAAGACATATAACACACCTCTCACTTCGGAGGTGGTCGCTGTCTGGATCGAGGGGAGCGAACGGCGAGGCCAGTTCAGCAAGAGTGTTATGCTACATGGGAAGGATAGGTCAAGCCACGGCATCCGCTCATACCATGGATGCTACGATGCGCTATCATATCCACTGTTCTTCCCTAGAGGTGAACTTGGATGGCATGCAAATATCCCAAAGGTTGGTGTATCCATGGACGAAGTGGATGCATACCGGGCTACGCATAGGGCAAGTAATGCAAATGATGAAGATGCGGGTTAGTTGTTTCTTTGTAATTTCTAAGTTGTTCACATTATTAAATATGTTTTCGACATCACTAAATAATCAATTCTTGCATATGCAGAACCTCCTACCCATCTATGTGTGTCCGTGCGTGATTACTACTGCTACAAATTTCAGATACGTCCAGGGGTATTCAATCCAATACTTCATGGTAAACGACTTTTCCAGCAGTTCGCGGTCGACACATACATTAAGATTGAGAGCTCCCGTTTAGATTTCATACGTAAGAACCAGGATCGGTTAAGGGCAGACCTATACCAGGGCTTGGTGGATAGCATGTTAGATGGAGATGTTAGAGGAGAGAAGGTTGGAAAGCGAACTGTGTTGTCATCGTCGTTTATTGGCGGTCCTCGTGACATGAGACGTCGATATATGGATGCTATGGCTCTGGTGCGAAAGTTTGGTAAACCAGACATCTTTCTTACCATGACATGTAACCCTAACTGGGATGAGATAAGGAGAGAGCTTCTACCTGGACAGACACCGCAAGATCGTCCGGATCTTGTAGTGCGTGTCTTTCATGCGAAACTACAGGAGCTAAAGCATAGGTTGACTAAACAGGATATTCTCGGTAAAGTCCGAGCCTACGTCTACGTCGTGGAATTTCAGAAACGAGGTTTGCCACATGCCCATTTTCTACTCATCATGCAAAGGAAGTACAAGCTCACGTGCCCTGAACAGTATGACCTTTTGATCTCAGCTGAGATCCCATCCAACAAGTACCCTGAACTGTGAAAGATGGTTATCAAGCATATGATGCATGGCCCGTGCGGGTCTCTAAACCCTAACTGCCCATGCACTAAGGGTTGTGCATCGTGCAAGAATCAATACCCACGACATTTCCGTGAGGCAACCATGCAAGGGAAGGATTCATATCCTAATTACAGACGTCGTGACGATGGGCGTAAGGCAATTGTTCGAGGATGTGAATTGGACAATAGATGGGTTGTCCCTTACAACCCTTACCTCCTTCGGCTCTTTAACTGTCACATCAATGTTGAGGCGTGTGGGAGCATCAAGGCTGTTAAGTACTTGTTCAAGTACATATACAAAGGCCATGATCGTGCGTCGGTTGTTATGACAGATGCGAGTAAGGAAAATGATGATGTAGATGAGATCCAGCAGTATAGAGATGCAAGGTGGGTGACTCCTCCGGAAGCCTTATGGAGGATATATGGATTTGAGCTTAGTCAGAACTCTCCATCTGTGATGCAGCTGCAACTCCATCTTCCAAACATGCACATGGTGACGTTTCACGAGCGACAAATGGTCGAGCGAGTCGTCAACCGTCCAGGTGCTGATAGGTCAATGATTACAGCATATTTTGAAGCGAATAAGCTATACGAGGAGGCTCGGGGCATCCTGTATCGTGACTTCCCTGAGTGGTACACTTGGAAGCAGGGCAAAGTGTGGCAAAGGAGGAAACGAAATACGGGTGGACAAGTCGGTAGAATCGTCTCTGCTCTACCATCTGAAGGGGAGCGCTTCTATCTTCGGCTCCTCCTAAACCATGTGACTGGTGCTACCTCCTATGTGGATCTAAGGACAGTAGACGGTGACACACTACCATCGTTTCGTGAGGCAGCACAAAGAAGGGGATTACTTGAAGCAGACAACACAATAGATGAGTGTCTCAATGAAGCTGCTCTTTACCAAATGCCATCAGCGCTACGAAGGTTGTTTGCAACGATACTGGTTTACTGCGAGCCGAATGATGTGGCCGAATTGTGGCAGAGACACCTTGACACAATGTCCGAGGATTATCATCGTATTACTCAGAGCAAAACCCATTTGCAGCAGATGGTCTTGATTGACATTAGAAACATGTTGCAGTCAATGGGTAAAGACATAAAGACATTCCCTCTCCCTGCTATCATCGATAGATATGACGATTCACAAGGTATTGATAGAGAGATTTACGAGGAGGAAAGTATCGAGGCGACGACAGAAGATGTTGCTTTGCACGAAACCCTAAATGAGGAGTGAAAGGGAATTAGGCTTACACCTAGTCCCTAATTAATTTTGGTGGTTGAATTGACCAACACAAATAATTGGACTAACTAGTTTGCCCAAGTGTATAGATTATACAGGTGTAAAAAGGTTCACACTCAGCCAATAAAAAGACCAAGTTTTGGATTCAACAAAGGAGCAAAGGGGCAACCGAAGGCACCCCTGGTCTGGCGCACCGGACTGTCCGGTGTGCCACCGGACATGTCCGGTGCACCAGGGGGACTCAGACTCAAACTCGCCACCTTCGGGAATTTCTAGAGGCACTCGCGCTATAATTCACCGGACTGTCCGGTGTACACCGGACAGTGTCCGGTGCGCCATGGAGAAGCGGCCTCAGGAACTCGCCAGCTTCGGGAAACTCCAACGGCTAGTCCACTATAATTCACCGGACTGTCCGGTGTGCACCGGACTGTCCGGTGCGACTCCGGAGCAACGGCTACCCCCGCGCCAACGGCTCTCTGCGGTGCAATAAATGCGCGCGCAGCGCGCGCAGATGGCAGGCGTGCCCATACTGGCACACCGGACAGCAAACAGTACCTGTCCGGTGTGCACCGGACACCCAGGCGGGCCCTCATGTCAGAAGCTCCAACGGTCAGAATCCAACGGCAGTGATGACGTGGCAGGGGGCACCGGACTGTCCGGTGTGCACCGGACTGTCCGGTGCGCCATCGAACAGACAACCCTGCCAACGGTCAAGTTTGGTGGTTGGGGCTATAAATACCCCAACCATCCCACCATTCATGGTATCCAAGTTTTCCACTTCCCAACTACTACAAGAGCTCTAGCATTTAATTCTAGACACACCAAAGAGATCAAATCCTCTCCAAATTCCACACAACGCCATAGTGACTAGAGAGAGTGATTTGCTTATGTTCTTTCGAGCTCTTGCACTTGGATTGCTTTCTTCTTTCTTGATTCTTTCATTGCGATCAAGCTCACTTGTAATTGAGGCAAGAGACACCAAACTTGTGGTGGTCCTTGTGGTAACTTTGTGTTCCAAGTGATTGAGAAGAGAAAGCTCACTCGATCCGTGGATCGTTTGAGAGAGGGAAGGGTTGAAAAAGACCCGGCCTTTGTGGCCTCCTCAACGGGGAGTAGGTTTGCAAGAACCGAACCTCGGTAAAACAAATCTCCGTGTCTCACTTGCTTATTCGCTTGGGATTTGTTTTGCGCCCTCTCTTGCGAACTCGTTTCTTATTACTAACGCTAACCCCGGCTTGTAGTTGTGTTTATATTTGTAAATTTCAGTTCCGCCCTATTCACCCCCCCTCTAGGCGACTTTCAATTGGTATCAAAGCCTGGTGCTTCATTAGAGCCTAACCGCTCGAAGTGATGTCGGGAGATCACGCCAAGAAGGAGATGGAGACCGGCGAAAAGCCCACTACAAGCCACGGGAGCACTTCATCGGAAGAGTCCCGCACCAAGAGGAAGGAGAAGAAGAAGGACTCCTCCAAACGAAAGGAGAAAAAGTCTTCCTCTTCTCATCACAAAGAGAAGAAGGAAAAATCTTCTTCCCACAAGCCGCATCGGAAAGGCGACAAGCACAAGAGGATGAGGAAAGTGGTCTACTACGAGACCGACACTTCATCAACATCGACCTCCGACTCCGATGCGCCCTCCGTCACTTCTAAGCGCCAAGAGCGCAAGAAGTATAGTAAGATCCCCCTACACTACCCTCGCATTTCCAAACATACACCTTTACTTTCCGTCCCATTAGGCAAACCACCAACTTTTGATGGTGAAGATTACGCTAGGTGGAGCGATTTAATGCGATTTCATCTAACCTCGCTCCACAAAAGTATATGGGATGTTGTTGAGTTTGGTGCACAGGTACCGTCAGTAGGGGATGAGGACTATGATGAGGATGAGGTGGCCCAAATCGAGCACTTCAACTCTCAAGCAACAACAATACTCCTTGCCTCTCTAAGTAGAGAGGAGTATAACAAAGTACAAGGGTTGAAGAGCGCCAAGGAGATTTGGGATGTGCTCAAAACCACGCACGAGGGAGACGAGCTCACCAAGATCACCAAGCGGGAAACGATCGAGGGGGAGCTCGGTCGGTTCCGGCTTCGCAAAGGGGAGGAGCCACAACACATGTACAACCGGCTCAAGACCTTGGTGAATCAAGTACGCAACCTCGGGAGCATAAAGTGGGATGACCACGAAGTGGTTAAGGTTATTCTAAGATCTCTTATTTTCCTTAACCCTACTCAAGTTCAATTAATTCGTGGCAATCCTAGATATACTAAAATGACCCCCGAGGAAGTTATCGGGAATTTTGCAAGTTTTGAGTGCATGATCGAAGGCTCGAGGAAGATCAACGAGCTTGATGATGCCACCACATCCGAAGCTCAACCCGTTGCATTCAAGGCAACGGAGGAGAAGAAGGAGGAGTCTACACCAAGTCGACAACCAATAGACGCCTCCAAGCTCAACAATGAGGAAATGACGCTCGTCATCAAGAGCTTCCGCCAAATCCTCAAGTAAAGGAGGGGGAAGGATTACAAGTCCCGCTCCAAGAAGGTTTGCTACAAGTGTGGTAAGCCCGGTCATTTTATTGCTAAATGTCCTATATCTAGTGACAGTGACCGAGGTGACGACAAGAAGGGGAGGAGAAAGGAGAAGAAGAGATACTACAAGAAGAAGGGCGGTGATGCACATGTTTGTCGGGAGTGGGACTCCGACGAAAGCTCAAGCGACTCCTCCGACGACGAGGACGCCGCCAACATCGCCGTCACCAAGGGACTCCTCTTCCCCAACGTCGGCCACAAGTGTCTCATGGCAAAGGACGGCAAACGAAAGAAGGTTAAATCTAACTCCTCCACTAAATATGAGTCTTCTAGTGATGATAATAATAGTGATGAGGAGGATAACTTGCGTGTTCTCTTTGCCAATCTTAACATGGAGCAAAAAGAAAAATTAAATGAATTGATTAGTGCTATTCATGAAAAGGATGACCTTTTGGACTCCCAAGAGGATTATCTAATTAAGGAAAACAAGAAACATGTTAAGGTTAAAAATGCTTACGCTCTACAAGTTGAAAAATGTGAAAAATTGTCTAGTGAGCTAAGCACTTGCCGTGAGATGATTGACAACCTTAGAAATGAAAATGCTAGTTTAAATGCTAAGGTTGATTCTCATGTTTGTAATGTTTCAATTCCCAATCCTAGAGATAATAATGATGATTTGCTTGCTAGGATTGAAGAATTAAACACTTCTCTTGCTAGCCTTAGAGTAGAAAATAATAATTTGATTGCTAAGGCTAAAGATTTTGATGTTTGCAATGTCACTATTTCAGATCTTAGAGATAAAAATGATATACTACATGCTAAGATCGTTGAACTTAATTCTTGCAAACCCTCTACATCTACCATTGAGCATGTTACTATTTGTACTAGATGTAGAGATATTGATATTGATGCTATTCATGATCATATGGCTTTAATTAAACAACAAAATGATCATATAGCAAAACTAGATGCTAAAATTGCCGAGCATAACTTGGAAAATGAAAAGTTTAAATTTGCTAGAAGTATGCTCTATAATGGGAGACGCCCGGGCATCAAGGATGGCATTGGCTTCCAAAGGGGAGACAATGTCAAACTTAATGACCCTCCTAAAAATTTGTCTAACTTTGTTAAGGGTAAGGCTCCCATGCCTCAGGATAACGAGGGTTACATTTTGTACCCTGCCGGTTATCCCGAGAGCAAAATTAGGAGAATTCACTCTAGGAAGTCTCACTCTGGCCCTAATCATGCTTTTATGTATAAGGGTGAGACATCTAGCTCTAGGCAACCAACCCGTGCTAAGTTGCCTAAGAAGAAAACTCCTAATGCATCAAATGATCATGCTATTTCATTTAGAACTTTTGATGCTTCGTATGTGCTTACTAACAAATCCGGCAAGGTAGTTGCCAAGTTTGTTGGGGGCAAACACAAGGGCTCTAAGACTTGTGTTTGGGTACCCAAAGTTCTTGTGTCTAATGCCAAAGGACCCAAAACCGTTTGGGTACCTAAAGTCAAGAACTAAAATTGTTTTGTAGGTTTATGCATCCGGGGGCTCAAGTTGGATACTCGACAGCGGGTGCACAAACCATATGACAGGGGAGAAGAAGATGTTCTCCTCATATGAGAAAAACCAAGATCCCCAAAGAGCGATTACATTCGGGGATGGAAATCAAGGTTTGGTCAAAGGTTTGGGTAAAATTGCTATTTCACCTGACCATTCCATTTCCAATGTTTTTCTTGTTGATTCTTTAGATTACAATTTGCTTTCCGTATCTCAATTATGCCAAATGGGCTACAACTGTCTATTTACTGATGTAGGTGTTACTGTCTTTAGAAGAAGTGATGATTCAATAGCATTCAAGGGAGTGTTAGAGGGTCAGCTATACTTGGTGGATTTTGATAGAGCTGAACTCGACACTTGCTTGATTGCTAAGACTAACATGGGTTGGCTCTGGCACCGCCGACTAGCCCATGTTGGGATGAAGAATCTTCATAAGCTTCTAAAGGGAGAGCACATTTTAGGATTAACAAATGTTCATTTTGAGAAAGACAGGATTTGTAGCGCATGCCAAGCAGGGAAGCAAGTTGGTACTCATCATCCACACAAGAACATCATGACGACCGACAGGCCGCTTGAGCTACTCCACATGGATTTATTCGGCCCGATTGCTTACATAAGCATCGGCGGGAGTAAGTATTGTCTTGTAATAGTGGATGATTATTCTCGCTTCACTTGGGTGTTCTTTTTACAGGAAAAATCTCAAACCCAAGAAACCTTAAAGGGATTCTTGAGACGGGCTCAAAATGAGTTCGGCTTAAGGATCAAGAAAATAAGAAGCGACAACGGGACGGAGTTCAAGAACTCTCAAATCGAAGGCTTTCTTGAGGAGGAGGGCATCAAGCATGAGTTCTCTTCTCCCTACACGCCACAACAAAATGGTGTAGTGGAGAGGAAGAATCGAACTCTATTGGATATGGCTAGAACCATGCTTGATGAATACAAGACTTCGGATCGGTTTTGGGCGGAGGCAGTCAACACCGCTTGCTACGCCATCAACCGGTTGTATCTACACCGAATCCTCAAGAAGACATCATATGAACTCCTAACCGGTAAAAAGCCCAACATTTCATATTTTAGAGTCTTTGGTAGCAAATGCTTTATTCTTGTTAAAAGAGGTAGAAAATCTAAATTTGCTCCTAAGACTGTAGAAGGCTTTTTACTTGGTTATGACTCAAACACAAGGGCATATAGGGTCTTTAACAAGTCCACTGGACTAGTTGAAGTCTCATGTGACGTTGTGTTTGATGAAACTAACGGCTCTCAAGTAGAGCAAGTTGATCTTGATGAGATAGGTGATGAACAGGCTCCATGCATAGCACTAAGGAACATGTCCATTGGGGATGTGTGTCCTAAGAAATCCGAAGAGCCTCCAAGTGCACAAGATCAACCATCCTCCACCACGCAAGCATCTCCACCAACTCAAAATGAGGATGAGACTCAAGTTGATGTAAGGCAAAATCAAGAAGATGAGCCACCTCAAGATGATGGCAATGATCAAGGGGGAGATGCAAATAATCAAGAAAAGGAGGATGAGGAAGAACCAAGGCCGCCACACCCAAGAGTCCACCAAGCAATCCAACGAGATCACCCCGTCGACACCATCCTCGGCGACATTCATAAGGGGGTAACTACTAGATCTCGGGTTGCTCATTTTTGTGAACATTACTCTTTTGTTTCCTCTATTGAGCCACACAGGGTAGAGGAA
Organism: Zea mays; assembly: GCF_902167145.1. Taxonomy (NCBI): domain Eukaryota; kingdom Viridiplantae; phylum Streptophyta; class Magnoliopsida; order Poales; family Poaceae; genus Zea; species Zea mays. The sequence continues at coordinate 233,079,039 of NC_050096.1, read as the reverse complement.
GCTCTCCAAGATTCGGATTGGGTGGTGGCGATGCAAGAGGAGCTCAACAACTTCACTAGAAATGAGGTATGGCATTTGGTTCCACGTCCTAACCAAAATGTTGTAGGAACCAAATGGGTTTTCCGCAACAAGCAAGATGAGCATGGTGTGGTGACAAGGAACAAAGCACGACTTGTGGCCAAGGGATACTCCCAAGTCGAAGGTTTGGATTTCGGTGAAACCTATGCACCCGTAGCTAGGCTTGAATCAATTCGCATATTATTGGCCTATGCTACTTACCATGGCTTTAAGCTTTATCAAATGGACGTGAAAAGTGCCTTCCTCAACGGACCAATCAAGGAAGAGGTCTATGTTGAGCAACCTCCCGGCTTTGAAGACAGTGAGTATCCTAACCATGTCTATAAGCTCTCTAAGGCGCTTTATGGGCTCAAGCAAGCCCCAAGAGCATGGTATGAATGCCTTAGAGATTTCCTTATCGCTAATGGCTTCAAAGTTGGCAAGGCCGATCCTACACTCTTCACTAAAACTCTTGACAATGATTTGTTTGTATGCCAAATTTATGTTGATGATATCATATTTGGGTCTACTAACGAATCTACTTGTGAGGAATTTAGTAGGATCATGACACAGAAATTCGAGATGTCTATGATGGGGGAGTTGAAGTATTTCTTAGGATTCCAAGTAAAGCAACTCCAAGAGGGCACCTTCATCAGCCAAACGAAGTACACTCAAGACATTCTAAACAAGTTTGGGATGAAGGATGCCAAGCCCATCAAGACACCCATGGGAACCAATGGGCATCTCGACCTCGACACGGGAGGTAAGTCCGTGGATCAAAAGGTATACCGGTCGATGATTGGTTCATTGCTTTATTTATGTGCATCTCGACCGGACATTATGCTTTCCGTTTGCATGTGTGCAAGATTCCAATCCGACCCTAAGGAATCACACCTTACGGCCGTAAAACGAATCTTGAGATATTTGGCTTATACACCTAAGTTTGGCCTTTGGTACCCTCGGGGATCCACTTTTGATTTAATTGGTTATTCGGATGCTGATTGGGCAGGGTGTAAGATTAATAGGAAGAGCACATCGGGGACTTGCCAGTTCTTGGGAAGATCCTTGGTGTCTTGGGCTTCAAAGAAGCAAAATTCGGTCGCTCTTTCCACCGCCGAAGCCGAGTACATTGCCGCAGGTCATTGTTGCGCGCAATTGCTTTGGATGAGGCAAACCCTGCGGGACTATGGTTACAAATTAACCAAAGTCCCTTTGCTATGTGATAATGAGAGTGCAATCAAAATGGCCGACAATCCCGTCGAGCATAGCCGCACTAAGCACATAGCCATTCGGTATCATTTTCTTAGGGATCACCAACAAAAGGGAGATATCGAGATTTCTTATATTAACACTAAAGATCAATTAGCCGATATCTTTACCAAGCCTCTTGATGAACAAACTTTTACCAAACTTAGGCATGAGCTCAATATTCTTGATTCGCGCAATTTCTTTTGCTAGATTGCACACGTAGCTCATTTATATACCTTTGATCATATGTCTTTCATATGCTATGACTAATGTGTTTTTCAAGTCCATTTCACACCAAGTCATAGATATATTGAAAGGGAATTGGAGTCTTCGGCGAAGACAAAGGCTTCCACTCCGTAACTCATCCTTCGCCATCGCTCCAAGAAAAGGACCTTGTCTTTGGGGGAGAGAGTAAAAGCCCAAAGCAAAAGGACCGGACTTCGTCTTTGGTATAATCTAAACTCATTTACTTATGACCAAAGGGGAAGATAGTACTTCGATGGGCTCTAATGATTCCGTTTTTGGCGATTAATGCCAAAGGGGGAGAAAGTAAGAGCCCAAAGCAAAAGGACCGCACCACCACCAATTTCAAAAATATAGTGCTTTCCAAGAGTATTTATCAATTGATATCCTATTGTGTTCAAAAGGAGGAGAAAATAGTATTTCAAAAATGATATATCAAAACCCTCTTGAACACTAAGAGGTGGATCTCCTTTAGGGGGAGTTTTGTTAAGTCAAAGGAAAAGCATTTGAAACAGGGGGAGAAAATTTCAAATCTCGAAAATGCTTTGCAAATCCTATTCATTTACCTTTGACCAGTTGCAAAAAGAACCTTGAAAAAGATTTACAAAAGAGTTTGCAAAAACAAAACATGTGGTGCAAACGTGGTCCAAAATGTTATATAAGAAAGAAACAATCCATGCATATCTTGTAAGTATTTATATTGGATCAATTGCAAGCAACCTTTACACTTACATTATGCAAACTAGTTCAATTATGCACTTCTATATTTGCTTTGGTTTGTGTTGGCATCAATCACCAAAAAGGGGGAGATTGAAAGGGAATTAGGCTTACACCTAGTCCCTAATTAATTTTGGTGGTTGAATTGACCAACACAAATAATTGGACTAACTAGTTTGCCCAAGTGTATAGATTATACAGGTGTAAAAAGGTTCACACTCAGCCAATAAAAAGACCAAGTTTTGGATTCAACAAAGGAGCAAAGGGGCAACCGAAGGCACCCCTGGTCTGGCGCACCGGACTGTCCGGTGTGTCACCGGACATGTCCGGTGCACCAGGGGAACTCAGACTCAAACTCGCCACCTTCGGGAATTTCCAGAGGCACTCGCGCTATAATTCACCGGACTGTCCGGTGTACACCGGACAGTGTCCGGTGCGCCATGGAGAAGCGGCCTCAGGAACTCGCCAGCTTCGGGAAACTCCAACGGCTAGTCCACTATAATTCACCGGACTGTCCGGTGTGCACCGGACTGTCCGGTGCGACTCCGGAGCAACGGCTACCCCCGCGCCAACGGCTCTCTGCGGTGCAATAAATGCGCGCGCAGCGCGCGCAGATGGCAGGCGTGCCCATACTGGCACACCGGACAGCAAACAGTACCTATCCGGTGTGCACCGGACACCCAGGTGGGCCCTCATGTCAGAAGCTCCAACGGTCAGAATCCAACGGCAGTGATGACGTGGCAGGGGGCACCGGACTGTCCGGTGTGCACCGGACTGTCCGGTGCGCCATCGAACAGACAACCCTGCCAACGGTCAAGTTTGGTGGTTGGGGCTATAAATACCCCAACCATCCCACCATTCATGGTATCCAAGTTTTCCACTTCCCAACTACTACAAGAGCTCTAGCATTTAATTCTAGACACACCAAAGAGATCAAATCCTCTCCAAATTCCACACAACGCCATAGTGACTAGAGAGAGTGATTTGCTTGTGTTCTTTTGAGCTCTTGCACTTGGATTGCTTTCTTCTTTCTTGATTCTTTCATTGCGATCAAGCTCACTTGTAATTGAGGCAAGAGACACCAAACTTGTGGTGGTCCTTGTGGGAACTTTGTGTTCCAAGTGATTGAGAAGAGAAAGCTCACTCGATCCGTGGATCGTTTGAGAGAGGGAAGGGTTGAAAGAGACCCGGCCTTTGTGGCCTCCTCAACGGGGAGTAGGTTTGCAAGAACCGAACCTCGGTAAAACAAATCTCCGTGTCTCACTTGCTTATTCGCTTGGGATTTGTTTTGCGCCCTCTCTTGCGAACTCGTTTCTTATTACTAACGCTAACCCCGGCTTGTAGTTGTGTTTATATTTGTAAATTTCAGTTCCGCCCTATTCACCCCCCCTCTAGGCGACTTTCAAGGAGCAGAAGTCTGCCTATGAAAAGATCTTATCTGTTGTTGACACCAGTAATGGCGGTATGTTCTTTGTGGATGGGCCTGGTGGGACTGGAAAGACTTATCTGTATAAGGCATTGCTTGCGGTGCTACGTAGTCAGGGCAAGATTGCAGTTGCAACAGCTACATCTGGGGTTGCGGCTTCCATAATGCCTGGTGGGAGAACTGCCCATTCACACTTCAAGATACCACTTACTATTGATGATGGTGCTATATGTACCTTCACGAAACAAAGTGGGACATCAAAGTTGCTACAGAAAGCGTCGCTCATTATTTGGGACGAGGCATCAATGGCTAAGAGACAATCAATTGAAGCGTTGGACAACAGCATGCGTGATATCATGGGACGCCCTGGTCTGCCCTTTGGTGGGAAGACTATTGTGTTTGGGGGAGATTTCAGACAAGTACTCCCTGTTGTACGTAAGGGGTCAAGGGCTCAGATAGTTGCTGCCTCTCTATGGAGTTCTTACCTATGGGAATCAATGTGCCACCTAAAGCTTGTTCGCAACATGAGAGCAAAGAGCGACCCATGGTTTGCAGAATATTTGTTGCGTGTCGGTGGTGGAACTGAGGAAGTGAACAACGATGGTGATGTTCGTCTTCCAGATGAGGTATGTGTGCCATATACCGGTGATGACCACGACCTTGACAGATTGATAGATGACATTTACCCCAGTCTAAACGAAAACATGTCTAATACAAGCTACATCACTTCAAGAGCAATATTGACTACTCGGAACGACTGGGTGGATATGATAAATATGAGGATGATCGATCGTTTCCAACGGGAGCAGATGATGTACCATAGCTTTGACACCGCGATGGACGATCCTAATAACTATTATCCATCAGAATTCCTAAACACGCTGAGTCCTAATGGACTACCCCCGCACGTTCTGAAGCTCAAAATTGGGTGCCCAATCATGTTACTTAGGAATATAGACCCTGCTAACGGACTTTGCAACGGTACACGGCTGGTGTACGTGGTTTCCAAAAAAATAGTATCGATGCTGAAATTGTCCTTGGTCAGCATGCTGGAATGCGGGTTTTCTTGCCTCGTATACCCCTGTGCCCTTCTGATGACGAGATGTTCCCTTTCCATTTTAAAAGGAAGCAGTTTCCAGTAAGACTAAGTTTCGCCATGACTGTTAACAAGTCTCAGGGACAGACGATTCCTAATGTTGCTGTGTACTTGCCCGAACCAGTGTTCTCTCATGGCCAGCTATATGTTGCTCTCTCAAGGGCCACAACTCGATTGAATGTGAAGGTACTTGTAATTCCAGTCACTGATGATAAAATGAAGAAGGGGGTGGAAAAGAAGTCAACAATAAATGGCGTAACATACACAAAGAATATTGTCTATAAGGAGGTCCTTACGCCGTAGCTGGACTGTGAATTTATTTCTGTTGGTATAATGTCTGTGAACTCGGCCAACACTGTATGTGAACACTATATTTCTAAAGATGTGTGTGCTGGTATCGGATGTCGTGAGCATCTTGCAGAACATGTGCGCGTTCGTGTGAGCGGCCTCATGGCGGCGGCGTCCTCGCCGTCGCGGCGATCCGCGTCCTCCCGGACCCGCGCCTGCGCCCGCTTCTCCGCGTCCTCGTCCTCGGGCAGCAACGACACCCTGTGTGTACACCTCGTCTGTCGTCCTCCTACACGGAACAAGACAGGTTTCTCTTGTCAGCCAATAGCTCGAGCACATTGCGCTCGCAGACCCCCCCCCCCCCCCCCCCCCGCGCACGCCGCACGAGCTCACGTGGAGGGTGACGTCGACGACGAGGCAGAGCACGTGTGGCGTGAAAAAAGTGCTTTGCTCTACCAACCTGTTTCATCTTCCCATGGGAAGCAATTATTGGAGAACCTTTAAGCGAGTTAATTAGTGGAAGAACAACATCCCAATAATCTACACAAGCACATGTTGCAAAATATCTGCAATTTATCATGATAGGAAGATTCAAAAGTTAGCACAATGCTACATAGAACTAAGAATAAGTAGCCAAACATAAATTTTAGGTCATCATGTATTTACACCATTATTTTCTTCCCACTATTATGCACAAGGAAATCAACAAGCTGAGATGACTTCTTTGGTGCTTCACATATCATATACTGCACCAAAACAAGGTTATGATTTTGTAGGGAACAGCTAGAATTCAAGAAAAATCAGAACACAGTTATCATAAAAACAAGAAGTATATTGATTTAACCTCCAACCGAAGCCCTAATGGTGTTATGGATGGACCAAGCTCTTGTTGTCCAGCAACTTTGCTTGTGGACTTTGCCTCTGTCTTAACCTCAACCCTTATAGGATTTCTCAACAGCCAATGATTTCCATATGCCTCTTTCAATAATCTTATTTTGGTGATCCTTAATGATTTTTTCTTGAGGTTTGCAGAAAACTTCCATGTTTTCACTTTCTGCATTTGAATGTCTGCATGATTTTTCAGGATCACAGAATCCGCTGTCTGAAACTGCACTCGTTTTGGTTTCACCTCGTATAGCCTGATTATTCTAAAATGAAAAAAACATTATTGAGAAATATATGTCTGTGTATCGGCTGTTGATGTTAAATGTAGAAATTACTTACTGGCAGTTCCTGTGAACATATTGTGTCCTTTGTGACATCATTATCATTGTTAATGTTTTGTTGATTCACAGGCCCAATTCTCTTGGCCTGATCTATTTTTTCTGTTTGATTTAATTCAAGGACTTCATTAAGTGCACTCTTTATCTCTGGAACTTCAAAGTCATCCCAATTGAATTGCTCACAATCTGAATCCAAACTGTTTTCTTGACTTCTGTTTGAAATCTGGAGAAACAATCTTCTCCATTTCAAACTCCTTTCCTTTTCAAGATATCTAATATACCGTTCCCCAAGAAGGTTACAACGTAGCAGGTTTAATCGTTGTCCTATAAAACTTGGCCTTTTTGGTACCCTCTTGCCATATAGAACATCATATTTTATATCATTTTATTTGCAATATTAATTTTTCATTATTATGTTATCACTAATGCATGTAAAATTGTTTAGCTGGTTATAGTAGAAACATTTGAATCGTGTATCAAATAATACATAGTAACAATGATTATAGGTTTTTGTCTCCTGTGGATGGAATCTAAAGAGGATAATGTTGCACTTACAATCATCCAAAGAGATAATACATTATCTATAGATGAATCTCTACTAATGTCCTTGTCTCATAACAAGCCAAAAAAATCGGTGACTACTACAATAGTTCCGAAAGGTATGATAACTTCCATACTACCGTATGGATCAATTTGTATTGTTTTTATTGCAAGTGATTTATGTTTGATCTCATGACTGTTTCGTTTGTAGATTATATTTGCACGCAGGGTGATCTTGCACTCATCGATTGGATTAAAGAAATCCCTTGTGAACCAAGGGTAGAAGTCGTGCTTATTGATGATGCTTTTGTGGAAAGGAAGTGGATGGAATGCCTATTTCAACCGGACGCATATCTAGGTGATGAGGTAATTCATGATAATTCAACTAGCTAGGAGCATCACACTTCCAAGATACTCACCCTGGAATTTTAAACCATAACTTACATATTGCAGGTGATAGACTGTTACATAAATTTAATAAAAGCTCAAGAGCATCTAAAATGCCGATCTGGAGGTCGTGTACACATAGAAAATGCTTTTCAGTTCAACTTTCTAAAGCGAGACGGTGATGTTGAAACTAAAACAGATGAGTTATATCCAAGTAAAGACATGGCACAAATATCTAGCGCTGAAAGAAGGGTTTTACTTTATCTAGACCATGACATGGTAAATACGAGATTGCAATCTTCACGGTTAGTGTTTACATGTATTATTATGCAATATTTATAATTGACTTGTAGGTGTTTATTCCAATAAATATCCGAGAAATGCACTGGTATCTTGCCGTGATCAATGCAAGAAATATGGAGATACAAGTGCTCGACTCACTTGGTACATCATCCGGTCGCAATGACCTCATTGACACTGTGAGTATATACAAACTCAACAATTACGAATCCCTTATTAACTTAAAATCTCAACTTCTAATTCTATGTTTTTATATAATAATAATAAAGATAAAAGGACTCCAAAGACAAATTGATATGGTATCTCAGCGTAAGGAGTTAAAAGATCATAGGTGGCCAGACCTCCGAGTTGCTTCTTGGCCACTTAGAGAAATAGAAATGGAATATGCAAAGCAAACAAATAGGTACACCATATATTCTTATGTGTTGCTATTACTATTCATTGCTGTTAATCTTGATATTTTATCATCTGGTTGATGTAGCTCCTCGTGTGGCCTCTTTCTACTAAACTATATCGAATACTGGACAGGGGATGAACTATCTGATAATTTTACCCAGGTATATTATTACTACTATGACATTATACGTGCATCATGGACGCCGTGAATTGTGGTAGAGCTTTCTTTCAGGCTACAGACTTGTTTGCATCCCTACTGTTCCAAGTCGTGCTCGCTTTTGTTGTTTGTTGTACGACAGGCGATTTTTTATGATTGGTTTAGTCGTTTTGCTTTGCATACACTGTGAACATAACTGCAATCTGCATATTTATCACATGCACAGATTTTCTTGTTGGCAGTTTGCACTTTCTGATGGGTCTCTTTTTTAACAATACATTACATGTGGCTATAACATGAATATCTGTTTGCTGTCTTTTGTTATTATTGTGTCAATCCAATTGATACATATAATTGCTAAATAAATTGTTTCTTATTTGCAGGACGACATGTCACACTTTAGGAAAAAATTGGCTGCTATATTACTATCTTCAGATATAAACAAGAGAAAGGGGTGTCCGTTATACAAGTATGACAAAGAAGTCGATGCTGGATGCTCCTCTGATGTTCAGATATTAGATAGTCCCACAAATCCTAAGAAGAGGAAACTACTTTGTGTATCTGAAGAAAACGAAGTATTGATGGAAGATGATGTTGGCCCCATCACTCAAGCAGACTTAGAAAGGTGGTTTGTTCATGATTGGGATAAAAGAACTCCTATAAAAATCCCGACCGATGAGTGCACTAATGAGTTTTTACTGAGTGGCCTTTCCACAAAGGACATGCCAGTTACCAAAGCCGATTTAATAGATGTTCTATGTGATTACATTATGACAATCCAAGATGATACGACATTAGAGTAAGTGCTCATTGTTTTATCTATTTTATATGTACCAACTACGTAAAGTTTTGATATATACTTTTGTCATGTTGCATTACAGGATGACATGGGTGCGAAGTTTCAACCCTTTTAAGATAGAAATATCTGTCAAAGACCTGCAAAACGTATTAAGGGTAAATCTAGATATGACTCTAAAATGTTTTGACATGGCTGTTCGATTGTTGGCCATTAAAGAGTCACATATGTCGAAAGATGAAATGATAAAGGATAAAAAACATTATATGGACATGCGCTTCTGGGTAAGTTTGTTTCCAATCAATAATGTAGTAATATATTGTATCTATACATATAATCCTCATGTGGACATGTATATATATTTATCTAGAGAATGGTTGGTTTTGGTAAACTTCCAAAGTACCATCAGGATCCTACAGCAGAAGAGTTAGCCAAAACACTCGATTGTTGGCCTTCATTGAACTATTATATCACTGGTTGTAAATATGTAAGCATTTCGAATGTATTTATAAAAGGCACTTCGTTGCAATCCTAATGACTGGTATTTTGTAGGTTCTTATGCCATGGAAATTCAACGAATGCTACGCACTTTTCATAATCGATCATGGTAAAAAGCACGTAACTTTTATAGACTTTACACCCACTGAAGATTGGTGTAAACACATGCCATACAAGAGGTTTGCAGAAGCAATTATCATGGCCTCCAAGAAATATAAGATTGCCTACAATAAGAAACGTTCTGGATGGGCAGATGATATTTTTAAGTGGGAACATACAATTCGATCTGGTCTTCCATTGGACTTAAAAGGGTATTTTCTTAATACCATGTTCTCAACAGTTTAAATTTTTTCTATGATAACCATTGTATATAATATAGTTGGCCAAACATTATTCTGTAGGGTTAATACAAGCTACTTCGTTCTACAAGCTATGGTCATGTGGGGGAGTGGTAGACGAATGGAATTTAATAGGGTGAGTGGAGTATGTTTGGTTCATGTTCAAACATACATTTCAGTTACATAATATAAATTTGACGTTTTGTTCTCTTATGTCTTTGTGTGTAGGATACAAAGATTCTTCGAAGGAACTTTGTAATTGATCTATTAAGTTACGAGGAGAATTCATGCCGCTATGCTATCCCTCCAAACATACAACAACGACTTATCAGTATCGCTAAAAAAGATTAGATTAATGTACGGTTGTTGACATATTTGACTATTATTAGAAATTGTAAGACAAGTTGATTCGTGCAATACCGATGGTGCATCAACAATAGGCGTGTAGAACTACATATTTTCCATGTCTTCTTTTTCTCGTGTATTATTTTCCAAGTCCGAAGAACATCCGCCATGATATACACTTTCTTGTGCAGGCCACTTTTTTGTGTGCTTGTAATTGCAACTCTATTGCCTTTTCGTCCTGTGGAGAGGTTAGTCCACCTAATGTTTTCAGGTCCCAGTGAATGCACAGGTTGTGGCTTTGTTTTCTTTCCTAAACATTATAACACATTTGTAACCTTTTTCTATAATATTATAACACATTTGTACATGAGTTATCGTGATATTTTATCTTCCCGTTGCAACGCACGGGCATCCACCTAGTGAAATATGATGGCTGCTGGTGCTGGACCGGCTCATCCTTAGTTCCTGTTTGGGATAACTCCACCATATCTTGTTCGAAAAAATGGTTTTAATTCACTAAAATATTTTCAGTTCATTTTACCCCTCCACTTCTTTGAGTTGGTCTAATTTACTCTTTAATAATTTGTTTTTTCATTTTTTTACAAACTAAGTTTTTAGTTCAAATTTGGTTGGCTATTAGTTAATAGAATAATTTAGGCTAAAAGTACATTAAGGTTTTTTTATAATTTTTATAATTATTTTGATAGGTTAGGGATTTGATTAGATACTAACTTTAATGCCACAGAACTAAATATAAAATGATGAAAAAATTTAATATATTTTTCTAACATAAGTTATGAAGATCTCGATCACCTCAAAAATGAGCTTGAAATTCAACTTCTATATATATAAAAATATGAACTTAAAATAATGACTAGTATAAAGATTTACATTTTTGTTTCTTTATGTACAAGATGAATTTCTTGTTCATGTTTTTCGAGATGATTGAAAACATCATAACTTATGTTAAAAATATGTTAAATATTTTTTATCGTTATTTTATTGTAAGTTTAATATTATAAAAGTTACTCTCTCTGTTCTAATTTATAATCTGTTCAACTTTCTCACCGCAAGTTTGACTGAACCGTCTTATTTAAAAAATACATAATTATTGTTAATTTTTTGTGATATTGTTTAGCATATAATATAGTTTAAGTATGGATTTGATTTTTTTTTTGAAAAAAATGAATAAGACGAGTCAGTTAAACTTGACAAAAAAGTCAAACGAATTATAATTTGGCACTGAGGGAGTGCTATCTTATTCGCTACAAATAATTATAAAAAAAATAATAATATATTTTCTAAACTAAATTATATCATTAGATAATAACAAAAAAAAGTGAACTAAAAACTCAGTTGTAAATAAAGAAATAAAAAAGTTAAGGGGTAAATGAACCTACTCAAGGGAGTGGATGGGTAAAATATGAATATTGTCCGGGAGTAATTTAGACTTTTTCTATAAAAAATAGTCAAATGATTTAAATTCATATTCATCAAAATGGTGGATCTAGAGTCAGATTTACTAATTTAGTGAGTTTCTCGATGTGCGCTTCATTAACTCAAGTTTAGTGAAGCTAGAAAAAATTAATCATTATTGCCACTATTTATACAGGTACACCTTTGTTTGTATTTTTCTTCTTTATCTGTGTTTTCTTCTTTATACAACAGGCACATCATCTCTCCCTTTCTCAGTGCACCTCTCGCTCTCCATGTCGTGCCCCATGGCCGCATTGTGGTTGTGCTCGGCATGGCAGCACCTAGCCGTGCGCGCTCGATCTACCAGAGGAGGAAGAAGACTAAAAAGAGCATGCCATTGACACTTGTGATCTATAGAGGAAAAACATATCATTAAGAGTTAGTTTAGGAACCTTATTTTTTCTACGGGATTTTTATTTTCTCGAAATAAATTAGTTTAGTTTTTCTTGGGAAAATAGGAATCCTTTGAAAAAATAGAGTTTCTAAACTATCCCTAACATGTGAAACTTATCAAGAACAAAATATGCAATCTCAACTAAATTGCCCTTGCGTGGATCCAGGGCTGCTATTTAGGCCAAATGATGGATTTTAGATCTATAAGCTAAGTTGCTCCGTAGTGAATCTCAGATCCATCCATATTCACCTTTCCAGTGATACAACTGTTTTAAACATGCCCTTAACAAATACTCCATCTGTACTAAAATAGCAGTTGTTTTAGCTCTAAATTTTTATGTCCATATTTATATGGATGATTATGAAACTGTTGTGCACCATTTGTGGCAGTGGCCATAAGCGCGGACGGTCCACGATAGGATTAGATCAGACGATTAAACTCATATCTCCTCGTGTTTTTATCACTCTAATCTCACGGGAGCTGTTGGAGGACGTCTATGAACGGATCTAGACCTCTCCTCTATATATTTGAAGGGGTACGACCAATTGAAACACCAACAATCGATCAAACATTCAATTTATCTTTCGTTCTTTACCTTTTGCCCTAGAATTAGCCAGTAATATAGCATTCTCCCTCTAATTTTCACCTCCCTTCGGCTCTACGTCATTTAGAGGAATCTTGAGTCGGACAAACCCTATGATCTCTCCTTCCGACGGGTCCCTCCCGGGAGCGAGATCGAGGTGCTGTTGGCAAACTTTATCGCCTCTAAGCACGTGCGGGCGGTCCGACCATCAGGCGCGGACCATCCGGCTCATCGGCAGAAACCCTAGCCTATGCGCCAGGTCACGATTGTCCGACCCTCGGTCGTGGACCATCCTCGCTTACACAGAGAGCACCGCCACCGGTACACATCGCAGTGATTGGCACCCATCGACGCCAACACACTTTTTGACAACTCCGCTAGGGACATCGCGTGAAGAGCTATCCGATGGGCCCTCAATGCACGGTTCAAAAGATAGTTCTGACGTTTCTCCCAGCAACATTATCGAGCTGACTATGGAGACTCTATCAGTTGAGGATCAACAAGAGTTCGAGGAGCATAAGAAGCAGCCGATCAAGTAGGCCCAGACAAAATTCCTGGTCGACTTTAAGGTGGACCAAAATAAAAAGGTCGTCCGACAGCAGGCGACTAATCTGGCTTCACTCTGACCTACTACAACTACCCCCAAAGTAAGTGAAACAAATGAAATTCAATCTTTGAGATCTTACGTAGATGAGCAACGAGAAGAAATGCAACAAATACTAAGGGTTATGTGAAGGTGACAGGTGACGCCTAAGAGGGGGCGTGGGTGAAAGGGAATTAGGCTTACACCTAGTCCCTAATTAATTTTGGTGGTTGAATTGCCCAACACAAATAATTGGACTAACTAGTTTGCTCAAGTGTATAGATTATACAGGTGTAAAAGGTTCACACTTAGCCAATAAAAAGATCAAGTTTTTGGATTCAACAAAGGAGCAAAGAGGCAACCGAAGGCACCTCTGGTCTGGGGCACCGGACAGTGTCTGGTGCACCACCGGACAGTGTCCGGTGCACCAGAGGACTCCAACTCGAACTCGTCACCTTCGGGAAATTCCAGAGGCGACTCCGCTATAATTCACCGGACTGTCCGGTGTACACCGGACAGTGTCCGGTGCTCCAAGGGAGAGCCGCCCCAGGAACTCGCCAGCCTCGGGAATTCACTTTAGCCGCTCCGCTATAATTCACCGGACTGTCCGGTGTACACCGGACTGTCCGGTGTAACAGCGGAGCAACGGCTATTTCGGCGCCAACGGCTACCTGCGTCGCATTAAATGCGCGCGCAGCGCGCGCAGATGTCAGACTCGCCCATACTGGCGCACCGGACATCCAACAGTACATGTCCGGTGTGCACCGGACATCCAGGCGGGCCCACAAGTCAGAAGCTCCAACGGTCAGAATCCAATGGCAGTGATGACGTGGCGGGGGCACCGGACTGTCCGGTGTGCACCGGACTGTCCGGTGCGCCATCGAACAGACAGCCTCCCAACGGCCACTTTTGGTGGTTGGGGCTATAAATACCCCAACCACCCCACCATTCATTGCATCCAAGTTTTCCACTTCTCAACCACTTACAAGAGCTAGGCATTCAATTCTAGACACACCAAAGAGATCAAATCATCTCCAATTCCACAAAAGGCTTTAGTGATTAGCGAGAGAGATTTGCCGTGTTCTTTTGAGCTCTTGCGCTTGGATTGCTTCTTTTCTTTCTCACTTGCTCTTGTGATCAACACTCAATTGTAATCAAGGCAAGAGGCACCAATTGTGTGGTGACCCTTGCGGGGAAGTTTTATTCCCGACTTTGATTTGAGAAGAGGCTCACTCGGTCCGAGGGACCGTTTGAGAGAGGGAAGGGTTGAAAGAGACCCGGCCTTTGTGGCCTCCTCAACGGGGAGTAGGTTTGCGAGAACCGAACCTCGGTAAAACAAATCCGCGTGTCTGTGAATCATCTAGGCCCCTTTGATAATGTTTTGGTAATTAATGACAACTACTTGTGGACTAACGATTCTTGGAGAAATAAGAATGCAGGGTTGGACCACATAGAACTGAAATGTTGAAGAGTCATACGCATTGGTTGTGGATCAGATGAAGGCAAAGGTATAATATAGGTTTTACTTTTGCCGGTCTTGAGGAGTTTAGAGAAGATACCTGACCGGATTAGTAGGCTAGATAGTCGTACTATTAAGAGGGGTCAATGACTTAGATCTGTGTAAAACTTAGTGCCTCATAAAGCATCAAGTAGTTGCATTTGCATAAGGACTAACAGCGCTTCTCATTTAGTGAGTTAAAAGTTCATTCAAAGGGATGTTTGAGATTTGAGAAGTCTTGGTCACGCGGACTGTCCGGCCCTAGGGGGCGGACCGTCCGCGATCCTCCAGAGGGTCCGAGGTTTGACCATTTGTGTTGTCTCTGTGTTCTTTTTGCACTGCGGACCGTCCGGGCCTTAGGGCCGGACCGTCCGCAATCCTGACCAGAGGAAGGTGGCTTCGGGTCAGTCCCTGAATTATAGCCGGACGGTCCGCCTGTGAGGCGCAGACGGTCCGCATGTGTATAACTCTTTTTGGACAGGGACTGTGTGTTTTTATTGATTTGTACTACGGACGGTCCGGGGGACCAGTCCGGACAGTACTGTCTCAGGTCGCGGACGGTCCGGGATTTATAGCCGGACGGTCCGCGTGTGTTAACTCCGTTTGATCTGAGGCTCGGGTGTTTGAAATTGCTAGGTCGCGGACTGTCCGGCCTTGAAGGGCGGACTGTCCGGACCCACCTTTTTGAGTCTGCTCTGACATGTTTCAACGGTCATTATAGCCGTTATGGTGTACGGCGGACCGTCCGGCCCTAGGGCGCGGACGGTCCGCGTGTGCGCAGAACTGCCCCCTTTTGCACATAACGGTTGGTTTTAGATGGGGGACTATAAATAGAAGGGTTGCTCGTGTGTGAGACCTCTCTTGGCCATTCCTTGCACACATTGAGCTCATTTGTGATCCTCCAACTCACTCTCTCACACTCTTTGCTTGAGATTGCATTCTAGTGAGAGATTGAGGGTTCCTAGTGCATTTGCATCATTTGGTGATTCTTGAGGCACTAGGTGGTACACCGAGCAAGCGTCGTTGGTTTGTTACTCTTGGAGGTTGCCGCCTCCTAGACGGCTCGGGTGATTGTCTCCGTCGAGCTCTCCAAGAAGATTGTGGAGAAGCCGCGGTGTTGATTGTGAGGGGTTCGCGCCTACCTCGCCGGAGCGGCAAAGGTGACATTAGTGGAATCGAGGTATTGAGTGATTTCTTGTCCACTTGGCTCAAAGATCAAGTCGTGTCTTGATAGAGGAGCAAGTGAGAGCTTGAAGTCCACCTCAACGTGGATTAGGGGTGATCGGCAAATCACCGATACCACGGGATAAATTTCGGTGTCTATTCCTTCTAGCATTACTTATTGCCTTGCAATTGATTAGAGTTTTGCTTATTGTTCTTCAAGTATTCAATCTCCGTAGTTGTCTTTCATACATTGTTTACTTATTGACACTAGTAAATTTATTCCTCTTGTTGTATTGATTAAATTTACTTAGTATTGTTGTTTTTAGTCAAAACCGTCTATTCACCCCCCCCTCTAGCCGGTGTCCTAGATCCTACAAGTGGTATCGGAGCCGAGGACTCCATTGTTTGTGGATCTAATCATCCCGGAGTGGGACAAAATGGCTAGTAACAACAATGTGCACATTGGGAAGCCACCGCACTTTGATGGAAACAATTATGATTATTGGAAAATAAGAATGTCAATGCATCTTAGAGCAATGGGTGGAAAAATTTGGCCAATTGTTAGAGATGGATTCGTTGTATTGAAGGAAGATGAACCATCCGTTAGTGATAATGAGAATATCCTCACAAATGATCAAGCCATGAATGTCTTTTATGATGCTCTTGATATAAATGAGTTCAATCGTATCAAGAATCTCACAACCGCTCATGAGATTTGGGTAAAACTAATGGAAATTCATGAAGGAACTACAATTGTGAAGAGTGTTAAACTATATGTGTGCAAAGGGAAGTTTGAGCAATTTATTATGAAAGAAGATGAGAGTGTATCCGATATGTTCAATCGATTGAATGAGATTGTAAATGAACTCAAAGGACTTGGTTTTAATGTACCGGATGTGGATTTCACACACAAGTTCCTTAGATCACTTCCGGAGAAATATGAGACTATTGTGACAATGCTAGTAAGGAGTGATCTATCTACAACCTCTCCAACCGAAGTATTGGGAGAAATTCTCACTCAAGATATATTTAAGAAGTCACAAGCCGATGCTTTAAGTTTGGCAAAGAAGGTGAAAAATGAATCTATTGCTCTCAAAGCCAAGGCCTCAAAGGCAATTGAAAAGGAAGATAGCAATGATGAAGAAAATGAAAGTGAGAGTGATGGTGACATGGCTTTATTTGTAAGGAAATTCAATAAATTCATGAAGATGAAAAGAGGTCAACCTAGAAGAGGTCAAACATCTAGAAGAAATGCTTTCAATGATAGAAAATGTTTTGAGTGTGGGGAACCCGGTCACATTGCCATGAATTGTCCAAGCAAGAAGAAGAAGGGCAAAGATGAAAGTGACAAGAAGAAAAAGAAATACTATAACAAGAAGAAAGATGGCAAAGCCTACTTAGTTGAATGGGACTCGGATGATAGCTCGGATGATGATGATGATGACACCTCATCCAAGCTTAATGCCGGAATTGCCATCAAGGAAGCTCCCTCACTCTTCTCATCTCCCCATTGTCTCATGGCAAAGGGAGATGCTAAGGTAAAAATCATCACCGATTTAAATGATATAAATGATGATGATGATATCTATGATGTTGATGATGATGGCTATTCATATGATGATCTTGTTAGAATGTTAGGTGAGGCCGATGACTACATGCACAAAGAAAAAGAAAATTTTAAGGCCTTGAAGGAATTGTATAAAAACCTCCAAGTGTCTTTTGAGGAGCTCAAGACCTCTCACAATGACCTCAAAGAAAATTGTGAGAAGCTTGCGGATGCTCAAAAATCATCTATTGTGCATGAAGTTGAGGTGGTCACTAAGGATGTTGGAGTCACTTGTGACTTACTTGATAGTCTTACAAGTGAACCACTACCTACTAACTCTATTTGTGATAAATGCAAAATTTCTCTCAATGATAATATTGCTCTTGATGAATCAAAAATTATTGTTGAGAATGAAGTGTTAGTGGATAGAATAAGTACTCTAACTCATGACCTAGAAAAGGCATATGGTGGTAAGAAGAATTTGGATTTCATATTGGGAAGTCAACGATGCTCTCTTAACCGTGAAGGTCTTGGATATGTTCCCAAGAAAGGAAAGAATGCTTTTGTAAAGCAAAAGACATTGTTTGTGAAAGAATGTGACAAAGTGTGTCACAAGTGTCACAAAAAGGGGCATGTTAAGAAAAATTGTCCCAAGTTCAAACATGTATCCTCCACTTGTTTTGAGCATTGTTATGTTCTTTCTCATAATGCAAAAGGTGTTCATGCTAAATTTGTTGGTACTTCAATTGTTGGAAACAAAAAGAAAGCTATTTGGGTGCCAAAGACCTTGGTCACTAACATCCAAGGACCCAAGCAAGTTTGGGTACCTAAAAGAGATTGATTTCCTTTTGTAGGTAAACTACAAGGCGGGAGGGAATCATTGGGTGTTGGATAGTGGATGTACTCAACACATGACCGGGGATATGAAGATGTTTACCCAAATGAGTGATGAAGATTGCTCAAATTATGATAGTATCACATTTGGAGATAATCGTAAAGGAAAGGTTAAAGGTTTGGGTAAAATTGCTATTTCAAATGATCATTCTATATCAAATGTGCTATTGGTTGAGTCTTTGAATTTTAATTTACTTTCCGTAGCTCAATTATGTGATTTAGGATTTTGTTGCAATTTCACGGTTGAAGATGTTATTATCTCTAGTGTTGATGGTAGCAATCTTAAATTTAAAGGTTTTAGACATGAAAATCTTTATCTTGTTGATTTCTCATCTAATGAGGCAAAGCTCACAACTTGCTTATTTTCAAAAGCTTCACTAGGTTGGTTATGGCATAGAAGACTTGGTCATGTTGGGATGAAGCAACTCAATCGGTTAACCAAGCATGACTTAGTTCGAGGCTTAAAAGATGTGAAGTTTGAAAAGAACAAATTGTGTAGCTCTTGTCAAGCCGGTAAGCAAGTGGCAAATACTCATCCAAATAAAAGTCAAATGTCCACTCATCGACCTTTGGAATTACTTCACATGGATTTATTTGGGCCCACATCTTTTGTAAGTATTGGTGGTAATTCTTATTGTCTTGTGATTGTGGATGACTATTCAATATTTACTTGGGTTTATTTTCTACGAGACAAATCCAATGTGTTTGAAACATTCAAGTCATTTGCTATATTGGCTCAAAATCAATTTGATTTCGACATCAAAAAGGTTAGAAGTGACAATGGGTCGGAATTCAAAAATGCAAGAATTGATCAATATTGTGATGACAAGGGTATCAAACATGAATTCTCTTCCAAATATACCCCGGAACAAAACGGTATTGTTGAAAGAAAGAATAGAACTCTTATTGATATGGCAAGGTCTATGTTAGCGGAATATAATATATCGGATTCTTATTGGGCCGAGGCAATAAATACCGCTTGTCATTCATCAAATAGACTATATTGTCACAAGCTCTTGAAGAAAACTCCATATGAATTGCTCATTGGTAGAAAGCCAAATATCTCATATTTTAGGGTATTCGGTTGCAAATGTTATATTTTAAGAAAGGGAAGCCGGCTTTCTAAATTTGAGAAGAAATGTGATGAGGGTTTTCTTCTTGGATATTCATCAAATAGTAAGGCTTATAGAGTCTTCAACAAAACTCATGGTATTATTGAGGAAGCATATGATGTTGAATTCGATGAAACAAATGGGTCTCAAGATGAGAGTGAAAATCTCGATGATGTTGGGGGAACTCAATTGATAAATGCAATGAAAACAATGGCCATTGGTGAAATAAAACCAAAAGAAGATGATGATGAAAATAGTGTGGTTGTCATTCCCTCATCTTCAACTATAAATGAGGAAGATCACCAAAGCCAACAACTCAATGAAACCATTGATACTCATGATCAAGGTACTTCAAGACCTCCAATTCCTCCTAATGCTTCAACAAGCAATTATCAAACGGTATCAAGAATTCATCATTCCATTGTGAAGGATCACCCGGTTGATCAAATTGTGGGTGATATTAGTAAGGGTGTTCAAACTCGCTCTCGCATAGCTTCGTTTTGTGAACATTTCTCTTTTGTATCTTGTGTGGAACCTAACCGTGTAGATGAAGCTCTACTTGATGTTGATTGGGTGAATGCAATGCATGAAGAATTAAATAACTTCGCTCGAAATGAAGTTTGGGAGCTTGTTGAGAGACCAAAGAACCACAATGTTATTGGTACAAAATGGGTATTTCGCAACAAGCACAATGAAGATGGTGTGGTAGTAAGAAACAAGGCAAGATTAGTTGCACAAGGATATACTCAAATTGAAGGATTGGATTTTGGGGAGACATTTGCTCCCGTAGCAAGATTAGATGCAATCCGGATTCTACTTGCTTATGCTTGTGCACACAATATCAAGCTCTACCAAATGGATGTAAAGAGCGCCTTCCTAAATGGTAAGATTAGTGAACTAGTGTATGTTGAACAACCTCCCGGTTTTGAGGACCCCAAAAGACCTAACCATGTGTTCAAGCTTTCTAAAGCTCTCTATGGGCTTAAGCAAGCTCCTCGCGCTTGGTATGAAAGGCTTAGGGATTTCTTGCTTTCCAAAGACTTCAAAATTGGGAAGGTTGACACTACTCTATTCACTAAAAGAATTGGCAAAGATTTATTTGTTTGTCAAATCTATGTTGATGATATTATTTTTGGATCTACTAATGAATTATTTTGTGAGGAGTTCGGAAAAATGATGTCAAAAGAATTTGAAATGTCTATGATAGGAGAATTGAGCTTCTTTCTTGGCCTTCAAATCAAACAATTGAAAGATGGAATTTTTATAAGTCAATCAAAATATTTGAAGGACATGCTCAAGAAGTTTGGTTTAGAAAATGCTAAGCCTATCAAGACTCCAATGGCAATAAATGGTCATCTAGACTTAGATGAAGGAGGTACTATGGTTGATCAAAAACTTTATCGTTCAATAATTGGTAGTTTGCTTTATATTACCGCATCTAGGCCCGATGTTATGTTTAGTGTATGCATGTGTGCTCGATTTCAAGCTTCTCCTAGAGAGATTCACTTGAAGGCCGCTAAAAGAATTCTAAGATATTTGAAGTATACTCCCAATATTGGTCTATGGTATCCCAAAGGTGCTCAATTTGAATTAATTGGATATTCGGATTCGGACTATGCGGGATGCAAAGTTGATAGAAAAAGCACCTCCGGTTGTTGTCAATTTCTTGGTAGATCTATTGTTTCATGGTCTTCTAAGAAACAAAATTCGGTTGCTCTATCTACCGCCGAGGCGGAATATATATCGGCCAGAAATTGTTGCGCTCAACTATTATGGATGAAACAAACCTTATTGGACTATGGAATTATTTTCAAGAATGTGCCTCTTATGTGTGATAATGAGAGTGCGGTAAAATTAGCTACCAATCCGGTCCAACACTCAAGAACCAAGCATATTGATATACGGCATCACTTTTTAAGGGATCATGTTGGCAAGGGAGACATCTCTATTTATTCCATTGGCACCGATGATCAATTAGCAGACATTTTTACAAAACCTTTGGATGAAACAAGATTTTGTTCTCTAAGAAGTGAAATGAATGTGATCGATATCTCAAATGTGGCTTGAAGTTGATCACACATGTGTCATCTTGCATCTCGGGTCTAAGTATGTTCTTTATGCTATTTATTTGGTATTATTTGTGCATTTTTCATTTCTAATTGCTCTAGATAGTTTAAATTCAAAATTTTTGCATTACTCAATTACATCATATGTCTATGCATGCATACCAACTCTTGGATTGGTCAAAATGTCCATATATGAGCACCAATTCGGATTCGGAATTCAAAATCAGAAAGTGGACAGAAGTTGGAAAAATGAGTGTCAGGCTGCGGACCGTCCGCCCATGGACCGCGGACCGTCCGCGGAATCAGGAAATGGACAGTCCGAGCAGCCTCGCAGACCGTCTGAGATCCTCAGGGCGCGGACCGTCCGCCGCCCCAGCGCGGACCGTCCGCGACAGGGCAGAAAAAGGGACAGAGCCCGCAGACTTGCCAGTTGTGCTCACTCGCTCTATCTCTCTTGCTCTCCACTCGCCATATACTCTCTTGTGTCGAGTGTGCGCGGACCGTGAAGTGCAGTTGCGTGCGGACAGTCCGACAGCTTGCAGCAACATTCCCTCAACATGTCTTCATCACGGTATCTACAAATCTTGTGGATTTAATCAAATTTTATCAACTTTGAGATTATTTGGGTTTCTTCTCTGATCTGAAATTGAGCAGTGGATTTCAAAATCTGATTGGTGGGATTGATAGTTCTCCCCAATATCAATGCTATGCAAAATTTTGAACTTGTTTTGCTGGGTATTATCTGCGAAAACATCAAATTGAACTCTTGTGGCGGCTAGGGTTCTTGGAGTCGCCCCTGGTCGGTCGCGGACCGTCCGCCCGGTGGACGCGGACCGTCCGGGCCTCTGGCGCGGACAGTCCGGCCCCCTAGCGCGGACCGTCCGGACCCTGGCAGAGCATTACCATTCCATTCCTTTTTATAAGTGGTGTTTGGTAGCAATTATTTATCTATGGATGTCTGTCACCTTGTTGCAGTGGTTTTGGTGGTCTCCGCAAGAAACTTGCAGGTCGCTTTAAATCCAAGCGCCCTCGTGGCAATGATGATGACTATACACCGACCACTGATTCAGAGGCCCAATCCTCAGCTGGGGGCACTGAATCCATGGATGCTGAAGATTTTCTTCATGTTCACCCTGATTATCCTATTGATATCCAAGGATGGACTTACCCCAAGCGGAGATTTTCTATGGCTGAGTACTGTTCTAGACGGACTGTGAACCAGTATGCTCTGCCATCAGATACAAATATTCAGTTTTTCCACACTCAGCTGCAGTTTGATGTCTTTTGGGGCACCCTGGTGGATACCAATTTTCATAAGCATCAGGTGATTGATTGGTCCTTCTTGCTCAGTCAATCAGTCATGGAGGGTCTCATTCCCAAATTTGAAACATGTGGGTTATATCAGTTTATGGGGCAGCGCACTGATTTCAATGAAATGGCAGTTAAGCAATTCTTGGCTACCTCAGAGATTGATATTGCAGAAGAATCTATCACATGGATGACTGGCTTCAAGCGGTATTCTGCTTCTTTTGCTGACTTTGCCGCTGCCAACAGTCTGAACTATGGCACCATTTCTGCTGGGGTGGATCTTTATACTGAAGATAATTTTGAGGATTTTGTGCAGTTTTATGAGCCAGCCAGGCTCGGTATACCCAGGAGGTTTGGAGAAACAGCAGGACTCAGACATCATCCTGCTGTCATCAACAAGATTGCCAGAGTCACCATTCTTCCCAAGAGTGGTGATAAGAGCAAAATTCGAGATAAGTTCTGGAACATAATCCAGCACATCATGAATGGTGAAGTCATGAACATTGTTCTTTTCATGATGAGGCAGCTTAATGATTTAAAGATGGACAAGAATCAAAACTTGGCTTATGCTCCCTACATTATGGCTCTCATAAAATCCAAGACAAGATTTGAGGGCCCATGTGAGATTGTTCACACTCCATTCAGGCCTTTTAAGAATGAGATAGGGTTCCTCACCAGGCCACTCACTCCATTCCCAGATGATGAGGAAGACCCTGGCTATGCGGGTGGAGCAGCTCCTAATGTTGAGGAACAGCAGATGCCTCCTAGCTCCTCCACCTCCTCCTCAGCCTCAGCACTATTGGGAGCCTGCTCCAGGATATTTTGATCCTTATTTTCACAATATGCAGCAAGGGCTGGAGACTCATATTGATGCTCGCTTTGATGGCCTGATGTCACATGTGGATCACCGCCTTGATGACATGCAGTCTCGCTTTGACAGCAACTGGGATGCGCTCAACTCTGAATTTTCTGACTTTCGTGATCAAATTCACACTAATGTCACTGATCCCATCATGTCAAGGCTGAATAATATGCAACAAAGTTTCCAAGATAACATGGGTGCTCTCTCCAGTCAGTTTGACAATCTTTCTACAACTGACAACCTGCATGATATAAGTCAGAGGCAGCAGCAGCTCCAGCAGGACTTTGGCCAGTTCTCCTCCTTGTTTGACACCTTCAGCACTCATTATTACAACATGCATCCTCCGCCGAGTGATCAGTAAGGCCTCTCCTTTGTGGCAATTGATGCCAAAGGGGGAGAGAAGAAGTGATGAGAAGTTGTCAGGCGTCTCCTTCAGGGGGAGTTGGTGGTTCTATGTGGACATTAAGATCATGCACATGCATTTTACTTTCTCATACCGCTTTAGTTTATGTCTTATGCATTTGGAACTTGGTTTGATCTATTAACTCTATGTCGTATGTCTGTGGACTATTATCTGTAATATTCTGCGTATGTCTGTGGACTATTATCTGTAATATTCTGTGGGATGAACTATGTTTTAGTTCAAATTACTCTGTGTGGTTAATCGAGATGTGATTATAATTACTGCGCTCATTCTACGAATCATCTCTTGTATGCCTCGATAACCATGATTGTAGGAAAGTCTCCATCAAGCTCAAATATATTATGTGTGTCATATCTTCAACTTCAAATAATCCTGCACACACTTAGGGGGAGCCTTTCTTGCATACTGAGTTTTTTATTGGGATTTATCTATCTTTTGGACAGAACTTCAAATCAAGATAAGTCCTATGAAACTCATCTCCAAAATCTATCATATACCTTTGGTATGAGAGAGATTTGGAGAAACTAAACTTCTCTTTAATATACTATGTGGTGTTGTCATCAATTACCAAAAAGGGGGAGATTGTGAATCATCTAGGCCCCTTTGATAATGTTTTGGTAATTAATGACAACTACTTGTGGACTAACGATTCTTGGAGAAATAAGAATGCAGGGTTGGACCACATAGAACTGAAATGTTGAAGAGTCATACGCATTGGTTGTGGATCAGATGAAGGCAAAGGTATAATATAGGTTTTACTTTTGCCGGTCTTGAGGAGTTTAGAGAAGATACCTGACCGGATTAGTAGGCTAGATAGCCGTACTATTAAGAGGGGTCAATGACTTAGATCTGTGTAAAACTTAGTGCCTCATAAAGCATCAAGTAGTTGCATTTGCATAAGGACTAACAGCGCTTCTCATTTAGTGAGTTAAAAGTTCATTCAAAGGGATGTTTGAGATTTGAGAAGTCTTGGTCACGCGGACTGTCCGGCCCTAGGGGGCGGACCGTCCGCGATCCTCCAGAGGGTCCGAGGTTTGACCATTTGTGTTGTCTCTGTGTTCTTTTTGCACTGCGGACCGTCCGGGCCTTAGGGCCGGACCGTCCGCAGTCCTGACCAGAGGAAGGTGGCTTCGGGTCAGTCCCTGAATTATAGCCGGACGGTCCGCCTGTGAGGCGCGGACGGTCCGCATGTGTATAACTCTTTTTGGACAGGGACTGTGTGTTTTTATTGATTTGTACTACGGACGGTCCGGGGGACCAGTCCGGACAGTACTGTCTCAGGTCGCGGACGGTCCGGGATTTATAGCCGGACGGTCCGCGTGTGTTAACTCCGTTTGATCCGAGGCTCGGGTGTTTGAAATTGCCAGGTCGCGGACTGTCCGGCCTTGAAGGGCGGACTGTCCGGACCCACCTTTTTGAGTCTGCTCTGACATGTTTCAACGGTCATTATAGCCGTTATGGTGTACGGCGGACCGTCCGGCCCTAGGGCGCGGACGGTCCGCGTGTGCGCAGAACTGCCCCCTTTTGCACATAACGGTTGGTTTTAGATGGGGGACTATAAATAGAAGGGTTGCTCGTGTGTGAGACCTCTCTTGGCCATTCCTTGCACACATTGAGCTCATTTGTGATCCTCCAACTCACTCTCTCACACTCTTTGCTTGAGATTGCATTCTAGTGAGAGATTGAGGGTTCCTAGTGCATTTGCATCATTTGGTGATTCTTGAGGCACTAGGTGGTACACCGAGCAAGCGTCGTTGGTTTGTTACTCTTGGAGGTTGCCGCCTCCTAGACGGCTCGGGTGATTGTCTCCGTCGAGCTCTCCAAGAAGATTGTGGAGAAGCCGCGGTGTTGATTGTGAGGGGTTCGCGCCTACCTCGCCGGAGCGGCAAAGGTGACATTAGTGGAATCGAGGTATTGAGTGATTTCTTGTCCACTTGGCTCAAAGATCAAGTCGTGTCTTGATAGAGGAGCAAGTGAGAGCTTGAAGTCCACCTCAACGTGGATTAGGGGTGATCGGCAAATCACCGATACCACGGGATAAATTTCGGTGTCTATTCCTTCTAGCATTACTTATTGCCTTGCAATTGATTAGAGTTTTGCTTATTGTTCTTCAAGTATTCAATCTCCGTAGTTGTCTTTCATACATTGTTTACTTATTGACACTAGTAAATTTATTCCTCTTGTTGTATTGATTAAATTTACTTAGTATTGTTGTTTTTAGTCAAAACCGTCTATTCACCCCCCTCTAGCCGGTGTCCTAGATCCTACAGTGTCACACTCTTCATTTGCTTGCGATTTGTTTTGCGCCCTCTCTCGTGGACTCGATTATATTTCTAACGCTAACCCGGCTTGTAGTTGTGATTATTTTTGAGAATTTCAGTTTCACCCTATTCACCCCCCCTCTAGGCGACTATCAATTGGTATCGGAGCCCGGTGCTTCATTAGAGCCTAACCGCTCGAAGTGATGTCGGGAGATCACGCCAAGAAGGAGATGGAGACCGGCGAAAAGCCCACTACAAGCCACGGGAGCACTTCATCGGAAGAGTCCCGCACAAAGAGGAAGGAGAAGAAGAAGGACTCCTCCAAACGGAAGGAGAAAAGATCTTCCTCTTCTCACCACAAAGAGAAGAAGGAAAAATCTTCTTCTCACAAGTCACATCGGAAAGGCGACAAGCACAAGAGGATGAGGAAAGTGGTCTACTACGAGACCGACACTTCTTCAACATCGACCTCCGACTCCGATGCGCCCTCCGTAACTTCTAAACGCCAAGAGCGTAAGAAGTTTAGTAAGATCCCCTTACACTATCCTCGTACATCTAGACATACTCCATTACTTTCCGTTCCATTAGGCAAACTGCCAACCTTTGATGGTGAAGATTATGCTAGGTGGAGTGATTTAATGAAATTTCATCTAACCTCACTCCACAAAAGTATATGGAATGTTGTTGAGTTTGGAGCACAGGTACCATCAATAGGGGATGAGGATTATGATGAGGACGAGGTGGCCCAAATCGAGCACTTCAACTCCCAAGCCACAACCATACTCTTGGCCTCTCTAAATAGAGAGGAGTACAACAAGGTGCAAGGATTGAAGAATGCAAAGGAAATTTGGGACCTCCTCAAGACCGCGCACGAGGGTGATGAACTAACAAAGATCACCAAGCGGGAAACGATCGAGGGGGAGCTCGGTCGCTTTCGACTTCGCCAAGGGGAAGAGCCACAAGACATGTACAACCGGCTCAAGACTTTGGTGAACCAAGTGCGCAACCTCGGGAGCAAGAAGTGGGACGATCACGAGGTGGTTAAGGTTATTCTAAGAGCTCTCATTTTTCTTAACCCCACTCAAGTTCAATTAATTCATGGTAATCCTAGATATCCACTAATGACCCCCGAGGAAGTTATCGGGAATTTTGTGAGCTTTGAATGTATGATTAAAGGATCAAAGAAGATCAACGAGCTTGACGAACCCTCCACATCCGAGGCACAACCAGTGGCCTTCAAGGCGACGGAGGAAAAGAAGGAGGAGTCTACACCAAGTAGACAACCAATTGACGCCTCCAAGCTCGACAATGAGGAGATGGCTTTAATCATCAAAAGCTTTCGCCAAATCCTCAAGCAACGGAAGGGGAAAGACTACAAATCCCGTTCCAAGAAGGTTTGCTACAAGTGTGGTAAGCCCGGTCACTTTATCGCTAAATGTCCATTATCAAGTGACAGTGACAGGGACAACGACAAGAAGGGCAAGAGAAGAGAAAAGAAGAGGTACCACAAGAAGAGGGGCGGCGATGCCCACGTATGCCGCGAGTGGGACTCCGACGAGAGCTCCACCGAGTCCTCCTCCGACGAGGACGCCGCCAACATCGCCGTCACCAAAGGGCTTCTCTTCCCCAACGTCGGCCACAAGTGCCTCATGGCAAAGGACGGCAAAAGGAAAAAGGTTAAATCTAAATCCTCCACAAAATATGAGTCCTCTAGTGATGATAATGCTAGTGATGAGGAGGATAACTTGCTTACCCTTTTTGCCAATCTTAACATGGAACAAAAGGAAAAATTAAATGAATTGATTAGTGCTATTCATGAAAAAGATGACCTTTTGGATTCCCAAGAGGATTTTCTAATTAAAGAAAACAAGAAACATGTTAAGGTTAAAAATGCTTATGCTCTAGAAGTAGAAAAATGTCAAAAACTATCTAGTGAGCTAAGCACTTGCCATGACACTATTGCCAACCTTAGAAATGAAAATGCTAGTTTAATTGCTAAGGTTGAGTCTCATGTTTGTGATGCTTCAATTCCCAATCTTAGAAATGATAATAATGACTTACTTGCTAAGATTAAGGAATTGAATGATTCTCTTGCTAGCCTTAGAGTAGAAAATGAAAATTTGATTGCTAAGGCTAAAGATTTTGATGTTTGCAATTCTATTATTTCCGACCTTAGAACTAAGAATGATATGTTACATGCTAAGGTTGTTGAATTAAAATCTTGCAAACCCTCTACATCTAATGTTGAGCATGTTTCTATTTGTACTAGATGTAGAGATGTTGATATCAATGCTATTCATGATCACATGTCCTTAATTAAACAACAAAATGATCATATAGCAAAACTAGATGCTAAAATTACCGAGCATAACTTGGAAAATGAAAAGTTTAAATTTGCTAGAAGTATGCTCTATAATGGGAGACGCCCGGGCATCAAGGATGGCATTGGCTTCCAAAGGGGAGACAATGTCAAACTTAATGCCCCTCCTAAAAATTTGTCTAACTTTGTTAAGGGCAAGGCTCCCATGCCTCAGGATAACGAGGGTTACATTTTGTACCCTGCCGGTTATCCCGAGAGCAAAATTAGGAGAATTCACTCTAGGAAGTCTCACTCTGGCCCTAATCATGCTTTTATGTATAAGGGTGAGACATCTAGTTCTAGGCAACCAACCCGTGCCAAGTTGCCTAGAAAGAAAACTCCTATTGCATCAAATGATCATGCTATTTCATTCAAAACTTTTGATGCATCATATGTGCTTACTAACAAATCCGGCAAGGTAGTTGCCAAGTTTGTTGGGGGCAAACACAAGGGCTCCAAGACTTGTGTTTGGGTACCCAAAGTTCTTGTGTCTAATGCCAAAGGACCCAAAACCGTTTGGGTACCTAAAGTCAAGAACTAAAATTGTTTTGTAGGTTTATGCATCCGGGGGCTCAAGTTGGATACTCGACAGCGGGTGCACAAACCACATGACAGGGGAGAAGAAGATGTTCTCCTCTTATGAGAAAAACCAAGATCCCCAACGAGCTATCACATTCGGGGATGGAAACCAAGGTTTGGTCAAAGGATTGGGTAAAATTGCTATATCACCTGACCATACTATTTCCAATGTTTTTCTTGTAGATTCTTTAGATTACAATTTGCTTTCCGTATCCCAATTATGTCAAATGGGCTACAACTGTCTATTTACTGATGTAGGTGTTACTGTCTTTAGAAGAAGTGATGATTCAATAGCATTCAAGGGAGTGTTAGAGGGTCAGCTATACTTGGTAGATTTTGATAGAGCTGAACTCGACACTTGCTTGGTTGCTAAGACTAACTTGGGTTGGCTCTGGCACCGCCGACTAGCCCATGTTGGAATGAAGAATCTTCATAAGCTTCTAAAGGGAGAGCACATTTTAGGACTAACAAATGTTCATTTTGAGAAAGACAGGATTTGTAGCGCATGCCAAGCCGGGAAGCAAGTTGGCGCTCATCATCCACACAAGAACATCATGACGACCGACAGGCCACTGGAGCTCCTACACATGGATCTATTCGGCCTGATAGCTTATATAAGCATCGGCGGGAGTAAGTACTGTCTAGTTATTGTGGATGATTATTCTCGCTTCACTTGGGTATTCTTTTTACAGGAAAAATCCCAAACCCAAGAGACCTTAAAGGGATTCTTGAGACGGGCTCAAAATGAGTTCGGCTTAAGGATCAAGAAAATAAGAAGCGACAACGGGACGGAGTTCAAGAACTCTCAAATCGAAGGCTTCCTTGAGGAGGAGGGCATCAAGCATGAGTTCTCTTCTCCCTACACTCCTCAACAAAATGGTGTAGTGGAGAGGAAGAATCGAACTCTATTGGACATGGCAAGAACCATGCTTGATGAATACAAGACACCGGATCGGTTTTGGGCCGAGGCGGTCAACACTGCCTGCTACGCCATCAACCGGTTATATCTTCACCGAATCCTCAAGAAGACGTCCTATGAACTCCTAACCGGTAAAAAGCCAAATATTTCATATTTTAGAGTTTTTGGTAGCAAATATTTTATTCTTGTTAAAAGAGGTAGAAAATCTAAATTTGCTCCTAAAACTGTAGAAGGCTTTTTACTAGGATATGATTCAAACACAAGGGCATATAGAGTCTTTAACAAGTCCTCGGGACTAGTTGAAGTTTCTTGTGACGTTGTGTTTGATGAGACTAACGGCTCTCAAGTAGAGCAAGTTGATCTTGATGAGATAGGTGAAGAACAGGCTCCATGCATAGCGCTAAGGAACATGTCCATTGGGGATGTGTATCCTAAGGAATCCGAAGAGCCTCCACATGCACAAGATCAACCATCATCCTCCATGCAAGCATCTCCACTGACTCAAAATGAGGTTGAAGCTCAAGTTGATGAAGTAGAAGATCAAGCAAATGAGCCACCTCAAGATGATGGCAATAATCAAGGGGGAGATGCAAATAATCAAGAAAAGGAGGATGAGCAAGAACCAAGGCCGCCACACCCAAGAGTCCACCAAGCAATCCAACGAGATCACCCCGTCGACACCATCCTCGACGACATTCAAAAGGGGGTAACTACTAGATCTCGTGTTGCACATTTCTGTGAACATTACTCGTTTGTTTCCTCTATTGAGCCACACAAGGTAGAGGAAGCACTACAAGATTCGGACTGGGTGGTGGCGATGCAAGAGGAGCTCAACAACTTCACTAGAAATGAGGTATGGCACTTAGTTCCACGTCCTAACCAAAATGTTGTAGGAACCAAATGGGTCTTCCGCAACAAGCAAGATGAGCATGGTGTGGTGACAAGGAACAAAGCTCGACTTGTGGCCAAGGGATACTCCCAAGTCGAAGGTTTGGATTTCGGTGAAACCTATGCACCCGTAGCTAGGCTTGAGTCAATTCGCATATTATTGGCCTATGCTACTTACCATGGCTTTAAGCTTTATCAAATGGACGTGAAAAGTGCCTTCCTCAATGGACCAATCAAGGAAGAGGTCTATGTTGAGCAACCTCCCGGCTTTGAAGACAGTGAGTATCCTAACCATGTCTATAAGCTCTCTAAGGCGCTTTATGGGCTCAAGCAAGCCCCAATAGCATGGTATGAATGCCTTAGAGATTTTCTTATTGCTAATGGCTTCAAAGTCGGAAAAGCCGATCCTACACTCTTTACTAAAACTCTTGAAAATGACTTGTTTGTATGCCAAATTTATGTTGATGATATTATATTTGGGTCTACTAACGAGTCTACATGTGAAGAGTTTAGTGGGATTATGACACAGAAATTCGAGATGTCTATGATGGGGGAGTTGAAGTATTTCTTAGGATTCCAAGTGAAGCAACTTCAAGAGGGCACCTTCATTAGCCAAACGAAGTACACTCAAGACATTCTAAACAAGTTTGGGATGAAGGATGCCAAGCCCATCAAGACACCCATGGGAACCAATGGGCATCTCGACCTCGACATGGGAGGTAAGTCCGTGGATCAAAAGGTATACCGGTCGATGATAGGTTCTTTACTCTATTTATGTGCATCTCGACCGGATATTATGCTTTCCGTGTGCATGTGTGCAAGATTCCAAGCCGACCCTAAGGAAGCTCACCTTACGGCCGCAAAACGAATCTTGAGATATTTGGCTTATACTCCTAAGTTTGGGCTTTGGTATCCTAGGGGATCCACATTTGACTTAATTGGATATTCGGATGCCGATTGGGCGGGGTGTAAAATCAATAGGAAGAGCACATCGGGGACTTGCCAGTTCTTGGGAAGATCTTTGGTGTCTTGGGCTTCAAAGAAGCAAAATTCGGTCGCTCTTTCCACCGCCGAAGCCGAGTACATTGCCGCAGGACATTGTTGCGCGCAATTGCTTTGGATGAGGCAAACCCTGCGGGACTACGACTACAAATTAACCAAAGTCCCTTTGCTATGTGATAATGAGAGTGCAATCAAGATGGCGGATAATCCCGTCGAGCATAGTCGCACTAAACACATAGCCATTCGGTATCATTTTCTTAGGGATCACCAACAAAAGGGAGATATCGAGATTTCATACATTAATACTAAAGATCAATTAGCCGATATCTTTACCAAGCCTCTTGATGAACAATCTTTTAACAAACTTAGGCATGAGCTCAATATTCTTGATTCTAGGAACTTCTTTTGTTAAATTGCACACATTGCTCTTCTATATACCTTTGATCATGTCTCTTTCCTATGCTATGACTAATGTATTTTTCAAGTCTATTTCAAACCAAGTCATAGGTGTATTGAAAGGGAATTGGAGTCTTCGGCGAAGACAAAGGCTTCCACTCCGTAACTCATCCTTCGCCGTCGCTCCAAGAGACTCTCCATCCTTGGGGGAGAGAACAAAAGGACTTCGTCTTTGGTATAATATTAACTCATTTATTTATGACCAAAGGGGAAGACAGCACTTCGAGGGCTCTAATGCTTCCGTTTTTGGCGATTCATGCCAAAGGGGGAGAAAGTATGAGCCCAAAGCAAAAGGACCGCACCACCACCAATTTCAAAAACTTCGTGTTTCCAAGAATATTATCAATTAGTATCCTATTATGTTCAAAAGGGGGAGAAAGTAGTATTTCAAAAAGGATATATCAAAACCCTCTTGAACACTAAGAGGAGGATCTCATCTAGGGGGAGTTTTGTTTGGTCAAAGGAAAAGCATTTGAAACAGGGGGAGAAAATTTCAAATCTTAAAAATGTTTCTCAAAATCTTATTCATTTGCCTTTGACTGTTTGCAAAAGAACTTTGAAAAGGATTTACAAAAGAGTTTGCAAAAACAAAACATGTGGTGCAATCGTGGTCCAAAATGTTAAATAAGAAAGAAATGATCCATGCATATCTTGCAAGTATTTAGATTGGCTCAATTCCAAGCAACATTTACACTTACATTATGCAAACTAGTTCAGTTATGCACTTCTATATTTGCTTTGGTTTGTGTTGGCATCAATCACCAAAAAGGGGGAGATTGAAAGGGAATTAGGCTTACACCTAGTCCCTAATTAATTTTGGTGGTTGAATTGCCCAACACAAATAATTGGACTAACTAGTTTGCTCAAGTGTATAGATTATACAGGTGTAAAAGGTTCACACTTAGCCAATAAAAAGATCAATTTTTTGGATTCAACAAAGGAGCAAAGAGGCAACCGAAGGCACCTCTGGTCTGGGGCACCGGACTGTCCGGTGTACACCGGACAGTGTCCGGTGCACCACCGGACAGTGTCCGGTGCACCAGAGGACTCCAACTCGAACTCGTCACCTTCGGGAAATTCCAGAGGCGACTCCGCTATAATTCACCGGACTGTCCGGTGTACACCGGACAGTGTCCGGTGCTCCAAGGGAGAGCCGCCCCAGGAACTCGCCAGCCTCGGGAATTCACTTCAGCCGCTCCGCTATAATTCACCGGACTGTCCGGTGTACACCAGACTGTCCGGTGTAACAGCGGAGCAACGGCTATTTCGGCGCCAACGGCTACCTGCGTCGCATTAAATGCGCGCGCAGCGCGCGCAGATGTCAGACTCGCCCATACTGGCGCACCGGACATCCAACAGTACATGTCCGGTGTGCACCGGACATCCAGGCGGGCCCACAAGTCAGAAGCTCCAACGGTCAGAATCCAACGGCAGTGATGACGTGGCGGGTGCACCGGACTGTCCGGTGCGCCATCGAACAGACAGCCTCCCAACGGCCACTTTTGGTGGTTGGGGCTATAAATACCCCAACCACCCCACCATTCATTGCATCCAAGTTTTCCACTTCTCAACCACTTACAAGAGCTAGGCATTCAATTCTAGACACACCAAAGAGATCAAATCATCTCCAATTCCACAAAAGGCTTTAGTGATTAGCGAGAGAGATTTGCCGTGTTCTTTTGAGCTCTTGCGCTTGGATTGCTTCTTTTCTTTCTCACTTGCTCTTGTGATCAACACTCAATTGTAATCAAGGCAAGAGGCACCAATTGTGTGGTGACCCTTGCGGGGAAGTTTTATTCCCGGCTTTGATTTGAGAAGAGAAGCTCACTCGGTCCGAGGGACCGTTTGAGAGAGGGAAGGGTTGAAAGAGACCCGGCCTTTGTGGCCTCCTCAACGGGGAGTAGGTTTGCGAGAACCGAACCTCGGTAAAACAAATCCGCGTGTCACACTCTTCATTTGCTTGCGATTTGTTTTGCGCCCTCTCTCGTGGACTCGATTATATTTCTAACGCTAACCCGGCTTGTAGTTGTGATTATTTTTGAGAATTTCAGTTTCGCCCTATTCACCCCCCTCTAGGCGACTCGAGGAGCATAATAAGCAGCCGATCAAGTAGGCCCAGACAAAATTCCTGGCCAACTTTAAGGTGGACCAAAATAAAAAGGTCGTCCGACAGCAGGCGACTAATCTGGCTTCACTCTGACCTACTACAACTACCCCCAAAGTAAGTGAAACAAATGAAATTCAATGTTTGAGATCTTACGTAGATGAGCAACGAGAAGAAATGCAACAAATACTAAGGGTTATGTGAAGGTGACAGGTGACGCCTAAGAGGGGGCGTGGGTGAATTAGAACTTCTAAAACTTTCAATAAACTAGGTCATAAATAAATCCCTAGAGCAAAACCTATGCAATGAATCAAACTAGAAATGTGCAAACTAGGTTTTGTCTAAGTGTTACTATCTCTATCACAATGGCTAAGTTTCAATCCTAAACAATATAGGTATGAATACAAGATTGAAACTTAAATGTTTAATGTAAATGCGGAAGCTAAAGAGCAAGGTAGAGAGGCAAACTCTCGTGGATGGCTAAGTTCATAAGAATGAAATCGAATATTTCAATATGAACAATAGCTCAAACCAAGGCAAGAAAGGGCATAATTCGGAAAAGATGAACTATAAGTAGTTCATGTGTTTGGATAAGTTATAAATGCCCTTAGGAATGCATTTGAACACCTTAAATGGATTGAAAAGTCCAGACTTTGGAAAAGGTGCATTGGAGCTAAGTTTGAGCCAGAATAAGAATATGAGTTATAGAATTCAAAAAGATGAAAAATATGACTTATACTAGGTAAAAAGACTCTAGATATGTCTGTCTAAGTCATAGAAATGCTCCAGAAGACAGCCAAATGGAGACAATGGATAAAACCCCAAAAGGACTAATATGTGTTGATCTGGCACACTAGGCTACTTACGTAGAAAGGGTTTATTCCAGACTTGTGTGGGATGGTACACTGGACAAATCTGGTGGTGCACTGGACCACTTATGTAGAGAGGTTGTTTTGAAGAGCTGGGGACTTCGACGCACCGGACTTGGTAGAATAAGCATCGGACCTGTCAGAGTTCAATGGTCGACTTCACGATCCAATGGTTAACTAATGTGGTGGCACATGTGATGGTTAGCTAATGTGGTGGCACATGTGGCAGGGGTCGGTGGTGCACTGGACTGTTCTAGTGCTACTGACAAGATAGCTTTCCGTCAGAATGGTCACTGATCTTGCAGGCGTGGGAGAGGTCCTGTGATATCGATATTAATTTTGTGTCATAAATATTAATGCTGTTTTCTATAAATTTAGTTAAGATTTAAATACTTTGACTTCCGACGACTCAAGAAGTCGTTTAATTTTAGGACAGAAGGGTAGCAAGCTAGCATGAAATAAAAATATGGTCACAATTTTTGCAAGGTCCAGTCGTCCAGAACTCTAAACGGACAAGGGTGAACCACACCTTAGGCATTAGGATGGTTGGAGCAGCGTAGTTTATTAGCACGCGCACAATTTTATTTAGCTAAGAATACATAGTACGCGCCACAAGGAAGTAGAGAAAACAAGCTGATCATATATACTAACTAGTATGTATGTTTCGCACGCAGTACACGCACACATATATAAGTAGGCTGGAACATACTCCTGTGGTAATACCGTAATAGTAATAACAAAGCTCTAGTAGTAGTACGCACTTAGCAGGCCCCATCAAGACCGGGCATGCCGTCTTCGCTCCAGTACTGCAACGCGACGCAGTTGGCCTCCGCTCCCGCTCCCGCCCCCGCCGCTCCGAGACCGAGACTGCTGACATCGCCGCCAGTTCCCGGCGGCGGCGGCGGCGGCGCCGTGGCAGCGACCATTTGGTGCCACGCGCTCAGGTCGATGGCGTAGCCGCCCCCGCCCACGGCCGCGTCCGGCTGGAACTGCACCAGCTGCCGCAGCAAGTCCCCTGGGAACGTGTCGGCGCCGAGGACGTTCCCTCCCTGCTGCGCCGGAGCCGCGGCCGCGGCCGAGGCAGACCCTTTCGCAGCGGCGCCGCCCTTGGCGCCGCGCCTGTTCTTGCGGCCGCCGCCGACGGGCACGTCGCGGAGCGTGCCGCCCTCGGTCCAGTGGCGGCGGCACGCCTTGCAGAGGTACCGTGGCTGCTCGCGGCTGTAGTTGTTGTAGTAGCAGAACTTGGTGTTGGCGGACCGGCAGCGCGGGCACTGCCGCGGCGGCGGGCGCGGCAGCGGCGGGTGCCCCGCGCCCGCGTTCCTGCTGGCTCCCTGCCTCGGAGGCGGAGGCGCCGCCGCGGCACTCGTGGCGTTCGCCACGCCGCCGCCACTGGTGGCACCGTATCCCTGTCCCTGCCAGGAACAGGAACACACCGCTAGCTAGTCATCGCATGTGCATGCATGCATGTCTGAGTGGAACTGTGGAAGAGATGTATCAGAGAGTACGCTACACGATCGACGGATCAGGACGTTTGTGGTACTCTTTAAGGTACGTACGTACCATGGCAAAGGGAGGCGGCGGCGCCGCCCTAGCAGGGATCAGGTAAGAGAGGTGCGACGAAGCGGAAGAGGAAGAAGAGGTCAGAAAGGAGGACGGCATGGTTCGCCGGGCGCCGCGGCGACGGCCAGGGCAGCTTGTTGTTGGCGGCGGAGAGGGCGGCGTCGAACGGCGCGCGCTTGCTGCGGTGGGAGTGGGAGTGCCACGGTGACGCTCTGCGCATGTCGGTGCCGGACCTGTGATGCGCCCCCCCGCTCACGACTCCTCCAGCTCCTGGCCTCTCTCTAGAGGTAGTTAGTGCTCTGCTACGTACCTCCAAAACACAGCTGAAAGGTTAATTAACAGTTTCTCTAAGTACGAAATCCTAGGACGATACCCTGAATATGATGAAGCAGAAGGATAGCAGCTAGGAACGGAACTGAGGTGAAAAACGAAGGCCACCAGCCATGGAGGCGTTTCAGTGATCGTGCTCCCGATGGTTATATAGGCGACGGAGCGAGAGAGGCCGCCACGCTTGTTATTAGTAGGAAACCTCGTTGCACCTGTATTATTGGGTGACAGAGCCACGACACGAGAACTTAAAAAAAGGCATGTTTACTTAAGCGTTAAGGCCATAGTGGTGAGAACGGACCAGAGATGAGATGAGATGAGAGCCAGCACGACGGGAATATAAAAGCGTGCAGCCGCCACCAGCAGGCGTCAGGCTCAGGCGTGGACTGGCTGCCTGCATGCGGTTCTGTGGGCACTGGGCAGTGGGGCGTGCGGGGCGCCGCGCCGAACACGACGCCGGCCGGGCTCGGCGTTTTTGCTCATCAGCGACAGCGAGCGGGCTAGCTAGCCCTGTCTGGGATCAAACACACAAATATCGAGTGTCTCATCTTCGCTGTATCGTTGGCATTGCTTCGTCCCCAGCATTTCCCTCCCGTTCCACATACACACACACTGACACACTCCAAACGACGGGCGGCGGAGCGTGGCGGAAGTGGGCGGCTCGGCGCCACGGGGGCCGCACCGCAGCGCACCGGTGGATATCGACAGCTTCCTTGCGGGCGAAGAAGCTGGGCGACGCTGACACTGATGACCCATCCACGGCAATTGCAAAAGCACTAATATACTACTCGTTGTGTGTAACCCAACGTGGGACCAGACAGGCGTTAGCCAGCGACGGCGACAGGAACCGGCGAGGAGGCGCTGGTCGGCGCGCAAAGTGCGCGCTTTTCAGCTCACCTCCTGCTTCACGAGTGAGTAGGACAGAAAACAACAGCCGGTTTAGGCTTGTCTTGTCCTGAGCTGCCTCGTCGTCGTCGTCGCCGCCGCAAGTCTTGCGTTATTTAACTGGCACTACTAGCAGTAGTGCTGCTGTAGTTCTCCGGCACTTTGCCCCACCCATACGCATGGTTGCCTTTTCGATCGCCCCAGCTTGGATTGGAATCGATGCAGCGTAGGACAGGACCCCGCCCGCCCAGCCGCCCTGATCCTTGCATCGCGACATGGTCGACACGTTTCGCCCCCCTCTGTCCTCGTGTCCGTACGCGTTCAGTACTTCGGTGTCCCGTCCACTGGCCCTGTACCCGGTTGTGAGCCGGACCAAGCATCTAAGCTGTCGCCGGCGACGATAAACTACATTATAATTTAGCGGTGGTGCCGGACACCGTAAATATGGCGGATTTCTGTCGTCCGCTATCGTCGCCGCCAAGGCTGATCTTTGGCTCTCGCCCGCGGCTCGGAACCTCAGCACAGTATCGGTTTTCTGTCCTCAATGTTCAATTCGGCAACTCCGGTGGCCCTGCTCCCCGTCGCGGTGGGTGCTGGTGCGGGAGAGACTGGAGCTGGTGGCGGAGCACAGGCGGCAGCATCACCGTTCGGAGACTGGAACTTAAGAAGTTAAGATCAATATCCCTATCGACTGCTGTGCCGCTTGCCGACCGCCTCATCATTGTGTCAGCCTCCGATGGATTTAGGGATTATTTGGTTCGCGGCTAATTGTATCAAATTTTTTCTAAGGTTAGTCGTCCGAATTGAAAAACTAATCTTAGGCAAAAAATTAGGCAAAGTGTGACAAGTTAGGTAGTAAACCAAACATACCCTTATATCCCTGCTTGTTTTTTGGCGTGTGTCTACGGTGATTGACACATGCAGCCTGTATATTACAGGTATACATTTGGGTCGGGTCTGATGGGTCGGCCCGAAGCACGAAAAAAAGCACGGCTCAGGCATGACACGACCTAAAATATTTTAGTGTTCTGCCGACACGACCCGATATATCGGGCCGAGGTCACGGCCCATGGGCGAGCACGATCCGTTAAGGCAGACACGAAATGGTCCATATAGAGGCACGAAAAAGTCTCATATATTTATTAAAATCACACTTAATTTCACACTTTCGTATACTTGATAAAGAACACAAAACTAGAGATAATGCTAGTTAGATGCTTTTTGTAGCTTTGAATTAGAGAATGTGATATAATTTTACTTTTGTTATGAACATTAGACAATAAATTGAACTTACGAACTTCGTATAGAGCTGATTATACACTTTTTCCTTCTAACAAAATGATTTATTAACGAGGTAGTCATTGTATAGCTCTGGTGACTTTAATACAAATATTAAGTTTGCTTTTGTTCAAATTTATTTGTCTTATCTTTTATTTGTTATTTTAATTTAGGGCTCTAAGGTGAATTTCGGGCCAAAAACTGAATTTCGGGCCCTAATGTGAATTTCGGTCAAAAAATGAATTTTGGGCTTTTATAATTTCGAACCGCCCGAAATGAGCCTGTCACGTTTAAGCAATTACGGCTCAGACCGTGGACCGAGGGCTATGCCCGTGGGCCGGCACGTCACGACCCGAAATTTAAACGGGCCGGGCCGGCCCGAAATTCAAACAATACGAGCCTTTTTCAATCCCTGGACCGGCGGTACTTACTCCTGGCAGCTCTCTAGGATCATATATTGTCCCCACAGACCAACACGAGTCTTTAGTGCGCACTTTGTCCTCACTCATGCGCACCCGAGAAAACTTCCCGGTCGGTCACCCATCCCAAATTGCTCCAAGCCAAGCACGCTTAACTTGGAGGTTCTTTCGAGATAGGCTCCCGAAAAAGAAGATGCACCTTGTTGGTATGATTACACTATTAATTCTATTAAGCCTTGGGCCAGGACATCCCATCCCAGGGGCCAGGATATCACAATCCACCCCCCTTAGAAGACCGACGTCCTCGTCGGTCAACCCCAATCCAGGAACCTTCCCTCTTGGCCACGTCTGTATGTCTAGTGTCGTCATATGCCATGCCATGTGACCACTCCGGGCCCACATGCGCCATGCGCCATATACCCGAACCCCCTAGCCCACACACGCCCGTGAAACCGCGAGGGTCGGCTCTGATACCACTTGTAACACCCCGTCCAATCCCTGGACCGGCGGTACTTACTCCTGGCAGCTCTCTAGGATCATATATTGTCCCCACAGACCAACACGAGTCTTTAGTGCGCACTTTGTCCTCACTCATGCGCACCCGAGAAAACTTCCCGGTCGGTCACCCATCCCAAATTGCTCCAAGCCAAGCACGCTTAACTTGGAGGTTCTTTCGAGATAGGCTCCCGAAAAAGAAGATGCACCTTGTTGGTATGATTACACTATTAATTCTATTAAGCCTTGGGCCAGGACATCCCATCCCAGGGGCCAGGATATCACACTTGGGCCGGACCGCCCGATTGTACACCTATACTGTATATATAGGTGGTGGTGTTGTTTATGTGATTGACACTACGGATTAATATATATGTAATTATTAATATATGTTCACAAAATTGCCGTAGTGAAAAACGTTAACTGCTTATTTTTTTTAATTAGGTACGTGAGCTCGAATTCAAATTACATGAAGAAATAGAGAATAAATATTGTTGGTAATGGATTCTGTTAACACTGTAGATATAGAGGACCGATTTTAGAGGATGTTGCTGGAGATGAAGAAGATATAGAAGACATAATTTTTTAGAAGGTGGTGTAAAGGATAGAATTTTTTTTAGAGAATGAAATTTAGGAACGTTGCTGAAGACAGCCCTAACTAGAGTGGAAACGAGCCGACGCTACGGCTTGATCAACTAACGAACTGAGTCTGGTTTGGCTCACTCCTCTGGTGAGCCTGAAAAGTTGGCTCGCCGAGCCAACGAGTTTGACCATAAACGTGAACTCGCTTTTCAAAATATAATATAAAATTTCAAAAATAATTCAAGTAACATATTTTAGATTAGTAAATAACTATATTACTAATATAATATGTAAATACTTTAATTTTGTACATTAATTTTAGAAAAAACATAAAGTAATATCTATTTGGTACACATTACATGCTAATTAGGATTTTATTGTAACAAATTGTTGTTGGATATAGTCAAGAGCCAGCTCGCGAGCAGCCAGCGAATCGAACCGAGTTGGCTCGCTCTTTGCTCGAGCCAGAAAAATAGACTTGGTTTAGGTTCATTCTAAACACCGAACCGTTGCAAGCCGAGTCGAGTCGAGCAGTCGTGAGCCTGAACCGTCTCGTTGGGCTCTAGCTTTTTTCCGGCCCTTCCTAACCCGGTTCACTAGTCCATCGAATTCGCCAAACTCTAGCAAAGATCTTGCATAAAAACAATGTATAAACAAGATAACTCTTACCCAAACAATCTATACTACTTATTAAGAAGGTAAGAGTAGTCTGCCGTTCTGTCCTCCCGCGTTCTGCCGTTCTGTCCTCCTCCGTTCCGCGCGCAGAAAAAAAATTAAACCATTGCTGCTCAGGGATCGAACCTTGGATCTATTTGAGCAGAATAACTAGCCTTCCACCCTTTAGCCAACATAACTCATGTTGAATTGTGTACAACTTCAACTAAAACGTCTTTTATGTTTACCCCACCGTCCACTCTGTATGCTCACTGAGTCTAGAAAAACATTTATAGCTTGGCCCCTGATCTTTCTGGAATTTGGGACGCAGTCCAGGAAATAAAGAAAATAGGGAAAAAGAGTTTAGAAATTGATTTTTAGTTTAAAATAATTGCAGAAACCCATTTAATTCATGAAAATTTCATATTAAATCCAAATGAGTTCATTTCAATTTCTATATTTCTATAATATTATTTTTATCACATAATACCTCTGTTTTGTCATGAAAACAACAATAAAATTGATTTCCTAATTAATCCTATATCAAATACATAGAAACTATGGAAATTCGTAACTTCCCCATTTTAATTCCAAATTGAACCGTTCCAGTT
The DNA here is from genome assembly GCF_902167145.1 of Zea mays. Taxonomy (NCBI): domain Eukaryota; kingdom Viridiplantae; phylum Streptophyta; class Magnoliopsida; order Poales; family Poaceae; genus Zea; species Zea mays. Next base: position 233,036,826 of record NC_050096.1, on the reverse strand, counting down.
GTGTTAGTCTCGTATGAATATTTACTACGCAGTAACAACATTGAGTATACCATGTTTCATACTTTTATAATTAGATATTTATTTATCCTATGTTAATTGGTTAATCTATGTCTATTGGATTAATTTATTTAATATATTAATATAGTATTCTAACTTTATGGTTATACGATGTTTGACCATTAGTCTTGCAAACACACACACTTACCTTTTTGTTTAAGCAAAAGCGTATGGTGGTACGTGTCCGATGACTAACGATGTACGAGGAAATTTCTTCCGGTATGTGTGAAATGTGCTCTCCAATAATGAGACTATGCAAATCGTGACATATATCGAAGTCTGCATGATACTGATGGTTGCAATGTAGTGGTGAAACAGATAGATTATAAATAACAAAATTTATGTATAGTCAGAATCACAAATTGATTATGAAACATTTTCTCATAACGGTATAACACATATTTTGTATATAAGTTATCGTAGTATACTGGTATTATATATTCCCGTTGCTGTAGGATCTAGGACACCGGCTAGAGGGGGGTGAATAGACGGTTTTGACTAAAAACAACAATACTAAGTAAATTTAATCAATACAACAAGAGGAATAAATTTACTAGTGTCAATAAGTAAACAATGTATGAAAGACAACTATGGAGATTGAATACTTGAAGAACAATAAGCAAAACTCTAATCAATTGCAAGGCAATAAGTAATGCTAGAAGGAATAGACACCGAAATTTATCCCGTGGTATCGGTGATTTGCCGATCACCCCTAATCCACGTTGAGGTGGACTTCAAGCTCTCACTTGCTCCTCTATCAAGACACGACTTGATCTTTGAGCCAAGTGGACAAGAAATCACTCAATACCTCGATTCCACTAATGTCACCTTTGCCGCTCCGGCGAGGTAGGCGCGAACTCCTCACAATCAACACCGCGGCTTCTCCACAATCTTCTTGGAGAGCTCGACGGAGACAATCACCCGAGCCGTCTAGGAGGCGGCAACCTCCAAGAGTAACAAGCCAATGACGCTTGCTCGGTGTACCACCTAGTGCCTCAAGAATCACCAAATGATGCAAATGCACTAGGAACCCTCAATCTCTCACTAGAATGCAATCTCAAGCAAAGAGTGTGAGAGAGTGAGTTGGAGGATCACAAATGAGCTCAATGTGTGCAAGGAATGGCCAAGAGAGGTCTCACACACGAGCTGCCCTTCTATTTATAGTCCCCCATCTAAAACCAACCGTTATGAGCAAAAGAGGGCAGTTCTGCGCACACGCGGACCGTCCGCGCCCTAGGGCCGGACGGTCCGCCGTACACCATAACGGCTATAATGACCGTTGAAACATGTCAGAGCAGACTCAAAAAGGTGGGTCCGGACAGTCCGCCCATCAAGGCCGGACCGTCCGCGACCTGGCAATTTCAAACACCCGAGCCTCGGATCAAACGGAGTTAACACACGCGGACCGTCCGGCTATAAATCCCGGACCGTCCGCGACCTGAGACAGTACTGTCCGGACTGGTCCCCCGGACCGTCCGTAGTACAAATCTATAAAAACACACAGTCCCTATCCAAAAACGAGTTAGACACATGCGGACCGTCCGCGCCTCACAGGCGGACCGTCCGGCTAAAATTCAGGGACTGACCCGAAGCCACCTTCCTCTGGTCAGGACTGCGGACGGTCCGGCCCTAAGGCCCGGACGGTCCGCAGTGCAAAAAGAACACAGAACCAACACAAATGGTCAAACCTCGGACCCTCTGGAGGATCGCGGACGGTCCGCCCCCAAGGGCCGGACAGTCCGCGCGACCAAGACTTCTCAAGTTTCAAACAAGCTTTTGAATGAACTTTTTAACTTACGAAATGAGAAGCGCTGTTAGTCCTCATGCAAATGCAACTACTTGATGCTCTATGAGGCACTAAGTTTTACACAGATCTAAGTCATTGACCCCTCTTAATAGGACGGCTATCTAGCCTACTAATCCGGTCAGGTATCTTCTCTAAACTCCTCAAGACCGGCAAAAGTAAAACCTATATTATACCTTTGCCTTCATCTGATCCACAACCAATGCGTATGACTCTTCAACTTTTCATTTCTATGTGGTCCAACCCTGCATTCTTATTTCTCCAAGAATCGTTAGTCCACAAGTAGTTGTCATTAATTACCAAAACATTATCAAAGGGGCCTAGATGATTCACAATCTCCCCCTTTTTGGTAATTGATGACAACACCACATAGTATATTAAAGAGAAGTTTAGTTTCTCCAAATCTCTCTCATACCAAAGGTATATGATAGATTTTGGAGATGAGTTTCATAGGACTTATCTTGATTTGAAGTTCTGTCCAAAAGATAGATAAATCCCAATAAGAACTCAGTATGCAAGAAAGACTCCCCCTAAGTGTGTGCAGGATTATTTGAAGTTGAAGATATAACACACATAATATATTTGAGCTTGATGGAGACTTTCCTACAATCATGGTTATCGAGGCATACAAGAGATGATTCGTAGAATGAGCGCAGTAATTATAATCACATCTCGATAAACCACACACAGAGTAATTTGAACTAAAACATAGTTCATCCCACAGAATATTACAGATAATAGTCCACAGACATACGACATAGAGTTAATAGATCAAACCAAGTTCCAAATGCATAAGACATAAACTAAAGCGGCATGAAAAAATAAAATGCATGTGCATGATCTTAATGTCCACATAGAACCACCAACTCCCCCTGAAGGAGACGCCTGACAACTTCTCATCACTTCTTCTCTCCCCCTTTGGCATCAATTGCCACAAAGGAGAGGCCTTACTGATCACTTGGCGGAGGATGCATGTTGTAATAATGAGTGCTGAAGGTGTCAAACAAGGAGGAGAACTGGCCAAAGTCCTGCTGGAGCTGCTGCTGCCTCTGACTTATATCATGCAGGTTGTCAGTTGTAGAAAGATTGTCAAACTGACTGGAGAGAGCACCCATGTTATCTTGAAAACTTTGTTGCATATTATTCAGCCTTGACATGATGGGATCAGTGACATTAGTGTGAATTTGATCACGAAAGTCAGAAAATTCAGAGTTCAGCGCATCCCAGTTGCTGTCAAAGCGAGACTGCATGTCATCAATGCGGTGATCCACATGTGACATCAGGCCATCAAAGCGAGCATCAATATGAGTCTCCAGCCCTTGCTGCATATTGTGAAAATAAGGATCAAAATATCCTGGAGCAGGCTCCCAATAGTGCTGAGGCTGAGGAGGAGGTGGAGGAGGAGGCATCTGCTGTTCCTCAACATTAGGAGCTGCTCCACCCGCATAGCCAGGGTCTTCCTCATCATCTGGGAATGGAGTGAGTGGCCTGGTGAGGAACCCTATCTCATTCTTAAAAGGCCTGAATGGAGTGTGAACAATCTCACATGGGCCCTCAAATCTTGTCTTGGATTTTATGAGAGCCATAATGTAGGGAGCATAAGCCAAGTTTTGATTCTTGTCCATCTTTAAATCATTAAGCTGCCTCATCATGAAAAGAACAATGTTCATGACTTCACCATTCATGATGTGCTGGATTATGTTCCAGAACTTATCTCGAATTTTGCTCTTATCACCACTCTTGGGAAGAATGGTGACTCTGGCAATCTTGTTGATGACAGCAGGATGATGTCTGAGGCCTGCTGTTTCTCCAAACCTCCTGGGTATACCGAGCCTGGCTGGCTCATAAAACTGCACAAAATCCTCAAAATTATCTTCAGTATAAAGATCCACCCCAGCAGAAATGGTGCCATAGTTCAGACTGTTGGCAGCGGCAAAGTCAGCAAAAGAAGCAGAATACCGCTTAAAGCCAGTCATCCATGTGATAGATTCTTCTGCAATATCAATCTCTGAGGTAGCCAAGAATTGCTTAACTGCCATTTCATTGAAATCAGTGCGCTGCCCCATAAACTGATATAAGCCACATGTTTCAAATTTGGGGATGAGACCCTCCATGACCGATTGACTGAGCAAGAAGGACCAATCAATCACCTGATGCTTATGAAAGTTGGTATCCACCAGGGTGCCCCAAAAGACATCAAACTGCAGCTGAGTGTGGAAAAACTGAATATTGGTATCTGATGGCAGAGCATACTGGTTCACAGTCCGTCTAGAGCAGTACTCAGCCATAGAAAATCTCCGCTTGGGATAAGTCCAGCCTTGGATATCAATGGGATAATCTGGATGAACATGAAGAAAATCTTCAGCATCCATGGATTCAGTGCCCCCAGCTGAGGATTGGGCCTCTGAATCAGTGGTCGGTGTATAATCATCATCATTGCCACGAGGGCGCTTTGATTTAAAGCGACCTGCAAGTTTCTTGCGGAGACCACCAAAACCACTGCAACAAGGTGACAGACATCCAGAGATAAATAATTGATACCAATCGCCACTTATAAAAAGAAATGGAATGGTAATGCTCTGCCAGGGTCCGGACGGTCCGCGCTAGGGGGCCGGACGGTCCGCGCCAGAGGCCCGGACGGTCCGCGTCCACCAGGCGGACGGTCCGCGACCGACCAGGGGCGACTCCAAGAACCCTAGCCGCCACAAGTGTTCAATTTGATGTTTTTGCAGATAATACCCAGCCAAACAAGTTCAAAATTTTGCATAGCATTGACATTGAGAAGAACTATCAATCCCACCAATCAGATTTTGAAACCCACTGCTCAATTTCAGATCAGAGAAGAAACCCAAATAATCTCAAAGTTGATGAAATTTGATTAAATCCACAAGATTTGAAGATACCGTGATGAAGACATGTTGAGGGAATGTTGCTGCAAGCTGTCGGACTGTCCGCACGCAACGTCACTTCACGGTCCGCGCACACTCAACACAAGAGAGGATATAGCGAGTGGAGAGCAAGAGAGAACAACCGAATAGGCACAATTTGCAAGTCTGCGGGCTCTGTCCCTTTTTCTGCCCTGTCGCGGACGGTCCGCGCGGGGGCGGCGGACGGTCCGCGCCCTGATGACCTCAGACAGTCTGCGAGGCTGCTCGGACTGTCCATTGCCTGATGTTGCGGACGGTCCGCGGTCCATGGGCGGACGGTCCGCGGCCTGATACTCATTTTGCCAATCTCTGCCCACTTTCTGATTTTGAATTCCGAATCCGAATTGGTGCTCATATATGGACATTTTGACCAATCCAAGAGTTGGTATGCATGCATATACATATGATGTAATGGAGTAATGCAAGATTTTTGAATTAAACTATCTAGAGCAATTAGAAATGAAAAATGCACAAATAATACCAAATAAATAGCATAAAGAGCATACTTAGACCCGAGATGCAAGACGACACATGTGTGATCAACTTCAAGTCACATTAGAGATATCTATCACATTCATTTCACTTCTTAGAGAACAAAATCTTGTTTCATCCAATGGTTTTGTAAAAATGTCCGCTAATTGATCATCGGTGCCAATGGAATAAATAGAGATATCTCCCTTGCCAACATGATCTCTTAAGAAGTGATGCCGTATATCAATATGCTTGGTTCTTGAGTGTTGGACTGGATTGGTAGCCAATTTTACCGCACTCTCATTATCACACATGAGAGGCACGTTCTTGAAAATAATTCCATAGTCCAATAAGGTTTGTTTCATCCATAATAGTTGAGCACAACAATTTCCGGCCGATATATATTCCGCCTCGGCGGTAGATAGAGCAACCGAATTTTGTTTCTTAGAAGACCATGAAACAAGAGATCTACCAAGAAATTGACAACAACCGGAGGTGCTTTTTCTATCAACTTTGCACCCCGCATAGTCCGAATCCGAATATCCAATTAATTCAAATTGAGCACCTTTGGGATACCATAGACCAATATTGGGAGTATACTTCAAATATCTTAGAATTCTTTTAGCGGCCTTCAAGTGAATCTCTCTAGGAGAAGCTTGAAATCGAGCACACATGCATACACTAAACATAACATCGGGCCTAGATGCGGTAATATAAAGCAAACTACCAATTATTGAACGATAAAGTTTTTGATCAACTATAGTACCTCCTTCATCTAAGTCTAGATGACCATTTGTTGCCATTGGAGTCTTGATAGGCTTAGCATTTTCTAAACCAAACTTCTTGAGCATGTCCTTCAAATATTTTGATTGACTTATAAAAATTCCATCTTTCAATTGTTTGATTTGAAGGCCAAGAAAGAAGCTCAATTCTCCTATCATAGACATTTCAAATTCTTTTGACATCATTTTTCCGAACTCCTCACAAAATAATTCATTAGTAGATCCAAAAATAATATCATCAACATAGATTTGACAGACAAATAAATCTTTGCCAATTCTTTTAGTGAATAGAGTAGTGTCAACCTTCCCAATTTTGAAGTCTTTGGAAAGCAAGAAATCCCTAAGCCTTTCATACCAAGCGCGAGGAGCTTGCTTAAGCCCATAGAGAGCTTTAGAAAGCTTGAACACATGGTTAGGACTTTTGGGGTCCTCAAAACCGGGAGGTTGTTCAACATACACTAGTTCACTAATCTTACCATTTAGGAAGGCGCTCTTTACATCCATTTGGTAGAGCTTGATATTGTGTGCACAAGCATAAGCAAGTAGAATCCGGATTGCTTCTAATCTTGCTACGGGAGCAAATGTCTCCCCAAAATCCAATCCTTCAATTTGAGTATATCCTTGTGCAACTAATCTTGCCTTGTTTCTTACTACCACACCATCTTCATTGTGCTTGTTGCGAAATACCCATTTTGTACCAATAACATTGTGGTTCTTTGGTCTCTCAACAAGCTCCCAAACTTCATTTCGAGCGAAGTTATTTAATTCTTCATGCATTGCATTCACCCAATCAACATCAAGTAGAGCTTCATCTACACGGTTAGGTTCCACACAAGATACAAAAGAGAAATGTTCACAAAACGAAGCTATGCGAGAGCGAGTTTGAACACCCTTACTAATATCACCCACAATTTGATCAACCGGGTGATCCTTCACAATGGAATGATAAATTCTTGATACCGTTTGATAATTGCTTGTTGAAGCATTAGGAGGAATTGGAGGTCTTGAAGTACCTTGATCATGAGTATCAATGGTTTCATTGAGTTGTTGGCTTTGGTGATCTTCCTCATTTATAGTTGAAGATGAGGGAATGACAACCACACTATTTTCATCATCATCTTCTTTTGGTTTTATTTCACCAATGGCCATTGTTTTCATTGCATTTATCAATTGAGTTCCCCCAACATCATCGAGATTTTCACTCTCATCTTGAGACCCATTTGTTTCATCGAATTCAACATCATATGCTTCCTCAATAATACCATGAGTTTTGTTGAAGACTCTATAAGCCTTACTATTTGATGAATATCCAAGAAGAAAACCCTCATCACATTTCTTCTCAAATTTAGAAAGCCGGCTTCCCTTTCTTAAAATATAACATTTGCAACCGAATACCCTAAAATATGAGATATTTGGCTTTCTACCAATGAGCAATTCATATGGAGTTTTCTTCAAGAGCTTGTGACAATATAGTCTATTTGATGAATGACAAGCGGTATTTATTGCCTCGGCCCAATAAGAATCCGATATATTATATTCCGCTAACATAGACCTTGCCATATCAATAAGAGTTCTATTCTTTCTTTCAACAATACCGTTTTGTTCCGGGGTATATTTGGAAGAGAATTCATGTTTGATACCCTTGTCATCACAATATTGATCAATTCTTGCATTTTTGAATTCCGACCCATTATCACTTCTAACTTTTTTGATGTCGAAATCAAATTGATTTTGAGCCAATATAGCAAATGACTTGAATGTTTCAAACACATTGGATTTGTCTCGTAGAAAATAAACCCAAGTGAATCTTGAATAGTCATCCACAATCACAAGACAATAAGAATTACCACCAATACTTACAAAAGACGTGGGCCCAAATAAATCCATGTGAAGTAATTCCAAAGGTCGATGAGTGGACATTTGACTTTTATTTGGATGAGTATTTGCCACTTGCTTACCGGCTTGACAAGAGCTACACAATTTGTTCTTTTCAAACTTCACATCTTTTAAGCCTCGAACTAAGTCATGCTTGGTTAATCGATTGAGTTGCTTCATCCCAACATGACCAAGTCTTCTATGCCATAACCAACCTAGTGAAGCTTTTGAAAATAAGCAAGTTGTGAGTTTTGCCTCATTAGATGAGAAATCAACAAGATAGAGATTTTCATGTCTAAAACCTTTAAATTTAAGATTGCTACCATCAACACTAGAGATAATAACATCTTCAACCGTAAAATTGCAACAAAATCCTAAATCACATAATTGAGCTACGGAAAGTAAATTAAAATTTAAAGACTCAACCAATAGCACATTTGATATAGAATGATCATTTGAAATAGCAATTTTACCCAAACCTTTAACCTTTCCTTTACGATTATCTCCAAATGTGATACTATCATAATTTGAGCAATCTTCATCACTCATTTGGGTAAACATCTTCATATCCCCGGTCATGTGTTGAGTACATCCACTATCCAACACCCAATGATTCCCTCCCGCCTTGTAGTTTACCTACAAAAGGAAATCAATCTCTTTTAGGTACCCAAACTTGCTTGGGTCCTTGGATGTTAGTGACCAAGGTCTTTGGCACCCAAATAGCTTTCTTTTTGTTTCCAACAATTGAAGTACCAACAAATTTAGCATGAACACCTTTTGCATTATGAGAAAGAACATAACAATGCTCAAAACAAGTGGAGGATACATGTTTGAACTTGGGACAATTTTTCTTAACATGTCCTTTTTTGTGACACTTGTGACACACTTTGTCACATTCTTTCACAAACAATGTCTTTTGCTTTACAAAAGCATTCTTTCCTTTCTTGGGAACATATCCAAGACCTTCACGATTAAGAGAGCATCGTTGTCTTCCCAATATGAAATCCAAATTCTTCTTACCACCATATGCCTTTTCTAGGTCATGAGTTAGAGTACTTATTCTATCCACTAACACTTCATTCTCAACAATAATTTTTGATTCATCAAGAGCAATATTATCATTGAGAGAGATTTTGCATTTATCACAAATAGAGTTAGTAGGTAGTGGTTCACTTGTAAGACTATCAAGTAAGTCACAAGTGACTCCAACATCCTTAGTGACCACCTCAACTTCATGCACAATAGATGATTTTTGAGCATCCGCAAGCTTCTCACAATTTTCTTTGAGGTCATTGTGAGAGGTCTTGAGCTCCTCAAAAGACACTTGGAGGTTTTTATACAATTCCTTCAAGGCCTTAAATTTTTCTTTTTCTTTGTGCATGTAGTCATCGGCCTCACCTAACATTCTAACAAGATCATCATATGAATAGCCATCATCATCAACATCATCGATATCATCATCATCATCATTTATATCATTTAAATCGGTGATGATTTTTACCTTAGCATCTCCCTTTGCCATGAGACAATGGGGAGATGAGAAGAGTGAGGGAGCTTCCTTGATGGCAATTCCGGCATTAAGCTTGGATGAGGTGTCATCATCATCATCATCCGAGCTATCATCCGAGTCCCATTCAACTAAGTAGGCTTTGCCATCTTTCTTCTTGTTATAGTATTTCTTTTTCTTCTTGTCACTTTCATCTTTGCCCTTCTTCTTCTTGCTTGGACAATTCATGGCAATGTGACCGGGTTCCCCACACTCAAAACATTTTCTATCATTGAAAGCATTTCTTCTAGATGTTTGACCTCTTCTAGGTTGACCTCTTTTCATCTTCATGAATTTATTGAATTTCCTTACAAATAAAGCCATGTCACCATCACTCTCACTTCCATTTTCTTCATCATTGCTATCTTCCTTTTCAATTGCCTTTGAGGCCTTGGCTTTGAGAGCAATAGATTCATTTTTCACCTTCTTTGCCAAACTTAAAGCATCGGCTTGTGACTTCTTAAATATATCTTGAGTGAGAATTTCTCCCAATACTTCGGTTGGAGAGGTTGTAGATAGATCACTCCTTACTAGCATTGTCACAATAGTCTCATATTTCTCCGGAAGTGATCTAAGGAACTTGTGTGTGAAATCCACATCCGGTACATTAAAACCAAGTCCTTTGAGTTCATTTACAATCTCATTCAATCGATTGAACATATCGGATACACTCTCATCTTCTTTCATAATAAATTGCTCAAACTTCCCTTTGCACACATATAGTTTGGCACTCTTCACAATTGTAGTTCCTTCATGAATTTCCATTAATTTTACCCAAATCTCATGAGCGGTTGTGAGATTCTTGATACGATTGAACTCATTTATATCAAGAGCATCATAAAAGACATTCATGGCTTGATCATTTGTGAGGATATTCTCATTATCACTAACGGATGGTTCATCTTCCTTCAATACAACGAATCCATCTCTAACAATTGGCCAAATTTTTCCACCCATTGCTCTAAGATGCATTGACATTCTTATTTTCCAATAATCATAATTGTTTCCATCAAAGTGCGGTGGCTTCCCAATGTGCACATTGTTGTTACTAGCCATTTTGTCCCACTCCGGGATGATTAGATCCACAAACAATGGAGTCCTCGGCTCTGATACCACTTGTAGGATCTAGGACACCGGCTAGAGGGGGGGTGAATAGACGGTTTTGACTAAAAACAACAATACTAAGTAAATTTAATCAATACAACAAGAGGAATAAATTTACTAGTGTCAATAAGTAAACAATGTATGAAAGACAACTATGGAGATTGAATACTTGAAGAACAATAAGCAAAACTCTAATCAATTGCAAGGCAATAAGTAATGCTAGAAGGAATAGACACCGAAATTTATCCCGTGGTATCGGTGATTTGCCGATCACCCCTAATCCACGTTGAGGTGGACTTCAAGCTCTCACTTGCTCCTCTATCAAGACACGACTTGATCTTTGAGCCAAGTGGACAAGAAATCACTCAATACCTCGATTCCACTAATGTCACCTTTGCCGCTCCGGTGAGGTAGGCGCGAACCCCTCACAATCAACACCGCGGCTTCTCCACAATCTTCTTGGAGAGCTCGACGGAGACAATCACCCGAGCCGTCTAGGAGGCGGCAACCTCCAAGAGTAACAAGCCAATGACGCTTGCTCGGTGTACCACCTAGTGCCTCAAGAATCACCAAATGATGCAAATGCACTAGGAACCCTCAATCTCTCACTAGAATGCAATCTCAAGCAAAGAGTGTGAGAGAGTGAGTTGGAGGATCACAAATGAGCTCAATGTGTGCAAGGAATGGCCAAGAGAGGTCTCACACACGAGCTGCCCTTCTATTTATAGTCCCCCATCTAAAACCAACCGTTATGAGCAAAAGAGGGCAGTTCTGCGCACACGCGGACCGTCCGCGCCCTAGGGCCGGACGGTCCGCCGTACACCATAACGGCTATAATGACCGTTGAAACATGTCAGAGCAGACTCAAAAAGGTGGGTCCGGACAGTCCGCCCATCAAGGCCGGACCGTCCGCGACCTGGCAATTTCAAACACCCGAGCCTCGGATCAAACGGAGTTAACACACGCGGACCGTCCGGCTATAAATCCCGGACCGTCCGCGACCTGAGACAGTACTGTCCGGACTGGTCCCCCGGACCGTCCGTAGTACAAATCTATAAAAACACACAGTCCCTGTCCAAAAACGAGTTAGACACATGCGGACCGTCCGCGCCTCACAGGCGGACCGTCCGGCTAAAATTCAGGGACTGACCCGAAGTCACCTTCCTCTGGTCAGGACTGCGGACGGTCCGGCCCTAAGGCCCGGACGGTCCGCAGTGCAAAAAGAACACAGAACCAACACAAATGGTCAAACCTCGGACCCTCTGGAGGATCGCGGACGGTCCGCCCCCAAGGGCCGGACAGTCCGCGCGACCAAGACTTCTCAAGTTTCAAACAAGCTTTTGAATGAACTTTTTAACTTACGAAATGAGAAGCGCTGTTAGTCCTCATGCAAATGCAACTACTTGATGCTCTATGAGGCACTAAGTTTTACACAGATCTAAGTCATTGACCCCTCTTAATAGTACGGCTATCTAGCCTACTAATCCGGTCAGGTATCTTCTCTAAACTCCTCAAGACCGGCAAAAGTAAAACCTATATTATACCTTTGCCTTCATCTGATCCACAACCAATGCGTATGACTCTTCAACTTTTCATTTCTATGTGGTCCAACCCTGCATTCTTATTTCTCCAAGAATCGTTAGTCCACAAGTAGTTGTCATTAATTACCAAAACATTATCAAAGGGGCCTAGATGATTCACAGTTGCAACGCACGGGAATTCAGCTACGATTGATATAGGCATATAGAAACAGTAATCTCTACTAACCATTAAGAACTTACTGTAGATTGCCCCCGCCTCCCTACGCCCGCCCAACCGCACGCTGCAAACCTGCAAACCTCGCCGCGACCAAGGCGAACCGTCCTCCCGCCCGCACACCACAAGCCCGCAAATCCTGCCGCGACCATGGCGAACCGCCCTCCCGCCCGCCCTACCGCTCGCACGCCGCAATCCCGCCCGCCCGACGCATGCCGCACGCCCACCTAGCGCGACCCGTGGAACCCTGCAGCCTCCCCCGAACCAGCCCAAAGCGAGACCGGAGGGGCACGAGCGCCACCGCCTTGATCCCGCCCGCTCCTCCTTAGATCTCCTCGCCATTGTCGTCGCCATGCCCGGATTCGCGCCCTGCTCGCCCAGATCCGACCGCGACTTTGATTTCCCAACCGACGCAGGAGCGGTGGGTCTGACCGGCCGCGACCCGTCTTCTCATGGGCGCTTGCTGGTGTGGTTTGCTGATCAAAATGGGGATGGTGGCGGGCTCGCACAACCGCAACGAGTTCGTCATGATCCGCCATGACGGCGATGCGTCAGGCCCGGTACATCCAGCCAATCCAGTGCCGCCCTCGCTGCCTGCTTCAGATTCAGTTTCTAGCGGCTCATGTCATGCGCGCGCGTCTGTCACTGGATCTAGGCCGAGGTGTTAGTCTTTAGTCTAACGCTTGGGGTTCGCCCCTCAAATGCGGTCGCTTCTGCGTGTCTCTGCTCATAGATTTTGCCTGTCCATTTTAGCGATGCTTCCGTTGCGCCGTGTAAGTCACCAGATCAGACATGTCCTCTTGGCAATTTCTGAACTGTTCGTGCTCGGTCCAATTCTTCGAACAGTTGTCAAATCGGCAATAGGTAATGATATAATGTTCATGTTTCGCTGTCTTGGAGATCTAGTGAAATGGAGCCTCAGATTGTTTAGATCCCTGTGTTTACCCATGCCTCAACAATTCCTTGTCATAATTGCCATGGACCGACGGTGAATTAGATCCTTCTTTGCCCTGCTGCAGCGTGCCTTTGTTTATGACTACTACACCATTGAATTAGTTCATCTTATGTAAATTCGAAATTACCTTCCTGGCATTTTGATCTTAGCCTCGACTTCAAGACTAATAGACACTTGATCGCAGGTTGATTTTTACAGTCTGTTGCTCACCAGTAAAGTGCATGAGTCACTGAGGTGTCCTCTAATGCTGAATTTCTGATTGCATGTGTGCTGACTTTGTCGTTATCTCGCTAATGCAGGCTAAGCCCACAAAGAGTGCGAATGGGCAGGTCTGCCAGATTTGTGGTGACTCTATAGGTGTTTCAGCCACTGGCGATGTCTTTGTTGCCTGCAATGAGTGTGCCTTCCCTGTCTGCCGCCCATGTTATGAGTATGAGCGCGAGGGGAACCAATGCTGCCCCCAGTGCAAGACTAGATACAAGAGACAAAAATGTTGGTTTCCTGGCAACTTCTTTGAGTGTGTGTAACTTGTATGAAGCTAGCATGACGGAGTTCACATCACATGCTTACTTTACGTGAATAAAAGGTTCCAGGCTTGCAGCATAGTGGATATGCCTTATGATAATGACATTCGACAACCTAGATTAAGCCATCTACTTTATTTTATTCTCTATAACAGTGTGCTGATGATGATCAGAGACACAAGGGCAGCACATGATCAGGTCTTAACATGTTTGGCTTCCGAACAGGCTTTTCTCCAGATCCCTAAGGAAGAAGAAGATTCAGTTAGATATATGTCGATGCTCATCCCAACGTACATAAGCTATCAATGGTATTATATGTTCCCGTTGCAACGCACGGACACACAACTAGTAAGTATATAAAGACCCATGTCAATTAACCTCTCAATTCTACATTCATTCTTGTGGGGGTCCCCAGCTGTTATACCTTGCGTTAACTCTGATATACTCGATGAGAGAAGATATGGAATGGAGAGAGGGAGAGAGATATGGCCAAAAGATTCAAGAAAAGAATAGATACGATTACGAATAACGGTCAAACTCTAACGCGAAACGCCGCCACCTATGTGTTTCCGTTCTCTCCGTGATTCCGCCATCTGCCCCGGCCGACTGTCACACTCAGATATAAGGGATAAAGTTGGGTGTGTCTCGTATATACACCAAACAAAAATATCACATATAATGATAAAGTATATAGAGATAAATGTCACATATATCATAAATATCATTATTATATAACGAAAGTCTTACAAAAATAAATGATAATAATAAAACAAACTAGTATTATTCCTTGGCGCCACCAAGCTGACTGAGAGACACCACCTAGATCAACTCGTATTCTTCGTTATAGGGTGGCTTCTCTTGGACCACCTGCTCTTCACCTGTGGGGATTTATATATCACAAGGGTAAGCTTACAAAAGATCATAACTCAATAAGTTGTGTGAAATAATGTGCATGAACTCACCAAATGTGAGAGTTCATGTGAAGGGTAAGGCTGATCAACAAATAAGGGTTAAAGATGAGCATTGCTTTTAATAAGCTGGTCAAATTTTATTAGCAAATACTAAATGTAAGTAAATAACAAATTAGAGTAATAATAGATCAAAATTAATAATAAATCCCAATGAGATGCAAATGACAAATTGAATTTAATTTCATAAATTAATCATATGAGTGTCTGAGCCGCTCATGAGCGTGAGCACGACTGATATACCAGTTTTACACTTTACAGAGGTTGCGCATCTTTAGTTCTTTACCCACAAGTCATGTTATTCATCTACCAAGAGGTCGCGACTAGGCCTGCTAATGGCAAAAAATCCAATCCACTCCCACCCATACCCAAATCTAATTACTTTGATATTCATCCCACACCCAACCAAAAATACTAGAAGGAAGTTAAACCTAACCCATCCAATAACATTATTGATCCCAAACCAACCCGTAATTGGTGGAAACCCATGGAAAACTCGTGGGTTTAGCTTATTGTCTCACATCAAGCCAACTGCATACACTGATACACAATGATAATTTTATAGATAGTTTTAGTGACATACAAAAATATAGTTGCATACACAGTGACAAATTTGGTCAATGAACATTTAGATCTCGAGAGAATAACAAAAAACATCTGTTAAAGATCCTTAATCCATCTATGTTTAAAAGGAAAATAAACAAAGTTAACAATTCAATTAACAAGGAGATACATAAAAAAGCCTATGCTAAACGTGAAGTAGAAGACTTAGGGTAAAATAACTGAATGGCATGTGGTGGTGCTGTGGCCTAATTATCCTGTGTTCAGCCTGTATCAGCATTAGTAGTTGTACAGCCTGTAGAGAGCCGACAAGGCAGACACTACCGGAATTTCTCTCTTTGCCGAGTACCAAATACTTTGTCGAGTGTTTTTTTCGGGCACTCGACAAAGAAGCTCTTTGTCGAGTGCCACACAAAAAACTATCGGTAAAATAAAACACTCGGCGAAGAATCTCTTTGCCGAGAGTTTTTTTTTGACACTCGACAAAGAGCTTCCTTGCCGAGTGTCACAAATATAACACTCAGCAAAGAGCTCTTTGCCGAGTGCTTTTTTCCAACACTAGGCAAAGATAATTTAAAAATCACATTGTAAAGCAGTAAATTAATTCAAATGAAAAAGTTTTCAACTACAAATTTGTATAACTCATCATGATGTACATTTTATATTTTGAACATTTCTTCATATGATAAACTAAAAATAAATTTGTTCATAAAACCTATATCTCTCTCAAGTTTATGGAACTACGAGAGATATGTATAGAATTTGTGCATATTGTTAGAACTATCATGTGAGATGAACAAATGATCAAACATCCAAAATAAACTTTGTAGATCTTGAAAAATTATAGAAGTTTGTAGTTGACAACTTTTTCATTTGAAGTCATATTGTCAACAAAAACTGTCTGAATTTAAAAAATTTGAATTTTGAAAACAACCTCGAAAGAAAAAACCACCAACATGAAAGTTGTAGGTATTGAAGAGTTATGAAACTTTGTAGTTGACATTATTTTGGTTTGAAATCATCTTGTCATGCAAAACTATGTTTGAATTTTTCAAACTACCTCGGATGGAAAAACCACCAAAATAAAAGTTGTAGGTCTTGAAATGTAATGAAACTTTGTAATTGTCAACTTTTTTATTTGAAATCATCTTATCATTGAAAAATTCGTGTGAAGTTTTCAAAATTAAAATTCAAATTTTGTAAACGGTCTCGGATGTAGAAACTATTAAAATAGAATTTGTAGATCTCAAAAAGTTCTGCAACTTTATAGTTGGTCACATTTTTCAAATAAAATGGTACTGATAAAATGGTATAGTATAGTGTGCTGTGTGTGACTAAAGAAATTAAAGACTTCTCTATACCTGAAATAAAATGGTACTGATTAGGGTGGTAGTCTGATTGGTGGATACCCATGGAAACTCATACCTATACAAATCCATCTATACCCATGGGTATCAACCATTTTGACCTGCAATATAAAATAAACCCACCCAACCCAACCCGTTAATAACTAAAACCCATCACAACCCACCAAAACAAAACCATTTCTTAAACCCACCTAAAATATCCATTTACACCCACCCCATTTGCAGGCCTAGTCGCGACTCCCATACACCTCTACCAAGGAAGCGAGACAGGATAACACTATGAGGTCTTTACAAAGTTCCACTAGCTTCAGAAATCCCTCTACAGTTCTAGGAAGCTCCAATGCAGGGATCCCTCGCTTGACCACCATCGCATCACAACCAACCCAAGGACCTCCTTACACTAACCACTCCCCTACCGCCCTTGCCCCTTTCGGGTAAGGTAGCCATCCACTAGCTTTCCTAATTAGTCAGCCAAGGGCGTCCCATACCACTCTTGTGGTAGCACTGTTTTCTCGGGTGGTTCTCCATGTTCCAATTAACATAATGATCTTATCATGAACAATAAATAACAAACTGATAATAAAAGTATGATCATGAATAATGTGTATCTCCGTACCCAAAACCACATAAAGCAATAGCAGGTACTACCCAAAAAATCAGTGGCAAACAAGGTATAAAGATAGCCAAACTAGGGTAACCTATTGGGTCCCATCAAAATTAACCTATGCAGGTCATTATGATTAATAAGAATATTATTGGGTAAAAAAAAGTGACCAAGGGCACAACTTGCCTTCAAGGAGCTCTTGCTCAGCAGTCTCCACCTGTTGAACACCCGGATCCTCTATAGTTGTCTCGTCTACTCACAACAATACAACAAATATGGTATGGTAGAAATTAACATCACACCAAACAGCAGAACATAATGCATGATAATATTCTACGCATTGTAACAAGATTGTAGGAAGAAGAATCACTAAATTCAGAGTTACGGTTATCGAGATATGGATTTCCGAAGTTATTGTGTACTTGGTGTGGAATAATTCAAGTGAATAATTTTGATCCAAGTTTCATGGCTAAACAGAGCTACTGGTTGATAGACAATATTAATACAAAATTAATGCCACTGAAATGGATCAATTTGGAGTTGAAATGAATTAAATATGAATTATACAAGTTTCTAGAATTAAATATCGGATTTCTCTGTTCTCTGGACTGCGCGCCAAAAACAGAGAAACCCAGGGGCTATAGCGCAAAAGATTCTAAGACTCAGTGATACACCCGAGTGGGTGGTGGGTTTATTTTGGTGAAGTTCAGGGACTCTTTAGCAAAAGGTCTGGATGAAGGGGTACGGGCCAATCTCGGCTATCCGATCGACAGGGACGGCCGAGATTAAAACAAGTTTATATGAACTGGTACGCTTCACGGGCCCTCGGATCATTGATCCGCGGTCCAGATTTAATTCCGCATATCTCAACCTAGGCCACACGATCTCGATCGGACGGCACACCGTGATCCGAGATGATTTGTGAACCTGAGTCTAATTTGAATCGTTGTTTTATAGATCTACAGTTGAGGTTTGTCTTCTACTCAGGCCACCCGCGACGACGGTGAGCAGAGTCCCTGCGGCGGATACCGCCGCCGACGAAAATTAACCCCAGCATCGGTGATTCACTCGCACGGGTAAACGCGCCAAAACACGATTCAAGGTCCTACGAACACGAATTCAGCCGACTCACCAATGGATTACGGCGATGAGACCACTACCCCGACAAGGAGCACTCCGTGGCAGAGCCGGATCCACGGTGGTCAGTTGGCGCCAATTCCCCGCTCCCTGCGCACGACAATGTCCCCGTACGAGACCGACTCCACTCAAGGACCTCCCTCAGCTCCTTCACGCGGTTGGCGTCACGACTTTGCCCAACTCCGACCGCGGCGACACACAACATTCTCTCTCTATTTCTCGGTTCACGGAGATGGCAGTGGAATGGAGGAACGCGTTGCGCCCGAGACGCTGGGAGGGTATTTATCCTCCACGTGGACGAGTCGGGAGGAGGGCCGCGGACTCCGCGGGCGAGATCCACGCGCGAGATGTGGCGGTGACGCCCGCTATGTGCGCGATTCCGTTGAAGGAGCAGCTGACAAGCGAATCCCACGCGTCAGTGGTAACGGTGAGGCGCTGGGGACCTGTCAAGCGGGCCCGCGACGCAGTGAGTGCAACTGATCACGTGGCTCTGAGTGAGGCTGTCACGCGGGACCCACGGGTCGGCGCCGTTAGGTGAGGTTGGGCCGCGCGGCGCGCGAGTGAAGTGCGCCAGATTCAGTTTGAGGCCCAACACAATGTTTCTTTACCCTTTTCTTTTTCCCTTGTTTTCTTCCTTTTTATTTTTAAATCCCAAATTTGAATTCAAATCTTTGTTGTGAATTTGAAATTTTAGATTAAATATCCAAATCAATGATGCCAATATGATAAGGCACATTTATTTATATTTTTCTTTATATTGCATATAGGGTTTTCTCCTATTTTCCTCTTCTCCTTCTATATCTTATTTCCAAATTACATAATTTAATTTAGGTTTAATCCCTAATTCTCATTATTAATGTATCCTTATTAATTTTATTATTATTAAATGTACAAACACTTAAAATCCAGCATGATGCACAAATTATCTTTTGGCGTCTTTAACTAATTAGTCTATCTAATATGGTTATTCCCAAGTGATGATAAGTAAAAGACAAAACAACATATGAGATCACTCTTTTCTCTTATTATTTCTAAACTGGGTATTACACCGGCCGGCCCGGCCTGGACTAGGGATGGCAATTCTGCCCGCGGGCACGGATATCTACGAGTTTCGTATCCGATGGGCATGGATACGGGTAAGAAATCTCGCCCACGGGAAAGGATACGGGTAACACTTCTCACCCGCGGGTAATTGACGGATATAAAATTTCGCCCGCGGGTATTACCCGTTACCCGCTTAATTTACTAGCCCATCAAAATATCCCCATGCCACCGGCCCACAGGCCACAACCCAGTCAATCATGTTTGTGGACTTATGTTTGAGACTTATGTCTGTGGATGATCGATCTTGTTTGTGGACTTTGAAGTTTGAACTATGTTCCTTGCCATTATATTATGTCTGTCAAGTTGTTGATGTTCTTGGTGAAATGAACATGACCACATACTCGTATGGTATTTTCTAGCGGGTAACGGGTTGCTCGATATCCGCGGATATCCTGCGGGTACGGGTACGAGTCGAAAATTTTACCCGCAAGCTCTCACGGGCACGGGTAAACACTAGAGGCGCGGATATGTCGACTCGCTGCCATCCCTAGCCCGGACTCGTGGTCGTCGAGGCTGGATGCTGGAGCAGTGGAGCGCAGGGGCCAGGCGCGGCCAGGTCCAACCGTCCAAGCCTCCTCGGCTGCTCACCCTGGCCCCTGCTACACAGTTTGCATTGCACCACGGCATTGCCTTGCTCCACCCACAAGAATCCTTGCTCCGAAGGTAACGGGACGAGGGCTTGGGGCCTGTGGCCTGTGCCTGTCCTTCCGCCGCGAGACGGAACAAACCCCACCCATCCATTACCAACTCAGGCGCTTCAAAACCATCACTAACATTAACCTTAAGGTCTTGTTCGGTTATAAGTAAATAAATCTCATCATAGATTTAATTTAGATCTAGATTGGGTGAATCCATATGTAACACTCAATCACATGGTGAGATTAAATCCACTGTTTAATAATATATCTATCAAAGTTAGCTATTCTTTTGATTCATGGATTTTAATATAAACTTATGCAATATCTTTATGAATTGTTCCATATATAATGAGCTATGGATAAAATTCATGTCTTCTATAATTTAATTTTTTTAAATCTTTGGATTATAATCTATGATGGATTTAACCAAATAAAAAAAATTCTCAACGCGCTCGAGAACCGTCACGAACCTAAGCCAGCAAGCTCCCATTGGCCGGGCTGGTGCCAGGTCGGCGCCGCGTGGCGAACCTCGTCCCGACCCTATCGCGTTATCGCCACCGCCTCCCGGACGAATGAAAACTCCTGCCGCGCCTCGCCTTCCCACCCCACCCCACCCCCACGCGAAGAGGAAGAGGAAGAACCCAGCCAAATCCTCAGTCCTCAGGCTGCTCACAGTTCGTGCTATCCGCTCGCGCTCCCGGTAGTCTGCCTGCTCGGCAATTCGGCATGGCGCTCCAGGCCGCGACGTCCTTCCTCCCCTCGGCCCTCTCGGCGCGCAAGGAGGTGAGCGGCAGCTGTGCGTTTTCCAGCGACCATTCGTGCCTTCGTCGCCGTTTTTTTTTTCTCCGATTCGTGCTCAGCTTCAGTGTCTGAGCTGCCAAGTTGGTAAGGGACTGTGGAGTGTCTCGGTAGTAAATTGTGGTTGCAATGTTGGTGCTGTGCGTTGCAGGGGTCGTCGGTGAAGGACTCGGCGTTCTTGGGTGTCCATCTCGCGGACGATGGCCTCAAGCTGGAGACCGCTGCTCTGGGCCTACGCACCAAGGTATGAATTTTGGACTGAGGCTGTAGCTTGTTTACCTTCCGTCATCATTCTGTTGCTGCGTGTCGGTTGTTCGCTGCTGCTTGCTAGCTGCGGCTTTCACATAACAAATTTTCACTGTCTACCTAGTTGTAAACTTTTTCTATCAGTAGATTTCTTTAGTATGGATAGTGAGCGGATAGTCTTTGTCTACTGAAGCCTTGGACATCATTTGGCGGGCTAGAATTTGTCTGCCTTCAAGTTCAATGGCTCACTGGCTTTCTGTTTCTAAGTTCAAGGCTTGAAGCAGTGGAAAGACTGACTGAAAGCCTGAAACTGAATAACTAAAATGACATTTTTCCCCCCTCTGTCGTATATAAGTATATAACTCGTAAGGGCTACTCCTAAGACTAGTCAATGGGGTACTTTGTAGACAACTATGTTACTGCGCCAGCTCTGTAGTCATATATGGACATGGTAAGTTGTAAAACTGTCTCGACTATGTAAAATAAGGGACGCGGAATTAATAAGAGAGAAGTTTAAAATGGAAAAATATTCTTTACATATCGGATGTAAAGAATCTCTTTTACAGTCTCTCATATATATATCAGCTGCTGGTCCATATAAATGGAAGAAAAACAAATTACTAAAGGGTTATTTTGTAAATTTTGATCTGTGTTTGTGAGCCTCCGACTTGTAGATGTGAGAGGCTGTAAAAGATAACGTTTACACTCGGTATGTATAGAATTTTTTTCCTTTAAAATAGAAAATAAGATAGAGGATGAGATATCTGATCTACTAGAGATAGCCTAACATAGTTATCTTCACACTTCAGCTAAAAAAGTTGAATTCCTTTATGAAGGGAAAGCTAAAGGTTGAAATTACGATAGGTTGCGTGTAGGGATGGTAATCATCATAATTCAAATGTTTCTTCATAATTTATTTGAGCCATTAACTAATTTTAGTTAAAATAAATAGAAATAGAGTTTGACCCTAATCCAATATAATCCTTAAATTTTATAGTGTAAATGCACTTATAACCTATAGTTGTGTGATGGCTGATGACCACCAGTCCTATAGGCGATCAGGCATTCTAGGACCGTCACTTTTACAACTTCAGCTCCAAACCGGAGTTCAGAAGCGTCGTTTAATTCTCACCCGGGTTTGGTAAACGATGTCAGATTGTCAGCCTGGCCAGAGATGTTTCTTCGGAACTACACATGTCGCTAGCCTAGCCATTGTACATTGCTTTGCTTGTCACTGGTTCCTTTGTGTGATGACTGATGCTTGATGCCACTGTAACAAAAAATGCGCATCCGTAACCTGCAGAGGGTGATCACGTCGGTGGCCATCCGCGCGCAGGCGGCAGCGGTGTCCTCACCATCAGTAACCCCCGCGTCGCCGTCCGGCAAGAAGACGCTCCGCAAGGGCACGGCGATCATAACCGGCGCGTCGTCCGGTCTCGGCCTGGCCACGGCGAAGGCCCTGGCGGAGACCGGCAAGTGGCACGTCATCATGGCCTGCCGCGATTTTCTCAAGGCGTCGCGCGCGGCCAAAGCGGCCGGCATGGACAAGGACAGCTTCACCGTCGTGCACCTGGACCTCGCCTCCCTCGACAGCGTCCGCCAGTTCGTCAAGAACGTGCGCCAGCTGGAGATGCCCGTCGACGTGGTGGTCTGCAACGCCGCCGTGTACCAGCCCACCGCCAAGGAGCCGTCCTACACCGCCGACGGCTTCGAGATGAGCGTCGGCGTCAACCACCTCGGCCACTTCCTCCTCGCCCGCGAGCTCCTCAGCGACCTCCAGTCCTCCGACTATCCCTCCAAGCGCCTCATCATCGTCGGCTCCATCACCGGTACGTGTCATGCTCTAACATTTGGATTTGGATGCGTGCCTCTCACTGAACTCGGCCGTGAATGCTCGATCGAGCAGGGAACACGAACACGCTGGCGGGGAACGTGCCGCCGAAGGCGAACCTGGGTGACCTGCGCGGCCTCGCCGGCGGCCTCAACGGCATTGGCGGCTCCGCGATGATCGACGGCGGGGAGTTCGACGGGGCCAAGGCATACAAGGACAGCAAGGTGTGCAACATGCTGACGATGCAGGAGTTCCACCGCCGGTACCACGAGGAGACGGGCGTGACCTTCGCGTCGCTCTACCCCGGCTGCATCGCCACCACGGGCCTGTTCCGCGAGCACATCCCGCTGTTCCGCCTGCTCTTCCCGCCATTCCAGAAGTACATCACCAAGGGGTACGTCTCCGAGGAGGAGGCCGGGAAGCGGCTGTCGCAGGTCGTGAGCGACCCCAGCCTGACCAAGTCCGGCGTGTACTGGAGCTGGAACAAGAACTCGGCGTCCTTCGAGAACCAGCTCTCTGAGGAGGCCAGCGACGCCGACAAGGCCAAGAAGCTCTGGGAGATCAGCGAGAAGCTCGTCGGCTTGGCGTGACGACCTGATGCCCACCGTGGCCGGCGCCGGCAGCCGGTGACAGTTTTTTCCTAGGACATGTTCGTTACTTGATCTCAGTCGACGCGTGGTGCACTCGTGTCAGAGTGACAGGAGAGGAAGTGTGTACACTGTACACGTGTAGGCATGTTTGGTTGACTTTTTTGTTACGAGGTTTTCTGATAATATAGCTGTGGAGAGAATCTAACTATAAAAAAAATCTAAGTATAGCGAGGATTACGTACGAAGGAAGATAAAGTAGATGAAATGATCTAAAAGGTATGAAGTAGATGAAGTGACCTAAAAGGTTGAGATCTAGAAAGCGACGGATTCCTAATATCGTGACGACTCAAACGATTCTATGTTTATGTTGGTTTTGTATGGTTTTAACGAATCGATTTTTATAAAAGCGGGAAGAAAAACTAGAGTGTTTAGCAATCCACATTAGCTTTTGATGGCTAAAAACCGAAAAAGGTTCAAACAAATACGTTGGGATGGTTTTTACATTGTGTAGTGGGTTCTATGTAACTCTAGCCTTTTTGCTTTGTTGTGGTATTCTAATTTACTACCAATAAGAGGACGACAAATGCCTTTCGAACTTCTTAATTCATCATGGTTTTTACATTGTGTAGGGCAGTAGTGGGTTCTATGTAACTCTAGCCTTTTTGCTTTATTGTGGTAATCTAATTTACTAACAATAAGAGGACGACAAATGCCTTTCGAACTTCTTAATTCATCAAATTCAGACATATTTTGCTTTGAGATTTTTGCCATTTAAAAAATGGTAGGTTGGGATTCACCACATTAGAAGGTGAGATGTGGGAATAGGCAAAATAAAAACGAGACAGTGGTATTATTCTTGCTCGTTTTAGAAATGCAGATGTGCGACTTCAGCTCCGATTAGTCTGTAGTATAAAATAGGAGATACGAAACTATATATTACAGTTTGTAAAGTAAAGTTAAAAATAGAGAACATGATAGAAGATCGGGTAAGAGATTTGCTGGAGACAGCCTTAAGAGGTCACCAATGCCGTCAGACCAGACGTCGTGATTGAGTGACGTTCGTCCGACCACCTGACGTGGACGCGCTCTCGCTCCTGGCCTCCTCGGCTGCGGTTGACCATGCTGGCTCTTTCCCCTTCTACGACGGTTACCCACGTGTAGCTATAACAATGGCGTCCAAAACTATATTTTGTAATGGCTGGTGAAGCTGCATGTGGGTCTCCATCCTTTAAATTGTGATGAGCTATAGAAATATTAGGGGTCATTTGGTAGACCTCCCACAGCTCCGCTCTGTGGGGGATAGATATCCCCCGGGTCCACTAAAGGAGTAAAAGACTTCACGAAAGGCCCAAGGGCCCAATAAATCGTAAGGTCATTCCTTCGTGGGCCTGGGGAGAAACAACCAACAAAGCAGAGAAGACGTAAGACCGGATTGGTGCAAACCCGGACGGCCCACAACGTCGAACGAGTAAATCGCAACAGAGACCCGACTTTCCCGCGCTGGAGCCCTCATGCAACGGAGCCATGCGAGGATAAGTCGGTGAAGGTTACGTAGGGATAAACTCAAGAGGTTCACTACCTTTTAGCTAATTGTTGTTATCATATCCACGTGTACTGCCCCACGGTCGAGTATATAAGGCCTAGGGGGCACCCCTTCAGAACGATCGACCCTATCTTACTTAGCCACCCACAGCAACTCTCTGTGTCTTCAATCCAGAGAACCCTCTTGTAACCACGCTCACATACACACCAGGACGTAGGGTGTTACGCATCTCTAAGCGGCCTGAACCTGTAAATCTTGTCCACTGTCCCTCGTGTGATTGGCACGAACCATTTTGCTACAGTCGTTGACACCGTCCTACTCCTAAAAACACCTTGAGGGGCAACCCCGGGTGTGCGGTCGGACCCAAAACACCGACAGCTGGCGCGCCAGGTAGGGGGTGTGTCGACGATCCAAGCTAGCTCAATGGCCGTCACCTTCAACAGCAAGATCACCATGCGTCCCGGATCCGTATTCTGCTTTGGGACAATCTCATCCATAGCGGATGAAGAGGGAACTCTACACCGTATCGCGGATCCGCCGAAAAATAAGTCTCCTCCAACAAACCCCGAAAATGCCGGAGAGGCGCAACTTCCAGCTCTCCGGAAAAAGATCGTCTTCGGAAAGCCGGGGGCCGAGAGTTCGCTAACCCGGAAGACTCCGCTGTCTACTTCCCCGACAAAAGAATGGACGCGGATCGCGAGGAAGAAGGAGACCAGAGAAAAGCAAGTCGTTCTTTCCGTTCCTCCGGCCTCAAAGGAGAACGGAAAGAAAGTCGCCACGACAGCAGCACCATTCTACCCCGACGTCCTCTTCATCGGGAGAGTGGAGTCGCCCACCGTTTCCGACGACGAACCGACCGCACCCGGAGAAGAACCGCCTCAACGAGAGTCCCGCCGACGGAGGAATCGGCACAGGAACGTTCGACGACATCACGTGGCCGGAGAACGGGATCCGGAGCAGCCTGTCTCGCGAGACGAGGTCTCGGAGATAGGAGAAACTCCGGAAGAACGCGTCTTCAGAGAACGAAGGAACTCCCGGCGACGTGATCGCCGGCGGGCTCAGGAACAAGCCGAGCAAGATGCAAGGCAACGCCGGGAGAATCCGCTCTTCGGGCGCAACCTGAATCCCGACTTCGCCCGAGCTATGAACACGCCAAGCGAAGTCGGAGGGGTACTAGCTCGGATAGATGATGGACTTCCTCGGACTCCCGACGCCGAGGGATACCGACGCCTGTTCACCCAGGCAGCCAACCATCTTCAACCGCTCGCTCACCCGCCGAACGATCTACGACACGCCATCAACAGTCGCCGAGACGCACGAAGCTCCATCAATGCTTCGCGCGAGCAGCGGCATGAAAACGAGATTCACCGTCGGGAGGAGTACGACCGGGATCATGGCATCCCGACTCAGAGCCAGGCCACCAGGACTGAGTCGGCAACGGCCTCAACTGGCGGAACCACCCAGGGACGGTCGAGGAACCACAATCACAACTCCCCTCCCCGGGACAGACATCGTCCCCGACGACAGGAGGACACGTGCGGAGTGTCCGCTCTTACTCCGCGCCTTAGGGCCATCCAGTGGCCTCCCAACTTCAAGGTATCCAATGTCGACAAGTATGAACCTAAGCAGGATCCAGGGGGTTGGCTAGCCGTCTACACCACCGCTGCTCGGGCTGCCGGAGCATCTGAGGACGTTATGACCGCGTATCTGCCCATCGTCCTTGGGCAAGATGCGCTACAGTGGCTACGACATCTACCCCGACACTGCATCGACGACTGGGGAGACTTCAGTCGACGTTTCACCGCAAACTTCCAGTCCCTCTCCGACAAGCCAGCGCAACCGTGGGACCTCAAATCCATCAAGCGCCGGAGGGATGAGACTCTCCGGTCGTACCTCAAAAGGTTCCAGACCATGAGAAATCGCATCCCCGAGGTCACGGAAGCGGCCGTGATTGAGGACTTCTACAGAGGATCCAACGACTCGGCTTTTGTCCGAGCCATACTACAGAAGGCGCCGACTACTTCCGAGGAGCTGTTCCGGGAAGCCGACCTCTACGTCACCGCCGACGAGCAAGCTCAGGACCTCATCGGAGGAGCAAAGCCTGTACCGGCAGCACCACGACGCGACGCGAACCAGCCACCCGACAAACGCTGGGAGAAGAGGCCTCGCGAAGAAGTACACGCCGCCGGACCGCCTGCCTCTCGCGCCCGAGGAGGACCTCTTGGAGGCGAGCGCACGCTGGACGACATCCTCGACGCCCAGTGCCCATACCACAAGGACATGCGCCACACTCTTCGCAACTGCCGGGACTTCAAGCACTCCGTTGGGCATGGCCGACCCTTCCAACCTCTACCTCCTCCTCCGCCGAGGGGAGGACCGGATGAACCGCGGCAACCTCATCAATCGGAGGAGGGAGGAGGAGGAGCTTTCCCACGCGTCGACAGGGAGGTCAACGTCATCTTCGGCGGACATGGGTCGCAGGAGAACAAGAGACAACAAAAGCTCAACGATCGCCAGATACTGGTGGCGACCACCGGTCCTCCCGCCCCATACCGGTGGTCAGAACACCCGATCACTTTCACTCGGGAGGATCAATGGCTCAACTTCGACCATCCGGGCAAATACCCGCTCCTCGTCGATCCGGTGATCCGAGAGAGCCGAGTGAAGAAGGTGCTAGTGGACGGGGGGAGCAGCATCAACGTCACCTTCCCCCAAACACTCCAAGGCTTGGGAGTTCACCTCAAAGAGCTCCACGAGTCGGACACTCCTTTCTTCGGCATCGTGCCGACGGAAGGAGAATACCCGCTGGGCCACATCTACATGCCAGTCACCTTCGGAACTCCGGAGAACTACAGAACCGAGTTCCTGAGGTTCGAAGTGGCGAACTTCGACTGCGGGTACAACGCCATCATCGGGAGGCCGGGGCTGGCCAAATTCATGGCCATCCCCCACTACACATACATGGTACTGAAGATGTCAGGACCACAAGGAATCATAACTGTGCGTGCCGACTTCCAAGGCGCCGCAGAATGTTTCCGAGTGGCCATCCAAGCGCCCTCAACACCAAGCCCTCGACGGTTTCCTCGATACCGGCGAACTCTAAGCCTGGAGAAAGCCTCGCAGTACCGGCAAATGAAGCCCAGGCCGCGACCTCTATGCGGCCGACTGAAGATACTAAGAGAATCAACCTGGGGTTCGCTGATGAGCGCAAGACGGCCATCATCAGCTCCAGCTTGAGCGACAAATAGGAAAGCGCGCTCGTCCAGTTCCTGCAAGATAACCGGGACGTATTCGCATGGCAACCTGCGGATATGCCGGGAGTCCCGAGAGAACTGGCCGAGCACAAGTTGAAGGTTTATCCTCAGGCGAGGCCGATCCGGCAAAAGCTACGTCGTTTCACGCCCGATAAGAGAGGCCATCCGTGCCGAGTTAGCTCGCTTGATGCGGCTGGATTTATTAGAGAAGTATTACACCCCGAGTGGTTAGCCAACCCTGTTCTTGTACTCAAAAAGAATAAAGTGGATTGGCGCATGTGCGTCGACTATACTGATCTCAACAAACACTGTCCGAAGGATCCCTTCGGGCTCCCGAGGATAGATCAGGTGGTGGACTCTACCGCCGGATGTTCTGTGCTGTCTTTCTTAGATTGCTATTCCGGGTATCATCAGATTAGTTTGGCAAAGGAAGACGAGGAAAAAACGGCGTTCATCACTCCGTTTGGTGCTTTCTGTTACACCTCCATGCCGTTTGGCCTCAAAAACGCTGGAGCGACTTATCAGAGAGCCATTCAAACATGCTTAGTCGATCACTGGGGCAAGCGTGTGGAAGCTTACGTAGATGATGTGGTGATCAAAATAGAGAATTCGGAAAACTTCATCGAAGATTTACAGCTGGTTTTCAACAGCCTAAGAAGATATAGATGGAAGCTCAATCCTGAAAAATGTGTTTTCGGGGTACCAGCAGGAAAGTTGCTCGGGTTTATCGTCAGCCACCGGGGAATTGAGGCTAATCCAGATAAGATTGAAGCTATCATGAAGATGGAAGCTCCTCGGTCACAAAAGAAGGTTCAGCGACTCACTAGATGTATGGCAGCTCTGAGCAGATTTATATCCAGGCTGGGAGAAAAAGGTTTGCCATTTTACAAGCTACTCAAGAAGGTGGATAAGTTTCAATGGACTTTAGAAGCACAAGAAGCTCTAGACGCATTGAAGAAATTCTTGACAACACCACCAGTACTGAAACCACCCCGGCGAGCTACGCCGACTCAACCGGCTGAAGATTTGCTGCTGTACATCTCTTGCACGACTCACGTGGTAAGCACCGCGTTGGTAGTCGAGCGAGTAGAAGAAGGACATGCCTATCCAGTACAACATCCTGTTTACTTCATCAGTGAGGTTCTAGGCCCCTCAAAGAAAAAGTATCCTCAGGTTCAGAAGCTGTTATATGCAGTACTTCTAACTGCCCGCAAGCTGCGCCACTACTTTGACGACCACAAAGTCATAGTAGTCACTGGTTTTCCAATAGGGGACATTCTTCACAACAAGGAAGCCATTGGTCGAATAGCCAAGTGGGCTTGCGAGCTGGGATCTCATGACATCGAGTTCCGACCTCGCACTGCCATCAAAACTCAAGCACTGGTTGATTTCGTATCAGAGTGGACAGAACAGCAAGTACCTGATAATCCAGAAACTGCAGAAGTATGGCGAATGTATTTTGATGGCTCGCTGAAGCTGCAGGGAGCAGGAGCAGGGATCCTCTTCACCGCACCTGGAGGCGAACACCTCAAGTACGCCCTCCAGTTGCTATTCCCGGCCTCTAACAATGCAGCCGAGTATGAAGCTTTGATACACGGATTGAACATCGCCATATCGCTGGGTGTCAAGAGATTGATGGTATACGGAGATTCTCTGGTAGTCATCAGCCAAATAAACAAGGAATGGGATTGTTCAAATGATTCAATGGGAAAATACTGTGCTGCCGTCCGAAAGTTGGAAGATAAATTCGAGGGTCTGGAATTTCATCATGTAGAAAGAGATCGGAACACAACAACCGATGTACTGTCCAAGCTCGGATCCAGTCGAATTCAGGTCCCACCCGGGGTCTTCGTGCAAGAAATTCTTCAGCCGAGTATCTCAATGGATCAAACAGAAGAGTGCAACATCATAGATCAACCCGAGTCAGACCTTGATGACTGGAGACGACCGATTATTAAGTATATAAAGAATGAAGAAGAACCAGATGACAAGAACTCGGCAGATCGCATTGCCAGGCAGTCAGCTCACTATACACTCATTGGGGAGGTATTGTACAGAAGGGACGCGTCAGGCATCCTCATGAAGTGCGTTCTCCCGTCCACCGAGAAGCAACTTCTGGAGGAGGTCCATGCAGGGCAATGTGGAATTCATGCAGCATCCAGAACACTAGTCGGAAAGGTTTTCAGGTCAGGATTCTATTGGTCGACGACGAAGAACGATGCAGCCGAGTTAGTCCAGAGGTGTGAAGCTTGTCAATACTTGTCAAAGCAACAACGTATGCCAGCACAGCAACTGCAGACCATACCAGTAACCTGGCCTTTCGCGTGCTGGGGACTGGATATGATTGGACCTTTCAAGAAAGCTCAAGGGGGATATACTCATGTATTGGTGGCGATTGACAAATTCACTAAGTGGATAGAGTTCAAACCCATTGCTTCTTTAACCTCTGCTAAGGCCGTGGAATTCATACAAGACATAATATTCAGATTCGGGATACCAAACAGTATCATCACCGACTTGGGATCCAACTTCACCAGTTCAGAATTCTTCGACTTCTGCGAGCAAAAGAGCATTCAGATCAAGTACGCATCTGTAGCACATCCAAGAGCCAACGGGCAGGTTGAGCGAGCCAACGGAATGATATTGGAGGCACTCAGGAAAAGGGTCTTCGATAAGAATGAAAAATTCGCAGGAAAGTGGATAAGAGAATTGCCTTATGTTGTTTGGAGTCTAAGAACCCAACCTAGCCGAGCCCTGCATGGAAACACTCCTTTCTTCATGGTTTATGGGTCAGAGGCAGTGCTAGCTGCTGATCTCAAATTTGGGGCGCCAAGGTTGATCTTCGAAAGCATAGCAGAAGCCGAGGCCACCAGGCTGGAGGACGTTGACGTACTTGAGGAAGAACGACTGAATGTGGTAATCCAATCAGCACGGTACCAGCAGACTCTATGGCGCTATCACGACAAGGCTGTGCGGCAACGGTTCTTTTCAGTAGGAGACCTCGTCCTCCGCCGAATTCTAACGGGGGAGGGACGACACAAGTTATCACCCTTATGGGAAGGACCCTTCATAGTAGCAGAAGTCACTCGGCCTGGATCGTATCGCCTCACTCAGATGGATGGCACAGAAGTTGGAAACTCCTGGAACATAGAGCACCTCAGAAAGTTTTATCCCTAGCTGTATTTCAAAACAGTTGGGGCGACAATGTATTCTGTAAAATGGAAATATGTCATCAATAAAGAGAGATTTCAAAGATACTCGGCTCGTTTACGATCGACTTGCATTTTTACTTAACTCGGGGTGACCACTATGCCCTACAAACGGAGCAATCGACTTAAGTCGGCAACGACTTAAGGCGGTGCAACATGCTCACGCTTACTTAACTCGGGGTGACCACTATGCCCTACAAACGGAGCAATCGACTTAAGTCGGCAACGACTTAAGGCGGTGCAACATGCTCACGCTTACTTAACTCGGGGTGACCACTATGCCCTACAAATGGAGCAATCGACTTAAGTCGGCAACGACTTAAGGCGGTGCAACATGCTCACGCTTACTTAACTCGGGGTGACCACTATGCCCTACAAACGGAGCAATCGACTTAAGTCGGCAACGACTTAAGGCGGTGCAACATGCTCAAGCTTACTTAACTCGGGGTGACCATTATGCCCTACAAACGGAGCAATCGACTTAAATCGGCAACGACTTAAGGCGGTGCAACATGCTCACGCTTACTTAACTCGGGGTGACCACTATGCCCTACAAACGGAGCAATCGACTTAAGTCGGCAACGACTTAAGGCGGTGCAACACGCTCACGCTTACTTAACTTGGGGTGACCACTATGCCCTACTAACGGAGCCATCGACTGAAGTCAAGCGGTGGCTTAAGCTGGCGCAACATGCTCGCGCAACATGCTCGCGCTTATGTAATTCAGGGGATGACTTCCATATCCCGCTAACGAATTTCATAATCATCATGCATCATTACCACAAGTTTACGAACCAATAAATCCTGATACAATAAGAGAGTAATTATGTCATTCGAATGATAAACTGATGTCTTCTAACAAATACTCGATCATGCTAGCCGCGCGCTCAGAGCACGCAAAATGTTTCTCTATTTCGCAATGTCTTTTTCAGGAGCGACCGACGAAGTAGGACGACTCGAGGAATCGGGAGCAGCATTCATGTCAGCCTTTATGTCTTCAGGAACAACCACGCCGGGTCTCCTCATCAAGATTCATCCAGCACGAATAGCCTTGTCCATGGCTTTATCGCGCTGGGTTTTGAGAGTAGCTGCAGTTTCTTCGGCAACTTTAGCAGCCAGCCGAGCGGCCTCTAACTCCTGGGCAACGGATTTCTTGGAAGCTCGGAGTTCTTTGATGGTGGCATCTTTCGCTGATATCAATTGCTTAAGGCGGGTCACTTCGTCCGCAGATTCTTGCAACCTACAACGCTGATTGTCCAGTTCCTCCATTGTAAAGCGGTGACTCCTCTCCAAGATGGTCAGCGAGTTGCTAGAATCACGGTACAATCTGTCTAGATTGTCGCGAGAAGCAGCAAGGATACGTTTTTCTTCCTGCCAACAAAAATCAACTCTTTCAGAAATCAAGCAAGTAATAAGAGCGTAGCAAGGCAAGGCATGGTTTTGTAAGTTACCTTTTCAGAGTCAAGCCGAGCATGAAGAGAAGAACTCAGAGCATTGGCGTCATCCAAGGCAGCGGAGACCTGATTTAATTCAGTTTGGCTCTGAGAGTACTTCTCCTCGAAGTCAGCGCACCGTTGAACCATTTCAGCCTGATCTCGGGAATGTTTTTCCTCAAGAATTGCAATCTGCCGAGTCATTCCTAGCAAGAAGTAATCAAACAAAGCAAGGTCAGAAGGTAAAACAGTCCATAACAAAGGCGAAGAGAAGAAAAAGGGCACTAACCAGCGTTAGTTGCCTCCAGCTCGGATACACGACGATGAAGTGACACTGGATTCCAACACGCAAGAGATGAAGCCACTTCTGGGACGGAAGCACCCTGCAATCTCAGCTGGCTGGCCATCCCATCTACCAAAGCCTGATGAGAAGAATAAATGAACATAGTGACAAAAGTTCATGCAACGTAAAGATCAAGCTAAAGTACAGCATCAGTACCTAGAGGTTGGAAAAGAACGAAGGGATCCCCAAATCAGGAGAAATCAACTGATAACCAGGTGCAAGACCACCACCCGAAGCAGCTTGCAACGGACCAGTAGGAATCAGCTCAGTGCCTTCAACAGAGCCAAACGGCAGATCAGCAGGGACGCTGCCCTCTAAAGCGACTCCCTGGTCCAGAGTCTGGGCTACCACCACGCAGCCAGAGTGTGGAGGTGAACCCTCGTGAACGTCCATGGAAGTGCAGGAAGGAGACCCTGCTCGGGCACCCTCGGGGGCTGGGTCATAGTTGGCACTGCCCACTTGAGCCGGATCATCCCCGGCAACACCCTCGGGGGCTGGGCAGTGGCTTACACTCTTCACCCGAGCTAAGTCATCCCCGGCGACATCCTCGGGGGCTGGGCATGTATCAGCACCATTCTTGGGGTCCAGGCTCTCTGCAGTAACCACCTCTAAGGTTGACGGGCCTTTAGCCACTTCCATGGGATCAGGACAATCCAAGTCAGCATCCCGACCCTCGAGATCGCGCTCTAAGGTCGACGAGGCACGGGATGACCTCAACCCAGCATCGGGCACGGCAGCGCAAGTCTCTGTTGCATCATCATCCACTGGCTCTGATAACAAGTCCTCTGGGACCATATCCTCAAGAGTTTGATCAAAGTTGGCCAGGGACAGTTCTTGCAGACCAATGAGGGCAGACAAAGCAGGAGAAGGAACTCCACTACTTCCACCACTAGCGATGAACTGCCGACTGTTTTTCCGAGTTAAAGGAGCTTCATTTTCTTCCTCCTCATCTTCCACAGTAACAACGCAAGCAGCACACCCATTGGGATCAGCAACAGATGGAGCACCCACATTGGGATCAGCAACAGTTTGGGTACACCCATTGGGGTCAGCGTCAGTAAGGCCAGTTGCAGGCACTTCTTCAGCAGCAGGAACTAAGGTACCGGCGTCCTCATCAAAGCTGGATACTCGCCGGAGGCGTCTTCTATTTTTCTTTTGCTCATCAGCAGAAGGCTCAGGCTGACTGGTTCGGCTAGGGCGCCTCGGGCGAGTAATGACAGGTTTCGGGACATCCAAAGTTGTATCAACCTCTGGAAGGGGCACCACTGCCAACGTACCAACAGGAGCAGCGTCGGATGAATCCTCAGCTAACAGATCAAGCATGTAATTTATGTCCGCATCACTAGGGTTCAGGGGCACTTCAAAATAAACCTGCCGTTCATCATCGGGAATCTCTCAAGCGAAGCAACCAAAGTACTGACCTCTTCAGCAGAGGGTCGCACTCTAAGGCCCAAATTGCCATCAGTCACAGGCGGATTTGACACAAAAAGGGTGAAAGGTTTGGGAGGGGGTAGGTTCCAGGCCGAGTATGCCACTGGAGCACCAACATTTGAAACCTTACCCCTGAGGATCATTTCAAGTCGGCTTACCAAGTCTACAGAAGGAATTCTCCTATTGGTAACCCGAGTTGAATCGGCTAGCCCTCGATACAGATATGCCGGATAGGCCCTGTCCTTCAGTGGCTGAATGTTCTTGAAAACAAAGTCAGTGACCACAGCTTCAGCAGTTAGACCTCTCTCTTTCAGCAGTCCAACTTCAGCTAGCAACACACCTGCCTCAGCCACTTCCTGATCTGTGGGAGACTCGGTCCAGCTCGGAGTGCGAACGTCTGGCTGTCTTCCCGATCGAGAGGGGAGAGAATTTCCATAATTATCAACTATGAACCACTCTAGACGCCACCCCTTAATGCTATCCTTGAGGGGAATCTCAAGATACTCAGTTTTCCGTCCACGGCGCATCTCCAAACTGGCACCTCCGACCAACTGATGTTGTCCCCCGGCCATCCCAGGGCGACAATGATACAGATACTTCCATAAACCAAAATGCGGCAGCACGCCGAGAAAGGCTTCACATAAGTGGACGAAAATGGAGATTTGCAGAATGGAATTAGGGTTCAAATGAGTCAAGTTAATGTGGTAGAAATCAAGGAGGCCGCGGAAAAAGGGAGAGATGGGAAGGCCGAGGCCGCGGAGAAGAAAAGGAGTGTAAACTACAGACTCGTGGGTATCCTCTGTTGGGACAGTAGTCCCGCGGCAAATCCGCCAAGAACAGAGTTCCCGTGGAGGAAGAACCCCGATGGATACGAGGTGGAGAAGTTCAGCTTCGGAAATAATGGACATATGGTTACCTGCGAAAGGCAACTGGCTGTTGGGGTCGGTTGGAGGGATCACCGCAGCAGACGAGCTCGCAGTTTTCCTCTTGGGCGCCATCTCGATTTTTACCAGCGAGCAGAGCAGGAGGCGAATGGCAGAGAAGATTCAGATGCGGGAATGCAAGAACTAGGGCACGGAAAGCAAAGGCGGCTAAAAGCGCAACTCTTATGGGATATTCTCGAGCCAGATACCGTTTCAAAAAGTGCCCAGTCATCACCCGTCGGTTATTTCCGAAACCCCAGCATGCCACGTGGTCATCCGGCAGTTATTTCCAAAAAAGCCGACGTGCCACTTCATCACTCGCTTATCATCCTCAAAATAACTCATGCGGCCGGCTATCACTCGGCGTTGACTCTAAAACGCTGATTTCATATTCAGTCGCTCGGCATTACCTCTAAAATGCCGACGTCACCTCCACTCACTCGGCGTTGACTCTAAAATGCTGATTTTCATATTCAGTCGCTCGACATTACCTCTAAAAAATGCCGACGTCACCTCCCCTCACTCGGCGTTGACTCTAAAACGCTGATTTTATATTCAGTCGCTCGGCATTACTTCTAAAATGCCGACGACGACCTTCACTCACTCGGCGTTGCCTCTAAAACGCTGATCTCGCGATTCAATCGCTCGGCATTACTTCTAAAATGCCGACGTCGACCTCCAGTCACTCGGCGTTGCCTCTAAAACGCTGATCTCATATTCAACCGCTCGGCATTACTTCTAAAATGCCGACGTCGACCTTCAATCACTCGGCGTTGCCTCTAAAACACTGATCTCATATTCGAAAGCTCGACATTACTTCTAAAATGACGACGTCGACCTTCAATCGCTCGGCGTCGCTTCTAAAACGCTGATACCGACTACAAGATTACTCGGCAGCTACTTCTGGAAGCGTCAGTGTGATGCACAAGTTATTCATCTACTGTCTCAAAAGAATCAGTTCTATAATCAGGGAAAGCGAGTCGTCGAGAAGGGGCCAACATTATTTTCATTAAAGGGAAGATAATAAGCTTACAAACCAACTCTTTGCGAGTTGGTGCTTCCCTACTATTACTACATTACTACTACTACTATACTACACTATACTACCCTACATTACTACTACACTATACTAATATCTAAAGACCAGTGGCGTTTAGCCACTGGTCTTGCTGCTGCTGCCACCGCCGCCGCCCCTGGTGCTGCCGTTGCCGCCGCCGCCCCTGGTGCTGCCCTTGCTGCTGCCGCCTCTGGTGCTGCCCGTGCTGCTGCCGCCTCTGGTGCTGCCCTTGCCGCCGCTGCCCCCGCTGCTGCCGCTGCCGTCACCGTCGCCGTCGCCACCGTCGTCGTCATCGCCGTCGTCGTCGTCGTCGTCATCCTCGTCCTCGCCGCCGTCCGAGTCCTCCTCGTCCGAGGAGAACTCCGACTCATCCGAGCCCTCGAGCCCGGAGCGCTCGACGGCCCGGATGTACGTCCAGACTTCCGCGGCAATCCCCTGGGAGTCGTCTGAATCATCAGACGACGCCGGGGGAGAGACGGGAGCCGGAGACCCCTCGGACTCGGAGGAGAACTCCTCCTCCGAATATTCTGAGTTGCCGAAGTCCTTCGACGGAGGAGTCGGCTCACGCTTGCGTTTGTTACTCTTGCCCATGGCGGAAGCAGACAGAAGGGAAGAGAAGGATGCAGTAAAGAACAGCGAAGAGATGTGAAAAAACCAGAGGAGCAACGACGTTATTTATAGAAGGGAAAGGCAACCGCTCACCTCCAACCGTGGTCACTGAACAGTCGCAAAGCATTCAATAAGCACTTCCACCCGTCTGGAGACACGTCAGGCGGCTGACGCCGTTTCATGCAACACTACACCCATTGGGTCTCCAGTCAACAGCGCAAAGGATATGATTACACTAGCCGTCCCATCACATTACTACTCAGAAGCAGCCGGATAAA
Organism: Zea mays; assembly: GCF_902167145.1. Classification (NCBI taxonomy): domain Eukaryota; kingdom Viridiplantae; phylum Streptophyta; class Magnoliopsida; order Poales; family Poaceae; genus Zea; species Zea mays. Next base: position 232,999,102 of record NC_050096.1, on the reverse strand, counting down.
ACACTCAGCGTACCAAGCCGTCCCTTGCCCACACCCATTGGGGGGGACGCCCAGGAATTATCAGTATATTTTTCAAAACGGTCACATCCGTGCAGGGAACGTAGTAAATACCTCAAGACAAAAATGAGATATCAGTAAGGATCAGAGGAAAGCCAAATATAGCCAGCAAAGTACAAGATATGGCCGACAGAAGCGACGTGAAGACTAGACAGAGAACGTCCATCAAACGTCCAATCAGTCGCAGAAGCAAATAAATTGCATTACCTAGAAAGATATGGATGGATTGCAAACTCGGCTGCTAAAGACAAAATATATGCTGACCTCTGCAGCAAAATATTGATGACATAATGCTGACCTCCAAAGCATAATGCAAATAGCCTCATGCCGATTTTTACAAACGAAAGGAAGACCTTCGAATGGATTATCCTTAAAAAATCCATTTGAAGGTCGGGGGCTACACCCATTGGGTGCACCTCCGGTGCACCCCATGGATTATCATTCCAAGCCGAGATAGTGCCGACTTCTAAGGCGAAGGACAAGATTAAAAGACCAACCCTCAACCAAGATGCAGGAGCACAAATGGAGATAATTTCTGGGGAAGACCTTCGAATAGATTATTTTCTAAAATCTACTCAAAGGTCGGGGGCTACACCCATTGGGTGCACCTCCGGCGCACCCAATGAAGTTCAGAATCCTACAAATCGAAATGCCGACCTCTAAGGCACAGGCACGAAACTAAGCTTCGGTCAAATGAGTGATCGGAGCAAGAGAAGGCAGCAGGAAGTCATTTTTTGGACCTGGGATCTTTGGGTTGATTACCTCTAAATTAACCCAAAGATCGGGGGCTTGTGGGGGATAGATATCCCCCGGGTCCACTAAAGGAGTAAAAGACTTCACGAAAGGCCCAAGGGCCCAATAAATCGTAAGGTCATTCCTTCGTGGGCCTGGGGAGAAATAACCAACAAAGCAGAGAAGACGTAAGACCGGATTGGTGCAAACCCGGACGGCCCACAACGTCGAACGAGTAAATCGCAACAGAGACCCGACTTTCCCGCGCTGGAGCCCTCATGCAACGGAGCCATGCGAGGATAAGTCGGCGAAGGTTACGTAGGGATAAACTCAAGAGGTTCACTACCTTTTAGCTACTTGTTGTTATCATATCCACGTGTACTGCCCCACGGTCGAGTATATAAGGCCTAGGGGTCACCCCTTCAGAACGATCGGCCCTATCTTACTTAGCCACCCACAGCAACTCTCTGTGTCTTCAATCCAGAGAACCCTCTTGTAACCACGCTCACATACACACCAGGACGTAGGGTGTTACGCATCTCTAAGCGGCCCGAACCTGTAAATCTTGTCCACTGTCCCTCGTGTGATTGGCACGAACCATTTTGCTACAGTCGTTGACACCGTCCTACTCCTAAAAACACCTTGAGGGGCAACCCCGGGTGTGCGGTCGGACCCAAAACACCGACACGCTCCCAGCGAGAATCACTCCTGCTGAGCCAAACGATAAAAATCTGAATTGCATCATGGTGGTAGTGCAGTGAATCTAGTCTATACTTTGTACTAGAAAGTGGGAGCTAAAAAACTACTTCCAACCACTCCCAACCTGCTCTCCATTCTTTAACCCCTCAGGAATCACTTCACACTCTATTTGCCAAACAATTTTCGTCAAATAGATTCACTTTCGGTAGAGAATCACTCAGAATCAATCTATTAAAGAATCAGCTCTCAGAGCTAGAGAATCATGAAGTGGAGCTCTACCAAACGAGCCCTTAGTTTGCATCCGGATTGCAGGGAGTTTTTTCCTACCATTCTGTCCACTTCAAATTGTTGAGATATTTGGATGCAGGTAATAACATATGGCAAAAATATACAACAATGAGCAACTTTGGCCAACACCATGAGTGTGATATCCTGGCCCCGGTGGATGGTGATATCCTAGCCCAAGGCTTGATAGAATTAATAGTGTACTCATACCAACAAGGTGTATCTTCTTTTTCGGAAGCCTGTCTCGAAAGACCCTCCAAGTTTAGCGTGCTTGGCTTGGAGCAATTTGGGATGGGTGACCCGATCGGGAAGTTTTATCGGGTGCGCATGTCGGTGTTTGGAGCCCGACCGCGCACGCGGGGTTACCCCTCGAAGTGCTTTTGGGTAGGACGATGTTGCTGATTGTAGCTCAATGGTTCGTGCGAGACGCACGAGAGACAATAGACAATTTTCTGCAGGTTCGGGCCGCTTTGAGAGGCGTAATACCCTACTTCCTGGTGTGGATCTTTATGTGGTGGGTTACAGGGGAATTCTCCAGTATGGAGATGGCTAAAGAACTGAGTAGATGGCTGATGAATTGACCTTTTTCGATGGGGTGCCACCTAGGCCTTATATATCCGACCGTGGGGCACTACATGCGTGTATGATAACGATGTATACCTAAGTAATAGTGAACCGACTGAACTTATCTTCCTACAATCTTGTTGACTTATTCTCATTTGGTTCCGATGTCCAAGGTGGTCGCGTGGGAGAATCGGATCAGAGCTATGGATAACGCTCAAATCCCACGAGTCGCCTTAGCCCGCGTTCGCTCATTCCCTGTGTCAGCCCATTATATCAACAGTTCTCCCCTGGCCCACGAAGGGATGGCCTTGCGAAACAATAGGCTCAAGGCCTTTCGCAAGGCCTTCTAGCCTTCTAGTGGACCCGGGGGATATCTGTCCCCCACAAGCCCCCAATCTTTGAGCTGATTTTGAAATAATCGACCCCAAGATTCTATGTCCAGCTTGCGGTTTTGATTTTCATTTTAGTGATGGGCACTTTGAAGGTGCACCTGTTGAACGTTTCTTATGAACTCTGAGTGGCTCAGTAAAAAACAATCTTCTGTTGTCCTCCTTTGGTACATTCAACGATCTTCATCTCATGCCTCAGAAATCAGCGCTCTGTCATCAGCTTGTGCTTTAGAGATCAGCATTCTGTCCTTTGGAGTTAAGGATTCATTGGGCGCACCAGAGGTGCACCCAATGGGTGTAGCCCCCGAGCTTTGAGTGGATTGTTGAAAATAATCCACTCAAAAATCTTCATCTCGTGCTTTAGGGATCAGCATTTTTTTCTTTGTCTCATGCTTTAGAAATCAACATTTTATCTTCGTCTCATGCTTTAGAAATCAGCATTTTATTTTCATCTCATGCTTTTGCGAACTCGAACAACGTGGTATGCCCATGCCTTGTTAGGTTTGCAATTTATTTGATCGGCGACAGATTGGACATCTGGTAGATGGCTCTTGGCTGGTCTTCATTTCACTTTGTGCTTCAATCCTTCTGCTGACTAGACTTGCAATTCAGTAGCTATATTTGGCTTTCCTTTGATCTCTATCGATATTTTCCTTCTGTCTCAATACATTCATTGCGTATACTATATGAATGTGACTTGTTCAGAAAATCTATTGAAAATTCTTGGTCGTCCCCCCCTAATGGGTGTGACCAATGGACGTCTTGGTACGCAGAGCATTTAGCACACTATCCTGGAGTAGTAACTTGACGTGGCCGCGGGGCGTAATCATATCACCCAAGCAGTTGACCTTAGTCCAAATGGTGTCGTGTTACGCGAAGCGGCGTATGCTGCCTGATTTGCTTTCAGGCGATTTGAATTGCTTATTGAATACTTGCGACTGTTCGGTGAGCGTGGTAGGAGATGAACAGTTGCTTCCAGCCCCTATAAATAGTCTGCTTGCCCCGTTGTTGCCTTCACACATCCTCTAGTCATTTGTTGTTTCTTTTCCAACTCCCTCTTCTCTTCCATCTAGCCATGGCAAGGACAAGAAAGGTCAGGGTTCGCCACGTCGCCTCGGTGACAAACGGAAGCGTGAGCCAAGTCCTCCCTCGGAGGACTTTGGTGACTCCGAGTACTCGGAGGAGGAGTTTTCCTCCGAGTCCGAGGGATCGCCGGTCTATGCTCCCCCCCCCCCCTCCGGCGTCGTCTGACGACTCGGATGATTCCCAGTGGATAGCCGCCGAGGTGTGGACGTACATCCGGTCTGTCGAGCTCGGATGAGTCGAAGGTCTCCTCGGACGAGGAGAACTCTTCCGGCTCGTCCGAGGAAGGGAGCAGCGGCGACGACGAGGGCGACGGCGGCGGTGGTGGCGGCGACGACGGCAACGACGGCAACAAGGGCGGCGGTGGAGGCAGCGGCGGCAGAGGCGACGACGACGGCAAGGGCGGCAGCAGCAGCAACAGCAGCAAGGGCAGTGGCAAAGCTCCACTGGCTTAAATATTAGTATAGATAATTAGTAGTAGCAGTAGTAGTGAAATAAATTAGTAGTAGTTAGTAGTATAGTGTAATGTGAGTAATGTAGTAATGTAATGTAGTAGAAAAGGGAAAAAGGCTGACTCATAATGGGTCAGTCTTTGAGTTTGTAAAAAATCCCTTCCACTAAATGAAGAAGTTTCAGTTGTTCTGAGCGAACTTTTGCCTTCTCGTCGCTCCTTCTTTATAGTCGCTCGATAGTTCGTCCTTGCGCCTAACGCTACCGGCGTTTTTAGAAATAATAGTCGAGCTATAACTGATGACACTGGCATTTTAGAGGTAACCGCCGAGTCGTGCTTGACACTGTCGGCGTTTAGAGGTAACAGCCGAGTGGTGCCTGAAGTTTCGCTTTCCGAGTGATGACTTGGCACTTTTTAGAAATGGCGCCCAACCCGGGAAAACCCCATTTATACTCATGTTGACGTGCGCTTTTGATTTATGAGCCCTAACTTCACATTTCCGCCTCGAACTACTCCTCTGTTTCCCTGAGATTTTGCTCCTGTTCATTCCATCGGCGAGATTGCGATGGCGCCGAAACGGAAGAAGCAGAGCTCTGCCATGGCAATCATCCCGCCAATCGACCCCAACAGTCAGTTGCCATTCGCGGGTAACCATATGTCTGTCATTTCAGAGTCTGATCTTTTTCACCTTGTGGATGTTGGGGTTTTACCTCCAAAAGAACTCTGTTCTTGGCGGATGTGCCGCGGGGTTACTGTTCCGACGGAGGACACTCATGAGTCCGTCGTCCATGTTCTTTTTCTTATCTGTGGCCTCGCTCTTCCCGTTTCTCCCTTCTTCCACGGTCTCCTTGATTTTTACGATCTGAACTTGACCCACTTGAACCCTAATTCTATCTTGCAAGTTTCCATTTTTATTCATCTGTGTGAGGCCTATCTCGGGATTCTTCCCCATTTTGGCCTCTAGAAGTGTCTGTATCATTATCGGCCCGGGATGGCTGGGGTACAACATCAACTTGTTGGTGGTGCCAGTCTAGAACTGCATCACAGGAGGAAAACAGAGTACCTCGACATCCCCCTGAAGGATAGCATTAAGGGGTGGCACCTCGAGCGGTTCATCATGGATAATCACTGCAAGTCCCTTCACCCTCGGTGGGGGAGGTAGCCAGATGTCCATACTCCAAGCTGGGTAGAATCTCCGACCCCTTCAGAGATAATAGAGGCAAAAGTGTTGCTTGTTGAGGTCCGCTTGTTGAAAGACAGAGGTTTGACTGCTGAAGTTGTGGTCGCTGATTTCGTCTTCAAGAATATTCAGCCTTTGAAGGACAGGCCGTACACAGCTTATCTGTACAGTGGAATCAATGACTCTACCCGGGTCACAAACAAGAGAATCCCCACCGAAGATCTGGTGAGCCGACTAGATATGATTCTGAGGGGCAGAGTGTCAAATGTTGGTGCTCCTGTTGCCTATTCTGCCTGGAATCTGCCACCTCATAGGTCATTTTCTGAATTTGTGTCCAACCCTCCTGCTAGTGATGGTAGTTTGGGTCTTAGAGTGCGACCCTCTCCTGAGGACATTGAGGCTCTGATTGCCCCTCTTCGGAATCTTCCCAATGATGAGAAACAAACTCATTTTGAGATGTCAGCTAGCACAGACAAATCAGAGATAGACGTTGTGCTTAGTATGCTGGCTGGGGAATCTTCTGACTCGACCCATACTGAGCCGATGGCTATCACGGCTGGACAAGAACCTAGCAAAGCGGTGGAGACTTGGAAGCCTAAAGGTGCTCGCACAAAGCGTCCCCGCCGAGTTAGCCGTCCGACTGCACCTGTTGAGGGGGAGAAGAAGAAGAGGCGGCTTCGGCGACTGTCATGATTGGACCGGGGTGCAGGTCCTTCTGCTCTGGCTCATGATGAAGTGCCAACATAGGTCCTTCCTGAGGTTGATGCCAAGGGTTATGACCGTGCACCGGCTGCTGTCTGTATATTTGATGAAGATGAAGATGATGATGAAGAAGAAGTCCCGCTAATCCGTAAGAACAGCCGACATTATAGAGGTAGTGAGGGGGGAGTGATATTCCTTCTCCAGCTCTGTCGGCTCTTATCTGTCTTCAGGGGCTGTCAATATCGAATTTTGATAAGGCCCTTGAGGAGGTCGTCCCTGAGGATATGTTGTAGGAGCCAACTACCGATGACGTGATGGATGTTTGTTCAGAAATTCTAGATGTTGGATTGGAGGTATCCCGAGCAGTGTCTCGTGCATCGTCGACTTTGGAAGGCAGTCTTCATTGCCAAGACGTTGGTCCGGGTTGCCCGACTCCCATGGAGGTGACAGGGGAGCCCTCAGCCTTAGAGGTGGCTACTGCAGAAAACCCAGCCCCCGAGAGTGGTGCTGGCAGTTACCCAGCCCCCGAGGGTGTTGCCGGTAGTGATCCGGCTCTGGTGGGTAGCGCAAGCTGCGACCCAGCCCCCGAGGGTGTTCAGGTGAGCTCTCCTTCCCACACCTCCATGGACGTCCATGTTGGGTCGTCTCCACCTCGATCCGATGGGGCGACAGCGATGCATGCTTCCACGACTTTGAACAAACAAGTCACCTTGGAGGTCGGTGAGCTAGATGTGAGAAGTCTATTATCTGCTGGCGAGGCTAAGCTCACCCCTGAAAACGTTCTTTAAATTGTTCCTGCTGATCTTCCTCCGTCAAGCCATGACATAGCTCCCCCTGGCTTGGGTTTACCATCATTCCTCTCCAATCTTCAGGTGAGTCAACTACTTGCCTTTTATTGTTCTTATTGGTAAATTATCTTTCTTATACTTATTTGTCTTTGATCACAGGCTTTGGTTGATGGAATGTCTTCCCAGCTAAGGTCGTATGGTGCCACTGTCCCAAAAGGAGCTCTATCTCTAATGCAGTGGAACCCATTGCTGCTTCAGAAACAGATTGCTGACTTGAAGGCATCGAACGCTGGTTAGTGACCTCATTTCTTCCTTAGTTGTTTTTATTGATCAATCTGTTTTTAATCATGTACCCCCTTTCAGCTGCATTGTCAGATATGGCCGGCGGTGCTCTGAGCTAGAGGAAAAATATCTTCGAAGTCAAGCCAACTTAACCCAGCGGTACTCTGATATTGAGGAGAAGTAATCTCAAGGTCAAGCCGACTTGGCCCGAGTTTCTACTTCTCTGGATGACGTGCGCTCTTTGAACTCTTCTCTCAATGCTCAGCTTGACTCGGAAAGGATGGCACATGAGGTAAACTCCCTTGGTTGACTTTGCCATGCTTATTGTTGACTGGGTGCTGAATATTGATTCTTGTTCGTAGGAGGAAAGACGAGCACTTGTGGCCTCTCGTGATAATCTGGACAGGTTATATCGTGACGCTAGCAACTCCTTGACTATTTTGGAAAGGAGCCACCGCTTCACTATGTCGGACCTGGACCATCATCGTCACGAGATGCAAGTATCTCAGGATGAAGTTCAACGGCTTGAACAATAGTTATCGGCCAAGGATTTGACCATTAAAGATCTTCGTGCTTCGAAGAGACTCGTCGCACAGGAGCTAGGAACCGCTCGACTGGCTGTCAAAGCTTTAGAGGACAGTTGCACCGTTCTGAGGGCTCAACGCGACAAGGCTATGGACAAAGTGTTTGATGAACAACACAATCCGTGAACTAATAAGTTTTCTAGTGCTTGTGTTTGTAGTTCACAGGATGCAAGATTTACTTGGACTAAGGAATTGAGGAAAGCAACACCTCAAAAGAAGACATTAAGAAGATCCAAGAAAAGTCCAAGTGTGCTGCTGCGGACTGTCCGGTGCACCAGGGAACTCCAGCCCAACGACTAGTTCCAGGTGGCACTCGGAGAAAAGACCACCGGACTGTCCGGTGTGAGCACCGGACTATCCGGTGTGGAAAGCCTGCAGCGCCAACGGTCACCTGCTCTGACAGGGCAACGGCTAGGCGCACCGGACAGGCTACAGTGCGCTGTCCGGTGCACCACCGGACTGTCCGGTGTGCCACAGAGAACAACAGCTTTTCTCCAATGGCTATTTTGGAGTTGGGGCATATATATACTTCACCCAACCGGCCATTTGAAGGTGTGGGAGCCCAAGCAACATACCAAGGCATATTGTAGACATTTCCAAGTGCTCAAACACATAAGTGCTTAATAGAATCACTCAGTGATTAGCGTAGGTGCTTTGCAAAGTGCTTAGATTAGTTAGATCGCATTAGCGCTTGCTCTAGGTGAATCCTAGTTAGTTGAGTGAGTTTAGACAAACCACACAACCCCTCGGCTCTTACGCGTACCGTTGTAATTGTACCGAGTGGGACGAGAGTCTTGTGAGACCGTGACAACCGTGTTTGTGTCACGGCCGCCACCGTGTACCAGAGGGAACGAGGCCCGCGGCGTTTCGGCCGAAAGCTCCATAGTGGAGACAGCGGGGAGCGTCTGAGAGGAGCCGGAAGCGGAGCACCACTTGCGCGTGGAGAAGGCCCGCGGCTCTCTACGGAGTTACTCGACCGAGGTGCTTGGCCCTCGCGTGGGCTTCCCTTTGCGTAGGGGCACCAACGAGGATTAGTCGGGACCTTGCGCGGTTCCGGATACCTCGGTAAAAATACCGGCGTCATCCACGAGAGTTTGCTTCTCTACTTTGCTCTTTAAGTTTCCGCATTTATATTAAGCATTTAGGTTTCAATCTTGTATTCATACTTATCTAGTGTAGATTGAAACTTAGCCTTTGTGGTAGAGATAGCAACACTTAGACAAAACCTAGTTTGCACATTCTAGTTTGATTATTTGCATAGGTTTTGCTCTAGGGATTTAATTGTGGCCTAGTTTAGTGAAAGTTTTAGAAGTCCTAATTCACACCCCCCTCTTAGCGCGTCACCTGTTTCCTTCAAGTGGTATCAAAGCCTGGTTTTGCTCATTTGAAACGCTTTAGCTTCACCGCTAAAAGAGCCGACGCCTTTTAGAGGAAGGGATGGATACCCATAGGCCACCACACTTCGACGGCACTAACTTCCCATATTATAGTGCTAGAATGGCTTGTTACCTAGAGGTCGTTGATCTAGGTGTTTGGAGAGTCACTCGTGACGGGATGAAACCCCCCAAGAATCCCGAGAAACCCACCGCGAGTGAGGAAAAAGAAATTCACTTAAATGGTAGAGCCAAAAATTGCTTGTATGAATCTCTTAGCATGGATATTTTTAATCAAGTATTTACCTTGGAAACTGCTAATGAGATTTGGCTTAAATTGCATGAGCTCCATGACGGCACATCCAATGTCCGTGAGCAAAAACATTACCTAGTCTTAAATGAGTATAATTCTTTTGCTATGAAAGATGATGAGCTTGTTAGAGACATGTATTCTCACTTGAATCTAATTATCAATGAACTCAACTCTATTGGCATTAATAAGCTAGGTGATGCGAACATTGTGAGGAAGATTATCTCCCTACTACCATAACAAAGATATGGGAGCATCATCACCATCCTTCACAACATGATGGACTTGAGTAACATGACCCCGACCATTGTGATTGGGAAAATCGCGGCTTTTGAGATGTCGCGAAAAATGTGTCGGGGAGAGGAGCCAACTTGCTCAAAGCCATATGCTTTTGCATGTGATGAAAGGAAGGGCAAAAAGAAGGCTCCCACTCCAAGTTCCTCAATTGAAGAAGAGGAAGAAGAAGAAAGTGATGATAATGAAGATAATCAACCATGCACATCATCCTCCGAGGACGAAGAAACGATCCGACGCGTCGGAAAGGTAATGGGGATGATCCACAAGATTAATCTAATGAGTGTGCCTCTGCAAGTCGAAGATATTCTCTTTAACATTGACAGGAAAAAGCAAAGAAAGAGAGGATGCTTCGCATGCGGGGAGAAGGGCCACTTCAGGGACAACTGTCCAACTATGGCCGAACCCAAAAAGGAGAGGAGCAAAGGCAAGGCGCTAACAAGCGTTAGAACTTGGGATGATTCTTCAAGTGAAGATGAACCTCCAAGGACGCGCAGCCACCGGTCCTCATCACGCTCATCACGGTCATCACACAAATGCCTTATGGCAAGAGGTAAAATGAGCATTCCATCCTCTAGTGATGATAGTAGTAGTGATGATGATGGTGAGGGAAAACCCTCCGTAGATGAACTTGCGGAAGCCGTCAAATTTTCCAGGATGTCTACACTAAGCAAAAAGCACAACTTAAAACTTTGAAAAATAAGTTGATTAGCTCCCAAAATGATTAAAAGGATTGCAAGAAAAATTTGAAACTTTTGCAAACCTAAATTGTGAGTTGTCAACTAAAATTGAGCTATTAGAGTCTAGTGCTCCATCCACTGCTACTGATGATGGCCTTATTAAAAAGAATGACAAACTTAAGGCTAAGTTAGCTAGCTCCCAAGAAGCTATTGAAAATTTGCTAGAGAAAATGGAAATTCTTAGTATACACAATAATGAGCTAACTACTAAGCTAGAAAACATCGGTAGCACCCCAGCCGCATCTTTAGTTGAAATACCTAAAATTATTAAGAAAGACGCTTCTACTTCTTGCTTTGATTTAATTAATGATTCTAACCCCTGCAACCAAGTTCTTGTTGAGAATATTGTTGTAGAAACGTGTTCGGATGAGGTTGCAAAGGAAAATGAACAATTAAGGCAAGAAGTGGCTCGCCTTGGCAAGGCTTTGTATGACACGAAACGCAAAGCCAAACAAATCCGACCTCCACAGGATAACACCACTGCGGGAGTGAACAAGCCTATGGAGGGAGAAACTATGATTTGTAGGCTATGCCACATGGAAGGCCATAAGTCTTTCCAATGCAAGGCGATGACCGGGGATAAACAAAGGCAAAAGGTCAAGCAAAAGCCATCAACCAAAATCTCCAACACCTACATCAAAAAGGTGGACAAAAAGACTGCTACGCCATATTTAATCAAGAAGAAAAAGAATGGAAAGGTGATAGCAATCAAGGCCAACAAGCAAGCTAACAAAGGGAAGGGGGCCAAACGCATCTGGGTGCCAAAGGAAATAATCTCAACCATGAAAAGCACCAAGAAGGTTTGGATCCCGAAAGAGAAGTAAGTGGACTGAAGGTCTTCGGGAAATTTGGAGATTTGGCAAAATTAGGATGTATATCATGGGATACATCATATTGGATCAAGTTTATTGCCAAGTGGGTTAGTAAATATTTTTGGACCCAAATTTCCCACCCATGACTAAGGTAACTAGATTTATTGTATTCCTTATTTTTAGATATGCGTATCTATTTTCTTGTATCTAGTTTTATCTTTCATGCCTAGTATTTCATTTGATACTTGCTTTAGATTAACAATGCATGCATACTAGGTAAATCAATGGTAGGATTGCTTGCTTTCGATTCATACACTTAAGCATACCTACATGGTTTAAAATGTTAAATTAAGCACGACACATAGCTTATCTAACGTCCCTAAGTAAATGACACTAATGTATCAAAAGCTTATATCTTACAATTGGTATCATTTAACTTATATGTGCCAAAGTTCGGATTATAGATAATTTGCCCCTCTTGATATCAAATCAAAGTGCATGTCTCCTGCAAGTATTCAAAACTTGTATGCACACCTTCAGGGGGAGGTTACTCTATAATCTAATACTTTGAGACTAACACCTTTTCAAGTCTATTTCATGTGTTAGCCTCATTGTAAGGAAAATGAAGTCCCCGGAGAAAGACAACAATTTTCCACTGCAAAATCTCCAAGAACTCTCATGTCTCTCAAGCTCGCCATTGAATTTCAATCGGTATCTTTTGAGACTACATCTAGCATCATTTACATGTCTTCTCCAATATTTGATTAGACTATATTTCATATCATATACTTCCATGTTGCTAAAAATGCATAAGTGGTTAACTCATATTCCGTTACCTATGCATAAGGGAAGTTAGTCTTTTCAAATCATGTTTTACACCTCTATTTCTCACATGTTTTCCTAAGTAGAAGATCTCTGTCAGGGGGAGTTTCTTTTTTCGTCTCTAAAGGGGGAGAAAATTTTTTATAAAGGAGAACACTCATTTAGGGGGAGTAATCATCTGAGGGCAATTTTTTACTTCCTACATGATTTTAATGTCTTCCTTTTCGGTGATTGATGCCAAAGGGGGAGAAGTTTAGGGACCAAAGCAATGAAAACTATATCAAACACCAAACACCACCAATTTAAAATTTTAATGGTTTTTCAAGTGGTTTTGGTTATTTGGTCCTAAAATAGGAATTAAGTGAATTATGGAGTTAGGGGGAGGCTTAAGTCCATAATATCACATTATGGGGACAAACATGCATCCTAGCAAGTAGATTGCATATCTTCATTCAAATACTTGTATTATTTGCTTGCTTTGGTTGTGTTGTTATCAATCACCAAAAAGGGGGAGACTGTAAGGAAAATGGACCCCAGGCCATTTGGCTAATTGAGATTTGGTGTTTGATGAACAACATAATCCGTGAACTAATAAGTTTTCTAGTGCTTGTGTTTGTAGTTCACAAGATGCAAGATTTACTTGGACTAAGGAATTGAGGAAAGCAACACCTCAAAAGAAGACATTAAGAAGATCCAAGAAAAGTCCAAGTGTGCTGCTGCGGACTGTCCGGTGCACCAGGGAACTCCAGCCCAACGGCTAGTTCCAGGTGGCACTCGGAGAAAAGACCACCGGACTGTCCGGTGTGAGCACCGGACTATCCGGTGTGGAAAGCCTGCGGCGCCAACGGTCACCTGCTCTGACAGGGCAACGGTTAGGCGCACCGTACAGGCTACAGTGCGCTGTCCGGTGTGCCACCGAGAACAACAGCTTTTCTCCAATGGCTATTTTGGAGTTGGGGCCTATATATACTTCACCCAACCGGCCATTTGAAGGTGTGGGAGCCCAAGCAACATACCAAGGCATATTGTAGACATTTCCAAGTGCTCAAACACCCAAGTGCTTAATAGAATCACTCGGTGATTAGCGTAGGTGCTTTGCGAAGTGCTTAGGTTAGTTAGACCGCATTAGCGCTTGCTCTAGGTGAATCCTAGTTAGTTGAGTGAGTTTAGACAAACCACACAACCCCTCGGCTCTTGCGCGAGCCGTTGTAATTGTACCGAGTGGGGCGAGAGTCTTGCGAGACCGTGACAACCGTGTTTGAGTCACGCTGCCACCGTGTACCGGAGGGAACGAGGCCCGCTGTGTTTCGACCGAAAGCTTGATAGTGGAGACGACGGGGAGCGTCCGAAAGGAGCCGGAAGCGGAGCACCACTTGCGCGTGGAGAAGGCCCGCGGCTCTCTACGGAGTTACTCGACCGAGGTGCTTGGCCCTCGCGTGGGCTTCCCTTTGCGTAGGGGCACCAACGAGGATTAGTCGGGACCTTGCGCGGTTCCGGATACCTCGGTAAAAATACCAGCGTCATCCACGAGAGTTTGCTTCTCTACTTTGCTCTTTAAGTTTCCGCATTTATATTAAGCATTTAGGTTTCAATCTTGTATTCATACTTATCTAGTGTAGATTGAAACTTAGCCTTTGCGGTAGAGATAGCAACACTTAGACAAAACCTAGTTTGCACATTCTAGTTTGATTATTTGCATAGGTTTTGCTCTAGGGATTTAATTGTGGCCTAGTTTAGCGAAAGTTTTAGAAGTCCTAATTCACCCCCCCCCCTCTTAGGCGTCACCCGTCTCCTTCAAAATCCATTCGCGCGGGGCGGATCTTGATGAGGAGGCCCGGCGTAGTGGTTCCTGATGACATTGTCGCCGACGTCAAGGCTGCCACGTGATGCCTCGAGTCGCCCTTCTTCCTTGATTGCTCCTACAAAAAACATTGCCAGTAGAGACGTTTCGATGTAGTGATATCCTACGAAATATTGAATGTATCATGAATTCTATGTGCGTGTGATGGTTGTGTTTGAATATTTTGTGGATAGGACACCAGAGCGTGTCCTTGGTGTTGACAAGTACAACATTCTGTTTTCCTGGAGTACTGATTGTTTTGTTGTTAGGGTATATCAGTCACCCTGAACAATTGTGAAAGTAAATGTGGTGTGCTGGTTTTGGAACTTTTTCTGACTTAGGCCAATCGCCTGGCTGGTAAGGCATAGTGGTCGCCCTAAGATAGGTAGATGTGATCGTATCGTGCTGACTTAAGTCATTGCTGACTTGAGACGATTTTCCCGTTAGTAGGGTATAGTGGTTCCCCTAAGCCGAGTCAGTATGAGCATGTTGCACCGTCTTAGGTCGTCGCCGACTTAAGCCGATTGCTCCGTTAGTAGGGTATAGTGATCACCCTAAGTCGAGTAAGCATGAGTATGTTCCACCGTCTTAACTCGTCGCCGACTTAAGCCGATTGCTCTATTAGTAGGGTATAGTGGTCACCCTAAGTCGAGTAAGCGTGAGCATGTTGCACCGTCTTAAGTCGTCACCGACTTAAGCTGATTGCTCCATTGGTAGGGTATAGTGGTCACCCTAAGTCGAGTAAGCGTGAGCATGTTGCACCGTATTAAGTCGTCGCCGACTCAAGCCGATTGCTCCGTTAGTAGGGTATAGACCCTAAGTCGAGTAAGCGTGTTGATTCCAAGTCCAATCGAATCGAAGTCAGTTGATAGTCAATAGTTTGAATGCCTTTGAAAATGAAAACTTTATTGATGATGGATTCTGCAATTACAGAGTACAATGTTGCTCCGACAACCTTTGAGGCCTTGCTAAGGGTAAAAATTTCTAAGATGCTCTATGTTCCATGAATTCCCCACTTCCGTGCCATCCATTTGAGTAAGCCGGTATGATCCTGGCCGAGTGACCTCTGATACAATGAATGACCCTTCCCATAGTGGTGACAACTTATGCCGTCCTTCCCCCGTTAGAATTCGGCAAAGGACCAAGTCTCCCACTATAAAGGATCGATGTCGTATGGCTTTATCAAGATAGCGCCTCAAGGTGTGCTGGTATCTGGTTGACTGAATTACTGTGTTCAATCGCTCTTCCTCCAGCACGTCAATATCCTCTAGCCTGGTAGCTTCTGCTTCAGCTATGCTTTCGAAGACCAGCCTCGGTTCCCCAAACCTGAGGTCGGCGGGTAGTACTACCTCCGAACCATAGACCATGAAGAACGGGGTATTTCCATGTAGAGCTCGACTAGGTTGAGTTCTCAAGCTCCAAACCACATACGTCAGCTCTTTGATCCACTTTCCTGCAAACTTTTCATTTTTGTCGAACACTTTCTTCATGAGTGCTTCCAGTATCATTCCATTGGCCCTTCCACCTGACCATTGGCTCTTGGGTGTGCTACTGATGCATACTTGATCTGGATACTCCGTTGTTCGCAGAAATCAAAAAATTCAGAGCTGGTGAAGTTGGATCCCAGGTCGGTTATGATGCTATTTGGTATCCCGAACCTGAATATTATGTCTTGTATGAACTCCACTACCTTGGCTGAGGTTAAAGAAGCAATAGGCTTGTACTCTATCTATTTGGTGAACTTGTCAATGGCAACCAGCACGTGAGTATAGCCTCCCTGAGCTTTCTTAAAGGGTTCAATCATGTCCAGCCCCCAGCATGCAAATGGCCATGTTACAGGTATGGTCTGCAGCTGTTGTGCCGGTAAATGTTGTTGCTTTGACAAGAACTGGTAAGCTTCACATCTCTGGACTAACTCGACGGCATCACTCTTCGCTGTTGGCCAATAGAAACCAGACCTGAAAACTTTCCCAACCAGAGTTCTGGATGTTGCGTGTACCCTGCACTGTCCAGCGTGGATTTCATCCAATAGCTGCTTCCCAGTATTCGAGGAAATGCACTTCATGAGGACTCCCATCGCACCCTTTCTGTATAGTGCACCCCCTATGAGGGTGTAGTGGGCCGACTGTCTTGCAATGTGTTCTGCTGCAGCCTTATCATCTAGTTCTTCTTCATTCTTTATGTACCTGATGATAGGCTCTCTCCAGTCATTAGTGTCTGATTCTGGTTTGTTCAAGGTGTTGCATTATTATGTATGATCTGAGAGAATACTCGGACGTGATACTTTCTGGACGAAGATTCCGGGTGGGACCTGGGCCCGACTGGATCCCAGCTTTGACAACGTGTCTGCTGCTGCGTTGCGGTCTCTTTCCACGTGATGGAATTCCATCCCTTCAAACATGTCTTCTAATTTTCGGATGGCTATACAATACTTGCCCATGGAATCAGTCGAGCAATCTCAATCCTTATTTATCTGGCTTATGACCACTAATGAATCTCTGTATACCATCAACCTCTTAACGCCTAGTGACACGGCGATGTTCAATCCGTGGATCAGTGCTTCATACTCGGCTACATTATTTGATGCTGGGAATAATAGCTGAAGTGCATACTTGAGTTGTTCACCTCCTAGAGCAATGAAGAGGATCCCTGCGCCTGCTCCCTGCAGTTTCAACGAGCCATCAAAATACATTCACCAGACTTCAGTAGCCTTTGGGTTGTCTGGAACCCAAATGCTCAGTCCATTCTGATATGAAGTCAACTAGTGCTTGAGTCTTTATTGTTGTGCGAGGCCAAAACTCTATCTCATGAGCTCCCAGCTTACATGCCCACTTGGTTATTCTTCCGATGGCTTCTTTGTTGTGAAGGATATACCCTATTGGAAACCCGGTGACTACTATGACTTTGTGATCGTCAAAGTAGTGACGGAGCTTGCGAGCGGTTAGAAGTATCGCATACAGTAGTTTTTGAACTTAGGGATATTTCTTTTTAGAGGGTCCCAGAACTTCGCTGATGAAGTAGACTAGATGTTGTACTGGGTATGTATGTCCTTCCTCCACCCGCTCGACTACTAACGCGGTGCTCACCACGTGAGTCGTGCAGGAGATGTATAACAACAGATCTTCTGTCGCTTGATTCGGCATGGCTCGGCATGGTGGCTTGAGTACTGGTGGCGTGGTCAGGAACTTTTTCAATGCTTCTAGAGCTTCATGTGCTTCTGTGGTCCACTGAAACTTGTCCACCTTCTTCAACAATTTGTAAAATGGTAGGCCTTTCTCGCCTAGCCTTGATATGAACCTGCTCAAGGCTGCCATGCATCTAGTAAGCCTCTGTACTTTCTTCTACGATCGCAGCGCTTCCATTCTCATAATGGCCTCGATTTCTGGGTTGGCTTCGATTCCTTGGTGGCTAACAATGAATCCAAGTAACTCCCATGTTGGTACTCCGAAAACACATTTTTCTAGATTGAGATTCCACCGGTATCGCCTCAGGCTGTTGAAGACCAGCTGCAGATCTTTGATGAAGTTTTCTGTTTTGATTACCATGTCATCGACATAAGCTTCTACTCGCTTGCCCCAGTGATCGGCCAAGCATGTCTGAATAGCTCTTTGATAAGTTGCTCCTGCGTTCTTGAGGCCGAACGGCATGGAGGTATAGCAGAAAGCTCCAAACAGGGTAACGAATGCAGTATTTTCCTCATCTTCTTTTGCTAAGCTGATATGATGGTATCTAGAATAGCAGTCCAGGAAGGACAACATAGAACATCCAGCGGTCGGATCAACCACCTGATCTATTCTAAGGAGTCTGAAGGGATCCTTCGGACAGTGTTTGTTGAGATCTGTATAGTCGGCGCACATGCGCCAATCCACTTTATTCTTTTTGAGTACAAGAACAAGATTTGTTAGCCACTCAGGATGCAGTACTTCTCTAATGAACCCTGCTGCCACTAAGCGAGCTAACTCGGCGCGAATAGCCTCTCTTTTGTCAGGCATGAAACGACACAGCTTTTGTCGAATCGACCTTGCCTGGGGATAGACCTTCAATCTATGCTCGACCAGTTCTCTTGGGACTCCCGGCATATCCGCAGGCTGCCATGCGAATACGTCTTGGCTATCTTGCAGGAACCGAACGAGCGCACTTTCCTATTTGTCGTCAAGGCTGGAGCTGATGATGGTCGTCTTGCGTTCATCAGCGAACTCAAGGTCGATCCTTTTAGTATCCTCAGTCGGCCGCATAGAGATCATGGTTTGAGCTTCGTTCGCAGGTACTGCGAGGTCTCCCTCAGGCTTTGTGTTTGCCTGCGCGGAGGAAGTCGTCGGTGGTTTTGTAGTGAGGGCCGCCTGGATAGCTACTCGGAAACATTCTGCGGTGCCTTGGAAGTCAACGTGCACAGTGATGATCCTTTGTGGCCTTGACATCTTCAATATCATGTACGAATAGTGCGGAATGGCCATGAATTTTGCCAATCCTGGCCTGCCAATGATGACATTGTATCCGCAGTCGAAGCTCGCCACCTCGAACCTCAGGAACTTGGTTCTGTAGTTTTCCGGAGTTCGAAAGGTAACGGGCATGTAGATGTGTCCGAGCGGGTATTCTCCTTCGGTCGGCACAATGTCGAAGAAAGGGGTGTCTGACTCGTGGAGCTCTTTGAGTGCAACCCCCAAGCCTAAGAGTGTCCGAGGGAAGGTGATGTTGATGCTGCTTCCCCCGTCCACTAATACTTTCTTTACCCTGCTCTCTCAGATCACAGGATCAACGAGGAGCAGGTACTTGCCCGGATGATCGACGTTGAGCCATTGATCTGCCTGGGTAAAGGTGATCGGGTATTCTGACCACCGATAGGGGGCGGGGGCACTAATGGTCCAAGTTCAGCTAGGCGCTAGGCGGAATCTAGGCGCTGACCCATTGCCTAGCGCCTAGTCGGGAGTACTCGGTCCTAGGCGCTTCTAGGCGCTTTTCTAGGCGTTTTGGCAATATAGCCATAAATTATATATATATTATGTATATAACTATATATACGTATATAACTACTATATATGAGTCACAGTAAGTATAAAATAAGGCCAGTAGACATATCTGATTCCTAGCTGAGCTTACTCTTGCATGTTCCTAGCTCCTGCAAGGCTGCAACACATTTTGACAGCTAGTAGTTAGTAAATTAGTCAATAGACAGCTAACTGTTCATAAAAAAATAGAAAACACTAAATTGTGACTTATCTGGATGATTTCAGCAGCCTCCCATTCATGAGCAGTTGAGCACACCATATTAGCAGCGGGTAATTACAACACAAGTGGATAGGACAGTAATACAAGTGCAGAACACAATTTATAAATAAAGGTGCAGCTGCAGTTTCTGATGACATCCTTTCTCTTGTATCCAAGTCTACAAATATGAAAGCAAGCAGGGTCGAACTAACTTTAGAAATAGCCTTAAATCAACTATCTGGTGCAAGTAAAGTAATAAAAAAGATGGCATTACATCCTACAGATTTAAAAAGGTGATACACAGATGGCAGATTTTAGCATATATTCATGAATCTTAATAGCATATGGAATAATGAATGTGGTTATGATTTTTGAATATGCACAGATTTTAGTAGATGGACAGAAGTTGCATTGAAAGAACATACCTGCTAGGGGAGGAAAGCAGGGGAGGCCGCGCCCGCAGGGGAGCTGCTGGCGAAGGGGGATGAGCAGGGAGGGGAGCAGCCGGCGGGGGAGGAGAACTCACCTTAGGGAGTGGGGTGGCTGGCGGGGAGGGGTGCGCCGTCGACAGCAGGCCCGACACTGGCAGGAAGCATGGCCGGCGGGGAGGAGGGAGGCCGGCGGCTGAACTTCCTCCGACGCACGTCGCAGGTGGAGCCGCGGAGGAGGACGAGTGGGAGCGCGAGCGGGATTAGTGCGAGCGGGAGCAGGATGGCCCGACACGAAGGTATTCTTCCCGCACGGCGTGTGGATTTTCCCGCGCCCGACGCGGGTGTAGCGCGCGCTTCCGCTGGCGGCCGAAAAAATCGGCAGTGCAGCCAGGCCGCCCGCCTACGCGGCCGCCTTCGGCGCCTGCGCGCCGCAAAAACGCCGCGGAGGCACGGCTGAGCGCCGCCTAGGCGATGCGCCCGCCTAGACACCGTGCAACGCCCTAGGCTACGCGGTAGCCCAGCGATTAGCGATTAGGCGCGCCTAGTCGCCGCCTAGCCGCCGCCTAGCCGAACTTGGCTAGTGGTTGTCACCAGTATCTGTCGGTCGTTGAGCTTCTGTTGCCTTTTGTTCTCCTATGACCCGTGTCCTCCGAAGATGACGTTGACCTCCCCGTCGACGCGTGGGAATGCTCCACCTCCTCCCCCTTCCTGTTGCTGAGGTCGTCGAGGCTCGTCGGGCCCTCCTCGCGGTGGGGGAGGTGGTAGAGGTTTGAACGGTCGGCCATTCCCGACGGAATGCTTGAAGTCTCTGCAGTTCCGTAAGGTGTGGCGCATATGTAAGTGCAATCAACCCTAACTGAGGGTTTTGGTGATTAAATGACAAAACAAACAGAGATTCTAACAAGTTTGCTCCTAATATGTATACAGTTATTCTACAAACAGGAGAAGCACAGATCATATTTGTACGCAAATGTAAAAGCACAGCGGATTAAAATTCTACATCATATAGCGTGCTTCAAGTGCTTGGGAACAACGGCAATTTACTGTTTACAATTCTTGAGTCATAGGAATCGCTGTTCAATTAAGACAGATCCGCAATAGTTGAGTAAGAGTGATGAGCTCAGTCCAAACCTTTTCAAAACTTCTAAGAAAACATTTTACCAGATCATGAATGCTCTTGGAAAACCACTTTTACTTCCCACTAAGATTTCCCCAGGGTTCTCTTCAGTTTTCTAGAAATCTGTTAGCCAGTTTGAAAAACCGGTTCAACCGGACTCAAAACCGGCTCAACCGGTTTTTGCACTATTCACTCTGCCACTTTCTGACCTGCCAGTCAGTCATGTTAGGAAAAGTCGTGTGCAAACTGTTGGAAAACCGGTTCAACTGATTTTTGGGCCAGTCCACTCTCCGGCTCAGTCAGCCAGTGAACCGAGATTCACCCTGGTGGAAACCGGTCCAACCGGTTTAACTGGTTTTCAGTCAGTTTTTCCCCAACGGCCACTAGCTTTTGGGGGCTCCTTTATTTACCCCTCACACTCTCTCTCTTCATTCACTTCTGCCCTCTCCACGAATTCTTGGCTGGCCAGTTCTAAAACAAGAGCATTCAATCCACCTCTCACACCCAAAATCGCATCTCCTTCAATTGATTGAAGGACCCTTGGTGTGAGGTGAAGTTGGTCTAACTCGTTGTTGTTTTCATCTCGATTCTCCCTTTCTCTTCATCTCTTGAGCTCATCGCAAACTCAAATCTTTTACGGATTTGTTACTCTTGGAACCTTGAGTTCCTTGACGGATTGAGGTTGCTTGGGAGTCTCCAAATCTGTGGACAACCCTAAGAAGTTTGTATCACCCGCTCATTGAGCCAATTTGAGAAGGGATTTCCTTGACCTTGGTGGTTGTCTTGTGGAGGATTAGGGTTTGAAAAGACCCGGCCCTTTGTGGGCTCCTCAACGAGGAGTAGGGCACCTTTGTGGTGGTTACCGAACCTTGAGTTAAATTGTGTGTTCTTGGTGTGCTCTTGGAAAGCGCTTTAAATTGTTGGTTAGTTCATACTTGATTATATTGTGCGCAAATCGTGTGAAACCAATTCACATCGATTTGTCACCCATTTGAGTGGATTATCTCTAGGGCAAGTCTTGAGCAAAAAAAATTTTCATTACTTTGTCACATTGTTTAACTATTTATCTAATCTAAGTTGAGCAGGTTCAAACTTGTTCAGCTGTAAACAAAATCAGCTGAACCAATTTGCACCAGTGCAACTTGAATTTAACACTATCTCGAAGTTTTTAGTGAAAAATTTCAGGTGTAGCCTATTCACCCCCCTCTAGGCTACTTTCAATTGGTATCAGAACTTCGTGCCTCATTTTACGCTTAACCGCGTGAGGTTGCGATCATTTCTACGCAAAGGGACCATGTGGATCCTCTTCTCGAGGAGATACCTACCACCTCCACCGGTGAGGAAGTTGACCCCAAGGTCCTTGACCTTGCCATGAAGATTGCGGAGAAAATGTTCCTCAAAATGAAAGAGGAAGATGCAAATAAAAAGGCCGAAGAAGAAGAAACTAGAAGAAAGGCAGAAGAAGACAGAGGAAAAGGGAAGTTTAAATACAATGATGACTTGGTGGAACTTTTGGTGTCAAGGGTGATGAGCAAGGTAAGTCTCAACACCGAAGGATCATCAACCAAAAGTAAAGGTACCAAATTAAATAAAGTTCAATTTGATTACTCTAGAAATTTTATTCCCAACTTCTCTTTGGCTCCACTCAGAAAGTTACCAACTCTTAGTGAGTTGAACTATGATGAGTGGGCCGACAAGATGAAGTCACATTTAATCGCTGTGCATCCTAGTCTTTGGGAGATTATCAATATAGGTATACATAAGCCTACCCAAGGAGAAGAGATGACATCGGAAATGATGCAAGAGGTGCATCGCAATGCTCAAGCAGTGAGCATAATCAAAGGAAGCCTTAGTCCGGAAGAGTACCAGAAAGTTCAAGGAAGAGAAGATACACGTGACATTTGGAATATTTTGAAGATGTCACATGAAGGAGATCCCAAAGCCAAAAGACACAAAATTGAAGCTTTGGAAAGCGAACTTGCAAGATATGACTGGTCTAAGGGTGAATCTCTTCAATCACTCTTTGACCGGTTAATGGTATTGGTCAATAAAATAAGGGTGTTGGGTAGTGAAGATTGGAGCGACTCAAAAGTCACTAGGCTATTCATGAGAGCCTACAAAGAAAAGGACAAGAGTTTGGCAAGGATGATTCGAGATCGTGATGATTATGAGGAGATGACTTCTCATCAACTATTTGCTAAAATTCAACAACACGAGTCCGAAGAAGCTCCAATCAAAACAAGAGACTCACATGCCTTGTTGTCAAATGAGCAAGATTATTCCAAGAAAAGCAAAGACCACAAGTCAAAGAAGGTGGTTGAAACATCAAGCGGTGAAGATAGCTCAAGTGATGAGGACACGACTATGTTCATCAAGACTTTCAAGAAGTTTGTACGGAAGAATGACAACTATCAAACAAAAGGAAAGAAGAGGGCATGCTATGAATGTGGCCAAACCGGTCACTTCATTGCGGATTGTCCAGACAAGAAAGAACAAGATGCCAAGAAAGATTACAAAAAGGACAAGTTGAAGAAGGGAGGCAAGGGTAATGGATACTTTAAGAAGAATAAGTATGGCCAAGCCCACATAGGTGAAGAATGGAACTCCGACAAAGAAAGTTCAAGCTCGGAGGAAGAAGAAGAAGTGGCTAATGTTGCCATTCAATCCACGTCGACCTCGCAACTCTTGACCAACCTCTTCGACGACTCCTACACCCTACTTGCCTCATGGCAAAAGGAGATAAGGTAACTTTATTTAGTGATGACTTCACTAATGATGATGATGAAGCCATGAAAAAATAAATGATTAAAGAATTTGGTTTAAATGGATACAATGTAATTACTAAATTGATGGAGAAGCTAGATAAAAGAAAAACAACTCTTGACGCTCAAGAAGACTTGCTCATCCTTGAAAAGGAGAGAAACCATGAGCTTCAAAAATTGTTGTTCAATAAAGATGAGATGCTAGAAGCCTTGACTAAGGAAGTATCTTTAGTCAAGATAACTATAGAGGATAAAGAGAAAGAAATGACAAATATGAAAACCTATATAGTTAGTCTTGCAAATGAAAAAGGATGCACTTGAATCAAGCATGTTAAGCTTGACAGTCCAAAATCAAGAACTTCAAGTGCAACTTGAAAGCTGCAATAACTTCAATGCTTCATCTTTATTGGTTGATTCTAAGGCTAGCTCCTCAAATAATACCATTTGTAAACATTATGTAAAATATCATGCTTCTTGTTGCTTGACTAACCATGCAAGGAAGGAAATCTCACAAGTTGAAGTGAAGAAAATATTGAAGAAGTGCTCTAGCAATTATGGGTTAAGGAAAGTTGAACCCAAGTACAAAACTCTGAAGCCCAACAATGGGAGAAAGGGGCTTGGGTACAACTCATACAGGGTAAACCCTAGCATAGAGCATAAGGGGTGGAAATCTCCCAAGTTCATAGAGGGAACCACCCTATATGATGCCTTGGGGAGGATTCACTCCTCAAATGACAAGTCAACTCAAGTGAAGGTAAACTTGAGTTCCACAAAGGAGAAGATGAAGGAAGTAGTTTCCACCAATGGAGAAAAATTTAGAGCTCATATTTCTCATTCTTATCTTTGTGATTATATGTTGACTAGGGATTCAGGAAAACTGGTTGTAAAATATGTGGGTGCCTATTCTAAGAGAAAGGTCATGACAAGGAGTGTGTGGGTACCCAAGGCTATAACTAACACTGTAGGACCCAATTCAATTTGGGTACCTTAAAGCATAGCCTAAATTTGTTTTGTAGGTCTACTCCTCTGGTGGGTCAAGCTGGGTGCTTGACACTGGATGTACAAATCACATGACCGGGGAGAAAGACATGTTTCACTCCTTGCAACTAACTCAAGAAGCACAAGAAATTGTGTTTGGAGATAGTGGCAAGAGTAAAGTGATTGGTATTGGTAAAATTCCTATCTCTTACCAACATTCACTTTCAAATGTTTTGCTAGTAGATTCTTTAAGCTACAATTTGATGTCTGTTTCACAACTTTGTGGAATGGGATATAACTGTCTATTTTCTGATGTGGATGTGAAGATCCTTAGAAGGGAGGATTCCTCTGTTGTTTTTACGGGTCGCTTGAAGGGTAAATTTTATCTTGTTGATTTCACAACAAATAAGGTGACACCTGAGACTTGTTTAGTGGCAAAATCCGACAAGGGTTGGCTATGGCATCGCCGGCTAGCTCATGTCGGCATGAGGAATTTGGCCAAACTTCAAAAGGATAGTCACATCATTGGACTAACAAATGTTGTGTTTGAGAAAGATAGGGTTTGTGGGGCATGCCAAGTAGGAAAACAACATGGAGTCCCACATCAATCAAAAAATGTGGTCACAACTAAGAGGCCTTTGAAGCTTCTTCATATGGACCTATTCGGTCCTATGGCCTACATAAGTATTGGAGGAAGTAAGTATGGTTTAGTCATTGTTGATGATTTTTCTCGCTTCACCTGGGTTTTCTTTTTGAGTGACAAAGGTGAAACCCAAGATACCTTGAAGAAATTCATGAGAAGAGCTCAAAATGAGTTTGAGCTAAAAATCAAGAAGGTGAGAAGTGACAATGGCACAGAATTCAAGAATACAGGTGTTGAAGAATTCTTAAGCGAAGAAGGAATCAAACATGAGTTCTCGGTCCCCTACACTCCACAACAAAATGGCGTAGTGGAAAGGAAAAATTGAACACTAATTGAAGCCGCAAGAACCATGTTAGATGAATACAAGACGCTTGACAACTTCTGGGCCGAGGCGGTCAACACCACCTGTCATGCAATCAACCGGCTATATCTTCATAAGATTTATAAGAAGACCGCTTACGAGCTCCTCACTGGTAACAAACCTAAGGTCGATTACTTTAGAGTCTTTGGTTGTAAATGCTTCATTCCTAACAAGAAAGTCAAGAGCTCGAAGTTTGCTCCTAGAGTGGACGAGAGTTTCTTGCTTGGTTATGCATCAAATGCGCATGTATATCGTGTTTTCAACAATACCACCGGTCTTGTTGAAATAGCGATAGACGTGACATTTGATAAATCTAATGGCTCGTAAGGGCATGTTTCTAATGATATTGCAGGAAATGAAGAACCACCTTATGAGGCCATAAAGAAGCTTGCAATAGGTGAAGTGAGACCACAAGAAAAGAATGATGAAGAAGGAACCTTTTGGATGACAAATGAGGTCTTTGATGTGGGCGCAAAGGTGGTGGGTGATAAATCCTCCACTCAAGCAAACCCATCAACCTCAAGTCATCCAATTCTTGAAGAAGTTCATCTACCCCAAGAGCTGCCAACCATGGTGGAAGATGAACCTGAAGTTGTTGTTGATGAAGTGCCTCTTGATCAAGAGGATGATGATGAAGAGCAAATTCAAAGACAACCATCGATGCCTCATCCTCGAGTTCACCATACCATCTAAAGAGATTATCCAGTGGACAACATTCTTGGCAGTATCAAAAGAGGGGTAACAACTAGATCTCGTTTAGCAATTTTTTGTGAATTTTACTCGTTTGTTTCCTCTCTTGAGCCACTTAAGGTTGAAGAAGCGTTGGGTGATCCGGATTGGATAATCGCAATGCAAGAGGAGTTAAACAACTTCACTCGGAATGAAGTCTGGTCCTTAGTTGAAAGACCTAAGCAAAATGTGATTGGAACAAAATGGGTCTTTAGAAATAAACAAGATGAGCATGGTGTTGTTACAAGAAACAAAGCATGGTCGGTTGCCCAAGGCTTCACTCAAGTGGAGGGACTTGACTTTGGTGAAACATATGCGCCGGTAGGAAGGTTAGAATCAATAAGAATATTAATTGCCTATGCTACTAATCATGATTTCAAGTTGTACCAAATGGATGTCAAGAGCGCATTTCTAAATGGACCACTACAAGAGTTGGTCTATGTGGAGCAACCGCCAGGGTTTGTAGATCCAAGGAAGCCCAACCATGTTTTTCTTCTCCACAAAGCACTCTACGGGCTTAAACAAGCCCCTAGAGCTTGGTATGAATGTCTTAAAAATTTCTTACTTAAAAATGGTTTTGAGATAGGAAAAGCTGACTCTAGCTTATTCACTCGCAAAGTTGACAATGAATTATTTGTGTGTCAAATATATGTCGATGACATTATAGTTGGTAGCACTAATGAGAAATTTTGTGAAGAATTTAATAAGGTAATGACAAACAGGTTTGAGATGTCTATGATGGGTGAGCTTAAGTTCTTTCTTGGATTTCAAGTCAAGCAATTAAGGGAAGGAACCTTTTTGTGTCAAACCAAATATACTCAAGATATGTTGAAGAAGTTTGGTATGACAAAGGCAAAACCCGCCAAGACTCCAATGGCATCAAATGGACATCTCGACCTTAATGAGGAAGGTAAACCGGTAGACCAAAAGTTATATAGATCAATGATAGGGCCACTGCTTTACTTATGTGCATCTAGACCTGATATAATTTTAAGTGTATGCATATGTGCTCACTTTCAAGCAAATCCAAAAGCATGTCATCTTGTAGTCGTTAAGAGAATCCTAAGATACTCAGTACACACCCAAAATCTAGGCTTATGGTATCCTAAAGGCTCCTTTTTTGATTTACTTGGCTATACTGATTCAGATTATGCCAGTTGCAAAGTAGATCGAAAAAGCACTACTCGCACTTGCCAATTCTTTGGGCGGTCCTTAGTGTCATGGAGTTCCAAGAAACAAAATTGTGTTGCACTTTCCACTGCAGAAGCTGAGTACATAGCAGCTGGTGCATGTTGTGCACAGTTGTTATGGCTGAAGCAAACCCTTAGAGACTTTGGTTGTGAGTTTAATAAAATTCAACTGTTGTGTGACAATGAGAGTGCTATTAAACTTGCAAACAATCCTGTGCAACACTCTAGAACTAAACATATCGATATTAGACATCATTTCTTGAGAGACCATGAAGCCAAAGGAGATATTGAACTATTCCATGTAAGCACCGAAAATCAACTAGCCGATATCTTCACTAAACCTCTTGATGAGACTAGGTTTTGTTTTCTTCGGAGTGAACTGAATATCTTGGATTCTCTAAACGTGTCTTAAGAAATAAAATTTGAATCATGATTGATTGGTACAAAAGTGTTTTGTGAACAATATGAAGTTTGAAATCCTACTCTTATTGCCTCAAATATGAATATCATTAATATTACTTGTATACTAGGCCCTATCAGGCTCTCTCTGAAAACTGGTTGAGTAAACCGGCTGAGTAAGCCACTCAACCGGATTCTCTCTGGTGAGAACCGGTTGAACCGGTCTTAAACCGGTTGAACCGGTTTTTGGGGTCTGCGCTATCAGTCTCGCAGTCTGCGCTGTCAGTCTGCCACGCAGTCTGTGCTGTCGGTGCGTCACAGTCTGTGCTGTCAGTGCGTCGCAGTCTACGTAGTCAAACGTCTTTTTCTGCGCGTTTACTATGCGCGCTGCAGCAAAACCGGTCGAACCGGTTTCTGGACCGGTTGAATCGGTTTTGGGCAGTCTGCCCAGCCGCCGTCCCCTTTGCTCTCCTCTCCTCTCTACTTTCTATCTATCTCTCTCTCATTTCTTCCAGCCACCGACACCCTCATTTCTCTCTCCCTCTCTCACCTCCTCCACTCAAATCCCTCCAAAACTATCAAAACTTCGTGGAGATTGTTGTGGATTCGATCCCCTCGAGCTCCTCCACCATCTCTCCACTTTTCTTCGGGAGTTTCGTGGATGGTTTCTCAAATCGTGGTATTGTCATATCTTCCCTATTTTTGACTCAATCCATACAGTTCTTGATTATCTTAAATGTCTCTTCAAGGAGATTGTGTAGTTTAGGTGTATAGCACACTTAATCTGTGCTCATTGTCTCGAACATTGTTTTGAGTTAAGTAGGTTAATATTGTTCATTGTAGCTAGACCGCTCATATGAACGGTTGAAGTGCATGCCCAATATTATACTTGTCTTTCCTCAAACATGTTCGTTAAACTCCTTGAACATCAATATCACTCTCACCATACGTATTTTGTTTGATATCAAGGATGGTTCGTCGTAGAAATCCATCCGTCGTTGAATCCGATTCCGATGACAGCTCGCCAGATATTCAGGAAGAGACCCCCCTCGGTCTCGATCCAAGCGTGGGCGAGGATCGGGCAATGTTATGATGGGAGGTGAGGCCTCTGGGTCTCAGGGTACTCGCGGTCGGACGACTCGAAACCCATCTAGTCGTTCTCGTCCTGCGACAAACCCTCAGGCCTGGGAGTCCACAAGTGATGACGATGGAGGCAAAGATGACGTTGTGGACCTTCCTCCTGCTCATGCCCCCATCATCCAGGGATTGGTACTGCACAAAGCTCAGGCTCGCCGTTCCTCAAATGAAGAAGTTATTGATTTCAATGCCAACGGAGGATCTGCTCTTCTCCAAGATGTGCGATTTTAGAATCCTACCCTCCGAGTGCGTGATGTCAGAATTGAAGGTAATCGATTCTGGATTCTACTTCACGTAGACTTCTATAATTCTGTCATTCTTTCAAAGAAGCACCAACCCATCCTCCATCAGCGCTTTATCAACTGGAGTGGGTGCGAAGCTATTGGGGATCCTGAGATGACACTGGCATTGAGGGCCTGTGAGCAAAAGAGGATGAGGACTATCATGACATTCCAATATGATTGGAATGATGAGATCGTTGCTCAGTTTTACTCTACTCTGTGGATCAAGACTGCTGATGAGGAAAGTCCATACAACTTTCCTTATCTAAATTTTTCATTGAAGGAAGCTGTTACAAAGTGAGCTACAGGAGATTTTCTCACATTTGGCATTTACTGACGAGGATATCTCTAGAGACAAGATCAAGATCCATGACTTTCGCCCTCCCACCAGGGCTGAAGCCAAGGATCTTCACATTTCTGAGACTGATGAATACTGGAAATCAACAAATCTGCACAAGTATTACATGTACCTCAACTCTCTCTTCAGGATGACTCTCATCCCCAAAGGGGGAAATCAGATGAACATCCTGGGAGAAAGTAAAGTTCTGCTTTCCTTCATGAAGCCAAATAGCACTGAGAGCTTAAATGTCTTTGACATGATTTGGCAAGAGATTATTCATGCATCTTGTTTTCCTCTCAAGGGATGTCTGCATGCCCCCTTCATCATGGAAATGATTGAAGTGGTGATCCAATTTCGATATGAAAAGGGCACAAGGCATCTCTCATATACCCCTTCTGGATTGACCCAAATAATCCAGCAGGGCGGTTGAGGAAGGCTCCAGCAAGCTCTCGTGAGCATACTGCTGCTAGTCCCTCTCATCCTTCTCCTGGTCGTGGCTCTCCCATACCACGTGGTCATGGTCAAGGTCGTGGTCGTGGCATGGGAGCAAGACTGGCTCATGGGATAGTAGCTTTCTTCTCCATGTGTAGGAATATCTCTTCTGATGTTCATGAGCTGGCTAGGCGACAGCGGGAGACTGACGACAATCTCCGTCGTCAGGCCACATTTATGGGTATTCCTTTTGCTCCTCGCTCGCCTGACGTGCCCCTCCATCCTCCTCCGCCAAAAATAAATGAATGACATAAGCAAACCTATGGGGTTCCATTCATGTCAACTGAAGATGAAGGTGAAGATGAAGAATTCTTTAATGACAGGGAGCAGTATGTCCCACCTCCCCACCAGGGGGATCTGGGTCCATCTTCATCCTATCCTCCCAGGATCCTTCTGGTAGCACCCCTCCCCCAGCTAACCCTGGGGAAGAAAACTTTGCAGTACATATGGCGTCACGGTTCTTCGATCCATCCCCTTCCTAGTGATTTATGGTTGTTTCTCTCCTCATGTTTTTTGGTGCTCGTTGCCAAAAAGGGGGATAAGGATTGATGGCTTAATCCTGGCTTGGTAGCCTCCAGGGGCTAAACACTTTTATTTATGTAATGAACACTATGGTCTGTAATAACTTTAATATTCGCCTATGCTTGTGATGATGCTTATGATGATGGCTTAGGGCCATGAACAATATTATGTTGTGATGATCATTATTGTAATAGCTAGTTCTATCACATATTTTATGCTATGCAATGATGAAAATGTTAGAGTAATGTCTCACATATTTTATGCTATGCAATGATGAAAATGTTAGAGTAATGTCATTTTTACATCATATCTTATATAATATTGTTGCATCCCTCAATGATTGTGTAATGTGTTGGCTATTCACTTTCTCAAAATATGTTGCATAATTGACATATCAAGTCAATATGAAGATCACAAAACTCATGCACATATTTAGGGGGAGCCACACATACACAAGTATTTACATCTCGCCAGTGTTTTGTTTTTATCTCTACTCCTGTTTGTTTTGGCATCAATCACCAAAAAAGGGGAGATTGTAAGTGCAATCAACCCTAACTGGGGGTTTTGGTGATTAAATGATAAAACAAACAGAGATTCTAACAAGTTTGCTCCTAGTATGTATACATTTATTCTACAAACAGGAGAAGCATAGATCATATATGTACGCAAATGTAAAAGCACAGCGGATTAAAATTCTACATCATATAGCGTGCTTCAAGTGCTTGGGAACAACGACAATTCACTGTTTACAATTCTTGAGTCATAGGAATCGTCGTTCAATTAAGACGAATCTGCAATAGTTGAGTAAGTGTGATGAGTTCAGTCCAAAACTTTTCAAAACTTCTAAGAAAACATTCTACCAGATCATGAATGCTCTTGGAAAAACCACTTTTACTTCCCACTAAGATTTCCCCAGGGTTCTCTTCAATTTTCTAGAAATCTGTTAGCCAGTTTGAAAACTGGTTCAACCGGACTCAAAAATAGCTCAACCGGTTTTTGCACCGTTCACTCTTCCACTTTCTGACCTGCCAGTCTACCAGTTAGTCCTGTCAGGAAAAGTCATGTGCAGACTATTGGAAAACCAGTTCAACTGATTTTTGGGCCGGTTCAGCCGAATTTGGAACCGGTCCACTCTCTGGCTCAGTCAGCCAGTGAACCGAGATTCACCCTGGTGGAAACCGGTTCAACCGGTTTCAGAACCGGTTCAACCGATTTTCAGTTAGTTTTCCCCAACGACCACCACTTTTGGGGGCTCCTTTATATACCCCTCACTCTCTCTCTCTCTTCATTCACTTATACCCTCTCCACGAATTCTTGGCTGACCAACTCTAAAACAAGAGCATTCAATCCACCTCTCACACCCAAAATCGCATCTCCTTCAATTGATTGAAGGACCCTTGGTGTGAGGTGAAGTCGGTCTAACTCGTTGTTGTTTTCATCTCGATTCTCCCTTTCTCTTCATCTCTTGAGCTCATCGCAAACTCAAATCTTTTGTGGATTTGTTACTCTTGGAACCATGAGTTCCTTGACAGATTGAGGTTGCTTGGGAGTCTCTAAATTTGTGGATGACCCCAAGAAGTTTGTATCACCCACTCGTTGAGCCAATTTGAGAAGAGATTGCCTTAACCTTGGTGGTCGGCTTGTGGAGGATTAGGGTTGGAAAAGACCCAGCCCTTTGTGGGCTCCTCAACGAGGAGTAGGACACCTTTGTGGTGGTTGCCGAACCTCGGGTTAAATCGTGTGTTCTTGGTGTGCTCTTGGAAAGCACTTTAAATTGTTGCTTAGTTCATATTTTATTATATTGTGCGCAAATCGTGTGAAACCAATTCACATCGATTTGTCACCCATTTGAGTGGATTATCTCTAGGGCAAGTCTTGAGCAAACAAAATCTCTCATTACTTTGTCACACTTGTTTAACTATTTATCTAATCTAAGTTGAGCAGGTTCAAACTTGTTTAGCTGTAAACAAAATCAGCTGAACCAGTTTGCACCAGTGCAACTTGAATTTAACACTATCTCAAAGTTTTTAGTGAAAAATTTCAGGTGTATCCTATTCACCCTCCCTCTAGGCTACTTTCAACATATCCTTGTGATACGGGCACTGGGCGTCGAGGATATCATCCAGTGTCCGCTCGCCTCCGCGGGGTGCACCTCGGGCGCGAGAGACGGGTGGTCCAGCGGCGTGGACCTCTTCACGAGGCCTCTTCTCCCAACGCTTGTCTGGTTGCTGGTTCACGTCACGCCGCGGTGCAGACGGAGCAGGCTTCGCTCCCCCGATGAGGTCCTAAGCCCGTTCGTCGGCGGTGATGTAGAGGTCCGCTTCCCGGAACAGCTGCTCGGAGGTGGTCGACGCCTTTTGCAGTATGGCTCAGACGAAGGCCGAGTCATTGGATCCCCAGTAGAAATCCTCAATCACTGCTACCCCAGTGACCTCGGGGATGTGATTTCTCATGGTCTGAAACCTCTTGAGGTACGACCGAAGTGTTTCACCCCCGGCGCCTGATGGATTTGAGGTCCCACGGCTGCGCCGGCTTGTCGGAGAGGGACTGAAAGTTGGCGATGAAGCACCAACTGAAATCATTTCAATCGTCGATGCAGTGTCGCGGTAGGTGTCATAGCCATTGCAATGCATCTTGCCCGAGGACGATGGGCAAGTACGCAGTCATTACATCTTCAATTGCTACAGCGGCCCAGGCAGTGGTTGTATAGACGGCTAACCAGCCTCCCGGGTCCTGCTTAGGCTCGTATTTGTTGACGTTGGAGACCTTGAAGTTTGGGGCCACTGGATGGCCCTGAGACGCAGAGTAAGCGCAGATACTCCACACATATCCTCCTGTTGACGATTGTTGTGCCCGTCTCAGGGAGGGGAGTTGCAGATGTGCTGTCTCGACCGTCCTCGGGTTGTGCCACCAGTTGAAGCCGTTGCCGACTCAACTCTGGTGGCATGACTTCATGCCGGAACGCCATGGTCCCGATCGTACTCCTCTCGGCGTCGTATCTCATTCTCATGTCGTCGTTCGCGGGAAGCGTTGATGGAGCTCCACGCATCTCGCCGACTGTTGATGGCGTGTCGCAGATCGCTCGGGGGATGAGCGAGGGGTAGAAGATGATTAGCCGCCCGAGTGAGCAGCCGCCGATAGCCTTCAACATCTGGGGTCTAGGGAAGACCATCAGCTATCTGAGCTAACACTCCTCCGACTTCACTCGGTGTGTTCATTGCACGAGCGAAGTTAGGGTTCAGGTTTCGCGCGAAGAAAGGGTTCATTGCACTAGCGAAGTCAGGGTGACGAATTTCTTTCCATCCTTCTTTGAGGGCGAAGGCACCGGAAGAGCAGCTTGACGGGCCTCTATCCCTCTTGCTTCTTTTTTCCTCGTAATCCGTGTCCACTCTTCTGTGGACAAGGTGGACAACAGGGTTCTTCGGGTAAATGAATTCCTGGCTCTTGACTTGCAGGAGGTAGTCTTCGCCCGGGGCGTTGGAGGTTGCGCTATCTGCTGCCTTGTTTCGGCTTTCTCGGAGATTTTTAGGGAAGGTTTCTTTTCTGGTGGATCCGCTATGCGGTGTAGAATTCCTTTCTCGTCTGCTACAGACGAGATGGTTCCGAAGCAGAATACAGATCCAGGGTGGAGAGCAATCTTGCATTGGAAGGTGACAGCCATTGAGCTAGCTTGGATCAACGACACACCCCGTACCTAGCGCGCCAGCTGTCGGTGTTTGGAGCCTGACCGCGCACCCGGGGTTACCCCTCGAAGTGCTTTTGGGTAGGATGGTGTTGCTGATTGTAGCTCAATGGTTCGTGCGAGACGCACGAGAGACAGTAGACAGTTTTCTGCAGGTTCGGGACGCTTTGAGAGGCGTAATACCCTACTTCCTAGTGTGGATCTTTATGTGGTGGGTTACAGGGGAATTCTCCAGTATGGAGAAGGCTAAAGAACTGAGTAGATGACTGATGAATTGACTTTTTTCGATGGGGTTCCCCCTAGGCCTTATATATCCGACCGTGGGGCACTACATGCATGTATGATAACGATGTATACCTAAGTAATAGTGAACCGACTAAACTTATCTTCCTACAATCTTGCCGACTTATTCTCATTTGGTTTCTATGTCCAAGCTGGTCACGCGGGAGAATCAGATCAGAGCTATGGATAACGCTCAAACCCCACGAGCCACCTTAGCCCGTGTTCACTCATTCCCTGCGTCGGCCCATTCTGCCAGCAGTTCTCCCCTGGCCCACGAAGGGATGGTCTTACGAAACAATAGGCCTAAGGCCTTTCGCGAGGCCTTCTAGCCTTCTTGTGGACCTAGGGGATATCTGTCCCCCACAACGCATGAGTGAGAACAAAGTGCGCACAAAAGACCCGTGTTGGTCTATGGGGACAATATATGATCCTAGAGAGCTACCAGAAGTAAGTATCGTCGGTCCGGGAATGAACACGGGTTACAAGTGGTATTAGAGCCGAGCCTCGTGGTTTCACGGGCGTGTGTGGGTTAGGGGTTTGGGTATACATGGTGCATGGCGCATGTGGGCCCAGAGTGGTCAGATGGCATGGCATATGACGACACCAGACACACAGACGTGGCTAAGAGAGAAGGTTCCTGGATTGGGTTGACTCACGAGGACGTCGGTCTTCTAACTAAGAGGGGAGGTTCCTGCATTGGGTTGCCGACGAGGACGTCGATCTTCTAACTAAGAGGGGAGGTTCCTGGATTGGGTTGACCGACGAGGACGTCGGTCTTCTTAGAGGGTGGATTGTGATATCCTAGCCCTAGTGGATGGTGATATCTTAGCCCAAGGCTTAATAGAATTAATAGTGTACTCATACAAACAAGGTGCATCTTCTTTTTTGGAAGCCTATCTCGAAAGACCCTCCAAGTTAAGTGTGCTTGGCTTGGATCAATATGGGATGGGTGACCCGATCAGGAAGTTTTCTCGGGTGCGCATGAGTGAGAACAAAGTGCGCACAAAAGACCCATGTTGGTCTGTGGGGACAATATATGATCCTAGAGAGCTACCAGAAGTAAGTATCGTCGGTTCGAGAGTGGTGAGAGCACCTAGAGTGGGGGTGAATAGGTGATCCTATAAAAATAGCTTAACAAAATAAACTTGGACTAATATTGGATTAGTGAAAACCAAGTTCGAGAGAGAAGTGCTAGCGGAGTAAACTTCTTCACTTAATTGCTCTTCACAAAGTAAGTATTAAACTTGGAGCAATTATGTAAGTGAAGTGAATAGAGGTAGAGAGAATCGCACAAGAATGAAGACAAGTGACACAACGATTTTATCTTGTGGTTCGACCAAGTAGAATACTTGTATACTTCCATGTTGTGGCGTCCCAACGGACGAGGGTTGCACTCAACCCCTTTCAAGTGATCCAAAGATCAACTTAAATACCACGGTTCTCTTTATCTCAAGTATATCCCTTTGTGTGGAATCTCCACACTTTGGAGTCTCTCACGCCTTACACAAAATGATTTCGAGTGAGTACAAAAGTCAGGAGGGAAAAGCAACACACACAAGAGCGAGAGTTGGAGCACCAACATGCACACAAGACAAGAATGAGCACACGAAAGCAGCACAACAGAGTTACAAATCAGAAAAGTGCTCGAAACTCTTTCATAGTGAACCGGATGCGTGAATGCGAAGTCTCGGTGTCTTAAGATGTTCAAGAGGTGCTTTGTGTCCTGTTCCATGCGTCTAGGGGTCCCTTTTATAGCCCCAAGGCAGCTAGGAGTCGTCGGAGCTCCATTTGGAAGGCCATAGTTGCCTTCTGCCCGTGGGCGCACCAGACAGTCCGGTGCACCACCGGACATTGAACAGTTCGCGATTTCCTTCCTTTTCTAGCAAAGCAGACCGTTGCAGCCACGACGCTCGTGGCACACCAGACAGTCCGATGTGACCTTCCGACCATTGATGAAGTCCACATGTCGCCTGCTGATTGCGCTGCCGACCATTGGTGTGGGCACGACTGGCTCACCAGACAGTCCCGTGCAAACCAGACAGTCCGGTGAATTATAGCCGTGACGCGCTGAGTTTTTCCCGAGAGCGGCCTATTTGCCGGCGGAGCCAGCCTGAGCACTGGACAGTCCGGTGCACCTCAGGCTGGTGCAAGTCTAGCTGGACTCAGCCAAACTTCTCCAACCAATTTCTCTCATTTTGACATGGTTCCTAGCACTTAGTACAATAATGTTAGTACCAAAAACAATTTACAAAGGCTAGAATCATACCTTGATTTTCCATTTGCATCTCTTTGACACTTAGCACAAAATAATATGTGTTGGGCATCTAGTCACCAAAACATTTATAGAAATGGTCCAAGGGCACGTTTCCCTTTTAATCTCCCCCTTTTTGTGATTTATGCCAACACATTAAAAGCAACTCAAAATGCAACAACATTTTCAAAGATAAGCTAAAGAGTGCAAATTTTAAGACCAGTACATCTCATATAGGATTTGGCATATTTGGATCACTTTTGCCATGATTTGGTTTATTTTCTCAAAACAAATTTGTTTTCCTTGTTTTGGCAAATCAAGAGATTGTTCAAGAGTAATTTTGATCAAGTGCTAAAAACTCCCCCTTTTTCCCATATTGAAATTTCTCCCACACAAGAGAACAATTTTTGCAATAAGAGGGTTTTGATCAAACACCAAGAATCTAACACTAAAATTTTGAAATTCACAAGTGGTTGACTGATCCAGTTGCTTTGGCCTTAATTTCTCCCCCTTTGACAATAATCACCAAAACATGAGAACTATTTGGCCCTTTAACCCCATTGCCTCACACAAATGTCAAATAAGATCAAAGGCAATGAGAAAACACGATTAGGAACTTGGGACAAGATACATTGATACCGGAATGGAGTGGAAGCCCTTTCTTTGTCAAAGTTCATCTTTTCCCTTTCAATTCAACTTTGAGACTATATCAAAAGTACTCAAGCAAACACGTTATTCTCGAAAGATCAAGTTGAAGTACATCCTCCCCCTAAACATGTGCATGATGTGCATAGAGACTTATGAGGTATGAGGATGACTTGTACAACTTGAGCACCAAAAATAAGCAAGTAAAGACATTAATGCTTAAAGTAACATGATCAAAGGCATAAAACACATGTATGATGTAGATTAATCCAAGTTCCATGATTCTAAGATATTTAGCTCACTACGCAGCCTGCAAAACCTTTTCTCATCTAAAGGCTTGGTGAAGATATCGGCTAGCTGATTCTCGGTGCTAGTATGATAAATATCGATATCCCCCTTTGCTGGTGGTCTCTCAAAAAGTGACGCTAGATGTCTATGTGCTTAGTGTGGGTATGTTCAACAGGATTATCCACTAAGCGGGTTGCACTCTCATTATCACATATGAGTGGGACTTTGCTCAGATTGTAGCCAAAGTCCCGGAGGGTTTGCCTCATCCAAAGCAGTTGCGCGCAACACTGTCCTGTGGCAACATACTCGGCCTTAGCGGTGGATAGGGTAACAAATGTTTATTTCTTAGAGCTCCAGGACACCAGGAACCTTCCCAGAAACTGACAAGTTTCTAATGTGCTCTTCCTATCAACCTTGCACCTGGCATAGTCGGAGTCTGAATATCAGATTAAGTCAAAGGTAGACCCCTTTGGACACCAGATCTCGAAGCAAGGCGTAATATAGAAGAATTCGCTTAACGACCGCAATATGACATTCCTTGGGGTCGGATTGAAA
Source organism: Zea mays (assembly GCF_902167145.1). Classification (NCBI taxonomy): domain Eukaryota; kingdom Viridiplantae; phylum Streptophyta; class Magnoliopsida; order Poales; family Poaceae; genus Zea; species Zea mays. The sequence goes on along the minus strand of NC_050096.1, from coordinate 232,960,825 downwards.
TCTAGCACATATGCATATATCCGGTCTACTAGCACAAAGATAAAGTAAAGAACCTATCATAGACCAGTATGCCTTTTGATCAACGAACTTACCTCCTTTGTTGGGGTCCAAGAGTCCGTCCATTGCATCCTTCATCCCAAACCTCTTGAGTAAGTCTTGAGTGTATTTTGTTTGATAGATGAAAGTTCCTTTCTTGAGTTGCTTCACTTGGAATCCAAAGAAGTAGTTCAACTCGCCCATCATAGACATCTCGAATTTCTGCATCATCACTAGGGGTGGATAACGAGCCAGCTCAGCTCGGCTCGTTAAGTTAACAAGCCACAGAGTCAGCTCGGCTCGGCTCGTTTAGCTCGCGAGTCAGAGCAGAAAAAATAATATATATATAATTAATTTTTAGTTAATTTCAAACTAATTTAACAATAGAAAATAGTAATTATACTCATAGTTTCACAAACCACGTCAATGTAACATAAAATTAGCACAATTCATCACTCATCAATTCACATACATGTTCATCAGTTTAACCCACAATTATATTTGCATAGACCAAATTAACACATAAACATAGTTCATTAATCATTAGTTTAACTCATAGGTCATAGACACCTCACATATATATAACATGTCCATCAATTATTGTGTAAATAATATGCATATAGTTTCGTTTTGCTGGAATGTGGTAGCTCATTTAGCTCGTGAGCTGACTCATTAACGAACCGAGCTAGGATGTCAGTTTAGCTCGTGAAAAATTCAAACGAGCCGATCCGAGCCGAACTGACCATGAACCGAGCGAGCCAACGAGCCACGAGCATTTCGTCCAGCCCTAATCATCACCCTGCTAAACTCCTCACAATACTTTTGATTAGTAGAACCAAATATTATGTGATCGGCATATATTTGGCATACAAACAAATCACCATTACAAGCCTTAGTAAAGAGAGTAGGATCAACTTTTCCAACCTTGAAAGCGTTAGAGATAATAAAATCTTTAAGGCATTCATACCATGCTTTTGGGGCTTGCTTAAGTCCATAGAGCGCCTTAGAGAGCTTGTAGACATGGTCGGGATACTTGTCAGCCTCGAAGCCAGGGGTTGTTACACATATACTTCCTCCTTAATTGGTCCATTGAGAAAGGCGCTCTTCACGTCAATTTGAAACAACTTAAACAAGTGGTGAGCAGCATAGGCCATTAATTCAGTAAATCTGGATTTTATAAATGCTAACCATTTAGCTAGTCCTGTATCCCAAATTAAAGTTTACTAGTCGGCTGCCCGTGTGTTGCGACAGCTTACAACAATACTCACGTAAACTATCCACCAAAAAAATCTCAATATTTTTTATTGATTGTCTCCGCTCTCCGTATAATTTGATTTGACTAACTGATGTTATTGTTTATTCCATCCAATATGTCTTGCCAAAACCAATAAAGTGAGCGATTAGAAGAGAGGTCACAACGACTGACTGAACGAACAGAGATTATAGAATGACATAATTCCACCATACAGAGACCAAATAAGAGAAAGTTTGTGAGCTCAAGTTTCTAAAATAAGTCACATGAACTCAAACTTATAAAAAAGATTAGATCAAAATATGGAGTGGTTGCTAAAGTCAGGCATCAATAAAACCAACCGGTTACCCGTGCGTTGCGACGGCTCATAACAATACCCACATAAATTATCCACCAAAAAGATTTTAAGTTTTTTATTGGTTGTCTCCACTTTTCGTATAATATTTTTTATGAACACACGATTACCATTGGCAACAAATCTGAGACTCTCATTTCTCGCCTCCCCCATTTCCAAGGTTTCGTAGAGCAGGAGAGGAAGGGAAGTGGCGGGCATACCTGTTCGTCGCTGGGAGAAGGAAACGACGAAGACCTGGGCATCTGGAGGCGACATAGGTAGTATACCGTTAGATATATAGGGAGAGAGCACGCAAGCGGAGAAAGAAGCCCATCCGGAGCAGCTCCAAACAAATAATATTTAAAACCAATAAATAATCTTTCATTTTACTGTTAGCGTGACAAATCATTGTTGCTCAATCCAGTTCAGCAACCTCAAACACCATAAAGTCCATTGCGCCAATGTGGTCTCAGAAACGACCTAATGCTTGCAAGAGCCAAGAACGTCGTGCCGTGCTTGGGCTGTAGCCTCGGCCCGTAGTGCTGGCCCAGCCCAACGCGATTATATTTTTTTATTTAAAAAAAAAACGTATATACATATATACAATTTACATTCAATATTAAAAAAATATGAGCATCATGTTCTACTGGTTAGACAACTTCATCCAGTGTCTCCCGCCCTTTTTTCCATAACACCTTCTGACCGTTTTTAATATTTTACGCTGATTTAATCAAATGAGCCGACGGACTAATGGGCTAGCAGGGCGACATGACGTGCCTAGACCAGAGTTGTGGCCCACGGGCGTCTGGTCCATGGCGGGCCGCCGTTTGGCCATCTATGGCCCTGTTTGGCACAGCTTATTTTCAGCTTCTTCACAAATTTAAGCTGAAGTCCTGCCAAACAGGCAGCTTCTGCAGCAGCTTATCAGTTCAGCTGCTTCTCAAAATGAACTAAAAGCAGCCAACAAGCAGAAGCTGCTTTTTACCAGCTTATCAGATAAGCTGCTTTTTCAACAAGCAGCAGCTGTCCCAAACAGGGCCTATATGTGGAGGTGTGTTTTGGGACGTGGAGGTTGGTTGCGTGGACCGAACGGACGTGCAACAAGTTAATTTAAAATAACTGTGAAGAGTTATTTGTAAAAAGATGACGCAGAATAACCGTTGAAACTGATGCTTTAAATATAGTATTAAAATTTATTTAAGAAAATCAATGAGGTACCATACTTGATAAATGTGTTTTTATATATAAGTCTAGATTCACTATTATTTATTTAAACAGACATAAAAAACTAAGATATAAAACTAATACTGTTTTAAATAGAAGCAGTATTTTTAAAGTAAAATCAATTTTTTTTGTTGAATCAAGCTGTTCAAACAATGCCCTAAACCGCCGCCTAGCCACTGCCCTCCGTGCCGTCCTTGACTGACCGCTGAAGCCGTGAAGCGTGATGCAAACAAAGCAAACCATACCCGTATCGCCGTCCTACCCGCCAGTGACTCAGCTGAGCCTGCAGCCCAGCTGCCCGTTCCAACTCCTTTCCAAATCCGCCGCAACGCGAAGCAAACGACGCCTGAACGGTCCCAAAACCCACACCGCCACACGGCCACGCCCAGTTCTCCCCTCTCTCGCTGCGCATCGACGACGGCGAGGGCGCCATGATCGTGCGCACGTACAGGCGTAGATCCCGTTCCATCTCCGAAGGCGGGGGCGGGGTCTCGTCCTCGCAGGAGGCGTTCGACTTCGATGCCGACGTCGACGTGCTGGGATCGTCGGCCTCGCAGCCGCTCCCGCCATCGCAGGAATCCTCCTCGATGTGGGATTTCGACGAGGACCCGCCTCCGTCCCCGCCGCGGCCCGGGAAGGAGGGGAGGCGAAGCGGGCGGGGCGGAGCCAGAAGAGGAGGAGGGTTGGAGCTCGCGGAAGCTCCCGCGATGGCGCCGACGGTGACGCTGATGGAGGCGGAGGAGTACGGAGAGATGATGGAGAGCGTGGACGACGTCACGTTCGCGCTCGACGGGCTCCGCCCCGCCGCGCAGAAGCGGACGCGGCGGGCCAGCCTGCTCGCGCTGCTCGGGATCTGCGACTCCGCCGAGCGCCGCCGCGTGCTTCGGTCCCAAGGGTGAGTGCATCAAAGGCGCCCCTTTTCCCTTGTGCTCAGCCAAGAACATCAATTAGGTTCTTGTTTATATTTATTGGCAATCTTGACCGGAAATCGAGAAGAGTGATGGTTTTCTTGTGCGATTAGGGTTTCTTTGACAAAGGAACCACCTTTCTGCCTTTGTACCATGGGTTTCCTTTGTTTGTTTGGTTTTGCAATAGACGGCTAATTCCTTGCCCAAAACAAGTATTGGTGTTATGGTTCAATGATCCCCCGTCTGTTACTTGACACGAACTGTTATTTCTATATTATTGTACAACTGACTATTGATTCCAACAAGCATTAGTGCCACTTCCTTTGGTTTAGAATCTAATTTTGTAAATGTGTTTAAGACGTATGCATATGCATTTGAGTTGCCTGGAACATTGCTAACAGATTGGTATCTTCTTTAGCTTAGAGATTGTATCCTGCATGGTCCCTGAAACAGTAGCATGGTTAGTGATTAGTAGTGCCTTGACATTGGTCTATCTTGTTTGAATTATGTCTGCTCAGCTCAAGCATCATTACAAGTTATCTGAAGTATGATGTTTGGCAGAAATGGAAATTATTGAGGTGTAGCTAAATGTTTCTCCTTAGGCATATACACTTAGTTTGCGATTTCTGTGAATTAGGCGTGTTTCCAGTTGGGATTGAACAATAATGGTTATTGTCTTGTAAACTGAAAGTTTCACTTGAGCTGTAATGTGTCATTGGTTACTCACAGCTATGCCAACACCGATGCTGTACTTCACTTTAAGTTAAAAGACAGTACCTTGGTTAGAATAAGTAAGGTGTGGGGTATCTGTTTTGCTGTCTGAACTGGGCTTCAATTCTTGGAGCAAGGTCAAATGGCAATTCATTTCTCTAAGTCCATAAGAATAGTTAAATTATCATTGAAACCGAGAACTTTTCCAGCTCTAAAGATGTTAGCATGTAACAAACATAGTATTAGATTTGTCACCTTTTTCCATTCTATTACTTATACAAATGCCTTCCTTTTCTTATATCCTGTAGATTGGTACAGCAAATTATCGATGCTATTTTGGTTCTGGACATTGATGATCCTCCCTGCGCTATTGCTGCAGGAGCTCTTTTATTTGTTTTGGCAAGTGATGTGAGTACCTCTTGATCTCAGTTTAGATCCTGCATGCTGTTCTGCATATTGAGTACCACTTATCTCGAAGTTGCCTTCACCTAGATGATTACATGGTGGAGAAAAGCTATTAATTTCCATTATGTTTTCTCTTTTAGCTGCAACCACTTCTTTCGCATTACAATGCCACCTGTTTTCACATTACAAGGCTGACATGTTCTATTAGAAAACCAAACAAGAAACACCATGAGTTTAATCTCAATATTTTTTAATATATAAACTAACTAGAAATTTGTTGGAGGTAAAATCTCAGGCAATGTTGACATTTAACCTTTTTCATTAGTTTAAGTGTTTGACCTAAATGACTATCTCTCGAGGGGAAAAGGCCTTCTGTTTCTGCTGTTATTCAGGAAGCTGCTTATGAAGGTGCCATTTGGTGTAGGGAAGGTGCCAGTGCCCTCCAAGAGCTCCTGGCACGTCAGTTCAACCTTGGAAATTGGTTGTGGTGTTAGTGGTTGGGTGTGGGGTCTGTTGTTTTGGTGGCCTTGAGGATATCATATAGGCGTTCAGGTCATAGCCAACCATTGTACCGGGGGCTCACCTTTCGGTAGTCTTTTATCTTTCTTTCTTAATGACTCACAGATCTCCTGCGTTGTTCTAAAAAAACCACATCCTTTCTTTTCTACTTAATAAAGTTTTTGACTTTTCATTGTCTATGAGATGCAACTTTGTCCATTGGTACAACTTAATGGAGGCATTCGAACGATAACTCTAATGATATTTTTATATAGTGAATCTATGTAACTCTAACCTTACAGGCATACAAATGGTCAACCTTTAGAATTTGATTGATGGCACTAGATTCTGGAACTCAGGTAGTAATACTTCAATACTTGTTCTGCTTATTGTTTCCTTTGTTATTATTCAGGTCCAAGACAATAATTTGCTGTCTTCAGAAACTTGTGTCCATTTCCTCCTCAAATTATTAAACCCTCCGGTGAATGTTGTTGATGCCAAAGCACCATCAATAGGTTCCAAACTTCTTGGAATCAGTAAATTTCAGATGCTTAACGGTTCCAATAAGGATGTGGACTCTTGTTCAGAGGACATACTTTTAAAAGTTGAAGAAATCCTCTTAAGCTGCAAAGAGATCAAACCAGCAGACAGGGATTATAAGAGAACAACAAGGCCGGAACTATGTTCAAAGTGGCTTGCTTTGTTGACAATGGAAAAGGCGTGCTTGTCTGCTGTTGCATTAGAGGGTAAATTCTCCAATCAAAATTTTGGATCATGATTCATTGATTCTTTAGGTCTGATTTTATTAGTCAAAGCAATAAAATCAAATAATAAGATAAGTGATATCTTACAGCATTACATGGATGATTTTCTCTGGTTATTATCTCACTTGTTATTGGTTGTTGTCATGTTTAGAACTTTGAGTATTTTTCTTACCTTTAATTTAATAAACCTAATTTAGTAGCAAGGTTTGCCATCACATCATCAGTCTGAAGTGCTATAACATTTTTACAGATACATCTGACATGGTCTTAGAACTCGGAGGAAATTTCAAAGAAACATTAAGGCAGTTGGGTGGCCTTGATGATATTTTTAATGTCATGGTGAATTGCCATTCAGAATTGGAGGTAAGACCTTATTTGTGTGTATGTATGTTCTCTAACAGTTTATACAAAACTATTAAATTGGCATTATTTGTTATTTTGTTCTGCTATGGTAAAGGATGGTTAACTTTTGAGCCTTGTACAATTCATACTCCAGTATACTTGGAGCTGCAATCTGATGAATATTATTTTGAGCAACATGAAAAACATGTTGCAAGACAAGGATATGTTGCAGTAATTGCTTTGGTTGAAATGTTTTAGATTTCAAATGTACTGTTGGGTTTGTGTTGGCTTTCAACTCTAGCCTACCTCAACTTGCTCGGGACTAAAAGACTTTGTTGTTGTTGTTCATGTACTCTTACTGTGATTACCAATACATTTTGAACTTTGGAGAAATGATGAAGTAATCCTTTGAAAGCCTTGAAATTTGAATTTCCCATCCCATATACTCCCAAGCTGATGATTATTAACAGTCCCATCAAATAGTGTCATCAATGGGGTGTTTGGTTCGAGGAATCACCTTATCCTTGATGGGGTGGTCCATCATCAGGTGATCCTATATGAATTTGGTGGGATGATCCCATTCTCCATACATATACTAATTGTGTGCATATGAGGAATGTGGTGATGATAGATCACCCTATTCCAATACTTAAACCAAGCATTAATTTGAGGTGTGAGATGATGATGGACCACCTCTTTACAAAACCGAATACAACATAGATGTCTTTTTGAGTTTTTGTTCTGTTGAGTATTACAATTTTGTTGATAATTGCCTTTTCTGGATATGCAAGTACCCTAGTACTGACCTTTAGGATTTTCATATTTTTATCCTTAGGGTGCCAATCTGTATATTGCTTGTCCTCATCTTTACATGTCACCTGTTTGACACTTATATGCAATAGTAATATATGTTCATGCTAAGTGACTGCAATAACAGTCTGTCTCTGGCGTCGAACCTTGTTTATTAGAAACTTGTAAAGGATGCCTCCACTACGGTTGTGGAGGGAAAAGAAGGTGCTCCTCTACAAAGCACCACACTCCTCTTGAAATGTTTGAAAATTTTGGAGAATGCCACATTTCTAAGTGACAACAACAAGGTAACCTTCAGTATCTTGTTTGCTCGATTTGCTTCTTTTTCACTGCTTTCTATGTTGTTTTTGTCCTCTCTGCTATAATGGCGTCGCCATATCTGCTGCTAAGTGTGACCTGTTTTAATTTACAAGGCATTCTAATCTCATTTTGTTCCTTCCAGACCCATTTGCTCAGCATGAGTCGAAAATTGAGCCCTAAATGCCGCTCACTTTCTTTTGTTGGTGTCATTCTCAACATTGTTGAGTTACTATCAGGTAATCACATACTAGTTTAATATTACTACCGAATACTTCAATGTAAAGCTTGAAAACCCCCCTTTCGGAATCTGATTGTTATTCTTGTTGCTGCAGCTCTCTCTCTCCTTCAGAAACCTTCCACTGTTTCAAGAAAAGCAGATCCAAAAAATACTAAAGTTTGCAACGGGGCCTGCTCTGGTAATAAAATGACTTCATTTTATAGTTGTATTACGAGTCTGAATACGATGATCACCCTTGTATATTTCTATTTCAAATTCAATCCATCTAACTAGGGTTGATGCCAAAACTTCCATTACTTCTCACTTTTTTTTCATTAAATCGTGCCATTATTCTCCTGACCAATATATATTTCAAGATCTCTGTAGTTGTACCATCTGGTGTTAGGAATACTATCTGGGCCACCACCAACTCTTCTGTTATCTTTCTGATCTAATGTGAAGACCTGATACTTGTTCCAGTTTGACATAGTTACATTTTGAATGTTGCATTGTGCAGCAGACAGTAGAGGTTTGAGCTTATTGAATCATCATTGCAAGTGCAATAACTCAAAGAAAAAGAGCATTTTACTGAACCGAAGGTGCCAGTATTGTTCATCCACCAAATCAGAAGCTTCTCATGTTACCCTCTCTTCTAGTAGTGATGTCAGTCAGTCAGAAAGGATACTCAATTGCTCATCTTTTTCAAGCAATGGGACATCAAGTGGTTCATTTGGAGTGAAACATATTAATGGTGCTAGTTTGAAGCTCAATGTAAGAATGGATCGTTCTAAAGCTTATCCAGTCAGAGGCTCAACTGGTTGGATTTCTATGAAAGCACAAACTTCTGATTGGAACTCCAGAGAAATGGCAAAAAAGCGGCGCCTATCTGAAAATGTACGCACTGATTTGAGTAATGGTGGTGATGATCCATTTGCATTTGATGATATTGATCAAGAACCTTCAAATTGGGATCTATTTGGTCCAAAAAGGAAATCACCACAGAAGCGAGCGAAAAGAACTAATGGAGAAGTGTTGGATGATTGTGGAACTGCATTAATGGGAAGTCCTAAATTATGTCAACCTGAAGATATTTATCAGTCAGTTGCAACTTCTGGTTCTAAGGTTGTAGATGAGTCCAATCTTTTGGAGGATTGCCTTTTGGCGTCAGTTAAGGTAATGGATCATGTTTCCTTTTGATCTTACTCGTCTTGGTTTATGTCTGTAACTCTTGTTGCCTGGCATCTTTAAATCTTGATAAGAAGTTGTGGAAGCTGTATATCCTTCAGATGGTCGCCAATTGTTGTGATTTTTCTACAAAAAATTCCAGATATTGGTGCTTCTATATTTCTATTCCATGTGTCAATTTATATACACACCCACCATAAGAACATTCATTCCTTCTATTCACAATATCAACGTTAACGATTTCTGATGGATGCTAAATTTTTTTGCCAGGATTATGCTTGAGCAGTGGGTGAGCTTTATGCAAAATTAAAACTCTACAAGTTTTAAACTTACTTGCTACTTCTACTTTGCTAATCATTGTGAAAGTTTTGATCAGCTAGCTTTACCAAACAAACATCTTTTGCAGCAGGCCAGTGACATATTATTGAGGGACTACTTGTTTTTATTACATTTGCAATGAGATGTATCTAACATCTTCCATTGTTTTTGTGACAGGTTCTTATGAACTTGGCAAATGACAACCCGTCTGGTTGCGAACAGATCGCGTCATGTGGCGGACTTAATAACATGGCCTCCTTGATCATTAAACATTTCCCCTCATTTGATTTCTCCATGAACAGTAACAATCAAATGAATGAAAGTGTGTCCTCTGGTGATCCGTTGTCTTCCCAGAACAGCAAGTCACCCCAAATCAAAACTAAGCAGTTGCGGGACTATGAACTTGATTTTCTAGTTGCCATATTGGGATTGCTTGTGAACCTTGTGGAGAAGGATAGCCTTAATAGGTAGGACTCCCTTGCCTCCATTTGCTCCATTCATGTAAATATTACTGGTATGCCAGTTTCTTAGATCTGGAAAGTTGCTATACATCTTCTAGTCAATGCCTGTAATTCTGACTATACCTGGCTGGCTGGCTACAGGGTACGACTTGCGAATGCTCGTGTTTCTGTTAATCTATCTCAAAATCCAGATAGCAAAGAGGTACAGAGGGATGTCATACCCCTGCTCTGTTCAATATTCTTAGCGAGTCAAGGTACCGGGGAAACTGCTGAAGCTATATCACCGGTAATTATAATCATCATGTTTTCATATTTTACAACATAACAAAGCGAGACCATGGTCACCTTCCTGCTTGCTTCGAAATAGAAATTTCAACACCTGTCAGATGGCAATTCTAACTGATGGGCATGGTGTAATGTTACCAATGACACGCTGCCCTTATCTTGGCTATATATATGGAAATTGGAAAATATGTAGTTGTAGTGTAAACCACATCTTAGGTGGAAACATGGAAACCTACTCAAAACTCATACGTGGAACTTGGCACATTCATAATGCAACCACGAACCATGGATGTACTTTGTCCTAAAGGTTTGGATGCAAACTCATTTTTAAAAACAATTCATCAAAAAATAAAAAAAATAGGTGTGCACTAGAATACAAAATCCAGCAGTTTTTTTATATGAACCATACATTTAATATCTCTGTCCTATTTCAAACAACACCATGTCATGTGGTTCCTCTTTTATTACGAGGCAGTGTTTTGTTTTGTCTCATTTTTCCTTGCTTTGTGTGCCCTCTCATACAAGTTGCAATTTCTTCATTTAATCACCATCATTTCTGAGAAGGATTAGGCAAGCCTAGAGGGTGTGTGTGTGTGTTTAAAAAGGCCTCTTAAAACAAACTTAATGCAACAGTTAAAAACAGATGCGGTATTGACACACAACAAAATAGCTCGTATATAATTCAAAATCTACCCAAGAAAATTTGTATTTGAGTGATTTACTAAGGTTCCTGGGGTAGTGTTGAGCCCAATTCACCACTTGAACGATATCAAAAGCTTAAGCATAAGTATATATACTAGGAGCAAACCCTAAACTAATCACAACACAAGTAGAATCCAATACAATTGCAAGAACAAAAGAGACGAGTGATTGTCTTGTAGTTCAGCTCGCCACTAAGGCTTTCCTACCTCCACATGTTTGGAGGCTAATCCCTCTAGGAATCTCTCAAAGGGAATCAATGGAGAGCTGATGGAATAAGTCTTGTGGTTCTTTTGTGGTTCTTTGTGGTCCTCTGCATGTGATAGTACAACATCTTAGACTAGCATCTTAGAGGACATCTTTTAGAACATCATCTTATACTAGCATCTTAGCATATGCTTGGCTGCCTTGGCTAGCTATAAGTATGTAACTCCAATCCCTCAGGTTGGCATGTCATTGTGTGAGAAATAAATCAGAAAATTGCACTAACTCCTAGTGTCATTCTCTCGATTAGAGTGAGAGTTCCGCTACTTACAAGAGTTTGGGAGCCTTCAATGGAGTGAGGAAGCGTTATCTGAAGGTTGGTGAGAGTGAAATGCTCGAGATTGTCATTGGGGAGAAGAGAAGTGGGTATAAATACTCAGCTTTCAATTGATCGTCAAATCACAACAGTACCGTGGAACATGCGGCAGTGCCGCGCAAGCCAGCAACACAAAGGTGGATTGTTTCTTTGGATGGCTTGGCTTGAGGAAATGTGTTTTTCGGAATTTAGTTGAGCACTTGGTTACATATGTATCGCTACGGGTGCACTTGGTTACATAGCTTGATATAGCTTCAAGCCTCGCCATGGGTGCATATGTCTCATCGAGGTCTGGACTCTTAACTTGTGTGAAGCCTTGAACAACTAATCTTGCCTTGTTTCTTGTTATCACACCATTTCCATCTTGTTTAATGCGGAAGACCCATTTGGTTCCAATGATATTGCTCTTAGATCGTTCTACCAATGACCATACTCGATCTCTTTCAAAGTTGTTGATTTTTTCTTACATGGCTATCCTCCAATCTAGATCACCCAAGGCATGTTTTATCTTAAGAGGCTTCAAAGAGGAAACAAATGAGTTGTTACCCCCTTTTTGAAGACTCCTAGGGAATATTTTGAATTATATTTTGCCTCCTGTAGAATACACCTCCTGTAGAATATTTTGCCTCAATTTTGGGTGTTAGGTAAGATCTTGGTGTTCTGCTGGTTCTTCATCTTTTTGCTCAAATCTTGGTTGTAGGCTATGGTCACGGATTGGACTGTCCACCTCAGTTCTCTATTGAGAGTCGATACTTTCGCTTGGTGATGCGACACTTCTGTAGGTGATCGTAGCACTGCTGCATCTGCTGTTACTGGTTGCTGTGGATCAGCTGTGACTAGAGGTGTCTTCTCTTCAGTGGCATGGACTTCTTGTGGTCTTATATCACCAATCGTGAACTGCTTGATTGCTTCACAAGGTGGTTCCTCATTGCTTACAATGTTTGAATCATCTTCCTCCACTTGAGAGACGTTAGATTCATCAAACATCACATCTACGATAATTTCAACTTTATTGGTGGCCTTGTTGAAAACACGGTAGGCGTGCTCGTTCGATCCATAACCAAGAAGGAAACCTTCATCAACTTTGGGTGCAAATTTAGAGGATTTGGGTTTGTTGAAGTATGAAGCACTTGTATCCAAACAATCTAAAGTAAGACAACTTTTGTTTGTTACCGGTTAGAAGCTCATATGAAGTTCTCTTCAAGATCTTATGTAGATAGAGCCCATTGATAACGTGGGAAGCGGTCTTAACGGCTTTAGCCCAAAAGATACCTTAAGGCTTATACTTTTTTCCCCTCGAACGCACAGGAGAGCTGCACATCATTAAATTAAGAGGAGAAAAGTCCAGAAAAGGATCGAAGTACAAGCCCAAAAGAGCTGAAAACAAAAGGAAAAGAAAATAATAAAGAAGAAACCTGCCCTGCAACAGAGCTACAATGCTTCAGCCACCTCATGTGCTAAAGCCACGACAGGAACACCAGAAGAGGCAAACAGCAGTAAAGCATGCAGGCCTAAAAACAAACCGAAAACAAAAAGACCAGAACTAATTTGACTCAGCCGCCCACAGAGCTTCAGCCAGCCCTAGACTGCCAAGGTGCTTAGCCCCAGCCATGACCCAGCAACCTAACTCATTTAGGAAACATTGCTGCACCATGGGAATAGAAGGAGCCTCCGCCTCAAAAATAGCCCTATTTCTCTGCAACCAAAGGCACTAGGCTCCAAGGATGACATCACAATTAAAACCTTTCCTTTTTTCCTTGGTGATTTTGCCACTAATATCCCGGCACCAGTCAAAGGATGGGGCATCAGGACTGGGTGTCAGGCGCCCCAAGCCAAATGGGGAAAGGATACTGAATCAAAACTGACGAGCAAAAACACAAGAGATTAAGATGTGTTGCACTATTTCTTGGACTTGGTCACATAAGGGCAAGCAACCGGGTGAGGTAGACCTCTCGACTGTAGCCTGTCAGCAGTCCAGCATTTGCCCCTAATAGCCACCCAATAAGAAAAACTTGCATGGGGGGGGACAAGTCTTCCACAACCTCTTCCAAGGTTCAAAGGTAATGGCACCTGTGAAGAGTTATAACAGGATTTAGAAGAGTAGAGGCCTCATGCCTCCAGGAATGACGATCTTCCTCATCCTTCAAAACAACCTCATTGACCACGTTCCACAGGAGGCACTGCTGTAACCCAGCAAAGGAAAGAGGCGATTTAATATCTCGCACCCAGGAACTGTTTTGAAGAGCTTGAGCCACCGTCCTAGAACCCGCAATTTTCTTATCAATCTTCTCAAAAAAACATCTGGAGCAACCTCAGAAACAGCACACCCCTCCAACCAGCGATCTGACCAAAACAGGGTGCTTGCACCATTTCCGACAGACGAAACCACTGAGATGGCAAAGAACTTTCTGACCTGCGGGTGAATGGGAAGGTCCAGGTCCCTCCAAGGCCTGCTGGCATCAGTCTTCTGCAGCCAAACCCACCTTGCCTGCAGCGCTAATCCCTGAAATTGCAGATTTGGTATACCCAGCCCTCCTAGGAAAAGGGGCCTAGTAACAATGTCCCAAGACACCAGACAACTGCCACCATTCACTTCCTTTCTCCCCTTCCAAAGGAAGCCCCTTCTAACCCTGTCAATCGCCTTGATCACCCATTTCGGGACACTCATGGCGATAAGGAGGTAAACAGGAATGGCAGATAGCACAAAACGAACCAAAGCAGTTCTGCTCGCCAAGTTAAGAAGGGAGGCCTTCCAGTAAGGTAAACGATCAGCTTTCTTTTCAACCCAAACCATTAGAGTACTCTTCGATAGCTTCTTGTTGGATATGGGCAGCCCCTAAGTAGGTGCATGGAAAGGTTGTTGAAGGGCATTGCAGTAAGGAACCACTTTCCTGAACCGCCTGATCATTACAAGCAATAGGGATAAAACAACTCTTTTGCATGTTGGCAACCAACCCCGAGGCCTCCCCAAAACAGTCAAGAATAACCTTACTACACCTCAATTCAAAATCCTGTGGCTTAATAAGTAAAACCACATCATCAACGTATACTGAAATTCTTGACTTGATTTTATCATTGTCAAGACTCTGCAGCAGCCTGCACCTCATCAAGCATTGTTCTTGCCATGTCAATAAGAGTCCGATTCTTCCTCTCCGCCACACCATTTTGTTGAGGGGTGTATGGAGTTGAGAACTCATGTTTGATGCTCTCTTCAAGGTATCTTTCCGCATAGGTGTTACAGAGTTTGGTGTCCTTGTCACGTCTCACCTTCTTGATTGGAAGCCTGAATTATTTTTTGTGCTCTTGCAACAAAGATTTTCACCTTTTCTTGTACTTCACCTTTGTCATGCACAAAGAACACCCAAGTGAAACAAGAATAGTCATCAACAATATGAAGACCATGTTTGTAACCACCAATGCTTAGGTATGAGATCGGTCCAAAGAAATCCACATGAATGAGCTCTTATGGCTTCTTGGTGGAGACGATGTTGTTTCGTGGATGAGGTACTACTACTTGTTTTTCGGCTTGACAACAGTACATCCTATCTTTCTCAAAACGAACGAACATTTGATAGTCCAATAATGCGATCTTTTAGAAATGTGGCCAAATTTCTCATCCCAACATAAGCTAGCCGACCATGACATAACCATCCCTTTGCTAGAGATTTTGTCACTCAATAAGTCTCAATTTTGTTTTAGTTTTGTTGGAGTCAACTAAGTAAAGCTTGCTCTTCATCGATTCATAAAAACAGTACAGGAATCCTCCTTTCTAGAGAGGTCACACCCTTATTCGTAAATAGAGAATTGTAACCATCTCACAAAAATGTGAAATGTAACTCAACGAATCAACATGTAGAACATTTGTAATTGCATGTTCAAGGGTTATAACAACTTTACCAAGACCAATGACTTCCCCTTTTGAGTTGTCTCCAAAGACAATATTCTTATTTGAATGATGATGCATAGGGGAGGTTGATGCGAACAGATTTCTATCTCTGGTCATATGATTTGTACATACACTATCAAGCACTCAAGTACCCAACTCGACCCACCGAAGGAGTATGCCTTTCAATCTCCTTTCTCATAGCTTCCATATTAGCAAGGTTAGTGGCACAACAAACATTCATATCAAGATTATAACATCTACCACAATCTTTACTAGTGGATGGATTGGAAACCCCATTTACCTTAGAAGGAAGTGAAGTGCTATCCCAATGAATGCTATATTGCTCTTCAAGTTCTTTGTTTCTTTCATCAATAACACAATACTTTTCTTGAAGATCATTTTGTGCTTTCTTTAGGTTAGCATGTAGTTCTTGCTATTTGGCCAAAACTTTGTGCAAGGTGTCCACTTCACTTCTCTCTAATGCAAGAGTCTGCTTGCAAGCAACATGAAAATTCTCTTGCTTAGTGTTTCCTCTCTAGAAGTAAGCTTGGTTTGAGTGCTTTCTAGTTCTTCCATTAGCTTAGCTATGAAGTTAGATCCTTTATCCACATTTTTAGTCATTTCTTCAATCTCTTCATCACTAGATTCGTCACTAGATTCATCACTAGATTCACTACTTATGGTCATTAGGGGAAGAACGTTTAGATTTGTATTTGTATTGTAGATTTTCACTCTTTGCCATAAGACTAATGTGAGGGGAGTCATCATCATTGGACAAGTTGTTGAAGAGCCTTGGTATAGAGGATGACTTGTGAATAGCCACAATTGTAACCTTCTCATCCTCATCACCTGAGCTATCTCTAGTTGAATCTCATTCTTGTCCAATGTGAGCCTCTCCCATGGTTTTTGTTTTTGTTTTTGTACCCACTCTTTCCATTCTTTGGACCATGGTAGGAGACATCAACATCAGTCTACTTGATGACTCTTCACATGGAGCCTTCTTCTCTTCTTTTCTTCTTCTTTTCTCTTCTTTCTTTCTTCTCTTTTCTTGTGAATAGGCCTGATAAGACCAACTTAATGCAGTAGTTAGAAACGGACGCGACACTGTTGCACTTGCGCATGGAACTACCGCGTCGTGTCAGTTCTCAGTTTTGGGTACCACTGCAACACTGTCGAAAACCAGAGTAGGTCATGTATACATTTCAAAATTTACCCAAGAAAATTTGGATTGAGTGATTTATTGAGATTCCTAGTGTTGAACTTAATTCACCACTTGAACATGTCGGAAGGTTAAACACAAGTAGATCAGGAGCACACCTTAAACCAACCACAACATAAGTAGAATACAACACAATTGCAACAACACAAAAGACAAGTGATTTATCCTGTAGCTCGGCTCGCCACTAAGGCTTGCTTACCTCCACGTTGTTGAGGAAACTAACGAGGCTTGGATTTCAAGAACCCTATCCTCTTCTCAAGTCAAGAGTGCAAGTCTCTTAATCGAGAATTCTTACTAGATGTTGGGAGAGATTACAAATTTTTTCAGAATACCCATAAGAGCTTGGTTGCTTGGACATGAGACACCTAGCTGGCTGGGAGCCCTTGATCGAAGAGTAACAAACACAATCCACTAGTTTGAGCGCGAACCAAAATCTTAGTTTGAACTTTGAACAGCTCTCAACAAAGTTTGGAGGATAATCTCTCAAGGAATCTCAAAGTGAATCAATGGAGGGCTTGAGAGCCTTCAATGAAGTGAGGAAGAGCTGTTTGAACTTTGAAGGTTGGTGAGAACGAAATGATCAAGATCGTCGCAGCAGTGCCACACAAGCTAACAACAGAAGTGTAGAGTGTTTCTTTGGTTGGCTTGGCTTGAAGTGTATTTTTGGGGTTGAGTTGAGCACTTGGTTACACATTTAAGTTTGTGTATTGCATCCCATTTATTCTATACTCAAATTCAAAATATAAAAAGAATTTAAATCATCATTTTGTGTTCATCACCATACATCTTGTAAATGGGGGCTTTGCAAAGTCATAACACATCCTCGTACTTTTATCACCTGCTTTGTTAACTCGATAAAACCCACATAAGGGCTTGATTGCACTTGCAATTTCTCTCTGCTATTCCAATATAATCAGAGTATCAGTTGACAGTTATGTAGATGGAGCACCAGGAACATAATTATATATGTTTACTTATAGACACTAAAGATTGCCAAAATGTCTGAATTAAATTAGCACCTTTTAGTTCTGGGTTGGCAATGCAATTACAGCTTTTCTGTATTTTATATTTCTACATGCTACCTAGAAACGTATAACTGTGTTCTGCATATCGTATGACTCTCATGAGCCATTTATTTGATGTTTGTTTCTAATTCTCAGGATGATGAAGAATCTCTGTTGCAAGGAGAACGCGAAGCTGAAATGATGATTGTGGAGGCCTATGCAGCTCTTGTGCTCGCCTTTCTTTCAACGGAAAGGTTCATAGTGCCTTATTTCATAATCTTTTCTTAATTAGTTATAATTTTAATGTGAGCCCCACCCCACTGCCGTCAGCTTATGAACTGATGTTTGCTGCCACAGTATGAAGGTTCGAGGAGCCATTTCTAGTTGCCTTCCGGACAACAACTTGAAAGTTCTTGTACCAGTGCTAGAGAAATTTGTGGTATGTTTCCATAATTTCTGAATGTACTGTCTCAAGCAACGTTCGAGAGAGATACATGAACTACCATTTTTCTGGGAGCCAGTAATTTGTCATGTCCATAGATGCTAATCCCTATTCTTTATGTACGTTGTATATATTTGTTCGTTTTCTGGCATGTTTACTACGTCTACATAGTATGCGACTGCTCTAGATTAAAAAATGTCTTGGTTGTTTTCCCGATCTTCCTTCCCGCGACAACCTTATAGCTAGTTTTGCTCGTAATTTACCTGACCATCTTGGTCTCCTGCAGTCATTTCATCTGCAGCTCAACATGATGACAAGGGAAACGCATTCAGCTGTGACTGAAGTCATCGAAAGATGTCGGCTATCATAGAAGTGGGAAGAGGCGCCCTGTACAGATTAGCTGACCTCTTTGCAGCCGAAGCACACACAGGTGTTGCTCATCACCTGGCCAGGGCGCAACAAATGGATGCCAGAGGCTGGCCTGCAGTGGGCTTTGGGAGCTAACAGTGATTTTATTCTTTCTTTTGTCCCTAGTTTCTTGTTCTCCGCATCCCCCGAAATCACATGTTTCATTGTCGTAGGAATAGTCCGTATTATGAATGTACAATAACAACATAGGCCGTAGGGGGAATGTAGTTGTGCTGTTTCAGTTCCTGGGCTGTCTGCCTTTCAGGTTGTATGCTCGTGTCACATGGAATCAGTGACCGCATGCCTAAATCTGAGTTAAGATTGTATATCACATAATAGCCGTGCAATTCAACTATGTAGCCCTATGTACAGAGGCGCCATATATTGAAGCATCTTCTGGTTGCAAAAAACATGAATGTTGTATAAATAGTGTAACTGAAGGTATACAAATCTTCCAGGCAGTTCCTTGGTGCTATATAATGCACGGCTTAGTGGCGTAGCTAGGATTTTTCTCATGAGGTATGTCGTAAGAATTTTTTCATAAAAAAATAGTATAATTCATAATAATTTGGTGTATAATTCAGCACATAAAAATAAGAATAGTACATGAAATTATAGATTTAGCATTTAAGTTCATAAATACGTACATATCAGTTTTTTTCTTGGGCCTTGGTCGACTGGTGGGTCGTAAGGTATGCCACGGCCCACCTCACATCACACTAAAAGATATCGCTTCAGGATGTCTTCAACTATTCACCCTATCTAGCTTTTTCTATACATTATAATTTAGTTACTTGATATTTTTTTTATCAGTTTTGAAGTTTGAGAAATCATAGACTATTCGTACTATTATAATATACATTGTTATTAGGTTATGGTACTTAAAAACATTAATATCACAAAGAAATAGAATAATTAAAGAGTAGAGGGAGATTAGAGGTTTCCATATTTACGGGGGAGCAGACTCTCCATCACATCGGGTGAGGCTTGGGGTGTTGTTGGAGCCATTTCTCACCTAAAGGATAATGAAGATGGGGTGGGGCGTTTCTACGGTGGAGGCTTAAATATGGCTTAAGATTGTCTCTAACAACAACTGTAGTGTTTTGTTTGATAAATGTAGTGGATGGAGAACTACTCTACGCCTCAAGCAGCACGCGCTAAAGCCTCCTCTATCTTAGTGGACGACACTGACGTCCCCTGAATGTGGCGGATGTTCTCCATCCGCTAAAGCCGAGTCTGCTACTCGCTCCCGCGCTCGCATAGGAATACATCGATGGAGGAGCGGGCGATGATGCCGACTGGTTTCATGTTCCTGCATGTGAGATCTATGAAGCTATTTGATTGGAATGGGATGGATTGGATTCGTTCCGGGTACAATTGATTCCGCCGACGTTTCTAAATTTCTTCAATTTTTCTTTGATATAGGTTGAGCTATTCTGCTCATTTTTTTATTTCTTCAAAATTTTCCTCTGTAGTGTTTTGGATCCAGTTTTTTGGTTGTTCACTTTCCAAATGAGTGGAGGGGGGGGGGGGGGTTGCGTTTAACACCTGGTAAGGGAGATAAAGAGAAAAAAGCAGTTTATTTTATAACCATGAAAACATCTAGTTCTCTAGTTTGGTTTTGGTGATTAAAGATAATGTTAGGTTGTTGTAAATTAATGTGTGTTTTGAGGAGACAATGAAAGTCAGGTCATGATAGTTGTGATTTGTTGAGTGTTGGGCATATATGGATTTTGTGTCTCCATTGATGATATTTTTTTGTTTTCAAAGGATGAGCTAGAGGATTAAAAATCGGTTAGTTCTAAGGCCCCTTTTAGTAGGGCTTATAGAAGGCGGCTAGTTCTAAGGCCCTTTTAGTAGGGCTTCTCGGAGGTGGCTTTGCTCTGACTTCATTATTATTTACAGAAATCATACTAAGATTGTTTTTTAAAATAATATTGCCTTAAAGCACTTCTTTCATTTTTGTTACAATGATAAAAACAAAAATAATGGCTCCGCTAGCTTTGGCTTGCGTATATTTTGTAAAGAGCCCTCCCACCATTTGTATATGTTCTCCACACGAATCTTGCTTCTGTTTCAATGTCTTGTCCCCCCATACAGATGAATCCACTGAGATGATGAGAGGGGCATAGCGTGCCGATCAATGTAGAGGTGGTCGATGAAGGGAAGGCAATGGCCGACCAAGGGCTCGCAACAACTAGCCATGGGCACGCGACAGTCAGTGCAGGCTACGGAGCCTCGGGGCAAGCGAGACTGGCTATAGGCTCGCTGTGACTGACTTAGGGTAGGTCGCCATCGGCCAAGCACTCAAGGTGGCTGGCGGATCCAGCATCACCGAGTGTGTTGTGGCTTTCCACGAGCTCGTTGTGGCTGAGTTACGGCAGTCCACGACTGGCCAAGCGTGGCGGCTGGCACGGGCCATGGAGTTGGTGGGTCGAGCGATGGAGTGGGCGGGCTCAACAACATATTAAGACATTCTAGAGAGACAATAGAGAGTTTCATGAGGTCCTACATTGTGTGGTGGCTATGTGTAAGGACTATATCAGACCTAATGATCTAAATTCTTCACAATACATAGTAGAATTTCTAATGATCGAAGAATGATGCATAATTTTAAAGATTGAATTGGAACCCTTGATGGATCCCACAATAATGTGACACCTCAACGAGAAGATGTTATTAGATACATTGGTAGAGGTGGCAAAGCAACTCAAAATATTCTATCTATTATCGATTTTGGTAGTGATTTACGCATGCTTTTATAGGGCAACTTTGGTCAATGCATGACACCAATATGCTCTTTCATGCATTAATTAATGATATAGATAGTTTTCCACACCCACCTACGTGTATATTAGAATATTATGGGACTTATTAATATTTCTACTAAAAACTACCACTTATTATCATGTTGTTATTATGATTCGTAGAAAAATAATATTAGGTTGATGCAGGATATCCAAATCATCTTGAATACTTGTAAGGGTCCAAGGTACCATGTACCCAATTAGAGGAGAGGACCGACTCAAAATGGTGAGCAAGAGCATTTTAACAATGTGCATTGAAGTACATAATGTTGTGAAGCGTGCATTTGGAGTATGGAAAATGAAGTGGATAATTCTTCTTAAAATACCCTCTTACAAAATGGAAGTGCAAAAGATGGGTATTGCAGGTACCATGTGCTTGTATAACTACATTCATGAGAACCATGCTTTAGATAAGGATTTGTGATGTGTGATCAGAATCCCGATTATGTGCCAAATGTTCTAGAAAGATATGCAAGCTGCTAGCCTTCTCAAATTCATCAAATACATCAACTACACAATCCAATAATTGACCATGGATAGATTTCAAGATGATATTGCTAAGACAATCTTTCTTTCTAGATCATCGTGACTTTTATGTATATATGTCTGTCTACAATGGTTGTTGCGTATTTTTCCTTACTACTCTTGTACTCACATCATTTGTATTCATATTCACATTTGAGATTGGCGCAATTAATCATGAGTATATAAAAATGTAACTAGACATGGTTTCTTTTGAAAAAGTAGCCTAGAAACCATTTTGCCAAATATTTTTAATGGCTTTGGCTCCTCCCAAAAAGCTATTTTAATAGAGAAGGCAGAGCCAAAGCTATTTTTGATAAAGCCAAAGGCCTGCCTAAGGGTCCATATGTATCAATGGAGCTATAGCCATATGATATTTCCTTTTCCTTTGACTTACCTATAAATGGGAACACATATGAGGGATACAAATGAGTAGCTTGATCTAGTTAAGTTTAGTGAGTGGTAATGCATACTTGTGAAATCTAGTACTTTTTGGCCACACTCTAAAGGGGGATATATGAGTAGCTTGAACTAGGCCAGTCTAGTGATGAGGTGATGCACACTTGTAAAATCTCGTACTAGGTAGCTCTATAAAAGACTAGGATAAATTTAAGATTAAACTCAAATATGAAAGTTTACGATTAAACTTAGCTCAAAGGGTCTTTAAAATAGGTGAGTTGGTGGTGGCACCAGACGTGTCCAGTGTGTAAACAATACGGGAGACCGGATAGGAGAATGCCCTATTATACAAAGGGATAGCACCAACGTGTTTGCTATGCATCATATATGGTGCACTGGACATGACAACAAGAGGGAGTTATAGAATGACATGAGAGCATGTACACTCATAGGACGCCTCTGGTGGGGTACCAGACATGTCACTGGATATAAATTTTAGAGAGAGTTGCAAATTGGCATGAGAGGTAGTGACCGAACATGTCTGGTGAGGCACCTGATAATATACTCAAAGAGGGTGTAACTGTGCACCTCAAGCGTTAAACTCGCTAGACATGTCTGGTGAGGCACCAGTCACAACATTGGATATCAATACAACTAAATACCAATACAGTAATGTCTACTTTCTGAACTAGCCATTGGAACATGCACTATACATGTCCAATGCAAAATGTTGATGTTCATCAGACATGTCCGGTGTCCCTCTAAAAGTTGAATGGAGGGCAATGGCTAGTTTCTTGTCTTGGGGCTATATATACACCTCCATCTCGTCCATATGAGGACTCTGCCCATTTGTTCAGTTGAAAAATATATTGGAGTGAAAGGGAGAGCCATTTCCTAATGACGTGAATGAGATTCGATACACGACATCAGTGGCCTCAATAATGCATTGGGAGCAGCGAGTGTGTATCCACCGTTCTTATTAGGCTTGGTCAAGTTAAGTGAAAGTTAAGTGAAAGTTTGTGTTTATTACTCTTGGCGATCGATATCACCTAAACGATTTGGTGGGGATAAGGAGTTTGGTGATTATCCAATGGAGATTGTGGGTGGCCCAACTCAAGGTATAAATGGTTGTGGGTGATTCACCGTGCTATAGTGGTGAAGAATGAACTCATAGCGAGCATTTGATCCTTGTGCGGATCAAGGGGAGCCGCACCCTTATGTGGGTGCTTCAACAAAAACTAGTGAGAAGTGTCGACTCTCCGATCAGTAAAACATGGCTTTCGATGTCATCCGCGCCATTGCTGCTAGGGAGAATGATCTGTATCCTGGTAGCACCCTCATAATTAGGTTTGATTAACCTATAATTGATCTGTGTTGTGTATTGTGAAGCATAGGTGATGGGATTAGCATCTTATGCTCCATATCCTTGTAATGATAGGTCAACCAAGGGCATCGTTGGGACACATTATTATCATGTACCCTGCTCTACCGCATGGTGGTTGACACCTCATGAGGGGGTTGTGCTTGTGCCCTATTGGGTGTTATCACTGGTAGAGCCATACCTTGCTCAATCATGCTACTGCATGGACCATACTATGGTTTATTGTGCTTACACTGCTACAATTTTTAAATTAAAAATTAGAGGTGCATTCTGAAAGAGAATTAGGCTTACACCTATTTCCTAATTGATTTTGGTGGTTGAATTGCCCAACACAAATAATTGGACTAACTAGTTTGCTCTAGTGTATAAGTTATACAGGTGCCAAAGGTTCACACTTAGCCAATAAAAAGACCAAGAATTGGGTTCATCAAAGAGAGCAAGGGATAACCGAAGTGTGCCCTAGTCTGGCGCACCGGACTGTCCGGTGTGCCACCGGACAGTGTCCGGTGCACCAGGGGACTTCACGCTGAACTCCTCACCTTCGGGAAAATCCAGAGGCGCTCCGCTATAATTCACCGGACTATCCGGTGCTCCAAGGAAGAGCATCTCAGGAACTCGCCAGCTTCGGGAATTCGCTCCGCTATAATTCACCGGACATGTCCGGTGTGCACCGGACTGTCCGGTGAGCCAGCGGAGCAACGACTACTTCGCGCCAACGGTCACCTGCAGAAGCATTAAATGCGCGCCAGAGCGCACAGAAGTCAGGCACGCGCGAAGTGGCGCACCGGATACTCTACAGTGCATGTCCGGTGTGCCACCGGACATCCAGGCGGGCCCAGAAGTCAGAGCTCCAACGGTCGGAACCCAACGACCTGGTGACGTGGCTGGCGCACCGGACACTGTCCGGTGTGCACCGGACTGTCCGGTGCACCATGCGACAGACAGCCCCACCAAACGGCTAATTTGGTGGTTGGGGTTATAAATACCCCCAACCACCCCACATTCAAGTCATCCAAGTTTTCACACTTCCAACCACTTACAAGAGCTAGACATTCAATACAAGACACACCCAAGTGATCAAATCCTCTCCCAATTCCACAAAAGCTTTAGTGACTAGTGAGAGTGATTTGTTGTGTTCTTTTGAGCTCTTGCGCTTGGATTGCTTTCTTCTTTCTCATTCTTTCTTGAGATCAATACTCACTTGTAACCAAGGCAAGAGACACCAATTGTGTGGTGGTCCTTGCGGGGAAGTTTTGTTCCCGGTTGATTTGAGAAGAGAAAGCTCACTCGGTCCGAGGGACCGTTTGAGAGAGGGAAGGGGTTGAAAAAGACCCGGCCTTTGTGGCCTCCTCAACGGGGAGTAGGTTTGCGAGAACCGAACCTCGGTAAAACAAATCCGCGTGTCACACTTCTTATTTGCTTGCGATTTGTTTTTCACCCTCTCTCGCGGACTCGATTATATTGCTAACGCTAACCCGGCTTGTAGTTGTGATTAACTTTGTAAATTTCAGTTTCGCCTTATTCACCCCCTCTAGGCGACTTTCAATTGGTATCAGAGCCCGGTACTTCATTAGAGCCTAACAGCTCGAAGTGATGTCGGGAGAACACGCCAAGAAGGAGATGGAGACCGGCGAAAAGCCCACTACAAGCCACGGGAAGGCTTCATCGGAAGAGTCCCGCAAAAAGGGAAAGGGGAAGGAGAAGAAAGCTTCTTCCCGCAAGTCGCATCGGAGTGGCGACAAGATAAAGAAGATGAGGAAGGTGGTCTACTACGAGACCGACACTTCATCACCTTCCACCTCTGGCTCCGACGCGCCCTCTGTAACTTCTAAGCGCCATGAGCGCAAGAAGTTTAGTAAGATCCCCTTACATTACCCTCGCACTTCTCGACATACTCCATTACTTTCCATTCCATTAGGCAAACCGCCAACCTTTGACGGTGAAGATTATGCTAGGTGGAGTGATTTAATGAAATATCACCTAACCTCACTCCACAAAAGTATATGGAATGTTGTTGAGTTTGGAGCACAGGTACCATCCGTCGGGGATGAGGATTATGATGAGGACAAGGTGGCCCAAATTGAGTACTTCAACTCCCAAGCCACAACCATACTCCTCGCCTCTCTAAGTAGGGAGGAGTACAACAAGGTGCAAGGATTAAAAAGCGCCAAGGAAGTTTGGGACGTGCTCAAGACCGCGCATGAGGGTGATGAACTCACCAAGATCACCAAGCGGGAAACGGTCGAGGGGGAGCTCGGTCGCTTCCGTCTTCGCCAAGGGGAGGAGCCACAAGATATGTACAACCGACTCAAAACCTTGGTGAACCAAGTGCGCAACCTCGGGAGCAAGAAATGGGATGACCATGAGGTGGTTAAGGTTATTCTAAGATCACTTATTTTCCTTAACCCTACTCAAGTACAATTAATTCGTGGTAATCCTAGATACACACTAATGACTCCCGAGGAAGTAATCGGGAATTTTGTGAGCTTTGAATTTATGATCAAGGGCTCACGGAAGATCAACGAGCTTGACGGTCCTTCTACGTCCGAAGCTCAACCAGTCGCATTCAAAGCGACGAAGGAAAAGAAGGAGGAGTCTACACCGAGTAGAACACCCATCGACGCCTCCAAGCTCGACAACGAGGAAATGGCGCTTGTCATCAAAAGCTTTCGCCAAATCCTCAAGCAAAGGAGGGGGAAAGATTACAAGCCCCGCTCCAAGAAGGTTTGCTACAAGTGTGGTAAGCCCGGTCACTTTATAGCAAAATGTCCTATTTCTAGTGACAGTGACAGGGGCGACGACAAGAAGGGGAGAAGAAAGGAGAAGAATAGGTACTACAAGAAGAAGGGCGGCGATGCCCATGTTTGTCGGGAGTGGGACTCCAACGAAAGCTCTAGCGACTCCTCCGACGACGAGGATGCCGCCAACATCGCCGTCACCAAGGGCCTTCTCTTCCCCAACGTCGGCCACAAGTGCCTCATGGCAAAGGACGGCAAAAAGAAGAAGGTTAAATCTAAATCCTCCACTAGATATGAATCCTCTAGCGATGATAATGCTAGTGATGAGGAAGATAATTTGCGTACTCTTTTTGCCAACTTAAACATGCAACAAAAAGAGAAGTTAAATGAATTGATTAGTGCCATCCATGAGAAGGATGACCTCTTGGACACCCAAGAGGACTTCCTAATCAAGGAAAACAAAAAGCATGTTAAAGTTAAAAATGCTTATGCTCTAGAAGTTGAAAATGTGAAAAATTATCTAGTGAGCTAAGCACTTGTCATGAGACCATTGACAACCTTAGAAATGAGAATGCTAATTTGTTAGCTAAGGTTGATTCAAATGTTTGTAATGTTTCAATTCCAAATAATAATGATGATTTGCTTGCTAAGATTGAAGAATTGAACATTTCTCTTGCTAGCCTTAGAGACGAAAATGAAAAATTGCTTGCTAAGGCTAAAGATTTTGAAGTTTGCAATGTTACTATTTCCAACCTTAGAAGTAAAAATGACATATTACATGCTAAGGTTGTAGAATTAAAATCTTGCAAACCCTCTACATCTACTATTAAACATACTTCCATTTGTACTAGATGTAGAGACATTAATGTTGATGCTATTCATGATCACATGGCTTTAATTAAACAACAAAATGATCACATAGCTCAACTTAATGCTAAAATCAATGAGCATGACTTAGAAAATGAAAAGTTTAAATTTGCTAGAAGCATGCTCTATAGAGGGAGATGCCCTGGCATTAAGGATGGCATTGGCTTCCAACAGGAAGGCAATGTCAAGCTTAATGCCCCTCCTAAGAAATTGTCTAATTTTGTTAAGGGCAAGGCTCCCATGCCTCAGGATAATGAGGGTTACATTTTATACCCTGCCGGCTATCCTGAGAGCAAAATTAGGAGAATTCACTCTAGGAAGTCTCACTCTGGCCCTAACCATGCTTTTATGTATAAGGGTGAGACATCTAGTTCTAGGCAACCAACCCGTGCTAAGTTGCCTAAGAAGAAAACTCCTACTGCATCAAATGATCATGACATTTCATTTAAAACTTTTGATGCATCTTATGTTTTAACTAACAAATCCGGCAAGGTAGTTGCCAAGTATGTTAGGGGCAAACACAAGGGATCAAAGACTTGTGTTTGGGTACCCAAAGTTCTTGTGTCTAATGCTAAAGGACCCAAAACCATTTGGGTACCTAAAGTCAAGAACTAAACATGTTTTGTAGGTTTATGCATCCGGGGGCTCAAGTTGGATAATCGATAGCGGGTGCACAAACCACATGACAGGGGAGAAGAAAATGTTCTCCTCCTACAAGAAAAACCAAGATCCCCAACGAGCTATCACATTCGGGGATAGAAATCAAGGTTTGGTCAAAGGATTGGGTAAAATTGCTATATCTCCTGACCATTCTATTTCCATTGTTTTTCTTGTAGATTCATTAGATTACAACTTGCTTTCCGTTTTTCAATTATGCAAAATGGGCTACAACTGTCTTTTTACTGATGTAGGTGTCACTGTCTTTAGAAGAAGTGATGATTCAATAGCATTTAAGGGTGTGTTAGAGGGTCAGCTATACTTAGTAGATTTTGATAGAGCTAAACTCGACACATGCTTAATTGCTAAGACTAACATGGGTTGGCTATGGCACCGCCGACTAGCCCATGTTGGGATGAAGAATCTTCATAAGCTTCTAAAGGGAGAGCACATTTTAGGATTAACAAATGTTCATTTTGAGAAAGACATGATTTGTAGCGCATGCCATGCGGGGAAGCAAGTTGGTGCTCATCATCCACACAAGAATATCATGACGACTGACAGGCCACTGGAGCTTCTTCACATGGATCTTTTCGGCCCGATTGCTTACATAAGCATCGGCGGGAGTAAGTACTGTCTAGTTATTGTGGATGATTATTCTCGCTTCACTTGGGTATTCTTTTTGCAGGAAAAATCTCATACCCAAGAGACCTTAAAGGGATTCTTGAGACGAGCTCAAAATGAGTTCAGCTTAAGGATCAAGAAGATTAGAAGCGATAATGGGACGGAGTTCAAGAACTCTCAAATTGAAGGCTTCCTTGAGGAGGAGGGCATCAAGCATGAGTTCTCTTCTCCCTACACCCCACAACAAAATGCTGTAGTGGAGAGGAAGAATAGAACTCTATTGGACATGGCAAGAACCATGCTTGATGAGTACAAGACTTCGGATCGGTTTTGGGCCGAGGCGGTCAACACCGCCTGCTACGCCATCAACCGGTTGTATCTACACCGAATCCTCAAGAAGACATCTTATGAACTCCTAACCGGTAAAAAGCCCAATATTTCATATTTTAGGGTCTTTGGTAGCAAATGCTTTATTCTTGTTAAAAGAGGTAGAAAATCTAAATTTGCTCCTAATACTGTAGAAGGCTTTTTACTAGGATATGGTTCAAACACAAGGGCATATAGAGTCTTTAATAAGTCCTCTGGACAAGTTGAAGTTTCTTGTGACATTGTGTTTGATGAGACTAACGGCTCTCAAGTAGAGCAAGTTGATCTTGATGAGATAGGTGATGAAGAGGCTCCATGCATCGCGCTAAGGAACATGTCCATTGGGGATGTGTGTCCTAAGGAATCCGAAGAGCCTCCAAATGCACAAGATCAACCATCCTCCTCCACGCAAGCATCTCCACCAACTCAAAATGAGGATGAGGCTCAAATTGATGAAGGAGAAGATCAAGCAAATGAGCCACCTCAAGATGACAGATGCAAATGATCAAGACAAGGAGGATGAAGAACAAAGGCCGCCACACCCAAGAGTCCACCAAGCAATCCAACGAGATCACCCCGTCGACACCATCCTCGGCGACATTCATAAGGGGGTAACTACTAGATCTCGTATTGCACATTTTTGTGAGCATTACTCTTTTGTTTCCTCTATTGAGCCACACAGGGTAGAGGAAGCACTCCAAGATTCGGATTGGGTGGTGGCGATGCAAGAGGAGCTCAACAACTTCACTAGGAATGAGGTATGGCATTTAGTTCCACGTCCTAATCAAAATGTTGTAGGAACCAAGTGGGTCTTCCGCAACAAGCAAGATGAGAATGGTGTGGTGACAAGGAACAAAGCCCGACTTGTGGCCAAAGGATACTCCCAAGTCAAAGGTTTGGATTTCGGTGAAACCTATGCACCTGTAGCTAGGCTTGAGTCAATTCGTATATTATTGGCCTATGCTACTTACCATGGCTTCAAGCTTTATCAAATGGACGTGAAGAGTGCCTTCCTTAATGGACCAATCAA
Source organism: Zea mays (assembly GCF_902167145.1). Lineage (NCBI taxonomy): Eukaryota > Viridiplantae > Streptophyta > Magnoliopsida > Poales > Poaceae > Zea > Zea mays. The sequence goes on along the minus strand of NC_050096.1, from coordinate 232,931,146 downwards.
GGAAGCGGTCTATGTTGAGCAACCTCCCGGCTTTGAAGATAGTGAGTACCCTAACCATGTGTATAAACTCTCTAAGGCGCTTTATGGGCTCAATCAAGCCCCAAGAGCATGGTATGAATGCCTTAGAGATTTCCTTATCACTAATGGATTCAAAGTCGGAAAAGCCGATCCTACACTCTTCACTAAAACTCTTGAAAATGACTTGTTTGTATGCCAAATTTATGTTGATGATATTATATTTGGGTCTACTAACGAGTCTACATGTGAAGAGTTTAGTAGGATCATGACACAGAAATTCGAGATGTCTATGATGGGGGAGTTGAAGTACTTCTTAGGATTTCAAGTGAAGCAACTCCAAGAGGGCACCTTCCTAAGCCAAACGAAGTATACTCAAGATATTCTAAGCAAGTTTGGGATGAAGGATGCCAAACCCATCAAGACACCCATGGGAACCAATGGGCATCTCGACCTCGACGAAGGAGGTAAATCCGTCGATCAAAAGGTATACCGGTCGATGATTGGGTCTTTACTCTATTTATGCGCATCTCGACCGGATATTATGCTTTCCGTATGCATGTGTGCAAGATTCCAAGCCGACCCTAAGGAAGCTCACCTTACGGCCGTAAAACGAATCTTGAGATATTTAGTTTATACTCCTAAGTTTGGGCTTTGGTATCCTAGGGGATCCACTTTTGATTTGATTGGTTACTCCAATGCCGATTGGGCAGGGTGTAAAATCAATAGAAAGAGCACATCGAGGACTTGCCAGTTCTTGGGAAGATCCTTGGTGTCTTGGGCTTCAAAGAAGCAATATTCGGTCGCTCTTTCTACCGCCGAAGCCGAGTACATTGTCGCAGGCCATTGTTGCGCGCAACTACTTTGGATGAGGCAAACCCTTAGGGACTATGGTTACAAATTAACCAAAGTTCCTCTTCTATGTGATAATGAGAGTGCAATCCGCAAGGCGGATAATCCCGTCGAGCATAGCCGCACTAAACACATAGCCATTCGGTATCACTTTTTAAGGGATCACCAACAAAAGGGAGATATCGAGATTTCTTACTTTAATATTGTCGGGGACCATAATTAGGGGTACCCTCAAGGCTCCTATTTCTCAGCTGGTAACCCCCATCAGCACAAAGCTGCAAAGGCCTGATGGGCGCGATTAAGTCAGGGATCAGTCCATTAGAGGGATTCGATCACGCCTCGTCCGAGCCTAGCCTCGGACAAGGGCAGCCGACCCCGGAGGATTTCCGTCTCGCCCGAGGCCCCCCTCCAGCGGCGAACATATTCCCGGCTCGCCCGAGGCCCTGTCTTCGCCAAGAAGCAACCCTGACCAAATTGCTGCACCGACCGACCAAATCGCAGGAGCATTTAATGCAAAGGTGGCCTGACACCTTTATCCTGACGCGCGCCCCCAGCCGGCAGAGCTGAAGTGACCGCCGTCACTTCGCCGCTCCACTTACCAGCCTGACAGAAGGACAGCGCCGCCTGCGCCACTTCGACTGCGGTGCCACTTGATAGAGTGAGACTGACAGGCAGTCAGGCCCGGCCGAAGGCACCATAGGAAGCTCCGCTCCGCCTGACCTAGGGCTCGGACTCGAGCTAAGCCCCGGAAGACGGCGAACTCCGCTCCGCCCGACCCAGGGCTCGGACTCGGGCTAAGCCCCGGAAGACGGCGAGCTCCGCTCCGCCCGACCCAGGGCTCGGACTCGGGCTAAGTCCCGGAAGACGGCGAACTCCGCGCCGCCCGACCCAGGGCTCGGACTCGGGCTAAGTCCCGGAAGACGGCGAACTCCGCTCCGCCCGACCTAGGGCTCGGACTTGGGCTCAGCCCCAGAAGATGGCGAACTCCGCTCCGCCCGACCTAGGGCTCGGACTTGGGCTCATCCCCGGAAGATGGCGAACTCTGCTCCGCCCGACCCAGGGCTCGGACTTGGGCTCAGCCCCAGAAGACGGCGAACTCCGCTCCGCCCGACCCAGGCCTCGGACTTGGGCTCAGCCCCAGAAGACGGCGAACTCCGCTCCACCCGACCCCAGGGGCTCGGACTCAACCTCGGCCACGGAAGACAGACTCGACCTCCGCTTCGGAGGAGCTTCCACATCGCCCAACCTAGGGCGCAGACCAGCCATGTCAACAGGAGGTGCCATCATCACCCTACCCCGAGCTGACTCGGGCCGCAGGGAACAAGACCGGCGTCCCATCAGGCTCGCTCCGCTAGATAGGCAATGATGGCGCCCCGCACACTCTGTGACGACGGCGGCTCTCAGCCCCCTTACGAAAGCAAGAGGACGTCAGCAAGGACTCAACCGCTCCGACAGCTGTCCCTCCGCCAGGCTCCATCGCTCGTCCGACGGCCACAACATCACACCAGCTGGGTGCCAAAATCTCTCCGGCTGCCACAACGATGTGTACTTAGGGCGCTAGCTCTCCTCCGCTAGACACGTAGCACTCTGCTACACCCCCCATTATACACCTGGATCCTCTCCTTACGCCTATAAAAGGAAGGACCAGGGCCCTCTTAGAGAGGGTTGGCCGCACGGGGACGAGGACGAGACAGGCGCTCGCTTGAAGCCGCTCGCTCCCTCTCCCGCGTGGACGCTTGTAACCCCCTACTGCAAGCGCACCCGACCTGGGCGCGGGACGAACACGAAGGCCGCGGGATTCCCACCTCTCTCACGCTGGTCTCCAGCCGCCTCGCTCTCCCCCCCTTCGCGCTTGCCCTCGCGCTCGATCCATTTGGGCTGGGGCACGCGGCGACATTCACTCGTCCGCTCAGGGACCCCCCGGTCTTGGAACGCCGACAGTTGGCGCGCCAGGTAGGGGACTGCTGCGTGTTGACGAACAGCTTCCCGTCAAGCTCCAGATGGGCAGTCTCCAGCAACCTCTCCAACCCGGGACGGTGCTCTGTTTCGGGAGTCTTGAGTTCATGTCCCTCGACGGCAGCTACAACATGATACTCCTTCCACCGCCGTGCGACAACGACAATGGCGGCCGACAGCCCGCCCGCCGGCGGCGGAATCGACGACGTCTTCCCCGCGTGGCGGAAGAACAACCTTCGAGCTCATCCCGCCCTCTTCCTCGCCGACGGAGGGGAAGGCAGGGCAACCAAGGCCAAGCAGGAGGCAGCGCCTCGTCGGCTGTCGAGCGAGTCGACAGCGCCGGCACCCCAACGGGGGGCGCACCGGGTATCGACCTCGCGCTCGAGACGAAGACGAGCGCCGTCTCCCCGCGACACGCCAATCCCGAGCAAGCGGACGACGCCAGCACGCTCGCGAAAAGCTTGCTGGACATCGCCCTCGTACCTGAGACGACGGCGCAGTCAGTCCCCGACATGACTTTATCGCCGCTCGTCGACCAAGAGGTACCGACCGATTCCCATCCCACGTCATTTGGATTCAGCCTCAACCCGCCTAGCGACTTCGCTTTAGCGGGCGCTCTCGTAGAGGCAAGTCCAAACCCTCTGGGGTTTCGTATGCGGTCACCTTGGGACAGGCTGACGGACGTCTCGACCTACGGGCCCTCTGGGTCCGAGGAAAACGACGAGCCCAACATCTGTTGGGATTTCTCTGGACTTGGCAACCCCAGTGCCATGCGGGACTTCATGACCGCATGTGACTATTGCCTTTCCGACTGTTCCGACGGTAGCCACAGCCTCGGCGACGAGGACTACGGCCCAAGCCGCGAATGTTTCCACGTCGATCTAGGGGGTCCCTCCGAAGGCAATCATCTCGGCATGCCGGAGGACGGTGATCTCCCTAGGCCGGTGCCTCGCGTTGACATCCCACGAGAGCTAGCTGTGGTCCCCGTTCAGGCGGGGGGCCATGACCCACAGCTCGAGCAAATCCGCGGGGTGCAGGCCAGGCTCGACGAGGGAGCAGGAGCGCTTGAGCCGATCCGCCGGGACGTCGGGCAGGCATGGGCGGGCCAACCCCCGGCCGGAGAAATACGTCATCTGCCCCAGGGCTTCCAGCACCACGTCGCCGACGATGTTAGGGTCAGGCCGCCACCCGCATCTAGTGGGGTCGGCCAGAACCTGGCTGCAGCAGCGATGCTTCTCCGCGCGATGCCAGAGCCATCAACCACCGAGGGACGGCGAATCCAGGGGGAGCTCAAGAATCTACTAGAAGGCGCCGCGGTCCGACGGGCCGAGAGCTCTGCCTCCCGAAGGCAGGGGTACCCCTCGGAACCTCATGCCGCGACTTCCCGATTCATGCGGGAAGCCTCGGTCTACACCGGGCGCACGTGCAACACCGCGCCTGTGGCCCCGGGTCGCCTCGGCAACGAGCACTGTCACCGCGACCGTCGGGCCCACCTCGACGAGAGGGTGCGCCGTGGCTACCACCCCAGGCGTGGGGGACGCTACGACAGCGGGGAGGATCGGAGTCCCTCGCCCGAACCACCCGGTCCACAGGCCTTCAGCCGGGCCATCCGACGGGCGCCGTTTCCGACCCGGTTCCGACCCCCGACTACTATCACAAAGTACTCGGGGGAAACGAGACCGGAACTGTGGCTCGCGGACTACCGTCTGGCCTGCCAACTGGGTGGAACGGACGATGACAACCTCATCATCCGCAACCTCCCCCTGTTCCTCTCCGACACCGCTCGCGCCTGGTTGGAGCACCTGCCTCCAGGGCAGATCTCCAACTGGGACGACCTAGTCCAAGCTTTCGCTGTCAATTTCCAGGGCACGTACGTGCGCCCCAGGAATTCCTGGGACCTCCGAAGCTGCCGGCAGCAGCCAGGAGAGTCTCTCCGGGACTACATCCGACGATTCTCGAAGCAGCGCACCGAGCTGCCCAACATCACCGACTCGGATGTCATCGGCGCGTTCCTCGCCGGCACCACCTGCCGCGACCTGGTGAGCAAGCTGGGTCGCAAGACCCCCACCAGGGCGAGCGAGCTGATGGACATCGCCACCAAGTTCGCCTCCGGCCAGGAGGCGGTCGAGGCTATCTTCCGAAAGGATAAGCAGCCCCAGGGCCGCCCATCGGAGGATGCCCCCGAGGCGTCAACTCAGCGCGGCGCCAAGAAGAAGGGCAAGAAGAAGTCGCAAGCGAAACGCGACGCCGCCGACGCGGACCTTGTCGCCGCCGCCGAGTACAAGAACCCTCGGAAACCCCCAGGAGGTGCCAACCTCTTCGACAAGATGCTCAAGGAGCCGTGCCCCTATCACCAGGGGCCCGTCAAGCACACCCTTGAGGAGTGCGTCATGCTTCAGCGCCACTTCCACAGGGCCGGGCCACCCGCGGAGGGTGGCAGGGCCCGCGACGACGATAAGAAGGAAGATCACCAAGCAGGAGAGTTCCCCGAGGTCCGTGACTGCTTCATGATCTACGGTGGGCAGGCGGCGAATGCCTCGGCTCGGCACCGCAAGCAAGAGCGCCGGGAGGTCTGCTCGGTGAGGGCAGCGGCGCCAGTCTACCTAGACTGGTCCGACAAGCCCATCACCTTCGACCGAGCCGATCACCCCGACCATGTGCCGAGCCCGGGGAAATACCCGCTCGTCATCGACCCCGTCATCGGCGACGTCAGGCTCACCAAGGTCCTCATGGACGGAGGCAGCAGCCTCAACATCATCCACGCCGAGACCCTCGAGCTCCTGCGTGTCGATCTGTCCTCCGTCCGAGCAGGCGCTGCGCCCTTCCATGGGATCATTCCCGGGAAGCGCGTCCAGCCCCTCGGACAACTCGACCTTCCCGTATGCTTCGGAACACCCTCCAACTTCCGAAGGGAGACCCTGACGTTCGAGGTGGTCGGGTTCCGTGGAACCTACCACGCGGTACTAGGAAGACCATGCTACGCGAAGTTCATGGCCGTCCCCAGCTACACCTACCTGAAGCTCAAGATGCCGGGCCCCAACGGGGTCATCACCGTCGGCCCCACGTACAAACACGCGTTCGAATGCGACGTGGAGTGCGTGGAATACGCCGAGGCCCTCGCCGAGTCCGAGGCCCTCATCGCTGACCTGGAGAGCCTCTCGAAGGAGGTGCCAGACGTGAAGCGTCATGCCGGCAACTTTGAGCCAGCGGAGACAGTTAAGTCTGTCCCCCTCGACCCCAGCGGCGAAGCCTCCAAGCAGATCCGGATCGGCTCCGGGCTCGATCCCAAATAGGAAGCAGTGCTCGTCGACTTCCTCCGCGCGAACGCCGACGTCTTCGCGTGGAGTCCCTCGGACATGCCCGGCATACCGAGGGATGTCGCCGAGCACTCGCTGGACATCCGAGCCGGAGCCCGACCCGTCAAGCAGCCCCTGCGCCGATTCGACAAGGAGAAGCGCGGAGCCATAGGCGAGGAGATCCACAAGCTAATGGCGGCAGGGTTCATCAAAGAGGTATTCCATCCCGAATGGCTTGGCAACCCTGTGCTTATGAGAAAGAAAGGGGGAAATGGCGGATGTGTGTAGACTACACTGGTCTCAACAAAGCATGTCCGAAGGTTCCCTACCCTCTGCCTCGCATCGATCAAATCGTGGATTCCACTGCTAGGTGCGAAACCCTGTCTTTCCTCGATGCCTACTCAGGGTATCATTAAATCAGGATGAAAGAGTCCGACCAGCTCACGACTTCTTTCATCACACCCTTCGGCATGTACTGCTATGTCACCACGCCGTTCGGCTTGAGGAATGCGGGCGCGACGTACTAGCGGTGCATGAACCATGTGTTCGGCGAACACATTGGCCGCACGGTCGAGGCCTACGTCGATGACATCGTAGTCAAGACGAGGAAAGCTTCCGACCTCCTTTCCGACCTTGAAGTGACATTCCGATGTCTCAAGGCGAAAGGCGTCAAGCTCAATCCCGAGAAGTGTGTCTTCGGGGTGCCCCGAGGCATGCTCTTGGGGTTCATCGTCTCCGAGCGGGGCATCGAAGCCAACCCGGAGAAGATCGCAGCCATCACTAGCATGGGGCCCATCAAGGACTTGAAAGGCGTACAGAGGGTCATGGGATGTCCCACGGCTCTGAGCCGCTTCATCTCACGCCTCGGCGAAAGAGGTCTACCTCTGTACCGCCTCTTGAGGAAGGCCGAGTGCTTCACTTGGACCCCTGAGGCCGAGGAAGCCCTTGGGAACCTGAAGGCGCTCCTCACAAAGGCGCCCAGCTGCCGGAGAAGCCCTCTTGGTCTACGTCGCCGCGACCACTCAGGTGGTTAGCGCCGCGATTGTGGTCGAGAGGCAAGAAGAGGGGCATGCATTGCCCGTTCAGAGGCCAGTTTACTTCGTCAGCGAAGTACTGTCCGAAACCAAGATCCGCTACCCACAAGTTCAGAAGCTGCTGTATGCGGTGATCCTGACACGACGGAAGTTGCGACACTACTTCGAGTCTCATCCGGTAACCGTGGTGTCATCCTTCCCCCTGGGGGAGATCATCCAGTGCCGAGAGGCCTCGGGTAGGATTGCAAAGTGGGCGGTGGAAATCATGGGCGAGACAATCTCGTTCGCCCCTCGGAAGGCCATCAAGTCCCAGGTCTTGGCGGACTTCGTGGCCGAATGGGTCGACACCCAGCTACCGACGGCTCCGATCCAACCGGAGCTCTGGACCATGTTTTTCGACGGGTCGTTGATGAAGACGGGAGCCAGCGCAGGCCTACTCTTCATCTCGCCCCTCGGGAAACACATACGCTATGTGCTACGCCTCCATTTCCCGGCGTCCAACAATGTGGCTGAGTATGAGGCTCTGATCAACGGGTTGCGGATCGCCATCGAGCTAGGGGTCCGCCGCCTCGACGCTCGCGGTGACTCGTAGCTCGTCATCGACCAAGTCATGAAGAACTCCCACTGCCGCGACCCGAAGATGGAGGCCTACTGCGATGAGGTTCGACGCCTGGAAGACAAATTCTACAGGCTCGAGCTCAACCACATCGCCCGGCACTACAACGAGACTGCGGACGAGCTGGCTAAAATAGCCTCGGGGCGAACAACGGTTCCCCCGGACGTCTTCTCCCGAGACCTGCATCAACCCTCCATCAAGATCGACAACACGCCCGAGCCCGAGGCACCCTTGGCCCAGCCCGAGGTACCCTCGGCTCAGTCCGAGGTATCTTCGGCACGACCCGAGGCACCCTCAGCCCGGCCCGAGCCACCCTCGGTTCAGCCCGAGGCACCCTCGGCACCCGAGGGTGAGGCACTGCGCGTCGAGGAGGAGTGAAGCGGGGTCACGCCTAATCACAACTGGCAGACCCCGTACCTGCAATATCTCCACCGAGGAGAGCTACCCCTCGACCGAGCCGAGGCTCGGCGGTTGGCGCGACGCGCCAAGTCATTCGTCTTGCTGGGCGATGAGAAGGAGCTCTACCACCGCAGCCCCTGTGGCATCCTCCAGCGATGCATCTCCATCGCCGAAGGTCAGGAACTCCTGCGAGAGATACACTCGGGGGCTTGCGGCCATCACGCAGCGCCTCGAGCCCTTGTCGGGAATGCTTTCCGACAAGGCTTCTACTGGCCGACGGCGGTGGCCGATGCCACTAGAATTGTCCGCACCTGCGAAGGGTGTCAGTTCTACGCAAGGCAGACCCACCTGCCCGCTCAGGCTCTACAGACGATACCCATCACCTGGCCTTTTGCTGTGTGGGGTTTGGATCTCGTCGGCCCTTTGCAGAAGGCACCCGGGGGCTACACACACCTGCTGGTCGCCATCGACAAATTCTCCAAGTGGATCGAGGTCCGACCCCTAAACAGCATCAGGTCCGAACAGGCGGGGGCGTCCTTCACCAACATCATCCATCGCTTCGGGGTCCCAAACTCCATCATCACCGACAACGGCACCCAGTTCACCGGCAGAAAGTTCCTAGACTTCTGCGGGGATCACCACATCCGGGTGGACTGGGCCACCGTAGCTCACCCCATGTCAAATGGGCAAGTAGAGCGTGCCAACGGCATGATTCTGCAAGGGCTCAAGCCTCGGATCTACAACGACCTCAACAAGTTCGGCAAGCGATGGATGAAGGAACTCCCCTCGGTGGTCTGGAGTTTGAGGACAACGCCGAGCCGAGCCACGGGCTTCACGCCGTTCTTCCTAGTCTACGGGGCCGAGGCCGTCTTGCCCACAGACCTGGAATACGGCTCCCCGAGGACGAGGGCCTACACCGACCAAAGCAACCAAGCTAGCCGAGAAGACTCGCTGGACCAGCTGGAGGAGGCTCGGGACAAGGCCTTACTACACTCGGCGCGGTACCAGCAGTCCCTGCGACGCTACCACGCCCGAGGGGTCCGGTCCCGAGACCTCCAGGTGGGCGACCTGGTGCTTCGGCTGCGACAAGACGCCCGAGGGCGGCACAAGCTCACGCCCCCCTGGGAGGGGCCGTTCGTCATCGCCAAAGTTCTGAATCCCGGAACATACAAGCTGGCCAACAGTCAAGGCGAGGTCTACAACAACGCTTGGAACATCCAACAGCTACGTCGCTTCTACCCTTAAGATGTTTTCAAGTTGTTCATATACCTCGCACCCACGCAAAGTTTAGTCATCAAGGAAGGGTCGGCCTCGCCTCGGCAAAGCCCGACCCTCCCTCGGGGGCTAAAAGGGGGGGGAACCCCCTCTGCGTCGAAAGTTTCCTCGAAGAAAGATCTTTTCTGCCAGAATGTCTTTCGTGCTTTTTGACCACTTCGAAAGTGGATCCTGAAAACGACGGAGTACACGTAAGCATCCAAGGCTGACCGAGCCGAGGGACTCCTACGCCTCCGGGATACGGATACCTCACTCATCACCTTCTACGATAAGTAACTCACGTTCGGATAAGTGATTCCACGGACCGAACAAGTCTTCACGTTCAGAAGCTCTTCTGCCGAAGCGATCCTTCGAGCCTTCTCGACTGCGTCAGTGACAGAGCCCCATGGACGGGTAAGAGTGCGCGTAAGCGGCAAGGCCGACCGAGCCGAGGGACTCCTACGCCTCCGGGATACGGATACCTCACTCATCACCTTCCGCGAGAAGCAACTCTCGCTCGCACAAACATCTCTGTTACCGACAAAAAAGTCCAGATACTCGAAACAAGAGGAAAAGAGACGCAACTTTACAACACAGCGAGGGTGTGTTTTGGCCTCGGCGGCCGCAGGAAACACACGCTACAAGACAATCCGATCCTGCAGGCTCGGGTCTTGACGCTGGAAGGGAGCAGCAGCACCCTCGGCATCGACGACACCTTCGGCGAGGTCCGACCTAGCCTCGGACGGCGACGCGGTCCGAGGATCTCCACTCTGAAGGACGACGTTATCGCCACGCTCGGGCAATCGCTGTCAGGGTCTTCTCCGGGAATCCGGCCCGAGCAGGCGGCTCGGCCGGTCACCCCGGGGCCTCGGCCAGCCGTCCTCCAAGGACGTCAGCCCGACAAGAGGCCTCGGCTGGTCAACTCCGGCGTCGGTCCCGCTAACGGACGACCCGGCTAGGCTCCGGCCAACCAGGTTTCCTTTTCGAGCCAACTCTGCCCCTGTTCATGCTGACACTGCTAACCCTGGCCTAGGCTCATCGAAGAGCGGTCGAGGGGTTCCTTTAACTAAGCTAGAGAAGCCTCGGACAACAAGGCCGACCGAGCCGAGGGACTCCTACGCCTCCGGGATACGGATACCTCACTCGTCACCTTTACACGGGGCGACTCACGCTTGGTGAAGCGGTTCAGACAACCAACAGGCGAGTCTTAGTGCTCGAAAATGAGGAAAAAACACGGCTCCGTGCCGAAATTACATACATGTTCAGGCCTCGACAGTCGCAATGAACAAAAACACTGCATTCAAAGTGCCATTACAAACGGAACTCTGGTTCCACCTTCGCAGGTACGAACAACCCCACTCGATGGGGGGGGGGCCTGCGGAGCAACAGAATACCGACGAACGGCGCGCCGTCGCCCGCTCCAGCAGCGGCGACGACGACGACTTCTGCTCCGGGGGGCCGAACAGCGGCAGCGCTGACCTCGGGGCGGATGCTGCTGCCAAGAGGCCACCGCCCATGCCCAAACTCGTGAGGCAAGGACGAGCAGAAGGTCGTAGAGTTGGAGGTCGGTCCGTGGGCGGCCCTGGCTATCTCGTCGGCGGAAGAACCTCTTCCAGCTGCCGTGGCAGACGCCGGCGCCGGGAGCGGCTCCGAAGCCACTCGCATCCGAGAGCCAGGCACGCTGCAGCTGCCGGCGCCACGGACGACGACCGCCCTTCCCTCCGATCACTGAGGGAAGGAGCGGGCCACCGCCCACGCAGGGGCCGACCCCAACTCGGCACACTCCCCTCCCCAGCCCTGGTGATGAAAATCCTTGAGGCTGAGGGAGGGGCAGAGGCCGCAGCCCGGCTCGCTTTCCCCCACCATCAAACTGGAGGTCACCATCTTGGGTGACCGCCGGCGGAGGGGTGCAGCCGGGCTGCATGATGAAAATCTTTGAAGCCGAACGATGGCTGAAAGGTACCAACTCCCACGGAGTTGCGTTCCTCCAACGATGAGGCGGAAAGACGGCGGGTATCCCCCATCCGGGGGCTTGGAAGCTGGAAAGACACGATGCATAAAGGAGCGCGAAGACATGGTCGCCTTCCAAAGGGGGTCACCCTCCTTTTAAAGGCGACTCTCCCTACTTGCGCCCCCAACCGTCGCGGGCTGAGTCTTCTCCAACACACTCCAAGAGGTCCTCCCCTGCGGCGTGGGGGCTGGGTCCCACACGCCATGCAAACCGGCTCAGAGCAGAAGAAGCCAAACCGCCGTGCGCGGTGCGCACGACTGCCCAGCGGTTACAAGCGGCCCTCCACTTTTGCTCAGACCAGCGGGCGGAAGGGCGGGCAGCCATGCAGGCGGCATGCAACCGCGCCAAGTGGGCGCATTTCTCCGACTCCCAACGCGCCCGGCATGGGGGCCCAGGCCCACGCGTCATGCAACCGGCGCGCCAAATGCTTCGTGCGTGCAACTGCACCGCCACTAGCGCCACTACCGTGTCTCCTCGACTGCGGAACCAATACCGCGACTCGAGGCGACCCAGCGCGCGACCCAGCAGCGCCAGCCTGGCGCGACGGTCAATGCGGCCGAAAATGGGCCGGCAGTAATGGCGGTGGCAGGCGGGCAGGAGCAGCGGCCCCGTCGTCCGCCAAGCTCACGTCCCATCCGGGGGCAGCAAGAGAACCCTCTCTCACGACGTGAAGACAACGCGCCCGTGCTCCGTTCCTCGAACGGCTCGCGCACGCGCAACGGCCGCCCCGCCAACCACTCGCCCCGTCGCATTAACTCCGCGGCGGGACAGGCGGCGCCTCTGGCAGGAGAAGCGGGCGACGCTTCGCCTTCGCCATAATGACTGCGTCAAAAAAGGTACGCCGCGTCGTTCGATTTCGTATCCTTTTCCTTTTTTCCTCTTTCTCTCTCTTGCAACAGGGACCGGGAAAGGGGGATACCCCGAAAAGGATCCTTCCCCGTGAAGGAACCAGGCTCCGAGCCTCCCTACTGATCAGAGGTTCGAAGGCTGGCCCCCCGGAAGGGTTCGACAGCCGCCTCAGATCGCGTGGGCCCTACACCCACTACTGGTTAGAGGTTCGAAGGCCGGCCCCTCGGAAGGGTTCCACAGCCGCCTCAGGCTACTCGGGCTCCGCGCCCAATACTGATCAGGGGTTCGAAGGCTGGCCCCCGAAGGGTTCACAGCCGCCTCAGACGCCGAGCGAGGGATGACCATGGGTACGTTCGATACATAACCAAGGCTCGGGCTGCGCTCCCGAGGTACCCTAGGACATTTCTGAGACCAGCGGGAACGATCTTGTAACGGAATCCCATCGGAGGGAGGCATCGAGCCCTCGGACCCCGTCGCCAGGGGACCGGGTCCGGCAGATCACCCGCAGGTACTTTTGGACGTGCCTCCGGGCCCCTAGCCGACCCCTAACGAACGGGGCACGTACGTCCACTCGGATTACCCGCTTGCAGCTCACCGGAGACACCATGTTCGGCGCCCATCGAGGGCAACATGGCGCTTTCCCCCCCTCCTCCTTGCGGAAAGGCGACGCATGGGCGTATGCAAAAAAGCCGAGTCTGTCCCTGATCGCCCTCTCGCCCTGTGTAGAGGCTCGGGGGCTGCTCTCGCAAACCCGGCTCCGGCCGAACCATTGACAGCGTCAACATAGCAGCCCGAGAATTTGGGACCCGACCGTACACCCGGGCTACGGCCAGCTCGCATGAGGGAACGACCAGACCAGCCGAAGCATTGCGCGAGGCATTAAGACCTCGAAGGAGTGAAACCACTCCTCCGAGGCCTCGGGGGCTACACCCGGCGGGTGCGCTCTCGCGCACCCACCGGAACAAAATGCAACCGAGAAAGGCTGGTCCCCTTGCAAAAAAGTGCGACGAGAGCCTCCAAGCGAGTGCTAACACTCCCTTCGAGGCTCGGGGGCTACTGTCGGGGACCATAATTAGGGGTACCCTCAAGACTCCTAATTCTCAGCTGGTAACCCCTATCAGCACAAAGCTGCAAAGGCCTGATGGGCGCGATTAAGTCAGTGATCAGTCCATTCGAGGGATTCGATCACGCCTCGCCCGAGCCTAGCCTCAGACAAGGGCAGCCGACCCCGGAGGATTTCTGTCTCGCCCGAGGCCCCCCTCCAGCGGCAAACATATTCCCAGCTCGCCCGAGGCCCTGTCTTCGCCAAGAAGCAACCCTGACCAAATTGCCGCACCGACCGACCAAATCGCAGGAGCATTTAATGCAAAGGTGGCCTGACACCTTTATCTTGACGCGCCCCCCCCCCAGCCGGCAGAGCCGAAGTGACCGCCGTCACTTCGCTGCTCCACTGACCAGCCTGACAGAAGGACAGCGCCGCCTGCGCCACTCCGACTACGGTGCCACTAGACAGAGTGAGACTGACAGGCAGTCAGGCCCGGCCGAAGGCACCATAGGAAGCTCCGCTCCGCCCGACCCAGGGCTCGGACTCGGGCTAAGCCCCGGAAGACGGCGAACTCCGCTCCGCCCGACCCAGGGCTCAGACTCGGGCTAAGCCCCGGAAGACGGCGAACTCCGCTCCGCCCGACCCAGGGCTCGGACTCAGGCTAAGCCCCGGAAGACGGCGAACTCCGCTCCGCCCGACCTAGGGCTCGGACTTGGGCTAAGTCCCGGAAGACGGCGAACTCCGCTTCGCCCGACCCAGGGCTCGGACTCGGGCTAAGTCCCGGAAGACGGCGAACTCCGCTCCGCTCGACCTAGGGCTCGGACTTGGGCTCAGCCCTGGAAGATAGCGAACTCCGCTCCGCCCGACCCAGGGCTCGGACTTGGGCTCAGCCCCAGAAGACGGCGAACTCCGCTCCGCCCGACCCAGGGCTCGGACTTGGGCTCAGCCCCAGAAGACGGCGAACTCCGCTCCACCCGACCCCAGGGGCTCGGACTCAACCTCGGCCACGGAAGACAGACTCGACCTCGGCTTCGGAGGAGCTTCCACATCGCCCAACCTAGGGCGCAGACCAGCCACGTCAACAAGAGGTGCCATCATCACCCTACTCCGAGCTGACTCAGGCCGCAGGGAACAAGACCGGCGTCCCATCTGGCTCGCTCCGCCAGATAGGCAATGATGGCGCCCCGCACACTCTGTGACGATGGCGGCTCTCAGCCCCCTTACGAAAGCAAGAGGACATCAGCAAGGACTCAACCGCTCCGACAGTTGTCCCTCCGCCAGGCTCCATCGCTCCTCCGACGGCCACGACATCACACCAGCTGGGTGCCAAAATCTCTCCGGCTGCCACAACGGCGTGTACTTAGGGCGCTAGCTCTCCTCCGCTAGACACGTAGCACTCTGCTACACCCCCCATTGTACACCTAGACCCTCTCCTTACGCCTATAAAAGGAAGGACCAGGGCCCTCTTAGAGAGGGTTGGCCGCGCGGGGACGAGGACGAGACAGGCGCTCGCTTGAAGCCGCTCGCTCCCTCTCCCGCGTGGACGCTTGTAACCCCCTACTGCAAGCGCACCCGACCTGGGCGCGGGACGAACACGAAGGCCGCGGGATTCCCACCTCTCTCACGCCGGTCTCCGGCCGCCTCGCTCTCCCCCCTTCACTCTCGCCCTCGCGCTCAACCCATCTGGGCTGGGGCACGCGGCGACATTCACTCGTCGGCTCAGGGACCCCCCTGTCGGCGTTTCGAGACTGGGGGGTCCCCAAGCCGACGAGTGAGTGTGCCGCGTGCCCCAGCCCAGATGGGTCGAGCGCGTGGGCGAGCGCGAAGGGGGGAGAGGCGAGGTGTCCGGAGACGGGCGTGAGAGAGGTGGAGATCCCGCGGCCTTCGTGTTCGTCCCGCGCCCAGGTCGGGTGCGCTTGCAGTAGGGGGGTTACAAGCGTCCACGCGGGTGAGGGAAGCGAGCGGCCCCAAGAGAGCGCCTGTCCCGTCCTCGTCCCCGCGCGGCCAACCTCCTCTAAGAAGGCCCTGGTCCTTCCTTTTGTAGGCGTAAGGAGAGGATCCAGGTGTACAATGGGGGTGTAGCAGAGTGCTACGTGTCTAGCGGAGGGAGAGCTAGCGCCCTAAGTACATGCCAATGTGGCAGCCGGAGAGATCTTGGCACCCTGCTGGCGTGATGTCGTGGCTGTCGGAGGAGCAACGGAGCCTGGCGGAGGGACAGCTGTCGGAGCGGTCGAGTCCTTGCTGACGTCCACTGCTTCCGTAAGAGAGCTGAGAGCCGCCGTCGTCACAGAGCTTGTGGGGCGCCACCATTGCCCATCTGGCGGAGCTAGCCAGATGGGACACCGGTCTTGTTCTCCATGACCCGAGTCGGCTCGGGGTAGGATGATGATGGCGCTTCCTGTTGACGTGGCGGGCCTGTGCCCTAGGTCGGGCGACGTGGGGGCTCCTCCGAAGCCGAGGTCGAGTCTGTCTTCCGTGGCCGAGGCCGAGCCCGAGCCCCCGGGTCGGGCGAGGCGGAGATCGTTCGGCAGAGGCCCGGGCGGAGCCCGAGCCCTGGGGTCGGGTGAAGCAGAGTTCGTCGTCTTCCGGGTCTTAGCCCGAGTCCGAGCCCTGGGGTCGGGCGAAGCGGAGTTCGTCGTCTTCTGGGTCTTAGCCCGAGTCCGAGCCCTGGGGTCGGGCGAAGCGGAGTTCATCGTCTTCCGGGTCTTAGCCCGAGTCCGAGCCCTGGGGTCGGGCGAAGCGGAGTTCGTCGTCTTTCGGGTCTTAGCCCGAGTCCGAGCCCTGGGGTCGGGCGGAGCGGAGTTCGCCGTCTTCCGGGTCTTAGCCCGAGTCCGAGCCCTGGGGTCGGGCGAAGCGGAGTTCGTTGTCTTCCGGGCCTTAGCCCGAGTCCGAGCCCTGGGGTCGGGCGAAGCGGAGTTCGTCGTCTTCCGGGTCTTAGCCCGAGTCCGAGCCCTGGGGTCGGGCGAAGCGGAGTTTCCTATGGCGCCTTTGGCAAGGCCTGACTGCCTGTCAGACTCACTCCGTCGAGTGGCACTGCAGTCGGAGCGGCGCAGGCGGCGCTGTCCTTCTGTCAGACCGATCAGTGGTGCGGCGGAGTGACAGCGGTCACTTCGGCTCTGCCGGGGGGCGCGCGTCAGGATAAAGGTGTCAGGCCACCTTTGCGTTAAATGCTCCTGCAACTCGGTCAGTCGGTGCGGCGATTTAGTCAGGGTTGCTTCTTAGCGAAGCCAAGGCCTCGGGCGAGCCGGAGATGCGTCCGCCGTTAAAAAGGGGGCCTCGGGCGAGACGGAAGTCCCTCGAGGTCGGCTGCCCTTGGCCGAGGCTAGGCTCGGGCGAAGCGTGATCGAGTCACTCGTATGGACTGATCCCTGACTTAATCGCACCCATCAGGCCTCTGCAGCTTTATGCTGATGGGGGTTACCAGCTGAGAATTAGGCGTCTTGAGGGTACCCCTAATTATGGTCCCCGACAGTAGCCCCCGAGCCTCGAAGGGAGTGTTAGCACTCGCTTGGAGGCTTTTGTCGCACTTTTTTGCAAGGGGACCAGCCTTTCTCGGTTGCATTTTGTTCCGGTGGGTGCGCGCGAGCGCACCCGCCGGGTGTAGCCCCCGAGGCCTCGGAGGAGTGGTTTCACTCCTTCGTGGTCTTAATGCCTTGCGTAATGCTTCGGCTGGTCTGGTTGTTCCCTCATGCGAACTGGCCGTAGCCCGGGTGCACGGTCGGGGCCCAAGCTCTCGGGCTGGTATGTTGACGCTGTCAACGGTCTGGCCGGAGCCGGGTTTGCGAGAGCAGCCCCCGAGCCTCCGCACAGGGCGAGAGGACGATCAGGGACAGACTCGGCTTTTTTACATACGCCCCTGCGTCGCCTTTCCGCAAGGAGGAGGGGGGGAGAGCGCCATGTTACCCTCGATGGGCACCGAACATGGTGTCTCCGGTGAGCTGCAAGCGGGTGATCCGAGTGGACGTCTGTGCCCCGTTCGTTGGGGGTCGGCTAGGGGCCCAGAGGCACACCCAAAAGTACCTGCGGGTGATCTGCCGGACCCGGTCCCCTGGCGACGGGGTCCGAGGGCTCGATGCCTCCCTCCGATGGGATTCCGTTACAAGATCGTTCCCGCTGGTCTCGGAAATGTCCTAGGGTACCTCGGGAGCGCAGCCCGAGCCTCGGTTATGTATCGAACGTACCCCTGGTCATCCCTCGCTCGGTGTCTGAGGCGACTGTGAACCCTTCGGGGGCTAGCCTTCGAACCCCTGATCTGTAATGGGCGCGAAGCCCGAGTAGCCTGAGGCGGCCATGGAGCCCCTCGAGGGGTCGGCCTTCGAACCCCTGACCAGTAGTGGGTGTCGGGCCCACGCGATCTGAGGCGACTGTTGAACCCTTCGGAGGGCCAGCCTTCGAACCTCTGATCAGTAGGGGGGGCTCGGAGCCCGGTTCCTTCACAGGGAAGGATCCCTTTCGGGGTATCCCCCTTTCCCGGTCCCTGTTGCAAGAGATAGAGAAAGAGGAAAAAAAGGAAAAGGATACGAAATCGAACGACGTAGCGTACCTTTTTGGGCGCGGTTATTACGGTGAAGGCGAAGCGTCGCCCGCTTCTCCTGCCAGAGGCGCCACCTGTCCCGCCGCGGAGTTAATGCGACGGGGCGAGTGGTTGGCGGGGCAGCCGTTGCGCGTGCGCGAGCCGTTCGAGGAACGGCTATTTCGCTTCGCGTTTTTTGAATCCCGCGTCCGGTCCGAGCGGAGCGCTGGAAACGGTTCCGCCTTGGCCTTTATATCCTCGAGAGGGGGTCCGGTGACGGTTCTTCGCTCTGCTCCCCGCTTCTTCCTTTAGGTCTTCGCAACCCAAGGAACTTTAGTCGGAGAAGAGAAAAATCACCCTTCCTGCCCTTTGCGCCGCCATCCCTTCCATCTTGGTGATGGCTGATCGGGTGACCATAATCCCCCCACGCGATCCGTGGCCCTTTTCCACGGTGACGGCGAGCGACCTGGAGGAGCTGGTCGGCGAGGGTTTGCTTCGCCCCCTCACCGATAAGCAGCGACCAGAATGGATTCCTCCCGTGGGCGGAGCCGCTCCGTCCCCACCGCCGGGGTACGTCGTGAGCTTCGTCTCCTTCCACGAGCGGGGATTCGGTGTGCCGACGGGCCGCTTTATGCGGGCAGTCCTGTTCCACTATGGGGTGGAGTTGCATAACCTCACCCCCAACTCCATCTCGCAGGCCGCTATCTTCGTAGCGGTGTGCGAAGGGTACTTGGGGATCGCCCCCCATTGGGATTTGTGGACTCATCTCTTCCTCGCCGAGCCTTTCGCCTTGTCGACGGGGGAGAGGAGGATCCGTGCAGCGGTGCGGGCCGGAGGCTGCACTCTTTTGCTGAGGCAGTCGCGGGCGTCGTAGTACATTCCTGCCATCCTTGCGTCCTCGAACAAGGGGTGGCAGCGCCGATGGTTCTACCTCCGGAATGACGGTGAGTTGCTCCCACCATTCTCCCAGCGGGTAGTCACCGCCGCCACCGACGCCTGGCGCCATGGGACCCCGCACGAGAGACAGAAGAATCTCGAACCCCTTCTCCAGGCCCTGAAGGAGTTGCAGGAGGGGGGACTCACCGCTGCGGGAGTGGTCGCCGCCATCCACCGTCGGAGGGTGCTTCCTTTGGCGGAGCGGCGGCTGCCGCTCTGGGAGATGACTCCGGAGGCTGACTGGGAGGGCTCGCGAATGTCCCCTGATCCTCTTCCCTTCGACGCCCTCCAATGGCGAGTGTCGGCTGCGATGGGGAAGCCGGACCCTCATGCCTACTCCCAGCTTCGGATGCGCCCCGACCAGGGGTGCGTAACTCTGGTGAGTACTCACTCCCTCCTTCTTCATACATCGGGTCGCTCCGGGTTCTTATGATTGGGTTTCTTTCTCCCCTTCTTTTAGGAGGTGGGATGGCACAAGCCCTCCCTGCCACGGGTCCCGGAGGACGCGGTGGATCGAGCAGCGCGGCGGGTCGCCGCAGAGGAGAAAAAGAAGAAGAAGGACGCGGAGAAGGCCCGGGCCCACGAGCGGAGGCGGGCTCGGGACGCCTTGGAGAAGCGCCGCCGCCAGCAGGAGAGGGAAGGGCTCCCGAGGGAGCCATCGCCAGAGACGCCCGACGACGACGATGACGACGATGATGAAGAGGAGGATGACATGGCCGCCCGTCTCGGCCTCAGCCCCGGCTTGGGGTGTGGGCAGGAGCCGTCGAGCCAGCCCCCGAGCGGGCCGACGCCGTCAGCCCCCGGAGTTGGGGCGTCGGGGTCCCGGCCCGAGGCGCGGGGGCGATCCGAGAGGTCACCTGACCCCTCAGCCGGAGGAGCTGAGGTGGCTCCGGAGGGCCAGGCCAGGGCGTCTGCTCCCCAGGGGCCGCCGCTCGTGCCGGTGGCGCATGGGGGTGACCCTCAAGTCATCGCGGTCGTGCCCGGGCAATCTGCTGCCCGGGCGCCCAAAACGAGGGTGGCGCCGAAGGTGCCGGCGAAGCGGACCTCGGCGGCTGTTTCGGGAGCCGGGACCCAAGAAGGCTCCCCCCAGGCGCGGTGGATCATGGCCCGAAGTGGGTGAGTATCTCAGAATGTCTTCGTCTTGGCCTCCCATTCGTATGTCTCGGCTGTGATTTTCCCTTTCTCTTTTTTTTTTTATCCAGCAAGCGAAGCCATGGCCAGACCGACCTGGCACCCCGGAAGGCCCTTAAGACGGCACCGGACTGCGCGGCCAGCGCCGCCTCGGGTCTTGTCGTTCAGCCGACCCTTTCGCAGGGTGTTCCGCCGCAGGGGGCTCGGGTGTCGCCCGTCTCTGGGGAGCGGGCTCCCAAGGCTGGCTCTTCTGCCGAGGCGGCCATCATGATAGGGGAGGCGGCCGACGCCGACGTGGCCCCGAGCCCGCCTGTCGTGTCGGCCACGCCGGTGCCCGTCGCTACCGAAGTCGCCGCCGTCCCAGTCGGAGAGCGACCGGTTGCTGCCAGCGTCAGGATGGCCGACGCGTCGGCGCCCAGTGCCTCGGAAGAGGTGGGTGTGGGCGCGCGATCCGTCCAGCCGGGCGGCGGCCTCGTCGCCGTGCGGCGGAGCCCCGAGGCCCGGCGTCAGCTGCTCCGATTCCGGACCCGCGAGGCCTCGGATCCTGTCTTCGTCCTCGACGATGAACAGGAGGACCAGTCCTGGGATGAGCTCCGCGAGCGCGCTGAAGCAACGGTGGGGTCGCTCCGGTCGTCGTTGGAGGTTCTCTGCAGGGATGTCCCCAAAATCCTCCAGGTAACGGTTTCAGGCATACCTTTTCCTTTCTGCGAGCGAGGCGTTCGTCGTGACGCCCTGTCTCCTTCCTCCAGGACCTGACGGATCGGAGCGCCGCCAAGTCGTCATTCATCCGCCGCGAGGCCGATGTCTGGGGCTCGCTGCGATCCCTGAGGACCTCGCTTGCCGGGGCTACTGCGCGCCTTTCTCAGCAGGATGCCAAGGTAGCGGACCTCCAGTTGCTTTGCGCTGACCTGAGGGCCGAGGCGGCAGCAGCGCGCACAGAGGCGCAACGGCAGCGGTCGGAGTTCGCCCAGGTCGTCGAGGAGCGGGACCACTCTCGGGGCCGAGCTGCCGAGGCCGAAGGCCGGGTTGAGACCCTCGCGGCCGACCTAGCCGCAGCCCAGGTCGCGGCCTCGGAGCAGCGTGCCCGAGCCAAAGGTACGCCATGGCCGTCCCTGATTCTTGTTCTTGTCGGTTTCCTCTGCTTGTGCTTGAGGTCTTTCTTCTGGTTGTTCGCAGAGCTCGAGTCCGCCCTTGACGAGTCCGCCAAGGCGCTCGCCGAGGCGCTTGCCGGAGCTGCCGAGCAGAGGGAGGCTGACCTCGCGGCCATGTCCGAGGCCGTCTCGGATGCTTATCGGATCCTCGGCTCCGGCGACGTCCCTTCAGGAAGCTCCCCCCAAAGCCGCCTTCAAGCCTTGGGTGATCACGCGCGCGACAGAGTCCGTGAGGCGCTGCACCACGGCGTCAGGCGGGCCTTCGCTGTGCTCGCTTCCCACTATGTTGTGGACCTGGAGCGGGTTAGTGAGGGGTATTGTCTTCCTGATGAGGACGAAGCTGCCCTGGCGGAAGTTCAGCGGCTCGACGCGATCGCCGCGGGTCCGAGCGCGGCGTTGGCGACCACCTTCGAGGCGGAGATCCTTCCCCCTGCGCCGTCGCCGGAAGCCGAGATGGACCTTACCGACAGCGGGGACGGAACTGAGGGCGCGGCTCCTTCCCAAAGCGGCGCCTAACTCTTGTTGGAACAACTTCTGTTGAATGTGTGCCTTGCCGCGGCCGCTGAGGCCTGAACACTTTGTTTTTCTTGCATGAAGTCGCACTCTTCTTTCTTTCAGCCTGCGTGTCTGGCCCAGCTTGTCGATAATGGGGTGGCTTCCCAAGTTGGGTCATTTTTTTCGTGGCAGGTGATGAGTGAGGCGTCCCTAACCCGGAGGCGTAGGAGTACCTCGGCTCAGTCGGCCTTGCCACTTACATGTACCCACGTTCGCTCCTCGGGACTCTGCTTCCGACATAGCCGGGAGAACGCAAACGCCCCTTTTTGATTGAAAATTTTTGATGCGGAGAAGTACACCCGATCTTCGACGCAGAGGGGTTCCCCCTTTCTAGCCCCCGAGGGAGGGTCGGGCTCCGCCGAGGCGAGGCCGACCCTACCTTGACGGCCGAGGCGCAGAGGCTGCCTGACGGGTCGGACTCAGGCCCGGATATCCGGCGGGTGCTCGGCGACATCCCTCGGTATGTCAGGCATGTTCGAGGGACTCCACGCAAAGATGTCGGCGCTCGCGTGGAGAAAGTCGACGAGCACTGCTTCCTTATTTGGGGTCGAGCCCGGAACCGATCTGGATCTGCCTGGAGGTGTCACCACTGGGGTCGAGTGGGACGGCCTTAACCGTCTCTGCTGGCTCGAAGTTGCCGGCATGACGCTTCACATCTGGCACCTCTTTGGAGAGGTTCTCCAGGTCGGCGATGAGGGCCTCGGACTCGGCGAGGGCCTCGGCGTACTCCATGCACTCCACGTCGCATTCGAACGCGTGTTTGTACGTGGGGCTGACGGTGATGACCCCGTTGGGGCCCGGCATCTTGAGCTTCAGGTAGGTGTAGTTGGGGACGACCATGAACTTCGCGTAGCATGGCCTCCCCAGTACCTCGTGGTAGGTTCCTCGGAACCCGACCACCTCGAACGTCAAGGTCTCCCTTCGGAAGTTGGAAAGCGTTCCGAAGCAGACGGGAAGGTCGAGCCGTCCGAGGGGCTGGACGCGCTTCCCAGGGATGATCCCGTGGAAGGGCGCAGCGCCTGCCCGGACGGAGGACAGATCGACGCGCAGGAGCTTGAGGGTCTCGGCGTAGATGATGTTGAGGCAGCTGCCCCCATCCATCAGGACCTTGGTGAGCCTGACGTCGCCGATGATGGGGTCGACGACGAGCGGGTATTTCCCCGGGCTCGGCACATGGTCGGGGTGGTCAGCCTGGTCGAAGGTGATGGGCTTGTCGGACCAGTCTAGGTAGACTGCGCCGCTACCTTCACCGAGCAGACCTCCCGGCGCTCTTGCTTGCGATGCCGAGCCGAGGCATTCGCCGCATGCCCACCGTAGATCATGAAGCAGTCGCGGACCTCGGGGAACTCTCCTGCTTGGTGATCTTTGTTTTTGTCGTCGTCGTGGGCCCTGCCACCCTCCGCGGGTGGCCCGGCCCTGTGGAAGTGGCGCCGAAGCATGACGCACTCCTCGAGGGTGTGCTTGACGGGCCCCTGATGGTAGGGGCACGGCTCCTTGAGCATCTTGTCGAAGAGGTTAGCACCTCCGGGGGCTTCAGAGGGTTCTTGTACTCGGCGGCGGCGACAAGGTCCGCATCAGCGGCGTCGCGTTTCGATTGCGACTTCTTCTTGCCCTTCTTCTTGGCGCCGCGCGGAGTAGACGCCTCGGGAGCCTCTTCCGATGGGCGGCCCTGGGGCTGCTTGTCCTTTCGGAAGATAGCCTCAACCGCCTCCTGGCCAGAGGCGAACTTGGTGGCGATGTCCATCAGCTCGCTCGCCCTGGTGGGGGTCTTGCGACCCAACTTACTCACCAGGTCGCGGTAGGTGGTGCCGGCAAGGAACGCGCCGATGACATCCGAGTCGGTGATGTTGGGCAGCTCGGTGCGCTGCTTCGAGAATCGCCGGATGTAGTCCCGGAGCGACTCTCCCGACTGTTGCCGGCAGCTCCGAAGGTCCCAGGAATTCCCGGGGCGCACGTACGTGCCCTGGAAATTGCCGGCGAAGGCTTGGACCAAGTCGTCCCAGTTGGAGATCTGCCCCGGAGGCAGGTGCTCCAACCAGGCGCGAGCAGTGTCGGAGAGGAACAGGGGGAGGTTACGGATGATGAGGTTGTCGTCGTCCGTTCCACCCAGTTGGCAGGCCAGGCGGTAGTCCGCGAGCCACAGTTCCGGTCTCGTTTCCCCCGAGTACTTTGTGATAGTAGTCGGGGGTCGGAACCGGGTCGGGAACGGCACCCGTCGGATGGCCCGACTGAAGGCCTGCGGACCGGGTGGTTCGGGCGAGGGACTCCGATCCTCCCCGCTGTCGTAGCGCCCCCCACGCCTGGGGTGGTAGCCTCGGCGCACCCTTTCGTCGAGGTGGGCCCGACGGTCGCGTCGATGGTGCTCGTTGCCGAGGTGGCCCGGGGCTGCAGGCGCGGTGTTGCGCGTGCGTCCGGTGTAGACCGAGGCTTCCCGCATAAATCGGGAAGTCGCGGCGTGAGGTTCCGAGGGGTATCCCTGCCTCCGGGAGGCAGTGCTCTCGGCCCGTCGGGCCGCAGCGCCTTCCAGGAGATTCTTGAGCTCTCCCTGGATTCGCCGACCCTCGGTGGTTGATGGCTCCGGCATCGCGCGGAGGAGCATCGCTGCGGCTGCCAGGTTCTGACCAACCCCGCTGGATGCGAGCGGCGGCCTGACCCTGACATCGTTGGCGACGTGGTGCTGGAGACCCTGGGGCAGGTGACGTATTTCTCCGGCCGGGGGTTGGCCCGCCCATACCTGCCTGACGTCCCGACGGATCGGCTCAAGCGCTCCTATTCCCTCGTCGAGCCTGGCCTGCGCCCCGCGGACTTGCTCGAGCTGTGGGTCGTGACCCCCCGCCGGAACGGGGACCACAGCTAGCTCCCGCGGGATGTCGGCGCGAGGCACCGGCCTAGGAAGATCACCGTCTTCCGGCATGCCGAGATGGTTGCCTTCGGAGGGATCCCCTAGCTCGACGTGGAAACATTCGCGGCTTGGGCCGCAGCCCTCGTCGTCAAGGCTGCGGCTACCGTCGGAACAGTCGGAGAGGCAGTAGTCACATGCGGTCATGAAGTCCCGCATGGCACTGGGGTTGCCAAGCCCAGAGAAATCCCAACAGATGCTGGGATCGTCATCTTCCTCGGACCCAGAGGGCCCGTAGGTCGAGACGTCCGTCAATCGGTCCCAAGGCGACCGCATACGAAACCCCAGTGGGGTTGCACTCGCCTCAATGAGAGCGCCCGCCAAAGCGAGGTTGCTAGGCGGGTTGAGGCCGAGTCGAAATGACGTAAGATGGGAGTTAGTCAGTACCTTTTGGTCGACGCGGAGCGACGTAGTCACATCGGGGACTGGTTGCACCGTCATCTCAGGTACGAGGGCGGTGTCCTGCAAGCTCTCCGCGAGTGCGCCTGCGTCGTCTTCGTGCTCGGGATTTGCGCGTCGCGGGGGGACGGCGCTTGCCTTCGTCTCGAACGCGAGGTCGACGCCCGACGTGCCCTCCGTCGGGGCACTGGGGACGTCGATTCGCTCGACAGCCGACGAAGCGCGGCCTCCCGCTTGGCCTTGGTTGCCCCGCCTCCTCCCCCGTTGGCGGGGGAGAGGACGGGGCGAGCTCGAATGTTGCTCTTCCACCGCGCGGGGAAGATGTCGTCGGTTCCGCCGCCGGCGGGCGGGATGTCGGCCGCCATTGTCGTTGTCGCGCGGCGGTGGAAGGAGTATCATGTCGTAGCTGCCGTCGAACGACATGAACTCAAGACTCCCGAAACGGAGCACCGTCCCGGGCCGGAGAGGTTGCTGGAGACTGCCCATCTGGAGCTTGACGGGAAGCTGTTCGTCAGCACGCAGCAGGCCCCTACCTGGCGCGCCAACTGTCGGCGTTTCGAGACCGGGGGGTCCCCGAGCCGATGAGTGAGTGTGCCGCGTGCCCCAGCCCAGATGGGTCGAGCGCGTGGGCGAGCGCGAAGGGGGGAGAGGCGAGGTGTCCGGAGACGGGCGTGAGAGAGGTGGAGATCCCGCGGCCTTCGTGTTCGTCCCGCGCCCAGGTCGGGTGCGCTTGCAGTAGGGGGGTTACAAGCGTCCACGCGGGTGAGGGAAGCGAGCGGCCCCAAGAGAGCGCCTGTCCCGTCCTCGTCCCCGCGCGGCCAACCTCCTCTAAGAAGGCCCTGGTCCTTCCTTTTATAGGCGTAAGGAGAGGATCCAGGTGTACAATGGGGGTGTAGCAGAGTGCTACGTGTCTAGCGGAGGGAGAGCTAGCGCCCTAAGTACATGCCAATGTGGCAGCCGGAGAGATCTTGGCACCCTGCTGGCGTGATGTCGTGGTTGTCGGAGGAGCAACAGAGCCTGGCGGAGGGACAGCTGTCGGAGCGGTCGAGTCCTTGCTGACGTCCACCTGCTTCCGTAAGAGAGCTGAGAGCCGCCGTCGTCACAGAGCTTGTGGGGCGCCATCATTGCCCATCTGGCGGAGCTAGCCAGATGGGACACCGGTCTTGTTCTCCATGACCCGAGTCGGCTCGGGGTAGGATGATGATGGCGCTTCCTGTTGACGTGGTGGGCCTGTGCCCTAGGTCGGGCGACGTGGGGGCTCCTCCGAAGCCGAGGTCGAGTCTGTCTTCCGTGGCCGAGGCTGAGCCCGAGCCCCCCGGTCGGGCGAGGCGGAGATCGTTCGGCAGAGGCCCAGGCGGAGCCCGAGCCCTGGGGTCGGGCGAAGCGGAGTTCGTCGTCTTCCGGGTCTTAGCCCGAGTCCGAGCCCTGGGGTCGGGCGAAGCGGAGTTCGTCGTCTTCCGGGTCTTAGCCCGAGTCCGAGCCCTGGGGTCGGGCGAAGCGGAGTTCGTCGTCTTCCGGGTCTTAGCCCGAGTCCGAGCCCTGGGGTCGGGCGAAGCGGAGTTCGTCATCTTCCGGGTCTTAGCCCGAGTCCGAGCCCTGGGGTCGGGCGGAGCGGAGTTCGCCGTCTTCCGGGTCTTAGCCCGAGTCCGAGCCCTGGGGTCGGGCGCAGCGGAGTTCGTCGTCTTCCGGGCCTTAGCCCGAGTCCGAGCCCTGGGGTCGGGCGAAGCGGAGTTCGTCGTCTTCCGGGTCTTAGCCCGAGTCCGAGCCCTGGGGTCGGGCGAAGCGGAGTTTCCTATGGCGCCTTTGGCAAGGCCTGACTGCCTGTCAGACTCACTCCGTCGAGTGGCACTGCAGTCGGAGCGGCGCAGGCGGCGCTGTCCTTCTGTCAGACCGGTCAGTGGTGCGGCGGAGTGACGACGGTCACTTCGGCTCTGCCGGGGGGCGCGCGTCAGGATAAAGGTGTCAGGCCACCTTTGCGTTAAATGCTCCTGCAACTCGGTCAGTCGGTGCGGCGATTTAGTCAGGGTTGCTTCTTAGCGAAGCCAAGGCCTCGGGCAAGCCGGAGATGCGTCCGCCGTTAAAAAGGGGGGCCTCGGGCGAGACGGAAGTCCTTCGAGGTCGGCTGCCCTTGGCCGAGGCTAGGCTCGGGCGAAGCGTGATCGAGTCACTCGTATGGACTGATCCCTGACTTAATCGCACCCATCAGGCCTCTGCAGCTTTTTGCTGATGGGGGTTACCAGCTGAGAATTAGGCGTCTTGAGGGTACCCCTAATTATGGTCCCCGACACCCCTGGTCTCGGAACGCCAACAAATACTAAAGATCAATTAGCCGATATCTTTACCAAGCCACTAGATGAACAAACTTTTAACAAACTTAGGCATGAGCTAAATATTCTTGATTCTAGGAACTTCTTTTGTTGATTTGCACACATAGCTCATTCATATACCTTTGATCATGTTGAGAGCACCTAGAGGGGGGGGGGGTGAATAGGTGATCCTGTAAATCTTAAAAACTTAAGCCACAAAACTTTGATTAAGTGTTAGCACAGTTAATGCCAAGTGGCTAGAGCGAAGATCTTGCACAATATGATAATCACAAGGAGATCAACACAGAGAGGACACGGTAATTTATCCCGTGGTTCGGCCAAGTACAAAACTTGCCTACTCCACGTTGTGGCGTCCCAACGGACGAGAGTTGCACTCAACTCCTCTCAAGTGATCCAATGATCAACTTGAATACCACAGTGTTATGCTTTTCTTCTCAATATCCCGTTTGCGAGGAATCTCCACAACTTGGAGCCTCTCGCCCTTACACTTGAGATTCACAAAGAAATACGGAGTAAGGAAGGAACTAGCAACGCACACAAGACTCAAAATCAGAGCAACAACACGCACACAAGTCGCAACAAGAGCTCGCAACACAACTCAAAGAGTTCACAACTCCACAAGAGCTCTAGATGCTATCACAATGAACCGAATGCGTGGAATCGATGTCTTGGTGCTTAGGAATGTTGTAGGAATGCTTGGTGTACTCCTCCATGCGCCTAGGGGTCCCTTTTATAACCCCAAAGCAGCTAGGAGCCGTTAAGAACAAATCTGGAAGGCCATCCTTGCCTTCTGTCGTCGGGCGCACCGGACAGTCCGGTGCACACCGGACACTGTCCGGTGCCCGATTTCCTTCCTTAAACAGCGCAGCCGACCGTTGCCGACCGTTGCAGATCTGGCGCACCGGACAGTCCGGTGCACACCGGACAGTCCGGTGCCACTTTCCGACCGTTGGCCAGACCACGTGTCGCGCGCAGATTCCGCGGCCGACCGTTGGCTCGGGCCGACCGTTGGCTCACCGGACAGTCCGGTGCACACCAGACAGTCCGGTGAATTTTAGCCGTACGCCGTCGGCAAATTCCCGAGAGCAGCGTATTCGCCCGAGGCAGCCTGACGCACCGGACACTGTCCGGTGCACCACCGGACAGTCCGGTGCCCCAGACCGAAGCAGTCTTTTGGCTGTACACAACCAACTCTTCTTCTTTCTTCTTCTCTATGTTTCTATCACTTAGACAAGTATATTAGTACACAAAACCAATGTACTACGGCTTAGAAACATACCTTTACTTGTGATTTGCACTTTGTTCATCCATGGGCATAGATTTACATTTAAGCACTTGTGTTGACACTCAATCACCAAAATACTTAGAAATGGCCCAAAGGCACATTTCCCTTTCAATCTCCCCCTTTTTGGTGATTTATGCCAACACAACATAAAGCAACTAGAACAAGTGCAAAAACACTTCAAATAGAACTCAAATCTATTTTGATTCATTTTTGGCATATATGGATCATCCTTTGCCACCACTTGGTTTGTTTTTGTAAATCAAACTCAAATCTCTATCTCTAAGTCAAATACACATGTTGAAGCATAAAGAGAGTCATTCCAAAAGAGATTGATCAAAGATTTCAAAAACTCCCCCTTTTTCCCATAATCACTACTTCTCCCCGCAAGAAGCCAACTTTTGACAAAAGAGACAATAAGAGAGTTTTGAATAAACCAACAGCTCTACTCTACTATTTTCAAAGTTTCTCAAGTGGTAGCTGATCCATCTATTGCTTTGGCCTTTATTTTCTCCCCCTTTGGCATCAAGCACCAAAACGAGATCAATCTTGGCCCTATAACCCCATTGCCTCACCAAAATCTTCAATTAAGAGCAAATGGCAATAAGAGTTCATGAGATGGACTTGGAATAAGTTACCCTCTCATCGGAGTGCAGTGGAAGTCTTTCATGGTCCAAGTCCACCTTTTCCCTTTCAATTCTCCTTTGAGACTAAATCAAGCAAACTCAAGCATATAGTTAGTCTCAAAGGGTCAAGTTGTAACACATCTCCCCCTAAACATGTGCATCACTTTGCAACGGACTTGTGAGGTCCAGGGAGTGTTTGTACAACTTGAGCACCACAATAAGCAACAAAATGCAGAATGAACATGATCAAAGGCATAAACACATGTATGCTACAATTCAATCCAAGTTCCGCGAATCTAAGACATTTAGCTCACTACGCAGCCTGCAAAAGGTCTTCTCATCTAGAGGCTTGGTAAAGATATCAGCTAGCTGGTTCTCGGTGCTAACATGAAACACTTCGATATCCCCCTTTTGCTGGTGGTCTCTCAAAAAGTGATGCCGGATGTCTATGTGCTTTGTGCGGCTGTGCTCAACAGGATTTTCCGCCATGCGGATAGCACTCTCATTATCACATAGGAGTGGGACTTTGCTCAGATTGTAGCCAAAGTCCCTGAGGGTTTGCCTCATCCAAAGTAGTTGCGCGCAACACTGTCCTGCGGCAACATACTCGGCCTCAGCGGTGGATAGGGCAACGGAGGTTTGTTTCTTAGAATTCCATGACACCAGGGACCTTCCTAAGAATTGGCACGTCCCCGATGTACTCTTCCTATCGACCTTACATCCAGCATAATCGGAGTCTGAATATCCAATCAAGTCAAAAGTAGACCCCTTTGGATACCAGAGCCCGAAGCAAGGCGTAGCAACTAAATATCTAAGAATTCGCTTCACTGCCACTAAGTGACATTCCTTAGGATTGGATTGAAATCTAGCACACATGCATACGCTAAGCATAATATCCGGTCTACTAGCACATAAGTAAAGTAATGACCCTATCATTGACCGGTATGCTTTTTGATCAACGGACTTACCTCCTTTGTTGAGGTCGGTGTGTCCGTCGGTCCCCATCGGAGTCTTTGCAGGCTTGGCGTCCTTCATCCCAAACCGCTTTAGCAGATCTTGCGTGTACTTCATTTGGGAGATGAAGGTGCCTTCCTTGAGTTGCTTCACTTGGAACCCAAGGAAGTAGTTCAACTCGCCCATCATCGACATCTCGAATTTCTGCGTCATCACCCTGCTAAACTCTTCACAAGACTTTTGGTTAGTAGAACCAAATATTATGTCATCGACATAAATTTGGCACACAAACAAATCACCGTCACATGTCTTTGTAAAAAGAGTTGGATCGGCTTTCCCAACTTTGAAAGCATTAACAATTAGAAAGTTTCTAAGGCATTCATACCATGCTCTTGGGGCTTGCTTAAGTCCATAGAGCGCCTTAGAGAGCTTACACACATGGTCGGGGTACCGATCATCCTCGAAGCCAGGGGGTTGCTCCACATACACCTCCTCCTTGATTGGCCCGTTGAGGAAAGCGCTCTTCACATCCATTTGGTACAACCTGAAAGAATGATGAGCGGCATATGCTAGCAAGATACGAATTGATTCTAGCCTAGCCACAGGAGCAAAAGTCTCCTCGAAATCCAAACCTGCGACTTGGGCATAACCTTTTGCCACAAGTCGAGCCTTGTTCCTCGTCACCACTCCGTGCTCGTCTTGTTTGTTGCGGAACACCCACTTGGTTCCCACAACATTTTGCTTAGGACAAGGCACCAGCGTCCAAACTTCATTCCTCTTGAAGTTATTGAGCTCCTCTTGCATGGCCAACACCCAGTCCGGATCTAGCAAGGCCTCTTCTACCCTGAAAGGCTCAATAGAAGAGACAAAGGAGTAATGTTCACAAAAATTAACTAATCGAGACCGAGTAGTTACTCCCTTGCTAATGTCACCCAGAATTTGGTCGACGGGATGATCCCTTTGAACCACTGCTCGAACTTGGGTTGGAGGTGCCGGTTGCGCTTCTTCCTCCATCACATGATCATCTTGTGCTCCCCCTTGATCACACGCCTCCTGTTGATGAACCTGTTCATCGTCTTGAGTTGGGGAATGCACCATAGTTGAGGAAGAAGGTTGATCTCGTTCATCTTGTTCCTGTGGCCACACTTCTCCAATCGCCATGGTTCGTATAGCGGCCGTCGGAACTTCTTCTTCATCTACATCATCATAATCAACAACTTGCTCTCTTGGAGAGCCATTAGTCTCATCAAATACAACGTCGCTAGAGACTTCAACCAAACCCGATGATTTGTTGAAGACTCTATACGCCTTTGTATTTGAGTCATAACCTAACAAAAACCCTTCTACAGCTTTGGGAGCAAATTTGGAATTTCTACCTTTCTTCACTAGAATGTAGCACTTGCTCCCAAATACACGACAGTAAGATACATTGGGTTTGTTACCGGTTAGTAGCTCGTATGACGTCTTCTTGAGGAGGCGATGAAGGTAGACCCTGTTGATGGCGTGGCAAGCCGTGTTCACGGCTTCCGTCCAAAAGCACTCGGGGGGTCTTGAACTCTCCTATCATCGTCCTTGCCATGTCAATGAGCGTCCTGTTCTTCCTCTCTACCACACCATTTTGCTGTGGTGTGTAGGGAGCGGAGAACTCGTGCTTGATCCCTTCCTCTTCAAGGAACTCCTCCACTTGAAGGTTCTTGAACTCGGACCCATTGTCGCTCCTTATCTTCTTTACTTTGAGCTCAAACTCATTTTGAGCTCTCCTGAGGAAGCGCTTGAGGGTCCCTTGGGTTTCAGACTTATCCTGCAAAAAGAACACCCAAGTGAAGCGGGAAAAGTCATCAACAATAACTAGACCATACTTACTTCCTCCTATGCTCAGATAGGCGATGGGTCCGAAGAGATCCATATGCAGCAACTCCAGGGGTCTTGAAGTGGTCATCACATTCTTGCTGTGATGTGCTCCTCCCACTTGTTTACCTGCTTGACAAGCTGCACAAGGTCTATCCTTTTCGAATTTCACGTTAGTCAAACCTATCACGTGTTCTCCCTTTAGAAGCTTGTGAAGGTTCTTCATCCCCACATGTGCTAAGCGACGATGCCACAGCCAGCCCATGCTAGTCTTAGCTATTAAGCATGCATCTAGACTGGCCTCTTCTTTTGCAAAATCAACCAAATAAAGTTTGCCGTCTAATACACCCTTAAAAGCTAGTGAACCATCACTTCTTCTAAAGACAGACACATCTACATTTGTAAAAAGACAATTATATCCCATATTGCATAATTGACTTACAGATAATAAATTATATCCCAAAGACTCAACTAAAAACACATTAGAAATTGAGTGCTCATTAGAAATTGCAATTTTACCTAACCCTTTTACCTTGCCTTGATTCCCATCACCGAATATGATCGAATCTT
This sequence comes from Zea mays, assembly GCF_902167145.1. Taxonomy (NCBI): domain Eukaryota; kingdom Viridiplantae; phylum Streptophyta; class Magnoliopsida; order Poales; family Poaceae; genus Zea; species Zea mays. The sequence continues at coordinate 232,898,628 of NC_050096.1, read as the reverse complement.
GGAAATCCTTATTCTTGACGTAGGAGGTGAACATCTTCTTCTCCCCCGTCATATGGTTTGTGCATCCGCTGTCGATAATCCAGCTTGAACCCCCGGATGCATAAACCTGCAAGGCAAATTTAGGCTTGGGACTTAGGTACCCAACTCATGTTGGGTCCTACAAGGTTAGTGCAAATATCCTTAGGGACCCAAATGCAAGTCTTGTCTCCCTTGCATTTTGCCCCTAACTTCCTAGCAACTATTTTCTTATCCTTTCTACAAATAGCAAAGGAAGCATTTAAAGCACAATAGATTGTAGAAGGTTCATTCACTACTTTCCTAGGAGCATGAATAACATTCTTTCTAGGCACATGATGAATAGCATTTCTCCTAGACATATTTCTACCATGCATATAAGAAGAACTAGAAGCAAACATGGCATGAGAGTCAAAATTATCATAAGCATTATAACTCCTATAAGCATTTCTAGTTTGTCTCCTATCATGATATAAAAAGGCATGGTTCCTTTTAGCACTAGTAGCCATAGGGGCCTTCCCTTTCTCCTTAGTGGGAATGGGAGCCTTATGGCTTGTTAAGTTCTTGGCTTCCCTCTTGAAGCCAAGTCCATCCTTAATTGAGGGGTGTCTACCGACTGTGTAGGCATCCCTTGCAAATTTTAGTTTATCAAATTCATTCTTGCTAGTCTTAAGTTGGGCATTAAGACTAGCCAATTCCTCAGTTAATTTGGAAATTGAAACTAAATGACCACTACAAGCATCAACATCGAAATCTTTACACCTAGTGCAAATCTCAACATGTTCTACACAAGAATTAGATTTACTAGCTACTTCTAGTTTAGCAGTTAAGTCATCATTAACACTCTTTAAAGTAGCAATGGTTTCATGACAAGAAGATAGTTCACTAGAAAGTACTTCATTTCTTTTAACTTCTAAAGCATAGGATTTTTGTGCCTCTACAAATTTATCATGCTCTTCATACAAAAGGTCCTCTTGTTTTTCTAAGAGTCTATCTTTTTCATTCAAGGCATCAATCAATTCATTAATTTTATCTATTTTAGTTCTATCCAATCCTTTGAACAAACTAGAGTAATCTATTTCATCATCACTAGACTCATCATCACTGGAAGAATCATAAGTGACATTGTTTTGATTACTTACCTTCTTCTCCCTTGCCATTAGGCATGTGTGACGCTCGTTGGGGAAGAGGGATGACTTGTTGAAGGCAGTGGCGGCGAGTCCTTCATTGTCGGAGTCGGAGGAGGAGCAATCCGAATCCCACTCTTTTCCGATATGTGCCTCACCCTTGGCCTTATTGTAATGCTTCTTCTTTTCCCTCTTGCTCCCGTGTTCCTGGTCACTATCATTGTCGGGACAGCTAGCAATAAAATGACCAAGCTTACCGCACTTGAAGCATGAGCGCTTCCCCTTTGTCTTGATCTTGCTTGGCTGCCCCTTGTGACCCTTCAGCACCGTCTTGAAGCGTTTGATGATGAGAGCCATCTCTTCATCATTAAGTCCGGCCGCCTCTATTTGTGCCACCTTGATAGGTAGCGCCTCCTTGCTTCTTGTTGCTTTGAGAGCAAGAGGTTGCGGCTCGTTGATCGGTCCATTCAAGGCGTCGTCCACGTACCTTGCTTCCTTAATCATCATTCGCCCGCTGACGAATTTTCCTAGGACTTCTTCGGGCGACATTTTGGTGTACCTGGGATTCTCACGAATATTATTCACCAAATGAGGATCAAGAACGGTAAAGGACCTTAGTAATAGTCGGACGACGTCATGGTCCGTCCATCGCGTGCTTCCATAGCTCCTTATTTTGTTGACAAGGGTCTTGAGCCGGTTGTATGTTTGGGTTGGCTCCTCCCCCCTTATCATAGCGAATCTCCCAAGTTCGCCCTCCACCAACTCCATCTTGGTGAGCATGGTGACGTCGTTGCCCTCGTGAGAGATCTTGAGGGTGTCCCATATCTGCTTGGCATTGTCCAAGCCGCTCACCTTATTGTATTCTTCCCTGCACAAAGATGCTAAGAGAACAGTAGTAGCTTGTGCATTTCTATGGATTTGTTCATTTATAAGCATAGGGCTATCCGAGCTATCAAATTTCATTCCATTCTCTACAATCTCCCATATGCTTGGATGGAGAGAGAATAAGTGACTACGCATTTTGTGACTCCAAAATCCGTAGTCCTCCCCATCGAAGTGTGGAGGTTTGCCGAGAGGAATGGAAAGCAAATGCGAATTCGAACTATGTGGAATACGAGAATAATCAAATGAAAAGTTCGAATTGACCGTCTTCCTGTAGTCGTTGTCGTCGTCCTTTTGGGAAGAGGAAGATTCGTCGCTGTCGTAGTAGACGATCTCCTTGATGCGTCTTGTCTTCTTCTTCTTCCCATCTTTTCGTTTATGACCCGAGCCCGAGTCGTTGGACTTGTCATCATTTGGCTCGTTGACGAAGGATTCCTTCTCCTTGTCGTTGATCACGATTCCCTTCCCCTTAGGATCCATCTCTTCGGGCGGTTAGTCCCTTTCTTGAAGAGAACGGCTCCGATACCAATTGAGAGCACCTAGAGGGGGGGTGAATAGGTGATCCTGTAAATCTTAAAAACTTAAGCCACAAAACTTTGATTAAGTGTTAGCACAGTTAATGCCAAGTGGCTAGAGCGAAGATCTTGCACAATATGATAATCACAAGGAGATCAACACAGAGAGGACACGGTAATTTATCCCGTGGTTCGGCCAAGTACAAAACTTGCCTACTCCACGTTGTGGCGTCCCAACGGACGAGAGTTGCACTCAACTCCTCTCAAGTGATCCAATGATCAACTTGAATACCACAGTGTTATGCTTTTCTTCTCAATATCCCGTTTGCGAGGAATCTCCACAACTTGGAGCCTCTCGCCCTTACACTTGAGATTCACAAAGAAATACGGAGTAAGGAAGGAACTAGCAACACACACAAGACTCAAAATCAGAGCAACAACACGCACACAAGTCGCAACAAGAGCTCGCAACACAACTCAAAGAGTTCACAACTCCACAAGAGCTCTAGATGCTATCACAATGAACCGAATGCGTGGAATCGATGTCTTGGTGCTTAGGAATGTTGTAGGAATGCTTGGTGTACTCCTCCATGCGCCTAGGGGTCCCTTTTATAACCCCAAAGCAGCTAGGAGCCGTTAAGAACAAATCTGGAAGGTCATCCTTGCCTTCTGTCGTCGGGCGCACCGGACAGTCCGGTGCACACCGGACACTGTCCGGTGCCCGATTTCCTTCCTTAAACAGCGCAGCCGACCGTTGCCGACCGTTGCAGATCTGGCGCACCGGACAGTCCGGTGCACACCGGACAGTCCGATGCCACTTTCCGACCGTTGGCCAGACCACGTGTCGCGCGCAGATTCCGCGGCCGACCGTTGGCTCGGGCCGACCGTTGGCTCACCGGACAGTCCGGTGCACACCGGACAGTCCGGTGCACACCGGACAGTCCGGTGCACACCGGACAGTCCGGTGCACACCGGACAGTCCGGTGAATTTTAGCCGTACGCCGTCGGCAAATTCTCGAGAGCAGCGTCTTCGCCCGAGGCAGCCTGACGCACCGGACACTGTCCGGTGCACCACCGGACAGTCCGGTGCCCCAGACCGAAGCAGTCTTTTGGCTGTACACAACCAACTCTTCTTCTTTCTTCTTCTCTATGTTTCTATCACTTAGACAAGTATATTAGTACACAAAACCAATGTACTACGGCTTAGAAACATACCTTTACTTGTGATTTGCACTTTGTTCATCCATGGGCATAGATTTACATTTAAGCACTTGTGTTGACACTCAATCACCAAAATACTTAGAAATGTCCCAAAGGCACATTTCCCTTTCACATGTCTCTTTTATATATGCTATGACTAATGTGTTTTCAAGTCTATTTCAAACCAAGTCATAGGTGTATTGAAAGGGAATTGGAGTCTTTGGCGAAGACAAATGCTTCCACTCTGTCACTCATCTTTCGTCGTCGCTCCAAGCCACTCTCCATCTTTGGGGGAGAAGGACTCCGTCTTTGGTATAATCTTCACTCATTTATTTATGACCAAAGGGGAGAAAGTAATTCTAAGGACTCTAATGACTCCGTTTTTGGCGATTCATGCCAAAGGGAGAGAGAGTATTAGCCCAAAGCAAAAGGACCGCAACCACCACCTAATTTTAAATGATTTTCAATTGGAAATTTCAAATTGGTATCCTATTGAGTTCCAAAGGGGGAGATAGTAGAATTTTCAAAATTGATATCAAAACCCTCTTGAACACTAAGAGGAGATTTCATTTAGGGGGAGTTTTGTTTTAGTCAAAGGAAAAGCATTTGAAACAGGGGGAGAAAATTTCAAATCTTGTAAATGCTTCGCAGAATCTTATTCATTTACCTTTGACTATTTGCAAAAGAACTTTGAAAAAGATTTACAAAAGAATTTGCAAAAACAAAACAAGTGGTGCAAGCGTGGTCCAAAATGTTAAAAATGAAGAAACAATCCATGCATATCTTATAAAGTATTTAGATTGGCTCAATTCCAAGCAACCTTTACACTTACATTATGCAAGCTAGTTCAATTATGCACTTCTATATTTGCTTTGGTTTGTGTTGGCATCAATCACCAAAAAGGGGGAGATTAAAAGAGAATTAGGCTTACACCTATTTCCTAATTGATTTTGGTGGTTGAATTGCCCAACACAAATAATTGGACTAACTAGTTTGCTCTAGTGTATAAGTTATACAGGTGCCAAAGGTTCACACTTAGCCAATAAAAAGACCAAGAATTGGGTTCATCAAAGAGAGCAAGGGATAACCGAAGTGTGCCCTGGTCTGGCGCACCGGACTGTTCGGTGTGCCACCGGACAGTGTCCGGTGCACCAGGGGACTTCACGCTGAACTTCTCACCTTCGGGAAAATCCAGAGGCGCTCCGCTATAATTCACCGAACTGTCCGGTGTACACCGGACAGTGTCCGGTGCTCCAAGGAAGAGCGTCTCAGGAACTCTCCAGCTTCGGGAATTCGCTCCGCTATAATTCACCGGACATGTCCGGTGTGCACCGGACTGTCCGGTGAGCCAGCGGAGCAACGACTACTTCGCGCCAACGGTCACCTGCAGAAGCATTAAATGCGCACCAGAGCGCGCAGAAGTCAGGCACGCGCGAAGTGGCGCACCGGACACTCTACAGTGCATGTTCGGTGTGCCACCGGACATCCAGACGGGCCCAGAAGTCAGAGCTCCAACGGTCGGAACCCAACGACCTGGTGACGTGGCTGGCGCACCGGACACTGTCCGGTGCACCATGCGACAGACAGCCCCACCAAACGGCTAGTTTGGTGGTTGGGGTTATAAATACCCCCAACCACCCCACATTCAAGTCATCTAAGTTTTCACACTCCCAACCACTTACAAGAGCTAGGCATTCAATACAAGACACACCCAAGTGATTAAATCCTCTCCCAATTCCACAAAAGCTTTAGTGACTAGTGAGAGTGATTTGTTGTGTTCTTTTGAGCTCCTGCGCTTGCATTGCTTTCTTCTTTCTCATTCTTTCTTGAGATCAATACTCACTTGTAACCGAGGCAAGAGACACCAATTGTGTGGTGGTCCTTGCGGGGAAGTTTTGTTCCCGGTTGATTTGAGAAGAGAAAGCTCACTCGGTCCGAGGGACCGTTTGAGAGAGGGAAGGGGTTGAAAAAGACCCGACCTTTGTGGCCTCCTCAACGGGGAGTAGGTTTGCGAGAACCGAACCTCGGTAAAACAAATCCGCGTGTCACACTTCTTATTTGCTTGCGATTTGTTTTTCACCCTCTCTCGCAGACTCGATTATATTGCTAACGCTAACCCGGCTTGTAGTTGTGATTAACTTTGTAAATTTCAGTTTCCCCCTATTCACCCCCTCTAGGCGACTTTCACATTCCCTCTTGGTTGATCCCTGAATGTTTGGTTGTTGGACTCTCTCAAAGTTTATATTGTTGTTATATGTTTTCCAAGGCAATACTGACACTATTCATGATCAAGCCATCTTTATGGTCGACATGTATTTAGACTGGCACCACCATGATGCTAGTCCTTATCACCCTGGCTCTCAATTTGAGTCTATGTCTGGTTCCACGACCACCAAAAATCATCACCATTATCGTTGTTGCCTGAAAAACGTGCAATGCGAGTGCTTGTTGATATATTTGAGAAGCCTCATCTAGTGCCTGTGCTTGTAGATACATATCTGAACAACCTCATCTTTATATTTGCAGTAATTATTAGGAAACTGGTGAATATGTATTCTCGTGTGCCTCTATTGATTCTTTGGACACACACCTCCCTACACGACTTTGACCATGTTCACCTCACTGTCAACTACTTAGGTGATGTTGGGGACTTGTTCTCAAATGCTATGAATTAAGAACAAGGCAACACAAAAAGAGGTTAATGGTTAATGTCCTTCGTCCTTCGAAGTATTATTTCCCTTAGGATATAACGATATTTGGACGAAGGTCATGAATGACGTACCTTCATCATCACAATATACATTAATGAAAGAAAAAGCATATGAAACATGAGAAACAACATGAAAATAATCATATGACATCATTTATATATCCTTATTATATAATCATGGACGAATAAGAATAATATTGAATTACATTTGTACCTTCGGCTTGACAGAAGACAAAAGTACAAGCGTGACGCACGAGCGAGTACAAGCCATCGTGAACAGTATAGGGGTACTGTTCACCTATTTATAGGCACGAGACGCAGCCCGATCAAAATTACATTTATGTCCTTGACAACTAGTTACAATCATGACACAAATTACTATGGACCGATTGATATTTTCCTATTTAAGTCGGTGCAGCCCTTCGTCTCAAGGTATGTCACTATGCCGAAGCTCCTTGGATGGTAGCTTCGGCGTGTCCCTTCACGCTGTATTTGCTTATGTGCTGATCTTTCGAAGGTGTTTTTTCTTAAAGGACCTTCGGCGACGAAGCAGACCCCAACAGGTGACAAAGGGGTTATTGTCCATGTTATCTAGTTATCCTTATACTCCCCTCTCAATATCTATAATGCAACATTGCTGATTTTAGAGGGTTACTATGTGTGCTTTCAACTTCAAACTTTTCTAATATGGCCATTTGCAATGCGTCCGCTATGACTAGAGTGGAAGAGGACGGTAGAGCCAGCAGACTGGATGACAAAGTTTGGTTAATTAAAATGAAGAAAAAATAAAAAGTTTTGGAGAGATTGAAATGAAGAAATTTTAGTTAATGGAGAAAAAAAGGGATTTTGGAGGATCGAATTTCTACATAGAGCGCTTTTTATAAGAGTCTTTAGAACAAAAGAGTGAATCCTACGTATTCTTTTGAAATTCCTACAAATTAACCTTTTTAGGTCACTATAAAACGAGCTGTCCTATGGGACCTTTTTTTTACGGAATCCTATGGAACTTTAAAACTCATGTTTCTCTCCGGCCCAAATTCCTATACGGCCCAGGTGGACTTGGGCGATGCAGCCATGCAGGGACCACCGGACCAGGACCATCCCCTTACGGCCTTACCCGCCGGACACGTCACATACCGAACCCGGACGCGCCTCGTCGTAGCGAGGCGATGACCAGCGCAGCTGCAGCATCCTTTCTTGCCATAAAAAACCCCGCGACTCTGGTCAGAGAGGGAGAGCGAGCTAGAAGCCTAGAACCGGCAGGAAGCCAGACGAGCGGAGCCACCACGCGTGAGCTGCAACGTAGGCGGCGGGGGCATGGCGGGCCGGCTGGCGGGGCGAGGCGGGAGGCCGCTGCTAGGCGGAAGTGGCGGGGGCGGGAAGCGGGGCGGGAGGCCGTCGATGGCGGTCGTGGCGGCGCTGCTGCTGGCGTGCGCGGCGCTGCTCCTGCTCCTGGCCCTCGGCGCGCTATCGCTGCCCGGGGCCTCCGACGGCTCCGGGGGACGCGGTGCGGGGCTCTCGCTCTCGCGCCCCCGCTCGCGCTTCCGCAGATCCGCCTTCGACTCGTGCGTTCCCCCCCTCTCCACGATCTCTCTTCCGCGTCCTTGCTCGTTCGGTTTCCTCTGAGATGATTACTCCTCTGATATGCTTACGCGTAGTTGTTCGTGCTTGCGTGCTGCAGGGGGCTAGAGACGCGTGGGGAGAAGGGGGAGCCGTGGACGGAGGTGCTGTCGTGGGAGCCCCGCGCGTTCGTGTACCACAACTTCCTCGTGAGTCCCTTCACCCTTGCTTCATTCGTTTCTGTTTGGTGGGAAGGACAAGGACCGCATGTTCTAGATGCGATTTGCTTCATGCTTTTTTTGGTCAGGAGATCTCGAGTTTTCTGTCGTTTCAGTTCGGTTGAAATCTTGGATGAACATGGCGCAGCACCAGACCTGTTGATACCCTGATTATGCGATCAAAGTTGCTTAGACCTTTGCGAGATTCCTTGCTCCATTTTCAGTAACATTTACCACGCTTTGAGCAACCCTTTGCCCGAAATGGTTGTACAAAAATAGTGACAATGGGTTATGCTGCGAACGAGATGCTGAATTGTGGCTTTGTTACCGCTTCCAGATCTGGGCGGCAGCACTACTGTCAGTGTACTTGAATTGGCTAGTGTACATATGGGATATGGCTGTCAATTGTCATTGAGCTTCGCAGAGAGCCCATGAGTTGAAACTGAGCCAGGGCACTAATCCCCATCTATTGTCACTGTCATGCATGCATATTATGAATTGCCGAAATGGTGGACCTGGGGTTCAAACTCAGGTTTTCAACCATATGGGTGGATATTTGCTTCGTGTTACAGTTATCATTTATCAATTCACCTGAAACAGTGTAGCTATTCCCACTTGCCAAAGGCCCAAATCATTTGAATGATTGTTAAGTCATGTTTGATGCTGTAGAAATTGCATAATAGAAAATGAAGTAATATCAGTATTAGTGTCATGATCAAAATTTCATAATCAACTGTGTTATTATTGCCAGCTATTTTCAATTCATTTCAGTTTGCTTCAACAAACAATCAGGTTATGACTGAACTTTATGTTATTCTCAGTCCAAGGAAGAATGTGACCATTTGATTTCACTGGCAAAGCCTCATATGAAGAAGTCAACAGTAGTTGATTCAGCAACTGGAGGCAGCAAGGACAGCAGGTTTAAACATTTTCCGAAATTCCAAATTCAGGCTTACATCATCTGTGATGCTCATTTTGCTCCATGGACATATATGCAGGGTGCGGACAAGTTCAGGAATGTTTCTTAGAAGAGGGCAGGACAAAATTATTCGGACAATTGAGAAAAGGATAGCAGATTACACCTTCATACCTGTAGGTACGTATTAACCTCGATGGGTTTAATGTCGAAGTGTTTGCCTACTATATTGTGAAGGGAAAGAATCAATATGCTTAACAGGCATTTAGACTAAGTTTAATGTTTGGATGGGGCTGTTTGACACAGGCACACAACTAGCTTGTACACTTATTTATCTGCTTCATGTAATGACTTGAAGTCCTTACTCCTGCTCTTTTTCAAATGATGCCTAACTTGAAACCGCACTTTATGTCCTGCATTCATCATACAGATAGAATAGCCTGCATTGTGGGATTTGGAAGTTCTGACTTTTGCTTTAATTGTCTCACTGAATCACCAAACTGTACTGTACTAACGATGTTAACACAATCTCTGGAAATGCACTAAACTATGTGCTTCAGTAGATTCAATAGGTCCTTGATTTTGTGACAGTTTGTAGGATATCATGCCAATGTACTTCAGTATGACCTTGGAGGTTTCAATGCTGTACATGTCGCTATGTCAGGTCTCACTAAAAACTGCATGATGTGAGAAAAAAGAATGCATGTACTGATCGTTGCACTAACAAGTACTTCCCCAAATTTAGATTTTTAGAACAGTACAGCATGTGCATTTTCGCTGACATGGATGGTTTGACATCTAAGTGTTCATTTTAAAGAAAAAGTATGTAGAGGTACATACCCAACAATGTGACAAGGTACAAAAGGGGCCTCAAACAGTAAGGGTCAAGTCTATTTCAGCAAATAGAAAAATATGACCATTACAGCATAAGTTAATGGGCAGCCCTAAATGTGAATAACAGTCAAACCTTTGAACATTGATGCCTCCGTGCCTGATTATTTTGTAATGCAGTTTTACTTCGAATGGCATCAGCAACTCTCTTTATTGTTTCCATGTACTATCACAGAGCAGGGTGAGGGTCTTCAAGTTCTCCACTATGAAGTTGGGCAGAAGTATGAACCTCACTTTGATTACTTCCATGATGATTACAACACCAAGAATGGAGGCCAGCGTATAGCAACTCTTCTTATGTATCTGTATGTGTTACACTGTTGGTATTGTATGATAAGTGCCATTGGTGACCCAATTGCCCAGTTGACGTTTTCTATGGCAATTGTTATTTACTAGTTCGGATGTTGAAGATGGTGGCGAGACTGTGTTCCCTTCGTCGACAACAAACAGCAGCTCGTCACCATTTTATAATGAGCTGTCTGAATGTGCAAAGGGTGGTCTATCTGTTAAACCAAAGATGGGAGATGCGCTTCTGTTCTGGAGCATGAAGCCTGATGGGTCCCTAGATCCCACAAGCCTGCATGGTGACATTACTTGATCTTTGATGCCATGCCATTTTTTTTGAACAGGCAGGTGTTATACCACAGTACACTGATACTTCTATTAAACTGCAAATTTTCTTTAGGTGGATGCCCAGTTATAAAAGGCAACAAATGGTCATCGACGAAGTGGATGCGTGTTCATGAGTACAAAGTTTAGATACAAAAAGACACAGACCTGAGGTACGACATTTTGCTTAGAAACCAAAATACTCCTTTTTTAGTTTGCCTACTGCAAAAGTAATGCTGGGCCTCTACCTTGCACCAACAATATCCCCGGCATACATTGATATGCTCGCCGTCAGCTTTGAAGATACATTTCAAATTCATTGGAATTTTATCGACTCTTTGCAGGTCATGCACCGGTTCAAATGCGTGGACATTTTGGCACATGTCGAGAGTTTCGATTTTCCATAGAGGATTAATTTACAGTTCATCTTTTCTAGCTGTTACTCTGAGGCAATGTCTTAGGCTCCGTGTTGTACATTAACATGTTAGGCTGATGAACATAAACGATAAACCTGATGATTCAGAGATGGATGTGTTGGGTGTATGCCATTGCCCTTGTTCGAATCAAGATAGTGTTGGACACCAAATGTGTCTCGCGGACGGTCCGGCCCTGGGGCCGGACGGTCCGCGGTCCGGACTGTCCGCGGTGGTGGCGCGGACGGTCCGCGCGTGCGCAGAATCAGTTAGGGTTCCTAGTTTCTCGCGGGATTGGTTACCTAAAACCACGGGATTAACTCGGAAATCAGTTGGAAGCGGATCCAGACCTCCCCCTTTATATAGATGAAGGGCTACGGCCGATTGAACCCCCATCAATCGAACAAATCAAGTCTATTTCTCGTTTTTACCTTACGCATTAGGAATAGTTCTAGTCTAGTCCTAGTTTAGCCTCTCAATCTCCAAATTCTCCGCCTCTCTTCGACTCTACGTCGATTAGAGGAGTCTAGGTCGGCCTGCCGAGCCTAGACAACACCTAGGATCTCTCCTCCCCGACGGGGTCCCTCTCGGGAGCGAGATCCAGGCGCCGCCGGCGACCTTCGCCACCCCCTGCGCACGCGCGGACCGTCCGGCCTGTAGGCAGGGAACCTTTGCCCCTGCTCCAGGTCGCGGACCGTCCGGTCCCTGGTCGCGGACCGTCCGCGCCTGTGCAGAGAGCACCGCCGCCGGTTCTTGTTGAGTGTTTGGCACCCGAAAAAGGTGTCAACATACTTTTGGCGACTCCGCTGGGGAAGGTGTTTAGATCTACTAAAAATCAGGCCCTCAAATGGCCGGTTCTAAAGATCACACCGATATCTCCCCGGACAATATCCTGAAGCCGGCTGTTGAAAGTCTGACGGCCGATGAGCAACAGCAATACGAGGACTACATGCGTCAAGCGAGGGAGAAATTCTTATCACAATACACGGTGGATCGCCACCAAAAAGTTGTCAAACATGGAGAGACCGACGTCGCATCTCTTCTATCTTCGCTTCAAATCTCCAACGTAAGTAAACCCGACGACATCCAATTTATTAAACAGTATGTAGATCAGCAGCAGGATCAAATGAAACAACAGATTGTAGGGTTAGAAGAGTCAATTAGAAAATTAACGCGTACGTTGGAGAAGTCTGTTGCTCCTAGTTTTCCATCATATGAGACTAGTAACAGGATATCTATGTCTAATACATCGGCAACAAATGGGGATTTGCAGCCCCAGCCATTATATGGTATGCCGATGAACTCATATACAGGACAAGTACCACCACCGCCATCCATGCTTGGTAGATCGGCACCCATGAACACGGTCGGACCGTCCGAGCTTCTGCCCGGACCGTCCGGCCCATATGCAGACCGTCCGGCTTGCTCTGCCGGACAGTCTGGGGCCGCCCTAGGACCACCGCCGTCCCTGCTTGGCAGACCGGTGACCCTGGACGCGGTCGGACCGTCCGAGCTTCTGCCCGGACCGTCCAGCCCTTACGCGGACCGTCCGGCTTTCCCTGCCGGACAATCCGGGCCCGCACCAGGACTACCACATGGCGTCCCGATAATGGCGAACGCAACCGGTCAGTTCGGATTTACCACCGGGCAAGCTGGATATGCATACGCAGAACCTGTTGTTGCACACCATGCACCAAATTATTACACACCACAGCAGCAGTATGTTTCGCCCTCTACATATTTAAACCATAACGTACCATACAACCACAGACCGATCAACACTATCGATCGGTCACGGCAAGAAGGTCGGTATACTAATACCCGACCAAATGAGCCCCACAGCCCAGGATCCGGTGGTCTGCCACCGGGTGCAATGGAAAAAATTAGGGAAGAGATGACTGAACTATTTCGAGATAAGTTCGGGGTTAGTGTAGCCAGAGTAGGGCAATCATACCAAAAGCCGTATAATCACCGGTTTGACACTGTCCCATATCCACAAGGGGCAAGGATACCAGAATTTTCTAAGTTTTCTGGTGAGAATGGGAGGAGCACACACGAACACATAGGCCAGTTCCTAGCACACCTAGGTGAATTGGCCGATGGAGAAGCATTTCGTGTTCGGTTATTTTCTCTATCCCTTACTGGTACCGCTTTTGCATGGTACGCCGCCCTGCCTCCTAATTCCATTAATTCCTGGAATGAGTTAGAAAGTAAATTTCATGAACATTTCTTTGCCGGGGAATATGAATTAGGACTAGCTGACTTAGCTTCAGTTCGACAAGGACGCGAAGAATCGGTTAATGATTATATCCGGAGGTTCCGGGACACTAGAAACCGATGCTTTCGGATCCATGTCGCAGACAAAGAGCTAGCAGGGTTAGCTTTTAATGGGTTGCTATCCTACTTATGTAATACTCAAAAATGTAATAAAGAGGATATAGATAATCTCAATGGTTTGTGGCCTCTCCTATTCATTACATGTGATCAACACTAGTTAAAAGTGGATAATTAGAACGAAGAACACATAAATGACCTGTGCATCATGCCGGATCTTATTTCGTGTGCATTTTTGTGATGATATAAAATATAGTAAACAAGAAAAATAATAAGATAATAGACATCAGAAGTAGAATTAAACCCTAACTTTTGAAAATAGGGTTTGGAAAATAAGAAAAAGAGAAATGATATAAAAATATAAAAACATAGATATCCTTAAACTTATTACTGTTAACTATACAAATACAGTGTAAATGATGAGCCATCAAGTTTGAATTCAAACTTGAATTCAATTGGATTTGAAAATGGAGAAAAAAAGGGAAAAGAAAAGAATAAAACAAAACTAACCTTACCTGGGCCGGACTGCACCATTTCGGCCCACATACCAAAACCTCCCTCGCGCGCGCGCCAGCCCAACCTGCACAACAGCGCCGACAGGTGGGTCCCCTTCGTCAGTCACGCACGCTTGTTCTCGCGCGCACGCCGCTGGCGCTTACACCTGGGGCCCACCGGTCATTCCCTGCCCGCGTGCGCTTCACCCGTGTCACTGCCGCATGGACCCATTTGTCATCACCGTCGCCCGCTGTTGTAACAGACTGCGCGGAGTGCGCGGCGATTCTCCTGGGCTCAAGCCGACGACCTCCTCCACCTCGCCTTGGCCGATATAAAGGAGCCCTGTGCGCGACCGTCTCTTTCCTCTACCCGCTCGCCCCACCGTTGACACCCAGCTACGCCCCTAGCACCGCCGGACACGCTTTCGCGCCGCCGTGTCCCGCTTACACCACCACGCGCCGGAACGCTGCTCAAGAACCAGTATGCGGGTCTGGCGGGGCTCGCTTAACCGCCGGGGATCCATACATCCTCTCGGGGTGGGGAATTTTGCTCTAGAGTCGCCGGAATTTCTCGACGGGGCGCTTGTTGTACCGCAAATTCAACCTCGCCGTGGACTGCGCGTCGTCACCGTTCCAAACGCCGGTATGTGGACTCGACCGAGATACCCTCTTGATCCGCATCGTGTAGCGCTCGCAGTAGAAGGGAATAGGGCTCTCTGGGCGAAGAACGCGTGGTCTCCGGTGGGCGCTCCGCCGTGAGGATTGTGCGCCGCCGTGCGCGGGCAGTGGAGTTGGGGAAGATGGTGGCCGAGATTATGCAAACCGTTGGATGCGAAATGTGCGGCCCTGATTAGAAATAGAATACCGGTTCGGGAAGCATTGATCCTGGGCGTTGATGTTGAATCGGGCGACCCGTATCGATCGGACGGTACCTGTTCATTTCCAGTTCACGGATCTGCGGATCTAATCAGGCGCGTAGAAACTGGATCTGACGGTCAGCATTCCCCGATACCCGTTCGCCGTGTCCGTTTTGTAGATATGCCCCTCGGGTTTAAGATTTTGAACCCGCAGTCCACCTGGTGGGTCGTTTGAGTCTGGGTTATTATTGCCCCGGAGCCCCTGAGTTTTCTGGAAATCGAGGCCCAGTCCAGAGCCTGATGTAAATTGAATAAATTAAATAGAAAATAGATTTTAATATGAAAATAAATGCTAGGAATTGTATAATCCATAGAAAATTCATATTAGCTCCAAATTGAGTCATTCCAATTCCTAAAATTTTGTAATATTATTCTCTATCATTTAGTATCCCTGTTTTGACATGAAAACATTTAGAAAATTAATTTCTCATCTAATCCTATTTTAATCACATTAAATCTTAAGAAATTCATAACTTGAATTCTATAACTCCAAATTCAGTGATTCCAATTCCTATGATCTCATTTTAATGTGTAGATTTTTACTGTATATTTTATTTACATGTTTGGTGTGATGTTGATTTTGGCTATACTATGTATGTATTGTGTTGATGCGAATAGACGAGCAAGCCACTGTGGAAACTGAGGTTCAACAAGTAGAAGTAGCTGAGCAGGAGCTCATTGAAGGCAAGTTGTGCCCTTGATCACTTACTTTCCCAGCCATGTTCTTATTAATTTTAATGATCTGCATAGGATAATTTTGATGGGAGCCTTTATGTTACCCCAGTTTTGATTACCTCTATACCTTGTTCACCCCTGAAATATTTTTGGGTAGTACTTGCTATTGCTTTATGTGGATTGGGTATGGAGATACACTATTCATGATTATTCTGTTATTATCTTGTTACTATTACTGTTCATGTTAAGATCATTAAATTAATGGGAACATGGAGCGACCACCCGGGAAAACAGTGCTACCACAAGGGTATAATGGGACGCCCTTGGCTGACTAATTAGGAAAGCTAGTGGAAGACTACCTTACCCGAAAGGGGCAAGGGCAGTAGGGGAGAGGTCAGTGCGGGGAGGTCCCTGGTTGATTTTGCTGCGATGGCTGTCAGCCAGGAACCCTGTACTGGATCTTCCTATAAACTGTAGCGGGTTTTCGGAAGCTAGTGGAACTTTGTAAAGGCCTCGTAGTGGATCCCTAGCCATTCACCTCGGTAGTGTCTAAGGGCCTTGCAAACCCAGGCGACATGGGATACACGACTTGTGGGTAAAGATGCGCAACCTCTGCAGAGTGTAAAACTAGTATACTAGCCGTGCTCACGGTCAAGAGCGGCTCGGACCCTCACATGATTAATTATGGAACTTAAATTCAATTTGACATTTGCATCGCATTTGGGATTATTTTACTATTATTGTTCTTTATTATTATTAAGGTTTGGTATTTACTTACACTTAGTAATTGCTAATAAAATTTTGACCAACTTATAAAAGCAATGCTCAGCCTCAGCCTTTATTCCATTGATCAGCCTTACACTTCATGAACTCTCCCACCTTTGGTGAGTTCATGCCACATTATTCCCCACGACTTGTTGAGCTATGATCGTATGTGAGCTCACTCTTGCTGTCTCACACCCCCCCCCACAGGAGAAGAACAGGTTGTTGAAGAGGAGCTGCCTAACACCGAGGAGTTCGATCTGATCTAGGTGGCGTTTCTCAGTCGACATTGGCGCCATCGATCCTTAATTCGTTTTATATTTATCTTTATTTTGTAATAAGACTTCCGCTATGTAATAAGTACTCTGATGTTTCATGACATTTATCTCTATACACTCTGTTATTATATATGTTGTCTTCTTGGCGCATGTATGAGATGCACCCGGCTTTGTTCTTTAAAACCGGGTGTTACAGAAGTGGTATCAGAGGCAAGTTTCGATCCTGCGACCTGTGGAGCAGCTGCAACAGCAAATGCAACAACAGCAACAGCAGCAACAAGTGCCATTGCCTCCACCACCACCACCGGTTCCACCTCGTGATAAGCACCGGGAGTTTATGAGTCATAAGCCACCTACATTCGCTAGCTCACCGGATCCACTGGACGCAGATGATTGGCTGAAGTCAATTGAGAAGATGCTGAATATTGCACAATGCACTGATAGGGAGAAGGTCTTATATGCTTCTGGACGTCTGACTGGTCCTGCTGCTGACTGGTGGGATTCTTATACTGCTGCCCATGAGGCTGCGGATACTATTACCTGGGCAGAGTTCAGTACGCAGTTCAGGAACTACCATATTCCAGCTGGGATGATAAAGATCAAGAAGAAGGAATTTCTGTCACTGAAGCAAGGAAGTATGTCAGTCAGCGAGTACAGAGATAAATTTATTCAGCTGTCGAGATATGCTCCAGAGGAAGGCTATCTCACAGGGACAGGGTAGCAGCAGTGTTCGTCCTCGCTACAGTTCACCACAGGGTACACCGACTCGACCCGGAGGACCACGCCCAGTTCAGCAATCACCACTGAGGACTCCACCTCCTCGACAGGCTACCCCCACGGGCACCCCGACAAAGTTTGCAGGACAGAGTCCGGGCACTCAATGTTTCAAGTGTGGGAAGATTGGTCATTATGCAAATGTCTGCCCACAGAGGATTGCTACTACTCCAGCTCAGAACAAGCAACAGACCCCTGGCAAGGGATATTCTATAGCCAGGGTGAATCAAGTCAGCGTTGATGACACTCCTGATGGCGGGGACCTCGTAATTGGTATGTTTTATGTTAATGCAATTCCTGCAACAATATTATTTGATTCTGGTGCTACACATTCATTCATGTCTGCTCGATATGCCAACACAAATGAAATACCACTGCTAAATATGAGAAAACCCCTGATAGTAATTACACCTAAAGGGCCTGTTGAGGCGAATCAAATGACACGTAGATTGACATTAACCATTATGGGTAGAGAATTTGGAGCTACTGCTATAATATTGGAGTCAAGCAGTATAGATTTGATACTTGGTATGTCATGGTTAAGGAAGGCAAAGGCCGTTATAGCATGTGGTAGAGGTACCATAGAACTCACTACCACTAAAGGAGAAAGGTTTCAAGTTAATATTGCAGTAACCTCCTCATCCATGCGTGCAATGTTCTTTATGCCTGAGGAGTTTGTTGGTGACAACATCCGGGTGGTTAGAGATTTTCCGGATGTCTTTCCAGAGGAGTTACCAGGGATGCCACCTGATAGAGAAGTTGAGTTTGTTATTGATCTCTTACCTGGAACCGCCCCTATTTCTAAACGGCCATATAGAATGTCCGTAGAGGAGTTGAAGGAACTGAAGAAGCAGTTAACGGAGTTACAAGAGGCTGGTTACATTCGTCCAAGTTCCTCACCTTGGGGAGCACCGGTGTTATTCGTGCAGAAGAAGGATGGATCGCAACGGATGTGTGTGGATTATAGATCTCTTAATGATGTTACGGTGAAGAACAAGTATCCGTTGCCCCGTATTGAGGATTTATTTGATCAGATGAGAGGAGCCAGGGTATTCTCGAAGATTGATCTCCGATCGGGATACCATCAGATGAAGATTAGACCGTCGGATATTCCCAAGACGGCTTTCTCGACTCGATATGGATTATATGAGTTTACTGTTATGTCATTCGGATTGACCAATGCACCGGCTTATTTCATGAATTTGATGAACAAAGTGTTTATGGAGTATTTGGACAGATTCGTCGTGGTGTTCATCGACGACATTCTTATCTATTCTAAGAATGAGAGTGACCATGAAGAACATCTAAGGTTGGTGCTACAGAAGTTACGAGATAATGAGCTCTACGCTAAGTTTAGCAAGTGTGAGTTTTGGATTGACAAGGTGCCATTCCTTGGTCATATTATTTCTAATGGAGGAATAGCAGTGGATCCTGCTAAAGTGAAGGAGATTATGGAATGGAGAGTGCCCACTACAGTTACGGAGATTCGGAGTTTCTTGGGACTCGCAGGATATTATCGGAGATTTATTGAGGGATTCTCTAAGATTGCCAAGCCTATGACCTCACTTTTGGAGAAAGGAAGAGAATTTAAGTGGGATGAGAAATGTCAAGAGAGCTTTGATCAATTGAAGGAAAGATTGATGTCACCTCCAGTATTGATTATGCCAGATCTGCAGAAGGGGTTTGACATTTATTGTGATGCATGTGGCCAAGGACTTGGATGTGTGCTTATGCAAGAGGGACATGTGATTGCCTATGCATCTCGTCAGTTGAGGAAGCATGAACTGAACTACCCCACCCATGACTTGGAATTGGCTGCCGTTGTCCATGCACTGAAGATTTGGAGACACTACATTATGGGAACTAAGTGCCAAGTATACACAGATCATAAGAGTTTGAAGTATATATTCACTCAGAAGGATCTCAACCTCAGGCAACGCCGTTGGTTGGAGCTCATTAAGGATTATGACTTGGAGATTCACTATCACCCAGGCAAGGCGAATTTGGTTGCAGATGCCTTGAGTCGGAAGGAGCATGTTCACTCCGCTTTCGTGGTCCAGCTACCTGATGAATTAGCAAAAGATTTTGAGAGACTCAACCTGGGGATTGTTACACATACGGAAGGAGTCACCATTGAATTGGAACCTACCTTGGAACAAGAAATTCGGAAGGGTCAGATTGGTGATGCTAAGATTCAGGAGATTAAGGATCTTATTACTGAAGGAAGAGGCCCAGAGTTCACGGAGGATGAGCAAGGCACGATATGGTTCAAGAATCGGATCTGTGTTCCCGATATTGATAGTCTTCGGGAAACCATATTGAAGGAAGCACATGATTCAGTTTATTCCATCCACCCTGGGAGCACTAAGATGTATCAAGATTTGAAGCAAAAGTATTGGTGGTATGGGCTGAAAAGAGATGTTGCTGCTCATGTGGCTAAGTGTGATGTATGTCAAAGAGTCAAGGCTGAACACCAGAGGCCAGCCGGACTATTGCACCCACTGAAGATACCTGAGTGGAAGTGGGAAGAGATTGGCATGGACTTCATTGTTGGATTACCCCGCACGTCTGCTGGATATGATTCTATATGGGTGATTGTGGACAGGCTAACCAAGGTAGCCCACTTTATTCCAGTGAAGACCACTTATTCAGGAGCTAAGTTGGCAGAGTTGTATATGGCACGGATTGTATGCCTGCATGGTGTGCCAAAGAAGATTGTGTCAGATCGAGGATCACAGTTTACCTCTCGATATTGGAAGCAGTTGCACGAGTCATTGGATACGAGATTGAATTTTAGTTCGGCTTACCATCCCCAGACTGATGGGCAAACTGAGAGGACTAACCAAGTACTGGAAGATATGTTAAGAGCTTGTGCTCTTAAGCATGGTGGAAGTTGGGATAAGAGTTTACCTTATGCGGAGTTCTCATATAATAATAGTTATCAGGCCAGTCTGAAGATGTCACCTTTTGAAGCTTTATATGGGAGGAAGTGCAGGACTCCTTTGTATTGGGATCAGACTGGAGAAAGACAATTCTTTGGGCCTGAATTGATTCAAGAAGCAGAAGAACAAGTCCGTATAATTCGAGAGAATTTGAGGGTAGCTCAGACCAGACAAAAGAGCTACACAGATAATAGAAGGAGACCACCGGAGTTTGAGGAAGGTGATCATGTGTACCTCAAGATGTCACCACTTCGTGGAATGAGGAGATTTAAAGTCTAGGGCCCATTGTCCCCTCGCGTTATTGGACCATTCAGAGTTTTTAGGCGAGTTGGAGAGGTTGCATATCAATTGGAGTTACCGGATCATCTCGCGGATGTTCATGATGTATTTCATGTATCTCAGCTGAAGAAATGTCTCAGGGTACCTGAGGAGCAATTACCGATGGAAGACCTTAATGTTCAAGATGACCTGACTTATGCTGAATACCCCGTCAAGATTTTGGATACTTTGACTCGAGTTACAAGAAATAAGGTTATAAAGATGTGCAAAGTGCAATGGAGCCACCACAGTGAAGATGAAGCAACTTGGGAAAGAGAAGAAGAGCTTCGTATAGATTTTCCCCACCTTTTCCCTAGATCTTCCTAAATCTCGAGGACGAGATTATTTTTAAGGGGGGTAGGATTTGTAATACTCAAAAATGTAATAAAGAGGATATAGATAATCTCAATGGTTTGTGGCCTCTCCTATTCATTACATGTGATCAACACTAGTTAAAAGTGGATAATTAGAACGAAGAACACATAAATGACCTGTGCATCATGCCGGATCTTATTTCGTGTGCATTTTTGTGATGATATAAAATATAGTAAACAAGAAAAATAATAAGATAATAGACATCAGAAGTAGAATTAAACCCTAACTTTTGAAAATAGGGTTTGGAAAATAAGAAAAAGAGAAATGATATAAAAATATAAAAACATAGATATCCTTAAACTTATTACTGTTAACTATACAAATACAGTGTAAATGATGAGCCATCAAGTTTGAATTCAAACTTGAATTCAATTGGATTTGAAAATGGAGAAAAAAAGGGAAAAGAAAAGAATAAAACAAAACTAACCTTACCTGGGCCGGACTGCACCATTTCGGCCCACATACCAAAACCTCCCTCGCGCGCGCGCCAGCCCAACCTGCACAACAGCGCCGACAGGTGGGTCCCCTTCGTCAGTCACGCACGCTTGTTCTCGCGCGCACGCCGCTGGCGCTTACACCTGGGGCCCACCGGTCATTCCCTGCCCGCGTGCGCTTCACCCGTGTCACTGCCGCATGGACCCATTTGTCATCACCGTCGCCCGCTGTTGTAACAGACTGCGCGGAGTGCGCGGCGATTCTCCTGGGCTCAAGCCGACGACCTCCTCCACCTCGCCTTGGCCGATATAAAGGAGCCCTGTGCGCGACCGTCTCTTTCCTCTACCCGCTCGCCCCACCGTTGACACCCAGCTACGCCCCTAGCACCGCCGGACACGCTTTCGCGCCGCCGTGTCCCGCTTACACCACCACGCGCCGGAACGCTGCTCAAGAACCAGTATGCGGGTCTGGCGGGGCTCGCTTAACCGCCGGGGATCCATACATCCTCTCGGGGTGGGGAATTTTGCTCTAGAGTCGCCGGAATTTCTCGACGGGGCGCTTGTTGTACCGCAAATTCAACCTCGCCGTGGACTGCGCGTCGTCACCGTTCCAAACGCCGGTATGTGGACTCGACCGAGATACCCTCTTGATCCGCATCGTGTAGCGCTCGCAGTAGAAGGGAATAGGGCTCTCTGGGCGAAGAACGCGTGGTCTCCGGTGGGCGCTCCGCCGTGAGGATTGTGCGCCGCCGTGCGCGGGCAGTGGAGTTGGGGAAGATGGTGGCCGAGATTATGCAAACCGTTGGATGCGAAATGTGCGGCCCTGATTAGAAATAGAATACCGGTTCGGGAAGCATTGATCCTGGGCGTTGATGTTGAATCGGGCGACCCGTATCGATCGGACGGTACCTGTTCATTTCCAGTTCACGGATCTGCGGATCTAATCAGGCGCGTAGAAACTGGATCTGACGGTCAGCATTCCCCGATACCCGTTCGCCGTGTCCGTTTTGTAGATATGCCCCTCGGGTTTAAGATTTTGAACCCGCAGTCCACCTGGTGGGTCGTTTGAGTCTGGGTTATTATTGCCCCGGGGCCCCTGAGTTTTCTGGAAATCGAGGCCCAGTCCAGAGCCTGATGTAAATTGAATAAATTAAATAGAAAATAGATTTTAATATGAAAATAAATGCTAGGAATTGTATAATCCATAGAAAATTCATATTAGCTCCAAATTGAGTCATTCCAATTCCTAAAATTTTGTAATATTATTCTCTATCATTTAGTATCCCTGTTTTGACATGAAAACATTTAGAAAATTAATTTCTCATCTAATCCTATTTTAATCACATTAAATCTTAAGAAATTCATAACTTGAATTCTATAACTCCAAATTCAGTGATTCCAATTCCTATGATCTCATTTTAATGTGTAGATTTTTACTGTATATTTTATTTACATGTTTGGTGTGATGTTGATTTTGGCTATACTATGTATGTATTGTGTTGATGCGAATAGACGAGCAAGCCACTGTGGAAACTGAGGTTCAACAAGTAGAAGTAGCTGAGCAGGAGCTCATTGAAGGCAAGTTGTGCCCTTGATCACTTACTTTCCCAGCCATGTTCTTATTAATTTTAATGATCTGCATAGGATAATTTTGATGGGAGCCTTTATGTTACCCCAGTTTTGATTACCTCTATACCTTGTTCACCCCTGAAATATTTTTGGGTAGTACTTGCTATTGCTTTATGTGGATTGGGTATGGAGATACACTATTCATGATTATTCTGTTATTATCTTGTTACTATTACTGTTCATGTTAAGATCATTAAATTAATGGGAACATGGAGCGACCACCCGGGAAAACAGTGCTACCACAAGGGTATAATGGGACGCCCTTGGCTGACTAATTAGGAAAGCTAGTGGAAGACTACCTTACCCGAAAGGGGCAAGGGCAGTAGGGGAGAGGTCAGTGCGGGGAGGTCCCTGGTTGATTTTGCTGCGATGGCTGTCAGCCAGGAACCCTGTACTGGATCTTCCTATAAACTGTAGCGGGTTTTCGGAAGCTAGTGGAACTTTGTAAAGGCCTCGTAGTGGATCCCTAGCCATTCACCTCGGTAGTGTCTAAGGGCCTTGCAAACCCAGGCGACATGGGATACACGACTTGTGGGTAAAGATGCGCAACCTCTGCAGAGTGTAAAACTAGTATACTAGCCGTGCTCACGGTCAAGAGCGGCTCGGACCCTCACATGATTAATTATGGAACTTAAATTCAATTTGACATTTGCATCGCATTTGGGATTATTTTACTATTATTGTTCTTTATTATTATTAAGGTTTGGTATTTACTTACACTTAGTAATTGCTAATAAAATTTTGACCAACTTATAAAAGCAATGCTCAGCCTCAGCCTTTATTCCATTGATCAGCCTTACACTTCATGAACTCTCCCACCTTTGGTGAGTTCATGCCACATTATTCCCCACGACTTGTTGAGCTATGATCGTATGTGAGCTCACTCTTGCTGTCTCACACCCCCCCCCACAGGAGAAGAACAGGTTGTTGAAGAGGAGCTGCCTAACACCGAGGAGTTCGATCTGATCTAGGTGGCGTTTCTCAGTCGACATTGGCGCCATCGATCCTTAATTCGTTTTATATTTATCTTTATTTTGTAATAAGACTTCCGCTATGTAATAAGTACTCTGATGTTTCATGACATTTATCTCTATACACTCTGTTATTATATATGTTGTCTTCTTGGCGCATGTATGAGATGCACCCGGCTTTGTTCTTTAAAACCGGGTGTTACAACTTAAGAGACAAATTAGATGGGACCCAGTTCTTTTCGATAGCCCAGCTACATCAGCGGGCTTTAGCCTGTGAAAGCCGATTTAAAGAGACATCAAAATCGGCCGCCCGTACTATACATCTAATAGAGCGTGATAGTTCAGATGATGAATCCGCAGATGTATATACCGCTGAGTTTATTTGGCCAACAAAGGCCAAATCTTCAGCATGTTCTTCCTTACAGCCGGTTCAAAAGAATCGGCAAGAAGAGATTAAATTTACCTTTAATGTTGCCAAATGCGATAAGATATTTGATGAGCTACTTAAAAATGGCAACATTAAATTAACTCATACTATCCCTCCTATAGATGAATTAAAGAGACGTGCTTATTGTAAGTGGCATAATTCTTTTTCTCATGCCACCAATGACTGTAATGTTTTTCGTCGACAGGTACAATCGGCCATAAATGAGGGCCGATTGGCTTTCAGGAAATGCAAGTGGACACACAACCATTTCCTGTTAATACAATAGATATCGCATGCAAAAAGATCTTAGTTCGGCCTGAAATGGCCGATAAAGGCAAAAGCAAAGACATCATCATTGGTAGTTCTCGCACGTCGAATATATCACAAAAGAAGATTGTTCGAAAGGCTCCGGATGATAAGGCTAAAAAGTCCGGAGGCACCGGGGGGCAGGCACAATTAATGAGTCAAGCACGACAGCCTGTCCTGAGCATCACGGACGATCTGGCACCTACGTGCGGACGGTCCGGTGTTCAGATAGACGGTTCGGCTAACTCTGCCGGACAGTCCGCCTATGCCCAAAGGTGTCAGCCTCCACACAAAACCTTAAAAGGGAAGGAGACACAACGGCGAAGCACAAATGGTCGGCTGATCAAAGCTGACTCTACTGTTGATCAGTTGCTCTCCAAGAATACTAGCGAGAAGACCGTTCTACGTGATCGGTCAACGAAGAAACCTCGGTCACCTACTAAAACGAAACGGGTAAACAAAACGGCCCGAAAGGCGACACAACAAGCATCGCCTATTCATCCTATGAGACCAGGGTACTTTCCACCCGTTTACTCATCGTCAGTATATTATCCTGTTCAAACATGGAATGGTACGATGATGAATCCATGGTACATGTATAGTCCCTTTGTCTATCCATACTGGGGGGCACCTCCATTCTATTCCTTTTGATTCAGTGATCAAACGGTCATGGCCGAGAAAGATAAAATCTGAAACGGCCGTTATACATTGATGCTTTATTAAATGATCTCAATATTGAAAAGCCGGTGACTTACATCAGGTTTAGTTCATATGCTTTTGGTTCGTCAACCTTCACCAAAAGGCAGGGGGGCATATGTTGGACACCAAATGTGTCTCGCGGACGGTCCGGCCCTGGGGCCGGACGGTCCGCGGTCCGGACTGTCCGCGGTGGTGGCGCGGACGGTCCGCGCGTGCGCAGAATCAGTTAGGGTTCCTAGTTTCTCGCGGGATTGGTTACCTAAAACCACGGGATTAACTCGGAAATCAGTTGGAAGCGGATCCAGACCTCCCCCTTTATATAGATGAAGGGCTACGGCCGATTGAACCCCCATCAATCGAACAAATCAAGTCTATTTCTCGTTTTACCTTACGCATTAGGAATAGTTCTAGTCTAGTCCTAGTTTAGCCTCTCAATCTCCAAATTCTTCGCCTCTCTTCGACTCTACGTCGATTAGAGGAGTCTAGGTCGGCCTGCCGAGCCTAGACAACACCTAGGATCTCTCCTCCCCGACGGGGTCCCTCCCGGGAGCGAGATCCAGGCGCCGCCGGCGACCTTCGCCACCCCCTGCGCACGCGCGGACCGTCCGGCCTGTAGGCGCGGACCGTCCGGCCGTCAGGCAGGGAACCTTTGCCCCTGCTCCAGGTCGCGGACCGTCCGGTCCCTGGTCGCGGACCGTCCGCGCCTGTGCAGAGAGCACCGCCGCCGGTTCTTGTTGAGTGTTTGGCACCCGAAAAAGGTGTCAACAGATAGGATGTCTTATTGATGTTGAAAAGATCCGTTCTTTGTGTGTGTGTGGCTATGCTAGGGTTTACTTTGTTGTAGTACCCAATACGCGGCAAAACTGAAGAACATTTACACAATGTCTTCAGAGTTTTTTAGCCTAAACGAAAACATGATCATCTCGAAACATTTGTTATTGTTAAGTTTGGACACTGAGTGGCGTAGCAGGATGGTAGCGGCCGTTCGTTAGGAACAGCCGAACAGGGAATCAGCGGCGTGTTCCACGCATTGCTCGGAGCGCGCGACAGACGTGCAGCCAGCGCCGGGGCGTCCAGCTAACTCGCAAACATTTTTATAACCCGAGCACGCGTCAGACATGGGAAACGGCGGTGGGACTGGCGATAAGACGAAGACGAAGGCGACAGGAGGGCTCACCGGTCGCGAATCCTCCTCCTCCAGCCACGCCTCGAAACGGCGTCGGGGCCTGCGCGGCGAGTCCATGGCTGATCGCTTCATTCCCAATGACTTTCCTGACTTCGTCGCCGAGGCTGAGGCCTCCGACGGCGAGGGGCACCGCCCCGCAGGGCATCGGGGCCTGCTCTCGCTTCCGTACACCAGGCTCTCCGACCACTTCGTCCGCGCCGCGCGCCGCCTCAAGGACAAGGTGCGCCTCGCCACGGCGCCACCCGCCCCCTCGTTTCCCCTGTCGCCCGCCCACCTGCCAGGTGCTCGACTGATTGCTCTCGGCTACGAGCTACCCTCCTGCAGGTGGTTGAGGAGACGTGGGTGAAAGCCGGACGGAAGGTGACGGACTACACGCTCTACACGGGCTCTCTCGGGACAGCGCTGCTGCTGTTCAAGTCCTTCCAGGTCACTGGAGACCGCGGGGACCTCGCCCTCGCCGCTGATATCGTCCGCGCGTGCGATGATGCATCGCGGGGCCTGCCGTAAGATTACCGAGCAAGCCCCTCTTTCTTGTTCAAGCTTGGTGCTGGTTGCTTTGGTTGGATCTTCCTGTTACTTAGTTCATAATTATATGGAGGTGTGTGGCCTGGTTGTGTAAGGCGCAGGTTCTTGACATTCATATGCGGGAGGGCGGGTGTCTGCGCTCTTGGGGCGGTGATTGCCAAGCATTGCGATGATCAGCTGAGGGTCACTCAGTATCTGAGCTCCTTTGATGAGGTGAGGCTTCTGACAAGGATAGTTCCTGGGTTTAGGATTCAATTTGTTAACTTTGTTTGTGGAATCCACTGTTGCCACGTGACTGTAGAACAACAGATGTACATCCTAATGTTGTATACTCAGCTGTCCTTTGTGACGTTGTAGATAACAATCACCGAGAAAGTTCCAAATGAGTTGCTGTATGGAAGGGCAGGCTATCTGTGGGCTTGTTTGTTCTTGAATAAGCATCTCAGCGAGAAGACGATCCCTCTCGATCACATTGTATGTTAATGCTGTAGTTCTGTTATGAAAATTCTTGCACACATTTCGTTTTTAATTATACTCATGTGAAGAGGTCTTGCACACTGGAAATCTTATTGTATCAAACCCCTTCAACTGTAGAATTCTGTGGCGAAGGACATTATTAATGAGGGAAGAGGTTTTGCAAGCAAGGGGAGTAGCCCTCTGATGTACGAATGGCATGGGAAGAAATACTGGGGGGCTGCGCATGGTCTTGCTGGAATCATGCACGTGCTAATGCACACCGAACTGAAACCAGATGAGCAGGATGATGTAAAGAACACCCTGCGGTATATGATCAAGAACAAGTTTCCTAGTGGCAATTATCCCTCAAGTGAAGGCAATGAATCAGATCACTTGGTGCACTGGTGTCATGGTGCCCCAGGTGTTGCTCTTACCCTTGCTAAAGCATATGAGGTGATTTCTGCATCCGTTCACACTTGCTCTATTGAATCTTTTACTTGTGTCTGCATGTTTATTTGGCAGGCGTTCTTGAGATCTGGCAAGATGTTTAACTAATGAGTGAAACTGCCAATAACTAGTTGGTCTATTAATCTTTACTCTTGGTTTGGTGACCCAGGGATCACCACGAGGGGATCCATGGGGAGGAATCCTCTTGCTATTCACTGGCCACCAAATCAGCCCTTAAAATTTGGATGTGGTCACCATGAGTAACAATATCTGTATTTCAGGTCTTCCATGATGATTATTTCGAGCAATCAGCTGCAGAGGCTGCTGAGGTTGTCTGGAACCGAGGGCTTCTGAAGAGAGTCGGAATATGCCACGGTGTAAGCGGGAATGCCTATGCGTTTCTCTCACTCTACAGGCTAACCGGTAATGTTGAGTACCTCTACCGGGCAAAGGCTTTTGCCTGCTTTCTTCTGGAGAAAGCTGATCAGTTGATAGCCGAGGGGGCCATGCATGGTGGTGATCGCCCGTTTTCACTGTTTGAAGGGAAAGCTGGGATGTCATACCTCCTCTTGGACATGGTTGATCCATCTGAATCAAGGTTCCCTGCGTATGAACTTTGAGATATACTATTACCCTGCGACTTGTGAGGCTGTTCGATGATCCATCAGTCACGAAAACTCTGTTTGTATTTTCTCGTCTAGTATGTGATGTGTGCTTAGACCTCGGTGGTCTGTTGTGTTTGTAGATTTGGCGTTCGTGATGTTGCAAACTTGAATCTTCTGTGAAGTATGTGTGACCATCACATTCTGCTAAATAGATTATAATCTCAAACAAACACCCCCTAAGGCTGGTTCCAACGTCGATATGGACTGCTAGTGTGGGCGAGCCGGCGGTCATATCGACCGCCTCAGCTCTAACACCCGTCGATTTGGTCAGCCGGTTGGTTCGGTTGGTACCGACATTGTTGGAACTAGACCCATCAGTATTGGTATCAATTGGATGACATCAGTTTCAATATTGGTCGGTAAGTCAGTATGTCGACTAGTTGGTGGTTCGGTCGATATTGGCATCATTTGTAAAGCGCAGATCGTCTTCCGTCTGTGGGTGTACCGGACTGTTTGGTGTCATATCGGAATTGTTTGCAACGACCATGGATCGATTGATTGGCCACTTTTCTTTTTTTGGTCATTTTTCTTTTTGGGTGGGCATCGGATTGTCCGGTGATCCATCGGACTGTCCGGTGACCCATCGTACTGTCCGATGACTCTCTAACGTTGCTTTGCTGACGTGGCTGGCGCCGATCAGTCGTGATCGTTGGTGCGAGCAAAGAGCTATTGGTCGCATGGCGCACCATATATGTCTAATGCACACCAGACTATCTGGTGATTTTTAGCTAGCAGGCCTCGGTGTTTTCCTTAGAGCATGTCTGGTGAGGCCCAGTCTGGCTCTACTTTGGCACTTTTGAGTCAAACTCCTTCACTTCCTTTTTGACTATCTTTGTGATATGATTCCTATCACTAGCAACAAATACTACACGAAAATATTTGGGATATTGTTGAGTTTGGTGCATAGGGTCCACATGTGGGAGATGAGGACTATGATTCAGATGAGGCCGCCTAAGTCTGACATTTCAACTCTCAAGCCACCACCATACTCCTCGCTTCCTTATGTAAGGAAGAGTATACCAAGGTGTAAGGATTGAAGAGCGCAAATAAAATTTGGGACGTGCTGAAGATGTCACACGAAGGTGATAAAGTCACCAAGATCACCAAAGGGAGATGATTGAGGGAGAACTCGTACGGTTCATCCTCAACAAAGGAGAAGAGTCACAAGCCATGTACAACCTGCTCAAGTCGATGGTGAACCAAGTCTACAACCTCAAGAGCACCAAGTGGAACGACCACAAGATCGTCAAGCTAATCCTAAGGTCACTTGTTTTTCTGCAATCCTGCACAAGTGCAATTAATCCGTGAAAGTGCTAGGTACGAAGAGATGTCTCCCGATGAGGTAATAGGTAAATTTGTGAGCTTTGGACTTATGGCCAGACTCCAAACACATCGAGAACATGGACCATGGCCCCACCTCTACACCCGAGCCGCAACCCGTTGCATTCTAGACCAGATATTATGCTTTCTATATGCATGTGTGCAAGATTTCAAGCTGACCCTAGGGAATGCCACCTAAGGGACATGAAAAGGATCTTGAGATATTTAGTTCATACTCTTAACTTTGGGCTTTGGTATCCTTGGGTTCTACCTTTGATCTTGTTGGGTATTCAGATGCTGATTATACCGGATGTAAGGTTGATAGAAAGAGTACATCAAGTACTTGTCAGTTTCTGGGGAGATCTCTGGTGTCTTGGGCTTCAAAGAAACAAAACCTAGTAGCTATATTCATCGTCGAGGCCGAGTACATTGCTGCAAAGCATTGATGTGCATAATTACTCTAGATGAGGCAAATCCTTACGGACTATGGTTACAAATTGAGAAAAGTCTCACTCTTATGTGACAATGAGAGTGCAATCCACATGTTGGAGAATCCTGTTGAACACGACCACATAAAGCATATAGACATCTGGTACCACTTCTTGAGAGACTACTCACAAAGGAGAGATATCGTAATTGGTCATATTAGCACCCACAAACAATAAGTTGATATCTTCACCAAGTGAAAGTCGCCTATAGGAGGGGTGAATAGGCGAAACCTAAAATTTACAAACTTTAAACACACACTACGCTCGGGGTTAGTGTTAGAAATAATTTGTAGTGCGAAAGATAGTTCTCCTTGCCAAGAGTTGCTTAATCAATGTGCATAACTTTGGGAGCCAACTCAAATTAATATGAGCAAGGGAACTTTTTAGCGAGAGAGGAAAGAAAGGAAAGACAAATCAAGTGAAGATCAACACAAGTGAACACGGTGATTTGTTTTACCGAGGTTTGGTTCCAAAGAACCTAGTCCCAGTTGAGGAGGCCACAAAGGTCGGGTCTATTCCAACCCTTTCCCTCTCTCAATCGGTCACACAGACCGATCGAGGCTTCTCCTTAATCACTTGGGTCACTAAGACCCCGCAAGGATCACCACACAGTTATGTGTCTCTTGCTAGCTTTTACAAAGCACTTAGAGAATAAGAATGAGAAGGAGAAAGCAATCCAAGCAACAAGAGCAACAAAAGAATACGAAACACCCTCTCTCAAGTCACTAAGCAATTGAGTTGATTTGGAGGCTTGGATAGGATTTGATCTATTGATTGTGTCTTGGAGTGTAGCCTTTTGCTCTTGTATTGAATGTTGAGTTCAGAAAACTTGGATGGCTTGAATGTAGCTGGTTGGGGATATTTATAGCCCCAACCACTACTCTAGCCGTTGATGTCGATGGCACACCGGACATGACATTGATCAGTGTCCGGTGCGTGCCACGTCAGATGCTCGTTGAGGTTTGGAGCGGTTGACCGTTGAAGTCCTTTGTCTTCTAGCTGCACCAGACAGTCCGGTGGCACATTGGACATGTCCGGTGCGTTTTGGCTTCGCTGCTCTGACTTCTGACTGCGCACTGTTCACTTTTAATGTACACTGCAGTTGACCGTTGGCGCATCTGACCATTGCTCCGTTGGCTCACCGGACAGTCCGGTGAAATATAGCGGAGCGCCCCCAGAGAAACCCGAGAGTGGCCAGTTCGCAAGGTGCGTGGACTGGGCACCGGACAGTGTCCGGTGCGCCACTGGCAGCACCATTTCTAGTCTTTTGCTCAAAACTTGGTTCGGTCCCCAACTTAATTTCTTTCTTGGTTTATGTTGAACTTTATGCACCTGAGATAAATGACAACTTAGGCAAACTCGTTAGTCCACATGGTTTGTGATGGACGCCAAACACCAAAATTGATTAGAGGAAATGATTAAGCTCATTTCCCTTTCAATCGACCCCTTTTTGGTGATTGATGCCAACACAAACCAAAGCAAATATAAAGTGAGGAATGTAACTAGTTTGTAACTTTGACAGATGTGCATAACTTACTTTGAGTTAAACCAATTGAAAGAATTTCTACATATGTCTAAGTAAATGTGATTGCTTTCTTCTATTATAACATTTTGGAGCACATTTGCACCACTTAGCTTATT
Organism: Zea mays; assembly: GCF_902167145.1. NCBI lineage: Eukaryota > Viridiplantae > Streptophyta > Magnoliopsida > Poales > Poaceae > Zea > Zea mays. The sequence goes on along the minus strand of NC_050096.1, from coordinate 232,866,509 downwards.
TTTGCAAATCTTTTGGAAAAGTCTTTTCAACTTCTTTTGCAAATAGCCAAAGGTATAAAGATATGATTTCTAAAAGACACTTTCAAGATTTTGAGAAATTCTCCCCCTGTTTCAAATGATTTTCCTTTGACTAAATAAAAGCTCCCCCTGAAAAGGTTCTCCCCTTAGCTATCAAGAGGGTTTTTGCAATTGAATGATTTCTTCCTTTTTGTGAAATGGTTTTAAATTTGAAAATGGTGGTGCGGTCCTTTTGCTTTGGGCCTATAAATTCTCCCCCTTTGGCATTAATCACCAAAAACGAAGAATCTTGAGAGGTCTTGAAATTCTCCTCCTTAGGGCCTATTTTCTCCCCCCTTTGGAAAATAAAGGATATGAGTGAAAGTTTATACCAATTGAGATTTTATGATTAAGGCAAAGGATAAAAGATACCGACAGAGTTGGAGTGGTAGCCTTGCCTTTGCCGAATACTCCATTTCCCTTTCAATTTAAGACTAATCATAGAAATTTACTTGAAAATACATTAGTCTTGAGAGCACCTAAAGGGGGGGGGGGTGAATAGGTGATCCTGTAAAATCAAATACTAAATTCCCACAAACTTGATTATGAAGATATTAGTGTGAGTTGATCAAGTCTATGAGGCGAGCTCTTGGTGAATACAGACAATCAAAGAGAGAGCACACAAGAGACACTCGATTTTTATCCCGTGGTTCGGCCAAGTAATACTTACCTACTTCCACGTTGTGGCGTCCCAATGGACGAGGGTTGCACTCAACCCCTTTCAAGCGATCCAATGATCAACTTGAATACCACGACTTTCTTCCTTATAGTTTTTCTCCCGTTTGCGAGGAATCTCCACAACTTGGAACCTCTCGCCCTTACAATGATGATCACAAAAGAAGCACAGAAGTAAGGGAGGGGAGAGCAACACACACAAGACTCAAATCCGCAGCACAACCACGCACACAAGTCACGACTTGAGCTCAAAACACAACGCACGGAGTTCACAACTCAATTGGAGCTCAAATCACTATCACAAAGAGTTGAATGCGTGAAGTTGGAGTCTTGGAGTCTTAGGATGCTTAGTGAATGCTTGGATGACTCCTCCATGCGCCTAGGGGTCCCTTTTATAGCCCAAGGCAGCTAGGAGCCGTTGGAGGCCAACTTGGAAGGCCAAACTTGCCTTCTGTCGGGTGGTTCACCGGACAGTCCAGTGCACCACTGGACAGTCACTGTAGTTGTCCGGTGCACGATCTCCTTCCTTTTCTGGCGCATCCGACCGTTGGTCCTCGGGGGGCAGTTGGCACACCGGACACTGTCCGGTGCACACCGGACAGTCTGGTGCCCCCTGCCGACCGTTGGCGCGACAATGTGTCGCGCGAAGATTGCGCGGCCGACCGTTGGCGCAGACGACCGTTGGCTCACCGGACAGTCCGGTGCACCACCAGACAGTCCAGTGAATTATAGCCACGTCGCCCCTTTGCTTTTCCCGAGGGCGACGAGTTCGCCGCGGATGACTCACCAGACAGTCCGGTGCACCACCGGACGGTCCGGTGAATTATAGCCGTACGCCGCTGTCGAGTCCCGAGAGCAGCCTTTTCACGCGGACCAGCCTGGCGCACTGGACACTGTCCGGTGCACCACCAGACAGTCCGGTGTGCCAGACCGAGCTGAAGATTGGCTGCATAGAGCCAAGTTTTTCCCTTTTTCTTTCTTCTTCTTTAGTCACTGTTTCTAGCACTTGGATAACCATGTTAGTACACAAAGCAATTTACCAAGTCTAGAAACATACATTTTCCTTGATTTGCACTTCTCTATTTATTTTGCACATTAGAACTCAATTAAATGTGTTGGACACTTAATCACCAAAACATTATAGAAATTGCCCAAGGGCACATTTCCCTTTCAATCTCCCCCTTTTTGGTGATTTATGCCGACACAATCAAAAGCAACCAAAAGAAGTGCAACATCAATGCAAATGAGGACTAAATCATTTTTGCACAAGATTTGACATATTTGGATCATTCTTTGCCACCACTTGGTTTATTTTTGCAAATCAAATTCATTTTCCTATCTCTAAGTCAAACACACTTGTTTGGGCACATAAAGAGTTATTCCAAGAGTAGAATTGATCAAGTGCCAAAAACTCCCCCTTTTCCCATAATCAAAATTCTCCCCCATAAGAGACCAAATTTTGCAATAAGAGTATTTTGGATAAATCAAAAATTCTAACTCTATTATTTTTGAAATTCACAAGTGGTAGCTGATCCATTTGCTTTGGCCTTAATTTCTCCCCCTTTGGCATTAAGCACCAAAACGGGATCATTATTGGCCCTTTAACCTCATTGCCTCACCAAAAATGTCAATTAAGAGCAAAAAGGCAATGAGAGCATAAGTATGAACTTGGAGGTGAGTACACTAATACCGGAGTGCAGTGGAAGTCTTTTTATTGTCCAAGTTCACCTTTCCCTTTCAATGCACCTTTGAGACCACATCAAGTATACTCAAACAAACAGATTAGTCTCAAAGGGTCAAGTTGTAGCACATCTCCCCCTAAATATGTGCATCATTCACACATGGACTTGTGAGGTCCGGGGATCCCTTGCACAACTTGAGCACCATAAATAAGTAACAATTCATATAAATGCATGAAGTAACATGATCAAAGGCATATAACACATGTATGCTATAGATCAATCCAAGTTACGCGAATCTAAGACATTTAGCTCACTACGCAACCTACAAAAGGTTTTCTCATCCAACGGCTTGGTAAAGATATCGGCTAGCTGGTTCTCGGTGCTAATATGGTACACCTCGATATCTTCCTTTTGCTGGTGGTCTCTCAGAAAGTGATGCCGGATGTCTATGTGCATAGTGCGGCTGTGTTCAATAGGATTATCCGCCATGCGGATTGCACTCTCATTGTCACATAGGAGTGGGACTTTGCTCAGATTGTAGCCAAAGTCCCGGAGGGTTTGCCTCATCCAAAGTAGTTGCGCGCAACACTGTCCTGCAACAACATACTCGGCCTTAGCGGTGGATAGGGCAACAGATGTCTGTTTCTTTGAACTCCAAGACACCAGGGACCTTCCTAGGAATTGGCACATCCCTGATGTACTCTTCCTATCAACCTTGCATCCAGCATAATCGGAGTCTGAATATCCAATCAAGTCAAAGGTAGACCCCTTTGGATACCAGATCTTGAAGCAAGGCGTAGAAACTAAATATCTAAGAATTCGCTTAACGGCCACAAGGTGACATTCCTTGGGGTCGGATTGATATCTAGCACACATACATACACTTAGCATAATGTTCGGTCTACTAGCACATAAATAAAGCAAGGAACCTATCATAGACCGGTATGCCTTTTGATCAACGGACTTACCTCCTTTGTTGAGGTCAACATGCCCGTCGGTTCCCATCGGTGTCTTCACGGGCTTGGCGTCCTTCATCCCAAACCGCTTGAGAAGATCTTGTGTGTACTTGAGAGCACCTAAAGGGGGGTGAATAGGTGATCCTGTAAAATCAAATACTAAATTCCCAAAAACTTGATTATGAAGATATTAGTGTGAGTTGATCAAGTCTATGAGGCGAGCTCTTGGTGAATACAGACAATCAAAGAGAGAGCACATAAGAGACACACGATTTTTATCCCGTGGTTCGGCCAAGTAATACTTGCCTACTTTCATGTTGTGGTGTCCCAATGGATGAGGGTTGCACTCAACCCCTTTCAAGCGATCCAATGATCAACTTGAATACCACGACTTTCTTCCTTATAGTTTTTCTCCCGTTTGCGAGGAATCTCCACAACTTGGAGCCTCTTGCCCTTACAATGATGATCACAAAAGAAGCACAGAAGTAAGGGAGGGGAGAGCAACACACACAAGACTCAAATCTGCAGCACAACCACGCACACAAGTCACGACTTGAGCTCAAAACACAACGCACGGAGTTCACAACTCAATTGGAGCTCAAATCACTATCACAAAGAGTCGAATGCGTGAAGTTGGAGCCTTGGAGTCTTAGGATGCTTAGTGAATGCTTGGATGACTCCTCCATGCGCCTAGGGGTCCCTTTTATAGCCCCAAGGTAGCTAGGAGCCGTTGGAGGCCAACTTGGAAGGCCAAACTTGCCTTCTGTCGGGTGGTGCACCGGACAGTCCGGTGCACCACCGGACAGTCATTGTAGCTGTCCGGTGCGTGATCTCCTTCCTTTTCTGGCGCATCTGACCGTTGGTCCTCGGGGGGCAGTTGGCACACCGGACACTGTCCGGTGCACATCGGACAGTCCGGTGCCCCCTGCCGACCGTTGGTGCGACCATGTGTCGCGCAAAGATTGCGCGGCCGAACGTTGGCGCAGGCGATCGTTGGCTCACCAGACAGTCTGGTGCACCACCGATAGTCCAGTGAATTATAGCCACGTAGCCCCTTTGCTTTTCCCGAGGGCGACGAGTTCGCCGCGGATGACTCACAGGACAGTCCGGTGCACCACCGGATGGTCCGGTGAATTATAGTCGTACGCCGTCGTCGAGTCCCGAGAGCGGCCTTTTCACGCGGACCAGCCTGGCGCACCGAACACTGTCCGGTGCACCACCGGACACTCTGGTGTGCCAGACCGAGCTGAGAATTGGCTGCATAGAGCCAAGCTTTTCCCTTTTTCTTTCTTCTTTAGTCACTGTTTCTAGCACTTGGATAACCATGTTAGTACACAAAGCAATTTACCAAGTCTAGAAACATACCTTTTTCCTTGATTTGCACTTCTCTCTTTATTTTGCACATTAGAACTCAATTAAATGTGTTGGACACTTAATCACCAAAACATTATAGAAATTGCCCAAGGGCACATTTCCCTTTCAAGTCTTAGCCTTGGTACAAGAAGAATAACAAATATGCATTTGTACCAAATGAAAGAGACATGATCAAAGGTATATAAATGAGTAATTTGTGCAATGTTTCAATCAAAGTTCCGAGAATCTAAGATGTTTAGTGCATTCCTAAGTTTGATAAAAGTCTTTTATCTAGTGGCTTGATAAAGATATCGGTTAATTGGTTGTGGGTGCTAACATAAGCAATTTCGATATCTCCCTTTTGTTGGTGATCTCTCAAAAAGTGATACCGGATGTCTATGTGCTTAGTGAAAGGGAATTAGGCTTACACCTATTTCCTAATTAATTTTAGTGGTTGAATTACCCAACACAAACAATTGGACTAACTAGTTTGCTCTAGTCTATAAGTCATACAGGTGCCAAAGGTTCACACTAAGCCAATAAAAAGACCAAGAAAAGGGTTCAAACAAAGAGAGCAAGGGACAACCGAAGGCTGCCCTGGTCTAGCGCACCGGACTGTCCGGTGTGCCACCGGACAGTGTCCGGTGCACCAGGGGACTCCAAGATGAACTCTTCACCTTCGGGAATTCTCAGAGGCGCTTCGCTATAATTCACCGGACTGTCCGGTGCACCACAGGACAGTGTCCGGTGCCCCAAGGAAGAGCGGCTCTGAACTCGCCAGCTTCGGGAATCCGCTCCGCTATAATTCACCGGACTGTCCGGTGAGCCAGTGGAGCAACGACTACTTCGCGCGCAACGGTCGACTGCAACGTATTAAATGCGCGCCTGCGCGCGCAGAGGACAGAGCACACACGGGTGGCACACCGGACAGTCTACAGGACTTGTCCAGTGCACCACCGGACAGCCATGCGGGCCCACAAGTCAGAGCTCCAATGGTCAGAACCCAACGGCTTGGTGACGTGGCTAGCGCACCGGACTGTCCGGTGCGCCATGCGACAGCAGCCTCCACCAAACGGCTAGTTTGGTGGTTGGGGCTATAAATACCCCCAACCACCCCACATTCAAGTCATCCAAGTTTTTGTCACACCCGGATTTCGGGGCACCAAGACCCGGGCGCGAACATAATCACCAGGTGTGCTGGGACCAAGTCTCACACATATGATGAGTCATGGCACAGGATCGAATGTCACATCTTTACTATATAATCGGAGTTTTGTATAAAATAAATAAATAATTACATTATATGGAGACAACGGTCCAGCAACCCAAAGTTGACTGGGAGACGACGACCTAGACCACTCACGAACTCATCACAGCATCCTCCATGCGCCTCATCCTGTGGTACCTGTTCTTGACCTGTGGGGGGGGTGTGAGACAGCAAGAGTGAGCTCACATACGTTCATCGCTCAACAAGTTGTGGGGAATAATGTGCATGAACTCGCCAAAGGTGGGAGCTCACGTGAAGTGTAAGGCTTACCAAAGAGGATGGTTAGAGCTGAGCATTGCTTTTTAAAGTTGGTCAAAATTTTATTAGCAGTTACTAAGTATAAGTAAATACCAAACCCAATTAAGTAATAGAACAAAAGTAATATCAACATCACCTGCGATGCAATGCATATGACAAATTGAATTTAGTTCCATAATTTAATCATGTGAGGGTCCGAGCTGCTCATGACCGTGAGCACGGCTAGTATACCAGTTTTACACTCTGCAGAGGTTGCACATCTTTACCCACAAGTCATGTTACCCATCTGCCAAGGGATCGCGACTTCCCATACACCTCTACCGAGGAGGCGAGGCAGGGTAACACTACGAGGCCTTTACAAAGTTTCACTAGCTTCAGAAAACCCGCTACAGTTTATAGGAAGCTCCAATGCAGGAATCCCTTGCATGACCGCCATCGCAGCAAAATCATCCCGAGGGCCTCCCTACACTGACCACTCCCCTACTGCCCTTGCCCCTTTCGGGTAAGGTAGTCCTCCACTAGCTTTCCTAATTAATCAGCCAAGGGCGTCCCATTATACCCTTGTGGTAGCACTGTTTTCCCGGGTGGTCGCTCCATGTTCCAATTAACATAATGATCTTACCATGAACGATAAATAACAACGGATAACAAAAGTATAATCATGAGTAATGTATCTTCATACCCAAAACCACATAAAGCACTAGCAAGTACTACCCAAAAAGTTCAGTGGTAGCAAGGTATAAAGATAATCAAACTAGGGTAACCTATTGGGTCCCATCAAAATTAACCTATGCAGATCATTATGATTAATCAGAACATGGCTGGGTAAAAAGAAGTGATCAAGGGCACAACTTGCCTGGGACTTGAGATTCCAGGTACCAGGATGATCTTCAGGTGACTCGTAACCTCACGCTAGTCGTAGCAATACAAACAAGCAGTATATAGGCAAAATTAACATTACACCAAACATATATGCAAAATACATATTAATAATCTACATATTGAAATAAGATCACAGGAACAGAAATTATTAATTTTGGAGTTATAGATTTTAAGTTATGAATTTCTAAAGATTCTATGTGTTTTGTACAAGATTACATAGGATCTAAAATTTAATGTGATTTTTATGTACAAACAGAAACACTAGATGATAAACAATAATATTATAAAATTATAGGGACTGGAATGGGTTTGTTTGGACTTAATATGAATTTTTTATGAATTAAACAAGTTATAGGACTTATTTTTATATTAAAAATTCATTTCTATAATTAATTAACTAATTTCTCGGCTTTCTGGACTGCGCACCAAAATTCAGGAAATGCAGGGGCCCTGGCGCAAAAATAAATAAGACACAGAGACCAGCTTCGTGGTCCGCGGTTGATTCATTAAAAACGGGGGGACTCTTTTGTAATACACGCGAGGTGAAGGGGTATCGAGCGACCACAGCCGTGGGATCTGATTCTACGCCTAGGATTAGATCTAAATCCTAGTGAAACGGTGAGCATCCTTAGCCGCAGAAATACAAATCGACGGTCCAGATGTCCTTGCTATGTGCTTGGATCCCATCCATCCGCCACGGATTAAACGCTCGGGATTTAAAACGCCAAAGCGTTTTCTTCCTATCTAATCTGGGCCGTCAATCACGAGATCAGCGGACCTGACTCGTCTTCTCCACATCCAATGGCTAGAACCCGTCGTCTACCTGACTACCTCCCGCTAGCTGAGCGCCTACCCTCTTGCTTGAACGGATGAAAAGAAGTGAACACAGAGACTAGGGTTAACCCATGGTATTAGCGCTTGCAACCAAGCCACGACGAAGTCAGATTACTGAGCCATGCGGCCCAATCGACGGTGCTCGAGTTGGCGCACAGCGCCGACTTGTTTATACCCCAATTTCTAACCCCGAGGACGCGGTATGCAAAGGAGAATCGAGGAGACGCAGGTCGTAGTTCTTACCTTAATCACACGCCGGAGTTGAAGCTCCCTGCATGGCGGCGTCGCTGCCCACACACGGAGAAGCCCGGCGAATCCCACCAGCAAGGTCCAGCAGGGCACAGGCACTACGATCCTATCCCTCCTGATTTCTTTTTCTCTCTCCCTGTATGTACGACGATGGTGTCCTCTTCTCTCTCCCCTATCTATTTACTTGGCTCGGCACTGCGTATTTTGCCAGATGGCCGATGGCTCGGCGACGAAGATCCATGGCCCGGTACCTAGCGTAGTGGTACGGATCAAGCAAGGAAGCGATCAGGGATTTATATATCCCAACAGGCGGATCCAAGGCCGCACGTCACCGGCCGAGTCAGAAAAAAATACGGCGGCGGTTATGGAAGTCGGGATTTGCGGAGGAGTTTGTTACGAAGGAGACGGTCGAAGCTTCTAAGCGCCTGTGCCCACGATATCTGCGTATTCTGTGGAAAGGCTCGCATGCAAGTGACGTGAAGAGGTATTCAGGTGATTAGCATGATGATGCAATGCTTGCATCATGCTGATGTAAGCGCGACAAGAGGAATAAAATAACAAGAAAAATGAAGAGGACGTGGGATGGGCTATGGCTGGGTGGTCAAGCCGAATGGGACGGTTTCTTTTCTTTTTACTATTTTCTACTTTCCAAATTCCTCTTTTTTTTAGTTTTCAAATTTCCTATTTCAATCAGATTGAAATTCAAAATTCAAATTATATTCAAACAGAGTTCAAACTTCAAGCCAATCTAACTTCACAAACAAGGATACATGTATGCAATATTTATTGTTATATTTATGTGTTCCATAGATAAAATTCATGAAAGAAACAATCACCAAAATAAATTTTGTTATATATATTTAAAAAAAATTAAATTTCAACTTCAAAATCAAATCTAGATTGAAAGCATCAAAGTTTAATATCACCATTTATCTATTCTAAGAAGAACGTTTTCAAAGAATTTTTTTAAAGATACCTCAATTTAAGTATTTTGTAGAATTTATTCCCTAAATTCCCAAAATCTTATTTTGGGTGTTACAAATCCTACCCCCCTTAACAGAAATCTCGTCCTCGAGATTTGTAAGGAAAGGATGTATACTCATACTGTCTCAACACATATGCACAAACAAAAATCTCGGCATGATGCTTAACTCATTAGCAGTACATGGGGTCAATTAGACCTTATTATTCCTTCTAACATAGTATCATACCAACTACTAACTAAAGTAACATTTAGGTCTTACAAATAGTAGTAACAGATATATATGTTTATGTAGCTTGGTGGAGCTGGTGGTTAGGGAAGCATGGGTGTATATATGTATGTCCAATTTATTACGTAGGATAGAGGATGCCTTTAAAGCATAGATAGGTTTGGGTAAGAAAGAGTATGGTAAGGAAAGACTCCATCCTAGATTGTGGATTTTGACTCATCTGGTGATCCCGCTTGATCCTTGAAGACTTGAGTTGGTGCTTATCCTTTCTTAATGAGGTTGATCATCTTCGGTCTCCAATCTTGGTGTCTTCATCTGAGCTAGGGAGATATAGTTAAAATAATTGGATTTATGAGTAGGACATTTTTTTAATCAATAGGTTCACATAAATGGATTGTGCAACTTATTGGGAGTGTACGGCTGAGTTGATCTATGACACTAACTTAGGCTTAAGTGACTTAAGAGTATGGCTTAATCCTCGTACCAGCATTAAGTAACACACTTTAGATTGGATCAGATCTAGAATAAATTGATATGGTTATTTTAGACTCGATAAGACCTAAATAAATTTTGGATTAGCTCATGATTGTTATTCTAGGATGGGATAAATATACTAATTAGGGCAAGATGAATCCACAAGGATAAGGTAGAATCTTTTGAGGTTAGTTAGATCTATTAGGATGACATAAAATCTTTTCAAGGTAAGATGAATCTATTAAGGTAAGAGGGTATCTTTTAAGATAAGATGGGTCTATGAGGATAGATATATTTTAATGAGGGATAATCTAGTTTATCTAGTTATCTTATGAATTTTATTTATTTATATTTATACTATATATATGCAGATGTATTTGTGGACATTACTCCACAACTCATCACACTCATTCAAAGATCCAAATCAGGCAAGTATCATAAGAACAAGCATTCAAGTGTATAGATACCTAAAAAATGGTTTTATTTTTGTTCCTAATAGTAGGTCTCCTATTCCTAAAGATCACTTTAGGCACAGGATTTCAAAGTGTGAAATCCACTTTTGTCTTTAGAAGGAAAAAGGTAAGAATAATCAGAGTAAGTGGAAATAGATGAGAAAAGATTAAGAAAAGTTTAGAAAGAATCAGAGTAGCAAGGTAAGTAGATATTGGTTGTCCAATTCTATCTAGGTTTCGTCTTACAATCAACATTCCTCTGATACCACTTCTGTCACACCCGGATTTCGGGGCACCAAGACCCAGGCGCGAACATAATCACAAGGTGTGCTGGGACCAAGTCTCACACATATGATGAATCATGGCACAGGATCGAATGTCACATCTTTACTATATAATCGGAGTTTTGTATAAAATAAATAAATAATTACATTATATGGAGACAACGGTCCAGCAACCCGAAGTTGACTGGGAGACGACGACCTAGACCACTCACGAACTCATCACAACATCCTCCATGCGCCTCATCCTGTGGTACCTGTTCTTGACCTGTGGGGGGGTGTGAGACAGCAAGAGTGAGCTCACATACGTTCATCGCTCAACAAGTTGTGGGGAATAATGTGCATGAACTCGCCAAAGGTGGGAGCTCACGTGAAGTGTAAGGCTTACCAAAGAGGATGGTTAGAGCTGAGCATTGCTTTTTAAAGTTGGTCAAAATTTTATTAGCAGTTACTAAGTATAAGTAAATACCAAACCCAATTAAGTAATAGAACAAAAGTAATATCAACATCACCTGCGATGCAATGCATATGACAAATTAAATTTAGTTCCATAATTTAATCATGTGAGGGTCCGAGCTGCTCATGACCGTGAGCACGGCTAGTATACCCGTTTTACACTCTGCAGAGGTTGCGCATCTTTACCCACAAGTCATGTTACCCATCTGCCAAGGGATCGCGACTTCCCATACACCTCTACCGAGGAGGCGAGGCAGGGTAACACTACGAGGCCTTTACAAAGTTCCACTAGCTTCAGAAAACCCGCTACAGTTTATAGGAAGCTCCAATGCAGGAATCCCTTGCATGACCGCCATCGCAGCAAAATCATCCCGAGGGCCTCCCTACACTAACCACTCCCCTACTGCCCTTGCCCCTTTCGGGTAAGGTAGTCCTCCACTAGCTTTCCTAATTAATCAGCCAAGGGCGTCCCATTATACCCTTGTGGTAGCACTGTTTTCCCGGGTGGTCGCTCCATGTTCCAATTAACATAATGATCTTATCATGAACGATAAATAACAACGGATAACAAAAGTATAATCATGAGTAATGTATCTTCATACCCAAAACCACATAAAGCACTAGCAAGTACTACCCAAAAAGTTCAGTGGTAACAAGGTATAAAGATAATCAAACTAGGGTAACCTATTGGGTCCCATCAAAATTAACCTATGCAGATCATTATGATTAATCAGAACATGGCTGGGTAAAAAGAAGTGATCAAGGGCACAACTTGCCTGGGACTTGAGATTCCAGGTACCAGGATGATCTTCAGGTGACTCGTAACCTCACGCTAGTCGTAGCAATACAAACAAGCAGTGTATAGGCAAAATTAACATTACACCAAACATATATGCAAAATACATATTAATAATCTACATATTGAAATAAGATCACAGGAACAGAAATTATTAATTTTGGAGTTATAGATTTTAAGTTATGAATTTCTAAAGATTCTATGTGTTTTGTACAAGATTACATAGGATCTAAAATTTAATGTGATTTTTATGTACAAACAGAAACACTAGATGATAAACAATAATATTATAAAATTATAGGGACTGGAATGGGTTTGTTTGGACTTAATATGAATTTTTTATGAATTAAACAAGTTATAGGACTTATTTTTATATTAAAAATTCATTTCTATAATTAATTAACTAATTTCTCGGCTTTCTGGACTGCGCACCAAAATTCAGGAAATGCAGGGGCCCTGGCGCAAAAATAAATAAGACATAGAGACCAGCTTCGTGGTCCGCGGTTGATTCATTAAAAACGGGGGGACTCTTTTGTAATACACGCGAGGTGAAGGGGTATCGAGCGACCACAGCCGTGGGATCTGATTCTACGCCTAGGATTAGATCTAAATCCTAGTGAAACGGTGAGCATCCTTAGCCGCAGAAATACAAATCGACGGTCCAGATGTCCTTGCTACGTGCTTGGATCCCATCCATCCGCCACGGATTAAACGCTCGGGATTTAAAACGCCAAAGCATTTTCTTCCTATCTAATCTGTGCCGTCAATCACGAGATCAGCGGACCTGACTCGTCTTCTCCACATCCAATGGCTAGAACCCATCGTCTACCTGACTACCTCCCGCTAGTTGAGCGCCTACCCTCTTGCTTGAACGGATGAAAAGAAGTGAACACAGAGACTAGGGTTAACCCATGGTATTAGCGCTTGCAACCAAGCCACGACGAAGTCAGATTACTGAGCCATGCGGCCCAATCGACGGTGCTCGAGTTGGCGCACAGCGCCGACTTGTTTATACCCCAATTTCTAACCCCGAGGACGCGGTATGCAAAGGAGAATCGAGGAGACGCAGGCCGTAGTTCTTACCTTAATCACACGCCGGAGTTGAAGCTCCCTGCATGGCGGCGTCGCTGCCCACACACGGAGAAGCCCGGCGAATCCCACCAGCAAGGTCCAGCAGGGCACAGGCACTACGATCCTATCCCTCCTGATTTCTTTCTCTCTCCCTGTATGTACGACGATGGTGTCCTCTTCTCTCTCCCCTATCTATTTACTTGGCTCGGCACTGCGTATTTTGCCAGATGCCCGATGGCTCGGCGACGAAGATCCATGGCCCGGCACCTAGCGTAGTGGTACGGATCAAGCAAGGAAGCGATCAGGGATTTATATATCCCAACAGGCGGATCCAAGGCCGCACGTCACCGGCCGAGTCAGAAAAAAATACGGCGGCAGTTATGGAAGTCGGGATTTGCGGAGGAGTTTGTTACGAAGGAGACGGTCGAAGCTTCTAAGCGCCTGTGCCCACGATATCTGCGCATTCTGTGGAAAGGCTCGCATGCAAGTGACGTGAAGAGGTATTCAGGTGATTAGCATGATGATGCAATGCTTGCATCATGCTGATGTAACCGCGGCAAGAGGAATAAAATAACAAGAAAAATGAAGAGGACGTGGGATGGGCTATGGTTGGGTGGTCAAGCCGAATGGGACGGTTTCTTTTCTTTTTACTATTTTCTACTTTCCAAATTCCTCTTTTTTTTAGTTTTCAAATTTCCTATTTCAATCAGATTGAAATTCAAAATTCAAATTATATTCAAACAGAGTTCAAACTTCAAGCCAATCTAACTGCACAAACAAGGATACATGTATGCAATATTTATTGTTATATTTATGTGTTCCATAGATAAAATTCATGAAAGAAACAATCACCAAAATAAATTTTGTTATATATATTTAAAAAGAAATTAAATTTCAACTTCAAAATCAAATCTAGATTGAAAGCATCAAAGTTTAATATCACCATTTATCTATTCTAAGAAGAACGTTTTCAAAGGATTTTTTTTAAAGATACCTCAATTTAAGTATTTTGTAGAATTTATTCCCTAAATTCCCAAAATCTTATTTTGGGTGTTACAGTTTTCCATCTTCCAACTACTCACAAGAGCTAAGCATTCAATACTAGACACACCAAAGTGATCAAATCCTCTCCCAATTCCACACAAGGCTTTAGAGATTAGTGTGAGAGATTTGTTGTGTTCTTTTGAGCTCTTGCGCTTGGATTGCTTCTTTTTCTCATTCTTTCTTGCGATCATCTCAAGTGTAAACAAGGCAAGAGACACCAATTGTGTGGTGGTCCTTGCGGGAAGTTTGGTTCCCAATTGATTTGAGAAGAGAAGCTCACTCGGTCCGAGGGACCGTTTGAGAGAGGGAAAGGGTTGAAAGAGACCCGGTCTTTGTGACCACCTCAACGGGGAGTAGGTTTGAGAGACCCGAACCTCGGTAAAACAAATCCTTGTGTCACACTCTTTATTCGCTTGCGATTTGTTTTGCGCCCTCTCTCGGACTCGTTTATATTTCTAACGCTAACCCGACTTGTAGTTGCGATTAAGTTTGCAAATTTCAGATTCGCCCTATTCACCCCCTCTAGGCTACTTTCAATTGGTATCAGAGCCCGGTGCTTCATTAGAGCCTAACCGCTCGAAGTGATGTCGGGAGATCATGCCAAGAAGGATATGGTGACCGGCGAGAAGCCCGCTAGAAGCCACGGGAAGGCTCCATCGGGAGAGTCCTACAACAAAGGGAAGGGGAAGGAAAAGGAATCCCCTTCACACAAGTCACGTCGGAGTGGTGACAAGAAGAGGAAGATGAGGAAGGTGGTCTACTACGAGACCAACACCTCATCGCCATCCACCTCCGGCTCCAACGCGCCATCCGTCACTTCTAAGCGCCATGAGCGCAAGAAGTTTAGTAAGATCCCCTTACACTATCCTTGCATTCCTAAACATACGCCTTTACTTTCCGTCCCATTAGGCAAACCACCAACCTTTGATGGTGAAGATTATGCTAGGTGGAGTGATTTGATGCAATTTCATCTAACCTCACTCCACAAAAGTATATGGGATGTTGTTGAGTTTGGTGCACAGGTACCATCCATAGGGGATGAAGATTATGATGAGGACGAAGTGGCCCAAATCCAACACTTCAACTCCCAAGCCTCAACTATACTCCTCGCCTCTCTAAGTCCAGAGGAGTATAATAAGGTGCAAGGGTTGAAAAATGCCAAGGAGATTTGGGACACGCTAAAGACCGCGCACGAAGGAGACGAGGTGACCAAAATCACCAAGCGGGAAACGATCGAGGGGGAGCTCGGTCGCTTCCGACTTCGCCAAGGGGAGGAGCCACAAGACATGTACAACCGGCTCAAAACCTTGGTGAACCAAGTGCGCAACCTCGGGAGCAAGAAATGGGATGACCATGAAATGGTCAAGGTTATTCTAAGATCCCTCGTTTTTCTTAACCCTACGCAAGTTCAATTAATTCGAGGAAATCCTAGATATACACTAATGTCCCCCGAGGAGGTAATTGGGCATTTTGTGAGCTTTGAATTGATGATCAAAGGCTCAACGAAGATCAACGAGCTTGATGGCCCCTCCACGTCCGAAGCACAACCGGTCGCATTTAAGGCGACAGAGGAGAAGAAGGAGGAGTCTACATCGAGTAGAACACCCATCGACGCCTCCAAGCTCAACAACGAGGAAATGACGCTCGTCATCAAGAGCTTCCGCCAAATCCTCAAGCAAAGGAGGGGGAAAGATTACAAGCCCCGCTCCAAGAAAGTTTGTTACAAATGCGGTAAGCCCGGTCACTTTATAGCAAAATGTCCTATTTCTAGTGACAGTGACTGGGGCGACGACAAGAAGGGGAGAAGAAAGGAGAAGAAGAAGTACTACAAGAAGAAGGGCGGCGATGCCCATGTTTGCCGGGAATGGGACTCCGACGAGAGCTCCACCGACTCCTCCTCCGACGAGGACGCCGCAAACATCGCCGTCACCAAGGGTCTTCTCTTCCCCAACGTTGGCCACAAGTGCCTCATGGCAAAATACGGCAAAAGGAAGAAGGTAAAATCAAGATCCTCCACTAAATATGAAACCTCTAGTGATGAGGATAATGCTAGCAATGAGGAGGATAATTTACGCATTCTTTTTGCCAACCTAAACATGCAACAAAAAGAAAAATTAAATGAATTGATTAGTGCTATCCATGAGAAGGATGATCTCTTGGACACCCAAGAGGACTTCCTAATCAAGGAAAACAAAAAGCATGTTAAAGTTAAAAATGCTCACGCTCTAGAAGTAGAAAAATGTGAAAAACTATCTAGTGAGCTAAGCACTTGCCATGAGACTATTGACAACCTTAGAAATGAGAATGCTAATTTGTTAGCTAAGGTTGATTCAAATGCTTGTGATGTTTCAATTCCCAATCCTAGAAATGATAATGTTGATTTGCTTGCTAAGATTGAAGAATTGAACATTTCTCTTGCTAGACTTAGTAATGAAAATGAAAAATTGCTTGCTAAGGCTAAAGAATTAGATGTTTGCAATGCTTCCATTTCCGACCTTAGAAGTAAAAATGATATATTGCATGCTAAGGTTGTAGAATTAAAATCTTGCAAACCCTCTACATCTATCGTTGAGCACACTTCAATATGTACTAGATGTAGAGACATTAATGTTGATGCTATCCATGATCACCTAGCTTTAATTAAGAAACAAAATGATCACATAGCTCAACTTAATGTTAAGATTAGTGAGCATGACTTAGAAAATGAAAAATTTAAATTTGCTAGAAGCATGCTCTATAGTGGGAGACGCCCTGGCATCAAGGATGGCATTGGCTTCCAACAGGGAGGCAATGTCAAACTTGATGCCCCTCCTAAGAAATTGTTCAACTTTGTTAAGGGCAAGGCTCCCATGCCTCAGGATAACGAAGGGTACATTTTGTACCCTGCCGGTTATCCCGAGGACAAAATTAAGAGAATTCATTCTAGGAAGTCTCACTCTGGCCCTAACCATGCTTTTATGTATAAGGGTGAGACATCTAGCTCTAGGCAACCAACCCGTGCTAAGTTGCCTAAGAAGAAAACTCCTAGTGCATCAAATGACCATAGCTTTTCATTTAAAACTTTTGATGCCTCTTATGTCTTAACTAACAAATCCGGCAAGGTAGTTGCCAAGTTTGTTGGGGGCAAACACAAGGGTTCAAAAACTTGTGTTTGGATACCCAAAGTTCTTGTTTCTAATGCTAAAGGACCCAAAACAGTTTGGGTACCTAAAACCAAGAACTAAAATTGTTTTGTAGGTTTATGCATCCGGGGGCTCAAGTTGGGTAATCGACAGTGGGTGCACAAACCACATGACAGGGGAGAAGAAGATGTTCTCCTCCTACGAGAAAAACCGAGATCCCCAAAGAGCAATCACATTCGAGGATTGTCGATGTTTCGAGACCGGGGGGTCCCTGGGCCGACGAGTGAATGTCGTCGCGTGCCCCAGCCCAGATGGGTCGAGCGCGAGGGCGAGCGCGAAGGGGGGAGAGCGAGGCGGCCGGAGACCGGCGTGAGAGAGGTGGGAATCCCGCGGCCTTCGTGTTCGTCCCGCGCCCAGGTCGGGTGCGCTTGCAGTAGGGGGTTACAAGCGTCCACGCGGGAGAGGGAGCGAGCGGCCCCAAGCGAGCGCCTGTTCTCGTCCTCGTCCCCGCACGGCCAACCCTCTCTAAGAGGGCCCTGGTCCTTCCTTTTATAGGCGTAAGGAGGGGATCCAGGTGTACAATGGGGGTGTAGCATAGTGCTACGTGTCTAGCAGAGGAGAGCTAGCGCCCTAAGTACATGTCGTTGTGGCAGCCGGAGAGATTTTGGCACCCAGCTGGTGTGATGTCGTGGCCGTCGGAGGAGCGATGGAGCCTGGCGGAGCGACAGCTGTCGGAGCGGTTGAGTCCTTGCTGACGTCCTCCTGCTTCCGTAAGTGGGCCGAGAGCCGCCGTCGTCACAGAGTATGGGGGGCGCCATCATTGCCTATCTGGCGGAGCGAGCCAGATGGGACGCCGGTCTTGTTTCCTGCGGCCCGTGTCAGCTCGGGGTAGGGCGATGATGGCGCCTCCTGTCGACGTGGCAGGCCTGCGCCCTAGGTTGGGCGATGTGGAAGCTCCTCCGAAGCCGAGGTCGAGTCTGTCTTCCGTGGCCGAGGTCGAGTCCGAGCCCCTGGGTCGGGCGAGGCGGAGGCCGTCGGCTGAGGCCAGGGCGGAGTCCGAGCCCTGGGGTCGGGCGAAGCGGAGTTCGTCGTCTTCTGGGGCTGAGCCTGAGTCCGAGCCCTGGGTCGGACGGAGCGGAGTTCGCCGTCTTCTGGGACTTAGCCTGAGTCCGAGCCTTGGGTCGGGCGGAGCTGAGTTCGCCGTCTTCCGGGACTTAGCCCGAGTCCGAGCCCTGGGTCGGGCGGAGCGGAGTTCGCCGTCTTCCGGGACTTAGCCCGAGTCCGAGCCCTGGGTCGGGCGGAGCGGAGTTCGCCGTCTTCCGGGACTTAGCCCGAGTCCGAGCCCTGGGTCGGGCGGAGCAGAGTTCGCCGTCTTCCAGGACTTAGCCCGAGTCCGAGCCCTGGGTCGGGCGGAGCGGAGTTCGCCGTCTTCCGGGACTTGGCCCGAGTCCGAGCCCTGGGTCGGGCGGAGCGGAGTTCGCCGTCTTCCGGGACTTAGCCCGAGTCCGAGCCCTGGGTCGGGCGGAGCGGAGTTCGCCGTCTTCCGGGACTTAGCCCGAGTCCGAGCCCTGGGTCGGGCGAAGCGGAGCTTCCTATGGTGCCTTCGGCCGGGCCTGACTGCCTATCAGTCTCACTCTGTCAAGCGGCACCGCAGTCGAAGTGGCGCAGGCGGTGCTGCCCTTCTGTCAGGCCGGTCAGTGGAGCGGCGAAGTGACGGTGGTCACTTCGGCTCTGTCGGCTGGGGGGCGCGCGTCAGGATAAAGGTGTCAGGCCACCTTTGCATTAAATGCTCCTGCGATTTGGTCGGTTGGTGCGGCGATTTGGTCAGGGTTGCTTCTTAGCGAAGGCAGGGCCTCGGGCGAGCCGGAAATATATCCGCCGTTGGAGGGGGGCCTCGGGCGAGACGGAAATCCTCCGAGGTCGGCTGCCCTTGTCCGAGGCTAGGCTCAGGCGAGGCGTGATTGAGTCGCTCGAATGGACTGATCCCTGACTTAGTCGCACCCATCAGGCCTTTGCAGCTTTATGCTGATGGGGGTTACCAGCTGAGAGTTAGGAGCCTTGAGGGTACCCCTAATTATGGTCCCCGACAGTAGCCCCCGAGCCTCGAAGGGAGTGTTAGCACTCGCTTGGAGGCTTTCGTCGCACTTTTTTGCAAGGGGACCAGCCTTTCTCGGTTGCATTTTATTCCGGTGGGTGCGCGCGAGCGCACCCGCCGGGTGTAGCCCCCGAGGCCTCAGAGGAGTGGTTTTACTCCTTCGAGGTCTTAATGCCTCGCGTAATGCTTCGGCTGGTCTGGTCGCTCCCTCATGCGAGCTGGCCGTAGCCCGGGTGTACGGTCGGGTTCCAAGTTCTCGGGCTGGTATGTTGACGCTGTCAACGGTTCGGCCGGAGCCAGGTTTGCGAGAGCAGCCCCCGAGCCTCTGCACAGGGCGAGAGGGCGATCAGGGACAGACTCGACTTTCTTACATACGCCCCTGCATCGCCTTTCCGCAAGGAGGAGGGGGGAAAGCGCCATGTTGCCCTCGATGGGCATCGAACATGGTGTCTCCGTTGAGCTGCAAGCGGGTGATCTGAGTGGACGTCCGTGCCCCGTTCGTTAGGGGTCGGCTAGGGGCCCAGAGGCACGCCCAAAAGTACCAGCGGGTGTTCTGCCAGACCCGGTCCCCTGGCGACGGGGTCCGAGGGCTCGATGCCTCCCTCTGATGGGATTCTGTGACAAGATCGTTCCCGCTGGTCTCGGAAATGTCCTAGGGTACCTCGGGAGCGCAGCCCAAGCCTTGGTTATGTATCGAACGTACCCATGGTCATCCCTCGCTCGGCGTCTAAGGCGGCTGTGAACCCTTCGGGGGCCAGCCTTCGAACCCCTGATCAGTAATGGGCACGGAGCCCGAGTAGCCTGAGGCGGTCGTTGAACCCTTTCGTGGGGCCGGCCTTCGAACCTCTGACCAGTAGTGGGTGTAGGGCCCACGCGATCTGAGGCGGCCGTTGAACCCTTCCGGGGGGCCAGCCTTCGAACCTCTGATCAGTAGGGGGGGCTCGGAGCCTGGTTCCTTCTCGGGGAAGGATCCTTTTCGGGGTATCCCCCTTTCCCGGTCCCTGTTGCAAGAGAGAGAGAAAGAGGAAAAATGGAAAAGGATACGAAATTGAGCGACGCGGCGTACCTTTTTTGGACGCGGTCGAAGGCGAGGCGTCGCCTACTTCTTCTGCCAGAGGCGCCGCGTGTCTCGCCGCGGAGTTAATGCGACGGGGCGAGTGGTTGGAGGGGCGACCGTTGCGCGTGCGCGAGCCGTTCGAGGGACGGCTGTTTCGCTTCGCGTTTTTGAATCCCACGTCCAGTCCGGGCGGAACGTTTGAATCGGTCGCGCCTTGGTCTTCATATACTCGGGAGAGGGTCTGGCGATGGCTCTTTGCTCCGCTTCCTGTCTCCCTCTTAGGTTTTTCGCAGCCTGAGAGACTTAGCCAGAGAAAAGGAAACCGCCCTCCCTGTCCTTTGCGCCGCCACCCCTTCCGCTCGGCGATGGCTGACCGGGTGACCATCATCTCGCCGCGCGACCCATGGCCTTTCTCCATGGTGACAGCGAGTGATATGGAGGACCTTGTTGGCGAGGGTTTACTTCGCCCTCTCACCGATGAGCAGCGACCGGAATGGATTCCCCCCGTGGGCGGAGCCGCTCCATCCCCACCGCCGGGGTACATCGTGAGCTTCGTCTCCTTCCACGAGCGGGGCTTCGGTGTGCCAGCGAGCCGCTTTATGCGGGCGATCCTGCACCACTACGGGGTGGAGTTGCACAACCTCAGCCCCAATTCCATCTCGCAGGCCGCCATCGTCGTAGCGGTGTGCGAGGGGTACTTGGGGATTGCCCCCCATTGGGATCTGTGGACCCATCTCTTTTTTGCGGAGCTTTTTGCCTCGCCGACGGGGGAGAGGAAGGTCCGTGTAGCGGTGCGGGCCGGCGGCTGCACCCTCCTGCTGAGGCAGTCGCGGGCGTCGCTGTATATTCCCACCATCCTCGCGTCCTCGAACAAGGGGTGGCAGCGCCGGTGGTTCTACCTCCGGAATGATGGCGAGTTGCTCCCGCCGTTCTCTCAGCGAGTAGTCACCACCGCCGCTGATGCTTGGCGCCACGGGACCCCTCACGAAAGACAAAAGAACCTCGAACCCCTTCTCTAGGCCTTGGAGGCGTTGCGGAAGGGGGGACTCACCGCTGCGGGAGTGATTGCCGCCATCCACCGTCGGAGAGTGCTTCCCTTGGCGGAGCGACGGCTGTCGCTTTGGGAGATGACCCCGGAGGCTGACTTGGAGGGCTCGCGGATGTCCTCTGATCCTCTTCCCTTCGACGCCCTCCACGGGCGGGTGTCCGTCGCATTGGGGAAGCCGGACCCCCACGCCTTCTCCCAGCTTTTGATGCGCCCCGACCGAGGGTGCGTGACTTTGGTGAGTGTCCGCTCCTTCCTTCTTCTTACGTCGGGTTGCTCCTGGTTCTTACGATTGGGGTTTTCCCCCTTCTTCAGGAGGTGGGGTGGCACAAGCCTTCCCTGCCACGGGTCCCGCAGGATGCGGTGGACCGAGCAGCACGGCGGGTCGCCGTGGAGGAGAAGAAGAAGAAGAAGGACGCGGAGAGGGCCTAGGCCCGCGAGCGGAGGCGGGCTCGAGACGCCTTGGAAAAGCTCTGTCGCCGGCAGGAGAGGGAGGGGCTCCCGAGGGAGCCGTCGCCGGAAACGCCCGACGACGACGACGATGATGAAGATGATGACGAGGAGGACGACATGGCCGCCCGCCTTGGCCTCAGCCCCGGCTTGGGGTTTGGCCAGGAGCCATCAAGCCAGCCCCCGAGCGGGCTGATGCCGTCAGTCCCCGAAGTCGGGACGTCGGGGTCCTGGCCCGAGGGGCGGGGCAACCCGAGAGGGTACCTGACCCCTCGGCTGGAGGAGCTGAGGCGACCCCGGGGGCCCAGGCCAGGGCGTCTGCTCCCCGAGAGCTGCCGCTCGCGTCGGCAGCGCAGGGGGGCGACCCTCAGGTCGCCGTGACAGTGCCCGAGCAATCCACCCCCCGGGCGTCCATGGCGTTCAAAGCAAGGGTGGCGCCGAAGTTGCCGGCGAAGCGGACCTCGGCGGCGGTTCCGGGGGTCGAGATCCAAGAGACTTCCCCCCAGGCACGGTGGATCATGGCCCGGAGCGGGTAAGTATCTCGGGATGTCTTCGTCCTGGCTTTTCATTCATATGTCCCGACCGTGATTTTTATTTTTCCCTCAGCAAGCGAAGCCATGGCCTGACCGACCTGGCACCCCGGAAGGCCCTTAAGACGACGCCGGCTTGTGCGGCCAGCGCCGCCCCGGGCCTTGCCGTTCAGCCGACCTTTTCGCAAGGTGCTCCGCCGCACGGGGCCCAGGCGGCACCAGTCACCGCGGAGCGGGTTCCCGAGGCTGGCTCTTCTGCCGAGGCGGCCATTGTGATTAGGGAGGCGGCTGACGCGGATGTGGCCCCGTGCCCACCGGACGTGCCGGCCACGCCGGCGCCTGCCGCTACTGAAGTCGCCGCCGTCCCAGTTGGGGGGCGACCGGTCGCCGTCGACGTTGAGACGGCTGAGGCGTCGGCGCTCGGTGCCTCGGAAGAGGGGGGCGTGGAGACGCGATCCGTCCCGCCGGGCGGCAGCCTCGTCGCTGTGCGGCGGAGCTCCGAGGGCCGGTGCCAGCTGCTCCGGTTCCGGACCCGTGAGGCTTCGAATCCCGTCTTTGTTCTCGACGATGAACGGGAGGACCAGTCCTAGGATGAGCTCCGCGAGTGTGCCGAAGCAACAGTGGGGTCACTCCGGTCGTCGCTGGAGGTTTTCTGCAGGGACGTCCCCAAAATCCTCCAGGTAACGGTTTCAAGCATACCTTTTTTCCTTTGTGACCAAGGCGTCTTTCGTGACGCCCCGCCTCCTTCCCTCAGGATCTGACGGATCGGAGCGCCGCCAAGTCGTCATTCATCCGCCGCGAGGTCGACGTCTGGGGCTCGCTGCGATCCCTGAGGACCTCGCTCGCCAAGGCTACTGCGCGCCTTTCTCAGCAGGGTGCTGAGGTAGCGGACCTTCAGTTGCTCTGCACCGATCTGAGAGCCGAGGCGGCAGCGGCGCGCGCTGAGGCGCAACGACAGCAGTCGGAGCTCGACCAGGTCGTCAAGGAGCGGGACCTATCTCGGGGCCGGGCTGCCGAGGCCGAAGGCCGGGCCGAAACCCTTGCGGCCGACTTAGCCGTAGCCCAGGTTGCAGCCTTGGAGCAGCGTGCCCGAGCCGGAGGTGCGCCTTGGCCATCCTTGGTTTTCGTTCCTTCTTGTTTCCTCTGCTTGTGTTTGAGATCTTTCTTCTGGCTGTTCGCAGAGCTCGAGTCCGCCCTTGATGAGTCCGCCAAGGCGCTTGCCGAGGCGCTTGCCGGGGCGGCCGAGCAGAGGGAGGCCGACCACGCGGCCATGTCCGAGGCCGCCTCACACGTTTACCGGGTCCTTGGCTCCGTCGACGTCCCCTCAGGAAGCTCCCCTCAAAGTCGCCTTCAAGCCTTGGGCGATCATGTGCGCGGCAGAGTCCGCGAGGCGCTACACCATGGCGTCAGGCGGGCCTTCGCCGTGCTTGCTTCCCATTATGTTGTGGACCTAGAGCGGGTTAGTGAGGGGTATTGTCTTCCCGACGAAGATGAAGCTGCCCTGGCAGAAGTCCAGCGGCTCGATGCGGTCGCCGCGGGTCCGAGTGCAGTGTTGGCGACCACCTTTGAGGCAGAGATCCTCCCACCTGTGCCGTCGCCGGAAGCCGGGATGGACTTTGCCGATGGTGGGGATGAAGCCGAAGGTGCGGCTCCTTCCCAAGGCGACGCCTAACTCTGTTGGATCAGTTTCTGTCGGATGCATGTGTGTCCTTCTGCGGCCACTGAGGCCTGAACACTTTGTTACCATTGCATGAAGTCGTACTCCTTTCCTTTTTGCGTGTCCGGCTTCGCTTGTTTAGTAACAGGGTGGTTTCCCCAAGTAGGGGTCACTTTTCGCGGCGGGTGACGAGTGAGGTGTTCCTAACCCGGAGGCGTAGGAGTCCCTCAGCTCAGTCGGCCTTGCCACTTACATGCACCCGCGTTCGCTCCTTGGGGCCTTGCTTCCGACATAGCCGGGGGAACGCAAAAGCTTTTTTGATTGAAAATCTTGGACGCAAAGGGGTCCCTCAATCTTGACGCGGAGGGGTTCCCCCCTTTTAGCCCCCGAGGGAGGGTCGGGCTTTGCCGAGGCGAGGCCGACCCTTCCTTGATGACTAAACTTTGCGTGGGTGTGAGGTATATGACCAACTTGAAAACATCTTAAGGGTAGAAGCGACGTAGCTGTTGGATGTTCCAAGCGTTGCCGTAGACCTCGCCTTGACTGTTGGCCAGCTTGTACGTTCCGGGTTTCAGAACCTTGGCGATGACGAACGGTCCCTCCCAGGGGGGCGTGAGCTTGTGCCTCCCTCGGGCGTCTTGTCGCAGCCGAAGCACCAGGTCGCCCACCTGGAGGTCTCGGGACCGGACCCCTCGGGCGTGGTAGCGTCGCAGGGACTGCTGGTACCTCGCCGAGTGTAGCAAAGCCTGGTCCCGAGCCTCCTCCAGCTGGTCCAGCGAGTTTTCTTGGCTGATTTGGTTGCTTTGGTCGGTGTAGGCCCTCGTCCTTGGGGAGCCGTATTCTAAGTCTGTGGGCAAGATGGCTTCGGCCCCATAGACTAGAAAGAACGGCGTGAAGCCCGTGGCTCGGCTCGGCGTTGTCCTCAGACTCCAGACCACCGAGGGGAGTTCCTTCATCCATCACTTGCTGAACTTGTTGAGGTCGTTGTAGATCCGAGGCTTGAGCCCTTGTAGAATCATGCCGTTGGCACGCTCCACCTGCCCATTCGTCAGGGGATGAGCCACGGCGGCCCAGTCCACCCGGATGTGGTGATCCTCGCAGAAGTCCAGGAACTTTCTGCCGGTGAACTGGGTGCCGTTGTCGGTGATGATGGAGTTTGGGACCCCGAAGCGATGGATGATGTTGGTGAAGAACGCCACCGCCTGCTCAGACCTGATGCTGTTCAGGGGTCAGACCTCAATCCACTTGGAGAATTTGTCGATGGCGACCAGCAGGTGCGTGTAGCCCCCGGGTGCCTTCTGCAAGGGGCCGACGAGGTCCAGACCCCACACCGCAAAAGGCCAGGTGATGGGTATCGTCTGTAGAGCCTGAGCGGGCAGGTGGGTCTGCCTCGCGTAGAATTGACACCCTTCGCAGGTGCGGACGATTCTGGTAGCGTCGGCCACCGCCGTCGGCCAGTAGAAGCCTTGTCGGAAAGCATTCCCGACAAGGGCTCGAGGCGCTGCGTGATGGCCGCAAGCCCCCCGAGTGTATCTCTCGCAGGAGTTCCTGACCTTCGGTGATGGAGATGCATCGCTGGAGGATGCCTGAGGAGCTGCGGTGGTAGAGCTCCTTCTCATCGCCCAACAGGACGAACGACTTGGCGTGCCGCGCCACCCGCCGAGCCTCGGCTCGGTCGAGGGGTAGCTCTCCTTGGTGGAGATATTGCAGGTACGGGGCCTGCCAGTTTCGATCAGGTGTGGCCCCGCTTCGCTCCCCCTCGACGCGCAGCGCCTCACCCTCGGGGGCCGAGGGTACCTCGGGCTGAACCGAGGACGCCTCGGGCCGAGCTGAGGGTGCCTCGAACTGGGCCGAGGGCGCCTCAGGCTCGGGCGTGTCGTCGATCTTGACGGAGGGTTGATGCAGATCCCGGGAGAAGACGTCCGGGGGAACCGTTGTTCGCCCCGAGGCTATTTTAGCCAGCTCGTCCGCAGTCTCGTTGTAGCGCCGAGCGATGTGGTTGAGCTCGAGCCCGTAGAACTTGTCCTCCAAGCGCCGAACCTCATCGCAGTAGGCCTCCATCTTCGGGTCGCGGCAGTGGGAGTCCTTCATGACTTGGTCGATGACGAGCTACGAGTCACCGCGGGCGTCCAGGCGCCGGACCCCTAGCTCGATGGCGATCCGCAACCCGTTGACCAGAGCCTCGTACTCAGCCACATTGTTGGACGCCGGGAAATGGAGGCGTAGCACATAGCGTAGGTGTTTCCCGAGGGGCGAGATGAAGAGCAGGCCTGCGCCGGCCCCCGTCTTCATCAACAACCCGTCGAAAAACATGGTCCAGAGCTCCGGTTGGATCGGAGCCGTCGGTAATTGGGTGTCGACCCATTCGGCCACGAAGTCCGCCAAAACCTGGGACTTGATGGCCTTCCGAGGGGCGAACGAGATTGTCTCGCCCATGATTTCCACCGCCCACTTTGCGATCCTACCCGAGGCCTCTCAGCACTGGATGATCTCCCCCAGGGGAAGGATGACACCACAGTTACCGGATAAGACTCGAAGTAGTGTCGCAACTTCCGCCGTGTCAGGATCACCGCATACAGCAGCTTCTGAACTTGTGGGTAGCGGATCTTGGTTTCGGACAGTACCTCGCTGACGAAGTAGACTGGCCTCTGAACGGGCAATGCATGCCCCTCTTCTTGCCTCTCGACCACAATCGCGGCGCTAACCACCTGGGTGGTCGCGGCGACGTAGACCAGGAGGGCTTCTCCGGCAGCTGGGGGCACCAAGATAGGCGCCTTTGTGAGGAGCGCCTTCAGGTTCCCGAGGGCTTCCTCGGCCTCAGGGGTCCAAGTGAAGCACTCGGCCTTCCTTAAGAGGCGGTACAGAGGTAGACCTCTTTCGCCGAGGCGTGAGATGAAACGGCTCAGAGCCGCGAGACATCCCATGACCCTCTGTACGCCTTTCAAGTCCTTGGTGGGCCCCATGCTGGTGATGGCTGCGATCTTCTCTGGGTTGGCTTCGATGCCCCGCTCAGAGACGATGAACCCCAAGAGCATGCCTCGGGCACCCCGAAGACACACTTCTCGGGATTGAGCTTGACGCCTTTCGCCTTGAGGCATCGGAATGTCACTTCAAGGTCGGAAAGGAGGTCGGAAAGGAGGTCGGAAGCTTTCCTCGTCTTGACTACGATGTCATCGACGTAGGCCTCGACCATGCGACCGATGTGCTCGCCGAACACATGGTTCATGCACCGCTGGTACGTCGCGCCCGCATTCCTCAAACCGAACGGCATGGTGACATAGCAGTACATGCCGAAGGGCGTGATGAAAGAAGTCGCGAGCTGGTCGGACTCTTTCATCCTGATTTGATGATACCCTAAGTAGGCATCGAGGAAAGACAGGGTTTCGCTCCCAGCAGTGGAATCCACGATTTGATCGATGCGAGGCAGAGGGTAGGGAACCTTCGGACATGTTTTTTTGAGACCAGTGTAGTCTACACATATCCGCCATTTCCCCCCTTTCTTTCTCACAAGCACAGGGTTGGCAAGCCATTCGGGATGGAATACCTCTTTGATGAACCCTGCCGCCATTAGCTTGTGGATCTCCTCGCCTATCGCTCTGCGCTTCTCCTCGTCGAATCGGCGCAGAGGCTGCTTGACGGGTCGGGCTCCGGCCCAAATATCCAGCGAGTGCTCGGCGACATCCCTCGGTATGCCGGGCATGTCCGAGGGACTCCACGCGAAGACGTCGGCGTTCGCGTGGAGTAAGTCGACGAGCACTGCTTCCTATTTGGGATCGAGCCCGGAGCCGATCCGGATCTGCTTGGAGGCGTCGCCGCTGGGGTCGAGGGGGACGGACTTAACCGTCTCCGCTGGCTCAAAGTTGCCGGCGTGACGCTTCACGTCTGGCACCTCCTTAGAGAGGCTCTCCAGGTCGGCAATGAGGGCCTCGGACTCGGCGAGGGCCTCGGCGTACTCCACGCACTCCACGTCACATTCGAACGCGTGCTTGTACGTGGGGCCGACGGTGATGACCCCGTTGGGGCCCGGCATCTTGAGCTTCAGGTAGGTGTAGTTGGGGACGACCATGAACTTCGCGTAGCATGGCCTTCCCAGTACTGCGTGGTAGGTTCCTCGGAACCCGACCACCTCGAACGTCAGGGTTTCCCTTAGGAAGTTGGAGGGCGTTCCGAAGCAGACGGGGAGGTCGAGTTGTCCGAGGGGCTGGACGCGCTTCCCAGGAATGATCCCATGGAAGGGCGCAGCGCCTGCTCGGACGGAGGACAGATCGACACGCAGGAGCCCGAGGGTCTCGGCGTAGATGATGTTGAGGCTGCTGCCTCCGTCCATGAGGACCTTGGTGAGCCGGACGTCGCCGATGACGGGGTCGACGACGAGCGGGTATTTCCCCGGGCTCGGCACATGGTCGGGGTGGTCGGCTTGGTCGAAGGTGATGGGCTTGTCGGACCAGTCTAGGTAGACTGGCGCCGCCACCTCCACCGCGCAGACCTCCCGGCGCTCTTGCTTGCGGTGCCGAGCCGAGGCATTCACCGCTTGCCCACCGTAGATCATGAAGCAGTCACGGACCTCGAGGAACTCTCCTGCTTGGTGATCTTCCTTCTTGTCGTCGTCGCGGGCCCGGCCACCCTCCGCGGGTGGCCCGGCCCTGTGGAAGTGGCGTCGAAGCATGACGCACTCCTCAAGGGTATGCTTGACGGGCCCCTGGTGATAGGGGCACGGCTCCTTGAGCATCTTGTCGAAGAGGTTGGCACCTCCGGGGGGTTTTCGAGGGTTCTTGTACTCGGCGGCGGCGACAAGGTCCGCGTCGGCGGCGTCGCGTTTCGCTTGCGACTTCTTCTTGCCTTTCTTCTTGGCGCCGCGCTGAGTTAACGCCTCAGGAGCATCTTCCGACAGGCGGCCCTGGGGCTGCTTGTCCTTTCGGAAGATGGCCTCGACCGCCTCCTGGCCGGAGGCGAACTTGGTGGCGATGTCCATCAGCTCGCTCGCCCTGGTGGGGGTCTTGCGACCCAACTTGCTCACCAGGTCGCGGCAGGTGGTGCCGGTGAGGAACGCGCCAATGACATCCGAGTCGGTGATGTTGGGCAGCTCGGTGCGCTGCTTCAAGAATCGCCAGATGTAGTCCCGGAGGGACTCTCCCGGCAGCTGCCGGCGGCTTCGGAGATCCCAGGAATTCCCGGGGCGCACGTACGTGCCCTGGAAATTGCCGACGAAGGCTTGAACTAGGTCGTCCTAGGTAGAGATCTGCCCCGGAGGCAGGTGCTCCAGCCAGGCGCGAGCGGTGTCGGAGAGGAACAGGGGGAGGTTGCGGATGATGAGGTTGTCATCGTCCGTTCCACCCAGTTGGCAGGCCAGACGGTAGTCCGCGAGCCACAGTTCCGGTCTCGTCTCCCCCGAGTACTTTGTGATAGTAGTCGGGGGTCGGAACCGGGTCGGGAACGGTGCCCGTCGGATGGCCCGGCTGAAGGCCTGCGGACCGGGCGGTTCGGGTGAGGGACTCCGATCCTCCCCGCTGTCGTAGCGTCCCCCACGTCTGGGGTGGTAGCCTCGGCGCACCCTCTCGTCGAGGTGGGCCCGACGGTCGCGGTGATGGTGCTCGTTGCCGAGGCGGCCCGGGGCCGCAGGCGCGGTGTTGCGCGTGCGTCCGGTGTAGACCGAGGCTTCCCGCATGAATCTGGAAGTCGCGGCATGAGGTTCCGAGGGGTATCTCTGCCTTTGGGAGGCAGAGCTCTTGGCCCGTCGGACCGCGGTGCCTTCCAGGAGATTCTTGAGTTCCCCCTGGATTCGCCGGCCCTCAGTGGTTGATGGCTCCGGCATCGCGCGGAGAAGCATCGCTACTGCAGCCAGGTTCTGGCCGACCCCACTAGATGCGGGAGGCGGCCTGTCCCTGACGTCGTTGGCGACGCGGTGCTGGAAGCCCTGGGGCGGATGACGTATTTCTCCGGCCGGGGGTTGGCCCGCCCATGCCTGCCCGACGTCCCGGCGGATCGGCTCAAGCGCTCCTGCTCCCTCGTCGAGCCTGGCCTGCACCCCGCGGATTTGCCCGAGCTGTGGGTCATGGCCCCCTGCTTGAACGGGGACCACAGCTAGCTCCCGTGGGGATGTCAACGCGGGGCGCCGGCCTAGGGAGGTCATCGTCCTCCGGCATGCCGACATGATTGCCTTCGGAGGGACCCCCTAGATCGACGTGGAAACATTCGCGGCTTGGGCCGCAGCCCTCGTCGCCGAGGCTGCGGCTACCGTCGGAATAGTCGGAGAGGCAGTAGTCACATGCGGTCATGAAGTCCCGCATGGCACTGGGGTTGGCAAGTCCAGAGAAATCCCAACAGATGCTGGGCTCGTCGTCTTCCTCGGACCCAGAGGGCCCGTAGGTCGAGACGTCCGTCAGCCGGTCCCAAGGCGACCGCATGCGAAACCCCAGAGGGTTTGGACTTGCCTCTACGAGAGCGCCCGCCAAAGCACGGTCGCTAGGCGGGTTGAGGCTGAATCCAAATGACGTGGGATGGGAATCGGTCGGTACCTCTTGGTCGACGAGCAGCGATAAAGTCATGTCGGGGACTGACTGCACCGTCGTCTCAGGTACGAGGGTGACATCTAGCAAGCTCTCCGCGAGCGCGCTGGCGTCGTCCGCTTGCTCAGGATTGGCGTGTCACGGGGAGACGGCGCTCGTCTTTGTCTCAAGCGCGAAGTCGATACCCGGTGCGCCCCTTGTTGGGGTGTCGGGACTGTCGACTCGCTCGACAGTCGACGAGGCGTTGCCTCCTGCTTGGCCTTGGTCGCCCTGCCTTCCCCTCCGTCGGCGGGGGAAAGGGCAGGATGAGCTTGAAGGTTGTTCTTCCACCACGCGGGGAAGACGTCGTCGATTCCGCCGCCGGCGGGCGGGCTGCCGGCCGCCATTGTCGTTGTCGCGCGGCGGTGGAAGGAGTATCATGTCGTAGCTGCCGTCAAGGGACACGAACTCAAGACTCCCGAAACGGAGCACAGTCCCGGGTTGGAGAGGTTGCTGGAGACTGCCCATCTGGAGCTTGACGGGAAGTTGTTCGTCAACACGCAGCAGGCCCCTACCTGACGCGCCAACTGTCGGTGTTTCGAGACCGGGGGCTCCCTGGGCCGACGAGTGAATGTCGCCGCGTGCCCTAGCCCAGATGGGTCGAGCGCGAGGGCGAGCGCGAAGGGGGGAGAGCGAGGCGGCCGGAGACCGGCGTGAGAGAGGTGGGAATCCCGCGGCCTTCGTGTTCGTCCCGCGCCCAGGTCGGGTGCGCTTGCAGTAGGGGGTTACAAGCGTCCACGCGGGAGAGGGAGCGAGCGGCCCCAAGCGAGCGCCTGTTCTCGTCCTCGTCCCCGAGCGGCCAACCCTCTCTAAGAGGGCCCTGGTCCTTCCTTTTATAGGCGTAAGGAGGGGATCCAGGTGTACAATGGGGGGTGTAGCATAGTGCTACGTGTCTAGCGGAGGAGAGCTAGCGCCCTAAGTACATGCCGTTGTGGCAGCCGGAGAGATTTTGGCACCCAGCTGGTGTGATGTCGTGGCCGTCGGAGGAGCGATGGAGCCTGGCGGAGCGACAACTGTCGGAGCGGTTGAATCCTTGCTGACGTCCTCCTGCTTCCGTAAGGGGGCCGAGAGCCGCCGTCGTCACAGAGTATGGGGGGCGCCATCATTGCCTATCTGGCGGAGCGAGCCAGATGGGACGCCGGTCTTGTTTCCTGCGGCCCGTGTCAGCTCGGGGTAGGGCGATGATGGCGCCTCCTGTCGACGTGGCAGGCCTGCGCCCTAGGTTGGGCGATGTGGAAGCTCCTCCGAAGTCGAGGTCGAGTCTGTCTTCCGTGGCCGAGGTCGAGTCCGAGCCCCTGGGTCGGGCGAGGCGGAGGCCGTCGGCTGAGGCCAGGGCGGAGTCCGAGCCCTGGGGTCGGGCGAAGCGGAGTTCGTCGTCTTCTGGGGCTGAGCCTGAGTCCGAGCCCTGGGTCGGACGGAGCGGAGTTCGTCGTCTTCCGGGACTTAGCCTGAGTCCGAGCCTTGGGTCGGGCGGAGCTGAGTTCGCCGTCTTCCGGGACTTAGCCCGAGTCCGAGCCCTGGGTCGGGCGGAGCGGAGTTCGCCGTCTTCCGGGACTTAGCCCGAGTCCGAGCCCTGGGTCGGGCGGAGCGGAGTTCGCCGTCTTCCAGGACTTAGCCCGAGTCCGAGCCCTGGGTCGGGCGGAGCGGAGTTCGCCGTCTTCTAGGACTTAGCCCAAGTCCGAGCCTTGGGTCGGGCGGAGCGGAGTTCGCCGTCTTCCAGGACTTGGCCCGAGTCCGAGCCCTGGGTCTGGCGGAGCGGAGTTCGCCGTCTTCCGGGACTTAGCCCGAGTCCGAGCCCTGGGTCGGGCGGAGCGGAGTTCGCCGTCTTCCGGGACTTAGCCCGAGTCCGAGCCCTGGGTCGGGCGAAGCGGAGCTTCCTATGGTGCCTTCGGCCGAGCCTGACTGCCTGTCAGTCTCACTCTGTCAAGCGGCACCGCAGTCGAAGTGGCGCAGGCGGTGCTGCCCTTCTGTCAGGCCGGTCAGTGGAGCGGCGAAGTGACGGTGGTCACTTCGGCTCTGTCGGCTGGGGGGCGCGCGTCAGGATAAAGGTGTCAGGCCACCTTTGCATTAAATGCTCCTGCGATTTGGTCGGTTGGTGCGGCGATTTGGTCAGGGTTGCTTCTTAGCGAAGGCAGGGCCTCGGGCGAGCCGGAAATATATCCGCCGTTGGAGGGGGGCCTCGGGCGAGACGGAAATCCTCCGGGGTCGGCTGCCCTTGTCCGAGGCTAGGCTCGGGCGAGGCGTGATCGAGTCGCTCGAATGGACTGATCCCTGACTTAGTCGCACCCATCAGGCCTTTGCAGCTTTATGCTGATGGGGGTTACCAGCTGAGAATTAGGAGCCTTGAGGGTACCCCTAATTATGGTCCCCGACAAGGATGGAAATCAAGGTTTGGTCAAAGGACTGGGTAAAATTGCTATTTCACCTGACCATTCCATTTCCAATGTTTTTCTTGTAGACTCCTTAGATTATAATTTGCTTTCTGTTTCTCAATTATGCAAAATGGGCTACAACTGTCTATTTACAGATGTAGATGTCACTATCTTTAGAAGAAGTGATGATTCAATAGCATTTAAGGGAGTGTTAGAGGGTCAGCTATACTTAGTAAATTTTGATAGAGCTGAACTCGACACTTGCTTAATTGCTAAGACTAACATGGGCTGGCTCTGGCATCGCCGACTAGCACATGTTGGGATGAAGAATCTTCATAAACTTCTAAAGGGAGAGCACATTTTAGGATTAACAAATGTTCATTTTGAGAAAGACAGGATTTGTAGCGCATGCCAAGCAGGGAAGCAAGTTGGTGCTCATCATCCACACAAGAACATCATGACAACTGACAGGCCACTAGAGCTCCTACACATGGATCTATTCGGCCCGATAGCTTACATAAGCATCGGCGGGAGTAAGTACTGTCTAGTTATTGTGGATGATTATTCTCGCTTCACTTGGGTGTTCTTTTTGCAGAAAAAATCTCATACCCAAGATACTTTAAAGGGATTCTTGAGACGAGCTCAAAACGAGTTCGGCTTAAGGATCAAGAAAATTAGAAGCGACAACGGGACGGAGTTCAAGAACTCACAAATTGAAGGCTTTCTTGAGGATGAGGGCATCAAGCATGAGTTCTCTTCTCCCTACACGCCACAACAAAATGGTGTAGTGGAGAGGAAAAATAGAACTCTATTGGACATGGCAAGAACCATGCTTGATGAGTACAAGACTTCGGATCGGTTTTGGGCCGAGGCAGTTAACACCGCCTGCTACGCCATCAACCGATTATATCTACACTGAATCCTCAAGAAGACATCATATGAACTCCTAACCAGTACAAAGCCCAATATTTCATATTTTAGAGTCTTTGGTAGCAAATGCTTTATTCTTGTTAAAAGAGGTAGAAAATCTAAATTGGCTCCTAAGGCTGTAGAAGGCTTTTTACTAGGATATGATTCAAACACAAGGGCATATAGAGTCTTTAACAAGTCCTCTGGACAAGTTGAAGTTTCTTGTGACGTTGTGTTTGATGAGACTAACGGCTCTCAAGTAGAGCAAGTTGATCTTGATGAGATAGGTGATGAAGAGGCTCCATGCATCGCGCTAAGGAACATGTCCATTGGGGATGTGTGTCCTAAGGAATCCGAAGAGCCTCCAAATGCACAAGAGCAACCATCCTCCTCCACGCAAGCATCTCCACCAACTCAAAATGAGGATGAGGCTCAAGTTGATGAAGGAGAAGGTCAAGAAAATGAGCCACCTCAAGATGATGACAATGATCAAGGGGGAGATGCAAATGATCAAGACAAGGAGGATGAGGAACCAAGGCCGCCACACCCAAGAGTCCACCAAGCAATCCAACGAGATCACCCCGTCGACACCATCCTCGGCGACATTCATAAGGGGGTAACCACTAGATCTCGTGTTGCACATTTTTGTGAGCACTACTCTTTTGTTTCCTCTATTGAGCCACACAGGGTAGAGGAACCACTACAAGATTCAGATTGGGTGGTGGCGATGCAAGAGGAGCTCAACAACTTCACAAGGAATGAGGTATGGCATTTGGTCCCACGTCCTAATCAAAATGTTGTAGGAACCAAATGGGTCTTCCGCAACAAGCAAGACGAGCATGGTGTGGTGACAAGGAACAAAGCTCGACTTGTGGCCAAGGGATATTCACAAGTCGAAGGTTTGGATTTCGGTGAAACCTATGCACCCGTAGCTAGGCTTGAGTCAATTCGTATATTATTGGCCTATGCTACTTACCATGGCTTCAAGCTTTATCAAATGGACGTGAAGAGTGCCTTCCTCAAAAGGAAGAGGTCTACATTGAGCAACCTCCCGGCTTTGAAGATAGTGAGTACCCTAACCATGTTTATAAACTCTCTAAGGCGCTTTATGGGCTCAAGCAAGCCCCAAGAGCATGGTATGAATGCCTTAGAAATTTCCTTATCACTAATGGATTCAAAGTCGGAAAGGCCGATCCTACACTCTTTACCAAAACACTTGAAAATGATTTGTTTGCATGCCAAATTTATGTTGATGATATTATATTTGGGTCTACTAACGAATCTACATGTGAAGAGTTTAGTAGGATCATGACACAGAAATTCGAGATGTCTATGATGGGGGAGTTGAAGTATTTCTTGGGATTTCAAGTAAAGAAACTCCAAGAGGGCACCTTCATCAGCCAAACGAAGTATACTCAAGATATTCTCAGCAAGTTTGGAATGAAGGATGCCAAACCCATCAAGACACCCATGGGAACCAATGGGCATCTCGACCTCGACACGGAAGGTAAATCCGTCGATCAAAAGGTATACCGGTCGATGATTGGCTCTTTACTCTATTTATGTGCATCTCGACCGGATATTATGCTTTCCGTATGCATGTGTGCAAGATTCCAAGCCGACCCTAAAGAAGCTCACCTTACAGCCGTAAAACGAATATTGAGATATTTAGTTTATACTCCTAAGTTTGGGCTTTGGTATCCTAGGGGATCCACATTTGATTTGATTGGTTATTCGAATGCCGATTGGGCGGGGTGTAAGATTAATAGAAAGAGCACATCGGGGACTTGCCAGTTCTTGGGAAGATCCTTGGTGTCTTGGGCTTCAAAGAAGCAAAATTCCGTAGCTCTTTCTACCGCCGAAGTCGAGTATATTGCCGCAGGCCATTGTTGCGTGCAACTACTTTGGATGAGGCAAACCCTTAGGGACTATGGTTACAAATTAATCAAAGTTCCTCTTCTATGTGATAATGAGAGTGCAATTCGCATGGCGGATAATCCCGTTGAGCATAGCCACACTAAATACATAGCCATTCGGTATCACTTCTTAAGGGATCACCAACAAAAGGGAGATATCGAGATTGCATATATTAACACTAAGGAACAATTAGCCGATATCTTTACCAAGCCACTTGATGAACAAACTTTTAACAAACTTAGGCATGAGCTAAATATTCTTGATTCTAGGAATTTCTTTTGATGTCTTGCACATATAGCTCATAAGTATACCTTCGATCATGTCTCTTTTATATATGCTATGACTAATGTGTTTTCAAGTCTATTTCAAACCAAGTCATAGGTGTATTAAAAGGGAATTGGAGT
Source organism: Zea mays (assembly GCF_902167145.1). Classification (NCBI taxonomy): domain Eukaryota; kingdom Viridiplantae; phylum Streptophyta; class Magnoliopsida; order Poales; family Poaceae; genus Zea; species Zea mays. The sequence goes on along the minus strand of NC_050096.1, from coordinate 232,830,408 downwards.
CTTCGGCGAAGACAAAGGCTTCCACTCCACTCCATAACTCATACTTCGCTGTCGCTCCGAGCAACTCTCCATCTTTGGTATAATCTTCACTCATGTTTTATTTGCCAAAGGGGAGAAAGTAGTTTTACAAAGGGCTTATATTTCACTCAAAGTATATGTTTTTGGCGATTCATGCCAAAGGGGGAGAAAGTATAAGCCCAAAGCAAAAGGACCGCACCACCACCTAATTTTAAAATGATTTTCAAATTGGTATCTTATTGTGCTCAAAAGGGGGAGAAAGTAGTATCTTCAAAATTGATATCTTAAAACCCTCTTGAACACTAAGAGGAGGATTTCATTGAGGGGGAGTTTTGATTAGTCAAAGGAAAAGCATTTGAAACAAGGGGAGAAAATTTCAAATCTTGAAAATGCTTCTCAAAATCTTATTCATTTACCTTTGACTATTTGCAAAAGGACTTTGAAAAGACTTTACAAAAAAAATTGCAAAAACAAAACATGTGGTGCAAGCGTGGTCCAAAATGTTAAAATTAAAGAAATAATCCATGCATATCTTATAAGTATTTATATTGGCTCAATTCTAAGTAACCTTTGCACTTACAATTATGCAAACTAGTTCAATTATGCACTTCTATACTTGCTTTGGTTTGTGTTGGCATCAATCACCAAAAAGGGGGAGATTGAAAGGGAATTAGGCTTACACCTATTTCCTAATTAATTTTAGTGGTTGAATTACCCAACACAAACAATTGGACTAACTAGTTTGCTCTAGTCTATAAGTCATACAGGTGCCAAAGGTTCACACTAAGCCAATAAAAAGACCAAGAAAAGGGTTCAAACAAAGAGAGCAAGGGACAACCGAAGGCTGCCCTGGTCTGGCGCACCGGACTGTCCGGTGTGCCACCAGACAGTGTCCGGTGCACCAGGGGACTCCAAGATGAACTCTTCACCTTCGGGAATTCTCAGAGGCGCTTCGCTATAATTCACCGGACTGTCCGATGCACCACCGGACAGTGTCCGGTGCCCCAAGGAAGAGCGGCTCTGAACTCGCCAGCTTCGAGAATCCACTCCGCTATAATTCACCGGACTGTCCGGTGAGCCAGCGGAGCAACGACTACTTCGCGCGCAATGGTCGACTGCAACGCATTAAATGCGCGCCTGCGCGCGCAGAGGACAGAGCACGCACGGGTGGCACACCGGACAGTCTACAGGACTTGTCCGGTGCACCACCGGACAGCCAGGCGGGCCCACAAGTCAGAGCTCCAACGGTCAGAACCCAACGGCCTGGTGACTTGGCTGGCGCACCGGACTGTCCGGTGCGCCATGCGACAGCAGCCTCCACCAAACGGCTAGTTTGGTGGTTGGGGCTATAAATACCCCCAACCACCCCACATTCAAGTCATCCAAGTTTTCCATCTTCCAACTACTCACAAGAGCTAAGCATTCAATACTAGACACACCAAAGTGATCAAATCCTCTCCCAATTCCACACAAGGCTTTAGAGATTAGTGAGAGAGATTTGTTGTGTTCTTTTGAGCTCTTGCGCTTGGATTGCTTCTTTTTCTCATTCTTTCTTGCGATCATCTCAAGTGTAAACAAGGCAAGAGACACCAATTGTGTGGTGGTCCTTGCGGGAAGTTTGGTTCCCAATTGATTTGAGAAGAGAAGCTCACTCGGTCCGAGGGACCGTTTGAGAGAGGGAAAGGGTTGAAAGAGACCCGGTCTTTGTGACCACCTCAACGGGGAGTAGGTTTGAGAGAACCGAACCTCGGTAAAACAAATCCTTGTGTCACACTCTTTATTCACTTGCGATTTGTTTTGCGCCCTCTCTCGGACTCGTTTATATTTCTAACACTAACCCGGCTTGTAGTTGTGATTAAGTTTGCAAATTTCAGATTCGCCCTATTCACCCCCCCTCTAGGCGACTTTCACTTAGTGTGGCTGTGTTTGACGGGATTATCCGTCATGCGGATTGCACTCTCATTATCACATAGGAGAGGGGCTTTGCTCAACTTGTAGCCATAGTCCCTGAGGGTTTGCCTCATCCAGAGTAATTGTGCACAACAATGTCCTACAGCAATATACTCGACTTCGACGGTGGATAGAGCTACTGAATTTTGTTTCTTTGAAGCCCAAGACACCATGGATCTTCTTAGAAACTGACAAGTATCTGATGTGCTCTTCCTATCAATTTTACATCCGACATAATCGGCATCAGAATACCCAATTAAATTAAATGTAGATCCCTTGGGGTACCAAAGCCCAAACTTAAGAGTGTAAACTAAATATCTCATGATTCTTTTCACGACACTAAGGTGAACTTCCTTAGGATTTGCCTGGATCCTTGCACACATGCATACTGAAAGCATAATATCCGGTCGTGAAGCACATAAATAGAGTAAAGAACCTATCATCGACCGGTATACCTTTTGATCTACAGATTTACCTATCGCGTCGAGGTCGAGATACCCATTTGTTCCAATGGGTGTCTTGATGGGTTTAGCATTCTTCATCCCAAACTTTTTGAGAATATCTTGTATGTACTTAGTTTGGTTGATGAAAGTGCCCTCTTGGAGTTGCTTGATTTGAAATCCAATGAAATACTTCAACTCTCCCATCATAGATATCTCGAATTTTTGTATCATTATCCTACTAAACTCTTCACAAGATGACTTGTAAGTAGACCCAAATATAATATAATCAACATAAATTTGGCATATAAACAAGTCTTTAGCAATTGTTTTAGTGAAGAGAGTAGGATCAGCTTTTCTAACTTTGAAGCCATTAGTGATAAGAAAGTCTCTCAGGCATTCATACCATGCTCTTGGGGCTTGCTTGAGCCCATAAAGCGCCTTTGAGAGCATATAAACATGGTTAGGATACTCAATATCTTTAAAGCTGGGAGGTTGCTCAACATATACCTCTTCTTTGATAGGTCCATTGAGGAAGACGCTCTTCACGTCCATTTGATACAACTTAAAGCCATGGTAAGTAGCATAGGCAAGTAATATACGAATTGACTCAAGCCTAGCTATGAGTGCATAGGTCTCATCAAAATCCAAACCTTCGACTTGTGAATAACCTTTGGCAACAAGTCAGGCTTTGTTCCTAGTCACCACACCGTGCTCATCCTGTTTGTTGCGGAATACCCACTTGGTACCTACAACATTTTGGTTAGAACGTGGAACTAAATGTCATACCTCATTCCTCGTGAATTTGTTGAGCTCCTCTTGCATTACCACCACCCAATCTAGATCTCTTAGTGCATACTTTATCCTGTATGGTTCAATAGAGGACACAAAAGAGTAATGTTCACAAAAATGAGCAACTCGAGATCTAGTGGTTACCCCCTTGTGAATGTCACCAAGTATGGAGTAGACGGTGTGATCTCTTTGAAATGCTTGGTGGACTTTTGGGTGTGGTGGTCTTTGATCACGAATCTATTGATCATCTTCCTTGTCTTGATCCTCTTCATCTCCCCCTTGATCAATGTCTTCCTCCTGAGGTGGCTCATCATCTTGGTCTTCATCCTCTTCTTCTTGAGCCATTTCCTCATCTTGAGTTGGTGGATATGCTTGTATGGAAGATGATGGTTTATCTTGTGCTTGTGAAGGCTCTTCGAATTCCTTTGGACATACATCCCCAATGGACATGTTCCTTAGTGCGAGCACGGAGCCTCTTCATCATATAATTCATCATGATCAACTTGCTCCACTTGGAAGCCATTAGTCTCATCAAACACAATGTCACAAGAAACTTCAACTAATCCAGTGGACTTGTTGAAGACTCTATATGCCCTTGTGTTTGAGTCATAACCAAGTAAAAAGCCTTCTACTGCTTTAGGAGCAAATTTCGAATTTCTACCTCTCTTAATAAGAATAAAGCATTTTCTCCCAAAAACTCTAAAATAAGAAACATTAGGCTTTTTACCAGTGAGGAGTTCATATGATGTTTTCTTGAGGATTGGGTGAAGGTAAAGTCGGTTGTTGGAGTAGCAGACGGTGTTAATCGCCTCCACCCAAAACAGATCTGGTGTCTTGTACTCATCATGCATGGTCCTTGCCATATCCAAAAGAGATCTATTTTCCCTCTCCACTACACCATTTTATTGAGTTGTGTAGGGAGAAGAGAACTCATGCTTGATGCCTTCCTCCTCAAAAAATCCTTTAATTTGTGAATTCTTGAACTCTGTTCCATTGTCGCTTCTAATCTTTTTTTATTCTTAATCCGAACTCATTTTGAGCCCATCTTAAGAATCTCTTCAAGGTCTCTTGGGTTTGAGATTTTTCCTGCAAAAAGAATACCCAAGTGAAGCGAGAATAATCATCCACAATTACAAGACAATACTTACTCCCGCCGATGCTTATATAAGCGATCGGTCCGAATAGATCCATGTGGAGTAGCTCAAGCGGCATGTCGGTCGTCATGATGTTCTTGTGTGGATGATGAACTCCAAATTGCTTTCGTGCTTGACATGCGCTACAAATCCTGTCTTTCTCAAAATGAACATTTGTTAGTCCTAAAATGTGCTCTCCCTTTACAAGTTTATGAAGATTCTTCATCCCAACATGAGCAAGTCGGCGATGCCAGAGCCAACCCATATTAGTCTTAGCAATTAAGCAAGTGTCTAGTTCTGCATTGTTATCATTAAAATCAACCAGATAAAGCTGGTCATCAAACACTCCCTTAAATGCTATTGAATCATCACTTCTTCTAAAGACAGTAACACCAACATCAGTAAAGAGACAGTTGTAGCTCATTTTACATAATTGAGAAACAGAAAGCAAATTGTAGTCTAAAGAATCTACAAAAAAACATTGGAAATGGAATGGTCAAGAGATATAGCAATTTTACCCAAACCTTTAATCAAACCTTGATTTCCATCACTGAATGTAATAGCTCTTTGGGGATCTTCATTTTTCTCATATGAGGAGAACATCCTTTTCTCCCCTATCATGTGGTTTGTGCACCCGCTATCGATTATCCAACTTGATCCACCGGATGCATTAACCTACAAAACAAGTTTAGGTCTTGTTCTTAGGTACCCAAACGGTCTTGGGTCCAAATTGACATTAGAAACAAGCACCTTGGGTACCCAAACACAAGTCTTAGGACTCTTGCGTTTGCCTCCAACATATTTGGCAACTACTTTGCCTGATTTGTTAGTTAATACATAAGATGCATCAAAAGTCTTAAATGAAATGTTATGCTCATTTGATGCATTTACAATTTTCTTTTTAGGCATTTTAATATGAGTTGAATGCCTAGATCTAGATACCTCATTATTATACATAAAAGCATGATGAGAAACAATATGAGGTTTTCTAGCATGAATCCTCCTAATCTTGTGCTCACGATATTTTTCAGGATATAAAATGTAACCCTCTCTATCCTGAACCATGGGAGCCTTACCCTTAACAAAATTAGAGAGTTTATTCTTGGAGGCATTAGGCTTGATGTTGCTTTGGCTCCCTTGTTGGAATCCAATGACATCCTTAATGCCAGGGCGTCTCCCATTATAAAGCATCTTTCGAACAAATTTAAATTTTTCATTCTCTAAATCATGCTCGGTAATTTTAGCATTTAATTTAGCTATGTGATCATTTTGTTCTTTAATCATGGCAAGGTGATCATCTATAGCATCAACATTAACATCTCTACATCTAGTGCAAATAGTGACATGTTCAACAGTGGATGCAGAAGCATTGCAAACATTCAATTCTTCTATCTTAGCATTTAAACTAGCATTCTCATCTCTAAGACAGGAAATTGAATCATTGCAAATGTTAAGCTCTTTAGATAAATTTTCACATTTTTCTACCTCTAGAGCATAAGAATTTTTCAATTTAACAAATTTCTTATTTTCTTTAACGAGCCAGTTCTCTTGGCATTCCAATAGATCATCTTTCTCGTTAATGGATTCTATCAATTCATTTATTTTCTTCTTTTGATCCTTAGTAAGGTTAGCAAAAGAGAAGTTAAATCATCATTATCATCGCTAGAGCTACCCTCATTATCGGAAGTAGTGTATTTGGGGGTATCTCTAGAATGTACCTTCTTCTTCTTGCCGCCCTTAGCCATTAGGCATTTGTGGCCGACGTTGGAGAAGAGAAGTCTCTTGTTGACGGCGATGTCGGAGGCGTCCTCGTCGGAGGAGTTGGTGGAGCTCTCGTCGAAGTCCTATTCCCGTCCCATGTGTGCCTCGCCTCCCTTCTTCTTGTAGTATCTTTTCTTCTCCATCTTTTTCTTCCCCTTCTTGTCGTCGTCCCTATCACTTGTGTATGGACATTTAGCAATAAAGTGACCGGACTTACCACACCTATAGCACACCCTCTTGCAATTGGGCTTATAGTCCTTTCCCTTCCTTTGTTTGAGGGTTTGCTGAAAGCTCTTAATGATAAGAGCCATCTCCTCGTTATCGAGCTTGGAGGCGTCGATTGGGAGTCTACTTGGTGTAGACTCTTCTTTCTTCTCTTTCGTTGCTTTGAATGCAACGGGTTGCATCTCGGGTGTGGAGGTGGCGCCTTGCTCCAAGTTGACAATGTGTTTGGAGTCTTTGATCATAAGTTCAAAGCTCACAAACTTGGCAATAACCTCCTCGGGAGGCATCTGTTTATATCTTGGATCTTCACGGATTAGTTGCACTTGAGTGGAATTATGAAAAACAAGAGATCTAAGAATAACCTTGACCATTTCATGGTTATCCCACTTGGTGCTCCTGAGGTTGCAAACTTGATTGACCATCGTTTTGAGCCAGTTGTACATTGCTTGTGGCTCTTCTCCTTTGTTGAGGACGAATCGACCGAGCTCTCCCTCGATCGTCTCGCGCTTGGTGATCTTGGTCACTTTGTCCCCTTCATGCACCGTCTTAAGGACATCCCAAATTTCTTAAGCATTTTTCAACCCTTGCACCTTATTATATTCCTCTCGACACAAGGAAGCGAGGAGTATAGAAGTTGCTTAGGAATTAAACTATCTAATTTGGGCGGCCTCATCCGAGTCATAGTCCTCATCCCCCACCTGTGGTGCCTGCGTGTAAAGCCCAAAATTGGCAGAAGGCAAAATAATAATAATAATAATAAAATAATAAAATAAGGAAATAAAAATATCTATAATAGTGTTTTTAGAGTTCTGAAACCTTTGAAATTCATTAGGACATTTACTTCTTTCCTAAACAATTAATGGTACCAAATTAGTTAAGTAACCAATAAGCAAATAAAGAAAAGTACATCTCTTGCTGATGACTTTGTTGTGATGTACTTTATTAAACACATAAATTTGACCTCAAATAATAAATAAAAATATAACCTAGAAATGAGAAAAACAATTACAATAGTCATTTATTGATCCTAGAATTTGAAATTGGAGGGAGAATAAAGAATAATATTAAAATTTGTAGGAGTTATATCTGCATTAGTATTAATTTTGAATTTTGGAATCTAAAATTCAAAAGGAATTAGAATTTGAGTTGAATGGGGGAAATTTTAAATAGAAATTTGAAAATGTGAAAGAAATTAAAATAGAAAAGAAAAGAAAATGGACAAACTGGTGCCTAGGCCGATTTCCTTTCCACGCGGCCCAACTCGTGCGCGCCCCGGCCCAAATTGGTGACTCGTGCAACCCACGCGACCGATACCTGACAGGCGGGCCCGCTTAGCTAGCAATGCCGTGCGCGCTAGGTTCGCTGCTGCTGGGGTCCTCAGGTCAGTCACACTCACCCGTTCGCGTCGCCTACACATGGGGCCCGCTGGTCCCTTCTTCCCCGGGTCGATCCATGGCCGCTCACCACAAACCCGTCGTGAATCTCGGGGTAGTCTGGTAGTGCTTTGGCCTATCCTCCATGCCCTACCACATATAAGGAGGCCGCCACGAACCCTTAGACCCATAGGATCCATGCGCTACCAATCCGACGGCACCACCAACGCGGTACCAGTTAACCGAATCTCGTCTGGGAGAGCTGGGAGCCGCTACCACCCGGTTTCGCATCCACCACCGTTCGGTACCCAATGATAGGTCGCGGGAGTTCGCCATGATGAAGGGAGCCAAGCCACGACAACAATGCGATGGATGGACCCTCGGTGGCGAACGAATTTCTCGATGGGGACCTTCTGCGCAGCCATGCTACACTAATCCATGGGTGGTCCTAATCACAACTGTATCCCAGGTAAGAACCTTTGACATATGTTTGAAATTGCGTCCACATGAGATAAGAGTGGCCGCTTTCAGTTTTGGTGCTCTAGCGCGTCGGGTTGGTTGGCTCACCGGAGTGCGCCGCCGTGGGGCGAGGGCGTTGCCTCCGTGCTCGGGTCTAGGGGAAGGAGGAGGGTGGATGGCCGTCAAACCGTGTATGGACAGCTTGGATTGGAACCAGCATACCCTTCGACTGTTTTGAATCCGCGTCGTAGGATGTCAATCAGTGGCCACGATTAGATTTCACTTTCATAAAACCGAGACCATAGGATCTAGATCCGTAGGGCGTGATAGCGTACCGGTTCGGAGTTAATGTGTTGTAATCATGGCCGTTCGATTCGGATGAGACATCCCACTTGGCTTGATACCCCTTCGGCCCGGCGCAATTGCAAGCGAGCCCCTAGAATATCTGTTAATCAACCTGCTGTCCCCGGATATAGAAAGAACAGCGCATTTGGGACCTGGAATTTATAGTTTGGACCCCAAACTCTCTGATAATTATGTTTGTGGTCCATAGCTATTAGAAATATTCAGAATTAAATCAGAATAATGACTTTTAGTATTAAAATAAATCCAGAAAATTGTTTAATTAATAGAAAATCCATTTTAGCTCCAAATTGACTCATTCCAGTCACATTAATTTTGTTTTAATATTGTTTATCACCTAGTAATATGTTTAGACATGAAACCTAGATTAAAATTGTCTACTTAATTTATTCCATACCAAGTACTTAATAACTTTGGAAAATCATAACTAATTCATTTTAACTCTGTTTCATTCCGTTCAAGTTGCGTTAGCTTCGTAATAAAATTATCTACACTTTGGTAACCTTATTTTATTATGATACATGTTTGTAAATAATTAATTTGTTTACCCTATGTTAATTGGATTAATCTATGTTTATCGGATTAGCTTTTCTAATATTAATATAGTATTCTGATTTTATGGCTATAATTTAACTAAGACATGATGTCTAACTAATTTATAACTTAGAACGAGGCCCACTTAAGTTATGTATTTGTAATGTCTCTATCAAATGAATTATATTCAACATAAAACATAGTTTATTATTTAAATCACCCAAATCTTTAGAAAATCGTGACTCTGTAACCATAACTCTGATTTTAGTGGTTCGCGGACCCACGATCTCGTAGCAACGTGTAGATTATTATTATGCAGTTTGTTCTTATGTTTGGTGTGATGTTAATTTTGTCTATACCATGTTTGTTTGTATTGCTACGACTAGCGGTGAGGTCACGAGAATCTAAAGATCATCCTGGTACCTGGAATCTCAAGTCTCAGGCAAGTTGTGCCCTTGACCACTTTTATTACCCAATAATATTCTTTATTATCACTTATTCATGCATAGGCTTAATTTTGATGGGACCCAATAGGTCACCCTAGTTTGGTTATCTTGTTACCTTGTTGAAGCGTCCCGATCCTTTGGGACTCAAATGTGATACAATTACTAGTCCCAGGAGGCTAGTAATCACATTCCTTACTTCAAATAGTACAGAGTTTGAGTAAATGTTATTACAATACCAGGGTACAAGCTCGAGAGAGCCAGAAATATAAAACGTAGTGGAAGATAAACTAGCCCAGGCCACAGGCAGAACTGGGTGAAGACACAGCCCCCTCAATCAAGCATAGCAGAAAAGAAGTCTTCAGCTGCTGAAAAACATAAATAAATCTGGGTGAATACACTAGGTATTCTGCAAGCCCACCCGGCTCCCGTAAAGAGAAAGAGACCTATATCATACATGCTTCATATGGTGGAGTTGAAGTCACTCTTCTTTTTCTTAGAGAAGGGCAGTACTTGTTTTAGGGTTTTCCTGAAGAAATAGAAGTAACACGTTGCTTACCCACCACTGAGCTTCCCGTTCCCGTGGCACCATTTTCTTTTCTAGAGACATACTCACACACACGTATTTCCCTGTTCCTGGATGTTGTAGAAACACTAATTGTCATACCACACCAGACTCGTCCATACCAGTGGACACAGACTATTCGAATAGGTTTGAACTCTGCGCAGAGGGGTACACTTTACCCACTAGTCCGGCTCTGCGATCTCATGGCCGATGAGATCCGAATCTGAATCTCTTTCCTTCCTCGCACGTCCTAACCTTAACGGTTATACCAGAAGGAGTCAGGCCACCGCCATGTCCAAACCGGACAAAACATTCCCCCTCCTTATCCTCCTGGTGCTCCCCAGCCTTCATAACCCTGGGGTTGGACCGTACGAGTTCCAATCGAGTAACTGCCCACACAGCCTCGAGTGGTTGTACTTTTCATGAGTACATGTAGTGAAGGATGACAAACCGGTCCTTATATGAGAGGACAATCCTTCTGCTCACGCCTAAACCAGCTGAGTCATCACCTTAGGCCCTCCCCTAAACCAGGGAGTCCCTGATGAGGGTGAATACCCTTCATCACACACTTTTTGAAAACATCATTGGTTAAAACCACTGCCCCTTTTTCTCATCCCATATCTTGTGATCAAAAGGTGTTAGTTAATGCGGGCTATCTCTTGCTCACCATGCAAATAGATTCCATCCCTTAGTCCCGGCTTAGGTGGTGGTAGAGAGAATAGGTAAATTATGCATCAAGAGAAGGATGGACTTGCCTTCGTTGAAGCTTTCTTGGCACAAAAGATTTATCTCGGAGGGGTCGGGTTCCTGCCCTTCTTCCGGAGCTACAAATTCCGGAGGATCGGATCCCTCTTCCGCTAACAAGCACATATAAGAACAATACATCAATCATGGTGACTTTAGTGGGGTGTGCCAATTCTTATACCTTATTATTTTTGTGCCCTATAATTTATTTAAACTATTTTTGGTGCATAAAATATCAGCATATAAATATATATATGAAAATGGGGAAAAGAAATGGGAAAAGAAAAGGAGAAAGGATTTCTAGCTAGCTGGGCCGGGGGGTGTTTTTGGCCCAGCCGGGCGCGAGCGCGCGCGCAGTCGCGCGGGCAGGCGGCCCACTCGCCCCACCAACGGGGGAGACAGCGGGGAACGGCGCCGTGGCGCGGGCCCACAAGCCAGGGAGAGGGGGGCTGACGGTGTTTGAACGGCGACGGGGAGGGAGGGGTCGACCGGGGTTCGGCCGCCGGTGAAATCCCGCGGCGGTTCTCCGCCGTGGGTCCGGTTCTATGGCGGGGAGCGGTGGCGAGGCACGGCTGGGGGTAGGGGATCACGGGGGTGGGGTCATTTTGACCGGTGGAGGCTCCGGGGTGGCCGGTCCACGGCGGGTTGCGGGCGCTCGCGGCGGTGAGGTCGTTGGCGAGGCCACCGGGCGCGATAGGCGTCGAGAGGCCGTGTGCTAGGATCGTGATAGGGTGGCGGACCTCAAGCACTAAAGCAATTCGATCGAATGCTACTAGAGAGGAGAGAACAGAGCTCACCGGAGCGAAGGGAGGACGTGGCGGCGCTAGCTCAATCGGGCTCGGGAAGGCGAGGGGGAGGTGGTCGTGGCTGGTGTGAAGAAGGTAGAGCTCGGGCGGTCCCTTTATAGGTTGCCGGGGAGGGGGGGAAGGGAGGAGGGACGACAACGCCGACGAGCTTGCCATGATGGCGGTGATGGCGCAAACGGCGATGGGATGGCTCGGGCAGGCGGGGGTGAGGGGACGGCTCGGGTACAGTGGCGGGGAGGTAGTTGAGGCCGGTGCACGCGTTAATGCCGAGGAGACGGGGCGGGCGGTGGTCGGCGGCGAACGCGCAGGTGAAGGCATGGGCGGGATGAGGGATCTGACAAGCGGGTCCGGCTGTCAGCGGGAGAGCGGCGCGAGAGGGAGAGAGGGGGAGCAGCTGACCAGTGGGGCCGGGCTGTTAGGCGCGGCGTGGGCACGGGTGTTGCTGGGCTGCTTGGGCCGCGGGAGGAGAGGGGGGAAACGGGCGCGGGCGCGGCTTGGGCCGAATACGGCCCAGCCGAGTGGGGTAAGGGTTTTTCCTTTTTCTTTTTCTGTTTTCTATTTCTCATTTCTATTTTCTATTTCTATTTTTTATCTCCTTTTCTTTTGAACAACAATTAGCTAAATAATCTTATGTGTTAAAAATAATCTATGTGAGGTGCTCTAACAATCAAAGTGTATGCATATGATGAGATGACCTAAAGGGTGGAGTTAAGGGGGGGATAAGATAAGGGGGGAAAGATTGGTTCCAAACCTTGGGTTGAAATTTTTGGGATGCTACAAACCTACCCCACTTAAAGGAATCTCGCCCTCAAGATTTAGACTGGATTTGGGAAAAGATAAGGGTATTCCCTCCTCAAGGAGTCCTCACTCTCCCAAGTAGCTTCCTCTTCTCCTTCTCTACTCCACTGAACTTTATAGAGTTTCACTTCTGAGTTGCGGGTCTTCCGGACTACTGAGTCAAGAATCTTTACTGGCTTCTCACAATACTGAAGATCTTTCTGAATCTGTATTGCCTCTTCTTTGATGTGACTTTCTGGTACTTGCAGGCATTTGCGGAGCTGGGACACGTGAAACACATTGTGGATATCAGACATGGATTCTGGTAATTCAAGAAGGTACGCTGCGGGTCCCACTCTGCCAATGATGGGATAGGGGCCGACGAATCGCGGTGCTAGCTTCCCTTTCACTTGGAATCTTTTGACACCACGCATCGGGGAGACCTTGAGGTAGACAAAGTCTCCTTCCTCAAATCTGAGTTCTCTCCGCCTGTTGTCCGCATAACTCTTCTGCCGACTCTGAGCTTCAAGTAATCTTCTGCGGATCAGGGCAACTTTCTCCTCAGCCTCTTTGACAAAGGCAGGTCCTTCCAGTGCCTTTTCCCCTACGTTGGACCACATGAGAGGGGTCTGGCATTTTCGTCCATACAACGCTTCGAACGGTGACATCTTGATGCTGGCCTAATGGCTGTTATTATACGAGAACTCCGAATAAGGCAAACTGGATTCCCAACTTCTATTGAATGTTAACACACCGACTCTTAATAGATCTTCGAGGACCTTGTTGACCCTTTCTGTCTGCCCATCTGTCTTAGGGTGATAGGCGGTGCTAAAGTCTAGCTTGGTGCCCATAGCTTTCTGAAGGCTTGTCCAGAATTTGGAGGTGAACTGGGTTCCTCTGTCTGACACTATCTTTCTTGGAATGCCATGGAGTCTGACTATCTCTTCGAGATAAATTCGGGCAAGGGTGGCTCCTCCAAAGGTAGTTTTCACTGGGATAAAATGGGCTACCTTGGTAAGACGGTCTATTATCACCCAGATAGAGTCATTCCCTTTTTGCGTCCGGGGTAGTCCGGTTACAAAATACATGCCTATTTCTTCCCACTTCCATTCAGGCACTGGGAGGGGTTGCAATAGGCCTGCAGGCTTTTGGTGCTCGGCCTTCGTTCGTTGGCAGGTGTCACACCGGGCCACATACTGTGCTATCTCTTTCTTCATCCCTCTCCACCAGTATCTGGTTTTGAGGTCTAGGTACATCTTGGTAGTTCCTGGGTGGATGGAGTAGGCTGAGTTGTGAGCTTCCTCGAGCAGGACTTCTCATGCCTCCCCTTTTGGTACACACAGACGATTCTTGAACCAAAGGGCTCCTTGTTCATCTGTCCTGAGGTCCGGAAGTTGTTCTTTGCAAGCTTTTTCCACAAGTCTTGCTGTCTCTGAGTCTAAGCATTGAGCTTTGCATATGAGGTCTTCTAGCATTGGTTTGACTTCGAGGCTGCCGTTGTCTCCCAAACACGTGTTCAGTTGAGCTGATTCCTTCTTCCAATCTTCTAAAAAGTTGGTTCCCTTTATCCCGAAAGGTTTTCGGTTGAGGGCGTCTGCTACCACGTTGGCCTTTCCGGGGTGATAATGAATCTCAAGGTCATAATCTTTGATCAGTTCTAGCCATCTTCTTTGACGGAGGTTGAGATCTGGCTGAGTGAAGATATACCTCAGACTCTTGTGATCGGTGAAGATGTGACATTTGTTCCCAATTAGGTAGTGCCTCCATATCTTCAAGGCATGCACTATGGCTGCCAATTCCAAATCATGGGTGGGGTAATTCTGCTCATGCGGCTTGAGTAGGCGCGATGCGTAAGCAATGACTTTCTCGTTTTGCATCAGCACGCACCCTAAGCCTTGCCTCGAGGCATCACAGAAGACGACGAAATCCTGATGTATATCCGGTAGTGTCAAAACGGGTGCGGTTGTGAGCTTCTCCTTTATGATCTGGAAACTTCCTTCACACTTCGGGGTCCACACAAACTTATGGTCTTTCTTGAGGGGTTCGGTCATAGGTCTTGCTATGCTGGAGAATCCCTTGATAAAGCGGCGGGAATATCCTGCCATTCCCAGAATGCTTCGAACTTCACTGACGTTGGATGGCTGCCTCCATTTTGATACTGCTTCTACCTCAGAAGGGTCTACTTCTATTCCTTCTGCAGTCAAGATATGCCCAAGGAAAGCTATCTTTTCCAACCAGAATTCACATTTACTGAGTTTAGCATAAAGTTGGTGTGCCCTGAGTTTTCCGAGGACGGTCCGGAGGTGACGCTTATGGTCTTCGCGGTTCTTGGAGTAGATAAGGATGTCGTCAATGAAGACTACGACAAACTTATCTAGCTCTTCCATAAACACCTTATTCATGAGGTTCATGAAAAAGGCAGGTGCGTTTGTCAGTCCGAAAGGTATCACTGTGAATTCATACTGTCCATACCGGGTGACAAATGCAGTCTTCTGAATATCTGTTTGCTTGATTCTCAGTTGGTGATAACTAGACCTTAGGTCTATCTTGGAGAAGTATTTGGTCCCTTGAAGCTGATCGAAGAGGTCGTCGATCCGAGGGAGTGGATACTTGTTTTTGATTGTGACTTCATTTAACGATCAATAATCAATACACATCCTCATACTTCCATCCTTCTTAGAGATGAAAAGGACTGGTGCTCCCCAAGGGGATGAGCTGGGACAAATGTACCCTTTTTGTTGAAGATCTGCTATTTGGAGCTTCAATTCTGCTAACTTGGTAGGAGCCATGCGGTATGTGAAAGTCGCCTAGAGGGGGGTTAATAGGGCGAATCTGAATTTTATAAACTTAAACACAACTACAAGCCGGGTTAGCGTTAGAAATATGAACGAGTCCGAGAGAGAGGGCGAAAAACAAAAACACAAGCAAATAAAGAGTGAGACACAATGATTTGTTTTACCGACGTTCGGTTCTTGCAAACCTACTCCCCGTTGAGGTGGTCACAAAGACCGGGTCTCTTTCAACCCTTTCCCTCTCTCAAACGGTCACTTAGACCGAATGAGCTTCTCTTCTCAATCAAACTGGACACTAAGTCCCCGCAAGGACCACCACACAATTGGTGTCTCTTGCCTCGGTTACAATTGAGTTGATCACAAGAAAGAATGAAGAAGAGAAGCAATCCAAGCGCAAGAGCTCAAATAAACACAAGTCACTCTCTCACTAGTCACTATTTGATTGGGAATGATCTTTGGACTTGGGAGAGGGTTTGATCTCTTTGGTGTGTCTTGTATTGAATGCTATAGCTCTTGTAAGGTGTAGGAAGTCTGAAAACTTGGATGCAATGAATGGTGGGTGGTTGGGGGTATTTATAGCCCCAACCACCAAACTAGCCGTTTGGTGAAGGCTGCTATCGCATGGCGCACCGGACAGTCCGGTGCGCCACCGGACACTGTCCGGTGCGCCTGCCACGTCACCCAGCTGTTGGATTCTGACCGTTGGAGCTTCTGTCTTCTGGGCCATCGGACAGTCCGGTGGTGCACCGAACAGGTCCTATAGACTGTCCGGTGCGCCTTCTGGCGCGTGCCTGACTTCTGTGCGCACTGTAGCGCATTTAATGTTGTTGCAGGCGACCGTTGGCGCTGAAGTAGCCGTTGCTCCGCTGGCACACCGGACATTGTCCGGTGCTACACCGGACAGTCCGGTGAATTATAGCGGAGTGGCTCCCAGAATTTCCGAAGGTGAGCAGTTCGGAGTTAGAGTCCCTGGTGCATCGGACACTGTCCGGTGGTGCACCGGACACTGTCCGGTGGCACACCGGACAGTCCGATGCGCCAGACCAGGGCACACTTCGGCTGACTTTTGCTCTCTATCTTTGAATCCTTTCTCGGTCTTTTTATTGGTTTGTTGTGAACTTTTGGCACCTATAGAACTCATAATCTAAAGCAAACTAGTTAGTCCAATTATTTGTGTTGGGCAATTCAACCACCAAAATCAATTAGGAAAGGTGTAAGCCTATTTCCCTTTCAATCTCCCCCTTTTTGGTGATTGATGCCAACACAAACCAAAGCAAATATAGAAGTGCATAATTGAACTAGTTTGCATAATGTAAGTGCAAAGGTTACTTAGAATTGAACCAATAAATTCTCATAAGATATGCATGGAATGATTTCTTTATTTTTTAACATTTTGGACCATGCTTGCACCACATGTTTTGTTTTTGCAAATACTTTTGTAAATTCTTTTCAAGGTCCTTTTGCAAATAGTCAAAGGTAAATAATAAGATTGTGAGAAGCATTTTCGAGATTGAAATTTTTCTCCCCCTGTTTCAAATGCTTTTCCTTTGACTAAACAAAACTCCACCTCAATAAAATCCTCCTCTTAGTGTTCAAGAGGGTTTTAGATATTAGTTTTGAAAGGGTTGTACCAATTTGAAATTCTATAAAAAATAAGGTACCAAATTGAAAAAAAAATCTTTTCTTAACTTTAAAATTTTTGAAGTTGGTGGTGGTGCGGTCCTTTTGCTTTGGGCTAATACTTTCTCCCCCTTTGGCATGAATCGCCAAAAACGGATACTTATGAGTAAAATATAAACCCTTTTTATGCTTTCTCTCCCTATGGGAAATAACATATGAGTGAAGATTATACCAAAGTTGGAGAGCAATGCGGAGCGACGGTGAAGGATGAGTAATTTCGATGGAGTGGAGTGGAAGCCTTGTCTTCGCCGAAGACTCCAATTCCCTTTCAATCTATGACTTAGCATGGAAGACACTTGAAAACACATTAGTCATAACACATGAAAGAGATATGATCAAAGGTATATCAATGAGCTATGTGTGCAAAACATCAATAGAAATTCCTAGAATCAAGAATATTTAGCTCATGCCTAAGTTTGGTAAATGTTTGTTCATCTAATGGCTTGGTAAAGATATCGGCTAATTGTTCTTTGGTGTTAATATATGCAATCTCGATATCCCCCTTTTGTTGGTGATCCCTTAGAAAATGATACCGAATGGCTATGTGTTTAGTGCGGCTATGTTCAACGGGATTATCCGCCATGCGGATTGCACTTTCATTATCACATAGAAGAGGAACTTTGGTTAATTTGTAACCATAGTCCCTAAGGGTTTGCCTCATCCAAAGCAATTGTGCGCAGCAATGGCCTGCGGCAATATACTCGGCTTCGGCGGTAGAAAAAGCTATAGAGTTTTGCTTCTTTGAAGCCCAAGACACCAGAGATCTTCCCAAGAACTGGCAAGCCCCCGATGTACTCTTTCTATTAATTTTACACCCTGCCCAATCGGCATCCGAATAACCAATTAAATCAAATGTGGATCCCCTAGGGTACCAAAGACCAAACTTGAGAGTATAAACTAAATATCTCAAGATTCGTTTTATGGCCCTAAGGTGAGCTTCCTTAGGATCGGCTTGGAATCTTGCACACATGCATACAGAAAGCATTATATCCGGTCGTGAAGCACATAAATAGAGTAAAGAACCTATCATCGACCGGTATACCTTTTGATCTACGAATTTATCTCCCGTGTCGAGGTCGAGATGCCCATTGGTTCCCATGGGTGTCTTGATGGGCTTGGCATCCTTCATCCCAAACTTGTTTAGAATGTCTTGAATATACTTCATTTGGCTAATGAAAGTGCCCTCTTGGAGTTGCTTCACTTGAAATCCTAAGAAGTACTTCAACTCCCCCATCATAGACATCTCGAATTTTTGTGTTATGATCCTACTAAACTCTTCACATGTAAATTCGTTAGTAGACCCAAATATAATATCATCAACATAAATTTGGCATACAAACAAATCATTTTCAAGTGTTTTAGTAAAGAGTGTAGGATCGGCCTTTCCGACTTTGAAGCCATTAGTGATAAGGAAATCTCTTAGGCATTCATACCATGCTCTTGGGGCTTGCTTGAGCCCATAAAGCGCCTTAGAGAGTTTATATACGTGGTTAGGATACTCACTATCTTCAAAGCCGGGAGGTTGCTCAACATAGACCTCCTCCTTGATTGGTCCATTGAGGAAGGCACTCATCACATCCATTTGGTAAAGCTTGAAGCCATGGTAAGTAG
This sequence comes from Zea mays, assembly GCF_902167145.1. Classification (NCBI taxonomy): domain Eukaryota; kingdom Viridiplantae; phylum Streptophyta; class Magnoliopsida; order Poales; family Poaceae; genus Zea; species Zea mays. The sequence goes on along the minus strand of NC_050096.1, from coordinate 232,811,942 downwards.
CATAGGCAAGTAATATGCGAATTGACTCAAGCCTAGCTACGGGTGCATAGGTTTCACCGAAATCCAAATCTTCGACTTGTGAATATCCCTTGGCCACAAGTCGGGCTTTGTTCCTTGTCACCACATCATGCTCATCTTGCTTGTTGCGGAAAACCCACTTGGTTCCTACAACATTTTGGTTAGGACGTGGAACTAAATGCCATACCTCATTCCTAGTGAAGTTGTTGAGCTCCTCTTGCATCGCCACCACCCAATCCGAATCTTGAAGTGCTTCCTCTACCTTGTGTGGCTCAATAGAGGAAACAAAAGAGTAATGTTCACAAAAATGAGTAACACGAGATCGAGTAGTTACCCCCTTTTGAATATCCCTGAGGATGGTGTTCACGGGGTGATCTCGTTGAATTGCTTGGTGGACTCTTGGGTGTGGCGGTCTTGGAACTTGTTCATCTTCCTCATCTTGATCATGGGCATCTCCCCCTTGATCATTGCTCTCCTCTTGAGGTGGCTCAACTTCTTGATCTTCCTCTTCATCATCTTGAGCCTCATCCTCATCTTGAGTTGGTGGAGATGCTTGCATGGAGGAAGATGGTTGATCTTGTGCTTGTGGACGCTCTTCGGATTCCTTAGGACACACATCCCCAATGGACATGTTCCTTAGCGCGACACATGGAGCCTCTTCATCATCTAGCTCATCAAGATCAACTTGCTCTACTAGAGAGCCGTTAGTCTCATCAAACACAATGTCACAAGAAACTACAACTAGTCCAGAGGACTTGTTAAAGACTCTATATGCCCTTGTGTTTGAATCATATCCTAGTAAAAAGCCTTCTACAGCCTTAGGAGCAAATTTGGATTTTCTACCTCTTTTAACAAGAATAAAGCATTTGCTACCAAAGACTCTAAAATATGAAACATTGGGCTTTTTATCGGTTAGGAGTTCGTATGATGTCTTCTTGAGGATTCGGTGTAGATATAACCGGTTGATGGCGTAGCAAGCGGTGTTGACCGCCTCCGCCCAAAACCGATCCGAAGTCTTGTACTCATCAAGCATGGTCCTTGCCATGTCCAATAGAGTTCTATTCTTCCTCTCCACCACACCATTTTGTTGTGGAGTGTAGGGAGAGGAGAACTCATGCTTGATGCCCTCCTCCTCAAGGAAGCCTTCGATTTGTGAGTTCTTGAACTCCGTCCCGTTGTCGCTTCTTATCTTCTTGATCCTCAAGCCGAACTCATTTTGAGCCCGTCTCAAGAATCCTTTCAAAGTTTCTTGGGTGTGAGATTTTTCCTGCAAAAAGAATACCCAAGTGAAGCGAGAATAATCATCCACAATAACTAGTGAAAGTCGCCTAGAGGGGGGGGTGAATAGGGCGAAACTGAAATTTACAAATATAAACACAACTACAAGCCGGGTTAGCGTTAGAAATATAATCGAGTCCGCGAGAGAGGGGGCAAAACAAATCGCAAGCAAATAATAAAGTGAGACACGCGAATTTGTTTTACCGAGGTTCGGTTCTCTCAAACCTACTCCCCGTTGAGGAGGCCACAAAGGCCGGGTCTCTTTCAACCCTTCCCTCTCTCAAACGGTCCCTCGGACCGAGTGAGCTTTGAAAGGGAAATGTGCCCTTGGGCCATTTCTAAGTATTTTGGTGATTGAGTGTCAACACAAGTGCTTAAATGTGAATCTATGCCCATGGGTGGACAAAGTGCAAAACAAGAGTAAAGGTATGTTTCTAAGTCTTAGTACATTGGTTTTGTGTACTAATATACTTGTCTAAGTATCAGAAACAGAAAGAAGAAGAAAAGAGAAGAGTTGGCTGTGTACAGCCAAGAGGCTGTTTCGGTCTGGGCACCGGACTGTCCGGTGGTGCACCGGACAGTGTCCGGTGCGCCAGGCTGCCTCGAGCGAAGTGGCCGCTCTCGGGAATTTGCCGACGGCGTATGGCTAAAATTCACCGGACTGTCCGGTGTGCACCGGACTGTCCGGTGAGCCAACGGTCGGCCACGCGATCTGCGCGGGACACGTGGCCGAGCCAACGGTCGGAAGGGGGCACCGGACTGTCCGGTGCGCCAACGGCTCCCGCATCTGCAACGGTTGGCTTCGCCATTTAAGGAAGAAAATCGGGCACCGGACAGTGTCCGGTGTGCACCGGACTGTCCGGTGCGCCCGACGACCGAAGGCAAGGATGGCCTTCCAGATTTGTTCTCAATGGCTCCTAGCTGCCTTGGGGGCTATAAAAGAGACCCTAGGCGCATGGAGGAGTACACTAAGCAACCTTAGAGCATTCTTGATCATCCACACTCAGTCTTTGCGCATTCGTTTGTCATTCTCAGTGATTCGAGCTCCGTTCTAGTGAGAACTTTGAGATAGTCTTTTGAGCTCGATTCTTGGTCGTGTGTGTGCGCATTTTGCTGTGGATTTGTGTGTGTTGCTTCCTCTCCTTACTCCGTGATTCTTTGTGAACATCAAAAGTGTAAGGGCGAGAGGCTCCAAGTTGTGGAGATTCCTCGCGAACGGGATAAGAAAAGAAAAGCATAACACTGTGGTATTCAAGTTGATCATTGGATCACTTGAGAGGAGTTGAGTGCAACTCTCGTCCGTTGGGACGCCACAACGTGGAGTAGGCAAGTTTTGTACTTGGCCGAACCACGGGATAAATCACTGTGTCTTCTCTGTGTTGAACTCTTTGTGATTATCGTATTGTGCAAGACCTTCTCTCTAGCCACTTGGCGATTATTGTGCTAACACTTAACAAGTTTTTGTGGCTTAAGTTTTTAAATCACCTATTCACCCCCCCTCTAGGTGCTCTCAATTGGTATCGGAGCCGTTCTCTTCAAGAAAGGGACTAACCGCCCGAAGAGATGGATCCTAAAGGGAAGGGAATCGTGATCAACGACAAGGAGAAGGAGTCCTTCGTCAACGAGCCAAAGGATGACAAGTCCAACGACTCGAGCTCGGGCCACAAACGCAAGGATGGGAAGAAGAAGAAGACAAGACGCATCAAGGAGATCGTCTACTACGATAGCGATGAGTCTACTTCCTCTCAAAAGGACGACGACCACAACGACTACGAGAGAAAGAAACCGGTCAATTCGAACTTTTCTTTTGATTACTCTCGTATTCCTCAAAGTACTAATGCTCATTTATTATCTATTCCACTTGGTAAACCTCCTCATTTTGATGGAGAGGACTACGGATTTTGGAGTCACAAAATGTGTAGTCACTTGTTCTCTCTCCATCCTAGCATATGGGAGATTGTAGAGAGTGGAATGCACTTTGATAGTGCGGATAGTCCCATATTTATTAATGAACAGATTCATAAAAATGCACAAGCTACTACTGTGTTGCTAGCCTCTTTGTGCAGGGACGAGTACCATAAGGTGAGCGGCTTGGACAATGCCAAGCAGATCTGGGACACCCTCAAGATCTCTCATGAGGGGAATGATGTCACCTTGCTCACCAAGATGGAGTTGGTGGAGGGCGAGCTTGGACGGTTCGCAATGATAAGGGGCGAGGAGCCAACTCAAACATACAACCGGCTCAAGACCCTTATCAACAAAATAAGGAGCTACAGAAGCACGCGATGGACGGACCACGACGTCGTCCGCCTAATGCTAAGGTCCTTTACCGTTCTTGATCCTCACTTGGTGAACAATATTCGTGAAAATCCTAGGTACACCAAGATGTCGCCCGAAGAAGTTCTAGGGAAGTTTGTAAGCGGGAGAATGATGATCAAGGAGGCGAGATACGTGGACGACGCGTTGAACGGTCCTACTCATGAGCCTCAACCCTTTGCTCTCAAGGCAACGAGGAGTAAGGAGGCACTACCAAGCAAGGTGGCGCAAGTTGAGGCGGCCGGGCTCAATAATGAGGAGATGGCCCTCATCATTAAGCGCTTCAAGACGGCGCTTAAAGGTCGCAAGGGACAGCCAAGCAAGACCAAGACAAAGGAGAAGCGCTCGTGCTTCAAATGTGGTAAGATTGGTCATTTCATTGCTAACTGTCCCGATAATGAAAGTGACCAGGAAAAGGGGAACAAAAGGGAGAAGAAGAAGCATTACAAGAAGGCCAAGGGCGAGGCACATATAGGAAAGGAGTGGGATTCGGATTGTTCCTCCTCCGACTCCGACAATGAAGGACTCGCCGCCACCGCCTTCAACAAGTCATCCCTCTTCCCCAACGAGCGTCACACTTGCCTCATGGCAAGGGAGAAGAAAGTAAGCACTCATGATACTAGTACTTATGCTTCTTCAAGTGAGGATGAGTCTAGTGATGATGATGAGATAGATTACTCATGCTTATTCAAAGGATTAGATAGATCTAAAATTAATAAGATTAATGAATTGATTGATGCTTTGAATGACAAGAATAGATTACTAGAAAAACAAGAGGATCTTTTATATGAGGAGCATGATAAATTTGTTAGTGCACAAAATTCTCTTGCTCTAGAAATTAAAAGGAATGAGATGCTCTCTAGTGAATTATCCACTTGTCATGAATCCATCTCTAAATTAAAAAGTGTTAATACTGATTTGAATGCTAAGTTAGAAGTAGCTAGTAAATCAACATCTTGTGTGGAAATTGTTGAAACTTGTAATAGGTGTAAAGATTTTGACATTGATGCTTGTAGTGAACACCTAATTTCAATTTCCAAACTTAATGATGAATTGGCTAGTCTTAATGCTCAACTTAAGACTAGCAAAAGTGATTTTGATAAACTAAAATTTGCTAGGGATGCCTACACGATTGGTAGACACCCCTCAATTAAGGATGGGCTCGGCTTCAAGAGGGAAGCCAAGAACTTAACAAGCCATAAGGCTCCCATCTCCGCCAAGGAGAAAGGGAAGGCTCCTATGGCTAGTAGTGCTAAAAGGAACCATGCTTTTATGTACCATGATAGGAGACAAACTAGAAATGCTTATAGGAGTTATAATGCTTATGATGATTTTGATTCTCATGCCATGTTTGCTTCTAGTTCTTCCTATATGCATGGTAGAAATATGTCTAGGAGAAGTGCTATTCATCATGTGCCTAGAAAGAATATTATTCATGCTCCTAGGAAAGTAGTGAATGAACCTTCTACAATTTATCGTGCTTTAAATGCTTCCTTTGCTATTTGTAGAAAGGATAGGAAAATAGTTGCTAGGAAGTTAGGGGCAAAATGCAAGGGAGACAAAACTTGCATTTGGGTCCCTAAGAATATTTGCACTAACCTTGTAGGACCCAACATGAGTTGGGTACCTAAGACCCAAGCCTAAATTTGCCTTGCAGGTTTATGCATCCGGGGGTTCAAGCTGGATTATTGACAGCGGATGCACAAACCATATGACGGGGGAGAAGAAGATGTTCACCTCCTACGTCAAGAATAAAGATTCCCAAGATTCAATAATATTCGGTGATGGGAATCAAGGCAAGGTAAAAGGGTTAGGTAAAATTGCAATTTCTAATGAGCACTCCATCTCTAATGTGTTTTTAGTTGAGTCTCTTGGTTACAATTTGCTATCCGTTAGTCAACTATGCAATATGGGATATAACTGTTTGTTTACAAATGTAGATGTGTCTGTCTTTAGAAGATGTGATAGTTCACTAGCTTTTAAGGGTATTCTAGACGGCAAGCTTTACTTAGTTGATTTTGCAAAAGAAGAGGCCGGTCTAGATGCATGCTTAATGGCTAAGACTTGCATGGGCTGGTTGTGGCATCGCCGCTTAGCACATGTGGGGATGAAGAACCTCCACAAGCTTCTAAAGGGAGAACACGTGATAGGTCTAACCAATGTTCATTTCAAAAAAGATAGACCTTGTGTAGCTTGTCAAGCAGGGAAACAGGTGGGAGGCTCTCATCACACCAAAAATGTGATGACAACATCAAGACCCCTGGAGCTGCTACATATGGACCTCTTCGGACCCGTCGCCTATCTGAGCATAGGAGGAAGTAAGTATGGTCTAGTTATCGTTGATGACTTTTCCCGCTTCACTTGGGTGTTCTTTTTGCAGGATAAGTCTGAAACCCAAGGGACCCTCAAGCGCTTCCTCAGGAGAGCTCAAAATGAGTTTGAGCTCAAGGTGAAAAAGATAAGAAGCGATAACGGGTCCGAGTTCAAGAACCTTCAAGTGGAGGAGTTCCTTGAGGAGGAAGGGATCAAGCACGAGTTCTCCGCTCCCTACACACCACAGCAAAATGGTGTGGTAGAGAGGAAGAACAGGACGCTAATCGATATGGCGAGGACGATGCTTGGAGAATTCAAGACCCCCGAGTGTTTCTGGTCGGAAGCCGTGAACACGGCTTGCCACGCCATCAACAGGGTGTACCTTCATCGCCTCCTCAAGAAGACTTCGTATGAGCTACTAACCGGTAACAAACCCAATGTATCGTACTTTCATGTATTTGGGAGCAAGTGCTACATTCTAGTAAAGAAGGGTAGAAATTCTAAGTTTGCTCCCAAAGCTGTAGAAGGGTTTTTGTTAGGTTATGACTCAAATACAAAGGCGTATAGAGTCTTCAACAAATCATCGGGTTTGGTTGAAGTCTCTAGCGACGTTGTATTTGATGAGACTAATGGCTCTCCAAGAGAGCAAGTTGTTGATCTTGATGATGTAGATGAAGAAGATGTTCCGACGGCCGCTATACGAACCATGGCGATTGGTGATATACGACCACAGGAACAAAAGGAGCAAGATCAACCTTCTTCCTCAACTTTGATGCAATCCCCAACTCAAGACGATGAACAGGTTCATCAACGAGAGGCATGTGATCAAGGGGGAGCACAAGATGATCATGTGAGGGAGGAAGAAGCACAACCGGCACCTCCAACCCAAGTTCGAGCGATGATTCAAAGGGATCATCCCGTCGACCAAATTCTGGGTGATATTAGCAAGGGAGTAACTACTCGATCTCGATTAGTTAATTTTTGTGAGCATTACTCCTTTGTCTCTTCTATTGAGCCTTTCAGGGTAGAGGAGGCCTTGCTAGATCCGGATTGGGTATTGGCCATGCAGGAGGAACTCAACAACTTCAAGCGCAATGAAGTTTGGACACTGGTGCCTCGTCCCAAGCAAAATGTTGTGGGAACCAAGTGGGTGTTCCGCAACAAACAGGACGAGCACGGGGTGGTGACAAGGAACAAGGTTCGACTTGTGGCAAAAGGTTATGCCCAAGTCGCAGGTTTGGACTTTGAGGAGACTTTTGCTCCTGTGGCTAGGCTAGAATCAATTCGTATCTTGCTAGCATATGTCGCTCACCATTCTTTCAGGTTGTACCAAATGGATGTGAAGAGCGCTTTCCTCAATGGGCCGATCAAGGAGGAGGTGTACGTAGAGCAACCCCCTGGCTTCGAGGATGAACGGTATCCCGACCACGTGTGTAAGCTCTCTAAGGCGCTCTATGGACTTAAGCAAGCCCCAAGAGCATGGTATGAATGCCTTAGAGACTTTCTAATTGCTAATGCTTTCAAGGTTGGGAAAGCCGACCCAACTCTTTTCACTAAGACTTGCGATGGTGATCTTTTTGTGTGCCAAATTTATGTCGATGACATAATATTTGGTTCTACTAATCAAAAGTCTTGTGAAGAGTTTAGCAGGGTAATGACGCAGAAATTCGAGATGTCTATGATGGGCGAGTTGAACTACTTCCTTGGGTTCCAAGTGAAGCAACTCAAGGATGGCACCTTCATCTCTCAAACGAAATACACGCAAGACTTGCTGAAGCGGTTTGGGATGAAGGACGCCAAGCCCGCAAAGACTCCGATGGGAACCGATGGACACACCGACCTCAACAAAGGAGGTAAGTCCGTTGATCAAAAAGCATACCGGTCAATGATAGGGTCTTTACTTTATTTATGTGCTAGTAGACCGGATATCATGCTTAGCGTATGCATGTGTGCTAGATTTCAATCCGATCCTAAGGAGTGTCACTTAGTGGCGGTGAAGCGAATTCTTAGATATTTGGTTGCTACGCCTTGCTTCGGGCTCTGGTATCCAAAGGGGTCTACCTTTGACTTGGTTGGATACTCAGACTCCGACTATGCTGGATGTAAGGTCGATAGGAAGAGTACATCAGGGACGTGCCAATTCTTAGGAAGGTCCCTGGTGTCATGGAACTCTAAGAAACAAACCTCCGTTGCCCTATCCACCGCTGAGGCCGAGTACGTTGCCGCAGGACAGTGTTGCGCGCAACTACTTTGGATGAGGCAAACCCTCAGGGACTTTGGCTACAATCTGAGCAAAGTCCCACTCCTATGTGACAATGAGAGTGCTATCCGCATGGCGGAAAATCCTGTTGAGCACAGCCGCACAAAGCACATAGACATCCGGCATCACTTTTTGAGAGACCACCAGCAAAAGGGGGATATCGAAGTGTTTCATGTTAGCACCGAGAACCAGCTAGCCGATATCTTTACCAAGCCTCTAGATGAGAAGACCTTTTGCAGGTTGCGTAGTGAGCTAAATGTCTTAGATTCGCGGAACTTGGATTGATTTATAGCATACTTGTGTTTATGCCTTTGATCATGTTCCTTCTGCATTTTGTTGCTTATTATGGTGCTCAAGTTGTACAAACTCTCCCTGGACCTCACAAGTCCGTTGCAAAGTGATGCACATGTTTAGGGGGAGATGTGTTACAACTTGACCCTTTGAGACTAACCATGTGCTTGAGTTTGATGATTTAGTCTCGAAGGAGGATTGAAAGGGAAAAGGTGGACTTGGACCATGAAAGACTTCCACTGCACTCCGATGAAAAGAGTAACTTCTCCAAGTTCATCTTTTAACTCTTATTGCCTATTTGCTCTTAATTGAAGATTTTGGTGAGGCAATGGGGTTAAAGGGCCAAGATTGATCCTGTTTTGGTGCTTGATGCCAAAGGGGGAGAAAATAAAGGCCAAAAGTGATAGATGGATCAGCTACCACTTGAGAAAATACTAGATTAGAGCTTTTTGTTTGTCAAAACTCTTTTATTGTCTCTTATGTCAAAAGTTGGCTTCTTGTGGGGAGAAGTGTTGATTATGGGAAAAAGGGGGAGTTTGTGGAATCTTGAATCAAATTTCTTTGGAAAACATCTCTTTATGTCTCTACAAGTGGATTTGACGTAGAGATAGGATTTTGAGTTTGATTTGCAAAAACAAACCAAGTGGTGGCAAAGGATGATCCATATATGCCAAAAATGAATCAAAATAAATTTGAGTTTTATTTGAAGTGATATTGCACTTGTTCTAGTTGCTTTATGTTGTGTTGGCATAAATCACCAAAAAGGGGGAGATTGAAAGGGAAATGTGCCCTTGGGCCATTTCTAAGTATTTTGGTGATTGAGTGTCAACACAAGTGCTTAAATGTGAATCTATGCCCATGGGTGGACAAAGTGCAAAACAAGAGTAAAGGTATGTTTCTAAGTCTTAGTACATTGGTTTTGTGTACTAATATACTTGTCTAAGTATCAGAAACAGAAAGAAGAAGAAAAGAGAAGAGTTGGCTGTGTACAGCCAAGAGGCTGTTTCGGTTTGGGGCACCGGACTGTCCGGTGGTGCACCGGACAGTGTCCGGTGCGCCAGGCTGCCTCGAGCGAAGTGGCCGCTCTCGGGAATTTGCCGACGGCGTATGGCTAAAATTCACCGGACTGTCCGGTGAGCCAACGGTCGGCCGGGCCAACGGTCGGCCGCGCGATCTGCGCGGGACACGTGGCCGAGCCAACAGTCGGAAGGGGGCACCGGACTGTCCGGTGTGCACCGGACATGTCCGGTGCGCCAACGGCTCCCGCATCTGCAACGGTCGGCTTCGCCATTTAAGGAAGAAAATCAGGCACCGGACAGTGTCCGGTGTGCACCGGACTGTCCGGTGCGCCCGACGACCGAAGGCAAGGATGGCCTTCCAGATTTGTTCTCAACGGCTCCTAGCTGCCTTGGGGGCTATAAAAGAGACCCTAGGTGCATGGAGGAGTACACTAAGCAACCTTAGAGCATTCTTGATCATCCACACTCAGTCTTTGCGCATTCGTTTGTCATTCTTAGTGATTCGAGCTCCGTTCTAGTGAGAACTTTGAGATAGTCTTTTGAGCTCGATTCTTGGTCGTGTGTGTGCGCATTTTGCTGTGGATTTGTGTGTGTTGCTTCCCCTCCTTACTCCGTGATTCTTTGTGAACATCAAAAGTGTAAGGGCGAGAGGCTCCAAGTTGTGGAGATTCCTCGCGAACGGGATAAGAAAAGAAAAGCATAACACTGTGGTATTCAAGTTGATCATTGGATCACTTGAGAGGAGTTGAGTGCAACTCTCGTCCGTTGGGACGCCACAACGTGGAGTAGGCAAGTTTTGTACTTGGCCGAACCACGGGATAAATCACTGTGTCTTCTCTATGTTGAACTCTTTGTGATTATCGTATTGTGCAAGACCTTCTCTCTAGCCACTTGGCGATTATTGTGCTAACACTTAACAAGTTTTTGTGGCTTAAGTTTTTAAATCACCTATTCACCCCCCCCTCTAGGTGCTCTCAAGCTTCCCTTCTCAAATCAAAGCCGGGAATAAAACTTCCCCGCAAGGGCCACCACACAATTGGTGCCTCTTGCCTTGATTACAATTGAGTGTTGGTCACAAGAGCAAGTGAGAAAGAAAAGAAGCAATCCAAGCGCAAGAGCTCAAAAGAACACGGCAAATCTCTCTCGCTAATTACTAAAGCCTTTTGTGGAATTGGAGAGAATTTGATCTCTTTGGTGTGTCTAGAATTGAATGCCTAGCTCTTGTAAGTGGTTGAGAAGTGGAAAACTTGGATGCAATGAATGGTGGGGTGGTTGGGGTATTTATAGCCCCAACCACCAAAAGTGGCCGTTGGGAGGCTGTCTGTTCGATGGCGCACCGGACAGTCCGGTGCACACCGGACAGTCCGGTGCCCCCGCCACGTCATCACTGCCGTTGGATTCTGATCGTTGGAGCTTCTGGTTTGTGGGCCCGCCTGGATATCCGGTGCACACCGGACATGTACAGTTGGATGTCCGGTGCGCCAGTATGGGCGTATCTGACATCTGCGCGTGCTGCGCGCGCATTTAATGTGACGCAGGGAGCCGTTGGTGCCAAAGTAGCTGTTGCTCCGCTGTTACACCGGACAGTCCGGTGTACACCGGACAGTTCGGTGAATTATAGCGGAACGGCTGAAGTGAAATCCCGAGGCTGGAGAGTTCCTGGGGCGGCTCACCCTTGGAGCACCGGACACTGTCCGGTGTACACCGGACAGTCCGGTGAATTATAGCGGAGCTGCCTCTGGAATTTCCCGAAGGTGACGAGTTCGAGTTGAAGTCCTCTGGTGCACCGGACACTGTCCGGTGGTGCACCGGACACTGTCCGGTGTACACCGGACAGTCCGGTGCCCCCAGACCAGAGGTGCCTTCGGTTGCCTCTTTGCTCCTTTGTTGAATCCAATAACTTGATCTTTTTATTGGCTAAGTGTGAACCTTTTACACCTGTATAATCTATACACTTGAGCAAACTAGTTAGTCCAATTATTTGTGTTGGGCAATTCAACCACCAAAATTAATTAGGGACTAGGTGTAAGCCTAATTCCCTTTCAATCTCCCCCATTTTGGTGATTGATGCCAACACAAACCAAAGCAAATATAGAAGTGCATAACTGAACTAGTTTGCATAATGTAAGTGTAAATGTTGCTTGGAATTGAGCCAATCTAAATACTTACAAGATATGCATGGATCGTTTCTTTCTTATTTAACATTTTGGACCACGCTTGCACCACATGTTTTGTTTTTGCAAACTCTTTTGTAAATCCTTTTCAAAGTTCTTTTGCAAATAGTCAAAGGCAAATGAATAAGATTTTGAGAAACATTTTCAAGATTTGAAATTTTCTCACCCTGTTCCAAATGCTTTTCCTTTGACTAAACAAAACTCCCCCTAAATGAGATCCTCCTCTTAGTGTTCAAGAGGGTTTTGATATATCATTTTTGAAATACTACTTTCTCCTTCTTTTGAACACAATAGGAAACTTATTGATAATATTCTTGGAAACACGAAGTTTTTGAAATTGGCTACTTTCTCCTCCTTTTGAACACAATAGGAAACTTATTGATAATATTCTTGGAAACACGAAGTTTTTGAAATTGGTGGTAGTGCGGTCCTTTTGCTTTGGGCTCATACTTTCTCCCCCTTTGGCATGAATCGCCAAAAACGGAAGCATTAGAGCCCTCGAAGTGCTATCTTCCCCTTTGGTCATAAATAAATGAGTTAAGATTATACCAAAGACGAAGTCCTTTTATTCTCTCCCCCAAAGATGGAGAGTCTCTTGGAGCGACGGCGAAGGATGAGTTATGGAGTGGAAGCCTTTGTCTTCGCCGAAGACTCCAATTCCCTTTCAATACACCTATGACTTGGTTTGAAATAGACTTGAAAAATACATTAGTCATAGCATATGAAAGAGACATGATCAAAGGTATATAGAAGAGCAATGTGTGCAATTCAACAAAAGAAGTTCCTAGAATCAAGAATATTGAGCTCATGCCTAAGTTTGGTAAAAGATTGTTCATCAAGAGGCTTGGTAAAGATATCGGCTAATTGATCTTTAGTATTAATGTATGAAATCTCGATATCTCCCTTTTGTTGGTGATCCCTAAGAAAATGATATCGAATGGCTATGTGTTTAGTGTGACTATGTTCGACGGGATTGTCCGCCATCTTGATTGCACTCTCATTATCACATAGCAAAGGGACTTTGGTTAATTTGTAACCGTAGTCCCGCAGGGTTTGCCTCATCCAAAGCAATTGCGCGCAACAATGTCCTACGGCAATGTACTCGGCTTCGGCGGTGGAAAGAGCGACCGAATTTTGCTTCTTTGAAGCCCAAGACACCAAAGATCTTCCCAAGAACTGGCAAGTCCCCGATGTGCTCTTCCTATTGATTTTGCACCCCGCCCAATCGGCATCCGAATAACCAATCAAGTCAAATGTGGATCCCCTAGGATACCAAAGCCCAAACTTAGGAGTATAAGCCAAATATCTCAAGATTCGTTTTACGGCCGTAAGGTGAGCTTCCTTAGGGTCGGCTTGGAATCTTGCACACATGCACACGGAAAGCATAATATCCGGTCGAGAAGCACATAAATAGAGTAAAGAACCTATCATCGACCGGTATACCTTTTGATCCACGGACTTACCTCCCGTGTCGAGGTCGAGATGCCCATTAGTTCCCATGGGTGTCTTGATGGGCTTGGCATCCTTCATTCCAAACTTGGTTAGAATGTCCTGAGTATACTTCGTTTGACTAATGAAGGTGCCTTCTTGGAGTTGCTTGACTTGGAATCCTAGAAAATACTTCAACTCCCCCATCATAGACATCTCGAATTTTTGTGTCATGATCCTACTAAACTCTTCACATGTAGACTTGTTAGTAGACCCAAATATAATATCATCAACATAAATTTGGCATACAAACAAGTCATTTTCAAGAGTTTTAGTAAAGAGTGTAGGATCGGCTTTTCCGACTTTGAAGCCATTAGCAATAAGAAAATCTCTAAGGCATTCATACCATGCTCTTGGGGCTTGTTTGAGCCCATAAAACGCCTTAGAGAGCTTATAGACATGGTTAGGATACTCACTGTCTTCAAAGCCGGGAGGTTGCTCAACATAGACCTCTTCCTTGATTGGTCCATTGAGGAAGGCACTTTTCACGTCCATTTGATAAAGCTTAAAGCCATGGTAAGTAGCATAGGCCAATAATATGCGAATTGACTCAAGCCTAGCTACGGGTGCATAGGTTTCACCGAAATCCAAACCTTCAACTTGGGAGTATCCCTTGGCCACAAGTCGAGCTTTGTTCCTTGTCACCACACCATGCTCATCTTGCTTGTTGCGGAAGACCCATTTGGTTCCTACAACATTTTGGTTAGGACGTGGAACTAAATGCCATACCTCATTTCTAGTGAAGTTGTTGAGCTCCTCTTGCATCGCCACCACCCAATCCGAATCTTGAAGTGCTTCCTCTATCCTGTGTGGCTCAATAGAGGAAACAAAAGAGTAATGTTCACAAAAATGTGCAACCCGAGATCGAGTAGTTACCCCCTTATGAATGTCGCCGAGGATGGTGTCGACGGGGTGATCTCGTTGGATTGCTTGGTGGACTCTTGGGTGTGGCGGCCTTGATTCTTGCTCATCCTCCTTTTCTTGATCATTTGCATCTCCCCCTTGATCATTGCCATCATCTTGAGGTGGCTCATCTTCTTGATCTTGCCCTTCATCAACTTGAGCCTCATCCTCATTTTGGGTTGGTGGAGATGCTTGCGTGGAGGAGGATGGTTGATCTTGTGCATGTGGAGGCTCTTCGGATTCCTTAGGACACACATCCCCAATGGACATGTTCCTTAGCGCTATGCATGGAGCCTGTTCTTCACCTATCTCATCAAGATCAACTTGCTCCACTTGAGAGTCGTTAGTCTCATCAAACACAACGTCACAAGAAACTTCAACTAGTCCTGAGGACTTGTTAAAGACTCTATATGCCCTTGTGTTTGAATCATATCCTAGTAAAAAGCCTTCTACAGTTTTAGGAGCAAATTTAGATTTTCTACCTTTCTTAACAAGAATAAAGCATTTGCTACCAAAAACTCTAAAATATGAAATGTTGGGCTTTTTACCGGTTAGGAGTTCATAGGATGTCTTCTTGAGGATTAGGTGAAGGTATAACCGGTTGATGGCGTAGCAAGCGGTGTTGACTGCTTCGGCCCAAAACCGATCCGGTGTCTTGTACTCATCAAGCATGGTTCTTGCCATGTCCAATAGAGTTCGATTCTTCCTCTCCACTACACCATTTTGTTGTGGAGTGTAGGGAGAAGAGAACTCATGCTTGATGCCCTCCTCCTCAAGGAAGCCTTCAATTTGAGAGTTCTTGAACTCCGTCCCATTGTCGCTTCTAATTTTCTTGATCCTTAAGCCGAACTCATTTTGAGCCCGTCTCAAGAATCCCTTTAAGGTCTCTTGGGTTTGAGATTTTTCCTGTAAAAAGAATACCCAAGTGAAGCGAGAATAATCATCCACTATTACAAGACAATACTTACTCCCGCCGATGCTTATGTAAGCAATCGGGCCGAATAGATCCATGTGGAGTAGCTCAAGCGGCCTGTCGGTCGTCATGATGTTCTTGTGTGGATGTTGGGTTCCAACTTGCTTCCCGGCTTGGCACACGCTACAAATCCTGTCTTTCTCAAAATGAACATTTGTTAATCCTAAAATGTGTTCTCCCTTTAGAAGCTTATGAAGATTCTTCATCCCAACATGGGCTAGTCGGCGGTGCCAGAGCCAACCCATGTTAGTCTTAGCAATTAAGCAAGTGTCTAGTTCAGCTCTATCAAAATCTACCAAGTATAGCTGACCCTCTAACACTCCCTTAAATGCTATTGAATCGTCACTTCTTCTAAAGACAGTGACACCTACATCAGTGAATAGACAGTTGTAGCCCATTTGACATAATTGGGATACGGAAAGCAAATTGTAATCTAATGAATCAACAAGAAAAACATTTGAAATGGAATGGTCAGGAGATATAGCAATTTTACCAAGACCTTTGACCAAACCTTGATTTCCATCCCCGAATGTGATAGCTCGTTGGGGATCTTGGTTTTTCTCATATGAGGAGAACATCCTTTTCTCCCCTGTCATGTGGTTTGTGCACCCGCTGTCGAGTATCCAACTTGAGCCCCCGGATGCATAAACCTACAAAACAAGTTTATTTCTTGACTTTAGGTACCCAAATGGTTTTGGGTCCTTTGGCATTAGACACAAGAACTTTGGGTACCCAAACACAAGTCTTTGATCCCTTGTGCTTGCCCCCAACATATTTGGCAACTATCTTGCCGGATTTGTTAGTCAAAACGTAAGATGCATCAAAAGTTTTAAAAGAAATGTTATGATCATTTGATGCAATAGGAATTTTCTTCTTAGGCAACTTAGCATGGGTTGGTTGCCTAGAACTAGATGTCTCACTCTTATACATAAAAGCATGGTTAGAACCAGAGTGAGACTTCCTAGAATGAATTTTCCTAATTTTGTCCTCGGGATAACCGGCAGGGTATAAAATGTAACCCTCGTTATCCTGAGGCATGGGAGCCTTGCCCTTAACAAAATTTGACAATCTTTTAGGAGGGGCACTAATTTTGACATTGTCTCCCCTTTGGTAGCCAATGCCATCCTTAATGCCAGGGCGTCTCCCATTATAGAGCATACTTCTAGCAAATTTAAATTTTTCATTTTCTAAGTTATGCTCGGCAATTTTAGCATCTAATTTTGCTATATGATCATTTTGTTGTTCAATTAAAGTTATGTGATCATGTATAGCATCAATGTTAACATCTCTACATCTAGTACAAATAGAAGTGTGCTCAACGGTAGATGTAGAGGGTTTGCAAGATTTTAGCTCTACAACCTTAGCATGCAATATTTCATTTTTACTTCTAAGGTCAGAAATAGTAGCATTGCAAACATCTAGTTCTTTAGCAATTAATTTTTCATTTTCTACTCTAAGGCTAGCAAGAGAAATGTTCAATTCTTCAATCCTAGCAAGCAAATCATCATTATTATCTCTAGGATTGGGAATCGAAACATTACAAACATGTGAATCAACCTTAGCATTTAAACTAGCATTTTCATTCCTAAGGTTGTCAATCATCTCACGGCAAGTGCTTAGCTCACTAGATAGTTTTTGACATTTTTCTACTTCTAGAGCATAAGCATTTTTAACCTTAACATGTTTTTTATTTTCCTTGATTAGGAAGTCCTCTTGGGAGTCCAAGAGATCATCCTTCTCATGGATGGCACTAATTAGTTCATTTAATTTTTCCTTTTGTTCCATGTTAAGGTTGGCAAAAAGGGTACGCAAATTATCTTCCTCATTACTAGCATTATCCTCATCACTAGAGGTTTCATATTTAGTGGAGGATCTTGATTTTACCTTCTTTTTGTCGTCCTTTGCCATGAGGCACTTGTGGCCGACGTTGGGGAAGAGGAGTCCCTTGGTGACGGCGATGTTGGCGGCGTCCTCGTCGTCGGAGGAGTCGCTAGAGCTTTCGTCGGAATCCCACTCCCGACAAACATGAGCATCGCCGCCCCTCTTCTTGTAATACTTCTTCTTTTCTCTCCTCTTTCCCTTCTTGTCGTCGCCCATGTCACTGTCACTTGATAATGGACATTTAGCGATAAAGTGACCGGGCTTACCACACTTGTAGCAAACCTTCTTGGAACGGGATTTGTAATCCTTCCCCTTCCGTTGCTTGAGGATTTGGCGAAAGCTTTTGATGATTAAAGCCATCTCCTCATTGTCGAGCTTGGAGGCGTCAATTGGTTGTCTACTTGGTGTAGACTCCTCCTTCTTTTCCTCTGTCGCCTTAAATGCCACCGGTTGTGCTTTGGACGTGGAGGTTTCATCAAGCTCGTTGATCTTCTTTGAGCCCTTGATCATACATTCAAAGCTCACAAAATTCCCGATAACTTCCTCGGGGGTCATTTGAGTATATCTAGGATTACCACGAATTAATTGAACTTGAGTGGGGTTAAGAAAAATGAGTGATCTAAGAATAACCTTAACCACCTCGTGGTCATCCCACTTCTTGCTCCCGAGGTTGCGCACTTGGTTCACCAAAGTCTTGAGCCGGTTGTACATGTCTTGTGGCTCTTCCCCTTGGCGAAGTCGAAAGCGACCGAGCTCCCCCTCGATCGTTTCCCGCTTTGTGATCTTTGTTAGTTCATCACCCACGTGCGCGGTCTTGAGGAGGTCCCAAATTTCCTTTGCATTCTTCAACCCTTGCACCTTGTTGTACTCCTCTCTATTTAGAGAGGCCAAGAGTATGGTTGTGGCTTGGGAGTTGAAGTGCTCGATTTGGGCCACCTCATCCTCATCATAGTCTTTATCCCCTACAGATGGTACCTGTGCACCAAACTCAACAACATCCCATATACTTTTGTGGAGTGAGGTTAGATGAAATCGCATTAAATCACTCCACCTAGCATAATCTTCACCATCAAAAGTTGGTGGTTTGCCTAATGGGACGGAAAGTAAAGGTGCATGTTTAAAAATGCGAGGGTAGTGTAGGGGGATCTTACTAAACTTCTTACGCCCTTGGCGTTTAGAAGTTACGGAGGGCGCATCGGAGTCGGAGGTCGATGTTGATGAAGTGTCGGTCTCGTAGTAGACCACTTTCCTCATCCTCTTGTGCTTGTCGCCTTTCCGATGCGACTTGTGAGAAGAAGATTTTTCCTTCTTCTCTTTGTGATGAGAAGAGGAAGATCTTTTCTCCTTCCATTTGGAGGAGTCCTTCTTCTTCTCCTTTCTCTTGGTGCGGGACTCTTCCGATGAAGTGCTCCCGTGGCTTGTAGCGGGCTTTTCGCCGGTCTCCATCTCCTTCTTGGCGTGATCTCCCGACATCACTTCGAGCGGTTAGGCTCTAATGAAGCACCGGGCTCCGATACCAATTGAAAGTCGCCTAGAGGGGGGGTGAATAGGGCGAAACTGAAATTTACAAATATAAACACAACTACAAGTCGGGTTAGCGTTAGAAATATAATCGAGTCCGCGAGACAGGGGGCAAAACAAATCGCAAGCAAATAATAAAGTGAGACACGCGAATTTGTTTTACCGAGGTTCGGTTCTCTCAAACCTACTCCCCGTTGAGGAGGCCACAAAGGCTGGGTCTCTTTCAACCCTTCCCTCTCTCAAACGGTCCCTCGGACCGAGTGAGCTTCCCTTCTCAAATCAAAGCCGGGAATAAAACTTCCCCGCAAGGGCCACCACACAATTGGTGCCTCTTGCCTTGATTACAATTGAGTGTTGGTCACAAGAGCAAGTGAGAAAGAAAAGAAGCAATCCAAGCGCAAGAGCTCAAAAGAACACGACAAATCTCTCTCGCTAATTACTAAAGCCTTTTGTGGAATTGGAGAGAATTTGATCTCTTTGGTGTGTCTAGAATTGAATGCCTAGCTCTTGTAAGTGGTTGAGAAGTGGAAAACTTGGATGCAATGAATGGTGGGGTGGTTGGGGTATTTATAGCCCCAACCACCAAAAGTGGTCGTTGGGAGGCTGTCTGTTCGATGGCGCACCGGACAGTCCGGTGCACACCGGACAGTCCGGTGCCCCCGCCACGTCATCACTGCCGTTGGATTCTGACCGTTGGAGCTTCTGGTTTGTGGGCCCGCCTGGATGTCCGGTGCACACCGGACATGTACTGTTGGGTGTCCGGTGCGCCAGTATGGGCGTATCTGACATCTGCGCGTGCTGCGCGCGCATTTAATGCGACGCAGGGAGCCGTTGGTGCCAAAGTAGTCGTTGCTCCGCTGTTACACCGGACAGTCCGGTGTACACCGGACAGTCCGGTGAATTATAGCGGAACGGCTGAAGTGAAATCCCGAGGCTGGAGAGTTCCTGGGGCGGCTCACCCTTGGAGCACCGGACACTGTCCGGTGTACACCGGACAGTCCGGTGAATTATAGCGGAGCTGCCTCTGGAATTTCCCGAAGGTGACGAGTTCGAGTTGAAGTCCTCTGGTGCATCGGACACTGTCCGGTGGTGCACCGGACACTGTCCGGTGTACACCGGACAGTCCGGTGCCCCCAGACCAGAGGTGCCTTCGGTTGCCTCTTTGCTCCTTTGTTGAATCCAATAACTAGATCTTTTTATTGGCTAAGTGTGAACCTTTTACACCTGTATAATCTATACACTTGAGCAAACTAGTTAGTCCAATTATTTGTGTTGGGCAATTCAACCACCAAAATTAATTAGGGACTAGGTGTAAGCCTAATTCCCTTTCAACTAGGCAATACTTACTCCCGCCGATGCTTATGTAAACTATCGGGCCAAATAGGTCCATGTGTAGCAGCTCGAGTGGCCTGTCAGTCGTCATGATATTCTTGTGTGGATGATGAACACCAACTTGCTTTCCTGCCTGACATGCGCTACAAACTCTGTCTTTCTCAAAATGAACATTTGTTAGTCCCAAAATGTGTTCTCCCTTTAGAAGCTTGTGAAGATTCTTCATTCCAACATGTGCTAGTCGGTGATGCCAGAGCCAGCCCATGTTAGTCTTAGCAATTAAGCAAGTGTCGAGTTCAGCTCTATCAAAATCTACTAGGTATAGCTGACCCTCTAACACTCCCTTAAATGCTACTGAATCATCACTTCTTCTAAAGACAGTAACACTTATATCCGTAAAAATACAGTTGTAACCCATTTTACATAATTGCGAAACTGAAAGCAAGTTATAATCTAAAGAATCTACAAGAAAACATTGGAAATAGAGTGGTCAGGTGATATAGCAATTTTACCCAATCCTTTGACCAACCCTTGATTTCCATCCCCGAATGTGATAGCTCGTTGGGGATCTTGGTTTCTCTCGTAGGAGGAGAACATCTTCTTCTCCCCTATCATATGATTTGTGCACCCGCTATCGATGATCCAACTTGAGCCCCTGGATGCATAAACCTACAAAACAATTTTAGTTCTTGATTTTAGGTACCCAAAAGGTTTTGGGTCCTTTGACATTAGATACAAGAACTTTGGGTACCCAAACACAAGTCTTTGACCCCTTGTGTTTGCCCCCAACATACTTGGCAACTACTTTACCGGATTTGTTAGTTAAAACATAGGATGCATCAAAAGTTTTAAATGAAATGCTAGGTTCATTTGATGCAATAGGAGTTTTCTTCTTAGGCAATTTAGCATGAGTGGATTGCCTAGAACTAGATGTCTCACTCTTATACATAAAAGCATGATTAGGGCCAGAGTGAGACTTCCTAGAGTGAATTCTCCTAATTTTGTGCTCGGGATAACCGACAGGGTACAAAATGTAACCCTCGTTATCCTGAGGCATTGGAGGCTTGCCCTTAACAAAGTTAGACAATCTTTTAAGATGGGCATTAAGTTTGACATTGTCTCCCTTTTGGAAGCCAATGCCATCCTTGATGCCAGGGCGTCTCCCACTATAAAGCATACTACGAGCAAATTTAAATTTTTCATTATCTAGCTCATGCTCGACAATTTTAGCATCTAATTTTGCTATATGATCATTTTGTTGTTTAATCAAGGCCATGTGATCATGAATAGCATCAATGTTAACATCTCTACATCTAGTGCAAATTGTAACATGCTCAACGGTAGATGTAGAGGGTTTGCAAGATTTTAGTTCAACAATCTTAGCATGTAAAATGTCATTTTCACTTCTAAGATTGGAAATGGAAGCATTGCAAATATCTAAGTCTTTAGCCTTAGCAATCAATTTTTCATTTTCAATCCTAAGGCTAGCAAGAGAAGCATTTAATTTTTCAATCTTAGCAAGTAAACTAGCATTATCATCTCTAAGATTGGAAATTGAATCATCATAGACATTTGAATCAACCTTAGCAATTAATCTAGCATTCTCATTTCTAAGGTTGGCAATGACATCATGGCAAGTGCTTAGCTCACTAGATAATTTTTCACATTTTTCTACTTCTAGAGCATAAGCATTTTTAACCTTAACATGCTTCTTGTTTTCTTTAATTAGGAAGTCCTCTTGGGTGTCCAAGAGTTCATCCTTCTCATGGATGACACTAATTAATTCATTCAATTTCTCCTTTTGTTGCATGTTAAGATTGGCAAAAAGAGTAAGCAAGTTATCCTCCTCATCACTAGAATTATCTTCCTCACTAGAGGATGCATATTTAGTGGAGGATCTTGATTTTACCTTCTTCCTTTTGCCGTCCTTTGGCATGAGGCACTTGTGGCCGACGTTGGGGAAGAGGAGTCCCTTGGTGATGGCGATGTTGGCGGCGTCCTCGTCGGAGGAGGAGTCGGTGGAGCTCTCATCGGAGTTCCACTCGCGGCACACATGGGCATCGCCGCCCTTATTTTTGTAGTACCTCTTATTTTCTATCCTCTTGCCCTTCTTGTCGTTATCCCTGTCACTATCACTTGATAATGGACATTTTGCAATAAAATGACCGTGCTTACCATACTTGTAGCAAACTTTCTTGGAGCGGGGCTTGTAGTTCTTCCCCCTCCTTTGCTTGAGGATTTGGCGAAAGCTCTTGATAATGAGCGCCATTTCGTCGTTGTCGAGCTTGGAGGCGTCGATGGTGACCCTACTCGTTGTAGAGTCTTCTTTCTTCTCCTCCGTTGCCTTGAATGCAACGGGTTGCACATCGGGTGTGGAGGATGCGCCTTACTCGATGATTTTCTTGGAGCCTTTGATCATTAGTTCAAAGCTCACAAATTTACCTATTACTTCCTCAGGAGATATTAGTGTGTATCTAGGATCACCACGAATTAATTGTACTTGCGTAGGATTAAGAAATACTAGTGATCTTAGACTAACCTTGACCATTTCATGGTCATCCCATTTTGTGCTCCCGAGGTTGCGCACTTGGTTGACCAAGGTATTGAGCCAGTTGTACATTGCTTGTGGCTCCTCCCCTTGGTGAAGCATGAAGCGACCGAGCTCCCCCTCGATCGTCTCCCGCTTGGTGATCTTGGTCACCTCGTCTCCTTCGTGCGCGGTCTTAAGCATGTCCCAAATTTCCTTTGCGCTCTTCAACCCTTGCACCTTATTATACTCCTATCGACTTAGAGAGGCGAGGAGTATAATTGTGGCTTGGGAGTTGAAGTGTTGGATTTGTTCAACCTCCTCCGAGTCGTAATCCTTGTCTCCCTTCTTTGGTACCTGTGCTCCATACTCAACTATATCCCATATGCTTTTATGGAGTGAGGTTAGGTGATACCTCATTTTA
This sequence comes from Zea mays, assembly GCF_902167145.1. Classification (NCBI taxonomy): domain Eukaryota; kingdom Viridiplantae; phylum Streptophyta; class Magnoliopsida; order Poales; family Poaceae; genus Zea; species Zea mays. Next base: position 232,789,224 of record NC_050096.1, on the reverse strand, counting down.
TCACTCCACATAGAATAATCTTCACCTTCTAGCATAGGTGGTTTGCCTAATGGAACGGAAAGTAATGGAGTGCGTTTTGAAATACGAGGGTAGCGAAGGGGCATCTTACTATACTTCTTGCGCTCATGGCGCTTAGAAGTGACGGATGTCGTTTCTGAGCCGGAGGTGGAGGGTGACGAAGAGTCGGTCTCGTAGTAGACCACCTTCTTCATCTTTTTCTTCTTGTCACCCTTCCGTTGGGACTTGATGGAGGAAGAAGATTCTTCCTTGTGCTTGTGGGCGGACTCCCTTGAGTGCGTTCTCCCCGAGCTTGCGGACTTGTCGCCGCTCCCGATCTCCCTCTTGGCGGATGCTTCCGACATCACTTCGAGCGGTTAGGCTCTAATGAAGCACCAGACTCTGATACCAATTGAAAGTCGCCTAGAGGGGGGTGAATAGGGCGAATCTGAATTTTATAAACTCAAACACAACTACAAGCCGGGTTAGCGTTAGAAATATGAAAGTTGCACCCTATTTCCCTTTCAGTATGGTCTCTTCGCGATGGGCGCTGTTCCAGGGATCAGATCTATGTAGAATTCCACTTCTCTTTCTGGTGGCATTCCTGGCAACTCTTCTGGTCCGGGAACACATCCATGAATTCTTCCACTACTGACATGCTTTCTGTTACTACGTTAAACATCATTGGATCATTGGCGAATGGCTGAGCCTGACAAGAGACTGACTTTCCTTGGTGGTCTGTGAGAAGGACTGTCTTGTTTGCACAACTGATTATACCTTTGTGCTTGGTCAACCAATCCATTCCTAAGATCACATCAATCCCTTGGGATGGCAAGATGGTTAAGTCTGCCAAGAATACTACCCCACTTAAAAGAATTCTGACTTGGGAGCATTTGTGTTGGCATAGAAGGTCTGACCCTGGGGTTCGGGTGATCAAGGGAATCTCTAGAGGGGTAGAGGGGATGTCATGCTTTTCCACAAAACTAGTGGCTATAAAATAATGGGATGCTCCTGAATCGAAAAGTACAGTAGCGGGAGTAAATTCAACAAGGAACTCACTGAGCACTACTCCCGGAGCTTGCTGAGCCTCCTGAGCATTGACGTGATTTACTCGTGCCCTTCCTTGATACTGGGTCTTGTTCTGCTGGCTAATGGAGGAGGGCGCCTTGGGGGTGGGTGCTGAGGTATTCTTGGGGCCATTCACCGAGTTAGAGTAAGCAGGTCCCGATGACTTCAGCTGGGGACAATTGTTCTTGAAGTGACGGGGATCTCCGCAGTGCCAACATGCATTCGCTGGTGGTTGGTTGGTTGCAACTGAGGGGGCATGAAAGGAGCTCTGACTCTGCTGACTGAACCGCGATGGAGTGGGTCCAGCTGGTCTACTGAAGCTTGGTCCCTTGGGTGGAAATCCAAAGGATCGAGTTTTCTGGTGCCGGTCTTGCTGCTAAGCTCGGAGGACTTGGAATTTCCTCTTGAGATGGCCTTTTTCTTCTTCATTTGCCCTTTCCACTTGCATGGCTTTGTTGGAGAGGTGCGAGAAACTAAGGAAGTCTTGGCTAGCTAGGATGGTCTTGAGTTCTGGTCTGAGCCCCTTCAGAAAGCGGGCCATCTTCTTGACTTCGGTGCTGACGTCATCCGGCGCGTAGTGGGCCAACTCTGTGAATTTGTGCATGTACTCACTGACAGATCTTTCGCCTTGAGTCAGTTCCCAGAATTCATCTTCCTTGATCTGAACGATCCCTTGGGGCACATGATGCTCCCGGAAAGCTGTTTCAAACTCTGCCCAGGTAGCATCTCTGATGGTAACATTGAAGGTATCCCACCAGGCTAAGGCCATTCCGGAAAGTTGATGAGCAGCCAATTGAACACGCTGATTTTCCGGGCATCCGATGGCTTCCAGCTTCCTTTTAATCGTGCGCAGCCAATCGTCAGCATCGAGGGGATTGCTAGATCCGACAAACGTGGGAGGCTTGAGCCTCAGGAAATCTCCCATCCTGTCTTGTGGTCTTCCACCATTTGGGCGTTGATTTTCCAGACTTCGAGTGAGAACCTCGATGAGTCGGGTTTGGTTGGCTAGAACTTGGGCTAAATCTAAGGGTAGTTCTAGAGGTGCGGGGAGGTGGGTCTCACTTCCTTCTCTACCGGCTTCTCTTTCAGCTTTTAGGGGAAACCTTGCTCCAATCCCGGAGGTGGTAGGCGTGGTTTTATCCGAAGCCATCTGCCAGGGGGAGAGAGTCACTATTATGCACATGCCTTTTTTCCAACCAAGTTATTTTATTCAATACACCAATAAATTACAAGCATACAACTACTACAAGTCGTACTACACATGAGCGTTTTCTGAGGTACTACCGAACTCTTTTTCTAACGTGTCCCCAAATTCCTTGAGAAGGTCATCAAGGCTAGCTAGGGACATATCCTCGATGTCGGACAAATTCTCTATCCTGGCGGGAGTTTGTGCTGGAGGGGCCTTCTTCCTCCGCTCAGCTTGGCCTCCTTGGTTCTTGGTCTTCTTTTGGATTTTCTTTGTGGGGGCGAGCTTCCTTAGCTTCTTGTCATAATCCATCTTCAGGGTTTGGTAGGCTTCACGGGTGTTGGCCTCCTCGCCTTCTACTATATCGAGACACTCTTGGAGGGATGCCTTCTCCTTCTTAAGTTCCTTGACCTGCTACTCTAAGCTTTCCACCCGGGAGTTTAGGTGGGTGCAATGGGAGAAAAGGTCATCGTAGTGGTTATCGAGAGTGTGGAGGTATCCGACCATGTAGACGATGGTGGGGTCATCCTCGGTAGGGTCTCTCCCTGACAGGGCCTGAAGTCTTTTCCTCCAGGTGGGGGTATTTTTGTTGCTAGGTGGGAAGTAACGAAGGGGGGTTTCAAAGATCTCTCTGCTGTAGTTTTGGCATAGCTGTTTAAGGGCTTTTCGGGCAACACTTTGGCAAGTGTCTAGGAATCGGTGCCCGATGAAGGTGACTTGGAAGGGAGGGTGGTTTGGGTAACTTCGGCTTTATCCCAGGTAGACCGCCATAGAGCACTTCTCCATTCCATTTTCGCGGTATTCCTTCCAGACATATTCGGGCTTCTTGCGGATCCCCATGCGTAGTGCGCAACTCCGTAGGAGGTGAGGAAATCCTTCCTCCTCTGAGCAGTAGGATGTCCTAATGACCCAAGAGCCTTCCATTTGGTAGGAGAAAAGAAGGGTCCGTTAATATCGGGGAAAGGAGAGGAGGTTTTTCTTAGGGGTAAGAGGTGTTTCCTTATTAAGGCAACTTTTAAGGTCAGGGCTGCGGTCTACGGCCAGTCCTATTGGCTCTGATATCACCTGAAGCGTCCTCGATCCTTTAGGACTCAAATGTGATACAATTACTAGTCCTAGGAGGCTAGTAACCACATTCCTTACTTCAAATAGTACATAGTTTGAGTAAATGTTATTACAATACCAGGGTACAAGCTCGAGAGAGCCAGAAATATAAAACGCAGTGGAAGATAAACTAGCCCAGGCCACAGGCAGAACTGGGTGAAGACACAGCCCCCTCAATCAAGCATAGCAGAAAAGAAGTCTTCAGCTGCTGAAAAACATAAATAAATCTGGGTGAATACACTAGGTATTCCGCAAGCCCATCCGGCTCCCATAAAGAGAAAGAGACATATATCATACATGCTTCATATGGTGGAGTTGAAGTCACTCTTCTTTTTCTTAGAGAAGGGCAGTACTTGTTTTAGGGTTTTCCCGAAGAAATAGAAGTAACACGTTGCTTACCCACCACTGAGCTTCCCGCTCCCGTGGCACCATTTTCTTTTCCAGAGACATACTCACACACACGTATTTCCCTGTTCTCGGATGTTGTAGAAACACTAATTGTCATACCACACCAGACTCGCCATACCAGTGGACACAGACTATTCGAATAGGTTTGAACTCTGCGCAGAGGGGTACACTTTACCCACTAGTCCGGCTCTGCGATCTCATGGCCGATGAGATCCGAATCCGAATATCTTTCCTTCCTCGCACGTCCTAACCTTAACGGTTATACTGAAAGGAGTCAGGCCACCGCCATGTCCAAACCGGACAAAACATTTCTCCTCCTTATCCTCCCGGTGCTCCCCAGCCTTCATAACCCTGGGGTTGGACCGTACGAGTTCAGATTGAATGACTGACCACACAGCCTCGAGTGGTTGTACTTTTCATGACTACAGGTAGTGAAGGATGACAAATCGGTCCTTATATGAGAGGACAATCCTTCTGCTCACGCCTAAACCAGCTGAGCCATCATCTTAGGCCCTCCCCTAAACCAGGGAGTCCCTGATCATCCTACTCACCAGGTGATGAGGGTGAATACCCTTCATCGCACACTTTTTGAAAACATCGTTGGTTACAACCACTGCCCCTTTTTCTCATCCCATATCTTGTGATCAAAAGGTGTTAGTTAAGGCAGGCTATCTCTTGCTCACCATGCAAATAGATTCCATCCCTTAGTCCCGGCTTAGGTGGTGGTAGAGAGAATAGGTAAATTATGCATCAAGGGAAGGATGGACTTGGCTTCGTCGAAGCTTTCTTGGCACAAAAGATTTATCTCGGAGGGGTCGGGTTCCTGCCCTTCTTCTGGAGCTACAAATTCCGGAGGATCGGATCCCTCTTCCGCTAACAAGCACAGATAAGAACAATACATCAATCATGGTGACTTTAGTGGGGTGTGCCAATTCTTATACCTTACTATTTTTGTGCCATATAATTTATTTAAACTATTTTTGGTGCATAAAATATCAGCATATAAATATATATATATATATATATATATATGAAAATGGGGAAAAGAAATGGGAAAAGAAAAAGAGAAAGGATTTCTAGCTAGCTGGGCCGGGGGTGTTTTTGGCCCAGCAGGGCGCGAGCGCGCGCAGCCGCACGGGCAGGCGGCCCACTCGGCCCACCAGCGGGGGAGACGACGGGGAATGGCGCCGTGGCGCAGGCCCACAAGCCAGGGAGAGGGGGGGCTGACGGCGTTTGAACAATGACGGGGAGGGAGGGGTCAACCGGGGTTCGGCCGCCCGTGAAATCCCGCGGCGGTTCTTCGCTGTGGGTCTGGTTCTGTGGCGGGGGAGCGGTGGCGAGGCACGGGCGGGGGTAGGGGATCACGGGGGTGGGGTCAATTTGACCGGTGGAGGCTCCGGGGTGGCCGGTCCATGGCGGGTGGCGGGCGCTCGCGGCAGTGAGGTTGCCAGCGAGGCCACCGGGCACGATAGGCGTCGAGAGGCCGTGTGCTAGGATCGTGACAGGGTGGCGGACCTCAAGCACTAAAGCAATTCGACCGAACGCTACTAGAGAGGAGAGAACGGAGCTCACTGAAGCGAAGGGAGGACGCGGTGGTGCTAGCTCAATCGGGCTCGGGAAGGCGAGGGAGAGGTGGTCGAGGCTGGTGTGAAGAAGGCGGAGCTCGGGCGGTCCCTTTTATAGGCGCCCGGGGAGGGGGGAAGGGAGGAGGGACGACAACATCGACGAGCTTGCCATGATGGCGGTGATGGCGCAAACAGCGACGGGATGGCTCGGGCAGGCAGAGGGTGAGGGGACGGCTCGGGTACAGTGGCGGGGAGGTAGCTGAGGCCGGTGCGCACGTTAATGGCGAGGAGACGGGGCGGGCGGTGGTCGGCGGCGAACGCGCCGGTGAAGGCATGGGCGGGACGAGGGATCTGACAAGCGGGTCCGGCTGTCAGCGGGAGAGCGGCGCGAGAGGGAGAGAGGGGGGGCAACTGACCGGTGGGGCCAGGCTGTCAGGCGCGGCGCGAGCGCGGGCGTTGCTGGGCTGCTTGGGCCGCGGGAGGAGAGGGGGGGGAACGGGCGTGGGCGCGGCTTGGGCCGGATACGGCCCAGCCGAGGGGGGAAGGGTTTTTCCTTTTTCTTTTTATGTTTTCTATTTCTCATTTCTATTTTCTATTTCTATTGTCTTTTTATCTCCTTTTCTTTTGAACAACAATTAGATAAATAATCTTAGGTGTTAAAAATAATCTATGTGAGGTGCTCTAACAATCAAAGTGTATGCATATGATGAGATGACCTAAAGGGTGGAGTTAAGGGGGGGGGGAGATTAGGGTTCCAAACCTTGGGTTGAAATTTTTGGGATGTTACACTTGTTTACCCCTGAAATATTTGGGTAGTTTTGCTATTGCTATATATGGTTTTGGGTTTAATATTACATCATGTTCATGTTCCAATTATATTGTTACTTTATCTATTGTTCATGACAAGATCATTATATTAATTAGAACATGGAGCTTAACTTGAGAAACACGTGCCACCACAAGGGTGGAATGGGACGCGCTTGGCTGACTAACTAGAAAAGCTAGTGGAGGACTACCTTACCCGATAGGGGCAAGGGCAGTAGGGGAGTAGGCATGTAGGGAGGTTCCTGGGTTGATTTTGCTGCGATGGCGGTCAGACGGGGGATTCCTGCATTGCTCTTCCTCGAAACTGTAGCGGGTTTTCTGAAGCTAGTGGAACTTTGTAAAGGCCTCGTAGTGGATCCCTAGCCATTCACCTCGGTAGTGTCTAAGGGTCTAGCTAACCCTAGAAACATGGGATACACTACTTGTGGGTACAAGGTACAACCTCTATAGAGTGTAAAACTGGTATACTAACCGTACTTGCAGTCATGAGCAGCTCAGAACTCTCGCATGATTAAATTATGGAACTAAATTCAATTTGTCATTTGCATTGCATGAGATTTATTATTAATTTTGTTCTATATTATTATGGTTGGTATTTACTTACATTTAGTAATTGCTAATAAAAATTTGACCAACTTATTAAAAGCAATGCTCATCTTTAACCCCTATTATTGATCAGCCTTACACATCACATGAACTCCCACCTTTGGTAAGTTCATGCACATTATTTCCCACAACTTGTTGAGCGATGAACATATGTGAGTTCACCCTTGTTGTCTCACACCCCCCACAGGTCAAGAATAGGTACCGTGGGATGAGGCGCATGGAGGATGTTGCGATGTGTTCGTGAGAGGTCTAGGTCATCGTCTCCCAGTCAACTTCGGGTTGCTGGATCGTTGTCTTCATATGATGTAATTATTTATTTATTTTGTACAGAACTCCTATTATATAGTAAAGATGTGACATTTGTTTATGTACCATGAGTCATCATATGTGTAAGACTTGATCCTAGCACACCTGGTGATTATGTTCGCGCACGGGTCTTGGTGGCCCCGAAACCCGGGTGTGACACTGTGCTCCAAACTCAACAATATCCCAAATGCTTTCGTAGAGTGAGGTTAGATGGTGCCTCATTTTATCACTCCACATACAATAATCTTCACCATCAAAATATGATGGTTTGCCTAGGGGAACAGAGAGTAGAGGAGCACGTTTAGAAATACGGGGATAGAGTAGAGGCATCCTACTATACTTCTTGCGCTCTTGGCGCTTCGAAGTAGTAGACTCGGCACTGGATGTGAAAGGTGATGAAGAGTCGGTCTCGTAGTAGACCACCTTCTTCATTTTCTTTTTCTTCTTGTCACCCTTCCTATGTGACTTAATGGAGGGAACAAATTCTTCCTTGTATTTGTCGCCAGACTCTCTTGACGGAGTCCATTCATTGTTCTTCCTTCCCGAGCCTTCGACCTTGTCACCGTTGACTATCTCCCTCTTGGCGTGATCTCCCGACATCACTTCGAGTTGTTAGACTCTTAATGAAGCACCAGGTTCTGATTCCAATTGAAAGTCACCTAGAGGGGGGTGAATAGGTGAAACCTGAAATTTACAAACTTTAAACACACACTATGCTCGGGGTTAGTGTTAGAAATAATTCAGAGTGCGAAAGATAGTTCCCCTTGCCGAGAGTTGCTCAATCAATGCGGATAACTTTGGGAGCCAACTCAAATTAATATGAGTAAGGGAACTTTTTAGAGAGAGAAGAAAGAAGGGAAAGACAAATCAAGTGAAGATCAACACAAGTGAACACGGTGATTTATTTTACCGAGGTTCGATTCCAAAGAACCTAGTCCCCGTTGAGGAGGCCACAAAGGTCGTGTCTATTCCAACCCTTTCCCTCTCTCAATCGGTCACACAGACCGGCCGAGGCTTCTCCTTAATCACTTAGGTCACTAAGACCCCGCAAGGATCACCACACACTTAGATGTCACTTGCTAGCTTTTACAAAGCACTTAGAGAATAAGAATGAGAAGGAGAAAGCAATCCAAGCAACAAGAGCAACAAAAGAACAAGAAACACCCTCTCTCAAGTCACTAAGCAATTGAGTTGATTTGGAGGCTTGGACAGGATTTGATCTATTGATTGTGTCTTGGAGTGTAGCCTTTTGCTCTTGTATTGAATGTTGAGTTCAGATTACTTGGATGGCTTCAATGTAGGTGGTTGGGGGTATTTATAGCCCCAACCACTATTCTAGTTGTTGTTGTCGATGGCACACCGGACAGTCCGATGGTGAACCGGACATGGCACTGTTCAGTGTCCGGTGCGTGCCACGTCAGCTGCTCGTTGGGGTTTGAAGCAGTTGACCATTGAAGTCCTTTGTCTTCTAGATGCATCGGACAGTTCGGTGGCACACCGGACATGTCCGGTGTGTTCTGACTTTTGACTGCGCACTGTTCACTTTTACTGTATACTACATTTGACCGTTGGCGCACCTGATCGTTGCTCCGTTGGCTCACCGGACACTATCCGGTGAATTATAGCGGAGCGTCCCCAGAGAAACCCGAGAGTGGCAGTTCGCGAGGTGCGTGGCCTGGGCACCGGACAGTGTCCAGTGCGCCACTGGCAACACCATTTCTAGTCTTTTGCTCCAAACTTGGTTGAGTCTCCAACTTAATTTCTTTCTTGGTTTATGTTGAACTTTATGCACCTGAGATAAATGACAACTTAGGCAAACTCGTTAGTCCACGTGGTTTGTGATGGACGTCAAACACCAAAATTGATTATAGGAAATGATTAAGCCCATTTCCCTTTCACCAGGCCCTTAGATGAAAAGATATTCTATGAGCTTAGAAGTGAACTGAATGTCTTAGATTCTCGGAATGTTGCTTGAAATACTACACACATTGCTCATTTATATATCTTTGATCATGGCATGTATCTTTCACTTGGTACAAATGCATATTTCTTATTCTTCTTGTGCCATAGATAAGACTAATGCACTTTCAAGCATATCTCTATACTTAGTCTTAGATTGAAAGGGTGAAAGGGAAATAGGGTTAACCTTTTTCTATAATAAATTTTGGTGGTTGATCGTCAACACAAACATATGGACTAATTAGTTTGCTCTAGAATTCATGTATTACAGGTGCATAAGGTTCAACACAAACCAATAAAAGATTCAAGTTAGGGATAAAATTGAATTGGAGCAAAGACCTGAGTGTGCTGTGGTCTGGCACACCGGACTGTCCGGTGGGCCACCGGACAGTGTCCGGTGCACCAGGCCCGTACAGGGTTGAACCAGCCACTCTCGAGAAAACGCAGGCGCGCTCCGCTTTAATACACCGGACTGTCCGGTGTGCCACCGAACTGTCTGGTGTGCCAGCGAGCAACGACTATCCAGCGCGCAACGGTCGACTCTGACGGATGAACAGTGCATCACAGTACCGTTGTAGAAGTCAGAGCAGCAAGTCTGAGGGGCACCAGACTGTCCGGTGCCACAAGCAGACAAAGGCGCCAACGGTCAACTGCTCCATAACCCTAACGGTTGGGTGACATGGCGGCGCACCGGACAGTAAACAGTACCTGTCCGGTGGCGCACCGGACTGTCCGGTGCGCCCATCGCCAGCAGCCTCCCCAACAGCTACGTTGGTGGTTGAGGGCTATAAATACCCCCAACCACCACAACTCCAAGCATCCAAAATTTCTGAACATCACATTCAATACAAGAGCTCTAGCATTCACTCCTAGACACAATTCAAAAGATCAAAGCCTCTCCAAGTCCCAAATTCACCTCAAATACGTAGTGACTTGTGAGAGAGTGATTTCGTGTTCTTTTGAGCTCTTACCTCTTGGATTGCCTTTCTTCTTTCTCATTCTTGTTCTCAAGTGACTTGTAATCAAAGCAAGAGACACCTAAGAGTGTGGTGGTCCTTGCGGGGTCTTAGGGTGTGTTTGGTTTGACTTTTGGCTTTGGCTTTTGCCTTCCTAAAAGCCAAAAGCCAACCAAAGAGCTGGATCCAGGAAGCAGCTTTTTCTAAAAGCTGACTTTCTCGCAGTGTAAATCTGAAAGCACCCCTGGACCTGCTTTTAGTGGCTTTTCGGATGAAACTGTGAAAACATATATCGAAGAACTTTTAATGACTTTTAGTGATTTCCACTAAACGGTTTTTAGCTTTTTAACAGCTTACAGCCTACAACAGCTTTTTCTACAGCTCACAGTCCACAGTAACTTTTTTCACAGCCACAACCCAACCAAACAGACCCTTAGTGACCCGATTGATTAAGGGAAAGGCTCACTCGGTCTAAGTGACCGTTTGAGAGAGTGAAATGGTTGGAATAGACCCAGTCTTTGTGACCTTATCAACAGGGACTAGGTTCTTTGAAACCGAACCTCGGTAAAACAAATCACCGTGTTCATCCGCTTGATTCTCATTTGATTTATTTTCACCCTCTCTCCTGGACTTGATTTTAGTTCTAACGCTAACCCCGGCTTGTAGTGTGTGTTTAAAGTTGTAAATTTCAGATTACGCCTATTGACCCCCCCTCTAGGCGACTTTCAAAGGGAAATGAAGTTGAAGGCAAAGGCAAAGCTTTCACTGCATCTCCATCGGTATCAAATATCCGTTGCCCAACTCATGTACTTAAATTCATATCATACTTGTAGAGGCCTCCAAATTCCTTTGTTTTTGGTGCTTAATGACAAAGGAGGAGAAATTAATAGGCCAAAGCAAAAGGACCGCACCACCACCCTATTTTGAAAACGTTTTGATCTTCCAAATTGGTACCTTTCATTTGTGAAAACTCTCTGGATAGCTAAGAGGAGCAAAACTTATTTATGCTAAAGGGGAAAGTTTATTCATGGGAGCTAAGAGAAGCAAAACTTGTCTATGCCAAAGGGGAAAGTTTATTCAGGGGAGCTTTCATTTGGCGAAAGGAAAATCATTTGAAAAAAGGAGAGAATCTTTCAAATATTAGATATGATTTTGAAATTTTGATTCTCATAGATTAGGCCAATTGCAAATGAATTTGAAAAGATTTTATCAGAAGAATTGCAAAATCAAGCTAAGTGGGGCAAATGTGGTCTAAAATTTTAACTATGTCAAAAACATACATATGTTCTTAGAACTTCTTTCATTTCAGTAACTTATACACTCTTATCAAAATTGCAAACTAGTTACATTTCTACACTTCATATTTATTTTGATTTGTGTTGGCATCAATCACCAAAAAGAGAGATTGAAAGAGAAATGGCCCTCAACCATACTCTCTAATTGATTTAAACAGACTTTGAGACAAATTAAAAAACAAACATTATAGATATTTTCTATTAAACCATTCTAAAACTTATTATCAATTAATCGTTTTAAAATTATATGGTAGACCACATATAAGACAATGGAATGGAGGGAGTAGTTTTATGAGCAGTAAAAATTAACTAGCCTTTTTATGTACATAGGCCTCCAACCAAATGGGTGCCGACTTGCTTGGTCCGATAAAAACACTTTTCTGGCAAATCTCCAACCAGACCAACCAAATGGTGGTGTTTAGTTCCGTCTGACTAACTGAGTGTTTGATTTTCCTAAGTAAAGTTTAGTTCACGTCACATTAAATATTTAAATATTAATTACGTATATTAAATATATTCTAATTATAAACTAATTATAGACGACGACTAAATAACAAGACAAATTTATTAAGCCTAACTAATCTATAATTAGCAAATGTTTATTGTAGCATCACATGAATGAATCATAAACTAATCATGTTAATAGACTCGACTTACCGTTTAGTTCTTATACGTGGAATTAGTTTGTAATTAGACTATATTTAATATTTCTAACTAGTATTTAATCACCTGATGTGATGAGGCTGAATTTTAGCATTGAATCAAACAGGTCTTAAATTTTAGTCTCTGTCACATCATATGTTTAAATAATAATTATATGTATTAAATATAATCTAATTATAAAACTAATTATAAAGATGAAGACTAAAAAATAGAGAAACTTATTAAACCTAATTAAGATTATATTTAATATTTATAATTAATATTCAAATATTTAAAAGGATGACAACTAAACTTCGAAAAACCAAACACCCCACTAAAAATGTCATTGGGCTGTTCAAAAAAAAAAAACTGTCACTAGGCACTAGCCACCCGACCTGCCTGTAGGCTGTAGCTGTCTCCTATATGCTGCGACCCTAGCCTGCCTTGTCTTCTTCATCAATCATCACCGCAAGCGTGCGCGCAACCCAGCTCCCACCGACGACTGCACCGGCCGTCGCTGCCGCGCTACTTCGGCCCCTTTTCCGGCGACGAGCACCACCAGGTAAGCCCTCCCCTTGGTCTCCCCTTCCTGCTGTGCGAAGCCGTGCGCCGAAACCCTAACTTACTACGCCCTCCCCTTCTCCCTTCCTGCTGTGCGAAGCCGTGCCCCCAAACCCTAACATAGTATTCGGATCTGAATCTTGTATATGCATGGATTGTGCCTACTAACTTCGATTGCTTTGCAAAAATTATCGGGCTGTTACACCCATGTTCTTTACTGGGCCCGCCCCTGGGTGCTGTTGGGGGTGCGGCGGCCCGCGGGCGCAGGTGCGGCTGATTCCAGCCTTTTTGTTTGATTTCTTCCTCAATAGATTAGCAACAAAAAACATGGATTAGCAACTTTGACATGGACGGTTCAGTTAGCGACCAAAATCAGAGCTGTTCTTTCTAGGGTTTTCCGAGGCTAGGCACGTCTGCTGCCTCCACGCTGCTGGTAGCTCTGCTTGCTTGCTCCATGTCTAGGGTTTGATCCTGCACGGTCCGTGAGGTAACTAGAAGGCACCTAGAAGGCTTTGCCGGTGTCACACACGGCGGTAGAGCACGGTGGCGCAGCCTCAAGCAGAGAAGGGAGGAAGAAGAGATAAGGAGTAATTTGTTTGTTCATGTTTGATAGGCAACACACATACATACATATATAGGTTCAGTACATAGGCCAAATCTAACATGAAATAGTACACAGGCCCAAAAAATCGACCTACTAACTCTTCATATTACCATCATATGGCTAAGGTCATGACAGGTCCATGCAGAGTAGGAAGGCACCTTTTCGTCACTCGAACCTGTTGCTTGACCTGCAAGTGTCGGGCGGTGCACCTGTGCCCTTGTTGCCGCGATGCAGATTATGTGGGTTTTGAGTTGGACAGCTGATGGAGTGCAAATCTCTGGCCTGCCAGGTAGTCCTCCTGGTTGTTGGTTCCTGCATCTATTTCTGATTGCGGGTAGGGTATACCTGAAGAAATGAACCTTAGTCGTGTCCTGACGACGATATGGTAGCCTTGTGGAATTGCCTCTGTGCTTGCGCTTGAAACACGGCCTCCGTGCTTACTTACCTCGCTTAAGGCCTTAACGTTGGTGCATTCTTGCACAGCCCGCACATGTCAAGCACCACACTTCCATGATGGTATTTCGTTTTTCTGCTGAACTCAACCACCCCAAAAATTTCCCAATCGCGCTAGCCTCAACCCTTTTTGCATTGCCACTGTGAGCAAGACTCACCCAACTACTGTTTCTGCCACACCTCCTCATAGCACTTCTGCTGCCACCATCGTCTGCCTCTCTCCTCCACCACTGCTGACCACAGCCCGATCTGAGGTGCCCCGATCGGTATGTCCTGACCTTCAGAATCCTTTCCCCTCTCGTTCTTAGCTGCTCGATCCGGATGCCAAACACACCGACATGTAGGTGGGGCAATGGTCACCTTCATTATTAGGTCACCTTGCTGTTTGTAGCTCTACTTGTGTGCCCACTATGTGTCTAGGGTAGTAGGGTTCAGTCCTGTGGAGTAGGAAGGCGCCTTTCGTCACTTGAACCTATCGCTCAACTGGCAAGCGTCAGGCGGTGCACTGGTGTCCTTGCTGCTGTGATGCTGTTTTGTGGATTTTGAGTTGGACAGCTGATGGAGTGCAAATATGTGGCCTGGCTGGTAGTCCTCCTGGTTGTTGGTTCCTACATCTATGCTCTGATTATGGGTAGGGTATACCTGATGAAATGATCTTAGTCGAGTCCTGAAGATCATATACTAGGCTTATGGCACTGCTTCTGTGCTTGCCTTTGGGGTGTTGATCCACGAGGGGGATAAACCTTGGAGTGGTAGATGACACTATACGTTGTGTTCTGGTAAATAGCTCATCAAACCACTCACATGATGTCTCATGGAGCATGTGTTACCTTCACATGTGTTGTGGTATGGCGATTATGTTCTTATGTGGAATGGGTCAGTGTCCCATGTCCGTGTCATGTGGCATATCATGGAATGTGGGAGGTAAGGTTCTTTCTGTTGCTGCATTGATGCCAGTTTTTAATTTTTCCCATGCCTTAAGTTAAAATTTTGAAGTATTAGTGGTTTTGGAAAAAATAAGGGCAGACCTAGTGCCGGAGGCTCCCACATGAGTGGGGTCCAGGGAAGGGATAAACCGAGGCAAGCCTTCTCCCCACAAATGCGCAGAGGCTGTAAGTTGCGCCAAAATTACTAGGAATTTTCTGTTTTGAAAGTTCAGTAATGATTCAGAAGGTTATGCATGCAGTGGTCTGCTAATTGTTCAGTGAATCTCCAGTCCTGTGCTATTAAGTACTGCTAAGCGCAAACTGGGTGGGTGTACAACTAGTCAGATTTTTTTTGGAATTTATTTCTGTTACAACCTATTTATTTGGCCATCTTAGGAATCGGTTGGTGTTTATCGCTGTTCTTAAAGGTGTTGTTCCCTGGCCATCTTAGTGTCAAAGCAGTGAAGGGTGTAGAAGAAAGAAGTGTGACAGGGAATCAAAGGAGGGCTAGTCATCCTGTCGGTGGCAGTAGGGTATGGTGTCAACAGAAAAATGAGTGATGTTCTGACTGCTGGGGTGAGGAGGGGAGTGGTGGTGTGGTAGCACTGTATCACATTGAGGTAAAAGCGCTGCATGAAGGTCGGGGCCTACATATCTACTCTTGGTGAAGGGTGTATTTGATAGCTACAGCTCTCCAAGAGTATGCCCAGGACACTCACACAAGACACAAACGGACATTGGATGCTGGTGGAACGACTGCAGCTTTTCTGTTTCCTCTATTTATACAGAGCTGAATGTTACATTCAAGTATGGTATAATAATCTCCTAATTAATGCATTCAATGTCTTTATGATCTGTCCGTTATTATGTATAAGCTGAATTCTAGGTAGCACTGATAGCAAAAAACCTAGACACCTGGTGAACCTGGACGCGTCCATGCATGAACAAGATTATTGCTAACAGTATTGTCTGGGCCAGCCCCATCTCTTCTCCTTCACCCTTCTCTTTTTACTACTACAGCAACAAAGCTATTCAGTCCTAAACAAGCCATTTGACTTTTCTCCTCATTTTCTTTCTCCTTTCTCTTCCTCTTCCCTGTTTCTGCTTTGCTGTTTCTTATGATGTGTATGGTGTCACGTAGGCATTTGTTACCATTTCTTGCCTTGCTAACCTTAAGAACATTGGTACTTCATTGGTTTGTTACCTTTCTAGTAGCTCTTAAATATTCTTCATGAAAACATATTAGTTTCTGCGTTAATGTGATTTGCAAACTTATCTGCTGTTTAAATTGTAGACCATATAAGTTGCTATCCTATCTGCTGACGAGGTCGGTCATGCATTGGGCTAGCTTCCATGTTCATTTTGATCCTTTTCAAGCATCATTTGTAATTCTTAAAGGTTGAACCTATGCTGTGATTTTTTATTTCAAAAGTATAGTGATCTATTAGCAGTTTGATTTCATGTGATTCATCTTTCTAATGTTCTTGATAGTGATTTTCTCGATGAAATAATTGGTTCATGATGTTTTTGGTCATATCCAGGTAGCTGCTAATGGAGATTGACAGCCTCAGAGAAGGATTTGATCGAGTTGCTGAGAAACGTTCATTATCTTCTGCTAAAGCTCTGGAAGTTGTTGATCAAATAGTGAATGAAATTGAGCAGGCTATTGTGAAGCTGCAGATGATGAATACAGATTCTACTGGAAATGTTGACCACCCATCCATCCTTGCAGAACTGAAAGCTAAGCTCAATGAAATGGCACCACTAAACCAGCTTGAAGGCAGCCAAAAGGAGCTCAATGTTGCTCTGAGCAAATATCTCAAACTCCTTGAGAAGTCTTTCAATCCAGATATATCTAAGGCATACAGAAATGTGGATTTTGAGGTCCATACAGTAAACAATATCATAGCGAATCATTTCTACCGCCAAGGCCTCTTTGATCTTGGTGACATGTTTGTCCATGAGTGTGGGGAACTAGGCGGAGCTTCCTTGAAGCTACCGTTTCAGGAGATGTATGCTATCCTTGAAGCCATGAAAGCGAGAAACCTCGAGCCTGCTCTCAGTTGGGCTGCCAAAAACCATGATCAGCTGTTGCAGAATGGGTCTATGCTGGAGTTCAAGCTTTATCAGCTTCAGTTTGTTGAAATATTGTCCAAAGGCAGTAGGGGTGAGGCCAAAGATGAGGCTCTTTTATATGCTAGGACTCACTTGGTCCCCTTTGCAGCCGTGCACAAGGAAGAATTCCAGAAGCTAATGGCTTGCCTTCTATGGGTTGGCCGGCTCGATCAATCCCCATATTCTGAGTTAATGTCATCCGCGCATTGGGAGAAGCTAGCTGAGGAGCTCACCCATCAATTCTGTAGCCTTCTGGGCCAGTCGAGGGAGAGCCCGCTGAGTGTTGCAGTGTCAGCTGGTTTTCAAGGACTACCAACTCTGCTGAAGCTGACGCAAGTCATGGCTGCGAAGAAGCAGGAGTGGCAAGTTATGAAGCAGCTTCCTGTCCCCATAGACATCGGGCCAGAATTCCAGTATCATTCTGTCTTTGTGTGCCCGGTGCTCAGGGAGCAGTCCAGTGACGAGAATCCCCCAATGCGGATGCCTTGTGGACATGTTGTCTCCAAGCAGTCCATCATGAAGCTGTCGAAAAGCAGCTCGAGGGCCTTCAAGTGCCCCTACTGCCCCTCGGAGGCTATGGCGTCGCATTGCAAGCAGCTGCATTTCTAGATGTGTTAATCTTTTCTGGCTGCGCAAAACTGCAAACCTGTTGGTACATGTTTCCCCTCCTGTTCCATGTTGCACCAGTCCAATAACTGTCTCTCTGTAATATAAACATCTACGTCCGGATAAACATGTAGTTTCGTCTGTATTACTGATATGTACAGTTGCATCTTTGATCTTTCAGTGTGTTGCTTAAGTCTCTTCTGGAGATTAAAGGAATTCGAAAGTGTTGGTGGACAAGTGGACGTGGACTGTTTGGGAGTATTTCTGCTAGACTATAGAGACCTTGCTAGTAAACACTAGCCATTAGATGCGTGAGAACATAGAGGTTATACCTTTGGTTTGGTGTTGGTGAGGGATGTCATTAAGGTGGGGAGAGTCGGTGAGGGTGTGTTTGTTTGAGGAATAAGTAGGCCATCATCTTCTCATTCTTTACTTTCTTTTTATTTGTGGAATATAATGAGTTGATTCAGCACTATTTCATTCTTTATAAGCTAATACTACCTTCGTTCTCGAATATTTGTTGTCCTCTAGTTCATTTTTAAACTAAATGGTGACGGTAAAAAAGAAATGAGGGAGTAATTAGTAATAATATGAGGAATGAGTTTATCCAATCAAATTTGTAGAATGGGCTCATGATACACTACCTCATTTAGAATGGATTGGTTCTTCAAACCAAGCACTCCCTTAATGTACGGTGTGTGAAAAGGGACCATATGTATAATGTTGTTGCTTGTGTAGAGAATAGAGACATCGTCTGTTTGGTTTGATGTTGTGTGTCAAGTCTTTGTTGTATTTACTGTACCCGATTTACCCGGTTTGAAAAGCGACCAACTACAATGTTGTGTCTCCAATCAGGGTGTGGAAGGTGTTGATCTTCTCAATCACCATGATGTCTTTGTCTAAGTTCATGCTACATCCTTAAAACTATATTCATAAACACTAACAAACTCTATTAGTTTAAATTGTTATTTTGATCATCAAACACCAAAATCCATTAATTAGATGGCTCGATAATCCTTTTTTCTTACATGAGCTATGGAGCATGGTCTTTTTCCATTAGAGTTAGCTTCCTTGTTATGTGGCTTTAAAAGGCCTTCTGTTATTTGAACTTGAGCCTCCTTCATAAGGCATGAATTTCTTGCTCTAATTCTTAAATTGAGGCTCAAAAGACTTCTTAGAATATTGTTTCTTATGAGGTGATTGCTTAATTAGATTCACATTGTCTTTGTTCATGTCCTTTACCCTATCCTCTTTATGGACACACATGGAAATCAACTTTTCTATCATCCAATTTTAGTACTCATATTATAGTTTACAACAAGTCTCAAATTCTTTGGGTAGAGATACAAATATCAAGTGGAAACAAAGTTATTATTTAATTCTATATTAAAGGACTTAAGCTTATTAGCAAAGTTGGTTATCTTAAATGTGTTCTCTCTTATACTAGAGCCATCATACTTTTTGATAACAATCTTCTTTACAACATATGCCCTTCAAGAACCACTTAATTGTTATTGAATCTTGTCAAGATACTCAATGGCACTTTAACATTCTAGAATTTTGCCCCTATAGACTTTATAATATAGTTTCTAATGCCAATCATACACTTCTTATTTGATCTCTCACACTTGATGTGATGAGATCATATATCATCATTAAATTTGCGTTATTATCTGCCTCAGAAGTTCCTTCTATTGTCAACATAGAACTAACATGCTTCAGATTGTCATGGCATAATCTATATATGCTAAGGTCAATGCCATGTCTATCTTCTCCCTCAAACACCTCAGCGACAACGAGTATAAAAAGCGAGTTTTTCGCCTGACGGGTGAAGTCCTAACCATCGCCCTGTGGCTCTCTCCACTTTCCCTCTGCTCTTGGACGTCTTCCCTCTTTCTCTACCTTCATCCTCATCTCTTTGGTGAGACTACGAGAGCACAATGGAGTTATGATACCACCTATGGGGGACCTCACATGTACGTGTGCTCACCTTAGGGTGACCATTGAGTGACCTCTTAGTGGCTCTCTAAGGCCCATGCATACCATCACACAAAAGCTTGGTGGTTGCAACCCTCTTTCATAACCCGTTGACGGCCAAGTAAGCCATATTACTCCATTTTCCTTTCTTTGTGTGCTCAAGGTTAGGAGTTAGGATTAGGGTTTTGGGGGTTCGAGGAAAACTAAGTAAGGGTTCAATCTCTCCTTATACTTGCTTTGCTAATTGATGAGTCTAAGCCTTTAAGGGGGCTTTTCTTAGATTTACCCCTAAACCAAAGATTGTGAACATCTAGGCTTAGCGTTTGAGCCTAAACCATGGCTCTAGCACCAATGTTGAACTTTTGAGACCTTGCTCATAAATCCTAGCCACTAGAAGCATGAACATAAAAAGGTGTGCTTGTGGGTACGTTATTAGGATGGGTAGAGTCAGCTTCAAGGACAACAAGGTTGATGTTAATGAACTTTCCTTCACTACGTGTAGAGACATATTAGACTTTAGAGTGTGTGTTTGAGAGAGGGTACGACAAACATTGGTTTGTGTGTCAGCCCTTTTTCTATTTAACCTATGCGGTGTGAAAAGGAGTCACAACTATAAGATTGTTATGTCGCTAATCAAGATGCTAGATGTCAGTTTGACTCTATCCCTTGACCGAGACATATGAGATCAATCCAACAATCCCATCTTATGTTGTTACAACCATGTAGGTCGTTGATTGGGGAAGTTGGTGTAAAGTGGGACCATGGATCTCTTCTGGTACCACAACACCATGTTATGTTGAGTGATTGAAACTGTATTATTTATTTGTTGGTGGCACATAATACTACACCGGTAGCTAGGATCATCACATCAGTTAGATCAGTGGTATGAATAAACAAATTCAGTGATACTCGGGTAAGAAATGAACACAACCAATTCACATATGTTGTTGCTATTTGTAACACTACATATGTGGCTTGATTTCCAATTGTTATTGAAAAAATATAGATGAAATAAACCAACACATGTTGATTTTGAAATGTTTTGCTAGCCGAGAGGTTGAAACTAAATGTTATGCCATTCAAAGTAGGGAACATGTTTTAGAAGTGTCACATGAGAAAGAAGGTAGTTTATTCTAAATTGTAATTCATTTTGGTTATTCTAGATATATAATTCTGTCGTGTAACTAGTCTAGATACATGCTAGAAAACAAAGAGTGACTAATAATTTTAGCGGAGGCAGTACAATTTGTAGATAAAATAGCTCCAATACATTGTTTCAAAAACAATATTTTGCTATATTGGAGAGTGCATATATGCGCTTTCTTCTCTTTGTATTGTCATAAAAACGCTAACATGACACTATCTAATGGCAAAAACTCTCTTCATTTAATGCGGAATAACATGAATGAAAATGGAAGAGTTGAATGCATGAGTGACCCCTAAACTTGTCAAAGAATGTCACTTAGGTCCACAAACTTTAAAAATGCATTTCTTGGTCCTTGAACTTGGCATCCTAGAATTTCTCCCCTACACACTCTATAATAGAGCTTCTAATGACCACCATACACTTCTTATTTGACATCTCCCACTTGATGTGTTTGAGATTACATTTCATTGTTAAAATTGTATTATTAGTTGCCTTAGAAGTTCCTTATGTTGCCAACATAGGGCTAACATGCTTCGGATTGTCATGGAATAGTCTATATCCGCCAAGGCTAATGTCATGCCTATATTCTCCCTCCACGAGGGATAATTGAAGCTATTTAGTGGCTCAAGTCTAGAGATCACACTCAGGTTATTTGAGCGCCAAGGCCAATGTCATATTTATCTTCTCCCCCATGAGGGATAATTGAAGCTATTTAGTGTCTCAAGTCTAGAGATCACACTCAGGTTATTTGAGACTTTAAATGGTGATACTTCATAAATAAGCTTAAATCAGTATGCATGTAAAATTCAATGTTGGTTTTGTAAGTCGCCTAGAGGGGGTGAATAGGCGAAACCTGAAAATTTATAAACTTAAACACACACTAAGGTCGGGGGTTAGCGTTAGAATTAAATTAGAGTCTGAAAGAATGTTTCTCTTGCTAAGAGTTGCTCAAATGATGTGGATGACGTATGTGAGCAAACTCAAATTAATACTAGCAAGGAAACATTAGAGAGAGGAAAGAGGGCAAACAAATCAAGCGAGAATCAAAGCGAGTAGACGCGATTTGTTTTACCAAGGTTCGGTTCCAAAGAACCTAGTCCCCGTTGAGGAGGCCACAAAGGCCGGATCTATTTCAACCCTTTTCCTCTCTCTCAAACGGTCACTTAGACCGAGTGAACCTTCCCTTAATCACACGGGTCACTAAGACCCCGCAAGGATCACTACACACTCGGTGTCTCTTACAAAGCTTTACAAAGCACTTGAGAAATAGAATGAGAAAGGAAGAAGGCAATCCAAGCGACAAGAGCAATAAAAGAACACAAAACATCCTCTCTCAAGTCATTAATGGAATTGAGTTGATTTGGAGGCTTGGAGAGGATTTGATCTATTGAATGTGTCTTGGAGTGAAGTCTTTTGCTCTTGCAATGAATGAGATGTTCAGAAAACTTGGATGCCAATGAATAAGGTGGTTGTGGGTATTTATAGTCTCCAACCACTTCCTAGTCGTTGGCAAAGGCTATTGGCGATGGGCGCACCGGACAGTCACTGTGCATTGTCTGGTGCGTGCCACGTTAGCGCAACCGTTAGGGTTCGAAGCATTTGACCGTTGGAGACGTTTGTCTTCTAGCTGCACCGGACAGATGAATTATTATGGAGCGCGCCTGCAGAATTCCCGAGAGTGGCTTGTTCATCTGCTGGCTAGCTTGGTGCACCGGACACTGTCCGGTGCGCCAGAGGCAGCACACTCTAAGTCCTTTTTGCTCCAAATAAATTATGTCCCCTAACTGAATTTCTTTCTTGGTTTATGTTGAACCTTATGCACCTGAGATAAATCACATCTAGCCAAACTAGTTAGTCCATATGGTTTGTGTTGGTCGTCAACCACCAAAAACTATTTATAGGAAATGGTTAACCCTTATTTCCCTTTCAGGTTTAAATTAAATATACATAATACTATATATTAGACATAATTAGAATAGAATAAAATCTTGAAAAATAACTTAGCATCAACATTTTTTAATATTCTTGAATTAAATATCCATGTTGTTTTTAATTTACTGAAGAATAATAAAATTATTTGTAGTTAGAAAAACTTAATTAAAACTCTTAAAGTTAAACTTAAAACTAAAAACACTAACTTCATGTTTTTCTCAAGAAGCATAAATTCAAAATAATGCTAAAAACAATAAACAATTATTTCAATAATTATTTATATTAATAAAAATAATAAAATATAAGAGAAATGACTTTCATGATGCAACAATGTTCTTAGTTGAAAAACAACCTAACCATCCTAGCTTAGACAACCCCTGGTGGCATGCTAGCCCTTTTCCCACGCAAACCCACTTCTTAGGCCGCAACCTGAGCCTAGGTCAAGAATTCATGTGCCCACTTTGGCCCACTTATGCAAATGGGAGCCTAATTTTCCTACACCGCTTGATTTGATCTAATGACCAGCAAACACCTCAACAAGTATAAAAGGGAAGTTTTTCGTATGTTGGGTGAAACCCTAATCATTCCCCTTGGCTCTCCACTCTCCCTCTTCCGCTCTCGGACGTCTTCCCTCTTTCACTGTCTTCATCCCCATCTCTTCGGTGAGATTGAGGGAGCACGATGGAGTTATGACGCCACCTATGGCCCCCCTCGCCAGTGCACGCGCTCACCTAAGGGTGAGCACACCACCATTAAGCGACCTTTTAGTGGCTCTCTAAGAATCGTGCAAGCCATCACACACAAGACTGATGGTTGTGTCGCCTCTTCCATGGCTCGTTGATGGCCAAATAAGTCTTATTGTCCCCTTTCCCTTTCTCTGTGTGCTCGTGATTAAGAGTTAGAGTTAGTGTTAAGGTTTTGGGATTCAGAGAAAACCGGGTAAGGGTTCAATCCCTCCTTCTTCTTTCTTACCTAATGGATGAATCTGAGTCTTAAGAGGGATTTGCTCGAATTTACCCCTAAACTGAAGGTTGTAAACATCAAGGGTTAGTGTTTGAGCCCAAACCATGGCTTCGGTACCACTATTAAACTTTTGAGACCTTGCTCATCAATTCTAGCCACTAGATGTGTGAGAACATGGAAGGTATACCATAGTGTTGTGGGGGACGTCATTAGGGCGGGGAGAGTCGATGTCAAGGACAACGAGATTGATGATAGTGACCTTTCCTCCACTGATCATGTAGAGACAGATCAAATATTTAGAGTGCGTGTTTGAGAGGGGGTACGGCGAACATTGGATCATGTGTCGGTCCTCTTTCTATTTAATATATGTGGTGTGAAAAGGGGCAACAACCATAACGACATTATTGTGTCCCCGATAAAGACGCGGGAGGTGAGTCTGTCTCAGTTCCTTGACCGAGCCAAATGAGATTAATCTAACAATCTCATCTTATGTTGTTACAACTATGTAGGTCCTCCATTGGGGAAGTTAATATAAAGTGGAACTATGGATCCCTTCTGGTACACAGTACCATGTTATGCCGATTGATTGAAACCGTATTCTTTAATTGGTGGCAGCACATATTACTACACGAGTAGGATCATCGCATGTGGTATGAATAAACAAATTTAGTAACACTTGGGCAAGGAATGAACACAACCAATTCACATATGCTGTTGTTGCTGTTTGTAAGACTACAAATGTGGCTTGGTTGCCAATTGTTATTGAAAAAAACACAAATGAAATAAAACCAGGACAGGATGATTCTGAAAACGTTTTGCTAGCAGTGAGGTTGAAACCAAATGTTATGCCATTTCAAAGCAGGTGGATGCGTTTTAAGAGTGTCACATGAGAAAGAAAGTAGTTTATTTAACGTTGTAATTTGTTTTGGTTTTTTCTAGATATATATTGTTGTGTACCTAGTTTAGATATATACTCTCTCCATTCTTTTTTACTTGTCACGTTTTATTTTAAAAATGAACTAGCGAGCGACAAATATTCGAAAACGGAGGTAGTAGTAAAAATCGTATACGCCTTGAAAGGAAAGAGCGAATAATGATTTAGACCCGGGGTACAAGTTAGTAAATGAAATAGCTCCACGCATTGTTTCGAAGACTACATTTCGCTATATTGGAGAGTGCACATATGCGCTTCCTTCTCTTTGCCTTGTCATCAAAAGGCTGACATGGCACCGCCTAATGAGAAATAAACTCTCTCCACTAAATGTGGAATAATAACATGAAAGAAAATGGAATTGCATGTTCATTTATAACGAAATTTGAACTTTATCGGCCCCTCATGTCCAGGACAAAGCACTCGCAGGCCTGGAGCTTAGAAGTTGGCACGGCAGAGTCGTTGCCAACACTGGCCTCGCCACGGGTGAGTCGGCCGGCGTGCCACTACCACTGCCACCCCCGGTTGGTGCCAATGCAAAATGCCAAACGCGACGGAGGCTCAGCTCAACCCGCGGCGAGATGGCTTTTGGGTGGGCGTGGTGAGATAGATGCATTTGGTACGGGGATCTCTCGCTCTTCTGTCGCTTGCTGTTTGACCCGACTCTGGAGTCTGGAATTCAGTCCGGAGTCGCTTGTGAGATGAGATGACGCTTGGCGCAAGGAGTTGTCTGGGGAAATCACCAAACGGACCTCTCAGATGCCACGCCACGGACGAGTCGGCCGGCGTGATTCCTCCCTCCCCAGCCCCCAGACAAGCAGCAAGCGATACAATAGCCGGAGATGGTATTTGTTCATTCATGAAAAAAAAGGGGGGGTCTTCCCAATCCCATGTGGGGTCGAGAGATCAGGTGACAGAAATTTCTTAACTACCGTGCGATCCTGAAACAAAATACAATAATCAGCACGAGGGCCTGAAGGAGCAAGCAGTCTCGGTCTTTATCTTGTGCCCTGGCTTCCTATAAAGCTGAAGCATCTCGCGCGGTCTCTGTCCTGCCTCGAGGAGCAAGCAAGTCGAAGCATCAAATGGCGCGTCAGGAGATCGAGCACAGCCACCTCCCCGTCCGCGGGATCAACCTCCACGTCGCTCAGGTCGGCAAAGGTGAGAGCAAATCCGTGTTCGTTTCAATGCCAACGGGCGGGTCGCTTGTCGCGGGACTATTCTATGATGCTCGACGGCAACGCACGTTCTTATCTGCGGCAGGTGACCTGGGCACGGTGGTGTTCCTGCACGGCTTCCCGGAGATATGGTACTCGTGGCGCCACCAGATGCTTGCCGTGGCCGCGGCGGGGTACCGCGCCATCGCGCCGGACTGCCGCGGGTACGGCCTGTCGGACCAGCCGCCGGAGAACGAGGAGGCGTCCTGGGTCTGGGATGACCTCGTCGCGGACGTGCTCGCCATCCTCGACGCGCTTTCCATCCCAAAGGTAAGAAACGGCCGGATCGGAGGATGAGAGATTGCTGCTGCACTGCACGTGCTACTGCTACCTAAAGATACTGATGGCTCGCTCGAGCAGGCGTTCTTGGTGGGCAAGGACTTCGGCGCCCTGCCGGCGTACGACTTCGCGCTGCAGCACCCGGACCGCACCTGCGGCGTGGTGTGCCTCGGCATCCCCTTCAGCCCCGTCCCCTTCGCCTTCGACACCATGCCCGAGGGCTTCTACGTCCTGCGCTGGGGCGTACGTGTGCCACTGCTGCTGCATCACCATGGTCCTCTCGATTCTCCAGTTTCTGGTCACCATCATCAGTTCGTTCGTTCCTTGTTAATTTCTGCAGGAGCCTGGCAGGGCAGAGGCTGACTTCGGCCGGTACGACGTCAGGCGCGTGGTGCGCACCGTCTACGTGCTCTTCTCCCGCGCCGACATCCCGATTGCCAAGGAAGGGCAGGAGATCATGGACCTGGCCGACCTGTCCGCGCCCCTCCCGGAGTGGTTCACCGAGGAGGACCTGGACGTCTACGCCAAGCTCTACGAGAAGTCCGGCTTCCGCTACCCGCTCCAGATGCCATACAGGTGAAACTCCATGGCATGGCAGTAATTTGCCAAACTGTACAGGACAGGACAGAATACAGCAGCAGGTTTTAAGGTTTACCCACCGCTTGCTTTCCTGGATTGGGCAGGTCTCTACGCAAGATGCCGCAGCGGCTGGACGCCAAGTTCCAGGCCCCGGTGCTCATGGTGATGGGAGAGAAGGACTACTGCTTCAAGTTCCCGGGGTTCGAGACCGCCGTGCGCAGCGGCGCCATGGACAACTTCATGCCGGACCTGAAGATTATCTACATCCCGGAGGGGGGCCACTTCGTGCAGGAGCAGCTCCCGGATCGGGTCAACGAGCTCCTCCTCGACTTCCTCAATGGCCACCCCGTCGCATCATGATACCTAGTAGCAGTTGCAGCAATAATCGCGGCGTATCTGCATGCCATCGCATATGCTTGGCGCACTGGTTGGGTTTGAATTTTCTCGGAAAATAAAAGAAAATGTATTCTTCATGCGTCTTGTTTGACTGATTTGGGGATGCTCCCTGTATCTCGACTCGATGATGTGGGAGCAATTTGCTTCGACTCATCTGATTGGGGAAATATGTTCGTGGCTACTCTGATTGAAGTCAAATCTACTGTAAACGTAAAAGCACGGAGGCTCCAAGAGAATCATCGACATATTAAACTTCACTCTATCTCTACTACTATATCTCTCGTTATATCTCTCTAACGAGGGTGTCCACAGGCTTCACCGTGCCCCCGCCAGCGCGGACCACGCCTTCGCTCGCGATGCCCTTGCCCTGCTCGCGTCCGCCGCCACGGCCGCCGCGTCATCCCCGCCTCCCCCCACCCATCCCCTCCGGTCATCCCGCCTCCCTCCACGCCGCACACAGCCCGCCATCCACTCTCTTGCCCCATCCCTGCCGCCGTCATACGCGCCCCGCTCGCCCAGATCTGCCGCAACAAATGATTTCTCCCCCGCGATACCACGCCCCTGCCTCGACGCAACCCCTCGTCCTCGGAGCCGTCGTCTCCCCCCTGTCCTCGGAGCAGCATACACCCTCGCGTCCTCGAGCGCCGCCGAGATCTCGCTCCTTCCTCAGCGCAGCCACCTCGCCCCCGTCCTCGGAGCCGTCGTCTCCCCCCCCGTCCTCAAGCGCCGCCGAGATCTCGCTCCTTCCTCAGCGCCACCACCTCACCCCCATCCTCGGAGCCGTCGTCTTCCCCCCGTCCTCGGAGCAACATACATCATCGCATCCTCGAGCACCCCCGAGATCTCGCTCCTTCCTCCGCAACTGCAGCCGCCCGGCCTCCTCCCTCCGTGTGAGCTGGCCCCTCACCGCTCGGGCCCCAAACCTCCTCCTCCAGAGCTCCACCGCCCGTCCTACCGCCGTTGGCCAACCGTCTGATGGCGATGGTGTATCGGGCGAACGACGACTACAACTACCTCTTCAAGGTGGTGCTCATCGGGGACTCCACCGTTGGCAAGTTGAACCTGCTCTCGCGCTTCACGCGCAATGAGTTCAGCCTCATGTCCAAGTCCACCATCGGCGTCGAGTTTGCCACCCACAGCATCCACGTCAAGAACAAGGTCGTCAAGGCCTAGATCTGGGACACCGTCGTCCAGGAAAGGTGCATTCGAGCCCCCAGATCTGCATCGACCCCTTTCCTCGTATATGCTATGACTGCTATCGAATACTTTAAGCCAAAGCTAAAGGTGAATTTTAGCTCAGCTACACTACACATTTTGTATGCCTCAAAACAGTGGCTGGCTGAATTACTCTTTCTTTTGTTTATGTGACAGTGTCACTTCATCAGTTATGTATGAATTGGTAATACACAATGGTGCTTTTATGAAAAATGCATGTTGTTGGGGACTTGTTCTTAAATGCTATGAATCAAGAACAAGGCAACATAAAATGTTAAATATTAACGCCCTTTGTCCTTCAAAACATTATTTCCCTTAGGATATAATGATCTTCAGACGAAGGTCATAAAGTACATACCTTCGAACATCGAAGGTATGATGGTAATAAAAGGAAGCGTGTAAAATACAAAAGATAACATAAACAATCATATAGCATTATCAATTCATCTCCATTATATTATCATGAGAAAATGAAAACAATATTGAATTACATCTGGTACCTTCGACTTGATAGACAGCAAAGATACAAGTGTGATGCAAAAGCAAATGCCAAGTCAGCGTGTCCAGTACGGGAGCACTGTTCATCTATTTATAGGCACGGGACACAGGCCATGTAAAATTACACCCATGCCCTTTACATTTACTGGTGACTCTATGGAGATCCATCGAGGTCTGAATAGCCTTTTCCCTTTTAAGTCAGTTTCCTTTTCTGCTGTCATGCTGAAGCTCCCTTGCGCGTAGCTTCGGCGCTGCATCAACCTTCGTATTCTTTGTGCCTCTCCCACTGTGGTACTGATTCGAATCCGAAGGTACCTATTCATGTATTACAACTTCGGAAACATTGTTAAATCATGTTTTTGAGGACCTCCGAAAGACGAAGGCCCCCAACAGTAGCCCCTCGCAAGGTTAATTTGTTAGAATAACGAATTCAGATTGCGATATGGACGAAGGCCCTAAGCCGAAGGTCCGAAGAAACACCTTCCCTTTGCTAGAATAGCAACGGTCAATGACAGACGGGGCCCTCCAACTTGGAGCGCGCTGGGCGTATAAATAAGAACTCACCCCGAGCACATTTGGTACGCCTGCTTTGCTTTGCTTAATTTCTTAGCTCTTGCTTACCAACAGTTGCTTAGTTTCTTTGATTTTCTAAGCTTCGGATTTAAGGACACATTTTCGTGATTTCCGAAGATAAGATGTCTCAAGATAAAAAAGTTGTTGATGAGATGAAGCTGAGCGAAGAGGAGAAGCTCCTTGAAGAAAAGACTGCTGGATTCATTGAGTCAATTGCAAAAACAAATACAGAGAAAATTACGAAAGAAATTCTAGAAGGCTTATCTAAAGATACTGATGACAGTGACAGCTATGATGCAGAAAGTGGAGGCGAAGATTCTGAAGATCGGCCCTGGCGACCAAGTCATGCAGTCTTCGGGAAATCAACTATCAAATAGAGCCATCTTGATAGTATGAGAGGAAGGTATTTTCGAGATATGTCTATTGTGAGGGCTGACACGTTCAGAGTTGTTCCTGTTCCTGAAGAAGACGAAGTTGTAATCTACCGGAGTTTCTTCAAAGCTGGACTTCGGTTCCCATTAAGTAGATTTGTGGTTGAAGTTTTAAAGATATATCAGATTTTCCTTCACCAGATCACTCCCGAAGCAATTATCAGAATGGGGATCTTCGTTTGGGCTGTGAGAAGTCAAGGCCTGGAGCCAAGTGCAAAATGTTTTTGCAGCATGCATGAACTTTGCTATGAGACGAAGCCCTGGGGTAAAGAACAGTATCATAACAATTTTGGTTGCTATAGCTTCGTTGCTCGCTCTGGCTCAAGCTACCCAGTGCCAACTTTTCGGAAAAGGTGGCCCGGGGCCTTGATGGAAGAGTGGTTTTATGTGAAAAATGATTTAAAGGCACGAGAAGACATTAAAGAGATCATCATGTGCCCCATCTGGTCGCGCTTCGGCCTCCGAAAGCCGAAGGTAGAGATTGATGAGGCAGCTGAAGCATGTCAAAGGGCCTTCAGCACAGTTGGCGCTTTTATTGGGACAAAGGACTTAGTCCAAGAGCATGTGACCTACAGGATATGGCCACTGATAGACAGCTAGGAAATACCAAAGGAAACCATCACTAACCCTAGCGAAGGTGGTTTGGTTCGATTAAAATATACCTTCAGGTTTGGAGACCAATTTATCGAACCAGACGATGACTGGCTGAAGTGTGTTGAAAATACTAGTGATGAACAACTTGGAGCATACTCCAAGTCTGAAGATAACACACTTTCAGCGGCCTTCGGGAGCCAAAAAAATAAAAGGCTAAATAGAGTTTTTGATGCTATTGGATTTGTGTACCCTGATTACCGCTACCCACCGCGGGGACAGAAAAGAAAGGGTGCAACTTCTGGGAAGGCTGCTGCTTCGGCTGCTGCAAGCGAGCCCGCACCGAAGAGGAAAAAGTTGAAGGTCCTTACTCACCGACCGCGCTACATTGAATCGGCCATAGTGCCCAAATTTTGCGGTGAGACTTCTTCAGCTATTGAAGCCAAAGGACCTGCTCTTACGCAGAGAATTGAAGAGTCGACTGCAATGTCGAAGATTGACAAAATTGAAAAATCGAGAGTCGAAGGGGCAAAAACATTAGAAGTCCTAAGCCCTTCGGCAGGAGTGGAGGTGCCGAAGGCACAAAAAGGTCTAGCAGCGACCCCAAGAGAAAAAGGATGGCTAGTGTACTAGATGTGCTGGAGACAATAAAAGCTTCAAGCTCTACTCCAGGGAAAACTGCCAAGGCTTCGAAAGCATAGATTGAAACCGAGACAAAGCTGACTGAAGTCGAAGCTACAATGAGCCAGGCCGACACCGAAGCTGGGCCTTCAGAGCCCGCCAAGGAGAAATCCTTGGAAACTGGAGAAAAGGCAGCGGAAGAAGA
Source organism: Zea mays (assembly GCF_902167145.1). Classification (NCBI taxonomy): domain Eukaryota; kingdom Viridiplantae; phylum Streptophyta; class Magnoliopsida; order Poales; family Poaceae; genus Zea; species Zea mays. The sequence continues at coordinate 232,758,487 of NC_050096.1, read as the reverse complement.
AACTATAGAACAGATTCTGCCTGAAAAAGCTGCCACTCCTTCTCACGAAGCGCCTTCCGAAGTTCTTGATTATATTATACGACGCACTTCGGGAAAAATATTATCTGAAGAAGAGATTTTTGAAGCTAAACACTATGCCCGAGAACTGAAGTACCCGAAAGGGGCCCTAGTGTTCAATGGCACAGATGAAGATGACTTCTTGTATTGCCTCCCAGACAACAAAGAATTATCTGTCTGTCGGGAGATGGCCAGAAGTATGGGGTTCCCGAAGCTTGAAGCTGGCCTCTGCGCCATGACGAAGGACGATCTTGCGTATAGCCTTGCATATAACAGTCTGAAGGTACAAAAATTGTATATTTGGAAGCTTATGAATTTTGAATTATTCTTTTGTTCTTATATTAACTCGTTCATTCTTTTCATATAGGGTTTAATACTTAGCAACGCCTTAAGGGCGCAAAAGAATGCCGAAGTCGAGAGTTGCACTATCGCTCTCAACAACCTTCGAACAAAGGTTATTAAGCTGAGGAACGAAGCTTTGGAAAAAGACAAAATTCTACTTAGAAGGTTGTTGAGAGCGAGAGTTGCACTATCGCTCTCAACAACCTTCGATCAGACGTTATTAAGCTGAGGAACGAAGCTTTGGAAAAAGACAAAATTCTACTTACATTGGCGGACAAAGTAAAAGGGGATGAAGCTAACTACAAGACCCAATCTGAAATCCAAAGGAACGAGATTGAAAACCTCCAAAAACAACTAGCCGAAGCCAAATTGAAATGCGCTATTGCCGAAGCTGATCGAGATGCCAGTGATTACTGGAAAAATTATTGGGAGAAAACAGTTGCAGAGCTTCGCTCATCGAAAGAAAGATGTTTTGAAAAATCTGTGGAATGTGTAAAAAAGATAAAGACTAGCTTCGCCAACGTGGGCGCGTACTCGAGTGAAGACAACTTCATAAGAGGTGATCCTGAGGGCCCAATTGAGTGGATCAGCAGCGAAGCCGAAGCTTTTGAGGAAATTTTGAGTGACCGTGGGGACGTCTGTGCCTTCTCTGGTGCGAGGGGAATTGTAGCTATTTTGGAGAAGTCAGGTTGTGAGCATGTTAAAACCTTAGCTCAGGCCGAAGCTGCCCTCTGCACTGATGATTCGAAGGACCCCTCGGCCGAAGCAAGCTTAATAGGTGGAAAAATTTTCACTGACATATGGGAAAATGGCAGCCGAGGAATGGCCCATGAAATAATAAAGAAAAACAAAAAAGATATTCATGACACTCGAGAGTCAATAAAAGCAGCTGAAAAGGCTGTGGAGCTTGAGAGACGAATAGGTATTACTTAATGGTTTTTAATTTTTTGTTTATTTTTGTGACTTCGAACTGATTTACGTTTGTTACCGTAGCTAAACTATCTCCTCCCCCAGAGCCCTTCGAGTCACTGGCTGACCCAGAGGCAAAGGAATCAACATAAATTATTAAGATGGCCAACACTATTGTAGACGAAGTCGTTACCCAACTGCTGACCGAAGCTGCAGATAAAGTTTTGAAAGAAGAAGAATAGCTATTGTAAAAACATTGCTAGAATATCAATGTAACATTTGCTGGACAGTACTTGTAATATTTGGTGCTCATGGGTTTTGAATGTAATATATGAATGGTTTTGTAATTCATTTCTTTGCGATGCGTGAAACTTCTATGTACATACCGTTTTTGAGCCTTCGGCGAAAAAACACCTTCCCTTTTTTTCATGCTTCGTAAAGAAGAGCTTTTATGCTTCGTAAAAAATCTTCCAAGCATCGCAAAAAACATTAATGCTTCGTCCACAATAGATTTTTTCCTCCACATCAGAGCTGATGAAGCTGTGTTTCTTCAAAACTTATTTTGTGCCTTAGCACAATTTCACTTTTTCGAAGCATTCTCCGAAGGTCAACATTGTATCCCCTTCTTGTGCCATTGATGCAATATGATGTATGATGTTATGTTATACGAAATGATGTGATGATATTATGTTATGCAAAATGATATTTATGCCGAAGACACACACTCACACCCCCATAGTGGAATACACAATCTCTTTGTCGCTTATTTTTTGGCTTCACCGCTTATTTTTCGGTGTATCAACGCTGACTTTTCGCTGTAAGTTCCGCATTCCCTTAGGAACGTCTTTTGAACTTCTTCGCCTTCTATTTCGGCGGTATTCACATTGACTTTTCGCGCTTCGCCTTATATTTCGGCGGTATTTGGCTCTGCATTCCCTTTGGAACGACTTTTGAGCAGAAAACTTACACTGTGCTCCCTTAGGAACGACTTTTTGTATCTTCGGCAAACTTACGCTGCGTTCCGTAGAACGACTTTTTGTAGCTTCGAAGATACTTGTAATGTGATTTTTAGTCGCGCATTCCCTTAGGAACGACTTTTTGTGCTTCAACGACTTTTTTGGACTTCGTGAGTCTGTGGAGAAGATATATTTCGCTTATGGCAAAAACGAAGCTATTACAATAAATTGAAAATGACAAGAAAACTAGGTTTTCAATAATTGTTCCTTAGTAAAAAAGGAAATGACAATGAATGTAAAAACTGTTTCAGGGGTAGGATATCTCTCAATAAATATGCTTCGATTCTAGCACAGTACTGTTGACTGTGCGAGCTTCGGACTCCTCCCTGAAATCTCGCTGCTGATGGGTCTGTTGGCTCCCTTCTGGCTGCTGGCTTCGTGAATATATAGGTTGTAGTGGTGGCGGAGGTGGGGGCTATGGCCAAGATGCCTGTGGCTGACTAGCCGAAGCAACAGAAGCTGCTGGATGGTTACCCACATACTCTGGTATGTAGGGTGAATGATACGAAGCAGTATGCATGACCTGCTTCGGCGGATTCTGCTGAGCTGCGGCTTCTGCTATTTCCTTTTGTTTCTGAATGGTAACATGGCACATCCTTGTAGTATGGCCCTTGTCCTCACCACAGAATAAGCAATAAATTTTTCTAGGCTGATCCCCAAACCTTCCTCCGAAGCCCCTGGCGCCCCTGCCTCTTGGAGCTGGCGGTCAGAAAGAGCATTGTTACTGCCCCGAAGCTTGCGAGGAATACTGTGTCCTCTGTTGTTGATTTCCTCTGTCGTCACTCTGGGTGGAGTGAATTGACCTGACATGCCTTGGGTGGATTCTTCCTCCGAAGCCCCTGGTCATCTCAGAGAACATGTAGGCTTCCTTCCTTCTTTGGCGAAAGTCATTGTCAGCCCGGATGTATTCATCCATCTTTTGAAGCAGCTTCTCCAAAGTCTGTGGAGGCTTTCTAGCAAAATACTGGGCAGTAGGTCCTGAACGAAGCCCCTTAATCATGGCCTCAATGACAATTTCATTGGGCACTGTAGGCGCTTGTGCTCTCAGGCGCAAGAACCTTTGGACGTATGCTTGGAGATACTCCTCATGGTCTTGCATCCATTGAAACAAAGCCTGAGCCGTGACTGGCTTCGTCTGAAAGCCCTAGAAACTTGTTACCAGCATATCCTTGAGCTTCTGCCATGAAGTAATAGTTCCTGGCCGAAGAGAAGAATACCACGTTTGGGCCACATTCTTAACTGTCATGATGAAGGACTTGGCATGATAGCTGCATTGCCTCCATATGAAGATATAGTTGCTTCATAACTCATCAAAAACTGCTTTGGATCTGAATGTTCATCATACATGGGGAGCTGAGGTGGCTTGTATGATGGAGGCCATGGGATAGCCCGCAGTTCTGTTGCCAAGGGAGAAGCATCGTCAAAAGTAAAGGTATTAAAATCATCATACCATCCATCCTCATTGAAGAAGCCTTCTTGATGAAGCTCCCTATGTTGGGGCCTCCGCTCTTGTTCGTCTTGGGCAAGATGGCGTACTTCTTCAGTGGCTTCGTCAATCTGCCTTTAAAGATTGGCTAGTCGAGCCATCTTCTCCTTCTTCCTTTGTACTTGTTGATGAAGCATCTCCATGTTTCTGATTTCTTGGTCCAACTCCTCCTCCTGAAGTGTTGGACTAGTGGCCTTCCTCTTCTAGCTTCGGGCCTCTCGAAGAGAAATGGTCTCCTGGTTTGGGTCCAGTGGCTGCAGAGCGGCAGCCCCTGTTGCTGAAGCTTTCTTTGGTGGCATGACGAAGGTCAGTGCTTGCCGAAGGTGGTCGACAAGGATTCACCGGAGGTGGGCGCCAATGTTGGGGACTTGTTCTTAAATGCTATGAATCAAGAACAAGGCAACATAAAATGTTAAATATTAACGCCCTTCGTCCTTCGAAACATTATTTCCCTTAGGATATAATGATCTTCAGACGAAGGTCATAAAGTACATACCTTCGGACATCGAAGGTATGATGGTAATAAAAGGAAGCGTGTAAAATACAAAAGATAACATAAACAATCATATAGCATTATCAATTCATCTCCATTATATTATCATGAGAAAATGAAAACAATATTGAATTACATCTGGTACCTTCGACTTGATAGACAACAAAGATACAAGTGTGATGCAAAAGCAAATGCCAAGTCAGCATGTCCAGTACGGGAGCACTGTTCATCTATTTATAGGCATAGGACACAGCCCATGAAAATTACACCCATGCCCTTTACATTTACTGATGACTCTATGGAGATCCATCGAGGTCTGTGTAGGAAACGGGTGACGCCTAAGAGGGGGGGTGAATTAGGACTTCTAAAACTTTTACTAAACTAGGCCACAAATAAATCCCTAGAGCAAAACCTATGCAAATAATCAAACCAAAAAGTGCAATCTAGGTTTTGTCTAAGTGTTGCTATCTCTACCGCAAAGGCTAAGTTTCAATCTATACTAAATAAATATGAATACAAGATTGAAACTTAAATGCTTAATATAAATGCGGAAACTTAAGGAGCAAAGTAGAGAAGCAAACTCTCGTGGATGACGCCGGTATTTTTACCGAGGTATCCGGAACCGCGCAAGGTCCCGACTAATCCTCGTTGGTGCCCCTACGCAAAGGGAAGCCCACGTGAGGGCCAAGCACCACGGTCGAGTAACTCCGTAGAGTGTCGCGGGCCTTCTCCACGCGCAAGTGGTGCTCCGCTTCCGGCTCCTCTCGGACGCTCCCCGCCGTCTCCACTATCGAGCTTCCGGCCGAAACGCCGCGGGCCTCGTTCCCTCCGGTACACGGTGGCGGCCGTGACACAAACGCGGTTGTCACGGTCTCGCAAGACTCTCGCCCCACTCGGTACAATTACAACGACTCACACAAGAGCCGAGGGGTTGTGTGGTTTTACAAAACTCACTCAACTAACTAGGGTTCACCTAGAGCAAGCGCTAAAGCGGTCTAACTAACCTAAGCACTTCGCAAAGCACCTACGCTAATCACCGAGTGATTCTATTAAGCACTTGGGTGTTTGAGCTCTTGGAAATATGCACTATGTGTCTTGGTATGTTGCTTGGGCTCCCACACTTGAGAATGGCCGGTTGGGGTGGTATTTATAGCCTCCACACCCCCAACTAGCCGTTGGACAGAAAGCAGCAGCTTTCTGTCGTCGGGTGCACCGGACAGTCCGGTGCACCACCGGACATCTACTGTGCAGTGTCCGGTGCACGCCACATCAGCCGACCGTTGGCGCCTGTAGCAGTCGACCGTTGGATCCGACCGTTGCCGTCTGCCCGTTGGCACACCGGACAGTTCGGTGCACACCGGACAGTCCGGTGCTACAGCCAGAGAGCGCATGTCTGTGGCCTCTCTGCGCAGACTGTCCGGTGCACACCGGACATCAATGTCCGGTGCGCCACCAGGCGCTGGCTGACAGCCCGTTTCTTGGATTTCTTCGCTGATTTCTTCGGGCTTCTTTGTTCTTGAGTATTGGACTCCTATGCATCTTTTTATGTCTTCTTTTGAGGTGTTGCATCCTCATTGCCTTGGTCCAATTCTCTTCGCATCCTGTGAACTACAAATACAAACACTAGAAAACTTATTAGTTCACGGATTGTGTTGTTCATCAAACACCAAAACTCAATTAGCCAAATGGCCCGGGGTCATTTTCCTTACAATCTCCCCCTTTTTGGTGATTGATGACAACACAACCAACGCAAGCAAATAATACAAGTTTTTGTATGAAAATATGCATTCTACTTGCTAAGATGCATGATTGCCCCCACAATGTGATATTATGGACTTAAGCCACCCCCTAACTCCATAATTCACTTACTTCCTATTTTTGGACCAAATAACCAAAACCACTTGAAAAACCATTTGTAGATATAAAATTTAAAATTGGTGGTGTTTGGTGTTTGATATAGTTTTCATTGCTTTGGTCCCTAAACTTCTCCCCCTTTGGCATCAACCACCAAAAAGGAAGACATTAAAAACATGTAGGAAGTAAATAAAAGCTTGCCCTCATCAAGAATTGTATCAAATGATATCACTAGAAGGATATTAAATTAAACTATGTGAATGATACCACTTGAAGGAGTCCTCAAAAGAGTACTCCCCCTAAATGAGGTGTCTCCTTTAGAAAGAGTTTTTCTCCCCCTTTAGAGATGAAGAAATACTCCCCTTGACAGAGATCCTCTACTTAGGAAAAAACATGTGAAAATTAGATGAGCAAGACAGGATTTGAAAAGACTAACTTCCCTTATGCATAGGTAACAGAATATGAGTTAACTACTTATGCATTTTTAGCAACATGGAAGCATATGATATGAATTATAGTCTAATCAAATATTGGAGAAGACATGTAAGTGGTACTAAATGCAGTCTCAAAAGATACCAATTGAAAGTCAATGGCGAGCTTGAGAGACATGAGAGTTCTTGGAGATTTTGCAGTGGAAGATTGTTGTCTTTCTCCGGGACTTCATTTTCCTTACAATGAGACTATCACATGAAATAGACTTGAAAAGGTGTTAGTCTCAAAGTGTTAGATTATAGAGTAACCTCCCCCTAAAGGTGTGCATACAAGTTTTGAATACTTGTAGGAGACATGCACTCTGATTTGATATCAAGAGGGGCAAATTATCCATAATCCAAACTTTGGCACATATAAGTTAAATGATACACTTTGTAGAAATCAAATTTTTCAATTGATGCATCATTTACTATGGAGTGATATAGAAGCTATGTGCTGTGCTTAAATAACCATTTTAAGCCATGTAGGTTTGCTTAAGTATATGAATTTAAAAACTAGCAATCCTACCATATGATTTACCTAGTATGCATGATTTTGAACAAAAGTACATAACAAATGTAATACTAGGCAAGAAAGGTAAACTAGATAAAAGGTAAATAGATACGCATATCTAAAAACGAGAAATACAATAAAACTAGTTACCTTAGTCATGGGTGGGAAATTTGGGTCCAAAATTTTCACTAACCTACTTGGCAATAAACTTGATCCAATATGATGTATCCCATGATATACATCCCGAATTTGCCAAGTCTCCAAATTTCCCGTAGACCTTTGGTCCACTCACTTCCCTTTCGGGATCCAAACCTTCTTGGTGCTTTTCATGGTTGAAATTATCTCCTTTGGCACCCAGATGCGTTTGGCCCCTTTTCCTTTGTTGGCTTGCTTGTTGGCCTTGATTGCTATCACCTTTCCATTCTTTTTCTTCTTGATCAAATATGGTGTAGCATCCTTTTTGTTCACCCTTTTGATGTAGGTGTTGGAGATTTTGCTTGATGGCTTTTGCTTGAGCTTTTGCCTTTGTTTATCCCCGGTCATCGCCTTGCATTGGAAAGACTTGTGGCCTTCCATGTGGCATAGCCTACAAATCACAGTTTCTCCCTCTACAGGCTTGTTCACTCCCGCAGTGGTGTTATCCTGTGAAGGTCGGATTTGTTTGGCTTTGCCTTTCTTGTCATACAAAGCCTTGCCAAGGCGAGCCACTTCTTGCTTTAATTGTTCATTTTCCTTTGCAACCTCATCCGAACATGTCTCTACAATAATATTCTCAACAACGACTTGGTTGCAGGGGTTAGAATCATCAATTAAATCAAAGCAGGAAGTAGAAGCATCTTTCTTAATTATTTCAGGTATTTCAACTAAAGATGCTGCTGGGGTGCTACCAATGTTTTCTAGCTTAGTAGTTAGCTCATTATTGTGTATGCTAAGAATTTCCATTTTCTCTAGCAAATTTTCAATAGCTTCTTGGGAGCTAGCTAACTTAGCCTTAAGTTTTTCATTCTTTTTAATAAGGTTGTCATCGGTAGTAGTGGATGGAGCACTAGATTCTAATAGCTCAATTTTAGTTGATAGCTCACTATTTAAGTTTGCAAAAGTTTCAAATTTTTCTAGCAAACCTTTGTAATCATTTTGAGAGCTAACCAACTTATTTTTCAAAGTTTTAAGTTGAGCTTTTTGCTTAGTGCAAACATCCTGGAAAAATTCTACGGCTTCCGCAAGCTCATCTAGAGAGGGCTTTCCCTCACCTTCATCATCACTACTACTTTCATCACTAGAGGATGGAATGCTTTTGTTACCTCTTGTCATAAGGCATTTGTGTGATGACCGTGATGATCGTGACGAGGACCGGTGGCTGCGCGTCCTTGGAGGTTCATCTTCACTTGAAGAATCATCCCAAGTTCTAACACTTGTTAGCGCCTTGCCTTTGCTCCTCTCCTTTTTGGGTTTGGCCATATTTGGACAGTTGTCCCTGAAGTGGCCCTTCTCCCCACATGTGAAGCATCCTCTCTTCCTTTGCTTTTTCCTATCAATGTTAAAGAGAAGATCCTCGACCTGCAGGGGCACACCCATTAGATTAATCTTGCAGATCATCCTCATTACCTTTCCGACGCGTCGGATTGTTTCTTCGTCCTCGGAGGATGATGTGCATGGTTGATTATCTTCATCATCATCACTTTCTTCTTCTTCTTCCTCTTCTTCGCTTGAGGAACTTGGAGTGGGAGCCTTCTTTTTGCCCTTCCTTTCATCACATGCAAAAGCATGTGGTCTTGAGGAAGTTGGCTCCTCTCCCCGACTCATTTTTCGCGACATCTCAAAAGTCGCGATTTTCCCAATCACGATGGTCGGGGTCATGTTGCTCAAGTCCTCCATGTTGTGAAGGATGGTGATGATGCTCCCATATCTTTGTTGTGGTAGCAGGGAGATAATCTTCCTCACAATGTCCGCATCACCTAGCTTATTAATGCCAATCGAATTGAGCTCATTAATAATTAGATTCAAACGAGAATACATGTCTCTAACAAGCTCATCATCTTTCATAGCAAAAGAATTATACTCATTTAAGACTAGGCAATGTTTTTGCTCACGGACATTGGATGTGTCGTCATGGAGCTCATGCAATTTTAGCCAAATCTCATTAGCAGTTTTCAGGGTAAATACTTGATTGAAAATATCCATGCTAAGAGATTCATACAAGCAATTTTTGGCTCTAGCATTTAAATGGATTTCTTTTTCCTCACTCGTGGTGGGTTTCTCGGGATTCTTGAGGGGTTTCATCCCGTCACGAGTGACTCTCCAAACACCTAGATCAACGGCCTCTAGGTAACAAGCCATTCTAGCACTATAATATGGGAAGTTAGTGCCGTCGAAGTGTGGTGGCCTATGGGTATCCATCCCTTCCTCTAAAAAGCATCGGCTCTTTTAGCGGTGAAGCTAAAGCGTTTCAAATGAGCCAAACCGGCTTTGATACCACTTGTAGGAAACGGGTGACGCCTAAGAGGGGGGGGGGTGAATTAGGACTTCTAAAACTTTTACTAAACTAGGCCACAAATAAATCCCTAGAGCAAAACCTATGCAAATAATCAAACTAAAAAGTGCAATCTAGGTTTTGTCTAAGTGTTGCTATCTCTACCGCAAAGGCTAAGTTTCAATCTATACTAAATAAATATGAATACAAGATTGAAACTTAAATGCTTAATATAAATGCGGAAACTTAAGGAGCAAAGTAGAGAAGCAAACTCTCGTGGATGACGCCGGTATTTTTACCGAGGTATCCGGAACCGCGCAAGGTCCCGACTAATCCTCGTTGGTGCCCCTACGCAAAGGGAAGCCCACGTGAGGGCCAAGCACCACGGTCGAGTAACTCCGTAGAGTGTCGCGGGCCTTCTCCACGCGCAAGTGGTGCTCCGCTTCCGGCTCCTCTCGGACGCTCCCCGCCGTCTCCACTATCGAGCTTCCGGCCGAAACGCCGCGGGCCTCGTTCCCTCCGGTACACGGTGGCGGCCGTGACACAAACGCGGTTGTCACGGTCTCGCAAGACTCTCGCCCCACTCGGTACAATTACAACGACTCACACAAGAGCCGAGGGGTTGTGTGGTTTTACAAAACTCACTCAACTAACTAGGGTTCACCTAGAGCAAGCGCTAAAGCGGTCTAACTAACCTAAGCACTTCGCAAAGCACCTACGCTAATCACCGAGTGATTCTATTAAGCACTTGGGTGTTTGAGCTCTTGGAAATATGCACTATGTGTCTTGGTATGTTGCTTGGGCTCCCACACTTGAGAATGGCCGGTTGGGGTGGTATTTATAGCCTCCACACCCCCAACTAGCCGTTGGACAGAAAGCAGCAGCTTTCTGTCGTCGGGTGCACCGGACAGTCCGGTGCACCACCGGACATCTACTGTGCAGTGTCCGGTGCACGCCACGTCAGCCGACCGTTGGCGCCTGTAGCAGTCGACCATTGGATCCGACCGTTGCCGTCTGCCCGTTGGCACACCGGACAGTCCGGTGCACACCGGACAGTCCGGTGCTATAGCCAGAGAGCGCCTGTCTGTGGCCTCTCTGCGCAGACTGTCCGGTGCCTCACCGGACAGTCCGGTGCACACCGGACATCAATGTCCGGTGCGCCACCAGGCGCTGGCTGACAGCCCGTTTCTTGGATTTCTTCGCTGATTTCTTCGGGCTTCTTTGTTCTTGAGTATTGGACTCCTATGCATCTTTTTATGTCTTCTTTTGAGGTGTTGCATCCTCATTGCCTTGGTCCAATTCTCTTCGCATCCTGTGAACTACAAATACAAACACTAGAAAACTTATTAGTTCACGGATTGTGTTGTTCGTCAAACACCAAAACTCAATTAGCCAAATGGCCCGGGGTCCATTTTCCTTACAGTCTGAATAGCCTTTTCCCTTTTAAGTCGGTTTCCTTTTCTGCTGTCATGCCAAAGCTCCGTTGCGCGTAGCTTCGGCGATGCATCAACCTTCGTATTCTTTGTGCCTCTCCCGCTGTGGTACTGATTCGAATCCGAAGGTACCTGTTCATGTATTACAACTTCGGAAACATTGTTAAATCATGTTTTTGAGGACCTTCGGAAGACAAAGGCCCCCAACACATGTAGACTTGTTCTGAATGTGCCAAGGATCTGAAGGTGTGTCCCATATGCCAGAGGGCGGCTTCCACACGACTGAAGCTCTACAGAAACACCATCAGTTGAAGGGGGTGGCAGGAAGACTGTAAACCTACTTTGTCTCGTGGGTTACTTTTAGTATCAATCAATGGTTTGGGCAGTGAATGTACTCTATTATGCTACAAATCTCTCTAAACCCTAAACCCTAAATGCAGAACCTAGAAAATAGAGTTGTTCTTTTAGTTTTCTTTGATGTTAATCCAAGCATGTTGTTGCAATCATTGCTTAGTGATGGAAACACCTAATAGCTATCTAATTCATTAACCTTGTACGGTTGTGCTCAGGGTTCCACCAAATGGCTAACTTGTAGCTAAGGGGTACCATTAAAAGCTAGCCATATTACATTCCATTAGTGGCGATGAAATTCTCCAGGCTGGTAATTCCTCGTACCAATTCCTACATTACCTAGACAAACTGTATTGTGAATGAATGTATGTATCTATCCTTAATTTTCATAATCATGGCAATAAGCAGTATCTTATTTCGTTTAGGGTTTAGGGTTTACTGCTGCGGATACCTCTTTAGTTGAGATTTCAATTTTTTAACAAAGAATCTAGCTTAAAAAGCTGAACCAAAGGTCTCCTAAATATGGTCTACGAAGAGAAATGGCACTGTTGTTGGCTAACTAGAATGGCCTAATTAGTCTTAATATACTATAATTGTGTTCCATTGTATTCAGAGCTAGCATTCATTCCTCGGTGCTCATTCCTCGGGTCGCTGCTCAAATGAAAGGGCGCGTGTATTAGGGGATGATAATCACACTGTTTATCAGAATGAAACTATGCTCTTCTTTTTTTGTCAAAGATGATTTGGGCTTCTATGAGCTTCAAACATGGATAGACTGCATTCGACCAGTTAACTGTTTCTCAGCAGGAAAAAAAGAATGCTTACCTATCCCACAAAGATTTGGTTAGTTGCTTCATGCTTTCTCTATTCCTCTCTTAATAATTAGCTCTATTTGATTGATCTGCGCTATACTTCTATGTGCTATTTTTTATTTTTGTATCTCAACTTAATCTTTGAGAACTGCATGTACCACTATTTCTGTATACTTGCCTGACTGCTTCTACATAAATAGGTTCTGTCATACAAGAAACTTTGGTCTAAATGGGCCAATTTCCTGCCCAGCGCCACCCTCTGCCTCGACACCCCCCTAGCTGCCCCCTGCCTCGATGCCCCATGCCGATGCCCCAGCTACTAAAATTGTCCTCTAAAGGACGTATTCGAAAACCTGCACCAAATGCTTTCATCTCGGTTCCTACTCGAGATTTATGCCACCAAGTAGTGGACCTTAGCGTACTTTTATGTGAGTGTTCTATGACTAAGTTTGGGTTTAATTGTTTCAACGCAAGCTTTAGTAGTTATGTTTTGCATCACACATGGATATGTAAGGATTCATATGTATTGTACGCTATCGATGAAGGTAAACCTTGCTTAACCAAACCAAATCCAAGTAAGTAACTCCACATTTTTAAACTTTACAATTCTTCCGATCTGAACCTTTACCTGAACTATGAACTACTGATTACTGTAGAAAACGAGTCATCTAATGTTTTCTTACATTCTCCTTGACTATGGGCCCTAAGTATCACATCTCTCAGGTGAGTCTCTAACTTTGAACTTTTTAGCATGATTGATTGTTACAGGGCTATCGTTTATTGTATACATCTTATCTATCATTGCACATTTCAGAAAGTTTCCGAACTGTATTTATAATCTTGCCAATAATAAATTCATAATCCCTGCAAAATCTTGACCAAAATGATTCCCTCAACGTGGCCAGAATTGAGCAACATAAAGCTGATGAACGGACACTACAACTTCCTGAGAAACACAAGGTACACACATCCTTCCTTTTCTTTTTGATACCATTGAGTTTTCTTTTAGTTTCATCCACCGAACTTAATCTGGGTTCCAATTCTCAAACAGAAATATGAGGATGCTTTGAACAAAATCCTGCAGTTAGAAAGGTAGGTGGATGAAAAGCAAAAGCTGGAGCTTGATATTGAGTGACTTAAACGCAAACTGGGGGTGGTGAAACACATGGAAGGAGAGGGTGTTGATGTGAATAAACATTTTGTGGAGCTGACGACAGAATTGAATGAAAGAATTGAAGAGATGGCAGACCTGGAAGCTCTCAATCAAACTCTCAATAAGTATCTGCATCCACTTTGTTTTTGGAGCAAGGTGTAATTATCTATATTTTCCTTTTGGTATAACACATCAATCTTTTCTTTTATTCGATTTATGGCAGATCATAATGCCTAGAGAGAACTTGCTGAAACATATGTTTCCTTACAAATGTAAGGTGTTCAATATCAATCCACTCTACATAATCTACTAGATATGGATCTCATATTACAAAACTGTTCACATTTCTTATCAGGTATAAGCAAGCTGCATTTTGTTATGAGGAGCTAATATTAGCCCAACCAACTATTCCACTCTAGCATAGCGAATTTACATTGCTTAATGTATTTTTATTTTTCTGAATAATCTGTTGTGCAATGTCAAATTTCAGAAAAAATAGATGCAGGTCATGACTTCTGATATACTACCATCTTTGTTTACTTTTCTAACTGATTGTTGAACTTGCATCAGTTGTTATAATTATAACAAATTTAGTAAAAATTATTATCTGAGCCATTAGTCTACCCTTCAGCATGTGTAGGTACCCAGTTATGTTCCTTTGTCATTAGCTTTAGCTAAAACACAGACAAATCACAGTTGCAGTTTTTTGTGCTTGTATGAGTTAGTCGTCCATGGATTTCTTTGGTTATCTTTTTTTCAAAATAACTGCCTTGAGTTCATTAGGGGAGCAGATCATAAGGAGGGAGCTCCCTAAGTGACTTAACATTGTGAAGAATGAGAATCAAGGAGCTCCCTCCTTATGATCCTGATGGTACTACATCAGGGCTAAAGGATCTTGTCTATTTGACAAAATCATTTACTAGCACACACTTCAATGTCCAGATTATGCACTTCTATCAGTTTTAATTTTCTTCTCCTGTAGCGTCCATTGCAAGGAAGATCTACTAGAGGCAAAACATTGGTGTGGGTGGCTTTCAGAAGATTTACGGTGGCTGCACCTCAAGCGCTTCGGCAAGGTAACTGTGCCTGATTCGCCCCCTTTCCCATCTGATTCGACGATATAAGCCTACAATGGATGGTCGTGCACTGTGGTAGTCGGCAGAGACGAGCTTCTGTGATTGCATCGGATTGCCACATGGGACCATCGTGCTATGTTACTGCTTTGGTTATACCAGCAAACTTTTCTTGCCTCTGGCTTACTATCGTTCGACTCATACTTAGCGACATGGGAATAATCCATTTTTTCGTGGTATTGTGAGGTTGCTCGATTTCTGGCTGCAGGTGGACAGCGCCAACAAGTACGAGACCTTGGTGGAGGTGGTTTAGGTGATGACTGACCTGAAGCTGATCATCAAACGGGCCTACATTTCCTCCCACGACGAGTGGTTCATGAACGGTGAGTGGCGCTGCCTCCCCCTGCTTTCTTTAGGAAGTTAAGATAGGTGAAAGGAAGATGGAACCTTTCTGGGGTGATATGCAAAGCCTGACTTTTACTTGGACTGTGTAATATTTCTATTTTCTTTCCTCCCCCCTCCCCCGTACCTATGTTTTATACTAATTTTAACTCCCGTGACAAATGCCCATGTTAACGAATTATCCTACCAAAGGTCAGTTTTAAAGATAGACAAGCGGAGCTTAAGTTAGATAATTAGGGGAGTTATGTAACATACTGATCCCTAGCCCCAACCGTCCCTGTAAATTCTACTCCCCATCTTATGCTAAGATCAGTGGTGATTTTTTGTGGGGGGAATGGTGTGAAAATCGGGAACAAGGTTGATCATGTTTGTTACTCCCCGTTCCAAATTATAAGATGTTTTGGTATTTCTAGATAATATGTATCTATATAGAACTTATATCTTGGTGCGTGACAAAAGCTATAAATCTAGAAAGGTCAGAACACATTATAATTTGGAAAGGGTACTAATTTACTATGCTCGGCTTATAATGTTGACATCATAGATCAGGTATCCAAGCCCTCTTATAAAACTTGCTGCCCTTACTATATAAAACTTGGTGTCTTTGCTATCTGTAGTAATTTGTGTCCAACTTCTTAATTCTTGCTATCTGTTGTGAGCATGGGAGACACGATCACAGGAAACCTGCCGGTTCGACAGTTGAGGTAATTTTTGTCCTTACTTTTTTTATTTCTCATGTCAAATCATCCCTTGTTTCTTTTATGTTTAGTGGTACATTGAGACAACTTTGCACCTACAATTGTTTTATATACTATGACACTCTCTTTTGTCTATGCATGATGCCCTGATCCTGATTTAGAATTTGTTAGAGAGCAAGTGGGTGTGTCGATAGCTCATCAACTATTCAGCCAACATTAGTACTGTGTAGGCAAGCCACAGGCTGGTGTTCTTTTTGTAGTATGCAATAGTTTACTGCCCCCTATGAAGTATTATAGTACCGAGTTTGCTTTTATATCCTGTTGCTAAATCACCACTTTTGAGTGTCACTAAACATGCTTGTCAATGGTGTTTGATCGAACTTAGAATTGTCTTATGATTAGGTACATCAGAATCAGTGAATCTACTTTGGTCGCATTCACTATTATGTGCTTGTTTGTTTCGATGGATGATGGTTAGGGTCCTATTTGCTACACATGCCAACCAGTTTCATTTATCATATATGTTATTTGAGCAGGCACTTGGATAATTCATTGCAAATGCGCAACTATTTTAGTGCTGAGTAGATTCAGCTTCCTTTGGTTAGTACAAGTAAAAAAACATAAAGAAATTACCTGAAAAAACTTTTCTGAAAACTGTTGATATCATGCAACCTCTCTATTGTGTTTCCACATTTTCTTTATTTTTGTTGACATTTTCAACAGATTTCAAAAACTTGACTGCAGGCTTGGAGTCCTATAAGCACAAAGTAGCAAAAGTTGTCGTGGATTATGGCTTTCATATGGCCTGATAGCCATTACAAAGTGGGATGATGAGGTTGCAAGGGAAATGGAAGTCATGGTTAGGGAATGTGGTCAGTGTATACATTTTGTTTTTTCCTCTACTGTTGTTTATTTTTCTTAAGGAATTAAACCAAACTTTGTTACATAAAGCAACTCATATGCATCGACGTGAGAACCAACTTTTTTAATAGAAAAGTATATTACATTTTTTATGGCCTGGTGCGTGACTGCATGATATCAATTTCAAAATTGCAGGGATAAATTCTTTCAGGTTTTTCATGACATATAAAGGTCCATTGATGGTCACCGATGACCTCCTCCTGCAAGGCCTAAGAAATGCAAGTCGCTTAGTGCCTTTGGTATGGTTCATGCAGAGGATGGTGATGTTGTTGCCGAGGGACAATAACGGATGATTGTCCTTGGGATAGCTGGTCAAAAAAGGGCATGCTCTCTTGTGACCTCCAATTGTAAACCCAATTCCAACCTTCTATTCTTCTGTTACGCTCCTAACCAAGCTCTGTCAGACCTTTCAGTTCAGATAACAAATCTCTCACAAATATCCATCTACTACAATTGATTTAGTTCATGTGGTAGTGCTCATATTGTCATAGTATGGTAACGTGTTGTTGTATGTTCATGTTTGATTCCACTTGTGTTATAGTTCTCACATAGACTAGAGGGCCACCCAGAGGGAGGAACCAGAGCAGCTGGTCAAGGCCTTGGCGAGACCAACCTGCCCTTTTGATCACCTCAGACTAGGTAGGGCGTTCAAGTTCAGCCTTGTTATTGATTCTATTGAATGAGTTGCTCTCCAACCTTCAACTTTTATTGCTTGGAACATCATCACTGACTTTCACTAACCTTGAAGAAGAGTGTGCTTCTATATTCTCTTCTCTCAATGTGTGGGTACCTTGGTCAAATGTGTTTCTATGTTTCCAGGGTTGTGTTGGCTAGCCCCTGATATAAAGTGATCATTGCCTATCTATTACTTAGATTGATTAATTGTCCATTATTTACTATTTATTTGTTACTGATATTTTATTGTTGTTCTTGTTGTACTCTTGACTCTTGAGCTTTGTAAATGCTATTGCTCATTCCTTTTTTTAAAGCAGTCTGCTTCTGACTGGCACTAAATATGTTGTAATTTTTAGCAATGGCATGCTGCATCATTTTTTGTAGAAATATTCAAATCGTGTCCTTTTGGTTTTGCTCTGGAAGACAAATGGATCTGGGTTCTAGGTTGTGTTTAAGCCTGTTAGCTGTGTTCAATTACGTGGATGGTACTTAGGGTGTTTGTTTGGTATTATAATCTATCCAGATTATATAATCCAACAATTTTTGAACTAAGTGTTAGTTCAAAAGTTGTTAGATTATTTAATCTGGTTAACAAACACCCCCTTAAACAATAGTGAATAGGATTCACTTTGTAACATCAAGAAAGTGGATGACGGTGAACCCAGTAAAATTCTGTTTTTTCTTCTTTTTTACACCTTAGCTTGATGCAATGGTACTGATGGTTGCAACGTAGTGGTGAAACAACTAGATTAAAATAACAAAATTTATGTATGGATAGGATCACAAATGTATTAATAAACCTTTTTCTCATAACAGTACCGTGATATTATGTGTTTCCGTTGCAACGCACGGGCACTCACCTAGTATGCATATTATGTGTTGATCTATTGGATAAAAAAGTCTCTCACGTGATAGGCATGTATGCTTAGCATATAGCTTGCACTAACGCTAAGATCCAAGGGGGAGGTTAACGTCGACGTCGACACAAGTAAAGGGGAAGAGGGATGATGGATAATTCAAATAATATTGTTCGTCGAATTTGAGTAAGGTAACCTAACGATCTGAACCATTGGTTTTAATTATTTGTTAAGTATGGGTGCATTTTTGTTTGGTGGGTTTAGTGGAGACTATGTGTGGGTGATTTGGTTGGATGAATTTTGCAAAGTTAAAACTAATGGATTATATAGTGCTGCTACTGCTGCTGATGATGATGATATAGATATATATATATATATATATATATATACACACGCGTAAATGAATTAATGACAAAGTCTATTCTCTATTTCTATCTACTACTCTATAATAATACATTGTAGACCATCCATGCACCATGGTTCTGCCCCCACCCCACACGCGCAACAGCTGCGGGTCCGCGATGCTTGTCGCCCGGTGTCCGCGTCTGTGATGCTCGCCGCCCCCACCTTCCCGCTTGGCATCCACGATTCTCGTCGCCCCTGCTCCCCCACTCCCCCTCCCACGATTGACTCTAATGCCCCGCATGCCTCCGATTTCGCCCCCTCCACCAGAGATGCATGCGTGGAACCCCGCTAGGACATCTAGCCACAACAACACTGTCGAGTCCAGAGCGACAATGGGGCACCCCTCGAGATCCCTTGTGCCCTGCCACCGAGGAGGACTGTCGCACCTACTACGGCTCCTCCTTGTCTGTTCTCTGCGAGGACGATGCATAAGGCCAGAGTTGTGGCGACGAGGCCGATGTGCCGTCGCGGTGCTCCCTGCCGCCGTCCTCCCCGCTGTCACACCTGGATTTAAGGGGTAAACCTGGGTGTGTCTCATATGTGTGCCAAAGAAGTACAACACATATAATGACCAAGTGTATAGAGATAAATGTCACAATCATTATTACATAGCAGAAATGTTTTACAAAAATAAATGATAACAAATAAGCGAACTAATATTATTTACTTAGCGCCATTAAGCTGACTGGGAGACGCCACCTAGACTTCATCAAACTCTTCATAGTAGTCCTCCTCTTGGGCTATCTGCTCTTCACATGTGGGGGTTTTATATATCGCAAGGGTGAGATCACAAAAGTTCCGAGCTCAACAAGTGTGGGGAATAAAGTGCACGAGCTCACCAAAAGTGGGGGCTCATGTGTAGTGTCAGGCTGATCACCAAATAATAGTTAAGACAAAGCATTGCTTTTAATAAGTTGGTCAAGTTTTATTAGCAGTTATTAAGTATAAGTAAATATCAGCCCAAATAATGAGAGATCATAATTAATAAATAAACCACTATGCGATGCAAATGACCAATTAAATTTAATTCCATAAGTTACTCATGTGAGGGTCCAAGAAGCTCATGACCGTTAACACGGCTGATATACCAGTTTTACACTCTATAGAGGTTGCACATCTTTACCCACAAGTCATGTTACCCATCTGCCACGGGGTTGTACAGGCCCCATACACCTCTACCGAGAAAGCGAGGCAGGGTAACACTACGAGGTCTTTACAAAGTTCCACTAGCTTCAGAAAACTCGCTACGGTTTATGAGGAGAGCAATATAGGAATCCCCCGCTTGAAAAGTTGTCTCAGCAAGATCAAACTGAGAACCTCCCTATACCGACAACTCCCCTACCACCCCTGCCCCTTTAGGGTAAGGTAGTCCTCCACTAGCTTTCCTAATTAGTGAGCCAAGGGCGTCACATACCACCCTTGTGGTAGCACTATTTTCCTAGGTGGTCGCTCCATGTTCTAATTAACATAATGATCTTATCATGAACAATAAATAACTCATTGGTAATAAAAGCATGATCATGAATAATGTGTATCTTAACACCCAAAACCATATAAAGCAATAGCATATATTACCCAGAAGTTCAGTGGTAAACAAGGTATAAAGATGACCAAACTAGGGTGACCTATTGGGGCCCATCAAAATTAACCTATATAGATCATAATGATTAACAGGAACATTATTTGGTAAAGAAAAGTGATCAAGGGCACAACTTGCCTTCAACGAGCTCCTGCTCAGTATTTTTCACCTGCTGAGTATCGGGATCCTCGGTTGCTTGCTCGTCTACTCGCAACAATACAAACAAACATGGTATATGAGAAATTAACATCACACCAAAAATGAGAACATACTGCATAATAATGTTCTACGCATCGTAACGAGATCGTAGGTTCGAGGACCAATAAATTTGGAGTTACAGTTAAAGAGTTATAATTTTCTGAATATTTGGGTGTTAGATATAAAACAAATTAGGTGATAATTTTAACATATGTTTCAGAACAAAATAAGGTTACTAGATGATAAACAATATTAACATGAATTTAATGCAACTGGAATGGATAAAAAGGAGTTAAAATGGATTAATTATGAATTAAACAAGTTTCTGGAATTATTTTTATACTAGAAAACATTTTTTGAATTATTTAAATAACCTGGGGTTTTATTTGGGTGTAGGATACAAAAACCCGAGAGCACACGGGTTGCTTTATAAATTATTCGAGCATGAATGCAATTATTCTGTACAGGTTGAGGACTGCGGGTTGATTTGTAAAGGTTTCGGGGTCTCTTACGTAAAATAAATATACGCGACGAAGGGGTACGAGTCTATCTCGGCCATTGGATCGACGACCCGCTGCATAGATTAGATCGGACCATTTATCAACCGGTATTCGCCCCGTAGACGTAGGATACAAGATCAACGGTATAGGCTTTAAGTGACTGAGATCGTTCCTCATCCACCGGATCAAGATCGGACGCACCATAGCGATCTAGCCGAAATGGCACGAGTGATCTAATCCCAGCCACTCATCTCGCATCAACCGTTCAGGGTGCGTCTTCCCCACTCTACCCTAGGCAGCGGCGGCGGCGCCCCTGTACTCGGCGGATCTTCGCTAGAGTATCGTGATCTGCGCTCGGGAGCCCCAACCTCTACCCTCTAGTGGCTCTATGCGAAGTACAAAACAATTGTGGAGTGGTTGTAGGGAACTTTACCGGCGTTGATTCGACCCCGGGCCCTGCTCACGGAAAGGAGCGATCGGGCGGTGCAGGATCTCTCCGGTGTGCAATTAGCACCAGCCCATGGATGCAACTGGTTAGCTGACTTCACGCCAAGCTTCCACACATACCAGCGATTGCCTCGAACCCATTCTGAGGGCCGCGCCGACGGTGACTACGCGGAACTGGAAGGGAAATAGGGTCAAACCTTTTCCTAAATGATTTTGGTGGTTGAAATGCCCAACACAAACAATTGGACTAACTAGTTTGCTCTAGATTATATGTTCTATAGGTGCTAAAGGTTCAACACAAATCAATAAAAAGATCAAAGTCGGGGTTCAAAATAAAGGAGCAAAAGAAACCGAAGAGAACCCTGGTCTAGCGCACCGGACTATCTGGTGTGCCACCGAACAGTGTCCGGTGCACCAGGGACCGTACAGGCTGAACTCTTCACCTTCGGGTTTCTGGAGAGCTGCTCTGCTATAATTCACCGGACTGTCCGGTGTGCCAGTGGAGCAACGGCTCCAGCGCAACGGTCGACTCCAACGGACACCTGCAAAAGTGTTACAGTGCGTGGACAGTTCGCGCAGAGTCAGAGCAGCGCCAGAAGGCGCACCGGAAAGTCAACAGTGCCTGTCCGGTGCGGCACCGGACTGTCCGGTGCCCCAAGATGTCAGAGCTCCAACGGTCGAACCGTTAGAACCCTAACGGTTGGGTGACGTGGCTGGCGCACCAGACAGTGTCCGGTGGCGCACCGGACTGTCCGGTGCGCCCATCGACAAACAGCCTCCCCAACGTTTGGTTTGGTGGTTGGGGCTATAAATACCCCCCAACTACCACCACCTCAACAATCCAAGTTTTCAGACTTCACATTCAATACAAGAGCTAGTGCAATCAATACAAGACACAATTCAATAGAATCAAAGCCTTTCTAAAGTCCCAAATCCACTCCAAACAAATAGTGACTAGAGAGAGAGTTTTGCTCGTGTTCTTTGAGCTCTTGTTCTTGGATCACTTTCTTCTTCCTCTTTCTTGTTCTCAAGACACTTGTAATCAAAGCAAGAGACACCAAGTTGTGGTGGTCCTTGTGAGGGGTCTAAGTGACCCGTTTGATTAAGGAGAAAGCTCACTCGTCTAGGTGACCGTTTGAGAGAGGGAAAGGGTTGAAAGAGACCCGATCTTTGTGACCACCTCAACGGGGACTAGGTTTGCAAGAACCGAACCTCGGTAAAACAAATCACCGTGTCACTCGCTTTATTTCTTGGTTGATTTGTTTTAGCCCTCTCTTTCGGACTTCGATTTTATTCTAACGCTAACCCCGGCTTGTAGTTGTTCTTAAAGTTTATAAATTTCAGTTTTTGCCTATTCACCACCCCCCTCTAGGTGACTTTCAATTGGTATCGGAGCCCGGTACTTCATTAGAGTTTAACCACTCGAAGTGATGTTGGCAGATCATGCCAAGAAGGAGATCGTGGCCGGCAATGACAAGTCTACAAGCCACGAGAAGGCTCCATCGGGGGAGTTCGGCAACAAAATGAAGGGATTCTCTTCACATGCCAAGTCGCATCGGAGCGGCGACAAGAAAAAGAAGATGAAGAAAGTGGTCTACTACGATACCGTCTCTTCGTCGCCCTCCACCTACGGCTCCGACACTTCATCCGTCACTTCTAAGCGCCATGAGCGCAAGAAGTTTAGTAAGATCCCCCTACGCTATCCTCGCATTTCTAAACGCACTCCTTTACTTTCCGTCCCATTAGGCAAACCACCGGTTTTTTACAGTGAAGATTATTGTATGTGGAGTGATAAAATGAGGCATCATCTAACCTCACTCCACGCTAGCATTTGGGACATTGTTGAGTTTGGAGCGCAGGTACCATCCGTGGGGGATGAAGGCTACGACTCGGACGAGATCGCCCAAATCCGGCACTTCAACTCCCGAGCCACTACTATACTCCTCGCCCTTCTATATCGAGAGGAGTATAATAATGTGCAAGGGTTGAAGAGTGCCAAGGAGATTTGGGACGTGCTAAAAACCACGCACGAAGGGGATGAGGTGACCAAGATCACCAAGCGGGAGACGATCGAGGGGGAGCTCGGTCGATTCATCCTCAACCAAGGAGAGGAGCCACAAGCAATGTACAACCGGCTCAAAACCTTGGTCAACCAAGTGCGCAACCTCGGGAGCACCAAATGGGATGACCATGAAATGGTCAAGGTTATTCTAAGATCACTTGTTTTTCGTAATCCTACACAAGTTCAATTAATTCGTGGTGATCCTAGATATAAACTAATGTCTCCAAACAAATCGTCGAGCAAGGTTATAGGAAAGTTTGTGAGCTTTGAGTTGATGATCAAAGGCTCCAAACCAATCGTCGAGCAAGGCGACACCTCCAACCCGAGGTGCAACCCGTTGCATTCAAAGCAACGGAGGAAAAGAAAGAAGAGTCTACATCAAGTAGGCTCCCCATCGACGCCTCCAAGCTCGACAATGAGGAAATGGTGCTCATCATCAAGAGCTTCCGCCAAATCCTCAAACAAAGGAGGGAGAAGGATTACAAGCCCCACTCCAAGAAAGTATGCTACAAATGAGCTAAGCCCGATCATTTTATAGCTAAATGTCCATTATCTAGTGATAGTGACAGGGGCGACGACAAAAAGGGAAAGAGGAAAGAAAAGAAAAGATACTACAAGAAGAAGGGCGACGATGCCCATGTATGCCGGGAATGGGACTCCGATGAGAGCTCCACCGACTCCTCTGACGACGAGGATGCCGCCAACATCGCCGTCACCAAAGGCCTTCTCTTCCCCAACGTTGGCCACAAGTGCCTCATGGCAAAGGACGGCAAAAAGAAGAAGGTAAAATCTAGAGCTTCCACTAGATATACGACATCAAGTGATGAGGGTATCTCTAGTGATGATGAAGATGATTTGCTTGCTCTTTTTGCCAACTTAAACATGCAACAAAAAGAAAAATTGAATGAATTGATAGGTGACATTCATGAGAAGGATGAACTCTTAGATAGCCACGAGGAATTTCTTATTAAGGAAAACAAAAAGCATGTTAAAGTTAAAAATGCTTATGCTCAGGAAATAGAGAAATGTGAAAAACTGACTAGTGAGCTTAGCATTTGCCATGACACTATCTCCAACCTTAGAATTGAGAATGCTAATTTGATTGCTAAGGTTGAAAAGAGAAATGTCTGTAATGATTCAATTGCCAATCTTAGAAATGATAATGCTAGTTTAATTGCTAAGATTAACAAATTAAATGAATCAATTTCTAGCCTTAAGATTGAGAATGATAAATTAATTGCTAAGGCTAAGGACTTAAATGTTTGCAATGATGTTGTTTCCAATCTTAGAAATGAGAATGATATTTTACATGCTAAGATTGATGAATTAAATGTTTGCAAACCCTCTACTTCTACTGTTGAACATATTTCTATTTGCACTAGATGTAGAGATGTTAATGTTGATGCTATCCATGATCACCTAGCTTTAATTAAAGAACAAAATGATCACATAGCTCAACTAACTGCTAAAATTAATGAGCATGAGATAGAGAATGAAAAATTTAAATTTGCTAGAAGCATGCTCTATAATGGGAGACGCCCTGGCATTAAGGATGGCATTGGCTTCCAACAGGGAGACAATGTCAAGCTTAATGCCCCCAAGAAATTGTCTAATTTTGTTAAGGGTAAGGCTCCCATGGCTCAGGATAACGAGAATTACATTTTATATCCTGCTGGTTATCCTGAGCATAAGATCATGAGAATTCATGCTAAGAAGACTCATTTTGTTTACCATCATGCTTTTATGTATAAGAATGAGGCTTCTAGCTCTAGGCAATCAACCCATGTTAAATTGCCTAAAAAGAAAACTCCTACTACATCAAATGAGCCTAATGTTTCATTTAAAACTTTTGATGCTTCTTATGTGCTTACTAATAAATCCGGCAAAGTAGTTGCCAAATATGTTGGGGGCAAACACAAGGGCTCCAAGACTTGTGTTTGGGTACCCAAGGTACTTGTTTCTAACGTGAAAGGACCCAAGACCATTTGGGTACCTAAGAACAAGGCCTAAACTTGTTTTGTAGGTTTATGCATCCGGGGGCTCAAGTTGGATCATTGATAGCGGATGCACAAACCACATGACAGGGGAGAAAAGGATGTTCTCCTGCTACGAGAAAAACAAAGATACCCAAAGAGCTATCACATTCGGGGATGGAAATCAAGGTTTAGTCAAAGGACTTGGTAAAATTGCTATATCACCTGACCATTCTATTTCCAATGTTTTTCTTGTAGATTCTTTGGATTACAATTTGCTTTCTGTTTCTCAATTATGCAAAATGGGTTACAACTGTTGTCGGTACCCTGGAACAGGGGTACCCCTTACTATAGTAAGAAGGCGCGGTAAACAGCGCCCGACCCCACCACGTGGGTGACTCCGGGGCCACCAGGTGACCAGAGAAGGTAACATATATCGCGATATCATCAGTGGATCTGGACCCCGTAAGAAAGTGCTGGACCCCAGCATACATGACCTGGACCTCCGAATACGACCCGGGACCTCCGCGTTCCCCTGAATGGGACTCGGACCCCTCTAAGTGAGGTCCGGATCATCCACGACAAGATCTCGGGATGAAGAATACCCTGGCCTAAGTCAAGGACGTACAGGGGTCCGACACAGACACTTGTCAGGGTCTTGCCAGGCGTGCCTCCGCTCCCCGCTCAGGCGGGGACCCGGTGCTGCCACGTGGCCTATGGCCCGTGACGTAAGCCGACGGGCAGAGTCTGACGTAAGGCCTCAGGGCCACGCAATCTCTGCATTTATTGCAGAGATCGTGCACTGCCTGTCCGCCCTGCAGACAGGCGATGTGCCGACTCGGCATTTAATGTGCCCCGTCCACTCTGATGGCAGGCGACGACCAGACCACCCTACAGGCGGCGTGCCTGTCCAATCAGACAGCGGGCAGTACGCCCACACCGCAGCACGCGCGCAGCAGCCATCATGACTTGTATGATACCGAGGAACCTTCTACTGCACGCCAATCCTACTCAAGCGGCGGATGTCGGGGCACAGGGAGATAGCACAAGGTGACCGACATTAGTTGCTCCGGGTATTCCATCCGTTATGTCTCTAGGCCCACATGTCGGGGTTCAGAGTCTTTTGTACATGCCCCCCTTTAGCTATAAAAGGGGAGGCAAGCAACGTTACAACATAGACCCAACTCAGACTTTCAATTTTCAAGCTTCCACAGCAATCCAACACACAGTAGAGTAGGGTGTTACGCTCCGGCTGCCCGAACCACTCTAAACCCTCGCGTGTTCATGTGCTTGATGTTCGCTTAGTAGGACAGGCAAAATGCTTAAGCCCCTTCCTCATCTTAGGATTTAGGGCAGGTGCACTCCGCCACCCGGCCAGAGAATTCCCTCTCCGACATTTGGCGCGCCATGTAGGGGGCTAGGCATTAGGTTTTTGCTGGTTTTCTCGCTCAGCATGATGGTGCAAATCATTAAGCACCACGCCGAGACTTCCACGGATTTCCTGGTGGAGGAAGAAGATGTTTCTTCCACGCCACAGGTTCCCAATCGCCCAGTGCCGGGCACTACTGCTGTGCATGCTGCATGGCAGCATACAGCTGCACAGACATCCCGGACACCGTCGAGGGCGGCTCTAGGAGCGTTGTCAGCAGCCAGGGAGTTGCTGCGACACCCTCCAAGCTCCACGGCCTCACCAGGGGCCATGAAGCAGTGGCGGGACGACGTTGACCGACTGCTCGGCATGGTGCATTCTACCTCGACCAGGTCGAGGTCACGGTCATCCCGACGCCAACATGAGGCGTCGGCGTCTGTGTGCTCACCCTCAGTAAAGGGCGCACAGACCAACGACCTCCGGGCCGAACTCAACCGCAGGCGCGCGGGAGAGGACGCCCGGATCTCTTTGGAAAGGGCGCGCGAGCGCCGCCAAAACATCGAGGGCCGCAACCTCGATCAAGACTTCACTGCGGTAGCACCGCAGGCCCCAATGGGTACCCGGTCCCAAGCGAGTGTCCCCTTGGCCAGCGTGGGCTGCGTCGCTCTCGCAGATCATCTCCGCGCGGTGTCATGGCCACCCAAGTTCCAGCCGCACCTGCCGGAGAAGTACGACGGAACGTCAAATCCGTCGGAATTCCTGCAGGTGTATGTCACCGCTATCACAGCAGCCGGTGGGAACACCGCTATGATGGCAACATATTTTCATGTCGCCTTGTCTGGTCCTGCCCGGACTTGGCTCATGAACCTCGCCCAGGGTCAATCTACTCCTGGGAAGAGCTCTGCGCGCGGTTCGTTGCAAACTTCGCCAGTGCTTACCAGCAGCACGGTGTGGAGGCCCACCTCCATGCGGTGAGGCACAAGCCCGGGGAGACTCTCCAGACGTTCATCTCCCGCTTCACTAAGGTGCGAGGTACTATACCTCGCATTTCCGATGCTTCCATCATCACGACCTTCCATCAGGGAGTACGTGATGAGAAAATGTTGGAAAAGTTGGCCACGCATGACGTGGAAACTGTCCCCACACTCTTCACTCTGGCCGACAAATACGCCAGAGCCGCTGAGGGCCGTGCATGGCACTCGGCCCCGCAGACCGGGGCTGCCCAGTCGGGTGCCGTCTCCCAGGACGGCAAAAAGAAGAAGAACCGCGGCTCTGAGAGGCTGCAGTTTCCCGCTCGGACTGTCGCAGCCGCGACTAGAGGATGGGGCGAGCGCAATAAGCGCTCTCGGCCACAGGGAGGCAACAGCGGCTCGTGCCCAGTGCATCCCAACGCTCACCACAGCGCCTCAGAATGCCGCAAGATCATCAAGCTCGCGAAACGCGTCAGTGAGCGACGCGAGCAGTCGTCCAAGGATGGCTCCCCGCCCCGTCGTCGGCCTGGTAAGAAGAGGGTCGACGATGGTGAAGTGGCCATGGGAGAATGAGAACTCGGGTATCAATCACCCGAGGGGGACCTCAAGGACGTATTCACTGGAGATTCCGACTCCGGGGATGACAGCGACCGCCGCAAGAAGTTGTACGTCATGTACGGCGGGAGCTGGGAACTTACCTCTCGCAGGAACGTCAAGTCCCTACGCCGTGAGGTCCTATCGGCAACTCCAGGGTCCCGAAGGCTGCCCCACATCAACGATGGAGGGGCACCACCATCTCCTTCGGGGCACCTGACTGCCCCGACAACATGGCAGGGGCTGGCATACTACCACTCATCACCGCCCCTGTCATCGCCAACATGCGACTGCACCATGTGTTGATTAACGGCGGGGCAGGCCTCAACGTCATCAGCCATGCTGCATTCAAGCAGCTGCAAATCTCGGGGTCCCGTCTGGGACCCTCACGCCCATTCTCCGGAGTGGGCCCACAGCCGGTGTATCCCCTTGGGAGCATCGCACTCCCGGTTACATTCAGAACTGAGGTGAACTTCCGCACGGAGAACGTCATTTTCGACGTTGCGGAAGTCAACCTCCCCTTCAACGCCATCATTGGCAGGCCAGCCCTGTACCGGTTCATGGCCATTGCCCATTACGGGTATTTGGTCCTCAAGATGCCATCCCCGACTTGGGTCCTCACCGTGCAAAGTGACCGTGCCGCCGCACTTGTAGCCGTAGAGAAGCTGCATGCCCTGGCGGCAGAGACTGCTCGCCCAGACGATGGAGGGAGGAATCCCTCAACCTCTGGTACCAAGGCGCCCCCAAGGCGCCAAAGGTACAACCATCCGGAGCGGATGGTGTCCCCGTCAAAGCCATCCGGATCGCTGCGGATTCCACCCAGACCACTTGCATTGCGGGTGATCTGGACGAGAAATAGGAACTCGCGCTCATCGCTTTCCTCCAGGCAAATGCCGACGTGTTTGCATGGGAGCCATCGTAGATGCCTGGGATCCCTAGAGAGGTGATCGAGCACTGCCTGAAGATTAACCCCGACGCCAGGCCAGTGAGCCAGAAGCCTCGCGGACAGTCTGTTGAGCGATAGGACTTCATCCGAAAGGAGGTCCGAAAACTGCTAGACGCTGGCTTCATCGAAGAGGTTCATCACCCAATATGGTTGGCCAACCCAGTCATTGTCCCCAAAGCGAATGGGAAGCTTCAGATGTGCATCGACTACATCAGCCTGAATAAGGCCTATCCCAAGGACCCATATCCACTGCCACGTATAGACCAAATCGTGGATTCTACCTCCGGGTGCGATCTGTTATCATTCTTAGACACTTACTCTGGTTTCCATCAAATCCAGATGTCTAGGGAAGATAGGAAGCATACTTCTTTTGTAACAGTGGATGGGCTTTACTGCTATGTTGTTATGTCGTACGGTCTGAAAAACGCCTTGCCTACATTTGTGCGGGCGATGAGTAAGACTTTCGGGGACCTGATTAGGGACAAAGTAGAAGTCTACATTGATGACATCGTGGTCAAGACTAAGAGAGGGTCGACCCTAGTGGAAGACTTGACCTTGGTCTCCGACAAGCTGCGGGCAACCCGCACGAAGCTGAACCCGGACAAATGTGTTTTTGGCATTTCCGCCAGAAAGTTGCTGGGATTCCTGGTTTCGTACCGAGGCATTGAAGTGAACCCGGAGAAGATCAGAGCGATCGAGGCGATGAGGCCTCCGGCTCGAGTCAAGGACGTCCAGAAGCTTACGGGATCATTAGCCGCCCTTAGCCGCTTCATTTCGAGGTTGGCTGAGAGAGAGCTGCCCTTCTTTAAGCTGCTGCGAAAGTCCGGGCCTTTCTCTTGGACCGAAGAGGCGGAACAAGCCTTCCAGGAGTTGAAGCAGCACTGGTGTCCCTACCAATATTGGTAGCTCCGAAACCAGAGGAGCCATTGAATTTATACATCGCCGGCGGCCGCAGAAGCGGTGAGCATGGTGCTGGTCGTCGAGAGACCAGCACCAGAAAGCCAGGAACCTGAGGACTCGGGACCAGCTGCAAGGGTCCGAACCATTCAAAGACCGGTCTACTACGTCAGTGAGGTCCTTCATGAGGCGAAAACCAGGTACCTTGAGACGCACAAACTCCTCTGTGTTGTGCTTGTCGCGTCCAGGAAGCTGCGCCATTATTTCCAAGCGCACAGGATTGTGGTGGTGACCTCCTTCCCATTAAGGGCCATCCTCCACAATTCTAACGCCATAGGCAACATCGCCAAGTGGACAGCGGAACTCACTGAGTTCCAGGTGGACTTCCGACCTCGCCATGCCATCAAGAGTCAGGTCCTGGCTGACTTCATCGTAGAGTGGATGCCCCCCTCAAGCGTCCCCGAGGGTCTGGGTCCTAATTCGGACCCCACACCTGTGGAGCCCAGGGGTCTGGTCTTCACTGAGCCCCACTGGACGCTCTACTTCGACGGATCTACCCGCCAACAAGTTGGCGGGGCTGGGGTGATCCTCATCGATCCAAGCGGAGATCAAGTGAAGTACATGGTGCACCTTGAGTTCAAGGCCACCAACAACATGGCAGAGTACGAGGCACTGATCTTCGGCTTATCGGCAGCCCTATCCTGGCGATCCGCCAGCTCCTAGTGAAGGGAGACTCCCAGCTGATCATCAAGCAAGTCTGCGGAGAGTGTAGTTGCAATGAGCCCAGGCTCGCAGCCTACCTTCTTCACGTGAGGAAACTGGAGAAAGACTTCATGACCCTGGAACTACAACACGTTCCTCGGGCTGACAACTCAGCGGCAGATGACCTCTCCGTGAAGGCATCAACTTGGGCACCCGTGCCCGAGGGCGTCTTCGAAAGACGGCTGCTGAGACCCACTGCCCAGCCTGCCGAACTGGGCGAAGGGGGCGAGACTAGCACGTCGAAACTAGCGGTCCTGGTGGCGCCCCAGTACCCACCAAAGACTGTGTGTGCTACAGGGGGGCCTGCCAGCCCCTTAGCGCCGCAACCAATATCTCAGAGTGGTCCCGATGGATGGATCTCCGAGATCCGGGACTATCTGAAGGAAAATATCCTTTCTGAAGACCATGTGTCCGCAGAGCGCATAGTGCGGTTGGCTAAGCGTTACGCGGTGGTGGAAGGGGATCTCTACCGCCGTGGCGCCAACGACATTCACATGCGATGCATTAACCAGGAGGAGGGCTGTGAGTTGCTCATGGAGATCCATGGAGGAGAGTGCGGAAGTCATTCATCATCCCACACATTGGTCGGCAAGGCCTTCCGGCATGGCTTCTACTGGCCAACCGCTCTCCAGGATGCAGCTGAGATGGTGAAGTCCTGCAAGGCGTGTCAGTTCCACGCAAAACAAATACACACGCCAGCTCAGGCACTGCAAATGATTCCACCCTCTTGGCCATTCTCCGTATGGGGGTGGATATCCTGGGACCATTTCCCAGGGTCGTCGGCGGGTACCGGTACCTCTTCGTCACCATCGACAAGTTCACCAAGTGGCCAGAGGCCACCCCTGTGGTCAACATCACCCAAGGTGCCACTGTCGCCTTCCTCAAGTGCATCGTCTGTAGATTTGGGGTCCCAAACCGTATCATTACAGACAACGGAACCCAGTTTACAAGTCAGATCTTCCAGGAATATTGCGAGGGCATTGGCACCCAGCTCTGCTTTGCATCCATGGCCCAACCCAGAAGCAATGGCCAAGCGGAAAGGGCAAATGCAGAGATCCTCAAGGGACTCAAGACTCGCACCTACGACTACTTGAAGAAACACGATGCGAATTGGGTCAGTGAACTCCCTTCCGTGCTATGGGGGAACCGGACAACACCCAGCCGAGCCACCAGGGAGACCCCGTTCTTCCTGGTCTACAGGGCCGAAGCCTATCTTCCCCCGGAAATCATCATGGGCTCCCCTCGGGTCCAGGCCTTTGAGGAATCTATGCAGGGACAACTGCGGCGTGAAGACATGGACTTCATCGACAAGCGTAGGTGGCAAGCAGCCATCCGAAATGCACGGTACAACCAAGCGCTCAGGCACTACCACCAATGGTTCGTGCATAGTAGGGAGCTCAGGGTCGGGGACCTAATCCTAAGGCGAGTACTGAACCGAGAAGGGCTCCATAAACTCTCCCCCAGCTGGGAAGGACCCTTCAAGGTGACAGAAGTATGCCGGCCCGGGTGTGTCCGCCTCGCCACAACTGAAGGAGAGTCTCTGCCCAATCCCTGGAACATAGAGCACCTTCGTAAGTTCTTCCCATAAAAGCAAAACTGGGGGATGCAGTTTTCTTCCTTTGTAACTAGGTAGCACACATATGTAAGCCAGCAAGGTAAGGTCCACCCTTATAAACCCGGTCTGTTGGTTTACGCTCATGAAGTTATGAAGAGAAAATCCACCACACCCCAGATTTGCTTTATGGTGGTCTTTTCCTTCTTAATCTTGCAACCATTATTTTTATCTAACCCACCCACACAGATTCCCTCCATTGTTGGTATATTGCATCCGGATTGAATAGCTAGGCCGTGTAGCCTGGGGGCCGGTCCAAGAGAACGGATAATCACCCATGGGGAGGTCCGGAGCCGTGCGGTCGCTTAGCTTGGTCCAGTACCCTAAGCCCACACGCTCCACCACCTCGTGGCGGGTGTCCTAGTATCCGGAACTATAGTCCTGTAGGTCCGGAAACCCGAGGTCCGGCTCTAAAGAAAGGGCACACGTCTCAGGGGGAGGTCCGGAGCCGCGTGACTGCTTAGCCTGGTCCCGTACCGTAAGCCTACGCACTCCACCACCATGCGACGAGTACCCTAGTAATTAGAAGTCGTGACCCAGGGGGTCCAGACACACGGGTCGGCCCCCCAGTCCAGATCCTATAGGTCATGTTGCGTAATTCTAAGGATGAAGGATACCAGTTAATGGGTCTGATGGGTGCACTACTGAAACTCCCTAGCTAAGGTTGTGTGCAGGTCCGGGTCCCAGTCGAAATACCCTCCTGGGGGCCAGGTCACCAACTCCTTCTTAAGTATACTGGCATCCAACCTCGACAAGTCGAGACCACATCCCAGAGGGGCCAAGTACCAGGGAAGAAGTTGACAACAACACACATAGCAAAGGGAAAGTAGCATGCAGATAAGTTGTAATGTTGCTTGACAAGTAATACTTAAATGTATCTTACAAAACCAAAATATGATAAGTCGCTTCCAGCGGAAACCTTATTTTCTCTCTGCAGATCCGACTACTCATCATCAGTGGGATCTCGCTGGAAGCGCTTGGCCACCACGTCTACAGCATCCTGCACGCTCCCCCGGGCGGCGTCTTCGGTATCGGCCACCGGACCGGCGATCACTGGCCCCAAGGAAATGGTTGGGTCGTGGCTCCGGAAGCACGTTAGGATGTACTCTATCACCGCCAGGCAGAGTCTGCTGCCCTTAGCCTCCAAGCGGGCGCCAAGGATCTGATCCAGGCGTCGGAGGCGGTCAGCAGTGGAATCCAGCACCGGGAGCGCGTCGGAAATGGACACCGACTGCTTCGACACTGGGATGGGGCTCACCCCCAGCGGCACCAGAGCCGAGCTTGCCTCGTTGGCCCATGCGGCAATACGCTGGACTCCGATGCGATGCTCTGCTCGGAGATCTTCTAGCGTCTTCTTCATCGTCTCTGCCGCCTGAGAACCCGGAGCCGCCTACGCCGTCTAGGCTACCTGCGCTGCCTGCGCCGCCTAGAACTGGCGGACCCGCTCCTCCAGTGTCCGCTCTTTCTCCTCCAGTTTCTTCTCCTTCTCCTCCGCCTCGAGCTCGTGCTCGGCCAGCAACTTGTCCCGCCTTTCCCACATCTCCTCCCTCCAGGTGAGGTCCTTCTCCTGTCGGATGAGATCCATCGCACGCTCCTCCAGGGAGGCATCCTTCTCCTTGAGGTTTTCCTTGGCGAGAGAGATGTTGCTAGCCATGTCATCAAGCTCCTGCTGCAGCTTCTGCAGTGCCGCCTCAGTCGCGGTCTGCTCATCCCGCTGCTTCTCCAGCATCGCATTATAGGCTTTCAACTTCTCATGAAATTCTGTGATGACCGCATCCCGCTGGTCCAAGTGCTCTTTCCTCTTGACCAGCCTCTTCTCCTCCCGGGTCGCCTTCCGCTCCCGCTCGAGCACCTTCTCCAGGTCCTCCTTGAGGTCCTCACGCCCCTGCTCAAGCTCGGACCGCTCCGAAGCAAATTGGCAGGACGCGGCCTTTGTACGCTCCTCCGGCTGGGTGCGCCAATCGCCAAGGCGCTGGTGCTCAATCTCAAGTGCCTCCCACTCCTGAAGGATCGCCGCCTCAGTCTTCCGGAGAGCCTGATGAGCGCGGGACAGCACCCGAGGGAGGGTCGGCGGCGTCGTTTCTGGCCCGATGCCGGTCTGGAGCCACCGCCCAAGAATGACCTCCGGCTCCTCCAGAATGGGCTGTGGGATGGAATTGGGCACGCCCCCCGCGGCTTCCGTCGTTGTCGAAGGTATATTCGACGGCATCGTCGCCGCCGTTGGGTCTGCAGTAGCCGTTGGCGGTGCTACCGCTACTGGACTCCTAGCTGGAGCCTGGGGGGCCGACGGCACTGCCTCGGCAGTGCCAGCCGGAACCTGGGGGCCCGATGGTGCCGCCTCAGCAGTGGAAGGCAGAGGCAGGTCGCCGGCATCAAGGCCAGCAGACACCTGCTGCTGGGAGCCGGACTCACCAATGGGAGCGACTTTGGAGATAGAGGGAGAAGAGGCCCTGATAAGCAAAGGGCGGATTAATACCCGTCAACATGGTAACTAGACCAATGGGGAAAATGAAAAGGGGGTACACTTACTTAGGGCCCTGGACCTTCCAACCACCTTGGAAGCGAGACGTCCGCTGCCCCTGCTGCTGTTGCTGTTGTTGATGTTGCTGCCCCTGTGGCGGTGGCAAGCTAGATGATGGTGGCGGTGGTGGTGGCGGGACTGATGGTGGCGCTGGTGGAGGACTGACGCGCCTCTGCGAGCCCTGGGCCGGGGAGCCGGCCTCCCTGACCCCGCCAGTTGTCCTCTGGCGCTTCTGAGGGAGGCCCGAATCAAGGGGTGGATTGTAACATCCCAAAAGTCCCAACCCAAGGTTTGAAACCTAATCTCCTAACCCCCCCCCCCTTATTTTATTTTCTCCCTTAACTCTACCCTTAGATCACCTCATCATGTGCATACACTTGAAATGATAGGAGCACCTCACATAGCCTACATTTATCACTCCAAATCATTTAGAAAATTTTTGATTCAAAGGAAAAAGAAATAAAAAGAAACAAAAATAGAAAAGCAAAAGAAAAGAAATAGAAATCAGAAAAACAAAAAGAGAAACTTCCCCCCCTCGGCTGGGCCGAATCTGGCCCAACCCGCACCGCGCGCCCGTGCTCCTTCCCCCCCTCTCCCAGGCCCAGGCGGCCTAACTCCGCGCGCTCGCGCCTCCGCTGACAGCTCGGCCCCACCAGTCAGCGACTCGACGCCCTCCCTCTCGCGCCGCTCCCTCTCCCTGGCAGCTCGGGCCCGCCTGTCAGCTCCGTCGTTCTCGCCCATGCCTCACCGGCGCGTTCGCCGCCGAGCGCCTCACGCCCCGTCGCCTCGCCATTAAGGCTTGCACCGGCCTCAGCAACCACCCCGCCACTGTGCCCGAGCCATCCCAATCGTCGTTAGCTCCATTCCCGCCATCATGGCGAGCTCGTCGGCGCTCGCCGTCCCCTCCATCCCTCTCCCTCTCTCGGGCGCCTATAAAAGGAACCGCCCGAGCCCCGTCCTCACCACACCAGCTCCGGCCAACTCCTCTGCCTTCCCCCGAGCGAATCAAGCTAGCGCCGCCGTGCTTCCCCCATCGCTCCGGTGAGCCCCTTTCCCCCTTCCTAGTGATCATCAGTCCAATTAACCAGTGCTCGAAGCTCCGCCACACACTCAGGGTCACAAGGTGCCCCTTTTTCCCCCTATTGCACCCGGCAACCTCAACGGCGACATCACCGCCGTGGACACCCGCCACCGCGCCGCGGATCGGCCGCCATAGGCCCCCGCCGGTCAAATTAGCCCCACTTCTATGATCGCCTGCTTTCGCCCATGCAGCAACACCACCACCCCGTCGCGGAACCGGAACCACGGCGGAGAACCGCCGCGGATTTCCACAGCCGGTCGGATCCCGGTCGGCCTTCCCCTCCCTCTGTTGTCGTCCGCGCCGTTAAACCCCCCTGCTGACGTGTGGGCCCCGCGCCACAGCGCCGTCCCCCGCCGTTCCCCCTCGCTGCTAGGCCAGCTGGGCCACCGCCGGGCTCGCGCCCGGGTGGGCCGAAATCCCCCCTAGCCCAGCAAGGCAGGAAATCCTTTTCCTTTTTATTTTCTCATTTCTGTTCCCATTTTTCACATATATAATTATATGCAAATATTTTATGTACCAAAAATAGTTCAAATAAATTATAGGGCACAAAAATAATAAGATATAAGAAATGGCACACCCCACTAAAGTCACCATGATTGATGTATTGTTATTGTCTGTGTTTGTTAGCGGAAGAGGGATCCGATCCTCCGGAATTTATAGCTCCGGAAGAAGGGCAAGAACCCGACCCCTCCGAAATAAACCTCTTGTGCCAAGAAAGCTTCGACGAAGGCAAGTCCATCCTTCCCTTGATGCATTATTTACCTATTTCTCTCTACCACTGCCTAAGCCTGGAATATGGGATGGAATCGAATTGCATGGTGAGCATGAGAGAGCACGCATTAACTAATACCTTTGATTACAAGATATGGGATAAGTAAAAGGGGTGCAAGTAACATGTTTTCCAAAAAGTGTGTGATGAAGGGTATTCACCCTCATCACCTAGTGAGTAGGATGATCAGGGACTCCCTGGTTTAGGGGAGGGCCTAAGGTGATGGCTTAGCTGGTTTAGGCGTGAGCATAAGGATTGTCCTCTCGTATAAGGACCGGTTTGTCATCTTTCATTACCTGTACTCATAAAAAGTACAACCACTCGAGGCTGTGTGGGCAGCCACTCGATCTGAACTCGTACGATCCAACCCCAGGTTTATGAAGGCTGGGGAGCACCGGGAGGATAAGGAGGGGGAATGATTTGTCCGGTTTGGACATGG
This sequence comes from Zea mays, assembly GCF_902167145.1. Classification (NCBI taxonomy): domain Eukaryota; kingdom Viridiplantae; phylum Streptophyta; class Magnoliopsida; order Poales; family Poaceae; genus Zea; species Zea mays. The sequence goes on along the minus strand of NC_050096.1, from coordinate 232,721,376 downwards.
CGGTGGCCTGACTCCTTCCAGTATAACCGTTAAGGTTAGGATGTGCAAGGAAGGAAAGAGTTTTGGATTCGGATCTCATTGGCCATGAGATCGCAGAGCCGGACTAGTGGGTAAAGTGTACCCCTCTGCGCAGAGTCTAAACCTATTCGAATAGTCCGTGTCCACTGGTATGGACGAGTCTGGTATGGTATGACAATTAGTGTTTCTATAACAACCGGGAACAGGGAAATATGCGTGTGTTTCTGGAAAGAAAGTAGTGCCACGGGAGCGGGAAGCTCAGTGGTGGTCAAACAAATGTCATTTCTATGGTTTTGAGAAAACCCTAAACAACGAGTACTGCCTTTCTCTGAAAAAAGATGAGTGACTTCAACTCCACCATATGAAGCATGTACAATATAGGTCACTTTCTCTTTACGGGAGCCGGGTGGGCTTGCGGAATACCTAGTGTATTCACCCAGATTTATTTATGTTTTTCAGCAGCTGAAGACTTCTTTTCTGCTATGCTTGATTGAAGGGGTTATGTCTTCACCCAGTTCTGCCTGTGGCCTGGGCTAATTTATCTTCCACTGCGTTTTATGATTTTTGGCTCACTCTCGAGCTTGTACCCCCGGTATTGTAATAACATTACTCAGACTCTGTAACTATTTGAAGTAAGAAATGTGGTTACTAGCCTCCTGGGACTAGTAATTGTATCACATTTGAGTCCCAAAGGATCGGGACGCTTCAGGTGGTATCAGAACCTAAGGACTGGCCGTAGACCGCAGCCCTGATCTTAAAAGTTGCTTAGCAAGAAAACACCTCTTACCCCCAAGAAACATTTTCTCTTCTTTCCTCGATATTAACAGACCCTTCTTTTCTTCTACCAGATGGAAAACTCTTGGGTCATTAGGACATCATACTGCTCAGAGGAAGAAGGCTTTCCTCACCTTCTACAAAGTTGCGGACTGCGCATGGGGATCCGCAAGAAGCCCGAATATGTCTGGAAGGAATACCGCGAACATGGAATGGAGAAATGCTCTATGGCAGTTTACCTGGGAGATAGCCGAAGCTACCCAAACCACCCCCCCTTCCAAGTCACCTTCATCGGGCACCGCTTCCCAGACACTTGCCAAAGTGTTGCCCGAAAGGCCCTCAAACAGCTATGCCAAAACTACAGCAGAGAAATCTTTGAAACCCCTCTTTGTTATTTCCCACCCACCAATAAAAATACCCCCACCTGGAGGAAAAGACTTCAGGCTCTCTCAGGGAGGGACCCCACCGAGGATGACCCCACCATTGTCTACATGGTCGGATACCTCCACACCCTCGATACCCACTACGATGATCTCTCCTCCCACTGCACCCACCTAAACTCCCGGGTGGAAAGCCTAGAGCAGCAAGTCAAAGAGCTTAAGAAGGAGAAGGCATCTCTCCAAGAGTGTCTCGACATAGCAGAAGGTGAGGAGGCCAACACCCGTGAGGCCTATCGAACCTTAAAGATGGACTATGATAAGAAGCTTAAGAAGCTCGCCCCCACAAAGAAAATCCGGAAGAAAACCACAAGCCAAGGATGCCAGACAAAAAGGAGGAAGAAAGCTCCCCCAGCGCCAGCTCCCGCCAGGATAGAAAATTTGTCCGATATCGAGGATATGTCCCTCGCTAACCTTGATGATCTTCTCAAGGAATTCGGGGACACTCTAGAAAAGGAATTCAGTAGTACCTCAGGGAATGCTCGTGTGTAGTACAATTTGTAGTAGCCGTATGCTTTTAATGTATTGGTGTAATGAATAAAATAACTTGGATGAAAACAATTTGCATGTGCATGATAGTGACTCTCTCTCCCCTGGCAGATGGCTTCAGATAAAACCACGCCTACCGCCTCCGGGATTGGAGCTGGGTTTCCCCTGAGAGCTGAAGGGGAAGCCAATAGAGAGGAAAGTGAAACCCACCTCCCCGCACCTCCGCAACTACCCTTAGATCTAGCCCAAGTTCTAGCCAATCAAACCCGACTCATCGAGGTCCTCACTCGAAGTCTGGAAAATCAAAGACCGAATGGTGGAAGACCGCAAGACAGAATGGGGGATTTCCTGAGGCTCAAGCCTCCCACGTTTGCCAGATCTAGCAACCCCCTCAATGCAGACGATTGACTGCGCACGATTAAAAGAAAGCTGGAAGCCATTGGATGCCTGGAAAACCAGCGTGTTCAACTGGCCGCCCATCAACTGTCCGGGATGGCCTTAGCCTGGTGGGACACCTTCAACGTCACCATCAGAGATGCTACCTGGGCGGAATTTGAAACGGCTTTTCGGGAGCACCATGTACCCCAGGGGCTCGTTCAGCTTAAGGAAGACGAATTCCGGGAACTGACTCAAGACGGAAGATCTGTCAGTGAATATGTGCACAAGTTCACGGAGTTAGCACGCTACGCGCCAGATGACGTCAGTACCGAGGGCAAGAAGATGGCCCGTTTCCTGAAGGGACTCAGGCCAGAACTCAAGGCAATTCTGGCTAGCCAAGACTTCCTCAGTTTCTCTCACCTTTTCAACAAGGCCATGCAAGTGGAAAGGGCAAAGGAGGAAGAAAAAGGCCATCTCAAAAGAAAGTTCCAAGTCCTCCGGGCTCAACAACAAGACCGACACCAGAAGACTCGATCCTTTGGATTTCCACCCAAGGGACCAAGCTTCAGTAGACCAGCTGGAGCCACCCCGTCACGGTTCAGTCAGCAGAGTCAGAGCTCTTTCCATGCCCCCTCAGTTGCAAGTAACCAACCCCCGGCGAATGCATGTTGGCACTGCGGAGATCCCAGTTATTTCAAGAACAACTGTCCCCAGCTGAAGCCACCAGGACCCGCCTACTCCAACTCGGTGAATGGCCCCAAGAATGCCTCGGCATCCGCCCCCAAGGCGCCCTCCTCCATCAGCCAGCAGAACAAGACCCAGTATCAAGGAAGGGCACGAGTGAATCACGTCGATGCCTAGGAGGCTCAGCAAGCTCCGGGAGTAGTCCTCGGTGAGTTCCTTGTTGAATTTACTCCCGCTACCGTACTTTTTGATTCTGGAGCATCCCACTCTTTCATAGCCACTAGTTTTGTGGAGAAACATGGCATTCCCTCTACTCCTCTAGGGATTCCCTTGGTCACCCGAACCCCAGGGTCCGACCTTCTATGCCAGCTCAAATGCTCCCAAGTCAGGATCCTTTTAAGTGGGGTAGTATTCTTGGCAGACCTAACTGTCTTGCCATCCAAAGGGATTGATGTGATCTTAGGAATGGATTGGTTAACTAAACACAAGGGTATCATCAGTTGTGCAAGCAAGACAATCCTCCTCACCGACCACTAGGGAAAGTCAGACTCTTGCCAGACCCAGCCACCCGCCAATGACCCAATGATGTTCAGTTTAACAGCAGAAAGCATATCAGTGGTCGAAGAATTCATGGACGTGTTTCTAGAAGAATTACCAGGAATGCCACCAGAAAGAGAAGTGGAATTCTACATAGATCTGATCCCTGGAACGACACCCATCGCAAAGAGACCATACCGCATGGCTCCTACCGAGTTAGCATAACTGAAGCTCCAAATTGCAGATCTTCAGCAAAAAGGATACATTCATCCCAGCTCATCCCCTTGGGGAGCACCAGTCCTGTTCGTCTCTAAGAAAGACGGGAGTATGAGAATGTGTATTGATTACCGATCGTTAAATGAAGTCACCATCAAGAACAAGTATCCACTTCCTCGAATCAACGACCTCTTCGATCAGCTTCAAGGGGCCAAATACTTCTCCAAGATAGACCTAAGGTTTGGTAATCACCAATTGAGGATTAAGGAAGCAGACATCCAGAAGATTGCATTTGTCACCCGATACGGACAATATGAGTTCACAGTGATGTCGTTCGGACTGACAAACGCACCTGCCTTTTTCATGAACCTCATGAACAAAGTGTTTATAGAAGAGCTGGATAAGTTTGTCGTAGTCTTCATTGACGACATCCTTATCTACTCCAAGAGCCGCGAAGACCATAAGCGTCACCTTCGAATCGTCCTTGGAAAACTCAGAGCACACCAACTCTACGCCAAACTCAGTAAATGTGAATTCTGGCTGGAAAAGATAGCCTTCCTTGGGCATATCTTGACCGCAGAAGAAATAAAAGTAGACCCTTCCAAAGTGGAAGCAGTATCAAAATGGAGGCAGCCGACCAACGTCAGTGAAGTTCGAAGCTTCCTGGGAATGGCAGGATATTATCGCTGCTTCATCAAAGGATTCTCCAGCATAGCAAGACCTATGACAGAGCTTCTCAAGAAAGACCATAAATTTGTGTGGACCTCAAAATATGAAGGAAGTTTTCAGATCATAAAGGAGAAACTCACAACTGCACCCGTTTTGACACTACTAGATATCCATCAGGATTTTGTCATCTTATGTGATGCCTCGAGGCAAGGCTTAGGGTGTGTGCTGATGCAAAATGAAAAAGTCATTGCTTATGCATCACGCCTACTCAAGCCGCATGAGCAGAATTACCCCACCCATGATTTGGAATTGGCAGGCATAGTACACGCTTTAAAGATATGGAGGCATTACCTAATCGGGAACAAGTGTCACATTTTCACCGACCACAAGAGTATGAGGTATATCTTCACTCAATCAGATCTCAACCTCCGTCAGCGAAGATGGTTGGAGCTGATCAAGGATTATGACCTGGAGATTCATTATCACCCCGGGAAGGCCAACGTGGTAGCAGACGCCCTCAGTCGAAAACCATTCGGAATAAAGGGAACCAACTTTTTAAAAGATTGGAAGAAAGAATCAGCTCAACTGAATACATGTCTGGGAAACAGCGGCAGTCTCGAAGTCAAACCAATGCTAGAAGACCTCATATACAAAGCTCAACGCCTAGACCCAGAGACAGCAAAACTTGTGGAAAAAGCCCGCAAGGAACAACTCCCGGACCTCAGGGCAGATGAACAAGGAGCCCTTTGGTTCAAAAATCGTCTGTGTGTACCAAAAGGGGAAGCACGAGAGGTCCTGCTCGAGGAAGCTCACAACTCAGCCTACTCCATCAACCCAGGAACTACCAAGATGTACCTTGACCTCAAAACCAGATACTGGTGGAGGGATGAAGAAAGAGATAGCTCAGTATGTGGCCCGGTGTGACACCTGCCAACGGACGAAGGTCGAGCACCAAAAACCTGCAGGCCTATTACAACCCCTCCCCATGCCTGAATGGAAATGGGAAGAAATAGGCATGGATTTTGTAACCGGGCTACCCCGGACACAAAAAGGGAATGACTCTATCTGGGTAATAATAGATCGCCTCACCAAGGTAGCCCATTTCATTCCAGTAAAAACTACTTTTGGAGGAGCCACCCTTGCCCGAATTTTTCTCAAAGAGATAGTGAGACTCCATGGCATCCCAAGAAAGATAGTGTCAGACAGAGGAACCCAGTTCACCTCCAAATTCTGGATAAGCCTTCAGAAAGCTATGGGCACCAAGCTAGATTTCAGCACCGCTTATCACCCTCAGACAGACGGGCAGACAGAAAGAGTTAACAAAGTCCTCGAAGATTTATTAAGAGCATGTGTGCTAGCATTCGATAGAAGTTGGGAATCCAGTCTACCCTACGCAGAGTTCTCATACAACAACAGCTATCAGGCCAGCATCAAGATGTCACCATTCGAAGCGTTGTATGGATGAAAATGCCAGACACCTCTCATGTGGTCCAACATAGGGGAAAAGCACTAGAAGGACCTGCCTTTGTCAAAGAGGCAGAAGAGAAAGTTGCCCTGATCCGCAGGAGCCTACTTGAAGCTCAGAGTCGGCAGAAGAGTTATGCTGACAATAGGCGGAGGGAGCTCAGATTTGAAGAAGGAGATTTCGTTTACCTCAAGGTCTCCCCGATGCGTGGTGTCAGGAGGTTCCAAGTGAAAGGAAAACTAGCACCATGTTTCGTCGGTCCCTATCCCATCATTGGCAGAGTGGGACCCGCAGCATACCGTCTTGAACTACCAAAGTCCATGTCTGACATCCACAATGTGTTTCACGTATCCTAGCTCCGCAAATGACTGCAAGCACCAGAAAGTCACATCAAAGAAGAGGCAGTGCAGATTCAGAAAGATCTTCAGTACCGAGAGAAGCCAGTAAAGATTCTTGATTCAGCTGTCCGAAAGACCCGCACATCAGAAGTGAAGCTCTGTAAAGTTCAGTGGAGCAGAGAAGGAGAAGAGGAAGCTACCTGGGAGGGTGAGGACTCCTTGAGGAGGGAATATCCTTATCTTTTCTCAAATCCAGTCTAAATCTCGAGGGCGAGATTCCTTTAAGTGGGGTAGGTTTGTAACATCCCAAAAATCCCAACCCAAGGTTTGAAACCCTAACCTCCTAACCCCCCCCCCCTTATTTTATTTTCTCCCTTAACTCTACCCTTAGATCACCTCATCATGTGCATACACTTGAAATGATAGGAGCACCTCACATAGACTACATTTATCACTCTAGATCATTTAGAAAATTTTTGATTCAAAGGAAAAAGAAATAAAAAGAAACAAAAATAGAAAAGGAAAAGAAAAGAAATAGAAATCAGAAAAAGAAAAAGAGAAACTCCCCCCCTCGGCTGGGCCGAATCTGGCCCAACCCGCGCCGCGCGCCCGCGCTCCTTCCCCCCATCTCCCCGGCCCAGGCGGCCCAACTCCGTGCGCGTCGCGCCTCCGCTGACAGCTCGGCCCCACCAGTCAACGACTCGACGCCCTCCCTCTCGCGCCGCTCCCTCTCCCTAGCAGCTCGGACTAGCCTGTCAGCTCCGTCGTTCTCGCCCATGCCTCACCGGCGCGTTCGCTGTCGAGCGCCTCACGACCCGTCGCCTCGCCATTAAGGCTTGCACCGGCCTTAGCAACCATCCCGCCACTGTGCCCGAGCCGTCCCCTCACCCCTCGCCTGCCCGAGCCGTCCCAATCGCTGTTAGCTCCATTCCCGCCATCATGGCGAGCTCGTCGGCGCTCGTCGTCCGCTCCATCCCTCTCCCTCTCCCGGGCACCTATAAAAGGAACCGCCCGAGCCCCGTCCTCACCACACTAGCTCCGGCCAACTCCTCCGCCTTCCCCCGAGCGAATCAAGCTAGCGCCGCCGTGCTTCCCCCATCGCTCCGGTGAGCCCCTTTCCCCCTTCCTAGTGATCATCAGTCCAATTAATCAGTGCTCGAAGCTCCGCCACACACTCAGGGTCACAAGGCGCCCCTTTTTTCCCCCTATTGCACCCGGCAACCTCACCGGCGACATCACCGCCGTGGACACCCGCCACCGCGCCGCGGACCGGCCGCCATAGGCCCCCGCCGGTCAAATTGGCCCCACCCCTGTGATCGCCTGCTTCCGCCCGTGCAGCAACACCACCTCCCCACCGTGGAACCGGACCCACGGCGGAGAACCGCCGTGGATTTCCACCGCCGGTCGGATCCCTGTCGGCCTTCCCCTCCCTCCATTGTCGTCCGCGTCGTTAAACCCCCCCCCCCCTCGCTGGCATGTGGGCCCCGCGCCACAGCGCCGTCCCCTGCCGTTCCCCCTCGCTGCTGGGCCAGCTGGGCCGCCGCCGCGCTCGCGCGCTCGCGCCCAGGTGGGCCGAAATCCCCCCCCGGCCCAGCAAGGCAGGAAATCCTTTTCCTTTTTATTTTCTCATTTCTTTTCCCATTTTTCACATATATAATTATATGCAAATATTTTATGTACCAAAAATAGTTCAAATAAATTAAAGGGCACAAAAATAATAAGATATAAGAAATGGCACACCCCACTAAAGTCACCATGATTGATGTATTGTTATTGTCTATGTTTGTTAGCGGAAGAGGGATCCGATCCTCCGGAATTTATAGCTCCTGAAGAAGGGCAAGAACCCGACCCCTCCGAAATAAACCTCTTGTGTCAGGAAAGCTTCGACAAAGGCAAGTCCATCCTTCCCTTGATGCATTATTTACCTATTTCTCTCTACCACTGCCTAAGCCTGGAATATGGGATGGAATCGAATTGCATGGTGAGCATGAGAGAGCCCGCATTAACTAATACCTTTGATTACAAGATATGGGATAAGTAAAAGGGGTGCAAGTAACATGTTTTCCAAAAAGTGTGCGATGAAGGGTATTCACCCTCATCACCTGGTGAGTAGGATGATCAGGGACTCCCTGGTTTAGGGGAGGGCCTAAGGTGATGGCTTAGCTGGTTTAGGCGTGAGCAGAAGGATTGTCCTCTCATATAAGGACCGGTTTGTCATCTTTCATTACCTGTACTCATAAAAAGTACAACCACTCGAGGCTGTGTGGGCAGCCACTCGATCTGAACTCGTACGATCCAACCCCAGGGTTATGAAGGCTGGGGAGCACCGGGACGATAAGGAGGGGGAATGATTTGTCCGGTTTGGACATGGCGGTGGCCTGACTCCTTCCGGTATAACAGTTAAGGTTAGGACGTGCAAGGAAGGAAAGAGTTTCGGATTCGGATCTCATTGGCCATGAGATCGCAGAGCCGGACTAGTGGGTAAAGTGTACCCCTCTGCGCAGAGTCTAAACCTATTCGAATAGTCCGTGTCCACTGGTATGGACGAGTCTGGTATGGTATGACAATTAGTGTTTCTATAACAACCGGGAACAGGGAAATATGTGTGTGTTTCTGGAAAGAAAGTAGTTCCACAGGAGTGGGAAGCTCAGTGGTGGTCAATCAAATGTCATTTCTATGGTTTGGGGAAAACCCTAAACAACGAGTACTGCCTTTCTCTGAAAAAAAGATGAGTGACTTCAACTCCACCATATGAAGCATGTACAATATAGGTCACTTTCTCTTTACGGGAGCCGGGTGGGCTTACGGAATACCTAGTGTATTCACCTAGATTTATTTATGTTTTTCAGCAGCTGAAGACTTCTTTTCTGCTATGCTTGATTGAAGGGGCTGTGTCTTCACCCAGTTTTGCCTGTGGCCTAGGCTAATTTATTTTCCACTGCGTTTTATGATTTTTGGCTCACTCTCGAGCTTGTACCCCCGGTATTGTAATAACATTACTCAGACTCTGTAACTATTTGAAGTAAGAAATGTGGTTACTAGCCTCCTGGGACTAGTAATTGTTTCACATTTGAGTCCCAAAGGATCGGGACGCTTCATGGATCCGCGACGAAAGACCCGTTGGCACGACGCAGTCGGTGCCGACTCTCTCCCTCCGACCTCCCAGAACCACCCGGGGCGGAAGAACTACTCGTAGCTCCCTTGCCCTTGCCCGAGGGGCTGAGAGTCGTGGGGGGAGCTCTGGAGCTGACATCGGCGAACCGGGAACGTCTGGCCAGTACACCGGGGATCTGAATCCCTCGGTGGGGGTCCCGACCGCCGGTCTGGCGAACCACTACGCCGCTCTCGTCAAGGGTCGGCAGCGAATCCAAGATCGCTGTCCTCAACCCTTGATCGTCGCAAAGCGAAGGAATGCCCTCGGGAGGAATCAAGGACTCAGCAACGAAGGACTCACCAGTGATCCCCTTCACCAGGAGCTCTAGCTCCTCCCAGGACAGGTCGGTGCCTGGCCCGCGAAGGACCCGACCGAGGTCGTTTGAGCCAGTGAACCAGCAGCTCATGCGTGCCCTCGCCTGCAGCGGCGCGATCCGACGCTGCAAGAAGTCGCCGACCACGTGCATCGATGTCAGACCACCGGTCGCCAAGGACTTGATCCTGCCCAACACGGGCTTGAACTCCGGTGTCAACGGTGGCTTAGCTCTCCATTGCTTCCTGTCGAGCCTCGGCCCGTCACTCGGAAGTACGAGGCGATTGTTGGCCTCGGTACTGGCGATCACCCATTTGGCCCGCCAGTTTTCCCACCTCGCGCCGCTGAGGGAGGAGATATAGGCGCCGGCCGAATCCGCCCTTGTTTGGAAGTAATATGCACCGAGATGGTCCTTGGCCTTCCCGGACTTCACCAGCACGAAAAAGTGGTGGAAGAGAGAAGTGCATGGCACCACCCCCACAAACATCTCGCACAGGTGAGCGAAGATGGTCACCTGAAGGATGGAGTGGGGTGTGAGGTGCTGGAGCTGGAGACCGAGATCCTCCAACAGTTCTGATCGGTAATGCTAACCCGCACGAGAGGTAGGAGACAAAGAGCACGAACTCCCCGGCGGTGAGATCGCCAAGGGGGAAGCGCCGGCCCGGATCCTCTAGGCGTGTGACGGCGCACTCCATCTAAGCAGGCGGCGCACCGTGTCGAGCCTCCTCTCGATCTAGTAATGCTCGAGATGAACCAGTGAAGCCATGGCTGCTACAGTGGCGAAAAGCAGAGAAATGCGAGTGCAACAGAGGCGCAGAGGACTCAGAGGAGAAAGGACGCAGCAGTTGAATAAAGTGTGAATGTGTAACTGCTGGTCATGGGATGAGTCCCCTTTTCTCAAAGAAGGCTCTCCCGCTCGCGTCCCAACCCCATCCAACGCGCACCTAGTGCTCGCAGTGACCCGGTCCCCGACATGGGGGCCCAGGTCCACATGTCACACACCTGGAGAACCAGCCTCCGAGTGCATAGAAGACGGACCGTCCCCCCGGAAGCAAACCGTCACGCATGACCGCATGTCGCCTAAGGGCCGCTGAAGGATATTTTTTAGGCGGTGGCAATAAGACGCCCCGCGCGCGGCCCGACGAAACTGCCAGGAGCAGGGGCCACGTACCTGCCAGCTGCAGGGACAAACGTGGCAGGCGGCATGACTGAAGGCGGGTTGGCGGCGGCTACATCAGCAAGTGCCCGAAAATGGCATGTCAACCAGGCTTTGGCCCCACCTATAGGCTTGTAACCTCCCCTGAGGCGGGCCCGGGGGCCACTGTCGGTACCCTGGAACAGGGGTACTGAAAGTCGCCTAGAGGGGGGGTGAATAGGGCGAATCTGAAATTTACAAAGTTTAAGCACAACTACAAGCCGGGGTTAGCGTTAGAAATATAAACGAGTCCAAAAGAGAGGGCGAAAACAAATCACAAGCAAATAAGGCGGATGACACGGTGATTTGTTTTACCGAGGTTCGGTTCTTGCAAACCTACTCCCCGTTGAGGTGGTCACAAAGACCGGGTCTCTTTCAACCCTTTCCCTCTCTCAAACGGTCACTTAGACCGAGTGAGCTTCTCTTCTCAATCAAACGGGACACTAAGTCCCCACAAGGACCACCACACAGTTGGTGTCTCTTGTCTTGGTTACAATTGAGTTGAACACAAGAAAAAAGGAAGAAGAAAAGCAATCCAAGCGCAAGAGCTCAAATGAACACAAGTCTCTTTCTCACGAGTCACTATTTGATTGGAATGATCTTTGGACTTGGTAGAGGATTTGATCTCTTTGCTTGTGTCTTTGTATTGAATGTTATAGCTCTTATAAGGTGTTTGAAGGCTGAAAACTTGGATGCAATGAATGGTGGGTGGTTGGGGGTATTTATAGCCCCAACCACCAAACTAGTCGTTTGGTGGAGGCTGCTGTCGCATGGCGCACCGGACAGTCCGGTGCGCCACCGGACACTGTCCGGTGCGCCAGCCACGTCACCCGATCGTTAGGGTTCGACCGTTGGAGCTTCTGTCTTCTGGGCCACCGGACAGTCCGGTGGTGCACCGGACAGGTCCTGTAGACTGTCTGGTGCGCCTTCTGGCTCTGCTCTGACTTCTGCGCGCACTGTAGCGCATTAACAGCTGTTGCAGACGACCGTTGGTGCTGTAGTAGCCGTTACTCCGCTGGCACACCGGACAGTTCGGTGCTACACCGGACAGTCCGGTGAATTATAGCGGAGCGGCTTCTAGAATTCCCGAAGGTGAGCAGTTCGGAGTTGGGTTCCCTGGTGCACCGGACACTGTCCGGTGGTGCATCGGATAGTCCGGTGCGCCAGACCAGGGCACACTTCGGTTGTCTTTTGCTCTCTTTGTTTGAACCCTTTCTTGGTCTTTTTATTGGTTTGTTGTGAACCTTTGGCACCTGTAAAACTTATAATCTAGAGCAAACTAGTTAGTTCAATTATTTGTGTTGGACAATTCAACCACCAAAATCAATTAGGAAAAGGTGTAAGCCTATTTCCCTTTCAATCTCCCCCTTTTTGGTGATTGATGCCAACACAAACCAAAGCAAATATAAAAGTGCAGAATTAAACTAGTTTGCATAATGTAAGTGCCAAGGTTGCTTGGAATGAAACCAATAATCATTTCTACTAGATATGCATGGATGGCTTTCTTCTAATTTAAAATTTTGGACCACGCTTGCACCACATGTTTTGTTTTGCAAATGTTTTGGAAATTCTTTTCAAAGTCTTTTGCAAAGTAGTCAAAGGTAAATGAATAGGATTTTGAGAAGCATTTTCAAGATTTGAAATTTTCTCCCCCTGTTTCAAATGCTTTTCCTTTGACTAAACAAAACTCCCCCTTAATGAAATCCTCCTCTTAGTGTTCAAGAGGGTTTTAGATATTAATTTTGAAGAGGGTATTATATCAATAATAAGATGCCAATTTGAAAACAGTACTTTAAAAAACAAATTGAAAGACTAAAATTTTTGAAATTGGTGGTGGTGCGGTCCTTTTGCTTTGGGCTAATACTCTCTCCCCCTTTGGCATGAATCGCCAAAAACAGAGTCATTAGAGCCCTTTTAACTACTTTCTCCCCCTATGGTAAATAATGTATGAGTGAAGATTATACCAAAGTTGGAGAGTGGAGTGAAAGCCTTGTCTTCGCCGAAGACTCCATTTCCCCTTTCAATCTATGACTTAGCATGAAATACACTTGAAATTCACATTAGTCATAGTAAAGAAAGAGATATGATCAAAGGTATATAGTTGAGCTATATGTGCAAAACTTCAATCAAAATTCCTAGAATCAAGAATATTTAGCTCATGCCTAAGTTTGGTAAAAGTTTGCTCATCTAATGGCTTGGTAAAGATATCGGCTAATTGTTCTTTGGTGTTAACATACGCAATCTCGATATCCCCCTTTTGTTGGTGATCCCTTAAAAAGTGATACCGAATGGCTATGTGTTTAGTGCGGCTATGCTCAACAGGATTATCCGCCATGCGGATTGCACTCTCATTATCACATAGAAGAGGAACTTTGGTTAATTTGTAACCATAGTCCCTAAGGGTTTGCCTCATCCAAAGCAATTGCGCGCAACAATGACCTGCGACAATATACTCGGCTTCGGCGGTAGAAAGAGCCACAAAATTTTGCTTCTTTGAAGCCCAAGATACCAGGGATCTTCCCAAGAACTGGCAAGTCCCTGATGTGCTCTTTCAATTAATTTTACACCCTGCCTAATCAGCATCGGAATAACCAATTAAATCAAATGTGGATCCCCTTGGGTACCAAAGGCCAAACTTAGGAGTATAAACTAAATATCTCAAGATTCGTTTTATGGCCCTAAGGTGAACTTCCTTAGGATCGGCTTGGAATCTTGCACACATGCATATGGAAAGCATAATATCCAGTCGTGAAGCGCATAGATAGAGTAAAGAACCTATCATCGACCGGTATACCTTTTGATCTACGGATTTACCTCCCGTGTCGAGGTCAAGATGCCCATTAGTTCCCATGGGTGTCTTGATGGGCTTGGCATCCTTCATCCCAAACTTGGTGAGAATGTCTTGAATGTACTTCGTTTGGCTAATGAAGGTGCCCTCTTGGAGTTGCTTTACTTGAAATCCTAAGAAATACTTCAACTCCCCCATCGTAGACATCTCGAAGTTTTGATTCATGATCCTACTAAACTCTTCACATGTAGATTCGTTAGTAGACCCAAATATGATATCATCAACATAAATTTGGCATACAAACAAATCATTTGCAAGTGTTTTAGTAAAGAGAGTAGGATCGGCTTTTCCGACTTTGAAGCCATTAGTGATAAGGAAGTCTCTTAGGCATTCATACCATGCTCTTGGGGCTTGCTTGAGCCCATAAAGCGTCTTAGAGAGTTTATAAACATGGTTAGGGTACTCACTATCTTCAAAGCCGGGAGGTCGCTCAACATAGACCTCTTCCTTGATTGGTCCATTGAGGAAGGCACTTTTCACGTCCATTTGATAAAGCTTAAAGCCATGGTAAGTAGCATAGGCAAGTAATATACGAATTGGTTCAAGCCTAGCTACGAGTGCATAGGTTTCACCGAAATCCAAACCTTCGACTTGTGAATACCCCTTGGCCACAAGTCGGGCTTTGTTCCTTGTCACCACACCATGCTCATCTTGCTTGTTGCGGAAGACCCACTTGGTTCCTACAACATTTTGTTTAGGACGTGGAACTAAATGCCATACCTCATTCCTTGTGAAGTTGTTGAGCTCCTCTTGCATCGCCATCACCCAATCCGAATCTTGAAGTGCTTCCTCTACCCTATGTGGCTCAATAGAGGAAACAAAAGAGTAATGTTCACAAAAATGAGCAACATGAGATCTAGTGGTTACCCCCTTATGAATGTCGCCGAGGATGGTGTTGACGGGGTGATCTCGTTGGATTGCTTGGTGGACTCTTGGGTGTGGCGGTCTTGGACCCTCATCATCTTCCTTGTCTTGATCATTAGCATCTCCCCCTTGATCATTGTCCTCCTCTTGAGGTGGCTCCTCTTGATCTTCATCATCGTCACCTTGAGCTTGATCCTTATCTTGAGTTGGTGGAGATGCTTGCATTGAGGAAGATGGTTGATCTTGTGCATGTGGAGGCTCTTCGGATTCCTTAGGGCACACATCCCCAATGGACATGTTCCTTAGCGCGACGCACGGAGCCTCTTCATCATCTAGCTCATCAAGATCAACTTGCTCTACTTGAGAGCCGTTAGTCTCATCAAACACAATGTCACAAGAAACTTCAACTAGTCCAGAGGACTTGTTAAAGACTCTATATGCCCTTGTGTTTGAATCATATCCTAGTAAAAAGCCTTCTACAGCCTTAGGAGCAAATTTAGATTTTCTACCTCTTTTAACAAGTATAAAGCATTTGCTACCAAAGACTCTAAAATATGAAACATTGGGCTTTTTAACGGTGAGGAGTTCATACGATGTCTTCTTGAGGATTCGGTGTAGATATAACC
Organism: Zea mays; assembly: GCF_902167145.1. NCBI lineage: Eukaryota > Viridiplantae > Streptophyta > Magnoliopsida > Poales > Poaceae > Zea > Zea mays. The sequence goes on along the minus strand of NC_050096.1, from coordinate 232,706,372 downwards.
GGTTGATGGCGTAGCAAGCGGTGTTAACCGCCTCGGCCCAAAACCGATCTGAAGTCTTGTATTCATCAAGCATGGTTCTTGCCATGTCCAGTAGAGTTCTATTCTTCCTCTCCACTACACCATTTTGTTGTGGCGTATAGGGAGAAGAGAACTCATGCTTGATGCCCTCCTCCTCAAGAAAGCTTTCGATTTGTGAGTTCTTGAACTCCGTCCCGTTGTCGCTTCTTATCTTCTTGATACTTAAGTCGAACTCATTTTGAGCTCGTCTCAAGAATCCCTTTAAAGTCTCTTGGGTTTGTGATTTTTCCTGCAAAAAGAACACCCAAGTGAAGCGAGAATAATCATCCACAATTACAAGACAATACTTACTCCCACTGATGCTTATATAAGCTATCGGACCGAATAGATCCATGTGGAGTAGCTCAAGCGGCTGTCGGTCGTCATGATGTTCTTGTGTGGATGATGAACACCAACTTACTTTCCTGCTTGACATGCGCTACAAATCCTGTCTTTCTCAAAATGAACATTGGTTAGTCCCAAAATGTGCTCTCCCTTTAGAAGCTTATGAAGATTCTTCATCCCAACATGTGCTAGTCGGCGGTGGCATAGCCAACCCATGTTAGTCTTAGCAATTAAGCAAGTGTTGAGTTCAGCTCTATCAAAATCTACTAAGTATAGCTGACCCTCTAACACTCCCTTAAATGCTACTGAATCATCACTTCTTCTAAAGACAGTAACACCCATATCCGTGAAAAGACAATTGTAGCCCATTTTACATAATTGAGAAACGGAAAGCAAATTGTAATCTAATGAGTCTACAAGAAAAACATTTGAAATAGAATGGTCAGGTGATATAACAATTTTACCCAATCCTTTGAGCAAACCTTGATTTCCATCCCCGAATGTGATCGCTCTTTGGGGATCTTGGTTTTTCTCATAGGAGGAGAACATCTTCTTCTCCCCTGTCATGTGGTTTGTGCACCCGCTATCAATGATCCAACTTGAGCCCCGGATGCATAAACCTACAAAACAATTTTAGGCCTTGTTCTTAGGTACCCAAACGGTCTTGGGTCCTTTCACATTAGAAACAAGCACCTTGGGTACCTAAACACAAGTCTTTGACCCCTTGTGTTTGCCCCCAGCATATTTGGCAACTACTTTGCCTGATTTGTTAGTAAGCACATAAGATGCATCAAAAGTCTTGAATGAAATGTTATGATCATTTGATGCAATAGGAGTTTTCTTCTTAGGCAATTTAGCACGGGTTGATTGCCTAGAACTAGATGCCTCACTCGTATACATAAAAGCATGATTAGAGCCAGAGTGAGACTTCCTAGAGTGAATTCTCCTAATTTTGTGCTCGGGTAACCGGCAGGGTACAAAATGTAACCCTCGTTATCCTGAGGCATGGGAGCCTTGCCCTTAATAAAGTTAGATAATCTTTTAGGAGGGGCATTGAGTTTGACATTGCCTCCCTGTTGGAAGCCAATGCCATCCTTAATGCCAGGGCGTCTCCCACTATAGAGCATGCTTCTAGCAAATTTAAATTTTTCATTTTCTAAGTCATGCTCGGCAATCTTAGCATCTAGTTTAGCTATATGATCATTTTGTTGTTTAATCATAGCCATGTGATCATGAATAGCATCAATGTTAATATCTCTACATCTAGTGCAAATAGTAACATGCTCAACGGTATATGTAGAGGGTTTGTAAGAATTTAGTTCAACAATCTTAGCATGTAATATGGCATTTTCATCTCTAAGATTGGAAATGGAGATATTGCAAACATTTAAATCTTTAGCCTTAGCAATCAATTTTTCATTCTCAATTTTTAGGCTAGAGAGTGATGCATTTAACTTGTCAATCTTTGTAATCAAACTAGCATTATCATTTCTAAGACTAACAAGAGAATCATCACAAGCATTTAAATTCTCAACCTTAGCAATTAATTTAGCATTCTCATTTCTAAGGTTGGAAATAATATCATGGCAAGTGCTTAGCTCACTAGTTAATTTTTCACATTTTTCTACCTCTAGAGCATAAGCATTTTTAAACTTAACATGCTTTTTGTTTTCTTTAATTAGGAAGTCCTCTTGACTATCTAAGAGTTCATCCTTATCATGAATAGCACTAATTAATTCATTTAATTTCTCCTTTTGTTGCATGTTTAGGTTGGCAAAAAGTGTTAATAAATCATCCTCATCATCACTAGAATTAGCCTCATCACTAGATGTTGCATACTTAGTGGAGGATCTAGATTTTACCTTCTTCTTCTTGTCGTCCTTTGCCATGAGGCACTTGTGGCCGACGTTGGGGAAGAGAAGGCCCTTGGTGATGTTGATGTTCGCGGCGTCCTCGTCGGAGGAGGAGTCGGTGGAGCTCTCGTCGGAGTCCCACTCTCGGCAAACATGAGCATCGCCGCTCTTCTTCTTGTAGTACCTCTTCTTTTCTCTTCTCTTTCCCTTCTTGTCGTCGCCCCTGTCACTATCACAAGATAATGGACATTTTTGCAATAAAATGACCGGGCTTACCACATTTGTAGCAAACTTTCTTGGAGCGGGGCTTGTAGTCCTTCCCCCTCCTTTGCTTGAGGATTTGGCGAAAGCTCTTGATGATGAGCGCCATCTCCTCATTGTCGAGCTTGGAGGCGTCGATGGGGACCCTACTAGGTGTAGAGTCTTCTTTCTTCTCCTTCGTTGCCTTGAATGCAATGGGTTGTACATCGAGTGTGGAGGAGGCGCCTTGCTCGATGATTTTCTTGGAGCCTTTGATTATCTACTCAAAGCTCACAAATTTGCCTATAACTTCCTCGGGAGACATTAGCTTATATCTAGGATCACCACGAATTAATTGAACTTGAGTGGGATTAAGAAATACGAGTGATCTAAGAATAACCTTGACCATTTCATGGTCATCCCACTTGGTGCTCCCGAGGTTGCGCACTTGGTTCACCAAGGTCTTGAGCCGGTTGTACATGGCTTGTGGATCCTCCCCTTGGTGAAGCATGAAGCGACCGAGCTCCCCCTCGATCGTTTCCCTCCCGGTGATCTTGGTCACCTCGTCTCCTTCGTGTGCGGTCTTGAGTACATCCCAAATCTCTTTGGCGCTCTTCAACCCTTGCACCTTGTTATACTCCTCTCAACTTAGAGAGGCGAGGAGTATAGTGGTGGATTGGGAGTTGAAGTGCCGGATTTGGGCTACTTCATCCGAGTCATAGCCTTCATCCCCCACGGATGGTTTCGTGCACCAAACTCAACAATGTCCCAAATGCTAGCGTGGAGTGAGGTTAGATGGTGCCTCATTTTATCACTCCACATACAATAATCTTCACCGTCAAAAACCGGTGGTTTGCCTAGTGGGACGGAAAGTAAAGGGGTGTGTTTGGAAATGCGAGGATAACCTAAGGGGATCTTACTAAACTTCTTGCGCTCATGGCACTTAGAAGTGACGGACGGCGTGTCGGAGCCGGAGGTGGATGGCGATGAAGAGTCGATCTCGTAGTAGACCACCTTCTTCATCTTCTTCTTCTTGTCACCGCTCCGACGCGACTTGTCGTGTGAAGGGGATCCCTTCACCTTGTTGCCGGACTCCCCGGATGGAGCCTTCCCATGGCTTGTGGCGGGCTTCTCGCCGATCACCATCTCCTTCTTGGCGTGATCTCCCAACATCACTTCGAGCGATTAGGCTCTAATGAAGTATCGGGCTCTGATATCAATTGAAAGTTGCCTAGAGGGGGGGTTAATAGGGCGAATCTGAAATTTATAAAGTTTAAGCACAACTACAAGCTGGGGTTAGCGTTAGAAATATAAACGAGTCCGAAAGAGAGGGCAAAAACAAATCATAAGTAAATTAGGCGGATGACACGGTGATTTGTTTTATCGAGGTTCGGTTCTTGCAAACCTACTCCCCGTTGAGGTGGTCACAAAGACCGGGTCTCTTTCAACCCTTTCCCTCTCTCAAACGGTCACTTAGATCGAGTGAGCTTCTCTTCTCAATCAAACGGGACACTAAGTCCCCACAAGGACCACCACACAATAGGTGTCTCTTGTCTTGGTTACAATTGAGTTGAACACAAGAAAGAAGGAAGAAGAAAAGCAATCCAAGCGCAAGAGCTCAAATGAACACAAGTCTCTCTCTCACGAGTCACTATTTGATTGGAATGATCTTTGGACTTGGGAGAGGATTTGATCTCTTTGGTTGTGTCTTTGTATTAAATGCTATAGCTCTTGTAAGGTGTTTGAAGGCTGAAAACTTGGATGCAATGAATGGTGGGTGGTTGGGGGTATTTATAGCCCCAACCACCAAACTAGCCATTTGGTGGAGGTTGCTGTCCCATGGTGCACCAGACAATCCGGTGCGCCAGCCACGTCACCCGACCGTTAGGGTTTGATTGTTGGAGCTTCTGTCTTCTAGGCCACCGGACAGTCCGGTGGTGCACCGGACAGGTCCTGTAGACTCTCCGGTGCGCCTTCTGGCTCTGCTCTGACTTCTGCGCGCACTGTAGCGCATTAACTGCTGTTGCAGACGACCGTTGGCGCTGTAGTAGCCGTTACTCCGCTGGCACACCGGACAGTCCGGTGCTACACCGGACAGTCCGGTGAATTATAGCGGAGCGGCTTCCAGAATTCCCGAAGGTGAGCAGTTCGGAGTTGGGTTCCCTGGTGCACCGGACACTGCCCGGTGCGCCAGACCTGGGCACACTTCGGTTGTCTTTTGCTCTCTTTGTTTGAACCCTTTCTTGGTCTTTTTATTGGTTTGTTGTGAACCTTTGGCACCTGTAAAACTTATAATCTAGAGCAAACTAGTTAGTTCAATTATTTGTGTTGGGCAATTCAACCACCAAAATCAATTAGGAAAAGGTGTAAGCCAATTTCCCTTTCAGGTACCCCTTACCATAGTAAGAAGGCGCGGTAAACAGCGCCCGACACCACCACATGGGCGACTCCGGGGCCACCAGGTGACCAGAGAAGGTAACATATACCGTGATATCATCAGTGGATCTGGACCCTCGTAAGAAAGTGCCGGACCCCAGCATACATGACCTGGACCTCCGAATACGACCCGGGACCTCCGCGTTCCCCTGAATGGGACCCGGACCCCTCTAAGTGAGGTCCAGATCATCCATGACAAGATCTCAGGACAAAGAATACCCTGGACTAAGTCAAGGACGTACAGGGGTCCGGCACAGACACTTGTCAGGGTCTTGCCAGGCGCGCCTCCGCTCCCCGCTCAGGCGGGGACCCGGTGCTGCCACGTGGCCTATGGCCCATGACGTAAACCGGCGAGCAGAGTCTGACGTAAGGCCTTAGGGCCACGCGATCTCTGCATTTATTGCGGAGATCACGCGCCGCCTGTCCGCCCTTCAGACAGGCGATGTGCCGACTCGGCATTTAATGTGCCCCGTCCACTCTGATGGCAGGCGACGACCAGACCACCCTATAGGCGGTGTGCCTGTCCAATTAGACAGTGGGCAGTATGCCCACACCGCACCACGCGCGCAGCGGCCATCATGACTTGTACGATACCGAGGAACCTTCTGCTGCACGCCAATCCTACTCAAGCGGCGGATGTCGGGGCACAGGGAGATAGCACAAGGTGACCGACATTAGTTGCTCTGAGTATTCCATCTGTTATGTCTCTAGGCCTACATGTCGGGGTTCAGAGTCTTTTGTACATGCCCCCCTTTAGCTATAAAAGGGGAGGCAAGCAACGTTACAACATAGACCCAACTCAGACTCTCAATTCTCAAGCTTCCACAGCAATCCAACACACAGTGGAGTAGGGTGTTACGCTCCAGCGGCCCGAACCACTCTAAACCCTCGCGTGTTCATGTGCTTGATGTTCGGTTAGCACTTAGCAGGACAAGCAAAACGCTCAAGCCCCTTCCTCATCTTAGGATTTAGGGCGGGTGCACTCCGCCACCCGGCCGGAGAATTCCCTCTCCGACAACTGTCTTTTTACGGATATAGGTGTTACTGTCTTTAGAAGAAGTGATGATTTAGTAGCATTTAAGGGAGTATTAGAGGGTCAGCTATACTTAGTTGATTTTAATAGAGCTGAACTCGATACTTGCTTAATTGCTAAGACTAATATGGGTTGGCTCTGGCATCACCGACTAGCCCATGTTGGGATGAAGAATCTTCATAAGCTTCTAAAGGGAGAACACATTTTGGGACTAACAAATGTTCATTTTGAGAAAGACAGGGTTTATAGCGCATGTCAAGCTGGGAAGCAAGTTGGTACCCATCATCCACACAAAAACATGGATTTATTCGGCCCGATCGCTTACATAAGCATCGGCGGGAGTAAGTATTGTCTTGTAATTGTGGATGACTTTTCTCGCTTCACTTGGGTATTCTTTTTGCAGCAAAAATCACAACCCCAAGAGACCTTAAAAGGATTCTTGAGACGGGCTCAAAATGAGTTCGGATTAAGGATCAAAAAGATTAGAAGCGACAATGGTACGGAGTTCAAGAATTCTCAAATTGAAGGCTTCCTTGAGGAGGAGGGCATCAAGCATGAGTTCTCTTCTCCCTATACACCACAACAAAATGGTGTAGTGGAGAGGAAGAATAGAAATCTACTTGACATGGCGAGGACCATGCTTGATGAGTACAAGACTTCAGACCGGTTTTGGGCTAAGGCGATTAACACCGCCTGCTACTCCATCAACCGGCTCTACCTTCACCGAATCCTCAAGAAGACATCGTATGAACTCCTAACCGGTAAAAAGCCCAATGTTTCATATTTTAGAGTCTTTGGTAGCAAATGTTTTATTCTTGTTAAAAGAGGTATAAAATCTAAATTTGCTCTTAAGGCTGTAGAAGGCTTTTTCTAGGATATGATTCAAACAAAAGGGCATATAGAGTCTTCAACAAATCCACTAGATTAGTTGAGGTTTCTTGTGACATTGTGTTTGATGAGACTAATGGCTCTCAAGTAGAGCAAGTTGACCTTGATGAGCTAGATGATGAAGAGGCTTCGTGCGTCGCGCTAAGGAACATGTCCATTGGGGATGTGTGTCCTAAGGAATACGAAGAGCCTCCACAAACACAAGATCAACCATCATCTTCCATGCAAGCATCTCCACCAACCCAAGATGAGGATCAAGCTCAAGATGATGAAAACAAAGATCAAGAGAATGAGTCACCTCAAGAGGAGGACAATGATCAAAGGGGAGATGACCAAGACAAAGACAAGGGAGATGATCAAGAAGAACAGGGTCAAAGACCGCCACACCCAAGAGTCCACCAAGCGATTCAAAGAGATCACCCCGTGAACTCCATCCTCGGTGATATTCATAAGGGGGTAACCACTCGATCTCGTGTCGCTCATTTTTGTGAACATTACTCTTTTGTGTCTTCTATTGATCCATACAGGGTGGAAGACACATTAAGAGATTCGGATTGGGTGTTGGCAATGTAAGAGGAACTCAACAACTTCATAAGGAATGAGGTATGGCATTTAGTTCCACGTCCTAACCAAAATGTTATAGGAACCAAGTGGGTATTCCGCAACAAGCAAGATGAGCATGGTGTGGTGACAAGGAACAAAGCCCGACTTGTGGCCAAGGGCTATTCACAAGTCGAAGGTTTGGATTTTGGTGAAACCTATGCACCCGTAGCTAGGCTTGAGTCAATTCGTATATTACTTGTCTATGCTACTTACCATGGCTTCAACCTTTATCAAATGGACGTGAAGAGTGCCTTCCTCAATGGACCAATCAAGGAAGAGGTCTATGTTGAGCAACCTCCCGGCTTTGAAGATAGTGAGTACCCTAATCATGTTTATAAACTCTCAAAGGCGCTTTATGGGCTCAAGCAAGCCCCAAGAGCATGGTATGAATGCCTAAGAGATTTTCTTATCACTAATGGCTTAAAAGTCGGAAAAGCTGATCCTACACTCTTTACTAAAGCCATTGCAAATGATTTGTTTGTATGGCAAATTTATGTTGATGATATCATATTTGGGTCTACTAACAAATCCACATGTGAAGAGTTTAGTAGGATTATGATTCAAAAATTCGAGATGTCTATGATGGGGGAGTTGAAATATTTTCTAGGATTTCAAGTCAAGCAACTCCAAGAGGGCACCTTCATCAGCCAAACAAAATACATACAAGACATACTTACCAAGTTTGGAATGAAGGATGCCAAGCCCATCAAGACACCCATGAGAACCAATGGGCATCTCGACCTTGACACGGGAGGTAAATCCGTAGATCAAAAGGTATACCGGTCGATGATAGGATCTTTACTCTATTTATGTGCATCTTGACCGGATATTATGTTTTTCGTATGCATGTGTGCAAGATTCCAAGCCGATCCTAAGGAAGTTCACCTTAGGGCTGTGAAAAGAATCATGAGATATTTAGTTTATACCTCTAAGTTTGGTCTTTTGTACCCCAAGGGATCCACCTTTGATTTAATAGGTTATTCAGATGCTGATTAGGCAGGGTGTAAAATTGATAGGAAGAGCATATCAGGGACTTGTCAGTTTCTGGGGAGATCTCTGGTGTCTTGGGCTTCAAAGAAACAAAACTCAGTAGCTCTTTCTACCGCTGAAGTCGAGTATATTGCCGCAGGCCATTGTTGTGCACAATTACTTTGGATGAGGCAAACCCTCAGGGACTATGGTACAAATTGAGCAAAGTCCCTCTCCTATGTGATAATGAGAGTGCAATCCGCATGGCGGATAATCCCATTGAACACAGCCGCACTAAGCACATAGCCATTTGGTATCACTTTTTGAGAGATCACCAACAAAAGGGGATATCAAGATTGCTTATGTTAGCACCAAAGAACAACTAGCCAATATCTTTACCAAGCCATTAGATGAGAAAACCTTTACCAAACTTAGGAATGAGCTAAACATTCTTGATTCTCGGAACTTTGATTGATACTTTGCACACATAGCTCATTCATGTACCTTTGATCATATCTCTTTTATGTCTACGACTAATGTGTTTTCAAGTATATTCCTATGCTAAATCGTAGATTGAAAGGGAAATGGAGTCTTCGACGAAGACAAGGCTTCCACTCCACTCTATCGGTATTATTTACACTTCATCGTCACTCCGCACCACTCTCCACTTTGGTATAATCTTCACTAATATTTGTTTGTACCATTGGGGAGAAAGTAAAAAAGGGCTCTCAAAAGACTCTGTTTTTGGCAATTAATGCTAAAGGGGGAGAAATATAGCCCAAAGCAAAAGGACCGCACCACCACCAATTTTAAAGTTTAAAAAGAAGTTTTCAATTGATATCTTATGATGAAATATTTAAAAGAGGATTTTTCAATTTGGTATCTAAAATATTTGGTCTTCTTTCAATTGGTAAAACCCTCTTTAACACTAAGAGGAGATTTTCATCTAGGGGGAGTTTTGTTTAAGTCAAAAGAAAAGGCATTTGAAACACGGAGAGAAAATTTTAAATCTTGAAGATGCTTCTTGCAATTTCTATTCATATACCTTTGACTATTTGCAAAAGACTTTGAAAAGATTTTTCAAAAGAATTTGCAAAAAGAAAACAAGTGGTGCAAGTGTGGTCCAAACTGTTATATAAAAAAGCAATCCATGCATATCTAGTGGAAGTATAAATTGGTTTAATTCCAAGTAACCTTTGCACTTACCTTATGCAAACTAGTTCAATTATGCACTTATATATTTGCTTTGGTTTGTGTTGGCATCAATCACCAAAAAGGGGGAGATTGAAAGGGAAATAGGGTCAAACCTTTTCCTAAATGATTTTGGTGCTTGAAATGCCCAACACAAACAATTGGACTAACTAGTTTGCTCTAGATTATATGTTCTACAAGTGCTAAAGGTTCAACACAAACCAATAAAAAGATCAAAGTTAGGGTTCAAAAGAAAGGAGCAAAAGAAACCGAAGAGAACCCTGGTCTGGCGCACCGGACTGTCCGGTGTGCCACGGACTGTCCGGTGCACCACCGGACAGTGTCCGGTGCACCAGGGACCGTACAGGCTGAACTCTTCACCTTCGAGTTTCTAGAGAGCCGCTCCGCTATAATTCACCGGACTGGCCGGTGGGTCACCGGACTGTCCGGTGTGCCAGCGGAGCAACGGCTCCAGCGCAACGGTCGACTCCAATGGACACCTGCAAAAGCGCTACAGTGCGTGGACAGTTCGCGCAGAGTCCGAGCAGCGCCAGAAGGCGCACCGGACAGTGAACAGTGTCTATCCGGTGCCCCAAGATGTCAGTGCTCTAACGGTCGAAACCGTCAGAACTCTAATGGTTGGGTGACATGGCTGGTGCACCGGACAGTGTCCGGTGCGCCCATCGATAGATAACCTCCCCAACGTTTGGTTTGGTGGTTGGGGCTATGAATACCCCCAACCACCACCACCTCAACAATCCAAGTTTTTCAGACTTCACATTCAATACAAGAGCTAGTGCAATCAATACAAGACACAATTCAATAGAATCAAAGCCTCTCCAAAGTCCCAAATCCACTCCAAACAAATAGTGACTAGAGAGAGAATTTTGCTCGTGTTCTTTGAGCTCTTGTTCTTGGATCGCTTTCTTCTTCCTCTTTCTTGTTCTCAAGACACTTGTAATCAAAGCAAGAGACACCAAGTTGTGGTGGTCCTTGTGAGGGGTCTAAGTGACCCGTTTGATTAAGGAGAAAGCTCACTCGGTCTAGGTGACCGTTTGAGAGAGGGAAAGGGTTGAAAGAGACCCGATCTTTGTGACCACCTCAACGGGGACTAGGTTTGCAAGAACCGAACCTCAGTAAAACAAATCACCGTGTCACTCGCTTTATTTCTTGGTTGATTTGTTTTCGCCCTCTCTTTCGGACTTCGATTTTATTCTAACGCTAACCCCGACTTGTAGTTGTGCTTAAAGTTTATAAATTTCAGTTTCCGCCTATTCACCCCCCACTATGCAACTTTCAGGAACGTCGACGGCGGTGAGGATTCAGTCGTCTCTCACTCCCTTGCATGGTGGTATGGTGATGGCGGCGCTCGGGTTATGCGGCCGAGCCCCAGGGGGGTTATATGCCCAGCGAAAAGGGACCCGGGTGGTTGGGTCGTTGCACTAGCTCGATCCGAACCGTCGTCGTGCGGTGTCCGCCATAGTTGGCGTTTGGGTTGTTGTGGGTGAGACTGCGGCTGATATATTGGGACCACTCAGTCAGTGCCAGCGACTCCGTTGGGCATGCACATGAGGGACCGACACGTCGGGTCTGCCTGTCGGCGCCTACATCTCGTGCGAGCCAACTGGGCCGCGTGCGCGGGATGCTCGGGTGGGTTGGCGTGGATGGCACGACCACTTGGTGCGCGCACGGGATGCTCGGGTGGCCTGACATGGATAGCGCGGCGAAATGGGCCAAAAACGAGGCCGCAAGCCCAGTTAGGTGTTATTTTTCTTTTCTTTTTGTTTTCTTTCCTTTTATTTTCTTTTTCTTCCTTTATTTCTTTTCTATTCTCTATTTTTAAATCTAAGATGTAATTTCTAATTACGTTGAGATTTAAGATGGATTTGCATAGTTTTCATCCAATTGACAACAAAAAAACAGCATGGGAATGCATGTTCAATTTTAATAACTAGTTGTTTTATTAACTTTAATATTGTTCTATGCAAAAAGAGAAAAGGAAGAAGAAAAAAAGAAAAAAAATCTCTTAGAATTTTAAAACTTCAAAACTTATACATATTTTATACTTTCATAAATTTGGGTATTACACCCGCCCAACACGCGATGCACCGAGATAGTCGCTCCCCCAACTCGTGAGTCCATCGTCGCATTGTCATCCTCATGCCCGTTGTCATCCCTCCACGTGCTCCGCGACCACCAGACCACCACAACCGATGCCACCGCTTCCCAGGAGGGGGGTTGTCCCAGACTCCCGCTACCTCTCCACGGTTCTTGCAGCCTGCTCCTGCCTCAAGCCCCCTTCCTCTAAACTCTGCATCTACACCTTCCTCCTGAAGTCGGGGTTCGTTGCGGCAGCCAAATCTTGGGTAGTATGCCGTCATGTGGCAGCAAAATCTTGGTGGTTATTTGCAGGCCGATGTGTTTGATCTGGTGGGATTGCCCATGATTGAGAACGCTCTGGACGGATTCAACACCTCCCTTGTCTGCTATGGCCAGGTACTACTACTGATCCAAGTAGCATGTTTCGTGTTCTATGCTCCTACGTTCCTAATGCTTTGTATGTGTGTCCGATGCTACTAGAGTGGATTATTCTATTTGAATCAATTAATTGCTATCCTTTCTGGAAAACTCTACTACTCTATAAGAATGCAATGTAGACCATCGGTGCACCATGGTTCTGCACCCTCCCCACACCCCGCGCACGCAACAGCCGCGGGTCCGCGATGCTTGTCGACTGGTGTCCGCGTCCGTGATGCTCGCCGCCCCACCTTCCCGCCTAGCGTCCACAATTCTTGTCGCCCCTGTTCCCCCACTCCCCCTCACACAATTGACTCCGATGCCCCGCACGCCGCCGATTTCGCTTCCTCCAGCAAAGATGCATGCGTGGAACCTCACCAGGACATCTAGCCAAACAACATTGTTGAGTCCAGAGCGACAATGGGGCATCCCTCGAGATCCCCTATGCCCTGGCCACCGAGGAGGACTGTCGCACCTATTGTGGCTCCTCCTCGTCGGTTCTTTGCGAGGACGACACGTCGGGACCGAGTTGCGGGGACGAGGCCGATGCGCCGCCGCGGTGCTCCCTGACGTCGTCCTCCTCGCCGAACACTCGATGCGTCGAGATAGTTGCTCCCCCGACTCGTGAGTCCATCGTTGCATCGTCATCCCTCCGCGTGCTCCACGACCACTAGACCACCACAACCGGTGCCACCGCTTCCTGGGAGGAGGGGGTTGTCCCCGACTCCTGCTACCCTCTGCGTTTCTCGCAGTCTGCTCTCGCATCAAGTGCCCTTACCCGGACTCTGCATCCATGCCTTCCACCTAAAGTCGGGGTTCATTGAGACAACAAAATCAGTGAACGGTTGACACTGTAATGAGATGACTAAAACTATAACAGAAACAAAATGGTTGAAATCGTAACGGAATGACTAGAACTGCAACAAAATATCTAAAATTGTAACGAAATGACTCAAACGATAATGGATGCCTGAAACTGTGAATGGTTGAGACTGCAATTGAACGACTAAAACTCTAATGTGATGGCTAAAACAGTGACAGAATGGATGAATGAGTGAATGGCTAAAACTGTAATAGAATGGTTGAGGCTGTAACAGTAACATAATGACTGAAATTGTAACCGAATGATTGAAATTGTTTTAAATAACATAAAAAGAAAGCCACCTAATAAATAAAAGCGATGTAAAAATCGCTGTTCAAATAGAATCGACGTGCACGGACCCAATAAGCGGGTTAATCGGATTTGTTCTATGGTCTAGAGGGTTGATTCCACTAGCTGGTTAATTAGTTTGGTTGGCCCGTAGGTACAGGTGATGCACCAATTGGTTCATCACATAGTTGAAAAATAGAATATATATATGTGTTGTTTGTTACCCTAGGTGGTGCTCACCCCCCTTAGAATGACTTAACTAAAATTGTGAATGACTTAACAATTAATAAAGATTTTGTTGGGTACCTCGAAATAGGGTACCCAAAGAAGGCCACAGGCCTCCGAAAAATGGCCCACAAACCATGCGGTCCGCCTGCCAAGCAGTTCGGTGAGAAGGTCCAAAAGGCCACTCGGGGATGGCCTGCCAAGCCGACCAGCCCACCGAACAAATGTTCGTGAGCAACCCAGCGAGGCGAGGTGCCGAGCAACCTGCCCACCGAGCAACCTAGTGAGGCAGGGCTGGCGACCAACCCAGTGAGGCGGGGCTCGCAACCAACCTACCCATCAAGCAACCCAGCAAGACGATAGCCGACTCTCAGGGAGAGCCGACCTAGTACTATCAAGCCATGTCGACACGATGGGACATCACCGAGCCATGCCCAGATCGTGGAAGCAGTACCGAGAGGTCTCTGACAAACATGACGACAGATATGTATCCCTGCTGATCAGTGGGACCGAACGACCCCGACCGTAGAAACCTCAGCATCAGGGTCTCTACATTGACCCATACATCGGAAGGGGTGGGGCAATACGTCGTACCAGGCGTACGTCTACACATGATGAAAGATGGTGCTAGGGGGATGACGAAAGACGAAGTTGTACTGAAGACATCCCTAAACCACGCCTTGAGCTGACTCAACAGAACCCACCAAGCATCGTCACGTCTAAATTGGAGTAGCAACAGGGAAGCAGATATGACATGATGCCATACCATACTAGAGGTACGATGGCGCATGCCTCAGTAGATGACTCCATAGGGGCTACGAGGTCTAGAAGCATGACCCAACAAATGATACCATAGGGGCTACGAGGCCCAGAAGCAGGAGGCCAAACTCCACCCCAGTAGAATACTAGCCCTTGTTGTAATGTCTACCCTTGGGCTATATGATGCGTTTGGTTGCAATGACAGTACGGTACGGGATGAGACAATCCCTCAAATAAGGTTGTTTGGTTAAGGGTTAAGGGTTGGGACAAGACTATCCCAGGGTTGTCCCCAGTTATCCCTCAAAATTGGAGGGACAAGAGGACGCCAGGGGACGTCCCTGTCCTGGCTGTCCCGCAACCAAACGCACCCTAAAAGGGCAAGACAACCCCCATCCAAACATCGTCCCATATGTCTACAGCTTCACACAAGCACCTAGCTATAACACGTTCCAAGAAATACCATGATCAGCACTACACTGGACTAGGGCCCCGGCCTAAACCAGTTTAACCAACTCACCTCAGATCCACCCTCGAACCCCTCGTAGCTCACCATTCGAAGTGAGTCTGTGCTAACATACCTGTCGAACACAAATCTTATTGTCCCCCGGTTCCAGAAACTGTGACAGTTGGCGCGCCAGGTAGGGGCAGAGCGTTCAACCTGGCCCCTTGCCAATGACACCCCGTTCGTCTGCCGACAAGCTTGGCCGAGGAGGACTTGCCAATGTTTAGCGAAGGGCGGAAAAGCGACATCTTAAGATGCTCGTTGTCCATCTCAAGCGACACCACAAGAGTCGTGCCAACGCCATCATGAAGAAGGCACTGGGAGTCTCAAGCACTTTGCTTGAGGTTACCACCGTATGCTCCCACCCAAGCTCCGTCATGCCCGGGGTCGCATGCGGTGACCCCTGGCAGAGCACGGTGGTATTTGAGGTGGCCATTGCCATCCAGCAACCAAGCGCAAGCAAGGCCGTCGCGGGCTATCGACCGCTATGCTCCATAGTAGGTGGAGTCACCTCCCCCACTTGCGGGGAGTGACTTCTTCTACCTGCCAATGGGTTTTGGGAAGTCATAATGATGAAGGCTACACTTTTGTCAACATTACCTCCCTAGAATCCATTGGTGGGGCCCCATGGGCCAGGAATAGGGGATAGCACAGTTCGTTGCGCTAGTCTACATTCTGGTCCCCCAGCGCATGCAGTGGCTACAGCCTTCCGCCGCACAAACTCATGACGTGCTTAGTCTCCACTAACGCACACACTGAGGGGGTTAAGTCCCAAATCCCTCGCATGCCGGTGCAGACCAACAAGCAAGCCATTAATGAGTTGCGCCTTCGGCAGCCTCATCACGCATGAGGTGGCCAGCCACGGAGAGTAGGGTCCATGGGAGCTCTCCACGCAAGTCGGTGTTCCCCAAACCCGACCTGTCAGCCACAAGCTCCATGGTGTTCAGGGTAGCATCCAACAACGTCAACCAGGCACTGCTTACCCCTCAAAGTCAGACGCGCGATAGAGCTTAGGCAGTTTAGGTTGGCCCCGAACCTTACGACCGGAAGGTAGCATGAGAACGAACTCTTCCCACATAAAGGGGTTACATTTGTCCAAATCCTAGTCTGGTAAGGTCGACCCCCGTAAACCTAGTTTCTAGTGCCATCCAAGGCCCAGCCTGGTCAGAGCCGCCCTTATGAACATGGTCTCTAGTGATACATGTACCCCATTACGGAGGAAGAGTCGGTTCTCATCCATTGGTTTCTTTTCCTGCTTACACAAATTTGATTCTTTGTACCCCTTTCAGGGATCCAAACTTCTGTTATACTCAAAAATACCAAATAATAGTGCCTATTATTGCATTTGATTTGAAACATCATTTGACAGCCAATGAGAAGTATACAAGTACATTCATGTATAATAACCAATTTGAGATCACATGAAGTCTATCCTATACCTTGACTTAGTAAAACAAACTTTACATAGAAGATATGGAGACCAAATATTTGAATGCAAAGCATGTTGTAAATAATTTCAAATCATTATATATATATATATATGTTTTATCCAAGTAGGCTTATGCATCTTGATGTTGCTTGTTGATTTCTTAGGATGACCTTTGTTCTAAGCCTCATGGTCTTCATCATGACCTTCATGGAGATTATCCAAAACTGTGCTTGATCTCAGTTGAGAGTCCATCTCTAGCTCTTGCCACCATTTTGAGATACTAATAGAAGACATCTTTCTTCACAATTTTACACCAGTTGAATAAGTTTTCTCAAGTTGATATCAGTTGGAATGAATTCTTGTATCTCATAATGTCACCTGGAGAACACACATAAAGACATGAGATGGCATTAAATTGCACAAGCTGAGGTTTCATAACTACTGACCATTTTGAATGTGGAAGGCATATAGATCACTAATTGCAAAACCTCATAAACATGGACTAAATTTTCTCCCTTTTGATAGAGCATACAAATGTATATATGAAAGAACATATGCAGTTTTGATTAATGAAATCCAAACGAGAGAAGTTAAGCCATATTATGGAGAGTAGCTACTCGAGGGATAAAATTGCAACCCAAATAAGAATAGGAAATAGTTTTACCGACTTGGATTGAGTTAGCATAGCATACCCAAGAGAAACTTATCCTCTTCAAAAGACTACACAAATTCACTAGCAGAAAATGTTAGTCTCAACGACTCAAGACATATAATGAGCTCCTCCTTAATATATGCATAAAGTACTCGGATTACTTATAAAATGCACTCAATTCAATTAAGAGTCTTAGAAGAGTTCATCATATATCTTAGGTCAAGGCATAATATATTTGCAACAGCTGAAATTATGTCAATATCTCATACCAATTGAAAGTACCAATTTTGGGATGAAACCTTAGAGTTCTTCTTTGCACGAGGGACACATAATAAGATCTTGATAGAAACAATTAGTCCCAAAACACATATGGTATTATTTAAACTTCCTTTTTGTATACACATGGGGATACATACAATACACCATATGTTAACAATGTGAGTTCAAAGGAGAGTTTATATCATCTCTTAGTGAAACATAACATGTTGTACATCTCTACTACTTATCAAGTAAGTAATAGTAGTCTGCCTCTGACTGTTCTGCCTTTGACCTGTTCTGCCACCAACCCGTTCTGCCATCGACGGACAGTCCCGCGTCGCCCAAAAATCTGAGTAACAGACAACACACTAACGCTTTTAGTCTGAGCAACAGACAACATACACTAACGCTTATAAGCCACGTTTCTATGCTCTCCGTAGCCGGTATGGCACTAATAAAAAACACATAGAAGCGCTGCGGTTTATGCAGCCCAGTTTGTGCGGCCCAACAGTTGGTGCGGCCCATTGTTGTCGATTTGTGCGTTCACATCTTCTCCCTGACAACTGCTTCCATCGTCTCCACCACCGTCCCACGTTCTCCTCCCTCCGCCTCTCGCTCTGCGCACATCCCCATGCCCACGCCGAGCGCTTGCGCCTCACCGCCCTGTCGCAACCGCGGCCGTGGCGGCGTCGACGACCTCCCCCGACTTTCCCGCGTGGGCGCCGTCCTGGGGAAGCCCACAATGCTCGTGGGTAGTGGCCAAGAAGATCGGAGTCGCGAGGTTCATGCTGAAGGAGGTGGTGCGATGCCCAGCTCCCAGGTCGTCGTCTTCACGCTCCTCATGCTCCTGAAGTTCTGGTCCTGGAGTTCTGGTCAGCGAGATGTTCGTCTTCGTGCTCAGCCTCATCCTCGAGTCATCGCGCAAGCAGCGAGGTAAGCATGTCATTGGTCGCGACGAGCCGGATCTCAAAGAGGCGGTAATACTCAGGCCCTTGGGCCACACCTCACACCTCCGATTGAGGTGTTCCCGTAGTAAACCATCAACTTAAACATTATTTTCAGATCCAGCAAAAAGCAGATCCAAACGGATCAAGCCCCGGCCGTCTCGATCCCACCATCCGAGAGAGCTCCATAGGCACAGGCCAGGTCCCCATCGTCGCGGGTACGTTAACGTCGCAATTAAACCCGTGGACTCATGGTGGTGTCAGGTGCCGGCCGGCCGTAAACCCATGGATCTGCATCTCCTTGATGAAGCTTGCCACAGTAATCATGGTGTCGTCCTTGGTCCTTGCTACGGTACGGTCGTCCTCAAGCAGTAGTAGAGACACTGGCATAACCGTCAGCAGTTAGCTACATGCATAGTCCAGGATGATCTGATGTTACGCAGAGCAGATGTTGTAGAACATGCTTTTGTATTTTGCTGCCGGTTACATGTTATCATCGGTGCCATCGTTCCTAATCTACCATGGTTCACGTCATGATATGATATGATATTATTAAGCTGTGGTACACCCTGCAGATGCTGCGGCATCATATCAGCACTGCACGTGGGCCCCCTGGCAATCTCCAGCAGGTCGGATACCGCCGGTGTGAACGAACTGATTCGCCTTCTCTTCCCAGAACCGCAGGCTGTGATCCCCCCCTTGGCTCCCTGTTCAGTGTTCACTCAGTCAGCTCAAGCTCCTGAATCCTGATGAACTTTGAATCTGAAGAGAGCACACACAGTTCTCGCATCCTAATCACCTACAATGCCCGCTGGACCGCTGGCGCTGGAGCCCCTTGCATTCTCTACTCATCTGGGAGTAGCTGTGCCACACATTGAGTTGAAGCATGTGGTTGCTGCTACAATTGGTCTTAAGGGTCTTGGAAGCCTCCTTTTTATTTTGAGTAGCTCTCTCGGTGCTTATCTCCTACTGTTGTACCTTGCTTTGATCACTCCTATCATCCATGACTTCTACAACTACGATATGGAGAAGACAGAATTTGCAGGCCTCTTTGCGAAGTTCACCCAAGATTTGGCGCTGATCGGAGCTCTGCTCTTCTTTCTGGGCATGAAGAACTCCATCCCGAAGTGACAGGGCGGCAAGAAGCCCCCAAGGCGAAGACGAACTAGGGCTGCTTAGATAGCTGCACCGGGGTGTATCAGGAGACAGGTCTATTTCGAAGCAGGCTCAGCGCGATGCAGCGAATGCCATCGAGCTGCGCTTTTACATGTTTATCATCAGATTCCATTTTGCGGGGCATGACCCGAACAAAGGTGTGACCGGGGTGGGTTAGGCGACTAGATTGCACGATTATGTACTTGTGATTGGTTTGTTGAACTGGGTTGCCGACGGTTAATCTTCTCCATTTGATTTAAAAAACGGATCAAGCAGATTTGCAAGGTCAAGGGTTCATTCTGGACATCCAAAACAAGGCCCTGGTTTTCGAACATGTAGATCTGCAGGTAGGGTGCCGCCGCCGGCTAACATGTACTTCAGCACCTTCTAGCTTCGTGAGTCAAATGATTTTATAATTATTTCCTTTCTATGCTTCTGTTCTTATTTTGTGCTAAGCTGAACGGTGCTTGGTTGTAGTGAGCACAAAGGGATCTTTCTATCTTACTCGAGGTAGCAGGCAACTGGCGACTGGTGAAACCACAGACTGGTGCCACCAAAGTGGAAGAAATTCACTCAAAGAACCATCCTGTCAGTCTCCTTATCATAGAGTATTCACCTTTTCTTGCAGGTAACTTGGGCCTTGATCTTCTTACCTCCAAAAGCATATTGCCTGCTTATATGTGATAATATGGTTGTTATTTTTTCATCATTCATGAATAGAATGTTCTCATGAGCTTACTAGTACAATTAATCTAACCAAAGGGTTATATCTTTCTTGCTTTTGGATCTGGACTTACTAAATCTTAGTTAATTTATATGGCTCGTGTACCCTCTCTTGTAGTTGTGGAGTCCAAGGACAGAAGGATCTCAGTTGCTTTAGCATTTGCTGGTCATCAAGAAGGTGATGTTGTTGTCTCCTCACTCACTAAACTCTCTATTTGTCTCGTCACCATTTCACTGCATGGCATGGCATTCAACTTTCAAATAATACAATTTATGCATTCAAGTATATGGAACAATCTGAAATCACCAAATGTAATCCACCAGAGGTGGTTAGAAAAATGCCAAACAAAGGACCAAATAGGAATATGAAAGGCTTCAAAATGTAGTCCCCTTTACTGTGACTACATTCTTATTTTTTAGATTTGAAGGATATTCACTTTATATGCCCTTTACACAAAAGGAACCATTTAGATCCAAGCTATCAACAATAAGGACCTTAGGCAGTGTAACCCTGATTCTAATGTTAATACTTTGAGAATTAAACCGGTTTACAATATCATCATATTCCTGTTTGGTACACTTGGTAATTTCAGATTGTTCTCCCAAAGCTGCTTGTAGCCTCCAAACATGTTGCATCAAAAGCATTGTAGCTCGTTCAGAGTAGGTGTACTTCAATTGCTAATGATACATTTGATTTAAAGGAACTGAAAATACAACAATATGCAATGAAAGCAGATGTACATCTAATGCTTGTATGACCCTTATAGTGTGAGCATGGGTACAACTATTTGATGGTGTTCAATATGATTTATGACAATGACCATTTATGCAAAATTTTCAGGTGAACAGAGATAGATATAATGATGGTAGCATCAAACATTCACTCTTGAAGCAGTCATCATTGGATCTATTGACGATTGAGACTCCTGGTTTGAAGAAAAATGACAGCTTTTCAAGATGGATGAGTAAAGAACTTGAAGAGGTTGTTGATTTGGGTATTAAATCCACTTCTGATGCTTTCTGGAGTAGCATTGAGACAGTGAAGGTGCCTCATGGTTCTAATGTTCTGACTAATGAACAGCTGGATGCTTATGTAGTGAACCCTTCACTTTCTCAAGACCAACTATTCAACATTCTCGATGTTTCACCAGGTTGTGCATATATTGGTACAAATACAAAGGTATGTAAGCTATTTTGTGCTCTTATAAACAGGTGTCTGCACAGTTTAGTCAAGGAAACCTGTGTAAACGATTTGTAACAGGTGAAACCTTTCTGTTGCATTTTTATGTTTAGTTGTCATGTAATTTGGTGTTTTATCAGGTGCAGGAATAGCTGAAGCAGACTCTTGCGCCTCAGGTGCAGGAATATCCTTAGGTAATTGAGTTGATGTTGCCCTTGAGCACTGATTTCAATTGTTATTCCATAAGCGAAGTGAATGCATTGATGTCACTGAACTTCCCTGATTGACTGTGGCTGACTTCCTTTACGATTCGAATTTCAGAGCCTAGATCTTCCTAGAATTGATTGGACTGTCCGATGCTCGCTTAGATCACAAGGTGAGCTTTCTCTTAGCATGCTTTGAATTTACCTTCATTTGTTTGCAAGTCCATGATTGCCAGTGCTACTAGAGCATCAACATTATGAGGGTCCAACTGTAAAGTTTAAGTTATATTGGTTAAGGAAATGTATTTATCATAGATACAAATTTTCTGCCCAGTGAAAGAAATAATGCTAACCTCTAAAACTCGCTGAAAAGCTTGACGATCAATGAACGTACTATTATTTTTCAGAGAATGTGGCATATTGACACTTCTGAAAAATATTGGGATCAATGAACGTACAATGCTCCACTTATTCAGTTCTCTTCCTCAATGGGTGGTTGTCATGATGGTTACTTCTTGCTTTCATATGCCATTGTATACAAGGTGTTTGTCTAAAAAATATAGTAATCTGTTGAATAGTTAGTGTAGGTGATCTGTACATGTTTTTAATGGAATTCTAATATTGTTATCTCCCAAATTTCCAGTACATTCCTGCCCGCTTTACTATTTTGTCAAGACTTGTAGCCTGTAGGTGCCTACAACTGTTACAAATGTGTCACTCTCATCTTATAGAAGGATTAGAGGAGCCTGAGAAGAATTTCATATGGTTTGATGGGCTGATGGCAACCAGTTAAATTCCTTACCCAACTACGCAACTTAATTTAGAGACACAATTGCTATATAACTTTAGTGCCTATCATTAAAAATATAGTTTGTCTACTTCGATAGCAATAGTATCAAAATCTGACTACCTTATGAAGTTTGGAGTCTTCTCATTTCTTTTGGTTAGTGAGGAAACTTGTAGGGGGTTCTTTTTTAAGAATTGCCCCAGAAGTTTCTTGCCCATAAAGTTAGGTGTATGTTTCAATTTCCCTGGTTCTTTGATGACTGGATATTTTTATTTCAATGCAAACAGGTAGAATTCCGAACTTCATTTTCAGCAAAATGTGTACAAGCAAGCAGCATTCTGCCTTAGCTTTCTTTCATGTAAGTATTTATTGAATTTTCTGATTGTTTTAGTGTTTACTACCTTGTGAAGTTTCTGTTCTGTGCTGTAAGGTAGTATTAAGATCCTACAACAAAATCTCCTTGTCGTGATGGGAGTTTGAGACTCAACTAAAGCATTAAAATTTTCATGCCATTCTTCCATGCAGTTACATGCCACCTGACCATTATTTGCTCTTGAAATACATTATTTAACTGATCTATGCTTCCCAACCAATATCTCCAAGTTACTTTACGAAACTGTTCAGACTTCAGAGTACTTTCCTTTTTTGTGCTACTGCTTTGCTTCGCCCATCAAAAAGTGTATCATTGTCTTGATCGAGAGGTCATCTTCCTTTCATGGTATCAAATGTATATGCAAGGGCACATTTTGAATTAAAAGGAACCGACTTCTTTGTTTTCTCTTTATGTGGATGTGGTTACAAGGCTGTTGACAAAATATTACTACTCCATCGTCCTCCCTCTCACCCATAAGGTATTTGATATATTACTTTGTCCAGTCGATGCAGCTTACAAGGTTGTTGACAAAATAATCCAGGTTTGTTGGCACACTTTTAATCTTTCTTGTACGGGTACACTACTTCTAACAATGGAATATGAATGTTTTTTTCTTGCACTTGTACACTACTTCAAACCTGAATGAATATGGATGTTGTAGTTTCTTTTAATGTTAGAAGCACTTGTTTTCCTCAATAAAGACTAGAAATACTTGCATCTGGGTGAACCTCTGACTGTATTAGCATCATGATAACCCACATTTTTCCTAGGATCCACATGAAATTTATCACAAGCAGCAGATGAATTTCAAGAGACGATATACTGGCTTGATGTTAAAAATAAAATGACATGATTTATTAGAGCATCGTGTTTGAGTATGTTTTAGCAGCTCGAGAAAGAAAGCGAGTATTAGTTATGCTGCTTAGGAAGGCAAAGGCCCATTTCAAAAGCTGCAGTACCATACAACGTGACATGAAATAAATATTCTATTGACAACAATTCCTCTCTCTCTGAAAATTGGGCATATTTTACTCTTTTATGGTGCTATTTTAACCAGACATTAACTGGGGTGTTTAAAAAAGGAGATATGGCAAGTATTTAATCATCTAACCCCATATTGATTATTGAGTATAACATGGGTTGTCTCCTATCAGTCTAGAGTAAAGAAACATCAATGGACTAACTGGTGCAGACAGGGGTTGGATCTAACTCATCAGATTTGTTTATTTTGTTTCGTTGACTATCGAAAGACTAGACTGAATATAAATCTCATTGGGCTAACAATCTGCAGATTCCAACCATTCTCCCGCAATACGGTATGACATCAATCATAGAAGGCATTGATGCAATTGCGACAACTTGGGTTGTTGTCACTAGAGATATGAGCAACAACAGGTAAATCAATAATAAGCTTCGGCATCTCATCGTGAGACGCTGCAGCGGTATGGGAGGAGGAGGCAGAGGCGGCGGTCCCGGCGACGCTGCCCTGGCAGGGGTGCGCTTCTGGATCCTCATGGCCCCCGTCTTCATGCCCTGGCTCAGGTATGGCCGCCGTCTTTACGCCCCCTCTAGCATCATCCTCCTCCGTCGTCCATCCTCTACTCACAAAGAGATTCTTCTCGCCACCACCAACCTTAGCTCTTCAACGTGCTCATAGCATGGGAAACATCGCTCACCTTGCCACGGAGGGCAGCGGTGGCAGGGAGGAAGGGTACTGGTTAATAGTACCGATGTCATGATTATCTTATTTTGTCAATTCACTGTACGAATTTCTCTTATTGTCTCTCATTGTTGTAGCTAATAACTGTGTACCGAAGAAAAGTTCAGTATCAAACATTGCTTTGTTTCTTTTTGACGGGGCAAGCATTGCTTGTTGAGTTGCTTTGAAAATGTTAGCTCTACATGTACACTGCAGAAGCAGCTGTTTGTTTTTCTCATTTTTTGTATTTGCTAAACCTTGATTATACTCGGTTTCTTCACCAGATTCTCCCTAAAATTTTCTGTCACGCGATAACACTCCCTAAACTACGCTTGCTGCA
Organism: Zea mays; assembly: GCF_902167145.1. Lineage (NCBI taxonomy): Eukaryota > Viridiplantae > Streptophyta > Magnoliopsida > Poales > Poaceae > Zea > Zea mays. Next base: position 232,681,861 of record NC_050096.1, on the reverse strand, counting down.
TCAAACTACGCTCCTATGCATCAAACTTAATTTTCATGCAGTTGGACTTGACCACGAACCTTCTTGGACAACTTTGTCTTTTCTTCTGCTCCTATGTAGCAGGATTAAGAACCATGCATTATTGCTTCAGACACAATATACTTCTTTTGGTTTCTACTGGGCGCTGCTATTTATACCTGCTTACAAGTTTTTTGGTTTGATGCTTATGTTCAATAGAATAGTGTTTATTGGACTGACGATGCATTTTTTTGGTTTGTTTATCTTATTTTTACATGTTGTTATCATTTCTACCACCAACAGCTTTCTACATGGAGGGTCCATGGGCAGCTATGACCACAACAGGCATCTTCCTTGCTGTCGCAGTCACTGATTGGCTAGATGGTTATATTGCTAGAAAGGTATGCCAAAAAATATTTTTCTGAATTATATGCTAGACTGGGTTGTCTTCCAGTGTGTTTTAAACTCATTTTTTGTTTCATGATGATCTGGTTTATATACAGATGCAACTAGGAACACCTTTTGGTGCATTTCTTGATAACTCCAACAAGTACAGGCACTGCAGAAGCATCACCAATATTGCAAGGTCCTCATCTACCATCCCACTTTCAGTCTCCATGAGCAGTTCTGGTAGTATAGGTACCAATCCAGCTCTAACAGCCTTCCCCTTGTTGCCCTGGTAAATACTACACAAGTTAAACAGTGGTGTTGCTGCATCCTTTTTACCCCGTTGACTTCCATTACTCAATAGCTGCACAAGTGCATGGATTGCCCCTGAACACCCAATAGTCACCATGTTGATCTCCAGCCAACATTATCATTTGTTTTACACTTATCTAAGCCAATAGGCTTCAATCATATGGTGTTACTAATCGGCAGTTTAACCATGGTCACTTAAAGAGTTCTAAGTTGGCTGAATATTGAATGTTATCAATACTATCAGCTATTCTGCATATAATGACCAGACACAGGTCCACAGAGGAAGACACCAATATAGAAAGTTAAGGGGTTCTGCAGTACAAGAAACAACCAACAGGATTGCCCATTATAATAATTAACACTCTTGGTATGTAAATAAAGAATTATCCGTGGTTATAACGCTTGTATCTAGAGCAACACCCATCATTACCTTTAGCCTCGTGGGTAGTGAAAGACATGTTGTCCATCATATAGTTGTGAGAGAAATGCATCCAATAAAACTCACTCTCTTATTAAATTCGTCCAATATTATCATATTTGCTTATGTGGCAGCACATTTAATCACCAGCTTCATGGGGTATTTGAGGTGTGTGATTATCTGATTTTCTCATTCCCGCGAAGCCTCTCTGAAATTGTTAAACAGTTGTTTGTTCGTTATATGTAAGATAGGCTGAGCTAAAAAATTGTGCCCGTGACAAGATAGTCTGATCTCCTTATTCCTGCAAAGCCTCTTTGATTCATCCATTCTTACAAATGGTTTGGTGACATTTAAAAAAAGGAACATCCAGCTACTATTGCAAATGCATAAAAGAGGCGTGGTTTGATTGCATTGTAGGTGGATGATTTGCAGTCTTTTAATGGTTGGGTTTTAGCCTGTATCCAATCATTTGTATTGTTTTGCGCACTGTTGGTGTACTGGTCAAAACTGTTAGGACATTATTTTGTAGTTCGGTGTAGGTGTGCTCTGTATACATCTAGATCTATACTTTTTTGTTGCTACCCATTTCTGTTAGATCACCGATTCATCATTTTAGTTGGTTTAAGTAAATAAAATGTCTTGTTGTCTTTGAAGTTTTAAATTTCAATCGCACTTCAGTACAAATCTAAGAAACTCTTATATTCTATTTTTCCAAATGGATTTGCTCAGGTTGCCCGTTTCGGTGGGTCTAATATAGATCCCACTGCATGGGAGGATAAGAAGTGTAAAGGTGAATCTAGATTCCCAGCGCAGGTACTGATAACATCTATCGTTATGTCAATTTCTCATCTCCTTTGGTTTCTTGCTCTGACACCTTCATCATGTCAGGTGAGGATCCGCGTTAGGAAGCTTTGCAAGCCGTTATGTCCAGTTTTACACCACTATGATGGCCCAAAGTTTCGCCTTGAGCTCTCCATCGCGGAGGTATATATGTAGCATATCCAGTCTGCTGTGCACATGAATTATACAATGAAAGCTCCCTTGTGTAATGCAACTTCATTAGTGTCGCTATGCACACTTTCTTCTGCACCAACCACAATATTCTCTTGGGATGCTGTCAATGGGATGAATGAATTGCATATTTTAGGGTCTTTGCTACACTATAGAGTAGATGGGTTATAAATATACAAATCTCAGCTTCCTATCCATTCTTTCTATCTAGAGTTGTAGACACCACATAGTATACAACAGCAGGAGCAGTGCTTTGCTCAGTCCACCTTTGTTGAGGCTGGGCTGAGAGTGTAGGAGTGAAGCCCCAAGGCTCTCTGGTAGGCGATCCACCACACCACCCGACCCCCACCCTTTTTTCTCAACTTGTCAACCGTCGCCCCGACTACTCACTCCATCATCGCAATCGCGTCATCGTTAACATTTCTTCTCCGTTCTTTTCAGGACCGTCGAGGATTGATCGGGCGACGCCGCCGTCGGGCAGAAGCGGTCATCGCCGGACAAGGCGCACAGGTCCACCATGGACGCCGTCTACCACCACCACCACTAAGAGTCGCTGTTGACGGGCAACGATGCCGCCACCGCCACCGTCGGCGAGAAGCTAGGCGTGGAGCGGTTCGAGCTGTCGCTGATCTACATCTCGCTGTCACAGAAGGAGAAGGACGACGATTTCCTTGCGATGAAGGGCACCAAGCTGCCCCAGCGGCCCAAGAAAAGGGCCAAGAACGTGGACAAGACCCTCCAAGTATTAAACACCTGGCCTGAGATCGATTTGATCCTCTATTTCTAACCTGATCCAAATCAATCTCTGCTCTCAAAACTTAAACATGTGCCCCTTGTTTTTTATCATGCAGTTTATCTTCCCGGGGATGTGGTGGGGTTGGGGCTATAGGATGGATTTGAATTTATGATAGTATCTACACATGTACACTGCTTAAAGATACTATCTACGTATCTATATCTATTACAGTTTTGTATAAATACTTTTTGATAATTTTTAAATTTGTATGGCAAAGCAAACACATATATATATATATATATCTTTTAATGTATGTAGATCTTTTTAACCTCTAAAAGATGTTAAATCCGTAGCAACGCACGGGCATACACCTAGTAAAGAATGAATTTTAAAACTTAAAAGTAAAGCATGCTTATTGTGACTCTCAAACCTCCCTTCCTTTATGGTTTTCTTCCTTCCTTTAACAATCTTGTCTATTCAGGTGAACTTGCATAAAATCTTTTGATTCTTGAAGTCACTTGGAAGAACTTTGATAAGACACTTGAAAGAAGAGCATTAGTAGCACAAGGGAAAGTTTAACAAATGACGATCCTTGGATATGAGTAGTGAACAAACCATCATTTATGAGGCATGAAGGTATAAAATAAATTCCTTTAAGTTAGCACATATGTTGGATGGAAATAATGCATTATTTAATAGCTTTTAAGACAAAATAGGAACTTAACCTTCATCCTAACATTTCTTTCCGCATAATAGATTATTATCAATTGAAAGAATGCCAATTGAAGGGACTACTATTGATTAAATACCAAATGAAAAAGAATACTTCACATACCTTTGCCTTTTGCCTTATGTGAGGTATTTCATTTGATTGCAAGAGGCACTTTCTAATCTTGCTTCGAGTGAAGAGGAACCTTTAAGCTTGTGATTTAACCAATTTAGAGACCACAATATCTCCTTATGGGTTTTCATGAAATAGCTCAATCAAGAGATTGCATTATTAACACAAGCACTAGTATCTTATTTAGTAACCTCTAGTATATAAATGACAAAAAGGTTACTAATATAAAGAAACCTCATGATATGAATTAAATTACCCTTACAAGCATCATGCATAATACCAATTGAAACAAGATGAAGATAGCATGATTATTTAATTAAGTTTAAAGGGCAAGTTTAATTTATAGCATGATGAGTGATTAATGTAGAAGAACAAAATCCAAAATAAACAGGAAGGAATACATCATAGAGTATTGTATTGATCTTGTTTGAATGTTGAATTACACACTCCATTTGACAAACATATTATCATGTTGTGAAACTACATAAATCACTTAGATAAAAACATTAGTCTTACAGCTCTAGTCATATAGAGAATTTGAATTTATTACTTAGCACTCTATTCATTTAAGAACTTGGGATAATCCTCTTTATGTCTAGATCATGGCGGTAATAAGATAAATAATTTGAAATATGTCACAAGATACTTACAATCAATTTAAAGCATGTAGATTTCCATGTATAAGAATTATGAATATATAATCTACCATATGACTGTATCTTTTCAAAGGAGAGGTAAGTCCTCTTAAGATCTTTCTTATGTGTCTTATTTTTCCTATGTGACCACACAAGACACAAAAGGAGTATAGCAATTGAGAGCAACATACACTTAAGAGTTAAATGTTACCGTCCTTTGAACTTCACCAAGTTGTAGCTCTTTTGCTTGATTTCCACAAAGGTAAATCCTTTTATCCCCTACAACACAAGATCTTACTCGAGATGAATATGAAGTTAGTGATCAAACAACTCAATTCATCTTTGAGTCAATCTTAAGATAATAGCCAATTGTGACAGTTCCTTTCCGCCTCCTTGTCTAGTGATCTACAAAAAAGGCATCCCTGCACATGACCTTGTTATGGTGCTCAATGGTGTATCTATGGGTCCTTGTTCCAAATGCTTTCAATCTTCTAGATTATGTTTTCGAACCTCGCTGAGAAGGGTCTTAGGACCTGTCCCTTGGCCAGGATGAGGTCTAAGCTTTTAGGGGCTAGCCCTAGGTTCGAGAACAATAATGTTTAGTCCAGGAAAATGGCCACATTCTCAGGGACTGTCTGAAGCTATGTAGCTGCTTAGCCTGGTCCAGCACCCTAAGCCAATACACTCCACCGCCCTAGAACAACTGATCGAGTACCGAATACTGAGAGGTCCGGACCTCATCCAAACATAGGAGATGCTCCAAACTAGGTCGGCTACAATAAGCACTACTATTAAAGGATTAAATGATTAATTATATCTGTGCTAGAAGCGTGAGTCTAATTTTTAAGTACATTTATGAAACCTAGATTATGTTTCAACTTTACCCTCGGTTTCGGGATCATCCCTTGGAACGGGTAAGGCCCGGGTCGCAAAGGTCCAGGGGGAGAGGAGCACGTTCTCAGTGGTAGTTTGGAGCGTGTAACCGCTTAGCCTGGTCCAACACTCTAAACCCGCACACTTTTGTTTTACTAAGTTAAGGTATAGAATAGACTTCCTGTGATCTCAAATTGGTTATTATACATGAATGTACTTGTGTACTTTTGTATATACATTTGAAGGGAAGTTTAAACTATGCCTTGTGGGACTAATGGTTTATCTTAAGCTCATGATGTGTAGTCCCACATAAATGGATAAAGAAGAATACTAAGGCAAATAATGGAATTCAAGCGTACTTAAAGGGATATCCTCTAAGGTACAAGAAATCAATTATGATAGTCAACCATACATGTAAACACAAAACGTAAGATTTTTCAGTTGGTATGACGTGGTCTATCTGACAATAAGTATTCTATGACATAATTTCAGTTGTTGTATTATTATTATGTCATGATCAAGATATATGATGTACTCCTCTTTAGATTCTTAATCGAATTGAAAGTGCATACATGTCGGCGTTTTGGACCCGCGAGGACCCTCAACTGACCAGTGAATTTGTCGCTGCGTGTCCCTGCCTAGATGGGTTGATGCAAGATGGAACACAAGCGGGAGGATGAGGCTTATATTATCTTGCACCGGGGTGCTCGTAGTTGAAAGGGAAATGTGCCCTTGGGCCATTTCTAAGTATTTTGGTGATTGAGTGCCAACTCAAGTGCTTAAAATGTGAATTTATGCAATGGATGAACAAAGTGCAAATCAAGAGCAAAGGTATGTTTCTAAGTCTTAGTACATTGGTTTTGTGTACTAATATATTTATCTAAGTGTTAGAAACAGAGAGAAGAAGAAAAGGAGATTGTTGGCTGTGTACAGCCAACGGGCTGTTTCGGTCTGGGGCACCGGACTGTCCGGTGGTGCACCGGACAGTGTCCGGTGCGCCAGGCTGCCTCGACCTAAAGACGCCGCTCTCGGGAATTTGCCGACGGCGTACGGCTAAAATTCACCGGACTGTCCGGTGTGCACCGGACTGTCCGGTGAGCCAACGGTCGGCCGAGCCAACGGTCGGCCGCGGAATCTGCGCGAGACACGTGGTCTGGCCAACGGTCGGAAGGAAGCACCGGATTGTCCGGTGTGCACCGGACTGTCCGGTGCGCCAGATCTGCAACGGTCGGCTGCGCTGTTTAAGGAAATAAATTGGGCACCGGACAGTGTCCGGTGTGCACCGGACTGTCCGGTGCGCCCGATGACAGAAGGCAAGGATGGCCTTCCAGTTTTGTTCTCAACGGCTCCTAGCTGCCTTGGGGCTATAAAAGGGACCCCTAGGCGCATGGAGGAAGAGACCAAGCAACCTTAGAGCATTCTTGATCATTCACACTCAGTCTTTGCGCATTCGTTTGTCATTCTAAGTGATTCGAGCTCCGTTCTAGTGAGAACTTTGAGATAGTCTTTTGAGCTCGATTCTTGGTCGTGTGTGTGCGCATTTTGCTGTGGATTTGTGTGTGTTGCTTCCCTCCCTTACTCCGTATTTCTTTGTGAATCTCAAGTGTAAGGGCGAGAGACTCCAAGTTGTGGAGATTCCTCGCAAACGGGAAATTGAAAGGAAAAGCATAACACTGTGGTATTCAAGTTGATCATTGGATCACTTGAGAGGAGTTGAGTGCAACTCTCGTCCGTTGGGACGCCACAACGTGGAGTAGGCAAGTTTTGTACTTGGCCGAACCATGGGATAAATCACTGTGTCTTCTCTGTGTTGAACTCCTTGTGATTATCATATTGTGCAAGATCTTCTCTCCAGCCACTTGGCATTAACTGTGCTAACACTTAATCAAAGTTTTGTGGCTTAAGTTTTGAAGTTTACAGGATCACCTATTCACCCCCCCCCTCTAGGTGCTCTCAATTGGTATCAGAGCCGTTCTCTTCAAGAAAGGGACTAACCGCCCGAAGAGATGGATCCTAAGGGGAAGGGAATCGTGATCAACGACAAGGAAAAGGAGTCCTTCGTCAACGAGCCAAAAGATGACAAATCCAACGACTCCGGCTCGGGCCACAGACGTAAAGATGGGAAGAAGAAGAAGACAAGACGTATCAAGGAGATCGTCTACTACGACAGCGACGAGTCTACTTCTTCCCACAAGGACGACGACAACGACTACAGGAAGACGGTCAATTCAAACTTTTCATTTGATTATTCTCGTATTCCACATAGTTCGAATTCGCATTTGCTTTCCATTCCTCTTGGCAAACCTCCACACTTTGATGGGGAGGACTACGGATTTTGGAGTCACAAAATGCGTAGCCATTTATTCTCTCTCCATCCAAGCATATGGGAGATTGTAGAGAGTGGAATGAAATTTGATAGCTCGGATAGCCCTATGTTTATTAACGAACAAATTCATAAAAATGCACAAGCTACTACTGTGTTGCTAGCCTCTTTGTGCAGGGACGAGTACAATAAGGTGAGCGGCTTGGACAATGCCAAGCAGATATGGGACACCCTCAAGATTTCTCACGAGGGGAACGACATCACCATGCTCACTAAAATGGAGTTGGTGGAGGGCGAGCTTGGAAGGTTTGCAATGATAAGGGGCGAGGAGCCAACCCAAACATACAACTGGCTCAAGACCCTTATCAACAAAATAAGGAGTTATGGAAGCACGCGATGGACGGACCATGACGTCGTCCGATTATTGCTAAGGTCCTTTACCATTCTTGATCCTCATTTGGTGAATAATATTCGTGAGAATCCCAGGTACACCAAAATGTCGCCCGAAGAAGTCCTAGGAAAATTCATCAGCGGGCGAATGATGATTAAGGAAGCAAGGTACGTGGACGACGCCTTGAATGGACCAATCAACGAGCCGCAACCTCTTGCTCTCAAAGCAACAAGAAGCAAGGAGGCGCTACCTAGCAAGGTGGCACAAATTGAGGCAGCCGGACTTAATGATGAAGAGATGGCTCTCATCATCAAACGCTTCAAGACGGTGCTAAAAGGTCACAAGGGGCAGCCAAGCAAGACCAAGACAAAAGGGAAGCGCTCATGCTTCAAGTGCGGTAAGATTGGTCATTTTATCGCTAACTGCCCCGATAACGATAGTGACCAGGAACAGGGGAACAAGAGGGAAAAGAAGAAGAATTACAAGAAGGCCAAGGGCGAGGCACACATCGGAAAGGAGTGGGATTCGGATTGCTCCTCCGACTCCGACAATGAAGGACTCGCCGCCACCGCCTTCAACAAGTCATCCCTCTTCCCCAACGAGCGTCACACATGCCTTATGGCAAGGGAGAAGAAGGTGAGTACTCGAGACTCCACTTATGCTTCTTCTAGTGATAATGAGTCTAGTGATGATGATGACATAGACTATTCATACTTATTCAAGGGTTTAGATAGATCTAAGATAGACAAAATTAATGAATTGATTGATGCCTTGAATGATAAGAATAGGCTTTTAGAAAAGCAAGAGGATTTGTTGTATGATGAGCATGATAAGTTTGTAGAGGCACAAAGATCCTATGCTTTAGAAGTTAAAAGAAATGAAGTACTTTCTAGTGAATTATCTTCTTGTCATGAAAACATTGCTACTTTAAAGAGCGTTAATGATGATTTAAATGCTAAGCTAGAAAAATCTAGTAAATCAACATCTTGTGTAGAACATGTTGTGATTTGCACTAGGTGTAAAGATTTTGACATTGATGCATGTAGTGAACATCTAGCTTCAATTTCTAAATTGAATGATGAAGTGTCTAGTCTTAATGCCCAACTTAAGACTAGCAAAAGTGATTTTGATAAGCTAAAATTTGCAAGGGATGCCTACACAATTGGTAGACACCCCTCAATTAAGGATGGACTTGGCTACAAAAGGGAAGCCAAGAACTTAACAAGCCATAAGGCTCCCATTCCCGCTAAGGAGAAAGGGAAGGCCCCTATGGCTACTAGTGCTAAAAAGAACCATGCCTTTTTATATCATGATAGAAAAAATACTAGAAATGCTTTTAGAAATTATGATGCTTTTTCACATGCTTATGATTCTTATGCTATGACTGCTTCTAGTTCTCATGTTGTGCATGATAGAAATGTTGGTAGAAGAAATGTTATTCACAATATGCCTAGGAGAAATGTTGTTAATGCTCATAGGAAAGTTCATGGACCTTCTACAATTTATCATGCACTAAATGCTTCCTTTGCTATTTGTAGAAAGGATAGGAAATAGTTGCTAGGAAGTTAGGGGCAAAATGCAAGGGAGACAAAACTTGCATTTGGGTCCCTAAGGAAATTTGCACTAACCTTGTAGGACCCAACAAGAGTTGGGTACCTAAGTCCCAAGCCTAAATTTGCCTTGCAGGTTTATGCATCCGGGGGTTCAAGCTGGATTATCGACAGCGGATGCACAAACCATATGACGGGGGAGAAGAAGATGTTCACCTCCTACGTCAAGAATAAGGATTCCCAAGATTCAATTATATTCGGTGATGGGAATCAAGGCAAGGTAAAAGGGTTAGGTAAAATTGCAATTTCTAATGAGCATTCTATCTCTAATGTATTTTTAGTAGAGAGTCTTGGATATAATTTGCTATCTGTTAGTCAATTATGTCATATGGGATATAACTGTCTATTTACAAATGTAGATGTGTCTGTCTTTAGAAGAAGTGATGGTTCACTAGCTTTTAAGGGTGTATTAGACGGCAAACTTTATTTAGTTGATTTTGCAAAAGAAGAGGTCGATCTAGATGCATGCTTAATAGCTAAGACTAGCATGGGCTGGTTGTGGCATCGCCGCTTAGCACATGTGGGGATGAAGAACCTTCACAAGCTTCTAAAGGGAGAACACGTGATAGGTTTGACTAACGTGCAATTCGAAAAAGATAGACCTTGTGCAGCTTGTCAAGCAGGTAAACAAGTGGGAGGAGCACATCACAGCAAGAATGTGATGACTACTTCAAGACCCCTGGAGCTGCTGCATATGGACCTCTTCGGACCCGTCGCCTATCTGAGCATAGGAGGGAGTAAGTATGGTCTAGTTATTGTTGATGACTTTTCCCGCTTCACTTGGGTGTTCTTTTTGCAGGATAAGTCTGAAACCCAAGGGACCCTCAAGCGCTTCCTCAGGAGAGCTCAAAATGAGTTTGAGCTCAAGGTGAAGAAGATAAGAAGCGACAACGGGTCCGAGTTCAAGAACCTTCAAGTGGAGGAGTTCCTTGAGGAGGAAGGGATCAAGCATGAGTTCTCCGCTCCCTACACACCACAGCAAAATGGTGTGGTAGAGAGGAAGAACAGGACGCTAATCGACATGGCGAGGACTATGCTTGGAGAGTTCAAGACCCCCGAGCGTTTTTGGTCGGAAGCCGTGAACACGGCTTGCCACGCCATCAATAGGGTCTACCTTCATCGCCTCCTCAAGAAGACTTCATATGAGATTCTAACCGGTAACAAACCCAATGTATCTTACTTTCGTGTATTTGGGAGCAAGTGCTACATTCTAGTGAAGAAGGGTAGAAATTCTAAGTTTGCTCCCAAAGCTGTAGACGGGTTTTTATTAGGTTATGACTCAAATACAAAGGCGTATAGAGTCTTCAACAAATCATCGGGTTTGGTTGAAGTCTCTAGCGACGTTGTATTTGATGAGACTAATGGCTCTCCAAGAGAGCAAGTTGTTGATCTTGATGATGTAGATGAAGAAGACGTTCCAACGGCCGCTATGCGCACCATGGCGATTGGTGATGTGCGACCACAGGAACAATTGGAGCAAGATCAACCTTCTTCCTCAACTATGGTGCAACCCCCAACTCAAGATGATGAACAGGTTCATCAACAGGAGGCGTGTGATCAAGGGGGAGCACAAGATGATCATGTGATGGAGGAAGATGCGCAACCGGCACCTCCAACCCAAGTCCGAGCGGTGATTCAAAGGGATCATCCTGTCGACCAAATTTTGGGTGACATTAGTAAGGGAGTAACTACTCGATCTAGATTAGTTAATTTTTGTGAGCATTACTCCTTTGTCTCTTCTATTGAGCCTTTCAGGGTAGAGGAGGCCTTGCTAGATCCGGACTGGGTGTTGGCCATGCAGGAGGAGCTCAACAACTTCAAGCGCAATGAAGTATGGACACTGGTGCCTCGTCCCAAGCAAAATGTTGTGGGAACCAAGTGGGTGTTCCGCAACAAACAGGACGAGCACGGGGTGGTGACGAGGAACAAGGCTCGACTTGTGGCAAAAGGTTATGCCCAAGTCGCAGGTTTGGACTTTGAGGAGACGTTTGCTCCTGTGGCTAGGCTAGAATCAATTCGTATCTTGCTAGCATATGCCGCTCACCATTCTTTCAGGTTGTTCCAAATGGATGTGAAGAGTGCTTTCCTCAACGGGCCAATCAAGGAGGAGGTGTACGTGGAGCAACCCCCTGGCTTCGAGGATGAACGGTACCCCGACCACGTGTGTAAGCTCTCTAAGGCGCTCTATGGACTTAAGCAAGCCCCAAGAGCATGGTATGAATGCCTTAGAGACTTTCTAATTGTTAATGCTTTCAAGGTTGGGAAAGCCGATCCAACCCTTTTTACAAAGACATGTGATGGTGACTTGTTTGTGTGCCAAATTTATGTCGATGACATAATATTTGGTTCTACTAACCAAAAGTCTTGTGAAGAGTTTAGCAGGGTGATGACGCAGAAATTCGAGATGTCGATGATGGGCGAGTTGAACTACTTCCTTGGGTTCCAAGTGAAGCAACTCAAGGACGGCACCTTCATCTCCCAAACGAAGTACACGCAAGACCTGCTAAAGAGGTTTGGGATGAAGGACGTCAAGCCCGCAAAGACGCCGATGGGAACCGACGGACACACAGACCTCAACAAAGGAGGTAAGTCCGTTGATCAAAAAGCATACCGGTCAATGATAGGGTCTTTACTTTATTTATGTGCTAGTAGACCGGATATTATGCTTAGCGTATGCATGTGTGCTAGATTTCAATCCGATCCTAAGGAATGTCACTTAGTGGCGGTGAAGCGAATTCTTAGATATTTAGTTGCTACGCCTTGCTTCGGGCTCTGGTATCCAAAGGGGTCTACCTTTGACTTGGTTGGATACTCAGACTCCAACTATGCTAGATGTAAGGTCGATAGGAAGAGTACATCAGGGACGTGCCAATTCTTAGGAAGGTCCCTGGTGTCATGGAATTCTAAGAAACAAACCTCTGTTGCCCTATCAACCGCTGAGGCCGAGTATGTTGCCGCAGGACAGTGTTGCGCGCAACTACTTTGGATGAGACAAACCCTCCGGGACTTTGGCTACAATCTGAGCAAAGTCCCACTCCTATGTGATAATGAGAGTGCTATCCGCATGGCGGAAAATCCTGTTGAGCACAGCCGCACAAAGCACATAGACATCCGGCATCACTTTTTGAGAGATCACCAGCAAAAGGGAGATATCGAAGTGTTCCATGTTAGCACCGAGAACCAGCTAGCCGATATCTTCACTAAGCCTCTAGATGAGAAGACCTTTTGCAGGTTGCGTAGTGAGCTAAATGTCTTAGATTCGCGGAACCTGGATTGAATTGTAGAATACATGTAGTTATGCTTTTGATCATGTTCCTTTTTGCATTTTGTTGCTTATTATGGTGCTCAAGTTGTACAAACACTTCCTGGACCTCACAAGTCCGTTGCAAAGTGATGCACATGTTTAGGGGGAGATGTGTTACAACTTGATCCTTTGAGACTAACCATATGCTTGAGTTGATGATTTAGTCTCGAAGGAGGATTGAAAGGGAAAAGGTGGACTTGAACCATGCAAGACTTCCACTGCACTCCGATGAGAGGGTAACTTATTCCAAGTTCATCTTTAAACTCTTATTGCCTATTTGCTCTTAATTGAAGATTTTGGTGAGGCAATGGGGTTAAAGAGGCCAAGATTGGTCCCGTTTTGGTGCTTGATGCCAAAGGGGGAGAAAATAAAGGCCAAAGCAATAAATGGATCAGCTACCACTTGAGAGATTTTGAAAATAGTAGAATAGTGTTTTTGTTTTGGCAAACTCTTTTATTGTCTCTTATTGTCTCTCTTATCAAAAGCTGGCTTCTTGTGGGGAGAAGTGTTGATTATGGGAAATAGGGAGAGTTTTTGAAATCTTTGATCAATCTCTTTTGGGATGACTCTCTTTATGCTTCAACATGTGTGTTTGACTTAGAGATAGAGATTTGAGTTTGATTTCAAAAACAAACCAAGTGGTGGCAAAGGATGATCCATATATGCCAAACATGAATCAAAATAAATTTAAGTGTTATTTGAAGTGGTTTTGCACTTGTTCTAGTTGCTTTATGTTGTGTTGGCATAAATCACCAAAAAGGGGGAGATTGAAAGGGAAATGTGCCCTTGGGCCATTTCTAAGTATTTTGGTGATTGAGTGCCAACTCAAGTGCTTAAAATGTGAATTTATGCAATGGATGAACAAAGTGCAAATCAAGAGCAAAGGTATGTTTCTAAGTCTTAGTACATTGGTTTTGTGTACTAATATATTTATCTAAGTGTTAGAAACAGAGAGAAGAAGAAAAGGAGATTGTTGGCTGTGTACAGCCAACGGGCTGTTTCGGTCTGGGGCACCGGACTGTCCGGTGGTGCACCGGACAGTGTCCGGTGCGCCAGGCTGCCTCGACCTAAAGACGCCGCTCTCGGGAATTTGCCGACGGCGTACGGCTAAAATTCACCGGACTGTCCGGTGTGCACCGGACTGTCCGGTGAGCCAACGGTCGGCCGAGCCAACGGTCGGCCGCGGAATCTGCGTGCGACACGTGGTCTGGCCAACGGTCGGAAGGAAGCACCGGACTGTCCGGTGTGCACCGGACTGTCCGGTGCGCCAGATCTGCAACGGTCGGCTGCGTTGTTTAAGGAAATAAATTGGGCACCGGACAGTGTCCGGTGTGCACCGGACTGTCCGGTGCGCCCGATGACAGAAGGCAAGGATGGCCTTCCAGTTTTGTTCTCAACGGCTCCTAGCTGCCTTGGGGCTATAAAAGGGACCCCTAGGCGCATGGAGGAAGAGACCAAGCAACCTTAGAGCATTCTTGATCATTCACACTCAGTCTTTGCGCATTCGTTTGTCATTCTAAGTGATTCGAGCTCCGTTCTAGTGAGAACTTTGAGATAGTCTTTTGAGCTCGATTCTTGGCCGTGTGTGTGCGCATTTTGCTGTGGATTTGTGTGTGTTGCTTCCCTCCCTTACTCCGTATTTCTTTGTGAATCTCAAGTGTAAGGGCGAGAGACTCCAAGTTGTGGAGATTCCTCGCAAACGGGAAATTGAAAGGAAAAGCATAACACTGTGGTATTCAAGTTGATCATTGGATCACTTGAGAGGAGTTGAGTGCAACTCTCGTCCGTTGGGACGCCACAACGTGGAGTAGGCAAGTTTTGTACTTGGCCGAACCACGGGATAAATCACTGTGTCTTCTCTGTGTTGAACTCCTTGTGATTATCATATTGTGCAAGATCTTCTCTCCAGCCACTTGGCATTAACTGTGCTAACACTTTATCAAAGTTTTGTGGCTTAAGTTTTGAAGTTTACAGGATCACCTATTCACCCCCCTCTAGGTGCTCTCAGTAGTAGGGGTTACAAGCGTCGCGAGAGAGAGCGAGAGAGAGAGAGAGAGAGTGCCTAGCCCTGAGGTGAGCTGTATGAGTTAGCCTCCTTTGCATCTCTCCCACTCTACCTGCCTCTGCCCGCCTTTTTTCGCCCCCCTTAGGAAGGCCCTGGACATCCCCTTTTATAGATACAAGGAGATGGCCCTGCTGTACAATGGGGGTGTAGCTATGTGCTAACGTGGCCAGTGGAGAAGTGCCTGAGCCCTGTATAGGTGCTAACGTGGCCGTCAGAGAAGTGCTTGAGCCCTGTAGAAGCGCAGCTGACAGTGCGTCATGGATCCTGCTGATGTTTCCTTGCTTCCGTAGGGAGCTGAGAACCATCAACGTCATGGACGCACGCGGGGAACCATCATTACCTGTTACCGGAGTAATCTAGATGGGACACCGGTCTTGTTCCTTCGTAGCCTGAGGCAGCTAGCTAGAGGTAGGGTAATGATGTATCCCCAGCGGTGCGGTCGGTCTGAGGTCGAGGTCGGGCGAGGCGGAGACTTCTCCTGAGGCCGAGGCTGAGGTCGGGCAAGGATGTGACTCCTCCCGAGGCTGAGGCTAAGGTCGAGCGAGGATGTGACTCCTCCCGAGGCTGAGGCTGAGGTCGAGGCCCGAGGTCGGGCGAGGATGCGACTTCTCCCGAGGTCGAGGCTGAGGCCGAGGCCCGAGGTCGGGCGAGGCGGAGACCTTCTCCCGAGGCCGAGGCTGAGGTCGAGGCCTGAGGTCGGGCGAGGCGGAGCTCCCTGTTGCGCCCGAGGCTGAACTCGGGGGAGGTCGTGACTCAGTTTTACCCTGGTGGTTGGCACGGTAGTCGGAACGGGGTGAATAGTGCTATTTTCCTGTCAGAATGATCAGTAAAGGGGCGAAGTGACTGCGGTCACTTTGACCTTGCCGACTGAGGCACGCGTGTCAGGATAAGGTGTCAGGCGATCCCCGCATTAAATGCGCATGCGATACGGTCGGTTGGTGAGGCGATTTAGCCGAGGTCGCTGCACGACAAAGTTCGCCCGAGCTTGGCTTCGGGCGAGCCGAGGGTGCGCCCACTGAGGATGCCCTCGGGCAAGGTGTGAATCCGTCCAGGACTACTGTTCTTGCCCGAGGCTGGGCTCGGATGAGATCGCGTCCCTTGGTAGACGAGGCCTTGACTTGAACCGTGCCTATCGGTCTTTATGGTTTGTTTTGAGGATGTTTTCCAGTCATGTTAAGGAGTATTGGGGTACCCATAATTACGGTACCCGACAGTAGCCCCTGAGCCTTGAAGGGAGTGTAGGTACTCACTTGGAGGTTCTGCCGGATCTCTTACAAGGGGACCAGCCTTCCTCGGTTGTATTTTGTTCCGATGGGTGCGCGCGAGCGCACCCATCGGGTGTAGCCCCTAGGCCTCGGAGGAGTGGTTTGACTCCTCTGAGGTCTTAATTCTTTTTGTGATGCCTCGGTCGGCCTTGTCGTTCCCTCATGCAGCCTGGTCGTAGCCCAGGTGCATGGTCAGGCTCCAAGTTTTTAAGCTGGTTTGTTGACGTGGTCAACAGTTTGGTCGTAGCCTGGTGTGAGAGCAGCCCCCGAGCCTCTGCACGGAGCGAGAGGATGATCAAGGACCATCTCGACTTTTATTGTACGCCCCTTCGTCGCCTTTCCGCAAGGAGGAAGGGGGGGAAGCGCCATGTTACCCTCGGAGGGCACCGGACACGGTGTTTCTAGTGAGCTGCTATCGGGTGATCCGAGTGGACGCCCGAGCCCCGTTTGATAAGGGTCGACTAGTGGCTCGGAGGCGCGCTCCAAAAGTACCTGCAGGTGATTTGCTGGACCCGGACCCATTTGATAGGGTCCAAGGGCTCGGTGCCTCCCTCCGGTGGGATTCCATTACAAATCGTTCCCGCTGGTCTCGGAAATGTCCTAGGTACCTCGGGAGCGTAGCCCGAGCCTCGGCCATGTAACAGACGTACCCAGGGTCATCCCTGACTCTGCGTGCTCTGGGGCGGCTGTCGAACCCTTTCGAGGGGCCAGCCTTCGAACCCCTGATCAGTAAAGGGCTCGGAGCCCGAGTACTCTAGGGCGGTTGTCAAGCCCCGTAGGACGCAACCTTCGAACCCCTGATCAGTAGGAGGGCTCGGGGGCTGCTTCCTTCGCTGAGAAGGATCCTTTTTTGAAATATCCCCTTTCCCGATCCCTGTGGCAAGAGAGAGAGAGAGGAAAAGAAAAAGGATATGAATTTAAATAATGTGGCGCACCTTTTTCGACGCGGTCATCATGTCGGAGGTGAAACGGCGCCCGCTTTGCCTGCCAGAGGTGTTGCTTGCCCTGCCAGGGAGTTAATGCGACAGGACGGGCGATTCGCGGGGTGCCTGTTGCGCGTGCGCGAGTCGTTCGAGGAACGAAATCACAGGTGTGTCGTCTCTACGCTGTGGGAGAGGGCTCCCCTGCCGCTTCAGGAGAGGATGCGAGCCTGTAGGTGATTGGACCGTCGCTTCCGCGCGTCTGTTGCTGCAATTACTGCTGGTCCGCTTTTGGTTATATCAACTGTCGCGCCTATCCCCGCGGCTGACTGACCCATGATCATTGCACTTAATTGGCACTAGCACTGTTGGGTCATACACGGGGCTGCCTCGAGTCGCTGCACTGGTTCTGCAGTTGAGAAGACGCGGCATTGGCGCAAGTGGCGGTGCGGTTTCTTTGCATGTAGTAACTGGTGCGCCGGTTACATGACGTGTGGGCCCGGGCCTCCATGCTGGACCGCCAGATGTGACGGGGCTGAAAGGGTGCACAACCGCGGCGCGGTTGCACGCTTCTTGCATGGCGGTCCGCCTTTTCGACTGCTGGTTTCGGCGAGGATGAGAGGGCGTATAACCGCGGGGCGGTTACATGCTTCGCGTGCGGCGGTTTGCCTTCTTCGCGTTTTGGGTTAGCTCGTATGACGTGTGGGACCCAGCCCCCGTGTCATAGGGTGGGAACCCTGGAGCACGTCGGTGGAGACTTTGCCCGTGACGCTTGGGGGTGCGAGTGGGGAGATCCGCCTTTAAAAAGGGATCGATCTCCCATGCAGTAGCCATGCCTTCACACTCCTCGCATTCATCGCGTCTTTCCACCTTCCGAGCCCCCCGATGGGGCCTGTGTTGCCTTCTTCTTGCTGCTGTTGGAGGAGCGCGACCTTGTGGGGGTTGGCGCTCTTCAGTTATCGCTCGGCTTCAAAGATTTTCATCATGCAGCCCGGCTACAGTCCCCCGTCGGCGGTCACCCAGGATGATGACCGTAGGCCTCGTGGTGGGGAAGAGCGAGTCGGGCCGTGGCCTCTCCCTTGCCTTCAGCTTCAAGGATGTTCATCATCCGTGCTGGGGAGGAGGGCACGCCGAGTTGGGTCCCGCCTCCACGTGGGCAGCGGCCCACTCCTTCCCTCAGTATTCGGGGGAGAAGGGTGTTCGCCGTCCGTGGCGCTGTCAGCTACCGCGTGTCTGGCTCCCCGGCCTAAGCGGCTCTAGTGCTGCTTCCGGTGCCGCCTCCTACCGCTGGGGCAGAGCGTGGCTGCCCGTCCGCCGCATGAGTGTCGGTCGCGCCGTGCGCGGGCCGGCCACGTCCAGGTCCTTCCCGCGCCGCCGGCTGCACCGGGGGTCGCACAACACGTCGTACGCCACGAGGGCGGTGTTCGTGTTCTGGGACGGTCTCGTCCTCGCTCCTGTGGCGAGGACGGGAGTGAGGACCTACCGGTGCGCACTGGGGCGGCCGCCATCCGCCGGTGTGGCGTTGGCGCGCAGGTGGCCGCTGTCGTCGGTGTTGAGGTGGTGGTCGCCATAGGTGAGGCTTCCCACTGCAGAAGCGGTTGCCTCCGCCGACGAGACCGTCAGTGCCACCTGCGCTCCGGACCTCCGGCTCTTTGGCTTTAATGGCTGGTTCTCGTCCCCCGTAAGGGGACGTGAGCGAGGGCCTTTTCACAGTAGCATTTGCCGTGAGGCAATCGCTGCTGCTGTCTAGCCACCCGAGGCGGAGGTCGTTGTCACTGCTGGTGCAGTGGTCGCCGGCGAGCCGCTTGGAGTTTGTTATCTCGCAGCCCCTCTGGTGTCGAGGTAGTTAATTCCTGCGGGAATGGAGCTGGAGTCTCGTTTGTAAGGGAATGTACTGGTATTTGCCTGAGAGCAAAATGTAATTGCTTCAAGTACTAAGACATCTGTCGTAGGTCGGGAAAACCGCCGAGGGCGCTGCCGACGTCTAAGTCTAGATACCATAGTTACCCTAAGTATGTGTGTTTGTTCTTTGTGGCTGCTGAGGCCTGAACAATTGGGTATAAAGCCATGCTTCTTTCCTCTTGTTTTGAGCATTAGGACTTGTTCGTCGGTAGCAGAATCACTTATCCGAGCGTGAGCTACCTTTCGCGGAAGGTGACGAGTGAGGTATCCGTATCCCGGAGGCGTAGGAGTCCCTCGGCTCGGTCGGCCTTGCCGTTCAAGGTCTCTCTCGCTCGTGTTTAGGATTCCGTTATCAACACAGTCGAAAGGCACGCCCAAGTTATGGCCTTACAGCAGCGTGCCTGGACCGAAGGTATGTTTTGCCCGCTTTGTGACTTTGTTTTTGTCTCCATTCTTCATCTCGTGCCTGAAGAACATTGTCCGGCTGTCTGCAGGGTTCGAGACGGCTCTTAACGAGTCCGTTAAGAACTGCAAGGCGCTTGCCCAGGAGGCTGAGCAGAAGGAGGCCGACCGCGCGGCCATGTCCGAGGCTATCTCGGCCTTCTGCCGGGCCTTTGGCCTCGACGACGTCCCCTCGGGTAGCTCCCCCCAGAGTCACCTGCGGGCCTTGGGCGGCCATGTGCGCAGCAGACTCCGCGGGGCGCTGCACCATGGTGTTAGGCGGGCCTTCGCCGTGCTCGCTTCCCACTACGACGTGAATCTGGAGCGGGTCAACGAGGGGTACTGCTTACCCAACGAAGAGGAGGCCGCCTTAGCTGAGGTCCAGAGGCTTGACGCGGCTACCGAGGGCCCAAGCGCAGCGCTGGCTTCCTCCTTTGAGGTGAAGATCCTTTCGTCCGTGTCGCCGTCTGAGGCTGGGCCAGATTCTGCCGAGGGTGGAAACGACACCGAGGGTGCTGCTCCTCCCCCTGCCGATGTCTGATCCTGCAGGAACAGTTTGTTTTAAGTATGCGTATGTTTTTTTGCGGTCGCTGAGGCCTAAACATTTTTATTATCGGATTATAAAGCTGCGTTTTCTTTCCTCTTGTTTCGTGCGTTAGGACTTGTTCAGTAGCAGAATCACTTTTCCGAGCGCGAGTTACTTTTCGCGGAAGGTGATGAGTGAGGTATCCGTATCTCTGAGGCGTAGGAGTCCCTCGGCTCGGTCGGCCTTGCCGTTTAAGTGTTCCTCTCCTCGTTTTTAGGATTCCGTTATCGATATAGTCAAAAAGCACGAAAGTCGTTTTCTTTCCTCTTGTTTCGTGCATTAGGACTTGTTCGTCGGTAGCAGAACCACTTAACCGAGCGTGAGTTACTTTTCGCGGAAGGTGATGAGTGAGGTATCCGTATCCCGGAGGCATAGGAGTCCCTCGGCTCGGTCGGCCTTGCCGTTCAAGGTCTCTCTCGCTCGTTTTTAGGATTTCGTTATCGATATAGTCGAAAAGCACAAAAGTCATTTTGGCGGAAAACGTTTCCGAGGAAAATTTTGACAAGAGGGGGTTCCCCCCTTCTAGCCCCCGAGGGAGGTTCGGTTTTTGCTGAGGCAAGGCCAATCCTCCCTTGACGGTTAGACTTTATTTATACATATAAAGAAAACGAGATACATGAACGACTTGAAACATTTTAAGGGTAGAAGCAACGTAGTTGTTGGATGTTCCAAGCATTGCTGTAGACTTCGCCTCGATCGTTAGCCAGCTTGTATGTCTTGGGCTTCAAAATCTTGGCGATGATGAACGACCCTTCCTAGGGAGGAGTAAGCTTGTGGCGCCTTCGGGCGTCTTGTCGCAGCCGAAGTACCAAGTCTCCCACTTGGAAGCCTCGGGGCCGAACCCTTCCGGCGTGGTAGCGTCGCAGAGACTGCTGGTACCGCGCCGAGTGTAGTAAGGCTACGTCCCGAGCCTCTTCCAGCTGGTCCAATGAATCTTCTCGGCTAGTCTGGTTGCTTCGGTCGTCGTATGCCTTTATCCTCGGGGAACCGTATTCCAAGTCTGTGGGTAAGATGGCCTCGACCCCATAGACTAGGAAAAACGGCGAGAAGCCCGTGGCCCGGCTCGGCATCGTCCTCAGACTCCAAACCACCGAGGGTAGTTCTTTCATCCACCGCTTGCCAAACTTGTTGAGGTCGTTGTAGATCCTCGGTTTTAGTTCCTGCAAAATCATACCGTTAGCGCGCTCCACCTGCCCATTTGTCATTGGGTGAGCTACGACGGCCCAGTCCACACGGATGTGGTGGTCTTCGCAGAAGTCCAGGAACTTTTTCCTAGTGAACTGCGTGCCATTGTCGGTAATGATGGAGTTTGGGACCCCAAAGCGATGGATGATATTTGTGAAGAACGCCACCGCCTGCTCGGACCCGATGCTGGTTAAGGGTCGGACCTCGATCCACTTGGAGAATTTGTCGATGGCGACCAGCAGATGCGTGAAGCCCCCGAGTGCCTTCTGCATGGGACCGACGAGGTCCAGACCCCACACGGCAAACGACCAGGTGATGGGTATTGTTTGCAGGGTCTGAGCGGGCAGGTGCGTCTGTCTCGCGTAGAATTGACACCCTCGAAAGGAGCGTACAATCCTAGTGGCGTCAGCCACCGCGGTCGGCCAGTAGAACCCTTGTCGGAAAGTGTTACCTACGAGGGCTCGAGGTGCTGCATGGTGACCGCAAGCCCCCGAGTGTATTTCTTGTAACAACTCTTGTCCTTGGGCGACAGATATGCATCGTTGGAGAATGCCTGAGGGGCTGCGGTGGTACAACTCTTTTTCATCACCCAGTAAAATGAACGACTTGGCGCGCCGAGCCAGTCGCTGAGCTTCAGCCTTGTCGAGAGGCAGCTCTCCTCGGAGGAGATATTCCAGGTATGTGGTCTGCCAGTTCAGGTTTGGCGTAACCCCGTTCTGCTCTCTCTCGACGCGCAGGGCCTCGCCCTCGGCGCCCGAGGGTACCTCGGGCTGGGCCGAGGTCCCCCCCGGGTTCGGGCGCATCGTCGAGTTTGACGGATGGTTGATATATGTCCCTGGAGAAGACGTTCAGGGGAACCGTCGTTCGCCCCGAGGCTATTTTAGCTAGCTCATCCGCAGTCTCGTTGTACCGTCGAGCAATATGGTTGAGTTCCAGCCCATAGAACTTATCTTCCAAGCGTCGAACTTCGTCGCAATAGGCCTCCATTTTTTTATCGCGGCAGTGGGAGTTCTTCATGACTTGGTCAATAACGAGCTACGAGTCGCCACGAGCGTCGAGGCGCCGAACCCCTAGCTCGACGGCGATGCGCAACCCATTAACCAAAGCCTCGTACTTGGCCACGTTGTTTGACGCCGGAAAATGGAGGCATATAACGTAGCGCACATGTTTTCCGAGGGGTGAAATGAAGAGCAAGCCAGCACCTGCTCTGGATTTCATAAGCGACCCATCGAAGTACATGGTCCAAAGTTCGACCTGGATTGGAGCTGTCGGCAATTGGGTGTCGACCCATTCAGCCAGGAAGTCTGCCAAGACTTGGGACTTTATGGCCTTCCGAGGAGCGAATGAAAGTGTTTCGCCCATGAGTTCCACTGCCCATTTTGCTATCCTACCCGAGGCCTCTCGGCACTAGATGATCTCTCCCAGGGGGAAGGATGACACCACAGTCACTGGATGAGACTCGAAGTAGTGTCGCAACTTTCGTCGTGTCAGAATTACTGCGTACAGTAGCTTCTGGATTTGTGGGTAGCTGATCTTGGTCTCATATAGCACCTCACTGATGAAGTAGACCGGCCTCTCGATGAGCAGTGCATGCCCCTCTTCTCGTCTCTCGACTACGATCGCGGCGCTGACCACCTGAGTGGTTGCAGCTACGTAAATCAAGAGGGCTTCTCTCGCAGCGGGGGCACCAAGATGGGCGCATTAGTAAGGAGTGCCTTTAAGTTTCCGAGGGCTTGTTCGGCCTCGGGAGTCCAAGTGAAGCGCTCGGCCTTCCTTAAGAGGCGGTACAAGGGCAATTCTTTCTCGCCGAGGCGTGAGATGAAGCGGCTCAGAGCTGTAAGGCATCCCATGACCCTTTGTACTCCTTTTAAATCTTTGATGGGTCCCATGTTGGTGATGGTCGCGATTTTCTCCGGGTTGGCCTCGATGCCTCGTTCGGAAACGATGAACCCTAGGAGCATGCCTCGGGGGACTCCGAAGACACACTTCTCGGGATTGAGTTTTACGCCCTTCGCTCTTAGACACCTGAATGTTATCTCAAGGTCAGAGAGGAGGTCGGAGGCTTTCCTTGTCTTGACAACGATGTCATCGACGTAAGCCTCGACCGTTCTGCCAATGTGCTCTCCGAACACATGGTTCATGCACCTTTGGTAGGTTGCACCTGCATTCCTCAAGCCAAATGGCATAGTAGTATAACAATACATGCCAAAAGGTGTGATAAAAGAAGTCGCGAGCTGGTCGGACTCTTTCATCTTGATTTGGTGATAGCCTGAATAGGCGTCGAGGAATGACAGGGTTTCGCACCCAGCAGTGGAGTCCACAATTTGATCGATGCGAGGCAGAGGGTAGGGAACCTTCGGACATGTTTTATTCAACCCAGTGTAGTCTACGCACATCCTTCATTTCCCACCTTTCTTCTTTACAAGCACAGGGTTAGCTAACCATTCTGGATGGAATACCTATTTGATGAACCCTGCAGCCATTAGCTTGTGGACCTCCTTGCCTATGGATCTGCGCTTTTCTTCATCAAAACGACGCAGGTGCTGCTTCACGGGTCGGGCACCGGCTCGGATGTCCAGTGAGTGCTCGGCGACATCCCTCGATATACCGGGCATTTCCGAGGGACTCCACGCAAAAATTTCGGCGTTTACGCGGAGAAAGTCGACGAGCACTGCTTCCTATTTGGGGTTGAGCTCGGAGCCGATCCTGACTTTCTTGCTGGCGTCATTGCTGGGGTCGAGAGGGACAGACTTAACTGCCTCGGCCGGTTCGAAGTTGCCGGCGTGGCGCTTCACATCAGGCGCCTCCTTGGAGAGGCAATCCAGGTCGGCGATGAGGGCCTCGGACTCGGTGAGGGCCTCAGCGTACTCCACGCATTCCACGTCGCACTCGTAAGCGTGGCGGTACGTGGATCCGACGGTGATGGTTCCATTGAGGCCTGACATCTTGAGCTTGAGGTACGTGTAGTTGGGGACGACCATGAACTTGGCGTAGCACGGTCTTCCTAGCACCGCGTGATAGGTCCCTCGGAACCCGACCACCTCGAAAGTGAGGGTTTCTTTTCGGAAGTTGGAGGGAGTTCCGAAGCAGACGGGCAAATCAAGTTGCCCAAGGGGCAGGACGCGCTTACCGGGGACGATCCCGTGAAAAGGTGTTGCACCGGCCCGGATCGTGGACAGATCGACCCCCAAGAGCCCTAGGGTCTCGGTGTAGATGATGTTGAGGCTGCTGCCTCCGTCCATGAGGACCTTGGTGAGCCTAGCGTTGCCGATGACAGGGTGACGACGAGCGGGTACCTTCCTGGGCTCGGTACGCAGTCGGGGTGGTCGCCTTGGTCGAAGGTGATGGGCTTGTCGGACCAGTCTAGGTAGACCGGCGCCGCTACCTTCACCGAGCAGACCTCCCGACGCTCCTGCTTTCGGTGTCGAGCTGAGACGTTCGCCACTTGCCCATAGTAGATCATGAAGCAGTTGTGGACCTCTGGAAACTCCTCTTCCTTGTCGCCCCCCTTCTTGTTGTTGCCTTGGTCTTTGCCACCTTCTGACGAGGGTCCGGCCTTGTTGAAGTAACGCTGGAGCATGTCGCATTCTTCAAGGGTGTGCTTGACGGGACCCCTGTGATAGGGGCACGACTCCTTGAGCATCTTGTCGAACATGTTGGCCCCTTCAGGAGGCTTCTGAGGATTCTTGTGCTCGGCAGCAGCGACGAGATCCACGTCAACGGCGTCGCGTTTTGCTTGCGCCTTCTTCCTGGTCTTCTTCTTCGTGCCACGTGGGGCGGACGCCTCGAGGGCGTCTTCCTTCTGTCTTCCCTGACGCTGCTTGTCCTTCCGGAAGATGGCTTCGACCGCCTCCTGACTAGAGGCGAACTTGGTGGCTATGTCCATCAATTCGCTCGTCTTGGTGGGAGTCTTGCATCCCAGTTTGCTCACCAGGTCCCGGCAAGTGGTGCCGGCGAGGAATGCCCCGATGACGTCCGAGTCGATGATGTTGGGCAGCTCAGTGTGCTGCTTTGAAAACCGCCAGATGTACTCTCGCAGGGATTCCCCTGGCTGCTACGGCAGCTTCGGAGATCCCATGAGTTCCCAGGGCGCACGTACATACCTTGGAAATTTCCCGCGAAGGCCTTGACTAGGTCGTCCCAATCGGAGATCTGCGCAGGAGGCAAATGCTCCAGCCAGGCCCGGGTAGCGTCGGAGAGGAAAAGGGGGAGGTTGCGGATGATGAGGTTGTCGTCGTCCGTCCCTCCCAACTGTCATGCCAGCCGGTAATCCACAAGCCACAACTCCGGCCTTGTCTCCCCTGAGTACTTGGTGATGGTAGTCGGGGCTCGGAACCAGGCCGGGAACGGCGCCTGTCGTATGGCCCGGCTGAAGACTCGCGGACCTGGTGGTTCGGGCGAGGGGCTCCGATCCTCCTCACTGTCGTAGCGTCCCCTGTGCCTAGGGTGGTAGCCTCGGCGCACCCTTTCCTTGAGGCGGGCTCGATGGTCGCGGCAGTGTTGTTCGCTGCCGAGGCGGTCCAGGGCTGCAGGCGTCCCGTCCCGTGTGCGCTCGGTGCGGATCGAGGCCTCCCGCATGCGTCGGGAGGACGTTGCGCGATGCTCCGAGGGGCACCCTCGCCTTCAGGAGGTAGAGCTTTCGGCTCGTCGGACTGCGGCATCTTCCAGAAGATCCTTGAGTTCGCCCTAGATACGTCGCCCCTCGGTGGTGGATGGCTCCGGCATTGTTCGAAGTAGCATCGCCGCTGCAACTAGGTTCTGGCCGGCCCCGTTGAAGGCCAGGGGCAGCCCTGCCCTGGCATCGTCAATGATACGACGCTAGACATCCTGGGCCCGCAATTCAGAAGTGAAGGTCTGTAAGGTTCAGTGGAGCAGAGATGGAGAAGAGGAAGCCACCTGGGAGAGTGAGGACTCTCTGAGGAAGGAATACCCTTACCTTTTCTCGAGCCCCGTCTGAATCTCGAGGGCGAGATTCCTTTAAGTGGGGTAGGTTTGTAGCATCCCAAAAATCCTAACCCAGGTTTGAAACCCTAATCTACCCCTTTCCCCTCCCTTCATCCTTTAATTCCAATACCTCCACTAGTTTTCTTTCATCATATGCATACATTTTGTTTGATCACAAAGCACCTCACTTAGATTCTAATTTCTAAACACTTAGAGTATTCACAAAGTATTCTTGACTCAGCATTCAGAAGGACCCGCAATTCAGAAGTGAAGCTCTGTAAGGTTCAGTGGAGCAGAGATGGAGAAGAGGAAGCCACCTGGGAGAGTGAGGACTCTCTGAGGAAGGAATACCCTTACCTTTTCTCGAGCCCCGTCTGAATCTCGAGGGCGAGATTCCTTTAAGTGGGGTAGGTTTGTAGCATCCCAAAAATCCTAACCCAGGTTTGAAACCCTAATCTACCCCTTTCCCCTCCCTTCATCCTTTAATTCCAATACCTCCACTAGTTTTCTTTCATCATATGCATACATTTTGTTTGATCACAAAGCACCTCACTTAGATTCTAATTTCTAAACACTTAGAGTATTCACAAAGTATTTTTGTTCAAAGAAAAAGGGGCAAAATGGGAAATAGAAATTAGAAAGTAAAAAGAAAAAGGGAAAAAGCTCTCTCCTCCCCTGCTGGACCGAATCCCGGCCCAAGCCCGCGACCTCTCCCTCCCCACGCGCCCGCATTCGGCCCAACTTCGGCCTGCTTCCGCGCGCGCGACAGCCGCTCCACACCTCGCCCTCTCTCTCGCTGACAAGGCGTCCCCACCCGTCAGCCACCCGCTCTCTCGCTCGCTCGCTCCCTCTGACCAAGCGACCCCACGGGTCAGCTGCTTCGTCGTCCATCCGTCGTCCCCTCGCCGAAGTCACCTCCGGCCGTCGCCTCCGTCCTCCCCTCTGCCATCCTGCCGCACAGGGAAGTTTGGCACCGCTCCGTCCTCCTCCCCTTGACCAGCGTCCTCGCCGGTACCGCCCCGCCGTAGCATCCCCTCGGCGGCACTGTGCGCCATTTATGGCGGCACGGGGAAGCTCGCCGGAGTCAGGGAGCTCCACCGCCCCCCCTTCCCCCGCGCGCCTATAAAAAGCTCGCCCTGAGCCCCTCCTTCCTCGCACCAGCCCCGGCCATCCCTCTCCTCCCCTCCCCCGAGCCCAATTCGCGAAGCGCCGGCGTCGTTCTCCTCTCCGGTGAGTCCTTTCCTCCTCCTCCCTCTCCTTCTCTGTTGGTCCGGCAAGGAATTGAGTGAGCCGAGTAGCTCCCTCGCGTAGCCACGAACCCGAAGCGCCACTTTCCAGCCCCCGTTCCCCACCCAGAGCCCACCGGCGGCGATCCCCGCCGCGGAACTCCGCCCCCTCCCCGTGGGCAGCCCCCTCCCGACCCCCTCTGGCCAAATTGAACCTACCATAAGAATCGCCAATTGCCGCCGTGCTAAACCACCTGCTCACTGTCCAAAAACCGGGCCACCGGCGGCGAACCGCCGCCGAGCCCACCGGCGGCCGGGTCCTCCCCCGCGGACGGCCGGTTCATCCCCTCGTCAACCTGACGTCGTTCTCTCCCCCCTCCCGTTCTCTCTGGCACGTGGGGCCCGCGGCGACGCCGTCACCTTCGCGCGCCCGCGCCGTCCCTTGCCCTGGGCCGCAACTGGGCCGGCGCATTCGCGCCCGCGCGCGCTCGCGCCTGGCTGGGCCAGATTCCTTCCACCCGGCCCACCAGAGCTGAAACCCTTTTTCTTTTTCCTTTTTCAGCACTTTCCTCCTTTAATTAGTCTCCTCAATATTTTATGCACTAAAAATTATCAAAAATAATTTCTAAGGTCACATGCAATAATGATGTTAGAAAATGACACACTATAATTTGTGAATCCTTGTTGATGTATTGTTTTATTGCCTGTTTTCCTAGAGGAAGCGGGGACCGTTAATCCGGAACCCGTAGCCCCGGAAGAGGGACCAGAGCCCGAACTTCCGGAAGTAGATCTTCTGTGCCAGGAGAGCTTCAACGAAGGCAAGTCCATCCTTCCCTTGATGCATAAATTACCTATTCTCTCTACCACTGCCTAGGCCGGGAATCATGGGGGAATATTGCATTGTGAGTAAGAGATGGCCCGCATTAACATATTATTTCCGATTACGAAAGGTGGATCTGGAAGTAGGGCAAAGTGTTTCTTCAAATAAAACCTCTTTTTGAAAAGTTATGCGATGAAGGGTACTCACCCTCATCACCTTAAGAGTGGGGTGATCAGGGACTCCCTGGTTTAGGGGAGGGCCTAAGGTGTTGGCTCAGCTGGTTTAGGCGTGAGCAGAAGGATTGTCCCCTCATATAAGGACCGGGTTGTCATTTTCACTACCTGTACTCCTTTATCGTACAACCACTCGAGACTGTGTGGGCAGTCACTCGATCCGAACTCGTACGGTCCAACCCCAGGGTTAAGAAGGCTGGGGAGCACCGGGAGGATAAGGAGGGGGAAAGTTTTGTCCGGTTTGGGCATGGTGGTGGCCTGACTCCTTCCGGATAACCGTTAAGGTTAGGACGTACGGGTAAGGAAAGAGATTCGGCATTCGGGTCTCGCGACGGTGAGATCGCAGAAACCGGGCTAGTGGGTAAAGTGTACCCCTCTGCGCAGAGTTGAAACCTATTCGAATAGTCCGTGTCCACTGGTATGGATGAGTCCGGTATGGTATGACAATTAGAACTTTCTCTATGAATTTCAAGAAAAGGGGGAATGTGTGAATGAGTAAGTGTTAAGAAAGAACTAAGGCAACGGGAGCGGGAAGCTCAGTGGTGGTTGAGTTTTTGGTTACTTTTAAAGACTATGGGGTAAACCTTAAGCAACTGCCTTTCTCTAAGAAAATGATGAGTGACATCAACTCCACCAAATTGAGCATGTACATCATAGGTCTCTTTCTCTCTATGGGAGCAGGGTGGGCTTGCGGAATACCTAGTGTATTCACCCAGATTTATTTATGTTTTCAGCAGCCGAGGACTTCTTTTCTGCTATGCTTGATTAAGAGGGCTGTGTCTGCACCCAGTTATGCCTGTGGCTTGGGCTAGTGTATTTTCCTACTGCGTTTCTCTATTTGGCTCTCTCGAGCTTGTACCCCGGTATTGTAATAAATTTATCTAAACTCTGTACTATTTGAAGTAAGGAATGTGTTTACTAGCCTCCTGGGACTAGTAATTGTTTCACATTTGAGTCCCAAAGGATCGGGACGCTTCAGGTGGTATCAGAGCCATAGGACTGGCCGTAGGTCGCAGCCCTGACCCTAAAACTTACCTTAAAAAGAAAATATCTCTTACCTCAAGAAAAGTTTTCTCCTCCCTTCCCCGGTTTTAACAAGACCCTTCTTTTCCTATTCCAGATGGAAGACTCTCTGGCCATTAAGTCATCCTACTGCTCAGAAGTGGAAGGGTTCCCACGCCTCTTGCGAAGCTGTGCGCTCCGCATGGGGATCCGCAAGAAGCCGGAATACGTCTGGACGGAGCATATCGAGGGCGGAATGATGAGATGCTCTATGGCAGTCTACCTGGGGGAAAGCCAAAGCTATCCAAACCAACGTTCCTTCCAAGTCACTTTTACCGGAGTCCATTTCCTAGATGCTTGCCAAAATGTCGCCCGAAAAGCCCTCCGACAACTGTGTCAGAACTACAACAAAGTAATCATTGAAACCCCCCTTCGCTACTTTCCACCCAACAACAAGAATACCCCCACCTGGAGGAAAAGACTTCAGGCCCTATCAGGAGGAGATCCTATTGAGAATGATCCCACCATTGTCTACATGGCTGGATACCTTCATACCCTTGATAACCAATATGATGACCTCGTCCTCCACTGCACCTCCCTAACCTCCCGGGTGGAAAGCCTGGAGCAGAAAGTCAGGGAACTTTCAGAAGAAAAAGCGTCCCTTCAAGAGAGCCTCTCGATAGCTGAAGGCGAAGAGACCAATACCCGTGAAGCTTACCGCACCCTCAAAATGGACTACGACAAGAAACTGAAGAAGCTCGCCCCCGCAAGAAAAATCCGCGAGAAGACCAAAAGCCAAGGATGTCAGACTGAGCAGCAGGAAGAGAACCCTCCTAGGAACCAGTCCGACGCCGAGGACATGTCCCTGGCCAGCCTTGATGACCTTCTCAAGGAATTTGGGGACACGTTAGAGAAAGAGTTCGGGGGTACCTTAGATAGCAACCGCGTGTGATGAGCTAGTGGTAGCAGTGTATTGTGTTATGTAATGGCTTGATGTAATGAATAAAATAACTAGTTAAAAAAATGGCATGTGCATAATAGTGACTCTCTTCCCATGGCAGATGGCTTCGGATAGAACCACGCCTACCGCCTCCGGGATTGGAGCAAGACTTCCTCTAGGAGCTGAAGGAGAGGCTGGCGGAGAAGGGGGTGAGACCCACCTCCCCGCACCTCCGGAACTACCACTAGACCTAGCCCAAGTGCTGGCAAATCAAACCAGACTCATTGAAGTCCTCACTCGAAGTCTGGAAAACCAGCGCCCAGGCGGTGGAAGGCCCCAGGACAGGATGGGAGAATTCTTGAGACTCAAGCCCCCCACGTTCGCGGGGTCCAGCAATCCCCTCGATGCAGATGACTGGCTTCGCACGATCAAGAGGAAGTTAGAAGCCATCGCTTGTCCTGAGAATCAGCGTGTTCAGCTGGCAGCTCATCAGCTTTCAGGAATGGCTTTAGCATGGTGGGACACTTTCAGTGAAGCCATCAGAGATGCTACATGGGCAGAATTCGAAGCAGCCTTCCGTGAGCACCACATACCCCAGGGGATAGTTCAACTCAAGGAGGATGAGTTCCGGGAGCTAACCCAAGGCGGGAGAACAGTCAGTGAATATGTGCACAAGTTCACAGAGCTGGCCCACTACGCGCCCGAGGATGTCAGCACCGAGGCCAGGAAAATGGCCCGTTTTCTAAGAGGGTTAAGACCCGAGCTTAAGACCATCCTCGCCAGCCAAGACTTCCACAGCTTCTCTCACCTCTCCAACAAGGCTATCCAGGTGGAAAGGGCAAAAGAGGAAGAGAAAGGGCACCTTAAAAGGAAGTTCCAAGTTCTCCGGGCTCAACAGCAAGAACGTCACCAGAGAACTCGACCCTTTGGGCTCCCACCCAGGGGTCCAAGCTTCCATAAGCAATCTGGACCCTCTCCATCGCGCTACAGTCAGCAGAGTCAGAACTCCCATCAGGCACCCTCCGTTGCAAGCAACCAGCCGCCAGCAAACGCCTGTTGGCACTGCGGGGACCCCAGTCACTTCAAGAACAACTGCCCTCAGTTGAAGGCACCAGGACCAACCTACTCCAACTCGGTGAATGGCCCCAAGATTCCATCGGCACCTACCTCCAAGGCGCTTCCTTCCAACAGCCAGCAGAGCAGGACTCAGTACCAGGGCAGGGCCCGGGTCAACCACGTCGACGCTCAAGAAGCTCAGCAAGCCCCGGGAGTAGTGCTCGGTGAGTTCCTTGTTGAATTTACTCCCGCTACTGTGCTTTTTGATTCAGGAGCATCCCATTCTTTCATAGCTGCTAAGTTTGTGGAAAAGCATGGCATCCCCTCTACACCCCTAGCTATCCCTTTGGTCACCCGAACCCCGGGATCAGACCTCCTGTGCAAACTCAGGTGCTCCCAAGTCAGAATCCTTTTAAGTGGGGTAGTGTTCCTGGCAGACTTAACCATCTTGCCATCCCAAGGAATTGATGTAATCCTAGGAATGGATTGGCTAGCTAAGCACAAGGGTGTTATCAGCTGCGCAAGCAAGACTGTTCTTCTCATAGATCACCAAGGAAAGGCAGTTTCCTGTCAAGTCCAACCGCCCGCAAATGATCCAATGATATTTAATCTGGCAGTAGAAAGCATGTCTGTAATCAAGGAGTTTGAAGATGTATTTCTAGAAGAGTTGCCCGGGATGCCACCAGAGAGAGAGGGGTAGAGTTCTATATAGATCTCATTCCCGGCACTGCACCCATCGCAAAGAGACCATACCGCATGGCCCCCACTGAGTTGGCAGAATTGAAACTCCAGCTTTCAGAACTACAACAAAAAGGGTACATCCGTCCCAGTTCGTCTCCCTGGGGAGCACCCGTTCTTTTCGTTACTAAAAAGGATGGGAGTATGAGGATGTGTATTGATTATCGATCCTTGAATGAAGTTACAATCAAGAATAAGTACCCTCTTCCTCGAATCGATGACCTCTTCGACCAACTACAAGGAGCCAAATACTTCTCCAAGATAGACCTCAGGTCAGGGTATCACCAACTGAGAATCAAAGAGGCAGACATTCAGAAAACTGCATTCGTCACCAGATATGGGCAATATGAGTTCACAGTGATGCCATTTGGACTAACCAACACACCCGCCTTTTTCATGAACCTCATGAATAAGGTATTTATGGAAGAATTGGATAAGTTTGTCGTGGTCTTCATCGACGACATCCTTATTTATTCAAAGAATCGCAAGGACCATGAGCATCACCTTCGAATCGTCCTCGGAAGACTTAGAGCACATCAACTTTATGCGAAGCTCAGCAAGTGTGAGTTCTGGTTGGAGAAGATAGCTTTCCTGGGGCATATCTTGACTGCAGAAGGGATAGAAGTGGACCCATCCAAGGTAGAAGCTGTTTCAAATTGGAAGCAACCATCCAATGTCAGTGAAGTACGAAGCTTTCTGGGAATGGCAGGGTATTATCGCCGCTTTATCAAGGGATTCTCCAGCATAGCAAAGCCCTTGACCGAACTTCTCAAAAAGGACAATAAGTTTGTATGGACTCCCAAATGTGAAGGAAGTTTCCAAATCATCAAGGAGAAACTTACAACTGCACCAGTCCTGACCCTGCCAGACATACACCAGGATTTTGTCATCTTCTGTGATGCTTCCAAGCAAGGCTTAGGGTGTGTCTTAATGCAAAATGAGAAAGTCATTGCTTATGCATCCCGATTACTCAAGCCGCACGAACAGAACTATCCTACCCATGATCTGGAATTGGCAGCCATAGTGCACGCCCTAAAAATTTGGAGGCATTATCTGATTGGGAACAAATGCCACATCTTCACTGATCACAAGAGTCTAAAGTACATCTTCACGCAACCGGACCTCAACCTCCGTCAAAGAAGGTGGCTCGAATTGATCAAAGATTATGACCTCAAAATCCACTACCACCCCGAAAAGGCCAACGTAGTAGCAGACGCCCTCAGCCGAAAACCCTTCGGGGTTAAGGGAGCAAACTTTCTGGAAGATTGGAAGAAAGAATCAGCTCAGCTAAATGCATGTCTGGGAGACAACGGTGGCCTGGAAGTCAAGCCAAATCTAGAAGATCTCATATGCAAGGCTCAACGCCTGGACGCAGAAACAACCAAGCTTATGGAAAGAGCACGAAAGGAGCAACTTCCGGACCTCAGGACAGATAAGCAAGGAGCCCTCTGGTTCAAGGATCGCCTGTGCGTGCCAGTGGGAGAAACACGAGAAACCCTGCTCGATGAAGCCCACAACTCAGCTTACTCTATCCACCCAGGGACCACCAAAATGTACTTAGACCTTAAGACCAGATATTGGTGGAAAGGGATGAAAAGGGAAATAGCACAGTATGTGGCCCGATGCGACACCTGTCAGCGAACAAAGGCCGAACATCAGAAGCCTGCAGGCCTACTTCAACCCCTCCCAATACCCGAATGGAAGTGGGAAGAAATAGGCATGGATTTCGTAACCGGACTGCCCAGATCACAAAGAGGAAATGATTCCATATGGGTAATAATCGATCGTCTCACCAAGGTGGCCCATTTCATTCCAGTAAAGACCACTTTTGGAGGAGCAGCCCTTGCCCGAATATACCTTAAAGAGATAGTCAGGCTACATGGCATTCCACGGAAGATAGTATCAGATAGAGGAACGCAGTTCACTTCAAAATTTTGGAAGGGCCTTCAGCAAGCAATGGGCACCAAGCTAGATTTCAGCACTGCTTATCACCCCCAGTCAGATGGTCAAACAGAAAGAGTCAACAAGGTCCTTGAAGATTTACTCAGAGCCTGCGTGTTAGCCTTCGACAGAGATTGGGAGTCTAGTTTGCCGTACGCCGAATTCTCGTACAACAACAGCCATCAGGCCAGCATCAGAATGTCACCATTCGAAGCACTGTATGGAAGAAAATGCCAGACTCCCCTAATGTGGTCCAATGTGGGGGAAAGGACACTAGAAGGACCCGACTTTGTTAAAGAAGCTGAAGAAAAAGTCGCTTTGATCCGCAGGAGGTTACTTGAAGCTCAGAGTCGACAGAAAAGTTACGCAGACAATAGGCGAAGGGAACTCAGATTTGAGGAAGGAGATTTTGTTTATCTCAAGGTTTCCCCAATGCGTGGTGTCAAAAGGTTTTAGATGAAAGGAAAGCTAGCACCCCGTTTCGTCGGTCCTTACCCTGTCATTTCCCGAATAGGACCCGTGGCATACCGTCTTGAGCTACCAGAATCCATGTCAGATATCCACAATGTGTTCCATGTGTCTCAACTCCGCAAATGCCTAAAAGTACCAGAAACCCGCATCGAGGCAGAGGAAATTCAGATTCAAAAGGATCTCCAGTACCGGGAAAAGCCAGTGAAGATTCTTGACTCAGCAGTCAGAAGGACCCGCAATTCAGAAGTGAAGCTCTGTAAGGTTCAGTGGAGCAGAGATGGAGAAGAGGAAGCCACCTGGGAGAGTGAGGACTCTCTGAGGAAGGAATATCCTTACCTTTTCTCGAGCCCCGTCGGAATCTCGAGGGCGAGATTCCTTTAAGTGGGGTAGGTTTGTAGCATCCCAAAAATCCTAACCCAGGTTTGAAACCCTAATCTACCCCTTTCCCCTCCCTTCATCCTTTAATTCCAATACCTCCACTAGTTTTCTTTCATCATATGCATACATTTTGTTTGATCACAAAGCACCTCACTTAGATTCTAATTTCTAAACACTTAGAGTATTCACAAAGTATTTTTGTTCAAAGAAAAAGGGGCAAAATGGGAAATAAAAATTAGAAAGTAAAAAGAAAAAGGGAAAAAGCTCTCTCCTCCCCTGCTGGACCGAATCCCGGCCCAAGCCCGCGACCTCTCCCTCCCCACGCGCCCGCATTCGGCCCAACTTCGGCCTGCTTCCGCGCGCGCGACAGCCGCTCCACACCTCGCCCTCTCTCTCGCTGACAAGGCGTCCCCACCCGTCAGCCACCCGCTCTCTCGCTCGCTCGCTCCCTCTGACCAAGCGACCCCACGGGTCAGCTGCTTCGTCGTCCGTCCGCCGTCCCCTCGCCGAAGTCACCTCCGGCCGTCGCCTCCGTCCTCCCCTCTGCCATCCTGCCGCACAGGGAAGTTTGGCACCGCTCCGTCCTCCTCCCCTTGACCAGCGTCCTCGCCGGTACCGCCCCGCCGTAGCATCCCCTCGGCGGCACTGTGCGCCATTTATGGCGGCACGGGGAAGCTCGCCGGAGTCAGGGAGCTCCACCGCCCCCCCTTCCCCCGCGCGCCTATAAAAAGCTCGCCCTGAGCCCCTCCTTCCTCGCACCAGCCCCGGCCATCCCTCTCCTCCCCTCCCCCGAGCCCAATTCGCGAAGCGCCGGCGTCGTTCTCCTCTCCGGTGAGTCCTTTCCTCCTCCTCCCTCTCCTTCTCTGTTGGTCCGGCAAGGAATTGAGTGAGCCGAGTAGCTCCCTCGCGTAGCCACGAACCCGAAGCGCCACTTTCCAGCCCCCGTTCCCCACCCAGAGCCCACCGGCGGCGATCCCCGCCGCGGAACTCCGCCCCCTCCCCGTGGGCAGCCCCCTCCCGACCCCCTCTGGCCAAATTGAACCTACCATAAGAATCGCCAACTGCCGCCGTGCTAAACCACCTACTCACTGTCCAAAAACCGGGCCACCGGCGGCGAACCGCCGCCGAGCCCACCGGCGGCCGGGTCCTCCCCCGCGGACGGCCGGTTCATCCCCCCGTCAACCTGACGCCGTTCTCTCCCCCCTCCCGTTCTCTCTGGCACGTGGGGCCCGCGGCAACGCTGTCACCTTCGCGCGCCCGCGCCGTCCCTTGCCCTGGGCCGCAACTGGGCCGGCGCATTCGCGCCCGCGCGCGCTCGCGCCTGGCTGGGCCAGATTCCTTCCACCCGGCCCACCAGAGCTGAAACCCTTTTTCTTTTTCCTTTTTCAGCACTTTCCTCCTTTAATTAGTCTCCTCAATATTTTATGCACTAAAAATTATCAAAAATAATTTCTAAGGTCACATGCAATAATGATGTTAGAAAATGACACACTATAATTTGTGAATCCTTGTTGATGTATTGTTTTATTGCCTGTTTTCCTAGAGGAAGCGGGGACCGTTAATCCGGAACCCGTAGCCCCGGAAGAGGGACCAGAGCCCGAACTTCCGGAAGTAGATCTTCTGTGCCAGGAGAGCTTCAACGAAGGCAAGTCCATCCTTCCCTTGATGCATAAATTACCTATTCTCTCTACCACTGCCTAGGCCGGGAATCATGGGGGAATATTGCATTGTGAGTAAGAGATGGCCCGCATTAACATATTATTTCCGATTACGAAAGGTGGATCTGGAAGTAGGGCAAAGTGTTTCTTCAAATAAAACCTCTTTTTGAAAAGTTATGCGATGAAGGGTACTCACCCTCATCACCTTAAGAGTGGGGTGATCAGGGACTCCCTGGTTTAGGGGAGGGCCTAAGGTGTTGGCTCAGCTGGTTTAGGCGTGAGCAGAAGGATTGTCCCCTCATATAAGGACCGGGTTGTCATTTTCACTACCTGTACTCCTTTATCGTACAACCACTCGAGACTGTGTAGGCAGTCACTCGATCCGAACTCGTACGGTCCAACCCCAGGGTTAAGAAGGCTGGGGAGCACCGGGAGGATAAGAAGGGGGAAAGTTTTGTCAGGTTTGGGCATGGTGGTGGCCTGACTCCTTCCGGATAACCGTTAAGGTTAGGACGTACGGGTAAGGAAAGAGATCCGGCATTCGGGTCTCGCGACGGTGAGATCGCAGAAACCGGGCTAGTGGGTAAAGTGTACCCCTCTGCGCAGAGTTGAAACCTATTCGAATAGTCCGTGTCCACTGGTATGGATGAGTCCGGTATGGTATGACAATTAGAACTTTCTCTATGAATTTCAAGAAAAAGGGGGAATGTGTGAATGAGTAAGTGTTAAGAAAGAACTAAGGCCACGGGAGCGGGAAGCTCAGTGGTGGTTGAGTTTTTGGTTACTTTTAAAGACTATGGGGTAAACCTTAAGCAACTGCCTTTCTCTAAGAAAATGATGAGTGACATCAACTCCACCAAATTGAGCATGTACATCATAGGTCTCTTTCTCTCTATGGGAGCGGGGTGGGCTTGCGGAATACCTAGTGTATTCACCCAGATTTATTTATGTTTTTCAGCAGCCGAGGACTTCTTTTCTGCTATGCTTGATTAAGAGGGCTGTGTCTGCACCCAGTTCTGCCTGTGGCTTGGGCTAGTGTATTTTCCTACTGCGTTTCTCTATTTGGCTCTCTCGAGCTTGTACCCCGGTATTGTAATAAATTTATCTAAACTCTGTACTATTTGAAGTAAGGAATGTGTTTACTAGCCTCCTGGGACTAGTAATTGTTTCACATTTGAGTCCCAAAGGATCGGGACGCTTCATTCGTCGAGCTTGGCCTGCATCTCGCGGAGTTGCTCGAGCTGTGTGTTCTGACCCCCCGCAGGGACTCGGACCACAGCTAGCTCCCGCGGGATGTCAACGCGAGACGCAGGCGCAGAGGCGTCGTCGTTTTCTAGCATGCCAAGGTGGTCGTCTTCACCGTGATCCCCCTGATCGATGTGGAAACACTCGCGACTTGGGTCGTAACCCTCGTCGTCAAGGCTGTGGCCATCGTCAGAGCAACCGGAGAGGCAGTAGTCACATGCGGACATGAAGTCTCGCATGGCATTGGGGTCACTAAGTCTGGAGAAATCCCAACTGAAGTCGGGGTCGTCTTCTTCCTCGGAACCCGCGGGTCCATAGGTTGAGACGTCCGTCAGTCGATCCCAGGTTGATCACATATGATACCCTGGAAGGTTAGGATATGCCCTTGCGAAAGCGCTCACCGAAGCAGGGTCGCTTGGTGGATCGAAGCTGAATCTAAAGGGAACGGGGTGGAAAACGGATGGTACCTCTTGGTTAATGGACGGTGGTGAAGTCGCATCGGGGACGGAATGCACCGTTATCTCGGTACGAGGCTAACTCCCAACAAGTCCTTCGCGAGGGTGCTGGCGTCATCAGTCCGCTTGAGGTTGGCACGTTGCTGGGAAGCGACACCCGTCGTTGTCTCAGGTGCGAGGACAACACCCGACATGTCCCCCGTAGGGGTGCCGGCGTCGTCGACTCGCTCTGGTCCGACAGCCGACGAAGTGCCACCTCGTGCCTGGCCACGGTTGCTCCGTCTTCTCCTCCTCCGGCGAGGAGGGTGGCGGGGTAAACCCGGATGTTCCTCTTCTTCCGCGGGGAGATGCCGTCGTCGAGTTCGCCGCCGCCGGGTGAGTCGTCGACCGTCGTTGTTGTCGTGCTGCGAGGGGAGGAGTACCATGTCGTAGCTGTCGTCGCGGGACATGAACTCGAGACTCCCGAAGCGGAGCACCGTCCCGGGCTGAAGAGGCTGCTGAAGGCTACCCATCTGGAACTCAACGGGAAAGTGTTTGTAGCAGACCCCTACCTGGCGCGCCAACTGTCGGCGTTTCGGACCCGCGAGGACCCTCAACCGACCAGTGAATTTGTTGCTGCGTGTCCCTGCCTAGATGGGTTGATGCAAGATGGAACACAAGCGGGAGGATGAGGCTTATATTATCTTGCACCGGGATGCTCGTAGTAGGGGTTACAAGCGTCGCGAGAGAGAGAGAGAGAGAGCCTGGCCCTGAGGTGAGCTGTATGAGTTAGCCTCCTTTGCGTCTCTCCCACTCTGCCTGCCTCTGCCCGCCTTTTTCGCCCCCTTAGGAAGGCCCTGGACATCCCCTTTTATAGATACAAGGAGATGGCCCAGCTGTACAATGAGGACGTAGCTATGTGCTAACGTGGCCGGCGGAGAAATGCCTGAGCCCTGTATAGGTGCTAACGTGGCCGTCGGAGAAGTGCTTGAGCCCTGTAGAAGCGCAGCTGGCGGTGCAGCATGGATCCTGCTAACGTTTTCTTGCTTCCGTAGGGAGCTGAGAACCATCGACGTCATGGACGCACGAGGGGAACCATCATTACCTGTTACCGGAGTAATCTAGATGGGACACCGGTTTTGTTCTTTCGTAGCCTGAGGCAACTAGCTAGGGGTAGAGTAATGATGTATCCCCAGCGGTGCGGTCGGTCCGAGGTCGAGGTCGGGCGAGGCATAGACTTCTCCTGAGGCCGAGGCTGAGGTCGGGTGAGGATGTGACTCCTCCCGAGGCCGAGACTGAGGCCGAGCGAGGATGTGACTCCTCCTCAGGTCGAGGCCCGAGGTCGGGCAAGGATGCGACTTCTCCCGAGGCCGAGGCTGAGGCCGAGGCCCGAGGTCGGGCGAGGCGGAGACCTTCTCCCGAGGCCGAGGCTGAGGCCGAGGCCTGAGGTCGGGCGAGGCGGAGCTCCCTGTTGCGCCCGAGGCTGAACTCGGGGGAGGTCGTGACTCAGTTTTACCGTGGTGGTTGGCACAGTAGTCGGAACGAGGTGAATAGTACTGTTTTCCTGTCAGAATGATCACTAAAGGGGCGAAGTGACTGCGGTCACTTCGACCTTACCGACTGAGGCGCACGTGTCAGGATAAGGTGTCAGGCGATCCCCGCATTAAATGCGCATGCGGTACGGTCGGTTGGTGAGGCGATTTGGCCGAGGTCGCTGCACGACAAAGTTCGCCCGAGCTTGGCTTCGGGCGAGCCGAGGGTGCGCCCACTGAGGATGCCCTCGGACGAGGTGTGAATCCGTCCGGGACTACTGTTATTGCACGAGGCTGGGCTCGGATGAGATCACGTCCCTTGGTAGACGAGGCTTTAACTTGAACTGTGTCTATCAGTCTTTACGGTCTGTTTTGAGGATGTTTTCCAGTCATGTTAAGGAGTATTGGGGGTACCACTAATTACGGTACCCGACAATACCACAAATAATTCAAATAACTGAGACACATATCAAAGAGGATAATATTCTATATCTTATGCCTATTTTAGGAGAGCACATGTTTTCTGTAAAAAAGGAAATTCTCCCTGTACTGCAGGAGCATCGTCGAAATGCCAAAACCCACGGCCATCGTCCTCGTCCAAATGGCAACGTCTTCGCTCCCCCCCTACCCTCGCGGTCTCGCCTGCGCGTCCCCTCCCTTTCCCTTTCCACGGCCGCATCCACCACCTCCGTTTCCACCCCACTTGATAGCGACGCCGCCGCACAGGAACTCAGGAACCCCTCTCGCATCTCCCCTCGCTTCCCCGCGACAGCGACGGCCGGTCGCTTCAAGTGACCCAAGCACCTGCGCCCCTCCTTTCTCCTTTTCTCCCCTCGGCCCCCGTCCCTCTCAGCCCCTATGACCTCTTCCGCTTCCCCGAACCCTAGCCCCGTCCCAGTCCCCACTCCGATCACCACCGCGAACGGGACCACCTCATCACCGAAGGATCAGCCGCCGCCTCCGCCTCCGCTGCCGCAGCAGCAGCAGCAGCAGGGGGGCGGCCAGGAGGAGGCAGAGGCGGCGGATGGGGGAGGCGCCGAGGCTGCGGAGGCGGGAGTATTAGCTGGTGTTGCGGCCGAGGCTATGGAAGTGGATGGGGGCTCTGGCGCGGGGGATGCGGAGGCGGGCGGCTCGGTGGGGGGAGGAGTAGGCGCTGGGGCGGGTGGAGGAGCGCAGCAGGCCTCGC
The DNA here is from genome assembly GCF_902167145.1 of Zea mays. NCBI lineage: Eukaryota > Viridiplantae > Streptophyta > Magnoliopsida > Poales > Poaceae > Zea > Zea mays. The sequence continues at coordinate 232,640,855 of NC_050096.1, read as the reverse complement.
CGGCGACCGTGTTCCGGATTCGGCTCAAGCAGTCGCCTGCGAGCCTCCGTCACAAGATGCGCGTGCCCGAGCTGTGCAGAAACTTCAGGTGAGCACCCCTGCGCTTCCGTTTCTATTTTCTTTGTTTGTGCCAAAATCGAGTGTTTGTTTTGAACTCAGCTCGTTGGATCAGTGTTGGATGTGAATTATGTTAAAAATTTGGCGACGGGTGCATGGAATAGTGGAATCACCGACTTCTGAGCCATTATGAAGAGGTGTATGTGGCTGCGATTGCATTATTTCTCCGTGATCTAGAACATTGTTAAACTTTTGTTTGAGGGCTTCTGTGGCCATATATTATTTCTAATAACTTCAGCATGTTCATTTTATGAAACTGATACTGCTTTCCTTAGCTTACAATTTGAACACCTGTTTGGGTAGGGGGAGAATTGTGGTGGCAGCAGGGATGGGTAGATCCAAATTCTTTTGAAGCTTGTTCATTATTTCTTGTTTTTCTGGTTTCCTGTTTCTACAACTTCATTTATCTGGTATGTAGCTAGGCTAGCTAGTTATTTTTACCCTAATCTACCTGGAAACTAGTTGGTAACTTTTTGCTTTGGTGAGGCTCTTCCCTGCAGTGCAGTTGCTTGGTGTGGAAAACTGAATGCAATTGCTTGCGCTTCAGAGACTTGTGCACGTATTCCAAGGTTATATTTCCTTCACCTTTCTCAGATAGGTTTTGTTTCTTGATTGCCTTGCACATGTGTCATGTAAAATGTTTAAACTATGAGGGCTGTCTTAGTTAGTGGAGCTTGTGGTAGGAAAACACTGTTTCTTTACTTGAGCAGAAATATTAGGGCAATAGTCCTACTGGTAAAATTATAACTCATGTATAAGGGGTGTTTGAGGACTCTCGGAGCAGCGCTAAATACTCTTACAACAGATGACAAAAGATAGGAAAATATAGATTGGTAACATAAAAAATATCAAAACATTAAAACTGGGAGCAGTAAAATGGAGATTCTCTTTATGTCAATGCCTAGCAAAGAATGCTTGAATATTCACCCTCTTAGTGGAATTTTTTATCCACAGTTTTTTGGTATGAAATATTGTTTGGCATAAAATAATTTAAGTTATTTGTACAGCTCAAATTCAAGCCCTCCATTTTGGATTCCTATACATATCCTGAATCCAGAGAGACCAACAGAATGCTCTGTATTCAATGTGAAAGCAGGTACATGTCTTTTTTATCTGCTACACAAAGTATTCTTAACTATGGTGGTTTACTTGCATGTTGTTCTTTGCTAGACACACATGCCCAAATTTCAATCCTGTTATATTTAGTGGTGTAATTGTACCCAGCTTATGACTTGTACAAGCAGATGCCAATCAAGTTTGATACTCTGTTGTTTGCTCATCTGAGATATACTCAGCATGTTTCACTGTAATGGTATTGTCAATTGAACAGATTCTCCACGTGACTTTGTTCAGTTCATTGAATGGTCTCCTCGGTCCTGCCCTCGTGCATTGCTAGTGGCAAATTTTCATGGGCGGATCACTATATGGACACAACCAACAAAGGTAAGTTACTCCTTTGAGATGGATGCATCATTTCTTTTTAGAGTTAATTTTGCAGTTCAATAAGAGCATGTGTTTCTCTGGTAGCTGCCTGAAACAAAGTTTCATATTTGATGTTATCAGAATATTTTCATACTAATCACTTCATTGTGTGGCGAAGGGTCCTGTAAATCTTGTACGTGATGCAAGCTTGTGGCAGTGTGAACATGAATGGCGTCAAGATCTTTCTGTGGTGACCAAGTGGTTGTCTGGAATTTCTCCGGTATGTTGGTAACACACATAATACTTTATGCACTTTACCTTCACTATTTAACATGCACCATTATGGTTATTCAACAATGCTGCTGAATGACTTTGTTTTCAGTTTTCACAGAAAATTTCTTGAGCATCATAACAGTGCTCAGTCATTTTAGATTTGTCAAACACAGTATTCAAATTAGTTGTAGTGTTTTGTTAAGATCCAGATTGCTCTTCTTATCTATGTACAAGTAAATTCTTTTCAAGGGCATTTCAGTCATCCTTCATTGAAGAGTGCTACTACCTAGATATGCGGTTATAGACTTATTTTTTTTTCTCGAACGCACAGGAGAGCTGCACATCATTATATTAAGACAGGGAAAAGGTCCAAAATACAAAGCCCAAAGGGCAGGAAAAAAACTGGACCTAAGCACCCCTCCTCTCCAACAACACAAGAGAAGAAACAAAAACAAAGGAGTAGTCAGGCCCAACCAGGCTAAACTGTAGCACTAGAATTAGCCAAGACCCTAGTTAAGGCAGCTGCAAGCCCAAGACTCTCAAGATGCTTAGAACCAGCCTTATCCCAACAGATCAATTCATCTAAGAACAGTCTTTTGACAGTGCTAATGGAAGGATTCACTCCATCAAAAATAGCCTTGTTACGAAGAATCCATAAGCACCAAGCCCCTAGAATTATGATGCTATTGAAGCCTTTTCTCCTGTTCCTGTGCACTTTTTTAATAACCTTTCCCCACCGCACAGCAAAAGAGGTCTCATCAATAGCAGGAGTGAGATCTCCCAGCCTCATGAGCGACAAAATGTCATGCCAAAACTGCCTGGCAAAACTGCAAGTGCAAAGGAGATGTGCTGTTTCTTGCTCTTGATCACATAGGGGACAACACACCGGGTGCCACAATCCTCTCCTTTGAAGCCTATCAGCAGTCCAACACTTGTTCCTCATTGCCAACCAAAGGAAAAACTTGCATTTTGGGGGAGCCCAAGTCTTCCACAATCTTTTCCATGGCTCAAAAGAAATGGAACCCATGAAGAAGGCTTTATAGCAGGACTTGGAAGAGAATTGTCCAGAAGCAGTGTGCATCCACACATGCCTATCCGCATCTTGACTTCTTGAGGAAGCATTACCCCTCTCAGAGCATCCCATAACTTCAAATATTGATGCAGTCCAATCAGAGAAAGATGGTTCTCAATATCACTGACCCACTGCCAGTTATCAAGTGCCTGAGCCACAGTTCTGGAGGAAATGGCCCTGCGGCCAACCATACAGACAACAGCTGGGGCAATATCTTGGACAACACTCCCATTTAACCATTTATCTGACCAAAAAAGAGTATCGGTCCCGTTTCCTACTACAGATAATACAGATAATGCAAAGAACTGTCTGACTTGCTGCTGCACAGGAAGACTCATCCCATGCCAAGGTCTGGACGGATTAGTTTTCTCCAACCACATCCGTTTAGCCTGTAATGCCCAACTTTTGAATTGTAAATTAGGAACCCCAAGTCCGCCAAACTTCAGAGGCCTTGTAATTATCTCACATGAAACAAGACAACTTCCACCATTTACATTCTTCCTTTCCATAGAAACCCCCTTCCGATTTTGTCGATCGATTTGATCACCCATTTGGGGACATTTATGGCAATAAGGATATAGATCGGAATGGCTGAAAGCACAAACCTCACCATTGTTGTCCGACTAGCCAGACTGAGTAGCCAAGCTTTCTAGTTGGGAAGCTGATCAGCAATCCTCTCCACCCATACCATAAGATCACTCCTCCTTAGCTGCTTATCAGAGATTGGCAGCTCCAGATAATTGCAAGGAAAAGAAGCCGAACTGCATTGCAGCCAGCTTGGACAACTTGCCCAGCACACCTTATTGGAATGGCAAAACTCTTGCGCAAATTTGTTATAAAACCAGAGGCTGTACCAAAGCTATCCAAAATAAGTCTAACACAATTTAGATCCTCTTCGATGGGCTTAACAAAAATGACCACATCATCAACAAAAATGGACAGCTTGTTCCGGACGCCAGCTCCTTCCAAACCTTGTAACAGCCCTCTGCTTTCAGCTGCCCTAAAGAGGCTGTTAAGAACATCCATGACCAACACAAACAACATAGGAGATAGAGGGTCCCCCTGACAAAGACCTCTCCGATGAGCAATATGATTACCAGGACTCCAGGAGATCCATTTAGAAGCACTTGCGTAGAAGACGTGAACAGCAGATTGGAGATCAAGTTATGCCAAATAGGTCCAAAACCAAGATGAGATAGAACTTCAATAAGAAAAGCCCATGAAACTGAGGCAAAGGCTTTAGAAATATCTAATTTTTAAAACAAACTAGAGACCTTCCTCTTGTGAAGAGACTTAATCAATTGTTGAACCAGCATAAAGTTGTCATGAATTGATCTCCCTCTCACAACAGCACTTTGATTGGCTGCAACCAGTTCAAAAAGTTCTTTTTTATTAGGACAGGGTTGCATATACTAAGTGGAGAGGGGGCATCGGGAAGATAGAATCATATCTCAGAATTCTTTATTAACATCAAATAAAATGTATTCAGCCTTAAAGCATCAAATACGAAACTAAAGGGAAAATAGGTTTGAGACCTTATTGGCTTGAAAAGAATGGGATTTTAGATAAAAGAATAAGAAATACCAAGCTATAAACCTTTAACTGCTGCTAAATTTGTTGTTCTTATTGGTCCTGCAGTATAGATGGCTTCCTACAAACTCCACTAGTTCAAACCTGAAGACCTTCGAGGAAAAATTCCTCACCCAACAGCCTCAGAGTGCAGGTTGGTGAACCAAATCCAAGTTTATTATATAACATATTTTCTTGGCAGGTTTTGCACATATAATTTACTCCTGAAAATCTGACCTAACCTTCTTGTTGCAGTGGGATGGCCAAGTATTCTATGCGTCTGTTCAGTTTTTTCATCAGGTTCTGTTCAACTTCATTGGTCACAATGGCCTTCTCAAAACTCAGCACATTCTAGATGGTTTTCTACTAGCAAAGGGCTTCTAGGAGCAGGACCCAGTGGCATAATGGCTGCTGATGCTATTGTAACAGAATCTGGAGCTTTACATGTTGCTGGGGTACCCCTTGTTAATCCATCCACTGTAGTTGTTTGGGAAGTGATGCCAGGTCTTGGAAATGGTATTCAGGCAACTGCAAAGATAAATGCAGCAAGTTCTGTTCCTCCATCTCTGAATCCCCCTTCATGGCCGGGTTTTGCTCCACTAGCAGCCTACCTATTTTCTTTGCAAGATTATCTTGTTTCTGAGGGTGCACAGACAAAAAAGCTGACAGACAATAATGAGACTACTGAGGCTGCATCAATTCATTGTTGTCCAGTTTCTAATTTTTCAGCTTATGTCAGTCCAGAAGCAGCTGCACAGTCAGCTACTACTACCACCTGGGGGTCTGGGGTCACCTCAGTTGCTTTTGATCCGACTCGTGGAGGATCGGTCATTACAGTTGTAATAGTTGAAGGTGAGAGTACAGCTCCATTTAGGAGATGACCTAGTTCTGGTGCGAGTGTGATATATTTTCGTATCTCGTCACAGTAATTATCCATTTTTTCTGAAACATAACATAACATGAATATGATATCATTAGTGTTCTCCTACACTTCATGATCACATAACCTGTACGTCCACCCATCCTTCTCCCCACCAAAAAGGAAAAAAAGACTATAGCTTGTGTGCATCAGAACAACTCTTACTAAATTGATGTATATTTCTAGAATTGAAATTAGATAAGAGACATATCTCAGTACACTAACATGTTCTTAACTTTTATTCTAACTGCCATGTTTCTTACAAAAAAAAACTCGGCAGGAGAGGGAATGACGCCCTCCCGGTATAATACTAAGAAGAGACCTAAACATTGGTCCCGACTGAGAAAATCCCTGAACTCTGCCCCCCCCATCACCATGCTTATCAAGGCGTCCTTGAAGCGTCGCCTTAGCATTGCATAGGCGCTAAGGCGTGCGCAGAACCTGAGGCATCTAACGCGCCTTGCCATGGAGCGTAAGGTGTCCGCCGCGTCGCAGGGCGTCGACGGGGCGTTGTTGGAGCGACGCCATGGGGGAAGGCTGCGGCGTCGGCACGCCTGCATGGGCAGCACGCAGCGACGGCGGCGTGAAGTGCACAACGCACGGCTCCGCCCGGCCATTCAGAGGAGGAATGATGCGGGGGAGGGGAAGCAAGAAATGTTGGCGGCATAGGGAAGGGGAAGCCAGAGTTGTTGGCGGCGCAGGGGAGGGGGAGAAGATATGCTGGCGCCTGGCGGCGTGGGGAAGTGCTACCGGCTGCAATTGGGGACTTATATTTTAACCTAAAACTGGTGTCGGGCAGTTGGGCTATTGGGTTGATTGATTGTGGACTTTTTTCTTTTCTTTTTTCCTATTTCTCCTTACTACTAGGCTGAAATGGACCTACTAGACTTATGCTAGCTTGCTTATTAATTTCGAATTAGTGTTATATAAATAATATTTGGTCTAATCTCTTGCATTACTATATAATTAAGGTGTTGCCTCGCCTTACGTCTTACCACTTAAAAGGTAAGAGGGGGGGGGGTGCTCGCCTTACCGCCTTAACAACTATGCCCATCACTAACGGACTGGCGTCAACTGTCCACTCTGCAATGGCCTAACTGGAGGGTGGCGCACATGACATCGTAACCCGAGAGCAGATGAGGCACACCGAGGGGATTTTTTTGATCAATCCGGAAAATTCGCCCCCGAGGGGAATCAAACCCGGGTCTTGGAGGTGCTACTCGGAAGCCTTAACCAGTAGGCTAGATGCCCTTTCGCGCCATGTTTCTTGCAATATGTGCCATATTCTAGAACATGATTTCTCAACCAGCAACTATTCAATTTACATTCTTAGCACTAACCTTTTGTGCATCAGTTGTGATAGCCGGTGTTTATTTACTTTTTGATGATTTTAGATTACTTCTTGCAGGGCAGTACATGTCTCCTTATGACCCTGATGAAGGACCTTCTATCACCGGATGGAGGGTGCAATGCTGGGAATCTTCGTGCCAACCTGTTGTTCTTCATCCAATATTTGGAAGCCCTACTAGCTTAGGTGGGCAGCCTCCCATGCAAACTGTTTGGTCCACTAGAGTTAATAAAAGCATTCCACCAACGGAGGATCTTAAAAATCCTCAAACATATGTTCCGATGCCAACGACATCAGATGAACGGAGCTCCTCTGAGTGCAGTGTTGACAGGGCGAACAGACTCAGCTTTGACCCTTACGATCTTCCAAATGATGTTCGACAACTAGCTCAAATAGTTTATTCTGCTCATGGTGGTGAAGTTGCTGTTGCTTTCCTCCGTGGAGGAGTGCACATTTTCTCAGGTCCAAATTTTGATCAGGTTGACAGCTACCATGTCAATGTTGGCTCTGCTATTGCTCCACCAGCCTTTTCATCAAGCAGTTGCTGCTTAGCATCAGTTTGGCATGACACGCTCAAAGATCGAACCATATTGAAGATAATACGTGTGCTTCCTCCTGCAATTCTTAGCACACAAACAAAGATCAGCTCAGCAGCATGGGAACGTGCAATAGCAGATAGGTATGTTACCAAATTTATAGACGCTGATTCCTAATTAGTACTCCAAATGATTATGTTATCCTAAATCTCATATATGAGGGAGTGTTACTTTCTATCTTCGTGATAATTAGATAATTTTATGAAAGGGCCTCTAGCGTAATGGTTAAGGGTTAAGGCTTTCAAGTAGCACCTCCAGGTTCCGGGTTCGATCCCTAAGCGAATTTCGGGCTTGGTTAAAAAAATCCCCTCGCTGTGCCCCGCCCGCTCTCGGTGAACGGAATCCTACGCGGCACCCTCCGGCTGGGCCGTTGCAGAGTGGGCAGTTGATCGGCCCGTTAGTGATGGCAGCCAAGGTTCGGGGGTTTTCTCGGCCCGGACCATGTTTCGGTCTCTTAATTTAATACCGGGAGGATGGTCTTTCCCTCTCTGGCCGAGTTTATAATTAGATAATTTTGTATCTCTTGTTGGGGTGCATGTCTACCCAAACCCAACTTGATTGAGGCCAAAGGCTTTTGATGTTCCTGTATTTTGTTGATAATGTATATTTCTGGCAGATTTTGGTGGAGTTTATTGGCTGGAGTTGATTGGTGGGATGCTGTTGGTTGTACACAGAGTGCTGCCGAAGATGGTATAGGTAAGGGCATTGCTGATGATGATATGCTTTAGTGTGTAGTCTTAACTATCCAGTTGGTTTTAATTTTTCTGTGTTTTCTGTGTTGGAGGCTGAGTTATAGCAATAAATTTGATTCTCATGTGCAACAGTTCATCTTCTACAAGCACATTTTGGGGTTTATGCTCTATGGTGATAAAAAACTGACCTAGTATTTGACAGTTATAATGGAGACATCATTTCGTAGTGGAATAAATATTTGGTTCTGCTAAATCTTGTCTTGTATTGTTTGCAAGAGATAACATTGAAGTGGTGAATTCTATATTTGGCATATATTGAACTTTCTTTTATATCCCTTCAGTCATTCACCACTGGTTCCTAAAGGTTTGTGCGGTTGTTTTGTAGTACTCCTCTGTTCCAAATTATAAGATGTTTTAGCTTTTCTAGATACATTGCTTTTATTATGTATCTGGACATAGTGTGTATCTAAATAGCACAAGTTATGAATCTTGAAAAGCCAAAACGTCTTATAATTTGTGGAGCGGAGGGAGTAGTAGTTTTTCCATTTTTACTGTGGTGCTTGTGTAATTGTTTCTCATAAATGTGTGTGTTGGGGGTGTTTGCGAGTGGACTATGGTCTCTCCCTTGTACTAGGAGTAAGTGCATGCCTCTCCTATGCAGTTTTTCCCGCTTAATGAAATCACAGCTCCCTGCGTCGTTTGAGAAATTTTCCCCCTACAAACTGTATTTCTTCGTACTTTGTTAGTTTATTTCCATTTGAGATGTTATTTTCTGAGCAAATAGAATGTGTTTTTAATGCTTTAATGAATCTGTTTGTAGCATATGATCTATAATTGTTCATGGAAAACTGATGCACTTTTTTCTTCCAGTTTCACTTAACAGTGTGATAGCTTTTCTGGATGCGGACTTCCATTCTCTTCCGACTATGCAACAGAGGCAGCAGCACTGTCCTGTAAGTGTTGCTTTTGGTGAACTACACTAGTTTAAAGTGGTCTCGGATTGCTATATATTATTTTTATCTTTTTACATTTTTACACTTGAATAGCTATGTTGCATGTACAGTATTAACCACAGTCAACTCATCATTATCACAGCGGTCGTACTTTTTTCTCTCGAAACGCACAGGAGAACTGTGGCACTGTGCCCCATTATATATTAAGCAGATAGAGAAATGGTCTATAGAAGACCCAATAACAAAAGAAAAATAAATAAAAGAAAAGAAAAAGGAAAAGCCAAAAAACCTCCTTACGGAGGCCAGAAACAGGCATACAAAAAGAGGTCCATCAGGAAAAAACCAAAACAGACTACTCGATCCCCCCTAAAGCTCTGCCAAGGGTGCAGCCAGGTGAGCGAGACCCTTTGCACCAGCTATTTCCCATCTTCTTTCCTCATCAGCGGCTCTAAGACTCCTGGAAACACTTGGACTGCAGCGGTCAAAGACACATTTATTCCGATGATTCCATAAAGTCCAAGCTCCCAAATGATGAGAGTCGAGGCCCTTTTTAGTAAGACCATAGACTGCTCCCCCTACCTCTTCCCACCAGCCCAGGAAGGAGTCTGCAGTCGGCTGAGGAGCAAGAGAATGAAGACCAACTTTCCTCAATAAGAGGTACCAGAATTCTCTTGAGAAGGAGCATTTCACAAGAAGATGGTCCAAAGTTTCTTCCTCTTGATCACACATGAGACACTTCTCCAGGTGATTCAAGCCTCGTTTTGCCAGCCTATTAGCTGTCCAACATTTCTTCTGGGCAACCAACCATATGAAAAATCGGCATTTTGGCAAGGTCCAGGACTTCCAAATTCTTTTATAATGACTAAATGCCACAGATCCAAGGAACAAGCCTTCATATGCAGATTTGGCTGAGTATGAACCATTTGGAGCAATACTGAAAATATGCTTATCCTCAATCTCAGGCGGCAGCTCGAAACCTGAAATCAGATCCCAAAGCTGTAGGTATTCTGCCAAAACTCCCACTGACAAAGCTCCTGTAATATCAGAAATCCATTTGGTGCTAACAATTGCCTCCTATACTGTCCTACAGTCGACAAATCACTTTGGTATTGCTCCAACTCCAAACAACCTTGGGAACATATTAGCAATTCTTTTTCCAACAATTTATCCCTCCAAAATTTGGTATTTGTTCCATCCCCTACTTCTGTGATAACCACTTCTTAAAAGAAAACTCTAGCCTTTCTAGGAACTTGTATGTGAAGGTCAGACCAGGGCGAGAGGGATCAGTCTTTTTGTAGCCAAAGCCATCTCATTCGAAGCGCCCAACATAATTCTGGGAAACTAGATATACCAAGCCCTCCAAGCTCCAGGGGGCAGCAGACTTTTCCCCAGGCAACAAGACAGTGGCCACCTCTAGCTTCTTTGCGGCCTCTCCATAGAAAACCCCTTCTAATTTTGTCAATAGCATCCAAACCCCACTGTGGAATATCCACAGCCATAGCTAAATACACCGTCATGCTTGTGAGAACATGCTGAACTGGAACTGTTCTTCCAGCCCTTGTCATCAAATCGGCCTTCTAATTAGGAAGCTGATCAGCTATCCTATCAACAATTGGTTGGAACTGTTGCCTAGACAACTTGTGTAAGGATAGAGGAAGCCCTAAGTAACGGCAATGAAAGGTCGAAATTCCACATGGCATCAAGCTTTGAACTTCGAGCAGAACCTCATCAGAGCATCTAATAGGATACACATTTGACTTTTGAACATTATTATGCAACCCAGAGGCATCTCCAAACAGCTGTAGAATGTTAAGAGTAAGATCTATGTCTGCTGGTGTTGGACATAAGAAAAAGGACCACATCATCAGTGTACATAGAAACTCGATGGAGCTCTTTTCTACTAGAAAGTTGCTGCAGCAAACCATCCTTCTCTGCCTTTGAAAACAGGAAAACAAGAACGTCCATAACTAAAATAAAAAGCATGGGTGAAAGGGGATCTCCCTGACGGAGTCCCCTCCGATGCTTAATATGGCAACCTGGAAAACCATTCAACAGAATCTGTGTAGAGGAGGTAGCCAGCAGCCCACATATCAAATCTCTCCAAATTTGCCCAAAACTGAGCTTCTTCATTACCTCAATCAAAAAAGGCCAAGAAAGAGAGTCGAAAGCCTTTGTAATATCTAATTTCAGCAGCAAACTGGCCTTGTTTTGTTGGTGAAGCAACCTGGAGGTCTGCTGGACTAGCATGAAGTTATCTTGAATGAACCTCCCTTTTATAAATGCACTCTGATTAGGTGACATCATCACATTGAGCTTGCTGGCCAATCTATTAGCAAGAATTTTGGTGATTAACTTGACAAAACTATGCACCAAACTGATAGGCCTGAAATCTTTAATATTATCAACTCTATCTTTTTTGGGGATCAAGGTGATATAATATGTGTTGAGGCGCCCAAAATGGACAAAGTTTCTGCCCCAAACAGCAGAGATGGCAGCCATAATATCAGGTTTAATAATTGCCCAGCAAACCTTGTAGAACCTTCCTGTGAAGCCATCAGGGACTGTGCCTTATCTGAAGGAAGGCATTTGATTACATCCCAGACTTCTTGCTCAGAAAAGGCGGCTTCCAAATCAGCCAGGTCATAACTAGGCATCCCAAGAGCATCCAGCTCAATCACCCTTACCCTATCCTTATTGATCCCCAGCAGATTGGTGTTGAATTGGTCCACACAATCAGCTTTCTCCCCATGGCCGGTTAGGATTTGATCCCCATCAAGGCATCAACCAACCTTGCCACAGTTTTTCCTCTTACGGTGATGGGCATGAAGATGAAGCAATTTTGTATTTGCATCCCCATCTTTGAGCCATGAAATTCTTGCTCTCAACCTTGCCATAGTACGCTTGAAAGAGGATAACAATAACGCTTGTTTTTTGAGTCTGAATTTGAGCCATAGCTCAGCAGGGCTGAGCACTCTTCCATCCTAGGCTATTTCCAGCATGTGTAAGATTTCTTTGGCAAGTGCTAGTTGGGATCTCACATGCCCAGCCTGCTTTTCGCTCCAGGCCTGCAATCTTTTGGCTGTTTTGCAGCTTCAAATCCAGAGATTTAAAAGGACATGGAATTCAGCTCAAAAGAATTCCATGCAACAATAACAGTATCCTGAAAACCCTCGATCTTGGTCCAAAAGGATTCAAAGTGGAAACGCCTTCTTCCGGATTTATTGTCACTAAGCCCCAGGATTAGAGGACAATGATCTGAATCATGTGAATCGGTACTCTGAAGGACATTGGGGAAGAGCAATTCCCAATCCACTGAGCAAAACACTCGATCGAGCTTGACTAGAACAGGCACATCTTGTTGGTTGGACCATGTGTACTGTCTGCCATGTAAGGGTATTTCTTTTAGGGCCATATCCTCAATTAATATTCTAAACCTACCCATCATAGCTCCGTTGAAACTATTATTGTTCTTATCTGAGTACTATAAGTCAGACAGTTGAGTTCGAATGAGAAATTTATGTAGATGTTGGTATACATACTGTTTCCTTGGCTTCTTTCTTTCATGCACATGGACCAGTTTCTATTTTGCTTGTTTCCATATCAACTAGCAGAACACATTAGAGTGCATTGTTCCATGCCCTGCTATTTCTTTTTTCTCTCTCACTATTTCCTACTTATGAGAGTGGTCATAAATCTTATTATAATATTTATATTTAACAACTATTAAAAGATCTGTACCCACTGTATGAGTCTTTTTATAGCAAAAAAATATTATTATATTTGTATGCATCACTATTATCTGTAACTAATAAGCTTGCAAAACCATATTTTTGTCCCACTGGTATTAGACTACAGTGTGGATGGTGTTCATACGCTTTCAGTGAATATGGTTCATTTTGATATTGCTATAACCAAATATACATTCATGTCTATCTACTGGCATAGCTTTGGATTTTAAAGTGAATTATAGCATAACACAGATCAATATACTGTTTTCTTCAAATATAGAACTGTTAATGTTCTGCTGCCACAGGCAGTGGTGGATCCAGGAATGGATCAAAGGAGGGGCTGCTAAAAGAAGGTTAGTTTTTTTAGGCTGAACTAAATGATATATCAATGTTTAATATAACAAAGTAACAAGTATAATTCAAATCTTCAAGACACATGTAGACAAAATAAGTAGGTACGAAATCTATAAATACAATACTCAATATATACCGCTCAAGATATCTCCATCAGCTTACTCATCCTCATCTCATATTTCAAACCCCACTCTATAAATAGTGCATTCTACAGTGTAAAACAATGTTTTACACGGTCATATGCACGATCTGCTGGCCATAGCCTCATGAATTACGGTTGCAACGTAAATTTATCTTTCGAGTTCTTATGCCTTAAAAACGTTTCAAAATCTTGTGCTGGCTGCAGCGTGCGCCTTGCGCTGGCCTGCACCTTGTGCTGGCTGCTGGGCGCCTACACGCTGCTAGCTGCTGCAGGTGTGTCGGCCATGCACGCTGGTCCGTGGCCGTGTCCTGCGTGGCGGCGTGGGTGCACAGTGCGCTGCCCGTCAGGCTTTGTGATGCGGCACTGGCACTACTGCAGTGTTATGGCACGGATGGGGGCCAGGCGCGCGTGTGTGCGGCACTACTGTTTGGTGCTGGTGTGCTGTGGCGACATGGCTGCGTGGACGAGATCGGGTGCGGGTGCTAGATGCCACGGTTAGATGGAAGGCTGTTACCTATTTTTGTTGGATTTTATGGACTAAAATTATGATATGATATAAGTATTATTGGACCGGGGCCGCCCCTGGCCACAAGTATGTGTAAATTGTACATTTTAATGGGCATTTACAACAGTGGCATTTTTTTATTTTAACCGCAAAATGATGCTAGAAACTTTTCCAGTGGCTGTTTGCCTTTGGGTTGAAAATCATTGGCATCTCAGCAGGTGTCTCTAAATTAATTGACTGGCTGGACAGCTGATTCATATGATATTTTGGGTTGTGATGAGTTAATATGACAGTTGGAATTTTGGGTGATATTTCATATTTTATACCTTTTTGGCTTCAATGTTTGATTTACTACCTTTCTTCCTTTTATGATTAATGAATGTACAATTGTACATGCAGAACCTTGATAGGATTAAGTGTAGGTTGTTGGAAGGAACAAATGCCCAAGATGTACGGGCACTTGTGTTGGACATGCAAGCAAGATTACTTCTGGATATGCTAGGCAAAGGAATCGAGTCTGCCCTTACAAATCCATCAACTCTGCTACCTGAGCCCTGGCAAGCTTCCAGTGATATGTTATCCAGCATCGATGCTGACAAAATGACTGTTGAGCCAGCTCTGCTTCCAAACATCCAGGTCAAGCTGTCTCCTTTATGCAAGTTGTTTCTATTTCATAGCCATGGAACTTAAATTCAGCTATCTAACATTCTTTCTTTCTTTTTACTGACTTTATTCTTTTAAGACTTGCTACTGAGCCGTTTTTTTTCATTTTATAAAGTAGTGAGCAGTATATTGGTATGCTAGATCACTTCCATGTAAACGGTACTTTAGTTATGTTGGTGAACTCATGTGCAATGTCTGTTATCCTTTGCCAAAACTGGTGTATTACAGCCTTTTAATGTTGAGTATTGTATAAATTTCAGCACAGGTTATCTGCATAGGGATTCTTTATGTTACTAGGAAATAGCTTATTTTATTTGCATTCAAATGCAGGGTTACGTTGATGCTGTTCTTGATTTAGCATCACATTTCATAACTCGCTTGCGGCGTTATGCGAGTTTCTGTCGAACTCTGGCGAGCCATGTGGGGCCATCTTCTACCACAGGCACTTCTAGAAATATGGTTACAAGTCCAACAAACAGTTCTCCTTCGCCATCAAATAATCAAGGTTAGCTATGCCTGCTAGCTTGCTAAATCTTGTGTTTTTCTCTTGTTTGTGCGCAAAAAAGTACATCCAAACCTTATGTTTTCTTCATTGCAAATTTGAGGCTTAAAGTGTTGTTTATTTAGTGCTGCTAGCATCTTGATGCTCCTTCAAATTTCAGGTAATCAAGGGGGATCAACATCTGCAACAGGGAACTCACAAATGCAGGAGTGGGTCCAAGGTGCAATTGCTAAGATTAGTAACAATTCTGATGGTGCTGCCACTGCAACACAGAATCCAATGAGCACGAGGACATCATTTATGCCCATCAGCATTAATACGGGCACTTTCCCTGGCACACCTGCTGTGAGACTTATTGGGGATTGCCATTTTCTTCATAGATTATGTCAATTACTGCTATTTTGTCTGCTTTTCCGAAGAAGGCAATCACCAAGGTTACTTGCCAGTTCGCAAAAAAATCAAGATTCTGCCATGCAGAAAATACAACACATGATGAATGCTAAGACAGAAGATAACAGTTCGACAGTAAGATCTGGTCTAGGGGCTGCCAAAGTAGAAGAAGGTCACTCTGCGCGTGGTGGACAATTTGTTCTTGGTGGTGCAAAGGGTCCTGAAGAAAATCCAATTGGCAAATCTGTTAGAATAGGTTCTGGCAACGCTGGGCAAGGTTATACTTCAGATGAGGTGATTATCAAATTCTTGACAAGATATAGTATTTTTTACAGAGTTTAATATTGAGTTATACTAAGGAAACTTTGGGAGTTAGTGCTACCAAACTGGGACTGATCGTTGGCATTTGAACTTTGGGAGTTAGTGTGAAGAAGCTGACGATGTGCCAAATGCGCTGGAAAACTGGTGACCTGAAGTCCTGAACATAGTGATTAGTTTGGAAACAACTATGTTTTGGCTCCTGCATTTCTTTGGAAATGTCTAGCTTTGGTTGCTATGGGAGAACACATGTCGATATAGCCATCATAGAGTGCAATTGCGTATGTAGGTTATTTTGGACCCTTGATTTAAGCAGTTTAAAATTTTGTCCAGCCTAGCATGAACAACAGTTTGATTGCATATGTCGTTCATGATCTCTATTGAGTGATTTATCAGATGCTTTACAGATCTGTCTTTCTATTCTTTGGAAGATTTCTTTTTGTCTAGTTTATCTAATTATCTCTGTAATTTTATTTCATTGTTGGTAGGTCAAGGTCCTTTTTCTTATACTGGTTGACCTATGTCGAAGGACATCTACCTTGCCGCATCCATTGCCTGCCTCTCAGGTTGGTTCCAGTAGCATTATCATAAGGCTGCACTACATTGACGGCAACTACACAGTGCTCCCTGAGGTAGTGGAAGCGTCTCTTGGTCCCCATATGCAGGTACTAGTCAAATTCTCATGGAAGTTTCTAATGGTCGCTTTCGTACTATTTGTGGCCATTTTGAGCTACCAACATCTATCAATTATAGGAGTAGAAGTTGATTTTCAAGTGCACGACTCAGAGATATTGCAAGTCTTCCTGTTTCGAACTGAATTCAGGACGACCACCTTTAAATGTTGATTAGGATTCTCTTAGCAGAAGTTATCTTTTTTGTATTAGCCATTTTTTATAGAAACATGCACTATTACTGCCAGGGCCTTAGACATGGCATTTTGAGTGATCCCTCGATGCCTACTTCCCCATCTATTTTCAATATTTCATTGTTTCCTATGTCTGTAACTCTGTAGAATATGCCTCGTCCACGAGGAGCTGATGCTGCTGGACTTCTACTTCGAGAATTAGAACTGCAACCTCCTGCGGAAGAATGGCATAGACGCAACATGTTTGGTGGACCCTGGTCAGAACCAGATGATTTTGGTCCATTGGACAATATGCCTCGTCTAAAAATTAGTGGTTCCATCAACTCTCATTTGTCTGACATGGAAGTGGATGCTGTCAGTTCCATTGGGATTGATCTTTGGCCAAGAAAGCGTAGGTTATCTGAAAGAGATGCTGCATTTGGTCTGAAAACATCTGTAGGTCTTGGAGGTTATCTAGGTGTCATGGGATCTCGAAGAGATGTTGTCACGGCTGTGTGGAGAACAGGTCTCGATGGTGATTGGTACAAGGTGAGTATGGTTATGGTCGCTTTACCTTTTGCTGTCAAGTCTGGGTTCATAGTTCCTTGACGAGTTCTTTATTAGAGAATCCTGGTTACTCCCCTAATATACTTCGATGCCTAAATTTGTTGTTTCTTCTTTCTAGTGCATACGTTGTTTGCGGCAAACTTGTGCATTTGCGCATCCTGG
The DNA here is from genome assembly GCF_902167145.1 of Zea mays. NCBI lineage: Eukaryota > Viridiplantae > Streptophyta > Magnoliopsida > Poales > Poaceae > Zea > Zea mays. The sequence goes on along the minus strand of NC_050096.1, from coordinate 232,623,719 downwards.
TGCCCCAAATCAGACAAATGAACGTGAGGCTTGGTGGATCAGTCGGTGGAGCCATGCTTGCCCAATGTGTGGGGGTTCATGGGTGAAAGTTGTTTGAGCGCTGTATTTGGCAACAACTTCGCTGCTAATTGCTTTCCTGACAAACATGTATGGAGTTCCATAGTTATGCATCTAACGCTAGGCTACTAGGATCAGGTTCAGCCGTTCATGCCAGATGGTTGGTCTACAGGCACATGCACGTGGCACGACCACTGTGGAAGTCTGGTAGAATTAGGAGCTATTCTGGGGGTCTGAATATGTAACTGACATTTGCATTATGCTGTCTAGTGTATTATTAACCAGTGACTTTCCTTGCTAAAAAGGTGTAGCATCGTTACTTGTTCAGCGCTGGACGTACTTTTCATGTTTTGTCAAAGGTTTAGTAGCGCATGGTGTGTGTTGGTAAGGTTCTACTCCTTTTTCTTTTTAAGACAATGATACACAGCTTCCAGCGTGTTCCAGAAAAAAAAACAAAAGATCAAGTATTACTTCTTGGGATCGTGTTCCATTAAAAAAGAGATCAAGTATTGTTCCTTGGGACACGTTCCAGAAAAAAAGAAAGTATTGCCTCTTGGCACTCTGTTTATGTTTCATTTCGAAATGAGACGTCGGCGTGCTTGTCTGTTTGCTGTATTGTTGCAGTTTCTTGAGTAATGTACTTTCTCCGTCCTAAAAAATGTAATTATAAAATTTATACCAGTTAAACAAGTTTAACTTTGATCTATGACAAATACTATTAACAGTTATGTCTTCAAATAAGTTTATTATAAATTATATTTGTGATTAATCTAAATATACTTATTTTATATTACAAATGTTAGCATATCTTTATAATTTTAATTGAATTTTAAAGCTCTTTGTTTCCACGTGTAGTTTTTGGACCTTAGTTTTGTGGGACCATTCAAAATCAAAAAGGCTCCAAGCTCCTCAAAGTGGGATTTTGGCTCAGATGTTTTTCTTGGCTTTTAAAAGGTTCTAATTTAAGGTCTAAAAGCTTTCAATTGAAATAAACATGGCTTAAATTATTTGACTTCTCAAAAAATGAAGTAGCTAGGTTCTATTATCGCTACCTCTACAAAATTGAATAAGGAGAGGATTTTAGCCCCTCAAATCCCCTCCGGTTCTGTGGCTGGCAGTCACAAAATCGGAGGGATTGAAGTGACTAAAATGTTCTTCTTATTTAAAATTAAATAAGAAAGGGAATTTAGCCCTTTTAATCTCCTCCGGTATTTTATCTCTCAAACAAGCCTTAATTGAACAAAGCCCTTAGGAGGTTTTCTTTTACCTCACCTCCTCCCTTATATATATATGTACTTGTATTTTCTCTAAATCAATTAATCCTATTCCTACCATCATCTAACATGTCAATTAGAGCCTAGATCCTCTTTTTGCGCTTTCGCTTATCGACTGCCCTCTATGCAGTCGTCACCACCCCTAGTCGTCTCCTCCCTAGGGCCAACAACGCCACCTCTTCCTCTCTATTGTCACCGCCCCTAGCATCGTTCCTGCCACCTTTGGGCATCACACCCCATCGCTGTTGCCGCCCCTTCTAACTCGTGACCACTCATCCTCATCACCGTCATGGCGCTAGAGTTGACGCCTCTGTTCTCAAGTAGCGCCTCGACAAGTTGCTCGCCGTCGTTGACGCTACGAAAGAGAAGGCCACCGACGCTAGGAAACGGGTTCAAGCCGCCCGCCAGCTCCTTGAGGAGGAGCAGACTGACACTGCTAACCTGAAACAGAAGGACGCCGCTGAAAGGGAAATAGACTTACACCTTTTCCTAATTGATTTTGGTGGTTGAATTGCCCAACACAAATAATTGGACTAACTAGTTTGCTCTAGACTATAAGTTTTACAGGTGCCAAAGGTTCACAATAAACCAATAAAAAGACCAAGAAAGGGTTCAAACAAAGAGAGCAAAAGACAACCGAAGTGTGCCCTGGTCTGGCGCACTAGACTGTCCGGTGCACCAGGGAACTCAACTCCGAACTGCTCACCTTCGGGAATTCTGGGAGCCGCTCCGCTATAATTCACCGGACTGTCCGGTGTAGCACCGGACTGTCCGGTGTGCCAGCGGAGTAACGGCTACTACAGCGCCAACGGTTGTCTGCAACGGCAGTTAATGCGCTACAATGCGTGCAGAAGTCAGAGCAGAGCCAGAAGGCGCACCGGACAGTCTACAGGACCTGTCCGGTGGCCCAGACGTCAGAAGCTCCAACGGTCAGAATCCAACGGCCGGGTGACGTGGCTGGCGCACCGGGCAGTGTCCGGTGGCGCACCGGACTGTCCGGTGCGCCATGCGACAGAAGCCCTCACCAACGGTTCTTTTGGTGGTTGGGGCTATAAATACCCCCAACCACCACACTTCAATGCATCCAAGTTTTCAGTCTTCAAACACCTTACAAAAGCTATAGCATTCAATACAAGACACAATCAAAGAGATCAAATCCTCTCCCAAGTCCAAAGATCATTCCAATCAAATAGTGACTCGTGAGAGAGAGACTTGTGTTCATTTGAGCTCTTGCGCTTGGATTGCTTTTCTTCTTCCTTCTTTCTTGATTTCAACTCAATTGTAACCAAGGCAAGAGACACCAATTGTGTGGTGGTCCTTGTGGGGACTTAGTGTCCCGTTTGATTGAGAAGAGAAGCTTACTCGGTCTAAGTGACCGTTTGAGAGAGGGAAAGGGTTGAAAGAGACCCGGTCTTTGTGACCACCTCAACGGGGAGTAGGTTTGCAAGAACCGAACCTCGGTAAAACAAATCACCGTGTCATTCGTCTTATTTGCTTGTGATTTGTTTTCACCCTCTCTTTCGGACTCAAATTTAATTCTAACGCTAACCCCGGCTTGTAGTTGTGCTTAAAGTTTGTAAATTTCAGATTCGCCCTATTCACCCCCCCTCTAGGCGACTTTCAGTCGCCAACAAACAACTGCTACCATCTTCCTCGACCTTAGACGCCTCGCCCGACACCTCCTACAAGGAGACTATCATTGCCGGTCTCCACAACTAGGCCATAAAAACCCCGAATGTTCGCCAATTGGTGAATATCGTTCTGGAAGCTTCGTCGTGCAAATACGCTCGCTGGCGTGATCTCATGATGCTGGCCCTGACGTGATAAGCCCTCGTCGACCACGTCGAGTCCGACGACGCCTTTCCCGATGACCCTGCCTAGACCCGTCTGACGCGCATCGTCCTTTGCTTGCTCACCAACACAATCTCTCTTGATCTTCAGAAGGTTGTTCAAGAATGTGGCCACACCGCGCGACACTTGTGGCTCGGTCTTAAGAACCAATTTCTAGGTAATCGTGAGGCCCATACTCTTTACTTGGATGTCGCCTTTTGCAACTTTATTTAGAGCAACCTCTCCGTGAGTGAGTACTGCCGCAAGTGTAAGGGCACAACTGACGTCGTGGCTGATCTAGGATCCCTCGTCGAAGACCGGTTCCTCACCCTCAACATATTGCAAGGACTCAATCAGCGCTTCGAGCATCTTGGTTCCATCATCCACTATTACTTACAATTCCCGACCTTCCTCAAAGTTAGAGATGACCTTCTATTGGAGGAAATCCATCTAGGTCCTCCCGGTCTAGTGACACCCTAACGATGCTCTACTCTAACAGTATGTCGTCGTGCTCGAAGCCATCATCCTTGTTGGGGGCCTTCGTCCTCCGAAGGTCCTCAAAAACATGATTTGACAATGTTTTCCGAGTGGATTATGTGAACAGGTATTTTCGGATCCAGAATTATGAATATGGAGCACGGCCAGGACGAAGCCTGAACCAGACGAAGGTCGAGTGTAGCCGAAGCTGTGCGCAGGGAAGCTTCGGCGCGATGGCAGAAGGGGGAACCGACTTAAAGATGAAAAGACTTCGGGGGCCTCGACAGATTTCCATAAGCCGTTAACAAATGTAATGGACATGGATGTAATTTTACGTGGGCTGCGTCCCGCGTCTATAAATAGATGAACAGTACTCCCGTACTGTTCACGCTGACTTGGCATTTGCTTTTGGCATCACGCTCGTATTTTTCACCTTCTCTCAGGACCGAAGGTACATTTGTAATTTGGAATCATTTCTGTTTTTCCATGTTAATAAAATAGAAATGATTCTATGGTGATGCTTATATCATATTTCATGCTTTATGTGAGTCTTTCGTCATTACTTGTTATGTTTACGAAGGTATGTCTCTCATGACCTTCGTCCGAGACTCATTATTTCCCGAAGGAACATAATGCTTCGAAGGACGAAGGATTTTAACACTTAACACTTTTTATGTTGCCTTGTTCTTAACTCTTAGCACTTGAGAACAAGTCCCCAACATTGGCGCCCACCTCCGGTGAACCCACTTCCACTTCGAGTTTTTGTGAACACCTTCGGAAGCTATAGACCTTCGCTATGGCGCCGAAGAAAGCTTCAGCGACTGAGGCAGCACCACTACAACCGCTGGACCACAACCGGGAGACCGTCTCTCTTCGGGAGGCCCGAAGCCAGAAGAGAAAAGCCGTCAGCCCGACGCTTGAGGAAGAAGAGCTAGACCAAGAAATCAGAGAGATGGAGATGCTACATCAACAAGTGCAGAGGAAGAAGGAGAAGATGGCCCGCCTAGCTGAGTTGCAAAGGCAAATTGACGAAGCTTCTGAGGAAGTTCGCCATCTCACTCACGATGAGCAGAACAGAAGGCCTCATCAGAAAGACCTTCATCAGGAGGGCTTCGTCAACGAAGACGACTGGTATGATAATTTCCATCAGGGAAATTTTGTTTTTGATGATGCTTCTCCTCTGTCTGCTGAGCTGCAGGCTACACCTTGGCCTCCATCCTATAAGCCACCCCAGCTCCCCATGTTTGACGGCCACTCCGACCCGAAGCAATTCTTGATGAGCTACGAAGCAACAGTGTCTTCGTACGGGGGCAACGCTGCAATCATGGCGAAGTCTTTCGTCATGGCCGTCAGGAATGTTGCTCAGACCTGGTATTCCTCCCTTCGGCCAGGAACAATCACTTCATGGCAGAAGCTGAAGGATATGTTACTAACCAGCTTTCAAGGATTTCAAACGAAGCCGGTTACAGCTCAAGCTCTCTTCCAGTGTATTCAGGATCACGAAGAATACCTTCAGGCGTATGTCCGAAGGTTCTTACGATTGAGGGCGCAGGCACCAACGGTGCCCAATGAAATCGTTATCGAAGCCATGATCAAGGGGCTTCGTCCTGGACCTGCAGCTCAATACTTTGCTCGGAAGCCTCCTCAGACCTTGGAGAAATTGCTCCAAAAGATGGATGAGTACATTCGTGCTGACAATGACTTTCGCCAAAGAAGGGAGGAGGCCTTCAGATTTTCTGAGATGACCAGGGGCTTCGGAGGAAGATACTACCCGAGGCATGTCCGTTCCATTCACAGCACTCAGAATGATGATAAGGGGAGTCAGCAAAACAGGCCGCAGTGCTCCTCACAGGCTTCGGGGCAACAACAAATTTCCTTTCGGCCATCAGCTCCAAGAGGCAGAGGCGCCAGGGGCTTCGGCGGAAGATTCGGAGATCAGCCAAGGAGACTGTTTTGCCTATTCTGTGGAGAGGGCAAGGGCCACACCACTAGGACGTGCCATGTTACAATCCAGAAGCAAAAGGATCTAGCCGAAGCTGCATCTCAACAAGCTCAGTCGAAGCAGGTTATGCATACTGCTTCGTTTCATCCGCCTTATGTCCCACAATACATAGACAACCACCCTGCGGCTTCTGTAGCTTCGGCAAGTCAACCTCAAGCTTCCTGGCAGCAGCTTCCGCCTCCACCTCCATTGCAGCAAGGTCAACAGCCAGAAGGGAGTCAATACGCTCCACAGCAGAGGGACTTCAGAGAACAGTCCGAAGCTCGCACAGTCAACAGCACTGTGCCAGAGTCGAAGCACATTTATTGACATATCCTACCTTTGATAGCAGTCTTTTCTATTCAGTTTTATTTTCTGTGAAGCAAAAAACATTGATAGTTTCCATGTAATAATTTCGTTGTTTCCACGAGAAAAATTTATTTGATTCACAGGCCTAAGTTGCCGAAGCCTAAAATTTCTTCCGTTACCAAGAAGGACCTTCGGACTAAAAATCCTTCGGAGTAACAAAAAGTCGTTCTAAGGAACGCAGAGTAAGTTTATAAGGTCACAAAAAGTCGTTCCAAAGGGAGCGCAGCGTAAGTTTTCTGCTCAGAAGTCGTTCCTAAAGGAATGCAGAGCCTACAGCGAAAAGTCAACGCTGATACCGTCTAAGTAAAAGACGAAGAAGCTCCTAAGGGAGGCTTACAGCGAAAAGTCAACGCTGATACCGTCTAAGTAAAAGACGAAGAAGCTCCTAAGGGAGGCTTACAGCGAAAAGTCAACGCTGATGCCGTCTAAGTAAAAGACGAAGAAGCTCCAAAGACGTTCCTAAGGGAATGCAGAGCTTACGAATATATTTTATGTGTATCTTCGGAACAAATGTCACATGCATAACATAACATCATCACATCATTTTGCATAGCATAAGCATCATACATCATATCGCATTTGGCAAGAGAAGGGGACACTCTCAACCTTCGAAGGGATGCTTTGAAAAAGTGACATTGAAATTGTATAGCTTCGGAATACAGTTTCGGGGAATATTGTCACGAAACATGGGCGAACTTTATCAGATCAATATCAAAGTTGCATAGCTTCGGAAAATAGCTTCGGAAAATGTTTTCACGAGGCATCGATGTCATTCATCAGAATAATTTTGACGAAGGCTATCTTCTTCACGACGCATGAAAAGAAGGGAAGGTGTTTTTTCGCCGAAGGCTCAAAAGTGGTATGTATTTAAAGTTTCATGCATCGTAAAGAATTCAATAATGAAAAGAGACTTGTATATTATATTCAAATGTACAAAGTGTTGCATAGATTACACTTTAAACGTTTTTTCCAAATAGCACCTAATCTTCCCTCAATACTGCTTCGGCGGCTTCATTCAGAAGTTGGTCAACAACCTTGTCCATGATAGTTTCGGCCATTTGATTAATTTCTTCATCCCCTTTTGAGTGGGGGACGGCAGATCGACCAACAGTTTCTGAGCGAAGAGAACACTTCTTCAGTACTTTTACAAATCGCGAGCAAAGATTGAAATGAAAATTACAACGCAACAAGAACGACTAGTTGGTACCTAACTGTCTTTCGGGCTCCCTACTCCTTTCGGCAGCATCTGCTACTCTTCTAGCATCGTGAATGCCTTTTTCGCTTCTTTCAATGATCTCTCGCGCCATTCCTCGGCCGCCGTCGTTCCAGATATCAGTAAAAAATTTGCCACCAACCACGCTTGCTTCGGCCGAGGGGTCCTTGATGTCTTCGGAAGATAAGGTAGCTTCGGATTGAGCTAAAAATTTTACATGTTCGCAACCTTTCTTCTCTAAGACGGAAGCAATTCCTCTGGCGCCCGAAAAAGCACATATGTCGCCACGACTGTTCAGAATCTCTTCGAAGGCCTCTGCTTCGTGGCTAATCCATTCCAGCGGACCTTCGGGATTGCCTCGAGAGAAATTCTCTTCGCTGGAAAAAGCGCCTACGCTGGCGAAGCTGGATTTAATTTTATTAACACATTCTACAGATTTCACATAATATTTCCTCTGAGATGTGCGAAGCTCCTTAACTCTTGATTCCAATTTGCTGACCATAAAATCACTAAGTTCTCGTTTCGTTTCCTCAAGAGCGCGATCCTCTTCGGCTCTGGCCAGCTGTTTCTGAAGATCTTTAATTTCGAGTTTTTGAGCTTCGGCCTGGGCCTTTGAAGCAGCTTCGTCTTTTCTCACTTTATCTACCAGTGTAAGCAGAATCTTATCTTTTTCCAAAGCTTCGTTTCTCAGTCTGATAACTTCGGAGCGTAAATTATTAAACGCAATTTCATAACTTTCATCTTCGGCGCTCTTTTGCGCTCTTAACGCGTTGCTTAGGATCAGGCCCTATATGAAAAAGAATTCATATAAGAAAAAAGGAATGAGTTGCGTAAAAAAAAATAGGGAAAGTGTTTAATTCCTATACCTTCAGGCTGTTGTACGCAAGACTGTCTGCGAGATCTTCTTTCGTCATGGCGCTTAATCCAGATTCAAGCTTCGGGAAGCCAATACTTCTGGCCATTTCTCGGCAGACAGATAGCTCTTTGTTGTCAGGCAGGCAGTATAAGAAGTCATCTTCATTCGTTCCATTGAATATTACTGCCCCCTTCGGATATTTTAGTTCCTTTGCATAATGGATGGCTTCACGAGTTTCTTCTTCAGATAGCTTCTTCCCCGAAGCATGTCGTATCATGTAATCACGCATGCTGGCAGGTGCTTCGGGGATGGCGGTGTCAGTTTTCTCAACTAATACTGGTTCTGGAATTTTTATTGCTTCGGCTTCAAAAGGTTGCTCCTTGTAGGGCTCTGAAGGCCCAGCTTCAGCTTCAGCTTGTTGAGCCGAAGCTTCAGTAGAAGCTTCAGCAATTTCAACACTCTTTTTTGGAATTGTGCTTGAAGACTTAATTGTCTCCAAGACGTCTAGTACATTTACCATTCTTTTCCTTTTTGGGGTCACTGATGGCCCCTTTTGGTTTTTTGCTGTTTCAATATTTACTGCAGGACTAAAAACTTCTAATGTTTTTTCCTTGGTCGGTTTTTTCGCTTCTTCCATTTTTTCTGTGGATGGTGCTTCGGCCATCTCTGCAGTTTCTGGCAGCAAGGTTGGCTGTTCAGCTTCGGTGGCCGAAGAAGCTTCTTCGGTGAACTCAGGCACCGAAGCTGGTTCAATATAGCGTGGCCGGTGTGTGAGGACTTTTATCCTCTTTCTCTTTGATTCTGGCTCGCTAGGAGCAGTTGCAGCTTCCTCTTCTGCAGAGGTTGGGTTCTTTCTTTTTTGCCCTCGAGTGGGATAACGATAGTCAGGGTAGACAAACCCAATGGCATCGAATACCCGATTCAGTCTCTTCTTTTTTCGGCCTCCGAAGGCTGCTGACATTGCATTATCTTCAGCCTTCGAGTAGGTCCCGAGTAGCTCATCACTTAAATTGTCAATGCTTTTCAACCACTCATCATCTGGCTCAATAAATTTATCTCCAAATTTGAAGGTGTACTTCAGTCTCACAAGCTCACCTTCGTCGGCCTCTTTCATGGTTTCTTGTGGCATTTCCCATTTCTCAGCAAGCGGCCACACCCTGAAGGCGATATGTTCTTGTACTAAGTCCCTTGTTCCTATAAAAGAGCAGACAACGCCGAAGGCTCTTTGGCACTCTTCGGCGGCTTCGTTCATTTCAACCTTCGGCCTCCGAAGGCCGAAGCTTTGCCAAATAGGACGCATAATTATACCTTTGATGTCTTCTCGTGCTGATAAGTCATTCTTCACATAAAACCATTCTGTCATCCAATCCCCGGGCCATTTCTTCCGAAAGGTTGGTACGGGACAGCTTGCCCCGGACCGAGAAACGAAGCTGTAGCAGCCAAAGTTGTTATGGTACTGTTCTTTGCCCCAAGGCTTTGTTTCATATAATAATTCATGAACATTACAGAAGCTTCTTGCGTCAGGCTTCAGACCTTGGCTCCTCGCAGCCCACACGAAGATATTTAGCCTTATAATTGCCTCGGGAGTAAGTTGATGAAGATAGACTTCGAAGATTTTCAACACCTCCACGACGAAGCTGCTCAAGGGGAATCGTAGTCCAGCTTTCAAAAAGCTTCGGTACACCACAACTTCATTTTCTTCAGGGTGTGGACAAGTTTTTTCCCCTTCGTCCGCCCTCACAATGGACAGGTCCCGGAAATACCTTCCTCTCATATTAACAAGATGATTCTCTTTGATAGTTGATTTACCATAAACTGAATGGCTTGGTCGCCAGGGGCGATCTTCGGAGTCTTCGCCACCGCTGTCCATATCATAACTTTCACTGTCACCAGTATCTTCAGACAGCCCCTCCAGAATTTCCTTGGTAATCTTTTCTGTGTTGGACTTCGACATCGCTATAAGAAACCCTAGGTTCTTCTCTTCATCAAGACTCAGCTTCATCTCAGCAGCAGCCTTCTTAGCAGCTTCAGACATCTTCGGAAGCGCTAAAAAACTGTTTTTAAAAGCCGAAGCTTCAAAGCTAAAAACTTAGCAGATCACAGTGCACAAGAGCTAAAAAATGAATGAGCAGGAGTGGTTGGCCAGAAAGCGTGCGAAATAAGTTTGCGGCATGGCCATATTTATACGCTTGATGCGTTGAAAGTTGAAAGACCCCACTTGTCATTGAATGTTGCTATTCTAGCAAAGGAAAGGTGTTTTTTCGGACCTTCGGCTCAAGGCCTTCGTCCATATCGCAATCTGAATTTATTATTTACAAATTAATATTGCGAGGGGCTACTGTTGGGGGCCTTCGTCCTCCGAAGGTCCTCAAAAACATGATTTGACAATGTTTTCCGAGTGGATTATGTGAACAGGTATTTTCGGATCCAGAATTATGAATATGGAGCACGGCCAGGACGAAGCCTGAACCAGACGAAGGTCGAGTGTAGCCGAAGCTGTGCGCAGGGAAGCTTCGGCGCGATGGCAGAAGGGGGAACCGACTTAAAGATGAAAAGACTTCGGGGGCCTCGACAGATTTCCATAAGCCGTTAACAAATGTAATGGACATGGATGTAATTTTACGTGGGCTGCGTCCCGCGTCTATAAATAGATGAACAGTACTCCCGTACTGTTCACGCTGACTTGGCATTTGCTTTTGGCATCACGCTCGTATTTTTCACCTTCTCTCAGGACCGAAGGTACATTTGTAATTTGGAATCATTTCTGTTTTTCCATGTTAATAAAATAGAAATGATTCTATGGTGATGCTTATATCATATTTCATGCTTTATGTGAGTCTTTCGTCATTACTTGTTATGTTTACGAAGGTATGTCTCTCATGACCTTCGTCCGAGACTCATTATTTCCCGAAGGAACATAATGCTTCGAAGGACGAAGGATTTTAACACTTAACACTTTTTATGTTGCCTTGTTCTTAACTCTTAGCACTTGAGAACAAGTCCCCAACAATCCTATACACCGTCCTGTTCTGGCATCGGCAACTATGATGGCAGCACCAATTTCGGCAACGGCCGTAGCAAGGGGAACAATCCTCGCAACAACGACAACGACGAACGGAACGACCACAATGGCGGTCGTGGTGGCTCTACCAACACCCCTGCCATGCCTCCTCTAGGTGCCAGAGGCACCAACGATAAGGGATTGGTCTCGTGGACGATGTACTTCCACCCCTGGTAGGGGCACATCGCCATGTTCCCTAGCCTGATGCCACCCGTACAACAACGTTTGTATGCCTTTGTAGTCGTGTCTAGCTCTATGGCCGTTCCAGGCTTGCTCCTAGACAACAACCCTGTACTAGCAGGCTACCCCATTGGCTCCTACACTTGCCCCAAACTAGGTGCCTGGAACAGCTCCGGCTAGGATCAGCAGTAGATCACCAACTCGTTCAGCACCGTGATGCTTCAACCGCCCAATACCATAGTGGATGATTAGGTCACTGAAAGTGCATTCATCCCTTTTGTGAGTTTTAGTGATTTCGATAACAACACATTTAATGGTATAACAAGTTTACTAAGTGTTGAACAAGAAATTCAGTATGATGAACATACTTGAATAGTGTATAATGATCAGTGAACAAAGATTCAACACAAGGTTCAATAACAGTGAGACAATGCAAATGGATATAATATGATCTCTATATTGGTTTGAATATATGGACAAGACCTGAGAAATCACTACATACATATGATCAGAATAGAGGATGAAGTGATTAAGAGGATTGGTCAAGCCAAAGTGAATAAGATATGAGGAATAGTGAATTGGCTTGACCATATTACTATCATTCCATATATGCTTCTATGAGAATCAAACTAGAGCTTGTTTGATCTTAACAGTTATATCTAGAAGACATTCAAACAAGGTTCACAATATTGAAGAAATGATTCTCTCAATGGATGCTCAATATGATGTGACTCAATAATGGCTTGATAGGGTGAAGATAGCAAGGAAAGGGCTTCGAGGAACTAAGCGAAGGTGAAGTCCAAGAGACGGCTTGTGCACCGAGGTACCATGGATAAGGTGAAGAAGAGAGTACTTGCACTAAGTCGATGAACTAATCGGCTTTGAAGAGTTATAATATGTTGATGCATCAGTAAGGTGACTTGAAGCCATGATTTGAACTCATATATGGTGAAATGGTACAAGTCACAGGGTTTGATTTGTGTTTGCTTCTAAAGGTGAGACAAAGATGTTTGTGATCCTTATGAAGCAATGCCATGGAGAAATCACACACGAGACACCAATTACTCAAGGAGTTTACTTAATTATATTTTATTTAACTTGAGTATAGAAATCGTCATACTATCAATGGGGATCCAAAAAGAAGGTTGGTGTTTGCCAAAGCTCAAGCCTCTATATTCAAAAGCTATTTCAAAAAAACAAAATCCCTTGGACACTATATGTCTGACTGTTGTTAGGATTGAGAAACTGAGAGTATTCTTGTTGAAAAGCAGTTGAGCTTTTTCAGCTGAGTTGAGCTTCTTCGGCTGCAGTTGAGCTTTTTCAACTGAGTTGAACTTCAGCTGAGTTGAGCTTCTTAAGCTGCAGTTGAGCTTTTTCAGCTGCAGTTGAGCTTTCTCAACTCCAGTTGAACTTCAACTTCAACTGTGAACCTCTTTGACCATACACCAGTTGAACCTGCCTCTGGGCCAGTTGAACTAAGGTTTTCTCTCCTAAACTTTCTGGTTAAGACTAGTTGAACTGGTCCCTAGGGGCGGTTCAACCGGTGTCTGACCCCTCTGGTCACACTGTCCAGCAGTCAGCCAGTCAGATTGGCAGACAGGTTGCCCGGTATGCCAGGGGCGGTTCAACCACCCTCCCCAGAGAGGTTCAACAGGTTTTGGTCAACTTGACCAGACTGTGCAGTAGTCTGCTAGTTAGACTGACAGACAGGCTGACAGTCAGACCAGGGGCGGTTCAACCGGTTCTCCCCGGAAAAATCAGCCCAACAGCTAGTTTTGAAGCCCCGCCTATATATACTCACTCCTACCTCTCTCCCACATGAGAGCACGATTTGAACTCCATTTCTAGCATGAGAAACACCTCCCACTCTCTCTCACACATCTCTTGCCTCTCCCATTTCAAATCTTTGGAGAAAAATCTTTAAGTGAGTTTGAGAGCTACGGATTTTGTGCTTCATCTCTAAATCCCTCTTGCTCTTCTTGATTCGAGCTTTGGTACTACATCGAGTTCTTTGTGGATTCATTACTCTTGGAGCTTCTAGCTCCTAGACGACTAGGTGTCGCTTGTGAGTCTCCAAATCTTGTGGAAGACCACAAGAAAGTTTGTATTACCCACTCATTTGAGCAAAGATTAGTGTATGGGATTGGTCTTTATGGTCGGCAAAGGAAGGATTAGGGTTGAAAGAGACCCGGCTCTTTGTGGGCGCCTCAACGAGGAAGTAGGGCACCTTGGTGGTGTGACCGAACCTTGGGATAAATCTTGTGTCTCTTGTGTTCTTGTTCATTGTTTTTGTTCGTGTTCTTCGTTCTCTCACCATTTAGTGGAAGAATTGTTCATATCTTTTTGTTGTGTGGATTTTGAGAAGTGCCCTTCTCAGATCTACTACTTTGAACCCTGTAGATCATCTAGAACATCTCATTTACAAAGTTAATTGGGTGAATTTCGAGATTAATTCAGTTTTATATCTCATTCTTTAGTTGAGCTCGTGCAAACGAGTTGAATCGGTTTTGATACCGGTTGAACCGATTTTACCCAGTTCGTTTCTAGTTTTTGTTGGAAAATTTTCCGCTTGCCTATGAAAGGGAATTAGGCTTACACCTAGTCCCTAATTAATTTTGGTGGTTGAATTGCCCAACACAAATAATTGGACTAACTAGTTTGCTCAAGTGTATAGATTATACAGGTGTAAAAGGTTCACACTCAGCCGATAAAAAGATCAAGTTTTGGATTCAACAAAGGAGCAAAGAGTCAACCGAAGGCACCTCTGGTCTGGAGGCACCGGACTGTCCGGTGTACAGCGGACAGTGTCCGGTGCACCACCGGACAGTGTCCGGTGCACCAGAGGACTCCAACTCGAACTCGCTACCTTCGGGAATTTCTCAGGCCGGCGCGCTATAATTCACCGGACTGTCCGGTGCACACCGGACAGTGTCCGGTGCTCCAAGGAAGCGCGGCCTCCGGAACTCGCCAGCCTCGGGAACACGCAGCAGCCGCTCCACTATAATTCACCGGACATGTCCGGTGTGCACCGGACTGTCCGGTGCATCCTCGGAGCAACGGCTATTTCGGCGCCAACGGCTACCTGCGGTGCATTTAATGCGCGCGCAGCGCGCGCAGAAAGCAGGCACGCCCATACTGGCGCACCGGACAATGAACAGGAGATGTCCGGTGTGCACCGGACATCCAGGCGGGCCCACAAGTCAGGAGCTCCAACGGTCAGAATCCAACGGCAGTGATGACGTGGCGGGGGCACCGGACATGTCCGGTGTGCACCGGACTGTCCGGTGCGCCATCGAACAGACAGCCTCCACCAACGGTCAAGTTTGGTGGTTGGGGCTATAAATACCCCAACCACCCCCACATTCATTGCATCCAAGTTTTCCACTTCTCAACCACTTACAAGAGCTAGGCATTCAATTCTAGACACACCAAAGAGATCAAATCCTCTCCAATTCCACAAAAGGCTTTAGTGATTAGCGAGAGAGATTTGCCGTGTTCTTTTGAGCTCTTGCACTTGGATTGCTTCTTTTCTTTCTCACTTGCTCTTGTGATCAACACTCAATTGTAATCAAGGCAAGAGGCACCAATTGTGTGGTGGCCCTTGCGGGGAAGTTTTATTCCCGGCTTTGATTTGAGAAGAGAAGCTCACTCGGTCCGAGGGATCGTTTGAGAGAGGGAAGGGTTGAAAGAGACCCAGCCTTTGTGGCCTCCTCAACGGGGAGTAGGTTTGAGAGAACCGAACCTCGGTAAAACAAATCCGCGTGTCTCACTTCACTATTCGCTTGCGATTTGTTTTGTGCCTTCTCTTGCGGACTTGATTATATTTCTAACGCTAACCCGGCTTGTAGTTGTGATTATTTTTGAGAATTTCAGTTTCGCCCTATTCACCCCCCTCTAGGCGACTTTCAATTGGTATCAAAGCCCGGTGCTTCATTAGAGCCTAACCGCTCGAAGTGATGTCGGGAGATCACGCCAAGAAGGAGATGGAGACCGGCGAAAAGCCCACTACAAGCCACGGGAGCACTTCATCGGAAGAGTCCCGCACCAAGAGGAAGGAGAAGAAGAAGAGCTCCTCCAACAAAGGGAAGGAGAAGAAATCTTCTTCTCACCACAAAGAGAAGAAGGAAAAATCTTCTTCCCACAAGCCGCATCGGAGTGGGGACAAGCACAAGAGGATGAGGAAAGTGGTCTACTACGAGACCGACACTTCATCAACATCGACCTCCGGCTCCGATGCGTCCTCCGTAACTTCTAAACGCCAAGAGCGTAAGAAGTTTAGTAAGATCCCCTTACACTATCCTCGTACATCTAGACATACTCCATTACTTTCCGTTCCATTAGGCAAACCGCCAACCTTTGACGGTGAAGATTATGCTAGGTGGAGTGATTTAATGAAATTTCATCTAACCTCACTCCACAAAAGTATATGGAATGTTGTTGAGTTTGGAGCACAGGTACCATCTATAGGGGATAAGGATTATGATGAGGACGAGGTGGCCCAAATCGAGCACTTCAACTCTCAAGCTACAACCATACTCCTTGCTTCTCTAAGTAAGGAAGAATACAACAAGGTGCAAGGGTTGAAGAATGCGAAGGAGATTTGGGACCTCCTCAAGACCGCGCACGAGGGTGATGAACTAACAAAGATCACCAAGCGGGAAACGATCGAGGGGGAGCTCGGACGCTTTCGTCTTCGCCAAGGGGAGGAGCCACAAGATATGTACAACCGGCTCAAAACCTTGGTGAACCAAGTGCGCAACCTCGGGAGCAAAAAGTGGGACGACCACGAGGTGGTTAAGGTTATTCTAAGAGCTCTCATTTTCCTTAACCCCACTCAAGTTCAATTAATTCGTGGTAATCCTAGATACCCACTAATGACCCCCGAGGAAGTTATCGGGAATTTTGTGAGCTTTGAATGTATGATTAAAGGATCAAAGAAGATCAACGAGCTTGACGAACCCTCCACGTCCGAGGCGCAACCGGTGGCCTTCAAGGCGACGGAGGATAAGAAGGAGGAGTCTACACCAAGTAGACAACCAATTGACGCCTCCAAGCTCGACAATGAGGAGATGGCTTTAATCATCAAAAGCTTTCGCCAAATCCTCAAGCAACGGAAGGGGAAAGACTACAAATCCCGTTCCAAGAAGGTTTGCTACAAGTGTGGTAAGCCCGGTCACTTTATCGCTAAATGTCCATTATCAAGTGACAGTGACAGGGACAACGACAAGAAGGGCAAGAGAAGAGAAAAGAAGAGGTACCACAAGAAGAGGGGCGGCGATGCCCACTTATGCCGCGAGTGGGACTCCGACGAGAGCTCCACCGAGTCCTCCTCCGACGAGGACGCCGCCAACATCGCCGTCACCAAGGGGCTTCTCTTCCCCAACGTCGGCCACAAGTGCCTCATGGCAAAGGACGGCAAAAGGAAGAAGGTTAAATCTAAATCCTCCACAAAATATGAATCATCCAGTGATGATAATGCTAGTAATGAGGAGGATAACTTGCTTACCCTTTTTGCCAATCTTAACATGGAACAAAAGGAAAAATTAAATGAATTGATTAGTGCTATTCATGAAAAGGATGACCTTTTAGATTCCCAAGAGGATTTTCTAATTAAAGAAAACAAGAAACATGTTAAGGTTAAAAATGCTTATGCTCTAGAAGTAGAAAAATGTCAAAAACTATCTAGTGAGCTAAGCACTTGCCATGACACTATTGCCAACCTTAGAAATGAAAATGCTAGTTTAATTGCTAAGGTTGATTCTCATGTTTGTGATGTTTCAATTCCCAATCCTAGAAATAATGATGATGATTTGCTTGCTAGGATTGAAGAATTAAACATTTCTGTTACTAGCCTTAAGATTGAGAATGAGAAATTGCTTGCTAAGGCTAAGGATTTTGATGTTTGCAAAGCTACTATTTCCGACCTTAGAACTAAAAATGATTTGTTACATGCTAAGGTTGTAGAATTGAAATCTTGCAAACCCTCTACATCTATTGTTGAGCACACTTCTATTTGCACTAGATGTAGAGATATTGATGTTAATGCTATTCATGATCACATGTCTTTAATTAAACAACAAAATGATCATATAGCAAAACTAGACGTTAAAATTGCCGAGCATAACTTGGAAAATGAAAAGTTTAAATTTGCTAGAAGTATGCTCTATAATGGGAGACGCCCGGGCATCAAGGATGGCATTGGCTTCCAAAGGGGAGACAATGTCAAACTTAATGCCCCTCCTAAAAATTTGTCTAACTTTGTTAAGGGCAAGGCTCCCATGCCTCAGGATAACGAGGGTTACATTTTGTACCCTGCCGGTTATCCCGAGAGCAAAATTAGGAGAATTCACTCTAGGAAGTCTCACTCTGGCCCTAATCATGCTTTTATGTATAAGGGTGAGACATCTAGTTCTAGGCAACCAACCCGTGCTAAGTTGCCTAAGAAGAAAACTCCTAATGCATCAAATGATCATGCTATTTCATTTAAAACTTTTGATGCTTCTTATGTGCTTACTAACAAATCCGGCAAGGTAGTTGCCAAGTTTGTTGGGGGCAAACACAAGGGCTCCAAGACTTGTGTTTGGGTACCCAAAGTTCTTGTTTCTAATGCCAAAGGACCCAAAACCGTTTGGGTACCTAAAGTCAAGAACTAAAATTGTTTTGTAGGTTTATGCATCCGGGGGCTCAAGTTGGATACTCGACAGCGGGTGCACAAACCACATGACCGGGGAGAAGAAGATGTTTTCCTCATATGAGAAAAACCAAGATCCCCATAGAGCGATCACATTCGGGGATGGAAATCAAGGTTTGGTCAAAGGTTTGGGTAAAATTGCTATTTCACCTGACCATTCCATTTCCAATGTTTTTCTTGTTGATTCATTAGATTACAATTTGCTTTCCGTTTCTCAATTATGTCAAATGGGCTACAACTGTCTATTCACTGATGTAGGTGTCACTGTCTTTAGAAGAAGTGATGATTCAATAGCATTTAAGGGAGTGTTAGAGGGTCAGCTATACTTGGTAGATTTTGATAGAGCTGAACTCGACACTTGCTTGGTTGCTAAGACTAACTTGGGTTGGCTCTGGCACCGCCGACTAGCCCATGTTGGAATGAAGAATCTTCATAAGCTTCTAAAGGGGAACACATTTTAGGACTAACCAATGTTCATTTTGAGAAAGACAGGATTTGTAGCGCATGCCAAGCCGGGAAGCAAGTTGGCACCCATCATCCACACAAGAACATTATGACAAGTGACAGGCCACTGGAGCTCCTTCACATGTATTTATTCGGCCCGATTGCTTACATAAGCATCGGCGGGAGTAAGTACTGTCTAGTTATTGTGGATGATTATTCTCGCTTCACTTGGGTGTTCTTTTTGCAGGAAAAATCTCATACCCAAGAGACCTTAAAGGGATTCTTGAGACGGGCTCAAAATGAGTTCGGCTTAAGAATCAAGAAAATTAGAAGCGACAACGGGACGGAGTTCAAGAACTCTCAAATTGAAGGCTTCCTTGAGGAGGAGGGCATCAAGCATGAGTTCTCTTCTCCATACACCCCACAACAAAATGGAGTAGTGGAGAGGAAGAATCGAACACTATTGGACATGGCAAGAACCATGCTTGATGAGTACAAGACTTCGGATCGGTTTTGGGCCGAGGCGGTCAACACCGCTTGCTACGCCATCAACCGGTTGTATCTACACCGAATCCTCAAGAAGACATCATATGAACTCCTAACCGGTAAAAAGCCCAATATTTCATATTTTAGAGTTTTTGGTAGCAAATGCTTTATTCTTGTTAAGAGAGGTAGAAAATCTAAATTTGCTCCTAAAACGGTAGAAGGCTTTTTACTAGGATATGACTCAAACACAAGGGCATATAGAGTCTTTAACAAGTCCTCAGGACTAGTTGAAGTTTCTTGTGACGTTGTGTTTGATGAGACTAACGGCTCTCAAATAGAGCAAGTTGATCTTGATGAGATAGGTGAAGAACAGGCTCCATGCATAGCGTTAAGGAACATGTCCATTAGGGATGTGTGTCCTAAGGAATCCGAAGAGCCTCCACAAGCACAAGATCAACCATCCTCCTCCATGCAAGCATCTCCACCGACTCAAAATGAGGATGAAGCTCAATTTGATGAAGGACAAGATCAAGAAGATGAGTCACCTCAAAATGATGGCAATGATCAAGGGGGAGATGCAAATGATCAAGAAAAGGAGGATGAGCAAGAACCAAGTGAAAGGGAAATGTGCCCTTGGGCCATTTCTAAGTATTTTGGTGATTAAGTGTCAACACATGTGCTTAAATGTGAATATATGCCCATGGATGAACAAAGTGCAAATCACAAGTAAAGGTATGTTTCTAAGTCTTAGTACATTGGTTTTGTGTACTAATATACTTGTCTAAGTGTTAGAAACAGGAAGAAGAAGAGAAGAAGAAAGTTGGCTGTGTACAGCCAAGAGGCTGTCTCGGTCTGGGGCACCGGACTGTCCGGTGGTGCACCGGACAGTGTCCGGTGCGCCAGGCTGCCTCGACCTGAAGATGCTGCTCTCGGGAATTTGCCGACGGCGTACGGCTAAAATTCACCGGACTGTCCGGTGTGCACCGGACTGTCCGGTGAGTCAACGGTCGGCCGAGCCAACGGTCGGCCGCAGAATCTGCGCGCGACACGTGGTCTGGCCAACGGTCGGAAGGAGGCACCGGACTGTCCGGTGTGCACCGGACTGTCCGGTGCGCCAGATCTGCAACGGTTGGCAACGGTCGGCTGCGCTGTTTATGGAAATAAATCGGGCACCGGACAGTGTCCGGTGTGCACCGGACTGTCCGGTGCGCCCGACGACAGAAGGCAAGATTGGCCTTCTGGATTTGCTCTCAACGGCTCCTAGCTACCTTGGGGCTATAAAAGGGACCCCTAGGCGCATGGAGGAGAAAAACCAAGCAACTCTTGAGCATTCTTGATCATCCACACTAAGTCTCTGCGCATCCGTCTGTGATTCTAAGTGATTCGAGCTCCGTTCTCTTGAGAAACTGTGAGATAGTCTTTGAGCTCGATTCTTGGCCGTGTGTGTGTGCATTTCGCTGTGGATTTGTGTGTGTTGCTTCCCTCCCTTACTCCGTGTTTCTTTGTGAATCTTAAGTGTAAGGGCGAGAGACTCCAATTTGTGGAGATTCCTCGCGAGTGGGATAAAGATAAGAAAGGCATAACACCGTGGTATTCAAGTGGGTCTTTGGACCGCTTGAGAGGGGTTGATTGCAACCCTCGTCCGTTGGGACGCCACAACGTGGAGTAGGCAAGTTTTGTACTTGGCCGAACCACGGGATAAATCACCGTGTCTCCTCTGTGTTGAATTCTCTGTGATAGTCGTATTGTGCAAGATCTCCTCTTTAGCCACTTGGCAATTATTGTGCTAACCTTTAACAAGTTTTTGTGGCTATAAGTTAAGTTTTTACAGGATCACCTATTCACCCCCCCCCCTCTAGGTGCTCTCAATTGGTATCGGAGTCGTTCTCTTCAAAGAAAGGGACTAACCGCCCGAAGAGATGGATCCTAAGGGGAAGGGAATCGTGATCAACGACAAGGAAAAGGAGTCCTTCGTCAACGAGCCAAAGGATGACAAGTCCAACGACTCGGGCTCAGGCCATAGACGAAAAGATGGGAAGAAGAAGAAGACAAGGCGCATCAAGGAGATTGTCTACTACGACAGTGACGAATCTTCCTCTTCCCAAAAGGATGACGACAACGACTACAGGAAGACGGTTAATTCAAACTTTTCATTTGATTATTCTCGTATTCCACATAGTTCGAATTCGCATTTGCTTTCCATTCCTCTTGGCAAACCTCCACACTTCGATGGGGAGGACTACGGATTTTGGAGTCACAAAATGCGTAGTCACTTATTCTCTCTCCATCCAATCATATGGGAGATTGTAGAGAATGGAATGAAATTTGATAGCTCGGATAGCCCTATGCTTATAAATGAACAAATTCATAGAAATGCACAAGCTACTACTGTTCTCTTAGCATCTTTGTGCAGGGAAGAGTACAATAAGGTGAGCGGCTTGGACAATGCCAAGCAGATATGGGACACCCTCAAGATCTCTCACGAGGGGAACGACATCACCATGCTCACCAAGATGGAGTTGGTGGAGGGTGTTGGGGACTTGTTCTCAAATGCTAAGAGTTAAGAACAAGGCAACATAGAAAATGTTAATCGTTAATATCCTTCGTCCTCCGAAGCATTATTTCCCTTAGGATATAATGACTTGCGGACGAAGGTGATGAAGGTCATACCTTCATCAACTCATCAAACAACGATGAAGGATAAAATATAAAGAATGTAAAAGAAAGTGTGAAGAATCATTTATTATTATTGAGCATAAACAAAAATATTATTGAACTACAAGTGTACCTTCAACCGGAAGGGAATGACAGTACAAGCGTGACGCAAAAAGCGAATGCCAAGTCCGCGTGAACAGTACGGGGATACTGTTCACCTATTTATAGACACGGGACACAGCCCTTACAAAATTACATTCATGCCCTTTACATTTGATAATAACTCTATAGTAGTCTATTGAGGTCTGAATAGCCTTTTCATCTTTAAGTCGGTTCCACTCTTTGTCGTCGCGCCGAAGCTTTCCTGCTCGCACCTTCGGCTCTGAGTCAACCTTCGTATTATTCCGGTCCACCGCAATGCCGACTTTAGTCCGAGGATACCTGTTTACACATTGTACTGCAGGAATGCTGTTAAATCCTGTTTTTGAGGACCTTCGGACGCCGAAGGTCCCCAACAGTAGCCCCTCGCAATATTAATTTGTTCGAAATAATAAATTTAGATTGCGAAATGGACGAAGGCTTTACGCCGAAGGTCCGAAAAAACACCTTCCCTTTGCTAGAATAGCAACATTCAATGACAAGTGGGGTCTTTCAGCTTCCAACACACCGAGCGTATAAATACGGCCATACCGCAAACTCATTTTGCACGCTTTCTGGCCAACCACTCTCACTCATTCATTTTTTTAGCTCTTGTGCACTGCGATTTGCTAAGCTTTTAGCTTTGAAGCTTCGGCTTTGAAAACAGTTTTTTAGTGTTTCCGAAGATGTCTGAAGCTGCTAAGAAAGCTGCTGCTGAGATGAAGCTGAGTCTTGATGAAGAGAAGAACTTAGGGTTTCTTATAGCGATGTCGAAGACCAACACAGAAAAAATCACCAAGGAGATTCTGGAAGGGCTGTCTGAAGATACTGGTGACAGTGAAAGTTATGATGTGGACAGTGGTGGCGAAGACTCCGAAGATCGCCCCTGGCGACCAAGCCATTCAGTTTATGGTAAATCAACTATCAAAGAGAATCATCTTGTTAACATGAGAGGAAGGTATTTCCGGGATCTGTCCGTTGTGAGGGCCGACGAAGGGGAGAAGACTTGTCCACACCCCGAAGAGAATGAAGTCGTAGTGTTCCGAAGCTTCTTGAAGGCTGGGCTGCGATTGCCCTTGAGCAGCTTCGTCGTGGAGGTGCTGAAGATCTTTGAAGTCTATCTTCACCAACTTACCCCCGAGGCAATCATAAGGCTGAATATCTTCGTGTGGGCCGTGCGAAGCCAAGGTCTGAAGCCTGATGCAAAAAGTTTCTGCAATATGCACGAATTATCATACAAGACAATACCTTGGGGTAAGGAACAGTATCACAATAACTTTGGCTGCTACAATTTTGTTTCTCGGTCTGGGTCAAGCTGCCCCGTGCCAACTTTTCGGAAAAAATGGCCCAGCGGCTGGATGACAGAATGGTTCTATGTAAAAAATGATCTGAAAGCACGAGAAGACATCAAGGGTATAATTATGCGCCCTATTTGGCAAAGCTTCGGCCTTCGCAGGCCGAAGGTTGAAATGAATGAAGCTGCCGAAGAATGCCAGAGAGCCTTCGGCATTGTCTGTTCTTTTATAGGAACAAGGGACTTAGTACAAGAGCATATCGCCTTCAGGGTGTGGCCGCTTGCGGAGAAATGGGAAATGCCACAAGAAACCATTAAAGAGGCCGACGAAGGTGGACTTATCAGATTTAAGTACACTTTTAAATTTGGGGATAAATTTATTGAGCCAGATGATGAGTGGTTGAAAAGCATTGATAATTTAAGTGATGAGTTGCTTGGGACCTACTCGAAGGCCGAAGATACTGCAATGTCAGCAGCCTTCGGAGGCCGAAAAAAGAAGAGGCTGAATCGGGTATTTGATGCCATCGGGTTCGTCTACCCTGACTATTGCTATCCCACTCGAAGGCAGAAGAGAAAAAACACAAGCTCTGCAAAAGAAGAAACTGCAGCTGCTCCTAGCGAGCCAGAACCGAAAAGGAAGAAGATAAAGGTTCTTACGCATCGGCCGCGCTATATTGAACCAGCTTCAGTGCCTGAATTTACCGGAGAAACTTCTTCGGCCACCGAAGCTGAAAAACCAGCCGAGCCAACTTTGCTGCCAGAAGTCGCAGAAACGGCCGAAGTGCCAACGAAGACAAAATTAGAGCAATCAAAGATATTGTTACCAGAAACGAAAGAGAAGGCTGAAGCGCCATTCACAGAAAAAATGGAAGAAGTAAAGGAAGCAATTGAGGGCTCCAAAACATCAGAAGTTTTGAGTCCTACAGCAATTATTGGGACAGCAAAAAATGAAAAAGTGCCAGCCGTAACTCCGAAGAGAAAAAGAATGGCTAATGTGCTAGATGTACTGGAAACGATCATATCTTCGAGCACACCTCCGAAGAAGGCTGCTGTTACTTCTGAAACAACAGCTGAAATTTCTGGTTCTACAGCTCCAGAGCAAGAAATTGAAGCCGAAGCTGGGCCCTCAGAGCCCGCAAAGGCAAAAACCTTGGAAAGTGAGGTAGAGAAAATAACAAAGCCAACTTTTGTTGAAGAAACTGGTGTTGTTACCCCCGAAGCATCCCCCAAAATTCGTGATTATATTTTTCGTCATGCTTCGGGGAAAAAATTATCAGAAAAAGAAGAACAAGAGGCCCAGCATTATGCCCAAAAGTTGAAATATCCAAAGGGGGCGTTGATATTTAATGGCAGTGGAGAAGAAGATTTCTTGTATTGTCTCCCCGACAGCAAGGAAATTTCTGTCTGTCGGGAGATAAGCAGAAGCTTCGGATTCCCAACTTTAGAAGACGGACTTTCGGTGCTGTCAAAGAACGATCTGGCTGACAGCCTAGCTTACAACAGTTTAAAGGTGCGACAAATGGAATTCTTGAATTTTTTGTTGAGTTCAAAATTTTTCGTTTGTTTAAAACTATTGACACAGACATATTCCTGTTTGCAGGGCCTGATACTCAGCAATGCCCTCAGGGCACAGAAAGATGCTGAGGACGAAGGATGTACTATAGCTCTGAGCAACCTTCGTTCCGAAGTAATTGAACTGAGGAACGAAGGTCTTGAAAAAGATAAAATACTATACTCATTGATAAATAAAATAAAAGAAGACGAAGCTACTTTCAGAAGTCAAGCTGAAGCTCAGAAGCGTGAAATTGAAGACCTTCGGAAACAACTGGCCAGAGCCAAGGAAGAACGCGTACTTGAAGAGACAAAGCGTGAACTGAGCGATCAATGGGCAGATCACCTAGAAGTGACTGTTGAAGAGCTTCGTTCGTCCAAAAAGAGATGCTACAACAAATCTATAGATTGCGTTAAGAAATTAAAGGCTAGCTTCGCCAAGGTCGGCGCATTCTCAAGTGAGGAAAACTTTTCGAGAGGCAATCCCGAAGGTGTTATTGAATGGATTGACCACGAAGCTGAAGCCTTCGAAGAAATTTTAAAAAGCCGAGGAGATATATGTGCCTTCTCTGGCGCCAGAGGGATTGCCACCATCTTAGAGAAGAAGGGTTGCGAACATGTAAAAATTCTAGCACAGTCCGAAGCCGCCTTGTCCTTTGAAGATACAAGAGATCCTTCGGCCGAAGCTAGCATAATTGGTGGAAAGTTTTTTACCGATATCTGGGATAACGGTGGCCGAGAAATGGCCGGAGAAATTATTCGAAGAAGTGAAAAGGGCATTCACGATGCTAGAGAAGTAGCTGAGGCTGCTGGCAAGAGCGCAGAAGCCGAAGGTCAATTAGGTACTAAATAATAGTTTTTATCGTGTTGTAATCTTTAGGCTTTTAAGATCTGTTTGCGATTTGTAATAGCAATGTAGCCGTGTCCTGCTTCAGATCCGACTAAAGCGCCTTCGGACCCCCAGCCGAAGGGGGACGACGAAATTAAAAAGATGGCCGAAGATATTATGGACGAAGTCGTCAATCGGCTCCTGAATGAGGCTGCAGAAGTCGTTTTGAGAGAGGATTAAACATTTTTGTAAAAAACTTCTGAAATGTAATATAGTGTAACATTTTGTAACCCCGAATGTAATATATCTATTTTTGCTACTCAATTCTTTACGATGCATGAAACTTTACACACGTACCGTTTTTGAGTCTTTGGCGAAAAAACACCTTCCCTTCTTTTCATGCTTCGTGAAGAAGAATTACCATTTATCATAACAATATCCGAAGTATCCTGAAAGAGTGTTGAAGCTTCGTAGAAACATGCTTCAAGGCTATACTTCAGAAATCAATATTGTTGCTCCTTGTGACTTGGCATGATTTGCCCCTTTTTCGAAGCGTTTTCCCGAAGATAGATATCATATTCCCTTCTTATGCCACATGCAGTATGATGTATGATGCTTATGTTATGCAAAGATGATGTGATGATGTTATGCTATGTAAGGTGATATTCCGAAGGTACACATAATCTTTTCGTGAATCAGCGTTGACTTTTCGCTGTAAGCTCTGCATTCCCTTAGGAACGTCTTTGGAGCTTCTTCGCCTTTTACTTAGGCGGTATCAGCGTTGACTTTTCGCTGTAAGCTCTGCATTCCCTTAGGAACGTCTTTGGAGCTTCTTCGCCTTTTACTTAGGCGGTATCAGCGTTGACTTTTCGCTGTATGCTCTGCATTCCTTTTGGAACGACTTTGGAGCAGAAAACTTACACTGCGCTCCCTTCGGAGCGGCTTTTTGTGACTTCGTCAAACTTACTCTGCGTTCGTTAGAACGACTTTTTGTTGCTTCGAAGAATTTTTGATAGTTCGAAGGTTCTTCTTATTATCACAAGTCTTTGAATTTCGATCAATTTAAGCCTGTGGAGAAAACAACATATTTTTTGGAGGAATTAACAAAACTAATTACACGAAACCTAAACAATGTCCTTTATTACAGAAAATAAAACTGAATGAAAAAGATTGCTATTAAGGTAGGATATTTGTCAATAGATGTGCTTTGACTCTGGCACAGTGCTATTGACTGTACGAGCTTCGGACTGCTCTCTGAAGTCCCTCTGGTGTGGAGTATACTGGCTCCCTTCTGGCTGCTGGCCTTGTTGCAACGGAGGTGGAGGCGGAGGCTGTTGCCAGGAAGCTTGAGGCTGACTCGCCGAAGCAACAGAAGCTGCAGGATGATTACCTACATATTCTGGGATGTAGGGCGAATGATACGAAGCTGTATGCATGACCTGCTTCGGCTGAGCCTGTTGTGCTGCTGCTTCAGCTATTTCCTTTTGCTTCTGAATAGTAACGTGGCACATCCTGGTAGTATGGCCTTTGTTCTCACCGCAGAATAAGCAAAAGATTCTTCTTGGTTGATCGCCAAATCTTCCTCCGAAGCCCCTGGCGCCTCTGCCTCTTGGAGCTGGAGGTCGGAAGGAGCTTTGCTGTTGTCCAGAAGCCTGTGAAGAGCATTGTGGCCTTTGCTGTTGGCTTCCTCTGTCATCATTTTGTGTAGAATTGTGAATTGATCTCACATGCCTCGGGTAGAACCTCCCTCCGAAGCCCCTGGTCATTTCAGAAAACCTGAAAGCCTCCTCCCTTCTTTGGCGAAAATCATTGTCGGCCCGAATGTATTCATCCATTTTCTGGAGAAGCTTCTCCAAAGTTTGAGGAGGCTTCCTGGCGAAGTACTGAGCTGACGGGCCTGGCCGAAGCCCCTTGATCATGGCCTCGATGACAATTTCATTGGGCACCGTTGGTGCCTGTGCCCTTAAACGCAAGAACCTTCGGACATATGCCTGAAGGTATTCTTCGTGATCCTGAGTGCACTGGAACAGAGCCTGGGCAGTGACCGACTTCGTCTGGAATCCTTGAAAGCTGGTTAACAACAAATCTTTCAGCTTCTGCCATGAAGTGATCGTTCCTGGTCGAAGGGAGGAATACTAGGTTTGAGCAACACTTCTGACAGCCATAACAAAAGATTTGGCCATGACTGAAGCATTGCCACCATACGAAGACACTGTTGCTTCGTAGCTCATCAAAAACTGCTTCGGATCTGAGTGGCCATCGAATACGGGGAGCTGAGGCGGCTTATAGGACGAAGGCCAAGGTGTAGCCTGCAGCTCAGCGGACAGGGGAGAAGCATCATCAAAAACAAAATTCCCATGATGGAAATTGTCATACCAGTCATCTTCGTTGGGAAAGCCCTCCTGATGAAGGTCTTGATGCTGAGGCCTTCGGTGTTGCTCATCCTGAGCAAGATGACGAACTTCTTCAGAGGCTTCGTCTATCTGCCTCTGCAGTTCAGCTAGCCTAGCCATCTTCTCCTTCTTGCGTTGAACCTGCTGCTGAAGGATTTCCAGATTTTGAATCTCCTGATCTAGATCATCCTCCGGAGGTGTTGGACTGGTGGCCTTCCTCTTCTGGCTTCGTGCCTCTCTAAGAGAAAGGACGTCTTGATTGGGGTCCAGCGGCTGTAGCGTGCCAGCCCCTGGTGCTGAGGCCTTCTTCGGCGGCATGACGAAGGTGATGCTTGCCGAAGGTATTGAAAAGCTCAAGAAATGGAAGTGAGTTCACCGGAGGTGGGCGCCAATGTTGGGGACTTGTTCTCAAATGCTAAGAGTTAAGAACAAGGCAACATAGAAAATGTTAATCGTTAATATCCTTCGTCCTCCGAAGCATTATTTCCCTTAGGATATAATGACTTGCGGACGAAGGTGATGAAGGTCATACCTTCATCAACTCATCAAACAACGATGAAGGATAAAATATAAAGAATGTAAAAGAAAGTGTGAAGAATCATTTATTATTATTGAGCATAAACAAAAATATTATTGAACTACAAGTGTACCTTCAACCGGAAGGGAATGACAGTACAAGCGTGACGCAAAAAGCGAATGCCAAGTCCGCGTGAACAGTACGGGGATACTGTTCACCTATTTATAGACACGGGACACAGCCCTTACAAAATTACATTCATGCCCTTTACATTTGATAATAACTCTATAGTAGTCTATTGAGGTCTGAATAGCCTTTTCATCTTTAAGTCGGTTCCACTCTTTGCCGTCGCGCCGAAGCTTTCCTGCTCGCACCTTCGGCTCTGAGTCAACCTTCGTATTATTCCGGTCCACCGCAATGCCGACTTTAGTCCGAGGATACCTGTTTACACATTGTACTGCAGGAATGCTGTTAAATCCTGTTTTTGAGGACCTTCGGACGCCGAAGGTCCCCAACAGAGGGCGAGCTTGGACGATTCGCCATGATAAGGGGAGAGGAGCCAACTCAAACTTACAACCGGCTCAAGACCCTTATCAACAAAATAAGGAGCTACGGAAGCACGCGTTGGACGGACCACGACGTCGTCCGCCTACTACTCAGGTCCTTTACCGTTCTTGATCCTCATCTCGTGAACAATATTCGTGAGAATCCCAGGTACACGATGATGACGCCCGAGGAAGTACTTGGAAAATTCGTGAGCGGGCGAATGATGATCAAGGAGGCAAGGTACGTCGACGACGCGTTGAACGGTCCACTCCACGAGCCTCAACCCATTGCTCTAAAGGCAACAAGGAGCAAGGAGTCGCTACCTAGCAAGGTGGCGCAAGTTGAGGCGGCCGGGCTCAATGATGAAGAGATGGCTCTCATCATCAAGAGATTCAAGACGGCGCTAAAAGGTCGAAAGGAACAGCCAAGCAAGGCCAAGACCAAGGGAAAGCGATCATGCTTCAAATGCGGTAAGCTTGGTCATTTTATTGCTAACTGTCCCGAAAATGATAGTGACCAGGAAGGGAAAAATGGGAAGAGAGAGAACAAGAAGGTTTACAAGAAGGCCAAAGGCGAAGCACACCTTGGAAAGGAGTGGGATTCGGATTGCTCTTTGTCCGACTCCGACGACGAAGGACTCGCCGCCACTGCCTTCAACAAATCGGCTCTCTTCCCAAACGAGCATCACACTTGCCTCATGGCAAGGGAAAAGAAGGTAATCACTCGTAATGCTAATACTTATGATTCTTCTAGTGATGATGAATCTAGTGAGGATGAAATTGATTACTCTAGTTTATTCAAGGGATTGGATAGAACTAAGATAGCTAAGATTAATGAGTTGATTGATGCCTTAAATGAAAAGGATAGAATCTTAGAAAAACAAGAAGACCTTTTATATGAAGAACATGATAAATTTGTTAGTGCACAAAATTCACTTGCTCTAGAAGTTAAAAGGAATGGAATACTTTCTTGTGAACTTTCTACTTGTAATGAAACCATTTCTTCTTTAAAAGGTGAAATTAATGGTTTAACTGCTAAACTAGAAGTAGCAAGTAACTCGTGTGTTGAAAATATTACAATTTGCACTAGGTGTAAGGATTTTGATGTTAATGCTTGTAGTGAACACTTAGTTTCAATTTCAAAACTAAATGATAAGGTGGCTAGTCTTAATGCTCAACTTAAGACTAGCAAGAGTGAAGTTGATAAAATAAAATTTGCAAGGGATGCCTACACGGTTGGTAGACACCCCTCAATTAAGGATGGTCTTGGCTTCAAGAGAGAAGCCAAGAACATAACAAGCCATAAGGCTCCCATCTTCGTCAAGGAGAAAGGGAAGGCCCCTATGGCTAGTAGTGCTAAAAGGAACCATGCTTTCTTGTACCATGATAGGAGACATGCTAGAAATGCTTATAATGATTTTGATTCACATGCCATGTTTGCTTCTAGTTCTTCCTATACGCATGATAGAGATATGTGTAAGAGAAATGTTGTGCATATGCCTAGGAGAAATTTTGCTCATGTTCCTAGAAAAGTTGTGAACAAACCTTCCACCATTTATTATGCTTGCAATGCTCCCTTTGCTATTTGTAGAAAGGGTAAGAAGGTAATTGCTAGGAAGTTAGGAGCAAAATGCAAGGGAGACAAAACTTGCATTTGGGTCCCTAAGGAAATTTGCACTAACCTTGTAGGACCCAACATGAGTTGGGTACCTAAGTCCCAAGCCTAAATTTGCCTTGCAGGTTTATGCATCCGGGGGTTCAAGCTGGATTATCGACAGCAGATGCACAAACCATATGACGGGGGAGAAGAAGATGTTCACTTCCTACGTCAAGAATAAGGATTCCCAAGATTCAATTATATTCGGTGATGGGAATCAAGGCAAGGTAAAAGGGTTAGGTAAAATTGCAATTTCTAATGAGCATTCTATCTCTAATGTATTTTTAGTAGAGAGTCTTGGATATAATTTGCTATCTGTTAGTCAATTATGTCATATGGGGTATAACTGTCTATTTACAAATGTAGATGTGTCTGTCTTTAGAAGAAGTGATGGTTCACTAGCTTTTAAGGGTGTATTAGACGACAAACTTTATTTAGTTGATTTTGCAAAAGAAGAGGCCGGTCTAGATGCATGCTTAATAGCTAAGACTAGCATGGGCTGGCTGTGGCATCGCCGCTTAGCTCATGTGGGGATGAAGAACCTTCACAAGCTTCTAAAGGGAGAACACGTGATAGGTTTGACTAACGTGCATTTCGAAAAAGATAGACCTTGTGCAGCTTGTCAAGCAGGTAAACAAGTGGGAGGAGCGCATCACAGCAAGAATGTGATGACCACTTCAAGACCCCTGGAGCTGCTGCATATGGACCTCTTCGGACCTGTCGCCTATCTGAGCATAGGAGGGAGTAAGTATGGTTTAGTTATTGTTGATGACTTTTCCCGCTTCACTTGGGTGTTCTTTTTGCAGGATAAGTCTGAAACCCAAGGGACCCTCAAGCGCTTCCTCAGGAGAGCTCAAAATGAGTTTGAGCTCAAAATGAAGAGGATAAGGAGCGACAACGGGTCCGAATTCAAGAACCTTCAAGTGGAGGAATTTCTTGAGGAGGAAGGGATCAAGCACGAGTTCTCCGCTCCCTACACACCACAGCAAAATGGTGTGGTAGAGAGGAAGAACAGGACGCTAATCGATATGGCGAGGACAATGCTTGGAGAATTCAAGACCCCCGAGTGTTTCTGGTCGGAAGCCGTGAACACGGCTTGCCACGCCATCAATAGGGTCTACCTTCATCGCCTCCTCAAGAAGACTTCTTATGAGCTACTAACCGGTAACAAACCCAATGTATCTTACTTTCGTGTATTTGGGAGCAAGTGCTACATTCTAGTGAAGAAAGGTAGAAATTCTAAGTTTGCTCCCAAAGCTGTAGAAGGGTTTTTATTAGGTTATGACTCAAATACAAAGGCGTATAGAGTCTTCAACAAATCATCGGGTTTGGTTGAAGTCTCTAGCGACGTTGTATTTGATGAGACTAATGGCTCTCCAAGAGAGCAAGTTGTTGATTGTGATGATGTAGATGAAGAAGATGTTCCGACGGCCGCTATACGAACCATGGCGATTGGAGAAGTACGGCCACAGGAACAAGATGAACGAGATCAACCTTCTTCCTCGACCATGGTGCTACCCCCAACTCAAGACGATGAACAGGTTCATCAACAGGAGGCGTGTGATCAAGGGGGAGCACAAGATGATCATGTGATGGAGGAAGAAGTGCAACCGGCACCTCCAACCCAAGTTCGAGCGATGATTCAAAAGGATCATCCCGTCGACCAAATTCTGGGTGACATCAGCAAGGGAGTAACTACTCGATCTCGTTTAGTAAATTTTTGTGAGCATTACTCTTTTGTCTCCTCTATTGAGCCTTTCAGGGTAGAGGAGGCCTTGCTAGATCCGGACTGGGTGTTGGCCATGCAGGAGGAGCTCAACAACTTCAAGCGCAATGAAGTTTGGACACTGGTGCCTCGTCCGAAGCAAAATGTTGTAGGAACCAAGTGGGTGTTCCGCAACAAACAGGACGAGCACGGGGTGGTGACGAGAAACAAGGCTCGACTTGTGGCAAAAGGTTGTGCCCAAGTCGCAGGTTTGGATTTCGAGGAGACTTTTGCTCCTGTGGCTAGGCTAGAGTCAATTCGAATCTTGCTAGCATATGCCGCTCACCATTCTTTCAGGTTGTACCAAATGGATGTGAAGAGCGCTTTCCTCAACGGGCCAATCAAGGAGGAGGTGTACGTGGAGCAACCCCCTGGCTTCGAGGATGAACGGTACCCCGACCATGTGTGTAAGCTCTCTAAGGCGCTCTATGGACTTAAGCAAGCCCCAAGAGCATGGTATGAATGCCTTAGAGACTTTCTACTTGCTAATGCTTTCAAGGTTGGGAAAGCCGATCCAACTCTGTTCACTAAGACATGTGATGGTGATTTGTTTGTGTGCCAAATTTATGTCGATGACATAATATTTGGTTCTACTAACCAAAAGTCTTGTGAAGAGTTTAGTAGGGTGATGACGTAGAAATTCGAAATGTCGATGATGGGCGAGTTGAACTACTTCCTTGGGTTCCAAGTGAAGCAACTCAAGGATGGCACCTTCATCTCCCAAACGAAGTACACGCAAGACTTGCTAAAGAGGTTTGGGATGAAGGACGCCAAGCCCGCAAAGACTCCGATGGGAACCGACGGACACACCGACCTCAACAAAGGAGGTAAGTCCGTTGATCAAAAAGCATACCGGTCAATGATAGGTTCTTTGCTTTACTTATGTGCTAGTAGACCGGATATTATGCTTAGCGTATGCATGTGTGCTAGATTTCAATCCGATCCTAAGGAGTGTCACTTAGTGGCGGTAAAGCGAATTCTTAGATATTTAGTTGCTACGCCTTGCTTCGGGCTCTGGTATCCAAAGGGGTCTACCTTTGACTTGGTTGGATACTCAGACTCCGACTATGCTGGATGTAAGGTCGATAGGAAGAGTACATCGGGGACGTGCCAATTCTTAGGAAGGTCCCTGGTGTCATGGAATTCTAAGAAACAAACTTCCGTTGCCCTATCCACCGCTGAGGCCGAGTATGTTGCAGCAGGACAGTGTTGCGCGCAACTACTTTGGATGAGGCAAACCCTCCGGGACTTTGGCTACAATCTGAGCAAAGTCCCACTCCTATGTGATAATGAGAGTGCTATCCGCATGGCGGAGAATCCTGTTGAGCACAGTCGCACAAAGCACATAGACATCCGACATCACTTTTTGAGAGACCACCAGCAAAAGGGAGATATCGAAGTGTTTCATGTTAGCACCGAGAACCAGCTAGCCGATATCTTCACTAAGCCTCTAGATGAGAAGACCTTTTGCAAGTTGCGTAGTGAGCTAAATGTCTTAGATTCGCGGAACCTGGATTGAATTGTAGCATACATGTAGTTATGCTTTTGATCATGTTCCTTTTTGCATTTTGTTGCTTATTATGGTGCTCAAGTTGTACAAACACTCCCTGGACCTCACAAGTCCGTTGCAAAGTGATGCACATGTTTAGGGGGAGATGTGTTACAACTTGACCCTTTGAGACTAACCATTTGCTTGAGTTTGCTTGATTTAGTCTCGAAGGTGGATTGAAAGGGAAAGGTGAACTTGGACCATACAAGACTTCCACTGCACTCCGATGAGAGGGTAACTTATCCCAAGTTCATCTCTATGATCTTATTGCCTTTGTACTCTTAATTGAAGATTTTGGTGAGGCAATGGGGTTAAAGGGGCCAAGATTGATCCCGTTTTGGTGCTTGATGCCAAAGGGGGAGAAAATAAAGGCCAAAGCGATAAATGGATCAGCTACCACTTGAGGCCAAAGCGATAAATGGATCAGCTACCACTTGAGAGATTTTTGAAAATAGTAGAATAGAGTTTTTGTTTTGTTAAACTCTTTTATTGTCTCTCTTGTCAAATGTTGGCTCCTTGTGGGGAGAAGTGTTGATTATGGGAAAAAGGGGGAGTTTTTGAAATCTTTGATCAATTTCTTTTGGAATGACTCTCTCTATGCTTCAACGTGTGTGTTTAACTTAGAGATAGAGATTTGAATTTGATTTGCAAAAACAAACCAAGTGGTGGCAAAGGATGATCCATATATGCCAAAATTGAATAAAACTCAAATTTATTTTTATTTGAAGTGATTTTGCACTTGTTCTAGTTGCTTTATGTTGTGTTGGCATAAATCACCAAAAAGGGGGAGATTGAAAGGGAAATGTGCCCTTGGGCCATTTCTAAGTATTTTGGTGATTAAGTGTCAACACATGTGCTTAAATGTGAATATATGCCCATGGATGAACAAAGTGCAAATCACAAGTAAAGGTATGTTTCTAAGTCTTAGTACATTGGTTTTGTGTACTAATATACTTGTCTAAGTGTTAGAAACAGGAAGAAGAAGAGAAGAAGAAAGTTGGCTGTGTACAGCCAAGAGGCTGTCTCGGTCTGGGGCACCGGACTGTCCGGTGGTGCACCGGACAGTGTCCGGTGGTGCACCGGACAGTGTCCGGTGCGCCAGGCTGCCTCGACCTGAAGATGCTGCTCTCGGGAATTTGCCGACGGCGTACGGCTAAAATTCACCGGACTGTCCGGTGTGCACCGGACTGTCCGGTGAGTCAACGGTCGGCCGAGCCAACGGTCGGCCGCAGAATCTGCGCGCGACACGTGGTCTGGCCAACGGTCGGAAGGAGGCACCGGACTGTCCGGTGTGCACCGGACTGTCCGGTGCGCCAGATCTGCAACGGTTGGCAACGGTCGGCTGCGCTGTTTATGGAAATAAATCGGGCACCGGACAGTGTCCGGTGTGCACCGGACTGTCCGGTGCGCCCGACGACAGAAGGCAAGATTGGCCTTCTGGATTTGCTCTCAACGGCTCCTAGCTGCCTTGGGGCTATAAAAGGGACCCCTAGGCGCATGGAGGAGAAAAACCAAGCAACTCTTGAGCATTCTTGATCATCCACACTAAGTCTTTGCGCATCCGTCTGTGATTCTAAGTGATTCGAGCTCCGTTCTCTTGAGAAACTGTGAGATAGTCTTTGAGCTCGATTCTTGGCCGTGTGTGTGCGCATTTCGCTGTGGATTTGTGTGTGTTGCTTCCCTCCCTTACTCCGTGTTTCTTTGTGAATCTTAAGTGTAAGGGCGAGAGACTCCAATTTGTGGAGATTCCTCGCGAGTGGGATAAAGATAAGAAAGGCATAACACCGTGGTATTCAAGTGGGTCTTTGGACCGCTTGAGAGGGGTTGATTGCAACCCTCGTCCGTTGGGACGCCACAACGTGGAGTAGGCAAGTTTTGTACTTGGCCGAACCACGGGATAAATCACCGTGTCTCCTCTGTGTTGAATTCTCTGTGATAGTCGTATTGTGCAAGATCTCCTCTTTAGCCACTTGGCAATTATTGTGCTAACCTTTAACAAGTTTTTGTGGCTATAAGTTAAGTTTTTACAGGATCACCTATTCACCCCCCTCTAGGTGCTCTCACCAAGGCCGCCACACCCAAGAGTTCACCAAGCAATCCAACGAGATCACCCCGTCGACACCATTCTCGGCGACATTCATAAGGGGGTAACCACTCGATCTCGGGTTGCACATTTTTGTGAGCATTACTCTTTTGTTTCCTCTATTGAGCCACACAGGGTAGAGGAAGCACTACAAGATTCCGATTGGGTGGTGGCAATGCAAGAAGAGCTCAACAACTTCACTGGGAATGAGGTATGACATTTAGTTCCACGTCCTAATCAAAATGTTGTAGGAACCAAATGGGTCTTCCGCAACAAGCAAGATGAGCATGGTGTGGTGACAAGGAACAAAGCTCGAGTTGTGGCCAAGGGATACTCCCAAGTCGAAGGTTTGGATTTCGGTGAAACCTATGCACCCGTAGCTAGGCTTGAGTCAATTCGCATATTATTAGCCTATGCTACTTACCATGGCTTTAAGCTTTATCAAATGGACGTGAAAAGTGCCTTCCTCAATGGACCAATCAAGGAACAGGTCTATGTTGAGCAACCTCCCGGCTTTGAAGACAGTGAGTATCCTAATCATGTTTATATGCTCTCTAAGGCGCTTTATGGGCTCAAGCAAGCCCCAAGAGCATGGTATGAATGCCTTAGAGATTTTCTTATTGCTAATGGCTTCAAAGT
This sequence comes from Zea mays, assembly GCF_902167145.1. Classification (NCBI taxonomy): domain Eukaryota; kingdom Viridiplantae; phylum Streptophyta; class Magnoliopsida; order Poales; family Poaceae; genus Zea; species Zea mays. Next base: position 232,587,185 of record NC_050096.1, on the reverse strand, counting down.
CGGAAAGGCCGATCCTACACTCTTTACTAAAACTCTTGAAAATGACTTGTTTGTATGCCAAATTTAAGTTGATGATATTATATTTGGATCTACTAACGAGTCTACATGTGAAGAGTTTAGTAGGATTATGACACAGAAATTCGAGATGTCTATGATGGGGGAGTTGAAGTATTTCTTAGGATTCCAAGTGAAGCAACTCCAAGATGACACCTTCATTAGCCAAATGAAGTACACTCAAGACATTCTAAACAAGTTTGGGATGAAGGATGCCAAGCCCATCAAGACACCCATGGGAACCAATGGGCATCTCGACCTCGACACGGGAGGTAAGTCCGTGGATCAAAAGGTATACCGGTCGATGATAGGTTCTTTACTCTATTTATGTGCATCTCGACCGGATATTATGCTTTCCGTATGCATGTGTGCAAGATTCCAAGCCGACCCTAACGAAGCTCACCTTACGGCCGTAAAACGAATCTTGAGATATTTGGCTTATCCTCCTAAGTTTGGGCTTTGGTATCCTAGGGGATCCACTTTTGATTTAATTGGTTATTCGGATGCCGATTGGGCGGGGTGCAAAATCAATAGGAAGAGCACATCGGGGACTTGCCAGTTCTTGGGAAGATCCTTGGTGTCTTGGGCTTCAAAGAAGCAAAATTCGGTCGCTCTTTCCACCGCCGAAGCCGAGTACATTGCCGCAGGCCATTGTTGCGCGCAATTGCTTTGGATGAGGCAAACCCTGCGGGACTACGGTTACAAATTAACCAAAGTTCCTTTGCTATGTGATAATGAGAGTGCAATCAAGATGGCGGATAATCCCGTCGAGCATAGTCGCACTAAACACATAGCCATTCGGTATCATTTTCTTAGGGATCACCAACAAAAGGGAGATATCGAGATTTCATACATTAATACTAAAGATCAATTAGCCGATATCTTTACCAAGCCTCTTGATGAACAATCTTTTAACAAACTTAGGCATGAGCTCAATATTCTTGATTCTAGGAACTTCTTTTGTTAAATTGCACACATTGCTCTTCTATATACCTTTGATCATGTCTCTTTCATATGCTATGACTAATGTGTTTTTCAAGTCTATTTCAAACCAAGTCATAGGTGTATTGAAAGGGAATTGGAGTCTTCGGCGAAGACAAAGGCTTCCACTCCGTAACTCATCCTTCGCCATCGCTCCAAGAGACTCTCCATCTTTGGGGGAGAGAGCAAAAGGACTTCGTCTTTGGTATAATCTTAACTCATTTATTTATGACCAAAGGGGAAGATAGCTCTTCGAGGGCTCTAATGATTCCGTTTTTGGCGATTCATGCCAAAGAGGGAGAAAGTATGAGCCCAAAGCAAAAGGACCGCACCACCACCAATTTCAAAAACTTCGTGTTTCCAAGAATATTATCAATTAGTATCCTATTGTGTTCAAAAGGGGGAGAAAGTAGTAATTCAAAAATGATATATCAAAACCCTCTTGAACACTAAGAGGAGGATCTCATTTAGGGGGAGTTTTGTTTAGTCAAAGGAAAAGCATTTGAAACAGGGGGAGAAAATTTCAAATCTTGAAAATGCTTCTCAAAATCTTATTCATTTGCCTTTGAATAGTTGCAAAAGAACTTTGAAAAGGATTTACAAAAGAATTTGCAAAAACAAAACATATGGTGCAAGCGTGGTCCAAAATGTTAAATAAGAAAGAAACGATCCATGCATATCTTGTAAGTATTTAGATTGGCTCAATTCCAAGCAACCTTTACACTTACATTATGCAAACTAGTTCAGTTATGCACCTCTATATTTGCTTTGGTTTATGTTGGCATCAATCACCAAAAAGGGGGAGATTGAAAGGGAATTAGGCTTACACCTAGTCCCTAATTAATTTTGGTGGTTGAATTGCCCAACACAAATAATTGGACTAACTAGTTTGCTCAAGTGTATAGATTATACAGGTGTAAAAGGTTCACACTCAGCCGATAAAAAGATCAAGTTTTGGATTCAACAAAGGAGCAAAGAGTCAACCGAAGGCACCTCTGGTCTGGAGGCACCGGACTGTCCGGTGCACCAGAGGACTCCAACTCGAACTCGCTACCTTCGGGAATTTCTCAGGCCGGCGCGCTATAATTCACCAGACTGTCCGGTGCACACCGGACAGTGTCCGGTGCTCTAAGGAAGCGCGGCCTCTGGAACTCGCCAGCCTCGGGAACGCGCAGCAGTCGCTCCACTATAATTCACCGGACATGTCCGGTGTGCACCGGACTGTCCGGTGCATCCTCGGAGCAACGGCTATTTCGGCGCCAACGGCTACCTGCGGTGCATTTAATGCGCGCGCAGCGCGCGCAGAAAGCAGGCACGCCCATACTGGCGCACCGGACAATGAACAGGAGATGTCCGGTGTGCACCGGACATCCAGGCGGGCCCACAAGTCAGGAGCTCCAACGGTCAGAATCCAACGGCAGTGATGACGTGGCGGGGGCACCGGACATGTCCGGTGTGCACCGGACTGTCCGGTGCGCCATCGAACAGACAACCTCCACCAACGATCAAGTTTGGTGGTTGGGGCTATAAATACCCCAACCACCCCCACATTCATTGCATCCAAGTTTTCCACTTCTCAACCACTTACAAGAGCTAGGCATTCAATTCTAGACACACCAAAGAGATCAAATCCTCTCCAATTCCACAAAAGGCTTTAGTGATTAGCGAGAGAGATTTGTCGTGTTCTTTTGAGCTCTTGCACTTGGATTGCTTCTTTTCTTTCTCACTTGCTCTTGTGATCAACACTCAATTGTAATCAAGGCAAGAGACACCAATTGTGTGGTGGCCCTTGCGGGGAAGTTTTATTCCCGGCTTTGATTTGAGAAGAGAAGCTCACTCGGTCCGAGGGATCGTTTGAGAGAGGGAAGGGTTGAAAGAGTCCCGGCCTTTGTGGCCTCCTCAACGGGGAGTAGGTTTGAGAGAACCGAACCTCGGTAAAACAAATCCGCGTGTCTCACTTCACTATTCGCTTGCGATTTGTTTTGTGCCCTCTCTTGCGGACTTGATTATATTTCTAACGCTAACCCGGCTTGTAGTTGTGATTATTTTTGAGAATTTCAGTTTCGCCCTATTCACCCCCCCCTCTAGGCGACTTTCAGCCTATTCACCCCCTCTAGGCAATTTTCAGTCACCAACTCTGATGCTTCACACCACACCACTCCATCAGCTAGTAAAATGTCCACCTTCCATCTGTTGGACTCTAACGATCCTTCTTCGTTCGTTGTTGGAAATGGTTCCACCCTCCTAGTCACCTCAGTAGGTGACCCGATCATTCTTGAACCATTCTATCTTAACAACATCTAGTTGGTTCCTAATATTGTTCAAAGCCTTCTTTTTGTTCGTAGATTTACCATTGATAATTGGTGTTCCATGGAGTTTGACCCGTTTAGTTTATCTGTAAAGGATCTTTCCACCAAGAACACGATCACTAGGTTCAATAGCCACGATGGGGCAACGACGACCGCATCTCAGCTAGGGTGGCTAGAGTGGGGTTGGAGCGGAGCGAGATGAGGCGAAGAGGGGTGGTACCCATTTCAGGGGGAGGGAGTGTCGGGTGGTATGCTTTATTGTTGTGTGGACGGAGGTAGAGTCTTTGACATGCGGGAGAGAAAAACCTTAAAAACTCCCATACACGCTTAGCAGAATGGACCTCAGGGAGTTCAGTAATTTGCGGGCAGGATTTATCCGGGGGTTGGGAGGTTGCATCGCTGGGGGTTGGTGGGGCTAGACGACGGGGACGAGAAATAGTCGAATAGGAAGCAGTAAGCAAACATGTGGCAGGAGGGCCTGGGTGGGAATGGGAAAGGATGAGATTTCTTCTCCGGAAAGGGGAGACCGCTAGATCGGGAGAGGATCCGATGAGCGGGGACCGTCAGACTAGGTGATTTGGTTGGGTGACTCACGCCGCTACCGCCGTCGACCCCTCCCCTCTAGGGATGGCAATTTGACCCATGGATTTGGATATCCGTCGGATATCCGATCCGACGGAGCTGAGTATGGATACATGTTTTGACCCGTGGGTCAGATCCGAATCCGATCCGAAGTCGGGCGGGCACGGATTAGGATATTACCTTCTACTCGCAGGTTATCCGTTGGATATCTGAAATCGACCCATAGTGTATTTTTTGGCCTAGCCCATATTACATAGCAAAGAACAGATCCTAACACCATAAACCCCACGCCTAACGCTCCCAATTTCCCATTGTTGGTTGCCCCTTATAGCAGTGCTGGCTTCCTGCGCTGTGCCTCGTGGTCCAAGTCTCATAGATCGTAGCACCACTGACGGCTGGCCCTTGCAAGCTCTAGTGCTCCCAACCGAGGCTCGCAGGCCCATAATAATTCTTTTATTAAGTTTTAATTGTATATGATGTTGAATTGAGAAGAAATTTGACTAATTATGTTATTGATTCGTTGAATAAATGATGGTGTCTATCATATCCGACGGATATCCGAAACTCGTCCGAAATCCGATGGGCACGGGCATGGATATAAATTTCTACCCGCGGGTGCGGTCGCAGGCGGATATTGATAGCAACCACGGATATGGTTGCGGACGGATATTTGCAATATCCGGTCCGAATCCGATCCGTTGCCATCCCTACTCCCCTCCTCCCATCAGGATCGTAGCGTTAACAGAGCTATATGCTAGTAATATATAAAGCACAAGTTTCCATTGTTCCACTGTTGTCGTGTGTCACGCGCGCGGAGCGTAGGGCATGTGTTTACTCCCTCTCCCTCCTTGTAATGGGCCCACATAATTGGCCCGAGTAGCCCATGTGTTGCACCTCCCTCCTCGTATCAGGCTGTGCAACCGCCGCTCCTCCCCCTCCCCTGTCGCCACCTCTCCTCGCTCTCTCCTGGTGTCCGTATCACCACTGGCCCTTTCCCTCCCTCTCACCATCACACCCCCACTTTCTATCTCTTCTCGTCTCCTCTCTTAGCTCCGACCCCTTACTAAAATTAGTAAGAGAAAATTTAAATTATGCGGATGCTTGTAACCAAAAATAACATCTGCATCAATGACCATATATTTCACATGAATATCATTTCATGCAATACTTTAATATTTTATTAAATAATTTGTGTATCCTCGCAATGCACGATCATCATATTGATCATAAGTAAAAGTTCACTTGTGTACGTGGCATTTGTCCTCAAGAACCTTTTCCAAAGTAAATTGATTCTGAAATTGAAAATCCTATATATATGATTCTTGCGAAAGGCTCTTTCTCAGTTTATAGATGTTGAAACCAAGATAAGAAAGTGAAAATCTGTTGGTTTAAAATCTATACAGAGATTTTAACAATTCGTCATGCTCCGATTTGAGGACGATCGAATCTGAGCCGTCCATTTTATTAACACTTTCGGGGTTCAGCTCTGCTGCCTCGAAGCAGGGTCCAGATCTCTCTCCCCCGGCTCCGGCGATGGCTTCGCCTTACGCCGGCGGCGTGCAGCCTCCCTCTCCCGCTGGGGCGGTGCAGCAGCAGCAGCAGAACCACTCTCTGGCGTTCCGCGTGATGCGGCTGTCTCGCCCCTCACTCCAGCCAGACCTGGCCGCTCTGCTCCGCTTCGACCCACGCGACGTCTTCCTCCCTGAGGACGCGCTCACCGGCTCCGACCCGTCCGCTGCCGCCAAATTCCTCCACGGCCTCCTCCACCCTGCGGACTCCGCCACTGCCGTCCCTGGAGACTTCACCTTCCGCGACCGCTTCCTCCTCCGCGACCCAGCCGACGCGCTCGCTCTGCCGGGCCTCCTCGTCCTCCCCCAGTCGTTCGGGTTCGCTCCCCTCCTCCCAAATCCTTATTCTGGTTTCCTGTCCTGCTCCAGTGCAGAGATTGCTGATTTTGGTATTATTGTGTGTGCGTGGCTAGTGCGATCTATCTGGGCGAGACCTTCTGCAGTTACATCAGCATCAACAATAGCTCCAGCTTTGAGGCCAGGGACGTCGTCATCAAGGTGTTGTATCCAGTGAAACCTCTTTTTATTTGACAAATTTAAAAAATGAATTTGAACTCTTCGATCATTCTGGCATACTGGATTAAATTGGTTAGTGATAACAGATAAGTACATTTACAGTTGATTAAACATCTAGGTTACTGTGTTTGTTCTAGTATCAGATCTCGAATATGAGTGGTGCTCTTTGCTGTCATCATGTGATGAGCCAAGGTTTGGATCATCAGTCACTAGATTACTCAGTGTACTTGTTTCTCTTATGCTATGTCTCTGCATAAGTAGGAGGAGTTGAAATGATTATAAATTCAGTAAGAAATGTAGTTAAAGAATTTATTCCAGATGGTCTGTTGCTTTTGTGCTGGAATGAGTATAGTTCTGATGATACATTGGCAAGTTTCTCTCTATGTCAAAACTTGTGGTACAACAGTTACCTTGAAGTTTACAAGCTACAACTGGATTCAGTAGAGCAACTCTTTTTTTCATACATATGCGTGTTCGGAGCAAAGTATTTCAAAACTATGGTTTTGGAATACTACGGTTTTAAAATGTCATGACACACCGTAGTATTTTTTACATCAATGTTAGCAATACGTGTTTGGAGACAAAGTATCTCAAACCATGGTATTTAGTATACATGTGCAAGGCTAATCATAGACAAAAACTTTGGGTTGGAGTGGAGTTTTAAATACTCCAAAAATACCATGGTATTTAAAAAAGAGTTTTTTACAATGTAGCTGAACACCTCTTGACAAAAAAATACTACGGTATTTTCCAATACCATGGTTTTACCTCAAAACTCCAAAAATACTTTGCTTCCAAACACCCCTTGAGAGTCGTGAGCTAGTAACACAATCAACCATCTGATGGATACACAGAACCTAATATTCGTGCAATTTCATGCTCTTCCTCTTATGGTCAAGATTCCTTTTTTAAGCATATCTCACCTTGTTTGATTGATAAATTACTAATTTATGCTATTTATGGATGCTTGTAAACTGTAAAGTTTTATATGTTTTTTTCAATGATAACTTGTGGACATATTTGAAGTAAAATAATTTGCATTGATATAATCATTGCAGCCAAATTTTAAGTTCCTTACTTTCATCATATCCATATTGTTTTTTCTCAGTGTGGATAGACTAGAAAAACGTATGTATTTGGATGCATTTACTGCTTCTTATTCCAACATAAAGTTTGACTCGTACCTTACTTACACTAGGCAGAAATACAAACAGAGAGACAGAGAATACTTCTTCTGGATACATCAAAATCCCCTGTTGAGTCAATTAGATCTGGGGGTAGATATGATTTCATTGTGGAACATGATGTCAAAGAACTAGGAGCACATACGTATGTTCCTTTTCATTTTAATATTATTTGTATACTATTCCTTTGCTAAAAGCAATCCTTGTTGATTTGCTCATTTAGTGCTTGAATCCAGGCTTGTATGTACTGCTTTATATAATGATGGTGATGGAGAGCGTAAATATCTTCCCCAGTTCTTTAAGTTCTCTGTTTCAAACCCATTATCTGTTAGGACAAAGGTAACTTAGTTTTCATTCTACATTCTGTTATATCATTATCATAATCTCATACTTGATAGAAGAAGCAGAACAAGATTATACAAAAGCCTTATCATAATTTGTGGACGTCCTTTTCTTTTTCAGGTTCGCACCATCAAGGTAGGTCACCTCTTGTTGTGCAAGGGTAAATAACAACTGTAGGTTCTTTGGTTAGTTGTAGATGCCATCTTTAGAAGTCTTAACAGGTGTATATTTTGTATATAGATCATTACAGCTTGACAAATATAACTTAGAAAATGATTTGCGATTAAGTGAGTAGTTTTTGTGTTTAATATAGATGTTTATGTTTTGTTGTATGAACTAATAGCTCTCCCATTTTTTATTAATAATATTTACCAAGATTTTTCTTTTGTATTTCTTGCCATCCCATGGAAGCTGAGCTAACTCAATCGGCTAAGGGTGTGGATGTACACTCAGATCACCCAGGTTCAAGTCCTTGTCGAGGCGACTTTGGGTGCCTGTTTTCTTCTTAATAAAGCCACCTAGCTCCTCCTTGGCTGATCTAGTTTTTTCTTGCCATCCCATTTGTTGTGCTTCTGTAGTTGTCAATACAGTGCTTTAGGCTATTCATGTATTTTTTTAAATGAACCTTCATATTTGCCTTGCCTACTTGAATTTCTTAACAAATGCAGAAAAGCCTCATTTCAGCTTTAGTTTATCTGCATTCTGTTTCAACAAATTATATTTCTCATAAAAAAACAGATATATTTCATTGTTAAAAATCATGTAGTGTTTGTTGTTTATTCATTTGTTGCACACCTGTTAATTCACCATGGAAGTCTTCAACTCTATATAGTTAGCCTTAGCCCATGCTGACAGGACATCACATATCTGGAAGCCTGCATAGAGAACCATACAAAATCTAATCTTTACATGGATCAAGTTGATTTTGAGCCTGCCCAACAATGGAGTGCTACAAGACTGGAAGCTGATGAACATCCCTCAACAGTGAAGTCTGCAATAGGGTAATTCAAGTGCTTAAAAATTAGATTTGATTTTATAAGAACACTCGTTGATTATGCTAGCATGCTGAATGGCACATATCCTTAAATACTGGCATTTTGTCTGTTGCAAGTTAATATGTGAATGAAATGGATGGTTGACTATGCCAAATATCTGGTCGCGGTTCCATTCTCTTGCAGGGATCTCTGTAAACAACCGATCCTCATCAGAGCTGGGGGAGGAATATACAATTACCTTTATCAGCTAAGATCATCATCTGATGAAGCTGGTCAAACAAAGTCTGAGGGAAGCAGTATACTTGGTAAATTTCAGATAACATGGCGTACGAACCTGGGTGAACCAGGCCGTTTGCAGACTCAGAACATTCATAGCACTGTTAGTGACATTCCTGCTTCTGATTTAAGTATCTTATGTTCTTGGTGAACTTTTCTGTTCTTAGTTACTGTGATATTGAGCCTAAGGTTATATTTTCGCTCCCTTGTTGCTGAATTGCTTCCATTTCACTTTATATTTTCAACTCCTTTTTCTGGCAGCCGACTGCAAGCAAAGATGTTAATCTCCGTGCTGTGAAAGTTCCACCTATTATATATGTGGAAAGAGCATTTATGGTAAACAATCCTGATTGATATTCTTCTATGATTGGGCATACTATTACTATTGCTTAGATAGTTATCTCATGCATGATAAATTTACTTTGAACAATTTATTTTCTTTTACTGAGGGGATACTTCATTTTTCATATTTTTGTGTTCTTTGCGAACTAATTTGGATATCTATTTTTGTCTTGTCTAGTTTTTTAAGAAAATATTAGGCGGATAGGTCTGGTCTGCCTGTTCTAATGTAGCTACTAGCTAGATCCTCTTATGTTAGTTTATCCTGTTATCCGGCTTCTTGTTATATGGTTAATCTGATCTGAATAAATTTCACATTATTATTTTCATAAGTAGTTGCCATGATGCCATACTTTACCTTCCAGAAGGCAAGCTATGCAGCAGGAGTGCAGGACATCAAGAATTCTTTTTTTTCACTATCCCCCCCCCTTTCAATTCGTTCCACTTTTACGTTTACTTGTATTGTCTTCTCATTACTTTTTCATTACCACTAGGTTCTTAAGATGTTGGTGTTTGGCCTCATGGTCCCTGGATCCAGTCCTGTTTTTGCCATTAGTTATATCCTTTTTAAGTGTCTTGGTTTTTGAAAAAAAAAGTCACGAATACACGAAGCTTTTTGTTTGGAGAGCTGGACCACCTCTTCCCTTCCAGGCAATTACATCTGCATGCAGCCATGCAGGAATAGTGTGGGGACGGGGGAGGACATTGGTCAGAGCCGGCCTGGGAGGTGCGCTTGAATGGATTTTGCAGCCATGTCTGAGTACATTGCAGCGCTATTGCGCAGAGCAGGAAAAACAAAACTTTCCTGGGTCTGTGCACCCAAGGCATATACGACATTTAAAAAAAAGGGAGGGGTACTATCTTTTGTGGATGAAACCATAGCTGTGTGCTTCCTATAGCAATACTGTTAGATGTGCAGTACTGCAGTGGTGCATATATGTATTACAGGCTCTGCACTTGCCCTGGGTATTTACTGTTGTCTTGTTGAATCGGTTAGGAGTTTGTTACTGTTTGATTTGTATGGCAACCAGCAATAAATAATACTGCAGTCCATACATTGTCTTTGTTGGTTCCAGACTTTCAGTGCCATTTCAAGGAACTTGAAATAGTCCCCTTTTTGCATATCCATAACTTGTCTGCCCAATGGATGAGGCATTTGTTTTATATGTGATCGTTGTGTTAATTACTGCAGGTCCATACATTCTGTCTTTTTTTTCACATTTCTACTGCTGTTGTCTAATGTACGTGAGTGTCTTCAGGTCAATCTGTGCCTTACAAATCAAACGGACAAAACTGTGGGCCCTTTTGAAGTATTTCTGGCTCCAAGCATGTCGGGTGAAGACAGAGCTGTTCTAGTCAATGGGCCACAGAAGTTGGTTGGTACCTTCACTTGCATGTTATTTTATGCCTGTCGTGGTATGAGGCTAGACTAGGTGGTTTTTGAACTCATTAGAACACAATGTAGGTGGGGCGTTCCAAGTTTAGCATTCTACTTATTTTTGGCATTTACTTAAACAATTGCCCTGTCATTTGTGTGTGCTAATATAAGCTGTAACATTGGTATGGGTAGTACATTTGTTTTTTATATATAAAAGGTAGTTTGACAGAGTTTTCTCCTTGATCTCTTTCTTTGGGCTAATGATGTTTTTTACTCTGTTCCAAAGTATAAGGTTTTTTTTTTCTAGATACCTTTTTGTTATGCACCTAAATACTAACTAAGCTATGTCTAGATACATAGCTTCTGGAAAAGAGGGAGTACATACACAGTAGGTGCACCTTGTATAATAACTTGCCCCCCTCCCCCGCAACTCTGATGGTAATTATTTCGCGTTATTATACTTATTTTGTCACAAGTTGTTACAAATAGTCAAAAGCCAAAAAAAAAATCATTATATTAGAGGACACTTCCAGCTGGTGAGAGCTATGTGCTTTAGTGGGGCCATTTTCCCCCTGTGTTATATTGAACATAATGCTGGTAGCATCTTTTCTTATTTCTGCTTTAAATGTGCACAGATTTTACCTTTGGTGGAGGCTTTTGAGTCTATCAAATTTGATCTGGTGAGGAAGTTATCTGGACTCATAACTGATGTTCTGTACATGTCTCCTGGCTTTTCAAAAACCAAATGTCTGCCAGTTTTTACACTGTATTTCAACAATTCCTGGGTTTACTGACAGTTTGAAAACTGATACTAGTATTTATGGATCCGTTAGGTGTTTACTGCAATTTAGAAATCTAGACTAGATATTTGAAGCAGTTAGGTGACCTCACCATATTTGGAATACCCTTGGTGCAGAGCATGGTGACCACCCAGCTAGGAGTGCAAAAGATTTCCGGAATTACAATGTACGCCGTGCAGGAAAAGAAGTACTATGAACCTTTGCCCGACATAGAGGTAAACTCCTGCTTTTCGTCAAATCATTTTTGTTCTGCTGAGCATTAACACAATAGCACTTTGCATTGTTAAGTAACAAGCGATCATACCCTTTCCTTTCAGATTTTTGTTGATGCAGAATAGCAACACCAAATTGGGACCCATTTGACGAGCTGAAGATGCATTTGTACTTTTCATTACCATGGGAGGTCTACATAGTTTACATAAAGCACTGGCTGATGTATATTGATACATGCGATTGTCATATTGATATCAAATTGACTTCTGTCGGATGTCACTCAACCTTGGATTACCACATTCTCACTCAACCTTGAGCTGCACATTGATCATGCTCTGCTAAAGACTGCACGGATTACAATTCTTCAAGCTGGGAAAGTTTTGGCCCAAAATTACTGCTGAATGTGGCCGGTTGCTCTTGCTGGTTATCTCGTGATTTTCTGTCAAGTACAAAATTATCTGGTGTGTAACTACGAAATGACGGGTGTTGACAGCATTGTAGTGGTAATCCAAAATGGCATGTGATGCTTTGCTTGCAACGTTGCTTTTTTGGGGGTCGCAAGTGTTACGGAAATGCTCATAGCGGCCGCTGCGATTATGCAGCTTGGAATGGGTGGCAGATAACATAGCAGGAGGAACTTGTAGCATTTATGGCCACAAATTCTGTGGCAGACAACTTGCTAAGAGCACACGACAGTTCACCACCAAACAACACATGAAATACGAAACCACGAACCAATCCAACAGAAAGACGAGACACCCATTTTGTAGAGATGACGGTTCCTTCAGCTGAAACTCGTCAGCGGGGATCCACACAGCTGCACGTCTGAGATGTCGGAGAGCCTCTGCCTTGAGCTGGACGACATACCAAACTCGTCCAGGTCCGAGATGCTCTTTCTCTTGTGCGCCGCCTCTTGCTTCGGCCTCTCCTCGGACGCCTCCATGATGGGGCTCAGGGCTGGAGCCTGCTGCTGAGGGTCCTCCTCTGATGTGTAGAGTATGTTCTGGATAGCATGGACCTGAGACAAGAAGACGACCACCATCATAATCATCGTCACGACTCACGATACAGTTCTGAAGAATGGATACAACAGGGAAAAAAATTTCAGATGATAGCCGCAAGGCAGTAACTCACCGGCACGTGCTCAACCTCAGGGTTTTGGCACAAGATCTCAATGTCCCGCAGCTTGGAGAAGTAGAAATCTCTCTCCTTCTCCAGGCTATCCACAAGGAGCTTCAGCTCAGTTATCTGCAAACCATGTCACATTCACACGTCATCATAATTTTGGAAACTGAAAAGAAAAGAAATTAGGAGAAACATCTACACAGACTGACTAATAAGGCTCACTTGTTCGTCATAAGCTGGTCCGCCAGAGCTGGCTGCAGGTGATGGCTTAGCGCTGCGCTGTGGTGCACCCGCCGTCTGCCCGCTTGCCCGCTTGGCACCATGTGATGCTTGAGCCTTGTGACCTGTGGATGCAGACTTGGCCGGTGTGTGAGAGGGCACCGATGCCCTTCTGTTCGTCTCCTTTCCCCCTTTGCTGCTTTCCCTTCTCTCAGAAGCATTGTAGCTGTGTACGTAAAAAAAAAACAGGACAATGAAATGTAAACATTCAGAAATGTTCTTTTAATACGGTTTGCTTATAGTTGTGTGGCGACAAACGAAATATATTACTACTGAGGAATGCTCAAAGCCTTATCTGAGCTACAGTCTAAAATTTTAGTAAACAGGTCAGTGATTACCTGCTCATGAAGCCACCATTGACAGAATCACAATATCGTTTCATCCACTGCATGAACTCCAGATTGTCAAGGGGCCTTCCTTTGATAAGCTTGTTCACCTCTATATGCTGCGCCAAATTAACAGAGAAAACAACAAAAATAAGATCATATTAGCAACAAAACACGATGGGGCAGTTCAATCGATTTCAGAAAATAAAATAAAAAAAATCCCATGCGGGCGGCACAAGAGAAGGGCGAGAAACCAAAGCCGTGATTCACCTTAGTGATCTTGAGCTTGTTGAACACATCCTGCAGGACCTTGTAGTTCTGGATCATGTCGTACTCCGTCTTGGCGTCGAAGTTGACCTTGTGCATCGGCACGGCGCCGGGATGCGCCGCGTCCATCAGTTGGCACGCAACCGCGCCTGACGCCGCCTGAGACCACGAAGTCGACCACTGGTTTCAGGGACTCGCACAGAACCCAACCGCTTAGCCCGCCCGCACGAACAGGGAACCCTCCGAATAGATCCCGGAAACCTTGGCTCCACCACTAACGCGAACGGCACAGATCGGGAAGAGGGACCCGGGCGGGCGCTGCTTACCTCCTCCACCTTGGAGAGGCCGAGCTGCAGCGTAGTGTTGATCCACGCGAGGATCTCGTTGCGCCCGACGAAGTAGGCTCCGTCCATCATCCCGATGTTGCTCGCTGCCATCGCCGGCCGCCGCTCGAGAAGATCCGCTGGGGCTGGGAGTGGAGGCGTGGAGCGGGGTCGGTTTTGGCCTTTGGGGAAAGGAGAACGATGAGGATTTGAGATTTGAAACTGGGAGGCGCCTGCGGCCAGTGACGTGATTAAAATGAGGGAGACTAGGCTTTGCGTCGGACGATTCTGCCCTCGGTGCGGCAAGGCGTGGTCGATCTGAACGGTGGGATGTGGGCGCGTGGGGCTGGTGGACGGCAGGATCCGGTCGACCGTTGGGAGGGCGCGTCGAGGAAATCCCCGGCTGTGGTGTAGGTGTAGCTGGTGCCGGTGTAAAACCGTGAGCATTTATCCTTTTTCCGTTGTTCATGCTGGATTTTAGCGACTTCGATGTGGGCCGCATCAAATTAGTGGTGATACTGGTTTGGTTGCCTTCCGCGTCATATGCTTCCAACTCCATTTTTGCAGCAACGAAAATCGGGAGGCCCGTTCTGGACAACATCCCTCTAGACTAGAGATGTCAACAGGAATTCTCATCGGGTTTTAACTCTATATTTCCGTCCTCGCGACAAAAAAATTTCTCCGCAAGGATTCCCACGAACGCTTGCGGGTGACATTTCTTTCCCATCATCTCCGTTACCCGCGGGGATAAATCCTTGCCGAAATCTCCGTCCCCGCTTAAATTATAATCAGATTGTACTTCATTTATTATTAATGTAAAACATTATCACTTATATATATTGTTAAATGTAAAAATTATTATGTGTACATTAAAATGAATACACTTGTACAATGGATGATCTCTTGGCAAGGTAATTATTTATTTTTATCATTAACTATTATATGAAAACATCGTCACATGTAAGTTTAACGGGTCCCCGTTTACATCCTCGTGGTGAAAAAACTTTCCCATTCACATCCCCTAATAGAGGAATTCTCCGCAAGGTAATCGAGGATCGGGTCCCCATTGCCATCTCTACTCTAGATGCATTCTTTTCTTTCACATAAGGCCTTGTTTGCTTTCTCGTGATTTAGGTTGAAAAAAATAGAGATGGCAATAGATCAGATTTGGATCGGATATTACAAATATCCACCCGCAACTATATCCACTGTTGCCATCAATATCCGCCTGCGACCATACATGTGGGTAGAAATTTATATCCATGCTCGTGCCCATCAGATTTCGGATATCTGTCGAATATGATAAGCCCAATTTTTTCAACAATTCAATAGCATAATTAATCAAATTTCTTCCCAATTCACCATCATACATAATTAAAAACTAAACAAAAGTATTATTATGAGCCTGCGGGCTACAACTAGGGACACTGGAGCTTCGAAGGGGTAGCCGCCAGCTATGCTGCGGTCTGTGGGACTCGGAAGGTCCCACAACGCATGGCACAGGAAGCTATCAAGGCTAGAAGGGGCAGCCAATGGTGGGGAAATGGGGGCATTAGGCACGGGGTTCATAGACTTAGGGTTTCCTCTTTGCTGTGTAATATGGACTAGGCCAAAAAAACTACGGGTTGATTTCGGATATCCAACGGATAATCCACGGGTGGGAGGTAGTATCATACTCCGTGCCTGTCCGACTTTGGGTCAGATATGTGTTTAGCCCACTTGTCAAAAAATGTATCCATATCCGGCTCTGTCGGATCAGATATCCGACGGATATCTAAATCCGCGAGTCAAATTGCCATTTCTAGTAAAAAGGTGAAGATGGATAGGGTTATACATGTTCAAACGGTCATGCCTGTCGGGTGGCCTGTGGCATGACATGACCCGTTATTCGTGCTGTGCTTGGCCATTGGCGTGGCACGGTGTGCCGGCCTAGACATGACCCGATTATTTTTTATTTGCCAGTATATATCTACGCATATTAGAAGCAACTATAGTGGTTTAAACACAAACAACATTGGCTCAGTTGGTTAGAGGTGTGTTCCTAGGCTCCTGGAGTCTCCCAGTCACAGTTTGATACCTTATTAAGCCTGTTTCTAGGCCTTTTTGTCCATTTTCCTTTCCATTCTGGTCAACGACGGGCCTCGTGTTGGCCCGACATGACGTGGCTTCATCCGTGCCGTGTTTGGACCTGAGGCGCGACATAGTGGGCCGGCATGAGCCGACCATCCAACTAAAATAGGAGATCATCAAATATAGGTAGAATACAGAGCTAGAGATACATACTAAGTACTAAATAATGTAGTCAGATATAGGTTCCCAACTTTAGGTATACATACTAGGAGCACGGACGCCAGACAACGGAGGGCTAGGATTAAGACTTAGATAGTGTTGTGGTACGTGCGTGTCAAATACAGACATGACTAGTGTGTGTTAAATTACAGAGGGAATATTTGGACTAGTCTAGATACTGTTCCTACAAAAGTTATCCCACGACCGGGGCTGCGACACGGGCGTGCATCCGCCACTGGCTACAAATTACGCCCTCCGTGCGCAGGTTTTAGGCAGACACAAGACTGCACCATAATTCTGAGCCACTGTACGAACACTGTGTGTTTTATGTCTTGGATGGCTTGTTTAGGAGCAAGGGTATTGGAGGGAATTAAGGGCTGGTTTGGGAGCCTAATTCCCGGGAGGGAATCTGGCTTTTTCTCATGGACACAACCCACGTGGAGATGGACCTCGCAGAAAAAATTTGGCCCGTTTGGAAGATAGCTCACCGGTCCAGCGCCCTCCTCGATCCAGCCAATCCACCCAAGGAACGCTCCCCGGAAACCAGAGGGCGAGCAAGTTTCCTGTCCACACCACGAGCAAGGGAGAGGCGACACGAGCTCCATCATCTATGCCGCCAGCGTCCGCTCCATCGCCAGCATCCACTTCGCTGTCGTTCGCTCCGTCGACATCCACTATGCCATCCACTGCGCCGCCACTTGACCGTGAGGTACTCAATTGTTGCCATCATCCGCGGCTACTTGATCTAGGGTTTATGGTGGATATGAGAAATCAAATCCTACACTCGATCTACAACCTAGTGTTGCTACGGTTTGAGCCGTAGATGGACTAAAATCTAGTCCCCTCCGTCTCGAGTTAGCTCGCACTATCTCTCCCACCACATCTTTTTTCTTTGCCTACCTAATGCTCTGTGCTTTTGAAGATGTGCTAGTCCTTTTACATTTGATGCCCGAGCTCATGGAAGCTATGATTTTAGATGCAAACCCCTAAAAACACAGTTGATCCCTCTAGAAGAATCTTTCGTCTTTAGAGTACCTGATTTGTTACCTCATGCTAAGAAAATTTGGCAAAAATACATGTTGGGGGTCAGCTTCGTAGCCGAAGGTCATGTAAGAAGAAATACCTTCGGAAGATCAACACAGAAGCAACGCCGAAGCTACCATCCAGGGAGCTTCGGCATAGTGACACGCCTTGAGACGAAGGGTTGCACCGACTTAAAGATGAAAAGACCAATCGACCCATGATAATATGTGTCATGATTGTAACCAATTATAAAGGACATGAATGTAAATCCACACAGGCTACACCCTGTGCCTATAAATAGATGAACAGTACCCCCGTACTGTTCACGCTGATCTGTATTCACTTGTGCATCACACTTGTGCTTTTGCCTTCTGTCAAGCTGAAGGTACAAATGTAACTCAATATTGTTTTCACTCATTTATAATCATATAATAAAAGATACATTATGATGTCATATAATTATCCATGTTATTTTTCCATGTTTCGTATGCTTCGTCTTTCATTGATTTATGCTATGATGATGAAGGTACGTTCTTCACAACCTTCGTCCGAAGATCTTTATATCCTTAGGGAAATAATGCTTCGAAGGACCCATTAATCTATTTTTGTGTTGCCTTGTTCTTAATTCATAGCATTTGAGAACAAGTCCCCAACATTAGCGCCCACCTCCGGTGAACTCACTTCCACTTTCGAGCTGATGGCTTCGTTCAACAACCACGTCGAAGCACCTTCGGCTGCGAAGCTGGTGCTTCCGATAACAGGCGACTCAGGTTCAGAGCCGGCTAACAAGAAGCAGAAGAAAGAAGCACAGAGAAGGGTACAACATGTTGGGGTGCAGGGACCCTTCATCAAATCAAAATGGTCCCATATCCCAATCACCTTCTCCCAAGATGACCTTCAGCTCACAATGATGCTCAAGGGATTTCTGGTCCATAATGTTCTGGTTGATACAAGCAGTGCAGCAGATATCATATTTGCTAAGGCCTTCAGACAGATGCAAGAGCCAGAAGACAAGATTCATGATGCTACACACCCTCTTTGTGGCTTCGGAGGAAGACAGATTGTAGCACTCGGCAAAATCACAATGCCAGTGACTTTCGGCTTTGTCTATAACACAAGGACTGAACAGGTTGTCTTTGACATTGTTGACATGGAGTACCCATATAATGCAATCATTGGTCGAGGGACATTTAATGCTTTCGAAGCAATACTTCATCTAGCATATCTGTGCATGAAGATACCTTCGGAACAAGGATCCATTGCTATTCATGGGAGTCAAGAAGCTGCCAGAAAGGCTGAAGGAAACTGGACAGATTCAAAGGCAATCCATAATATAGATGGAGCTGAAGCCTGTGAGCAGTATAGATACAAAAGAGAGAAGGCTGCTTCAGCGGATCAGCCGAAGCCTATGCTTCTTTGTGAAGATATAGCAGAACAAAAGGTACTGCTGGGGTCTCAGTGTAACGCCCTGAATTTGGGGGTAGAATTTTTCTTCTTTTCTCTCACCAAATTCGGGCGTTACTCTCTTTTCTCTTTCCCCGTTTGCTCCTTCTTCCCAATTTCAAACCAGTATAGCGGCAGGTGTCCGTGTCATGTATAAACCAAAACCTAAGTGTCATGGGTGTTGCATCATGCCGAAGCACATTTCTTTGTCTGATGTTGTGTGTTCGTCTCGTTCCGTTCCGGATTTCGGTTCGCGATTTAATTCCGTTTAGTGGTCGCGCTCGTCGTGGGTTTTCGATCCGCGAAGTGGCCCGGCCCAGCCCAATCTAGTCCAGCCCAGCCGGCCCGGCCCGCCCTGGCCTACGCGCCCCTGGCGCCCAACCCCCCCCATGCGCCCCCACCTCTCCTCTCTCTCTCATTTGGATCTCCCGCGCAACAACCTCTCCTCTCCCTCTTCCACCTCTCTCTCCCCGTGGTGCCCTAGGGTTTGGAGACGGCGATCACCGGATTTTGGACCCCGAGGTGAGCTCCCCTCCCCTTCTCCTCTCTCTCTCCCTCTCCCTCCTCTTCTTCCCCCCCGCGCGCGCGCCCTCCCTCTCCCCCTGCCTGCGCGCGACCCCGTCCCCGCCCCTGCCCCGGCGGCGCGGCCCCCGCTCGGCCCCTCGGCGCGGCGGCGCGGCCCCCGCCCGGCCTCCTCGGCGCGGCGGCACGGCCCCTGCCCGCCCCTCCCCGCGGCGGCGCTCGGCCCCCCGCTCGGCCTCCCCGCTCGGCCCTCCCCGCTCGGCCCCGCCCCATCCTCCCCGGCGGCGCTCGGCCCCCGCTCCGGCCTCCCCGGCGGCGCTCGGCCCCCGCCCGGCCTCCCTCGCGGCGGCGCTCGGCCCCCGCCCGGCCTCCCCTCGCGGCGGCGCCCGCCCCTGCCCCGGCCCCTGCGCGTGGCGCTCGCCCGCCCCGCCCCTCGGCCCGGCCGGCCATGGTGGCTCGGCGCCCTCCCGCGGCGCGGCGAGCCCCGCTCGCCCGCGCGCCCCCGCCCCCGGCTCGGCGGCCCCTGGCCGGTTCAACCGCCCCCCTGGCCGGTTCAACCGCCCCGGCCCCGGCTCGGTCGCCCGTTCCCCCGTCCCGGCCTCGCCCGACCGTATCTTCGCTCGCCCGCGCTCGCGGTGATTATTCGTTAATTAGCGTGTTGCGTCGCGCGCTTCACCGCGCGACGGATTTGTCTAAATTCAGATTCTATCTTGTGTTGCGTCGTGCGCTTCGTCGCGCGACGATCCATTTTTGTTTCAGGTTGTTTAAGGTGTAACGCTGCGTGAGTATTCACGCGACGTTCCACTTTGGACTCAGTTTAGTCGACGTATGCCGTCGTGCGCTTCGTCGCGCGACGCTTAACGTCTCCTCGTAACTAAGGCGAAGTGTCTCGTTGCGTGCTCGGTCGCACGACGAGTCGTTAACTTCTTAATTTGTTTTAGAGAGCTTTGTCGCGCGTCTCGCCACGCGACCATCTTTTTGTTTATCTCCACCTGCTTATAATAATTAGACATGAAACATGACTTTACTTTACGCTAAACATAGTGTCTACATTAAATTTCCTTCCATTAAGCGAGTGGTTAATTTATAATCATGTAACGTGATCGTTTCTCGACTGTCTTTTCCTCTTTCTCTCTTAACCGTACTCGCGAGCCCGCGTGGAACGTCTGTTTACTTATTGCATTCTATTGTATGGTGTACTGTTCTTTTGTATTAAATGTGTGGATGTATGTATGTTTGCAATCGCATAGAGAACGATCCGGTTGAAGAGCCCGAGGAACTCGCAGGAGAAGCCCCTGAGCAGCAGTCGGTTGGTGGAGGCAAGTGTCCCTTGACCTATCTATGTCCTATTCATTATTTAATTCACCTCCCGCTTTACACATTTATGCCTAAGGATTGACTAGCTTTTGTTATCCATGTCCTTGTTTACCTATCTGGGTTGGATTATTACTGTTTAGCTTTATGCTATTGCTTAACTCTAATCAATGAACATGATGAGAATATCTATGATACGCTGTTTTCCCTTCTCTTATTATGATGTGGTACTTGTGGTCACCAAGGGGGCTCGAGCGGTTTCTCGAGTGCCTCTCCGTAAGGACCTGTTCTATGGATGACCGCCCGGGAAAACAGTGCAACCATGAGGGTGGAATGGGATGCCCTTAGCTGAATAATTAGAGGATCCGGGGTGTAGTTCACTTAGCCGTCGTGCCGTCAATGGGGCTCGGTGTATGCGGCTCGCTCTGCCAAGGTTGATTTGTCCCTTGGGGAGGAGTGCGGTACATTTAGGAAACCTAACGGGTGGCTACAGCCCCGGGGAATCTTTGTAAAGGCTACGTAGTGATGCCCTGCTGGGTCACCTTGGTAGTGATCAATGGAGAGTCATGATCTCCGGGCAGAATGGGAATCACGGCTTGTGGGTAAAGTGCACAACCTCTGCAGAGTGTTTGAAAAACTGATATATCAGCCGTGCTCGCGGTTATGAGCGGCCAAGGGAGCTCCAGTGATTAGTGAGACTCGATCAGAGATACTTTGGTACAGGTGGTTATGAGATTGATGGTTTTGGTTATGACTATGGTGCTGGTAAGTGGTATTCTTTCCGTTTGGAAAGGGTACATCGGGCTAATAACTTGGGTTAATGCTAAAACTTGGCTTTCTATTAGTAAATAATAATCTGACCAAATAAAAGCAACTGCTTGACTTATCCCCACATAAAGCTAGTCCACTACAGCCAAACGGGATACTTGCTGAGTATGTTGATGTGTACTCACCCTTGCTCTACACACCAAACCCCCCCATCCCCAGGTTGTCAGCATTGCAACCACTGCTCAGGAGAAGATGAAGCTGTGGAAGGAGACTTCCAGGAGTTCCAAGACTACGACGAGTTCTAGGTGTGGGTTAGCGGCAACCCCCAGTTGGCTGCCTGTGAAGGCCGCGTTTATCTACGTTTCTTTTCCGCACTTTGATTTATTGTAAGAACTATATGGGCATCTTAGACGTATGATGTAACCGACTATTTCCCTTATTAATACTATTTTGAGCACTGTGTGATGATGTCCATATTATGTAACTGCTGTGTACGTGAATAACTGATCCTGGCACGTACATGGTTTGCATTCGGTTTGCCTTCTAAAACCGGGTGTGACACTCGGTTATCTGAAGAGCAGGAGAAGAATTTGCTAAGATTTTTATTCAACAACAAAGATGTCTTCACTTGGTCAGCCAATGATCTTTGTGGTGTCAACAGAGATGTCATTGAACATTCGCTCAATGTGGATCCATCTTTCAGACCAAGAAAACAAAGGCTTCGGAAAATGTGTGACGACAAAGCTGAAGGTGCTCGAAACGAAGTAAAGAGGCTTCTTAGTGCTGGCGTTATCAGAGAGGTGAAATACCCATAGTGGTTAGCCAACACTGTTATGGTGAAGAAGGCCAACGGTAAATGGAGAATGTGCATTGATTTTATAGATCTTAACAAGGCTTATCCAAAGGATGAGTTCCCATTGCCAAGAATAGATTCTCTAGTAAATGCAGCAGCTTCGTTAGAGCTCATGAGTCTACTAGATTGTTACTCAGGCTACCACAAAATCTGGATAAAGAAGGAAGATGAGCCGAAGACTAG
The DNA here is from genome assembly GCF_902167145.1 of Zea mays. Taxonomy (NCBI): domain Eukaryota; kingdom Viridiplantae; phylum Streptophyta; class Magnoliopsida; order Poales; family Poaceae; genus Zea; species Zea mays. The sequence goes on along the minus strand of NC_050096.1, from coordinate 232,564,933 downwards.
CTTCATAACCCCTAGTGGTACATATTGCTATCTTCGGATGCTTGAGGGGCTTAAAAATGCTGGAGAAAGTTTCAGCAGAATGACAGCCAGAGTCCTTCATTCTCAAATAGGCAGGGATGTGCTGACCTATGTTGATGATATCATAGTTAAAAGCATGAAGCAAGAAAATCACATTGCTGATTTGCAAGAGACATTCGCCAATTTCAGGCAAGCTGGTTTGAAGTTAAATCCAGAAAAGTGTGTTTTTGGGGTAAAGAAGGGCAAGTTCCTTGGCTGTCTAGTATCAACAAAGGGAATTGAAGCTAACTCAAGGAAGATTGAAGCTATCCTTCGGATGGAACCGCCAAGTACAAAGAAAGGGGCTCAACGGCTGGCAGGCAGATTAGCATCATTAAACAGATTCATATCCAGATCAACAGAAAGAAATCTGCCATTCTTTGAAATACTGAAGTCAGCCGAAGTCTTTCAATGGGGTCCGGCTCAGCAAAAAGCCTTCAAAGAATTGAAGCAATATTTGATTGATTTAACAACATTAACTCCACCTTCGCCAGGGGCTCCATTGCTCTTATATGTTGCAGCTTCGCATTTTGCAGTAAGTGTGGCACTTGTGCAGGAGAAGCTAGATGGCCAAGTCAAAAAGCAAGCTCCAGTGTACTTCGTCTCCGAAGTTTTAAGTCTGTCAAAGAAAAATTATACAGAATTGGAGAAGATGCTATATGTTGTGTTAATGGCCTCTAGAAAGCTTCGGCATTATTTTCAAGCATATTGAATAATTGTTCCTTCGTCACAGCCTCTGAAGAACATTATGAGGAACAGAGAAGCTACTGGAAGGATTGGGAAATGGGTTGCAGAACTTAATGAATTCACCATTGACTATGTGCATAGATCCTCAATTCAGTCCCAGGCGTTAGCAGACTTCATTGCTGATTGGACGCCAGGGGCTCAGGAAGAAGAAATAAACAAAGACGCCGAAGCTTGGACGGTGTTCTACGATGGATCCTGGGGAACCTTCGATGCATGAGCGGCTGCTGTCCTTGTGACACCTTCAAAAGTTAGAACATGTTATGCAGCCAAGCTTGACTTTAGTTGCACAAATAATATTGCTGAGTACGAAGCACTTCTGTTGGGGCTTCGGAAGTTAAGGACAATGGGAATAAGAAGGGCCATCCTGAAAACTGATTCTCAAGTTATTTTTGGCCATGTAGACAAAAGTAGCAAGGCAAGAGATCCAAAGCTTGAAAAATATCTGGATACAGTTCGAAGGTTGGAGGCTTCTTTCGAAGGTTTTTCTGTCAAGAATATTCCAAGAGGTGAAAATGAGCATGCAGATCTGCTAGCCAAATCAGCGGCTCAGGGGCTTCCTCTACCTTTGGAAGTATTTTTTGAAATAATAAAGGCACCTTCGGTTGAACTCATGGAGAGAGCAATGTTTGCCATTTCTCCAGTACATAGTGAAGATTGGAGGACTGAAATTATATCTTTCCTCCAAGGTAATTGCCTTTCAGATGGCGAAGCTTATAATAAGAGGATGGAGGCAAGGACAAAACCGTATGTGATAATAGAAGGGGAATTATATAAACATGGAGTCTGTTCTCCACTTCTCAAGTGTTTATCAAGAGCTGAAGGTGTTGAATTAATCAAGGAGATACATGCAGGTCTGTGTGGATCTCATATTGGGTCTAGGCCATTGCTAGGAAAAGTGTTTAGACAAGGATTCTACTGGCCGAAGGCAGCTTCGGATGCAGCAGAGTTAGTTCAAAAATGTGAAAATTGTTAAAAATGTGCAAGAGACTAGAAACAACCTTCATCTCTCACTCAGTTAATACAGCCCACCTGGCCGTTGCAAAGATGGGGCCTCGATTTGCTCGGCCCACTTCCACCAGCGCAAGGCAATTTGAGATATGTTGTGGTGGCTGTAGAATATTTTTCTAAGTGGATTAAAGCGAAGCCTTTGGCAACAATAACTTCAGTTACAGTCCAGAAATTCTTCTGGCAGAATATTGTTTGTCGCTTCGGCGTGCCGAAGGCTATAACTGTGGACAATGGAACACAGTTTGATGCCAAAACTTTCAAGGATTTCTGTGATCAGATTGGCACGAAGATTCATTTTACATCAGTTAGGCACCCGGAGTCAAACGGGCTGGTCGAAAGAGCAAATGGCATTATAATGGCGGGAATAATGAAGCTAATCTTCAATCAGCCTAGAGGAAAGTGGCCAGATGAGTTGATTAAAGTGGTGTGGAGCCACAATACAACCATATCAAGATCAACAGGTTTTACACCATTCAAATTATTATTTGGCGACGAAGCTATAACCCTAGAAGAAGCTAAAGCGGGATCAATAAGAATAGCAGCTTTGGCAGAAGACGAAGCTGATTATCACGTGGCAAAAGATAATATAGAAGGGGCCAGACTTCGGGTTGTGGAGAATATCAATAAATATCAAGCCGAAACAATAAAATGACGCGATAGAAAAGTTTGGTTGAAAAATATTAAGCCAAGGCATTTGGTGCTTTGGAGAGTGGCTAATCCGGACACAGTAGACAAACTACAGCTGAAGTGGGAAGGACCTTTTCTGGTGGTACCTTCATCAAGGCCCGGTTCTTACAGATTGAAGGATATGAACGGCAACGACATTCCTAGATCTTGGAATGCGGATGAACTTCGACGATATTATGTGTAATTTGATGTAATCTTTTTTCATTTTTTCCTATGGCACACTTTTTCTTTCCGAAGGGGAGAAAGGTTTTTAATGGGGCCATAGCTTGTAATTTTTCTTTTCTTATTCAGCTCTACGAGAGCAAAATCCCCCAAAAGAATGTAAAATGTAAAATCTGAGCATGCACCATCGAGTGCAGAAAAAGAAAAAAAACCAGGGAGAAGCTCAAAAGTCGTCCCTAAGGGGATGCAGAGCATGACGAAGCTACAAAAAGTCGTTCCCAAGGGAGCGAGGCGTAAGTTTTCTGCTCAAAAGTCGTTCCTAAGGGAATGGAGAGCCAAATACCGCCGAAATATAAGGCGAAGAAGTTCAAAAGACGTTCCTAAGGGGATGCAGAACTTATACCGCCGAAATAGAAGGTGAAGAAGTTCAAAAGACGTTCCTAAGGGGATGCAGAACTTACACCGAAAAGTCAACGGTGAACACCGAAAAATAAACGGTGAAGAAGTCTCCAAAGTCGTTCCTAAGGGGATGCAGAGTCTGGGTGTGGCTTCGTAAGTGTGTGTTTGGACATTCATTTGCACATTACATCACATCATTCATTGCATTCATACACATTCATTTAGACATTCGTAGGATCATCATCATATCATAGTGTACAGACAGTTGCTTCGGCTCTAATGACAAGGCTTCGATGAGTACAAAAGAAGCAAATTTACGCTTCGTTGTGTACGAAAAGAAGGGAAGGTGTTTTTCGCCTTCGGCTCAAAAAACTACAAGTTTCGTCCACATCAAAGCAGTTCATACATGGATGGAAAGGTAAAAATATATTACAAGGTATGGAAAAATTTACAGAGTAACGTTTGATTTCTAAATTACAATATCTTTTACAAGGTTAATTCAAAAAATTTCTCTAGAGCTTTTTCGCAATAGTGTCTTCAGCTTCATCACTTCATCACTATCCGCCAAGCTTCGGATCATTGCTCTTCGGCTTTGGCATCCTGTACATAACAAAGCAGTATAAGGTAAACACAAATCTCAAGGACAAGGTAAGCAATAGGTACAAGTGTATTACCTGTTGGGGGTCTGCTTCGTCGCCGAAGGTCCCATAAGAAGAAACACCTTCGAAAGTTGGACACAAAGCCGAAGCTATCAATCAGAGAGCTTCAGAGTGTATTTCCAGACGCACCGACTTAAAGATGAAATGACCAATCAGCCCATGATAGTTTGTATTATGATTGTAATCATTTGTAAAGGACACAAATGTAATTTCTCACAGGCTGCGTCCTGTGCCTATAAATAGACGAATAGTACCCCTGTACTGTTCACGCCATCTTGTATTCGCTCGTGTGCAACGTTTGGATTTTCACCTTCTATCAAGCCGAAGGTACAAATGTAACTAAAATATTGTCTTTATATTTATCCAAGTTTATATAATTAGGATATGTGGATGATGTTATATGATTACTCATATTATTTTTCATGTTATATATGCTTTGTCTTTCATTAATGTATACCGTGATGATGAAGGTACGTCTTTCATGACCTTCGTCCGAAGATGATTATATCCTAAGGAAAATAATGCTTCGGAGGACGAAGGACATTAACGTTTAATACTTTGTGTTGCATTGTTCTTAACTCATAGCATTTGAGAACAAGTCCCCAACATTGGCGCCCACCTCCGGTGAACTCACTTTCACTTTTTGAGCTGATGGCTTCGTTCAACAATCAAGCTGAAGTTGCTTCGGCTACGAAGCTGGTGCTCCCGATAACAGGTGGTTCATGCTCAGAACCGGCCAACAAGAAGCAGAAGAAGGAGGCTTAGAGAAGGGTACAACATGTTGGGGTGCAGGGACCCTTCATCAAGTCAAAATGGTCCCACATCCCAATCACCTTCTCCCAGGAGGACCTTCAGCTCAAGGATTACCCTCACAATGATGCTATGGTCATATCTTGTGTCATCAAGGGATTTCTGGTCCACAATGTTCTAGTTGATACAGGCAGTGCATCAGATATCATATTTGCCAAGGCCTTCAGACAGATGCAAGAGCCAGAGGACAAGATTCATGATGCTACACACCCTCTTTGTGGCTTTGGAGGAAGGCAGATTGTAGCACTTGGCAAGATCACAATGCCAGTGACCTTCGGATTTATCCATAATACAAGAACTGAACATGTTGTGTTTGATATTGTTGACATGGAATACCCCTACAATACAATCATTGGTCATGGGACACTTAATGCTTTCGAAAGCAATTCTTCATCCAGCATATCTATGCATGAAGATACCTTCGGAACAAGGGCCTATTGCTATTCATGGAAGTCAGGAAGCTGCCAGAAAGGCTGAGGGAAATTGGACAGACTCAAAAGCGATCCACAATATAGATGGAGCTGAAGCTTGTGAATAGTACAAGTACAGAAGAGAGAAGGCTGCTTTGGCTGATCAGCCGAAGCCCATGCTTCTATGTGAAGACATAGCAGAGCTGAAGGTATTGCTGGGGTCTCAATTATTTGAAGAGCAGGAGAAAACTTTGATAAGGTTTTTATTCAACAACAAAGATGTTTTTGCATGGTCGGCCAATGATCTCTGTGGTGTCAACAGGGATGTCATTGAACATTCACTCAATGTCGATCCATCCTTCAGGCCCAGAAAGCAAAGGCTTCGGAAGATGTCTGATGATAAAGTCGAAGGTGCTCAAAATGAAGTAAAAAGACTTCTCAGTGCTGGTGTTATCGGAGAGGTAAAATATCCAGAATGGCTAGCCAATACTGTTATGGTGAAGAAGGCCAATGGCAAATGGAGAATGTGTATTGACTTCACAGATCTTAACAAGGCCTGTCCAAAGGACGAGTTTCCATTACCAAGAATAGACTCTCTTGTAGATGCAGCAGCTTCTTCAGAGCTTATGAGTCTGCTGGATTGCTACTCCAGATATCATCAGATATGGATGAATAAGGAGGATGAGCCAAAGACTAGCTTCATAACTCTCAGTGGCACCTATTGTTATCTTCGGATGCCTGAGGGGCTCAAGAATGCTGGAGGAAGGTTCAGTAGAATGACATCCAAGGTCCTTCACTCTCAGATAGGCAGAAATGTGCTAACATACGTTGATGATATCATAGTAAAAAGCACGAAGCAAGAAAACCATATTACTGATTTGCAGGAAATATTTGCTAATTTTAGGCAAGCTGGCCTAAAATTAAATCCAGAGAAATGTGTCTTTGGAGTGAAGAAGGGCAAGTTCCTTGGCTGTCTAGTCTCAACGAAGGGAATCAAAGCTAACCCAAGCAAGATCGAAGCTATCCTTCGGATGGAGCCGCCAAGCACAAAGAAGGGTGCCCAACGGCTGACAGGAAGACTGGCATCTTTGAATCGATTTATATCTAGATCAGTAGAAAGAAACTTACCATTCTTTGAAGTACTAAAGTCAGCCGAAGTTTTTCAATGGGGCCCAGTTCAACAGAAAGCCTTCGAAGAGCTAAAGCAATACTTGATTGATCTAACAACATTAACTCCACCTGTGCCAGGGGCTCCATTGCTATTGTATGTGGCAGCTACGCACTCTGCGGTGAGTGCGGCACTTGTACAGGATAAGCTTGAAGGACAAACTAAAAAGCAAGTCCCAGTATACTTTGTCTCCGAAGTTCTAAGTTTATCAAAGAAAAACTATACAGAATTGGAGAAGGTGTTGTATGCTGTGCTAATGGCATCTAGGAAGCTTCGGCATTATTTTCAAGCATATCACATAATTGTTCCTTCATCACAACCTCTGAAGGATATTATGAGGAACAGAGAAGCTACTAGAAGGATTGGAAAATGGGTCGCGGAGCTTAATGAATTCATCATTGACTACGTGCATAGATCTTCAATTCAATCCCAAGCGTTGGCAGACTTCATCGCTGATTGGACGTGAAAGGGAAATGTGCCCTTGGGCCATTTCTAAGTATTTTGGTGATTGAGTGCCAACACAAGTGCCTAAGTGAAAACATATGCCAATTGATGGACAAAGTGCAAATCAAGTCTAAAGGTATGTTTCTAGACTTAGTACATTGTTTTGAGAACTAATGTATTGTGTCTAAGTGCTGGAAACAGGAAAAATCAAATTGGAAAAGAGATGACTTTGTTCAGCCAAAGACAGCTCGGTCTGGGTGCACCGGACTGTCCGATGGTGCACCGAACAGTGTCCGGTGGTGCACCGGACAGTGTCCGGTGCGCCAGGCTGGCTCTGGCAAACTTGCTGCTCTCGGGACTTCGACGGCGGTGTACGACTATAAATCACCGGACTGTCCGGTGGTGCACCGGACTGTCCGGTGAGCCATTCACAGGCGAACTCATCGCTCTCGGGAGATGATTAACGTCGTACGGCTATAATTCACCGGACTGACCGGTGGTGCACCGGACTGTCCGGTGAGCCAACGGTCAGCCGGGCCAACGGTCGGCCGAGGATTCCGCGCGTGACGCGTGGCCGAGCCAACGGTCACAATGGGGCACCGGACTGTCCGGTGTGCACCGGACAGTGTCCGGTGCGCCAACGGCTCTGAATCTGCAACGGTCGGCTTCGCCAAATAAGGAAAGAGATCCGCACCGGACAGTGTCCGGTGGTGCACCGGACTGTTCGGTGCGCCAGGCGACTGAAGGCAAGAATTGCCTTCCTGGAATGCTCTCAGCGGCTCCTAGCTGCCTTGGGGCTATAAAAGGGGCCCCTAGGCGCATGGAGAAGACATCCCAAGCATTCTCTAAGCATTCCTAAGCACCAAGACCTTGATTCCGCGCATTTGATTCTTTGTGATAGCAACTAGAGCTCCATTTGAGTTGTGAACTCGTCGGGTTGTGTTGTGAGCTCTTGTTGCGACTTGTGTGCGTGTTGTCGCTGTGATTTTGTGTCTTGTGTGTGTTGCTCATCCCTCCCTTACTCCGTGCTTCTTTGTGAACATCAAAGTGTAAGGGCGAGAGACTCCAAGTTGTGGAGATTCCTTGCAAGCGGGATATAGTAAAGCAAAGCAAAACACCATGGTATTCAAGTGGGTCTTTGGACCACTTGAGAGGGGTTGATTGCAACCCTCGTCCGTTGGGACGCCACAACGTGGAGTAGGCAAGCGTTGGACTTGGCCAAACCACGGGATAAACCACTGTGCCATCTCTGTGTTGATCTCTTTGTGGTTATTGTGTTTTGCTAAGACTCCTCTCTAGCCACTTGGCATTATTGTGCTAACGCTTAACCAAGTTTTTTGTGGCATTAAAGTTTCAAGTTTTATAGGATCACCTATTCACCCCCCCTCTAGGTGCTCTCAGGATGCCAGGGGCTCACGAAGAAGAAATAAACAAAGATACCAAAGCTTGGACAGTGTTCTGCGATGGTTCTTGGGGAACCTTCGGTGCAGGAGTAGCTGCGGTCCTAGTGGCACCTTCAAAAGTCAAAACATGTTATGCAGCCAAATTGGATTTCAGCTGCACAAATAATATTGCTGAGTATGAAGCACTTCTGTTGGGGCTTCAGAAGTTAAGGGCAATGAGAATAAGAAGGGCCATCCTAAAGACTGACTCTCAAGTTATTTCTGGCCATGTGGACAAAAGTAGCAAGGCAAGAGATCCGAAACTCGAAAGATATCTGGATACAGTTCAAAGGTTGGAGGCTTCTTGCAAACCTACTCCCCGGGGTTAGCGTTAGAAATAAAGCGAGTCCGAAAGAGAGGGCAAAAACAAATCACAAGCAAATGAAGAGTGTGGCACGATGATTTGTTTTACCGAGGTTTGGTTCTTGCAAACCTACTCCCCGTTGAGGTGGTCACAAAGACCGGGTCTCTTTCAACCCTTTCCCTCTCTCAAACGGTCACTTAGACCGAGTGAGCTTTCTCCTTAATCAAACGGGTCACTTAGACCCCACAAGGACCACTACAAACTTAGTGTCTCTTGCTTTGATTACAAGTGTCTTGAGAATAAGAATGGGAAGAGAAGAAAGCACGATTGCAAAAGCCAAGCGACAAGAGCGACAAATAACACACGAATCGCTCTCTCTCTCTCTCAAGTCACTAATCACTAATGATCACTTGTCTCAATTGTGGAACTTGGAGAGATAGGAGGCTTTGATTGTGTCTTGGAATGGATTGCTAGCTCTTGTATTGAATGTTGAAGGTTGGAATGCTTGGATTAAGTGAATGGAAGTGGTTGGGGTTGTATTTATAGCCACCAACCACTTCCTAGCCGTTGCTCCTTTCTGCCGACCGCGGACGGTCCGCGCCCCTGGTCCGGACGGTTCGCCCCTGCAGATCAACGGCTGAAGACACAACGGTCAGCAGTAACGGCTATATCAACGACTACATTGCATTTAATGCGTTGTCGGATGTCAGATAAAGGCAGTCGCGGACGGTCCGGTCGTGCACCCCGGACGGTCCGCAAGGACGCTATAATTCATTTTACCGAACCCGTCACCTTCGGGTTTTTCGGTTCCTCACCTACCGGACGGTCCGCGCCTGGGGCCGGACGGTCCGCGCCTGGGGCCAGACGGTCCGCGCGTGGTCTCGGACAGTGCTTGCTTTTCCATCGGACGGTCCGCAGTAGAGACATGTGTTTTTGCATTGGTTCTGTCCGAGGGTCTTTTAGGTGTCGCGGACAGTCCGCCGCAAGGGCCCGGACGGTCCGCACTTAGTCTATTTTTCCAAAAAACTTCTCCTGTCCGAAATAATCTACGGTATTCCGGACAGTCGATTTAGAATAGTTGTAGATGAACCTTTGGCACCTGTAGAACATATAATCTAGAGCAAACTAGTTAGTCCAATTATTTGTGTTAGGCAATTCAACCACCAAAATTATTTAGGAAAAGGTTTGACCCTATTTCTTTTTCAATCTCCCCCTTTTTGGTGATTGATGCCAACACAAACCAAAGCAAATATATAAGTGCAGAGTTGAACTAGTTTGCATAATGTAAGTGCAAAGATTACTTGGAATTAGACCAGTTTACATTTTATAAGATATGTATGAATTGCTTTCTTCATATTTAACATTTTGGACCACGCTTGCACCACTTGTTTTGTTTTTGTAAATTCTTTTCAAAGTCTTTTTGCAAATAGTCAAAGGTAAATGAATAAGATTTTGAGAAGCATTTTCAAGATTTGAAATTTTCTCCCCCTGTTTCAAATGCTCTTTCTTTGACTAAACAAAACTCCCCCTCAATGAAATTCTCCTCTTAGTGTTCAAGAGGGTTTTTAGATATTGATTTTGAAAGGGGTTATACCAATTTGAAAATTCTATCAAAAATAAGATACCAATTGAAAACAACTTTCTTTTAATACAAATTGAAAGATTTTTTTGAAATTGGTGGTGGTGCGGTCCTATTGCTTTGGGCTAATACTTTCTCCCCCTTTGGCATGAATCGCCAAAAACAGATACTTATGAGTGAAATATAAGCCCTTTGCTCAAAATTTCTCCCTTTGGTAAATAATATAGGAGTGAAGATTATACCAAATTGGAGAGCGTTGTGGAGCGACGACGAAGGATGAATAATTTGATGGAGTGGAGTGGAAGCCTTGTTTTCGCCGAAGACTCCATTTCCCTTTCAATCTATGACTTAGCATGAAATACACTTGAAGAACACATTAGTCATAGCAAATGAGAGAGATATGATCAAAGGTATATAAATGAGCTATGTGTGCAAAATATCAATCAAAATTCCTAGAATCAAGAATGTTTAGCTCATGCCTAAGTTTGGTAAATGTTTTCTCATCTAGTGGCTTGGTAAAGATATCGACTAATTGTTCTTTAGTGTTAATATATGCAATCTTGATATCCCCCTTTTGTTGGTGATCCCTTAAAAAGTGATACCGAATGGCTATGTGTTTAGTGCGGCTATGCTCAACGGGATTATCCGCCATGCGGATTGCACTCTCATTATCACATAGGAGAGAAACTTTGGTTAATTTGTAACCATAGTCCCTAAGGGTTTGCCTCATGCAAAGCAATTGCGCGCAACAATGTCCTGCGACAATATACTCGGCTTCGACGGTAGAAAGAGCTACAGAATTTTGTTTCTTAGAAGCCCAAGACACCAGAGATCTTCCCAAGAACTGGCAAGTCCCTGATGTGCTCTTTCTATCAATCTTACACCCTGCCCAATCAGCATCAGAATAACCAATTAAATCAAAAGTGGATCCCCAGGGGTACCAAAGGCCAAACTTAGGAGTATAAACTAAATATCTCAAGATTCGTTTTACGACCCTAAGGTGAACTTCCTTTGGATTGGATTGGAATCTTGCACACATGCATACGGAAAGCATAATATCCGGTCGTGAAGCACATAAATAAAGTAAAGAACCTATCATCGATCGGTATACCTTTTGATCTACGGATTTACCTCCCGTGTCGAGGTCGAGATGCCCATTGGTTCCCATGGGTGTCTTGATGGGCTTGGCATCCTTCATCCCAAACCTGGTAAGAATATCTTGAATGTACTTGGTTTGGCTAATGAAGGTGCCTTCTTAGAGTTGCTTGACTTGAAATCCTAGAAAATACTTCAACTCCCCCATCATAGACATCTCGAACTTTTGAGTCATGATCCTACTAAACTCTTCACATGTAGATTTGTTAGTAGACCCAAATATGATATCATCAACATAAATTTGGCATACAAACAAATCATTTGCAAGTGTTTTAGTAAAGAGAGTAAGATCGACTTTTCCGACTTTGAAGCCATTAGCAATAAGAAAATCTCTTAGGCATTCATACCATGCTCTTGGGGCTTGCTTGAGCCCATAAAGCGCCTTAGAGAGTTTGTAAACATGGTTAGGGTACTCACTATCTTCAAAGCCGGGAGGTTGCTCAACATAGACCTCCTCCTTGATTGGTCCATTGAGGAAGGCACTCTTCACGTCCATTTGATAAAGCTTGAAGCCATGGTAAGTAGCATAGACAAGTAATATGCGAATTGACTCAAGCCTAGCTACAGGTGCATAGGTTTCACCGAAATCCAAACGTTCGACTTGTGAATATCCCTTGGCCATAAGTCGGGCTTTGTTCCTTGTCACCACACCATGCTCATCTTGCTTGTTGCGGAAGACCTACTTGGTTCCTACAACATTTTGGTTAGGACGTGGAACTAAATGCCATACCTCATTTCTCATGAAGTTGTTGAGCTCCTCTTGCATTGCCAACACCCAATCCGAATCTTGAAGTGCTTCCTCTACCCTGTGTGGCTCAATAGAGGAAACAAAAGAGTAATGTTCACAAAAATGAGCAACACGAGATCGAGTAGTTACCCCCTTATGAATGTCACCGAGGATGGTGTTCACGGGGTGATCTCGTTGGATTGCTTGGTGGACTCTTGGGTGTGGCGGTCTTGGATCTTGTTCATCTTTCTTGTTTAGATCATGGGCATCTCCCCCTTGATCATTGCCCTCCTCTTGAGGTGGCTCATCTTCTTGATCCTCATCTTCATCATCTTGAGCTTGATCCTCATCTTGGGTTGGTGGAGATGCTTGCATGGAGGAAGATGGTTGATCTTGTGTGTGTGGAGGCTCTTCGGATTCCTTAGGACACACATCCCCAATGGACATGTTCCTTAGCGCGACGCATGGAGCCTCTTCATCATCTAGCTCATCAAGATCAACTTGCTCTACTTGAGAGCCATTAGTCTCATCAAACACAATGTCACAAGAAACTTCAACTAGTCCAGTGGACTTGTTAAAGACTCTATATGCCCTTGTGTTTGAATCATATCCTAGTAAAAAGCCTTCTACAGCCTTAGGAGCAAATTTAGATTTTCTACCTCTTTTAACAAGAATAAAGCATTTGCTACCAAAGACTCTAAAGTATGAAACATTGGGCTTTTTACCGGTGAGGAGTTCATATGATGTCTTCTTGAGGATTCGGTGAAGATATAACCGGTTGATGGCGTAGCAAGCGGTGTTGACCGCCTCGGCCCAAAACCGATCCGAAGTCTTGTACTCATCAAGCATGGTTCTTGCCATGTCCAATAGAGTTCTATTCTTCCTCTCCACTACACCATTTTGTTGTGGCGTGTAGGGAGAAGAGAACTCATGCTTGTTGCCCTCCTCCTCAAGAAAGCCTTCAATTTGAGAGTTCTTGAACTCCGTTCCGTTGTCGCTTCTATTTTCTTGATCCTCAAGCCGAACTCATTTTGAGCCCGTCTCAAGAATCCCTTTAAAGTTTCTTGGGTTTGAGATTTTTCCTGGAAAAAGAACACCCAAGTGAAGTGAGAATAATCATCCACAATAACTAGACAGTACTTACTCCCGCCGATGCTTATGTAAGCTATCGGGCCGAATAGATCCATGTGGAGTAGCTCCAGTGGCCTGTCAGTCGTTATGATGTTCTTGTGTGGATGATGAACACCAACTTGCTTCCCTGCTTGACATGCACTACAAACCCTGTCTTTCTCAAAATGAACATTTGTTAGTCCCAAAATGTGCTCTCCCTTTAGAAGCTTGTGAAGATTGTTCATCCCAACATGTGCTAGTCGGCGATGCCAGAGGCAGCCCATGTTAGTCTTAGCAATTAAGCAAGTGTCGAGTTCAGCTCTATTGAAATCAACTAAGTATAGCTGACCCTCTAACACTCCCTTAAATGCTACTGAATCATCACTTCTTCTGAAGACAGTAACACATATATCCGTAAAAAGACAGTTGTAACCCATTTTGCATAATTGAGAGACAGAAAGCAAATTGTAATCTAAAGAGTCTACAAGAAAAACATTGGAAATATAATGGTCAGGTGATATTGTAATTTTACCCAATCCTTTGACCAAACCTTAATTTCTATCTTCGAATGTGATAGCTCGTTGGGGATCTTGGTTTTTCTCGTAGGAGGAGAACATTTTCTTCTCACCTGTCATGTGGTTTGTGCACCCGCTGTCGATGATCCAACTTGAGCCCCTGGATGCATAAACCTACAAAACAATTTTAGGCCTTGTTCTTAGGTACCCAAATGGTCTTGGGTCCTTTCATATTAGAAACAAGCACCTTGTGTACCCAAACACAAGTCTTGGAGCCCTTGTGTTTGCCCCCAACATATTTGGCAACTATTTTGCCTGATTTGTTAGTTAGCACATAGGAAGCATCAAAAGTCTTAAATGAAATGTTAGGCTCATTTGATGTAATAGGAGTTTTCCTTTTAGGAAATTTAACATGGGTTGTTTGCCAAGAACTAGATGCCTCACTCTTATAGATAAAAGCATGATTAGGTCCAGAGTGAGACTTCCTAGAGTGAATTCTCCTAATTTTGTGCTCGGGATAACCGGCAGGGTATAAAATGTAACCCTCGTTATCCTGAGGCATGGGAGCCTTGCCCTTAACAAAGTTAGATAATCTTTTAGGAGGGGCATTAAGCTTGACATTGTCTCCCTGTTGGAAGCCAATGCCATCCTTAATGCCAGGGCGTCTCCCACTATAAAGCATGCTACAAGCAAATTTAAATTTCTCATTTTCTAGTTCATGCTCGGCAATTTTAGTATCTAGTTTAGCTATATGATCATTTTGTTGTTTAATCATAGCAAGGTGATCATGAATAGCATCAATGTTAATATCTCTACATCTAGTACAAATAGAGACATGATCTACGCTAGATGTAGAGGGTTTGCAATTATTTAGTTCAACAATCTTAGCATGTAAAATAGCATTTTAATCTCTAAGATTGGAAATAGAAGCATTGCAAATATCTAAGTCTTTAGCCTTAGTAATTAATTTTTCATTCTCAATCTTAAGGCTAGCAAGAGAGGCATTCAATTTATCAATCTTAGCAATTAAACTAGCATTATCATCTCTAAGATTGGTAATTGAATCATCACATACATTTGAACTCTCAACCTTAGCAATCAATCTAGTATTTTCATTTTTAAGGTTTGAGATAACATCATGGCAAGTGCTTAGCTCATTAGTTAATTTTTCACATTTTTCAACCTCTAGAGCATAAGCATTTTTAACTTTAACATGCCTTTTGTTTTCTTTAATTAGGAAGTCCTCTTGGCTATCCAAGAGTTCATCCTTCTCATGAATAGCACTAATTAATTCATTCAATTTTTCTTTTTGTTGCATGTTTAAGTTGGCAAAAAGGGTGAGCAACTTATTCTCATCATCACTAGAGCTAGCATCATCACTAGAAGTAGCATACTTAGTGGAGGATCTTGATTTTACCTTCTTCTTCTTGCCGTCCTTTGCCATGAGGCACTTGTGGCCAACGTTGGGGAAGAGAAGGCCTTTGGTGACGGTGATGTTTGCGGCGTCCTCGTCGGAGGAGGAGTCGGTGGAGTTCTCATCGGAGTCCCACTCCCGGCAAACATGGGCATCGCCGCCCTTCTTCTTGTAATATCTCTTCTTTTCTCTTCTCTTTCCCTTCTTGTCGTCGCCCCTGTCACTATCACTAGATAATGGACATTTAGCAATGAAATGATCAGGCTTACCACACTTGTAGCAAACTTTCTTGGAGCGGGGCTTGTAGTCCTTCCCCCTCCTTTGCTTGATTATTTGGCGAAAGCTCTTGATGATGAGCGCCATTTCCTCGTTGTCGAGCTTGGAGGCGTCGATGGGGACCCTACTCGGTGTAGAGTCTTCTTTCTTATCCTCCGTTGCCTTGAATGCAACGGGTTGTGCCTCGGGTACGGAGGAGGAGACGCCTTGCTCGATGATCTTCTTAGAGCCTTTGATCATCAATTCAAAGCTCACAAATTTTCCTATTACTTCCTCGGGAGACATTAGTTTGTATCTAGGATCACCATGAATTAATTGAACTTGTGTAGGATTAAGAAAAATGAGTGATCTTAGAATAACCTTGACTATTTCATGGTCATCCCATTTGGTGCTCCTGAGGTTGCGCACTTGATTCACCAAGGTCTTGAGCCGGTTGTACATCGCTTGTGGCTCTTCCCCTTGGTGAAGCATGAAGCGACCGAGCTCCCCCTCGATCGTTTCCCTCTTGGTGGTCTTGGTCACCTCGTCTCCTTCGTGCGCAGTTTTGAGCACATCCCAAATCTCCTTGGCGCTCTTCAACCCTTGCACCTTGTTATACTCTTCTCGACTTAAAGAGGCGAGGAGAATAGTGGTGGCTTGGGAGTTGAAGTGCCGTATTTGGGCAACTTCGTCCGAGTCATAGTCTTCATCCCCTGGCGATGGTACCTGTACTCCAATCTCAGCAACATCCCAAATACTAGTGTGGAGTGAGGTTAGGTGGTGCCTCATTTTGTCACTCCACATATTATAATCTTCACCATCAAACATGGGTGGTTTGCCTAATGAGACGGAAAGTAAAGGAGTACGTTTTGAAATGCGAGTATAGCGAAAGGGAATCTTACTAAACTTCTTGCGCTCATGGCGCTTAGAAGTGACGGACGACGTGTCGGAGCCGGAGGTGGATGGCAATGAAGAGTCGGTCTCGTAGTAGACCACTTTCTTAATCTTCTTTTTCTTCTCGCCGCTCCGAAGCGACTTGTCGTGTGAAGGGGATCCCTTCACCTTGTTGCCGGACTCCCCGGATGGAGCCTTTCCCATGGCTTGTGGCGGGCTTTTCGCTGGTCACCATTTCCTTCTTGGCGTGATCTCCCGACATCACTTTGAGCGGTTAGGCTCTAATGAAGTACCGGGCTTTGATACCAATTGAAAGTCGCCTAGAGGGGGGTGAATAGGCAAATCTGAAATTTATAAACTTTAAGCACTACTACAAGCCGGGGTTAGCGTTAGAAATAAAGCGAGTCCGAAAGAGAGGGCGAAAACAAATCACAAACAAATGAAGAGTGTGGCACAATGATTTGTTTTACCGAGGTTCGGTTCTTGCAAACCTACTCCCCATTGAGGTGGTCACAAAGACCGGGTCTCTTTCAACCCTTTCCCTCTCTCAAACGGTCACTTAGACCGAGTGAGCTTTCTCCTTAATCAAACGGGTCACTTAGACCCCACAAGGACCACTACAAACTTAGTGTCTCTTGCTTTGATTACAAGTGTCTTGAGAATAAGAATGGGAAGAGAAGAAAGCACGATTGCAAAAGCCAAGCGACAAGAGCGACAAATAACACATGAATCACTCTCTCTCTCAAGTCACTAATCACTAATGATCACTTGTCTCAATTGTGGAACTTGGAGAGATTGGAGGCTTTGATTGTGTCTTGGAATGGATTGCTAGCTCTTGTATTGAATGTTGAAGGTTGGAATGCTTGGATTAAGTGAATGGAAGTGGTTGGGGTTGTATTTATAGCCACCAACCACTTCCTAGCCGTTGCTCCTTTCTGCCGACCACGGACGGTCCGCGCCCCTGGTCCGGACGGTCCGCCCCTACAGATCAACGGCTGAAAACACAACGGTCAGCAGTAATGGTTATATCAATGGCTATATTGCATTTAATGTGTCGTCATATGTCAGATAAAGGCAGTCGCGGGCGGTCTGGTCGTGCACCTCGGACGGTCCGCGAGGACGCTATAATTCATTTTACCGAACCCGTCACCTTTGGGTTTTTCGGTTCCTCACCTACCGGACGGTCCGCGCCTAGGGCCGGACGGTCCGCGCGTGGTCTCGGACAGTGGTTGCTTTTCCATCGGACGGTCCACAGTAGAGACATGTGTTTTTGCATTGGTTCTGTCCGAGGGTCTTT
Source organism: Zea mays (assembly GCF_902167145.1). NCBI lineage: Eukaryota > Viridiplantae > Streptophyta > Magnoliopsida > Poales > Poaceae > Zea > Zea mays. The sequence goes on along the minus strand of NC_050096.1, from coordinate 232,547,690 downwards.
TAGGTGTCGCGGACAGTCCGCCGCAAGGGCCCGGACGGTCCGCGCTTAGTCTGTTTTTCCAAAAAAACTTCTCCTGTCCGGAATAATCTACGGTATTCCGGACAGTCGATTTAGAATAGTTGTAGATGAACCTTTGGCACCTGTAGAACATATAATCTAGAGCAAACTAGTTAGTCCAATTATTTGTGTTGGCAATTCAACCACCAAAATTATTTAGGAAAAGGTTTGTCCTTATTTTCCTTTCAGTTTTCTGACAAGGATTTTACTGGCCGAAGGCAGCTTCGGATGCAGCAGAGCTAGTCCCAAAATGTGAAGGTTGTCAAAAATGTGCAATAGACCAGAAGCAACCTTCATCTCTCACTCAGTTAATACAATCCCACTTGGCCGTTGCAAAGATGGGGCCTTGATTTGCTTGGCCCACTTCCACTAGCACAAGGCAGTTTAAAATATGTTGCAGTGGCAGTAGAATATTTTTCCAAGTGGATTGAAGTGAAGCCTTTGGCCACAATAACTTCGGTCACAGTCCAGAAATTTTTCTGGCAAAACATTGTTTGTCGCTTCAGCGTGTTGAAGGCTATCACTGTAGACAATGGGACACAGTTTGATGCCGAAGCTTTCAAGAAATTCTATGATCAGATTGGCACGAAGATTCATTTTGCATCAGTCAGACATCTAGAGTCAAATGGACTTGTCGAAAGAGCAAATGGCATTATAATGACGAGAATAATGAAGTTAATCTTCAATCAGCCTAGAGGAAAGTGGCCAGATGAGTTGATTAAAGTGGTGTGGAGCCACAACACTACAATATCAAGGTCTGCAGGTTTTACACCATTCAAGTTATTGTTTGGTGACGAAGCTATAACTCCAGAAGAAGCTAAGGCAGGGTCAATTAGAACAGTAGCTTCGGCTGAGGACGAAGCTGATTATTCTGTGGCAAAAAATGCCATAGAAGGGACCAAACTTCAGGCTGTGGAGATTGGAGAATATCAATAAATACCAAGCCGAAACAATAAAATGGCGTGACCGAAAAGTTCGGCTAAAAAACATTAAGCCAGTGCATTTGGTACTTCGGAGAGTGGCCAATCCAGACACAGTAGGCAAGTTACAGCTGAAGTGGGAAGGACCCTTTCTGGTGGTATCTTCATCAAGACCCGGTTCTTACAGATTGAAGGATATGGACGGCAACGACATTCCTAGATCTTGGAATGCGGATGAGCTTCGGCGATATTATGTGTAACTTGATGTAATCTTTTTCATTTTTCCTATGGCAACCTTTTCCTTTCCAAAGGGGGAGAAAGGTTTTTAATGGGGCCATAGTTTGTAATTTTTCCTCTCTTATTCAGCTCTACGAGAGCAAAATCCCCCAAAATATGTAAATGTAAAATCTGAGCATGCACCATCAAGTGCAGAGAAAAAGGAAAAAACAGGGAGAAGCTTGAAAGTCGTCCCTAAGGGGATGCAGAACACGACGAAGCTACAAAAAAGCCGTTCCTAAGGGAGCGCAACGTAAGTTTTCTGCTCAAAAGTCGTTCCTAAGGGAATGCAGAGCCAAATACCACCGAAATATAAGGCGAAGCGCGAAAAGTCAATGCGAACACCGCCGAAATAGAAGGCGAAGAAGTTTAAAAGACGTTCCTAAGAGGATGCAGAACTTACACCGAAAAATAAGCGGTGAAGCCGAAAAATAAGCGGCAAAGAGACTTCAGTCATTCCTAAGGTAATGAAGGTTATAATTGTGGCTTCGTATGTGTGTGTTTGAACATTCATTTGCACGTCACATTACATCATACATTGCATTCATAAAACATTCATTTAGACATACATAGGATCATCATTATCATATCATACAGACACAGGCAGATGCTTCGACTATAAGGATAAGGCTTCGGCAAAAAGAAAAGAAGCAGTTTCATGCTTCGTTCTGTACGAAAAGAAGGGAAGGTGTTTTTCGCCTTCGGCTCAAAAAATACAAGTTTCGTCCACATCAAAGCAGTTCATACATGGACGAAAAGGTAGAAATATATTACAAGGTATGGACAAATTTTACAGAATAAGTATCTGATTCTTAAATTACAATATTTTTACAAGGATAATGCAAGATTTTTTCTAGAGTTTTTTCGCAGCAAAATCTTCAGTTTCATCATCATTAAGCTTCGGATCACCTATCAGACTTCGGCTCACTGTTCCTCAGCTTCGTCATCCTGTACATATCAAAGCGGTATGAGAAAAGTGCAAGTTTCAAGAAGAAAGTACAGCAACAGGCACAAATTTCTTACCGGCTTAAGGTGGCTTTGAGCTTCGTCGCAAGCCATGTTTCGCTCGCCCTTCGTCCAGATTTGCATTATGAATCTATTTCCTATACTTCGAGCCAGGCTGGGGATATCAGTTAAATCTGTCGGTGATAAGCTGAAGTTTGGTCTATTAACAATTTTCCCATGCGTGCAACCAGATTTCATGAAGGCAACAGCTGTGCCCCGAGAAGCTAGCAGGGCACAGAAATCGCCGTGTCCAGCTATAACTTCATCAAGAGCATCAACTTCGCCCTCAATGTGTTCAAAGGTCCCTGGCAGGTCTCCAACCGAAGGATTGAATTTCTCAGAGCTGGCTCCAACCGAGTTGAAAACCTGCTTTAGCCGCTGCACGCATCGGTTGCCGAAGTCTAGAAATTTATCTTGAAGCTCTTTCAGTGATTTCTGCAAATTTGAACTCTTTTTGACTTCAGCCTCAAACTTCGCATCAAATTTCTGCTTTTCTTGTTTGAAGCTTTCCGGCTTTGAGATGAGTTCACTATTTAATTTTGCAATTTTGGCTTCAGCTTCTGCCAGTAAACCCTCCACTGTTTGAAGTTCGAAATCTTTCTTTTCAAGAGCTGCTGCATGATCTTTTATTTTGCTCTCTAAACCTTCAATTATAACCTCATGTTTTTGTCTTCAAGGTCCTATTGCATCTTCAAAGCTTTACTTAATAGCATACTCTGTGCAAAAACAACATTCGTCAGAAAACCCCTTCGTCGTTAAAACAATGAAAAGCCGAAGAAAAGTTTTTACCTTGAAATTAGAATAGAACAAACTACCGATGATATGCTGTCGTCGGTAGCGGCTGATATCGGCCTCAAGCTTCGGGAAACCAATACTCTTCGACAGTGTACTGATTACCTTCGCTCCAGTTCGGTCTCAGAGGCAACCTAAGCTTTCATCATCAATGCCACCGAAGAGCAGCGCTCTTGGTTTGTAACCACAGGATATAGCATAATCTTTCAACCCTTCTTTCTCAGCTTCAGATAACTCCTGACCAATTATGTTTTGGAAATCGAAGTCCTTTTCCTCCAAAGTATCTTCGGCCTTCTCCTTTTCTTTTCTAGGCACTGTGGCCAGGGTCTCTTCAGCGGCTGTAGCAGCTTCTTCCGTGGCCATATTCAGGAGCATTTTATCAATATCGGAAAATGTGCTCTCCAGATTTGTAGCTTCGGCAGTTTTAGCTTCGACAGTTCCAGCTTCGGTGGGTGTAGCTTCGGCAGCAGTAGCGCTCTCGACAACTTGTGTTTTTGACGCCAAGGACGGCAGTGGCGTTTCTTCAATGGCTTCAATCACATGAATAATTCTCCGTTTTTTTCGGCCCAGCAGGCTTCTTCGCTGCCGAGGGCTCCTTTTCCTTCTGTAAAAGCTTCGTCAGATGTGGCCCCAGTGGGCTTAGCTTGATAGGCAAGGATTCAGTCATTACCTTTAGAATTTCTTCCACGTCGGCAACAGAAGGTGTTGAAGGAGTCTCTTCTTCTATATCAATCGCCTTCTGCTTCAGAGCCGCATCTTTCCTTTTCTTCGGTGCAACTGCCTTTGGCTCAGGGCTCAATTTTCTCTTCTTCAGAATTTCTTCATCTTCTTTAACCATTCTAGCAGCTTGTCTGCCCACAACACTAACAATTATTTTTCTTTTTTGCCCTTCGGCGCCCTTGTTCAATCGCTCATAGTCAGGATATTCAAAATTCAGGGCATCCATTACCCGATTCAATCTTCGCTTCGGGCGGGCGCTGAAAGCTGCAGTCATCAATTGATCTTCTTTTTTCGTATAATTGCCCAAGATCTCATTGCACATAACTTCAATTGTATCTAACCATTCTTGGCAGGGTTCTTTGAAGTATTTTTCGAACTTAAAATGATAGGACAGCCGAACGAGTTCATTCTTCCTCTTCTCTCCTTTAAGCTTCGGCATACCCCATTCCATTAGCGTTGGGAATAATCTGTTGGCTAAATATTCCTGAACTAAATCTCTAGTACCAATATGTGCAGATACAATTCTAAATTTGCCCACAGCATCTAGGAATGGTGCCCCCGGTGTCATGTTGCACTGAGGCCTAGTCAACCCGAAGGTTAGTTCCAGCGGGCTCTGAACTAGCTTCTCCTTTTTCTCATCAATTTTAACATAAAACCATTCATTTTTCCAGCCGGTCGGCCACTTAGTGCGATAGCTAACCACAGGTGTCTTCATGTCCTTGTGGTACACAAAATTATAACAGTCGAAGTTCTCGTGCAGTCCATCCTCCCTAGCCTTCGTTTGATAGTGCAGTTCGTGTACTCGGCAGAAGGCTTCGACAAGCGGCTCGGCTCCTTGGCTTCGGAGAGCCCAGATAAACATGCTGAGCCTAACGATAGCGTTAGGAGTCAGCTGATAAAGATAAATCTCAAAATTTTCCAGCACCTCTGCAATCATTCCATGCAGAGGAAACCTCAACCCTGCTTTGAAGAAGCTCTTAAAAACTAACACTTCATCACTTTCTGGTTTCGGGATAGTCTCTTCCCCACCAAAGCGAATCAACTTCTTCTCGGCTTCGCCGAAGTAGCCTAGCTTCATCATCATGGGCATGTCAGCTTTGGACATAGTGGACTTCCCAAAATCCAAATGGCTGAGCTTGGATGGCATAGCGGTGTTAAAATCAATCTCTTCTTCACCAATATTGCCCTCTTCAATATCTGCCTGCTCGGCTTCAGTAGCAGGTGCACCTTCGTCAGAACCGCCCTCCGTCACAACCAGTCCTGACCGCCTCATGACTTCGGAAATTGGTGCAGTCTCAGTAGCTTCGGTCTCCTCTTCGTCGCGGGTTATCCTAGTTGTCGAGCGCACCCTGGCCATTTGATGCTGAATTTCTTGCGTTTTGGCAAAGTTGAATGTTTTTTGTTTTTTCCGAAGCTCTCACTCTTGTGACGAAGCTAAAGCAAAACGATGCTTCGATTGAGGATACGGTGAATGAGCTTTGGCTGTGGTCAAATTTTTCGGCAGCACAATAGAACAATGGCAGTAAATGTTGTGGTAACTTCACATCTACTCGTCTATTTATATAGTGCTGCAGGTGGGAAGGTGAATCGTCAAGCCGCTCGCACCCGCCGAACAGTCGCTCGCACCCACTGAACGGTGGACCATAGTGCCCAAGAAGATGAATCACCAGATCGCGCGTACCCGTTGTATGCTGGGACCGCCCTTCACTCGGAATATTTAAATCCTTTCTCGACAACGAGCTAAGGGAAGGTGTTTTTCGGACCTTCGTCATTCCGAAGCCTAAGAGAGTTTTTCACGGGTCGAGCTCGTTACGAAAAACGATCTGACACCGTGAAGGGGCTTCTGTTGGGGGTCTGCTTCGTTGCTGAAGGTCCCATAAGAAGAAACACCTTCGAAAGTTGGACACAAAGCCGGAGCTATCAATCAGAGAGCTTCGGAGTGTATTTCCAAACGCACCGACTTAAAGATGAAATGACCAATCAGCCCATGATAGTTTGTATTATGATTGTAATCATTTGTAAAGGGCACGAATGTAATTTCTCACAGGCTGCGTCCTGTGACTATAAATAGATGAACAGTACCCCTGTACTATTCACGCCATCTTGTATTCGCTCATGTGCAACGTTTGGATTTTCACCTTCTGCCAAGCCGAAGGTACAAATGTAACTAAAATATTGTCTTTATATTTATCCAAGTTTATATAATGAGGATATGTGGACGATGTTATATGATTACTCATATTATTTTTCATGTTCTATATGCTTTGTCTTTCATTAATGTATACCGTGATGATGAAGATACGTCTTTCATGACCTTCGTCTGAAGGTCGTTATATCCTAAGGGAAATAATGCTTCAGAGGACGAAGGACATTAACGTTTAATACTTTGTGTTGCCTTGTTCTTAACTCATAGCATTTGAGAACAAGTCCCCAACATTATCGGCTTGAGATGACTTCGAGCTTCGTCACCAGCTAAGTCTCGCCCACCCTTCGTCCAGATTTGAGTTATGAATCTATTTCCAATGCTTCGGGCTAAACTAGGGATGCCACTTAAATCCGCTGGTGACAGACTAAAGTTTGGCCTGTTCACGATCTTCCCATGCGTGCAACCAGTCTTTATGAAAGCAACAGCCGTGCCCCGAGAAGCTAGCAGGGCACAAAAGTCACCGTGTCCAGCTATAACTTCGTCAAGTGCATCAACTTCGCCCTCAATATGTTCGAAGGTGCCTGGCAGGTCTTCAACCAAAGTTTCAAATTTTTCAGAACTGGCTCCAACTGAGTTGAAGACCTGCTTCAGCCGTTGCACACACCGGTTGTCGAAGCTTAGGCATTTGTCTTGAAGCTCTTTTAAGGTTTTTTTTGCAAATTTGAACTCTTTTTGACTTCGACTTTAAGCTTCATATCGAGATTCTTCTTTTCGTGCTCGAAGTTTTCCGATTTTAGGAGGAGTTCACTGTTTAATCTGGCAATCTCGGCTTGGGCCTCTGCCAGTGAACCCTCCATCGTTTGAAGAACAAAATCTTTATTTTCAAGAGCAGCTTCATGATATTTAATTTTGCTTTCCAAGCCTTCAATTATAACCTCATTTTTCTTATCTTCGAGGTCCTGTTGCATCCTCAAGGCTTTACTTAGTAGCATACTCTGTGCAAAATAACCTTCATCAGCAATCACCTTCATCGTAAAACAATGAAAAGCTGAAGGAAAAAAATTTACCTTGAAATTAGAATAGAATAAACTACTGACGATATGCTGTCGTCGGTAGCGACTGATGTTCGCTTCAAGCTTCGAGAAACCAACACTCTTCGATAGAGTACTGATAACCTTCGCTCCAGTTCGATCTCGGATGCATCCTAGGCTTTCTTCGTTAATGCCACTGAAGAGTAACGCTTCTGGCTGGTAGCCACATGATATAGCATAATCCCGCAACTCCTCTTTCTCAGTCTTAGATAACTCTTGACCAATTATGTTTTGAAAATTGAAGTCTTTTTTCTCAGAAATATCTTCGGTAATCTCCTTCCCTTTTCCAGGCACTGTGGCCAGGGTTTCTTCAGTAGCTGCAGCAGCTTCTTCTGCGGCCATATCCAAGAGTATTCTATCAATATCAGATAATGTGCTCTCCAGATTCGTGGCTTCGGCCGTTGTAGCTTCGACAGTTGTAGCTTCGGTGGGAGCAGCTTCGGTAGCTGTAGCAACTTCGACAGCTGATATTAGGGGTGAAAACGGGCAGGGTACCCGAAACGGGTACCGGATACGAGTACTGATTCGGGACCATTTTTCGGATACGGGTATGGGTATTTTTATATTCGAGACAGATATGGGTAATACCCGGATAGTACAACTTCGGATTCAGGTGGATACGGAGCGAGTACTACCCGATAAATACCCGGATATTCGGGTCGGATACGGGTACTCGGAATTCGGGTACCCGTTTTCCTTTTTCTGCATAATAATATAGTTATAAAATCATAACTTTTACATATGTAATCGGATGAAAATAAAGTTTATATGAAAATTGTAGAGCTCGAAGAGATCTATAACTTTGTAGTACAACACATTTTTGTTTAAACATATCTTTAGCCAAAATCATTGAAATAATATCTAGATTTATATAAAAAAATAGACTTTATCATTTTTATGTGGGGACTTAAGATTATCTCTATATGGGAACTTAGGATTATCTTTTTATAAACTATTTATTAATATTGGTAACTTATTTGCAATTTCTGGTGAACGCTACAATATTTTTATGAATTTAATTGTATATTGATGATTTTCTACAACAAGAAATTAATAATACCACAAATAGCCTAAAAATTCATGAATTTTTACGGGGACACAACATATATCCACATATAGTTCTCAAAAACATTTGGACTATAAAATTCACAAGATGTTGGTGAGTTACACGTGGAATCATTTTATGTATCGTAGTTTCAACATAATTAATATTTCACTTATCATTTTCATGTGGCGGCTTGAGGTTTTATTTGAATATAATGTTTATTTGTTTTGGTAAGCTTTTTGTAATTTTGGGTCAAAACTAGTGTATTTATGAATTTTAATTATATTTTGATGATTTTATGTAGAAAGAAATTAATAATGTACAAATAGCCTCAGAAATCTATGAAATTATACGAAGGTACAACATATGGCTACATATAGTCATAAAAAATAATGGGACCATAAAATCCATAGGATGTCAACGTTTCTTCTATTTTATTTCCACTTATTGCGTGAGTTACATATGAAATCACTCTAAGTATCCAAGTTTCAACATATTCAATACTTCACTTTACATTTTTATGTGGGAACTTGAGATTATCTTCTATTAAATGTTTATTAGTATTAATTTACTTGCAATTTCGTGGTCGAACAAGAATATTTTATGATAACTAATTAATGCATTATCTGACAAGTATCCGATATCCGATCAAATAATATCCGTATCCGTCACTTATCCGCCCAGAAAAATATCCGGTCCATGTATCCGTATCCGGCCCGTTTCTAACTATCCGTATCCGATCCCGAATCCGTTTAAATACATTAGGGTAGGATACAGGATGAGCTACTATTCGTCTGTATCCGCCCATTTTCACCCCTAGCTAGTATTATTTTTGACGCTGAGGCCGGCGGTGGCGTTTCTTCAATTGCTTGCATAACAGTAACAATCCTTTGTTTTTTTCTCCCAACCGCCTTCTTCGCTGCCGAAGGCTCGTCCTTCTTCTGTAAAAGCTTTGTCAGTTCTGGCCCTAGGGGACTTAGCAGCTTGATAGGTAAGGATTCGGTCATTACCTTTAAATTTTCTTCAACTTCGGTAGCAGAAGGCGTCGAAGGAGCTCCCTCTTCTGTCTCAGCCATCTTTGGCTCTGGAGTTGCTGTTTTCCTCTTCTTCGAGGTTGTCACCTTTGGCTCAGGACTAGATTTTTTCTTTTTCAAAATTTTTTCATCTTCTTTTATCATCCTAGCAGCTTGTCTGTTCATAACACTGACAACTCTTTTTCGCTTTGACCCTTCGGCACCCTTGCTTAATCGTTCATATTCAGAGTATTCAAAGTTCAGGGCATCCATTACTCGATTCAGCCTTCGTTTTGGTCGGGTGCTGAAGGCCGCAGTCATCAGTTGATCTTATTTTTTAGTATAGTTGCCCAAAATTTTGTTGCACATAGCTTCAATCATTTCTAGCCATTCTTGGCAAGGCTCTTTGAATTGTTTCTTGAACTTAAAGTGATAGGGCAGTCGAATAAGTTCATTCTTTTTTCTTTTCTCCCTTAAGCTTCAGCATATTCCATTCACTCAACGTCGGAAATACCCCATTGGCTAAGTATTCTTGCACCAGATCTCTAGTGCCGATCTGCTCAGCCACAACTCTAAATTCTGCCACAGCCTGTTGGCATGGTGATTCCGACGTCATACGGCACAAGGGCCTAGTCAACCCGTAGCTCAAACTCAGCGGGCTCAGTACTAACGTCTTCAGCTTCTCCCTTTTCTTCTCATCAGCTTTAACATAGAACCACTCACTTTTCCAGCCAGTTGGCCACTTGGTGCGGTAGCTTAGCACCGGGGCCTTCATATCCTTGCGGTAAGCGAAGTTGTAACAGCCAAAATTCTCATGAAGCCCATCTTCTCTGGCCTTTGTCTGATAATGTAGCTCATGTACTCGGTAGAAGGCTTCAGCATTTGGATCCATTCCCTGGCTTCGAAGGGCCCAAATGAAGATGCTGAGCCTAACGATAGCGTTAGGAGTCAGCTGATGAAGATAAATTTCATAATTATTCAAAACTTCCCCAATCATCTCATGAAGCGGAAACCGCAATCCAGCTTTGAAAAAGCTTTTGAAAACTACCACTTCGTCATCTTTTGGCTCTGGGATGGTTTCTTCGCCGGCAAAACAAAGAAGCTTCTTCTCTGTCTCCCCGAAGTAACTGAGCTTCATCATCATCGGCACATCGGCCTTAGAGACAGTAGATTTTTCAATATCTAAGTGATTGGGCTTTGATGGGACTAGAGTGTTGTAGTCTTCCTCTTCATTAGTATTTTCTTCCTCAATATCAGCTTCTTCAGCCTCAGCAGTATGTACATCTTCGTCAACAGTCCCCTCTGTCACAACCAATCTAGATTGCTTCATAACTTCGGAAATCGGGGTTGTTTCGGCGGCTTCGGCCTCCTCTCCGTCACGGGTCACTCTAGCAGTTGAACGTACTCTGGCCATCAGGTGTTGAATCTCTTGCTGTTCTTACGAATGTTGATGATTTTTACAGTTTTGACGAAGCTCCTTCTTATGCCGAAGCTAAATCAAAATGATGCTTTGCTTGAGAATGCGATGAGAAAGCTTCGGCTATGGTTAAATTTTTCAGCAGCACAACAGTGCAATGACAATGAATGCTGTGGTAACTTCACACCTACCCGTCTGTTTATATAGTGCTGCAGGTGTGAAGGTGAATCGTCAAGTCGCCCGCACCCGCTCAATAGTCACCCGCACCCACTGAACGGTGGACCACGACACGTGGGAGATGAATCGCTAGATCACGTGTACCCACCGCATGGTGGGGCCACCTCGCGCTCGGAATATTTTAATCGTTTCTCGGCAACGAGCTCAGGGAAGGTGTTTTTCGGACCTTCGGCATTCCGAAGCCCAGGACAATTTTTCACGGATCAAGCTCGTTACGAAAAACGATCTAGCACCGCGAAGGGGCTACTATTGGGGGTCAGCTTCATCGCCGAAGGTCCTGTAAGAAGAAATACCTTCGGAAGATCAACACATAAGCAACGCCAAAGCTACCATCCAGGGAGCTTCGGCATAGTGACACGCCTTGAGACGAAGGGTTGCACCGACTTAAAGATGAAAAGACCGATCGACCCATGATAATCTGTGTCATGATTGTAACCAGTTATAAAGGACATGAATGTAAATCCACATAGGCTGCGCCCTGTGCCTATAAATAGATGAACAGTAACCTCGTACTCACACTGATCTGTATTCACTTGTGCATCACGCTTGTGCTTTTGCCTTCTGTCAAGCTGAAGGTACAAATGTAACTCAATATTGTTTTCACTCATTTATAATCATATAATAAAAGATACATTATGATGTCATATAATTATCCATGTTATTTTTCCATGTTTCATATGCTTCGAATTTCATCCGAAGATCGTTATATCCTTAGAGAAATAATGCTTCAAAGGACGAAGGAAATTAACCATTAATCTATTTTTGTGTTGCCTTGTTCTTAATTCATAGCATTTGATAACAAGTCCCCAACAATACAGTAGTTATAAATTTTTTAATGGAAATACAAGCTACTCCTCTCTAGAGTACCTGGTTTTATTTTTTCTTGGCATGTGTCGTCAAGGTACTAAGCGACTTTGATGTTTCCAATATTGTACATGTTACACCATATATCAACATTTTAAAACTAGGAAATATGCACTGCATGCACAAATAAAAACCCACAGCCATGCACTGTATGCACAAACATGCATTGTATGCACAAATATCATAAGGCCATGTTCCAAATATCCTACATGCTACTTTACTATTCAAGGATGCATTTATGTAAATTGGTTATCTAATGATTTTGACACTTATGGCAGGAGCTTCAAAGTTTCCAAAGACATGAGTGAAAACTAAAAACAATAATACAACATGGACGGATGTAAACAATATGAAGATATTGCTGCTGACATGTTCTTGGATGGCAATATGAAGTTGATGCCACACAATATGTGCTCATGCTAAGTTGAACCCAAAATCATAAAGCTATGTTTTGTTACATGCTTAACCATGGACATACCTGATTTTGCGCTTTAGCCACATTCTACGAACATTGTGGTTCATTGTTGACATGAAAGCCTCTATTAATCTCGGACTCAAAGACCTCCATAGCATATGACTTCTCCTCATCTGTGAATCCAGCCATTGCTTCCATTTCCTTCATACACTTCCTCATGGAAAGTTCTTTAAGAGCATCAAGTGTCTTGTTAGTTTGGCTCTTTTTGAACTCCACATAGTCTTCGAGAGCTGCTCCAACATGGCTCTGTTTACGCTTTCTGCTTTTGCTACCTTCTCCCTCTCTTGCTTCATGAATAGCTGATATAGATTGAGCTTCACTTGTCATCTCTTGTCCATCCAAATCAAATGGATTTGTATTGAATGGATGGAGAGTCTGTTCCGACGTACTCCTAGCTAAAGGAACAACAAAAGTAGGAGCGGGAGGAATGCTAGGAGGAGGAGCAAGAGGAGGAACAATAGTAGGGGGAGCAAGATATCAACAGGTATAGGAGCATAAGGAGGCAATTGTTGTCTTGATGTGAAATTTAAGTCTCCCATAGCCACACTACCTACAAAAATGAACATATCTGGATAGGTATAATAACTCATAGCCTATTAGAAAAAAGTAGAAAAGAGGAAATGGACACACACTCACCTTCATAAAGTGCTTCTAAAGAGTAGAAAATAGGAAATGGCTTCTTGCGAAACCTTGCAACTTTTGGGTGAGCCCATTAAATGCAATAGGAAATGTAATTAGTTCTCAGCAACAAAAAAGATCATATTAAATAAGCAAAGACAAAATGTTATAAAAAGAAATTGCTTAGAGTAATCAACCTTGCCCAAACCTCAGGTTCAGCCAATATCATACATAGGGAGTCCTTCCAACCATTCACACTTTCCTTTCTTGAATCTCTTACTGCTTTATAGCTTGATTTAAGTTCTTTCTCCTTCTCTTGTAGTTGTTGTTTTGTGAAATGAGCCAAAGAGAACCTTTCATTAAACTTAGCAGTGATACATCTCCATCCCTCTGAATTCCATCCATTTTGACCCTTCAACTTTGGGTTATCTTTGTAGTCATGTAGTACATCGAATAAACCCTTCTCATATGTTGAGTTCCAGGCCGCCCTTGCAACTTCCTTTGACATGGCTATATTTTCCAATAAATATTCAAAGACATTAGTAATATAAAAAAGAGCATACAACATTACACTATGGACAATTGAATAAAGGCCAAAAAAGAGAAGAAATAGCAAGTGTACTGCATCGTATTATAACAATTTTGACTTGTGAACATTACAGGATACCTACAGATAAGACAACACACTTGTATAAGTAGATAAGACAGATAGTTGCATTACAACATTACAACAAGCTGCAAACATTGTTCCTGAATTAACAGTCATTATTGTATGTGGACTTAAGCTAATCAACTATTGTAGGTAGCCCACATCTGCAGTGCGATCTGATCTCTTAGTGTACTACCATCACTTGACTCTATGTCATTGGGATAATTGTTGTCTCCCTCAGGGACATCAACATATTGACTTGGAGATATATAAGCTGGTTGGTTGTCGAGCCATCCTTCATCACCATTTTGCCCTCTAATTATGTTGTGAAATGCAATGGCTGCAGCAGTGATCTTGATTTGATTTTCTATGGAATGGAATGTCCCTACTTTTAGAATCGGGAACCTTTTCTTAAGAAAACCAATGGCCCTCTCTATATGGTTGCGGAGAATTGCATGGCGATGATTGAACAACTCTTTGTAGTTTGCATAACCACTTTGTGATGAATGACGCCTCCTAAACATACTGAGATGGTATTGAACTCCTCTGTATGGTGCAATGTATGATGATGTATCTGCATAGCCACCATCTACCAGATAAAACTTTCCTTCTGGCACAATAAATCCTTTGCTAATAGTAGATTGAAGCACCCCTGCGTCTGATGCCGACCCTTCCCATCCACATGAGACAAATGTCAAATTGAGATCGAAGTCACAGACTACCATAACATTGTGTTAAAGAGTTCCTTTTCTATTTCTATATGGAGGGGCCCTGTCTTCTGTGGTAGTCATGGGTACATGTGTGTCGTCAATGGCACCAAGGCAATTCTGCATTAAAGGAACAAATATAAAATATGTTGAGGACATGTGCCAATTAGCATAGGATAATTGTGTGTTTGCAGTTGTAGCTCACCTGAAAAAGGGCATGAACCTAGAATCAGTTGCAATCCTAGCATGAGTTTGAACTGAGCTAGGAAGCTTCACAAATCATTGAGTTAGTATGGGAACTATCTCAAAAACTTCGAATATTTTTCGATGGATAGTCTCTCCACTGTGTTGAAAAGCCTTTTGTAGCATTTGGTTACTAGCATTGTGGGAGATCATATACATGAACATCCCAATCTGCTCCTCCATGCTAACTCTTCGCGTGTCACATAGTAAATTCTCTCTTCTAAGTGATGTGGCTTTGAATATTTCCATCTCCATTCAGAACTCAGATTTGCACCAACTCTCATGCCCTTTAAGAATTTCTTTAACCTTTTTAGCACCGGTGAGGGAGGATGTGTGGATGGGCCTTTTCTCTTCTGAGGGGTATGGGATTATAGCAGGGAGAATAACAAAAAATAGTTCATCATCGTCTTCTTCCTCCTCCAACAAAAACCGCCTAACATGCTCCTCCAAGAACCCATTATCTAGAAACATAAAAGTTAATCATGCACTTGTATAGCTGTGCTACCTACCTTATAACATACAAAATTGATGCAAATTAAGGATTATAGCTAGGAAGCTTCACAAATCGTTGAGTTAGTGTCCTTCCTGCTACAATTATAATCATAATCAAGAGATCATTCAGTCCCAAGGGATCCAATACTAGACTACTAGTCCAGACTTGTGGTCTTCCAGTAATGAAACATGTAATTGATTTACAGAGTACAAACGAAAACAATGAGTGCATCTAGCCATGATAATTAAAACTAATAAAAGTCAGTGACAGATGACAGAGTGCAGCAGTCCGGATCACTTCACCGAAACAAAAATTATAATTAGTGAGAGTGCTAGTTAAGCTGAAACATTCTCCAAAATGTAGTATGTAGGGGTATCCTGGGATGAACTGTAACACATTAGGCAGGCATCGGTTCCTGGTATGCATGAAAAACATGTAGCTATTTTAAGATCTATACTAGTTTGACTTGTCTACTTATTAAATGAATTCGTATTACAGGTTTTGCATCAGAAATCTCACAAAATTTTGGAGCAAATGACGAATAAGATTTGCCCTGTAAGCTATAAAAAACATCTTATTGCTTCAAAATGTACAATATTGCCCTATAAGCTGTAAATTCAGTGCCACCAGATGACTATGGTTCCAGCACTGAACATGCATACAGACTTACATACTGCTTGCTTACAAAATGAGTTCTTGCTTTCTTACAAGCTAATGATGGTGAAAAACGTGAGATAATTGTAATGTATGGAGTTATCAGTAAGGCATATGGAAAGTAATCTAAACCACTTATTGAAGAAGGTAACATGTACAATATTGGAAACATCAAAGTCGCTTAGTACCTTGACGACACATGCCAAGAAAAAATAAAATTAGGTACTCTAGAGAGGAGTAGCTTTTATTTCCAATAAAAAAAATTATAACTACTATATTTTTTGCCAAATTTTCTTAGCATGAGGTAACAAATCAGGTACTCTAAAGACGAAAGATTCTTCTAGAGGGATCAACTGTGTTTTTTAGCGGGTTGCATCTAAAATCGTAGCTTCCATGAGCTCGGGCATCAAATGGAAATGGGCTAGCACATCTCCAAAAGCATAGAGCATTAGGTAGGCGAAGAAAAAAGATGTGTAGGGAGAGATTGTGCGAGCTTACCCGTGACGGAGGGGACTAGATTTTGGCATGTCTACAGCTCAGGCAGTAGCAGCACTAGGCTGTAGATCGAGTGTAGGATTTGATTTCCTAGATCCACCCTAAACCCTAGATCAAGAAGCCACGGATGATGGCAACAGTTGAGTACCTCACGGCTAAGTGGTGGCGCAGTGGACGGCACAGTGGACGTCAGTGGAGCAGACGATAGCGGAGCGAACGCTGGCGGTACAGACGATGGAGCTCATGTCGCCTCTCCCTCGCTCGCAGTCTGGATAGGAAACTTGCCCAGCCTCTGGTGTTGAGGGAGTGTTCCTTGGGTGGATTGGCTGGATCCATCGAGGAGGGCGCTAGCTGGACCGGCGAGCTATCTTCCAAATGGGCCAAATTTTTTCCGCGAGGTCCATCTCCACGTGGGTTGTGTCCACGGGAAATAGCTAGATTCCCTCCTAGGAATTAGGCTCCCAAACCATCCCTCAAGGATTCTATCTCCCTCAATTCTCCCTTTGCTCCTAAACAAACCCTGAGTCGATGCAGAAGCGCGAGATGACCGATGCTGCATAGAGGTTAAAATGGATTAGGTATACTTGTCGGGTACCAGGTATAGATAGTGTAAATACCTGTTTTCTCAGATACCAATTCGGGATGGATACATGTAGTACCCGAATAATGCAGCTTCGGATTCAGGTCGGATACGAAATGATAGCTACCCGATAAGTACTCGGATATTTTGGTCGGATACGGGTATCGGTTTTTCCTTTTTCTGCATAATATTGTTAACATCATAACTTTTACGTATAGAATCATATGAAAATAAAGTTTATATGAAAATCATAGAGCTTGAAGAGATCTACAACTTTGTAGTACATCACATATTTGTTTGAACAAATCTTTAGGCCGAAATCAATCGCTCAGCCTTTTCGTACAGCGGCTTCTCAGAAAATCAGTTTTCTCAGATAAACGATTCTAACACTACAGGAAAACACTTAATTCCCGTCGGCCAGGAACCGACGAGAATAAGCCTTAAACCGACGGGAATAAGTAATTCCCGTCGGTTTAGGACTTATTCCCGTCGGTTGTCAGCCGACAGGTGTCAGATGTCGGGGATAAGGTTATTCCCGTCGGCCGCTGACGGGAATAATTAATCCCTGTCGGCTAGTTACTAGCCGACGAGAGTTATGGCTAATTCCCGTCGGCCAGGACAACCGATGAGAGTTATTAATTAATTCCCGTCGGCCCTACCTGGCCGACAGGAGTTATTAATTAATCCCCGTCAGCCCTACCTGGCCGATGGGAGTTACTGGGCCGACGGGAATTAATTGTTAATTCCCGTTGGTTTGACCATAGCCGACGGGAATTAACTGGACCGACGAGAATTGCCCTATACTGCTATAAAACCAGCACTAAATTAGGTGACTATTTCTGCACACATAACATATATCACACAGAACAGACACATTACAAACACATAATCAAATCACGCATTACAAACAAAACATCCACCAACATAGTTTACACAAACAATTCAAATAGAAGTACGACATAAGTTCAAGTGTTTTTTCCAATGGAAGATGTAAGTTCAAGTACGACATAGAGTCAATGAGTACGACATAGGATTGAAATATAAGTACGACATAAGTTCAAGTACGACATAGAGTCAACGAGTTAAGAAACATGTTCAAGTGTTTAGAGATAACCACCACTTGGGTGGTTAGAGCTTTGACCGCCGCCGCCACCACCACCAAGAGGAGGGAACGCGAAGAGGGAGTCAACAAATCCAGTCCCTGCTGCGGGATCAGACCCACTACCACCCGCTTCGGGCGTAACCTATGCAAGTTAGCAAATATCAACACGTTAAATGCAAATTTCAAAAAGTATACAACTGTATAAATTAATCGAGAGTTATCAAACGTACCCTATCTCCAGGTGCAGGTATATGTGTCGGAGGGGTGTTGAACTGTGGTGGCGGAGCTAGTGTGTTTGCAAACTGGCTCCATTGTGGTGGCGGTGGAATATTTGTTGCCATGCCCTGTTGCTGCATTAACTGTTAAACATATGTGTTACTATTGAAGATGTTGTGTTGAAATATAATAATTTAGAGTTCGGATTATGTGTACTCACTTGATACATCACTTGGTTATGTGCATTGCAAGCCTCCATAAATTCGCGTTGTTGTCTCATCTCTTCACGCATCCTCATAATCTCCAACTCTTGCTCGTTCGATCGACGAGAGCATGAGCTACGGGAAGACGAACCCGTCCTCTGAGATCTCACCGACGACGAGTCAATTAATCCGTCGAAGAGTGCTTATCTATAAGTGATTCAAAAATTGTGATTACTACATAATCAATTTAGTCCATATAATTTCATAAGTTAGAGCTTACCGTCCATGTGCTTTGCCACCACCACTTGCGTACACCACCGAGGGATCCACCGGTTCATGGTGCCAGTCGAAGTCAGGGCCATTGCGATGAACCATCTCCTCCCCATATGCCGCCTATACATCATTCACAACCTTAGAAATGCAGGAATTTCTATACTTTGAACGTTTGTACTTTTGGGCCAAAACTCACCAGCCGATCCGTGGTTGTTTGGCTGCAGAGCTGGTCAGGGTTGTTAGGGTCTGGTCCTTTGTGGCCCTCCTGGTAGACCTCAATGTCACTAGGCTTTTGGCCACTCGTAGCTTCCTGTATAAACAAAAAACATTCATAAGCAATCGTACTATTTGCTGATCGACATAGCTAGATCAAACTTACCATTCTTTTAGCTTTTCGTATCATGTCGTCACCGCCAAACTTGTGGTTAGGATTGGTTCCTTGACATTGTCTGTGATGCGCTGACTGACGCTTTCTGGAAGCCTTCGGAAGCCCAATATCGACACCAAGCATAGTACGTATCAGACACGGGCGCCATCCATGGAACCATCACCTGCACACACAATGTTACATATTATATCAATCACAACAATCAATAAAAAGGATAAAACAAATTGAATACTAACCTCACGATATTGATCCTCAGTCAAATATATCTTTGAGGACCCTTCCTTTTTATTCAAGGGGCCTGCTTCTTCCGGATGCTTTTGAAAATACAGGTTTGTAGCCTGAATTCTCGCATAGTGTCGGGGACCATAATTAGGGGTACCCTCAAGGCTCCTAATTCTCAGCTGGTAACCCCCATCAGCATAAAGCTGCAAAGGCCTGATGGGTGCGATCAAGTCAGGGATCAGTCCATACGAGGGACTCGATCACGCCTCGCCCGAGCCTGGCCTCGAACAAGGGCAGCTGACCCCGGAGGATCTCCGTCTCGCCCGAGGCCCCCCTCCAGCGGCGAACGTGTTCCCAGCTCGCCCGAGGCCCTGTCTTCGCCAAGAAGCAACCCTGACCAAATCGCCGCACCGACCGACCAAGTCGCAGGAGCATTTAATGCAAAGGTGGTTTGACACCTTTATCCTGACGCGCGCCCCCCAGAGCCGAAGTGACCGCCGTCACTTCGCCGCTCCCCTGACCGACCTGGCAGAAAGACAGAGCCGCCTGCGCCGCTCCGACTGCGGTGCCACTTGACAGAGTGAGGCTGACAGGCAGTCAGGCCCGGCTGCAGGCACCATAGGAAACTCCGCTCCGCCCGACCCAGGGCTCGGACTCGGGCTAGGCCCCGGAAGACGGCGAACTCCGCTCCGCCCGACCCAGGGCTCGGACTCGGGCTAAGCCCCGGAAGACGGCGAACTCCGCTCCGCCCGACCCAGGGCTCGGACTCGGGCTAAGCCCCGGAAGACGACGAACTCCGCTCCGCCCGACCCAGGGCTCGGACTCGGGCTAAGGCCCGGAAGACGGCGAACTCCGCTCCGCCCGACCCAGGACTCGGACTCGGGCTCGGCCCCAGAAGACGACGAACTCCGCTTCGCCCGACCCCAGGGCTCGGACTCCGCCCCGGCATCAGCCGGCGATCTCCGCTCCGCCCGACCCAGGGCTCGGACTCGGGCTCGGCCCCAGAAGACGACGAACTCCGCTTCGCCCGACCCCAGGGCTCGGACTCCGCCCCGGCATCAGCCGGCGATCTCCGCC
This sequence comes from Zea mays, assembly GCF_902167145.1. Taxonomy (NCBI): domain Eukaryota; kingdom Viridiplantae; phylum Streptophyta; class Magnoliopsida; order Poales; family Poaceae; genus Zea; species Zea mays. Next base: position 232,527,712 of record NC_050096.1, on the reverse strand, counting down.
TCGCCCGAACCAGGGGCTCGGACTCGACCTCGGCCACGGAAGACAGACTCGACCTCGGCTTCGGAGGAGCTTCCACGTCGCCCAACCTAGGGCGCAGACCAGCCACGACAACAGGAGGCGCCATCATCACCCTACCCCGAACTGACTCGGGCCACGGGGAACAAGACCGGCGTCCCATCTGGCTCGCTCCGCCAGATAGGCAATGATGGCGCCCCGCATACTCTGTGACGACGGCGGCTCTCAGCCCCCTTACGGAAGCAAGAGGACGTCAGCAAGGACTCAACAGCTCCGACAGCTGTCCCTCCGCCAGGCTCCATCGCTCCTTCGACGGCCACGACATCACACCAGCTGGGTGCCAAAATCTCTCCGGCTGCCACAACGGCATGTACTTAGGGCACTAGCTCTCCTCCGCTAGACACGTAGCACTCTGCTACACCCCCCATTATACATCTGGATCCTCTCCTTACGTCTATAAAAGGAAGGACCAGGGCCCTCTTAGAGAAGGTTGGCCGCGCGGGGACGAGGACGAGACAGGCGCTCGCGTGAGGCCGCTCGCTCCCTCTCCCGCGTGGACGCTTGTAACCCCCTACTGCAAGCGCACCCGACCTGGGCGCGGGACGAACACGAAGGCCACGGGATTCCCACCTCTCTCACGCCGGTCTCTGGCCACCTCGCTTCCCCCCTTCGCGCTCAGCCTCGCGCTCGACCCATCTGGGCTGGGGCACGCGTCGACATTCACTCGTCGGCCTAGGGACCCCCCGGTCTCGAAACACCGACACATAGTATATGACATCCTTCACCAGCTTCTTTGTATTGTTTTGGAAGACACGTTCAACGTGCCCCATGTAATCCTCTCCGTCAGGCAACCGATATCGAAGCTACAACATAAAGAATACAAATACAATGATATAAGTCATAGAATTACAATATTAAGAAACATAACAAAAACAATAAAAAATTTATACCCAAAAGTCATTACGCACAAGTCCCTGTCTGTCGGTGCCTTTTTAAACTTGTACTCGTCCCAGGTACTGACGAGCACCTCATCCTCGGTATCACCGTTTGACACCTTCACTACACCAGGGTAGTGAAGGCGGCAAAGAGAACCCAACGTAAGGTTAACCTGAGTGTGGTGTCCCTTGCCGTCAAAGGACAGGTCCTCCCAATTCCTGCATTACACAAAAATATTAACAATACACATAATAGTTATATGAGATAAGTTAATATATTACACTCACCGATCTCCATGTGGCATGATTAAAGTCCTATCAGCCTCTCGCTCTATCGCGTGACGAGGCTTTACAGAGTGACTTTTTCTTGAGCGACGTGTGCGTGTCGCTGAAGAGCCTCTTGAGCCATCATCCATCGGGTTGTCAGCCGGTTCGTCCTATTGGCCCCACTGTTCCCACGCCTGTTGTTGCTCTCTCTGGTGGTCCCACTGGTCCCATGGCTGGTGATGCTGTGCGGCCTGGTCCCATGTCGCGTGCTCCACCTCCTCATTGTGCTCCACCTCCTCATTGTGCTGCTCAGCCTCATTATGCTGCTCCTCCTCATTATGCTGCTCCTCAGTGTGCTGCTCATCCTGGTACATACAACTCAAGATTTATTTGTAAATATGTAAACAAATTTATTTGTGCAAGATATGTTATCTCATCTCCATGTACAGCGCTCAACAGCTCTCGACGTCTGCTGCTGCTCGAAGAACTGCCCTGAAAAAGGCCCAGACCCTTGAACAGCCCCTTCACTGACTTCTTTGATTTTGGCGGCATCCTGCATCAAAAATATTTTTTCCAATTTGCACAAAAGCACCGGTGCCTCTTTCTCCAGCTGTTCCATCACATCTCTTCTGATTTCTTTAGCACACAACTATATGTAGAAATAGCTAACTTCAGCTAACGTTTTCCACACAGCTTCGGAAATGTACCCACGAAACATTACAGGCATGAGCCTCTCCATAATTATGTGGAAGTCATGGCTCTTCAGTCCATTCATCTTCATTGTCTTCAAGTTCACAGGTCTTCTAAAACCAGCAGCATAACCATCGGGGAATTTAATATCCTTCATCCACTTCATCACTTCTTTCCGTTGCTTAGGTTTCAGACAATAGTCAGCTTTTGGTTTGCCTCCGTTTTCTCTAAGCACTTAGGTTGGACGATCACATATCACTGCTAAGTCCATGCGTGCCTTGTCATTGTCTTTCGTTTTATTAGGGAAATCCATGCATGTATTTATGAGGGCTTGGCAAAAGTTACTCTCTTGATGCATGACGTCGATGTTGTGCATCAAAATCAATGACTTAGCATAAGGAAGCTCCCACAAGCCACATATGTGAGTCCAGTTATTCTCCTAACCAAAACCTTGATACCTTTTCCCACTCTCGTCTAGGACAAGTTTCCTATGCTCTTCTGTAATTTCTATCCCACTATGTCGCTTGGGCGGTCCCTTCGTGACGATGGTGCCCTTCCTAAATTCCTTTCTCTGCCTTCTGAAGGGGTGATTGAAGGGTAGAAAACATCTATGGCAATCAAAGTAACATATCTTGCCACCAGCACTAAGACGAAAACAATCTGTATCTTTAGCACAATAAGGACACGTCAATCTACCATGCACACTCCATCCAGAGAAAATACCATACGCCATAAAATCATGAACCGAGAACAGATATGCAACACGAAGATTGAATTTCTGCTTCTTGAAGCAGTCATAGGCTTCCACACCTTGCCATAACTTCTTTAACTCTTCAATTAGTGGTTGAAGCATCACATTGAGGCGTACGCCAGGATGCTCAGGCCCAGGTATAACAAGACATAGGAACATAAACTCATATTTCATGCAAAGAGCAGGTGGAAGGTTGTACGGTATGGCAATGACAGGCCAACATGAGTACGACGCAGCAGTCATATTGAACGACGTGAAACCATCAGTTGCCAAGCCGATACGAACGTTTCTTGCATCGCTGGCAAAATCTGGATCAAAGTTGTCAAGAGCCTTCCATGCATCACCATCTGACGGGTGCACCATTAACCCATCTTATTTGTTCGTACAATCTTTATGCCACCTCATGTGCATAGCGGTCTTCCTCGAGAGAAACAAACGTTTCACTCTAGGAGTGAGAGGCATATACCGAAGCTGTTTATGTGCAACCTTTGTCACCACCTTCTCCCCACCTTCATTTACAAGCTCCACGTACCTCGACTTTCCACATTTTAAGCATTTCTGCTCTCTGCCATGTTCCTTCCAAAAAAGCATACAGTTGTCCTGGCAAACATCAATCTTCTCATACTCCATACCAAGACCTTCAAGCAATTTCTTGGACTGGTACATGTCTTTGGGCATCTTGTGACCCGTAGGAAGAATCTCGCTAATCAAATCCATAAGCTCCTTGTAACAATTAATTGAAAATGCAAACTTGGACTTGATTGACATCAGCCGGGTCACGAATTTTAGGACGGTCACGTCAGTGTGCCCGTGAAGAGGCTCTTCTGACGCTTTGAGTAGGTCGAAGAACTTCTGAACCTCCGGTGTAGGTGAATCATGATGATCTGGTGCCAGTTCAGGCTGCAGATCCTCAAGCATCTGGTCCATCCTATCAATATCATCTTCACCGTCATCAACTTCTACTTATATTCTGTGTGAACTTTTTTCCCAAAGAAATAATCTGTGTGAACTTTTTTCCCAAAGAAAAGGCCAGGAAACCAGTGAGGTTTTAGGCTGCCAAACCAGCCCTAAAGGATTCTATCTCCCTCAATTCCCCCTTTGCTCCTAAACAAGCCTTGATTCGATGCAGAAGCGCGAGATGACTGACGCTGCATAGAGGTGAAAACGGATTAGGTATACTTGTCGGGTACCAGATATAGATAGTGTAAATATTCGTTTTCTTGGATACCAATTCGGGATGGATACGGGTAGTACCCGGTTAGTGCAGTTTCGGATTCAGGTCGGATACGAAATAATAACTACCCGATAAGTACTTGCATATTTGGGTCGGATACGGGTACCGGTTTTTCCTTTTTCTGCATAATATTGTTAACATCATAACTTTTACGTATAGAATCATATGAAAATAAAGTTTATATGAAAATCATAGAGCTTGAAGAGATCTACAACTTTGTAGTACATCACATGTTTGTTTGAACAAATCTTTATGCCGAAATCAATCGCTCAGCTTTTTCTATGGACAGCGGCTTCTCAGAATATCAGGTTTCTCATATAAACGATTCTAAGAAAGGCAGATCCAAACAGGGCTGGGACCCCTTGTCCTGAAGAAGAGCTTAAACAATTGATAGAAAGTCACCGCCAGTGTTGCAGTGTACAAGCTTAATTTGATGCACTTGCTCAAAATATAATGACCACTAGAGCTTGCATTGGGTCTAGAAGTCAGATCTTCATTAACATGTTCAACAAAGCTATAAATACCCATGCGATCCTTTGCTCCTACCAGCGCGTAGTGCTTGTTATTAGCGATTGCTAGTTAGGCTCACAATGGCTAGCAAAGAACTTGCACTAGCACTTAGCCTCTTTGTTCTCTTGAGCATTGGATCAGCCAGCGCCATCAGGGTGGCTAGATACTCCAGCTCTCAAGGGCAAGGAGCCGGAGATGGTAATGGTAGCGGGTATCTGAACGGTGGTGGCTCTGGATCCGGAGTTGGATCTGGATCCGGTGAGAGTGATGGGGCTGGAGTCCATGCAAGCGGTGGGGGCGGAGGCGGGGCCAGTTCTTGGTCGCAGCCGGCGGGTTCTGGGGCTGCGGCTGGGTTTGGCACAGGGTACGGGTCTAGTTATAGCTCGCAGTCACGTTACGGCTATGGCGGGTCGACTAGTGCTGGGGGCAGTGGTCGCGGCCGTGGTGCTGGACAAGGCTCGGCAGACGGTGGCGGCGGGTATGGTGCCGGTGGTGGCGATGGATACGGTTCCAGCGTAGCGAATTCCGGCAACGTGGTCTCGGCCACACCAGCGCGTGCAGAAGCTAGTGCTGACGGCAATGGCAGTGGCAGGGGAGGTGGCTACAATGGTGGGAGTGGCGGCGGCGATGGCAGCGGATCTGGATTTGGTGCTGGACAGCCTTAGGCTTTACACAATACAATTCTCAAGATGGAGGCCAGAACACGTTGTTTAGGGTTCGATTTGATGTGATTTGTGTTACTTTTCTTTTATGTACTTGTATACCCATGACTAATAAAGGGCTCCAGCATCCGTTGTTAAGACCTGAGAAGATTGGGTGATCAGTTGTGTGTTTTCTGTTCTCGTGCCATCCGGTCATATATATCACTAGTATAATATTATTGCCTCCAAGATCGTTTCGAGGAAGCCTGATTTAATTTAATGTGCTCAGTTCATCCCTTTATTGGCCAATAGGAAAGAGGAGAGTAGCTAGGACTACAAATCATTTTTCTCAGAAGGGGTCTCCACTTGTGTCCACGTGGTGAGCTAGCCGATCCTATTCTCTTTTTTTTTTCTATAGTTAGGCTTAGTTTGGAACTCCATTTTCTCAAGAGAAAATAAACTAATTTCCGTTAAGAAAATTGAAACCATTGAGAAGATAAGGTTCCCCAACTAGTAGTTAAGAAAGCTTTTATTCAAATTTCAAGCAAATTACACCAAAATGGTATGAAGTCTTGGAAAAAAAACACATTCCAACCTCTGCCTATCTGGAAGCAAACAACCAAAACACACGTAAAAGACCAACACAAAATTGATCTGTATGGACAAGGATCCACCCAATATATGACTGACAAAAAAGTATACATGGTTAGCTTAGTTGATTTCTATGTGAAGCAAATGGATAATTGGGTAGACAACTTGAATAGGAGAAATAGAATTTCCATCCTAAAAACAATGCCATTGCTTGTTATTTGTTAACCATGTCGACCAAATGTATAATTTGTTGAAATCAGTGGGCCAAGCCCATTGAAAATTCAAAATAGTTCATAGAAAATCTCAATAGACCATTTATGAATAGCGATGTGAAAACATTAGTTCCACCTTGCTAGTTGATATGGAGGAACCTAACTTAAATAGTAGAGTCTTCTCTATATTTATCTTATCGGGCCGGACGAAAGGCGCAAGCATGGGCACACGACATGCAACATGAATGACCCACTAAATTCGGGGTCTAAGCCTTGTGTGTCTATGACTTCCTTTTATAGTTTTATTTTGTCGCTTACTATAAAATTCTTATCTATTAAGTTTATTCTGGAATTCTTATCTGATAAGGCTTATCAGAAGCGAAATTGATCAACTCTCATGCACATGTTTGGTTCCTTATCTGGTACTGATTTGTTGGACCTGAACACAGTTTTCTCCTATAAATATCCAACTACGGGTGTTGCCTTCAAACACACCAGTAGCCAACACATCTAGCCTCACGTCCTCCTGCCTGCTGCACCGAAGTGTATGGTGCTTCATTCGGCTTGTCTGCGGGCACTGGAGAATACCATAACAGGTCTCCAGAACCGACACCCTAAGTGATCATATACTGGAAGAGGGAAAATGGTGTTTTTAGAAAGCGTTCTCCACGCCTGCTCGATCACTTCTTTGTCACCTTCAACCATAGCTCATCTACCTCCTCGTCTATGGCCGTTTCACATTGTCACCAACGACAAGACGGTGTTGAATGTTGATGTCGTCTTCTCTACCCGATCATCAGCATGAAACAAATGTACAGCCATCTCCCTCTCATTATGTATTTCATACTATTTAGTTTAACCTGTTTCGACATGGTTCTGTTAGTTCAAGTTTCAATCTTAATTAGCATGATATATATGTTTAGATTTGTTCGCTTTCTGTACACATTTATTGTTATGATCATGCTTTATTTTTGGATTAAATTCAATTCAATTATTATAATTTTTCCAACATAATCTTTGTGTCTGAACCAACATATTTTATTCTCTCACTAATTACATTTTGTTAAATTATGTTTTGTCAAAATCACTTATCTAATGTAGGTATTAGAGAAAAATCTTGATTTTTAAAGAGACTTTTAATTTCTGGAAGCACTTGTTTGCAATAGATACATCATTACTAACCAGTGTCACTTGGTGGGATTTCATTAAGAACTTTATATCTATACTATACTTAAAGCACCAGTTTCAACGGTCGACCCGCGTCATCTTTTTACAAATAACCCCTCACAGTTATTTCAAATTAATCTGTTGCACGTCTATAGATGGCCAAACGGCGATCCGGCACGGGCCAGACGCCCGCGGGCTACAACTCTGGCCCAGGCACGTCATGCCGGCATGCTGATTGTGCCAGGCCAGCCCGCTAGCTCGTCCGCCCATTTGATTAAATCAGCATAAAATGTTAAAAACGGTGTAAGAGGTGGGGTTTGAACCCATGCCCGGATGTGAAAGTCGCCTAGAGGGGGTGGATAGGCGGAATCTGAAATTTACAAACTTTAAGCACACTTCAAGCCGGGGTTAGCGTTAGAATAAAAAACCGAGTCCGGGAGAGAGGGGAAAACAAATCAACCAAGAAAAATAAAACGAATGACACGGTGATTTGTTTTACCGAGGTTCGGTTCTAAAGAACCTAGTCCCCGTAGAGGTGGTCACAAAGACCGGGTCTCTTTCAACCCCTTCCCTCTCTCAAACGGTCACCTAGACCGAGTGAGCTTTCTCCTTAATCAACCGGGTCACTTAGACCCCACAAGGACCACCATACACTTGGTGTCTCTTGCTTTGATTACAAGTCACTTAGAGAACAAGAATGAGGAAGAAGAAAGCCAACCAAGCAAAACAAGAGCAACAAGGAAAACACAAATGATCCTTTCACAAGTCTAAATGCGCTAGAGTTGAATTTGATACTTTGAGGGGACCGATCACTTGAATTGTGTCTTTGGAGTGGTGTCTATTGCTCTTGTATTGAATGTGTAGTGGTGAATGCTTGGATGGTTGGAGTGGAGGTGGTTGGGGGTATTTATAGCCCCCAACCACCAATTCAACCGTTGTGGCAGACTGCTTACGATGGGCGCACCGGACAGTCCGGTGCGCCAGCCACGTCACCCAACCGTTAGGGTTCTGACGGTTTCGACCGTTGGAGCTTTGTCTTCTTGTGGCACCGGACAGTCCGGTGCGCCTTCTGGCGGCTGCTCTGACTCTGCGCGAACTGTCTACGCACTGTAGCACTTTTGCAGGTGTCCGTTGCAGTCGACCGTTGCGCTGGAGTCGTTGCTCCCTGGTGCACCGGACTGTCCGGTGGCACACAGGACAGTCCGGTGAATTATAGCGGAGCGCGGCCTCAGAAACCCGAAGGTGAAGAGTTTGAGTCGCTCGACCCTGGTGCACCGGACACTGTCCGGTGATGCATCAGACAGTCCGGTGCGCCAGACCAGGGTTCTCTTCGGTTCTTTTGCTCCTTTCTTTTTGAACCCTAACTTGATCTTTTTATTGGTTTGTGTTAAACCTTTAGCACCTGTAGAATATATAATCTAGAGCAAACTAGTTAGTCTAATTATTTGTGTTGGGCATTCAACCACCAAAACCATTTATAGGAAAAGGTTAAACCCTATTTCCCTTGCAATCTCCCCCTTTTTGGTGATTGATGCCAACACAAACCAAAGCAAATATATAAGTGCAAAATTGAACTAGTTTGCATAAGGTAAGTGTAAAGGTTGATTGGAATTAAACCAATTGTTACTTCTAATAGATATGCATGGTTGCTTTCTTTTATTTAACATTTTGGACCACGCTTGCACCACATGTTTTGTTTTTGCAAATTCTTTTGGAAAATCTTTTCAAAGTCTTTTTGCAAATAATCAAAGGTATATAAATAAGATTTGCGAGAAGCATTTTCAAGATTTGAAATTTTCTCCCCCTGTTTCAAATGCTTTTCCTTTGACTTAACAAAATTCCCCCTGAATCAAATGCTCCTCTTAGTGTTCAAGAGGGTTTTGAGATATATATCAATTTGAAATATAGATACCAATTGAGATATAATTTCTAGAGGAATACCAATTTGAAAGATACCAATTGAAAACTTTTTGAAAAATTTGTGAAATTGGTGGTGGTGCGGTCCTTTTGCTTTGGGCTAATACTCTCTCCCCCTTTGGCATTAATCGCCAAAAACGGAGACTTTGTGAGCCCTTTTTACTTTCTCTCCCATTGGTATAAGTAAATATGAGTGAAAGATTATACCAATTTTATGAGTGATGTGGAGTGATGGCGAAGGGTAAATGATACCGATAGAGTGGAGTGAAAGCATTGTCTTCGCCGTAGACTCCATTTCCCTTTCAATCTACGACTTAGTATAGAAATACACTTGAAAACACATTAGTCGTAGACAGAAAAGAGATATGATCAAAGGTATATAAATGAGCTATGTGTGCAATGTTTCAATCAAAAATTCCGAGAATCAAGGATGTTTAGCTCATTCCTAAGTTTGGTAAAGGTTTTCTCATCTAATGGTTTGGTGAAGATATCGGCTAATTGTTCTTTGGTGCTAACATAAGCTATCTCGATATCCCCCCTTTGTTGGTGATCCCTCAAAAAGTGATACATAATGTCTATGTGCTTAGTGCGACTGTGTTCAACAGGATTATCCGCCATGCGGATTGCACTCTCATTGTCACATAGGAGAGGGACTTTGCTCAATTTGTAGCCATAGTCCCTGAGGGTTTTCCTCATCCAAAGTAATTGCGCAGAACAATGGCCTACGACAATATACTCAGCTTCGGCGGTAGAAAGAGCGACTGAGTTTTGTTTCTTTGAAGCCCAAAACACCAGGGATCTTCCCAAAAACTGACAAGTTCCTGATGTGCTCTTCCTATCAATTTTACACCCTGCCCAATCGGCATCTGAATAACCTATTAAATCAAAAGTGGATCACTTGGGGTACCAAAGTCCAAACTTAGGAGTACAAACTAAATATCTCATGATTCTTTTCACAGCCCTAAGGTGAACTTCCTTAGGATTGGCTTGGAACCTTACACACATGCATACGAAAAGCATAATATCCGGTCGAGATGCACATAAATAGAGTAAAGATCCTATCATCGATCGGTATACCTTTTGGTCTACGAATTTACCTCCTGTGTCGAGGTCGAGATGCTCATTAGTCCCATGGGTGCCTTGATGGGCTTGGCATCCTTCATCCCAAACTTGTTGAGTATGTCTTGAATATACTTGGTTTGGCTGATGAAGGTGCCCTCTTGGAGTTGCTTGACTTGAAATCCTAAGAAATACTTTAACTCCCCCATCATAGATATCTCGAATTTTTGAATCATGATCCTACTGAACTCTTCACAAGTAGATTTGTTAGTAGACCCAAATATGATATCATCAACATAAATTTGGCATACAAGCAAATCTTTTGCAATGGTTTTAGTAAAGAGAGTAGGATCGTCTTTACCGACTTTAAAGCCATTAGTGATAAGGAAATCTCTCAGACATTCATACCATGCTCTTGGGGCTTGCTTGAGCCCATAAAGCGCCTTAGAGAGTTTATACATATGGTTAGGGTACTCACTATCTTCAAAGTCGGGAGGTTGCTCAACATAGACCTCTTCCTTGATTGGTCCATTGAGGAAGGCACTTTTCACGTCCATTTGGTAAAGCTTAAAGCCATGGTGAGTAGCATAGGCAAGTAATATACGAATTGACTCAAGCCTAGCTACGGGTGCATAGGTTTCACCGAAATCCAAACCTTCGACTTGTGAATATCCCTTGGCTACAAGTCGGGCTTTGTTCCTTATCACCACACCATGCTCATCTTGCTTGTTGCGAAATACCCACTTGGTACCTACAACATTTTGATTAGGACGTGGAACTAAATTCCATACCTCATTCCTTGTGAAGTTGTTGAGTTCCTCTTACATTGCCAACACCCAATCCGAGGCTCTTAGTGCATCCTCCACCCTGTATGGCTCAATAGAGGACACAAAAGAGTAATGTTCACAAAAATGAGCAACTCGAGATTGAGTGGTTACCCCCTTATGAATATCGCCGAGGATGGATTTCATGGGGTGATCTCTTTGAATCGCTTGGTGGACTCTTGGGTGTGGCGGTCTTGGACCCTGTACTTCTTGATCATCTTCCATGTCTTGATCATTGTCATCTCCCCCTTGATCATTGTCCTCCTCTTGAGGTAACTCATCTTCTTGATCTTCTTCTTCATTGTCTTGAGCTTGATCCTCATCTTGGGTTGGTGGAGATGCTTGCATGGAAGATGATAGTTGATCTTGTGCTTGTAGAGGCTCTTCGGATTCCTTAGGACACACATCCCCAATGGATATGTTCCTTAGTGCGACACATGGAGCCTCTTCATCATCTAATTCATCAAGATCAACTTTCTCCACTTGGGAGCCATTAGTCTCATCAAACACAATGTCACAAGAAACTTCAACTAATCCAGTGGATTTGTTGAAGACTCTATATGCCCTTGTGTTCGAGTCATATCCTAGTAAAAAGCCTTCTACAGCCTTAGGAGCAAATTTAGATTTTCTACCTCTTTTAACAAGAATAAAACATTTGCTACCAAAGACTCTAAAACATGAAACATTTGGCTTTTTACAGGTGAGGAGTTTGTATGATGTTTTCCTGAGGATTCGGTGAAGATAGAGCCGGTTGATGGAGTAGCAGGCGGTGTTAATCGCCTTAGCCCAAAACCGGTTCGGAGTCTTGTACTCATCAAGCATGGTCCTTGCCATGTCCAGTAGAGTTCTATTCTTCCTCTCTACTACACCATTTTGTTGAGGTGTGTAGGGAGATGAGAACTCATGCTTGATGCCCTCCTCCTCAAGAAAGCCTTCAATTTGAGAGTTCTTGAACTCCGTCCCATTATCGCTTCTTATCTTCTTGATTCTCAATCCGAACTCATTTTGAGCCCATCTCAAGAATCTCTTTAAAGTCTCTTGGGTTTGTGATTTTTCCTGTAAAAAGAACACCCAAGTGAAGCGAGAATAGTCATCCACAATTATTAGAAAGTACTTACTCCTGCCGATGCTTATGTAAGCTATCGGGCCGAATAGATCCATGTGGAGTAGTTACAGTGGCATGTTCGTTGTCATTATGTTCTTGTGTGGATGATGGGTACCAACTTGCTTCCCTGCTTGACATGCGCTACAAACCCTGTCTTTCTCAAAATGAACATTGGTTAGTCCCAAAATGTGCTCTTCCTTTAGAAGCTTATGAAGATTCTTCATTCCAACATGGGCTAGTCGGCGATGCCAGAGCCAACCCATATTAGTCTTAGCAATTAAGCAAGTATCGAGTTCAGCTTTATTGAAATCAACTAAGTATAGCTGACCCTCTAATACTCCCTTAAATGCTACTGAATCATCACTTCTTCTAAAGATAGTAACACCTATATCCGTAAAAAGACAGTTATAACTCATTTTGCATAATTGAGAAACTGAAAGCAAGTTGTAATCTAAAGAATCTACAAGAAAAACATTGGAAATGGAATGGTCAGGTGATATAGCAATTTTACCAAGTCCTTTGACCAAACCTTGATTTCCATCCCCGAATGTGATAGCTTTTTGGGGATCTTCATTTTTCTCGTAGGAGGAGAACATCCTTTTTCTCCCCTGTCATGTGGTTTGTGCATCCGCTATCAATAATCCAACTTGAGCCCCCAGATGCATAAACCTGCAAAACAATTTAGGCCTTATTCTTAAGTACCCAAACAGTCTTGGGTCCTTTTACGTTAGAAACAAGCACCTTGGGTACCCAAACACAAGTCTTGGAGCCCTTGTGTTTGCCCCCAACATATTTGGCAACTACTTTGCCTGATTTGTTAGTAAGCATATATGAAGCATCAAAAGTCTTAAATGAAACATTAGGTTCATTTGATGCAGTAGGAGTTTTATTTTTAGGCATTTTAACATGAGTAGAATGCCTAGAGCTAGATGCCTCATTCTTGTACATAAAAGCATGATGGGAAACGGAATGAGACTTCCTAGCATGAATTCTCCTAATATTGTGCTCAGGATAACCAGCAGGATATAAAATATAACCTTCGTTATCCTGAGCCATGGGAGCCTTGCCCTTAACAAAATTAGACAATCTTTTAGGGGCATTAAGTTTGACATTGCTTCCCTGTTGGAAACCAATGTCATCCTTAACGCCAGGGTGTCTCCCATTATAGAGCATGCTTCTAGCAAATTTAAATTTTTCGTTATTAATTTCATGCTCATTGATTTGAGCAGTTAGTTGAGCTATGTGATCATTTTGTTGTTTAATTAAAGCTAGGTGAGCATGAATAGCATCAACATTAATGTCTCTACATCTAGTACAAATAGTGACATGATCAACAATATATGTAGAGGGTTTGCAAGCATTTAATTCATCAATCTTAGCATGTAAAAAAGCATTCTCATTTCTAAGATTGGAAACAGCATCATTGCAAACACTTAAATCTTTAGTCTTAGAAATTAATCTAGCATTTTCATCCCTAAGGCTAGAAATGGATTCATTCAATTTATCAATCTTGGCAATCAAACTAGCATTTTCATTTTTAAGATTGACAATTGAATTATCACAAGCATTTAACTTCTCAACCTTAGCAAATAAATTAGCATTCTCAGTTCTAAGGTTAGAAATAGTGTCATGGCAAATGCTAAGCTCTTTAGTCAAGTTTTCACATTTTTCTATCTCCTGAGCATAAGCATTTTTCACCTTAACATGTTTTTTATTTTCCTTAATAAGGAATTCCTCTTGGCTATCCAAGAGTTCATCCTTCTCATGAATAGCACCTATCAATTCATTCAATTTTTCTTTTTATGCATGTTAAGGTTGGCAAAAAGGGTAAGTAAATTATCCTCATCTTCACTAGAGCTACCCTCATCACTAGATGTTGAATATTTAGTGGAGGCTCTAGATTTTACCTTCTTCCTTTTGCCATGGGGCACTTGTGGCCGACGTTGGGGAAGAGAAGTCCTTTGTTGACGGTGATGTTTGCGGCATCCTCGTCCAAGGAGGAGTCGGTGGAGCCCTCGTCGGAGTCCCATTCCTGACATATGTGGGCATCGCCGCCCTTCTTCTTGTAGTACTTCTTCTTCTCCTTCCTCTTTCCCTTATTGTCGTTGTCCCTGTCACTATCACTAGACATAGGGCATTTAGCGATAAAATGACCAGGCTTACCACATTTGTAGCATACTTTCTTGGAGCGGGGTTTGTAATCCTTCACCCTCCTTTGCTTGAGGATTTGGCGGAAGCTCTTGATGATGAGCGTCATTTCCTCATTATCGAGCTTGGAGGCGTCGATGGGGAGCCTACTTGAAGTAGACTCTTCTTTCTTTTCCTCTGTTGCTTTGAATGCGACGGGTTGCACCTCGGGTGTGGAGGTGCCGCCTTGCTCGACGATTTATTTGGAGCCTTTGATCATTAACTCAAAGCTCACAAACTTTCCTATTACTTCCTCGGGAGACATTAGCTTATATCTAAGATCACCACATATTAATTGAACTTGCGTAGGATTACGAAAAACGAGTGATCTTAGAATAACCTTGACCATTTCATGGTCATCCCATTTTGTGCTCCCGAGGTTGCGCACTTGATTCACCAAGGTCTTGAGCCGGTTGTACATAGCTTGTGGCTCCTCTCCTTGGTTGAGGACGAATCGACCGAGCTCCCCCTCGATCATCTCCCGTTTGGTGATCTTGGTCACTTTGTCCCCTTCGTGCGCCATTTTGAGGACACCCAAATTTCTTTGGCCGTCTTTAACCCTTGCACCTTATTATACTCCTTTCAACACAAGGAGGCGAGGAGTATAGTTGTGGCTTGGGAATTAAAGTGCCGAGTTTGGTCGACCTCGTCTGAATCGTAGTCCTTGTCCCCTACCTTCGGTACCTGCGCTCCATACTCAACAATAATCAAAACTAGAATGTGCAAACTGGGTTTTGTCTAAGTGTTGCTATCTCTACCGCAAAGGCTAAGTTTCAATCTACACTAAATAAGTATGACTACAAGATTGAAACTTAAATGCTTAATATATATGCGGAATGTAAAGAGCTAAGTAGAGAAGCAAACTCTCGTGGATGACGCCGGTATTTTTACCGAGGTATCCGGAACCACGCAAGGTCCCGACTAATCCTCGTTGGTGCCCCTACGCAAAGGGAAGCCCACGCGAGGGCCAAGCACCACGGTCGAGTAACTCCGTAGAGAGCCACGGGCCTTCTCCACGCGCAAGTGGTGCTCCGCTTCCGGCTCCTCTCGGATGCTCCCCGCCGTCTCCACTATCGAGCTTCCGGTCGAAACGCCGCGGGCCTCGTTCCCTTCGGTACACGGTGGCGGCCGTGACACAAACGCGGTTGTCACGGTCTCGCAAGACTCTCGCCCCACTCGGTACAATTACAACGGCTCACGCAAGAGCCGAGGGGTTGTGAGGTTTATCTAAACTCACTCAACAATCTAGGGTTCACCTAGAGCAAGCGCTAAAGCGGTCTAACTAACCTAAGCACTTCGCAAAGCACCTACGCTAATCACCGAGTGATTCTATTAAGCACTTGGGTGTTTGAGCACTTGGAAATATGCACTATGTGTCTTGGTATGTTGCTTGGGCTCTCACCCTTGAGAATGGCCGGTTGGGGTGGTATTTATAGCCTCCACACCCCAAACTAGCCGTTGGACAGAAAGCAGCAGCTTTCTGTCGTCGGGTGCACCGGACAGTCCGGTGCACCACCGGACACTGCACAGTAGATGTCCGGTGCATGCCACGTCAGCCGACCGTTGGCGCCTGTAGCAGTCGACCGTTGGATCCGACCGTTGTCGTCTGCCCGTTGGCACACCGGACAGTCCTGTGCACACCGGACAGTCCGGTGCTACAGCCAGAGAGCGCCTGTCTGCAGCCTCTCTGCGCAGACTGTCCGGTGCCTCACCGGACAGTCCGGTGCACACCGGACACCAATGTCCGGTGCGCCACCAGGCGCTGGCTGACAGCCCTTATCTTGGATTTCTTCGCTGATTTCTTCGGGCTTCTTTGTTCTTGAGTATTGGACTCCTATGCATCTTTTTATGTCTTCTTTTGAGGTGTTGCATCCTCATTGCCTTGGTCCAATTCTCTTCGCATCCTGTGAACTACAAACACAAACACTAGAAAACTTATTAGTTCACGGATTGTGTTGTTCATCAAACACCAAAACTCAATTAGCCAAAAGGCCCGGGGTCCATTTTCCTTACAATCTCTCCCTTTTTGGTGATTGATGACAACACAACCAAAGCAAGCAAATAATACAAGTATTTGAGTGAAAATATGCAATCTACTTGCTAAGATGCATGATTGTCCCCACAATGTGATATTATGGACTTAAGCCTCCCCCTAACTCCATAATTCACTTACTTCCTATTTTAGGACCAAATAACCAAAACCACTTGAAATACCATTTGTAGATATAAAATTTTAAATTTGTGGTGTTTGGTGTTTGATATAGTTTTTATTGCTTTGGTCCCTAAACTTCTCCCCCTTTGGCATCAACCACCGAAAAGGAAGACATTAAAAGCATGTAGGAAGTAAATAAAAGCTTGTCCTCAAAAGAATTGTATCAAATGATATCACTAGAAGGATATTAAATTAAACTATGTGAATGATACCACTTGAAGGAGTCCTCAAAAGATTACTCCCCCTAAATGAGTTGTCTCCTTTAGAAAGAGTTTTTCTCCCCCTTTAGAGATGAAGAAATACTCCCCTTGACAGAGATCCTCTACTTAGGAAAAAGCATGTGAAAATTAGAGGTGCAAGACATGATTTGAAAAGACTAACTTCCCTTATGCATAGGTAACAGAATATGAGTTAACTACTTATGCATTTTTAGCAACATGGAAGCATATGATATGAAATATAGTCTAATCAAATATTGGAGAAGACATGTAAATGATACTGAATGTAGTCTCAAAAGATACCAATTGAAAGTCAATGGTGATCTTGAGAGACATGAGAGTTCTTGGAGATTTTGCAGTGGAAGATTGTTGTCTTTCTCCGGGGACCTTATTTTCCTTACAATGAGACTATCACATGAAATAGACTTGAAAAGGTGTTAGTCTCAAAGTATTAGATTATAGAGTAACCTCCCCCTAAAGGTGTGCATACAAGTTTTGAATACTTGTAGGAGACATGCACTTTGATTTGATATCAAGAGGGGCAAATTATCCATAATCCTTACTTTGGCACATGTAAGTTAAATGATACACTTTGTAGAGATCAAAAATTTTCAATTGATGCATCATTTACTATGGAGTTATATAAAAGCTATGTGCCGTGCTTAAATAAACATTTTAAGCCATGTAGGTTTGCTTAAGTATATGAATTAAGAACAAGCACTCCTACCATATGATTTACCTAGTATGCATGATTTTAAACAAAAGTACATAACAAATGTAATACTAGGCAAGGAAGGTAAACTAGATAAAAGATAAATAGATACGCATATCTAAAAACGAAGAATACAATAAAGCTAGTTACCTCAGCCATGGGTGGGAAATTTGGGTCCAAAGTTTTCACTAACCCACTTGGCAATAAACTTGATCTAGTATGATGTACCCCATGATATACATCCCAACTTTGCCAAGTCTCCAAATTTCCCGAAGACCTTTGGTCCACTCACTTCCCTTTCGGGATCCAAACCTTCTTGGTGCTTTTCATGGTTGAAATTATCTCCTTTGGCACCCAGATGCGTTTGGCCCCCTTTCCTTTGTTGGCTTGCTTGTTGGCCTTGATTGCTATCACCTTTCCATTCTTCTTCTTTTTGATTAAGTATGGTGTAGCAGTCTTTTTATCCACCTTTTTTATGTAGGTGTTGGAGATTTTGCTTGATGGCTTTTGCTTGAGCTTTTGCCTTTGTTTATCCCCGGTCATCGCCTTGCATTGGAAAGACTTGTGGCCTTCCATGTGGCATAGCCTACAAATCACAGTTTCTCCCTCTACAGGCTTGTTCACTCCCATAGTGGTGTTATCCTGTGGAGGTCGGATTTGTTTGGCTTTGCCTTTCTTGTCATACAAAGCCTTGCCAAGGCGAGCCACTTCTTGCTTTAATTGTTCATTTTCCTTTGCAACCTCATCCGAACATGTTTCTACAACAATATTCTCAACAACGACTTGGTTGCAGGGGTTAGAATCATCAATTAAATCAAAGCAGGAAGTAGAAGCATCTTTCTTAATTATTTCAGGTATTTCAACTAAAGATGCTGCTGGGGTGCTACCAATGTTTTCTAGCTTAGTAGTTAGCTCATTATTGTGTATGCTAAGAATTTCCATTTTCTCTAGCAAATTATCAATAGCTTCTTGGGAGCTAGCTAACTTAGTCTTAAGTTTTTCATTCTTTTTAATAAGGCTATCATCGGTAGCAGTGGATGGAGCACTAGATTCTAATAGCTCAATTTTAGTTGATAGCTCACTATTTAAGTTTGCAAAAGTTTCAAATTTTTCTAGCAAACCTTTATAATCATTTTGGGAGCTAATCAACTTATTTTTCAAAGTTTTAAGTTGAGCTTTTTGCTTAGTGCAAACATCCTGGAAAAATTCTACGGCTTCCGCAAGCTCATCTACAGAGGGCTTTCCCTCACCTTCATCATCACTACTACTTTCATCACTAGAGGATGGAATGCTTTTGTTACCTCTTGCCATAAGGCATTTGTGTGATGACCGTGATGAGCGTGATGAGGACCGGTGGCTGCGCGTCTTTGGAGGTTCATCTTCACTTGAAGAATCATCCCAAGTTCTAACACTTGTTAGCGCCTTGCCTTTGCTCCTCTCCTTTTTGGGTTTGGCCATATTTGGACAGTTGTCCCTAAAGTGACCCTTCTCCCCACATGCGAAGCATCCTCTCTTCCTTTGCTTTTTCCTGTCAATGTTAAAGAGAAGATCCTCGACCTGCAGGGGCACACCCATTAGATTAATCTTGCGGATCATCCCCATTACCTTTCCGACGCGTCGGATCGTTTCTTCGTCCTCGGAGGATGATGTGCATGGGTGATTATCTTCATCATCATCACTTTCTTCTTCTTCCTCTTCTTCACTTGAGGAACTTGGAGTGGGAGCCTTCTTTTTGCCCTTCCTTTCATCACATGCAAAAGCATATGGTCTTGAGGAAGTTGGCTCCTCTCCCCGACTCATTTTTCGCGACATCTCAAAGGCCGCGATTTTCCCAATCACAATGGTCGGGGTCATGTTGCTTAAGTCCTCCATGTTGTGAAGGATGGTGATGATGCTCCCATATCTTTGTTGTGGTAGCAGGGAGATAATCTTCCTCACAATGTCCGCATCACCTAGCTTATTAACGCCAATAGAATTGAGCTCATTGATAATTAGATTCAAGCGAGAATACATGTCTCTAACAAGCTCATCATCTTTCATAGCAAAAGAATTATACTCATTTAAGACTAGGCAATGTTTTTGCTCACGGACATTGGATGTGCCATCATGGAGCTCATGCAATTTTAGCCAAATCTCATTAGCAGTTTTCAGGGTAAATACTTGATTGAAAATATCCATGCTAAGAGATTCATACAGGCAATTTTTGGCTCTAGCATTTAAATGAATTTCTTTTTCTTCACTCGTGGTGGGTTTCTCGGGATTCTTGAGGGGTTTCATCCCGTCACGAGTGACTCTCCAAACACCTAGATCAACGGCCTCTAGGTAACAAGCCATTCTAGCACTATAATATGGGAAGTTAGTGCCGTCGAAGTGTGGTGGCCTATGGGTCTCCAAACACCTAAAAAGCGTCGACTCTTTTAGCGGTGAAGCTAAAGCGTTTCAAATGAGCCAAACCGGCTCTGATACCACTTGTAGGAAACGGGTGACGCCTAAGAGGGGGGGTGAATTAGGACTTCTAAAACTTTTACTAAACTAGGCCACAATTAAATCCCTAGAGCAAAACCTATGCAAATAATCAAAACTAGAATGTGCAAACTGGGTTTTGTCTAAGTGTTGCTATCTCTACCGCAAAGGCTAAGTTTCAATCTACACTAAATAAGTATGACTACAAGATTGAAACTTAAATGCTTAATATAGATGCGGAATGTAAAGAGCTAAGTAGAGAAGCAAACTCTCGTGGATGACGCCGGTATTTTTACCGAGGTATCCGGAACCACGCAAGGTCCCGACTAATCCTCGTTGGTGCCCCTACGCAAAGGGAAGCCCACGCGAGGGCCAAGCACCACGGTCGAGTAACTCCGTAGAGAGCCACGGGCCTTCTCCACGTGCAAGTGGTGCTCCGCTTCCGGCTCCTCTCGGATGCTCCCCGCCGTCTCCACTATCGAGCTTCCGGCCGAAACGCCGCGGGCCTCGTTCCCTTCGGTACACGGTGGCGGCCGTGACACAAACGCGGTTGTCACAGTCTCGCAAGACTCTCGCCCCACTCGGTACAATTACAACGGCTCATGCAAGAGCCGAGGGGTTGTGAGGTTTATCTAAACTCACTCAACAATCTAGGGTTCACCTAGAGCAAGCGCTAAAGCGGTCTAACTAACCTAAGCACTTCGCAAAGCACCTACGCTAATCACCGAGTGATTCTATTAAGCACTTGGGTGTTTGAGCACTTGGAAATATGCACTATGTGTCTTGGTATGTTGCTTGGGCTCTCACCCTTGAGAATGGTCGGTTGGGGTGGTATTTATAGCCTCCACACCCCAAACTAGCCGTTGGACAGAAAGCAGCAGCTTTCTGTCGTCGGGTGCACTGGACAGTCCGGTGCACCACCGGACACTGCACAGTAGATGTCCGGTGCATGCCACGTTAGTCGACCGTTGGCGCCTGTAGCAGTCGACCGTTGGATCCGACCGTTGCCGTCTGCCCGTTGGCACACCGGACAGTCCTGTGCACACCGGACAGTCCGGTGCTACAGCCAGAGAGCGCCTGTCTGCAGCCTCTCTGCGCAGACTGTCCGGTGCCTCACCGGACAGTCCGGTGCACACCGGACACCAATGTCCGGTGCGCCACCAGGCGCTGGCTGACAGCCCTTATCTTGGATTTCTTCGCTGATTTCTTCGGGCTTCTTTGTTCTTGAGTATTGGACTCCTATGCATCTTTTTATGTCTTCTTTTGAGGTGTTGCATCCTCATTGCCTTGGTCCAATTCTCTTCGCATCCTGTGAACTACAAACACAAACACTAGAAAACTTATTAGTTCACGGATTGTGTTGTTCATCAAACACCAAAACTCAATTAGCCAAAAGGCCCGGGGTCCATTTTCCTTACAGAAGTGACGGACATCGATTTGGAGCCGGAGGTGGAGGGCGACGAAGAGCCAGTCTCATAGTAGACCACTTTCTTCATCTTTTTCTTTTTGTCACCTCTCCGTTGTGACTTGATGGAGGAAGCGGATTCCTCCTTATGCTTGTGGCCGGACTCCCTCGAATGGGTCCTTCCCGAGCTTGCGGACTTGTCGCCGTCGGTCACGATCTCCCTCTTGGCGTGATCTCCCGACATCACTTCGAGTGGTTAGACTCTAATGAAGCACCGGGCTCTGATACCAATTTAAAGTTTCCTAGAGGGGGTGGATAGGCGGAATCTGAAATTTACAAACTTTAAGCACACTTCAAGCCGGGGTTAGCGTTATAATAAAAAACCGAGTCCAGGAGAGAGGGGGAAACAAATCAACCAAGAAAAATAAAGCGAATGACACGGTGATTTGTTTTACCGAGGTTCGGTTCCAAAGAACCTAGTCCCCGTTGAGGTGGTCATAAAGACCGGGTCTCTTTCAACCCTTTCCCTCTCTCAAACAGTCTCCTAGGCCGAGTGAGCTTTCTCCTTAATCAACCGGGTCACTTAGACCCCACAAGAACCACCACACACTTGGTGTCTCTTGCTTTGATTACAAGTCACTTAGAGAACAAGAATGAGGAATAAGAAAGCCAACCAAGCAAAACAAGAGCAATAAGGAAAACACAAATGATCCTCTCACAAGTCTAAATGCGCTAGAGTTGAATTTGAGACTTTGAGGGGATCGATCACTTGAATTGTGTCTTTGAAGTGGTGTCTATTGCTCTTGTATTGAATGTGTAGTAGTGAATGCTTGGATGGTTGGAGTGGAGGTGGTTGGGGGGGTATTTATAGTCCCCAACCACCAATTTAACCGTTGGGGCAGGCTGCTGTCGATGGGCGCACCGGACAATCCGGTGCGCCAACAGACAGTGTTCGGTGCGCCAGCCACGTCACCCAACCCTTAGGGTTCTGACGGTTTCGACCGTTGGAGCTTTTTCTTCTTGTGGCACCGGACAGTCCAGTGCCGCACCGGACAGTCCCTATTCACTGTCCGGTGCACCTTCTGCCGGCTGCTCTGACTCTGCGCGAACTGTCTGCGCACTGTAGCACTTTTGCAGGTGTCCGTTGCAGTCGACCGTTGCGCTGGAGCTGTTGCTCCGCTGGTGCACCGGACAGTCCGATGGCACACCGGACAGTCCGGTGAATTATAGCGGAGCGCGGCCTCAGAAACCTAAAGGTGAAGAGTTTGAGTCGCTCAACCCTGGTGCACCGGACACTGTCCGGTGGCACACCGGACAGTCCGGTGGCACACCGGACAGTCCGGTGCGCCAGACCAAGGTTCTCTTCGATTTCTTTTGCTCCTTTCTTTTTGAACCCTAACTTGATCTTTTTATTGGTTTGTGTTGAACCTTTAGCACCTGTAGAATATATAATCTAGAGCATACTAGTTAGTCCAATTATTTGTGTTGGGCATTCAACCACCAAAATTATTTATAGGAAAAGGTTAAACCCTATTTCCCTTTCAGGATGCAAGAAGGGCGGGAGACACTAGGTAAAGTTATCTAACCAGTAGAACATCATGCTCAGATGTTTTTATATTGAATATAAATTTGTCGGTGTTTCGAGACCGGGGGGTCCCTCGGGCTGACGAGTGAGTGTCGTCGCGTGCCCCAGCCCAGATGGGTCGAGCGCGTGGGCGAGCGCGAAGGGGGGAAAGGAGTGAGGCGGCCGGAGACCGGCGTGAGAGAGGTGGGAATCCCGCGGCCTTCGTGTTCGTCCCGCGCCCAGGTCGGGTGCGCTTGCAGTAGGGGGTTACAAGCATCCACGCGGGAGAGGGAAGCGAGCAGCCCCAAGAGAGCGCCTGTCCCGTCCTCGTCCCCGCGCGGCCAACCTTCTCTAAGAGGGCCCTGGTCCTTCCTTTTAAAGGCGTAAGGAGAGGATCCAGGTGTACAATGGGGGTGTAGCAGAGTGCTACGTGTCTAGCGGGGGAGAGCTAGCGCCCTAAGTACATGTCGATGTGGCAGCCGGAGAGATTTTGGCACCCAGCTGGTGTGATGTCGTGGCCGTCGGAGGAGCGACGGAGCCTGGTGGAGGGACAGCTGTCGGAGCGGTTGAGTCCTTGCTGATGTCCTCCTGCTTCCGTAAGAGAGCTGAGAGCCGCCGTCGTCACAGAGCATGCGGGGCGCCATCATTGCCTATCTGGCGGAGCTAGCCAGATGGGACACCGGTCTTGTTGTCTGCGGCCCGAGTCAGCTCGGGGTAGGGTGATGATGGCGCTTCCTGTTGACGTGGCTGGCCTGCGCCCTAGGCTGGGCGACGTGGAGGCTCCTCCAAAGCCGAGGTCGAGTCTGTCTTCCATGGCTGAGGCCGAGTCCGAGCCCTGGGGTCGGGCGAAGCGGAGTTCATCGTCTTCTGGGGCTGAGCCCGAGTCCGAGCCCTGGGGTCGGGCGAAGCGGAGTTCGTCGTCTTCCGGGATTTAGCCCGAGTCCGAGCCCTGGGTCGGGCGGAGCGGAGTTCGCCGTCTTCCGGGACTTAGCCCGAGTCCGAGCCCTGGGTCGGGCGGAGCGGAGTTCGCCGTCTTCCGGGACTTAGCCCGAGTCCGAGCCCTGGGTCGGGCGGAGCGGAGTTCGCCGTCTTCCGGGACTTAGCCCGAGTCCGAGCCCTGGGGTCGGGCGGAGCGGAGTTCGCCGTCTTCCAAGACTTAGCCCGAGTCCGAGCCCTGGGTCGGGCGGAGCTTCCTATGGTGCCTTTGGCAGGGCCTGACTGCCTGTCAGTCTCACTCTGTCAAGTGGCACTGCAGTCGGAGTGGCGCAGGCGGCGCTGTCCTTCTGTCAGGCCGATCAGTGGAGCGGTGAAGTGACGGCGGTCACTTCGGCTCTGCCGGAGGGCGCGCGTCAGGATAAAGGTGTCAGGCTACCTTTGCATTAAATGCTCCTGCGACTTGGTCGGTTGGTGCGGCGATTTAGTCAGGGTTGCTTCTTAGCGAAGGCAGGGCCTCGGGCGAGCCGGAAATACGTTCACCGTCGGAGGGGGGCCTCGGGCGAGACGGAAATCCTCCGGGGTCGGCTGCCCTTGTCCGAGGCTAGGCTCGGGCGAGGTGTGATCGAGTCGCTCGAATGGACTGATCCCTGACTTAATCGCACCCATCAGGACTTAGCAGCTTTATGCTGATGGGGGTTACCAGCTGAGAATTAGGAGTCTTGAGGGTACCCCTAATTATGGTCCCCGACAGTAGCCCCCGAGCCTCAAAGGGAGTGTTA
Organism: Zea mays; assembly: GCF_902167145.1. Taxonomy (NCBI): domain Eukaryota; kingdom Viridiplantae; phylum Streptophyta; class Magnoliopsida; order Poales; family Poaceae; genus Zea; species Zea mays. Next base: position 232,503,318 of record NC_050096.1, on the reverse strand, counting down.
GCACTCGCTTGGAGGCTTTCGTCGCACTTTTTTGCAAGGGGACCAGCCTTTCTCGGTTGCATTTTGTTCCGGTGGGTGCGCGCGAGCGCACCCGCCGGGTGTAGCCCCCGAGGCCTCGGAGGAGTGGTTTCACTCCTTCAAGGTCTTAATGCCTTGCGTAATGCTTCGGCCGGTCTGGTTGTTCCCTCATGCGAACTGGCCGTAGCCCGGGTGTACGGTCGGGGCCCAAGTTCTCGGGCTGGTATGTTGACGCTGTCAACGGTTCGGCCGGAGCCGGGTTTGCGAGAGCAGCCCCCGAGCCTCTGCACAGGGCGAGAGGGCGATCAGGGACAGACTCGGCTTTTTGCATACGCCCCTGTGTCGCCTTTCCGCAAGGAGGAGGGGGGAAAGCGCCATGTTACCCTCGATGGGCGCCGAACATGGTGTCTCCGGTGAGCTGCGAGCGGGTAATCCGAGTGGACGTCCGTGCCCCGTTCGTTAGGGGTCGGCTAGGGGCCCAGAGGCACGCCCAAAAGTACCTGCAGGTGATCTGCCGGACCCGGTCCCCTGGCGACGGGGTCTGAGGGCTCGATGCCTCCCTCTGATGGGATTCCGTTACAAGATCGCTCCCGCTGGTCTCGAAAATGTCCTAGGGTACCTCGGGAGCGCAGCCCGAGCCTTGGTTATGTATCGAACGTACCCATGGTCATCCCTCGCTCGGCGTCTGAGGCGACTGTGAACCCTTTGGGGGCCAGCCTTCGAACCCCTGATCAGTAATGGGCGCGGAGCCCGAGTAGCCTGAGGCGGCCATGGAACCCTTCGGGGGGCCGGCCTTCGAACCTCTGAGCAGTAGTGGGTGTAGGGCCCACGCGATCTGAGGCGGCTGTTGAACCCTTCGGGGGCCAGCCTTCGAACCTCTGATCAGTAAGGAGGCTCGGAGCCTAGTTCCTTCACGGGGAAGGATCCTTTTCGGGGTATCCCCCTTTCCCGGTCCCTGCTGCAAGAGATAGAGAAAGAGGAAAAAAGGAAAAGGATACGAAATCGAACGACGCGGCGTACCTCTTTTGGCGCGGTTATTTTGGCGAAGGCGAAGCGTCGCCCGCTTTTCCTGCCAGAAGCGCCGCCTGTCCCGCCGCGGAGTTAATGCGACGGGGTGAGTGGTTGGCGGGGCGGCCGCTACGCGTGCACGAGCCGTTCGAGGAACGGATCACGGGCGCGTTGTCTTCACGCCGTGAGAGGGGGTTCTCTTGCTGCCCCCGGATGGGACGTGAGCTTGGCTGACGACGTGACCGCTGCTCCCGCCCGCCTGCCACCGTCATTACTGCCGGCCCACTTTTGGCCGCATTGACCGCCGCGTCAGGCTGGCGCTGCTGGGTCGTGCGCTGGGTCGCCTCGAGTCGCGGTATTGGTTCCGCAATCGAGGAGGCGCGGTGGTGGCGCAAGTGGCGGTGCAGTTGCTTGCATGCAGCATCCGGCGCGCCGGTTGCGTGACGCGTGGGCCTGGGCCTCCATGCTAGCGTGTCGGGAGTCGGAGAAGCGCGTCCACTTGGCGCGGTTGCATGCCGCCTACATGGCCGCCCGCCTCTTTCGCCCGTTGGTCTGGGCAAAAGTGGAGGGTCACTTGTAACCGCTGGGCGGTCGTGTGCACCACGCGCGGCGGTTTGGCTTCTTCTGCTCTGAGCCGGTTTGCATGACATGCGGGACCCAGCCCCCGCGCCGCAGGGGAGGGCCTTGGAGCGTGTTGGAGAAGACTCAGCCCGTGACGGTTGGGGGCGCAAGCAGGGAGAGTTGCCTTTAAAAGGAGGGTGACCCCTTTCGGAAGGCGACCATGTCTTCTCGCTCCCTTATGCATCGCGTCTTTCCACCTTCCAAGCCCCCGGATGGGGGATACCCGCCGTCTTTTCGCCTCATCGTTGGAGGAACGCAACTCCGTGGGAGTTGGTACCTTTCAGCCATCGTTCGGCTTCAAGGATTTTCATCATGCAGCCCGGCTGCACCCCTCCACCGGCGGTCACCCAAGATGGTGACCTCCAGTTTGACGGTGGGGGAAAGCGAGCCGGGCCGCGGCCTCTGCCCCTCCCTCAGCCTCAAGGATTTTCGTCATCCAGGCCAAGATGGAGGATGAGGCAAGTCGGGGGGTTTCCTCCGCGTGGGTCGGTTACACTTTTCTTCCCCTGGCGTCTGGGGGAGAATGGCACCCTCCAGCTTCGCGGAGACTTCCTCCAGCCATGCCGGGAAAGGTGGGCCGCCGTCACTCAGCCAGGGCGCAGCACTACGTCCTCCGTCCGGACGGCAGTTGCGCCGCGTACCGCGAGGGCGCCGCCCACGCTCTGGGCGGTTCTGGCTAGGGCGAAGACTTGCCGGCGCGCTTCGAGGCGTCGGTAGCCGGAGATGGCTTCTCTACCGATGAGATTGCCAACTCCGCCAGTAGCCCTGGGTCTCCGTCTCCCGGCCTGAATGGCTGGCTCTCGTCCTTGGTGGGTGAGAGTCCTTCTGCCGTAGCACCTGCCCCGAAGCCGCTGCTGAAGCTGCTTCGTCGCCCGGGGCGGGGGTGGTTGTCGCTGTTGCCGGATCGGGCGGCGGCGGACCGCCCGTCGGCCCGCGATCGCTCCGCGGGTTCCCCAATCTTGTGGGGTTGTTCGTACCCGCGGGGACGAAACCGGAGTTCCGTTTGTAATGGCACTTCGAATGCCAGGGTTTTTTGTTCATTGCGGCTGTCGAGGCCTGAACATGTATGTAATTTTGGCACGGAGCTGTGTTTTTTCCTCATTTTCGAGCACTAAGACTCGCCTGTTGATTATCTGAACCGCTTCACCAAGCATGAGTCGCCCCGTGTCAAGGTGATGAGTGAGGTATCCGTATCCCGGAGGCGTAGGAGTCCCTCGGCTCGGTCGGCCTTGTTGTCTGAGGCTCCTCTAGCTCAGTTAAAGGGACCCCTTGGTCGCTCTTCGACGAGCCGAGGCCAGGGGTAGCGATATCAGCATGAACAGAGGCGGAGTTGGCTCGAAAATGAAACCTGGGTGGCCGGAGCCTAGCCGGGTTGTCCGTTAGCGGGACCGACGCCGGAGTCGATCAGCCGAGGCCTCGGGTCGGGCTGGCGCCCTTGGAAGATGGTTGGCCAAGGCCCCAGGGGTAACCGGCCGAGCCGCCTGCTCGGGCCGGATTCTCGGAGAAGTCCCTGGCAGCGATTGTCCGGGCGTGACGATGACGTCGTCCTCCAGAGTGGGGATCCTTGGACCGCGTCGCCGTCCGAGGCTAGGTCGGACCTTGCTGAAGGTGTCGTCGATGCCGAGGGTGTTACTGCCCCCTTCCAGCGTCAAGACCCGAGCCTGCAGGATCAGAGTGTCTTGTAGCGTGTGCCTTCTGCGGCCGCTGAGGCCAGAATATACACACCCTCGCTGTGTTGTAAAGCTGCGTCTCCTTTCCTCTTGTTTCGAGTATCTGGACTTTTTTGTTAGTAACAGGGATGTTTGTGCGAGCGAGAGTTGCTTCTCGCGGAAGGTGATGAGTGAGGTATCCGTATCCCGGAGGCGTGGGAGTCCCTCTGCTCGGTCGGCCTTGCCGCTTACGCGCACTTTCACCCGTCCATGAGGCCCTGTCACCGACTCAGTCGAGAAGGCTCGAAGGATCGCTTCGGCAGAAGAGCTTCCGAACGTGAAGACTTGTTCGGTCCGCGGAATCACTTTATCCGAACGCGAGTTACTTATCATAGAAGGTGACGAGTGAGGTATCCGTATCCCGGAGGCGTAGGAGTCCCTCGACTCGGTCAGCCTTGGCTGCTTACGTGTACTCCGTCGTTTTCAGGATCCACTTTTCGAAGTAGTCAGAAAGCACGAAAGATATTCTGGCAGAAGAGATCTTTTTTCGAGGAAAATTTCAACGCAGAGGGGGTTCCCCCCTTTTAGCCCCCGAGGGGGGGTCGGGCTTTGCCGAGGCGAGGCCGACCCTTCCTTGATGACTAAACTTTGCGCGGATGCGAGGTATATGAACAACTTGAAAACATCTTAAGGGTAGAAGCGACGTAGTTGTTGGATGTTCCAAGCGTTGCCGTAGACCTCGCCTTGACTGTTGGCCAGCTTGTACGTTCCGGGCTTCAGAACTTTGGCGATGACGAATGGCCCCTCCGAGGGGGGCGTGAGCTTGTGCCTCCCTCGGGCGTCTTGCCACAGCCGAAGCACCAGGTCGCCCACCTGGAGGTCTTGGGGCTGGACCCCTCGGGCGTGGTAGCGTCGCAGGGACTGCTGGTACTGCGCCGAGTGTAGCAAGGCCTTGTCCCGAGCCTCTTCCAGCTGGTCCAGCGAGTCTTCTCGGCTAGCTTGGTTGCTTTGATCGCTGTAGGCCCTCGTCCTCGGGGAGTCGTATTCCAGGTCAGTGGGCAAGACGGCCTCGGCCCTGTAGACCAGGAAGAACGGCGTGAAACCCGTGGCCCGGCTCGGCGTTGTCCTCAGGCTCCAGACCACCAAGGGGAGTTCCTTCATCCATCGTTTGCCGAACTTGTTGAGGTCATTGTAAATCCGAGGTTTGAGCCCTTGTAGAATCATGCCGTTGGCACGCTCTACTTGCCCATTCGACATGGGATGAGCCACGGCGGCCCAGTCCACCCGGATGTGGTGATCCTCGCAGAAGTCCAAGAATTTTCTGCCGGTGAACTGGGTACCGTTGTCGGTGATGATGGAGTTCGGGACCCCGAAGCGATGGATGATGTTGGTGAAGAATGTCACCGCCTGCTCGGACCTGATGCAGTTCAGAGGTCGGACCTCGACCCACTTGGAGAATTTGTCGATGGCGACCAGCAGGTGCGTGTAGCCCCCGGGCGCCTTCTGCAAGGGGTCGACGAGGTCCAGCCCCCACATAGCAAAGGGCCAGGTGATGGGTATCATCTGCAGAGCCTGAGCGGGCAGGTGGGTTTGCTTCGCATTGAATTGACACCCTTCGCAGGTGCGGACAATTCTAGTGGCGTCAGCACCGCCGTTGGCCAGTAGAAGCCTTGTCGGAAAGCATTCCCGACAAGGGCTCGAGGCGCTGCATGATGGCCGCAAGCCCCCGAGTGTATCTCTTGCAGGAGTTCCTGACCTTCGGCGACGGAGATGCATCGCTGGAGGATGCCCGAGGGGCTGCGGTGGTAGAGCTCCTTCTCATCGCCCAGCAAGACGAACGACTTGGCGCGTCGCGCTACCCGCTGAGCCTCGGCTCGATCGAGGGGTAGCTCTCCTTGGCGGAGATATTGCAGGTACGGGGTCTGCCAATTTCGATCAGGCGTGGCCCCGCTCCGCTCCTCCTCGATGCGCAGTGCCTCACCCTCGGAGCCCGAGGGTACCTCGGGTCGAACCGAGGCTGCCTCGGGCCGAGCTGTGGGTGCCTCGGGCTGTGCCGAGGGCACCTCGGGCTGGACCGAGGGCGCCTCAGGCTCGGGCGCGTCGTCGATCTTGATGGAGGGTTGATGCAGATCCCGGGAGAAGACATCCGGGGGAACCGTTGTTCGCCCCGAGGCTATTTTTGTCAGCTCGTCCGCAGTCTCGTTGTAGCGTCGAGCGATGTGGTTAAGCTCGAGCCCGTAGAACTTGTCTTCCAGGCGCCGAACCTCATCGCAGTAGGCCTCCATCTTCGGGTCGCGGCAGTGGGAGTTCTTCATGACTTGGTCGATGACGAGCTGCGAGTCACCGCGAGCGTCGAGGCGCCTGACCCCTAGCTCGATGGCGATCCGCAACCCGTTGACCAGAGCCTCGTACTCAGCCACATTGTTGGACGCTGGGAAGTGGAGGCGTAGCACATAGCGTAGGTGTTTCCCGAGGGGCGAGATGAAGAGTAGGCCCGCGCCGGCTCCCGTCTTCATCATCGACCTGTCGAAAAACATGGTCTAGAGCTCCGGTTGGATCGGAGCCGTTGGTAGCTGGGTGTCGACCCATTCGGCTACGAAGTCCGCCAAGACCTGGGACTTGATGGCCTTCCGAGGGGCGAACGAGATTGTCTCGCCCATGATTTCCACTGCCCACTTTGCAATCCTGCCCGAGGCCTCTCGGCACTGGATGATCTCCCCAGGGGGAAGGATGACACCACAGTTACCGGATGAGACTCGAAGTAGTGTCGCAACTTCCGCCACGTCAGGATCACTGCATACAGCAGCTTCTGAACTTGTGGGTAGCGGATCTTGGTTTCGGACAGTACCTCGCTGACGAAGTAAACTGGCCTCTGAACGGGCAATGCATGCCCCTCTTCTTGCCTCTCGACCACAATCGCGGCGCTAACCACCTAAGTGGTCACGACGACGTAGACTAAGAGGGCTTCTCCGGTAGCTGGGGGCACCAAGATAGGCACCTTTGTGAGGAGCGCCTTCAGGTTCCCGAGAGCTTCCTCGGCCTCAGGGGTCCAAGTGAAGCACTCGGCCTTCCTTAAGAGGCGGTACAGAGGCAGACCTCTTTCGCCGAGGCGTGAGATGAAGCGGCTCAGAGCCGCGAGACATCCCATGACCCTCTGTACGCCCTTTAAGTCCTTGATGGGACCCATGCTGGTGATGGCTGCGATCTTCTCCGGGTTGGCTTCGATGCCTCGCTCGGAGACGATGAACCCCAAGAGCATGCCCCGGGGCACCCCGAAGACACACTTCTCGGGATTGAGCTTGACGCCTTTCGCCTTGAGACATCGGAATGTCACTTCAAGGTCAGAGAGGAGGTCGGAAGCTTTCCTCGTCTTGACTATGATGTCATCAACGTAGGCCTCGACCGTGCGACCGATGTGTTCGCCGAACACATGGTTCATGCACCGCTGGTACGTCGCGCCCGCATTCCTCAAACCGAACGGCATGGTGACATAGCAGTACATGCCGAAGGGCGTGATGAAAGAAGTCGCGAGCTGGTCGGACTCTTTCATCCTGATTTGGTGATACCCTGAGTAGGCGTCGAGGAAAGACAGGGTTTCGCACCCAGCAGTGGAATCCACGATTTGATCGATGCGAGGCAGAGGGTAGAGAACCTTCGGACATGCTTTGTTGAGACCAGTGTAGTCTACACACATCCGCCATTTCCCCCCTCTCTTTCTCACAAGCACAGGGTTGGCAAGCCATTCGGGATGGAATACCTCTTTGATGAACCCGGCTACCATTAGCTTGTGAATCTCCTCGCCTATCGCTCTGCGCTTCTCCTCGTCGAATCGGCGCAGAGGCTGCTTGACGGGTCGGGCTCTGGCCCGAATATCCAGCGAGTGCTCGGCGACATCCCTCGGTATGCCGGGCATGTCCGAGGGACTCCACGCGAAGACGTCGGCGTTCGCGCGGAGAAAGTCGACGAGCACTGTTTCCTATTTGGGGTCAAGCCCGGAACCGATCCGGATTTGCTTGGAGGCGTCGCCACTGGGGTCGAGGGGGACGGCCTTAACCGTCTCCACTGGCTCGAAGTTGCCGGCATGACGCTTCACGTCTGGCACCTCTTTGGAGAGGCTTTCCAGGTCGGCGATGAGGGCCTCGGCGTACTCCACGCACTCCACGTCGCATTCGAACGCGTGTTTGTACGTGGGGCCGACGGTGATGACCCCGTTGGGGCCCGGCATCTTGAGCTTCAGGTAGGTGTAGTTGGGGACGGCCATGAACTTCACGTAGCATGGCCTCCCCAGTACCGCGTGGTAGGTTCCTCGCAACCCGACCACCTCGAACGTCAGAGTCTCCCTTCGGAAGTTGGAGGGCGTTCCGAAGCAGACGGGAAGGTCGAGTCGTCCGAGGGGCTGGACGCGCTTCCCGGGAATGATCCCGTGGAAGGGCGCAGCGCCTGCTCGGACGGAGGACAGATCGACGCGCAGGAGCCTGAGGGTCTCGGCGTAGATGATGTTGAGGCTGCTGCTGAAAGGGAATTAGGCTTACACCTAGTTCCTATATAATTTTGGTGGTTGAATTGCCCAACACAAATATTTGGACTAACTAGTTTGCCCAAGTATGTAGTTTATACAGGTGTAAAAAGGTTCACACTCAGCCAATAAAAAGACCAAGTTTTGGATTCAACAAAGGAGCAAAGGGGCAACCGAAGGCACCCCTGGTCTGGCGCACCGGACTGTCCGGTGAGCCACCGGACAGTGAACAGTACCTGTCCGGTGCACCAGGGGACTCAGACTCCAACTCGCTACCTTCGGGAATTGCCAGGGCGACTCGGCTATAATTCACCGGACTGTCCGGTGTACACCGGACAGTGTCCGGTGCTCCAAGGGAGGTCGGCCTCAGGAACTCGCCAGCTTCGGGAAACGCCAACGGCTAGCCCGCTAAAATTCACCGGACTGTCCGGTGTGCACCGGACTGTCCGGTGCGCCTCCGAAGCAACGGTCATCTCCGCGCCAACGGCTCTCTGCCGCGCATTTAATGCGCCCTCTGCGCGCGCAGAAGTCAGAATCGCCCATGCTGGCACACCGGACATCAAACAGTACCTGTCCGGTGTGCACCGGACACCCAGGCGGGCCCACAAGTCAGAAGCTCCAACGGTCAGAATCCAACGGCAGTGATGACGTGGCAGGGGGCACCGGACTGTCCGGTGTGCACCGGACTGTCCGGTGCGCCATCGAGCAGACAGCCTCCCAACGGCCACTTTTGGTGGTTGGGGCTATAAATACCCCAACCACCCCACCATTCATTGCATCCAAGTTTTCCCACTTCTCAACCACTTACAAGAGCTAGGCATTCAATTCTAGACACATTCAAAGAGATCAAATCCTCTCCAATTCCACACAAAGCCCTAGTGACTAGTGAGAGTGATTTGCCGTGTTCATTTGAGCTCTTGCGCTTGGATTGCTTCTTTTCTTTCTCACTTGTTCTTGTGATCAAAACTCCATTGTAATCAAGGCAAGAGGCACCAATTGTGTGGTGACCCTTGCGGGGAAGTTTTGTTCCCGGCTTTGATTTGAGAAGAGAAGCTCACTCGGTCCGAGGGACCGTTTGAGAGAGGGAAGGGTTGAAAGAGACCCGGCCTTTGTGGCCTCCTCAACGGGGAGTAGGTTTGCAAGAACCGAACCTCGGTAAAACAAATCTCCGTGTCTCACTTGCTTATTCGCTTGGGATTTGTTTTGCGGCCTCTCTTGCGGACTCGTTTCTTATTACTAACGCTAACCCCGGCTTGTAGTTGTGTTTATATTTGTAAATTTCAGTTTCGCCCTATTCACCCCCCCTCTAGGCGACTATCAATTGGTATCAGAGCCCGGTGCTTCATTAGAGCCTAACCGCTCGAAGTGATGTCGGGAGATCACGCCAAGAAGGAGATGGAGACCGGCGAAAAGCCCACTACAAGCCACGGGAGCACTTCATCGGAAGAGTCCCGCACCAAAAGGAGGGAGAAGAAGAAGAGCTCCTCCAACAAAGGGAAGGAGAAGAAATCTTCTTCTTACCACAAAGAGAAGAAGGAAAAATCTTCTTCCCACAAGCCGCATCGGAAAGGCGACAAGCACAAGAGGATGAGGAAGGTGGTCTACTACGAGACCGACACTTCATCAACATCGACCTCCGACTCCGATGCACCCTCCGTCACTTCTAAGCGCCAAGAGCACAAGAAGTATAGTAAGATCCCCCTACGCTACCCTCGCATTTCCAAACATACACCTTTACTTTCCGTCCCATTAGGCAAACCACCAACTTTTGATGGTGAAGATTACGCTAGGTGGAGCGATTTAATGCGATTTCATCTAACCTCGCTCCACAAAAGCATATGGGATGTTGTTGAGTTTGGCGCGCAGGTACCATCCGTAGGGGATGAGGATTATGATGAGGATGAGGTGGCCCAAATCGAGCACTTCAACTCTCAAGCTACAACAATACTCCTCGCCTCTCTAAGTAAAGAGGAGTATAACAAAGTACAAGGGTTGAAGAGCGCCAAGGAGATTTGGGATTTACTCAAGACCGCGCATGAAGGTGATGAGCTCACCAAGATCACCAAGCGGGAAACAATTGAGGGGGAGCTCGGTCGGTTCCGGCTTCGCAAAGGGGAGGAGCCACAACACATGTACAATCGGCTCAAGACCTTGGTGAACCAAGCACGCAACCTCGGGAGCGTAAAATGGGATGACCACGAGGTGGTTAAGGTTATTCTAAGATCACTTATTTTCCTTAACCCTACTCAAGTTCAATTAATTCGTGGTAATCCTAGATATACTAAAATGACCCCCGAGGAAGTTATCGGGAATTTTGTAAGTTTTGAGTGCATGATCGAAGGCTCGAGGAAGATCAACGAGCTTGATGATGCCACCACATCCGAAGCTCAACCCGTTGCATTCAAGGCAACGGAGGAAAAGAAGGAGGAGGCTACACCAAGTCGACAACCAATCGACGCCTCCAAGCTCGACAATGAGGAAATGGCGCTCGTCATCAAGAGCTTCCGCCAAATCCTCAAACAAAGGAGGGGGAAAGACTACAAGTCCCGCTCCAAGAAGGTGTGCTACAAATGTGGTAAGCCCGGTCATTTTATTGTTAAATGTCCCATATCTAGTGATAGTGACCGAGGCAACGACAAGAAGGGGAGAAGAAAGGAGAAGAAGAGGTACTACAGGAAGAAGGGCGGCGATGCCCATGTTTGTCGCGAGTGGGACTCCGACGAGAGCTCAAGCGACTCCTCCGACGACGAGGACACCGCCAACATCGCCGTCACCAAGGGACTCCTCTTCCCCAACGTCGGCCACAAGTGCCTCATGGCAAAGGACGGCAAAAAGAAGGTTAAATCTAAATCCTCCACTAAATATGAATCCTCTAGTGATGACAATGCTAGTGATGAGGAAGATAATTTGCGTTCCCTTTTTGCCAACCTTAACATAGCTCAAAAGGAAAAATTGAATGAATTGGTTAGTGCTATTCATGAAAAGGATGACCTTTTGGATTCCCAAGAGGATTGTCTAATTAAAGAAAACAAAAAACATGTTAAGGTTAAAAAGGCTTATGCTCTTGAAATTGAAAAATGTGAAAAGTTATCTAGTGAGCTAAGCACTTGCCGTGAGATGATTGACAACCTTAGGAATGAAAATGTTAGTTTAAATGCTAAGGTTGATTCACATGTTTGTAATGTTTCAATTCCCAATCCTAGAGATAATAATGATGATTTGCTTGCTAGGATTGAAGAATTAAACATTTCTCTTGCTAGCCTTAGATTAGAGAATGAAAATTTGATTACTAAGGCTAAAGATTTTGATGTTTGCAAAGTTACAATTGCCAATCTTAGAGATAAGAATGATATACTTCGTGCTAAGATTGTGGAACTTAATTCTTGCAAACCATCTACATCTACCATTGAGCATGTCACTATTTGTACTAGATGTAGAGATGTTGATATTAATGCTATTCATGATCATATGACTTTAATTAAACAACAAAATGATCATATAGCAAAACTAGATGCTAAAATTGCCGAGCACAACTTAGAAAATGAGAAATTTAAATTTGCTCGTAGCATGCTTAACAATGGGAGACGCCCGGGCATTAAGGATGGCATTGGCTTCCAAAGGGGAGACAATGTCAAAATTAGTGCCCCTCCTAAGAGATTGTCCAACTTTGTTAAGGGCAAAGCTCCCATGCCTCAGGATAACGAGGGTTACATTTTATACCCTGCCGGCTATCCTGAGAGCAAAATTAGGAAGATTCATTCTAGGAAGTCTCACTCTGGCCCTAATCATGCTTTTATGTATAAGGGTGAGACATCTAGTTCTAGGCAACCAACCCATGCTAAGTTGCCTAAGAAGAAAATTCCTAATGCATCAAATGATCATGCCATTTCATTTAAAACTTTTGATGCATCTTATGTGCTTACTAGCAAATCCGGCAAGGTAGTTGCCAAATTTGTTGGGGGCAAACACAAGGGCTCCAAGACTTGTGTTTGGGTACCCAAAGTTCTTGTTTCTAATGCCAAAGGACCCAAAACAGTTTGGGTACCTAAAGTCAAGAACTAAAATTGTTTTGTAGGTTTATGCATCCGGGGGCTCAAGTTGGATACTCGACAGCGGGTGCACAAACCACATGACAGGGGAGAAAAGAATGTTCTCCTCATATGAGAAAAACCAAGATCCCCAACGAGCTATCACATTCGGGGATGGAAATCAAGGTTTGGTCAAAGGATTGGGTAAAATTGCTATATCTCCTGACCATTCTATTTCCAATGTTTTTCTTGTAGATTCTTTAGATTACAACTTGCTTTCTGTTTCTCAATTATGTCAAATGGGCTACAACTGTCTTTTTACTGATGTAGGTGTCACTGTCTTTAGAAGAAGTGATGATTCAATAGCATTTAAGGGAGTGTTAGAGGGTCAGCTATACCTGGTAGATTTTGATAGAGCTGAACTCGACACTTGCTTAATTGCTAAGACTAACATGGGTTGGCTCTGGCACCGCCGACTAGCCCATGTTGGGATGAAGAATCTTCACAAGCTTCTAAAGGGAGAGCACATTTTAGGATTAACAAATGTTCATTTTGAGAAAGACAGGATTTGTAGTGCATGCCAGGCAGGGAAGCAAGTTGGAGTCCATCATCCACACAAGAACATCATGACGACCGACAGGCCGCTTGAGCTGCTCCACATGGATCTATTCGGCCCGATTGCTTACATAAGCATCGGCGGGAGTAAGTATTGTCTTGTAATAGTGGATGATTATTCTCGCTTCACTTGGGTATTCTTTTTACAGGAAAAATCTCAAACCCAAGAGACCTTAAAGGGATTCTTGAGACGGGCTCAAAATGAGTTCGGATTAAGGATCAAGAAAATAAGAAGCGACAACGGGACGGAGTTCAAGAACTCTCAAATTGAAGGCTTCCTTGAGGAGGAGGGCATCAAGCATGAGTTCTCTTCTCCCTACACACCTCAACAAAATGGTGTAGTGGAGAGGAAGAATCGAACTCTATTGGACATGGCAAGAACCATGCTTGACGAGTACAAGACACCGGACCGGTTTTGGGCCGAAGCGGTCAACACCGCCTGCTACGCCATCAACCGGTTATATCTTCACCGAATCCTCAAGAAGACATCATATGAACTCCTAACCGGTAAAAAGCCCAACATTTCATACTTTAGAGTTTTTGGTAGCAAATGCTTTATTCTTGTTAAAAGAGGTAGAAAATCTAAATTTGCACCTAAAACTGTAGAAGGCTTTTTACTAGGATATGACTCAAACACAAGGGCATATAGAGTCTTTAACAAGTCCACTGGACTAGTTGAAGTTTCATGTGACGTTGTGTTTGATGAAACTAACGGCTCTCAAGTAGAGCAAGTTGATCTTGATGAGATAGGTGAAGAACAGGCTCCATGCATAGCGCTAAGGAACATGTCCATTGGGGATGTGTGTCCTAAGGAATCCGAAGAGCCTCCACAGGCACAAGATCAACCGTCCTCCTCCACGCAAGCATCTCCACCAACTCAAAATGAGGATGAAGCTCAAGTTGATGAAGGACAAAATCAAGAAGATGAGCCACCTCAAGATAATGGCAATGATCAAGGGGGAGATACAAATGATCAAGATAAGGAGGATGAGGAAGAACCAAGGCCGCCACACCCAAGAGTCCACCAAGCAATCCAACGAGATCACCCCGTCGACACTATCCTCGGAGACATTCATAAAGGGGTAACTACTAGATCTCGGGTTGCTCATTTTTGTGAGCATTACTCTTTTGTTTCCTCTATTGAGCCACACAGGGTGGAGGAAGCACTTCAAGATTCGGATTGGGTGATGGCGATGCAAGAGGAGCTCAACAATTTCACGAGGAACGAGGTATGGCATTTAGTTCCACGTCCTAACCAAAATGTTGTAGGAACCAAATGGGTCTTCCGCAACAAGCAAGATGAGCATGGTGTGGTGACTAGGAACAAAGCTCGACTCGTGGCCAAAGGGTATTCACAAGTCGAAGGTTTGGATTTCGGTGAAACCTATGCACCCGTAGCTAGGCTTGAGTCAATTCGCATATTATTGGCCTATGCTACTTACCATGGCTTTAAGCTCTATCAAATGGACGTGAAAAGTGCCTTCCTCAACGGACCGATCAAGGAAGAGGTCTATGTTGAGCAACCTCCCGGCTTTGAAGACAGTGAGTATCCTAACCATGTTTATAGGCTCTCTAAGGCGCTTTATGGGCTCAAGCAAGCCCCAAGAGCATGGTATGAATGCCTTAGAGATTTCCTTATTGCTAATGGCTTCAAAGTCGGCAAGGCCGATCCTACACTCTTTACTAAAACTCTTGAAAATGACTTGTTTGTATGCCAAATTTATGTTGATGATATTATATTTGGGTCTACTAACGAGTCTACATGTGAAGAGTTTAGTAGGATCATGACACAGAAATTCGAGATGTCTATGATGGGGTTGAAGTATTTTCTAGGATTTCAAGTGAAGCAACTCCAAGAGGGCACCTTCATCAGCCAAACAAAGTACACTCAAGACATCCTAAGCAAGTTTGGAATGAAGGATGCCAAGCCCATCAAAACACCCATGGGAACAAATGGGCATCTCGACCTCGACACGGGAGGTAAGTCCGTGGATCAAAAGGTATACCGGTCGATGATTGGTTCATTGCTTTATTTATGTGCAACTCGACCGGACATTATGCTTTCCGTATGCATGTGTGCAAGATTCCAATCCGACCCTAAGGAATCCCACCTTACGGCCGTAAAACGAATCTTGAGATATTTGGCTTACACACCTAAGTTTGGGCTTTGGTACCCTCGGGGATCCACGTTTGATTTGATTGGTTATTCGGATGCCGATTGGGCGGGGTGCAAAATTAATAGGAAGAGCACATCGGGGACTTGCCAGTTCTTGGGAAGATCCTTGGTGTCTTGGGCTTCAAAGAAGCAAAATTCGGTCGCTCTTTCCACCGCCGAAGCCGAGTACATTGCCGCAGGACATTGTTGCGCGCAATTGCTCTGGATGAGGCAAACCCTGCGGGACTATGGTTACAAATTAACCAAAGTCCCTTTGCTATGTGATAATGAGAGTGCAATCAAAATGGCCGACAATCCCGTCGAGCATAGCCGCACTAAGCACATAGCCATTCGGTATCATTTTCTTAGGGATCACCAACAAAAGGGGGATATCGAGATTTCTTACATTAATACTAAAGATCAATTAGCCGATATCTTTACCAAGCCACTTGATGAACAATCTTTTACCAGACTTAGGCATGAGCTCAATATTCTTGATTCTAGAAATTTCTTTTGCTAGCTTGCACACATAGCTCATTTGAATACCTTTGATCATATCTCTTTTATATGCTATGACTAATGTGTTTTCAAGTCTATTTCAAACCAAGTCATAGGTATATTGAAAGGGAATTGGAGTCTTCGGCGAAGACAAAGGCTTCCACTCCGTAACTCATCCTTCGCCATCACTCCAACCATCTCTCTATTCTTTGGGGGAGAAATGAGCATCAAAGAAAAGGACTTCGTCTTTGGTATAATCTTAACTCATTTACTTATGACCAAAGGGGAAGAAATTACTTCAAGGGCTCTAATGATTCCGTTTTTGGCGATTCATGCCAAAAAGGGGGAGAACTGAGCCCAAAGCAAAAGGACCGCACCACCACCAAATTCAAAAACTTAGTGCTTTCCAAAAGTATTTATTATTTGGTATCCTACTGTGTTCAAAAGGGGAAGAAAGTAGTATTCTAAAAATACATATCAAAACCCTCTTGATCACTAAGAGGTGGATCTCCTTTAGGGGGAGTTTTGTTTAGTCAAAGGAAAAGCATTTGAAACAGGGCGAGAAAATTTCAAATCTTGAAAATGCTTTGCTAACTCTTATTCATTTATCTTTGACTATGTGCAAAAGATCTTTGAAATGAATTTACAAAAGAATTTGCAAAAACAAAACTTGTGGTGCAAACGTGGTCCAAAATGATAAATAAGAAAGAAACATTCCATGCATATCTTGTAAGTAGTTTTATTGGCTCAATTCCAAGCAACCTTTACACTTACATCATGCAAACTAGTTCAATTATGCATCTCTATATTTGCTTTGGTTTGTGTTGGCATCAATCACCAAAAAGGGGGAGATTGAAAGGGAATTAGGCTTACACCTAGTTCCTATATAATTTTGGTGGTTGAATTGCCCAACACAAATATTTGGACTAACTAGTTTGCCCAAGTATGTAGTTTATACAGGTGTAAAAAGGTTCACACTCAGCCAATAAAAAGACCAAGTTTTGGATTCAACAAAGGAGCAAAGGGGCAACCGAAGGCACCCCTGGTCTGGCGCACCGGACTGTCCGGTGAGCCACCGGACAGTGAACAGTACCTGTCCGGTGCACCAGGGGACTCAGACTCCAACTCGCTACCTTCGGGAATTGCCAGGGCGACTCGGCTATAATTCACCGGACTGTCCGGTGTACACCGGACAGTGTCCGGTGCTCCAAGGGAGGTCGGCCTCAGGAACTCGCCAGCTTCGGGAAACGCCAACGGCTAGCCCGCTAAAATTCACCGGACTGTCCGGTGTGCACCGGACTGTCCGGTGCGCCTCCGAAGCAACGGTCATCTCCGCGCCAACGGCTCTCTGCCGCGCATTTAATGCGCCCTCTGCGCGCGCAGAAGTCAGAATCGCCCATGCTGGCACACCGGACATCAAACAGTACCTGTCCGGTGTGCACCGGACACCCAGGCGGGCCCACAAGTCAGAAGCTCCAACGGTCAGAATCCAACGGCAGTGATGACGTGGCAGGGGGCACCGGACTGTCCGGTGTGCACCGGACTGTCCGGTGCGCCATCGAGCAGACAGCCTCCCAACGGCCACTTTTGGTGGTTGGGGCTATAAATACCCCAACCACCCCACCATTCATTGCATCCAAGTTTTCCCACTTCTCAACCACTTACAAGAGCTAGGCATTCAATTCTAGACACATTCAAAGAGATCAAATCCTCTCCAATTCCACACAAAGCCCTAGTGACTAGTGAGAGTGATTTGCCGTGTTCATTTGAGCTCTTGCGCTTGGATTGCTTCTTTTCTTTCTCACTTGTTCTTGTGATCAAAACTCCATTGTAATCAAGGCAAGAGGCACCAATTGTGTGGTGACCCTTGCGGGGAAGTTTTGTTCCCGGCTTTGATTTGAGAAGAGAAGCTCACTCGGTCCGAGGGACCGTTTGAGAGAGGGAAGGGTTGAAAGAGACCCGGCCTTTGTGGCCTCCTCAACGGGGAGTAGGTTTGCAAGAACCGAACCTCGGTAAAACAAATCTCCGTGTCTCACTTGCTTATTCGCTTGGGATTTGTTTTGCGGCCTCTCTTGCGGACTCGTTTCTTATTACTAACGCTAACCCCGGCTTGTAGTTGTGTTTATATTTGTAAATTTCAGTTTCGCCCTATTCACCCCCCCTCTAGGCGACTATCAGCTGCCCCCGTCCATAAGGACCTTGGTGAGCCTGACGTCGCCGATGACGGGGTCGACGACGAGCGGGTATTTCCCCGGGCTCGGCACGTGGTCGGGGTGGTCGTCTTGGTCGAAGGTGATGGGCTTGTCGGACCAGTCTAGATAGACCGGCGCCGCCACCTTGACCGAGCAGACCTCCCGGCGCTCTTGCTTGCGGTGCCGAGCCGAGGCATTCGCCGCTTGCCCACCGTAGATCATGAAGCAGTCGCGGACCTCGAGGAACTCTCCTGCTTGGTGATCTTCCTTCTTGTCGTCGTCGCGGGCCCTGCCACCCTCCGCGGGTGGCCCGGCCCTGTGGAAGTGGCGCCGAAGCTTGACACACTCCTCAAGGGTGTGCTTGACGGGCCCCTGATGATAGGGGCACGACTCCTTGAGCATCTTGTCGAAGAGGTTGGCACCTCCAGGGGGCTTCCGAGGGTTCTTGTACTCGGCGGCGGCGACAAGGTCCGCGTCGGCGGCGTCGCGTTTCGCTTGCGACTTCTTCTTGCCTTTCTTCTTGGCGCCGCGCTGAGTAGACGCCTCGGGAGCATCTTCCGGTGGGCGGCCCTAGGGCTGCTTGTCCTTTCGGAAGATAGCCTCGACCGCCTCCTGGCCAGAGGCGAACTTGGTGGCGATGTCCATCAGCTCGCTCGCCCTGGTGGGGGTCTTGCGACCCAACTTGCTCACCAGGTCGCGGCAGGTGGTGCCGGCAAGGAACGCGCCGATGACATCCGAGTCGGTGATGTTGGGCAGCTCGGTGCGCTGCTTCGAGAATCGCCGGATGTAGTCCCGGAGAGACTCTCCCGGCTGCTGCCGGCAGCTTCGGAGGTCCCAGGAATTCCCGGGGCACACATACGTGCCCTGGAAATTGCCGGCGAAGGCTTGGACCAGGTCATCCCAGTTGAAGATCTGCCCCGGAGGCAGGTGCTCCAACCAGGCGCGAGCGGTGTCGGAGAGGAACAGGGGGAGGTTGCGGATGATGAGGTTGTCGTCGTCCGTTCCACCCAGCTGGCAGGCCAGGCGGTAGTCCGCGAGCCACAATTCCGGTCTCGTTTCCCCCGAGTACTTTGTGATAGTAGTCGGGGGTCGGAACCGGGTCGGGAACGGTGCCCGCCGGATGGCCCGGCTGAAGGCCTGCGGACCGGGTGGTTCGGGCGAGGGACTCCAATCCTCCCCGCTGTCGTAGCGTCCCCCACGCCTAGGGTGATAGCCTCGGCGCACCCTCTCGTCGAGGTGGGCCCGACGGTCGCGATGATGGTGCTCGTTGCCGAGGTGGCCCGGGGCCGCAGGCACGGTGTTGCGCGTGCGCCCGGTGTAGACCGAGGCTTCCCGCATGAATCGGGAAGTCGCGGCATGAGGTTTCGAGGGGTATCCCTGCCTTCGGGAGGCAGAGCTCTCGGCCCGTCGGACCGCAGCACCTTCCAGGAGATTCTTGAGCTCTCCCTGGATTCGCCGACCCTCGGTGGTTGATGGCTCCGGCATCGCGCGGAGAAGCATCGCTGCTGCGGCCAGGTTCTGACCGACCCCACTGGATGTGGGTGGCGGCCTGACCCTGACGTCGTTGGCGACACGGAGCTGGAGACCCTGGGGCGGGTGATGTATTTCTCCGGTCGAGGGTTGGCCCGCCCATGCCTGCCCAACGTCCCGGCGGATTGGCTCAAGCGCTCCTGCTCCCTCGTCGAACCTGGCCTGTGCCCCGCGGACTTGCTCGAGCTGTGGGTCGTGACCCCCCGCCGGAACGGGGACCACAGCTAGCTCCCACGGGATGTCAGCGCGAGGCACCGGCCTAGGGAGATCACCGTCCTCCGGCATGCCGAGATGATTGCCTTCGGAGGGACCCCCTAGATCGACGTGGAAACATTCGCGGCTTGGGCCGCAGTCCTCGTCATCGAGGCTGTGGCTACCGTCAGAACAGTCGGAGAGGCAGTAGTCACATGCGGTCATGAAGTCCCGCATGGCACTGGGGTTGCCAAGTCCAGAGAAATCCCAACAGATGTTGGGGTCGTCGTCTTCCTCGGACCCGGAGGGCCCATAGGTCGAGACGTCCGTCAGCCGGTCCCAAGGCGACCGCATGCGAAACCCCAGAGGGTTTGAACTCGCCTCTATGAGAGTGCCCGCCAAAGCAAGGTCGCTAGGCGGGTTGAGGCTGAATCCAAATGACGTAGGATGGGAATCGGTCGGTACCTTTTGGTCGACGAACGGCGATGAAGTCACGTCGGGGACTGACTGCACCGTCATCTCAGGTACGAGGGTGACGCCCAGCAAGCCTTCCGTGAGCGTGCTGGCGTCGTCCGCTTGCTCGGGATTGGCGTGTCGCGGGGAGACGGCGCTCGCCTTCGTCTCAAACGCGAGGTCGACGCCCGACGCGCCCCCCGTTGGGGCGCTTGGGACGTCGACTCGCTCGACAGCCGACGAGGAGCGGCCTCCCGCTTGGCCTTGGTCACCCCGCCTCCTCCTCCGTTGGCGGGGGAGAGGACGGGGCGAGCTCGAATGTTGTTCTTCCACCACGCGGGGAAGACGTCGTCGATTCCGCCGCCGGCGGGCGGGCTGTCGGCCGCCATTGTCGTTGTCGCGCGGCGGTGGAAGGAGTATCATGTCGTAGCCGCCGTCGAAGGACATGAACCCAAGACTCCTGAAACGGAGCACCGTCCTGGGTCGGAGAGGTTGCTGGAGACTGCCCATCTGGAGCTTGACGGGAAGCTGTTCGTCAACACGCAGCAGGCCCCTACCTGGCGCACCAACTGTCGGCGTTTCGAGACCGGGGGGTCCCTCGGTCCGACGAGTGAGTGTCGCCGCGTGCCCCAGCCCAGATGGGTCGAGCGCGTGGGCGAGCGCGAAGGGGGGAAAGGAGCGAGGCGGCCGGAGACCGGCGTGAGAGAGGTGGGAATCCCGCGGCCTTCGTGTTCGTCCCGCGCCCAGGTCGGGTGCGCTTGCAGTAGGGGGTTACAAGCGTCCACGCGGGAGAGGGAAGCGAGCGGCCCCAAGAGAGCGCCTGTCCCGTCCTCGTCCCCGCGCGGCCAACCTTCTCTAAGAGGGCCCTGGTCCTTCCTTTTATAGGCGTAAGGAGAGGATCCAGGTGTACAATGGGGGTGTAGCAGAGTGCTACGTGTCTAGCGGGGGAGAGCTAGCGCCCTAAGTACATGCCGATGTGGCAGCCGGAGAGATTTTGGCACCCAGCTGGTGTGATGTCGTGGCCGTCGGAGGAGCGACGGAGCCTGGTGGAGGGACAGCTGTCGGAGCGGTTGAGTCCTTGGTGACGTCCTCCTGCTTCCGTAAGAGAGCTGAGAGCCGCCGTCGTCACAGAGCATGCGGGGCGCCATCATTGCCTATCTGGCGGAGCTAGCTAGATGGGACACCGGTCTTGTTGTCTGCGGCCCGAGTCAGCTCGGGGTAGGGTGATGATGGCGCTTCCTGTTGACGTGGCTGGCCTGCGCCCTAGGTTGGGCGACGTGGAGGCTCCTCCGAAGCCGAGGTCGAGTCTGTCTTCCATGGCCGAGGCCGAGTCCGAGCCCTGGGGTCGGGTGAAGCGGAGTTCGTCGTCTACTGGGGCTGAGCCCGAGTCCGAGCCCTGGGGTCGGGCGAAGCGGAGTTCGTCGTCTTCCGGGATTTAGCCCGCGTCCGAGCCCTGGGTCGGGCGGAGCGGAGTTCGCCGTCTTCCGGGACTTAGCCCGAGTCCGAGCCCTGGGTCAGGCGGAGCGGAGTTCGCCGTCTTCCGGGACTTAGCCCGAGTCCGAGCCCTGGGTCGGGCGGAGCGGAGTTCGCCGTCTTTCGGGACTTAGCCCGAGTCCGAGCCCTAGGTCGGGCGGAGCAGAGTTCGCTGTCTTCCGGGCCTTAGCCCGAGTCCGAGCCCTGGGGTCGGGCGGAGCGGAGTTCGCCGTCTTCCGGGACTTAGCCCGAGTCCGAGCCCTGGGTCGGGCGGAGCTTCCTATGGTGCCTTTGGCAGGGCCTGACTGCCTGTCAGTCTCACTCTGTCAAGTGGCACTGCAGTCGGAGTGGCGCAGGCGGCGCTGTCCTTCTGTCAGGCCGGTCAGTGGAGCGGTGAAGTGACGGCGGTCACTTCGGCTCTGCCGGAGGGCGCGCGTCAGGATAAAGGTGTCAGGCTACCTTTGCATTAAATGCTCCTGCGACTTGGTCGGTTGGTGCGGCGATTTAGTCAGGGTTGCTTCATAGCGAAGGCAGGGCCTCGAGCGAGCCGGAAATACGTTCGCCGTCGGAGGGGGGCCTCGGGCGAGACGGAAATCCTCCGGGGTCGGCTGCCCTTGTCCGAGGCTAGGCTCGGGCGAGGCGTGATCGAGTCGCTCGAATGGACTGATCCCTGACTTAATCGCACCCATCAGGCCTTAGCAGCTTTATGCTGATGGGGGTTACCAACTGAGAATTAGGAGTTTTGAGGGTACCCCTAATTATGGTCCCCGACAAAATTATATATATGTATATACGTTTTTTGTAAAATAAAAAATATATAATTGTGTCGGGCCAGACCAGCACTACGGGCCGAGGCTACAACCCAATCCCGGCATGACGTTCTTGGCTCTTGCAAGCATTAGGTCGTTTCTGAGACCACATTGGCGCAATAGACTCCATGATGTTTGAGGTTGCTGAATTGGATGGAGCAATAATGATTTGTCACACTAATAGTAAAATGAAAGGTTATTTGTTGGTTTTAAATATTAGTAATTGCTGCGAAGTAGCATAATTTATATAGAGTGCATCCCGTTTTTATTGATGCCTGACTTTAGCAATCACTCCATATTTTGATCTATCTTTTTTATAAGTTTGAGTTCATGTGACTTATTTTAGAAACTTGAGCTCACAAACTTTCTCTTATTTGGTCTCTGTATGGTGAATTATATCATTTTATAATCTCTGTTCGTTCAGTCAGTTGTTGTGAACTCTTCTAATCGCTCACTTCATTGGCTGTGTCGTACCAAGATATATTGGATGGAGTAAATAATAACATCAGTTGGCCAAATCAAAAAAATATTATACGGAGAGCGGAGACAATCAATAAAAAATATTGAATTTTTTGGTGGATAGTTTACATGGGTATTGTTGTAAGCTGTCGCAACGCACGAGCAACCGACTAGTTTGGATTTAAATTCCCAAAAAATGTGTATTTTCATTAGATTCAAGTTCTTTAGAATAACACACACTAATTAGGTTTATGTTTTGAGTGCAAGTATGTAGGAGCAAAAATATCTTTACTCTTGATTCTTACAAACATCACTAGTACAAAAATGACTATAGTCCCAAGACTAAAGGGTGCAAGGCTAGTTGAGACAACCTATAATAAAGGATGTGAGGCTAAAATAATTGTTGTGGCTTAAACGCAAAACCTCATGCATTGTCTTGCGCATAGCCTTCTACCCCACCCACACAACACATATGACATTGAATGTGATGCTTTCCTTTTGAACTGAACTACATATGACCCTTTAGTCTTGGTTGGTAATAACACCAACTCGTACTATTTAGGTTGTTGTTACCAACATAGAGTAAAGGATCTACATTAGTCCCAATTTGTGTTACCGGTCAGGACTAATGCCTCAAAGCTCTTTAGTATGTATTGGTAACATCAACTAGGACTAATGTCGACCTTTTAGTCTAGATTGGTGTTACCAACCGGTACTAAAGGTCCTCTAATGCCTATAAAACATGGAATGACACTAACTCTCACATTAATCCTAGGCCCAACTCTAGCAAAAAACTTAAGGTCTATTCCCAACTAATGCATATTGTGAAACTACAAGCACCATAGTCTAATGCTCTTACAAATATGGAACAAACCTATTTTTCCCTAAGGGTCTCTACAATCCCTCTCATGTTCTACAAAGCTCATTGGTTTCTAAACCAACTAGATCTTGTGGAAAATTATAATGTGAATTAGAGATTGTTATGGAAACTTATCTTTTGTGTAACTGAAAGTTCCATGTGTAGTTTTGGTAATTGAAAAACTAGTGGCTATTGTTATGTTGTGAATGAGCTAGGCTTAACTTCACATATAAGGATAAGTAGGATTGGCAACCATAAGAAGGATGGTGAAGGCCATAAAGAATAATCAAGTGGTCAACATGAAAAAGGGAAGAAGAAAATAAAAATGCAAAGGCCCAAGGAAAATGTATTGCTAGGACATTTTGTTCTGTAAATCAAGCCACATTTGTGTGTGATCAAATTTAGTATAAGTAATCATCCTATAAAGAGGAGAACTCAAAGTTCATAATGGTTACTTAAGTGTCACTCGGTGAATTGATTCCATTCATTTGCATTAAACCTAGTGAAGTCATGAAGTTCTATTGTAGACATGATAGTGAACATGCTAACTCATGCACATAAGAGTGAGAGACACATTGGAGTTAGCATATGTGCAAAGGATGGAAGAAAAAAGGCTTGAGGATGCCTCTAACAAGCATGAGACTTTAATAGGAAGAACGTTGAATCAACATGGTGCTAGTTCGAGGCCAACCCTATCATCGTGTTCACAGGGGTCATCGACCCCTAAGCATTGGTCCCATGATGGTAACTAGACCAATTCAATGCTTCTTGTAGCTCTCAAGTCATTCTTAGGAGAGCTTCAAACTCTATTGTGTTGGTCCAATGGTGTCAACTTGGCATACGTAGAATATTCATCAAAGCAATCCCACTACCATGTGCATGTTAAACTTCACACAGGGGCATTAGACCCTAAGAGATGGTCCGATAGGACTGCCATACCAACCCAATGCTGCTAGGAGCTTTCTAAACACTTTCTGCAGGAGCGTCAGACCATGGTCGACATTGGTATGACGATCATCGAACTCTTGTCATTGGACCAAGCATCTCCATAGCTATTAGAGCAGTAATGATAACAGTCAAACAACTAGTACACATATCAAGCTCCAGATTCATTAGAACGATGTGTCTCGGTTTGATGGTTGGTTCGGACTGTTGAAAGCTGTCCAAAGGGGGTGAATAGACGAAACCTGAAATTTAACTTAGAACAATCCTAAACTTGATCCAAGAATATAACCTTTAAGTGTTAGAACAAGAGGGTTAGTCTGGATGAGTATAAGTTCATCACTTGCAAGTTGTTGCTAATAGAAGTAAGTGCAGAATATGATCTTAGCAACAATATGATCTTAGCAACAATGTCAAGGATAATGCAAGTAGAATTTACGGAGAAGAGGGAAACAAGTTGCAATGTCAAATCACGAGAGACACAATGATTTGTTACTAGAGTTCGGTTTCACAAAGGAACCTACGTCTCCGTTGAGGAGTCAACTAAAGATCGGGTCTCTCTCAACCCTTTCCTCACTCAAGTGATCATTAAGATTAAACTTGACTCCCCTTTCTCTTTTCTCAATGTGGATATCGAGTCTTTGCAGGGCGCTCCACAACGTGAAGGCTCTTGCTTGATTTACACTTTCTAAATGGGAGCTTAGCTCCAAAAATCTACGATCACAAACATACTCCACACTTCACCTCACATATGTGCATTACCACAATTGTCATAAAGAATGGCTAACTCTAGCACTCTACATAATTTGTGGCACTTAGGAATCTTTGATTACTTAGAGGTGTTGCTCTATTCATATGACTTGTATCTCAACTTTTGGATGCTCAAACAACTAGTTTGGGTTGTATTTATAGGCTCTCTAAGCCCTTAGAGCCGTTGGAAACCTGCTCTCAAATATGTAAACTAGCAGGTCTGGTGCATACAGACATCTGACTATGCTTGTCACATCAATAGCCATTGCATAAAGTGGTAAAAATGTCAGAGCTCACCATACCCCTTACTATTCATGATACATTGGCATACCATTGGACCAAACCCTTTCGACCACTAAAAACACTATCGGTCTGGTGCACACCAAACTGGTCCAATTCACCTCTACTATTGAAGTCCAAATTCTTCCCTCTCTAGGTGCCGAGTCTAGTGGCTGGTATGATGGAACACGGGGCTAGTCTGATGGGCCCTACTTCATCTGTCCCAAAACATGCTCTCTGAGTGCCAAGTTTGGTGCCCCACTCTGGTGCACACCAGACCAGTCTAGCGCACTGAGAGCATCATGACCTTGTCCTTTTTGGGCATATCTTCCTTGGCTTCATGTGGATAGTCTCTTAGCCACTTCTATGACTCATCTATTGATTTCATCCAACCACTCTAAGTCATAGACCTTCCTCGTTTTATACCTTCGCTCATAATGTCTCAGACTTAGCTATTTTTGACCCTTAGAACACCACTAGTACAATGTCCATGCATTGCGACGGCACACAAGAACAAACATTACACTTTATGTTAGCCAAATGGCTTAGAAATGTATGAGTTGAAAAGGAGCCCAACCTCCCTTTTATAGTTCACTCGATCGCTCATCACCCTTTAGCTGTGTGGTGGTACTATATGGGAGCGTTGCGCTGGGTGCGACTTCCTGTCGTGTTGGACTTGACTAGTTTCTCATGACCCATTTGTGAGGTAACGGCCCACTTATATGGGCTTGAGTGGTTTTAACGACCTATCTATAGGATAACAGACCAGTGCTAGGGGGAGGGGAATAGGCCTACATGTTTTGCGCGTGACACAGGAAGACTGTAGAAAGTGGTACTTTATAGTAGTAGAGATATTACTAATCTGATCAGCTTAGCTCTTCCAACATGTTCCAAAATGCTTCTAGGGTCTTATAGGACTTATCCAAACATTGGATTCACTGTCCACTTCTCACTTATTGTGCCCTTTTCTTTATCTCTGAACTATATCTCTGCATTTGATCTTCTTCAATATTTCTTATGATCCTGTGATCAAACACTTAGCAAACCAATTGGTACATTATGTTGTGATGGTCATCAAACACCAAAACAATTATAGAAATAGCTTAAATCCCATTTCCCTTTCAACTGTTTGACACCCCTGATTTTTGAACAATAAAGCCTATGGCTAGCTACCTCTTGGGACCTTATAAATAGAGCTTGTTTGGTCTTGGGGCATATATTTTGGCTTGTCAACTTGAAATAGTCTACAATAAATTTAAGAAAAGCTTTTCCTCTCATCTCTAGTGATATTAACTCATCCAAAGTGACATTGGGAGTGATCTCTAGTGATTTGCTTTGAGTTTTTTCATCTCGTGGCACTAGTGATCATATTGAGCTATGGGGTTCTTGCTACTCTTGGTGGTTGTCGTCAGCTAGATGACTTAGAGGTAGTAGATGATTGATGAGCGACTATTAGAGATTATTGAGACTGTCTCCAGCATTTCACACATATGGTCACCTAAAATACTGTTTTGCATTGTTTTGTACTGTAGGCTGCATTGGTCGTAGAGTGGAGTTTGAATATAGGGATGAGAATGAGTAAGCTGATGGAGATAGCCTGATAGCTTCGATCATCATTATGATGGGCTCGTGTGCTCATTCCCCATGGGATATTTGCAAGGAGGAACTATAGTGAAATCATGGCCTGTAGGAGTGCCTCTCTAGAGTGATTCTTACATTATTGTGGCCTTGACATGTGACGCCAATTAGCACGTGCATCAATCTAGCTTAGAGTAACCACAATGAGGATGTAAGTTGCCAATAAGCAACCGAACCTCGGGGCTATATCTAGTATCATCTCTTTCCCTGTGTGGTTTCCACTCCATACCTATTCTTGTAACTACATTTACATATTGTATCATATTTGTTTATTTAGCCTTATGTAGTTTTTTTAAATTTTACCTTTTCCTAGTAAGTAGCTTGCTACATTTAATAAAATATTTTTACCAAGCTCTAGTGATGTGGACATCACTTCTATACATACAATGCATGGACCGTTAATATGAGCACATGCATGATAACTAAATCTCCAGGTTTGTTCTAACTTAGTCAATTGCATTTCAGAGCTTACTTTTGGTGTCATGCATGTTTTGATGATTAGGACCCTTGGAGAGGGCCAACAAGGACTTGCTAAGGGCCAAGGTGTCAAGGAGGAGAAACTAGGATGTCCACAACAAGAGGGAGTCCAAGTCCAACGCGACTGTGATTCCACCTTGGAGTCCATGACCGTCTCGCACTAAAATCGACTCCCAGGATGCGTACAAACTCTGTTTTCAACACTATTTATATGACTAGAAAGCTAAGGAGATAATCCTTTAACCCAACTAGTATCATCTCAAAATTCCTTCGGAGTCAACATGAATCATTGAAACAAGTCAGCGTTCAGATTATGTTCCGGTGATACTCAATCTGTGTATACTTAGAGATGTCAATAGGGCCCCAAAACCCGATTACCCATGGGAAATTCCTCTATTAGGGTTAGTATATGGAAAGAAATCAATCCCCATGGATATAGATTTGGAAGAAATCTTTCCCCCATTGGGAACGCGGGTATGGGTCTGGGAGGGCAACATCCAAACTCGATTACCCATGAAGAATATAGACCCAGAACCAGTGCACAACAGCCCAACATAAGTGGCCCAGCCCATCATCGCAAAGCACAAAATGGCCCAACCTGCATAGCGGGAAACCTAAAGATGTGTCTCCTAATCTCTTATGCATGGACAATGGTAGCTTTACTTTCCCGGCTTCCCAGTTCCCCGTATCCGCGCTTTAATGTCCCTAATGGCTTGGTTCCTTAAGTCTGCCGCTCAACTCCACGCTCCACCACGAGGGATCCAATTCTTCACATGTCAACGACCACCCACAACTCATCCGCTCCCATCTCTGCCCTAGACTCCAACAGGGCACGTGTGTGAGCGTCCATTAGTCTGTGTGCCATGTGCTTGCAGCTAGAGTGCCTAACGCACTGAGCCCCTGACTTCGTGAACCTAAGTAGGTCTTTGCTTGCCAGTCATGTGCTTCTGCCCTCTACCTACCATACGTCTATGACCGCATGGCATTCTAGTCCACGTCGGATATAGCCTTCCCATCCATGCTAGCACCAATCAACATGAATGATGAGCAAGGAAGGTGAGATCGAGATCCCTAAACCCTAACCATCCAATTTGTGGTGGTTGCGTTAATATGTACACGTCTGTCGTTTGCATTACCTATTTGATGGATAATTGATTGCTCGAAGTAGTGAGCTTAACGTCCTGACTTAGGTATGGGGCCCCACAGGTATTCTTTACCCTATCGAGGATGGGGATGGGAGTAATTTTGTACATAAGACGGGTATAGGGATGGGGATGGGTACGAGTTTATCTTCGTGGGGATGGGTCTAGGGAGTCAAAACCTGATGGGGAATTCCCCATTGACATCTCTAGTCAAATTTATGCTTCCACATTAGTATTGTGTACCTTGGTTATGTACTTTACCTTCCTGACTTAGTTGTTAGGCTAGTGGATAGGTTTGGAACCTAGGCTACATAACTCTTCTATGGCAGATATTGTGACACATAATCAAAATCATAGTTGCACATAAGTTAGTTTATTTATTGCATATGGTTTGACTAGGAGAAATTATAGGCCTTTGAGAAAAAATATTGCCTAAGTTAGTCCACCCACCTCTTTGGTGTCATTGTCCTTTTGGTGAGAAAAACACTTTGCATAGTGAAGAGATTAGAGAAGTGATAAATCTTGTGGTTAGCGACCTCATTAGTGTATAGAGAGTGACTTGTGTGCAACCACCACCCTTATCAGACTTGATAGGTTCAAGTGAGTGTCTAGTGCTTGTTAGTCTTGGTAATCGACACACCTAGGTGTTTAGATGGCAATATGAATGTATGGTGATCACCTAGAGAGCTTGTGGATGACCCAACTCAGGATTTGTATATGGGTATGAGCAGTTCACCGCACCAGAGCAGCAAAGATCTAGCTCATAGAAAGCACTTGGTCCTTGTGTGGACCAAGGTGGATCAACACCATTGTGTGGGGTGATCCAATGAGGATTAGTGGGGAGTGTCAACTCTCCATGACCTCAGCAAAACACCGATTCTTATAACCCTTCATTTACTATACTCATTTAGATTTGAGAAATTTACATGAATCATTTACTATTCTGGAAATTGTCACGCTAGTACATGTTTGAAAATTAGAGTGCAAAACTATTTGTCACATATGAGGCACTTAGGTGAGGTTGGGCTTGCAATTAGGACTTAATTTTAGGAAAAATAGTTAATATCAATTCACCCTTCCCCCCTCTTAGGCATCATGATTCTTTTAGCAAAGTATCAAAGAATGTTTAATTCAATCAATACAAGTGGCAAATATGAATTTGAAAGCATTACATTTGGTGATAATGGCAAGGGTAAGATCAAGGAACTTAGAAAGGTAGACATATCCAATGACATGAGCATATAAAATGTGATGCTGGTAGAGTACCTAAATTTTCAAACTACTCATGGTGGCACAATTGTGTGATTTAGGGTTCAAATGCATATTTGGTCTTGATGATGTGGAGATAGTAAGTGTTGATGGATCAAATCTCATATTCAAGGGATTTGAATATGAGAACTTATATTCGGTAGACTTTGATTCAAAAGAAGCTCATCTATTAATACGTCTATTCTCCAAATCAAGTTTGGTTGGCTTTAACATAGAAGATTGACAAATATTAGCATGAAACAGTTGAATAGACTTATCTCTACTACTCTATAAGACTTCAGTGTAGACGTTCACACCCGTGCACCATGTTCTATCGTGCAATCCTATCCCTCCGCTCCTTATCGCACGGACGAGCTCCCACCACGCCTACGCCGCTCTCAATTGCCTCCCCCACCGCGCCTTCTCCCACAATTTACGCCTCCCCCACCGCCCCATTCCATCCATGACGGTCGCCCCTAACCCACGGTGTCGACTGCTCCACCGTAAGCGCCTGTTTCACCGCCACCGCCGACTTCGGTTGGTCCTCACCCGCGCGTGGATGGCGCACGCGCCTCTCTCCTCCAAGTGCGCCGTCGACACCAAGCTCCCCTGCCTCACCGCGCGATCTCCAGCCCCGCCGCGCTCGCAAGTCTTGAGATCGAGCAGATCCACCATCCTGCGCCCTCGCCCCATCACGCACTCACCTTGGCCCCGCATCCCTGCGCCGCCATACCCTCGGCCTCGCCCTCGCCTCATCCTCCCCTGCCCCCGCACCGCATCCAACGCGTAGATCCAGCGTCGTCGCCGCGATACCTGCCCATGCCACCGCGTGCGCACCCCCCGTGCCGTCGGCAAACCCTAGCGTGATCCCCACCCTGCCCCCGTCCTCCTCACATCATCGGCTCCCCCGTCATCCATATCCCAGTGGACATCTCTGGCGACGAGAGGATGACGTCGTCCGGGGTGGTGGCCGCCCGGACAACCCGTTGCTCGCCAGGCCGAGTCTCCTGAGACCCTTGAGCTTGCTCAGTGACGGAGGGATGCTTCCATGGAAGGAATTGAAATACAGATCAAGAAACTCTAGGCTCTAGCACTACTCCAGCTCTTCTGGCATCTGACCGGAGAATTTGTTCTCGGATAGCGCTAGCTGAGCAAGGCTGGTGAGGCTGGAGACGTCAGGTTGGCTACAGTGTCGGGGATGAACCCACTCAGCGCGTTACTACTCAGATCAAGCTCCACTAGCTGGGCGAGGTCGCCGATGGAGGATGGGATTGGCCCCGTCAACCGGTTCCCCTGCAACGCCAACTTCGTGAGGTTCTTCATGTTCCCAATCCCTGTTGGGATGGTGCCGTTGAGGAGGTTGGATTCGAGGCCCAACGTCGTGAGCCCGATGAGGTCGTCGCTGGCCGGTGGAATAGACCCGGAGATGCTGTTTTCCCCTATGTTCAGTGCTTGAATCTCCCTCGGGAGGCGGGCAATGGAGCCTGGCAACTAGCCACCGAGCTTGTTGTTGTCAAGGGCGAGGACCTGCAGGCTGCCGCAGTTGGTAAGATGGTCCAGGAACTCCCAGCCTTACTCGTCGCTCGCCGTCAGCTGGTTGCCCGACATGTACAACGACTGTGGGCAGAGCATGCCGATGACTCACTGCTCCTTTGTATCCTTATGCTATTGTTTTCATCCGACAACATCAACTGCAATAAACATAAGATGGAGAGATTTCTGCACCATGGCAGGTTTTATGTTGCCTCTGTATATGCTCCAATTTCCTTCCCTTCACTTCCTCTAATAGTTTTGAAGAACAGAGATGGCGAGCAATCTGCCATTGCAGCTGTAGGTTCGCTAAAAAGTATGGATCCAAATCGGATCATTCTGAAGAAAATTGTTCTGACCATGTAAGCTTGGGTGCATCCATCTTCACAAGGCAATTTTACTTACTTAGAATCCTGCACCCTTTTATGTTCCGTCGGAGGTGTTTGGTTTTCTATCTGTACACAATCACTGTAATGTTTTGTGGAGTTTTACAGGATATGGCGACATGTTGGTTCGCCTCTAAGGGCTCCCGTTTAGACCTCAGCTAACATAGTGGCTCATCGTTCATGCTATATTATGTGCAGGTATCCACAGAGTCTCGAATCTGAAATCGATCGTGTTGTATATGTTCCACGATCCCAACGACGTAAAATGGTTCAAGGCAAGTATTTATGCGTGCCATTGACATATCCAATTTATCCATTTTCGACGCAACGACAATGTTATTTTTGCAGCCTATTGAGCGGTGGACAAAACATGGTCGTCGTGGCCGCATCATGGAGACCGTTGGTACTCATGGTGCGTCGGTTCACCAATCAAATGCTTTTTGACAGCTTAGATCCAGTTTATCATTATATATATCCCTATTTCTAGACCTCTTGCTAATGTTTTCTTTCCCTGAGCAGGTGCCATGAAATGTTTATTCAACAGCAGCATGATACTGTGTGCATGAGCTTGTACAAACACGTGTACCTAAAATGGCCTTAACAACTCTACCACGTATAAGGTTGCCTGACGTTTCGCTAGATCTGTACCAGCAGGCTATCCAAACGACGAGAATGAAATAACCTTGGAGCTAGCGTGGTGTGTAGCCTATCTAAATATTTTTAGGATTAGAAAATTGTTTTGTATTGGTCCATCTTATACTTTTCTTTAACATTACACCCTCATTCTTCTTGGTCTTAGACGACTCTTTTCAGTATCAAATCCAAATTCATGTTTAATTGCGTGTTGAGATAATGCCAACTTATTCCATGTTGGCATATGTACTACCCAGTACCCACAATCATCGGAGGGTCTTATAAGAAACATTAGGGGGTAACTCTACCTACATCTATCTTATACTTGAACATCACACCCCCATTCTCCTTGGATCAAATTTAAACCAACAACAAATTCACTTGTATGTGGAGGCATCTATTTTACTACTTACAGGTATGCATCTTGACTAGCTCGCTGAGGGGGATGGCCTGGTGGATCTGTTGTTGGTTTGCTTGTAGGTGATTAGCTAGATTGTGCTGTTTTAAGTCCCGACAATTCAGTTTCTGTACATGCTCGACCTTTGTTGAATCTACCCTTACAGGTATCCTCGGCGTCTGGTGGAGCTGCGCCGCCTCCACGCCACTGTCAAGCGCTTCCTCGGCGTCTGCTTCGGCCACTAGCTGCCAATCCCATACCCGTCCAGATATAAGCAAGCTATAATGTGCTTTTGAAATACAAGCGAATATTGCTATAGCATGCTGCTTGAGCTTAGCATTCCTCTTTCTTTCTTTTGCAGCATAAGAAACACTCTTACGAAGCTCTTACCAAATCTAACGGTTACAAGATTCAGTTCATACTTGGGTTTTGCTCATTGTATTGTCTTCAAGCAGGGTATGAGGAATAGTATAGATGGAACAATTTCTTCTCTGTTAGTGGCACATTGTCAATGGTGTGTCTGACAACATTCTCAACCACATCATCCTAGAGAACAATGAGAACAAGCCTGTCACAAACAGTCGTGACACTCAGGAGGTAAACATAGTCCATGATTTTTGTTTTCAGCTTCTCTGATTTGCAAAAAAATGTTGTCTTGCCTCCTTACACCCTTTGACAACAATGTAGATATGCCTTGAACAAGGCCTTCATATCCTCAAGATATTCGAGGATTATCATGTCAGCAAAACATCCATCCTGAACGACCTTGCCTCAGCAATGGGAAACACTCCAAACCCATACGAGCAAGCCATGTCCACTTGTGTGAATGACCAAGCGATGATGCTATCGCATATGGTGTGGCATGAGTCTACAATTTCACTGTAGTTATGAAAACTGATCAGTCAATGATGATGAATCATACGAACCTTTTTTACTTCAGCACGTTCTTTAATAGGGGACGAATTTGCATGAGGTGTTATGAACTGCAGGTGGAGGTGAGCAGTGGGAGCGTTTGCGTATTAAAGTGCATTGCACTACAATACTTGTTTGTGGATGTTGAGTGTTTACTTTAGCTTAATCAATCTTATAGTTTTTTAATTAATTAATGTTATCTTTGTTGTCCATGCAAGAGGATCTCTATCGTGTTTCGGAAGATAGGAGCCGCCAAGCACTTGTTCGGTTTTGTGTAGAACTTCACGCTCCTTCCTATCCGGATACTTATATCCTTATTCAGATGATGGTGACTAGCAACAACGATAGCCTATCATCGACTTAGACGAGCAGCCATAGATCTCCCTCAACAACTTATGTGTCGTCGCAACGCACGGGCACCTACCTAGTCAAGTATGATATAGTCAAGGAATTAAAAGATGTGAAAGTTGAGAAAGATAGATATACCTCTTGTCAAGCTAGGAAGCAAGATGCAAATACTCCTCCAAACAAAAGCATAATAAGCACTAGTATGACATTGGAATTATTGCATATGGACTTATTTGTCCCAACCATATATACAAGCATTGGTAGCAATAAATATGGTTTTGAAATTATGGATGGGATTTCTATATCAAAGAAGAGTGAAGCCTTCAATATTTTCAAGTTATTTGTCAAGAGATGTGAAAATGAGTTTGAAGAGTAAAAATAAAAAATAATAATAGACAATGGAAATGAGTTTAGAAACTCAAGAATAAATGAGCTATGTGAAGAGATGGGAACTAAGCATGAGCTTTTGACCAAGTATACTCCTTAATGGACTTATCAAAAGAAAGAATAGAACAATCATTGACATGGCAAGAAGCTATTTTAGAGTTTTTTGTTGTAAAATATGAGTGATGCATTTTGGGCAAAAGCTATTTTAGAGTTTTTTGTTGTAAATTCTACATTCTCAAAGAAGGCACTAGATTGAGCAAGTTTGAGAAAAATGTGATAAAGCTCTTCTATTTCAATACTCTATATCAACCAAAGCTTATAGAGTCTACAACAGAACTCATGGCAGCGGTTGAATAATACATGGTGTTCAATTTGATGAATCAATTGGATCTCAAGATAAATAAGACAATCTTGATGATGTGAGTGGTATCCAACGTAGAATGCAATAAAGAACATGAAAATTGGTGATATAAAGCAAAGAGAGGTTATTGATATAGAAGATGACAAATGTCAAGTAACCTCTCCAACAAGTGTGCAAATCCATTGCCAACATAGCATAAGTAAATCACATAATCATAAAGTGAAAAGTCAACAATTGACTAGTCTAACTCAAGTGGCACAATCAAGAGATCAACCAAGCTCAAGTGCTCAAGATCACTTTATCCAACCAGTCATTATTGCAAGAGATCATCCATTGATCCAAATAGTAGGAGATTTGATAAAATATGTTTAGGCAAGATCAAGGCTAGCATATTTTTGTGAGCATTACTCATTTGTATCATCCATTGAACCAACAAGAATTGAATGTCATATATTGACTAACAAATCCATGCATGAAGAACTCAAAATTTTCACAATAAATGAAGTTTGAGAATTAGTTGAGAGGCCCAAGAAGTACAATGTGATTGGAATAAAGTAAAATTTTAAGAATAAGCAAAGTGAAGATGACATAGTGATGAGAAATAAAGCAAAACTAGTTGCATAAGGTCTCAATCAAGTGGAAGGTCTTGACTTTGGGGAGACATATGCTTGGGTGCAAGAGTGCAAGAAATAAAGCAAAACTAGTTGCATAAGGTCTTATATAAGGATCTTATTGACATGTGTTTGTGCTTATGACGTCAGGTTGTACCAAATGGATGTCAAAAGTATATTTCTTAGACGGTACATCAATAAGATAGGTTATGTTGAGCAACAACATTGTTTTCAATATAGCAAGAAATCCAACCATGTGAAGCTTGAGATAGCATTATACGGGTTGAAACAAGAACCTAGAGCTTGGTACAAAATATTAAGACATTTATCACTCTCAAATGGATTCAAAATGCGCAAGTTAGATACTACACTCTTGACTACGAAGATTTTAAGTGATTTGTTTACATGTCAAGTTTATGTTTATGATATCATTTTGGATTAACAAAACAAGATTTTTGTGAAGAAATTGGAGAAATGATGGCTTATGAGTTTGAAATGTCAATGATTCATGAGCTAAGATACTTCTTGGACTTTAAATTAAACAAATGAAGAACGACACATTTGTGGGTCAAGGAAAGAATATCAATTATATGTTGAAGAAGTTTGGAATGGATACAGCAAAACCAAAACACACAACTATATATGGGGACAAATTGTCATTTGGACTTATATACAACTGGTGATGTGGTAGATCAAAGGCTATGTCGGTCAATGATGGAA
The DNA here is from genome assembly GCF_902167145.1 of Zea mays. Lineage (NCBI taxonomy): Eukaryota > Viridiplantae > Streptophyta > Magnoliopsida > Poales > Poaceae > Zea > Zea mays. Next base: position 232,467,482 of record NC_050096.1, on the reverse strand, counting down.
AGCCTAGTCTATGTGACGACATCAAGGCCAGATGTGATATTTATTGTATGCATATGTGTAAGATTTTAAGCTTCACCAAGAGAAAGGCATTTGAAAGCAACAAAAAACAATATTGAGGTATTTAAAGCATACATCAAATATTGGAGTTTTATCTCAAGGGGTCTCAATTGGAGTTGATTGGATATTTGTACTCTAACTATGTGAGACACACAATGGATAGAAAGAGTACATCGGGCACACGTTAATTACTTATAAGGCCACTTGTGTCAAGGTCATCAAATTAGCAAAATTTGGTTGCATTACAATGGTCGAAGTGGAGCACATTTCTATAGAAAGTTGTTGTGCATATCTGCTCGGGTGAGAGACGAGCAATCATGTTTTGGGGGAGTGTTATCGACACAACTGCTCGATCGTCACTGCTAGATCCCTGCCCTCCATCAACCGGGACGACCACATCAACCAACAATATATCTTCTCTAAAGTATGATCCTTATGTTTAATGGTTATCAATTATGCTTATATCTATTATGTTGACAGTAAACATATTAGATCCACATGCGCCCATTTATATTGTCACTAGCTGTTTAATATCAAGTTTCTGGAGTAAAATACAACCGGTATCAAGTTTCTGGATTAAAATACAACCGGAAACGTCTAACTTTGTAATAGAGTCATAGAGATATGCCATTCCATTCTGAAATGTGTAGCTAGAGCTTCTTTTATGATTCACTGCATAATAAACTTGTTTAATTCAGCTTTCGGATTTGAGCGAGTTGAACGGGTTTTTGTTTTGTCGGTCGTGTGCAGCAGTGGAAGTAGAATGCAGATGTTTTTCCGCGTAGGTACCATACCGTGAACTTCTCTATTTGTCAACTTTGTAACGAGTAACATATGCATGCATGAAAAATTGGATACGAAGTCTGACCGAAACCAAAGAGACCTCCTAAATTCTTACAACGCCATTAATGATCAAAGGTCTACTCTCTTGGACTACTGTTCACTATTGACCACTTGCACATATATATATATATATATATATATATACTGCAAATCTGCAATGCATGTTGATCGACTATGCATCTATTTAATTGGCTCTATCCTTTGACCGTCTATGCATATAGATACCTCGGGCTTCCTAATAATATTTATATCTGCAAGACCTCGATTATCGACTCAGTCGTTGCATCTATGTAAATACTAAACACTAAGAATTACTCCCTCCGTTTAAAAAAATACAGATTCTAGTTTAAGATACTTTTTTATTGACCATTTATATAAAATAATATTTATATTTATGTTTGTTCATAATAGTATACTATAAAAGTATATTTTATGAACAATCTAATGATAGTTATTTGGCTTCAAGCAGTATTTTTTATATTTAGTCCAACTTAAATTTGTTTGATTTTGGAAAGTGAGAATAATTGCTTTCCGAGGGAGAGGGGCAAAGACAGTAAGTCTATGTGCAGTAAGCAATACTCCATCCATGATATAGTTCTTTCTAGCCCACTTTTGTTTCCGTCCGCATTCATTCAGATGATAATGAATATAGAGACAGCGGCAAAGACATGCATGGGGCCATTAGGGCTCGGGCCCTACTCTTGGTCGAAAAATTGCTAGGGGCCCAAGTATGTTCTGAAGGGACGAGAGAATTCGTATAATCTGTGGGATGATTATTCCTTGAGCCCTAGGAATGTTTATATAAGAGGCAATGCGTCTCTCCTAGAGATAAGGAAGTCTATCATGGGATTACAATCAATCCTAAACTATCCATATCTGGTGTTGCCTAATATACTCTAACATGTTCGTCGGTCTAGTAGAGTGACCACGACAACTCCCTGTCTTTCTTAATACGTGGCAGCAAGAGAGCGGTCGAGCCTGCTAGGGTTTCGAGCAGCAACACGAGCATCGGACATGGGAGGTGGCGAGTGTAGCGAGCAGGTGACTCTGTGAGTATGCTGCGGCAGACGGCGGTGCGAGCGTGTCGCGTGCAGGACACGAGACTGGAGGCTGGAGGTGTCGCGCGCGGGCGGCCTGTAGCGGGGACATAGGAGACAGGGCACACCACGAGCTAGGCAGCCGGCAACTACGCTGCGGTGGCGCGGGCGTGCGCCATGCGGCCTACGGGCTACAGCTTCTAGTGCTACTGTGCTAGCCTGTTGGTGAGTGTCGTACACTCCTTCCCATGTTCTCCTTCAGTCCTTCTGGTCGAGCAATTTCTATTCATGGTCATTGAAAGTCGCCTAGAGGGGGTGAATAGGGCGAATCTGAAATTTACAAACTTAAGCAACACTACAAGCCGGGTTAGCGTTAGAAATATAAACGAGTTCGAGAGAGAGGGCGCAAAACAAATCGTGAGCAAATAAAGAGCGAGACACGATGATTTGTTTTACCGAGATTCGGTTCTTGCAAACCTACTCCTCGTTGAGGTGGTCACGAAGACCGAGTCTCTTTCAACCCTTTCCCTCTCTCAAACGGTCACTTAGACCGAGTGAGCTTCTCTTCTCAATCAAACGGAACACAAAGTTCCCGCAAGGACCACCACACAATTGGTGTCTCTTGTCTGGGTTACAATTGAGTTTGATCACAAGAAGAATGAGAAAGAAAAGAAGCAATCCAAGTGCAAGAGCTCAAATGAACACAACAAATCTCTCTCTCTAATCACTAAAGCTTTGTGTGGAGTTGGGAAAGGATTTGATCTCTTTGGTGTGTCTTGTATTGAATGCTATAGCTCTTGTAAGGTGTAGAAGTGTAGAAACTTGGATGCCATTGAATGTGGGGTGGTTGGAGTATTTATAGCCCCAACCACCAAAAATGGTCGTTGGAAGTGTGTTGTCGCATGGCGCACCAGACAGTCCGGTGCGCCACCGGACACTGTCCGGTGCGCCAGCCACGTCAGCAGACCGTTGGGGTTCGACCGTTGGAGCTCTGACATGTGGGGCCTCTGGGCTGTCCGGTGGTGCATCGGACAGGTCCTGTAGACTGTCCGGTGCGCCTTCTGGCGCTGCTCTGTCCTCTGCGCGCGCAAGCGCGCATTTAATGCGTTGCAGTCGACCGTTGCTTTGCGAAGTAGTCGTTGCTCCGCTGGCACACCGGACAGTCCGGTGAATTATAGCGGAGCGCCCATGGAAATTCTCGAAGGTGAAGAGTTCAGCCTCGAGTGCCCTGGTGCACCGGACACTGTCCGGTGGCACACCGGACAGTCCGGTGCGCCAGACCAGGGTGCCTTTCGGGTTGTCTTTTGCTCTCTTGTTTGAACCCTTTTCTTGGTCTTTTTATTGGCTTATTGTGAACCTTTGGCACCTGTAGAACTTATAGACTAGAACAAACTAGTTAGTCCAATTATTTGTGTTGAGCAATTCAACCACCAAAATCAATTAGGAAATGGGTGTAAGCCTAATTCACTTTCAATCTCCCGCTTTTTGGTGATTGATGCCAACACAAACCAAAGCAAGTATAGAAGTGCATAATTGAACTAGTTTGCATAATGTAAGTGCAAAGGTTACTTAGAATTGAGCCAATAGAAATTCTCATAGGATATGCATGGATTGTTTCTTTATATTTTTAATATTTTGGACCATGCTTGCACCACATGTTTTATTTTTGCAAACACTTTTGTAAATTCTTTTCAAAGTCCTTTTGCAAATAGTCAAAGGTAAATGAATGAGATTTTGAGAAGCATTTTCAAGATTTGAAATTTTCTCCCCCTGTTTCAAATGCTTTTCCTTTGACTAAACAAAACTCCCCCTCAATAAAGGGTTTTAAGATATCAATTTTGAAAATACTACTTTCTCCCCTTTTTGAACACGATAAGATACCAATTTGAAAATCATTAGTTTTAAAATTAGGTGGTGGTGCGGTCCTTTTGCTTTGGGCTAATACTTTCTCCCCTTTGGCATGAATCGCCAAAAACGGATACTTGAGTGAAATATAAGCCCTTTGAAACTACTTTCTCCCCTTTGGCAAACAAATTATGAGTGAAGATTATACCAAAGACGGAGAGATGCTCGGAGCGACGGCGAAGGATGAGTTATGGAGTGGAGTGGAAGCCTTTGTCTTCGCCGAAGACTCCAATTCCCTTTCAATACACCTATGACTTGGTTTGAAATTCACTTGAAAACACATTAGTCATAGTATATAAAAGAGATATGATCAAATGTATATTCATAATCTATGTGTGCAAAACATTAAAAGAAATTTCGAGAATCAAGAATATTTAGCTCATGCCTAAGTTTGTTAAAAGTTTGTTCATCTAGTGGCTTGGTAAAGATATCGGCTAATTGTTCCTTAGTGTTAATATATGCAATCTCGATATCCCCCTTTTGTTGGTGATCCCTTAGAAAATGATACTGAATGGCTATGTGTTTAGTGTGGCTATGCTCAACGGGATTATCTGCCATGCGGATAGCACTCTCGTTATCACATAGAAGAGGAACTTTGGTTAATTTGTAACCATAGTCCCTAAGGGTTTGCCTCATCCAAAGTAATTGCGCGCAACAATGACCTGCGGCAATATACTCGGCTTCGGCGGTAGAAAGAGCTACGGAATTTTGCTTCTTTGAAGCCTAAGACACCAAGGATCTTCCCAAGAACTGGCAAGTCCCCGATGTGCTCTTTATATTGATTTTACACCCCGCCCAATCGGCATCCGAATAGCCAATTAAATCAAATGTGGATCCCCGAGGGTACCAAAGCCCAAACTTAGGAGTATAAACTAAATATCTCAAGATTCGTTCTACGGCCGTAAGCTGAGCTTCCTTAGGGTCGGCTTGGAATCTTGCACACATGCATACGGAAAGCATAATATCCGGTCGAGATGCACATAAATAGAGTAAAGAGCCTATCATCGACCGGTATACCTTTTGATCGACGGATTTACCTCCCGTGTCGAGGTCGAGATGCCAATTGGTTCCCATGGGTGTCTTGATGGGCTTGGCATCCTTCATCCCAAACTTGGTTAGAATATCTTGAATATACTTCGTTTGGCTAATGAAGGTGCCCTATTGGAGTTGTTTCACTTGAAATCCTAAGAAGTACTTCAACTCCCCCATCATCGACATCTCGAATTTTTGAGTCATGATCCTACTAAATTCCTCACATGTAGATTCGTTAGTAGACCCAAATATAATATCATCAACATAAATTTGGCATACAAACAAATCATTGTCAAGAGTTTTAGTGAATAGAGTAGGATCGGCCTTTCCGACTTTGAAGCCATTAGTGATAAGAAAATCTCTTAGGCGTTCATATCATGCTCTTGGGGCTTGCTTGAGCCCATAAAGCGCCTTAGAGAGTTTATAAACATAGTTAGGGTACTCACTATCTTCAAAGTCGGGAGGTTGCTCAACATAGACCTCTTCCTTGATTGGTCCATTGAGGAAGGCACTTTTCACATCCATTTGATAAAGCTTAAAGCCATGGTGAGTAGCATAGGCAAGTAATATGCGAATTGATTCAAGCCTAGCTACGGGTGCATAGGTTTCACCGAAATCCAAACCTTCGACTTGTGAGTATCCCTTGGCCACAAGTCGGGCTTTGTTCCTTGTCACCACACCATGCTCATCTTGCTTGTTGAGGAACACCCACTTGGTTCCTACAACATTTTGATTAGGACGTGGAACTAAATGTCATACCTCGTTCCTAGTGAAGTTGTTGAGCTCCTCTTGCATCGCCACAACCCAATCCGAATCTTGTAGTGCTTCCTCTACCCTGTGTGGCTCAATAGAGGAAACAAAAGAGTAATGCTCACAAAAATGTGCAACACGAGATCTAGTAGTTACCCCCTTATGAATGTCGCCGAGGATGGTGTCGACGGGGTGATCTCGTTGAATTGCTTGGTGGACTCTTGGGTGTGGCGGTCTTGGTTCTTCATCCTCCTTGTCTTTATCATTTGCATCTCCCCCTTGATCATTGCTGTCATCTTGAGGTGGCTCATCTTTTTGTTCTTCTCCTTCATCAACTTGAGCCTCATCCTCATTTTGAGTTGGTGGAGATGCTTGCGTGGAGGAGGATGGTTGATCTTGTGCATTTGGAGGCTCCTTGGATTCTTTAGGACACACATCCCCAATGGACATGTTCCTTAGCGCGATGCACGGAGCCTCTTCTTCACCTATCTCATCAAGATCAACTTGCTCTACTTGAGAGCCGTTAGTCTCATCAAACACAACGTCACAAGAAACTTCAACTTGTCCAGAGGATTTGTTAAAGACTCTATATGCCCTTGTGTTTGAATCATATCCCAGTAAAAAACCTTCTACAGTCTTAGGAGCAAATTTAGATTTTCTACCTCTTTTAACAAGAATAAAGCATTTGCTACCAAAGACTCTAAAATATGAAATATTGGGCTTTTTACCGGTAAGGAGTTCGTATGATGTCTTCTTGAGGATTCGGTGTAGATACAACCGGTTGATGGCGTAGCAGGCGGTGTTGACCGCCTCGGCCCAAAACCGATCCGAAGTCTTGTACTCATCAAGCATGGTCCTTGCCATGTCCAATAGAGTTCTATTCTTCCTCTCCACTACACCATTTTGTTGTGGCGTGTAGGGAGAAGAGAACTCATGCTTGATGCCCTCCTCCTCAAGAAAGCCTTCAATTTGAGGGTTCTTGAACTCCGTCCCGTTGTCGCTTCTGATTTTCTTGATCCTTAAGCCAAAATTCATTTTGAGCCCGTCTCAAGAATCCCTTTAAGGTCTCTTGGGTATGAGATTTTTTCTGCAAAAAGAACACCCAAGTGAAGCGAGAATAATCATCCACAATAACTAGACAGTACTTACTCCCGCCGATGCTTATATAAGTTATCGAGCCGAATAGGTCCATGTGTAGGAGCTCCAGTGGCCTGTCAGTCGTCATGATGTTCTTATGCGGATGATGAACACCAACTTGCTTCCCTGCTTGGCATGCGCTACAAATCCTGTCTTTCTCAAAATGAACATTTGTTAATCCTAAAATGTGCTCTCCCTTTAGAAGCTTATGAAGATTCTTCATCCCAACATGGGCTAGTCGGCGGTGCCAGAGCCAACCCATGTTAGTCTTAGCAATTAAGCAAGTGTCGAGTTCAGCTTTATCAAAATCTACCAAGTATAGCTGACCCTCTAACACTCCCTTAAATGCTATTGAATCATCACTTCTTCTAAAGACAGTGACACCTACATCAGTAAAAAGACAGTTGTAGCCCATTTGACATAATTGCGAAACAGAAATCAAATTGTAGTCTAAAGAATCTACAAGAAAAACATTGGAAATGGAATGGTCAGGTGAAATAGCAATTTTACCCAAACCTTTGACCAAACCTTGGTTTCCATCCCCGAATGTGATAGCTCGTTGGGGATCTTGGTTTTTCTCATAGGAGGAGAACATTTTCTTCTCCCCTGTCATATGGTTTGTGCACCCGCTGTCGATTATCCAACTTGAGCCCCCGGATGCATAAACCTACAAAACAAGTTTAGTTCTTTGTTTTAGGTACCCAAACTGTTTTGGGTCCTTTGGCATTAGATACAAGAACTTTGGGTACCCAAACACAAGTTTTTGATCCCTTGTGTTTGCCCCCAACAAACTTGGCAACTACCTTGCCAGATTTGTTAGTCAAAACATAAGATGCATCAAAAGTTTTAAATGAAATGTCATGATCATTTGATGCACTAGGAGTTTTCTTCTTAGGCAATTTAGCACGGGTTGATTGCCTAGAGCTAGATGTCTCACCCTTATACATAAAAGCATGATTAGGGCCAGAGTGAGACTTCCTAGAATGAATTCTCCTAATTTTGCTCTCAGGGTAACCGGCAGGGTACAAAATATAACCCTCGTTATCTTGAGGCATGGGAGCCTTGCCCTTAACAAAATTAGACAATCTTTTAGGAGGGGCATTGAGTTTGACATTGCCTCCCTGCTGGAAGCCAATGCCATCCTTAATGCCAGGGCGTCTCCCACTATAAAGCATGCTTCTAGCAAATTTAAATTTTTCGTTTTATAAGTCATGCTCGACAATTTTTGCATCTAATTTTGCTATATGATCATTTTGTTGTTTAATTAAAGCCATGTGATCATGAATAGCATCAATGTTAATGTCTCTACATCTAGTACAGATGGAAGTATGCTCAACGGTAGATGTAGATGGTTTGCAAGATTTTAATTCTACAACCTTAGCATGCAATATATCATTTTCACTTCTAAGGTTGGAAATAGAAACATTGCAAACATCAAAATCTTTAGCCTTAGCAATCAATTTTTCATTTTCATTTCTAAGGCTAGTGAGAGAATCAATTTTTCAATCTTAGCAAGCAAATTGGCATTATCATTTCTAAGATTGGGAATTGAATCATCACAAGCATTTGAATCAACCTTAGCAATTAAACTAGCATTTTCATTTCTAAGGTTGTTGATAACATCATGGCATGTGCTTAGCTCACTAGATAGTTTTTCACATTTTTCTACTTCTAGATCGTAAGCATTTTTAACCTTGACATGCTTTTTGTTTTCCTTGATTAGGAAGTCCTCTTGGGTGTCCAAGAGTTCATCCTTTTCATGGATGGCACTAATTAATTCATTTAATTTTTCTTTTTGTTGCATGTTTAGGTTGGCAAAAAGGATACGCAAATTATCCTTCTCATCACTAGCATTATCATCACTAGAGGACTCATATTTAGTGAAGGATTTGGATTTCACCTTCTTCTTTTTGCCGTCCTTTGCCATGAGGCACTTGTGGCCGACGTTGGGGAAGAGGAGTCCCTTTGTGATGGCGATGTTGGCGGCGTCCTCGTCGGAGGAGGAGTCGGAGGAGCTCTCCTCGGAGTCCCACTCGCGGCACACATGGGCATCGCCGCCCCTCTTCTTGTAGTACCTCTTCTTCTCCTTTCTTCTCCCCTTCTTGTCGTCGCCCCTGTCACTATCACTAGATAATGGACATTTAGCAATGAAATGACCGGGCTTACCACATTTGTAGCACACCTTCTTGGAACGGGGTTTGTAATCTTTCCCCTTCCTTTGCTTGAGGATTTGGCGGAAGCTCTTGATGATGAGCGCCATTTCCTCGTTGTCGAGCTTGGAGGCGTCGATGGGTGTTCTACTTGATGTAGATTCCTCCTTCTTTTCTTCCGTCGCTTTGAATGCGACTGGTTGTGCTTCGGATGTGGATGGGCCATCTAGCTCGTTGATTTTCTTTGAGCCTTTGATCATCAACTCAAAGCTCACAAAGTTTCCTATCACTTCCTCGGGAGTCATTAGTGTATATCTAGGATTACCACGAATTAATTGAACTTGAGTAGGGTTAAGGAAAACAAGTGATCTAAGAATAACCTTAACCACTTCGTGGTCATCCCATTTTTTGCTCCCGATGTTGCGCACTTGGTTCACCAAAGTTTTGAGCTGGTTGTACATGTCTTGTGGCTCCTCCCCTTGGCGAAGTCGGAAGCGACCGAGCTCCCCCTCGATCGTTTCCCGCTTGGTGATTTTGGTCACCTCGTCTCCTTCGTGCGCGGTCTTTAGCACGTCCCAAATCTCCTTAGCACTCTTCAACCCTTGCACCTTATTATACTCCTCTCGACTTAGAGAGACGAGGAGTATAGTTGTGGCTTGGGAGTTGAAGTGTTGGATTTGGGCCACTTCGTCCTCATCATAATCTTCATCCCCTTCGGATGGTACCTGTACACCAAACTCAACAACATCCCATATACTTTTGTGGAGTGAGGTTAGGTGATATCGCATCATATCACTCCACCTAGCATAATCTTCACCATTAAACATTGGTGGTTTGCCCAATAGGACGGAAAGTAATGGCGTGTGTTTAGAAATGCGAGGATAGCGTAGGGGGATCTTACTAAACTTCTTGCGCTCATGGCGCTTAGAAGTTACGGACGGCGTGTCGGAGCCAGAGGTGGATGGCGACGAGGAGTTAGTCTCGTAGTAAGACCACTTTCCTCATCTTCTTCTTCTTGTCACCGCTCCGACGCGACTTGTGTGAAGGGGATTCCTTTTCCTTCCCCTTATTGCGGGACTCTCCCGATGGAGCTTTCCTGTGGCTTGTAGCGGGCTTCTCGCCGGTCACCATCTCCTTCTTAGCATGATCTCCCGACATCACTTCGAGCGGTTAGGCTCTAATGAAGCACCGGGCTCCGATACCAATTGAAAGTCGCCTAGAGGGGGGTGAATAGGGCAAATCTGAAATTTACAAACTTAAGCAACACTACAAGCCGGGTTAGCGTTAGAAATATAAACGAGTTCGAGAGAGAGGGCGCAAAACAAATCGTGAGCAAATAAAGAGCGAGACACGATGATTTGTTCTACCGAGGTTCAGTTCTTGCAAACCTACTCCCCGTTGAGGTGGTCACGAAGACCGGGTCTCTTTCAACCCTTTCCCTCTCTCAAACGGTCACTTAGACCGAGTGAGCTTCTCTTCTCAATCAAACGGAACACAAAGTTCCCGCAAGGACCACCACACAATTGGTGTCTCTTGCCTGGGTTACAATTGAGTTTGATCACAAGAAGAATGAGAAAGAAAAGAAGCAATCCAAGCGCAAGAGCTCAAATGAACACAACAAATCTCTCTCTAATCACTAAAACTTTGTGTGGAGTTGGGAAAGGATTTGATCTCTTTGGTGTGTCTTGTATTGAATGCTATAGCTCTTGTAAGGTGTAGAACTATAGAAACTTGGATGCCATTGAATGTGGGATGGTTGGGGTATTTATAGCCCCAACCACCAAAAATGGTCGTTGGAAGTGTGCTGTCGCATGGCGCACCGGACAGTCCGGTGCGCCAGCCACGTCAGTAGACCGTTGGGGTTCGATCGTTGGAGCTCTGACATGTGGGGCCTCTGGGCTGTCCGGTGCGCGCGCAGGCGTGCATTTAATGCGTTGCAGTCGATCGTTGCTTCGCGAAGTAGTCGTTGCTCCGCTGTCACACTGGACAGTCCGATGAATTATAGCGGAGCGCCCTTGGAAATTCCCGAAGGTGAAGAGTTCAGCCTTGAGTGCCCTGGTGCACCGGACAGTCCGGTGCGCCAGACCAGGGTGCCTTTCGGGTTGTCTTTTGCTCTCTTGTTTGAACCCTTTTCTTGGTCTTTTTATTGGCTTATTGTGAGCCTTTGGCACCTGTAGAACTTATAGACTAGAACAAACTAGTTAGTCCAACTATTTGTGTTGAGCAATTCAACCACCAAAATCAATTAGGAAATAGGTGTAAGCCTAATTCCCTTTCTGTCATATGTGCCATCATCTATGCATTTGCATGATTTAAGATTTTCTAGCTGATATAAATATTTGCTAGTGTTATATCAGGCCCTACACTTAGAGAGATCCTGGCTGCGCCACTGTATAGACATGCATAAAAACTACATTCATATGTTACTTAATCTATACTACTATATTAAGAACCTAATGTGGGCACCTAGTGCTACCACGACTTCATCCTATACGCTGACACTCTGAGCCCGCTGCACGCCCAACGCCCCCGCGCAAAAAATAGTGCCGATCGAGCACTCGTACCCATGACCTCTGCTTTAGAAATTTGGGGGCTAACCATCAGACCACACACACCTTAGTATTTAGAAATAAACAATAATTATATTTACAGCCTAAGTGCCGCTCCCCCGCCTAGGTATGTGCCCATGACTGGATGAGGTCAATTCGTGCCTCACACCCAATCTAATTTACGCTCGTGGTAACGCACGAGCAAATACCTAATGAATATGTGATTAGTCTAAAATGAATTATATTTTAGGATGGAGGGAGTAAAATACATCACCTGTGACAAAGATGTGCTCTTTTGTAACTCCTAGAATCACGTAAATTCAAAGTGTTTTAAATTCGACCAACTTTATAGGAAAGAGTAATAACATCTACAATATCAAATAAATACATATTATTAAATGTATATTTCATAATATATCAAGTGGTGCTAACTTGGTCTTTAAAACATTGGTGCTCTTTTCTATCAATTTAATTAAATTTAAAATAGTTTAACTTAGATCAACTCTAAAAGTTTATTTATTTTAAGACAAAGGAAATATAGAAAAATGGCACATTATTATGTCCACATGGAATTGTTGCGATGCAATATGCATTGAAGTATAGAACCAATACTATAAATACAAATATGACGCTTTCTTAGCATTCATAATGTAGCCTAGAAATAGCTAAGATCACAGTTGCCAATATCCAAGGAAGACCATATTCCTAGATGTTGTTAGGACACATTTTAAGGATTCCAATACAAGAATTCACTCAGGGCCAGCTAATGTCGTCCATGTGCCCTCGAGGCGTTGGCTCACTCATGCACTTCTACGACTCGGTCAGCCACTCGGGCCCTCTAGGGCCCTTCATATGGAAAACAGGGCTCCCAACTCGGCTATATATGGCAGCATTTGCATGTTAAGAGCTAGTTTGGCAACTCCGTTTTTCCAAGGAATTTCTATTTTCCCAAGGAAAATTAGTTCATTTACTCTTGGGAAAATGAGAATCCTCTAGAAAAATGGAGTTTCCAAACTAGCCCTAAGGATTATAGTTGGCCCTGCGATCAGGGCAGGGTAGCCTGGTGTTGGTGTTTTGAACTAACACCAATGAGTAAATTTGTGCATGTGCATTCTAGATTGGGATGGTGATCTCAGTGGGCGCAAGATTTATACTAGTTTGGGTTGAACGTCCCTACTTCCTATCTCCGGTGATATGTGCTACCGGCACCTGATTGCTCGTAGTAGGGGTTACAAACAGACGAGAGAGAAAAAGCTGCCAAGTCTCTAAGGATGGTGATGCTTAAGGATCTACGTATCGAGTGTGGTTCTTGAGTTTTGTCTCTTGTTCTCTGTGAAGTTTCTCCTCCTAAGATATACAATTCTCAATGTCTCAACATTCCAAGCCCCTCGGACGCACCTTTCAAAGGATGATGCGGGGAGGAACTTTGTGAACATATATGCGAGATTCTCACATGACTTAGTGTGCATTTCATTCATCATGTGCATCTCATGTGCATAGAAGAATTTGGGGTTTATATGCCTTGTAAGATTGCTTTTCACATAGCCATTTGAACTTGTGTGACATGAGCTGCATTATCTTCATAAATGATTGCAGGTGTTTGCTCAATGCTAAACCCATATGCAAACTAGATATGATTGATCATTCTTCGAAGTCATGCACATTTATGAGAGGCTTCGTATAGCACAATAATTTCTGAGTGGTTCATTAACATCAACACCAAAGTCTAATTCAATGACTTCCATGAAATTGCAATTCCTCCACAAATAAATATATATCTAGTTTGGGACTTGCATGAATGTGGATTAGACAGGTATCTGTCGTCAGCATAGCCAACAAGGTTCATATCTTGATTTTTATGATAGAACAAACCAAGATCTTGGCTTCCTTTGAGGTAACGAAAGATGTCCTTGATCCCTTTCCAATGTCTTATAGTGGGTTCTGCACTATACGTTGCTAGCAGATTCACATCAAATGCAATGCCTGGTCTTGTGTTATTTGCTAGACACATTAGCACTCCAATTGCACTTAGGTACACATATTCAGTTCCAAGAACTTCACCCTCTTCCCTAGGTCACTATGGGTCTTGGTCTACATGTAACGACCTTTCAATCATAGGGGTTTTGACAAGGTATGCCTTCCCAAAACCAAATCTTTCTAACACTTTCTAAGTGTAGGTTGATTGGTGGATTAATATGTCTCCTTCAAAATGTTCAAGCTGCAAGCCTAAACAAAATTTGGTTTCACCCAAATCCTTCATCTCAAATTTAGACTTCAAGTATGAGCTTGCTTCTTCAATTTCTCCATATGCTCCTATGATGTTCAAGTCATCAAACATATAGTGATATAATACAGAATCCATTCGGGGATTGCTATATAATGACACATGGACAATTCCCATAATTTGTGTAGCCTTTCTTGCTTATAAAGTCACTCAAGCGATTATACCACATTCTTTTGGATTGTTTCAGACCATATAGTGATTTATTAAGTTTGACATTATATAATTCTCTATTTTTATCATCTCAATTCTGGACTAGGATACCTTCTAGTATTTTCATATAGACGTGTGTATCCAAGTTTACATAAACAGAACTATTGTTGAAAAGTTATAGCCTTTGGAAGATTTGCATGATTAATTACATAAACTATGTTCTAAGTCGGTTTTAATTAATATAAATCATGTGGGAAAGATATTTCATAGAACTAGTTAAGTTATTACATAAACTATGTTCTAATTTAACTTTAATCCAAGTTATAATTTTATTGGAAACCACATTTTAAAACTAGTCAAGTTTTATTTCTGAAATGTTGTGTAGGTTTTGTAATTTAAACAATTAATTTAGAAAGGACATGACATGTGAGATCCGCTAAGCGCATGTTATGTTTACACTAAACAAATATTAAATAAGAAGCATTTAAGTTGGTATTAATCACATTAACATTTACTTATAGAAGGGCAAGATTAAAACTGTGCATTACTTTTAATTAAATTGTTATTCAATAAACTTTAGTTAAACAAATATTTATACAAAACATTTCACCGATGAAACAACGTTATTAACGCGTAGACAAAATTATTATGAAGCTAATGCAACTTGAATAAAATAAAACAGATTTTTAATGGAAAGGATATGAATATTTAACAAATTAGGGGCCTATACGTGATTAAATGTATCTTCATGGGCTAGCAAGAGGTTTTCGCAAGACTCAGGAAATAGTATATAATTTCATAAAAGGGCAGGGACCTTTACATAAAAATATAGGCACGACCGCGGATCAAGGTGACGTGGTGCGATCTGATTGGTAAAAGGCATGGTCGCACGGAGGATCGTGGAGCTCGTGGCCATAGAAAATCTTTATCGGCAGATTAGATACCACACGACGACCAAACGTGAAACGTCAACATGGGCCAATAGGGGCGGACACATGGTCACGACGGGTAGAAAACAATTTCCTTCTTCCTGGTTGTGCACGACATGCTCGCACGGAGCAACCTACATGGCGCGCGGCCGGAGGGAGGGGATGGCGCTAGGTAGGGTGGGGCGGGGTACTGGTACTGCCGACCATGGCTAGAGTGGTGACACGATGGCGTTCTTGGTCGTGGGGCACATGCGCGGGCAAGCAGTCTCCTTCATGAGGATGCGACCTAGTCGAGGGGCATTGGCCAGACCGTACCTACGATGGCTTGTCGGCCGGAGAGCAGTGCCGATGGTGGCATGGCTAGGAAGTGGGATACATGTGGACGCAGGCGAGGCAAGGTGCGTTGTGATGTAGGGAGGGGCGGCGGTATGCAGAGCTCGCGGGCGGGATGCGGCCAGCGGTGACGGTGCGCGGCCATGGCCGACAGGGGGCACCACGTGCGGGGGCGGCGGCAGCGCGAGCGGGTGTTGTGCGGGGTGAGGAAGGGCTAGGCGCGTCGATGGCAACTACGGAGGATAAAAATGAAGAACTAAGATTGTACACCATGGGAAATGCTCACCAGAGAAGAAGTTCGCCGGAGTTAGGGAAATCCATCGTTTGGCGGTGAACTGATGTGGAAAATCAAAATCCAAGATCACTATGTCGAAGATATTGACGAGACGAATGTAGTGATGTCCTCGTATTCTACTAGGGATGTACGGATGAGGAGGAATTTCTCGTCGGAGTTGGAGCTCCTCCTGAATTTGGCAATGAACTGTGGAAGTTGCAGGCATGAACTAAAGAAATGGTTGACAGATTCGAAATGGTCTCGACGAGGAGATAACATGCATATATATATTGTAGGGTTTTAAGACGATTTTATTTTTAAAAAATATTCAATTTTAATGGTTTATTAATTATAGAAAATACTAAAATTCATTCTTTTTAATGTATGAAAATGTTATATGGGCTCCACAAATTCTAAGAAAAATTCTAGGCTTGTTTTGGCACCCAATGAACACAAATAAAATGTTTGGAGTAAATAAAATTATTATGAAGTGTCTCAAATAAATATAATTTTCTTTTTTAAAAAGTAAATTACTCAGAAAAATATGGAAAATCACCAAAGGATTTTAACAGGTATATTAACATATTTCAAACATGTTTTGCACTTAGAAACTCTATGCAACAGCATGAATGCAACACACTAGGTTCAACGATTCATTTTAGTTTATTAATAATAAAAATACTTACAATCATGTTGCATGAGTGTAAATCACTCAAACCTTATCAAAGTAAACTAAATTTTGAAGGAGAAAAAATGATTGCTCAAAAATCAGGTGTTACACAAGCCCAACTTTGGCTCGACAATGTATCAGATCAGGACAAAATGTTCAGGTCGTTGGGACGGTGCTAACTCTCGAGGTGGGTCTGTTTGGAAGCAAAGTGTTTTTATAGTTTCTAGGCAATATTATGATTTATAAAAATATCATAGTACTTTATGCCATGAGGTGTTTGGTTGCAATTCTAAAAACTATATTTTCAAAACTATGGTATTCTAGATACCAAGGTATTTTTGGAGTGTTTAAAACTCCACTCCAACCTAAAGTATTCATGGCATGGCTAGCTTTTGTCTAAATAACATAGTTCAAAATGTTGCATCCAAATAGCATTGTAAAACTACGGTACTTTTTTAGAGCTGGCCAAAACTATAGTATTGTTATGACAATTGCAAAGCACATTGTTGTAAAACCATAGCTTTAAAATTTTTGCTTGCAAACAGGCCCCAAGGCTATCCTCAATGGTAGTAGTTTAATTTATATTTAATAGTGTGCCACATCAGAATATTTAAATGACATGACATAGCATTTAAGAAAAATGAGTTTCATAGGGGTGGGTTTCGTTTGACGGGAATGAAACCATATCAACTCGTTTCTAAGGTCTCGAAAAGCGTGTGAGACCTTCATTGAGATATGATTTGTTTCGTATTCATTTATTTCACTAATTTATATTGGTCATTTAGTTGGTATGCTAGCATATAAAATAGTGCAGAGCAACTTTGCGTCGAGAGAGATTGTTTTATCCTTAGTTTTATTGGTGATGTTTGGTTGCCTCAATGGTGCCGTTAATAGAAACGAGATTAGTTCAAAATCGCATGACTTATCGTACGTGCACGACTCTAATTTGTTTCCATCATCCGTGTTACCGTTGACGAACCAAATAGCACCGTAGTACTTTTGATGGTTCAAATTGTTGTATCCAAATAGCATTGTAAAGCTACGGTATTTTTTGGAGCTGGCTAAAAACTACAGTATTATTATAACAATTGTAAAGCGTAGTGTTGTAAAACCATGGCTTTAAGAAACTTTGCTTCCAAGCAGGCCCTGAGGCTATCCTCAATGGTAGTAGCTTCATGCACATGTAATAGTTTGGCACATTATAATTTGTAGATGACATAACGTAGCATTTAAGAAGAATGAGTTTCATGGGAGATTGGTTTTGTTTTACGAGAATGAAACCATGTCAACTCGTGTCTAAGGTCTCGAAAAACGTGTAAACCCTCCATTGAGAACGATTTGTTTCGTATTCATATATTTTATTAATTTATATTGGCCATTTTAGTTGGTACGCTAGCATGTAAAATAGTGCGATATTGTTTTATTCCTAGTAGTTTTATAGGTGATGTTTGGTTGCCTCAATGGTGTCGTTAATAGAAACGAGATTAGTTCAAAATCGCATTACTTATCGTACGTGCACGGCTCTAATTTGTTTCCATCCGTGTTACCGTTGACGAACCAAATAGCACCGTAGTACTTTTGATGTTTCGATGATGTGGTAACGTTGAAAAGTTTGTGACGAATTTCGAATAGCCTTAACAAGAAGCGCCTTGACAAAAAAAATAGAAAAAAAAATACGTGTCGCCGACCATGCGCTCGTGCACCCCTTCGGGCAGTCCGATCCGGCCGCTAAAGCCTTGTTGCGCGTGAAGCCCAAACTCGTGGAATCGGCCTTGGGCGTCCGGGGCGGTGTGGGGCCGTTGTCGCAGCCCGCCACCGCGCGTCAGTTGTGTCTCTTCTTGTGCATGGGCTGGGCATGGGCGCGACGGCGGGCGCTGTCTGCTCTGGCGCGCGTCGATTCTTCGGGCGACAGGAGAGGGGATGATCCAGACGGTAACGCTGGTGAAGGTAAAAACTAGTACAGATCCACGAGGTGCGTGGGAGGCGAGATAGAGACAGAGAGACCTTGTCCAATTGACCCGTGCATCTGATTGTACTGTCTCTGTCCTTTTCGGGCAGTACGCAGGCCACCGCGTGGTCACTGCACTGCTGGGCGGCTGCCACGGTATGTAGCAGTACTGCTGGACCTGGAGGGAGGGTTCGAAACATGGTGTGCGACACAGATTGTAGATCCGGTAACGTAGGAGTACATACATCATTGTTCTGACCGTCCTCTATTTTGTCTAATCGATGTCGAACTGTCGATCATGCTTCCAGCGTGCTAGGCTTACGACTGTACTAATAACGAGCAATGAAGATCGATCGGCGCGGGCAGGTGACAAGGTACTAGGAGAGGGGTACTGCACGTACTGTACAGTACAGGTACAGGTACAGCGCGTGATAGCTATAGCACCGACCTCCCTCTCGTGTCGTCGTGTCTGTCTCGTAGTTACTGTGCTGTGCGTGCCTGCCGTCGCTTCTTGCCTGTCTCCCGCCCGGCTCCATGTGGCTGTGCCTGTGCGCAGCACAGCAGGGAGCAGCCGTGAGCTGTCGCTCACCGACACCACACCGCTTCACACCAGCGCGCGCGGCGCTGCCAACGTTTCGGGAGCCCCCGGGAGGGAGACCACCACGTGAAGCCTGGGCCGGCAGTGGGCCTCACCGTCCTATCGCCTGCGGACGAAAGGCCTAGTGACTAGAAGGGACGTAGTACAAAGTAGATGGTGCATATGACAAATTTACAAAACCAATGATTTATATCAGATTTTCACCATATATATATATATATATATATATATACACACACACAATTATTACCATGCACCTTCAAAACATCCGTGCACCCTCCTCCGATTCACCTTTACAAGTGACAGTCGTGAAAAAGAAACGGGCCCCTGTTTGCTGGACTTGATGTGATGTGAATGAACCCGTTGCATGCAGTTATCTTTGTACTCCAACCAACATATCTTCCTGTTGTTTTAGCTAATCAACAACGAGTTAAATACTCCGGCCCATTGTCTGTTACTCCTGGATGGAGCTGGAAGTCTGGCACTTCGGCACGCAGCGCCCATTTTCTCAGCTGTAGCCAGTGACGGTCTCTTTCACTCAGTCCGTATCATGAAAGGTGCACGCAAATTGAATACTAGAGCACATATCCATATACACATCACGGGCAAATCAACAAAATCACCACTAATGCTATAATATGCTGTCAACGATCTCCCAGTCGACACGGTCCTTGTGGGAAACTAGCTACAATGGAGACCGACAGAACACGATCCTTTTGTTAACATGCTTGTTGGGTTGCACGTGTGGCCCAACTTTCATTGGGAGGCGTGTACTGATGTACAGTGCACACGGGTGCGCAGCCTTTGGATCCATTCCTGCGGACGTTCACGGACGACACAGTACATACATGTAACAAACTCTGTCGCCGGATTATATAGGTCTACTGTCATCGGTAGCGCGCGGGCCTGTGTGAGGGGTACAAAAACATTATTCGAACACCATAGATATGTCATACATAAAATAGATTCTTTAAAAAATTAATCAGTAGTCTATAGGGGCCGGGCAGCCAAACCAAACAAAACAACGGGACAGCCATGTCGCGACGAACCTCACCGCTAGGCGCTAGTTAGTAGCCGCTATCACAGTAGTATATACTGTGCTGTTAACCGCGCGGTGGAGACAATTTGTCGAGTCAATCGGTGGAGTCTGGAGTCGGTGAGAGTTGAGACATGCAACATGCGTGCCTGGGCGCGCATGCAAACGCAGTGATTACTGGTCTCCGTGGTCCATCCAATCCAACCCGCTGCGCGCCTGCGCCGGCCCATCATCCTGCTCCTGCCTGTGCCTGCCTGCCACCCACGAGAGTGCCACGCGCCCGCGTCTCACGCCCACACGCACGACGGCAACCGAACATAAATGTACCTGCCACGTGTACTCGTCATTCACTGGATCGGCGCGTCAAGCGTCGCTACGGCGAAGGCGTAAAGCGGACGCTGCCCTGAGCCCCTTGCGATACCGTACACCCGCATGTACGTACGTGACGCCCGTCTCTCTCGTACGAGCAGGAAGGAGTACGGTACTGGGCAATGCTGCGTCGTGTTGTCGCGCTCTCGGTCGCACACTACACATGTGAAGGAACCAGCGGCTGCTGTACGCCACTCACGTCTCAGTCTCACGGGAGAGCGGCACGGCGGTGCCATGCATGCCAGCGCTTGGGGAGGCCGCCGCCGCCGCCGGGACACCGCACCACCACGTCACGTGAGCCGGCCGGACCCCGCCGCCGCCGTGCCGCAAACCTTAAACGGCGCAGTGCTTTGTTACCGAATCGAAGCGGTGGATCACATCTCTGGGTCTGTCAGAGCTCCATCATCTCCCTCCAGACTTTATAAACTGTTTTCTCTCTCTCTCTCTCTTTTGTCAAATATTTGTTTTTAAAGATATAGGTTAAATGAGTGACGCTTTTTAATGATATCATAAAGCAATGGGTAAAGATAAAGCTGAAAAAGTAACTTTTTGTGTTTAGCTATAATATATACGAAACAGCAGGTGGAACCGTTTTATGAAAAACTGTACCATTTTTCAAAACAGTCAAGCTTCGCCCCCAAAATATAAGGCTGCTCGTAAAGCTGTTTTTTTTTTAAAAAAAAGGAACGGCCGGTCTCAATAAAGCTGAAGGGGGCCCTTAATTCGTGCTCGGCAGCAGTACGTATCCATTCCATTCCATTACCTGGCGCTGAGTCACCTGCAATCCAACTGAAAGGCTGGCATGCAATTGGACGGTTTAGCCGGAACTAAAGGTCGGTCGATGGTTGGTACGGACTCCCGACTGCGGAGGGTTGACGACGATGCCTATTTATTTGCCGTATATGGTTAGGCTGGTAGCCAATAGGAGTATACAATAAGCGCTTGGGCATGATATGCTCTTCATCACTAGCAATCTAGCATTATCAGAAGGGGCTAACTAGTAGTACGTACCCATGGATCGACGTACGGTAAAACCCAACAAAGACGAGGAATCTCCCCCAGTGTTTCGTCGATTCACGCACCGCCCAACATGTACGTACCCGAGCTCTTCACCTGAGGTGGAGGCGTGGAGCGGGCCGACCCAGCCCGTAATATAATCGTATCGAAGCCAACCATTCTGCCGTCAGGATCAGGACATGCCAACCCGCGACGGCCTGGCGGACAGCGACGCGCGGCCGGCTGTAACCTGCACCTGCTCTCCTGTCCTGTCCTGTCGCGCCCGTCCAAAACCGCCATCAACGTGCATGCATGCAGCATGCGGACGCGGGTGCGGAACGGACGTCGTCGCGGCCTCCCCCTCGCCGCCGCTGTCTTTAATTGATTTTTGATGCTGGCATAACCCATCTGATCACGCACGCGGGCGCCACGTACATACCGTACGTATGATCGTCGTCACATGGCTACTGTGCTGGCCAGCTAAGCTAGCTGTCTTTTCACTGCTGCGCGCCTGCGCCGAGAGCGCGCGGCACACAACCAAAAGGTACCGAAAGGTACTGCACAGGCAGTACTCTACGTGCGCCGTCGTTAACGAAGTACGTACGTATTATGGCCGTGATCTCCCGCTCATTGCGCACGCGATGACGTAGGTAAATGATTCCTCCCAAATCATTATTCCTCCACAAATCTAAACAAGTAAGCTAGGTCGTCTGGTCGCCGTGATTTATTACGCTCTGCGCCCCCCCCCCCCCCCCCCCCGGTCAACATGACCAACTAAAGCTAGTGGTACCTGCAATGATACGGCTCGCCACACCACAGACATCATAGACGAAAAAGCTGGGATTTGCCCACATATCCGAGCCAAACATGCATTTACTCGTCGTTATTAAGTGTGGGTGGCCGGCTACCCTGCACGCCGGTGGCGAATCCAATCGGCCGCCGCAGAAGATCCGGCCTCCGAACGAACGTCGAGTGCGGGCCCACGCGTACAGCCAGACCACAGACAACACCTCGAGTGCCACCACGTGGTGGGGGCCGCGGCCGTCTGCGCAGCCGGTCGCTGCCCCGGCCCCGGCTCCGGCTCCGGCTCGGCTCCTCGGCTAAGCCTCGGCGTGCTTCTCTGGTTCTGGTTCGGCCGGCGCACGAGACCGGCGGCGGAGGCGGACTTTTTCGCAGTAACGTCTGTGCGTTCCCGTCTCGCTTTTCTGTGCCCCGTCCGTTTCACCGCTTTTTTTTTACTTGCGCTCGTTCCAGGAAAGTCCCAGAAATCGCTGTCCCGGCCGCTATTTCCACACAGACCGTGCCAAATAATAAAGCGTAAAAGAATGGCCGCGTCGAATTGTTCACGTTCACGTGCTATTTAAAGTACATTTTTATCTATTTATTTACTATCCTAAAAATACAAGTATCCATTCCGTGCGTGCGAGAGGACGGGGAATGACCGAATGACAAGGGGAGGTGATTACACTTACACGTGAGGTCCAGCTGTAGGTGACTTGAAGATCAAGGTGATTATACTTTCGTGTGGAAGAGGGTATGCATATAAATGTAAACATAAAGGATTAAGACAAGCTGGGGGTACAAAGTGGCATGGTACAGGTACTCTGTAATTTAATATTGTGCATGCATGGAAAGAAGTTAGCTAAACATGTGCTCGCGTGCATATATTCGTAAGCGCATGTGTTGTTTTAAGAAGAAAAGCATTGAAATCCACTTGCGACTGTTGCGCCGATTTTATCCGGACTTAAAATATACGACTTGTCAATACACGAAAGTGGGAGAAAAACCATCGCCATCTACGTCAAACACATAACTTCAGTCATCACGGCTCGCTCCGCCTAATTTTAAATATATATATACTCCCGGTTTTACATCGATAGATTTGCGAGCTAACAGCTGTCTATAATCTCTGGTTTTGGCAACGCATTCTTTCGCTTTCACGCACAAATCAGCCCACGCGTCACTGTTTTTGTCCGTAATGAAGTGTACGTTTAGGATTGATCCTAGTTTCCCGTCTCTCTTGTCCTGTAATGATGTGGTTCGTGTAAGTACGCGAGTAGATTTTCGTGCGTGTGCGTGCAACAATTAATTTTCGGGTGGATGCGTGTTTTTTTCGTGACAGCAACACGAAAACCACGTCCATGTACTTTCCCCGTCTTAGGCATGTACAGTGGAGAGACACTAAAACGGTTCTCCAAGCACAGGAGACAACTAAGAGACTCTATTGTACAATGGAGTGTCTATAAACGTAGTCTATTAATAAATACAGAATTAAATGTATTTGTATAGCATCAGATCGATAGAACAGACGACAAATTCGTACAGTGGGAAGTGAGGCGTCTGTTGCTACTTGGTTTACGAGCCAGATGCGTCTCTTCACGGAGAGACGACTCTAAGATTTTTTTGCAAATAACCCCCTTAAACACCTTAAGAGACTCCACATTAAACACCACTGTACATGCCCTTAAAACTACATTTCACATTCTTTAAAAAGTCGAACTAATTTTGTTAAATATCTATAAGAGATTATATTATAAATATTTATGACACCGAGAACTATCGTTAAATAATTATAAAATATATTCTTATATGAGATCTAATTAAAGACATAAGCGTTAATGTTTTTCTCTTAGAAACTTGATCAATCTTTTAAAAATCAATTTAAATTACATATTCTGAAGGAGCCAATTCGAGCTACAATGCTACATCACCAGTCAAAACTGCATGGGGTATGGAATTTCTCGAAACATGACCAAGTTCGGAGACGTGGTCCACGCGTGGCCTATTTCATAAAACCCGATATTATTGCATTCGAAACACATGCGTGATTTGCATTTTCTTTTCTTTCCCGATCCGATTCGATGTATACTACTATTGGAACACTAGCGGTATAGAGTGGAATCTGATAAATTATGGAAAATTCACTTTTTTGCATTATATTGATGGATCATGCTGCATATCCACATTCACTTTCGTCATTTCGAGCTACTCCTACCTGAACATACAACCTTTGGACACGAGAAGCTCTAGATATATCGAGTGCTGCTGCCACGAATTAAAGTACATTTTACCTAGCCACTCGTTTTTGTTTTTTTTTTTGCGAGGGGATGACGGGTTAAAACTTGACGACGAAAAACTGAGACTAAAGTCATTAAATCGGCTATACAGAGTTACAGACGCTAAAACATTATAGATTATTCGCAAATTAGAATAAATGATGGAGATTAAAAAAGACTAAACTAAAGTTATATGGTAATTTCGTATGAGTTTTATGTTAATAAATAATATGCCATGTTGATGATTTGGATGATGTAGCAAGTAATCAATAAAGAAATGGATAAAATTATATTTACGAAGATGCCTACACTCTCACTAGCTAGATATATTGTCTCTTGCAAGTTATTTATGAAATCAAAATAAATGAAACTATTCATGAGACTATTTCAACTAAGATTTTTATTTTCTTTCTTGTTCACGTAGCATATCATAAACATAAATATAAAATCTACCTTTGACAATTCTTTGTGAGAAAGACGGTGCTATTGGCCCACTGCCAGACTGCTAAAGCAACACATGTGCAAACGGCTGCGCTGTGGTCTGTGGATGGATGCGCACGTGTCGGTCAAAGGAAAGTCCAAAAAGTTATCCCTGCCACTACTTTGCTGCTGCCCGCCGAAGTGGACCAGCATGCCAAAACTGAATCATTTTAACTACTCTAAATTTATAGTTTCATTATATATTTAAATATATAATGTGTTTAGTATATAGAAAAACTATATCATATATATCTAAAAATCAAGAAACCCCTATAATTTAAACGACTAAATAAGTACTATGGTAAAAATACGCAAATTATAGTTGTTACTATAAATTATATATAATATATATATCATGGTGTATAATAAAAATTATGTATATAGAATTTTGAAATAATTTATTTTTAAAATGCAAGAATTGCAAGATATATTCGGCTGGGTGAATTGCGGTTGCAGCTCATCCTACCAGGCATTAGCAATAGCGGCTGCTGCTTAATAGCAAGAAGAGAAGTACATAACCATCAACATAAATTTAATTTGGGTACATATCATATTTGAAAACTGGATCCATAGTATGCAACTTCCTTTCCCAAAGCTTGATACAAGCATGATAATATAACCAGAAAGCATTTGCAACATCTGAGCAAAAACGACAAGACTTAAAGTCCGTTTTTAATTATTCTAGTTAGGTAGACATTGTTTCCACTTAGCTGGCGGTGCCCACATATTTATGTCACATTAGAATTAGTTAGATCCAATAATGTGGTTGATATAAAAGAATCACACCGGTATAAACATAGGCGGATTGGGGGAGGGTATAGATGGCCAATAAGCACAAGGCCCGCGAGCCCGCCACGAAGCCCGTTGTTTAAGTTTGGTCCGAGCCCGGCACGACCCGATTTTATGCGAGCCCGGGCCGGCCCGTCACGAATAAGCGGGGCAGACTCGGACAGGAAACTAGGCACGGTGGGCTAGCCCGGCACGGTCCGTTTACCTCTAAGCCCGTTAAGCCCGTTTTTACACTAAAACATGCTTACCGGCCCGCATAGTCCGCTTTTCGGCTCGCTTTTTTCGTGCTGCCCGTTTAGGCACGCTGCGGGCCGGGCTCGGACAGGAAATTGAGCTCGCGTGCTTAGACGGCCCAGCCCGGTTTTCTAACCGTGTCTGGCGGGCCGGGCCCAAAACGGACCGGGCGGCCCGTTTGGCCATCTCTAGGGAGGGCAAAGTGGGCCATGGTACCCTCAATTTTGTAAAACGTCATTTAAAGTTAAGTATAGAATAAAGTAAAGCTTTAGGTGCACTAAACCAATCTTGTGCTGGATCTAGAGGTGGTAATATATTACGATCCAAATGTTTATTTACGATTTGTTTGAGATCTTAATTAATTTTAGTTCAAAAACAGATAGATATAGAGCTAGATACTAATCTGGTCCGATCTTTATATTTTATAGTGTAAAATTTAGAGCTCATTAACACGACTACTTGATTTTCTCGTCAGATTGGTCCAATCCTTCCGAATTATGTCATCCTCCATTCCTTCTTGGTCCAGTCCTCACATCTATTTGTTCAACCTTATGCTATTTGATGCCACCCGATTCAGTTCGCTCTGATGCCGCTCGCCACCACCAAGCCCAACCTCTTCCCGACGCCCTCACCTTGCTCGTCATCGCTGCGATGCTGGCCTGTCTAGCAAGCCCGATCTCACTCATCGCAACAATGCGACCCATCATGACGATTGATGAGTTTGGTGAACCAGGGAGTCCTGTCTCTCTACGGGAGAGGTCGTTTGACACTGTCCCCTTCCCGGTGCCCCGAGCCCTTCAAGGAGATATACATTCAACGAAATACATATGGCTTGGATTCAGTCAGTAGGAACTTAACGACACGTTTGCTTCTTTTGTTTATATAGTTTCTTCTCTTAATTTGTATCTATGGATATGAAACCTAAATTCTTCGTAACACTTGTGTTTTACAGTTTTGCTTGATTTTGTCAAGTGATTTTGTTGACCCCTCCGCCACGGGGTATAAACCAGTAATTACAGTATGCAATAAGAGAAGAATTTAAGTATCGCCTAATTTATTTTGCAGCACTTAACTGTGCTGTCTTTTACTCCTATTTCCAGTAGAGCGGAGGAGGAAACGTTCTCCAGTTTGCTCCACTGACAGAAGCTTCAGAAACTGCCGGTCCCGTTCCACAAGTCAGCAATCAGCCGAAGCCAGCTCGGCTCGACTCAGCTATCAGCGGAGCTTAGCCGACATCAAAACCGTACGCCGTCGTAAAACCGCGGCTGGTGTTTTCACAAGCTCACCTCAAAACAACCCAGCTCTCTGCTCTCACCTTTCCGAGGCCCACTAATTATCGACCCCACATGTCATTGACATACCTCAACCCCCTGTCCTTGTGCCTTCCGCAAAGCCTATATAAACGCCCTCTCTCCCGACAAGCCGCGGTTGAAGCAAAAATCCCCTCTCCCCCTTCTCGTCCTCCTCCCGACTCCCACCCAAAAAAAAAAAAAACTTCGAAGGAGGTTTCGATCGCGAAACCGCCCAGGGCCCGCCCCGCAAGTGCATGGCAGTGAGCTTCCTGGCCAATGAGGTGTCGGACCTGTGCATCGGCAAGCCGGCCGTGAGGTCGCTCCCGCTCTCCGCCGCCGCCGGCGACCTTGCCGCCGCGCTCCGGAGGGTGGCCCGCTCTGGCGCACCATCCTGCGTCGCGGTGACTGGACCAGCGCGCGCCGTCGTCGGCCGGGTCGGCCTCGCGGACGTGCTCTGCTTCCTGTGCACCGACCCCGAAGCGCTCGCGCGCCCCGCCGTCGTGTTCTCCAAGCCGGTCTCCGCGCTCCTGCCGAAGGACGGCGCTGGAGAGGTCCGCCGCGTCGATCCCCGCTCGAGGTAAAGCTCAGCCCCTCTCCCTCTTCCTCTCTCCTGGGTCTGTGCAAACGACGCGTGACTGGAAGTCTGGAACTGGAAGTTTCCTAAGGTTCGTCGCGAGGAAACACGATTTTGGTCAAATCCTTATAAAAGCTGCGAAAAATATGTTTATCGAAAAAAAACGATGTGCGGGCTAGGTCCAACGTCCAAGTCCAAGACAGACGAGCGTTCATCCTCATCACAGTTACTTGGAGAGTTTGATGTCTGCTTTCCTGGTTGGAATATGTACAGTACTCATGTGGCGGTGAGCCGGTGAAGAAAAAAACCGCGCATTCAGGTCCAGCTCATCCGACTCACTGGAGACAGTCTTCCCGGAGATTGTCGCATGCAGCCATGCACTGCTGTCTCCTTGCGAGATGCTTGATAGGATTAGCTGGATTAGTTGCTCCCACCCAACTAATAAATTTGGGATTTTTTTTTTGGGGGGGGGGGGGGGGGGGGGGGGGGGGTCTGCTCGTGGCTGGAAAACGGCGCCACTTGATGTAATCTTGGAATGAAAAGAGGATCTTGGCTTGTGGTTGGAAAAATTGTGCGTCTTATTCGAATCTTTCTTGAAAATAGTGGGTATTCTTTTGGGATCCTATCTCCATCTCTCGCGTCTTGCCTATTTTTAATCACAAGGCAGGCATAGATTCGGTTCGTCTTGAGCTGACCAGTGTGCGGGTTTCTCTTCTTTCTGCAGTATCTTGGAGGCGCTTGATGCGGTTCTGAGCGGGGCGCAGGTGCTCGCCGTCCCGCTACGCGCTGGCTGGCGCAAGAAGCAGCTCGGCGGCGGCGGAGGCTCCGCCGCCGCCGGCGACTTCTGCTGGCTCACGCAGGAGGACCTCGTGCGCTACTTCCTCAACTCCATCGGCCTCTTCTACCATGTGGCCGCGCGCTCCGTGTCCTCGCTCGGGCTCGTGCGCACCGACTTCCTGTCGGTGCGCCCCGGCGAGGCGGCCCTGTCGGCCGTGCCCCTCATCCGCCGCGCCGTCGCCACGGAGACGGCGGTCGCCGTGGTCACCGAAGACGGCCACCTGCTCGGCGAGATCTCCCCCGCCCTCCTCGCGGCCTGCGACGAGACGGCGGCCGCGGCCATCGCCACGCTCTCGGCGGCGGACCTCATGGCCTACGTCGACTACTTCGGGTCCCCGCCCGAGCACATCTCGCGCGCCATCAAGGCCGGGCTGAAGGACAAGGGCCTCGACGCCATGCTGGCGCTGGTTGAGGACGAGACGCTATCGTCGTTCTCCTCCGCGTCCTCGTCGTCCGACGAAGAGGCAGGCCGGACGCAGCTGAGGCGCCCGTCGTCGGGGAGCTACGGGCGGCGGTCAGCCGAGGAGCCGGTGGTGTGCAGCCCCGCGAGCTCGCTGGTGGCCGTCATGGTGCAGGCCCTCGCGCACAGGGTGAGCTACGTGTGGGTCCTCGACGAGGACAGCGACTGCCGCCTTGCTGGCATCGTCACGTTCGCGGACGTACTGAGGGTGTTCCGGGAGCAGCTGCTGTGAGATCTGGAAGAGTGTTTGCTGTTTCCTCCTCGATCGCATCTTGTGCTGTAATGAGAGAAGAACATGAGCTCTTGTCACGGACCGAGCGCCTTCGTTTCTCAAAAAACATTTTGGTTTGGATCAGAGTATGTATGTGTTTGCTTGCTTGCTTGGTGCCCAGTGCCAATGAACAACAACCTTGACCGTGCGTGGTTTGCTTAAATTAAATTGCTTATTAATAAATGAGGCGGCACTGTGATTGATGCTGTCGGTTATTGTGCTTATAAGTGGATCTTTAGTGAAAATAATTGGTAAATTCTTCGACATTCCAGCCAGGGTTCTGTGCTGTATTCCTTCGAATGGCGAGCAGGTTGCGCCTTGCTGAACGAGGTGCTCTATACGGCGACGAAGGTTTTGAGGCTTTCAGCCCCTTCTATGTACCATAGTCGGATGGTTAGTTGTTAAACAGCATGTGTTAATGCATAAATGATTTAACTGTGTATGTGATGGGATCTGTCTTTGAAGTTTTCACGGATCACGAGTATTTACTAAAAGAAATTTCTCATTCGAATTTAGAAACATCTCACGTCAAGAGCTCATTCAAAAGAGCTCCAAGGTTACTTAGGGGGTGTTTGTTTGAGATTATAATCTATCTAGATTATATAATCTAACAACTTTTGAACTAAGAGTTAGTTCAAAAATTGTTGGATTATATAATCTAGGTGGATTATAATCCCAAACAAACACCCCCTTACATGAGAAAAGGTCTGTCTCAGCATGACAGGACAGCTAATTCTCTTGATCGAACTATCGTTGCTGGTCACTGACCCTCACTTCTAGCAATACTTACACAAATTACACAGTTGCCCACAACTGGATAGCTTGAATGGATCTTAAAATATAACTCGATTGATCCTCACGCGATCCGTTGTAGTCTAGCTGGTCAGGATATTCGGCTCTCACCCGAAAGACCCGGGTTCGAGTCCCGGCAACGGAATTTTTTTTTGCCAGGTTTGCATTCCCTGTGTTTAGCCAGCTGAGTTGCTCGCCGTCGCCGATCCGAATCAGCACGGCGAAGGCAGCCGCAACCACGGCAAGGCCGAAGTCGTCATCGCCCGCTGCTGGCGACACCGCGACCGGCGGCCTCCTCGTCGTGGCCCCGCGCGGCCTCCGCTCCGAAGGCCAGACCGCCAGACGGCCTCCGCGTCGTGGGCCCGCGTATATGGACTCACGTCACGGCCGGCGGCCGCCTCCCGCGCGGCCTTGTCCCAGCAGCCGGTGGCCTCGTCCACGCAGCAGGAGGCCGGTCCCCTTGCGAATTCCTGTGCCGCGGGCCCCGCCCTGCTGTTAGCACCACCAGGAGAGGCACTACAGAGAAGATGCGTGGAGAAGAAGATAGGAGGAGTAGAGAGATGCAAAGTAGACAGAGTGGCAGTAGGATTACGGATGTTTCTTCTTTGGTTTTTCGATGCCCTCCCTCCCAGCACGGGAGTCACTCTTATACCGTTACATGGGCTCAGCCCACACACACAGCACTTGACGCCTTACACGGCCCACACTTGCGTCTTTGGTCGGCGCTAACAGCAGCTCTGTCGTCGTCGACCGACCTGCCAATGAACACCATCCCTTGCCGGTGTGTACTATAGCGCATCGGGGAAGCCTGAAATTCCCCATTCCTTGAAATACAGCTTGTCCCCAAGCTGACCTTCTCAAATCTCCACCAGTATCCCAAAGAAAGGTTGAGAACTTGCCTTGGTTCACTAGTAAATCACGTTCAAATTTGGCCGCTCCAGCACTCCACTAACTGAGAATAGCTCTGAGCCTATCATTTGCTTCAGCATACTGGTTGTTACT
Organism: Zea mays; assembly: GCF_902167145.1. Classification (NCBI taxonomy): domain Eukaryota; kingdom Viridiplantae; phylum Streptophyta; class Magnoliopsida; order Poales; family Poaceae; genus Zea; species Zea mays. Next base: position 232,436,648 of record NC_050096.1, on the reverse strand, counting down.
CAGATGGATATGCTGGAGCTCTGAATCCATTTCCTTGATTAGACCACGATCGTGTTGAAGTTTGGAGTACACTTGATTCATCTCAGCAGTGAGTGCTTAGAGGCCTTGATCAATTGTTACGAAAAGATGGACAATATCAATCGGAGGCATGGTTCCAGCAGTTCTCTGGTATTTGCTTAAGCACGCGTGCAAGCGGAGGGCCTCCTTACTAAGATAAGGAATATGCACCCTGTGGTAGTGAAGTAATTCCATCCGCTGATCAGAAGGACATCCATTATGATATCTTCGATCTTCCATGTCAGTGTGTCCCACTTCCTCAATAATGTCCATTCTCTCAGTTTCCCTATATTCAAGCATCTCCCTCTCTCTCAATTTGTTCTCCTTTTGAAGCTTTGTGGATGAACTGGTTCATTCCAACAATTCTTGAATCGAGCATTGCAGATGACTCCGCAGAGCTCATTTTGTCCCTAGGTGCTGAAGCATGAGCAGCACGGATAATAATACACTTTGCCTCGGCACCATATTCCAAAGTATAAACTGTCTTGCACAGCTCCTTTAGGTCAGGATTAGCACACAGAAGCATCAGGATTGTTGATTTGTCATCCTCGAATGAATCCTGTAGTAGCATTGTGAGCCTGATGTTCCCAAATGGAACACGGGAATCATCAAACATCTTGTTGAAGTAAGCAACTGCATCTTCCCTAAACCAGACCTTGGTTAAATTCCCTTCTGTCACATGAATTCTGCGGTGAGACTTCATACACATCCAGCAAAACAAATGGCGGCATGGGAAATATCTTCTCACTTGAACCAGGCACGATCTCTGAAATTGTAATATATGTCAGTGGACCAGTAATCTTCATTGACAGCCAGAATTCCCAAACAGGTGGAGGCCAAGGCGGGAGCCTGATTTGAACACCAACACCCAACATCACACACTGCACAGGTGCTGGCCATGATTGCTTATGCTGCACTGCATCTTTCTGGTCCTCGTCGTCCTCCTCGGGCACCCAGACCCGCACGCTACCGCGATGTCGTCCCATTCTTTCTCCAGCCCCCACTCCTGGAACCTGTGCGCCATCTGCTTGTACGACGTGTCCAAGTGCTGCTCGGAGTCGAAGCCCTGGGCGACGAGCAGCGCCGCCTGAAACTTGCACACTGTGTCCAGGGTGTCGCTGATGAGCAGCTTAGGGTGCGTTTGGTTGAATGTACAAAGAGGGATGAAATGAGGCGGCCACGTTTTCTATAGTGTTTGGTTGAGAATCAAGCGGGGACGAGCTGAACACCGAAGTGGTTTTTGGGGGCGGCGTGATCCTAAAAAATCGAGGGGACGGTGGCGCCCCCGACTCATCCCACTTTGACCTCAAACTAAACACACCCTAGTACTGGTACCTGAGCGCCAGCAGGTACTCCAGCAACGGCTTCTTCACGCCGTCGTCGAGCCTTGAGGACAGGAACTTGGAGACCAAGTGCATGCCGTTGCCGATGGAGGAAGGCACCTTGGGGCGCTCGTACTCCACGTATAGGAGGAAGAGATGGTCGTGGCACGAGACGAGGGATGAAAACGGTCGGAAACGATATTTATTCGATAATCAGTTTTTTCTTTGATTGCGAATAAATAGGATATATAATATACAATACAAATTTGTATTTTGTTTTTAACATACAGCTTGTTAAGATTCATAAAAGATAAACCTCAAATTCATCCTACATTTTCTCAAATAATAGATATAAACTTCGGTATGGATTCGAAAATAAATTCGGTAATTTTTTCAACTTTTTGTGTTGTAGGGAGCAAATAATACAAAAAACAACTTATATAATATTTTATTTATATTTGTACTAATGTGCTTGATAACATAAGAAAAGATCAACATCAAATTTTATACATATCTATTTTAAAATATTAAATTTGTTCTAACAGTTCGGATTACCACTTTCATCCCTGAGACGTCGACGTATTCGGTGATGTAATCGTTGGGCGCCTCGTAGAAAATAGGCTCTCCATCGAAGCCTGGGCTGGGCATTTGATCGAACACCTTGAGCGCGGACTGCGGCAGCACGGTGCAGGGCCCCTTAGTGGCGATTGTGTAGAGGTTGTAGAGGTGCAGCTGTGCCTCTGCCAGAGGCGGCGGAGCTATGACGAAGGCAGAGGCGGTGCTTTACTCCCTGTCCAGCTCGGTGTTGGAGGCCCTAGGAACGCCCGACTCGGAGCGAGCAGCCGACTCGACTCGTAGCGGGGTCTGTACAAGTTCTCCGACGAGCTGTCCGAGCTGGAGTCTGTCACGTCCCGTGGCCGCCGTCGACGAGGAACGGGGCGTGAGACTCCGACAAACTCGCCTTGCCGCTTCTCCACGAGGAAGACGACTGAAAACTATTCTGGATATTCTCTTTTCTTCGATGCCCCATTCCTGTACCGGCTGCTACTTTTGTACCCTCAACTTGGACCTTGTAGTGGGCTACTTCAGATACGTGGGCCAGATGTTACATTACCGTCCCATCGAAACGTTGCTTGTCCACAAGCAACATCATGTCATATAATGTAGACGAGGATCCCAAGGTCTAATTATCCAAAGGAGAAACTGTGTCTTACTTCTGCCAGTATCATGCCAACGAAACTGATCAATTCTTGAATGCCAAGCAAGCATTTTGACAATAAGAGAATTTTGACAAATCAAAAGTTCTAACTCTACTATTTTCAAAATTCTCAAGTGGTAGCTGATCCAATTGCTTTGGCTTTAATTTCTCCCCCTTTAGCATTAAGCACCAAAACGGGATCATTCTTGGCCCTTTAACCCCATTGCCTCACCAAAATTGTCAATTACGAGCAAAAAGGCAATAAGAGCATAGATATGAACTTGGAGTGAATACCAGAGTGCAGTGGAAGTCTTTGCATGGTCCAAGTTCACCTTTCCCTTTCAATTCACTTTTGAGACTAAAACAAGTAAACTCAAACACAAGGTTAGTCTGAAAGGGTCAAGTTGTAGCATGCCTCCCCCTAAATAAGTGCACCACTTGCAAATGGACTTGTGAGGTCCGAGGATCATGTGTACAACTTGAGCACCACAAAAATAGATTGAAATGCATAAATTAACATGATCAAAAGCATAAAACACATGTATGCTATAGATCAATCCAAGTTATGCAAATCTAAGACATTTAGCTCACTACGCAACCTGCAAAACCTTTTCTCATCTAAAGGCTTGGTGAAGATATCGGCTAGCTGGTTTTCGGTGTTAATATGGTACACTTCGATATCCCCCTTTTGCTGGTGGTCTCTCAGGAAGTGATGTCAGATGTCTATGTGCTTAGTGCGGCTGTGTTCAACAGGATTATCCGCCATGCGGATTGCACTCTCATTGTCACACAGGAGTGGGACTTTGCTCAGATTGTAGCTAAAGTCCCAGAGTGTTTGCCTCATCCAAAGTAGTTGCGTGCAACACTGTCCTGCGGCAACATACTCGGCCTCAGCGGTGGATAGGGCAACATAAGTTTATTTCTTTGAGCTCCATGACACCAGGGACCTTCCTAGGAATTGGCACGTCCCTGATGTACTCTTCCTATCAACCTTGCACCCGGCATAATCGGAGTCTGAATATCCAAACAAGTCAAAGGTAGATCCCTTTGGATACCAGATCCCGAAGCAAGGCGTAGCGACTAAATATCGAAGAATCCGCTTAACAGCCACAAGGTGGCATTCCCTTGGGTCGGATTGATATCTAGCACACATGCAAACGCTAATCATAATATCCGGTCTACTAGCACATAAATAAAGCAAGGAACCTATCATAGACCGATATGCCTTTTGATCAACAGACTTACCTCCTTTGTTGAGGTCGACATGTCCGTCGGTGCCCATTGGTGTCTTTGCGGGCTTGGCGTCCTTCATCCCAAACCGCTTGAGAAGGTCTTGCGTGTACTTCATTTGTGAGATGAAGGTGCCGTCCTTGAGTTGCTTCACTTGGAACCCAAGGAAGTACTTTAACTCGCCCATCATCGACATCTCAAATTTCTTTGTCATCACCCTGCTAAACTCCTCATAAGACTTTTGGTTAGTAGAACCAAATATTATGTCATCAACATAAATTTGGCACACAAATAGGTCATCATCACAAGTCTTAGTGAAAAGAGTTGGATCAGCTTTCCCAACCTTGAAAGCATTAGCAATTAGGAAATCTCTAAGGCATTCATACCATGCTCTTGGGGCTTGCTTAAGTCCATAGAGCGCCTTATAGAGCTTACACACATGGTCGGGGTATCGTTTATCCTCAAAGCCAGGGGGTTGCTCTATGTAGACCTCGTCCTTGATTGGCCCGTTGAGGAAAGCACTCTTCACATCCATTTGGAACAACCTGAAAGAGTGGTGAGCGGCATAGGCTAATAGAATGCAAATAGACTCTAGCCTAGCCACAGGACAAAAAGTCTCCTTGGAATCCAAACCTGTGACTTGGGCATAACCTTTTGCCACAAGTCGAGCCTTGTTTCGTGTCACCACCCCGTGCTCGTCTTGCTTGTTGCGGAAGACCCACTTGGTTCCCACAACATTTTGCTTGGGACGTGGCACTAGGCTCCAAACTTCATTCCTCTTGAAGTTGTTGAGCTCTTCCTACATGGCCAACACCCAGTCCGGATCTTGTAAGGCCTCTTCTACCCTGAAAGGCTCAATAGAAGAGACAAACAAGTAATGCTCACAAAAGTTAGGTAGCCTTGAGCGAGTAGTTACTCCCTTGCTTATATCACCCAAAATCTGGTCGACGGGATGATTCCTTTGAATCGTCGCTCGGACTTGAGTTGGAGGGGCTCGTGGTGCTTCTTCTTCCATAGATGGGTCTTCTTGTGTTCCCCCTTGATCACACGCCTCCTCTTGAGGAACCTGTTCATCATCTTGAGTTGGGGGATGCACCATCATTGAGGAAGAGGGTTGATCTTGCTCTTGTTGTTCCTGTGGTCGCACATCTCCAATCGCCATAGTGCGAATTGCGGCTGATGGAACGTCATCTTCATCTACATCATCAAGATCAACTTGCTCTCTTGGAGAGCCATTAGTTTCATCAAATATAACGGCGCTAGAGACTTCAACCAAACCCGATGATTTGTTGAAGACTCTATACGCCTTTGTATTTGAGTCATAACCTAGCAAAAACCCTTCTACAGCTTTGGGAGAAAATTTGGAATTTCTACCTTTCTTTACTAGAATATAACATTTTCTCCCAAATACACGAAAGTATGAAACGTTGGGTTTGTTACCGGTTAGAAGTTCATACGAGGTCTTCTTGAGGAGGCGATGAAGGTAGACCCGGTTTATGGCGTGGCAAGCTGTGTTCACAGCTTCCGACCAAAACCGTTCGGGCGTCTTGAATTCTCCAAGCATCATCCTCGCCATGTCTATAAGTGTCCTGTTCTTCCTCTCTACCACACTGTTTTGCTGTGGTGTGTAGGGAGCGGAGAACTCGTGCTTGATTCCTTCCTCCTCAAGGTACTCCTCCACTTGTAGGTTCTTGAACTCGGACTCGTTGTCGCTTCTTATCTTTTTCACCTTAAGCTCAAATTCATTTTGAGCTCTCCTTAGAAAGTGCTTTAGGGTCCCTTGGGTTGCTTATTTATCCTGCAAAAAGAATACCCAAGTGAAGCGGAAAAAATCATCAACGATAACAAGACCAAACTTACTTCCCCCGATGCTGAGGTAGGCGACGGGTCCGAAGAGGTCCATATGAAGTAGCTCCAGAGGTCTTGATGTGGTCATCACATTCTTGCTGTGATGAGTGCTTCTCACCTGTTTGCCTGCTTGACAAGCTGCACAAGGTCTATCTTTTTTGAAAAATACATTGGTTAGACCTAACACATGTTCTCCCTTTAGAAGTTTATGAAGGTTCTTCATTCCAACATGTGCTAGACGGCGATGCCACAGCCAGCCCATGCTAGTCTTAGCAATTAAGCATGCATCTAGATCGACCTCCTCTTTCGAAAAATCAACTAAGTAGAGTTTGCCGTCTAGTACATCCTTAAAAGCTAATGAACCATCACTCCTTCTAAAGACAGACACATCTACATTGGTAAATAGACAATTATAACCCATATTACATAGTTGACTAACAGACAATAAGTTGTATCCAAGCGATTCAACTAAGAACACATTGGATATGGAATGCTCGGATGAAATGGCTATCTTTCCTAGTCCTTTAACCTTGCCTTGGTTCCCATCTCCAAAGATGATCGAATCTTGGGAATCTTTGTTCTTGACATAGGAGGTGAACATCTTCTTCTCCCCCGTCATGTGGTTTGTGCATCCACTGTCGATAATCCAGCTTGAGCCCCCAGATGCATAAACCTGCAAGGCAAATTAGGCTTGGGTTTTAGGTACCCAACTCCTGTTGGGTCCTACGATGTTAGTTACAATAGCCTTTGGGACCCAAATGCAAGTCTTGTCTCCCTTGCATTTGACCCCCAACTTCCTAGCAACCACTTTTTCATTTTTACATGAAAGTACAAACATAGTGTTGCAAGCATGAAAGACAGTGGTAGGTTTATTACACATTTTCCTAGGAGCATGAGACACAAAATTTCTCCTAGGCCTACCATTACAATTAGAACTTGAAGCAATTATAGCATGAGAATAAAAAGCATTGTAACTCCTATTATAATGAGAATTTCTAGAAAATTTTCTATCATTATACATGAAAGCATGATTCTTTTGATTACTACTAGCCATAGGGGCCTTCCCTTTCTCCTTGTTGGGAATGGGAGCCCTTTGGCTTGTTAAGTTCTTGGCTTCCTTTCGAAAGCCAAGTCCATCCTTAATTGAGGGATGTCTACCAACGGTGTAGGTATCCCTAGCAAATTTTAACTTATCAAAATATGTTTTGCAAGTCTTAAGTTAAGCATTAAGACTTGCCACCTCATTATTTAATTTAGTAATTGATGTAAGGTGTTCAACACAAGCATCAACATTAAAATCCTTGCATCTATTACAAATACTAACATGCTCTACATATGAACTAGACTTATTTGCTTCTTCTAACTTAGCATTTAAATCATCATTAACGCTCTTTAAATTAGACACGGTTTCATGATAAGCAGATAATTCAGAAGACAACATTTCATTCCTTTTAATCTCTAAAGCAAGAGATTTTTGTACACTAACAAACTTATCATGCTCTTCATACAAAATATCTTCTTGCTTCTTTAACAATTTATATTTTTCATTCAAAGGATCAATTAACTCATTAATTTCATCTACTTTTGCTCTATCTAAACCCTTAAATAATTCAGTATAATCTACTTCATCATCACTTGAATCATCATCGCTTGAAGTAGTATACTTGGGGGTTTCTCGAGCGCTTACCTTTTTCTCCTTTGCCATGAGGCAAGTGTGGCGCTCGTTGGGGAAGAGTGACGATTTGTTGAAGGCTGAGGCAGCGAGTCATTCGTCGTCAGAGTTGGAAGAAGAGCAATTCGAATCCCATTCTTTGCCAAGGTGCGCCTCGCCCTTCGCCTTCTTGTAGGCCTTCTTCTTCTCCCTCTTCTCGCTCTTTTCTTGTTTCTGGTCATTAGCATTATCGGGACAATTTGCTATAAAATGACCAGTCTTACCGCATTTAAAACAGGAGCACTTTCCCTTTGCTTTGCTCTTGTTGGGAGGCTCCTTGTGTCCTTTTAGCGCGGTCTTGAAGCACTTGATGATGAGGGACATCTCATCTTCGTTTAGCCCGACAGCCTCAACTTGTGCCACCTTGCTAGGTAGCGCCTCCCTGTTGCTGCTTGTTGCCTTGAGTGCAACAGGCTGGGGCTCATAGATGAACATTGGGCCATTCAATGCATCATCAACATATCTTGCTTCCTTGACCATCATACGCCCGCTCACAAACTTTCCGAGTATCTCCTCGGGCATCATCTTTGTGTACCTGGGATTCTCACGGATGAGGTTCACAAGATGAGGGTCAATAACAATGAAAGACCTAAGCATAAGTCGGACGACGTCGTGGTCCGTCCATCTCGTGCTTCCATAGGTCCTGATCTTGTTGACCAGGGTCTTGAGCCTGTTGTACGTTTGTGTTGGCTCCTCTCCCCTGATCATGGCAAACCTTCCTAGCTCACCTTCCACAAACTCCATTTTGGTGATCATGGTGGCATCATTCCCCTCATGTGATATCTTGAGGGTGTCCCATATTTGCTTGGCGTTGTCCAAGCCGCTCACCTTGTTGTATTCATCCCTGCACAATGATGCTAACAAAACAGTGGTAGCTTATGCATTCTTACGAATTTGTTCGTTAATGAATACATGGTTATCTGTACTATCAAATTGCATTCCATTTTCTACTATCTCCCATATACTAGAATGGAGAGAAAATAAGTGACTACACATTTTGTGACTCCAAAAAGCGTAGTCCTCTCCATCAAAGTGTGGAGGTTTACCAAGAGGAATAGAAAGCAAATGAGCATTGGAATTATAGGGAATACAAGAATAATCAAATGAAAATTTTGAATTAACCGGTTTCTTTTTCTCGTCGTCGTCGTCTCTTGGGGAAGAAGAAGACTCGTCGCTGTCATAGTAGACGATCTTCTTGATGCGCCTCTTCTTCTTCCCATCCTTCTTCTTATGACTCGAGCCAGAGTCAGTGGGCTTGTTGTCCCTTGGCTCGTTGAAGATGGACTCCTTCTCCTTATCGTTGACCACCATTCCCTTTCCCTTAGGATCCATCTGTTCGGGCAATTAGTCCCTTACGTGAAGAGAACGGCTCCGGTACCAATTGAGAGCACCTAGAGGAGGGTGAATAGGTGATCCTGTAAAAAATCAAATACTAATAGCCACAAAACTTGGTTAAGTGTTAGTATGATAAACCAAGTGGCTATAGAGCGAGCTCTTGCGAATAACAATAATCACACAGAAAGACAACACAAGAGACACAGTGGTTTATCCCATGGTTCGGCCAGTATAACACTTGCCTACCTCCACGTTGTGGCATCCCAATGGACGAGGGTTGCACTCAACCCCTTTCAAGTGATCCAATGATCAACTTGAATACCACGGCTTTTCTTTGCTTATCCCTTTTTCCCGTTTGCGAGGAATCACCACAAGTTGGAGTCTCTTGCCCTTACAACAAAGATCACAGTGAAAGCACAAGAGTAAGGGTGGGTTTTAGCCGTACACCGTTGAACTTCTCCTGAGAGCGACGACTTTGCTGCAGACGACTCACCGGACAGTCCGGTGAATTATAGCCGTACGCCGTCGTCGAGTCCCGAGAGTGGCCTGTTCAACGAGACTGGTCCTGGCGCACCGGACACTGTCCGGTGCACCCAGACCGAGCAGGAGTTGGCTGTACACAGCCAACTCTTTTCCAATTGCTTTTCTCCTGTTTCTAGCACTTAGACACAATACATTAGTACCCAAATCAATGTACTAAGTCTAGAAAGATACCTTGTTATATGATTTGCACTTCTTCAATCTTTGGCACTAATTAACACTTAGAGAATAGGTGTTGGGCACTTAATCACCAAAACACTTTAGAAATGGCCCAAGGGCACATTTCCCTTTAAATGGTGCTTGGAAGCTTTGAGAGTATATTGCTTTATTTTCCTCATTCATCAAGACTAGAGGATTCAGAATTTGGGAGTACTTATCCTTTTCCGTGTCTAGTGAAAACAGTGAAAATGGCCAGCCCAGACATGATAGTAGATCCCGATAATCCGTGAGTGCTTGAGGCCTAAGAATGGAAAGAGTTTTGTCCAGTCTAGAATCAACATCCATGACCAGGTTGGCCCATTGTGACCTACTAGTGTTGATCTGTACAAATTCTCGCTCAATATCCTTCACAACGTCAACAGCATGGAGCAGCTGCCCTTGCTTCCATTCTGTTTCATGGTACACTTCCTTAGGATTGTCACATATTACTGAACAAATGCTACCAGATTCTTGTAGGATTTGTTGAACTATGTCTCGCTCTCTCAAAACACCAACCCTGTCCATCTCAACTGAGGATAGAAATTCTTCAAGCTGAATAGTCTGCATCAGACAAGTGTGGGAGATCCAATCTATGTTTGGGTGGCAAGTTGAAACCATTCCCACAACTAAGTGTTGAAGTAAGCCGATGTGCATACTCTGATCAGATAAGAACTCCTCATCCCACTGAACATCATTAGAAATTTCATTGGGCAAATCCTGAACATCACAATTCGACAACCCTGCATTCCTAGATGTCACCTGCTCTAATTTTTCTGCTACTTCTTCCTTACAAGACATTTCCTCAAATAGATCATACACCACATCCATGTGAAGCTTATCAAAACTGATTGGATGTGCGGTTGGCTTCCTCTCGGCAGCAACGAAGTAATCTGCGTTTGGTGCTAGCTGATCCAACAAATCATTATGCCTAGATTCCTCATCCCAAGTCACTTTATCAAGTGGCATATAATCAAACACTGGATAATCAAAGCCTTTAGAGAATAGGGAAATTTCTTCCTCACCGCTGTTAAGAGGCATTTCATCAAACATGGGAAGGGCCATACCTCCAAGCAGTCCTGGGAGAACCATATCTTCATTGTTGCAGTTATGGCCGCCATGTCCCTCGTTGCTGCTTTTACCCACACCATCCAGGTTGTCGTTCCCACTATCATCCATGATCTCAGTGCACCACAGCTTGCCCTCACTGGCCCTGATGAGACCTCCCTGGTGCACAAGCTCGAAGGGGCAGACATGCTCGGCGAGACCCTGCATCTTGTAGTGTGCAGACACGACGAAAGACAATAGTGAGACGTGGGTAGCGGCGACGCTGGTGGGGGTGCTGGCATCCGGGTTCTCCATGGACGTGATCGGCATCCACGCCATCTTCGACACTTTCCTGTTCGGGCTCATGGTGCCCAAGGAAGTTGGATTCCCGCTGTTCGTGACGGCGTGCATGGAGGACATCATGTAGGAGCTCCCAGAGGGTGTTGCCAACGAGGTGGGCAAGGATGTTGAGCGCCAAGGAAGGAGGCTCTGATACCAATTGTCACATCCCGTGGCCACCGTCGACGAGGAACGGGGTGTGAGACTCCGACAAACTCGCCTTGCTGCTTCTCCACGAGGAAGATGACTGGAAACTGTTCTGGATATTCTCTTTTCTTCGATGCCCTATTCCTGTACCGGCTGCTGCTTTTGTACCCTCAACTTGGACCTTGTAGTGGGCTACTTCAGATACGTGGGCCGGATGTGTCGGTGTTTTGGGTCCGACCGCACACCCGGGGTTGCCCCTCAAGGTGTTTTTAGGAGTAGGACGGTGTCGCCGACTGTAGCAAAATGGTTCGTGCCAGATGCACGAGGGACAGTGGACAATGTTTACAGGTTCGGGCCGCTTAGAGATGCGTAACACCCTACGTCCTGGGGAGTATGCTTGGTGAATGAGGTACAAGGTAGCTCTCTGAATTGAGAATGCAGAGAGTTGAGGTGGGTGGCTGAGTAATAGGATCGATCGTTCTGAAGGGGTGCCCCCTAGGCCTTATATACTCGACCATGGGGCAATACACGTGGATATGATAACAATGTGCAACTAAAAGATAGTGAACTGTTTGAGTTTATCTCCCTATAGTTCTGCCGACCTATCCTTGCATGGTTCCGTTGCATGGGGGCTCCGGCGCGGGAAAGTCGGATCTCTGTTGTGGTCGCTCGCTCGACGTTGTGGGCCGTCCGGGCTCGCACCAATCCGGCCTCATGTCAACATGCTTTGCTGATTGTCCCTCCCCAGGCCCACGAAAGAATGACCTTACGATTTATTGGGCCCTTGGGCCTTTCGTGAGGTCTTTTACTCTTCCAGTGGACCCGGGGGATATCTGTCCCCCACAAGCCCCCGATCTTTGGGTTGATTTTGAGGTAATCGGCCCAAAGATCCTAGGTCCAGCTTGCAGGTAATTTGGGGAAAACGATTTCTTACTGTCTCCTCCTGCTTTGATCACTCGTAAACTGAAGCTTTGTTTCGTGCTTGTGCCTTAAAGGTCGGCATTTCATATTGTAGGATCCTGAACTTCATTGGGTGTAGCCCCCGAGCTTCGAGTAGATTTTGGAAAGTAATCTACTCGAAGGTCTTCATCAGAAATTATTTTCATCTTACTCTTGTGCTTTGGTTGAGGGCTAGCCTTGTCTTTAATCTTGTCTTATGCCTTAGAGGTCGGCACCATCTTGGCTTGAAATGGTAATTCATGGGGTGCACCGAAGGTGCACCCAATGGGTGTAGCCCCCGAGCTTTGAGTGGATTTTTGAAAACAATCCTCTCAAAGGTCTTCATTTTGTGTCCTTTTGCTGAGAATATCCCTTTCTTTTTTCTGAATGCCTTAGAGGTCAGCATTATGTCATCCATATCATGCTTCAGAGGTCAGCATGTATTTTGTCTTTTTCAGACGAGTTCGTGATCTGCCCATATCTCGCTAGGTAGTGCAATTTATTTGCTCTGCAGCTGGTTGGACATTTGATGGACGTTCCCTGTCTAGTCTTCACGTCGCTTCTGTCGGTCAGATTCTGTACTTCCCCGGCTATATTTGGCTTTCCTCTGTTCCTTACTGATATCTCATTTTTGTCTTGAGGTACTCATTGCACGCCCTGCACAGATGTGACAGTTTTGAAAAATATACTGATAATTCCTGGGCGTCCCCCCCAATGGGTGTGGGCAAGGGACGACTTGGTACGCTGAGTGTTTTAGCCGGCTGCTTCTGAGTAGTAATGTGATATGACGGCGGGTGTAATCATATCATCCGCGCTGTTGACTGGAGTCCCAATGGGTGTTGTGTTGCGTGAAACGGCGTCAGCCGCCTGACGTGTCTTCAGACGGGTTGAAGTGCTTATTGAATGCTTTGCGACTGTTCAGTGACTGTGGTTGGAGGTGAGCGGTTGCCTTCTTCTTCTATAAATAATGCCGTTGTCTCTCTGACTTTTTCACATCTCTTGCTGTTCTCTGTTGCTTGCTTTTCTTCTCTCCCTTTTGCTTCCACCATGGGAAAGAACAACAAGCGCAAGCGTGAGCCAACTCCTCCATCGGAGGATTTTGGTGACTCGGAGTACTCAGAGGAGGAGTTTTCCTCTGAGTCTGAGGGGTCTCCGGCTCCCATCCCCCTGCGTGAGTCGTCTGACGACTCAGACGACTCCCAGGGGCTCGCGGCGGAGGTCTGGACTTACATCCGGGCCATCGAGCGCTCCGGGCTCGAGGGCTCGGATGAGTCGGAGTACTCCTCGGATGAGGAGGACTCGTCCGAGGAGGGCGGCGGCGGCGATGGCGAGGACGACGACGACGACGACGACGACGACGACGAAGGCGGTGGCGGCAGTAACGGTGACGGCGGTGGCGGGGGCGGCAGCAGCGGCAGCAAGGATGGCGACGGCGGCAGCAGGGGCGGCAGCGGCGGCAGCAGCAGGGGCAGCAACAGGGGCGGCAGCGACAGAGGCAGCAACAGGGCCAGTGGCTAGATGCCACTGGTCCTTAGATGTTAGTATAGTATAGTTAGAATAATATAGTAATATTTAGTAGTGTAGAGTAGTATAGTGTAGTAGTAGTAGTAGTATAATATAATGTAGTAGTAGTAGTAGTAGTAGGGAAGTATCAACTCATAATTAGTTGATTCGTAAGTATGATATCTTCCCTTTTAATGAAGAAATTATGTTGCTTTCTCTGTGCCAATTATCCTGCTTATTTGTGAAGTTGATTTCCTTGGAATTTGTAAGTAAATAACTCTGGCATCATTTCGACGTTTTTAGAGGTAGCTGCCGAGTAACTTGTAGACGACGTCGGAGTTTTAGAGGTAACTGCCGAGCGACTTAACACGATGTCGGAGTTTTAGAGTCAACTGCCGAGCGACTTGAGGGTGACGTCAGCGTTTTAGAGGTAACGCCGAGCAACTTGAAGACGACGTCAACGTTTTAGAGGTGACGCCGAGTGACTGATCACGATGTCGGAGTTTTAGAGTCAACTGCCGAGCGACTTGAGGGCGACGTCAGCGTTTTAGAGGTAACGCCGAGCGACTTGAAGACGACGTCAGCGTTTTAGAGGTGACGCCGAGTGACTGAACACGATGTCGGAGCTATAGAGTCAACTGCCGAGCGACTTGAGGGCGACGTCAGCGTTTTAGAGGTAACGCCGAGCGATAGCGGGCTGCGTGGGCCACTTTGAGGATAATAGCCGAGTGATGATGTGGCGCACCGGTGTTTTGGAAATAACTACCGGGTGATGACGTGGCACGCTGGTGTTTTGGAAATAACCGCCGGGTGCTGACTGGGCGCTTTTTGAAACGGTATCTGGCTCGGAAATATCCTATAAGTGCTGCGCTTTTTAGCCGCCTCTGCTTTCTGTGCCCTAGTTCTTGCTTTCTTGCTTCTGAATCCTCTCTGCAATTCGCCTCCCACTCTGCTCGCCGGTAAAATCGAGATGGCGCCCAAGAGGAAGGCCTCGAGTTCGTCTGCCGCGGTGATTCCTCCAATCGACCCCAATAGCCAGTTGCCTTTCGCAGGTAACCACATGTCTGTCATCTCCGAGCCTGAACTTCTCCACCTCGTGTCCATCGGGGTCCTTCCCCCGAAGGAGCTCTGTTCTTGGCGGATTTGCCATGGGGTCACTGTTCCGACAGAGGATACCCATGAGTCCGTGATTTACGCTCCTTTCCTTCTCCGCGGCCTCGGTCTTCCAATTTCTCCCTTTTTCCGCGGCCTCCTTGATTTCTACCATCTTAACTTGACCCATCTGAATCCCAATTCTATCCTACAAATTTCCATTTTCGTTCATTTGTGCGAGGCTTTTCTTGGCGTGCTGCCACATTTTGGGTTGTGGAAGTACTTGTATCACTGCCGCCCTAGGATGGCCGGAGGACAACATCAGTTGGTTGGGGGTGCTAGCTTGGAGATGCGCCGCGGGAGGAAGACTGAGTATCTCGAAATCCCTCTCAAAGACAGTATCAAGGGATGACGCTTGGAGTGGTTCATTGTTGAGAATTATGGAAACTCTCTCCCCCCTTGGTCGGGAAGACAGCCGGACGTTCGCACCCCGAGTTGGACCGAGTCCCCCACGGATCAGGAGGTAGCTGAGGCAGGTGCTTTGCTAGCTGAAGTTGGGCTGCTGAAGGAGAGGGGTCTGACTGCTGAAGCTGTGGTTGCTGATTTTGTCTTCAAGAATATTCAGCCATTGAAAGACAGGGCATACCCGGCTTATCTGTATCGAGGCCTAGCCGACTCAACTCGGGTTACCAACAGAAGAATCCCCTCTGTAGACTTGGTGAACCGACTTGAGATGATACTTAGAGGCAAGGTGTCAAATGTTGGTGCCCCAGTAGCATACTCAGCTTGGAACTTGCCTCCTCCCAAAGCCTTCACTCTTTTTGTGTCGAATCCACCTGTCACTGATGGCAGTTTGGGCCTTAGAGTGCGACCCTCTGCTGAAGAAGTTAGCGCCTTGGTTGCCTCGCTCGGGGAGATTCCTGATGATGAACGGCAGGTCCATTTTGAGGTGCCCCTGAATCCTAGTGATGCAGAGATAAGTGCTATGCTTGATTTGCTGGCTGAGGACTCTTCTGATGCTGCTCCTGCTGGGACATTGGTGGTGGCGCCCCTCCCAGAGGCTGATACGACCTTGGATATTCAGAAGCCTGCCAGTACTCACCCGAGGCGCCCTTGCCGAGCCAATCAACCTGATCCTTCTGCTGATGAGCAGAAAAAGAAAAAGAGACGCCTCCGGCGAGTATCCAGTTTGGATCGGGATGTTGGTACTTCGGTTCCTGCTGCTGAAGAAGTGCCTGTGACTGAATTTATTGATGCTGACCCCAATGGGTGTGCCTGATCTGCTGCTGATCCCAATGTGGGTGCTCCATCTGTTGCTGATCCCAATGGGTGTGCTGCCTGTGTTGCTAATGAAGACGACGGGGAGGAAGAGGATGAAGTTCCTTTGACTCGGAAAACAGTCGGCAGTTCATCGCTAGTGGCAAAAGTAGTGGAGTTCCTTCTCCTGCTTTGTCTGCTCTCATTGGTCTGCAAGAATTGTGCCTGGCGAATTTTGATCAGACTCTTGAGGATATGGTTCCAGAGGATTTGTTATCGGAGCCAGCAGATGATGGTGTGATGGAGGTTTGTGCTGATGTGCTTGATGCTGGGTTGAGGTCATCCCGTGCCTCGTCGACCTTAGAGCGCGATCTCGAGGGTCAAGAGACTGACTTGGATCGTCCTGGTCCCATGGAAGTAACTGAGGGCCCATCAGCCTTATAGGTGGCTACCACAGAGAACTTGGACCCCAAGGATGGTGTTGACACATGCCCAGTCCCCGAGGATGTTGCCGGGGATGACTTGGTTCAGGTGGGAAGTGTAAGCCACTGCCCAGCCCCCGAGGGTGCTGCCGGGGATGATCCGGCTCAAGTGGGCAGTGCAAACTATGACCCAGCCCCCGAGGGTGCTGCCGGGGATGATCCGGCTCAAGTGGGCAGTGCAAACTATGACCCAGCCCCCGAGGGTGTCCGAGCGGGGTCTCTCTCTCTTGTACTTCCATGGACATTCATGCGGGATCGCCTCCGCACTCCGGCTGCATGGAGGTAGCCCAAGCTTTGGACCAGGGAGTCGCTTTAGAGGGCAGCGTCCCCGCTGACCAAGTTTTGGGCTCTGTTGATGGCACTGAGTTGGTTCTGGCTGGTTCGTTGCGAGCTACTTCGGGTGGCGGCCTTACGCCCGGTCATCAATTGATCTCTCATGATTTGGGGATCCCTTCGTTCTTTTCCAACCTCCAGGTACTGTGGTATACTTTTAGCTTGATTTTTACACCGTATGAATTGTTGTCATTACACTCATCTGCTCTCCTTATCAGGCTTTGGTGGATGGGATGGCTAGCCAGCTGAGGTTACAGGGTGCTCCTGTTCCAGAAGTAGCTTCGTCTCTTGCACGTTGGAATCCAGTGTTACTTCAACATCGTGTCTCTGACTTGGAAGCGACCAATGCTGGTTAGTGTTTTTTTGCTTCTCTTTGTCTTCACTATTAAACTGCTTTACATTCTGATCCCTTTTGTTTGGTTGTCTCCTGCTACGTATGACTCGGCAGATTTCCACTCTTGAAGAAAAACATTCTCGAGGTCAGGCCGAATTGGTCCAGCGGTGCTCTGACTTTGAAGAAAAGTATTTTCAAAGTCAGACTGAGCTAGCTCAGGTCTCTGCTGCCTTAGATGACGCCAATGCACTGAGCTCTTCCCTTCACGCTCAACTTAATTCTGAAAAGGTGACTTATGAAACTGTCCCTTGCCTTGTTGTGCTCCTATTGCTTGCTTGATGTTTGAGGGAGTTGACTTTTGTTTGCAGGAAGAAAAACGTATCCTTGCTGCTTCTCGCGACAGTCTCGACAGATTGTATCGCGATTCTAGCAACTCGCTGACCATTCTGGAGAGGAGTCATCGCTTCACCATGGAAGAGTTAGACAACCAGCGCTGTAAGCTGCAAGAATCCACAGATGAGGTGACCCGGCTCAAGCAATTGATATCAGCGAAGGATGCTACTATCAAAGATCTCCGTGTTTCCAAGAAATCCATCGCCCAGGAGTTAGAAGCTGCTCGGTTGGCTGTCAAGGTTGCTGAAGAAACTTCCGTTACTCTCAGAGCCCAGCGCGACAGAGCCATGGATAAGGCCATTCGGGCGGGGCGAATCTTGATGAGGAGACCCGGCGTGGTTGTTCCCGAAGATATAAGGGCTAACATGAATGCTGCTCCTGATTCCTCGAGTTGCCCTTCCTCGTCGATTGCTCCTGAGAAAGATATCACAAAATAGAGAAACACTTTGCGTGCTTTGAGCGCGCGGTTAGCATGGTTAGACATTTGTTAGAGGACGTCATTTTAGTACTTGAACGACGTTGTTATTCTCCTATTGTTTCAGAATTCATCAGTTCATAAATTTGCAGTAGTAAAATGATGTGTGATGGTTTTAAGACTGTTTTTGCGGGATATAGAAGTCATCCTTATATGAGTAATTGTAAGCACGTGAGATCGCCTTAAGTCGCTGCTGACTTAAGTCGATTGCTTCTGTTAATAGGGTGTAGTGGTCACCCTGAATTGCGTAGGCGCGAGCATGTTGCACCGGCTTAAGTCGCTGCTGACTTTAGCCGATTGCTCTGTTAGCGGGGTATAGTGGTCACCCCGAGTTAAGTAAGCTCGAGCATGTTGCACCGGCTTGAGTCGTTGCCGACTTAAGTCGATTGCTCCGCTGGCAGGGCATAGTGGTCACCCCGAGTTAAGTAAGCGCGAGCATGTTGCACCGGCCTAAGTCGTCGCCGACTTAAGCCGATTGCTCCGTTGGCAGGGCATAGTGGTCACCCCGAGTTAAGTAAGCGCGACCATGTTGCACCGGCTTGAGTCGTCGCCGACTTAAGCCGATTGCTCCGTTAGCAGGGCATAGTGGTCGCCCCGAGTTAAGTAAGCGTGAGCATGTTGCACCGCCTTAAGTCGTCGCCGACTTAAGCCGATTGCTCCGTTAGCAGGGCATAGTGGTCACCCCGAGTTAAGTAAGCGTGAGCATGTTGCACCGCCTTAAGTTGTTGCCGACTTAAGCCGATTGCTCCGTTAGCAGGGCATAGTGGTCACCCCGAGTTAAGTAAGAATGCAAGTCAATCATGAACAAACTGAGTATCTTTGAAGCCCTTTTTTATTGATGATATATTTCCATTTTACAGAGTACATCGTCGTCCCGATAGCTTTTGAAATACAGCTAGGGATAAAATTTCCTGAGGTGTTCTATATTCCAGGAGTTCCCGACTTCTGTGCCGTCCATCTGAGTGAGACGATATGATCCTGGCCGAGTGACTTCTGCTACTACGAAGGGTCCTTCCCATAAGGGTGATAACTTGTGCCGTCCCTCCCCCGTTAGAATTCGGCGGAGGACGAGATCTCCTACTGAGAAGGATCACTGTCGCACGGCCTTGTCGTGATAGCGCCTTAGAGTCTGCTGGTACCGTGCTGATTGGATTACTGCATTCAGCCGTTCTTCCTCGAGTATATCGATGTCCTCCATCCTAGTAGCTTCGGCTTCTGCTATGCTTTCGAAGATCAACCTTGGCGCCCCGAACTTGAGATCGGCGGGTAACACTGCCTCCGACCCATAGACCATGAAGAAAGGAGTGTTTCCATGCAGAGCTCGGCTAGGTTGGGTTCTTAGGCTCCAAACGACATAGGGCAATTCCCTTATCCACTTTCCTGCGAACTTTTCATTCTTATCGAAGACCTTTTTCTTGAGTGCCTCCAATATCATCCCGTTGGCTCGCTCAACCTGCCCGTTGGCTCTTGGATGTGCTACAGAAGTATACTTGATCTGAATGCTTTTTTGCTCGCAGAAGTCGAAGAACTCTGAACTTGTGAAGTTGGATCCTAGGTCAGTTATGATGTTGTTTGGTATCCCGAATCTGAATATTATGTCTTGTATGAATTCCACGGCCTTAGCTGAGGTTAAAGAAGCAATGGGTTTGAACTCTATCCATTTAGTGAATTTGTCGATTGCTACCAGTACATGAGTGTATCCTCCTTGAGCTTTCTTGAAAGGTCCAATCATATCCAGTCCCCAGCATGCGAAGGGCCAAGTTACTGGTATGGTCTGCAGTTGCTGTGCTGGTAGATGTTGTTGTTTTGACAAGTACTGGCAAGCTTCGCACCTCTGAACTAACTCGGCTGCATCACTCTTCGATGTTGGCCAATAGAATCCTGACTTGAAGACCTTCCCAACTAGTGTCCTGGATGCTGCATGTATTCCACATTGCCCAGCATGGACCTCATCCAGAAGTTGCTTCCCAGTAGATGAGAGGATGCACTTCATGAGGACGCCTGATGCACCCCTTCTATATAATGTTTCCCCAATAAGTGTGTAGTGAGCTGACTGTCTGGCAATACGCTCGGCCGCATTTTTGTCATCTGGTTCCTCTTCATTCTTTATATACCTAATGATTGGCCTTCTCCAGTCATCAGAGTCTGACTCTGGTTGATTTATAATATTACACTCTTCTGCTTGATCCATTGAGATGCTCGGCTGTAGTATTTCTTGTACAAAGACTCCAGGTGGGACCTGAGTTCGACTGGATCCTAGCTTGGACAATACATCGGCTGCCGTGTTCCGATCTCTTTCTACATGATGAAATTCCAGACCCTCAAATTTATCTTCCAGCTTTCGGACGTCAGTGCAGTACTTTCCCATTGAATCGCTTGAACAATCCCACTCTTTGTTTATCTGGCTAATGACTACCAGAGAGTCTCTGTACACCATCAGTCTCTTGATGCCCAATGATATGGCGATGTTCAATCCATGGATCAGAGCTTCATACTCGACTGCATTGTTGGAGGCCGGAAACAACAACTGGAGGGCATATTTGAGGTGCTCGCCTCCAGGTGCGGTGAAGAGAATTCCTGCTCCTGCTCCCTGCAGCTTCAGTGAGCCATCAAAATACATTCGCCATACTTCTGCAGTCTCTGGGTTATCTGGTACTTGCTGTTCAGTCCACTCTGATACGAAATCAACCAATGCTTGAGTTTTGATGGCAGTGCGAGGTCAAAATTCGATGTCATGAGATCCCAGCTCACAAGCCCACTTGGCTATTCGGCCAATGGCTTCCTTGTTGTGAAGAATATCTCCTATCAGAAAACCAGTGACTACTATGACTTTGTGGTCATCAAAGTAGTGACGTAGCTTGCGGGCAGTTAGAAGTACTGCATATAATAGCTTCTGAACTTGAGGGTACTTTTTCTTCGAGGGACCCAGAACTTCACTGATGAAGTAAACAGGATGTTGCACTGGGTAGGTATGTCCTTCTTCTGCTCGCTCGACTACCAACGCGGTGCTTACCACGTGAGTCGTGCAAGAGATATACAACAGCAGATCTTCAGCTGGTTGAGTTGATGTGGCTCGCCGTGGCGGCTTCAGTACTAGCGGTGTTGTCAAGAATCTTTTCAGTGCATCTAGAGCTTCTTGTGCCTCTGAAGTCCACTGAAACTTATCCACTTTCTTGAGTAGCTTGTAAAATGGCAAACCTTTTTCTCCCAGCCTGGATATAAATCTGCTCAGAGCTGCCATACATCCAGTAAGTCGCTGAACCTTCTTTTGTGATCGGGGTGCTTCCATCTTCATGATAGCTTCAATCTTACCCGGATTAGCCTCAATTCCCTGGTGGCTAACAATAAACCCGAGTAACTTTCCTGCTGGTACCCCAAAAACACATTTTTCGGGATTAAGCTTCCATCGATACCGCCTCAAACTGTTGAAAACCAGCTGTAAGTCTTCGATGAAGTTTTCCGAGTTCTCCGTTTTGATTACCACATCATCTACGTAGGCCTCCACACGCTTGCCCAGTGATCGGCTAAGCATGTTTGGATGGCTCTCTGATAAGTCGCTCCAGCGTTCTTGAGACCGAACGACATGGAGGTATAACAGAAAGCACCAAACGGAGTAATGAACGCTGTTTTTTCCTCGTCTTCCTTTGCCAAACTAATCTGATGGTACCCGGAATAGCAATCCAGAAAAGACAGCACAGAACATCCAGCGGTGGAGTCCACCACCTAATCTATCCTCGGGAGCCCGAAGGGATCCTTCGGACAGTGTTTGTTGAGATCAGTATAGTCGACGCACATGCACTAATCCACTTTATTCTTTTTGAGTACAAGAACAGGGTTGGCTAACCACTCGGGGTGTAACACCTCTCTAATAAATCCAGCCGCGACCAAGCGAGCTAACTCGGCGCGAATGGCCTCTCTCTTGTCGGGCGTGAAACGACGTAGTTTTTGCCGAATCGGCCTTGCCTGGGGATAGACCTTCAATTTGTGCTCGGCCAGTTCTCTTGGGAATCCCGGCATATCCGCAGGTTGCCATGCGAATACATCTCGGTTATCTTGCAGAAACTGGACGAGCGCGCTTTCCTATTTGTCGTCCAGGCTGGAGCTGATGATGGCAGTCTTGCGTTCATCAGCGAACCCCAGGTTGATCCTTTTAGTTTCTTCAGTCGGCCGCATAGAGGTCGCGGCCTGAGCTTCGTTTGCCGGCACTGCAAGGTCCTCCTCAGGCTTAGAGTTCGCCTGTGTTGAGGAAATCGTCGACGGCTTGGTGATGAGGGCCGCTTGGATGGCCACTCGGAAACATTCTGCGGCGCCTTGGAAGTCGGCGTGCACAGTTATGATTCCTTGTGGTCCTGGCATCTTCAGTATCATGTACGTGTAATGAGGAATGGCCATGAATTTGGCCAATCCTGGCCTCCCGATGATGGCGTTGTACCCGCAGTCGAAGTTCGCCACTTCGAACCTAAGGAACTCGGTTCTGTAGTTCTCCGGAGTTTCAAAGGTGACGGGCATGTAAATGTGGCCCAGCGGGTATTCCCCTTCAGTCGGCACGATGCCGAAGAAGGGAGTGTCCGACTCGTAGAGCTCTTTGAGGTGAACTCCCAAGCCTTGGAGTGTCCAGGGGAAGGTGACGTTGATGCTGCTCCCCCCGTCCACTAGCACCTTCTTCACCCGGCTCTCTCGGATCACCGGATCGACGAGGAGTGGGTATTTGCCTGGGTGGTCGAAGTTGAGCCATTGATCCGCCCGAGTGAAAGTGATCGGGTGCTCCGACCACCGGTATGGGGCGGGAGGACCGGTGGTCGCCACCAGTATCTGGCGATCGTTGAGCTTTTGTTGCCTTTTGTTCTCCTGCGACCCGTGTCCGCCGAAGATGACGTTGACCTCCCTGTCAACACGCGGGAAAGCTCCTTCTCCTCCCTCCTCCTGCTGATGGGGTTGTCCTGGTTCTTCTGGTCCTCCCCTCGGCGGAGGAGGAGGTAGAGGTTGGAAGGGTCGGTCGTGCCCGACGGAGTGCTTGAAGTCCCGTCAGTTCCGAAGAGTGTGGCGCATGTCCTTGTGGTACGGGCACTAGGCGTCGAGGATGTCGTCCAGTGTGCGCTCGCCTCCGCGAGGTCCTCCTCGGGCGCGAGAGGCTGGTGGCCCGGCGGCGTGTACTTCTTCGCGAGGTCTCTTCTCCCAGCGTTTGTCGGGCTGCTGGTTCGCGTCACGTCGTGGTGCTGCCGGTGCGGGCTTCGCTCCCCCGATGAGGTCCTGGGCTCGCTCGTCGGCGGTGATGTAGAGGTCGGCCTCCCGGAATAGCTCCTTGGAGGTGGTCGGCGCCTTCTGTAATATGGCTCGGACGAAAGCCGAGTCGTTGGATCCTCTGTAGAAGTCCTCGATCACGGCTGCCTCCGTGACCTCAGGGATACGATTTCTCATGGTCTGGAACCTTTTGAGGTATGACCGGAGAGTTTCGTCCCCCCAGCGCTTGATGGTTTTGAGGTCCCATGGTTGCGCCGGTTTGTCGGAGAGGGACTGGAAATTGGCGGTGAAGCGTCGACTGAAGTCTCCCCAGTCGTCGATGCAGTGTCGGGGTAGGTGTCGCAGCCATTGCAGCGCGTCTTGCCCGAGGACAATGGGTAAGTACGCGGTCATCACGTCTTCGGACGCCCCGGCAGCTCGAGCAGCGGTGGTGTAGACGGCTAGCCAGCCCCCTGGATCCTGCTTAGGTTCATATTTATCGACGTTGGATACCTTGAAGTTAGGAGGCCATTGGATGGCCCTAAGGCATGGAGTAAGAGCAGATACTCCACACGTGTCCTCCTGTCGTCGGGGATGATGTCTGTCCCAGGGAGGGGAGTAGTTGTTGTGGTTCCTCGACCGTCCCCGGGTAGTACCGCCAGTTGAGGCCGTTGCCGACTCAGTTCTGGTGGCCTGGCTCCGAGCTGGGATGCCATGATCCCTATCGTACTCCTCCCGGCGACGGATCTTGTTCTCATGCCATCGTTCACGCGAAGCATTGATGGAGCTTCGCGCGTCTCGGCGACTGTTGATGGCGTGCCGTAGATCGTTCGGCGGGTGAGCAAGCAGTAGAAGATGGTTGGCTGCCTGGGTGAACAGTCGTCGGTAGCCCTCGGCGTCGGGAGTCCGAGGGAGTCCGTCAGCTATCCGAGCTAGTACTCCCCCAACTTCACTCGGCGTGTTCATGGCTCGGGCGAAGTCGGGGTTCAGGTTGCGCCCGAAGAGTGGGTTCTCCCGGCGTTGCCTTGCGTCTTGCTCAGCTTGTTCTTGAGCTCGGCGGCGATCACGTTGTCGGGAGTTTCTTCGTTCTCTGAAGACGCGTTCCTCCGGAGTTTCTCCTATCTCCGAGACCTCGTCCCGCGAGACAGGTTGCTCCGGATCCCGTTCTCCGGCCTCGTGATGTCGCCGAACGTTCCGGCGCCGGTTTCTCCGTCGGCGGGATTCTCGTTGAGGTGGTTCTTCTCCGGGTGCGGTCGGCTCGTCGTCGGAGACGGGAGGCGACTCCACTCTCCCGATGAAGAGGACGTCGGGATAGAATGGTGCTGCTGTCGTGGCAACCTTCTTTCCGTTCTCCTTTGAGGGTGGAGGAACGGAAAGAACAACTTGCTTCCCCTTAGTTTCCTTCTTCCTCGCGATCTGCGTCCATTCTTTTGTCGGGGAAGTAGACAGTGGAGTTCTCCGGGTCAGCGGGCTCTCGGCCCCTGACTTTCTGAAGGCGATCTTTTTCCGGAGAGCTGGAGGTTTCGCTTCTCTGACATTTTCGGAGTTTGTTGGAGGAGACTTCTTTTTCGGCGGAGCTGCAATTAGGTGTAGAGTTCCCTCTTCATCTGCTACGGATGAGATTGTTCCGAAGCAGAATACGGATCCGGGACGGAGGGTGATCTTGCTGTGGAAGGTGACGGCCATTGAGCTAGCTTGGATCGTCGACACACCCCCTACCTGGCGCGCCAGCTGTCGGTGTTTTGGGTCCGACCGCACACCCGGGGTTGCCCCTCAAGGTGTTTTTAGGAGTAGGACGGTGTCGCCGACTGTAGCAAAATGGTTCGTGCCAGATGCATGAGGGACAGTGGACAATGTTTATAGGTTCGGGCCGCTTAGAGATGCGTAACACCCTACGTCCTGGGGAGTATGCTTGGTGAATGAGGTTACAAGGTAGCTCTCTGAATTGAGAATGCAGAGAGTTGAGGTGGGTGGCTGAGTAATAGGATCGATCGTTCTGAAGGGGTGCCCCCTAGGCCTTATATACTCGACCGTGGGACAATACACGTGGATATGATAACAATGTGCAACTAAAAGATAGTGAACTGTTTGAGTTTATCTCCCTATAGTTCTGCCGACCTATCCTCGCATGGTTCCGTTGCATGGGGGCTCCGGCGCGGGAAAGTCGGATCTCTGTTGTGGTCGCTCGCTCGACGTTGTGGGCCGTCCAGGCTCGCACCAATCCGGCCTCATGTCAACCTGCTTTGCTGATTGTCCCTCCCCAGGCCCACGAAAGAATGACCTTACGATTTATTGGGCCCTTGGGCCTTTCGTGAGGTCTTTTACTCTTCCAGTGGACCCGGGGGATATCTGTCCCCCACAGGATGTTACAGAGTCGAAGCAGAATAAGATCTTGCGGCGTGTCAGCTCAGACGTCGACGCTGACCACCTCCTGCGGATGCCCACTCGCGACGTAGTTGCTCGGCATGGCGCGGATGCCCGATGGAGGAAGCAAATCCCGGGAGCTCGGGCCGCGGCCCGAACGACCGAGGGCTGATCGACCCAGTCTTAGGGAGAGCCCAAATCAGAATCAAGGAGGCAGCGGCGGAAACATGGCTCCTCGTCAAAGATGGGACCTCATCAAAGATGGATATCTCGTCACAGACTACAGGTCTCTTCACATCGTCGTCCAGACGACGCTCGATGTTGTCGCAACGTCCGCTGATGCGTTTGGACAGGCGTGCCTCCATGAGTCGCATTTTGTTGATCAGCTTGAGGATGGCGACGTCTTGGTGCTCCATCGCGGAAGATTGGGGTCGCCGCGACACAATAGCTAGCCGCATCCAGAATGACTGAATCTGATACCAAATGTTAGTACCACCAAGAGAGACTACAAAGAATACATGGAGAAGAAGATAGGTGTAGAGAGATGCAAAGTAGACAAAGTAGTAGTAGGATTACAGATGTTCTTCTTTGGTTCACAATCTCTCCCTTGATGAGTGCATTGTTAACAACACTACATGAGCATATATAAGCAGAAATAAGAAAGAAGAAAATAAACTCACTCAAACGACGAAAAGCTAGATAAAAGCCCAAAATAGGTCATCCAGATTAAGCAAAGCTCGGTGCCCAAAAAAATGGGCAACGACTTAACACAACCAAGCAAGAAAGACTAGCGCTCAAGAAGAGTCAAAAGCAAGGATTAACATCACTAGCTAGC
The DNA here is from genome assembly GCF_902167145.1 of Zea mays. Taxonomy (NCBI): domain Eukaryota; kingdom Viridiplantae; phylum Streptophyta; class Magnoliopsida; order Poales; family Poaceae; genus Zea; species Zea mays. Next base: position 232,410,452 of record NC_050096.1, on the reverse strand, counting down.
AGACAAAGCTAAATCAGAGCACAAAATTAGCACAAAATCTAAAATCAAGGCTAGCTCATCTAGAAAGAGGCAAATGACTCAACACAACTAGCAAAAGCTTCAAAGGGCTCAAATTTCTTTGCCTTCCAAATTTCTCCCTTGGGAACCAGGAAAGCTCAGAGTTTCTCAAAATCTCTGTCAACGCAAAATTTCTCCCAATGCATCCCTAAAACTCTCCCCTTGTTAATAAATGGACTCATCAAGCATAGACAAGGTGAAAATAGAAACTTCCCCTCGACAAAAGGACCCCTGTGAGAAAATGCAGAAATGCAAAAGAGAGTAGAAAATGGAGAAAATACAGGAGCTTCAGAAGTACACCAGTCAGAGTGTAAAAATGCTATGAAGTGGTTTGTACTATGTGTGCAACAATAAATACATGTTCTAGCAAACACGAAAACTAATCATATGCACAAGGTTTGAGAAGTATAAGCATTTTTTATTTAGTTTTAAGCAGTTCAAAAGAAAAGTTAACCACTAAAACAACACTTGGCATATAGTAACCAGAAAATCAACAAGTGTTAGTCAAGGTAAACAAGGTGAACTACCCCAAACAACAGTCACTCATCATGCTTGAAACATTTCTAAAATTGATACCAATTGAGATTTTCAAGTTTCCTCGGATTTTGCAACAGATTACTGAAAAGTCGCCTATAGGGGGGTGAATAAGTGAAACCTAAAATTTATAAACATAAACACACACTAAAGGTTGGGGTTAGCGTCAGGATTAAATTCAAGTCCGAAAGATTGTTTCTCTTGCTAGGAGTTGCTCAAAGGATGCAGATGACGTATGGGAGCAAACTCAAATCAATACTTAGCAAGGAAACGTTAGAGAGAGGAAAGAGGGCAAACAAATGAATCGAGAATCAAAGCGAGTAGACACGGTGATTTGTTTTACCGAGGTTCGGTTCCAAAGAACCTTGTCCCCGTTGAGGAGGCCACAAAGGCCGGGTCTATTTCAACCCTTTCCCTTTCTCAAACGGCCACTTAGGAGTGAGTCTACTCCTTAATCAATCGGGTCACCAAGACCCCGCAATGACCACCACACACTTAGGTGTCTCTTGCTTAGCTTTACAAGCACTTAGAAAAGGAATGAGAAAGGAAGAAAGGCAATCCAAGCGATAAGAGCAACAAAAGAACACAAATGATCCTCTCACAAGCCCTTAAGCACTAGAGTTGAATTTAGGAACTTAGATTGGATTGATTGCTTTGATTGTGTCTTAGAGTGTTGGACTTTGCTCTTACAATGAATGAAAACTTCAGAATGCTTGGATGACTTTGAATGAGGTGGTTGGGGTATTTATAGCCCTCAACCACTTTCTAGCCGTTGGTGAAGTCTGCTGGCGATGGGCGCACCGGACACTGCACTGTTCATTGTCCGGTGCGTGCCACGTCAGCTATCCGTTAGGGTTTAGAGCAGTTGACTGTTGGCGTCTTTTGTCTTCAAGCGGCACCGGACAGTTCGGTGGCACACTGGACATGTCCGGTGCGTTCTGACTTTCTGCTCTGACTTCTGACTTGCACTGTTCATTATGGCAGACGACCGTTGGCGCGTAGGGAGCCGTTGCTCCGCTGGCTCACCGGATAGTCTGATGAATTATAGCGGAGGATGTCCCTGGAATTCACGAGAGTGGCCTATTTGATTGTTGGCTGACCTGGTGCACCAAACAGTGTCCGGTGCGCCATTTTTCAGCACACTCTAAGTCCTTTTGCTCCACATTTGATTGTGTCCCCAAATGAATTTCTTTCTTGGTTTATGTTGAACCTTATGCACTTGAGATACATGACATCTAGACAAACTAGTTAGTCCACGTGGTTTGTGATGGATGTCAACCACCAAAATCGATTATAGGAAATGATTAAGTCCATTTCCCTTTCAACTACAAATTTCAATGAAAAGCATGTGAGTGCGAGAGGTTGTAAGCATTGCCATTGTCTAACTTTTCAACCGGGTGTAGCCTATATAGAAAAGAAATTAGAAGCTAAAGACACAAATTTCGATCATCCACTACCCTGCTCAAGTTCATCCAAAAGTGCAAATGGAAGCATTCTCGTTATAGTGATGTGGTGACAAATGCAAACTCATCTCAATCTTTCTAAATTTTCACTTATCTTGATTTTGATTTAGCACATAATTAATGAATCAAGATAGTGAATGACTCAAGGCAAGAGACATACCCAGCTAGCATACTAGTGATAGCAAAAAGGATCTCAATACATCCAACACATGCTAGGTGTCAATCTTAGCTCAACAATATTGTATCAATATGAGCAAAAAGTGCCTAAGCATGCCATAGTGTCATCATGTACACAAAGAATACACTATGAAAAGAATAGTCACATTCTAGAAGTTACACAAGAAAAGCTCAAAATGCTACATGAGATGCAGATATAATACAAAAATCAAGAAAGAAGGACTAAAATCTACATGAAAAGCAGAAGAAAGGAAGAAAAATCAAAAGGGATCCCTTAGTCAAAAAGGAAAGCAAACACCCAATTCCCCTCGCAAATGAGAAAAATGCAGACTAATCAAGGGTTTGGTCAAAATGTCAACAAGCTGCCTAGGGTATCAACACGGCGCAAATCGATGTCACCTTTTTCATAATGATCAAAGTGAAAGCGAACATCGATGTGCTTGGTCTTCGAATGTAGCACATGATTCTTGGCAACACTTATGGCACTCGCGCTATCTCAAAGTAGAGGCACATGATGAAGGACCAAGTCAAAATACTGTAAAGTAGCCATCGTCCAAAGCAACTGCGATCAACAACTAGAGGCAGCGACATACTCAGCCTCTGTGGTAGACTGAGCAACGCTAGACTATTTGCGTGAAGACTAGAAAACCAATGAAAGGGAAATAGGGTCAAACCTTTTCCTATAAATGTTTTTGGTGGTTGAATGCCCAACACAAATATTGGACTAACTAGTTTGCTCTAGATTATGTATTCTACAGGTTCATAGAAGTTCAACACAAACCAATAAAAGATAAAAGTTAGGGTTCAAAAAGAAAGGAGCAAAGAAACCGAAGAGAACCCTGGTCTGGCGCACCGGACTGTCCAGTGCACCACCGGACAGTGTCCGGTGCACCAGGGGCCGTACAGTCTGAACTCTTCACCTTCGGGTTTCTCAGGCCCCGCTCCTCTATAATTCACCGGACTGTCCGGTGTGCCACCGTACTGTCCGGTGCACCAAGCGGAGCAACAGCTAACAGTGCAACAGTCGTCTGCAAAAGTGTGAACAGTGCGTGAACAGTGCGCGTAGAAGTCAGAGCAGGCGTCAGAGGTGCACCGGACAGTGAATAGGACCTGTCCGGTGCAGCACCGGACTGTCTGGTGCAACATGAAGTCAGCGCTCCAACGGTCAAAACCTCCAGAACCCTAACGGTTGGGTGACGTGGCTGGCACACCGGACAGTGTTCGGTGGCGCACCGGACTATCTGGTGCGCCCATCGACAGACAGCCTCCCCAACGACTATGTGGTGGTTGAGGGCTATAAATACCCCCCAACCACCACCACTCCAAGCATCCAAGATTTTCAGACATTGCATTCAATACAAGAGCTCTAGACTTCACTCCAAGACATAAAACAAAAGATCAAATGCTCTCCAAGTCCCAAATTCATTCCAAAGACTTAGTGGCTTATGAGAGAGAGACACTTGTGTTCATTTGAGTTCTTGTCGCTTGGATCGCCTTCTTCTTCCTCTTTCTTGTTCTCAAGACACTTGTAATCAAAGCAAGAGACACCAAGTTGTGGTGGTCCTTGTAGGGATCTAAGTGACCTGTTTGATTAAGGAGAAAGCTCACTCGATCTAGGTGACCGTTTGAGAGAGGAAAAGGGTTGAAAGAGACCTGGTCTTTGTGATCACCTCAACGGGGACTAGGTTCTCAAGAACCAAACCTCGGTAAAACAAATCACCATGTCATCCGCTTCATTTGCCTTTGATTTGTTTTTCGCCCTCTCTAACAAACTCAGATTTATTTCTAACGCTAACCTCGACGTGTAGTTGTGTTTTAAGTTATAAAATTCAGATTCTGCCTATTCACCCCCCCTCTAGGTGACTTTCAATTGGTATTAGAGCCCGGTACTTCATTAAGAGTTTAACAATTCAAAGTGATGTCGGGAGATCACGCCAAGAGGGAGATCGTGACCGGCGAGAAGTCCACAATCCAAGGGAAGGCTCCATCAAGGGAGTCCGGCGCCAAAGGCAAGGAGGAATCCCCTCCCCGCATCAAGTCGCATCGAAGTGGCGACAAGAAAAAGAAAATGAAGAAAGTGGTCTACTATGAGACCGATTCTTCGTCGCCATCCACCTCCAGCTCCGACGCGCCGTCCATCACTTCTAAGCGCCATGAGCGCAAGAAGTTTAGTAAGATCCCCCTATGCTATCCTCGCATTTCCAAACACGCTCCTTTACTTTCCGTCCCATTAGGCAAACCACCGGTTTTTTATGGTGAAGATTATTGTATGTGGAGTGTTAAAATGAGGCATCACCTAACCTCACTCCACGCAAGCATATGGGATATTGTTGAATTTGGAGCACAAGTACCATCTGTAGGGGATGAAGGCTATGACTCGGACGAGGTCACCCAAATCCGGCACTTCAACTCCCAAGCGACTACTATACTCCTTGCCTCTCTATGTTGAGAGGAGTATAATAAGGTGCAAGGGTTGAAAAGTGCCAAGGAGATTTGGGACGTGCTCAAGACCGCGCACGAGGGAGATGAGGTGACCAAGATCACCAAGCGGGAGACGATCGAGGGGGAGCTCGGTCGTTTCGTCCTCAACCAAGGGGAGGAGCCACAAGCTATGTACAACCGGCTCAAGACCTTGGTGAATCAAGTGCGCAACCTCGGGAGCACCAAGTGGGATAACCATGAAATGGTCAAGGTTATTCTTAGATCACTTGTTTTTCGTAATCCCACTCAAGTTCAATTAATTCGTGGTGATCCTCGATATAAGTTAATGTCTCCCGAGGAAGTTATAGGAAAGTTTGTGAGCTTTGAATGGATGATCAAAGGCTCCAAACAAATCATCAACTTGGAGCAAGGCGGCACCTTCACACCCGAGGTGCAACCCGTCGCATTCAAGGCGACAGAGGAAAAGAAAGAAGGGTCTACATCAAGTAGGCTCCTCATTGACGCCTCCAAGCTTGACAATGAGGAGATGGCGCTCATCATCAAGAGCTTCCGTCAAATCCTCAAACAAAGGAAGGGGAAGGACTACAAGCCCCGTTTCAAACAGGTGTGCTACAAATGTGGTAAGCCCGATCATTTCATTGCTAAATGTCCAATATCTAGTGATAGTGACAAGGGCGACGACAAGAAGGGGAAGAAGAAGGAGAAGAAGATGTACTACAAGAAAAAGGGCGGCGATGCCCACGTGTGTCGGGAATGGGACTCCGATGAGAGCTCCACCGACTCCTCCTCCGACGAGGACGCCGCCAACATCGTCGTCAACAAAGGCCTCCTCTTCCCCAACGTCGGCCACAAATGCTTCATGGCAAAAGACGGCAAAAAGAAGAAGGTAAAATCTAGAGCCTCCACAAAATATACAACATCTAGTGATGAGGCTAGCTCTAGTGATGATGAAGAAGATTTGCTTACCCTTTTTGCCAACCTTAACATGCAACAAAAAGAAAAATTAAATGAATTGATAGGTGCTATTCATGAGAAGGATGAACTCTTGGATAGCCAAGAAGAATTCCTTATTAAGGAAAATAAAAAGCATGTTAAGGTGAAGAATGCTTATGCTCAGGAAGTAGATAAAAATGAAAATTTGACTAAGGAGCTTAGCATTTGCCATGACACTATTTCCAACCTTAGAACTGAGAACGCTAATTTATTTGCTAAGGTTGAGAAGTTAGATGATTGTAATGATTCAATTATCAGTCTTAGGAATGAAAATGCTAGTTTAATTGCAAAGATTTATAAGTTGAATGAATCTCTTTCTAGCCTTAAAATTAAGAATGATAAATTAGTTTCTAAGGCTAAAGATTTAAATGTTTGCAATGTTCCCATTTCTAATCTTAGAAATGAGAATGCCATATTACATGCTAAGATTGATGAATTAAATGCTTGCAAACCCTCTACATCTACTGTTGATCATGTCACTATTTGTACTAGATGTAGAGATGTTAATATTGATACTATTAATGATCACATTGCTATGATTAAACAACAAAAATGATCATATAGCTAAACTAGATGCTAAAATTGCTGAGCATGAACTAGAGAATGAAAAATTTAAATTTGCTCGTAGCATGCTTTATAATGGAAGACGCCCTAGCATTAAGGATGTCATTGGCTTCCAACAGGGAGGCAATGTTAAGCTTTATGCCCCTAAGAGACTATCTAATTTTGTTAAGGGCAAGGCTCCCATGGCTTAGGATAATGAGGGTTACATTTTATATCATATTGGTTATCCTGAGCACAAGATTAGGAGGATTCATGCTAGAAAACCTCATATTGTTTCACATCATGCTTGTATGTATAAGAATGAGGCATCTAGCTCTAGGCAATCAACTCATCTTAAATTGCCTAAAAAGAAAACTCATGTTACATCAAATGAGCCAATTACTTCATTTAAGACTTTTGATGCATCTTATGTTTTAACTAACAAATCAGGCAAAGTAGTTGCCAAATATGTTGGGGCCAAACACAAGGGCTCAAAGACTTGTGTTTGGGTACCCAAGGTGCTTGTTTCTAACGTCAAAGGACCCAAGACTGTTTGGGTACCTAAGAACAAGGCCTAAATTGTTTTGCAGGTTTATGCATCCAGGGGCTCAAGTTGGATCATTGATAGTGGATGCACAAACCACATGACTGGGGAGAAAAGGATGTTCTCCTCCTACGAGAAAAACCAAGATCCCCAAAGAGCTATCACATTCGGAGATGGAAATCAAGGTTTGGTCAAATGACTTGGTAAAATTGCTATATCACCTGACCATTCTATTTCCAATGTTTTTCTTGTAGATTCATTAGATTACAACCTGCTTTCTGTTTCTCAATTATGCAATATGAGCTACAACTGTCTATTTACAGATGTAGGTGTTACTGTCTTTAGAAGGAGTGATGATTCAGTAGCATTTAAAGGAGTGTTAGAGGGTCAGTTATACTTAGTTGATTTCAATAGAGCTGAACTTGACACTTGGCTAATTGCTAAGACTAATATGGGTTGGCTCTGGCATCGCCGACTAGCCTATGTTGGGATGAAGAATCTTCACAAACTTCTAAAGGGAGAACACATTTTAGGACTAACAAATGTTTATTTTGAGAAATACAGGGTTTGTAGCGCATGCCAAGCAGGAAAGCAAGTTGGCACCCACCATCCACATAAGAACATAATGACAACGGACAGGTCGCTCGAGCTACTCCACATAGATTTATTCAGCCCGATCGCTTATATAAGCATCGATGGGAGTTCTTTTTGCATGAAAAATCTCAAATCCAAGCATCGATGGCACATAGATTTTTTTCGCTTCACTTGGGTGTTCTTTTTGCATGAAAAATCTCAAATCCAAGAGACTTTAAAGGGATTCTTGAGATGAGCTCAAAATGAGTTCGGCTTAAGGATAAAAAAGATTAGAAGCGATAATGGGACGGAGTTCAAGAATTCACAAATAGAAGGCTTTCTTGAGGAGGAGGGCATCAAGCATGAGTTCTCTTCTCCCTACACACCTCAACAAAATGGTGTAGTGGAGAGGAAGAATAGAACTCTACTTGACATGGCAAGGACAATGCTTGATGAGTACAAGACACCGGACCGGTTTTGGGCCGAGGCGATTAACACCGCTTGCTACTCCATCAACCGGTTATATCTACACTGAATCCTCAAGAAGACATCATATCAACTCCTCACCGGTAAAAAGCCCAATGTTTCATATTTTAGAGTCTTTGGAAGCAAATGTTTTATACTTGTTAAAAGAGGTAGAAAATCTAAATTTGCTCCTAAGGCTGTAGAAGGCTTTTTACTAGGATATGATTCAAACACAAGGGCATATAGTCTTTAACAAGTCCACTGGACTAGTTGAAGTTTCTTGTGACATTGTGTTTGATGAGACTAATGGCTCCCAAGTGGAGCAAGTTGATCTTGATGAGTTAGATGATTAAGAGGCTCCGTACGTGGCGCTAAGGAACATGTCCATTGGGGATGTGTGTCCTAAGGAATCCGAAGAGCCTCCACAAGAACAAGATCAACCATCATCTTCCATACAAGCATCTCTACCAACTCAAGATGAGGTACAGGCTCAAGGTGATGAAGAAGAAGATCAAGAAGATGAGCCACCTCAAGAAGAGGGCAATGATCAAGGGGGAGATGAAGAAAATCAAGACAAGGAAGATGAACAAGAAATTTAGGGTCAAATACTGCCTCACCCAAGAGTCCACCAGGCGATTCAAAGAGATCACCCCGTGAACTCCATCCTCGGCGATATTCATAAGGGGGTAACTACTCGATCTCGAGTCGCACATTTTTGTGAACATTACTCTTTTGTTTCCTCTATTGAGCCATACAGGGTAGAGGATGCACTAAGAGATTCGGATTGGGTGTTGGCAATGCAAGAGGAGCTCAACAACTTCACCAGGAATGAGGTATGGCATTTAGTTCCACGTCCTAATCAAAATGTTGTAGGTACCAAATGGGTATTCCGCAACAAGCAAGATGAGCATGGTGTGGTCATAAGGAACAAAGCCCGACTTGTGGCCAAGGGTTATTCACAAGTCAAAGGTTTGGATTTTGATGAAACTTATGCACCCGTAGCTAGGCTTGAGTCAATTCGCATATTACTTGCCTATGCTACATACCATGGCTTCAAGCTTTATCAAATGGACGTGAAAAGTGCCTTCCTCAATGGACCAATCAAGGAAGAGGTCTACGTTGAGCAACCTCCCGGCTTTGAAGATAGTGAGTACCCTAACCACGTTGATAAGCTATCAAAGGTGCTTTATGGGCTCAAGCAAGCCCCAAGAGCATAGTATGAATGCCTGTGAGATTTTCTTATCACTAATGGCTTCAAAGTCAGAAAAGCCGATCCTAATCTCTTTACTAAAACTATTGCAAATGATTTGTTTGTATGCCAAATTTATGTTGATGATATTATATTTGGGTCTACTAACAAATCTACTTGTGAAGAGTTTAGTAGGATCATGGTACAAAAATCCGAGATGTCCATGATGGGGGAGTTGAGATATTTCTTAGGATTCCAAATCAAGCAACTCCAAGAGGGCACCTTCATTAGCTAAATGAAGTATATTCAAGACATTCTTAATAAGTTTGAAATGAAGGATGCCAAGCCCATCAAGACACCCATGGAAACCAATGGGCATCTCGACCTCGACATGGGAGTCGTAGATTGAAAGGGAAATGGAGTACTCAACGAAGACAAGGCTTCCACTCCACTCTACTGGTATCATTTACACTTCGTCGTTACTCCACATTACTCTCACATTGGTATAATCTTTTCACTCTTATTTACTTGTACCAATGGGAAAAAAGTAAAGGGCTCTCAAAAGTCTCCATTTTTGGCGATTAATGCCAAAGGGGGAGAAAGTATTAGCCCAAAGCAAAAGGACCGCACCACCACCAATTTTTAAAATGAAGTTTTTAAATTGGTATCTTAATGTGTTTTCGAAAGAGGGGAGAAAGGTATTAATGTTTTCAAAAATTTGAAAAACCCTATTGAACACTAAGGGGAGAATTTCATTCAGGGGGAGTTTTGTTGTAGTCAAAGGAAAAGCATTTGAAACAGGGGGAGAAATTTCAAAATCTTGAAAATGCTTCTTGCAATCTTATTCATATACCTTTTACTATTTGCAAAAAGACTTTTGAAAGGGAATTAGGCTTACACCTATTTCCTAATTGATTTTGGTGGTCGAATTGCCCAACACAAATAATTGGACTAACTAATTTGCTCTAGTGTATAAGTTATACAGGTGCCAAAGGTTCACACTTAGACAATAAAAAGACCAAGAATTGGGTTCAACAAAGAGAGCAAGGGATAACCGAAGGCAGCCCTGGTCTGGCGCACCGAACTGTCCGGTGCACCGGGGGACTTCACGCTGAACTCTTCACCTTCGGGAAAATCCAGAGGCGCTCCGCTATAATTCACCGGACTGTCCGGTGTACATCGGACAGTGTCCGGTGCCCCAGAAGAGAGCGACTCTGGAACTCGCCAGCTTCGGGAATTCGCTCCGCTATAATTCACCGGACATGTCCGGTGAGCCAGCGAAGCAACGACTACTTCGCGCCAACGGTCACCTGCAGAAGCATTAAATGCGCGCCAGAGCGCGTAGAAGTCAGGCACGCGCGATGTGGCACACCAGACACTCTACAGTGCATGTCTGGCGTGCCACCGGACATTCAGGCGGGCTCAGCAGTCAGAGCTCCAACGGTCGGAACCCAACGACCTGGTGACGTGGCTGGCGCACCGGACACTGTCCGGTGTGCACCGGACTGTCCGGTGCACCATGCGACAGACAGCCTCCACCAAACAGCTAGTTTGGTGGTTGGGGTTATAAATACCCCCAACCACCCCACATTCAAGACATCCATGTTTTCCAACTTCCAACCACTTACAAGAGCTAGGCATTCAATACAAGACACACTCAAGTGATCAAATCCTCTCCCAATTCCACAAAAGCTTTAGTGACTAGTGAGAGTGATTTGTCGTGTTCTTTTGAGCTCTTGCGCTTGGATTGCTTTCTTCTTTCTTATTCTTTCTTGTGATCAATACTCAATTGTAACCAAGGCAAGAGATACCAATTGTGTGGTGGTCCTTGCGGGGAAGTTTTGTTCCCGGTTAATTTGAGAAGAGAAAGCTCACTCGGTCCGAGGGACCGTTTGAGAGAGAGAAGGGGTTGAAAAAGACCCGACCTTTGTGGCCTCCTCAACGGGGAGTAGGTTTGCGAGAACCGAACCTCGGTAAAACAAATCCGCGTGTCACACTTCTTATTTGCTTGCGATTTGTTTTTCACCCTCTCTCGCGGACTCAATTATATTTCTAACGCTAACCCGGCTTGTAGTTGTGATTAACCTTGTAAATTTCAGTTTCGCCCTATTCACCCCCCTCTAGGCGACTTTCAATTGGTATCAGAGCCCGGTGCTTCATTAGAGCCTAACCGCTCGAAGTGATGTCGGGAGAACACATCAAGAAGGAGATGGAGACCGACGAAAAGCCCACTACAAGCCATGGGAAGGCTTCATCGGAAGAGTCCCGCAAAAAGGGAAAGGGGAAGGAGAAGAAAGCTTCTTCCCACAAGTCGCATCGAAGTGGGGACAAGAAAAAGAAGATGAGGAAGGTGGTCTACTACGAGACCGACACCTCATCGCCATCTACCTCCGGCTCCGACGTGCCCTCCGTAACTTCTAAGCGCCATGAGCGCAAGAAGTTTAGTAAGATTCCCTTACACTATCCTCGTACTTCTAGACATACTCCGTTACTTTCCGTTCCATTAGGCAAACCGCCAACCTTTGACGATGAAGATTATGCTAGGTGGAGTGATTTAATGAAATTTCATCTAACCTCACTCCACAAAAGTATATGGAATGTTGTTGAGTTTGGAGCATAGGTACCATCCGTAGGGGATGAGGATTATGATGAGGACGAGGTGGCCCAAATCGAGCACTTCAACTCCCAAGCCACAACCATACTCCTCGCTTCTCTAAGTAGGGAGGAGTACAACAAGGTGCAGGGATTAAAGAGCGCCAAGGAAGTTTGGGACGTGCTCAAGACCGCTCACGAGGGTGATGAGCTAACCAAGATCACCAAGCGGGAAACGATCGAGGGGGAGCTCGGTCGCTTCCGGCTTCGCCAAGGGGAGGAGCCTCAAGACATGTACAACCGGCTCAAAACCTTGGTGAATCAAGTGCGCAACCTCGGGAGCAAGAAGTGGGATGACCACGAGGTGGTTAAGGTTATTTTAAGATCACTTATTTTCCTTAACCCTACTCAAGTACAATTAATTCGTGACAATCCTAGATATACACTAATGACTCCCGAGGAAGTAATCGGGAATTTTGTGAGCTTTGAGTTTATGATCAAGGGCTCACGGAAGATCAACGAGCTTGACGGTCCCTCCACGTCCGAAGCTCAACCGGTCGCATTTAAGGCGACGGAGGAGAAGAAAGAGGAGTCTACACCAAGTAGACAACCAATCGACGCCTCAAAGCTCGACAACGAGGAAATGGCGCTCGTCATCAAGAGCTTCCGCCAAATCCTCAAACAAAGGAGGGGGAAGGACTACAAACCCCGCTCCAAGAAAGTCTGCTACAAGTGTGGTAAGCCTGGTCACTTTATAGCAAAATGTCCTATTTCCAGTGACAGTGACAGGGGCGACGACAAGATGGGGAGAAGAAATGAGAAGAAGAGGTACTACAAGAAGAAGGGCGGCGATGCCCATGTTTGTCGCGAGTGGGACTCCGACGAAAGCTCTAGCGACTCCTCCGACGACGAGGACGCCGCCAACATCGCCGTCACCAAGGGACTTCTCTTCCCCAACGTCGGCCACAAGTGCCTCATGGCAAAGGACGGCAAAAAGAAGAAGGTTAAATCCAAATCCTCCACCAGATATGAGTCCTCTAGTGATGATAATGTTAGTGATGAGGAAGATAATTTGCATACCCTTTTGCCAACTTAAACATGCAACAAAAAGAGAAATTAAATGAATTAATTAGTGCCATCCATGAGAAGGATGACCTCTTGGACTCCCAAGAAGACTTCCTAATCAAGGAAAACAAAAAGCATGTTAAAGTTAAAAATGCTTATTCTCTAGAAGTTGAAAAATGTGAAAAATTATCTAGTGAACTAAGCACTTGCCATGAGACTATAGACAACCTTAGAAATGAGAATGTTAATTTGTTAGCTAAGGTTGATTCTATTGCTTGTAATGTTTCAATTCCCAATCTTAGAAATGATAATGATAATTTGCTTGATAAGATTGAAGAATTAAACATTACTCTTGCTAGCCTTAGGATTGAAAATGAAAAATTGCTTACTAAGGCTAAAGAACTAGATGTTTGCAATATTACAATTTCCGATCTTAGAGATAAAAATGATATATTGCATGCTAAGATTGTTGAACTTAATTCTTGCAAACCATCTACATCTACCGTTGAGCACACTATTATTTGCACTAGATGTAGAGATGTTGATATTAATGCTATACATGATCACATGGCTTTAATTAAACAACAAAATGATCATATAGCTAAACTAGATGCAAAAATTGCCGAGCATGAAATTGAAAATGAAAAATTTAAATTTGCTCGTAGTATGCTTTATAGTGGGAGACGCCCTGGCATTAAGGATGGCATTGGCTTCCAACAGGGAGGCAATGTCAAAATTAATGCCCCTCCTAAGAAATTGTCCAACTTTGTTAAGGGCAAGGCTCCCATGCCTCAAGATAACGAGGGTTACATTTTATACCCTGCCGGTTATCCTGAGAGCAAAATTAGGAGAATTCATTCTAGGAAGTCTCACTCTGGCCCTAACCATGCTTTTATGTATAAGGGTGAGACATCTAGTTCTAGGCAACCAACCCGTGCTAAGTTGCCTAAAAGGAAAACTCCTAATGCATCAAATGATCATGACATCTCATTTAAAACTTTTGATGCATCCTATGTTTTAACTAACAAATCCGGCAAGGTAGTTGCCAAGTATGTTGGGGGCAAGCACAAGGGGTCAAAGACTTGTGTTTGGGTACCCAAAGTTCTTGTATCTAATGCCAAAGGACCCAAAACCATTTGGGTACCTAAAGTCAAGAACTAAACATGTTTTGTAGGTTTATGCATCCGGGGGCTCAAGTTGGATCATCGACAGCGGGTGCACAAACCACATGACAGGGGAGAAGAAGATGTTCTCCTCCTACGAGAAAAACCAAGATCCCCAACGAACTATCACATTCGCGGATGGAAATCAAGGTTTGGTCAAAGGATTGGGTAAAATTGCTATATCACCTGACCATTCTATTTCCAATGTTTTTCTTGTAGATTCATTAGATTACAATTTGCTTTCCGTTTCTCAATTATGCAAAATGGGCTACAACTGTCTATTTACTGATGTAGGTGTCACTGTCTTTAGAAGAAGTGATGATTCAATAGCATTTAAGGGAGTGTTAGAGGGTCAGCTATACTTAGTAGATTTTGATAGAGATGAACTCGACACTTGCTTAATTGCTAAGACTAACATGGGTTGGCTATGGCATCGCCGACTAGCCCATGTTGGGATGAAGAGTCTTCATAAGCTTCTAAAGGGAGAGCACATTTTAGGATTAACAAATGTTCATTTTGAGAAAGACAGGATTTGTAGCGCTTGCCAAGCAGGGAAGCAAATTGGTGCCCATCATCCACACAAGAACATCATGACGACTGACAGGCCACTGGAGCTCCTACACATGGATCTATTCGGCCCGATTGCCTACATAAGCATCGGCGGGAGTAAGTACTGTCTAGTTATTGTGGATGATTATTCTCGCTTCACTTGGGTGTTCTTTTTGCAGGAAAAATCTCACACCCAAGAGACCTTAAAGGGATTCTTGAGACAGGCTCAAAACGAGTTCGGCTTAAGGATCAAGAAAATTAGAAGCGACAACGGGACGGAGTTCAAGAACTCTCAAATTGAAGGCTTCCTTGAGGAGGAGGGCATCAAGCATGAGTTCTCTTCTCCCTACACGCCACAACAAAATGGTGTAGTGGAGAGGAAGAATAGAACTCTATTAGACATGGCAAGAACCATGCTTGATGAGTACAAGACATCGGATCGGTTTTGGGCCGAGGCGGTCAACACCGCTTGCTACGCCATCAACCGGTTATATCTACACCGAATCCTCAGGAAGACATCATACGAACTCCTAACCGGTAAAAAGTCCAATATTTCATATTTTAGAGTCTTTGGTATCAAATGCTTTATACTTGTCAAAAGAGGTAGAAAATCTAAATTTGCTCCTAAGACTGTAGAAGGCTTTTTACTAGGATATGATTCAAACACAAGGGCATATAGAGTCTTTAACAAGTCCTCTGGACAAGTTGAAGTTTCTTGTGACATTGTGTTTGATGAGACTAACGGCTCTCAAGTAGAGTAAGTTGATCTTGATGAGATAGGTGATGAAGAGGCTCCGTGCATCGCGTTAAGGAACATGTCCATTGGGGATGTGTGTCCTAAGGAATCCGAAGAGCCTCCAAATGCACAAGATCAACCATCCTCCTCCACGCAAGCATCTCCACCAATTCAAAATGAGGATGAGGCTCAAGTTGATGAAGGAGAAGATCAAGCAAAAGAGCCACCTCAAGATGACAGCAATGATCAAGGGGGAGATGCAAATGAGCAAGACAAGGAGGATGAAGAACCAAGGCCGCCACACCCAAGAGACCATCAAGCAATCCAACGAGATCACCCCGTGGACACCATCCTCGGCGACATTCATAAGGGGGTAACCACTAGATCTCGTGTTGCACATTTTTGTGAGCATTACTCTTTTGTTTCCTCTATTGAGCCACACAGGGTAGAGGAAGCACTACAAGATTCGGATTGGGTGGTGGCGATGCAAGAGGAGCTCAACAACTTCACTAGGAATGAGGTATGGCATTTAGTTCCACGTCCTAATCAAAATGTTGTAGGAACCAAATGAGTGTTCCGCAACAAGCAAGACGAGCATGGTGTGGTGACAAGGAACAAAGTCCGACTTGTGGCCAAGGGATACTCCCAAGTAGAAGGTTTGGATTTCGGTGAAACCTATGCACCCGTAGCTAGGCTTGAGTCAATTCGTATATTATTGGCCTATGCTACTTACCATGGCTTTAAGCTTTACCAAATGGACGTGAAAAGTGCCTTCCTCAATGGACCAATCAAGGAAGAGGTCTATGTTGAGCAACCTCCCGGCTTTGAAGATAGTGAGTACCCTAACCATGTGTATAAACTCTCTAAAGCGCTTTATGGGCTCAAGCAATCCCCAAGAGCATGGTATGAATGCCTTAGAGATTTCCTTATCACTAATGGATTCAAAGTCGGCAAGGCTGATCCTACTTTATTCACTAAAACTCTTGAAAATGACTTGTTTGTATGCCAAATTTATGTTGATGATATTGTATTTGGGTCTACTAACGAGTCTACATGTGAAGAGTTTAGTAGGATCATGACACAAAAGTTCGAGATGTCTATGATGGGGGAGTTGAAGTATTTCTTAGGATTTCAAGTGAAGCAACTCCAAGAGGGCACCTTCTTAAGCCAAATGAAGTATACTCAAGATATTCTAAACAAGTTTGGGATGAAGGATGCCAAACCCATCAAGACACCCATGGGAACCAATGGGCATCTCGACCTCGACACGGAAGGTAAGTCCGTGGATCAAAAGGTATACCGGTCGATGATTGGTTCTTTACTCTACTTATGTGCATCTCGACCGGATATTATGCTTTCCGTATGCATGTGTGCAAGATTCCAAGCCGACCCTAAGGAAGCTCACCTTACGGCCGTAAAACGAATCTTGAGATATTTAGTTTATACTCCTAAGTTTGGGCTTTGGTATCCTAGGGGATCCACATTTGATTTAATTGGTTATTCGGATGCCGATTGGGCAGGGTGTAAAATTAATAGAAAGAGCACATCGGGGACTTGCCAGTTCTTGGGAAGATCCTTGGTGTCTTGGGCTTCAAAGAAGCAAAATTCCATAGCTCTTTCTACCGCTGAAGCCGAGTACATTGCCGCAGGCCATTGTTGCGCGCAACTACTTTGGATGAGGCAAACCCTTAGGGACTATGGTTACAAATTAACCAAAGTTCCTCTTCTATGTGATAATGAAAGTGCAATCCGCATGGCGGATAATCCCGTTGAGCATAGCCGCACTAAACACATAGCCATTCGGTATCATTTTTTAAGGGTCACCAACAAAAGGGAGATATCGAGATTTCATACATTAATACTAAAGATCAATTAGCCGATATCTTTACCAAGCCACTAGATGAACAAACTTTTAACAAACTTAGGCATGAGCTAAATATCCTTGATTCTAGGAATTTCTTTTGTTAATTTGCACACATAGCTCATTCATATACCTTTGATCATGTCTCTTTCATATGCTATGACTAATATGTTTTCAAGTCTATTTCAAACCAAGTCATAGGTATATTGAAAGGGAATTGGAGTCTTCGGCGAAGACAAAGGCTTCCACTTCGTAACTCATCCTTCGCCGTCGCTCCGAGCCACTCTCCATCTTTGGGGGAGAAGGACTCCGTCTTTGGTATAATCTTCACTCATTTATTTATGACCAAAGGGGGAAAAAGTAATTCAAAGGGCTCTAATGACTCCGTTTTTGGCGATTCATGCCAAAGGGGGAGAGAGAGTATTAGCCCAAAGCAAAAGGACCGCCCCACCACCTAATTTTAAAAAGAGTTTTTTTTCAATTGGTATGATTTTTCAGTTTGGTATCTCCTTGTGTTCAAAAAGAGGGAGAGAATAGTATTTTCAAAATCAATATCCTAAAACCCTCTTGAACACTAAGAGGAGGATTTCATTTAGGGGGAGTTTTGTTCAAGTCAAAGGAAAAGCATTTGAAACAGGGGGATAAAATTACAAATCTTGAAAATGCTTCGCAAAATCTTATTCATTTACCTTTGACTATTTGCAAAAGAACTTTGAAAAGGATTTATAAAAGAATTTGCAAAAACAAAACAAGTGGTGCAAGCGTGGTCCAAAATGTTAAAAATAAAAGAAACAATCCATGCGTATCTTATAAGTATTTGTATTGGCTCAATTCCAAGCAACCTTTGCACTTACATTATGCAAACTAGTTCAATTATGCACTTCTATACTTGCTTTGGTTTGTGTTGGCATCAATCACCAAAAAGGGGGAGATTGAAAGGGAATTAGGCTTACACCTATTTCCTAATTGATTTTGGTGGTCGAATTGCCCAACACAAATAATTGGACTAACTAGTTTGCTCTAGTGTATAAGTTATACAGGTGCCAAAGGTTCACACTTAGCCAATAAAAAGACCAAGAATTGGGTTCAACAAAGAGAGCAAGGGATAACCGAAGGCAGCCCTAGTCTGGCGCACCGGACTGTCCGGTGTGCCACCGGACAGTGTCCGGTGCACCGGGGGACTTCACGCTGAACTCTTCACCTTCGAGAAAATCCAGAGGCGCTCCGCTATAATTCACCGGACTGTCCGGTGTACACCGGACAGTGTCCGGTGCCCCAGAAGAGAGCGACTCTGGAACTCGCCAGCTTCGGGAATTCGCTCCGCTATAATTCACCGGACATGTCCGGTGCACACCGGACTGTTCGGTGAGCCAGCGGAGCAACGGCTACTTCACGCCAACGGTCACCTGCAGAAGCATTAAATGCGTGCCAGAGCGCGCAGAAGTCAGGCACGCGCGATGTGGCACACCGGACACTCTACAGTGCATGTCCGGTGTGCCACCAGACATCCAGGTGGGCCCATCAGTCAGAGCTCCAACGGTCGGAACCCAACGGCCTGGTGACGTGGCTGGCGCACCGGACACTGTCCGGTGTGCACCGGACTGTCCGGTGCACCATGCGACAGACAGCCTCCACCAAACGGCTAGTTTGGTGGTTGGGGTTATAAATACCCCCAACCACCCCACATTCAAGACATCCAAGTTTTCCAACTTCCAACCACTTACAAGAGCTAGGCATTCAATACAAGACACAATCAAGTGATCAAATCCTCTCCCAATTCCACAAAAGCTTTAGTGACTAGTGAGAGTGATTTGTCGTGTTCTTTTGAGCTCTTGCGCTTGGATTGCTTTCTTCTTTCTTATTCTTTCTTGTGATCAATACTCAATTGTAACCAAGGCAAGAGACACCAATTGTGTAGTGGTCCTTGCGGGGAAGTTT
Organism: Zea mays; assembly: GCF_902167145.1. Lineage (NCBI taxonomy): Eukaryota > Viridiplantae > Streptophyta > Magnoliopsida > Poales > Poaceae > Zea > Zea mays. The sequence goes on along the minus strand of NC_050096.1, from coordinate 232,391,568 downwards.
TGTTCTCGGTTAATTTGAGAAGAGAAAGCTCACTCGGTCCGAGGGACCGTTTGAGAGAGGGAAGGGGTTGAAAAAGACCCGGCCTTTGTGGCCTCCTCAACGGTGAGTAGGTTTGCGAGAACCGAACCTCGGTAAAACAAATCCGCGTGTCACACTTCTTATTTGCTTGCGATTTATTTTTCACCCTCTCTCGCGGACTCAATTATATTTCTAACGCTAACCCGGCTTGTAGTTGTGATTAACCTTGTAAATTTCAGTTTTGCCCTATTCACCCCCCTCTAGGCGACTTTCAACTTTGAAAATAATTTCCAAAAGAATTTGTAAAAGTCGCCTAGAGGGGGTGTGAATAGGCGGAATCTGAAATTTACAACTTAAAACACAATCTACAAGGCGAGTTAGCGTTAGAATAAAATCCGAGTCCAAGAGAGAGGGGGAAAACAAATCAAAAGCAAATGAAGCGGATGACATGGTGATTTGTTTTACCGAGGTTCAGTTCTTGAGAACTTAGTCCGCGTTGAGGTGGTCACAAAGACCAGGTCTCTTTCAACCCTTTCCCTCTCTCAAACGGTCACTTAGACCGAGTGAGCTTTCTCCTTAATCAAACGGGTCACTTAGACCCCGCAAGGACCACTACAAACTTAGTGTCTCTTGCTTTGATTACAAGTCACTTAGAGAACAAGAATGAGGAAGAAGAAAGCGATCCAAGAACAAGAGCTCAAAGAACACGAGCAAAATACTCTCTCTAGTCACTAGGAGTTTGGAGTGAATTTGGGACTTGGAGAGGCCTTGATTCTTTTGAATTGTGTCTTGTATTGATTGCACTAGCTCTTGTATTGAATGGGATGTCTGAAAAACTTGGATGCTTCGAGTGGTGGGGGTTGGGGGGTATTTGTAGCCCTCAACCACCACATAGTCGTTGGGAAGGCTGTCTGTCGATGGGCGCACCGGACAGTCTGGTGTGCCAGCCACATCACCCAACTGTTAGGGTTCAAAAAGAAAGGAGCAAAGAAAACGAAGAGAACCCTGGTCTGGCGCACTGGACTGTCCGGTGCACCAGGGACCGTACAGTCTGAACTCTTCACCTTTGGGTTTCTCAGGCGCCGCTCTGCTATAATTCACCGGACTGTCTGGTGTGCCACCGGACTGTCCGGTGCACCAAGTGGAGCAACGGCTAATAGCGCAACAGTCGTCTGCAAAAGTGTGAATAGTGCGTGAACAGTGCGCACAGAAGTCAAAGCAGGCGTCAGAGGCGCACCAGACAGTGAACAAGACCTGTCTGGTGCAGCACCGGACTGTTGAAAGGGAAATATGCCCTTGGGCAATTTCTATAAGTATTTTGGTGATTAGATGCCCAACACATATTAATTGAATCCTTGTGTGCTAAATGTGGGAAAAGTGCAAATCAAGGCACGAGGTATGTTTCTAGACTTAGTACATTGTTTTTGAATGCTAATGTGTTTATCTAAGTGCTTGAAATAGAGCCAAGAAGAGAAAAGTTGAATTGAAGAAGAGTTGGCCGTGTACAGCCAACTCCAGCTCGACCTGGCACACCGGACTGTCCGGTGGCGCATCGGATAGTGTCCGATGGTGCATCGGACAGTGTTCGGTGCCCCAGGCGAGTCTCCAGAATCGATGGAGTCGTACGACTATAATTCACCGGACTGTCCGTGTAACGCCCCGAATTTGAGAGTTGAATTTTTCTTTCTCCAGCACTCACCAAATTCGGGCGTTACCTTTCCTCTTTCTTTTTCTTCTCGCTATGCCTTGTTCTTTTTCAAATATTCTAGCGAGATTTAGCTTGAGACCTTGTGTGAGTAAACCCTAGAAATATTTTCCTCAGTTGTTGCATCATATCGGATCATGATTTTCTTGCTTGTGGTTGAGTGAGTTATGAAAAGTATCTTTGGATTGAAGGTTATTGCTAAATAGAAAATAGAAAATAGAAAGAACCCCCTTCTCTCCTGGGCCGGCTCCCAAGCGCGGCCCAGCCAGCTCCCCGCGGCCCAGCCGGCCCCCTGGCGCCCTTGCCCTGCTTCCCCCCATGCGGCCCAGCCGCCCCTCCCCCCGTGTCCCCCACGCGTGGCGCGCGTGGCGGTTACGCCATTGCCGTCGTCGCACCTGGTGGGGCCCCCTGTCATCCCCCACCCTCCCCAAACCGCCTCCCTCTCTCTCTCTCCCCTCTCCCTTTTCCCCGCCCGACTCGCCCGTCGCCGAACCACCGCCCGCCGTCCGCCCTCGCCCGTGCAGTAAGCCCCTCTCCCTCTTCCTCGCGCCTGTCCCAGCGGCGCGGCCGTGGCGCTCGCCCCCGCCCCGGCTCCCTCCCTCCCCGCGGCGTGCTTGACCCCCCATCCTCGGCCATGGCATGCTCTCCCCGCGTGGCTTGCCCCGACCGTGGCGCAGCTCGGCCTCGGCGCCCCTCGGCGCGGCGTGCTCGCCCTGTCCCGCCCGGGGCGCGGCCCCGGCACGCTCGCCCTCGCCCGCGTCCGCCCTGTCTCGCCCGGTGTGCCGTCCCGGCGCGCTCGCCCTCGCCCTCCCCGGCACGCCAGCCAAGCCCCGGCTCCGGCGCGGCCCTCCCCTCCCTCCCCGCGCGGCGGCGCGCCCGCCCGGCCTAGCACGCGGCTACCCCGCCCTAGCACGCTCCCCTGCCCCGACCCCGGCGCCCCGCCTAGCTCCAGCGCGCCCGCCCCGTCCTGGTGCGGTGGCCCCGGCCTGCTCGCCCAGCGTGGCGCAGCGGCCCCGGCCGGCCCGCTCCTGCCCGCGGCAGCCTTCCCCGGCTCGCCCGCCCCTCCACGCACGCAGCACGCGCGTCCGCGGCGGCGCAGCCCCCAGCCGTGGTGTCCCGCCCGGCGCGGCCCCGCTGCTCGCACGGTCCGGCTCAGTCCAGCACGGCGCGGCTGGCCCCCGGTGTTGCCCCGCTGCCTTGCTCGCGGCACGCAGCGCGGCGCATGCGTGGCTCGGCCCCGACGTGTGCGCGGCTCATTCGCGGTGCCTCAGCGTGGCCTTGCGCGCGTGGTGTCTTGGCGCGGTTCGCCATGCTCTCGGCAGGGCGAGCGCCCCACCATGCTCGTGGCATGCCCGTCTACCCCTGTCCCGTTTGATAGGGTCCGAGGGCTCGATGCCTCCCTCTGATGGGATTCCGTTATAGAATCGCTCCTGCTGGTCTGGGAAATGTCCTAGGGTACCTCGGGAGCGTAGCCCGAGCCTCGGCCATGTATCGGACGTACCCAGAGTCATCCCTCGCTCTGCGTGTTCTGGGGCGGCTATCGAACCCTTCGGGGGGCCAGCCTTCGAACCCCTGATCAGTAGTGGGCGTGGAGCCCGAGTGCTCTGAGGCAGCTGTCGAACCCTTCCAAGGGGCTAGCCTTCGAACCTCTGATCAGTAATGGGTGCGGAGCCCGAGTGCTCTGAGGCGACTGTCGAACCCTTCCGAGGGGCCAGCCTTCGAACCTCTGATCAGTAGTGGGCGCGGAGCCCGGGTGCTCTGGGGTGGCTGTTGAACCCTTTCGAGTGGCTAGCCTTCGAACCCCTGATCAGTAGGAGGGCACGGGGCCCGCTTCCTTCGCAGAGAAGGATCCCTTTCGGAGTATCCCCTTTCCCGGTCCCCGTAGCAAGAGAGAGAAAGGGAAGAGGAAAAGGATACGAAATTGAACGATGTGGCGCACCTTTTTTGACGCGGTCATCATGGCGGAGGTGAAGCGTCGCCCGCTTTGCCTGCCAAAGGTGTCGCCTGCCCTGCCGCGGAGTTAATGCGACGGGACGAGTGGTTCGCGGGGCGGCCGTTGCGCGAGCCGTTCGAGGGACGGAACACGGGCGCGTCGTCTTCACGCCGTGGGAGAAGGCTCCCCTGCTGCTCCAGGAGGGGACGTGAGCCCGCAGATGATTCGACTGCTGCTTCCGCCCGCCTGCTGCCGGCCCACTTTTGGCCATATTGACCATCGCGCCTTCTCCCGCGTCTGACTGATCCGTGACCGATGCGCTTGGTTGGCACTGTTGGGCTATGCGCAGGGTTGCCTCGAGTCGCGGCACTGGTTCCGCAGTCGAGAAGGCGCGGCATTGGCGTAAGTGGCGGTGCAGTTTTTCGCACGTAGTAACCGGCGCGCCGGTTACATGACGTGTGGGCCTGGGCCGCCATGCTGGATGCGTCGAAGTCGAAAGGGTGCATCCCCGTGGTGCAGTTGCATGCCGCCTGCATGGCGGTCCGCCCTTTCACCCGCTGGTTTAGGCGAAGATGGAGGAGTGCTTGTAACCGCTGGGCGGTTACACGCTCCGCGCTCGGCGGTTTGGCTTCTTCTGTCCTGGGCCAGCTCGCATGACACGTGGGACCCAGCCCCCGTGTCGTAGGGGGAGGACCCTGGAGCGCGTTGGTGAAGACTTAGTCCGTGACGCCTAAGGACGCGAGTGGGGAGAGTTGCCTTTAAAAGGGATCGACCCCCTGGGTGGTAGCCACGCCTCCACACTCTCCTCATGCATTGCGCCCTTCCACCTTCCGAGCCCCCGGATGGGGAGCGCCCGCATTGCTTTCGTCTTGCTGCTGTTGGAGGAGCGCAACTTCGTGGAGGTTGGCACCTTTCAGCCATCGCTCGGCTTCAAGGATTTTCATCAGGCAGCCCGGCTGCATCCCCTCACCAATGGTCACCCAGGACGGTGACCACCAGTTCGATGGTGGGGAGAAGCAAGCCGGGCTGCGGCCTCTGCCCCGCCCTCAGCTTCAAGGATCTTCATCATCCTTGCTGGGGCGGGGGGCGAGCCGGGGCCTGCCTTCACGTGAGCTGGCGTCCCGCTTCTTCCTCCGGCATCTGGGGGTGGAAACCATCCTCCAGCTCTGCGGAGGAGGCGTCCTCCGGCCATGCGGGGGGAAGGCGAACTACTGCTGCCCGGCCAGGGTGCAGCATTCCGTCCTCTATCCGAACGGCTGTGGCGGCCGCACCAGAGGGTCTCACAACACGTCGTACGCCACGAGGGCAGTAATCATGTTCTGGGACGGTCCCATTCTCGTTTTCGTGGCGAGGACGGGAGTGAGGACCTGCCGGTGCACTTTGGGGCGGCCGACGCTCGCTGGTGCGGTGTTGGTGGGCAGGTGGACGCCGCCGTCGGTGCTGAGGTGGTGGTAGCTGGAGAAGGTTTCTCCGCCGACGAGATCATCGGCGTCATCTGCGCTCCGGGCCTCCGGCTCTTTGGCTTTAATATTTGGTTCTCGTCCCCCGCGAGGGGACGCGAACGAGAGCCTTCCAGCGGTAGCGTTCGCCCTGGGACCATCGCTGCTGCTACAGAGGTCACCGGCGAGCCACCCGGAGCTTGTCGTCCCGCAGGCCCTCCGATGTGGAGGTTGTTCATACCCGCGGGAGTGGAATCGGAGTTCCGTTTGTAATGGCATCTTGAGTGCCGGTGTCTGTTCATTGTGGCTATCGAGGCCTGAACATCGTGTTTCTTCCTCATTTTGAGCACCAGGACTCGTCTGTCGGCTAGCTGGACTGCTTAACCAAGTGTGAGTTGCCCTGTGCGGAAGGTGACGAGTGAGGTATCCGTATCCCGGAGGCGTAGGAGTCCCTCGGCTCGGTCGGCCTTGCCGCCCAAGGCTTCTCTTGTTTAGTTAAAGGAAAACCCTCGGCCGCTCTGCGATGAGCCGGAGCCGGAGGCAGCAGTGTCAGCGTGGACAAAGGCGAAGTTGGCTTGAGGAAAAGCTTCATCGGCCCAGGAGCAGGGGACTTCCCAGGCCGAGGAGGCGTAGCAGCGGCGGCTAGAACCTGGCCAGGTCGTCCACTGGCGGGACCAACCCCGGAGTCGGGCTGCCGAGGCCATGAGTCGGGCTGATGTCCTCGGGGGACAGCTGGCTGAGGCTACGGAGCGGTCGGTCAAGCCGTCTGCTCGGGCCGAATTCCTGGAGGAGACCCTGGCGGTGATGGCCCAGGCGCGGTGCTGACATCTTCCTTTGAGGTGGAGATCCTCCGACCGTGTCGCTGTCCGAGGCCGGGTCGGATTCCGCCGAAGGTGGAGTCGACGCCGAGGGTGCTGCTGCTCCCCCTGTTGATGTCTGAACCTGCAGGAACAGTTTGTCTGTAGTGTGCGTATGTTTTTTGCGACCGTCGAGGCCCAAACATATCATTGTCGTGTTCTAAAGCTGCGTTTCTTTTCCCCTTGTTTCGAGTATCCAGACTTGTCCGTCAGTAGCAGAATCGCTTATCCGAGTAAGAGTTATTTTTCGCGGAAGGTGACGAGTGAGGTATTCGTATCCCGGAGGCTAGGAGTCCCTCGGCTCGGTCGGCCTTGCCGCTTTCATGCTCTCTTATTCGTTTTGCGGGGCTCTGTTACTGATATAGTTGGGAAACATGAAAGTCATTTTGGTAGAAGACTTTTTTCGAGGAAAATTTTGACGCAGAGGGGGTTCCCCCCTTCTAGCCCCCGAGGGAGGGTCGGGCTTTGCCGAGGCAAGGCTGACCCTTCCTTGACGGTTAGACTCTATTTGTGTATGTAAAGAGAACGAGGTATATGAACGACTTGAAAACATCTTAAGGGTAAAAGCGACGTAGCTGTCGGAAGTTCCAAGCGTTGTTGTAGACCTTGTCTTGACTGTTGGCCAGCTTGTATGTTCCGGGCTTCAAAATCTTGGCGATGATGAACGGCCCTTCCCAGGGAGGTGTGAGCTTGTGGCGCCCTCGGGCATCTTGTCATAGCCGAAGCACCAAGTCCCCCACCTGGAGGTCTCGGGACCGAACCCCTCGGGTGTGGTAGCGTCGCAGACACTGCTGATACCATGCCGAGTGTAGTAAGGCCATGTCCCGAGCCTCTTCCAGCTGGTCCAGTGAGTCTTCTCGGCTGGTCTGGTTGCTTCAGTCGTTGTACGCCCTTGTCCTCGGGGAACCGTATTCTAAGTCTGTGGGCAAGATAGCCTCGGCCCCATAGACTAGAAAGAATGGCGTGAAGCCCGTGGCTCGGCTTGGCGTCGTCCTCAGACTCCAGACCACCGAGGGAAGTTCCTTCATCCATCACCTGCCGAACTTGTTGAGGTCGTTGTAGATCCTTTGCTTAAGTCCCTGCAGAATCATGTCGTTGGCACGCTTTACCTGCCCATTCGTCATGGGGTGAGCTACGGCGACCCAGTCCTCCCGAATGTGGTGGTCCTCGCAGAAGTCCAGGAACTTCCTGCCAGTGAACTAGGTGTCGTTGTCGGTGATGATGGAGTTTGGGACCCTAAAGCGATGGATGATGTTGGTGAAGAACGCCACCGCCTGTTCAGACCTGATGCTGTTTACGGGTCGGACCTCGATCCACTTGGAGAATTTGTCGATAGCGACCAGCAGGTGCGTGAAGCCCCCGGGTGCCTTCTGCAAGGGACCGACGAGGTCCAGACCCCACACAGCAAACGGCCAGGTGATGGGTATTGTCTGCAGGGCCTGAGCTGGCAGGTGTGTCTGCCTTGCATAGAATTGACACCCTTGGCAGGTGCGTACAATCCTAGTGGCGTCGGCCACCGCGGTTGGCCAGTAGAAACCCTGTTGGAAGGCGTTTCCAATGAGGGCTCGAGGCGCTGTGTGGTGACCGCAAGCCCCCGAGTGTATTTCTTGCAAAAGCTCCTGACCTTCGGCGATGGATATGCATCGCTAGAGGATGCCTGAGGGGCTGCGGTGGTAGAGCTCCTTTTCGTCACCCAGCAAGACGAACGACTTGGCGTGCCGCGCCAGTCACCGAGCTTCGGCTCTGACGAGGGGTAGCTCTCCTCGGTGGAGATATTGCAGGTACGGGGTCTGCCAGTTTCGATTAGGTGTGACCCCATTCTGCTCTTCCTCGACGCGCAGTGCCTCACCCTCGGGGGCCGAGGGTGCCTCGGGCTGGGCCGAGGCCTCCTCGGGCTCGGGCGTGTCGTTGGTCTTGACGGAGGGTTGATGTAGGTCTCGGGAGAAGACGTCCGGGGGAACCATTGTCCGTCCCGAGGCTATCTTAGCCAGCTCGTCCGCAGTCTCATTGTACCATCGAGCGATGTGGTTGAGCTCGAGCTCATAGAACTTGTCTTCTAGGCGCCGAACCTCGTCGCAGTAGGCCTCCATCTTCGGGTCGCGACAGTGGGAGTTCTTCATGACTTGGTCGATGACAAGCTGCGAGTCGCCACGAGCGTCGAGGCGCCGAACCCCTAGCTCGATGGCGATGCGCAACCCGTTAACCAGAGCCTCGTACTCGGCCACGTTGTTTGACGCCGGGAAATGGAGGTGCAGCACGTAGCGGAGGTGCTTCCCGAGGGGTGAGATGAAGAGCAGGCCCGCGCCCGCTCCTGTTTTCATCAGCGACCCGTCAAAATACATGGTCCAGAGTTCCGGTTGGATGGAGCTACTGGAAGCTGGGTGTTGACCCATTCAGCCACAAAGTCCGCCAAGACTTGGGACTTGATGGCCTCGACCGCCTCCTGACCAGAGGCGAACTTGGTGGCGATGTCCATCGGCTCGCTTGCCCTGGTGGGAGTCTTGCGACCCAGCTTGCTCACCAGGTCGCGACAAGTGGTGCCAGCGAGGAACGCGCCGATGACATCTGAGTCGGTGATGTTGGGCCGCTCGGTGCGCTGCTTCGAAAATCGCCGGATGTAGTCCCGCAGGGATTCTCCTGGCTGCTGGCAGCAGCTTCAAAGATCCCAGGAGTTCCCAGGGCACACGTATGTGCCCTGGAAGTTGCCGGCGAAGGCTTTGACCAGTTCGTCCTAGTTGGAGATCTGCGCAGGAGGCAGATGCTCCAGCCAGGCCCGGGCGGCGTCGGAGAGGAACAGGGGGAGGTTGCGGATGATGAGGTTGTCATCGTCCGTTCCACCCAGCTGGCAGGTCAGCCGATAGTCCGCGAGCCACAGTTTCGGCCTTGTTTCCCCCGAGTACTTGGTGATGGTAGTCGGGGCTCGGAACCGGGTCGGGAACGGCGCCCGTCGTATGGCCCGGCTGAAAGCTTGTGGACCGGGTGGTTCGGGCGAGGGACTCTGATCCTTCCCGCTGTCGTAGCGTCCCCCACGCCTAGGGTGGTAGCCTTGGCGCACCTTCTCGTCGAGGTGGGCTCGACGGTCGCGATAGTGGTGCTTGTTGCCGAGGCGACCCGGGGCTGCAGGCGTTGCGTCCCGCGTGCGCTCGGTGTAGACCGAGGCTTCCCGCATAAATCGGGAAGTCGCAGCGCGATGCTTCGGGGGTACCCTTGCCTACAGAAGGCAGAGCTTTCGGCCCGTCGGACCGCGGCATCCTTCAGGAGATTCTTGAGCTCTCCCTGGATACGCCGCCCCTCGGTGGTGGATAGCTCCGGCATCGCTCGGAGTAGTATTGCTGCTGCTGCCAGGTTCTGGCCGACCCCACTGGAAGCCGGGGGCAGCCTTGCCCTGGCATCGTTAGCGATGCGGTGCTGGACGTCCTGGGCCAGATGACGCGCTTCTCTGGTTGGTGCTCGGCCTGCCCACTCCTGCCCGATGTTCTGCCAGAGCTGCACAAGTTGCCCTGCTTCCTCGTCGAGCCTGGCCTGCATCTCGCGGATTTGCTCGAGCTGTGTGTCCTGACCCCCCGCAGGGACTGGGACCACAGCTAGCTCCTGAAGGATGTCAACGCGAGGCGCAGGCCTAGGGGGATCGCCGTCCTCCGGCATACCAAGGTGGTTGCCTTCATCGAGACCCCCTAGATCGACGTGGAAACATTCGCGACTTGGGCCACAGTCCTCGTCGTCAAGGCTGTGGCTACCATCGGAGTAATCGGAGAGGCAGTAGTCACATGCGACCATGAAGTCTCGCATGGCACTGGGGTTACCGAGCCCGGAGAAATCCCAACCAGAGTCGGGCTCATCATCTTCCTGAGAACCCGGGGGCCCGTAGGTCGAGACGGCCGTCAGTCGGTCCCAGGTTAACCACATATGGTACCCCGAAAGGTTAGGATATGCCTTTATGAAAGCGTCCACCGAAGTGGGGTCGCTTGGTGGGTCGAAGCTGAATCTAAAAGGCACAGGATGGAAAACGGACGGTACCTCTTGATCGATGGATGGTGACGAAGTCGCGTCGGGGACGGACTACACCGTTATCGCAGGTACGAGGCTAACGCCCAGCAAGTCCTTCGCGAGCATGCTGGTGTCATCTGTCCGCTTGGGGTTGGCGTGTTGCGGGGAAACGACGCTCGTCTTCGTCTCAGACACGAGATCAACGCTCGACGTGTCCCCCGCTTTGGCGCTGAAAGGGAAATGTGCCCTTGGGCCATTTCTAAGTATTTTGGTGATTAAGTGTCCAACACAAGTGCCTAAATGTTAAATTGTGCAAAGGACTCAAAAAGTACAAATCAAGAGAAAAGGTATGTTTCTAGACTTGGTACATTGATTTGAAGACTAATGTAATGTGTCTAAGTGCTAGAAACAGGAGAAATTGTTTTGAAGAAAAGTTGGCTAAGTACAGCCAAAATGCAGCTCAGTCTGGGTGCACCAGACTGTCCGGTGGTGCACCGGACAGTGTCCGGTGCGCTAGGCTGGCTCTAGCGAACTGGCTCCTCTCGGGACTTCGACGGCGGTGTACGGCTATAAATCACCGGACTGTCCGGTGGTGCACCGGACTGTCCGGTGAGCCAACAGTCGGCCGGGCCAACGGTCGGCCGTGGAATCCGCGCGCGACGCGTGGCAAGTGCCAACGGTCGGAAGGGACACCGGACTGTCCGGTGTGCACCGGACAGTGTCCGGTGCGCCAACGGCTCCAAGACTGCAACGGTCGGCTTCGCCAAATAAGGAAGGAGATCCGCACCGGACTGTCCGGTGCGCCAGGCGACAGAAGGCAAGAATTGCCTTCCTGGAATGCTCTCAACGGCTCCTAGCTGCCTTGGGGCTATAAAAGGGACCCCTAGGCGCATGGAGGAGTACACCAAGCATTCTCTAAGCATTCCTAAGCACCAAGACTTCGATTCCGCGCATTTGATTCTTTGTGATAGCAACTAGAGCTCCATTTGAGTTGTGAACTCGCCGGGTTGTGTTGTGAGCTCTTGTTGTGACTTGTGTGCGTGTTTGGTACTCTGATTTCGTGTCTTGTGTGTGTTGCTCACCCCTTCCTTACTCCGTGCTTCTTTGTGAACTTCAAAGTGTAAGGGCGAGAGGCTCCAAGTTGTGGAGATTCTTCGCAAACGGGATATAGTAAAGTGAAAGCAAAACACCGTGGTATTCAAGTAGGTCTTTGGACCGCTTGAAAGGGGTTGATTGCAACCCTCGTCCGTTGGGACGCCACAACGTGGAGTAGGCAAGTGTTGGACTTGGCCGAACCACGGGATAAACCACTGTGCCATCTCTGTGTTGATCTCTTTGTGGTTATCGTGTTGTGCAAGTTCTCCTCTCTAGCCACTTGGCTTATTCGTGCTAACTACTAATCAAGTTTTGCGGATTAAGTTTCAAGTTTTTACAGGATCACCTATTCACCCCCCCCTCTAGGTGCTCTCAATTGGTATCAGAGCCGTTCTCTTCAAGAAAGGGACTAATCACCCGAATAGATGGATCCTAAGGGCAAGGGGATGGTGGTCAATGATAAGGAGAAGGAGTCCTTTGTCAATGATCCAAAGGAGGACAAGCCTACTGACTCGGGCTCAAGCCACAAAAGAAAAGATGGGAGGAAGAAGAAAACAAGGCGCATCAAAGAGATAGTCTACTACGACAGCGATGAATCCTCTTCTTCCCAAAAGGACGATGACAACGACTATGAGAAAAAGAAGACGGTTAATTCAAACTTCTCTTTTGATTATTCTCGTATTCCTCAAAGTACCAATGCTCATTTACTCTCCATTCCACTTGGTAAACCTCCTCATTTTGATGGAGAGGACTACAGATTTTGGAGTCACAAAATGCGTAGTCACTTGTTCTCTCTCCATCCTAGTATATGGGAGATAGTAGAGAGTGGAATGAAATTTGATAGCTCGGATAGTCATTTGTTTATCAATGAACAGATTCATAAAAATGCACAAACTACTACTGTGTTGTTAGTCTCATTGTGCAGGGACGAGTACCATAAGGTGAGCGGCTTGGACAATGCCAAGAAGATCTGGGACACCCTCAAGATCTCACATGAGGGGAACGACGTCACCATGCTCACCAAGATGGAGTTGGTGGAAGGCGAACTCGGGAGATTCGCGATGATAAGAGGGGAGGAGCCAACCCAGACGTACAACAGGCTCAAGACCCTCGTCAACAAGATAAGGAGCTATGGAAGCACGCGATGGACGGATCACGACGTCGTCCGCCTAATGCTAAGGTCCTTTACCGTACTTGATCCACATTTGGTAAACAATATTCGTGAAAATCCTAGGTACACCAAGATGTTGCCCGAAGAAATTCTTGGGAAATTTGTAAGCGGGCGGATGATGATCAAGGAGGCGAGATACGTGGATGATGCATTGAATGGCCCAATCCACGAGCCTCAAACCGTTGCTCTCAAAGCGACAAGGAGCAAGGAGGCACTACCTAGCAAGGTGGCGCAAGTTGAGGCAGCCGGGCTTAATGAGGAAGAAATGTCCCTTATCATCAAGCGGTTCAAGACGACACTAAAGGGTCGCAAGGAGCACCCCAACAAGAACAAGACGAAGGGGAAGTGCTCCTGCTTCAAATGTGGTAAGATTGGTCATTTTATCGCTAGTTGTCCCGATAATGATAGTGACAAGGAAAAGAAGAGTGGAAAGTGGGAAAAGAAGAAGAACTACAAGAAGGCGAAGGGCGAGGCACATCTTGGAAAGGAGTGGGATTCGGATTGCTCCTCGTCCGACTCCGACAACGAAGGACTCGCCGCCACCGCCTTCAACAAGTCATCCCTCTTCCCCAACGAGCATCACACATGCCTCATGGCAAAGGAGAAGAAGGTATGTACTCAAAACAATACTACTTATGCTTCTTCAAGCGAGGATGAGTCTAGTGATGATGATGAAATAGACTATTCATGCTTATTCAAGGGCTTAGATAGAACTAAGATTGATAAGATTAATGAATTGATTGATGCTTTGAATGAAAAGAATAGATTACTAGAAAAACAAGAGGACCTTTTATATGAAGAGCATGATAAATTTGTTAGTGCACAAAATTCTCTTGCTCTAGAAGTTAAAAGGAATGAAATGCTTTCTTGTGAACTATCTACTTGTCATGAAACCATTTCTACTTTAAAAGGTGTTAATGATGATTTAAATGCTAAACTAGAAGTAGCAAATAAATCTAACTCTTGTGTAGAACATGTTATGATCTGCAATAGGTGCAAATATTTCAATGTTGATGCTTGTAGTGAACACCTAGTTTGCATTTCTAAATTAAATGATGAAGTGGCTAGTCTTAATACCCAACTTAAGACTAGCAAGAGTGAATTTGACAAGCTAAAATTTGCAAGGGATGCCTACACGATTGGTAGACACCCCTCAATTAAGGATGGTCTTGGCTTCAAGAGGGAAGTCAAGAACTTAACAAGCCATAAGGCTTCCATCTCCGCCAAGGAGAAAGGGAAGGCCCCTATGGCTAGTAGTGCTCAAAAGAACCATGCCTTCATGTATCATGATAGGAGACATTCTAGAAATGGTTATAGAAGTTATGATGCTTTCGATTCTCATGCCATGGTTGCTTCTAGTTCTTCTATTATGCATGATAGAAATCTAGCCAGGAGAAATGTTATTAATCACATGCCTAGAAGAAATGTTGTTCATGTTTCTAGGAAAATAATAAATGAACCTTCTACAATTTATCATACTTGCAATGCTTCATTTGCAAGTTGTAGAAAGGATAGGAAAGTGATTGCTAGGAAACTAGGGGCAAAATGCAAGGGAGATAAAACTTGCATTTGGGTCCCTAAGGATATTGTCACTAACCTTGTAGGACCCAACAAGAGTTGGGTACCTAAGACCCAAGCCTAAAATTACCTTGCAGGTTTATGCATCCGGGGGATCAAGTTGGATTATCGACAGCGGATGCACAAACCACATGACGGGGGAGAAGAAGATGTTCACCTCCTACGTCAAGAATAAAGATTCCCAAGATTCAATCATTTTCGGTGACGGGAATCAAGGCAAGGTTAAAGGCTTAGGCAAGATTGTAATCTCAAATGAGCACTCTATTTCTAATGTATTCTTAGTAGAGTCGCTTGGATATAATTTGTTATCCGTAAGTCAATTATGTAATATGGGATATAATTGTCTATTCACAAATGTAGATGTGTCTCTCTTTAGAAGAAGTGATGGTTCATTAGCTTTTAAGGGTGTATTAGACGGCAAACTCTATTTAGTTGATTTTGCAAAAGAGGAGGCCGGTCTAGACGCATGCTTAATTGCTAAGACTAGCATGGGCTGGCTGTGGCATCGCCGCTTAGCACATGTGGGGATGAAGAACCTTCACAAGCTTCTAAAGTGAGAACACGTGATAGGTCTAACTAATGTTACTTTCGAAAAAGATAGACCTTGTGCAGCTTGTCAAGCAGGGAAACAGGTGGGAAGCTCTCATCATGCCAAAAATGTGATGACAACATCAAGACCCCTGGAGTTACTTCATATGGACCTCTTCGGACCCGTTGCCTATCTAAGCATAGGAGGAAGTAAGTATGGTTTTGTTATAGTTGATGATTTTTCCCGCTTCACTTGGGTATTCTTTTTGCAGGATAAATCTGAAACCCAAGGGACCCTCAAGCGCTTCCTAAGGAGAGCTCAAAACGAGTTTGAGCTCAAGGTGAAGAAGATAAGGAGCGACAATGGGTCCGAGTTCAAGAACCTTCAAGTGGAGGAGTATCTTGAGGAGGAAGGAATCAAGCACGAGTTCTCCGCTCCCTACACACCACAACAAAATGGTGTGGTAGAGAGGAAGAACAGGACGCTTATAGACATGGCGAGGACAATACTTGGAGAGTTCAAGACCCCCGAGCGCTTTTGGTCGGAAGCCGTGAACATGGCTTGCCACGCCATTAACCGGGTCTATCTTCATCCCTCCTCAAGAAAACTTCGTATGAGCTTCTAACCGATAACAAACCTAATGTTTCGTATTTCCGAGTTTTTGGAAGTAAATGCTACATTCTAGTGAAGAAGGGTAGGAATTCCAAATTTGCGCCCAAAGCCGTAGAAGGTTTTTTGTTAGGTTATGACTCAAATACAAAGGCGTATAGGGTCTTCAACAAATCATCGGGTTTGGTTGAAGTCTCTAGCGACGTTGTATTTGATGAGACTAATGGCTCTCCAAGAGAGCAAGTTATTGATCTTGATGATGTAGATGAAGAAGACGTTCCAACGGCCGCAATGCGCACCATGGCGATTGGAGATGTGCGGCCACAGGAACAAAAGGAGCAAGATCAAGCTTCTTCTTCAACAAAGGTGCATCCCCCAACTCAAGACGATGAACAATTTCATCAAAAGGAGGCATATGATCAAGGGGGAGCACAAGATGATCAAGTAATGGAGGAAGAAGCACAACAGGCACCTCCAACTCAAGTCCGAGCGATGATTCAAAGGGATCATCCCGTTGACCAGATTTTGGGTGACATTAGCAAGGGAGTAACTACTCGGTCTTGATTAGTTAATTTTTGTGAGCATTACTCCTTTGTCTCTTCTATTGAGCCTTTCAGGGTAGAGGAGGCCTTGCTAGATCCGGACTGGGTGTTGGCCATGCAAGAGGAGCTCAACAACTTCAAGAGAAATGAAGTTTGCACACTGGTGCCTCGTCCCAAGCAAAATGTTGTGGGAACCAAGTGGGTGTTCCGCAACAAACAAGACGAGCACGGGGTGGTGACAAGGAACAAGGCACGACTTGTGGCAAAAGGTTATGCCCAAGTCGCAGGTTTGGACTTTGAGGAGACTTTTGCTCCTGTGGCTAGGCTAGAGTCCATTCGTATTTTGCTAGCATATGTCGCTCACCATTCTTTCAGGTTGTTCCAAATGGATGTAAAGAGCGCTTTCCTCAATGGGCCAATCAAGGAGGAGGTGTACGTAGAGCAACCCCTGGCTTCGAGGATGAACGGTACCCCGACCACGTCTGTATGCTCTCTAAGGCGCTCTATGGACTTAAGCAAGCCCCAAGAGCATGGTATGAATGCCTTAGAGACTTTTTAATTGCTAATGCTTTCAAGGTTGGGAAAGCCGATCCAACTCTTTTTACTAAGACATGTGATGGTGATCTTTTTGTGTGCCAAATTTATGTCGATGACATAATATTTGGTTCTACTAACCAAAAGTCTTGTGAAGAGTTTAGCAGGGTGATGACTCAAAAGTTTGAGATGTCGATGATGGGCGAGTTAAGCTATTTCCTTGGGTTCCAAGTGAGGCAACTCAAGGATGGAACTTTCATCTCCCAAACGAAGTACACGCAAGACTTGATCAAGCGGTTTGGGATGAAGGACGCCAAGCCCGCAAAGACTCCAATGGGAACCGACGGACACACCGACCTCAACAAAGGAGGTAAGTCTGTTGATCAAAAGGCATACCGGTCTATGATAGGGTCTTTACTTTATTTATGTGCTAGTAGACCGGATATTATGCTTAGTGTATGCATGTGTGCTAGATTTCAATCCGATCCAAGGGATTGTCACTTAGTGGCTGTGAAGCGAATTCTTAGATATTTAGTCACTACGCCTTGCTTCGGGATCTGGTATCCAAAGGGGTCTACCTTTGACTTAATTGGATATTCAGACTCCGATTATGCTGGATGTAAGGTCGATAGGAAAAGTACATCAGGGACGTGCCAATTCTTAGGAAGGTCCCTGGTGTCATGGAGCTCTAAGAAACAAACTTCCGTTGCCCTATCCACCGCTGAGGCCGAGTATGTTGCCGCAGGACAGTGTTGCGCGCAACTACTTTGGATGAGGCAAACCCTCAGGGACTTTGGCTACAATCTGAGCAAAGTCCCACTCCTATGTGATAATGAGAGTGCTATCCACATGGCGGATAACCCTGTTGAACACAGCCGCACAAAGCACATAGACATCCGGCATCACTTTTTGAGAGACCACCAGCAAAAGGGAGATATCGAAGTGTTTCATGTTAGCACCGAAAACCAGCTAGCCGATATCTTTACCAAGCCTCTAGATGAGAAGACCTTTTGCAGGCTGCGTAGTGAGCTAAATGTCTTAGATTCGCGGAACCTGGATTGATTTATAGCATACATGTGTTTATGCCTTGATCATGTTCTTTAATGCATTTTGTTGTTTATTTATGGTGCTCAAGTTGTACAAGCACCCCCCGGACCTCACAAGTCCATTTGCAAGTGATGCACATGTTTAGGGGGAGATGTGCTACAACTTGACCCTTTGAGGCTAACTGTGTGTTTGAGTTTGCTTAATCTAGTCTCAAAGGAGGATTGAAAGGGAAAAGGTGGACTTGGACCATGCAAGACTTCCACTGCACTCCGATGAAAGAGTAACTAATTCCAAGTTCATCTTTGTACTCTTATTGCCTTTTTACTCTTAGTTGAAGATTTTGGTGAGGCAATGGGGTTAAAGGGCCAAGATTGATCCCGTTTTGGTGCTTGATGCCAAAGGGGGAGAAAATAAGGGGCCAAAGCAATAAATGGATCAGCTATCACTTGAGAATTTTGAAAATAGTAGAAATTTTGAAAATAGTAGAATAGAGCCTTTTGTTTTGTCAAAATACTCTTATTGGATCTTTTTGTCAAAAATTGGACTCTTGAGTCTTTGACCAATTTCTATTGGAACAACTCTCTTATGTCTTAAAAAGTGTGTTTGATCTAGAGATAGGAAATTGAGGTTGATTTGCAAAAACAAACCAAGTGGTGGCAAAGAATGATCCATATATGCCAAATTTGATTCAAAACAAATTTGTGTTCTCATTTGAATTGATGTTGCACTTCTTTTAGTTGTTTTTCGTTGTGTTGGCATAAATCACCAAAAAGGGGGAGATTGAAAGGGAAATGTGCCCTTGGGCCATTTCTAAGTATTTTGGTGATTAAGTGTCCAACACAAGTGCCTAAATGTTAAATTGTGCAAAGGACTCAAAAAGTACAAATCAAGAGAAAAGGTATGTTTCTAGACTTGGTACATTGATTTGAAGACTAATGTAATGTGTCTAAGTGCTAGAAATAGGAGAAATTGTTTTGAAGAAAAGTTGGCTAAGTACAGCCAAAATGCAGCTCGGTCTGGGTGCACCGGACAGTGTCCGGTGCGCTAGGCTGGCTCTAGTGAACTGGCTGCTCTCGGGACTTCGACGGCGGTGTACGGCTATAAATCACCGGACTGTTCGGTGAGCCAACAGTCGGTCGGGCCAACGGTCGGCCGCGGAATCCGCGCACGACGCGTGGCAAGTGCCAATGGTCGGAAGGGGCACCGGACTGTCCGGTGTGCACCGGACAGTGTCCGGTGCGCCAACGGCTCCAAGACTACAACGGTCGGCTTCGCCAAATAAGGAAGGAGATCCGCACCAGACAGTGTCCGGTGGTGCACCGGACTGTCCGGTGCGCCAGGCGACAGAAGGCAAGAATTGCCTTCCTGGAATGCTCTCAACGGCTCCTAGCTGCCTTGGGGCTATAAAAGGGACCCCTAGGCGCATGGAGGAGTACACCAAGCATTCCTAAGCACCAAGACTTCGATTCCGCGTATTTGATTCTTTGTGATAGCAACTAGAGCTCCATTTGAGTTGTGAACTCGCCGGGTTGTGTTGTGAGCTCTTGTTGTGACTTGTGTGCGTGTTTGGTACTCTGATTTCGTGTCTTGTGTGCGTTGCTCACCCCTTCCTTACTCCGTGCTTATTTGTGAACTTCAAAGTGTAAGGGCGAGAGGCTCCAAGTTGTGGAGATTCCTCGCAAGTGGGATATAGTAAAGTGAAAGCAAAACACCGTGGTATTCAAGTAGGTCTTTGGACCGCTTGAAAGGGGTTGATTGCAACTCTCGTCCGTTGGGACGCCACAACGTGGAGTAGGCAAGTGTTGGACTTGGCCGAACCACGGGATAAACCACTGTGCCATCTCTGTGTTGATATCTTTGTGGTTATCGTGTTGTGCAAGTTCTCCTCTCTAGCCACTTGGCTTATTCGTGCTAACTACTAATCAAGTTTTGCGGATTAAGTTTCAAGTTTTTACAGGATCACCTATTCACCCCCCCTCTAGGTGCTCTCAGGCGCCGGCTCTGTCGACTCGCTCGACAGCCAACGAGGTGCCGCCTCCTGCTTGGCCATGGTTGCCCCGCCTCCTCCTCCTGTGGCGGGGAAGGTGACGGGACAGGTCTGGATGCTGCTCTTTCGCCATGGGGGGAAGACGTCGTCGATTCCGCTGCCGGTGGGCGGGCTGACGGCCGTCGTTGTCGTTGTCGCGCGGCGGAGGAAGGAGCACCATGTCGTAGCTGTCGTCGAGGGACATGAACTCGAGACTCCCGATACGGAGCAGCGTCCCGGGCTGGAGAGGTTGCTAGAGACTACCCATCTGGAGCTTGACGGGAAGCTGTTCGTCAACACGCAACAGCCCCCTACCTGGCACGCCAACTGTCGGCATTTCGACCCCGGGGGGTCCCTGGACTGACGAGTAAATTGTCGCTGCGTGTCCCAGCCTAGATGGGTCGGCGCGAGATGGAACACAAGGGGGAAAAAGGGAACCACGGCTCGTGTTATCCTGTGCCTAGGGCGGATGCGCTTGCAGTAGGGGGTTACAAGCTTTCGCGAGAGAGGGAGAGAGCCTGCTCATCAGCCTGTCCTCCCGCGCGGCCACCCTCTCGTACGAGGGCCCTGGACCTTCCTTTTATAGATATAAGGAGAGGGCCCAGGTGTACAATGGGGGGTGTAGCAATATGCTAACGTGTCTAGCAGAGAGGAGCCAGAGCCCTATGTACATGCTGACGTGGCTGTCGGAGAGGTGTTAGTGCCCTGTGCATGTGATGTCGTGGCCGTCGGAGGAGTGCTTGAGCCCTGTAGAAGCACAGCTGTCGGGGCTGTCGGGTCCTTGCTGACGTCTCCTTGCTTCTGTAGGGGGCTGAGAACCGCCATCGTCATGGGAGCACACGGGGTGCCATCATTACTTGTTTACTGGGGCGAGCCAGATGGGACGCCAGTCTTGTTCCCCGTAGCCTGAGCTAGCTAGGGGTAGGGTAATGATGTACCCCCCTGTAACGTGGTCGGTCCGAGCCCAAGGTCGGGCGAGGCGGAGACCGTCTTCCGAGGTCGAGGCTGAGTTCGAGCCCTGGGGTCGGGCGAGGCGGAGACCGTCTTCCGAGGTCAAGGCGGGGGCCGAGCCCTGGGGTCGGGCGAGGTGGAGACCATCTTCCGAGGTCGAGGCGGGGGCCGAGCCCTGGGGTCGGGCGAGGCAGAACTTCCTATGGCGCCTGAGGCTGGACTCGGCTGCTGTCAGCCTCACACTGGCGGGTGGCACAGCAGTCGGAGCAGGGCAGGCGGCACTGTTTTCCTGTCAGGTCAGTCAGTGGAGGGGCGAAGTGACTGCGGTCACTTCGGCCCTGCCGACTGAGGAACGTGCGTCAGGATAAGGTGTCAGGCGATCCTTGCATTGAATGCTCCTGCGATATGGTCGGTTGGCGAGGCGATCTGGCCAAGGTTGCTTCACTGCGAAGCCTGCCCGAGCTGGGCCTCGGGCGAGTCGAAGGTGCGCCCGTTGCTTGAGGAGGCTCTCGGGCGAGGCGTGAGGCCACCTGGGTCTATTGTTCCTGCCCGAGGCTGGGCTCGGGCGAGGTGAGATCGTGTCCCTTGAGTGGACGAAGCTTTGACCTGTATTGCGCCCATCAGGCCTTTGCAGCTTGTGCTGATGGTGGTTACCAGCCGAGTTTAGGAGTCTTGGGGGTACCCCTAATTATGGTCCCCGACACTTATATACAAAATTGTGTGTTATACTGTTATGAGAAAATGTTTCATAATCAATTTGTGATCGTAGCTATACATAAATTTTGTTATTTTAATTTAGCTGTTTCACCACTACATTGCAACCATCAATATCATGCAGACTTCGATATATGCCACGATTTGTATGGTCTCATCATTGAAGAGCACGTTCCACACATGCCGGAAGAAATTCCCTCGTACATCATTAGTCATCAGACACGCACCACCATACTCTCTTGCTTAAACAAAAAGGTAAGTGTGTGTGTTTGTGAAGAGAATTAAAGGCAGACCGGCACAAAAGCTACCTTGACGGTGGCGAGGAAAAGACCACACTTAAATGGGAATAACCCGTCAATCCCTCTGATCTAGTCCGACACGGCCACTGACAAGATCAAGTACCACAATATCACTTGATGTTGAGTCATAGAGCAAATACAATAAAGCATAAAACCATGCATGTAAGAGTATTAAAATTATTACATCACCATCGGAGTTTTGCAAAAGTAGTCATCATTGTTCGAAGTGCAGCGGAATAAAACTAACGGTACATAAACAAAGAGATGGGGAAGCCTGTCCCATCACTCCTCATGCTCCTCCTCAGCCGAGGTAGGGTCCCACTCGACAGTCCAACTCGGTGGCAAGATGGACGGCCATGTCACTCCAGCAACCATGTCCTCCAGAGAACCTGTAAAATTATGCCACAAGCAAGGCTGAGTATACTAATACTCAGCTAGACTTACCCGGTGTGAGGAGTCTACTCCTCTACCTCTAGACATGCAGCTGTTTGGCTGTGGGGTTTGGTTGCCAAAAGCACTAACTGAGTTTCTAAGTCAAGTTTTAACTTTGTCAATTTAAGTGTGACTCTCTTAAGGCTAAATGTGTACTATCTACTCATACATAGTAGCAAACATTATTAGCAATCAACATCTTATATCAACTCATCATAGTTCCACTTGTTACTCAATGCAGTACAATGGATCAAGCAGTCTCATTAGCTGCGAGAAGCAGACGATTCGAATCGAGTTTTTATCCTTGCAAGGTAAACCTAAACACACGACGTGGCGAGGCACTCCGTCCCCACACACATCAACCGTCCCCATCGATTCCCCGTCAGCAGAGAGGGGATCACCGCCTTGGCGTACAATGCCTCACTGACCCCGACCGCCGTCGTGCAGTGACCGCACTTGTACCCACCATAACCAGAATGGGAGACCACGTCTCAGGTCGCGTGAGGAGGGCAATCTGCTGCCAGGTTCAATCAGGTACTAGGCTTACCGATTTACCATATTTCTCGGCATGTGCTTAGTACGTTCAAACGCTTGACACAGGTATCCGCACGTTAATCCTTATTCCAATTTCATCTCGTAGACCACGCATCCCCATGGATCCGTGTCCACCAACCAACTATCAATATGATATGAAAAGTGGGTACAACCAATTCCTGATCTCGCACGAGTGCTAAAAAATCACTCGTCTTCTACCGAGATCCTAATTAAATAAAGCAGCTACTCGACCTAGCCTACTAGTATCCATCTCAAAAGGCCAAGAAAGGGTTCAAACAAAGAGAGCAAAAGACGACCCAAAGGCACCCTGGTCTGGCGCACCGGACTGTGCGGTGTGCCACCGGACAGTGTCCGGTGCACCAGGGCACTCGACACCAAACTTGCCACCTTAGGGAAATTGGGAGGTCGCTCCGCTATAATTCATCGGACTGTCCGGTGTGACAGCGGAGCAACGGCTACTCCGCGCGCAACGGTCGACTGCAACCACATTCAATGTGCTACAGTGCGCGCCAGAGTCAGAGCACGCGCAGTTGGCGCACCGGACAGTCTACAGGACCTGTCCGGTGCCCCACCGGACAGCCCAGAGGCCCCACAAGTCAGAGCTCCAACGGTCGAACCCCAACGGTCTGCTGACGTGGCTGGCGCACCGGACAGTGTCCGGTGGCGCACCGGACTGTCCGGTGCGCCATGCGACAGCAGCCTTCCAACGACCATTTTTGGTGGTTGGGGCTATAAATACCCCAACCACCCCACATTCAATGGCATCCAAGTTTTCCACCTTCAACACATTACAAGAGCTATAGCATTCAATTCTGGACACTCCAAAGAGATCAAATCCTCTCCCAAGTTCGGAATCACTCCAAATCAAATAGTGACTAGAGAGAGAGAGATATTTGTGTTCATTTGAGCTCTTGTGCTTGGATCGCTTCCTTTTCTTCCTCATTCTTCTTGTGATCAAACTCAATTGTAACCAAGGCAAGAGACACCAATTGTGTGGTGATCCTTGCGGGAACTTTGTGTTCCGTTTGATTGAGAAGAGAAGCTCACTCGGTCTAAGTGACCGTTTGAGAGAGGGAAAGGGTTGAAAGAGACCCGGTCTTTGTGAAAACCTCAACGGGGAGTAGGTTTGCAAGAACCGAACCTCAGTAAAACAAATCATCGTGTCTCGCTCTTTATCTGCCTACGATTTGTTTTGTGCCCTCTCTGTCGGACTCGTTTATATTTCTAACGCTAACCCGGCTTGTAGTTGTGCTTAAGTTTATAAATTTCAGATTCGCCCTATTCACCCCCCTCTAGGCGACTTTCAATGGAACCAGCATACTGACGCTCGTTAAGTGCACGACGCCTACGATGTTGGTAAGTCGCAACCTCGAGCTCATGGTCTTCAACTTTCATGTCTTGCGCCATCCTAAGAAATACATTGGAATCTACGAACCGGTTCATTGTTGTGGATGAGTGTATGCGAAGTGTGAGTGAAGTGTTGAAGTAGTTATTATTTATAGAAGGGATAGGCTTCGGAGAGAAGCCATGCTCTTGTCGTGCAGCCGAAGCAAGTCGATGGCTTGTTGAACAAGTGTCGTGGCTTACAGTGGAAGCTTGTCAATTTCTAAACATATTTTTCATACGATTCAAATAATGTGACTCGTTTGTTCGACAACAATTACACACAACATAAAATGAATGTTATTTATTTTGTAGAATTCAAAATTATTAATGAACCATTGTTTTTAGATTATTATTTCTAAAATTATTGAATACAATATTTTTTCATCCTTTGAATAGCATGTAATGGGTACAAAACAAAGAAAACAAAAAAGAAATGGAAAAAGGAATTCTGTTAACACTGTAGCTTTAGGGGACCGAATTTAGGGGACGTTGCTGGAGACATAGAAAATATAGAGGACGGAATCTTTTAGAGTGTGCTGTAAAGGATAGAGAATATTCCTTTAGGAGACGAAATTTAGGGGACGCTGCTGGAGACAGCCTTAGTCAAGCTTACCCGCCCGGGAAAGAAAATCTTTGTCAGCATAGGCAAGCCAAATCGACTCTCCTACGTAAGCAAGGTCCTCAATCCTCGATCGTGCACCTCCGTGGACACTGGGCAGCCGAGTTGGCGTCACATCCCGCATGTTTGGTTGTTAGGATCAACAGATCCTGGTCGAATCCTAGATGCAGGCTGGGCTTAGCCTGTATGTATTGATGCAAACCAAAATACTTCTCTTGTTTGGTTGGTTGTTCCAAATTAGCCAGGATCAGCACAACCCATGTTTGGTTTGCTGTTTTAGGTAAGTTGCATGGATTTAGCTCTAAGTTGCACTACTCAACTACATTTCTAAAATTACAACGTCATAAATTACAACTCCATAAATTTACATAAATTTCTATTATAACAGAAAAATTCTATTTTGCCTACATAACATACATAAAACTGAAATTACACAATTTCTATTATAACAGAAATTTCTATTATAACTGAAAATTATGTATGTCCCATGTTTTTGTTCAACACTGACAATTACACAAGATTGACATGATAAAATTGCATAAGTGAATCTGAAATTACACCAATATGAAATTACACAAGTCTAAAATTACACCAATATGCTTCAGTAAATTGCTAAACTAAGAGACGATTTTCTTTCTCAAATCATCACAGCTGGATCCTAGCTACAAATAGAATGACACAGAACTATTGTGTAATGAAGTAGAATGCATACAAATTCAAGATCAGTTCGATCATACAAATTCAAGATCAGATCAATCTTTCTTTTTCGATCGATAACTAAAAGAAAACTGGAAATCAAACGTGAACAATACATACAAATTCAAGATCAGTTTGATCGATCACCAAAAAAGTCCAAAATACGAATACAGGAGCTTGGGTTTCTTTCTAGCGAATTTCAAACAAAAGAATAACTAAAAAAGCTAACATTTTCGTTCAAGGATGAGAGGCAATAATAAACCAAACAGTTCTGAACTTGGGTTTCTTTCTAGCGAATTTCAAACAGTTGGCACGAGTTTGGTCCTGCAAAAAGTTTCTGGGAAAATAAAGCAGAGTCAAGTGACTCTGTTTGAAGGAGATAAACCAAACAGCAGGACCAAACAGAAAGTTTCCCAGAAAGTTTCCCAGATCAAGTGACTCTGTTTGAAGGAAATAAACCAAACAGCAGGACCAAACAGAAAGTTTCCCAGATCAAGTGACTCTGTTTGAAGTTAATAAACCAAACTGAAATAAGAGCAGAGAAGAACAATCACGCAGAAAGTTTCCCAGATCAAGTGAATCGGAATCAAGATAGGACACTAGGACTTGTAAATATGAAATAGTTATTAATATTAGCCTCAGCTCAGTAAAATTGATCCTACATGATAGTGTAGCCAGCTACAAAATAGTGATAAAGGATATAGATAGGAGTATCAGTTCTCAAAAACCAAAACCAAATCAAGTGTAGCATATCTGTTCTTAAACACCAAAAACAGCAAAACAACATAAATGACTGTTATTAGTGGCTGGCTAACTGAGTAGGCTTAATATTCACTTTTGTTATCATCATTGGCATAAAGGACACACACATCAGATCAAGTGTAGCATATCAGTTCTCAAACAGGGAAATCCATAGGACTCAGGGAAACATCATTGTTCTCAAGTACCAAATCTGTTCTTAATCAGGATAAAGGAGAGACACATCAGATAAACTGTAACATATCTGTTCTTAAACAGGGAAACCCATTGAACTCAGGGATACATCATTGTTCTTAAGTAGCATCTAGTATAGATGGAATAGAGCAAGTGGACCAAATCTGTTCTTAAACAGTATAGATGCCCTAAACCCATAGACCCATAGAACTCAGGGATACATCATTGTTCTCGACAGATCAGATCACATCAGTTGTATTAGTGCTTGGCTAGGAAAGTCTTGAGCCATAGGTCACGATCATCAGGAGTCATGTCCAGGAACACCAGGGAGGTGGCCTTGTGCTCCATCATGTGGTTTAGGGCATACATGAGAGTCTCCCTAGAGAACCCAGGACAGTTGATTACAACATTGTAGATCCCAGGTGCTGCTTCAGCATGGATGCTTTCACGGACAGCAGCCGCAACATCAGATACAGCCTCTTTCATCCCATTGAACACAGCAACATCTTCATCAGTCATGTACCTCTTCCTCTTCCCTAAGTTGGACATAGGCTTGGTATCAATGGAGTCACCAGGGGTACCCTTATCAACAGTCTTTCCCTTGCTAGTTAGATTGGAAGCATCAACAAACTCTGAGGCATCATGTGCTGATCAAGGGCACTTTTAGACCTTGGGGCACTTTTAGACCATCTTCTCTCTCAAGGGCATCAACAAGGATAAGGGCATCATGTGCTGATCCCTCCCAGCCAGCAAGAACATATGTAAACCTTAGATCAAAGTCTACAGCAGCTAAGATGTTCTGTGTTGTGGTGTGTTTCCTGCCAAGGAAGGCAGCTATCTGATTTCTAGGAACTCTTGCTAGCACATGAGTGCCATCAATGGCACCAATACAGTCCTACACATTAGGACAAACATTTGTTACTACAAACCCTACACATGAAAAGGAAGGGATTAGTAGTGGTGTGTTTGGATGGCTGACCTTGAAATAGGGGTACCATCTGTGGCTATCTCTAATTTTGGTTGGTGTAGCAGTTGAAGGTGGCAAGATCATTTCATTTCTCAGTTCACCAACAGCATACAACACTTCCTTGAAGTATCTACTGATGGTCTCAATAGACCTTCGAAAGGTCATGTGTACAACTCTAAACCTTTGATTATGACCTACCACATGTAAAAACATGGCAACCTGCTCCTCTACTGAGCTATGAATGCTATCTCTCAATAGCTGCCTAGTGCGAAAAAGGTCACACAACTGCATAAAAGGGGCTCTTCTCATCCTAAGTAAGTCAACACACTCAACATCAGTGGATTCATAAATGAATCTCAGGTTGTTTTGTCTCTCTTGGTCTCTTTGGTGCATTGGGCCATAAGTGATAGACCTCCTAGCATGCAGTCGGTGCCTCAACCATGCATCCAACCAGGCTAACATAACTGCTACAAGGACCACGGCCTTTGCAATTAGCCGCCGACGTGCAATAGCAGGATCCATTGCTAGAGTAATAAAATAGAAAAGGAGATTAGAGGTCTAAGTTGGCTCACATGTACTATGCTAGTTGCTAAAAAGGAATTTCATAGAACATTGATCTATAGCTCAGAAAATAACAGTTTTATCATAGTGATGTGCTAGTTGCAAATATATGATAACAAATTTTTACACGTGCCACGGCTGCGACATACAAGAGATGCGCCACCCAGAGGCATTGAATCATCACATACCATTAATTGATAGCTCAGAGACTTAAACAAGTATGAGAACAGCAAGTTGCAACAATAGTTCACCCAGTTTAGACATTAAAGGTAGCATTCAGCTCAAAATAACAGAAATAACAATGACAAGGTAACATTTAACTTAAAATAATAGAATAGACAGTGACAAAGGTAACATTAAGCTCCAAATAACATAATAGATAGAATAGACAATATGTAACATTATGTAACAGAATAGACAATATGTAACAGTATGTAACAGAATAGACAGGATATAGAATAGACATCTTAAATATGTAACATTATGCTCATATTTAGCTTAAAATAACAGAATAGGCAGTGACAAGGTAACATTAAGCTCCAATTAACAGAATAGAGAGAGACAATAGATATTGACAACGCAACATTTAGCTACATTTTAACAGAATAGACAAGGACAAGTTGGACACCACTCATAACAAAGCCAATGAAGTGACTGACATGAATTTTATAAAGCAAATACAGTATAAAAATCTTATTTTGAATTGAATTTTATTTTGAGCTGATGCGGATGCGGGCGCAAAAGCAAAGGTCACGTAGAGACAGTGCCCAATTCGGTCATGCATCAGACATCACCCATCAGGCATCAGCCATCGGCCTCTGTGGTCTGTGGAGGCAACCATGTGAGGGCTACGAGCAAAAAGATGCCCTGCCGTTTGGCGTCCTGCGGGATATGGCCGCCCAGTTGGCCGAGAACAAACCAAGATTTTGAGGCTTAATGCATACAAAAATAACAGTACATGAATCTGGATCCAGTGGATTTAGAAAGGCATACAAAAATAGCTAGTACATGAATATGGATCCAGTGGATTTGAAGTCTTGGTGATATAAGAACCCTAAAAATAACAGGAAGAACCAGGATGTACACAACCACAAGAGATGGTACTCAACCCTAAAAATAGTACTCAAGATTCTTAGATCTAGACGAAGAAATCGTGACAGGGGAAGAGGGCAAGAGATGGTACTCAAGATTATTAGATCTAGATGAAGAGCTCAACAACGGAGGGAGAGGGCAAGAGATGGTACTCAAACCTCCTTACCTTTTGACGAAACCTGGAAGAAGCCTCAACAGCGGAGGGAGAGCTCGACGGAGAGAGGGAGAGCTCGAGGGCGAGTGACGGCGGTGACCGATGGCGCTAACAGCAAACCCTAGCAGGGGGTTCGCACAATCAAACCGAGAGTGCACAGAGCAGAGCTCTCTGGACGGGACGGAGAGGAGACTGGGGAGAGAGGAGCTCGAGGGGGAGGGAGAGCTCCTGGTTCCTGCTGTCGGGGCGAGAGGAGCTCGAGGGGGAGGGAGAGCTCGAGGGCGAGAGGAGCTCGAGGGGGAGAGGAGACTGGGGAGGGTGAGAGACTGCGCGTCGCGTGACTGGGGAGAGGAGACTGGGGAGGGCGAGAAACCCTAGTGCGTGACTGCACGAATGCCGAGCGCATCCTGGCTCTCCAGGAACGCACAAATCGGCCATATTTGGCGGGCCTGGACGAGACCGTGAATTTGCACAAGCGTGGCCTGGCCCAAACACAAGTTCAGTCAACCAAACACATGATTCATTTTGTTTTTGCATCTGATGGGCCATGCACCCATGGATGCGCCCAACCAAACAGGTTACTCAAGACTCGTCAGTGCCCAGTCGAGGCTCACGGGTGCCAGGTTAAAATTTGCCAACGCTGAATCGAGGCAATCGAGGTTCCTCGCCGCTGGACTAGCTCCTCGCGCCGTATGGAGGGAGGCTCACCGACAACCTTGAGTTGACTAAGGTTAGGCGTCTAAATTCTACGTCACATCTTAACATGACTAAAATAAATCTTGCCACACTTTTATAAGTTATTAACGTGAGACCTACATATTTGCAGAAAAATCTCGTCAGAATTGTGGCTGCAAACCAAACATATATCTAGATCGGTTAAAACTGTGTAACCTTAGACGTGGCAAGATGTAGAGTGATGCAGCAAACCAAACAACCTCAAAACATCAATATTAGTAATTAGTACTTTTAATGATAATAGTATACTATTACAAAAGGCAGAACAATTATGTTTAAATATGATCACTACCTATTACTTCCTCTATTCCAATTTAAAATTCGTTTTAGACATTTATGGATTCAATTTGTTGTATATGTTTTGCATATGTGCCTAGATTTATTATCATCCATTTGAATATAGACATAAAATCAAGAGCTAAATTGAATACTAATTTGGGACGGAGTAGTATTTAGCAAACAAAGTTTTGGAAAATCTCTTTACACCTATTCTGTTTAATAATTATTATTGTGTCTACATTTTAACAATAAGATGAAAATTCCACTCAGATATAGACAAAGCACCAATACAGATATGTAGTATTGTTGGAGGTATATCTTTGCCGAAGGTACTCAAACTAATTAATCTCATTGCTTCTGTGGGTTGTTTCAGGAGTAACAAAGTGATCTTCATCACAGTATCCTCTACCGACCTAGAATGATTCTAGTTCTCAAACTACTAGCTTCGGCGTTGGTGTTTAGCCGAAGCACCTTGTGACACCTGAAGCGGATGGCAAGAAAACAAAGAAGTAATCAAGCGACATATTTAGCACGTCTCCAAGAAGAAAAAATAGCAATACCTTTGATGAACCGTGTAGTTCACAAGTATAGAATTCGAGAATGCAATTATAATTTTATATAAAGATGTGTATCATGCCCCTCCTATAAATAGAATTATTGTGCCCATGCATGGAGCCAGATTCTTCCTGAGACGAGATATATATTTTCCTCATAGATCGCTCCACGTCCAAAGCTGTAAAATTTAGGTTTGTCTGTATTGTCTTCGAACATTCTGAAGGTAGTCTTGTAACATCGTTTAATTAATGAAAAAGTAGGATGAACATGAATTGAATTTGACTGCTTCGAATCCCTTGCATTTACTTTCAACCTTCAACCTAGATTTGTCCTCCTACGAGACAAATCAAAGGAGAAGGAATCATTTTACTTTAACCGTGCTGTCCTATTTTGGTTCTATTAAGAAACTTTAACATATGACCAACAAGTACTTTTACTAAAAGTATATTATTACAAAAGGTACAACACTTATGTCCAAATATGATCACTACCCTATTATTTGGAAAAAGAAAATGCTAATAAGTTGTTGGTGCCTTTTTCGGGTGCCAAACACTGCGTGAGAACCGGTGGCGGTGCCCTCTGCAGAGGCGTGGACGGTCCGCGGCCAGGGGCCGGACAGTCCGCGACCTGGTACAGGGGCTGGCGTTCCCTGCCTACAGGCCGGACGGTCCGCGCGTGCACAGGGGGCGGCGAAGGTCGCCGGCGGCACCTGGATCTCGCTCCCGGGAGGGACCCCGTCGGGGAGGAGAGATCCTGGGGGTTGTCTAGGCTCGGCAGGCCGACCTAGACTCCTCCAATCGACGTAGAGTCAAAGAGAGGCGAAGAATTTGAGGATTGGAATACTAAACTAGGGCTAAACTAGAGCTACTCCTAATGCGTAAGGTAAAACGAGGAATAGATTTGATTTGATTGATTGTTCGGGGGTTCAATCGGCCGTAGCCCTTCATCTATATAAAGGGGAGGTCTGGATCCGTTTCAAACTGATTTCCGAGTTAATCCCGCGGTTTTAGATAACAAATCCCGCGAGAAACTAGGAACCCTAACTGACTCTGCGCACGCGCGGACCGTCCGCGCCACCACCGCGGACTGTCCGGACCGCGGACCGTCCGGCCTCAGGGTCGGACTGTCCGCGAGGCTCTTTTTAGCCTTCAACATATGCCCCCTGCCTTTTGGTGAAGGTTGACGAACCAAAAGCATATGAACTAAACCTGATGTAAGTCATCGACTTTTCAATATGGAGATCATTCAATAAAGCACCAATGTATAAAGGCCGTTTTGGATTGTATCTTTCTCGGCCATGACCATTTGATCAATGGATCAAAATGAATAGAATGGAGGTGCCCCCAGCCTGGATAGACAAAGGGACTATAAATGTACCATGGATTCATCGTCGTGCCATTCCACATTTGAGTAGGACAATATACCAACGATGAATAAATGGTTCGAAAGTACTCTGGTCTCATAGGATGGACAGGCGATGCTTGTCGCGTCGCCTTTTGGGCCGTTTTGTTCAGCCGTTTCGTTTTAGCAGGTGACCGGGGTTTCTTCGTTGACCGATCATGTGGAACAGTCTTTTTGCTAGCATTTTTGGAGAGCAACTGATCAAAAGTAGAGTCGGCTTTGATCAGCCGACTATATGTGCTTTGCCCTTGCGTCTCTTTCCTTGCTTCGTGTAGAGGCTGACGCCTTTGGTCATAGGTGGACTGTCCGGCTGGATTAACCAGACCGTTTGTCTGAGCACCAGACCGTCCACACATAGGTGTCGGACCATCTGCGATGTTCGGGCCAGGCTAATGTGTTTGGTCTATTAATTGTGCCTGCCCCTCGACGCCTTCGGACTTTTTAGCCTTCCCGTCCGAAGCCTTTCGAGCAATCTCCTTTTGCGATATAATTGACATGCGAGGATCGCCAATGACGATGCCCCTACCTTTGCCTTTATCGGCCATTTCGGGCCGAACCAAGACCTTTTTGCATGTGGGTTCTATTGTATTAATAGGAAAAGGTTGTGTGTCTACTTGCATCTCCTGAAAAGCCAATCGGCCCTCATTTATGGCCGATTGTATTTGTCGACGAAAAATATTACAATCATTGGTGGCATGAGAAAAGGAATTATGCCACTTACAATAAGCATGCCTTTTTAATTCATCAGGAGGAGGAATAGTATGAGTTAATTTAATGTTGCCGTTTTTTAGTAGCTCGTCAAATATTTTATCGCATTTGGCAACATTAAAAGTAAACTTAACTTCTTCTTGTCGATTCTTGCGAATCGACTGTAAAGCAGAACATGCTGAAGGTTTAGCCTGTCCTGGCCAAACTAGTTCGGCGGTGTATACATCCGTGGATTCATCGTCTGAATTATCGTATGCCACTAGATGCATCTTATGGCTAGCCGATTTTGATGTTTCCTTACTTCGGCTTTCACAGGTCATAGCCCGTTGGTGCAAGTGTACTAGCGAAAAGAATTGGGTGCCATCTAATTTTTCTTTTAAGTAGGGTCGCAATCCATTGAAAGCCAGCCCTGTTAATTGTTTTTCTGCGACATGGATCTGAAAGCATCGGTTTCTAATGTTTCGGAACCTCCGGATATAGTCATTAACCGATTCTTCAGGCCCTTGTCGGACTGAAGCTAAGTCAGCTAATTCTAATTCATGTTCTCCTGAGAAGAAGTGTTCATGGAATTTCTGCTCTAATTCTTCCCAAGAGTTAATAGAGTTTGGTGGCAAAGCTGCGTACCATGCGAATGCTGTATCAGTAAGGGACAACGAGAATAAACGAACGTGGTACGCTTCCCCATCAGCCAATTCTCCCAAGTGTGCTATGAATTGGCTAATATGTTCATGTGTGCTTTTCCCACCTTCACCAGAAAACTTAGAGAAGTCTGGTATTCTAGTTCCCTGCAGATATGGCACGGTGTCGAATCGGTGGCTATAAGGCTTCCGATACGATTGTCCTATACCTAACACACTAACACCGAGTTTGTCTCTGAACATCCCGGCTACCTCGTCTCTGATCCTCTCCACCATGTCTGGCGACCATCCATTGGGCAGTCTGCGCGTGGACTCGTGTAGAGTCGGATGGTCCGGCGTAATACGTCGGCCAGTTCATGCCATATCCGGACGGTCCGACGTAAGATGGCGGACGGTCCGCAACATATCCGGACTGTCCGGCGTGATGCACCGGATGGTCCGTGATGGAGCCGAATTGTTCGGGGTTGTACCCTGATGTTTCGGCCATGTACGGTGCGACCTGAGTGTTTTGTGTGCGGGCCTGCATCGGGTCGGACGGTCCAACAGAATACGCCGGACGGTCCGCGGTATAACCGGACTGTCTGAGATGACGCTCGGACGGTCCGGTCGCGTCCAGTACCTGCCGCGTGCCTAGTGGTTGCGGCTGTGATGGTGACACGAAAGCGTGCATCGGCATACCATATGATGGTTGGGTCAAGGGTGACCCATTTATAGCCGATGTGTTTGACGCGGGTGGCTCTGTATTAAACTCTCGCGATGGGAAGCTAGGAGCAGTTGATTTCTCGTATGCACGTAGATGCATTTTAACAGATTCATCTACATATTGCTTTAACTGATCTCCTCGTTGATCCATGAAAGTCGTAAGAGATAGATCTGGAGTACTTACAGCGGGACCCTGAAGTGGAGGTAGGAGAGATTCCATGTCGATCTCCCCTTGACGGATGACCTTCTGGTGGCGATCCACCGTGAAGTGTGACAAGTACTTTTCTGTCGCCTCCTTGCGCCGTTCGGAGAGTTTATGTAGCAGTTCCGCCTCTTCCTTGTCGCGTTGTTCGTTCCATTGCCGCATCACCTCCTTCTCATCGCGCATTACGAGGTCTTCAAAGGGTCTTTGGTCATCAGCCGGGAGCGCCTCCATGGCCGGCTTGATGATGTTGGTGGTGGAGATCTTGGTGTGATCCTTAGAACTGGCCATCTATGGGCCGATTTTTAGCAGGTCTAGACACCTATTCCCCAGCGGAGTCGCCAAAAGTATGTTGGTGCCTTTTTCGGGCGCCAAACACTGCGTGAGAACCGATGGCGGTGCCCTCTGCAGAGGCGTGGACGGTCCACGGCCAGGGGCCGGACAGTCCGTGACCTGGTACAGGGGCTGGCGTTCCCTGCCTGACGGCCGGACGGTTCGTGCCTACAGGCCAGACGGTCCACGCGTGCACAGGGGGCGGCGAAGGTCGCTGGCGGCGCCTGGATCTCGCTCCCGGGAGGGACCCCGTCGGGGAGGAGAGATCCTAGGGGTTGTCTAGGCTCGGCAGGCCGACCTAGACTCCTCCAATCGACGTAGAGTCGAAGAGAGGCGAAGAATTTGAGGATTGGAATACTAAACTAGGGCTAAACTAGAGCTACTCCTAATGTGTAAGGTAAAACGAGGAATAGATTTGATTTGATCGATTGTTCGGGGGTTCAATCGGTCGTAGCCCTTCATCTATATAAAGGGAGAGGTCTGGATCCGTTTCAAACTGATTTCTGAGTTAATCCCGCGGTTTTAGATAATAAATCCGGCGAGAAACTAGGAACCCTAACTGACTCTGCGCACGCGCGGACCATCCGCGCCACCACCGCGGACTGTCCGGACCGCGGACCATCCGGCCTCAGGGCCGGACCGTCCGCGAGGCTTTTTTTAGCCTTCAACATAAGTCGTTCTAAATTTATTCTATTTAATAGTTATTATTGTATCTATTTCTTAACAGGTAGATGAAGTCCCACTTAGAAATATTATGCAGAGACATCACCATTGGAATTACCTCCAAAAAGTGGTTGCACATAACAGTAACAATATTATTCTGCTATTGATTGAATTGACAACTTCCATCTTCACTAATTTTTTACACTCCCCCACTTACATTATAGGATTAAAAAATAGAGGTCAAGGCACAATGAAGATTAGAGCAATGTCAGAGACTAAACATGTGCAAGGCTCATAAAAACTAGGAAATATGCATAGTTAGTACTCTCTCTGTTCGTTTTAATATGACGTCACTTCACAAAGTAAAAGTGTTTTTTTAAATAACAACCTTTTACAAACTTTATGTGGTTTTCCATATTTACCTCTCCTCTTTCGACACATTGCTTTACTTACTGTTAGACGTTTTCATGGACAAACAAAGAAGATATAAAGGTAATATTGTTAAATCTATGTTTTCTTAATTTAAACGACATATAAAAACGAATGGAGGGAGTAGCTTTTAAAACTTCCTTTATAAAGAACTTATAGTTGTCTTTTATTATAATACAATGTTTTCCATCATGTTAAATGTACAGACATGACATGATATGCCTGAAATATGTTCCTAACTTTAGTTCACATAGATCGTTGGCAACACTTTTTTAAATGCAAGGTATGAATTAGCATTAAATAAAATGCAAGGCATCATGTTTATGGGACTATTGCATATAAATAATTTTTATATATGTATCCAACTGTTATTAAGCTATCTATTGTTAGTAAGCATTGGCGACTTGCACAACTTATAAATTATTCAGATTTTAAATTTGTAGCTAAAAATTATTCTAAAATTAAAATATTCTATGTGTCTACTTATTTCAGAACGGTTGTTGGGGACAGCCTTGCCGCTTTTGGTGACTTCCGACGTCCGTGTCCGTTGCACGGCTGCTTTCCACGGAAAAAAAAAAGAATACTTTTACCACGGCAGGACACCGGTAAAACAAGAGCTGGGCCGGCAGACGGCCAGGGGCGGGGACAGGTGCCCAGACCCACGGGATTCTCACGCATCCCGAACGCGGCCACGCTCGCCGCGGGCACACGCGGCGCGCTGTGCTCACCCCTGTCTGCCTGCGCGCCCGGCACGCCCGCGCCCACTCACGCCCGGCCCTGCCCCGCGCCCTCATCGTCTCCTCCCGGCCTCCCCTCAAAGCCCACCACCGCTGCCCCCACGCCACCCACCCCACCCCACCCCCGCCCCTACCGCGCGGTGCCCGAGACCCAGAGGCCAGACCCCGGCTACCTTTCTTCACCTCCTTCCCATCGCAATCGCAAGCCCCCGGCTCCGGCGCTCGGCGGTCGGCCAGGTTCGGGAGATCACTTCGTCGCGGCGAGGAGGGAGGGGGTCGCCGTTAGCGCGCGGCACTTGGATGAGAAGGGCAGCGGTGGAGGAGGATGCGGAAGGCGTACAGGGACTCCATCAAGGTGCTCGAAGCTGACATCCAGCACGCCAACACCCTGTAAGCCCAGCTCTCGCCCGCCTCCCTCCTCTCTCCCCGTCCTGATTCCAGCGCCGCCTCACATCCCCTGTCGATTCTGCTCCAGTTCACTAGTACGGGCCCATGTCCTTCTCGTTTCTCTGTCTGCCTCCGTGATCGAGCGGGTGCTTGGGGGTTTCGGTGGGGCTGCGTCGCGCCGTCGCCGACTCCTCGGCCTGCTGCCGGGGTTGCGCAATGCGGCGGCCAGGGAGGGTGATAGATTGACTGACCGAGCGCCGGTTCGCCCCCCTCCATTGGGATCCGTTGTGGTGGTTGCCCTATCCGTTCACGCACGAGTGGCGAAGCGGCAGTAGATCATGTGGGAATCCCATGTGTTTAGGATGTTTAAACAAACCCTGATTCCCATGTGTTTTAGCGTTCTAAATTATATATAATTTTCTGCTTAAGAAGAAAAGGGTACGAGATGAGTCCACTAGTGTGGTCTTTAGGTGAGGGTTGCTTCATCAGCATGTGATCTGCCAAGTGATGCTAGTTGTTTATTTGGATGAGCAGGGCCTCCGAGTTTCCCCGGGACTATGATGGTGCGTGCCTGCAGATGCGGCTGTCGTACAGTCCCGCAGCTCATATATTCCTCTTCCTGGTGCAGTGGACGGACTGCAGCCTCGCAGGGGCTCTTGGTCTGCTGAGAATCCTCATATACAAGGTCTGTTGCGCGTTTGTTGGTGCCGTGCTCACATTGTGGATGTGCCCTGCTGAATCTGTAGCTCATTGAGTCATTGTTCAGGTTTATGTGGATGGCACAACAACCATGTCGACTCATGAGAGGAAATCCAGCATCAAAGAATTCTATGGTAGGAGGGCATGATGTTATTACATCTTTGTCTAACTATGTTATTTTTTTTTTGTGCTGCATTGCTGATCAGAATTACTATATATTCGGCATGAGCAGCTGTGATATTTCCTTCTTTGCTGCAACTGCAAAGGGGGATCACTGATGTCGAGGACAAGAAGCAGAAGGCCGTATGCATGGAGAAGTACAGAAAGAAAGATGAGGATGGACGGGACACCTTATCTGATATTGATGTTGAGAGGGAAGAGGAGTGTGGGATTTGCATGGAGATGAACAGCAAAGTTGTGTTGCCCAACTGCACCCATGCTATGTGTATCAGATGTTACCAGGACTGGTATGTGCATGATTCAGTTTCTGCCCATGTGTTTTCTGTGACTGCATTGAGTGTTATATTCTCAAATCTCAATCACCCTTCTTTTACTGCTGTGCAAGTGCAAACTTCTTGCGTAGACTTATGTTATCATTATCGATTAACAAGCTTTTTAGCTAGATGACTCATCTATATCATTCCTCCACATATCTGTATCATAGCAAGGTATATATCCTGCTAAACATTAGTTGCTGTGAACAGTAGCTACAGATAAGCTTAAACTCATCTTCCTTGTTCTTTCCAGCAACTTATATGCTTGTAAACACGATGGAAGTGGAACCCCTTACCCCTCCGCACACAAGCTCAACAGAACATAGTGCTCTGTGAAACGTATTCATTTACATGCTTTCCCATTGTCTGTATCGTTCTGAAAATGAAGTGATACTAGCTCAACAGAATATAGTGCTCTATGCAACAGATCTGTATTCATTTACATGCTTTCCCATTGTCTGTCATTCTGAAAATGAAGTGATATTAGATCAACAGGACATAGTGCTCTGTGAAACATTGTTCTCATTGATTGCCGTGGGCGGTTGTGTTGCTGTTTTCAGGTGTACATTGTTTTTTTGCCGTGCGGTTGTGTTGTTGTTTTCATGTGTACATTGTACTTTGACCCTTGGGGTCTTTCCTCTCTTTAGAGGATGTTTGGTTTCTAGGGAACTATTTTTTAGTCTCCCCATTTTATTCCATTTTAGTTCATAAATTGCTGAATATGGAAACTAAAATAGAGTTTTAGTTTCTCTATTTGGAAATTTAGGTACTAAAATGGGATAAATGGAGGGACTAAAAATTAGTCCCTAGAAACCAAACACCCCCTTAATACAACAGGCAGATCTCATGCCGGTTCTTTAAAAAAAATAGTGCTCTGTGAAGCAGATCTGTATTCATTTACATGCTTTCCCACTGTCTGTATCATTCTGAAAATGAAGTGGTCGTTGGAAAGTGGCATTGTGATATTCATCTGATTTTGCCAACTACAGTAAGTAGGGTAAATGTGGCGATTCACCACCTGGATTTTTTGAACTATGTTCTGCCATTCCTTCAGTGCAAAGAGGAATCTGACTGGTGTGCCGAGTCAAGTATTGATTTTTCATTTTTGTCCAATCCACGCACATAATCATCCATCTTCTTGTATAGACCGTGCACTATGTTTACGGCCAATTGGTTCTAGGCTATGAAGGCACATTATTCCTTTGTTCACTGCAGCTAACAATTTAGCTCATTAAACTTGTGGCCCTGCCGATCATAATTAATAGTAGCTTTGTATGTTAGCAAGCCCTGATGGTGGGTGTCTGCGATTTATTGATCTTGTGTACTAGGTGTTCCAATAATATTTGTGGTTTGTCTGTGTTCTTTTTGCCAGTGTAACCTTTTCATTCAGCTTAACTTCGACTGAATTTCTGAATGTCTTGTTTCAGGGTTCATTGTATTATATCAGCATTAAGATTGAATGCTGTCTATGTTCCAGATACCATACTTTGACGATAACATTGGTTTTCCTACAGGAGTTCAAGATCGCAGTCCTGCCCATTCTGCCGTGACAACCTGAAGAAGACCTGTCCTAGTGACCTGTGGATCTATGTTGAGGACCAAGATGTGGTCGACATGGAGACGGTGTCGAGCGAGAACCTCAGACGGCTGTTCATGTACATAAGCAAGCTGCCTCTGATTGTCCCAGACGTCATCTTCAGCGTGTATGATTCCCACATCAAATGACTTCCGACGCGACCTTCCCGACGACCTTCAGCCAGTGCCCAGCTCCAGTTAATCTTATGCCCCCATGTCCTCCATTTTCATGCTTTGCTCAAGCTTTTGGAAGTGCCTGAACTGATTTGGAACCGAAAGCCTTCCGGTGGTGCTTTAGAAACTTGTTTAGTGCCTGCATGCATCTTTAATCATATGCAGCCACTCTGTACATATCTGACTTGGCTCAGTTAATAGGGGACTGTGCTTGCCCCAAATGGAGGCAGGGCCGTTTGTGTCTTTCTCATGTTTCCATTAGCGAAGCAACGCAAAGTTCTGGGCATTGGAAGGTTTCTGCTGCAATGTTAGAATGCTCTCTATACTTAATTAGTCTGGATCTACTAGTAATAAGGTATAAAAGTATCAGAATTCTCCAAAAATGTCCAGCAAGCTGAACTACTTGACTCTTGCTGGAGAAATTGTGCGAGTCAAAATTAGAACTGGATTATTAACACATAAAGCATCTAAGCAATTTAAGATAAATAAACAAGGATCCGGTAGGCAAACTGCCCGAGTCGTCGTGCTGGCAAGGGGGGTAGGGTCCGTTTTGTCCTCTGCGCCGGCTCCTGTTTATTTTTGATTGAGCGTCTAAGAAGTGATGAGATGGAGTCTTGATAAATTTTGGACTATCTGCCACTGAGGGTATGGACATACTCGTACTTGTCTCGTTGTCCACGCTAGCTGTCCATATCATCAATCTGTTTAGATGTTGTATCTCACCCTCTCCAATCTTATCCATGCATACACATTGGATAATGATTAACCTAACGGAAGAAAACTATCACTACAAGTTTTTTGTTTCTGCGTGAGTACGTCTTTCTCTTGTATGTTTTTGGAGCCTCCGCTCTTTTCTCTTATTAATAATATATGTAGCTCTCTTGCATATTCGATAAATATATATATATATATATATATATATATATATATATATATATATATATATATATATATATATATATATATATATATATATAGCCGCTGGTCACTCAAGTAAGTCCATATTACCCTCCCTTGTAGGCATACTTAGAGCATCTCCAACAATATCTCAAACTAGTGCCTCAAATTGAAATATGGGGCTCTACACTGGAAAAACTACTCCAACAGTGCCCTATTTCATAAATTTTTGTCAAAAAACTATAGAGCACCCTCTCAAGTGACTCAAATATACTACACCGTAGTGGGCTGCCCTATAATCTAGATTTGGGGCTTTACTGTTGGAGCGAGGTGTTTTGTTGGTGCCCTAAATTCTATAAAATATACTTATTTTCAAATTATAGGGCATTTTTATAGGTCACGTTGTTGGAGATGCTCTTACACCATCACACGATTCCACGAATAGACAGCTTGGATACAATCTAAAGACAAAAATTAATGAGTTCTAACACAATCCGTTGTAGTCTAGCTGGTCAGAATATTCGGCTCTCACCTGAAAGACCGGGTTCTGTTTTTTTTTTTTGTATTCCATGCGTTTTGCACTCCCTGCCTTTTAGTCAGCTGAGTTCAAACAACTGAGTTCAACTCTTGTATTTAAAAACTCCTGTTAACGAAACTTGTTTGAATACTCTTGTATTCACTAATGTAGTAGGATGAATTGAAGTGTAACTTAAACTAATTTACACCTCATCTCACCTCAATACATATGGATCAAGGTGAATACGAGAGTATTCAAATAAGTCCTAAATGTAAATATGTTGTAGAGATGATTCGGTATGGAGGTCGATGCGTTGTTCTGATTAGCGTAGTGAGAACAATAACGAGTCCCACGTTAGAACTGAAATATTTGCTGGACTCAGGACTCTTGTAACCACTGTCGATGTGCTTTTTCACGAACTTTGCGTTATCTACTAGACCTACGTGAATTGAGCTGAAGATTCACCCATGGATAATCCACTCCCGTATTCTATTCTACCCTGTAAGGGCTTGTTCGGTTATTTCTAAAACACATGGATTGGATGAGATTGGAAAAAATTGAGAAGAAGTTTGACTTATTTGAGATTCAAATCCATCCAATCTCGCTCAATCCACATGGATTGAGAGCTAACCGAACAAAGCCTAAATGAGGTGGATAAGACCCCTTTCAAAAAAAAAAGGTGGATAAGAGTTTGAACATGACCACTGGGTAATGAGTACCACCAACGACTTCTTCCTTGACGCAAAGCCTCCCTCTCCGTCCGTCCCGAGCAATCTTCCTGTGAGCTGACCCGCCGTCGCCGCCGCCGGCCTTGCATAGGCACTGCCCGCTGGGTGTTCTCCGAGACTCCAGCGCATCGGCCTTCCGATGGGCCAGGCACACTTGCGGGATTGGTTTGCTCCCTCCTGCTGTGAATCAGCATTGCCTAAGGGGTACTTGAATCGATGCTGAATCAGATTGGGCTTTCGATTTTCTCTGTGTCAGTGGCGTTAGCCAGCTACTATCAGTAAACATCTCTTAGTTACCATAAGGTCAAAATTGTCCACCAAATTCTTGCCGAGCTACCTTGACAATGGAGGAGGAACTGATGTGGCAGCATCTATGAACTGAATTACTACCATACAGCCAAAGTGATATCCTAACTACAGTTGCAGTTACTGAAACCTTATGCTCATATAATACGGAAACATTATTTTCAGAATCCAGCGGGAATTACCTTGGTGGTATGAAAACTTTCTAGCAGATCGTTCTTACAGCTTCGAATCATCCACCCTGCTCGGCTGTTGGCTGTATCCTACTCACGAGGTATTGTATCACCAGACCAGACCAGCTACAAGCCGGCAGCAGCTGCCGGAACACATGGGCTGGTTTTCTCGTCCTCGACGGTTCTACTACAGATCCAAGAACATCCGGTAGGCGTCCCTGTGAGGCGCGTAGTAGCCCTCGACGGTGGTGTCGACCTGGAACCCGGCCTTGCGGTACAGCGCCACGGCAGCCGTCCTCGTGGGGTCGACGTGGAGGGAGAGCCGCTGGACCTTCCGCCGCCGGCACCGCTCCACTGCGCCCGCCAGCAGCGCCTCGCCGTGGCCCTGCCGCCTGCAGTTCTCCTTCACTGAAACCAAAAGTTTGCAGTTTCGGGGGCACGGATCCGGTCATTCCGCCGCATAACCTTAACATAACCCAGGGAGAGAGAGGGGGATCGCGACGTGTGTCTCACCGGCGAGCTTGGTGATGGTGGCGCAGAGGGATGTGTTGCAGGTGTACATGGCATACCCGATGACCTCCCCCTCGTCGGCGCTGGACGTCTTGTAGATCAGCCCGGAGTTCCGCCGCTTTAGCTCGTCGTGCAGGGACCGCGCCAGCGATTCGTGCTTCGGAAAGATCCTCCGCTCTAGACGCACGATGTCCTCGACAACGCTGACGGCTCGATCGTGCGACGGGTCCAGCTCGAGTATCGGCGGTGGCGCCGCCTCCGCCGCCGCCATAACAGACGAGGGTCTGGATTCGGGCGTCAAGCCATCTTCGGTGCTTGTCTTGGGTGCATGTGCGTCTCGCTACGGTTAAACTTTTTTTCAGATTTTAATATTTTAATAATGCCAATAATGTATATCTTTAAATATATTATAAAAAGATTTAAAGATTTATCTAATTATATGTTATAACAATTAATATCTATACGATAAATAAAACATTTTTAAGCATAATCATACACATATTCAAACTATTGTACATTACTCATATGGTCACTAAAAACACCATTTTACACCGATGTTTTTAAAGTATAGTTTGAATAAAAATATAAGTATGAATAATTTGTTGAAGATAGTCTCTGACGGTCATTATAAGCACATAAGTCTATTCTCCTCTCCCTCACATAGGACATGAAAACAACTAAGCCTCTATTAGTGTACTATTACCCACATGGGTCGTGGGAAACCATCCAAGAACAACACGATAGTAAACCGTCCAACATAATAGAAAGCCACGTGTAACGTAACACTTACACATAGTACCACATCGGCTGAAAGAGGACAAACCACCAAGCTAGCTATAAAAAAGGGGTTGGACTATTTTCGGACTCGTATCTCTCTATCTTTTGGCTAAGACAAAGTGTGATATTTATTCTTCTCTATTTAATATTTGATATTACATTTGTTTTTGATGGGTATGAAATATGATTGTGCGTCGTCGCAATGCGTAGTCATTGTACTAATTTTTATATATTTGGCTCAAATTAGAATAATTGACTCTTTCAAAATTAAGAACGATAATTATTTTAAGATGAAGTGAATATAATAAATAACTTCCTATGTTTCACATCGTGTCATATATCTACTCCTTTAATGCAGCACTTTAGTGCGTCCTCCACTCCTCCCCCATGTTGAAGCCTTCTGTGTGTCTTTAAAACCGCTTTGCATCGTTCGCGTCATCCATCCGGCTTAGGAGCTCCACCGAACTCGGCAACCAACGCCCACTCGCCATGCTCTGCCACCACGAGCGTGCCATCCATGTCAAAGTCGTAGCCACCAAGCCCTTCTCCTCCTTCCCCTCCTTCGCGCGTCGTTTGCTCTGCAGGGGCGAACGTACGTGCTTGAAAGTTCCCCATAAAAATCTCTTCGATGTCGGTCCAGTTTTGAATGCAGCCGGGCCTCAAGTTTTCCAACCATGCCCACGCTGAGTCTGCTAGGTACAGGGGGAGATTGCGGATTATGAAGTCATCATGATTCGTTCCTCTTGCATGGCATGCTAGCCAATAATCCCCAGCCATAAACTGGGGTTCGATTCTCTCGAATATTTCACGATATTGATGGGTGCCCTGTATCTTGTGGCACTGGTGCTTGAAGGATACGATGGCTTAATACCCAA
Organism: Zea mays; assembly: GCF_902167145.1. Classification (NCBI taxonomy): domain Eukaryota; kingdom Viridiplantae; phylum Streptophyta; class Magnoliopsida; order Poales; family Poaceae; genus Zea; species Zea mays. The sequence goes on along the minus strand of NC_050096.1, from coordinate 232,347,648 downwards.
GGCCCCGGCGGTGGTGGGCTTAGGCTCTAGCTCCCATCGGGGTCCAAACAGCCTCTATGGCATTGTTTGTACCGACTGGAGTTGAAAGTCGCATAGAGGGGGGTGAATAGGCGTAATCTGAAATTTACAACTTTAAATACACACTACAAGTCGGGGTTAACGTTAGAACTTAAATCAAGTCCGAGAGAGAGAGGGAAAACAAATCAAATGGAAATCAAGCGAATGAACATGGTGATTTGTTTTACCGAGGTTCGGTTCTAAAAAACCTACTCCCTATTGAGGTGGTCACAAAGACTGGGTCTCTTTCAACCCTTTCCCTCTCTCAAACGGTCACTTAGACCGAGTGAGCTTTCTCCTTAATCACATGGGTCACTTAGACCCTGCAAGGACCACCACATACTTAGGTGTCTCTTGCTTTGATTACAAGTCACTTGGGAACAAGAATGAGGAAGGAAGAAAGCGATCCAAGCAACAAGAGCGCAAATGAACACGAACACACTCTCTCTCAAGTCACTAGGTGGTTGGAATGAATTTGAGACTTAGAGAGGCTTTGATCTTTTGATTTGTGTCTATGACTGAATGCACTAGCTCTTGTATTGAATGAAAACTTCAAAAGACTTGGATGCTTGGGGTTGTGGTGGTTGGGGGTATTTATTGCCCTCAACCACCAAGAAGCTGTTGGGGAAGGCTGCTGGCGATGGATGCACCAGACACTCCGGTGCGCCGCCACGTCACCCAACCGTTAGGGTCTGGAGCCTGGTCAACCGTTGGAGGTCTTGTCCTCTTGCGGCACCGGACAGTCCGGTGCCACACCGGACAAGTCATGTTCACTGTCCAGTGCACCTCTGACTCTGCGGCTCTGACTCTGCGCGCACTGTTCCTCTGTCAGCCCCTTTTGCAATCGACCGTTACGCGAGTTAGCCATTGCTCCGGTGGCACACCGGACAGTCCGGTGAATTATAGCGGAGTGCGCCTACGAAAAACCCGAGAGTGGTTGGTTGGACTCAGTACGGTCCTAGTGCACCGGACACTGTCCGGTGGCACACCGGACAGTCCTGTGCGCCAGGCCACAACACACTTGGTTTATTTTGCTCCTTTGAATTGAATCCCTAACTTGAACATTTATTGGTTTGTGTTGAACCTTTGTGCACCTGTAGAACATGTATTCTAGAGCAAACTAGTTGGGCATTCAACCACCAAAATTAATTGTGGGAAACGGTTAACCCTATTTCCCTTTCAATCTCCCCCTTTTTGGTGATTGATGCCAACACAAACCAAAGCAAATATATAAAGTGCAGAAATGAACTAGTTTGCATAAGGTAAGTGCATAGGTTACTTGGAATTTAACTAATTGATTATCTCACTAGATATGAATGGATTGCTTTTCTTTCCTTTAATAGTTTGGACCACATTTACATCACTTGTTTTGTTTTTGCAATTTTTTTGGAAAATCTTTTCAAAGTCTTTTGCAAATAGTCAAAGGTATATGAATAAGATTGCAAGAAGCATTTTCATGATTTGAAATTTCTCCCCCTGTATCAAATGCTTTTCCTTTGACTAAATAAAACTCCCCCGGAATGAATTTCTCCTCTTAGATACCAATGAAAAATATCAATTAAAGCTTTATTTTGAAAATTTTGAAATTGGTGGTGCGGTCCTTTTGCTTTGGGCTTAATACTTTCTCCCCTTTGGCATTAATCGCAAAAAACGGAGACGTTGAGAGCCCTTATATTTTCTCTCCCATAGGTACAAGTAAATAAGAGTGAAATATTATACCAATTTGGAGTGAGCGAAGTAGCGACGAAGGATAAATTATACCGTTAGAGTGGAGTGGAAGCCTTGTCTTCGTCACATACTCCATTTCCCTTTCAATTTACGACTTAGTATGGAAATATACTTGAAAACACATTAGTCATAGCCTTGGTACATAAGAAATATGTATATGTACCAAATGAAAGAGATATGATCAAAGGTATATTAATAAGCTATGTGTACACTGTTTCAATCAAAGTTCCGAGAATCAAGTATATTTAACTCATTCCTAAGTTTGCTAAAGATTTTCTCATCTAGTGGCTTGGTAAAAATATCGGCTAATTGATTCTTGGTGTTTACATAAGCTATTTCGATATCCCCCCTTTGTTGGTGATCTCTCAAAAAGTGATACCGAATGTATATGTGCTTAGTGCGGCTGTGTTCAACGAGATTATCCGCCATGCGGATAGCACTCTCATTGTCACATAAGAGAGAGACTTTGTTCAATTTGTAGCCATAGTTCCTGAGGGTTTGCCTCATCCAAAATAATTGCGCACAACAATGGCCTGCGATAATGTATTCGGCTTCGGCGGTAGAAAGAGTTACGGAGTTTTGTTTCTTTGAAGCCCATGACACCAGGGATCTTCCCAGAAACTGACAAGCCCCTGATGTGCTCTTCCTATCAATTTTACACCCTGCCCAATCGTCATCGGAATATCCTATTAAATCAAAAGTGGATCCCTTGGGGAACCAAAGCCCAAACTTAGGAGTGTAAAGTAAGTATCTCATGATTCTCTTCACGGCCCTAAGGTGAACTTCCTTAGGATCAGCCTGGAATCTTGCACACATGCATACGGAAAGCATAATATCCGGTCGAGATGCACATAAGTAGAGTAAAGATCCTATCATCGACCGGTATACCTTTTGATCTACGGATTTACCTACCCTATCGAGGTCGAGATGCCCATTGGTTCCCATGGGTGTCTTGATGGGTTTGCCATCCTTCATCCCAAACTTCTTAAGTATGTCTTGAATGTACTTTGTTTGACTGATGAAGGTGCCATCTTGGAGTTGCTTGATCTAAAATCCTAGGAAATACTTCAACTCCCCCATAATCGACATCTCGAATTTCTGTATCATGATCCTACTAAACTCTTCACAAGTTGATTTGTTAGTAGACCCAAATATAATATCATCAACATAAATTTGGCATACGAACAAATCTTTTGCAACAGTTTTAGTAAAGAGAGTAGGATCGGCTTTACCGACTTTGAAGCCATTAGTGATAAGAAAATCTCGCAGGCATTCATACCATGATCTTGGGGCTTGCTTGAGCCCATAAAGCGCCTTTGAGAGTTTATAAACATAGTTAGGATACTCACTATCTTCAAAGCCGGGAGGTTGCTCAACATAGACCTCTTCCTTGATTGGTCCATTGAGGAAGGCACTTTTCACGTCCATTTGATAAAACCTAAAGCCATGGTAAGTAGCATATGCAAGTAATATACAAATTGACTCAAGCCTAGCTACGGGTGCATAAGTTTCATCAAAATCCAAACCTTCGACTTGTGAATAACCCTTGGCCACAAGTCGGGCTTTGTTCCTTGTTACCACACCATGCTCATCTTGGTTGTTGCGGAATACCCATTTGGTACCTACAACATTTTGATTAGGACGTGGAACTAAATGCCATACCTCATTCCTCGTGAAGTTGTTGAGCTCCTCTTGCATTGCCAGCACCCAGTCCGGATCTCTTAGTGCATCCTCCACCCTGTATGGCTCAATAGAGGATACAAAAGAGTAATGTTCATAGAAATGAGCAACTCGAGATCTAGTGGTTACCCCCTTATGGATATCACCAAGGATGGAGTTGACGGGGTGATCTCGTTGTATTGCTTGGTGGATTCTTGGGTGTGGCGGTCTTTGACCCTGTATCTCTTGATCATCTTCCTTGTCTTCATTAACTTCATCTCCCCCTTGATCATTGTCCTCCTCTTGAGGTGGCTCATCCTCCTGATCTTCATCATCTTGAGCTTGTTCCTCATCTTGAGTTGGTAGAGATGCTTGCATGGAAGATGACGGTTGTTCTTATGCTTGTGTGGGCTCTTCGGTTTCCTTAGGACACACATCCCCAATGGACATGTTCCTTAGCGCGACACACAGAGCCTCTTTATCATCTAGCTCATCAAGATCAACTTGCTCCACTTGGGAGCCATTAGTCTCATCAAACACAATGTTACAAGAAACCTCGACTGATCCATTGGATTTGTTGAAGACTCTATATGCCCTTGTGTTTGAGTCATAACGAAGTAAAAAACCTTCTACAGCCTTAGGAGCAAATTTATATTTTCTTCCTCTTTTAATAAGAATAAACATTTGCTACCAAAGACTCTAAAATATGAAACATTGGACTATTTACCGGTGAGGAGTTCGTATGATGTCTTCTTGAGGATTCGGTGAAGGTATAGTCGGTTGATGGAGTAGCAGGCGATGTTAATCGCCTCAGCCCAAAACCGGTCCGGTGTCTTGTACTCTTCAAGCATGGTTCTTGCCATGTCCAGTAGAGTTCTATTCTTCCTCTCCACTACACCATTTTGTTGAGGTGTGTAGGGAGAAGAGAATTCATGCTTGATGCCCTTATCCTCAAGAAAGCCTTCAATTTGTGAATTCTTGAACTCTGTCCCATTATCGCTTCTTATCTTTTTGATCCTTAATCCGAACTCGTTTTGAGCTCGTCTTAAGTATCCCTTTAGGGTCTCTTGGGTTTGTGATTTTTCCTACAAAAAGAATACCCAAGTGAAGCGAGAATAGTCATCCACAATAACTAGACAGTACTTACTCCCGCCGATGCTTATGTAGGCTAACGGGCCGAATAAATCCATGTGGAGTAGCTCGAGCGGCCTGTCGGTTGTCATGATGTTCTTGTGGGGATGGTGAGCACCAACTTGCTTTCTTACTTGAAATGCGCTACAAACCCTGTCTTTCTCAAAATGAACATTTGTTAGTCCCAAAATGTGTTCTCCCTTTAGAAGCTTGTGAAGATTCTTCATCCCAACATGGGCTAGTCGGCGATGCCAGAGCCAACCCATATTAGTCTTAGCAATTAAACAAGTTTGAATTTAGCTGTGTTCTCATTAAAATCAACTAAATATAGCTGACCCTCTAACACTCCCTTAAATGCTATTGAATCATCGCTTCTTCTAAAGACAGTGACACCTATATCAGTAAAAAGACAGTTGTAGCCCATTTTACATAATTGAGAAACATAAAGCAAGTTGTAATCTAAAGAATCTATAATAAAAACATTGGAAATAGAGTGATCAGGTGATATAGCAATTTTACCAAGTCCTTTGACCAAACCTTGATTTTCATCCCCAAATGTGATAGCTCGTTGGGGATCTTCGTTTTTCTCGTAGGAGGAGAACATTCTCTTCTCCCCTATCATATGGTTTGTGTACCCGCTATCGATTATCCAACTTGAACCACCGGATGCATAAACCTACAAAACAATTTTAGGCCTTGTTCTTAGGTACCCAAACAGTCTTGGGTCCTTTGACGTTAGAAACAAGCACCTTGGGTACCCAAACACAAGTTTGGAGCTCTTTTGTTTGCCCCCAACATATTTGGCAACTACTTTGCCTGATTTGTTAGTAAGCACATATGAAGCATCAAAAGTTTTAAATGAAATGTTATGTTCATTTGATGCAGCATGAGTTTTCTTTTTAGGCAATTTAACATGAGTTGATTGCCTAGAGCTAGAAGCCTCATTTTTATACATAAATGCATGATGAGAAACACTGTGAGGTTTTCTAGCATGAATTCTCCTAATTTTGTGCTCAGGATAATTAGTAGGATATAAAATGTAACCCTCATTATCCTGAACCATGGGAGCTTTGCCCTTAACAAAATTAGACAATCTTTTAGGGGCATTTAGCTTGACATTGCTTCCCTATTGGAAACCAATGTCATCCTTAATGCCAGAGCGTCTCCCATTATAGAGCATGCTTCTAGCAAATTTAAAATTTTCATTTTCAAGTTCACGCTCATTAATTTTAACACTTAATTTAGCTATGTTATCATTTTGTTGTTTAATCATAGCAAGATGACCATCAATAGCTTCTACATTAACATCTCTACATCTAGTACAAACAGTAGATGTAGATGGTTTGCAAACACTCAATTTCTCAATCTTAGCATTTAAATTATTATTCTCAATTCTAAGACTAGAAATTGTATTATTGCAAACATTCAATTCATCAATCTTAGCATTTAAAATGGCATTCTCGTTTCTAAGATTGGAAATAGAATCATTGCAAACATTTAAATCTTTAACCTTAGAAATTAAGGTAGCATTTTCATTCCTAAGGATAGAAATAGAATCATGACAAATCCTAAGCTTCTTAGTTAAGTTTTCACATTTTTCTACTTCCTAAGCATAAGCATTTTTCAATTTAACATGTTTCTTGTTTTCTTTAATAAGGAAGTCCTCTTGGCTATCCAAGAGTTCATCCTTCTCATGAATGGCTTCTATTAATTCATTTAATTTTTCTTTTTGTTCCATGCTAAGGTTGGCAAAAAAAAGTAAGTAAATCATCTTCGTCTTCACTAGAGCTACCCTCATCACTATATGTTGTATATTTGGGGTGGCTCTAGATTGTACCTTCTTTTTCTTGCCGTCCTTGGCCACGAAACATTTGTGGCCGACGTTGGGGAAGAGGAGGCCCTTGTTGATAGTGATGTTGGCGGCGTCCTCATCGGAGGAGGAGTCGGTGGAGCTCTCATCGTAGTCACATTCCCGATACACGTGGGCATCACTGCCCTTCTTCTTGTAGTACCTCTTCTTCTTCTTCTTCCCCTTCTTGTCGTCGTCCCTGTCACTTTCACTAGACATTGGACATTTAGCAATAAAATGACCGGGCTTACCACATTTGTAGCACACCCTTTTGGAGCGGAGTTTGTAGTCCTTACCCCTCCTATGCTTGAGGATTTGGCAGAAGCTCTTGATGATGAGCGTCATTTCCTCGTTGTCAAGCTTGGAGGCGTCGATGGTGTAAGGAAAATGGACCCCAGGCCATTTGGCTTAATAGATTTTGGTGTTTGATGATTAACACAACCTGTGAACTAATGTATTTTCCAAGTGTTTGTGTGTTGTAGTCCACAGGATGCAAAGTGGATTGGACTGAGGCTCTGAGGATGCAACACCTCAAAGAAGACATTATAATACCAATATAAGACATTACAAAGTCATATTGAAGACAATTTATATATGCTAAGAGTCCAACACATCAAGAAGTAGAAGTGAGATACAAAGATGCAAAACAAAAGTGAACTTGACAAAGTTGAGAGGAAGGGCTGATTGAATTGGAAGTGTTTCACAAAATCAAATCTACTCAAACTGACATGGCTTCAACTCTGGGATGTAGAGAATTTTATAAGCTTTCCAAAAAGTCCAAGATCATCAAAATCGGAGTTCGGAGCTAAAAGTTATGCCCACAATACGAACTCGGAATTGCTGAAAAAACAAGAGCAGCATATGGGATGTCCGGTGCACACCGGACTGTCCGGTGTGCCAAATTTGCTCAAACTGGTATGGCTTCAACTCTGGGATGTAGAGAATTTCATAAGCTTTCCAAAAAGTACAAGATCATCGAAATCGGAGTTCGGAGCTAAAAGTTACGGCCAAAATACGACAAGCGGACATGGGCTGTCCGGTGCACACCGGACCGTCCGGTGCGCCATGTCCGGTGCGCCATCTTCGGAAGCTCAAACGGCTACTTTTAACGGCTAGTACACGTGGGATGTCCGGTGCACCACCGGACAGTCCGGTGCACCTGTCCGGTGCGCCGCAGAAAGCTGCAGAACTGCTTTCCAACGGCTATATTTGAGTTGGGGCATATATATACTTCACCCAACCGGCCATTTGGAGGTGTGGGAGCCCAAGCAACATACCAAGGCATATTGTAGACATTTCCAAGTGCTCAAACACCCAAGTGCTTAATAGAATTACTCAGTGATTAGCGTAGGTGCTTTGCGAAGTGCTTAGGTTAGTTAGACCGCATTAGCGCTTGCTCTAGGCGAATCCTAGTTAGTTGAGTGAGTTTAGACAAACACACAACCTCTCGGCTCTTGCGTGGGCCGTTGTAATTGTACCGAGTGGGGCGAGAGTCTTGCGAGACCGTGACAACCGTGTTTGTGTCACGGCCGCCACCGTGTACCGGAGGGAACGAGGCCCGCGGCGTTTCGGCCGGAAGCTCGATAGTGGAGACGGCGGGGAGCGTCCGAGAGGAGCCGGAAGCGGAGCACCACTTGCGCGTGGAGAAGGCCCACGGCTCTCTACGGAGTTACTCGACCGAGGTGCTTGGCCCTCGCATGGGCTTCCCTTTGCGTAGGGGCACCAATGAGGATTAGTCGGGACCTTGCGCGGTTCCGGATACCTCAATAAAAATACCGGCGTCATCCACGAGAGTTTGCTTCTCTACTTTCCTCTTTAAGTTTCCGCATTTATATTAAGCATTTAAGTTTCAATCTTGTATTCATGCTTATATAGTGTAGATTGAAACTTAGCCATTGCGGTAGAGATAGCAACACTTAGACAAAACCTAGTTTGCACATTCTAGTTTGATTATTTGCATAGGTTTTGCTCTAAAGATTTATTTGTGGCCTAGTTTAGCGAAAGTTTTAGAAGTCCTAATTCACCCCCCTCTTAGGCGTCACCCGTTTCCTACAGATGGGAAGCCTACTTAATGTAGACTCCTCTTTCTTCTCTTCCGTCGCTTTAAATGCGACGGGTTGCACCTCGGGTGTGGAGGTGGCACCTTGCTCCAAGTTGACGATGTGTTTGGAGTCTTTGATCATTAGCTCAAAGCTCACAAACTTCCCTATCACTTCCTCGGGAGACATTAATTTGTATCTAGGATCCCCACGAATTAATTGCACTTGAGTAGGATTGCGAAAAATGTAACACCCCTGGTGTTACTATCACTAAAACTTGAGCATAACATCATAAGCATTGGCATATCATGTGTTTGTCACACCTAGAGTGCATTCACTAGGCAAAAATTTCAAACAAAGTTGTATTGATGGGACATGTCATGAGTGAAACCTAGGGTACAGAACTTAACCCTAAACTAGGCTTAAAAGAGTAAACAAAGTCTAAATAAGAGAAAACTTCAAACCTATTAGTAATGATCATAAAATGTCACCATGGATGGACTTAAGTGGCATCCAAACTCTAGTGATGCCAGAAACCCTAAATAGACCCCTGGAAAACCCTGGACTGAAACTCTAGGGGGTTATCTATAAAAATATGCACACTTTGGACCTAAGTGCAAAAACCATGGAGTTAGGGTATCTTAAGTCATATAGTTCACATGTTTGAAGATTTGCAAAATAAACCATGAGTTTTGGGCTTATTTGCAAAAAGGCCACCCTAGTGTTCCCATGGTCAAGTCTGAAAACAGTTGAACAAGGCTGACTTTGGAGTCCTGCATCTCAGGATTCTTGAAGTTTTTTTCTCAAAGTCAATATAGTAAAGTTGTAGAATTACTATAGGAGAACAACTTTGCTATAGGGATTAAGCCTTGGTGCATGAAAAATTTTGAGAAAATTTGATCCAAAGTCGGGCTGTCAGGTTACCTTAAGTCTGAACTTTCAGTGACAGTGAGATTGGATGAGCTTAGGGCTCGATTTTGAGTAAGATCCTATGACTTTTTGTGGGTGCACAATGTAACAAAATTAAAGCTGGTTAATTAAGCTTCAACTTTGATACAGGGTGATGGTTGGGTCACCACATAAAATATGGAGCAAATTGCCCCCAAACATGCTCTGTCAAGCGCTTCAAACAGAGATTCCAATGGTACAGTAGACTGAACGAAATCGCAGGTGCAGTGCACCTTGCCGCCAGCGATCCCTGCGCCTGGATTCACGCCGGCGAAGTGATTTGTGCTCACCGAAGCCCGGATAACGTCTCGCGGTGAAAAGATCTCCACCACGGATGAGCTTAAGACACTGTTTCGTCTGGCCGCCATGTCCGCTCTGCCCCGATCGCTTTGAATCAACCCTCGCCGGAATTAGACACCTCGCGGTCTTGTGCCACATGCCTCGGCACTTTAAACACGTTGCAGTGAGTCGCGTCATGCATGTCCGGTGATCGCCGGTGAGTCCGCCACAGTGAAAGCCACTAATCGCTCGCACCAGTGCAACTCTCCTCTGGCCGCCACCGCGCCATTCCAAATTCATGCGCCACCACCCTAGAGCCTATAAATTGAGCGTGCCTTCGGGTCCTTAAGTTAGTCAAGCACCCAAGCCACCAAGCCGTGCCTCCAATTGCTCACCAGAGCTCGCCAATTTTAGATTTCCCCCAAATCAGCCAAAATACCGTCGCGTGAACACCTCGCCGTGGCCACCCTTCTGCAGGTCAGTTCAAGCTTTCTTAATTGGTGTTCTAGCTTTCTTAATGTCCCCTGAATCTCACCGACCCATTCGATTGAACTAGACCGCCTTAAATTGCCTAGAACACCTTGGATTATCCTCGGTTTCCGTCGTCGTCGTGAGCAGGCGTGCTCCGGTCCGGATCAATGAAATTAGGTGAGGGATTAGTGTTGGAGAGGGTTGAATTAAGTGACAAACAAAGGAGAAGTCTAGCCGGTGCATTTTCCGGCCGGTATGGGCTCGCCGGAGTCGCTGCTCCGCCGCCCACGGTCGAGGATCTCGGGTTGTAAAGAAACAGAAAGGGGAGGGGCTTTGCGCAGATGTCAGTGAGACAGAGAAACAATAGAGAGGATTCTTTACTAGTATTTCAAATGACCAGAGACCCTTGTGCAAAATGGATACCGCGGGCGCGCGCGGGCGCGTTTCGCCTGTCTTGGGCTGGCTCGGGCTTAGATTGAGCCCGTTACTATTCATACTTTCTCTTTTTCTTTTTCTACTAGACTTAGAGAATTTCTAGAAAATTGCAGAAAAATGCTAAAATGCAAGACCAATTTTGCTAAGTTCCTAATTTTTCATAGTATTTAATAAAAATAGTTTCATGATTTTTAGTCCAAATAGGAAATTATAGAGTATTTAATATAGCCAAAACCCATACTTCTGGAATTTTAGAGAGTAATTAATAATCCCAAAATTCACCAAACTTTTTAGATAGGATTTAAATATTATTTAGAAGCCTTGGGTAAAATTTGGTTTGATTTGGACCATGTTTGGTACCTAGAACCCAAAATCCTAGTCTCGTGCCCTATGAACTTCACTATAGACTCTAAAAACCCTAGTTTCTTGGAGATCCATGAAGGAAAATTATATTCAAGACTTAAGATAATATACTTTTGTTATCTTTACACTTTCATGAGCATTACATGAGCATTCATGATTATATATGGCTATATATAGAAAACGAAGAAGATACAGAAGTTGAAGAAGCGAGGACTACACCACCCCCACCTGAAGAACCTCAGGCAGGAAACTGCTTTTACTTTGATATCTGTGGAGCAGAGCCTGACTCACCTATCACACAAGGCAAGCCCCGGTGCATTTGCCACCTCCTTGCTATTTTGAAATCTTTCTCACTTACTTGATGCATTAGGTGATAGGAGTTGTGTGCTAAACTAGTTGCTGCATTTTCTTCCTTGGATTTGATTACTTCTCCTTAATCCCCTGTTTTACAAAAAAGGTTTTTCTTATGCTTAGCCTTACTCTAGAAAATCAAAATGTTTTGTTTTAACAAAAGATGATGCTTCAAAGTGGGTGGGATGTTTTCAAAAATAAAACTTGATGGTGGATCCATCATGGCCATGATGGGTTCAACATCGGAAAAGATGTACCTCTGTCAGGTACCAAACTTTGGGTTTGAAATGATAAAGCTGAGACCGGGCGGGTGACTTGCACGAGAAGAGAGTCTCGGTGTAGTGTCTCCGTCTGAGTCGATTAAGGACCTTCTCGATGTAGGCTTGATGATCGAGGACCTTCTAACTGGTCACATGCCTCATCATGGGTAAGCTTTGCCTCAGGCAGACTAATACCAGAATAAGATAACACGCAATGGGAGTGGAGAGATGGCGAGAGTATCGTGTACCCTCCGTGGCAAGAGGCTGGACGGTGGTGTATTTGTGCTCTCGGTTGGCGTGAACCTGATCTGGTCTTAAGAACCTCGGTGGCGAGTTGACATATGCAAGGGTTAAGTGCTACATATGTCGTGTGATTGGAGATCCTCAGCTGAGTATTAATCGATTCGGATCGCCGTTACTTCTCGGACATGAAGACTTGGTCACTGCCCTACACGTAGCATTCCAGTGAATAAGAAGGTGTTGGGGACTTGTTCTCAAATGCTATGAATCAAGAACAAGGCAACATACAATATTAAATATTAAAGCCCTTCGTCCTTCGAAACATTATTTCCCCCTTGGGCATAATGAATTTCGGACGAAGGTTATGAAGGTTATACCTTCATAATCGTAATAAAAGACAAGAAAAGATTTATGTATAAAATACGGAAAAATAACATGACTATTTTAAACATTGTTATTGATTTATTTCTATTCATTTTTCTTATATAAATGATGACAAATTATAAATGTACCTTCGGCTTGAAGGAAAGTGAGGGTACAAGCGTGATGCCAATGCCAAGTCAGCGTGAACAGTACAGGAATACTGTTCATCTATTTATAGGCACGGGACGCAGCCCGTATAAAATTACATTAATGCCCTTTACTTTTATCATTAACTCTATAATAATTCTTCGAGGGCTGATTTGGCTTTTCATCTTTAAGTCGGTTTCCCCTTTCTGCTGTCATGCCGAAGCTCCTCTGCACATAGCTTCGTGATCGTTTCATCCTTTGTCATGATCGTCTTCCATTCCAGTCAAGCTTCGTCTTGACCATGCTTCTGTATATCCACAACCTGATTCCGAAGATACCTGCTTGCATATTTAGAAAACATTATCAAATCACGTTTTTGAGGACCTTCGGAAGCCGAAGGCCCCCAACAGTAGCCCCTCGCAATATTAATTTGCTGTAATGATAAATTCATATTGCGATATGGACGAAGGCCTTAAGCCGAAGGTCCGAAAAAACACCTTCTCTTTGCTAGAATAGCAACAGTCTTTGACAAGCGGGGCCCTCCAGTTTCAACGCTCTGGGCGTATAAATAAGAGCTCATCCCGAGTTTATTTGGTACGCTCTCTTGCCAACTACTTTTACTCACCCAACTTTTAGCCTACACGCAACAACACTTGCTTGGCCTTTTAGTTTTTAAAGCTTCGGTTTAGAGATCACTTTCTCAGCGTTTGCAAGGATGTCCGAAGATAAGAAAGTTGTTGGTGATTCGAAGCTAAGTCTTTCTGAGGAGATGCATCTGGGTTTTCTTCAATCAATGTCGAAGACTAATACAGAGAAGATCACTAAAGAAATTTTGGAGGGTTTATCTGAAGATACTGGTGACAGTGACAGCTATGATGTGGATAGTGGTGGTGAAGACTCCGAAGATCGACCTTGGCGACCAAGCCATGCGGTTTTTGGCAAATCAAGTATTAAAGAAAATCATCTTGTCAACATGATGGGCATATATTTCTGGGACTTGTCCGTTGTGAGGGCTGATGAAGGAGAGAAGACTTGTCCAACTCCTGAGAAAAATGAAGTCGTGGTATTCCGAAGCTTCTTGAAAGCTGGACTACGATTTCCCTTAAGCAGCTTTGTTGTAGAGGTGCTGAAGATATTTGAAATCTACCTTCACCAACTTACCCCCGAAGCAATCATAAGGATGAATATCTTCATGTGGGCCGCGAGAAGCCAAGGCTTGGAACCTGATGCGAAAAGCTTCTGCAACATACATGAATTGTTGTACGAAACAAAACCCTGGGGTAAGGAACAATATCACAACAATTTTGGCTGCTACAGCTTCGGCTCCCGGTCTGGGTCAAGCTGCCCCGTGCCGACTTTTCGAAAGAGGTGGCCTGGCGACTGGATGACGGAATGGTTTTACGTGAAGAATGACTTGAAATCACGAGAAGATATAAAGAAAATCATTATGCGTCCCATCTGGCAACGCTTCGGCCTGCGGAGGCCAAAGGTGGAAATGAATGAAGCAGCCGAAGAGTGCCAGAGAGCCTTCGACGTTGTTTGCTCTTTTATCGGGACGAGGGATTTGGTCCAAGAACACATTGCCTTCAGAGTATGGCCACTTGTGGAAAAATGGGAAATACCGTAGGAGACCATTAAAGAGACTGACGAAGGTGGACTAGTCAGACTGAAATACACATTTAAGTTCGGAGATAAATTCGTTGAGCCAGATGATGACTGGCTAAAAAGCATTGAAACTGTAAGTGATGAACTGCTTGGGGTATATTCAAAGGCTGAAGATACTGCATTGTCAGCAGCTTTCGGAGGCCGAAAGAAGAAGAGGCTGAACCGAGTATTTGACGCAATTGGGTTCGTCTACCCCGACTACCATTATCCAGTGCGGGGTCAAAAAAGAAAGAATACTTCCTCTACGAAGGAGACTACTTCAGCTGCTCCTAGTGAGCCGATGCCGAAGAGGAAAAGGGTAAAGGTTCTCACACACCGGCCACATTATATTGAACTGGCCACAGTGCCTGAGTTCGCCGGTGAGACCTCTTTGGCCACCGAAGCTAAAGAATCAGCTCTGCCGCCAGAAATCAAAGAGTTGGCCGAAGTGCCAGCAACAGAAAAGATGGAAGGACCAAGGACTGAAGAAGCAAAAACATCAGAAGTTTTAAGTCCTTCAGCAAAGATTGAGACAGGAAAAAGCCAGAAGGGTCCAACAGTGACCCCGAAAAGAAAAAGGATGGTTAATGTGTTAGATGTTTTGGAGACAATTAAATCTTCAAGCATAACTCCAAAGAAAACTGTTGAAATTTCTGAAGTGTCTACTGAAGCCTTTGCTGCTGAAGCTTCGAAGCAACAACTTGAAGCTGAAGCTGGTCCTTCAGAGCCCACCAAGGAACAACCTTTGGAAACCGAAGAAACAAAGGTTACAAAGGCAGCCGAAAAAATGTCAGAGCCAATTTTGGTTGGAGAAATTGACACTGCCGCCCCCGAAGCACCTTCCACCATACGCGATTACATTGTGCGACATGCTTCGGGGAAGAAATTATCTGAAGAAGAGATTTATGAAGCTAATCACTATGCCAGAGAATTGAAATATCCGAAGGGGGCACTAGTGTTCAATGGGACAGACGAAGATGACTTCCTATACTGCCTCCCTGACAATAAAGAATTATCTGTCTGCCGGGAGATGGCTAGAAGCATGGGGTTTCCGAAGCTTGAAGCTGGACTCTACGCTATGACGAAGGACGATCTTGCAGATAGCCTTGCATATAATAGTCTGAAGGTGTGAAAACTGTATATTTGGAAATTTACAATTTTTGAATCATTCTTTTATTCTTATAGTAATTCTTTTTTCATATAGGGTTTAATACTAAGCAACGCTTTGAGAGCGCAAAAGAATGCTGAAGATGAAAGTTACAATATCGCTTTCAACAACCTACGAGCAGAGGTTATCAAGCTGAGGAACGAAGCTTTGGAAAAAGATAAAATTCTGCTTACACTAGTGGATAAAATAAAGGAAGACAAAGCTACCTCTAAGGCTCAAGCTGAAGCCCAAAAACGCGAAATTCAGGATCTTCAGAAACAACTGGCCAGGGCTAAAGAAGAACGCATACTAGAAGAAACAAAACGAGAACTTAGTGATCAATGGGCAAATCATTTGGAAGTAAATGTTGAAGAGCTTCGTGCTTCCAAGAAAAGATACTATGATAAATCCATAGAGTGTGTTAAGATGATAAAATCCAGCTTCGCCAGCGTCGGCGCGTTCTCTAGCGAAGAGAATTTCACAAGGGGAAATCCAGAAGGCCCTATTGAATGGATCAGTCATGACGCTGAGGCCTTCGAAGAAATCTTGAATAGCCACGGAGACATATGCGCTTTTTCAGGCGCCAGGGGGATTGCTACGGTGTTGGAAAGAAAAGGCTGTAATCATGTGAAATCTTTAGCGCAAACCGAAACCGCCTTGTCCTCCGAAGACATAAAGGACCCCTCGGCCGAATCAAGCCTGGTTGGAGGAAAAATTTTCACCGATATTTGGGACAATGGTGGCCGAGAAATGGCTCAAGAGATCATTCAAAAAAGCGAAAAAGGCATCCATGATGCTAGGAAAATAGCAGAGGCTGCTGAGAAAAGCGCAGAGCCCGAAGGGCAAATAGGTATTAACTAGTGGTTTTTATTTTGTTGTAATTTTTGATTCCAGACTTTGTTCGCGGTTTGTAATAGTAATATAGCCGTATCTTCTCCTCCCTCAGAACCTGCTGAGGCATCTCCGGGCCCCCACCCGAAGGGGGACGATGAAATTAGAAAAATGGCCGAAGCCATCATGGACAAGGTTGTCGATCAGCTATTGAACGAAGCCGCAGAAATAGTTCTTAAGGAGGATTAGATGCTATTGTAAAAATGTTTGAAATATAACATGTGTAATACATTGTAACTTTGAATGTAATATATAATCTGTTTATAGTTCAATTCTTTACGATGCATGAAATTTTGCATACATACCATTTTTTGAGCCTTCGGCGAAAAAAAAACACCTTCCCTTCTTTTCATGCTTCGTGAAGAAAATCTTTTATATATCACAAGAATTTCCATACTTCTCTGGTGAAGAATAATCAAGCTTCGTGAAATGTTCTCCGAAGCTATAAAAAAGTTTTATGTTGCCTCTCTAATGAAGCTACACTTCTTCTCAATTTATCTTATGCCTTAGCACGATTTTCTCTTTTTCAAAACACTCTCCGAAGATCGATACTGTATCCCCTTCTTGTTCCACATGCAATATGTTGTATGATGCTTATGTTATGCGAAATGATGTGATGATGTTATGTTATGCAAAATGATATTTGTGCCGAAAATACACACATCCCTGCGATAAAGCACACATTGTTTTTTATCAGCGCTGACTTTTCGCTGTAAGCCTCCCTTAGGAGCTTCTTCGCCTTTTACTTTCAGCGGAATCAGCGTAGACTTTTCGCTGTAAGCCTCCCTTAGGAGCTTCTTCGCCTTTTACTTTCAGCGGAATCAGCGTTGACTTTTCGCTGTAAGCCTCCCTTAGGAGCTTCTTCGCCTTTTACTTTCGGCGGAATCAGCGCTGACTTTTCGCTGTAGGCTCAAAAAACTTACACTGTGTTCCCTTAGGAACGACTTTTTACTGCTTCGAATAAATTGCACCGTGTCCCTTAGAATAAATTTTTGATAATACAAAGGTCCTTCATGGCACCATAAATTCGTATGCTTCGGCAACTCAAGCCTATGGAGAAGACATATTTTTATTATGGTAAAAGACGAAACTGTTACAGGAAATTGAAAAACGATAAAAGACACTTAGACTTCCCATAATTGTTCCTTATTAACAAAAAAGTAATACTGAATGTAAAAATGCGAATAAACTGCTGTCGAGGTAGGATATTTATCAGTAAATGTGCTTCGACTCTGGCACAGTGCTATTGACTGTGCGAGCTTCAGACTCCTCTCTGAAGTCCCTCTGAAGGTGAGTGTGCTGACTCCCTTCTGGCTGCTGTCCTCGCTGCGTTGGTGGTGGCGGTGGAGGCTGTTGCCAAGATGCTTGGGGTTGACTTGCCGAAGCAACAGAAGCTGCAGAGTGATTGCCTACATATTCTGGGATGTAAGGCGAATGGTACGAAGCAGTGTGCATGACCTGCTTCGGCTGACTCTGTTGTGCTGTAGCTTCTGCTATCTCCTTTTGCTTCTGGATGGTGATGTGGCACATCCTGGTGGTATGGCCCTTGTCTTCATCACAGAATAGACAGTAAATTCTTCTTGGCTGATCCCCAAATCTTCCCCCGAAGCCCCTGGCGCCTCTGCCCCTTGGCGCTGGCGGCCGAACAGAGCTTTGCTGTTGTCCCGAAGCTTGCGAAGAGTATTGTGGCCTTTGTTGTTGGCTCCCTCTATCATCACTTTGAGTGGAGTTATGAATTGACCTGACATGCCTTGTATGAAATCTTCCTCCGAAGCCCCTGGTCATTTCAGAGAACCTGAATGCCTCCTCCCTTCTTTGGCGGAAGTCATTGTTGGCCCTGATGTACTCGTCCATCTTCTGAAGCAGCTTCTCCAAAGTTTGTGGTGGCTTCCTGGCAAAGTATTGCGCTGAAGGTCCCAGCCGACGCCCCTTAATCATGGCCTCAATGACAATTTCATTGGGCACTGTTGGCGCTTGTGCCCTCAGACGCAGAAACCTTTGGACATACGCCTGGAGGTATTCTTTGTGGTCCTCGGTACACTGGAATAAAGCTTGAGCAGTAACTGGCTTCGTCTGAAACCCTTAGAAGCTGGTTATCAACATATCCTTCAGCTTCTGCCAAGAGGTGATTGTCCCTGGCCGGAGAGAGGAGTACCAGGTCTGAGCGACACTCTTGACGGCCATGACAAAAGACTTTGCCATGACTGCAGTATTGCCACCATACGAAGATATGGTTGCTTCATAGCTCATCAAGAATTGCTTCGGGTCTGTATGACCGTCGTACATGGGGAGCTGGGGTGGCTTGTAAGACTGAGGCCATGGTGTAGCCTGCAATTCTGTTGATAATGGAGAAGCATCATCGAAAGCAAAATTTCCATGATGGAAATCTTCATACCAGTCGTCTTCATTGTAGAAGCCCTCCTGATGAAGCTCTCTGCGCGGAGGTCTTCGGTTCTGGTCATCTTGAACAAGATGACGAACCTCTTCGGAAGCTTCATCTATCTGTCTCTGAAGGTCAGCTAAACGAGCCATCTTCTCCTTCTTTCGTTGCACCTGTTGCTGAAGGATCTCCAGGTTTTGGATCTCCTGATCCAAGTCATCTTCCGGAGGCGTTGGACTAGCAGCCTTCCTCTTCTGGCTTCGGGCCTCTCTAAGAGAAAGGACGTCCTGATTGGGGTCCAATGGCTGTAGGGTAGCAGCCCCTGTCGCTGAAGCTTTTTTCGGCGGCATGACGAAGGTGATGCTTGCCGAAGGTGTTCAAAGCTCAAGAAATGGAAGTGAGTTCACCGGAGGTGGGCGCCAATGTTGGGGACTTGTTCTCAAATGCTATGAATCAAGAACAAGGCAACATACAATATTAAATATTAAAGCCCTTCGTCCTTCGAAACATTATTTCCCCCTAGGGCATAATGAATTTCGGACGAAGGTTATGAAGGTTATACCTTCATAATCGTAATAAAAGACAAGAAAAGATTTATGTATAAAATACGGAAAAATAACATGACTATTTTAAACATTGTTATTGATTTATTTCTATTCATTTTTCTTATATAAATGATGACAAATTATAAATGTACCTTCGGCTTGAAGGAAAGTGAGGGTACAAGCGTGATGCCAATGCCAAGTCAGCGTGAACAGTACAGGAATACCGTTCATCTATTTATAGGCACGGGACGCAGCCCGTATAAAATTACATTAATGCCCTTTACTTTTATCATTAACTCTATAATAATTCTTCAAGGGCTGATTTGGCTTTTCATCTTTAAGTCGGTTTCCCCTTTCTGTTGTCATGCCGAAGCTCCTCTGCACATAGCTTCGTGATCGTTTCATCCTTCGTCATGATCGTCTTCCATTCCAGTCAAGCTTCGTCTTGACCATGCTTCTGTATATCCGCAACCTGATTCCGAAGATACCTACTTGCATACTTAGAAAAAACATTGTCAAATCACGTTTTTGAGGACCTTCGGAAGCCGAAGGCCCCCAACAGAAGGGTTGAAAAGAAATTGGCTAGTATAGGTCAAGTGCTTGAACTAGGGTAGAAAGAACTCTAGAACTCAGGTAATGACTTCACTTGCTAATAAAACTGGACTTTTAAGGATCCACTATTAGTAAGCATTTCTACAAACAGAGTCTTTGATTATTGATAAGCCATACCTTGATTCCCAAAGGCCAACATATCCTTGAGAGTCTTTTATTTTGACAGGTTAGACTTGCGAAAGTACACTTCGTACTCAGGGCTTTGTCCCATGTTGTTTTAGGTGAGGAAGCAGCAAATTTTTGTTGCTTTTGTTCCAAGGTGGTGCCCAAAAAAGAAAATCAAGACTGAAGCCTCGGGAGGAAGTGTCCTCCTTTAAGAAAAAGTTTTTACTGTTTATCGGGAGGGGTTTTTGCCTCCCAAGTTATGTAATAATATTACTCCTGCACTCCTATATTCACTCTGGTCTGTAATAATAGTACTCTTTCTTACTTTAAAATAAAGTAAGTTATTGTAACTGCTTCCACATTCTCGTACCTACGATGTGTTGTAATGTCTGTGTGACGGGTGAAATGCTCTCGGGCAAGGTAAAGAATACAGATACCGAACTTGTCAAGTGATTAGGGGCACCTGTAGGGTTGTCTGAGGTCTATTGGACAAGGACAACTGTAGCTGGGCCTAATGACTTGGGAGGTTCTGTCACAAAAAACAAGGGATCTTAGAATAACCTTGACCATTTCATGGTCATCCCATTTGGTTCTCCCGAGGTTGCGCACTTGGTTGACCATTGTCTTGAGCCGGTTGTACATGGCTTGAGGCTCTTCTCCTTTGTTGAGGATGAACCGACCGAGCTCCCCTCGATCGTCTCCCGCTTGGTGATCTTGGTCACCTCGTCCCCTTCGTGCGCGGTCTTGAGCACGTCCCAAATTTCTTTGGCGCTCTTTAACCCTTGCACCTTGTTATACTCCGCTCGACACAAGGAGGCGAGGAGTATAGACGTGACTTGGGAGTTAAAGTGCCTAATTTGGGCAACCTCGTCCGAGTCATAGTCTTTGTCCCCACCTGTGGTACCTGCACTCCAAACTCAACAATATCCCATATGCTTTCGTGGAGTGAGGTTAGGTGATGCCTCATTTTATCACTCCACATACAATAATCATCACCATCAAAATATGGTGGTTTGCCTAAGGGAACGGAAAGTAATGGAGCGCATTTAGAAATACGAGGATAGCGTAAGGGCATCTTACTATACTTCTTGCGCTCATAGCGCTTAGAAGCGACGGACGAGTTGGAGCTTGATGACATGGAGGGTGACGAAGAGTCGGTCTCGTAGTAGACCACCTTCTTCATCTTCTTCTTCTTGTCACCCTTCCGATGTGTCTTGTTGGAGGAAGAGGATTCCTCCTTATGCTTGTGGCCGGACTCCCTTGAAAGGGTTCTCCCCGAGCTTGCGGGCTTGTCGCCGGTCACGATCTCCCTTTTGGTGTGATCTCTTGACATAACTTCGAGTTGTTAGACTCTAATGAAGCATCGGGCTCCGATACCAATTGAAAGTCGCCTAGAGGGGGGGTGAATAGGCATAATATAAAATTTACAACTTTAAATACACACTACAAGTCGGGGTTAGCGTTAGAACATAAATCAAGTCCAAGAGAGAGAGGGAAAACAAATCAAATAGAAATCAAGCGAATGAACACGTTGATTTGTTTTACCGAGGTTCGGTTCTAAAGAACCTACTCTCCGTTGAGGTGGTCACAAAGACCGGGTCTCTTTCAACCCTTTCCCTCTCTCAAACGGTTACTTAGACCGAGTGAGCTTTCTCCTTAATCACACGAGTCACTTAGACCCCGCAAGGACCACCACACACTTAGGTGTCTCTTGCTTTGATTACAAGTCACTTGGGAACAAGAATGAGGAAGGAAGAAAGCGATCCAAGCAACAAGAGCGCAAATGAACACGAACACACACTCTCTGAAGTCACTAGGTGGTTGGAATGAATTTGAGACTTGGAGAGGCTTTGGTCTTTTGATTTGTGTCTAGGAGTGAATGCACTAGCTCTTGTATTGAAAATGAAAACTTCAGAAGACTTGGATGCTTGGAGTTGTGGTGGTTGGGGGTATTTATAGCCCTCAACCACCAAGAAGCCGTTGGGGAAGGCTACTGGTGATGGGCGCACCGGACAGTCCGATGCACCACCGAACAGGTCCTGTTCACTATCCGGTGCGCCGCCACGTCACCCAACCGTTAGGGTCTGGAGCCCGGTCGACCGTTGGAGGCCTTATCCTCTTGTGGCACCGGACAGGTCCTATTCACTGTCCGGTGCGCCTCTGACTCTACGGCTCTGACTCTACGCGTACTGTTCCTCTGTCAGCCCCTTTTGCAGTCGACCGTTGCGCGAGTTAGTCGTTGCTCCGCTGGCACACCAGACAGTCCGGTGAATTATAGCGGAGTGCGCATGCGAAAAACCTGAGAGTGGCTGGTTGGACTCAGTACGGTCCTGGTGCACCGGACACTGTCCGGTGCGCCAAGCCACAACACACTTGGTTTCTTTTACTCCTTTGAATTGGATCCCTAACTTGAACATTTATTGATTTATGCTGAACCTTTGTGCACCTGTACAACATGTATTCTTGTCGGGGACCATAATTAGGGGTACCCCCAATACTCTTAAACTCGGCTGGTAATCACCATCAGCACAAGCTGTAGAGCCTGATGGACGCAATTCAGTCGAGGCTCCGTCCACGCAAGGGACGCGATCTCGCCTCACTCGAGCCCAGCCTCGGGCAGGAACAGTAGACCCAGGCGGATTCACGCCTCGCCCAAGGGCCTCCTCAAGCAACGGGCACACCCTCGACTCGTCCGAGGCCCAGCTCGGGCAGGCTTCACAGTGAAGCAACCTTGGCCAGATCGCCTCGCCAACCGACCGTATCACAGAAGCATTCAATACAAGGATCGCCTGACAGCTTATCCTGACGCACGTTCCTCAGTCGATAGGGCCGAAGTGACCGCAGTCACTTTGCCCCTCCACTGACTGACCGGACAGGAAAACAGCGCCGCCTGCCCTGTTCCGACTGCTGTGCCACCCGCTAGGGTGAGGCTGACAGCAGTCAAGTCCAGCCCCAGGTGCCACAGGAAGCTCCGCCTCGCCCGACCTTGGGCCTCGGCCTCGGGAGAAGTCTCCGCCTCGCCCGACCCAGGGCTCGGCCTCCGCCTCGGCCTCAGAAGATGGACTCCGCCTCGCCCGACCCCAGGGCTCAGCCTCGACCTCGGCCTCGGAGGAGTTTCCGCCTCGCCCGACCTTGGGCTCGGACCGAGCACGCCACAGGGGGGATCATCATTACCCTACCCCTAGCTAGCTCAGGCTACGGGGAACAAGATCGGCGTCCCATCTGGCTCGCCTCGGTGAACAAGTAATGATGGCACCCCACGTCCGCCCATGACGACGGCGGCTCTCAGCCCCTTACGGAAGCAAGGAGACGTCAGCAAGGTCCCGACAGCCCCGACAGCTGTGCTTCTACAAGGCTCAAGCGCTCCTCCGACGGCCATGACATCGCATGCACAGGGCTCTAGCACCTCTCCGACAGCCACGTTGGCATGTACATAGGGCTCTGGCTCCTCTCTGTCGGACACGTTAGCATATTGCTACACCCCCCCCATTGTACACCTGGACCCTCTCCTTACATCTATAAAAGGAAGGTCCAGGGCCCTCGTACGAGAGGATGGTCGCGCGGGACTCTCTCTCTCTCCCTCGCGAACGCTTGTAACCCCCTACTGCAAGCGCATCCACTCTGGCGCAGGACAACACGAAGCCGCAGTTTTCCCCTCTTTGTGTTCCGTCTCGCGCCAACCCATCTGGGCTGGGGCACGCAGCGACAATTTACTCGTCGGTCCAGGGACCCCCCGGGGTCGAAACGTCGACAGTTGGCGCGCCAGGTAGGGGCCTGCTGCGTGTTGACGAACAACTTCCCGTCAAGTTCCAGATGGGTAGTTTCCAGCAACCTCTTCAACCCGGGATGCTGCTCCGTTTCGGGAGTCTCGAGTTCATGTCCCTCGACGACAGCTACGACATGGTACTCCTTCCTCCGCCGCACGACAACGACAACGACGGCCGTCAGCCCGCCCGGCGGCGGCGGACTCGGCGACGTCTTCCCTCCATGGCGGAAGAGCAACATCCGGGTTTGTCTCGTCGCCTCCTTCGCCGCAGGAGGAGGAGGCGGGGCGACCATGGCCAAGCAGGAGGCGGCACCTCGTCGGCTTTTGAGCGAGTCAACGACGGCGGCGCCCCAGTGGTGGACACGTCAGGCATTGACCTCGCGTCTGAGACGAAGACGGGCGCCGTTTCCCCGCATCACGCCAACCCCAAGCGGACGGATGACACCAGCACGCTCGCGAAGGACTTGTTGGGCGTTAGCCTCGTACCTGAGATAACGGTGCAGTCCGTCCCCTACGCGACTTCGTCATCGTCCGTCGATCAAGAGGTACCGTCCGTTTTCCACCTTGTGCCTTTTAGATTCAGCTTCGATCCGCCAAGCGACCCCGCTTCGGTGGACGCTTTCATAAAGGCATATCCTAACCTTCCGGGGTACCATATGTGGTCAACCTAGGATCGACTGACGGCCGTCTCGACCTACGGGCCCCCGGGCTCCGAGGAAGACGACGAGCCTGACTCTGGTTGGGATTTCTCCGGGCTCGGTAATCCTAGCGCCATGCGAGACTTCATGACCGCATGTGACTACTGCCGCTCCGATTGCTCCGATGATGGCCACAGCCTTGACGATGAAGGTTGTGGCCCAAGTCGCGAATGTTTCCACATCGATCTGGGGGGTCACGACGAAGGCAACCACCTTGGTATGCCAGAGGACGATGATCCCCCTAGGCCTGCGCCTCGCGTTGACATCCTATGGGAGCTAGCTGTGGTCCCAGTCCCTGCGGGGGGTCAGGACACACAGCTCAAGCAAATCCGCGAGATGCAGGCCAAGCTCGACGAGGAAGCAGGACAACTTGTGCAGCTCCGGCAGAACATCGGGCAGGAGTGGGTAGGCCGAGCACTAGCCAGAGAAGCGCGTCATCTGGCCCAGGACGTCCAGCACCGCATCGCTGACGATGCCAGGGCAAGGCTGCCCCCGGTTTCCAGTGGGGTCGGCCAGAACCTGGCTGCAGCGGCAATACTACTCCGAGCGATGCCGGAGCCATCCACCACCAAGGGGCGGCATATCCAGGGAGAACTCAAGAATCACCTGGAGGATGCCGCGGTCCGACGGGCCGAGAGCTCTGCCTCCCGAAGGCAAGGGTCCCCCCGGAGCATCGCGTCGCGACTTCCCGATTCATGCGGGAAGCCTCGGTCTACCCCGGGAGCACGCGGAACGCGACACCTGCAGCCCCGGGTCGCCTCGACAACGAGCACCACCGCCGCGACCGTCGAGCCTACCTCAACGAGAAGGTGCGCCGAGGCTACCACCCCAGGCGTGGGGGACGCTACGACAACGGGGAGGATCGGAGCCCCTCGCCTGAACCGCCTGGTCTGCAAGCCTTTAGCCGGGCCATACAACGGGCGCCGTTCCCGACCCGGTTCTGAGCCCCGACTACCATCACCAAGTACTCGGGGGAAACAAGGCCGGAACTGTGGCTTGCGGACACCGGCTGGCCTGCCAGCTGGGTGGAATGGACGATGACAACCTCATCATCTGTAACCTCCCCCTGTTCCTCTCCGACGCCGCCCGAGCCTAGTTGGAGCATCTGCCTCTTGCGCAGATCTCCAGCTGGGACGACCTAGTCAAAGCCTTCGCTGGAAACTTCTAGGGCACATATGTGCACCCTGGGAACTCCTGGGATCTCCGAAGCTGCTGCCAGCAGCCAGGAGAATCCCTGCGGGACTACATCCGGCGATTTTCGAAGCAACGCACCGAGCTGCCCAACATCACCGACTCAGATGTCATCGGCGCGTTCCTCGCCGGCACCACTTGTCGCGACCTGGTGAGCAAGCTGGGTCGCAAGACTCCCACCAGGGCGAGCGAGTTGATGGACATCGCCACCAAGTTCGCCTCTGGTCAGGAGGCGGTCGAGGCCATCTTCCGGAAGGACAAGCAGCCTCAGGGACGCCAGCAGGAAGACGTCCCCGAGGCGTCCGCCCAGCGTGGCACAAAGAATAAGGCCAAGAAGAAGTCACAAGCGAAACGCGATGCCGCCGACGCAGATCTTGTCGCCGCCACCGAGCACAGGAACCCTCGGAAGCCTTTCAGAGGGGCCAACCTGTTCAACAAGATGCTCAAGGAGTCGTGCCCCTATCATCAGGGTCCCGTCAAGCACACCCTTAAGGAATGTGTCATGCTTCGGCGCTACTTCCACAAGGCCGGGCCCCAGCAGAAGGTGGCAGAGGCCACGACAATGACAACAAGGAGGGCAACAAGGCAGAGGAGTTCCCCGAGGTCCACGACTGTTTCATGATTTATGGTGGGCAAGTGGCGAACGCCTCGGCTCGGCACTGCAAGCAGGAGCGCCGGGAGGTCTACTCGGTGAAGGAGGCGGCGCCAGTCTACCTAGACTGGTCCGACAAGCCCATCACCTTCGACCAAGGCGACCACCCCGACCGCGTGCCGAGCCCAGGAAAGTACCCGCTCGTTGTCGACCTAAGAGCACCTAGAGGGGGGTGAATAGGTGATCCTGTAAAACTTGAAACTTAATGCCACAAAACTTGATTAGGAGTTAGCATAATAAAGCCAAGTGGCTAGAGAGGAGTTCTTGCAAGACACGATAACCACAAGAAGATCAATCACAGATAGACACGGTGGTTTATCCCGTGGTTCGGCCAAGTTCAACACTTGCCTACTCCACGTTGTGGCGTCCCAACGGACGAGGGTTGCAATCAACCCCTCTCAAGCGATCCAAAGACCCACTTGAATACCATGGTGTTTTGCTTTGTATACTTTATCCCGCTCGCGAGGAATCTCCACAACTTGGAGCCTCTCGCCCTTACACTTTGATGTTCACAAAGAAGCACGGAGTAAGGGAGGGATGAGCAACGCACACAAGACACAAAATCAGAGCGACAACACGCACACAAGTCACAACACGAGCTCTCAACACAACTCAAAGAGTTCTCTACTCAAATGGAGCCCTAGTTGCTATCACAAAGAATCGAATGCGCAGAATTGAAGTCTTGGTGCTTAGGAATGCTTAGAGAATGCTTGGTGTTCTCCTCCATGCGCCTTGGGGTCCCTTTTATAGCACCAAGGCAGATAGGAGCCGTTGAAAGCATTCCAGGAAGGCAATTCTTGCCTTCTGTCGCCTAGCGCACCGGACAGTCCGGTGCACCACCGGACACTGTCCGGTGCGGATTTCTTTCCTTCTTTGGCGAAGCCGACCGTTGGAGATTCAGAGCCGTTGGCGCACCGGACAGTCCGGTGCCCCCTTCTGACCGTTGGCTCTGCCACGCGTCGCTCGCGGATTACGCGGCCGACCGTTGGCCGGGCCGACAGTTGGCTCACCGGACAGTCCGGTGCACACCGGACAATCCGGTGAATTTTAGCCGTACGCCGCCGACGAAGTCCCGATAGCAGCCAGTTGACAGACGCCAGCCTGGCGCACCAGACACTGTCCGGTGCACCACCAGACAGTCCGGTGCACCCAGACCGAGCAGCCTTTTGGTTGTACACAACCAACTTCTCCAAAATTGTTTCTCCTGTTTCTAGCACTTAGACACAATACATTAGTCTTCAAAACAATGTACTAAGTCTAGAAACGTACCTTTAATCTTGATTTGCACTTCTTGAGTCCTTGGCACAATTTAACACTTAGGCACTTGTGTTGGACACTTAATCACCAAAATACTTAGAAATGGCCCAAGGGCACATTTCCCTTTCAATCTCCCCCTTTTTGGTAATTTATGCCAACACAATAAAAAGCAACTAAAGGAAGTGCAACATCAATGCAAATGAAAACTCAAATTTGTTTTGATTCAAATTTGGCATATTTGGATCATCCTTTGCCACCACTTGGTTTTGTTTTTGCAAATCAAACTCAATTCCCTATCATCTCTAAGTCAAACACACTTGTTGAGACATAAAGAGAGTTGTTCCAAGAGAATTTGATCAAAGATTTCAAAAGCTCCCCCTATTTCCCATAATCAAATATTCTCCCCTCAAGAGATCAACTTTTGACACAAAGAGACATTTAGAAGTTTGACAATCAAAAGGCCTAACACTACTATTTTCAAAATTCTCAAGTGGTAGCTGATCCATTTATTGCTTTGGCCCTTAATTTCTCCCCCTTTGGCATCAAGCACCAAAACAGGATCATTTTTGGCCCTTAAACCCCATTGCCTCACCAAAATCTTCAATTAAGAGTTAAAAAGGCAATAAGAGCATGAAGATGAACTTGGAGTTAGTTACTCTTTCATCGGAGTGTAGTGGAAGTCTTTCATGGTCCAAGTCCAACATTTCCTTTCAATCCACCTTTGAGACTAAATCAATCAAACTCAAGCACACAGTTAGTCTCAAGGGGTCAAGTTGTAGCACATCTCCCCCTAAATATGTGCATCACTTGCGAATGGACTTGTGAGGTCCGGGGAGTGCTTGTACAAATTGAGAACCATAAATAAACAACAAAATGCATTAAGGAACATGGTCAAGGCATAAAACACATGTATGCTATAAATCAATCCAGGTTCCGCGAATCTAAGACATTTAGTTCACTACGCAGCCTGCAAAAGGTCGACTCATCTAGAGGCTTGGTAAAGATATCGGCTAGCTGGTTCTCGATGCTAACATAAAACACTTCGATATCTCCCTTTTGCTGGTGGTCTCTCAAAAATTGATACCGGATGTCTATGTGCTTTGTGCGGCTGTGTTCATAAGGATTATCCGCCATGCAGATAGCACTCTCATTATCACATAGGAGTGGGACTTTGCTCAGATTGTAGCCAAAGTCCCGGAGGGTTTGCCTCATCCAAAGTAGTTGCACGCAACACTGTCCTGCGGCAACATACTCAGCCTCGGCGGTGGATAGGGCAACAGAAGTTTGTTTCTTAGAGCTCCACGACACCAGGGACCTTCCTAAGAATTGGCACGTTCCCGATGTACTCTTCCTATCGACCTTACATCCAGCATAGTCGGAGTCTGAATATCCAATTAAGTCAAAGGTAGACCCCTTTGGATACCAGATCCCGAAGCAAGGCGTAGCGACTAAATATCTAAGAATTCGCTTCACAGCCACTAAGTGACACTCCCTTGGATCGGATTGAAATCTAGCACACATGCATACACTAAGCATAATATCCGGTCTACTAGCACATAAATAAAGTAAGGACCCTATCATAGACCGGTATGCCTTTTGATCAACGGACTTACCTCCTTTGTTGAGGTCGGTGTGTCCGTCGGTTCCCATTGGAGTTTTTGCGGGCTTGGCGTCCTTCATCCCAAACCGCTTGATCAAGTCTTGCGTGTACTTCGTTTGGGAGATGAAGGTCCCATCCTTCAGTTGCTTCACTTGGAACCCAAGGAAATAGCTTAACTCGCCCATCATCGACATCTCAAACTTTTGAGTCATCACCCTGCTAAACTCTTCACAAGACTTTTGGTTAGTAGAACCAAATATTATGTCATCGACATAAATTTGGCACAAAAAGATCACCATCACAAGTCTTAGTAAAAAGAGTTGGATCGGCTTTCCCAACCTTGAAAGCATTAGCAATTAAAAAAGTCTCTAAGGCATTCATACCATGCTCTTGGGGCTTGCTTAAGTCCATAGAGCGCCTTAGAGAGCTTACACACGTGGTCGGGGTACCGTTCATCCTCAAAGCCAGGGGGTTGCTCCACGTACACCTCCTCCTTGATTGGCCCGTTGAGGAAAGCGCTCTTCACATCCATTTGGAACAACCTGAAAGAATGGTGAGTAGCATAGGCTAACAATATGCGAATTGACTCTAGCCTAGCCATAGGAGCAAAAGTCTCCTCAAAGTCCAAACCTGCGACTTGGGCATAACCTTTTGCCACAAGTCATGCCTTGTTCCTTGTCACCACCCCGTGCTCGTCTTGTTTGTTTCGGAACACCCACTTGGTTCCCACAACGTTTTGCTTGGGACGAGGCACCAGTGTCCAAACTTCATTTCTCTTGAAGTTGTTGAGCTCCTCTTGCATGGCCAACACCCAGTCCGGATCTAGCAAGGCCTCTTCTACCCTGAAAGGCTCAATAGAAGAGACAAATGAGTAATGCTCACAAAAATTAACTAATCTAGAACGAGTAGTTACTCCCTTGCTTATGTCACCCAATATTTGGTCGACGGGATGATTCCTTTGAATCGTCGCTCGAACTTGGGTTGGAGGTGCCGGTTGTGCTTCTTCCTCCATTAAATGATCATCTTGTGCTCCCCCTTGATCACACGCCTCCTCTTGATGAACCTGTTCATCTTCTTGAGTTGGGGGATGCACCGTTGTTGAGGAAGAAGGTTGATCTTTCTCCTTTTGTTCCAGTGGCCTCACATCTCCAATCGCCATGGTGCGCATTGCGGTCGTTGGAACGTCTTCTTCATCTACATCATCAAGATCAACAACTTGCTCTCTTGGAGAGCCATTAGTCTCATCAAATACAACGTCGCTAGAGACTTCAACCAAACCCGATGATTTGTTGAAGACCCTATACGCCTTTGTATTTGAGTCATAACCTAACAAAAACCCTTCTACTGCTTTGGGAGCAAACTTAGAATTCCTACCTTTCTTCACTAGAATGTAACATTTGCTCCCAAATACACGAAAGTAAGACACATTGGGTTTGTTACCGGTTAGAAGCTCATATGAAGTCTTCTTGAGGAGGCGATGAAGGTAGACCCGGTTTATGGCGTGGCAAGTTGTGCTCACGGCTTCCGTCCAAAACCGTTCGGGCGTCTTGAATTCACCAAGCATCGTCCTCGCCATGTCTAGTAGCGTCCTGTTCTTCCTCTCTACCACACCATTTTGTTGTGGTGTATAGGGAGCGGAGAACTCATGTTTGATTCCTTCCTCCTCAAGATACTCCTCCACTTGAAGATTCTTGAACTCGGACCCATTGTCGCTTCTTATTTTCTTCACTTTGAGCTCAAACTCGTTTTGGGCTCTCCTTAGGAAGCGCTTGAGGGTCCCTTGGGTTTTAGATTTATCCTGCAAAAAGAATACCCAAGTGAAGCGGGAAAAATCATCAACTATAACAAGACCATACTTACTTCCTCCTATGCTTAGATAGGCGACGGGTCCGAAGAGGTCCATATGAAGTAACTCCAGGGGTCTTGATGTTGTCATCACATTTTTGGCATGATGAGAGCTTCCCACCTGTTTACCTGCTTGACAAGCTGCACAAGGTCTATCTTTTTCGAAAGTTACATTAGGTAGACCTATCACGTGTTCTCCCTTTAGAAGCTTGTGAAGGTTCTTCATCCCTACATGTGCTAAACGGCGATGCCATAGCCAGCCCATGCTAGTCTTAGCAATTAAGCATGCATCTAGACCGGCCTCCTCTCTTGCAAAATCAACTAAATAAAGTTTGTCGTCTAGTACACCCTTAAAAGCTAATGAACCATCACTTCTTCTAAAGACAGACACATCTACATTTGTGAATAAACAGTTATATCCCATATTACAAAGTTGACTCACAGACAACAAGTTATATCCAAGCGACTCAACTAAGAACACATTAGAAATAGAGTGCTCGGATGAAATAGCAATTTTTCCTAACCCTTTCACCTTGCCTTGGTTCCCATCACCGAATATGATTGAATCTTGCGGATCCTTGTTCTTGACGTAGGAAGAGAACATCCTCTTTTCCCCCGTCATGTGGTTTGTGCATCCGCTGTCGATAATCCAGCTTGAGCCCCCGGATGCATAAACCTGCAAGGCAAATTTAGGCTTGGGTCTTAGGTACCCAACTCATGTTGGGTCCTACAAGGTTAGTTATAATAGTCTTAGGGACCCAAATGCAAGTCTTGTCTCCCTTACATTTGGCCCCTAATTTCCTAGCAGTTACCTTCTTACCCTTTCTACAAATAGCAAAGGAAGCATTGCAAGCATAATAAATTGTAGAAGGTTCATTCATTACTTTCCTAGGAACATGAACAATATTTCTTCTAGGCATATGATGAACAACATTTTTCCTAGCCAAATTTCTATCATGCATAATAGAAGAACTAGAAGCAATCATGGCATGAGAATCAAAAGCATCATAACTTTTATAAACGTTCCTAGAATGTCTCCTATCATGATACATGAAAGCATGGTTCTTTTGAGCACTACTAGCCATAGGGGCCTTCCCTTTCTCCTTGGCGGAGATGGAAGCCTTATGACTTGTTAAGTTCTTGACTTCCCTCTTGAAGCCAAGACCATCCTTAATTGAGGAGTGTCTACCAATCGTGTAGGCATCCCTTGCAAATTTGAGTTTGTCAAATTCACTCTTGCTAGTCTTAAGTTGGGCATTAAGACTAGCCACTTCATCATTCAATTTAGAAATTGAAACTAGGTGTTCACAACAAGCATCAACATTAAAATCTTTACACCTATTGCAAACTGCAACATGTTCTACACAAGATGTTGATTTATTAGCTATTTCTAACTTAGCACTCAAATCATCATTTATGCTCTTTAAGCTAGAAATAGAGTCATGACATGTAGACAATTCACAAGAAAGCATTTCATTCCTTTTAATTTCTAAAGCAAGGGATTTTTGTGCCTCTACAAACTTATCATGTTCTTCATACAAAAGATCATCTTGCTTTTCTAATAACCTATTTTTATCATTCAAGGCATCAATTAATTCATTAATCTTATCAACCTTAGTTCTATCTAGGCCCTTGAATAAACATGAATAGTCTATTTCATCATCGCTAGATTCTTCATCACTTGAGGAAGCGTAAGTACTAGTATCACGAGTGCTTACCTTCTTTTCCCTTGCCATGAGGCAGGTGTGACGCCCATTGGGGAAGAGAGACGATTAGTTGAAGGCGGTGGCGGCGAGTCCTTCGTTGTCGGAGTCGGACGACGAACAATTCGAGTCCCACTCCTTGCCAAGGTGTGCCTCGCCCTTAGCCTTCTTGTAAGTCTTCTTCTTTTCCCTCTTGTTCCCTTGTTCCTGGTCACTATCATTATCGGGGCAATTAGCGATAAAATGACCAATCTTACCACATTTGAAGCATGAGTGTTTCCCTTTTATCTTGTTCTTGTTGGGATGCTCTTTACGACCCTTTAGCGTCGTCTTGAAACGTTTGATGATGAGGGCCATTTCTTCATCATTAAGCTCGGCCGCCTCAACTTGTGCCACCTTGCTAGGTAGCGCCTCCTTGCTCCTTGTTGCTTTGAGAGCAATGGTTTGAGGCTCTTGGATTGGGCCATTCAACGCATCATCAATGTATCTAGCCTCCTTGATCATCATCTGCCCGCTTACGAACTTTCCAAGTATCTCCTCGGGCGTCATCTTGGTGTACCTAGGATTCTCACGAATATTGTTCACAAGATGTGGATCAAGGACAGTAAAAGACCTTAGCATTTGGCGGACGACGTCGTGGTCCGTCCATCGCGTGCTTCCATAGCTCCTTATTTTGTTGACGAGGGTCTTGAGCCGGTTGTATGTTTGGGTTGGTTCTTCGCCCCTGATCATTGCGAATCTCCCAAGTTCGCCCTCCACCAACTCCATCTTGGTGAGCATGGTGACGTCGTTCCCCTCATGAGAGATCTTGAGGGTGTCCCAAATCTGCTTGGCGTTATCCAAGCCGCTCACCTTATGGTATTCATCCCTGCACAATGAGGCTAGAAGAACAGTAGTAGCTTGTGCATTTTTGTGAATTTGCTCATTAATGAACATGGGACTATCCGTACTATCAAAGTGCATTCCATTTTCCACTATCTCCCATATACTTGGATGGAGAGAGAACAAGTGGCTACGCATTTTGTGACTCCAAAATCCGTAGTCCTCTCCATCAAAGTGTGTGGGGGGTTTCCGAGGGGAATGGAAAGCAAATGAGCATTGGAACTTTGCGGAATACGAGAATAATCAAAGGAAAAGTTTCAATTAACCGTCTTCTTTTTCTCGTAGTCGTTGTCGTCGTCCTTTTGGGAAGAGGAAGATTCGTTGCTGTCGTAGTAGACTATCTCCTTGATGCGCCTTGTTTTCTTCTTCCTCCCGTCTTTTCTTTTGTGGCCCGAGCCTGAGTCAGTAGGCTTGTCATCCTTTGGATCATTGACGAAGGAATGCTTCTCCTTATCATTGACCACCATCCCCTTGCCCTTAGGATCCATCTCTTCGGGCGATTAGTCCCTTACGTGAAGAGAACGGCTCCGATACCAATTGAGAGCACCTAGAGGGGGGGGGGGTGAATAGGTGATCCTGTAAAACTTGAAACTTAATGCCACAAAACTTGATTAGGAGTTAGCACAATAAAGCCAAGTGGCTAGAGAGGAGTTCTTGCAAGACACGATAACCACAAGAAGATCAATCACAGATAGACACAGTGGTTTATCCCGTGGTTCGGCCAAGTTCAACACTTGCCTACTCCACGTTGTGGCGTCCCAACGGACGAGGGTTGCAATCAACCCCTCTCAAGCGGTCCAAAGACCCACTTGAATACCACGGTGTTTTGCTTTGTATACTTTATCCCGCTCGCAAGGAATCTCCACAACTTGGAGCCTCTCGCCCTTACACTTTGATGTTCACAAAGAAGCACGAAGTAAGGGAGGGATGAGCAACGCACACAAGACACAAAATCAGAGCGACAACATGCACACAAGTCACAACACGAGCTCTCAACACAACTCAAAGAGTTCTCTACTCAAATGGAGCTCTAGTTGCTATCACAAAGAATCGAATGCGCAGAATTGAAGTCTTGGTGCTTAGGAATGCTTAGAGAATGCTTGGTGTTCTCCTCCATGCGCCTAGGGGTCCCTTTTATATCCCCAAGGCAGCTAGGAGCCGTTGAAAGCATTCCAGGAAGGCAATTCTTGCCTTCTGTCGCCTGGCGCACCGGACAGTTCGGTGCACCACCGGACACTGTCCGGTGCGGATTTCTTTCCTTCTTTGGTGAAGCCGACCGTTGGAGATTCAGAGCCGTTGGCGCATCGGACACTGTCCGGTGCACACCGGACAGTTCGGTGCCCCCTTCTGACCGTTGGCTCTGCCACGCGTCGCGTGTAGATTACGCGGCCGACCGTTGGCCGGGCCGACAGTTGGCTCACCGGACTGTCCGGTGCACACCGGACAGTCCGGTGAATTTTAGCCGTACGCCGCCAACGAAGTCCCGAGAGCAGCCAGTTGACAGACGCCAGCCTGGCACACCGGACACTGTCCGGTGCACCACCAGATAGTCCGGTGCACCCAGACCGAGCAGCCTTTTGGCTGTACACAGCCAACTTCTCCAAATTTGTTTCTCCTATTTCTAGCACTTAGACACAATACATTAGTCTTCAAAACAATGTACTAAGTCTAGAAACATACCTTTAATCTTGATTTGCACTTCTTGAGTCCTTGGCACAATTTAACACTTAGGCACTTGTGTTGGACACTTAATCACCAAAATACTTAGAAATGGCCCAAGGGCACATTTCCGTTTCACGACCCCGTCATCGGCAACGTCAGGCTCACCAAGGTCCTCATGGATGGAGGCAGCAGCCTCAACATCATCTACACCGAGACCCTCGGGCTCTTGCAGATCAATCTGTCCATGATCCGGGCCGGTGCGGCGCCCTTTCACGGGATCATCCCCGGGAAGCGCGTCCAGCCCCTTGGACAACTCGATATGCCCGTCTGCTTCGGGACTCCCTCCAACTTCTGAAAGGAAACCCTCACGTTCGAGGTGGTCGGGTTCCGAGGAACCTACCACGCAGTGCTGGGGAGACCGTGCTACGCCAAGTTCATGGTCGTCCCCAACTACACCTACCTCAAGCTCAAGATGTCGGGCCCCAACGGGGTCATCACCGTCGGATCCACGTACCGACACGCGTACGAATGCGACGTGGAGTGCGTGGAGTACGCTGAGGCCCTCGCCGAATCCGAGGCCCTCATCGCCGACCTGGGGTGCCTCTCCAAGGAGGTGCCAGATGCGAAGCGCCACGCCGACAACTTCGAAACAGTAGAGGCGGTTAAGTCCGTCCCTCTCGACCCCAGCAATGATGCCTCCAAGCAAGTTCGGATTGGCTCCGAGCTCGACCCCAAATAGGAAGCGGTGCTCGTCAACTTTCTCCGCGCGAACGCCGAGGTTTTTGCGTGGAGTCCCTCGAACATGCCTGGCATACCGATGGATGTCGCCGAGCACTCGCTGGATATTCGAGCTGGAGCCCGACCCGTGAAGCAGCCTCTCTGCCGATTCGACGAAGAAAAGCGCAGAGCCATAGGCGAGGAGATCCACAAGCTGATGGCCACAGGGTTCATCAAAGAGGTATTCCATCCCGAATGGTTAGCCAACCCTGTGCTTGTGAAAAAGAAAGGTGGGAAATGGAGGATGTGTGTAGACTACAATGGTCTAAACAAAGTATGTCCGAAGGTTCCCTACCCTCTGCCTCGCATCGATCAAATCGTGGATTCCACTGCCGGGTGCGAAACCCTGTCATTCCTCGATGCCTACTCAGGGTATCACCAAATCAGGATGAAAGAGTCCGACCAGCTCGCGACCTCTTTCATCACACCCTTTGGCATGTACTGCTATATTACTATGCCATTTGGTTTGAGGAATGCAGGCGCGACATACCAAAGGTGCATGAACCACGTGTTCGGAGAGCACATCGGTCGAACGGTCCAGGCTTACGTCGATGACATCGTAGTCAAGACGAGGAAAGCCTCTGACCTCCTCACCGACCTTGAAACGACATTCAAGTGTCTGAGAGCGAAAGGCATAAAACTTAATCCCGAGAAGTGTGTCTTCGGAGTCCCCCGAGGCATGCTCTTGGGGTTCATCGTCTCCGAGCAGGGCATCGAGGCCAACCCGGAGAAAATCGCGGCCGTCACCAACATGGGGCCTATCAAAGACTTGAAAGGAGTACAGAGGGTCATGGGATGCCTTGCGGTTCTGAGCCGCTTCATCTCGCGCCTCTGCGAAAGAGGCCTACCCCTGTACCGCCTCTTAAGGAAGACCGAGCGCTTCACTTGGACCCCCGAGGCCGAGGAAGCCCTCGGGAACTTAAAGGCGCTCCTTACAAGCGCGCCCATCTTGGTGCCCCCCGCTGCAGGAGAAGCCCTCTTGATCTACGTAGCCGCAACCACTTAGGTGGTCAGCGCCGCGATCGTAGTCGAGAGACGAGAAGAAGGGCATGCACTGCTCGTCCAGAGGCTGGTTTACTTCATCAGTGAAGTACTATCCGAGACCAAAATCCGCTACCCACAAATTCAGAAGCTACTGTACGCGGTAATCGTGGCGCAACGAAAGTTGCGACACTACTTCGAGTCTCATCCGGTGACTGTGGTGTCGTCCTTCCCCCTGGGGGAGATCATCCAGTGCCAAGAGGCCTCGGGTAGGATTGCAAAGTGGGCGGTGGAGATCATGGGCGAGACAATCTCGTTCGCTCCTCGGAAGACCATCAAGTCCCAAGTCTTGGTGGACTTTGTGGCTGAATGGGTCGACACCCAGCTTCCGACAGCTCCGTTCCAGCCGGAACTCTGGACCAAGTTTTTCGATGGGTCGCTGATGAAAACAGCAGAAGGTGCGGGCCTGCTCTTCATCTCACCCCTCGGAAAGCACCTCCGCTACGTGCTACGCCTCCATTTCCTGGCGTCAAACAACGTGGCCGAGTACGAGGCTCTGGTTAACGGGTTGTGCATCGCCATCGAGCTAGGGGTTCGGCGCCTCGATGCTCGTGGCGACTCGCAGCTTGTCATCGACAAAGTCATGAAGAACTCCCACTGCAGCGACCCGAAGATGGAGGCCTACTGTGACGAGGTTCGGCGCCTGGAAGACAAGTTCTACGGGCTAGAGCTCAGCCACGTCGCTCAACGGTACAACGAGACTGCGGATGAGCTGGCTAAAATAGCCTCAGGGCGGACAACGGTTCCCCCGGACGTCTTCTCCCGAGACCTACATCAACCCTCCGTCAAGACCGACGACGCGCCCGAGCCTAAGGAGGCCTCGGCCCAGCCCGAGGCACCCTCGGCCGCCGAGGGTGAGGCACTGCGCGTCAAGGAAGAGCGAAATGGGGTCACACCTAATCGAAACTGGCAGACCCCGTACCTGCAATATCTCCATCGAGGAGAGCTACCCCTCGACAGAGCCGAAGCTCGGCGACTGGCGCGGCGCGCCAAGTCGTTCGTCTTACTGGGTGACGAGAAGGAGCTCTACCACCGCAGCCCCTTAGGCATCCTCCAACGATGCATATCCATCGCCGAAGGTCAGGAGCTATTGCAAGAAATACACTCGAGGGCTTGCGGTCACCACGCAGCACCTCGAGCCCTCGTTGGAAACGCCTTCCGACAAGGTTTCTACTGGCCAACCGCGGTGGCTGACGCCACTAGGATTGTACGCACCTGCCAAGGGTGTCAATTCTACGCAAGGTAGACACACCTGCCCGCTCAGGCCCTGCAAACAATACCCATCACCTGGTCGTTTGCTGTGTGGGGTCTGGACCTCGTCGGTCCCTTGCAGAAGGCACCCGGGGGCTTCACGCACCTTCTAGTCGCTATCGACAAATTCTCCAAGTGGATCGAGGTCCGACCCCTAAACAGCATCAGGTCCGAGCAGGCGGTGGCGTTCTTCACCAACATCATCCATCGCTTTGGGGTCCCGAACTCCATCATCACCGACAACGGCACCCAGTTCACTGGCAGGAAGTTCCTGGACTTCTGTGAGGACCACCACATTCGTGTGGACTGGGCCGCCGTAACTCACCCCATGACGAATGAGCAGGTAGAGCGTGCCAATGGTATGCTCCTGCAAGGACTAAAGCCGAGGATCTACAACGACCTCAACAAGTTTGGCAAGCGATGGATGAAGGAACTACCCTCGGTGGTCTGGAGTCTGAGGACGACGCCAAGCCGAGCCACGGGCTTCTCACCGTTCTTTCTAGTCTATGGGGCCGAGGCTATCTTGCCCACAGACTTAGAATACGGTTCCCCGAGGACGAAGGCGTACGACGACCGAAGCAACCAGACCAGCCGAGAAGACTCACTGCACCAGCTGGAAGAGGCTCGGAACATGGCCTTAC
Organism: Zea mays; assembly: GCF_902167145.1. Taxonomy (NCBI): domain Eukaryota; kingdom Viridiplantae; phylum Streptophyta; class Magnoliopsida; order Poales; family Poaceae; genus Zea; species Zea mays. The sequence continues at coordinate 232,309,038 of NC_050096.1, read as the reverse complement.
TACACTCGGCACGGTATCAGCGGTCTCTGCGACGCTACCACGCCCGAGGGGTTCGGTCCCGAGACCACCAGGTGGGGGACTTGGTACTTCGGCTATGACAAGACACCCGAGGGCACCACAAGCTCACTCCTCCCTGGGAAGGGTCGTTCATCATCGCCAAGATTTTGAAGCCCGGAACATACAAGCTGGCCAACAGTCAAGGCGAGGTCTACAACAACGCTTGGAACATCCGACAGCTACGTCGCTTTTACCCTTAAGATGTTTTCAAGTTGTTCATATACCTCGTTCTCTTTACATACACAAATAAAGTCTAACCGTCAAGGAAGGGTCAGCCTTGCCTCGGCAAAGCCCGACCCTCCCTCGGGGGCTAGAAGGGGGGAACCCCCTCTGCGTCAAAAATTTTCCTCGGAAAAGTTTTTCTACCAAACGACTTTCGTGTTTCCCGACTATATCAGTAACAGAACCCCGCAAAACGAATAAGAGCGCATGTAAGCAGCAAGGCCGACCGAGCCGAGGGACTCCTACGCCTCCGGGATACGGATACCTCACTCATCACCTTCCGCGAAAAACAACTCTTACTCGGATAAGCGATTCTGCTACTAATGAACAAGTCCGGATACTCGAAACAAGAGGAAGAGAAACACAGCTTTATAGCACGACGACAAAGTGTTCAGGCCTCGGCGGCCGCGAAAGACACATGCATGCTCCAAACAAACTGCTCCGGCAGAATCAGGCATCGCCCGGGGGAGGAGCGGCACCCTCGGCTTCGTCTCCATCCTCAGCGTCGTCTCCACCCTCGGCGAGGTCCGCCCCGGCCCTGGACGGCAACGCATGCGGAAGGATCTCCACCTCGAAGGAGGACGCTAGCATCGCACTTGGGCCCGCAACGGCCGCGTCGAGCCTCTGAACCTCGGCTAAGGTAGCTTCATCTTCGTCGGGTAGACAGTACCCTCGCTGACCCGCTCCAGGTCCACGTCGTAGTGGGAAGCGAGCACGGCGAAGGCCCGCCTAACGCCGTGATGCAGCGCCTCGCGGAGTCTGTTGCGCACATGGCCGCCCAAGGCCTGCAGGCGACTCTGGGGGAGCTTTCCGAGGGGACATCGTCAAGACCAGAGACCTGGCAAAAGGTCGAGATAGCTTCAGACATGGCCACGCGGTCGGCCTCCTTCTGCTCAACTGCCTGGGCAAGTGCCTTGACGGACTCGTTGAAGGCTGACTCGAACTCTGCAAACGGCCAAATAGAATTCTTCAGACACGAGTTGAAGAATGAAGCTGAATCGAAGTCACAAAGCGGCCAAAACATACCTTCAGCCCGGGCACGCTGCTCCAAAGCTGCGGCTTGGGTAGACTGGGCAGACCCGACGGCCACGGCCAGGTCCTCCGCAAGGGCTCCGGCCCGACCAGACACCTCAGCTAGCTGGCCCCCAAGGGCCTCAGCCCAGCTTTTAGCCTCGGCAGCCTGGTTCCGAGATTGGTCCCGCTTGCCGATGACCTGGCCAAGCTCCAGCTGCCGCCGCTGCGCCTCTACGCGTGCCGTCGCTGCCTCCACCCCCAGCCCATCACAGAGCAACCGAAGGTCCGCCGCCTCGGTGCTCCATTGGGCAAGGCGTTCGGTAGCCTCGGTAAGCGTGGCCCTCAGGAACCACAGCGAACCCCAGACGTCGGTCTCGCGGCGGATGAACGACGACTTGGCGGCGCTCAGATCCGTTAGATCCTGAGGAAGGGAAGCAGGGCGTCACAAAGAATGCCCTGGTCACGCGAAAGGTATGCCTGAAATCCTTACCTGGAGGATCCTGAGAACGTCCCTAGAAAGGATCTCCATGGTCGATCGAAGCGACCCCATCGCTGCCTCGGCGTACTCACGGAGCTCATCCCGAGACTGCTCCTCCCGCTCATCGTCAAGGACGAAGAGGGGTTTCGAGGCGCCACGGGTCCAGAACCGGAGCGCCTGTCCACGCCGCTCATTGGGATCGCGTCGCGCGAGGATGAGGTCGCCGCTCCCCAAGACGAGAAGCGGTTCTGTGTCCCCTCCTCCAAGGCGTCGGGACCCCCTGCAGTCGACGCATCGGGTACCCCCTCGGCTAAGGAGGTGGGCTTCCAATCACCGACCTCGAGCAGCGGCACCTCAGCCATCTCAGCATCAGCAGTGACGGGTGGCTCCACGGGCAGAACGGCAACAGCCTCGACAGAAGCTGGTGCCGGCGCCGGCAGTACGTCAGGTGGGCTCAAGGCCGCAGCCGCGCCAGCAGTCTCCCCCGACACGACGGCTGCCTCGACGGAGGGGTCAGCCTGGGGAGCTCGCCCCATGGCAACTCGCGCCGCCTGGGCCCCCCGCTTGGGGGCATCTTGTGCGGAGGCCAGCCAACCGGCATGGCATAGTGCGGCACTGGCTGTAGAAGCCGGCACCGTCTTAAGGGCCTTCCTGGGAGCCAGATCGGCCGAACCGTGCCTCCATTTGCTGGGAGGAAAAAGTAAAGCAGGATCAGGACACACGAAGAAAGAGCCAGGACATAGGTATCCTCAGATACTTACCCGCTCCGGACCAAGGCCAATCGTGCCTGCGGGGAGGCCCCTCGGGCCTCGGTCCCCGCAGGCGCCGCCGAGGTTCGCCCCGCTTCCGGCTTCAGCGCCGTTCCCACTTCGGGCGCCCGGGGCGTCGAAGGGACAGCCTGCCCATGCGACGTCACGACGGCCTGAGGATCAACCTCCTTTACGGCCGGCACGAGCAGCTGCTCTTGGGGGATAGGCGGGTCGGCCTGACCCCCCGGGGTCACCTCAACTACCTCGGCCAAGGGGTCAAGTACCCCCTCAGCCTGCCCTGCTCTTCGGACTGGGACCCCGATGTCCCGGCCTCAGATACCGACGGCACCAGCCCGCTCAGGGGCTGGCTCGACGACCCCTGGCCTAGCCTCAGATCCGGGCTGAGGCCAAGGCGGGCCGCCATGTCGCCGTCCTCGTCATCATCGTCGTCATCGTCGTTGTCAGGCGTCTCCGGCGACGGCTCCCTCGGGAGCCCGTTCCTCTCCTGCCTCCAACGGTGCCTCTCCAAGGCGTCCCGAGCCCGCATCCGCTCGCGAGCCCGAGCCTTTTTCACGTCCTTCTTCTCCTTCTTCTTCTCCGCGGCGACCCTCCGCGCGGCTCGGTCCACCGTGTCCTCCAAGACTGGTGGCAGGGAAGGCTTGTAACACCCCAACTCCTGGAAACGAACGGAAATCCCGACCGTGAGAATCAAGGGCAACCTGACACAAGAAAGGAGAAGGAGCAGACACTCACCAGAGACACGCACCCACGCTCGGGACGCATCAAGGGCTGGGTAAGGGCGCCGGCGTCCAGCCTCCCTACCGTGCCCGCTACCCGCCTGCGGAGGTCATCAGCGGAGAGGGGGACCGAGGACACCTGTGAACCCTCCAAGTCGACCCCCAACGTCATCTTCGAAAGCGGCAACTGCCGCTCTGCCAAGGGAAGCACCCTCAGACGATGGATGGCGGAACCACCCCCACGACGGTAAGCCCCCCCCGTCTCGTAGCTCCTGCAAGGCCTCCAGAAGGGGCTGGAGTTTCTCCTGTTTCTCGCGCGTGGCCCCATAGCGCCAGTTGCTGCCGGCGGCAGTCACCACTCGTTGAGAAAACGACGGGAGCCTCCCGTCGTCATTCCGGAGGTAAAACCACCGGCGCTGCCACCCCTTGTTCGAAGACACAAGGATGGCGGGGATGTACTGTTGCACGCGCGCCTGCCTCAACTGGAGGATGCAGCCACCGGCCCGCACCGCCATGCGGACCTTCTTTTCCCCCGTCGTCAAGGCAAAAGGCTCCACGGTGAAGAGATGGGTCCACAGATCCCAGTGGGGGTCAATCCCCAAAAAACCCTCGCAAACCGCCACGAAGATGGCCGCTTGCGCAATGGAGTTGGGGTTGAGATTGTGCAGCTCCACCCCGTAGTAATGCAGGAGCGCCCGCATGAAACGACTTGCTGGCACTCCGAACCCCCGCTCATGGAAGGAGACGAAACTCAGCACGTACCCCGGCGGTGGGGTCGGGTCGGCCCCGCTCAGAGGGACCATCCACTCCGGCTGCGGGTCACCGGAGAGGAGACGGAGCAAACCATCAGCGACAAGGGCCTCCAGATCGTCCACTGTGACGGTGGAGAAAGGCCACGGGTCGCACGGTGGAACGACGGTTACCCGGTCGGCCATCGCCAAACGAAGGGGGCGACGGCGGAGCGGACAAGGTGCGTGGTTTTCTTTCTCTGGCTATTCCCTTGGGTCGCGGAAACCAAAGCAGGAGGCGAGCAACAGAGTAAAGAACCACCACCGGTCCCTCTTCTGGGTATATAAAAGCCCGGGCAAGACCCGTTCAACACTTCGCTCGAACCCACCGCGAAATTCAAACTCGAAGGCGAAACACCCGTTCCTCGAACGACTCGCACACGCACAACGGCTGCCCCGCGAACCACCCGTCCCGTCGCATTAACTTCGCGGCAGGGCAGGCGACACCTTTGGCAGGCGAAGCGGGCGACGTTTCACCTCCGCCATGATGACCACGTCAAAAAAGGTGCGCCACATCGTTTAATTTCGTATCCTTTTCCTCTTCCCCTTTCTCTCTCTTGCTACAGGGACCGGAAAGGGGATATTTCGAAAGGGATCCTTCTCCGCGAAGGAAGCGGGCCCCAAGCCCTCCTACTGATCAGGGGTTCGAAGGCTGGCCCCTCGGAAGGGTTCGACAGCCGCCCCAGAGCACTCGGGCTTCAGGCTCATTACTGATCAGAGGTTCGAAGGCTGGCCCCTCAGAAGGGTTCGACAGCCGCCTCAGAGCACTCGGGCTCCGCGCCCACTACTGATCAGGGGTTCGAAGGCTGCCCCCCCCGAAGGGTTCGACAGCCGCCCTAGAACGCGCAGAGCGAGGGATGACTCTGGGTACGTCCGATACATGGCCGAGGCTCGGGCTACGCTCCCGAGGTACCCTAGGACATTTCCGAGACCAGCGGGAGCGATTCTGTAACGGAATCCCATCAGAGGGAGGCATCGAGCCCTCGGACCCTATCAAACGGGACCGGGTCCGGCAAATCACCTGCAGGTACTTTTGGAGCGCGCCTCTGGGCCACTAGCCGACCCTTATCGAACGGGGCACGGGCGTCCACTCGGATCACCCATTAGCAACTCACTGGAAACACCATGTTCGGTGCCCTCCGATGGCAACATGGCGCTTCCCCCCTCCTCCTTGCGGAAAGACGACGAAGGGGCATATGATAAAAGCCGAGTCAGTCCTTGATCGTCCTCTCGCTCTGTGCAGAGGCTCGGGGGCTGCTCTCGCAAACCCGGCTCCAGCCAAACCGTTGACAGCGTCAACAAACCAGCCCGAGAACTTGGAACCTGACCATGCACCCGGGCTACGATCAGATCGCATGAGGGAACAACCAGACCGGCCGAGGCATCACGAATGGCATTAAGACATCAGAGGAGTCAAACCACTCCTCCGAGGCCTCAGGGGCTACACCCGGCGGGTGCGCTCGCGCGCACCCACCGGAACAAAATGTAACCGAGAAAGGCCGGTCCCCTTGCAAAAAAGTGGGACAAAGCCTCCAAGCGAGTACCAACACTCCCTTTGAGTCTCGGGGGCTACTGTCGGGGACCATAATTAGGGGTACCCCCAATACTCTTAAACTCAGCTGGTAATCACCATCAGCACAAGCTGTAGAGCCTGATGGGCGCAATTCAGGTCGAGGCTCCGTCCACTCAAGGGACGCGATCTCGCCTCACTCGAGCCCAGCCTTGGGCAGGAACAGTAGACCCAGGCGGATTCACGCCTCGCCCGAGGGCCTCCTCAAGCAACATGCGCACCCTCGACTCGCCCGAGGCCCAGCTCGGGCAGGCTTCGCAGTGAAGCAACCTTGGCCAGATCGCCTCGCCAACCGACCGTATCGCAGAAGCATTCAATACAAGGATCGCCTGACACCTTATCCTGACGTGCGTTCCTCAGTCGACAGGGCCAAAGTGACCGCAGTCACTTCGCCCCTCCACTGACTGACCGGACAAGAAAACAGCGCCGCCTGCCCTGCTCCGACTGCTGTGCCACCCGCCAGGGTGAGGCTGACAACAGTCAAGTCCAGCCCCAGGCGCCACAGGAAGCTCCGCCTCGCCCGACCTTGGGCCTCGGCCTCGGGAGAAGTCTCCGCCTCGCCCGACCCCAGGGCTCGGCCTCGGCCTCAGAAGATGGACTCCGCCTCGCCCGACCCTAGGGCTCGGCCTCGACCTCGGCCTCGAAGGAGTTTCCGCCTCGCCCGACCTTGGGCTCGGACCGACCACGCCACAGGGGGGATCATCATTACTCTACCCCTAGCTAGCTCAGGCTACGGGGAACAAGACCAGCGTCCCATCTGGCTCGCCCCGGTGAACAAGTAATGGTGGCACCCCACGTCCACCCATGACGACGGCAGCTCTCAGCCCCTTACGAAAGCAAGGAGACGTCAGCAAGGTCCCGACAGCCCCGACAGCTGTGCTTCTACAGGGCTCAAGCGCTCCTCCGACGGCCACGACATCGCATGCACAGGGCTCTAGCACCTCTCCGACAGCCACGTTGGCATGTACATAGGGCTCTGGCTCCTCTCTGTCGGACACGTTAGCATATTGCTACACCCCCATTGTACACCTGGACCCTCTCCTTACATCTAAAAAAGGAAGGTCCAGGGCCCTCATATGAGAGGGTGGTCGCGCGGGACTCTCTCTCTCTCCCTCGCGAACGCTTGTAACCCCCTACTGCAAGCGCATCCACTCTGGCGCAGGACAACACGAAGCCGCGGTTTTCCCCTCTTTGTGTTCCGTCTCGCGCCAACCCATCTGGGTTGGGGCACGCAGCGACAATTTACTCGTTGGTCTAGGGACCCCCGGGGTCGAAACGTCGACAATTCTAGAGCAAACTAGTTAGTCCATTTATTTGTGTTGGGCATTCAACCACCAAAATTAATTGTGGGAAACAGTTAACCCTATTTCCCTTTCAGGAGTCACCCTGACCTTTCACGTCCCTCCTCCCCAGTCCCATGGCCAGGCACATCGACCTAGCTTTTGGGGCCAACGAGGTGGGACTTGTGCCACGCTTCCTTCGAGCTCCAGAGGTTGCCATGATGTGGCATCATTTGTCATCGACGTAGACGCGTGAAAGTCGCCTAGAGGGGGGGTGAATAGGCGTAATCTGAAATTTACAACTTTAAATACACACTACAAGCCGAGGTTAACGTTAGAACTTAAATAAAGTCCGGAAGAGAGGGGGAAAACAAATCAAATGGAAAACAAGCGAATGAACACGGTGATTTATTTTACCGAGGTTCGGTTCTAAAGAACCTAGTCCCCATTTAGGTGGTCACAAAGACCGGGTCTCTTTCAACCCTTTCCCTCTCTCAAACGGTCACTTAGACCGAGTGCGCTTTCTCCTTAATCAAACGGGTCACTTAGACCCCGCAAGGACCACCACACACTTAGGTGTCTCTTGATTTGATTACAAGTCACTTTGGAACAAGAATGAGGAAGGAATAAAGCGATCCAAGCAACAAGAGCGCAAATGAACACGAACACACACTCTCTCAAGTCGCTAGGTGGTTGGAATGAATTTGGGACTTGGAGAGGCTTTGATCTTTTGATTTGTGTCTAGTAGTGAATGCACTAGCTCTTGTATTGAATGAAATCTTTAGAAAACTTGGATGCTTGGAGTTGTGGTGGTTGGGGGATATTTATAGCCCTCAACCACCAAGTAGTTGTTGGGGAAGTCTGCTGGCGATGGGCGCACCGGACAGTCTGGTGCGGCACCAGACAGGTCCTGTTCACTGTTCGGTGCGCCGCCACGTCACCCAACCGTTAGGGTTTAGGAGCAGTCGACTGTTGGCGCCGTTGTCTTCTTGTGGCACCGGACAGTCCGGTGTGCCACCAGACAGGTCCTGTTCACTGTCCAGTGCGCCGCCACATCACCCAACCGTTAGGATTCGAGAGCAGTCGATTGTTGGCGCCGTTGTCATCTTGTGGCACCGGACAGTCTGGTGCCACACCGGACAGGTCCTGTTCACTGTCCGGTGCGCCTCTGACTCTACGGCTTTGACTCTGCGCGCACTGTTCCTCTGTCAGCTCCTTTACAGTCGACCATTGCGCGAGTTAGCCATTGCTCCGCTGGTGCACCGGACAGTCCGGCGGTACACCGGACAGTCCGGTGAATTATAGCAGAGTGCGCCTGTGGAAACCCGAGAGTGGCTGGTTGGACTCAGTACGGTCCTGGTGCACCGGACACTGTCCGGTGGCACACCGGACAGTCCGGTGTGCCAGGCCACAACACACTTGGCTTCTTTTGCTCCTTTGAATTGGATCCCTAACTTGAACATTTATTGGTTTGTGTTGAACCTTTGTGCACCTGTAGAACATGTATTCTAGAGCAAACTAGTTAGTCCATTTATTTGTGTTGGGCATTCAACCACCGAAATTATTTGTGGGAAACGGTTAACCCAATTTCCCTTTCAACGCGGCATAGCGGTTGGTCTCCGGCTCGCAACGTCGAGACATGGAACTTTCGGCTTGTTGCTGCACAGCAAGTCCGAGGAGGTCTTCGATCTATTGGTGGGTCTTCCATTCACTTGGTGTTTTCGCCTTAGGGAGCTTGTCTAGAAGCGTCGCAACAGCAACGATGTTATGGCTTGTCCAGGGAAAACACGACGTTGCGCCCTTGCCATAAACCAGGCAACGGCGGGCTTTTGTCGTCATGGCGTGTTGTCGCCCCACTGCTTAGCGTGTTCGCCCCGTACCCTTGTAAGCTTCCTTGTCTTTTCGCCGCAGGGTGCTGCTCGCTCCGTGAGAGGCTCGGGCCCAACGACACCTCCTGGGGAGGAGGGTTGAGCTAAGGCAGGGCAGACACCATAGTGCACTCCATGATGATGGGCGAGTTCTTGCCTAGGCTCCCCACACGGGTAAGTGATCTCCCGTGGTATTTGCTGCAAAGCATTCCTGACTAGGGTCGCAACTTGCCTAGATAGGCATGGACGTGAGTCCGTCTTTCGACCCTTACAAGAGGATATTCATGAATGAGTCCCAGACACGGTCCAATACTCCCACAACCTCGGTACAATCGACTGGTGGCGAGCCCTGCGACCCATGGTACACCTGAGGTGGGTCCAGTCGGAGGTCGCCGAGACTTATGGCTACATTGGGCAAGTCGTTTGCCAAGGGAGACAGGGCTTGCGAGGCCCTCGTCATCTCTCCTTTGTTGACGATGAAATCCAGACCCCCAAAGCGAATGGTTGTCCCGGGAGTCTAGATCGCGGTACTGTCGTTGGTAGCCATCCGGAGCTCGGATGATCTCATCGCGGAATGCACAAGTCCGCTACCTAGCACATCAACTGTCGGTATTTCGTACCATGCTCCGGAGCTTAGATCAATGGTTTCGGGCTCCGGAGGGTGTGTGTGGAGGGCGCAAGATTTATACTGGCTCAGACAGAATGTCCCTACTTCCAGTCATCGATGGCTTGCGCTACCGGCACCATTGATGATTAAACTTGTAGTAGGGGTTACAAGCAGTCGAGAGAGGGAGGAGAGGCTCCCAGATATCTTATTGTGGTGGAAGCGGAGCTTAGAAGTTGCAAGGTGGAGTCCTAGCTAAGTCTTGGCTTGGCGGGGCTTCGGCCTCCTGGTCCTCGTCGGTGCTCCTCGGCTCATTCGTCCTTGTGGGTTCGTCTCTGTCTAAAGCCGTCAGGTTGTCTCCAAGAGCTCTCTATTCGACCTGTCCTTGTTTTCCCCTCACTTTCTCGGAGGTCGAGATCTCCTTTTTATAGGCCGGAGTAGGGATCAGCTAGCGATGGCTTCCCCAGGAAGGAGCCATAACGAAAGGGTAAAACCAATGTTTTACTAAGAGTGAGGCCATGCCCATAAGGAAAGGGTAAAACCAATGTTTTACTAAGAGTGAGGCCATGCGTACTTGTGGACCCGGGGTTGCCTAGCTGTCGTGTATTTATCGTGGTGGATGACGTGGGGGCGATGATGGTCCCAGGTGCCATCATTCCGGCTACGCCAACCCCAGGCTTCGCTTGGGCTCGCCGTAGCCCGTTGTTTAGTGCCATACGAGAGGTCTGCACACACAGGCCTAGTTCAATAGGACATAAGTGTGCCGCAGGCCGAGGGACGACATGCCATTAATGCGTCGCAGTCCGGGGGCTCGTAGGTCATGAGCGCAATGTTGCCCGAGGGGTCCATAGGTGATGGGTAGGAAACGGACCGGCGCCCACGCTGTGGCTCGGTGTGAGGCGTGGTTAATGCAACCGGTCATTTATGACGAATCAGTCCAAGGCCGAACGCATGATCCATTTGAGTGGTTCCCTTCTGACACGCCCATCCTTTCTTGTCAGGCTCCGCCACACTTGACCCTGGGCTCGGTGCCACATGGTTCGACCGGGGTCAGGTCCTTTCGGGGCCGACGTACCTGTCTCTTCCAACTAACTAACAGCCACCGGCGATCAGGGAATTTTTTCTCAGCATGCTCACTGACCGTCGGATCCCATAGTCCGGAGGTCATTTCCGACACCAACTTATTTTGGATAAATAACTTTCTTGTTGTTTTTGTAGTATTATTTAGAAAAAAATATCCTTGATATCCTCGTCGTTGGAGACCAACGCAATATGAAATGGAACAGGGTATCAATGGCTCAGCGCAGGGCGGACCCAGGTGCAGACAAGGCTAGGGTCTTACTCAGGCTCTTACATTAGTGCCAATGAATTTGTAAACGTGCACGAAGCATTAAAATATAGTTAAATATATGTAACATATAGATAAAGCTGTTTATTTATAGTATATGTACTTATTTTGTCTAGCCTCTCGAAGTTTTCTAGATCCGTCATTGCTGTTCTTGCGCACCATGAAACTTGAGGTAGGTGTGCCGATTTCTTTTGGCTGATGGGTGATGGCACCGACAGATCATGAATTCATCTGCTGGTTGTTGATAGCTTCGTTTTTCTATTGCCCTCGGAGGATTTTGTTTGGTTACCTCTGAAAGAAAATAGTGTACATGTCTCTGTAAAGAACGTAAGATATCCCTTGGCATCTTTGTGGCCTAAAAAAGGATTATGCTCTAGAGATGCTCGTGGCCTCATGGGTCTAGTCTATTCTATGTGGCCTCACGTTGACAGCCACACAGAAACTTACTTCTTTTTTTAGAAAACAAACCGAACTGCTATTCACGAAATATAATAAATTAGGAAATACATCACGCTACAATAGTGTCTCCTTCTGTGTGGTTGCGTGTCACGTCGGTGTTGTTTGGTGTGCAGGCAAAGATGCGAAGTGTCAATTCGGGAACCGGTGCCAGAATAGAATGTGTAGGCACGGAAACGATTCTCGCTTCGTGGAGCTAAAACCTGTCGACATCGGCAAAATTGCATCTAAAAACTCGACCTGGCCAATAAAAAAACGAACGGCTGGCAGGGAAAAGAGATGAATGTGTCCGTCATATTCTAGCCATTCCCTTCGAGAAAACAAGGCGTGTGAAGTGTGATGCTGCCTTTTTTATCTGCCTGATAGAATCATGCAACCCCCGCGTCAGTCATGTGGATGTGGTTTACTACTGCTTCACGAATCTGCGACACGAGAAGTTCACGGAAGGTGCGTGTCCTGTTTGGGTTTTTGTAGTTTGGTCGGGAGATTACGAGAATAAAACCATTCTCCTCCGTATTTGTTAGGTAAAACGAAGTCATTCTAATTTTTTGTTTAGTTTAAAGATACAATAGAACGAAGTCATTTCGTTCTTTGTTTAGTTAGAAAGCCATATAAATATAGAGGACAAGAGAGCGAACAAAACGCTCGTGTCCGATCATATTGATGAAACAAAGACATTCCTTTATATTAAAGCCATGCAGCTAGACGTGCGCTGAGGGTATCCACGTTGGTACTTTTATTTTTAGACGTCCGATCGCAATCCAACAGCTGCCAAACTGTCATCTCGATATCTCCACGTCAGCACCTTTTTATATTTATAGGAATTTTATCTATTCCAGACATGGGGCTCCAGAGCCATCGAGAAAGCTCACGTGGAAAGCGCAAAACTCATCTGCCCTGCACCCCCGCCTATCCTCTACTCCTCTCCATTGCAGCAGCAGAGCTCGCCGCCGATGGACGAGGGGTCATCGAAGAGGGCGCAGGATATCGCGCAACAGCGGGAGGGGATGCTAAGGAGATGTTGCACGTCCTCACCGAATTCGAGTACGAGCTCTCGCTCACCAACCTCGTCGAGAAGGCCGCGGGCGGGGGCGGCGGAGCCGAAGCTACGCCCCGCACCCAAGACAGAGGGAAAGGACCGGAGCGCCGCACAGCCAGCAGCAGCTAACGTCGATAGCGAGGAGTCCCGGGCGGAGGTAGTTGGTGGGGGCAGCTTCCACAGCATCAACGATGGCGTCTTGCTCACCTTCTACATGTCGCGGGCGCCCACCTGGAGCTTCATCGTGCGCCTTGCTCGAACGCCATCGTCCGCCTCCATCTGCCGGAGCCCCAACGTCGCATCTGACTGTAGGAAGAGGTGATTAATCAATCATCTCCGAGCTCCAAAACATGTCCGAAGTTCAAACGCTACGTAGGCGTTAGCCATGTGACTTGATTGTTCTGTTTAATCTAATTTCTTAAAGGCGCGGTCATCCTGTCTCCTCTTTTTTTTTGTTCTCTTGGATCTTCCATTTGTTGGCGCAAACAGATCCTCGGTATTTTTCGGCCAGAATGATCTTTTTCGTTACGGATAGGGCTTCTGATCTGTGCGAGAGGATAAGAATCCCAGTTCTTTAGTTTGATATTATAATACGTGTCTAGCTATTAGTTTCCCCAAATCACATCCATGCTTCCTTCCCCGTTTGCACTTTGCTGTGAATGTGATCAGGTGACTTATCAAACCACACTATGTCATTGATTCCAATATTTGGGCTGCCAGTGGGTTTCAATTAGATATACCAAATGTGCGTTCTCTGGAACACAGTCTCTCATCTCTGAGAGTAATAAATCTAGGCTATCGGTAAAGATACAGATTGTCAATCGTGTAGGCTCTTACACACTGAATTGTGCTTCTGTTTATTGTCCCAATTTTGTTAGTTCTCACGTGCTATTTCTTTTTCAGAGCAAATTAGTACACTGAATTAGTACATCCGCTCTCATCCTTACCTTTGCGTTTCTGTTTGATTTATTTATTTTATTTCTTTCTCGGTTTGTTGCTATTATTCTACTAGATTCGGATATGATTAGATGTTGGAATGATTAGCATCCCCTCACAATTTAATTCATGTCCGATGCCTCAAGCCCTCAATTTCATGTTGCTTCGACTGCGTCCTCTTGACTGCACAAACCAGATCTAACCCACCAGAAAGGAACGAAAAACGCACATAAATCTTAAATTATTGTTTAGTCATATTAGAAATAAATAAGTTGAAATTCTTTAATTTTAGATCTCCAATATTGAATTTTGGTCTAGACTCCTAAAAATCCTAGAAATGCACCCTTTGGAACGCAAGATTGACAAAATGCATGAATAAATTTTTTTTTTGTAGAAATGCAGTTGCATGATACTTGCAATCTTACATGATTTAAAAGTGCAGGAAAGCTTCTAATACAATGTTTATATGCAACACAGTAAGAACATAGGAATTAGAGGGGAGGGATATATACAAAGGGAAGTTTTTCAAGAGATTGGATCTTATGTTAGAAATCTTTTAAAATCTCACTATAATATGCCATCCCATAAGAATTTTATAGAATTTGGAGGAGCTCAATCCTTTGTTTCAATGTACCACGTAGGAAATTTTTTTATTGGATTTTAATCCTCTAAAATTCCTCCACTTTTGGTTGCTCATTTATCTAGGGGCAGAACATTAATATTATGTCTATGATGTTAGTTAACATGTTACTAACTCATATCTTATGATCAAACACTGCTATCACATTTTCGTATGATCTTATTTTCTGTCCACTACTACAAACATGCAAAAAGTTATAAAGACAGTTTTAATATCACGCGCAGAGCGCGCGTCATTTACTAGTCTTAAGTCATTTACTAGTCTTAAGTATATAATAGAAATAGAAACTTAGAAGCCGCTCGACTCTATTTTATTATAAACCAAACATTTAGAAAATAAAAATAGAGTTCTATTTTTCTCCACTCTTCGTCACCAAACGCACCGTAAGTTATTCTGATTGGACACCTCTTGATAAACACGATATGGGACTATCCAACAAACGATTACAATAATAGTTTTGTCGAAAATCAAAATATTCAAAAATCTGATCAAATTTATGAAAAAGAGTGCCAAATACTATAAAAATATATTTCAGTGAATCTAATAAATATAAACACAGTTAGTTTTTTTCTAATAAGTTTGATCAATTTTTTTGCTCGCCGGCGACAACCCTCCCTTCATCGAACGTCTGGTCCGAATATTCTTCTTCGTTCTCGCGTTTATCTGTGCAGCCCTGCCTTTCTTCTCCCGTTCCCCGCGGCCTGCGCGCGCGTTCTCTCCCTCACCTCCGCCCCTTTCTCTCTCTCTCTCGCTCTCGCTCCGGGCGACGGCTGGGCGACCGCCGCTTTATCCGTGCGGCCCTTCCTTTTGTTCTCCCGTCCCCCCAACCCCCCTTCGAGCTCTATCTGTCTCTTCCTCTCGAGGCGACGCCTGGGCTACCGCGCCGCTACTGCGGCCTCCCGCGACAGGTGCCTAGTCTCCATCAGGTGCCATGTCTTCTTCGGGCTCTTCACCGGCGACGTGCACTGCCAGGTACGCTCCTCCCCCTTCCCCCTCCACCCCTCCTCTTCAATTTTCTGTGCGAAACCGAGCAGCCAAACCCTAAACTACGCTATTTGTATTCGGATCTGGTCTAATTACGCGTGCTTACATGTATTATGTCTACTAACCTCGATTGTTTTTGAATTATCAGCTCTGCATGTATACACCCAAGTCCTTTACTGGGTCCGCCGCCGCCCCTATGTACTTCGTTAGGTTTAGTATGTTGTTAAGTTTGTAATTCTAGGGTCTGGAGGGAAGCATAGATCTCAAGAGGGGTGAAATTTGGTGGTAATTTCCTGAGAATTTCAAGGAGACAAGGGCGTGGAGGTTGTTTCTGGAGGGATCTGTGAGCACAGCAGCAGAAATTTGAGGTTGGTGGTAGCCTGTTGATCCACGATGGTGGGTAAGGAGCTGGTGGTGCAAAGGAATGGCCCTGTTGACATACGTGAGATTGCTGCAAAGGCCACGCTTCGGGAGGTGCGGCAGAGCGGGCACACCTACGTCGAACTACGGCGTGTCGGGAAGCGTGTCATCTTCTTCTGCACCATCTGCCTCACCGAGTGCTTCAGCGACAATGTGCTGTTTGACCACCTCAAGGGAAACCTGCATTCACGGCGGTATTCTGAGGCCAAGGTTACGCTGTTTGGGCCCATGCCATGGCCGTTTAATGATGGTGTGCTCTTCTTCAACAACTCACGCGAGAAGGATCCGCTCCTGCTGGACTCAAGCTCACAGAGCACCAGAGAGCTTGCCCTGGTTCCAGAGCCTGAGGTTTCAGGGAATGATACTGAGGTGACATCAAGGCTGAGAGATGGTTCAACCTCCTCTAATGGTGTGAAAGGTGCACGCTATGGTGCAAAAGGCCGTGCTAATGGTAGAACTGCTGCTGTATCTGAAGATCACATGCTTTCAAACCATGGAACTGATGGTCCTGTTGTTATTCCTGGTGTATTGCTAAAGGATGTTGTTTCAGATTTGCCTGTGCATCTTTTGGGCTATGGGAATATTTCATACAGGATCTGTGAAGCTAGCAAGAACTGCAGGAAGATAAGCAAGATCTGGTGTGCTTGGGTAGGACAAGGCTCCCATGGTTTTGAGAGTTGTAACACTTATGAGCAATCTGGATTTGCCATAGTCAACTTCTCTTATACCTATGATTTAGGCAGGAAGTGGTCTTCTGAGGAACAAGACCTGTCTGTCTCTGCTGGATCTTTCTTTGTAATTGATGATGCTGGACACCGTGGAAAGCGAATGAGAAAATCATTCTCTGATCAAGAAGCATCTTCAGAAGAGTCAAACGGTCAGAACAGCTCTTTACAGGGCAGTAGGCAAGCTATTGTGACTTGTTCACCGGTAGGTACCTCAAATGATCTTCAAGTTGGTCTCTTATCAAGCAAGGCAGCAAGGAGAGAGTTGAGGAAGCAGAAGCGAATAGCAGCTGAGAAAGTGTGTGATCTTTGCGGCAGACCAATGCTCTCTGGAAAGGATGTTGCCACCTTGCTGAACTGCAATACAGGAAAACTAGCTTGCAGCAGTAGAAATTCAAGTGGGGTGAGCATCTTTGAGCATTCTTTGCTACTGTATTCCTGTTTCATAATAATTGCTCTTATAGATTAGAGAGCATGGACCTGTTTACCTTTTTGTACATTTTTTACCTGAAAACATAGCAGTTATGTTTCCACCAAATTCCAAATGTTCTGTAATGACTTCTCTACACTTGATTTATGCAGGCTTACCATCTATTTCACACTTCCTGCCTTTTACACTGGACTATTCTGTGCCAATACGAGATGCTGAACGATGAAATAGCTAGGAAGGGGAAGAGCAACCGAGGAAGGAAGGCAAAGAATGCACCTAAGAGAAGCAAAATAACGTCCATAGTTTGCCCAGAATGTCAGGGTACTGGAATTCACGTCAACGGAGATGAACTTGAGAAGCCAAGCATTTCTTTATCAGAGGTCTGGAGCACATATTCACTCTTCTGCTGTCAGTCCCTGATTTTTCATTCAGGCAACTTCTTGCAAATTACTTCTATAGCAGCCTTGCACCTGAATTGGTTGGATATGGCACTTGCAGATGTTTCGCTTCAAGATGAAAGCAATCGAAGCTCACAAAGCATGGCTGAAGAGACCTGAAGTGCTTGAAAACTGTTCCACTGGGCTTCATTTCCCCTCAGAACATGTGGAGAACCCTGAGGTGGAATCAGAGGCACACTGTTCGCAATGTTCTGTTAACACAGGTATAAATCCACTCACACCAGTCTCCATTTCCCTTTGCAGGAGAAGGTGATGCCACTCAAGTCACTTCCCTTCTATGCCGCTGATGGGTAGAAAGATAGTTGATGGCAGCTACTGGAGGATGCTGCAGTTGTTGATGTAAATAAGCTCGCTTGACAGTTGTGGAACAGTGTTGTTAGATGCTCACCTACGTGCATTATCTCAGTTAACCTGTGTCCGCCAGATGATAACTAAGACATTTAAACTGGCAACTGGCTGAACTATTGTTTTTCGCTGGATTCACTAAACATGTACGCAGTCCATTTCGTTGGGTTGGGTTTGCTGCTTACAACTTCCAGTTTCATTGTTTCTGATTACTAATGCCACGCTTCTGGATGTGCCCGCCGTCCAGACGTCTTGCGCTACGTGGTTTGCTATTATTTTGAAACCGTAGTTGCGCCAACCGTAGTATGTTAAACACATTCATGTCCTTTCCGTGTGTGGTTTGTTATACCGTAAATGTAAAATGTTTGAGCATTTTCAACAATGTCTTATTTTCAAATTGAACTCAAATTGAAATATAGAGCTGGAGATAGAAAAACTACTTTAATAATATCTTATTTTCTAAAATTTGTTAAAATTATAGAACATCCTATCAAGTGCATTAGATATACTGCTATTCTATAACCTAGATTTGAAGAATATTTTATTAGTGTCTTAAACTATACAAAATTTACTATTTTCAAATTTTAAAATTACAGGGTATTTTTATAGGTCACACTGGAGATGATTATGTAACTTAAAGCAAAACTTACCGTATCGAAAGCAGACATTATTTCGTACACATACAACACCGTGATAGATGCCCGGCCATATTCACTAGCAGTACCCCCAACAGCATTGGAATGGAATCTCATTTTTGTACTAACACCTAACCAAATCAAATCTTGTTACCACTAATGCCTTTCATATTCTAAAGCTCTTAGCGGAACCTTACGGTTGACGGAATAATCTCCTCCTTTACTTCGTTGCTGAAACATCCTGCCCGTAAGTTACGATTGCATTTGGTGAAAACTAAACTGTACGCAAAATTCAATCCAGAGGAGAAAAAGCACACGGCGAGAAATACGGAAAAGAAAGAGAAAAAAGAGAGAAGTTGCGCACTTGGATCTCAGCAAGATATTTGTGTCGTCAGGAAGCCTTCGTAACGAGGGCCTAACACTTGCATCAGGAAGATAACGCAGTACTTCTTGAACAGCATCATCGATCCGTGTTATCCAGCAACGACCCACGAAGAGCAAGAAAGAACCGAACCAAAATCGCAACGAAATATACGGCACCGAAGAAACAGATCGGAATACCTTCCGAGCCAGTATCAGGCACGACAAACACACACATAGACGGATCTGAAGGAGCAGGAAGACCTCAAACGGGGGAGGATGACATGGGAACCACAGGCAGATGGTGTGAGGAGGCAGTGATGTGGCGACTAGGGTTTGCGCCGGCCCAACGATGGCACTCACTAGCTTCCTCGACCCCTCCGTTTTATAGGTCCTTCGACCCGGCAGCGGAGCGCCCAGACGGCGGCTAGACCCCACCGCCGCCCAGCGCACGACGCCACTTTTTGGCCAGGCCGGCGCCGTCACCAGACCACACGTCTACCCAAAAATGCGCCCGACAGAGCGGGCCACAACCATACAGAATCACAGTCACAGGGCGGTTCGACCCGCACAAAGCCCAGCAAGAAATAGGCCAAGTTTGTTGAGTTGTTGTGCCGATCCCGCCGCCCACCCGGCCTCCGTCCGCCGGCCCGTCGCTTTCCCACGCGCCCCCTTCTGGAATGTTCAGTCGCCGTCGCCCGTCGCGCCGCACGGGTCCGAACTCCCAGAAAAGCCGAGGAGGCAGCCTCGTTGTGCTCCTGCTGCTGCTCCGCCCTTCCGACCGATTGAGGCGGCGCAAAGCAAAGGAAAACCCCAGGCCGCAACCCTCGCAAACACTCGAGTCCTCGTCTCTTCCGCACCCTCCTCTTCAACTCCAGCCGCCTTCACCGCCAATCAGGATCAGGACCACCAATGGGCCATGACACTTGGAAATCCTATGCTTGGGCCATGACCACCAATGGGCCTTCGCCGAGCATCGAGAAGCCTCCGCGCCCGCCGCACGCCGGAGGAAAGGAAGTCCCCCCATCCCCAAATTCCCAAAGCCAACACCGCCGAGAAGGACAGAGACTGGAAGCGCAAGAGCAGGCGCCGCGCGTGCCGGCGATGGAGAGGGACGTCGTGCTCTCCGCACCCGAGGCCGCTGGGTCCTCGTCCTCCCCCGCCTCCTCGTCGTACTCCTCCTTCGCCGAGACCAGGGTCATCTGCCGCGTGTAAGGCTTGGCTCTGACATACGGCTTCTCCTCTCCTGCTGGCGCAAAGCATCGGGCCCTAGCGGATCTTGGTTCCTACCTGCTCGTGCTAATGCGTTATTCTATGCGCCGCTTGCTTGCAGGTGTCAGAAGCAGTTCGCGCAGTACACTTGCCCCCGCTGCAACGCCCGGTACTGCTCACTCTCGTGCTACAAGGTGCGGCCTCCTCTCGCTTCGTGTGTGTGTGATCTCGTTGCGCGCTCGTCCTGTCTTAGGGCTTGTAGAATACCGTTCGGGTATTTCATTCACTTTGTTACTCTCATGCCCGGGCTGCCCTCTGCTGACGCCCACAAGGTGTTTGCCGAATCGCTCACTGACTTTTGAAGCTTTTGGACAAGAAATCCTCTGATTCCTGCTCAAAATGTGTAATTATCCATGATATAAACTACGACTTACCTCTGAATCATACAAACCACATGCCAATTGTTCACTTTGGCCTCTATATTTGGTGATCTGCGTGGAATAATGCATTTTGTTTTGCTGTGCTGGGTTTAACAAATATACATTTAGATTAAAGGAGCAATCCAAAAAAGTTCAAAGAAATTTATATGTCATAGTTTCCATGTTCTCCCCTTTAGTGAATCTCTCCTAATAGTTTAATAGTTGGGTTCTTTGCTGACCTAACCCAGCATAATTTGAATCAGCTGACATCTGAAGTGACAGTAAGTTGTAAAAATTCGTCAAAGCTAGACTCTAGGTAACATGATTTTTTTTACTTATATGCTGTAATTCACCTCTAGTTGCTGGTCTGAGAGGATCAGTATGTCTGTATGACACTTTCAATCAGTTCTTGAAAGAAACTGCTTGTTTATTCATGCACGAAACAAGCTTCTGGAAGTAAACTGCTTTGTGTTGGAAACCCTAACCCTAACCAGGGTTGGGAGATGTATTTATAATAGGAGTACTTGGGCCTAAGCCCATTACACAATCAGAACCCATCACATTAGGCATTACAACTCTAACACCCCGTAGTCGAAACTCTAGCCACAACAGATGTTGAGATTGGACCAAAACTCCTAAAACACTGACGTAGGGAGGCCCTTGGTGAAGATGTCGGTGATCTGAGAAGTCGTGGAGACATGACATGAAGAACACGCACATCCCCAACGACGACACACTTGCGGACAAACTGGAGGTCAAGCTCGACATGCTTCGTGCGTTGGTGCTGTACGAGCTTGGTGGAGAGGTACGTGGCGCTGGCGTTGTCGCAGTAGACAAGAGTACTGCACATTAGCGGACTTTGCAGCTCCTGAAGTAGCTGACAAAGCCATGTTGCCTTGGCTATGCCGTTAGCCACAACACGGTACTCGGCCTCGGCGTTGGAGCGGGAGACGACTGGCTGCCTCTTCAACGACCACGAGACAAGACTGTCGCCGAGGAACATGGTGAAACTGGAGGTGGATCGACGTGTGTCAGGATAGCCGGCCCGGTCGGCGTCGATGTAGATGGCGAGGTCGTTGGTCGCAGATCATCGAAGGAGCCCGAAGTCGGAAGTGCCTTGGAGGTACCGCAGGATCCGCTTCATAGCAGTGAGATGTGGCTCCTGCGGGGCGTGCATATGGTGGCACACATGTTGGACGACGTATGCGATGTCGGGCCGGATGAAGATGAGGTACTGCAGTGCCCCAACAAGACTCTGGTAGCTGGTGGGATCAGCCACCGGGGGCCGTCGTTGGAGGAGGCCTTGCCCTGAGTGTCCACCGGAGTCGTGCAAGGCTTACAGTCAGCCATGCTAGCGCGATCGAGGATGTCGACGATGTACTGGTGCTGGTGGAGAAACAAGCCCTGGGACCGGCTCTCCATGGTGATCCCCAGGAAGTGGTGCAACTCACTCAGGTCCTTCATCGCGAACTCCTGCTAGAGGGAGGAGATGATACGCCACAGGAGTTCGTGCGAGGAGGCCGTGGGGACGATGTTATCGACATAGAGGAGGCTGTACGTCGTGTCCAGGCCACGATAGAAGACAAATAGGGAGGTGTCTGCCTTGGTCTCGAAGAAGCCTCGTGAGAGCAATAAGGCGACAAAGCGACTACACCAAGCTCGGGGCACCTGCTTGAGGCCGTAGAGGGACCAGTTGAGCTTGCAAACCATGTCGGGTAGGGATGAAAATGGTCGGAACGATATTTATTCAGTTATCAATTTTTGGTCATTTTTCTTTGGTTGCGAATAAATAGGATATATAATCTACTATACAAATTTGTATTCTTGTTTTTAACATTGAGCTTTTAGATATTCATAAAAGGTAAACCACAAATTCATCCTATATTTTCTTAAATGATAGATGTAAAATTCGGTATGGATTCAGAAACAAATTCGGTAATGTTTCACTTTTTGTTGTAGAGAGCAAATAATGCATAAAACAATTTATGCAATATTTTATTCTTATTTCTAATAATGTGCTTCATAACATAATAAAACATCAACATCAAATTTTATACAGATCTATTTTAAAATAATAAATTTGTTCTAATAGTTCGGATTGCCACTTTCATCCCTGATGTTGGGTGAGCCGGGTCCACAGAGCTGACCAATTGAGTGTAATACACCGTCTCTGTCGGAGTGCCATGAAGACATTCTTGACGTCGAGCTGATGCACTGGCCAAGCCTGTGAGAGAGCCGGAGTCAGAACACTCTTGATGGTACCAGGCTTCACCACGGGGATGAAGGTCTTGTCATAGTCCACCCTGGGACGCTAGGTGAAGCCCACAGGACCCAACGAGCCTTGTGCCGATCCAAGGAGCCATCCACCTTCAGCTTCTGTTGAAGATCCATTTCCCGGTGACCCCTTTGGCTTGTCTGTGAAGGATCTTGCTACCAGGATCCTTCACACGCGGTGTGACAGCTCCGAGCCGCTGTACACTATTCGCCTGCTTGCCTCCAATTCCCCGACCTCCACGCTGCATGCCTTGACCGCTGCTACCTCATCTATCACTTGGCGCCACCGCCTTGGCCACCCCAGGCCTGATGTGATGTCTAAGTTGTCTAGCAGTTCTATCATCTCATGTAGTCGGGGTTCTTTTGAGCATTTGTGTCACGCCTTTCAGTTAGGTCGACATGTTAGGCTCCCTTTTCCCTCCTCTTCCAGAGCAACGAGCAATTTTGATCTGGTTCATTGTGATGTTTGGACATCCCCCGTTCTCATCATTTCTGGCAATAAATATTACTTGCTCATTCTGGATGATTACTCTCATTTCTTGTGGACTTTTCCGTTACGCTTGAAGTCTGATATGTTTCCCACACTCTCTAACTTCGCTTGGGTTTCCACTCAGTTTGGACTCACCATCCGGGCTGTCCAGTGTGACACTGGGCGAGAGTTTGATAACTCCGCGTCCTGTGACTTCTTCCTTTCACACGACGTTCAGTGGAGGATGTTGTGCCCCTACACTTCTTCTCAGAACAGCAGGATTGAGCGCATGATTCGCACCACAAACAACGTCATGCGCTCCTTGTTGTTCCAGGCCTCCCTTCCCGCTCGCTACTGGACTGGCCACTGCTACCTATCTGCTCAATCGCCTCCCCACCAAGGCGGTTCATCACCCCACCCCCTACTTTGCTCTCTTTGGTACCTCTCCCTCCTATGATCACCTTCGCGTGTTCGGGTGCGCTTGCTATCCTAATCTCTATGCCACTGCTCTCATAAGCTTGCATCTCGCTCCACTCGTAGCGTCTTCCTTGGGTACTCTCCTGCTCATAAGGGGTACCGGTGCCTTGACCTCTCCACCTACAGAGTCCTCGTCTCCGACTTTCCCTTCTCCGTCTCCCCTTCCGCTGCCTCCTCCTTTGAGTACGACAACCTCCTTGAGGCACTCTGTGGTTCCCCCTCTTGCTCCCTTGCTTCCCACACCCCTGTGTGCGATGTGCTGTCAAGGAGTCTCCCGTGCCGCCATGTAGGAGTGGGCAGAAAACCCGATACTAGAAGCCCGAACCCAAAACCAAACCCAAACCCAAATAACCCGAACCCGAAAAACTTGAGAAACATTTTGGGTACGAACTTCCGGTACCCAAAGTTTTTAGCAAATTTTGGGTCAGTTGTATCAGTACCCGAATAGACATACTACCCGAACTTCCACTACACACCAACGCTTCACGTCACGTTCACCTTCAGTCCTTGACGACCTCATCCTAATGGGCTAGACCACGACCACCACAGAGTCACGTTCACGGGCCACAACATCAAGAGTCTTGTAGCCGGCCAAGAGTCCAAGACGACCAAGAGTTTTGCAACTGTAGCAGCCGGCTAGCCGCCGTTCGTCGGCCGCCGGTCGTCGGTCGCACAAGTACCAGCCATCAGGTCGTTGGTTGTCGGCCGCTCCAGTACCAGCCACCAGGTCACCAGTCGCTGGCCGCCCAAGCACCAAGTTGCTGTCCGCCGCTAGCCCGCCACACCCAACTTGCTGTCCGCCTACTTGCTCCACGTGGCCACACCTCCAGGGCTCTAGTTCGTCTCCGGCTGTCCTCTAGTCCGCCTCTGACTTCTCGCCGGTCTGCCCGTGCGTGCGGCCGGCTGACCGACAACCCAACATGGCAACACGCGGCAGCACACCGAAGACCGAATTGCCTTGCCGAAGCACGACGCCCACGCCCTGGTGCCTGACGTTGAATCGTTGTCGCTTGTGGTGAAGCCAACAGAAGAACAACACCAACATCGGAGGAATCTTGCAATGTATGTGGTTATTTGATCGGTGTTTGGTTTTTGTATAGCATGTTCTAATTGTTCTAGCGGATTTGATCCTGTTAATTGTGAGCTAATGTGAAACTACATTTTACAACATGTTCTATTTGTTGTAGGCTTGCAGCAGGTAGGATATGGTAATGTCGCACGGGTGTCAACAGTCTTCCCTAACGACATCTTGGCACCCCCTGGCGCTGATACCACTTGTCAGGAACCACGCCGGAGAGACAACCTTCAGCAGGTTGCCGGCGAACTCCTACCTCCCAGGTCAGTCTCACATACACATGCGAACACAGGAAACTCGGAGACAGAACACAGGAAACTCGGAGACAGAACACATGTGTTTTGGTGGCGCCCTATTGACTGCCTTTTCTTAGCCTCTAAGGCCATATATTTATAGACCATTACATGGAAACAAACTAACCATTACAAGGAAATAAACCGGACTGTTACCAGTCCTGATCCTGTCGACCAGATCTGTCCATATAGGACTGAACTACTACCATATTAGCTATTTCCTAAAACAGAACTACCACCAATCAAGGATTACTTTCCTATCATACCTAAACCCAGTTAGCTAGTGCCAAAATTTCAGATCAATCTAACCAGTGTGGGTTGTGCGTCACTGCGGTGCCTCGACACTGCCAGCCTTAACTCCGGCACTGATGGACATTTATTGACCGTTGGAATCTGAATTTTCTTGATTTGTTTAATTCCTTGGTTTCCAACAGTTACCTGTTGCGTATCCTGACATAGGGATACAACAGACAGGTTACAAGTACCCCTTTGTCCCATTTGAATCTCCCTCTCCCTCACTTGCTCCACCTTGGCTCAAATTTCTGTGGCTTCTCCTCCAAAACTGAGAGAAAACCCCAAGAACAACAAGAACCCTAGGTTTTCCCCAGTTTCTCATTGAGCATTGGAGCAACTTAAGGCCGACATTCACTCATTGTGTCATGTACGGGCAAACGTATAGGCGCCGTCGTGACATCAGGCGCGCGGCAGAGCGGGCTGCTCGCGCGACACAGGAAGGTGCCACCGTTAGTGGCCAGATTTAGAAATAAAAGATTAGTTTCCTTTCCATGCCTTAAATCTAGGAGTGATTAGTTGAGATCAGTTTCCTTTCCATGCCTTAAATCTAGGAGTGATTAGTTGGGGCATTGGCATATATATTGTAACCAAACTTGGAGGAAAGGAATCAAGCAATCAGTTATCCTGAACCTGCTCTCTCTCTCTCTCTCTCTCTCTCTCTCTCGCTACTCTCAAGCCGCCGGTGGGGATTTCCTTCACGGTGAGAGTTGATTTGGTGACAAGGGGATCCCGAGAGGATTGGAGGGGATTGAGGGGGAAATAAACTAATTTCCCCTTCAATCCCCTCCGATCCTCCCGGGATCCCGGGTCACCAAATCAGCCCTGAAGGTCTGGAGCGCGACTACGGACTGCGTAGTCGCGGTCCGGCGTTGTTAGGTGCTGAGGCGCTTGACACATTGATTCTTGGAGCTTGCTCCTAGCCGGCGTGTGACATCCCCCCTCTTGGATTGCTGTAAGTTTCCCTCATTCATAATGAAAACCCTCTCATACTAAGAGCAAGAGCTCTTGGCTTGAGATCGAGGAAGGGTGTGTGACCATTGGCCTTTGTGACTCTCCTCAACAACGTGGAGGTAGGCAAACCTTTGTGGCGAGCTAAACCACCGGATACATGTTGTGTCCAAGTGTGCTGATCTGATGGTGATTTGAATAGTTAGGGTTTTAGTGGTTTACATTTGAATACTTCTCTACCCTATTCTGTCTGCTTACTGCGCATTGCTCATTTCATTCTCATATTCTACATAGAAGTAATAAATCATATCTATCAGATTCTGTAAAAATTTGACCGTGTTTGGAGCATTTACTATTGTCCGGCAGTGCCGGACTTCTGCATGGCAGTGCGCCAGTGCCGGGCTGAGAGCGGAACTGCCGCTCTGGAATTTAATAGTTTCTTGAACTGAAAATCTACAGGTAGCCTATTCACCCCCCTCTAGGCGTACCAGATCCTTACATAAGCCCATTACACAATCACAACCCATTACATTAGGCATTACAGCTCTAACAGTTTGTGTTGTTATAACGTCTTATTTAAAACTGAGAGATTGAAGCTGACAAGTTCGTGTGTCTTCTTTTCTATGCACACAGATGCAAAGGAACATTGTTGTTTGCTAATTTTGCACTAGAGTGCTTTATTTTCTTGATATTGCTTTAAATGTTTTTCTCAATTCTTGTTTCATAGGGTCATAGTGTTCAATGCACTGAATCCTTCATGCGTGAGAATGTTATGGACGAGCTTAAGCAGATGCAACCTGAGGATGAATCAAAGAAAAAGATGCTAGATATCCTCAAGCGGCTCCACTTGGAAGAAGAGATGGCATCAGATGGTGAAGATGGTATGTTCTGCGTGCTACATGTTCCTATGCCATTGATCTATCTTACTTTCTTTAATAATAACACTAGAGGTGCACATAATTTCATTTTTTTATATTGTGATAACTGCTAATGAGGACAAAACTACAGATACCTCCATGCCAGTGGTGGATTCAGACATGAGACAAGAGAGGAGCTAAATATAATTGAACCGTAAACTAAAAGCTATAATTTATATAATAAAGAATAACTATGTAAACTAACATTGTTCAAGCAACATGTAAAATATTTTTCAGCTGCGAGAGAGGGAGAGGCTGGCTGTGTCGTTGTTAGGTCGGGTGGGGCTGGGCCTTCAAACCTGGAATTTCCCTGGGCTGCTGAGGTGAAAATTACAGGGGGTATTCTCATTTTTCTTGGGCTCACCCCGGGATGAGCCCCCCTACCGCTTGGGCTCTAGGGCTGCCCCTGCTCCATGCGCAGTATGCTACACTTACGATTTTACTGTTTGGTACATTAAGTTTTCCTGTTTATAGGTAGTTATCGAGTTATGGTGGCTTGTCTGTTATGAATGTATTTCCTTTCGGTATTACAGATAAATTATATGTCATCTTGTAGATAATTGGTTGTACATATTTATATAGTAGACTGAGAAACGGCAAACCCAGTGCCGGAGGTCTCCACATGAGTGGGTCCGGGAAGGGATAAACTGTGACCTGGTGACTTTGTGCGACAGCTCTCACCACTGTACCAGGCCTGCCCTTCAATATTGCTTTAGTAGACTGCTGAAGATTTTATTTTTGACATGTACCTTTTTGTCCTGCAGAGTCCATGTTATCAGAGGAGCTTATTCAAAAAGTTATGTCTGGTACGTTATGATTACTTTCATGCCATTCTAAATGTGACAGCACAGTAGCTTTTCCTAGTACTATAATAGGTTATTTATTGTTTATGAAATTTTGTGTGTCTTTTAAACACTCTTATCTCTTAGTCTTAGAAATCATAATACCTTATGTCGACTTGAATTGCACTTGTCTGGGAAGAGCTTTCACAGTTGAATTTCTTGATTAACTCTTTGTGTGAGAATTATGTTCATTACTCCCTTTTGGTTAACCTGTCTTTCTGTGACCTGATCTTCTAGGAATTAATTAAGCTGTCAAATGCTGGTGATCGGTGTCAACTCCAATGTCACGGGCCTAAATATGGGCCCCTGGCTAAGCCCTGCAAAGCCTAGAGAAGGGCCCTGGTCAGCCAAGCTGCCAAGCTTAGACATCCGACTGGGCCCCAAAACAGACATCCACCATGACTGTAGCACGGTACTGTAGCGCGCCTCCCAATCGGGATAGTCTAGATTGCAACAAAAACTTGAGTCTTTTGGTCCCAAGCAAGGTGGGGCGGCTAGAGTTAAGACCCAATAGAAACCATAAGTCAAGGTTATGACACATGGATAGATGTTTTCCATGCACTTCTATTCAAGGCTAATCTTTGGGTATGTTCTATCCTTTCAAGTCTCATTTTACTGTCTCTTTTTATGTCAACTTCGCCCTTCTTCTGTCTCCCTTTCAATCGCTACCACATCTTAGGATTCCATTACGCACTGGTGTCTCTAGAGGTCTTGTTGGATACGTTCAAACCATCTCAACTGGTGTTGGACAAGTTTTTCTTCAATTGGTGCTACCCCTATCTTATTACGTATATCATCGCTCCGAACTTGATTTCTTTTTATATGTCCACAAATCTAACATAACATACGTATTTTTACCTATTGAACATGTCTTTTTTAGCCAACATTCTGCACCATATCTCGTCTAATCGACGTCCTATAAAAATTAACTTTTAGCTTTTGTGTTACCCTCTTGTTACATAGAACACTAGATGTTTGATGTCACTTCATCCACTCTATTTTGATTTTATGGCTAACATCATCATCAACATCCATCTCTCTGTAGCATTGATTCTAAATACCAAAAAGTGTCCTTTTGGGGCACTTCTTGACCTTTCAAACTAATCTCTTTCCTCATGTTCAGTAGTGCCGAAGTCACATCTCATGTATTCGGTTTTAGTTCTATTGAGTCTAAAACCTTTTGACTCTAAAATCTCCCGCCACGACTCTAGTTTTTTATATAGTCCTGCCTGACTTTTAATTAGGAAAAGAGAGTCCACATCTATAAGGACTTTATAGATTGCTTGGAAGTCAAAGTCCCCCAGGACTATAAATAAGAGGGGTCATTTAACCTTTCAGATCTTAAGCAGAAATAGAGCGAAAGCTCTCCCCCTTCTGTGCCTCGGTCTCCTCTCCATCTCTCCCTGTGCCTCATCTCTCTCTGCGCCGCCTCTGCCTCCCCTTGCGCCATCTACAGCAGCCACCCAGTCCTCTCCCTGCCCTAGCCGCCCCCACTAGTTGGAGCAGCAGTAGCCACAGCACCCTCCCCCAGGTGGGACTGACATCCAATTATTTTGTTCTAGTATTTCCTTCTGCCCAATTGTTCTCATATTTAACCTGGCTTTCTGTGGCCTGAACTCCTAGCAATTACCTATGCTGGTGATCAGTGGCAACTCCAATTATTTTGTTCTGATATTTCTTTTTTATCAATTGTTTTCATGGTTTATGTTTTGAGATGAGCAATGCAATAAAGCAGTGTCTAACTGTCTATACTTGTCCATTTTACTCATTCGTCCATCTACAAACGTTGGGTGATATTTATGTCCTTACCCTTTTAGACTGCAAGTTCGTTGGAATCAGTAAATGTTGATATGCATATCAAGTATCTCACCAGACACATATTGATCTACTCTTTCTATCGTACAGGGGAAGAGATAAAGCTGGAAGACCTCTCTGATTGTGAAATCAAACGATTCCGTCAAGCTCTGGCCTCAGGTGAGCTCAGTAAGATGATTGAACCGTGGACACCTTGGTGGAAAAAACCCTCAGCCAGATCTATTTCCCTTGGCCTGGATGGAAGTCAGCTTATCAGACAAGTAAACGCAGAAGACACTGCTGTACCATATCCAGATCCAAATACTGACCAAGAGGCTAGCATCAACGAAATCCCTGAAGGGCCAGAATCTCCTCTCCCGTCATTGAAACAGTTAACAAGGACAGAGCCATCTCCTTTGCTTGCTGTCCACTTGGTTGACATTCTGTACAGTTACTGCTTCACACTTCGGCTCTACAACGGTGATTGGCACTCAGATCCTTTGGGTGCTTGCACTGTCGCCCTGTCGATGTCGAAAGTCATGGGCCAGGATGCTAAACCTGAGACTGTACCTGAAGCACTCGCAGCCTGCATCGAGGAGACATGCTCACCAGCTTACAGGCATACTGGTGGTTTCAGGTTTGCTATTGGACTCGTGGACGATATCATCGCCATTCTCTCCTTGGGACAGAACGCACTTATTTGTGCCTTATGCGACTTCCATCGACTCATTGAAGTTGGTAAGAGCATGCTCAAGGTGGAGAAAGTGGGCAAGACGGAGAGGGCACAGAACTCTCCGAAGCTTCGTAGTGCAGCTAGGAAGCTATTCTTCATGACTTGTTGGGTCCATGAGCAGCCAGATGAGGCGTGGCCATCTTTAGCTCACATCGTCCAGGTGCAGAAAGCATCTATGGAGGAGTTGGAGACCGGGAATTGGAAGGCGGATAGAAAGAGCAAACCACAATCCGCGGTTCTTATCGAGGAGCTGTAGGCATATGGATGTACCACTGGAAACTGGATCGCGAGGCTCTGTACCCTTGTGTATCGCTCAGGATGAATCCAACGAGAGACCTTGTCCTTGTAATGCAGTTAGTTGCTTTTGTGTACACTTTTTTTTGAAAAAAATTGTATTTGTATACGAGTTTGAAATCCTAGTTGAAGCGATCCTGCTTTACTTTGCTTGTTAAATTGCGGGCTGATTTAATCCATGCGTTGGAGCTTATGCGGTTCAGATATTCTTATGATTGCAAGTTTGTGCGGGTATTTCCAGTGTGTGTCTCCGTCTTGTCCATCATCGTGAAACTAATTGTTGCATTAGCCTATTGCGCCGTCCTTTATTTGCAGGGCTAGTTTTTCAGCTTTATGGAAACAAGTTCATGATCAACAGTTGCGGTGTCTGTTGGGCTGATGAGCCAAGCTTCAGAGGGTTGCCGTCAGCCAAATGTCGGCAGAACATGTGACTATGTGAGCGAAGTCTGTGAAACGAAGCTTTGGTCCAAAACGGAGTGTTTTTATTTTTATTTTTTGAAAATTTGATCATGTGGTTCTCAGAATTCTTCGCCCGTTTTCTTTGCCCCACAGTCGTAAAATAAAATCTCGTAGAAACTGACGCGTTGTCGCGGAGTGCAGTAATACGGCACGCCGTTCAATCTACCGGGACGGCGAGACGGAGAATAGAAGACGTCAGCACTCAGCAGTTCAGCACTGACCCGTCGGCCGTCGCCCTCCCGGCTCGCAACCGCATCTCTCTCGGCTTCTGGCCTCTTCCTAGTTCCTAACTACCACCGCCACCACTACCACTGGCCTCAATCTGCAAACCCTAGCCCTCGTCGCCGGCGGCCATGGCCGAGACCGTCGACGACAAGGTCAGCTACTTCCAGGCCGTCACCGGCATCTCCAACACGGACCTCTGCACGGAGATCCTCGCCGCGCACAATTGGGACCTGCAGCTCGCGGTGTCCACCATCACCGCCAACCCCTCCTCGCCCTCCGCTTCGGCCTCCACCTCCTCGCGTGACCCGGCCCCTTCCGCTCCGCTGGCGGTAGATGCAGAGTTCGTCGCGCCCCCGCCGCCGATGCCGCTGCCGCCCCAGCAGCAGCCGGGGATCGCGTGGAAGCTGGTGACGCTCCCCTTCCACGTGGTCTCGGGTGGGGTCGGCCTCGTCGCCGGCACGTTCCGCCTTGGCGCCTGGGTAGCCGGGGGCGTGCTGTCCCGCTCCCTCTCCCTCCTCGGCCTCGCGGGGCAAGCCGGCAGCGGTGACCGCCTGCTAGAGTTGCCGCCGTCAGCTGCCGAGGCGGCCGACTTCGTCGCTGAGTTCGAGCGCGAGTTCGGCGCTGGCCGCGGCCCGCGCTTCGTGGCCGAGGGGTTCGCTGATGCGCTGAAGCGAGCGCAGCGAGAATTCAGGCTTCTGTTCTTGTACCTCCACTCCCCTGATCACCCGGATACCCCTGCCTTCTGCGGTGGCTGTCTCTGCGCTGAACCCGTCGCGTCATTTATACAAAAGCAGAGAAAGGTTTTTAATGGGACCCTAGCTTGTAATTTTCCTTTCTTATTTAGCTATACAAGAGTAGAATCCCCAAAAGAATGTAAAATATAAAATCTGAGCATACATCATCGAGTGCAGAAAAAGAAAAAAACAGGAAGAAGCTCGAAAGTCGTCCCTAAGGGGATGCAGAGCACGACGAAGCTAAAAAAGCCGTTCCCAAGGGAGCGCAGCGTAAGTTTTCTGCTCAAAAGTCGTTTCTAAGGGAATGCAGAGCTAAATACCGCCGAAATAGAAGGCGAAGAAGTTCAAAAGACGTTCCTAAGGGATGCAGAACTTACACCGAAAAGTCAATGGTGATACCACCGAAATAGAAGACGAAGAAGTTTAAAAGACGTTCCTAAGGGAATGTAGAACTTACACCGAAAAATAAGCGATGAAGCCGAAAAATAAACGACAAAGAGATTTTGGTCATTCCTAAGAGAATGTAGGGTCTGGATGTGGCTTCGTACGCGTGTGTTTGGACATTCATTTGCACATTACATCACATCATTCATTGCATTCATATACATTCATTTAGACATTCGTAGGATCATCATCATCATTGTTGGGGCGAAGGCAAAGGCACTACCCTTCCCTCGAAGCCCTTATCAACTCTGCGCACCTACGGAAGCTAGATGACCGGCGCAGGCTACCCTTCGTCCTTCTCATCGCAAGACAAATGGCCACGACAAAGTCCCGCCATCCCACGTCCTCACCTAGGGATGGCAATTGGACCCGTGGGTATGGATATCCACGGGTTTCGTACCCGGTGGACATGGATACGAGTTTGAAATCTTACCCGTGGATAGTATCGGGTCGGGTACCCGAAATACGTCGGGTAGGGTACGGATAGTATGTTTTACCCATGGATATCCACTGGATACCCGAATTGTGATTTGTGGCCCATGAAGCAAAGAAAAGAAGCCCAACTGCCCAAAGGCTAAATCAGCAACCGGCTAAGCTAACCCTAAATTCCCTAACTCCCTTCCGGCCTTCCCTTCCCGAGCTCTCGTCCCGTCCACCCATCCCAGATTCCCAGTCGCCACTCCCATCCCAGGAGGCCAGGACGGCAGGACCCCAACGCCCCACGCCACATCCCCGCGCCCCCGCCCAGCAGCCAGTCCCCGGCGGCGGCCAGGCCACATCCCCGCGCGAGCTACGCCTACGGCCTGCGCGGCTGCGACCTGCGACGAGCCCCGCGCGAGCTACGCCTGCGGCCTGCGACGAGCCCCGAGC
This sequence comes from Zea mays, assembly GCF_902167145.1. Classification (NCBI taxonomy): domain Eukaryota; kingdom Viridiplantae; phylum Streptophyta; class Magnoliopsida; order Poales; family Poaceae; genus Zea; species Zea mays. The sequence goes on along the minus strand of NC_050096.1, from coordinate 232,276,122 downwards.
CCCGAGCGGTGTCCAAGCTGCGACTGACAAGCTGCGACCGGCGACCGGCCCCAAGCTACGACTGCGACTATGGCCGGCGACCGTCCCCAACCTGCGGCGTCCCCGAGCCCTAGGCCCGACCGGCGTCCCCGAGCTGTGCCTGCGCGCCTGCGCCGTCCGCCGTCGGGCCCTCAGGTACTCAGTAGCTCACTCAGTTAGAAGCCCAAATCCAATGTCAACTCCACAAGACAGTAGCAGTCGTCGCAGTGGCATAGGAGCAGCTCCTGCTGATGTTGGTAGCTCTAGAGATCCCACTCCATCTGATGCAGCAACCCAAGGGACAAGGAATGATGTTGAAATAGATGATGCTGCACAGGTTGGGTGTAAGAGGAAGTTGAAGTCTAAAGTATGGGAGGATTTTGTTAGAGTTACTGTATCTGGTAAACGGAAAGCTAAGTGCAATTGGTGTAGCAAACTATTGACAGCTGAAGGTAAAAGTGGTACCAGCCATTTACAAAGCCACATAAATACATGTGAGTCACGACAAGCTAGAAAAGGCCTAAAACAATCCTCCTTGAAATTTTCACAAAATCCAGATGGCAGTGTTTGTTTAGAGAAGTATGTATTTGATCAAGATGTTGCTAGGAAAGAACTTGCATTAATGATATGTGTGCATGAGTACCCGCTGTCTATGGTTGACCATGTAGGCTTTAGAAAGTTTTGTGCTTCCCTGCAACCGTTGTTTAAATTAGTGTCAAGAAATACCATTAGAAATGATATTCTGGATATGTATGAAGTTCAAAAGCTCTCTATGGTGACAATGTTCCAACAACAAAAATCTCGTATTGCGGTCACCACAGATATGTGGACAGCAAATCATCAAAAGAAGGGTTACATGGCAGTGACTGTACACTATATTGATGAAAATTGGAGTCTAAAAAGCTATCTTTTAAGGTAATATTTCTGCTGCTCTTTATTTTTGCTGCCATGCATATATACTAGTTACACTTTCTTGTCAAGAGTTACACTTTCTTGTTACTCCATTTTGTAGGTTTATGTATGTGCCACACCCACATACAGCCGAAGTCATAAGTGATGTACTTCATGATGTACTCATGGATTGGGGGATTGACAAGAAGGTTTCCACTGTAACTCTTGACAATTGTAGCACCAATGACAATGTTATGAAGGAAATGCAAGATAAGATGCCTCTTTACTTCCTCATGTTGCATGGCAAATTGTTGCATATGCGTTGTGCTGCTCACATCATTAATCTTATTGTCAAAGATGGTATGGGTATAAACGATGCATTAGGAGTAAAAGTCATGGAAGTGGGAATTGGTAGGATTCGGGACACTGTTGGGTTTTGGTCATCTACACCAAAAAGGCATGAACGATTTGAAAAGGCTGTTGGTCAAGAGGGCATTAAGTATGACAAAAGAATAGCACTTGATGTTAAAACTAGATGGAATTCCACATATCTAATGCTTAGCACTGCAATGCTTTATGTTCCAGTTTTTAATCGCCTTGCAAAAAAGGAAAAATTGTGTGCCCCTTTTCAACCAACAGAAGAAGATTGGAATTTTTCTAGGCATCTTTGTGATAGGTTGGGGTTGTTTTATGATATTACAGAACTGTTGTCTGGGACTTCTTATGTGACAGCCAACCTTTTTTTCCCAAAAATCTGTGGAATTTATTTAACAATTAAGAAATGGCGATCTAGTGATAACCCAACCATAGAAGACATGTCAACAGCCATGAAAGATAAATTTTTGAAATATTGGACAGATGTTCATGGTCTTATGGCTGTTGCCACGGTTCTTGATCCTCGGTTTGAAATGAAGTTCTTGTATGCTATGTTTACTGAAATTTATGGACATGAGAATGTGGGTAGAGAAACTACGAAAGTTAAGGATTTGTTGGTTGATTTAGTGAAGGAATACCAAGGTTCCATGGAGGGTTTTGGCACAACAGATGGTGTTGCTGGGCCTTGCAGCAGTACTACTATCCAAAATGAAGGGGATGCAGCTGTTTTTGACATTTTTGATCAATATTTATCTGCTGAACCTGCTGCCCCACCCGCTTTTGTTAGCACAGAATTGGATCTGTATTTGGAAGAGGAAATGTTGGCTAGAACTACAAACTTAGACATCATTGGTTGGTGGAATGTGGCAGGGGTGAAGTATCCCACTTTGAGAAAGATTGCTAGAGATATCATGTCTATTCCTGTGACAACCGTGGCTTCTGAGTCTGTCTTTAGTACTGGTGGAAGGGTCATTAGCCCAAGTCGTAGTAGACTAGCCCCAAAAATGGTTGAAGCCTTGATGTGTATGCAAGCTTGGGCTCGCGCTGACATGCTTGGTATGAATACTAGTGGAACTATAATGTTGTTTTATTTTCATTCCTTTCACTGTGATAGCACTAATGTTTCAAACTTCTCTTTGATTAGGTCATGGATCTCATGTACTCAATGCACTCATGACTTGCCTTGATGATGAAGATGAAGCAACGATATATTGAAATTTAGCCATTCTATATTTTACTAAATTTCTATTTGAATAACTATATGATTTGTCACTTTGTTAGGATGGCATGCAATCTGAAATCATTGATCCATGAACTTATTGGCTGCTACTACGACGTTGTTGCCTGCCTGCTACTACATGAACATCATGGACTTCCTGTCATTGTGTTGTTGCTTATATTTGTGTTGTGTGAACTATGATTTGTGAACTGGACGTGTACTATGAGTCTATGATTTGTGAACTGAACGTGTACTATGATTTGTGAACTGTACTATGATATGTGAATTGGACGTGTACTAGTCATGAATTGTACTATGAATCTATGGTTTGTAAACTGGTGATGTTGCTTATATATTTCACATGTTGTGATGTTGTTTTTTAACTCCCATCTGTCATAAACTGTGTTGCTCATCAATTTGCATGCAGATTTATATTTTACAGTACCATATCCACCGGATACCCGATACCCGACGGATACCCGGTGGGTACGGGTATGGGTCCATTTTTTTACCCGATTGACTTGGTGGGTATGGATATTTGTATAAGGGTCGGGTATGATATCGGGTCGGGTATTATCAGACCCGAACACAACCCGACCCGCTGCCATCCCTATCCTCACCCAACCTGGAGGCCCACGTGGGAAGCGGCCCGTCGTATCAGGCCCCGCGACGGCGATATGAGTTACGGGCCCGATTTGTAATGACTTTCCTGTAATGACAGTCTGTAACCCTCCATTATGGGAATATCCTAGGGATAATCCAGATGCCTGGGGGCATAAACGTCCTAACATCAGGACGTTGGGCACCCGGGCACCTATAAATACCCCCGTACAGTGCCCTCGAGAGGCTAGATTAACAGAGCTATTGCCATCTCGAGAAAAACCTTGCTTGCGTTCTTTCACTCTCTCGTTGGATCATCTTGCCCGGAAGAGCAAGCTCCAACATTTGCCGTCCACCGTTCGTGCTACGAACAAATCACCCGCGATGGCACCCAAGAGAGCTAACTCGAAGGCAATCCCATCCGTCGACGAAGCAGTGAAGGCAGCGCTGCTAGCCGAGAAAAAGAGCAAGGCCCTTGCAAACACCACCCACTAAGAAGTCTGCGAGGACGACGCACTCAGCAAGAGACAACGCAACAATCAACCAACTTCCGAAGGCACCCTCCGCACCTGCAGCTCCGGAGGACAGCCACAAGAACCACCACCAGGCTTCGCTCCACTAGAGGGCGAGGACGCCACCGAAGACGGCAAAATCATCGGCATTCCAGTAGAGGAACAACTACAGCTGCGGGCCCTGCGCATGAAGAACCGCAACCTCCAGAGGCAGAAAGAAATCCTCGAGGCCAAGCGCCAACGTGTCTCCGCGCAAGCCAAGGTGCGCCAGATGATACGAGACGAGGAACTGAGGGCTTAGCAACTCGAGCAAGAGATTGCACTCATGCAATGCGAAGGCCAACATGATATGCAACACGGTCCGCCCCTCCAACAGCGCGCGCCGGACGGAGACCTATTCATCCCTCAGCGCGAACCCTTCGTCCCGCACGTCGCAGCATTCCAAGGCATCAACTACCTTGACGAGCGGAGCCCCCAGGCGCCGCAACTACAAGTGTCACCATGGCCCGCCAACTTCAGGGCAGGGACCTACCCCAAGTATAACGGCAGCACCGACCCAACATAGTACATCATGAGTTATTAAGTCGTTGTCACATCATCCGGAGGGGACGACGCCACGATGGCCAAGTCTTTCATCATCGCCCTCGAGGGTCCAGCCCTGACCTGGTACACTAGGTTGCCCCCACTGTCCATCGACTCCTGGAGAAGTCTCTGGGACAAATTTCTGCTCAACTTCCAAGGGTACCGCCTAGACACTGACGCCTTGGCCGAACTGTCACTCTGCAAGCAGCTAGAGAAAGAAACCCTGCGGGAGTATTACCGCAAGTTCCTGACTCTCAAGTCACAGCTGCCCTCGGTCGACGACCAAATTGCCATCCACTACGCCATCAGTGGCCTTTGGGCTGGCGTCCTTTACAGTCACTGCATCAAGGACCCACCCAAGAACCTCCAAGAGCTCTATCAGCTGTTCGAAAAGTATGCCAGATTAGAGGAGCTCCACCAGCGCAAGGTCGAGTCCTAGAGGAAACCCAAGGACCCTCCGCAGTCCAGCCGAACGTGGATAAGACCTTCGCAGTCAGACTCCGGTCGGGACGGCCGCAGTCAGCAGCAGGTGCACAACATCGCCAACCAGCACCCCGCCGGCGACGCCCCTTGCCGTCAAGATTATCCCCCCAGGGCCACATCAATGGCACTCGTGGTCGGGGCCGAGGACGGGCACAGCAGCCGCGCAGATTTTACTGCCTATTTCACGGCGAAGACTGTGCGCACCCGACGAGGGATTTCCTAGAAACGAAGGCCACCAGGGATAGGATGTCTCGGGCACAACCCGCTGACAACCCAAGAGTTGTCGCGCACACATATCAACACCAACTCCCACAACCATACAACCACGGCCCCGCTCAGCATCCACCTAACCACGCATACCAGCACCACCAGGAGGTACAAGTCGTACCACCCCCACTCCCGCCTCTGCACCCACATCAGCCAAACATCCACCACCCAAATCACCCCAAGCACCAAAACAGGAAGACTTCGCTGATCAACCGTATCGTGGAGTCATTCACATGATCACTGGGGGGTCCAGCGTCGACTTCGACACGAAGCGACAGAAGAGGGATCACTATCGAAGCATCAACCACGTCACCATCACTGGCCCAGTCGTGCAAACAAAGTGGTCACATGTGCCACTGACCTTCGACGCTAGAGATGTTGATTTGCGCAGCGCACCCCACATGGACGCCATGGTTATCAACTGCAGTGTGGCTAGCTGGGACCTGCACAAAGTCTTAGTTGACAACGGTAGCCAAGCGGACATCATCTTCCTCCATGCCTTCGACCGCATGGGCATCAGCCACAGTCTACTTAAGCCTTCGGACAACCCACTATATGGCTTCGGTGGCAAGGGCACCTTCCCTGTGGGCAAGATAGAGCTACCCTTGTCCTTCGGCGTAGCACCCAATGCACGAAGTGAGCAGATCACCTTCGACATCGTCGATATGGTATACCCGTACAATGCCATAATGGGATGGGGCTCCATCAACAAGTTTGAAGCAGCCATTCACGGACTTTACCTGTGCATGAAAATCCCGGGTCCGCAAGGCGTGATCACAGTCTATGGCAACCAGCAGACTGCGCGTAACATTGAAAGAGACTTCGTTCTAGGGCAACAGAACGTACACTACCTCACGACGCAGCGCGAAGTCCCCGAGGCTACCCGCCCAGCCGCCAACGAACATGAAAAGGCACAGCTGCAGAGCAACGATGGGACAAAGACAGTCCCCCTTGACCAGGCAACACCAAAACAAATGGTCATCATAAGCGAAGACCTGACTTCGCAAGATGAGGAGAAACTCCTCTCCTGTCTCTCCAGAAATAAGGACGTCTTCGCCTGGTCCGCCCTCGACCTGGTCGGAGTCAGTCGCACTATCATCGAGCACAGCCTGGGCATCGACCCTTCTGTGCGCCCAAAGAAGCAGCGGTTGTGCAAAATGTCCGATGAAAAGACAGAAGCCACCAAAACCGAAGTACACCGCCTGCTGGAGGCCAATTTCATCGAGCCAATCACCTACCCTACGTGGCTCGCCAACGTAGTTATGGTGCAAAAGAAAAGCGGCAAGTGGCGGATGTGCATCGATTTCACCAGCCTCAACAAGGCCTGCCCCAATGATAATTTCCCGCTGCCTCGGATCGACAAAATCGTCGATAGTGCGACCGGATGCGAAGTCATGTCACTCCTCGACTGCTTCTCTAGCTATCACCAAATATATATGAAGGAGGAAGACAAGGCCAGTACCAGTTTCATCACGTCCTTCGGCACGTATTGCTTCGTTAGAATGCCGGAGGGACTAAAGAACGTTGGGTCCACCTTCTTTCGCCTCACCAAGACGGTGCTCGAGAGTCAAGTAGGCTGGAACATTTTCACGTATGTGGACGACATCGCCGTTGCCAGCAAAAACAAAGAGGATCATCTAGCCGACCTTGCAGAGACATTCGCGAACATGCGGGACTGAGAGCACCTAGAGGGGGGGGGGTGAATAGGTGATCCTGTGAAACTTAAACTTATAGCCACAAAAACTTGTTAAGTGTTAGCACAATAATCGCCAAGTGGCTAGAGATGAGTCTCAACAAAACACAATACCACAAAAGATCAACACAGAGAAGACACAGTGGTTTATCCCGTGGTTCGGCCAAGTACAAAACTTGCCTACTCCATGTTGTGGCGTCCCAACGGACGAGAGTTGCACTCAACTCCTCTCAAGTGATCCAATGATCAACTTGAATACCACAGTGTTATGCTTTTCCTTTCAATATCCCATTTGCGAGGAATCTCCACAACTTGGAGTCTCTCGCCCTTACACTTGAGATTCACAAAGAAATACGGAGTAAGGGAGGGAAGCAACACACACAAATCCACAGCAAAATGCGCACACGCACGGCCAAGAATCGAGCTCAAAAGACTATCTCAAAGTTCTCACTAGAACGGAGCTCGAATCACTGCAAATGACAAACGAATGCGCAAAGACTGAGTGTGGATGATCAAGAATGCTCTAAGGTTGCTTGGTGTTCTCCTCCATGCGCCTAGGGGTCCCTTTTATAGCCCCAAGGCAGCTAGGAGCCGTTGAGAGCAATTCTGGAAGGCTGATCTTGCCTTCTGTCATCGGGCGCACCGGACAGTCCGGTGCACACCGGACACTGTCCGGTGCCCGATTTCTTTCCTTAAATGGCGCAGCCGACCGTTGCAGATCTGGGAGCCGTTGGCGCACCGGACAGTCCGGTGCACACCGGACAGTCCGGTGCCCCCTTCCGACCGTTGGCCCGGCCACGTGTCGCGCGCAGATTCCGTGGCCGACCGTTGGCCCGGCCGACCGTTGGCTCACCGGACAGTCCGGTGCACACCGGACAGTCCGGTGAATTATAGTCGTACGCCGTCGGCGAATTCCCGAGAGCGGCCACTTCGCTCGAGGCAGCCTGGCGCACCGGACACTGTCCGGTGCACCACCGGACAGTCCGGTGCTCCAGACCGAACAGCCTTTTGGCTGTACACAGCCAACTTATTCTCTGACTCGATTTCTCCTGTTTCAAGCACTTAGACACAATACATTAGTCTTCAAAACAATGTACTAAGGCTTAGAAACATACCTTTACTCTTGATTTGCACTTTGTCCATCCATGGGTATAGATTCACATTTAAGCACTTGTGTTGGCACTCAATCACCAAAATACTTAGAAATGGCCCAAGGGCACATTTCCCTTTCAATCTCCCCCTTTTTGGTGATTTATGCCAACACAACATAAAGCAACTAGAACAAGTGCAATATCACTTCAAATAAAACTCAAATTTATTTTGATTCAATTTTGGCATATATGGATCATCCTTTGCCACCACTTGGTTTGTTTTTGCAAATCAAACTCAAATCTCTAGCTCTAAGTCAAACACACATGTTGAAGCATAAAGAGAGTCATTCCAAAAGAGATTGATTAAAGATTTCAAAAACTCCCCCTTTTTCCCATAATCAACACTTCTCCCCACAAGAAGCCAACTTTTGACAAGAGAGACAACAAAAGAGTTTTGACAAAACAAAAGCTCTATTCTACTGTTTTCAAAATCTCTCAAGTGGTAGCTGATCCATTTATCGCTTTGGCCTTTATTTTCTCCCCCTTTGGCATCAAGCACCAAAACGGGATCAATCTTGGCCCTATAACCCCATTGCCTCACCAAAATCTTCAATTAAGAGCAAATGGCAATAAGAGTTCATAAGATGAACTTGGAATAAGTTACCCTCTCATCGGAGTGCAGTGGAAGTCTTTCATGGTCCAAGTCCACCTTTTCCCTTTCAATTCTCCTTCGAGACTAAATCAAGTAAACTCAAGCATATGGTTAGTCTCAAAGGGTCAAGTTGTAACACAACTCCCCCTAAATATGTGCATCACTTACACAAGGACTTGTGAGGTCCAGGGAATGTTTGTACAACTTGAGCACCACAATAAGCAACAAAATGCAGAATGAACATGATCAAAGGCATAAACACATGTATGCTACAAATCAATCCAGGTTCCGCGAATCTAAGACATTTAGCTCACTACGCAACCTGCAAAAGGTCTTCTCATCTAGAGGCTTGGTAAAGATATCGGCTAGCTGGTTCTCGGTGCTAACATGAAACACTTCGATATCTCCCTTTTGCTGGTGGTCTCTCAAAAAGTGATGCCGGATGTCTATGTGCTTTGTGCGGCTGTGTTCAACAGGATTTTCCGCCATGCGGATAGCACTCTCATTATCACATAGGAGTGGGACTTTGCTCAGATTGTAGCCAAAGTCCCGGAGGGTTTGCCTCATCCAAAGTAGTTGCGCGCAACACTGTCCTGCGGCAACATACTCGGCCTCAGCGGTGGATAGGGCAACGGAGGTTTGTTTCTTAGAGTTCCACGACACCAGGGACCTTCCTAAGAATTGGCACGTCCCTGATGTACTCTTCCTATCGACCTTACATCCAGCATAGTCGGAATCTGAGTATCCAACCAAGTCAAAGGTAGACCCTTTTGGATACCAGAGCCCGAAACAAGGCGTAGCAACCAAATATCTTAGAATTCGCTTCACCACCACTAAGTGACACCCCTTAGGATCGGATTGAAATCTAGCACACATGCATACGCTAAGCATAATATCCGGTCTACTAGCACATAAATAAAGTAAAGACCCTATCATTGACCGGTATGCTTTTTGATCAACGGACTTACCTCCTTTGTTGAGGTCGGTGTGTCCGTCGGTTCCCATCGGAGTCTTTGCGGGCTTGGCATCCTTCATCCCAAACCGCTTTAGCAGATCTTGCGTGTACTTCGTTTGGGAGATGAAGGTGCCGTCCTTGAGTTGCTTCACTTGGAACCCAAGGAAGTAGTTCAACTCGCCCATCATCGACATCTCGAATTTCTGCGTCATCACCCTGCTAAACTCTTCACAAGACTTTTGGTTAGTAGAACCAAATATTATATCATCGACATAAATTTGGCACACAAACAAATCACCATCACATGTCTTAGTAAAGAGAGTTGGATCGGCTTTCCCAACCTTGAAAGCATTAACAATTAGAAAGTCTATAAGGCATTCATACCATGCTCTTGGGGCTTGCTTAAGTCCATAGAGCGCCTTAGAGAGCTTACACACGTGGTCGGGGTACCGTTCATCCTCGAAGCCAGGGGGTTGCTCCACGTACACCTCCTCCTTGATCGGCCCATTGAGGAAAGCGCTCTTCACATCCATTTGGTACAACCTGAAAGAATGGTGAGCGACATATGCTAGCAAGATGCGAATTGACTCTAGCCTAGCCACAGGAGCAAACGTCTCCTCAAAGTCCAAACCTGCGACTTGGGCATAACCTTTTGCCACAAGTCGAGCCTTGTTCCTTGTCACCACCCCGTGCTCGTCCTGTTTGTTGCGGAACACCCGCTTGGTTCCCACAACATTTTGCTTGGGACGAGGCACCAGTGTCCAAACTTCATTGCGCTTGAAGTTGTTGAGTTCCTCCTGCATGGCTAACACCCAGTCCGGATCTAGCAAGGCCTCTTCTACCCTGAAAGGCTCAATAGAAGAGACAAAGGAGTAATGCTCACAAAAATTAACTAATCAAGATCGAGTAGTTACTCCCTTGCTAATATCACCCAGAATTTGGTCGACGGGATGATCCCTTTGAATCATCGCTCGAACTTGGGTTGGAGGTGCCGGTTGTGTTTCTTCCTCCATCACATGATCATCCTGTGCTCCCCCTTGATCACACTCCTCTTGATGAACCTATTCATCGTTTTGAGTTGGGGGATGCATCATTGTTGAGGAAGAAGGTTGATCTCGTTCATCTTGTTCCTGTGGCCGCACTTCTCCAATCGCCATGGTTCGTATAGCTGCCGTCGGAACATCTTCTTCATCTACATCATCAAGATCAACAACTTGCTCTCTTGGAGAGCCATTAGTCTCATCAAATACAACGTCGCTAGAGACTTCAACCAAACCCAATGATTTGTTGAAGACTCTATACGCCTTTGTATTTGAGTCATAACCTAACAAAAACCCTTCTACAGCTTTAGGAGCAAACTTAGAATTTCTACCCTTCTTTACTAGAATGTAGCACTTGCTCCCAAATACACGAAAGTAAGATACATTGGGTTTGTTACCGGTTAGTAGCTCATACGAAGTCTTCTTGAGGAGGCGATGAAGGTAGACCCTGTTGATGGCGTGGCAAGCCGTGTTCACGGCTTCCGACCAGAAACACTCGGGGGTCTTGAATTCTCCAAGCATCGTCCTCGCCATATCGATTAGCGTCCTGTTCTTTCTCTCTACCACACCATTTTGCTGTGGTGTGTAGGGAGCGGAGAACTCGTGCTTGATCCCTTCCTCCTCAAGGAACTCCTCCACTTGAAGGTTCTTGAACTCGGACCCGTTGTCGCTCCTTATCTTCTTCACCTTGAGCTCAAACTCATTTTGAGCTCTCCTGAGGAAGCGCTTGAGGGTCCCTTGGGTTTCAGACTTATCCTGCAAAAAGAACACCCAAGTGAAGCGGGAAAAGTCATCAACAATAACTAGACCATACTTACTCCCTCCTATGCTCAGATAGGCGACAGGTCCGAAGAGGTCCATATGCAGCAGCTCTAGGGGTCTTGAAGTGGTCATCACATTCTTGCTGTGATGCGCTCCTCCCACTTGTTTACCTGCTTGACAAGCTGCACAAGGTCTATCTTTTTCGAATTGCACGTTAGTCAAACCTATCACGTGTTCTCCCTTTAGAAGCTTGTGAAGGTTCTTCATCCCCACATGTGCTAAGCGGCGATGCCACAGCCAGCCCATGCTAGTCTTAGCTATTAAGCATGCATCTAGACCGGCCTCTTCTTTTGCAAAATCAACTAAATAAAGTTTGCCGTCTAATACACCCTTAAAAGCTAGTGAACCATCACTTCTTCTAAAGACAGACACATCTACATTTGTAAATAGACAGTTATACCCCATGTTGCATAATTGACTAACAGATAGCAAATTATATCCAAGAGACTCTACTAAAAACACATTAGATATGGAGTGCTCATTAGAAATTGCAATTTTACCTAACCCTTTTACCTTGCCTTGATTCCCATCACCGAATATAATTGAATCTTGGGAATCCTTATTCTTGACGTAGGAGGTGAACATCTTCTTCTCCCCCGTCATATGGTTTGTGCATCCGCTATCAATAATCCAGCTTGAACCCCCGGATGCATAAACCTGCAAGGCAAATTTAGGCTTGGGACTTAGGTACCCAACTCTTGTTGGGTCCTACTAGGTTAGTCACAATTTCCTTAGGGACCCAAATGCAAGTTTTATCACCCTTGCATTTTGCCCCTAACTTTCTAGCAATTACCTTTCTATCCTTTCTACAAATTGCAAAGGAAGCATTCAAAGCATGATATATTGTAGAAGGCTCATTAACTTTCCTAGGAATATTAACAACATCTCTTCTAGGCATATTATGAACAACATTCCTTCTACCAACATTTCTATCATGCACATATGAAGAACTAGAAGCAAACATAGCATGAGAAAAATCATCGTAAGCATTATAACTCCTATAAGCATTTCTAGTTTGTCTCCTATCATGATACAAAAAGGCATGGTTCTTTTTAGCACTAGTAGCCATAGGGTCCTTCCCTTTCTCCTTAGCGGGAATGGGAGCCTTATGGCTTGTTAAGTTCTTGGCTTCCCTCTTGAAGCCAAGTCCATCCTTAATTGAGGGGTGTCTACCGATCGTGTAGGCATCCCTTGCAAATTTTAGTTTATCAAATTCATTCTTGCTAGTCTTAAGTTGGGCATTAAGACTAGCCAATTCCTCAGTTAATTTGGAAATTGAAACTAAATGATCACTACAAGCATCAACATCGAAATCTTTACACCTAGTGCAAATCTCAACATGTTCTACACAAGAATTAGATTTACTAGCTACTTCTAGTTTAGCATTTAAGTCATCATTAACACTCTTTAAAGTAGCAATGGTTTCATGACAAGAAGATAATTCACTAGAGAGCATTTCATTCCTCTTAATTTCTAGAGCAAGAGATTTCTGAGCTTCTACAAATTTATCATGTTCTTCATACAACAAATTCTCTTGCTTTTCTAAAAGTATATTCCTATCATTCAAGGCATCAATCAATTCATTAATTTTGTCTACCTTGGTTCTATCTAATCCCTTGAATAAGCATGAGTAATCTATCTCGTCATCGTCACTAGACTCATCCTCACTTGAAGAAGCATAAGTACTAGTATTATGAGTGCTTACTTTCTTCTCCCTTGCCATGAGGCAAGTGTGACGCTCGTTTGGGAAGAGGGATGACTTGTTGAAGGCAGTGGCGGCGAGTCCTTCATTGTCGGAGTCGGAGGAGGAGCAATCCGAATCCCACTCCTTTCCGATATGTGCCTCTCCCTTGGCCTTCTTGTAATGCTTCTTCCTTTCCCTCTTGCTCCCGTGTTCCTGGTCACTATCATTGTCGGGACAGTTAGCAATAAAATGACCAATCTTACCGCATTTGAAGCACGAGCGCTTCCCCTTGGCTTTGGTCTTGCTTGGCTGTCCCTTGCGACCTTTAAGCGCCGTCTTGAAGCGCTTAATGATGAGGGTCATCTCCTCATTATTTAGCCCGGCCGCCTCAACTTGCGCCACCTTGCTTGGTAGCGCCTCCTTGCTCCTTGTTGCCTTGAGAGCAAGGGGTTGCGGCTCGTTGATCGGACCATTCAAGGCGTCGTCCACGTATCTTGCCTCCTTGATCATCATTCACCCGCTAACGAATTTCCCAAGTACTTCTTTGGGCGACATCTTGGTGTACCTAGGATTTTCACGAATATTGTTCACCAAATGAGGATCAAGAACGGTAAAGGACCTTAGCATTAGGCGGACGACGTCGTGATCCGTCCATCGCGTGCTTCCGTAGCTCCTTATTTTGTTGATAAGGGTCTTGAGCCGGTTGTATGTTTGAGTTGGCTCCTCTCCCCTTATCATTGCGAACCGTCCAAGCTCGCCCTCCACCAACTCCATCTTGGTGAGTAAGGTGACATCGTTCCCCTCATGAGAGATCTTGAGGGTGTCCCAGATCTGCTTGGCATTGTCCAAGCCGCTCACCTTATTGTACTCTTCCCTGCACAAAGATGCTAATAGAACAGTAGTAGCTTGTGCATTTCTATGGATTTGTTCATTTATAAGCATAGGGCTATCCGAGCTATCAAATTTCATTCCATTCTCTACAATCTCCCATATGCTTGGATGGAGAGAGAATAAGTGACTACGCATTTTGTGACTCCAAAATCCGTAGTCTTCCCCATCGAAGTGTGGAGGTTTGCCAAGAGGAATGGAAAGCAAATGCGAATTCGAACTATGTGGAATACGAGAATAATCAAATGAAAAGTTCGAATTGACCGTCTTCCTGTAGTCGTTGTCGTCGTCCTTTTGGGAAGAAGTAGACTCATCGCTATCGTCGTAGTAGACGATCTCCTTGATGCGCCTTATCTTCTTCTTCTTCCCATCTTTACGCTTGTGGCCCGAGCCCGAGTCAGTAGGCTTGTCATCCTTCGGCTCGTTGACGAAGGACTCCTTCTCCTTGTCGTTGATCACGATTCCCTTCCCCTTAGGATCCATCTCTTCGGGCGATTAGTCCCTTCTTGAAGAGAACAGCTCCGATACCAATTGAGAGCACCTAGAGGGGGGGGGGGGGGTGAATAGGTGATCCTGTGAAACTTAAACTTATAGCCACAAAAACTTGTTAAGTGTTAGCACAATAATCGCCAAGTGGCTAGAGATGAGTCTCAACAAAACACAATACCACAAAAGATCAACACAGAGAAGACACAGTGGTTTATCCCGTGGTTCGGCCAAGTACAAAACTTGCCTACTCCACGTTGTGGCGTCCCAACGGACGAGAGTTGCACTCAACTCCTCTCAAGTGATCCAATGATCAACTTGAATACCACAGTGTTATGCTTTTCCTTTCAATATCCCGTTTGCGAGGAATCTCCACAACTTGGAGTCTCTCGCCCTTACACTTGAGATTCACAAAGAAATACGGAGTAAGGGAGGGAAGCAACACACACAAATCCACAGCAAAATGCGCACATGCACGGCCAAGAATCGAGCTCAAAAGACTATCTCAAAGTTCTCACTAGAACGGAGCTCGAATCACTGCAAATGACAAACGAATGCGCAAAGACTGAGTGTGGATGATCAAGAATGCTCTAAGGTTGCTTGGTGTTCTCCTCCATGCGCCTAGGGGTCCCTTTTATAGCCCCAAGGCAGCTAGGAGCCGTTGAGAGCAATTCTGGAAGGCTGATCTTGCCTTCTGTCATCGGGCGCACCGGACAGTCCGGTGCACACCGGACACTGTCCGGTGCCCGATTTCTTTCCTTAAATGGCGCAGCCGACCGTTGCAGATCTGGGAGCCGTTGGCGCACCGGACAGTCCGGTGCACACCGGACAGTCCGGTGCCCCCTTCCGACCGTTGGCCCGGCCACGTGTCGCGCGCAGATTCCGTGGTCGACCGTTGGCCCGGCCGACCGTTGGCTCACCGGACAGTCCGGTGCACACCGGACAGTCCGGTGAATTATAGCCGTACGCCGTCGGCGAATTCCCGAGAGCGGCCACTTCGCTCGAGACAGCCTGGCGCACCGGACACTGTCCGGTGCACCACCGGACAGTCCGGTGCTCTAGACCGAACAGCCTTTTGGCTGTACACAGCCAACTTATTCTCTGACTCGATTTCTCCTATTTCAAGCACTTAGACACAATACATTAGTCTTCAAAACAATGTACTAAGGCTTAGAAACATACCTTTACTCTTGATTTGCACTTTGTCCATCCATGGGTATAGATTCACATTTAAGCACTTGTGTTGGCACTCAATCACCAAAATACTTAGAAATGGCCCAAGGGCACATTTCCCTTTCAGGGACGCACGACTTCGCCTGAACCCCGAGAAGTGCGTCTTTGGAGTTCGCCACGGGAAGATACTGGGCTACCTGGTGTCACACCGCGGGATCGAGGCCAACCCGACCAAGATCCAGGCCATCATCAACATGACGCCTCCGTAGTCAGCCAGAGATGTCCAGCGTCTAACAGGCAGATTGGCTGCCCTCAATAGATTCATTTCCAAGTCCGCAGAGCGAAGCCTACCTTTCCTCAAAACGCTACGCGGCGCAAAAGACTTTGCATGGGGACCAGAGCAAGCGACAGCCTTCGCATCACTCAAGCAGCACCTATCAGAGATAGCAACCCTTACAAGCTCCGACCCCTCGCTACCTCTGTTGCTTTACATTGCAGCTTCGCCACACGCAGTCAGCGCAGCATTGGTCCAAGAGCAGGATAGAGAGGGCACAACTCGGCAGTGTCCGGTTTATTACGTCTCCGAAGTCCTCACGACTTCCAAATGCAACATGACAGAGTTGGAAAAAATTGCCTACGCAGTCGTCATGGCATCGCGCAAGTTGCGCCACTACTTCGAAGCGTTCAAGGTGCGAGTCACCTCGGACAGGGGACTCGGCGAATTATTCAGAAATCCGGAGGCGTCCGTCCGTATCGCCAAATTGGCGGTCAAACTCTCCGAATACCACATCACCTTCGAGCCCAGGACAACAATCAAGTCGCAAGTCCTCGCAGATTTCATCGTCGACTGGACAGGGCCGGCACGGCAGCAAGAAGAGCCCTCAGAGAAGGTGTGGACCATCCACTGTGACGCGCATGGTGACATGCGGGGGCAGGTGCGGCTGCAATTATCACATCACCTACCGGCGTCAAGCACAGATACGTAGCACGCCTTAGCTTTGCTCTGGAATCCGACAGATGCACCAACAACATAGCAGAGTATGAAACCGTCATTCTGGGCCTTCGCATGCTGAAAGCACTCGGCGTTGCCACCTGCATTGTCAAGACAGACTCCAAAGTTGTCGCTGGCCAGGTTGAGAAAGAATATTCAGCAAAGGACCCCGCACTCATGCAATATCTTACGGCTGTTCACAGCCTTGAGAAACAATTCAAGGGTTTCACCTTGTAGCATGTGGACCGCGCCAGGAACGAAGAGGCCGACGCATTGGCCAAAGCAGCGGCCAGAGGCGAAGCCTTGCCCTTTGACGTGTTCTACCACGTCATCGGCACGCCAGCCGTCCGCAATCCAGAGGGTCTCCAAATAACAAATGACGCTGAGGGCCATCGTATAGTTAACCTCATCATGACCAAAGACTAGCGGGCCCCAATAATCCTGTTCCTGCAAGGATACTACCATCCCAGTGACATCAACGAGGCCAAGCGCCTCAAGCACCGAAGCCAGGACTTCGCACTTATTGAGGGCCAGCTATACAAGAAGGGGGTCAGTCAACCCATGCTCAAATGTGTCACCGAAACCGAAGGCACCCAGATCCTGCGCGAAGTCCACAGTGGAACTTGTGGTTCTCACTCAGGGCCTAGGGCCCTCGCTGCCAAGGTGATCCGCCAAGGGTTCTACTGGCCCGCTATAATCTGCGCCGCGAATCGAGTTACGCGGTCGTGCGAAGCCTGCCAGAAGTTCTCTCCTTGTTTGGGCAACCCTTCGCAATTCACAAAGCTGATTGCTCACACATGGCCACTTCAACACTGGGGGCTAGACATTGTCAGGCCACTGCCCACGGCCCAGGGGAACCTCAAGTTTACCTTCGTTGCCGTCGAGTATTTTACCAAGTGGATCGAGGCAAGGGCAGTATCAACAATAATGTCGAAGACCGCCCAGAAATTCTTCTGGCAGAACATTGTTTGCCGATTCGGAGTCCCGTCCGAGCTAACAGTCGACAATGGCAAACAGTTTGACGGCCAGGACTTCAGGGACTTCTGCTACTCCATCAGCACCAAGCTTGCCTTCGCCTCAGTATATCACCCACAAACTAACGGCGTCATCGAGCGCGCCAACGACAAGATTTTCTCTGCCATCAAAAAAATGCTTCTCGACGACAAGAAGGGAAAATGGGCCGACCTGCTACCCGAAGCAGTCTGGGCGCTAAACACGACCGAATGTCGGGCGACTGGGTTCACTCCCTTTCGCCTACTATACGGATCGGAGGCTATGACCCCGCAGGAGATAAAGCATGGGTCACCACAAACAAGCACTTCAGCCGTCCCCAACATAGATGGACCAACCTCCAAGGACCTCATTGACGGAGACCGCGTCTTCGCCCTACAGGCCCTTAACAAATACCAAGCTCAAACGAAGGCCTGGCGCGACCACGCAGTCGTCCCAAGAGAATTCAGCGAAGGGGACCTCGTACTCGTCCGCACAACCCGGACAGAGTCACGAGGCAAGCTGGAGCCGAAGTGGGAGGGTCCATTCATCGTCAAGTCAAAGGCGTCCCCTAGTGTGTACAGGCTAACAACGTCATCCGGCGAAGACCTAGATCATTCCTGGAACATTGATAATCTTCACAAATTTTTTGTTTGAATCCTCAGGGCCAACTTGCCCTTGTAATTCACCAAACAGTATCATTCCGGCTCGCACTCTTTTCCTCCCAGGGGGTGATGTTTTTAACGAGGCGGAGCCATGTAATATATCTGCAAAAATCCCCCACAAAAATTAAGATACATGTCGAAAAAGACCGCATCAACGGTCTTCGGCATTCGACCACTCCAAAGTCACCGCGAGAGGCAGCGTAGACTACCCTCGCGTGCGACACTCCGAGCAAAAAGTCGCCTAAGGGTGCAGCCGGAATAGCACAACAAGTGCGACAATAGAAGTCTTTGTAAAAGACTCTCCGTGCAAAAGTCGCCTAAGGGTGCAGCCGGAATAGCACAACAAGTGCGACAATCGAAGTCTTTGTAAAAGACTCTCCACACAAAAGTTGCCTAAGGGTGCAGCCGCAATAGCACAAGTGTGACAAACGAAGTCTTTTCCCAAAGACTCTTCGTGCAAAAGTCGCCTAAGGGTGCAGCCGGAACAACAGAATACTGCAAAATCGAAGTCATTTCCAAAAGACTCTCCGTGCAAAAAGTCGCCTAAGGGTGCAGCTGGAACAGCACAATAAATACACAAAGATCGAAGTCCTTTACAAAAGACTCCGTGCAGAAGTAGCCTACGGGTGCAGCCGAATCAACGAAGGCGCGCAGCCTTATCATACAAATTTTGGTTACATACACACAGCGAGGACATCGTATATTACATCGGCTCAACCTTCGGGATGATACCCATCTCCCTGTAATTAAACAACATTATCCTCAATTCTTCACCTTCAAACAGATTTTGCATCTCCCCCTCACCTATACTCGCCCCAGTTGGTGAGGATAACAACTCTCGTTTAACAGCCCCGTCCACGCGAAGACGACCACTCTCCATCTCACTACGATGACGCCTACCACTTCGCGGCAATTCACTCACTCTCTGTTTCGCCACCGCCCTTCGCTGCCTATACCCAGTACTTGTACCAGGAAGATCCCCAGCACCCTCCACACGCGGCGAAGTCTCCGCCGCAGCCACATCCATCGCAACAAAATAATCTAAGCCCTCATCCGAAGACTCCTCCGTCCATGCAGTCGAACTCCCAGAATCATCAGACTCAAAACACTTAGACACAGAGCCAAACGAATCATCATCGGCAGTCATGGTCGAAGCCGCCACAAAAATAGTATTGTCAGTAGCGGTTGCGTGCGCAGGCCCAAACCTCAGAACCTGCGCAACAACCGAGTTTCACTATCACACAGATAAAATTTACAAACTCCCCAACACCTATTCAGCCACCTGCGACGACCCGACCAAGGTCGTGGAGTCTTCGGCAGCCGGCTCGGCCACCGTCTTGGAGGCGTCCTCACACGTCGGCCCAAGGGCTGGTGCGGGGTCTTCGCTGGTTGCAGTCGGTGCAGGGGTCGCCGAGGGGCCCTTGTTGGCTGCAGATGGCGGCACCGGATCGGCCTCCGCGGCCTCAGGCGGCGCGCCGTCCAGACCCCCAAGGTCCTCGATGTCTTCGGCGTGCGCCATCTGTAACAACAGCACACTCCTTCAGCAAAACCACACACATCTACACACACAACCACACCAAAAATAGCCTTTACCTGATCTATTGCCCGGTCGGACCGCTCCCTAACCGCCTCTCGGCCGTGCGGGCCCCACATCCTATCGAACAGCGCCCCCGCCGATTGCTTCAGCACAAGGTCTTCGACCTTGAAGATTTCACGTTCAAAGTTCTCGTCCGCTTGGTCGAAGACCTCGTAATGCCTGCACCCCTCACGGGACAAAGCATTCACGGCCCCCTCGCAGGTGACGAGGGAGGCGAAGGACATGAAACTCGTCACGATGGTCGGGAGCACCCCCAGCTCCTCCTACAACCATTCCAGAAAGCGAAGGCCCGCTTCTTGACCGGGCACTTCGAAGGCAGCGGTCCGCGCACCCAGCTCCCGGTACGCGTCCACGAACTGTGCATGTGAAAGTCGCCTAGAGGGGGGGTGAATAGGGCGAATCTGAAATTTAACAACTTAAGCACAACTACAAGCCGGGTTAGCGTTAGAAATATAATCGGGTCCGAGCGAGGGCGCAAAAAACAAATCGCAAGCGAATAAGAAGTGAGACACAAGGATTTGTTTTACCGAGGTTCGGTTCTCGCAAACCTACTCCCCGTTGAGGTGGTCACTAAGACTGGGTCTCTTTCAACCCTTTCCCTCTCTCAAACGGTCCCTCGGACCGACTGAGCTTCTCTTCTCAATCAAACGGGAACAAACTTCCCCGCAAGGACCACCACACAATTGGTGTCTCTTGCCTTGGTTACAATTGAGTTGATCACAAGAAAGAATGAGAAAAAGAAGCAATCCAAGCGCAAGAGCTCAAATGAACACAACAATCACTCTCTCTAAGCACTAAGGCTTTGTGTGGAATTTGGAGAGGATTTGATCTCTTTGGTGTGTCTAGAATTGAATGCTAGAGCTCTTGTAAGTAGTTGGAAGGTGGAAAACTTGGATGACTTGAATGTGGGGTGGTTGGGGGTATTTATAACCCCAACCACCAAACTAGTCGTTTGGTGAAAGCTTCTGTCGCATGGTGCACCGGACAGTCAGGTGCGCCACCGGACACTGTCCGGTGCGCCAGCCATGTCACCTGGCCGTTGGGTTCCGACCGTTAGAGCTCTGACTTGTGGGCCCGCCTAGCTGTCCGGTGGTGCACCGGACAAGTCCTGTAGACTGTCTGGTGTGCCACCCGCGTGTGCTCTGTCCTCTGCGCGCGCTGGCGCGCATTTAATGCGTTGCAGTCGACCGTTGAGCGTGAAGTAGTCGTTGCTCCGCTGGCTCACCGGACAGTCCGGTGAATTTTAGCGGAGCAGATTCCCGAAGCTGGCGAGTTCAGAGTCGCTCTCCTCTGGGGCACCGGACACTATTCGGTGATGCACCGGACAGTCCGGTGAATTTTAGCGGAGCGCCTCTGAGAATTCTCGAAGGTGAGGAGTTCAGCTTGGAGTCCCCTGGTGCACCGGACACTGTCCGATGGCACACCGGACAGTCCGGTGCGCCAGACCAGGGCACACTTCGGTTATCCCTTGCTCTCTTTGTTCGAACCCATCCTTGGTCTTTTTATTGACTTATTGTGAACCTTTGGCACCTGTAGAACTTATAGACTAGAGCAAACTAGTTAGTCCAATTATTTGTGTTGGGCAATTCAACAACCAAAATCAATTAGGAAATAGGTGTAAGCCTAATTCCCTTTCAATCTCCCCCTTTTTGGTGATTGATGCCAACACAAACCAAAGCAAGTATAGAAGTGCATAATTGAACTAGTTTGCATAATTTGTAAGTGCAAAGATTACTTAGAATTGAGCCAATAGAAATTCATAAGATATCCATGGATTGTTTCTTATTATTATTTTTTTAACATTTTGGACCACGCTTGCACCACATGTTTTGTTTTTGCAAAGTTTTGGAAAATCTTTTCAAAGTCCTTTTGCAAATAGTCAAAGATAAATGAATAAGAATTTTGAGAAGCATTTATAAGATTTGAAAATTTCTCCCCCTGTTTCAAATGCTTTTTCTTTGACTAAACAAAACTCCCTCTCAATAAAATCCTCCTCTTAGTGTTCAAGAGGGTTTTAAGATATCAATTTTGAAAATACTACTTTCTCCCCCTTTTGAACACAATGAGATACCAATTTGAAAATCATTAGTTTTTAAAATTAGGTGGTGGTGCGATCCTTTTGCTTTGGGCTCATACTCTCTCCCCCTTTGGCATGAATCACAAAAAAACGGAATCATTAGAACCCTTTTGCTACTTTCTCCCCCTTTGGTAAATAACATATGAGTGAAGATTATACCAAAGACGAAGAATTGCTCGGAGCGACGGCGAAGGATGAGTTATGGAGTGGAGTGGAAGCCTTTGTTTTCGCCGAAGACTCCAATTCCCTTTCACTATACCTATGACTTGGTTTGAAATATACTTGAAAACACATTAGTCATGGCATATAAAAGAGATATGATCAAAGGTATACTTATGAGCTATGTGTGCAATTTAGCAAAAGAAATTTCGCGAATCAAGAATATTTAGCTCATGCCTAAGTTTGTTAAAAGTTTGTTCATCTAGTGGCTTGGTAAAGATATCGGCTAATTGATCTTTAGTGTTAATATATGCAATCTCGATATCTCCCTTTTGTTGGTGATCCCTAAGAAAATGATACCGAATGGCTATGTGTTTAGTGCGGCTATGTTCAACGGGATTATCCGCCATGCGGATTGCACTCTCATTATCACATAAAAGAGAAACTTTGGTTAATTTGTAACCATAGTCCCTAAGGGTTTGCCTCATCCAAAGCAATTGCGCGCAACAATGGCCTGCGGCAATATACTCGGCTTCGGCGGTAGAAAGAGCGACGAAATTTTGCTTCTTTGAAGCCCAAGACACCAAGGACCTTCCCAAGAACTGGCAAGTCCCCGATGTGCTCTTCCTATTAATCTTACACCCCGCCCAATCGGCATCCGAATAACCAATTATATCAAAAGTGGATCCCCGAGGGTACCTGTGGGGGATAGATATCCCCTGGGTCCACTAAAGAGATAAAAGACCTCACGAAAGGCCCAAAGGCCCAATAAATCGTAAGGTCGTTCTTTCGTGGGCCTGGGGAAAGACAATCAACGAAGCGGAGAAGACATAAGACTGGATTGGAGCAAACCCGGACGGCCCACAACGTCGAACGAGTAAATCGCAACAGAGACCCGACTTTCCCGCGCTGAAGCCCCCATGCAACAGAGCCATGCGAGGATAAGTCGGGAAGGGTTACGTAGGGATAAACTCAAGAGGTTTACTATCTTTCAGCTACTTGTAGCTATCATATCCACGTGTACTGCCCCACGGTCGAGTATATAAGGCCTAGGGGGCACCCCTTCAGAACGATCGACCCTACTTTACTTAGCCACTCACGTAAACTCTCTGTGCCTCAGTTCCAGAGAGCCCTCTTGTAACCGCACTCAAATACTCATCAGGACGTAGGGTGTTACGCATCTCTAAGCGGCCCGAACCTGCAAATCTTGTCCACTGTCCCTCGTGCGATCGGCACGAACCATTTTGCTACAGTCGTTGACACCGTCCTACTCCTAAAAACACCTTGAGGGGTAACCCCAGGTGTGCGGTCGGACCCAAAACACCGATAGCTGGCGCGCCAGGTAGGGGGTGTGTCGACGATCCAAGCTAGCTCAATGGCCGTCACCTTCCACAGCAAGATCACCGTGCGTCCCGGATCTGTATTCTGCTTCGGGACAATCTCATCTGTAGCGAATGAAGGGGGAATTCTACACCGCCTCGCAGATGTAACGCCCCGAATTTTGCAGTTGAATTTTTTTCTTTTCTTTACTCGCCAAAATTCGGGCGTTACCTTTCCTTTTCTTTTTCCCTCGCTAAACCTTGACCTTTTCCAAAGTTCTAGCGGGATTCGGTTTGGATTTCCCGTGTAAGAAAAACCCTAAATGCTTTATGTTGCTCGATGCACCATGCCGAACCTTGCATTTCCTTTGATTGCTTTGAAAGTGCAAATGCATTCATGTAGAAGAATCGGATTTCGAAAATGTTTTCTTTCTCTTTTCTTTCTCTTTTCTCTCTCTCTTCCTTTTTTTTCTCTCTCCCGCGCCGTGGGCCGACCCCGGCCGGCCCAGCCGCCCCTGCGCGCCCCCCCCCTGGGCCCAATAGGCCCAACCGCCCCCCCCCACCTCCCCTTTTTCCCCAAACCCTCTCCCTCTCCCTCTCATTTTCTCTCATTTTCTCTCCCTCTCCCTAAGCCGCCGCCCCTACCCCTGCCCTAAGCCGCCGCCGCCCCCTGCCCAACCGCCGCCCTCGGCCGCCCCTCGCCGTCGCGCCCCTCCCCGGTGAGCTCCCCCTCCCCCTCTCCTCCCTCCCCCATCCCCTCTCCCCTTTCCCCATGGCCGGTTCGGCCGCCTCCCTGCCCGCCGGTTCGGCCGCCCCGCCCCCCGGCTCGGCCGCCCCCTGCGCCGCCTCCCTGCCCGCCGGTTCGGCCGCCCCGCCCCCCGGCTCGGCCGCCCCCTGCGCCGCCTCCCTGCCCGCCGGTTCGGCCGCCCCGCCCCCCGGCTCGGCCGCCCCCTGCGCCGCCTCCCTGCCCGCCGGTTCGGCCGCCCCCCCCCCCGGCTCGGCCGCCCCCTGCGCCGCCCCCTGCCCCGCCGGTTCAGCCGCCCGCGCCCGCGCCCCGCCTAGGGCCGGTTCAACCGCCCTAGGGCCGGTTCAACCGCCCCCCCCCCCTTCTGTTTTTTTTTTATTTTTTTATTTTATTTTATTTACTTTCTGTAATCATGATTACTGTATTTTAAGTAGGCTAATCACTGTTCATGCTATGGGAAAATAGGAAGTTTAATTTAAAATTCCGTTATGCTATTGATGCACGTAGTTAATTGTTTACCCTGTGCAATGTTGATCAACTAAAAGTGATTAGGTTTCCATTAGTGTATATGTAACAGAATTCTTTTGTTAAAAACCAATTGTGTCATTAGTGCATAAGATTTAACCCCCCCTGCGAGACCTTTCCCGTTTCTTTCTAACCATAACAAATGCGTTATCGAATGTCATACTTGATGCATATTCGCTTTATTTGTTATCTTGTATGGTGTACTGTTCTTTTGTATTAAATATGTGGATGTATGTATGTATGTTTGCGCTCGCATAGAGAACGATCCGGTCGAAGAGCCCGAGGAATTCGCAGGAGAAGCCCCTGAGCAGCAGTCGTTTGGTGGAGGCAAGTGTCCTTTGACCTATCTATGTCCTATTCATTCTTTAATTCACCTCCCGCTTTACACATTTATACCTAAGGATTGACTAGCTTTTGTTATCCATGTCCTTGTTTACCTATTTGGGTCGGATTATTACTACTTAGTCTGATGCTATTGCTCAACTCTAATCAATGAACATGATGTGATTATCTATGATACGCTGTTTTCCCGCTCTTCTTTATGATTATACTTGTGGTTTTCAAGGGGACTCGAGCGGTTTCTCGAGTGCCTCTCCGTAAGGACCTGTTCTATGGATGACCGCCCGGGAAAACAGTGCAACCATGAGGGTGGAATGGGGTGCCCTTAGCTGAATAATTAGAGGATCCGGGGTGTAGTTCACTTAGCCGTCGTGCCGTCAATGGGGCTCGGTGTATGCGGCTCGCTCTGCCAAGTTTGGGTTCGCCCCTTGGGGAGGAGTGCGGTGCATTTAGGAAACCTAACGGGTGGCTACAGCCCCGGGGAATCTTTGTAAAGGCTTCGTAGTGATGCCCTGCTGGATCACCTTGGTAGTGATCAATGGAGAGTCATGATCTCCGGGCAGAATGGGAATCACGGCTTGTGGGTAAAGTGCACAACCTCTGCAGAGTGTTATGAAACTGATATATCAGCCGTGCTCGCGGTTATGAGCGGCCAAGGGAGCTCCAATGATTAGTGGTACTTGATCAGAGATATTGTGGTACAGGTGGTTATGAGACTGTTGAATCTGGTTATGATTATGGTGCTGGTAAGTGGTATTCTTTCCGTTTGGAAAGGATACATTGGGCTAATAACTTGGGTTAATGTTAAAACCTGGCTTTCTACTAGTAAGTAATAACCTGACCAACTAAAAGCAACTGCTTGACTTATCCCCACATAAAGCTAGTCCACTACAGCCAAACAGGATACTTGCTGAGTATGTTGATGTGTACTCACCCTTGCTCTACACACCAAACCCCCCCCCCAGGTTGTCAGCATTGCAACCACTGCTCAGGCGAAGATGAAGCTGTGGAAGGAGACTTCCAGGAGTTCCAAGATTACGACGAGTTCTAGGTGTGGGTTAGCGGCAACCCCCAGTCGGCTGCCTGTGAAGGCCGCGTTATCTACGTTTCTTTTCCGCACTTTGATTTATTGTAAGAACTATATGGACGTCTCAGACGTATGATGTAATCGACTATTATTTCCCCTTTTAATATTATTTTGAGCACTGTGTGATGATGTCCATATTATGTAACTGCTGTGTACGTGAATAACTGATCCTGGCACGTACATGGTTCGCATTCGGTTTGCCTTCTAAAAACCGGGTGTGACATAAGTGGTATCAAAGCCGTGCTGACTGTAGGACCGCTAACCTAGAGTAGAATGGTCGTTCTAAGGATTATAGACCTCTGTCTCTTCCTTGACTTTGATATCCCTTCAAAAGTTGGTCCTACTGACCAAACCTATGTTCTACTATATACTATACCTTGCTAAAAATCATGTTTTATTCCAATCCTTCATTTACTTATGATTCATTACTTGCTGGTCATATTAATTCTGTTCTCACCCTTTTGCTTGCGATGTCTTTTGTAGATGGCTCGACTTAGACACACTGCACGAAAGTCAGTCATCCCCTTCTTACCCTCCCGT
Source organism: Zea mays (assembly GCF_902167145.1). NCBI lineage: Eukaryota > Viridiplantae > Streptophyta > Magnoliopsida > Poales > Poaceae > Zea > Zea mays. The sequence goes on along the minus strand of NC_050096.1, from coordinate 232,249,657 downwards.
CTTGCTGAGCGTCCGCTTCGCCGTCCCGTGGCCGGACAGTCCAGCCACTTGGAGAGACTGCACCACCGCCTGCGTGAGGAGCAGGAACGTCGACGACAGGAGCAGCGGAGCTCTTCCCTCTCGCTCCACCAGGAGATAGAGTCTGTGAGGAGCTGCTCCCCTGTGCTTTCTCTGGAGCCGCCCCCTGCACCACCACTGGGCGCCCCAGCTTCTGGAGTAGCTGCTGGGGGAGACCCAGACGACGGAGGAGGCGACGACAGCTTGAGCCACGACACCGACTTCTCTGCTAATCCTGAGCCGGAAGGATGGGTTGCTCGACCCATCACTCGCGACGCTGCTCGCGGGTGTCACTTCCATGATGCGCTCGACACCCTGCTACGTCGGGCATTTGACCGGCATACTTGGTCCGTCGAGTATCGCTGTGTGGTCTACCAGCATAGTCGCGGGGTCTACCCGGACCGCTGGGAGGCGACTTGCTTGGTGCGCTGCCCGGAGGACAGTCTCCAGGGTGCAGAGGCCTGTTCAGAGCACTATTCTATCTCTGAGCGGGACTCAGCTGAGGCAGCCATGCAAGATGCTGCACGGCGTGCGCTTTCGCACTACTGCTCGGTTTTCGGTGGGGCAGCTGACGGTCTTGACCTGAAGTATTACCCCCGCCGTTCATCTGGCAGCACAGGAGGCGTGATTGTCTCACCCGTCGGTGAGGGCAATCCTAGGTTGAGCAGCACAGTCAACCTAGCCGCCGTGCTAAACACGGAGCTGGACCATGCATTAGACGAGCTGAGTAGGGCTCGTGCTGAGATCGCCCTGCTGCGGGCTGAGCGCGCGGAACGTCGTTTTCTGGACGGTGGATCCCCCGCTCCCGTTGGGACTCAGCACCCGTACCGCTCACCTCAGCGTGGACACCAGTCTTATGGCAATCCCGCCTGCAAGACCAAGATCAACCTAGAACCATAGATCGTTAGAGTTGGATCTTGTAATTAATACGAAATATATACATGGAAGCTTCAGTCTTAGCGTTAGCCTCGATCTTAGTTAGTTTTAGTTAGACAGGGTAGTTTGCTATATCCTGTGCATCTATGTTTGTCATGATGAACTATGTTTGGTTTGGATCTTTGTAATGATTGTCACCAGAGTGTGGGTATCCCCTGCATTTTGGTTTACATACTATGTCAATAAAGTTAGTTATATAGTTGGGAAACCCATTATTCTCCTTTCCTCTTTATCTGAGAAGCTGTGTGGTCTGTGTTGGAGATCAGTGAAGATGCTCATCTGTTCAGTGCTGTTGGAGAATTCTATACTCTTTTCTTATGCTGCAAGCTTTGCCAGATCAGTTCTGATGTGTGGTTGCGTTCTGCAGATGTCAGAGAACAGGCGTAGAGGAGGAAGGCGTGCTCAGCAGGAGCGAGCCGCTCCGCAGGATGAGGTGCCCCAGCAGCAGCACCTGCCGCCCCCGCCCCCGATGTCGATTGAGCAGATGTTTCTGATGCAGACTCAGGCAGTTCAAGCTATCGGTCAGACTCTGGCCGCCATTCAGCAGCAGCAGCAGCAGCAGCAACAAGCACCACCCCAGCCTCAGATGCCTCAGATGCCTAGAGATAAGCGTGCTGAATTCATGAGAGGTCATCCACCAACGTTCGCTCACTCTTCTGACCCCATGGATGCTGAAGATTGGCTGCGCACTGTGGAGCGGGAGTTGCATACCGCTCAGTGCGATGACAGGGAGAAAGTTCTGTATGGTCCCCGTCTGTTGAGAGGAGCAGCCCAGTCATGGTGGGAGTCTTACCTCGCCACCCATGCCAACCCCGACACCATCACCTGGGAAGAATTCAGGGGTAGCTTTCGTCAGTACCATGTTCCTGCAGGTCTGATGACAGTGAAGAAGGAGGAGTTCCTGGCCCTTAAGCAAGGGTCATCGTCTGTCAGTGAGTATCGGGACAGGTTTCTGCAATTGTCTCGCTACGCTCCCGAAGATGTCAATACCGACGCCAAGCGACAGTACCGTTTCCTGAGAGGCTTGGTTGACCCTCTGCAGTATCAGCTGATGAATCACACCTTCCCGACATTCCAGCACCTGATTGACAGAGCAATCATGACAGAAAGGAAGCGCAAGGAGATGGAAGATCGTAAGCGCAAGATCAGTGGACCCCAGCCTGGAAGCAGCAGCCGTCCCCGTTTCTCAGGCAATCAACCTCAGCAGTTCAGGCAGAACCAGCGTCCACCTCAGCAGCATCAGCAGCGTCAGCAGTATCAGCAGTTTCAAAGGCAGTATCCTCAGCATCAGTACCAGAACCGTCAGAGCAATCAGTCAGGAGGTCAGTTTCAGAAGCAGAATCAGCAAGCACCTCGTCTTCCTGCCCCAGCAAATCAGCAGAACAGTCAGGCAGCACCAGCTCAAGTTGGAAACAGGGCATGTTTCCACTGTGGAGAGCAAGGCCACTGGGTGATGCAATGTCCGAAGAAGGCAGCCCAGCAGCAGTCAGGCCCCAATGCCCCAGCAAAGCAGAATGTGCCTCAGCCTGGAGCAGGCAATCGCTCTCAGCAGCGCTATAATCATGGAAGATTGAATCACTTGGAAGCTGAAGCAGTTCAGGAGACCCCCGGCATGACAGTAGGTATGTTCCCAGTCGATTCCCATATTGCAGAAGTGTTATTTGATACTGGAGCAACACATTCTTTCATTACTGCATCATGGGTAGAAGCACATAATCTTCCAACTACTACCATGTTAACCCCCATTCAAATTGACTCAGCCGGTGGTAGAATTCGAGCTGATAGCATTTGTTTAAATGTAAGTGTGGAAATAAGGGGGATAGCGTTTCCCGCCAACCTTATAGTAATGGGTACTCAGGGAATAGATGTCATCCTAGGGATGAATTGGCTAGATAAGTATCAGGCAGTTATCAGTTGTGATAAAAGGACCATCAAGTTAGTGTCCCCACTAGGAGAGGAAGTGGTGACCGAGTTAGTCCCGCCTGAGCCAAAGAAAGGAAGTTGTTATCAGATGGCTGTTGATAGCAGTGAAGCAGACCCAATTGAGAGTATCAAGGTTGTGTCTGAATTCCCAGATGTGTTTCCAAAGGATTTACCGGGTATGCCACCAGAGCGGAAAGTTGAATTTGCTATAGAGCTTCTTCCTGGAACCGCCCCCATCTCTAAGAGAGCTTACAGAATATCTGGACCAGAGTTGGATGAACTTAAGAAGCAAATTGATGAGCTGTCAGAGAAAGGTTACATCCGGCCAAGCACCTCGCCTTGGGCCGCCCCTGTCTTGTTTGTGGAGAAGAAAGATGGTACTAAGAGGATGTGTATCGATTATCGAGCTTTGAATGAAGTCACGATTAAGAACAAGTATCCCTTGCCCAGAATAGAAGATCTGTTCGACCAGTTGAGAGGAGCCAGTGTGTTCTCCAAGATCGATCTGAGGTCAGGTTATCATCAGCTCAGGATCCGACCTTCGGACATTCCGAAGACGGCATTCATTACCAAGTATGGTTTATATGAGTTCACAGTGATGTCTTTTGGTTTGACCAATGCGCCAGCATTCTTTATGAACTTGATGAACAGTGTATTCATGGATTATCTTGATAAGTTCGTGGTGGTATTCATTGATGACATTCTGGTTTATTCTCAAAGTGAAGAAGAGCATGCAGATCATTTGAGGATGGTGTTGCAGAGATTGCGAGAGCACCAGTTGTATGCAAAGTTGAGCAAGTGTGAGTTCTGGATCAGTGAAGTCCTGTTCTTGGGTCACATAATCAACAAAGAAGGATTGGCTGTGGATCCGAAGAAAGTGGCAGACATTCTGAACTGGAAAGCACCAACAGATGCTAGAGGAATCAAGAGCTTCATTGGAATGGCCGGATATTATCGGCGATTCATTGAAGGGTTTTCGAAGATTGCGAAGCCAATGACAGCGTTGCTAGGCAACAAGGTTGAGTTCAAGTGGACCCAGAAATGCCAAGAGGCCTTTGAAGCGCTGAAAGAGAAGTTGACAACAGCGCCTGTCCTAGTCTTGCCTGATGTGCACAAGCCCTTCTCGGTGTATTGTGATGCTTGTTACACAGGTTTGGGATGTGTGTTGATGCAAGAGGGAAGAGTTGTGGCTTACTCGTCCCGACAGCTGAAGGTTCATGAGAAGAACTACCCAATCCATGATCTAGAGTTGGCAGCAGTGGTTCACGCACTGAAGACATGGAGGCACTATCTGTATGGACAGAAATGCGATGTTTACACAGACCACAAGAGTCTGAAGTACATATTCACTCAGTCAGAATTGAACATGAGGCAACGAAGATGGTTAGAATTGATCAAAGACTATGAGTTGGAGATTCATTACCATCCAGGCAAAGCAAACGTAGTGGCAGATGCTCTGAGCAGAAAGAGTCAAGTCAATCTGATGGTTGCTCGCCCGATGCCTTATGAGTTGGCCAAGGAGTTTGACAGGTTGAGTCTCGGATTTCTGAACAATTCGCGAGGAGTCACAGTTGAATTGGAACCTACCTTGGAGCGCGAAATCAAAGAAGCGCAGAAAAATGATGAGAAGATCAGTGAGATTCGGCGATTGATTCTAGATGGCAAAGGCAAAGACTTTCGAGAAGATGCAGAAAGCGTGATATGGTTCAAAGACCGCTTGTGTGTTCCCAATGTCCAGTCTATTCGGGAGTTGATTCTTAAGGAAGCTCATGAGACAGCCTATTCGATTCACCCTGGCAGTGAGAAGATGTATCAGGATCTGAAGAAGAAATTCTGGTGGTACGGAATGAAAAGGGAAATCGCAGAGCATGTGGCTATGTGCGATAGTTGTCGAAGAATTAAGGCAGAACACCAGAGACCAGCTGGATTGTTGCAACCGTTGCAGATCCCTCAGTGGAAATGGGATGAAATTGGCATGGATTTCATAGTCGGATTGCCTCGCACTCGAGCCGGCTACGATTCCATTTGGGTAGTAGTGGACCGCTTGACCAAGTCAGCCCACTTCATACCTGTCAAGACCAACTACAACAGTGCAGTATTGGCAGAATTGTATATGTCTCGGATCGTTTGTCTTCATGGTGTGCCAAAGAAGATAGTGTCAGACAGAGGAACGCAGTTCACCTCTCATTTCTGGCAGCAGTTGCATGAAGCCTTGGGCACGCATCTGAATTTCAGTTCAGCTTATCACCCGCAGACAGATGGTCAGACTGAAAGAACCAATCAAATTCTTGAAGATATGTTGAGAGCCTGTGCGTTGCAAGATCAGTCCGGATGGGACAAGCGATTGCCTTATGCAGAGTTTTCCTATAACAACAGTTATCAGGCCAGTTTGAAGATGTCACCATTTCAGGCGCTCTATGGAAGGAGTTGTAGAACTCCGTTGCAATGGGATCAGCCTGGAGAGAAGCAAGTGTTTGGGCCAGACATTTTGCTTGAAGCCGAAGAGAACATCAAGATGGTCCGAGAGAATCTGAAGATAGCGCAATCAAGGCAGCGAAGCTATGCAGACACAAGAAGAAGAGAGCTGAGTTTCGAAGTCGGAGACTTTGTCTATCTGAAGGTGTCACCGATCAGAGGAGTCAGAAGATTCGGAGTGAAAGGCAAGCTAGCACCCCGCTACATTGGTCCGTATCAGATTCTTGCAAGACGTGGAGAAGTGGCTTATCAGCTCAGTTTGCCAGAGAATTTGTCTGCTGTGCATGATGTCTTTCATGTGTCTCAGTTGAAGAAGTGCTTGCGTATGCCAGAAGAGCAGTTGCCAGTGGAAGGTCTTGAAGTCCAGGAGGACTTGACCTACGTTGAGAAGCCAGCTCAGATCCTTGAGGTTGCAGATGGAGTCACCCGAAGGAAGACCGTCAGGATGTGCAAAGTCAGATGGAGTCACCACTCTGAGGAAGAAGCAACCTGGGAGCGTGAAGATGATCTGATGGCCAAGTACCCGGAGCTCTTTGCTAGCCAGCCCTGAATCTCGAGGGCGAGATTCTTTTAAGGGGGATAGGTTTGTAACGCCCCGAATTTTGCAGTTGAATTTTTTTCTTTTCTTTACTCGCCAAAATTCGGGCGTTACCTTTCCTTTTCTTTTTCCCTCGCTAAACCTTGACCTTTTCCAAAGTTCTAGCGGGATTCGGTTTGGATTTCCCGTGTAAGAAAAACCCTAAATGCTTTATGTTGCTCGATGCACCATGCCGAACCTTGCATTTCCTTTGATTGCTTTGAAAGTGCAAATGCATTCATGTAGAAGAATCGGATTTCGAAAATGTTTTCTTTCTCTTTTCTTTCTCTTTTCTCTCTCTCTTCCTTTTTTTTCTCTCTCCCGCGCCGTGGGCCGACCCCGGCCGGCCCAGCCGCCCCTGCGCGCCCCCCCCCTGGGCCCAATAGGCCCAACCGCCCCCCCCCCACCTCCCCTTTTTCCCCAAACCCTCTCCCTCTCCCTCTCATTTTCTCTCATTTTCTCTCCCTCTCCCTAAGCCGCCGCCCCTACCCCTGCCCTAAGCCGCCGCCGCCCCCTGCCCAACCGCCGCCCTCGGCCGCCCCTCGCCGTCGCGCCCCTCCCCGGTGAGCTCCCCCTCCCCCTCTCCTCCCTCCCCCATCCCCTCTCCCCTTTCCCCATGGCCGGTTCGGCCGCCTCCCTGCCCGCCGGTTCGGCCGCCCCGCCCCCCGGCTCGGCCGCCCCCTGCGCCGCCTCCCTGCCCGCCGGTTCGGCCGCCCCGCCCCCCGGCTCGGCCGCCCCCTGCGCCGCCTCCCTGCCCGCCGGTTCGGCCGCCCCGCCCCCCGGCTCGGCCGCCCCCTGCGCCGCCTCCCTGCCCGCCGGTTCGGCCGCCCCCCCCCCCCCGGCTCGGCCGCCCCCTGCGCCGCCCCCTGCCCCGCCGGTTCAGCCGCCCGCGCCCGCGCCCCGCCTAGGGCCGGTTCAACCGCCCTAGGGCCGGTTCAACCGCCCCCCCCCTTCTGTTTTTTTTTTATTTTTTTATTTTATTTTATTTACTTTCTGTAATCATGATTACTGTATTTTAAGTAGGCTAATCACTGTTCATGCTATGGGAAAATAGGAAGTTTAATTTAAAATTCCGTTATGCTATTGATGCACGTAGTTAATTGTTTACCCTGTGCAATGTTGATCAACTAAAAGTGATTAGGTTTCCATTAGTGTATATGTAACAGAATTCTTTTGTTAAAAACCAATTGTGTCATTAGTGCATAAGATTTAACCCCCCCTGCGAGACCTTTCCCGTTTCTTTCTAACCATAACAAATGCGTTATCGAATGTCATACTTGATGCATATTCGCTTTATTTGTTATCTTGTATGGTGTACTGTTCTTTTGTATTAAATATGTGGATGTATGTATGTATGTTTGCGCTCGCATAGAGAACGATCCGGTCGAAGAGCCCGAGGAATTCGCAGGAGAAGCCCCTGAGCAGCAGTCGTTTGGTGGAGGCAAGTGTCCTTTGACCTATCTATGTCCTATTCATTCTTTAATTCACCTCCCGCTTTACACATTTATACCTAAGGATTGACTAGCTTTTGTTATCCATGTCCTTGTTTACCTATTTGGGTCGGATTATTACTACTTAGTCTGATGCTATTGCTCAACTCTAATCAATGAACATGATGTGATTATCTATGATACGCTGTTTTCCCGCTCTTCTTTATGATTATACTTGTGGTTTTCAAGGGGACTCGAGCGGTTTCTCGAGTGCCTCTCCGTAAGGACCTGTTCTATGGATGACCGCCCGGGAAAACAGTGCAACCATGAGGGTGGAATGGGGTGCCCTTAGCTGAATAATTAGAGGATCCGGGGTGTAGTTCACTTAGCCGTCGTGCCGTCAATGGGGCTCGGTGTATGCGGCTCGCTCTGCCAAGTTTGGGTTCGCCCCTTGGGGAGGAGTGCGGTGCATTTAGGAAACCTAACGGGTGGCTACAGCCCCGGGGAATCTTTGTAAAGGCTTCGTAGTGATGCCCTGCTGGATCACCTTGGTAGTGATCAATGGAGAGTCATGATCTCCGGGCAGAATGGGAATCACGGCTTGTGGGTAAAGTGCACAACCTCTGCAGAGTGTTATGAAACTGATATATCAGCCGTGCTCGCGGTTATGAGCGGCCAAGGGAGCTCCAATGATTAGTGGTACTTGATCAGAGATATTGTGGTACAGGTGGTTATGAGACTGTTGAATCTGGTTATGATTATGGTGCTGGTAAGTGGTATTCTTTCCGTTTGGAAAGGATACATTGGGCTAATAACTTGGGTTAATGTTAAAACCTGGCTTTCTACTAGTAAGTAATAACCTGACCAACTAAAAGCAACTGCTTGACTTATCCCCACATAAAGCTAGTCCACTACAGCCAAACAGGATACTTGCTGAGTATGTTGATGTGTACTCACCCTTGCTCTACACACCAAACCCCCCCCCCCCAGGTTGTCAGCATTGCAACCACTGCTCAGGCGAAGATGAAGCTGTGGAAGGAGACTTCCAGGAGTTCCAAGATTACGACGAGTTCTAGGTGTGGGTTAGCGGCAACCCCCAGTCGGCTGCCTGTGAAGGCCGCGTTATCTACGTTTCTTTTCCGCACTTTGATTTATTGTAAGAACTATATGGACGTCTCAGACGTATGATGTAATCGACTATTATTTCCCCTTTTAATATTATTTTGAGCACTGTGTGATGATGTCCATATTATGTAACTGCTGTGTACGTGAATAACTGATCCTGGCACGTACATGGTTCGCATTCGGTTTGCCTTCTAAAAACCGGGTGTGACAGCAGATCTGCCGGAAAAGAAGTCTCTTCCAACAAACTCCGAAAATGCTGGAAAGACGCTACCTCCAGCTCTTCGGAAAAAGATTATCTCCGGGAAGGCTGGAGCTGGAAGCTCGCTGACCCGGAAGACTCCGCTGTCTACTTCCCCGACGAAGGAATGGACACGGATCGCGAGGAAGAAGGAGACCAGGGAAAGGCAAGTCGTTCTTTCCGTTCCTCCGGCCTCAAAGGAGAACGGAAAGAAAGTCGCCGCGACAGCAGCACCATTCTACCCCGACGTCCTCTTCATCGGGAGAGTGGAGTCACCCGCCGTCTCTGACGACGAACCGACCGCGCCTGGAGAAGAACCACCTCAACGAGAATCCCGCCGACGGAGGAACCGACGCAGGAACGTTCGACGACATCACGCGGCCGGAGAACGGGATCCGGAGCAGCCTGTCTCGCGAGACGAGGTCTCGGAGATAGGAGAAACCCCGGAAGAACGCGTCTTCAGGGAACGAAGGAACTCCCGACGACGCGATCGCCGACGGACTCAGGAGCAAGCCGAGCAAGATGCGAGGCAACGCCGGGAGAACCCGCTCTTCGGGCGCAACCTGAACCCCGACTTCGCCCGAGCTATGAACACGCCGAGCGAAGTCGGAGGCGTTCTAGCTCGGATAGCTGACGGACTTCCTCGGACTCCCGACGCCGAGGGATACCGACGCCTGTTCACTCAGGCGGCCAACCATCTTCTACCGCTCGCTCACCCACCGAACGATTTGCGACACACCATCAACAGTCGTCGAGACGCGCGAAGCTCTATCAATGCTTCGCGCGAACGGCGGCATGAAAACGAAATTCGTCGTTGGGAGGAGTATGACCGAGATCACGGCTTCCCGACTCAAAGCCAGCCCACCAGGACTGAGTCGGCAATAGCCTCAACTGGCGGTACCACCCGGGGACGGTCGAGGAACCACCACCACCACTCCCCTCCCCGGGACAGACATCGTTCCCGACGGCAGGAGGACACGTGCGGAGTATCCGCTCTTACTCCGCGCCTTAGGGCCATCCAATGGCCTCCCAACTTCAAGGTATCCAATGTCGACAAATATGAACCTAAGCAGGATCCAGGGGGTTGGCTAGCCGTCTACACCACCGCTGCTCGGTCTGCCGGGGCATCTGAAGACGTCATGACCGCGTATCTGCCCATTGTCCTTGGGCAAGACGCGCTGCAGTGGCTACGACATCTACCCCGACACTGCATCGACGACTGGGGAGACTTCAGTCGATGTTTCACCGCCAACTTCCAGTCCCTCTCCGACAAACCAGCGCAACCATGGGACCTCAAATCCATCAAGCGCCGGGGAGACGAGACTCTCCGGTCATACCTCAAAAGGTTCCAGACCATGAGAAACCGTATCCCCGAGGTCACGGAGGCGGCCGTGATCGAGGACTTCTACAAAGGATCCAATGACTCGACTTTCGTCCGAGCCATACTACAAAAAGCACCGACTACCTCCGAGGAGCTGTTCCGGGAAGCCGACCTCTACATCACCGCCGACGAGCGGGCCCAGGATCTCATTGGAGGAGCAAAGCCTGCATCGGCAGCACCACGACGTGACGCGAACCAACCACCCGACAAACGTTGGGAGAAGAGGCCTCGTGAAGAAGTACACGCCGCCGGACCACCCGCCTCTCGCGCCCGAGGAGGACCTCGTGGAGGCGAGCGCACGCTGGACGACATCCTCGACGCCCAGTTGTAAGGGAAATGTGCCCTTGGGCCATTTCTAAGTATTTTGGTGATTGAGTGCCAACACAAGTACTTAAATGTGAATCTTTGCCCATGGATGAACAAAGTACAAATCAAGAGCTAAGGTATGTTTCTAAGTCTTAGTACATTGGTTTTGTGTACTAATATACTTGTCTAAGTATTGGAAACAGGAAGAAAAAGAGTTGGCTGTGTACAGTCAGGAGGCTTCGGTCTGGAGCACCGGACTGTCCGGTGGTGCACCGGACAGTGTCCGGTGCGCCAGGCTGCCTCGGCCGAAGAGGCCGCTCTCGGGAATTTGCTGACGGCGTACGGCTAAAATTCACCGGACTGTCCGGTGTGCACCGGACTGTCCGGTGAGCCAACGGTCGGCCGGGCCAACGGTCGGCCGCGCGATCTGTGCGGGACACGTGGCCGAGCCAACGGTCGGAAGGGGGCACCGGACTGTCCGGTGTGCACCGGACATGTCCGGTGCGCCAACGGCTCCTGCATATGCAACGGTCGACTGCGCAGTTTAAGGAAGGAAATCGGGCACCGGACAGTGTCCGGTGTGCACCGGACTGTCCGGTGCGCCCGACGACAGAAGGCAAAGATGGCCTTCCAGATTTGTTCTCAACGGCTCCTAGCTGCCTTGGGGCTATAAAAGGGACCCCTAGGCGCATGGAGGGAGACACCAAGCAACCTTTGAGCATTCTTGATCATCCACACTCAGTTCTTGCGCATCCGTTTGTTATTCTAAGTGATTCGAGCTCCGTTCTTGTGAGAACTTTGAGATAGTCTTTGAGCTTGATTCTTGGCCGTGTGCGTGCGCATTTCGCTATGGATTTGTGTGTGTTGCTTCCCTCTCTTACTCCGTGCTTCTTTGTGAATCTTAAGTGTAAGGGCGAGAGACTCCAATTTGTGGAGATTCCTCGCAAGTGGGATAAAGATAAGCAAGGCAAAACACCGTGGTATTCAAGTGGGTCTTTGGACCGCTTGAGAGGGGTTGATTGCAACCCTCGTCCGTTGGGACGCCACAATGTGGAGTAGGCAAGTTTTGTACTTGGCCGAACCACGGGATAAATCACCGTGTCTTCTCTGTGTTGAATTCTTTGTGGTTGTCATATTGTGCAAGATCTCCTCTCTAGCCACTTGGCAATTATTGTGCTAACCCTTAACAAGTTTTTGTGGCTATAAGTTTAAAGTTTCGCAGGATCACCTATTCACCCCCCCTCTAGGTGCTCTCAATTGGTATCAGAGCCGTTCTCTTCAAGAAAGGGACTAACCGCCCGAAGAGATGGATCCTAAGGGGAAGGGAATCGTGATCAACGACAAGGAAAAGGAGTTCTTCGTCAACGAGCCAAAAGATGACAAATCCAACGACTCTGGCTCGGGCCACAGACGTAAAGATGGGAAGAAGAAAAAGACAAGACGAATCAAGGAGATCGTCTACTACGACAGCGACGAGTCTACTTCGTCCCACAAGGATGACGACTACGACAAACAAAAGACGGTTAACTCAAACTTCTCTTTTGATTATTCGCGCATTCCGCACAGCTCAAATGCTCATTTGCTCCCCATTCCACTTGGCAAGCCTCCTCACTTTGATGGAGAGGACTACGGATTTTGGAGTCACAAAATGCGTACACACCTATTTTCTCTCCATCCAAGCATTTGGGAGATTGTAGAAAGTGGAATGAAATTTGATAGCTCGGATAGTCCTTCATTTATTAATGAACAGATCCATAAAAATGCACAAGCTACTACTGTGTTGCTAGCCTCTTTGTGCAGGGACGAGTATCACAAGGTGAGCGGCTTGGACAATGCCAAGCAGATTTGGGACACCCTCAAGATCTCTCATGAGGGGAATGATGTCACCTTACTCACCAAGATGGAGTTGGTGGAGGGCGAGCTCGGACGATTCGCGATGATAAGGGGCGAGGAGCCGACGCAAACATACAACCGGCTCAAGATCCTTATCAACAAAATAAGGAGCTACGGAAGCACGCGATGGACGGATCACGACGTCGTCCGCCTCATGCTAAGGTCATTTACCGTTCTTGATCCTCATCTCGTGAACAATATTCGTGAGAATCCCAGGTACACGAAGATGACGCCCGAGGAGGTTCTCGGAAAATTCGTAAGCGGGCGGATGATGATCAAGGAGGCAAGATACGTGGACGACGCCTTGAATGGACAAATCAACGAGCCTCAACCCCTTGCTCTCAAGGCAACAAGAAGCAAGGAGGCGCTACCTAGCAGGGTGGCACAAATTGAGGCGGCCGGACTGAATGATGAAGAGATGGCTCTCATCATCAAAAGATTCAAGACGGCGCTTAAAGGTCGCAAGGGACAGTCAAGCAAGACCAAAGCCAAGGGAAAGCGTTCGTGCTTCAAATGCGGTAAGCTTGGTCATTTTATTGCTAACTGTCCCGACAATGATAGTGATCAGGACCAAGGGAACAAGAGGGAGAAGAAGAAGAATTATAAGAAGGCAAAGGGTGAGGCTCATCTTGGCAAGGAGTGGGATTCAGACTGCTCCTCGTCTGACTCCGACAATGAGGGACTCGCCGCCACTGCATTCAACAAGTCATCCCTCTTCCCCAACGAGCGTCACACTTGCCTCATGGCAAGAGAGAAAAAGGTAATCACTTGTAATGATGTCACTTATGATTCTTCTAGTGACGATGAGACTAGTGATGATGAAATAGATTATTCTAGTTTGTTCAAGGGATTGGATAGAAATAAAATTGATAAAATCAATGAATTAATTGATGCCTTGAATGAGAAGGATAGACTCTTAGAGAAACAAGAGGATTTATTGTATGAAGAACATGATAAATTTGTAGAAGCACAAAGATCTCATGCTCTAGAAGTTAAAAGAAATGAAATGCTTTCTTGTGAATTATCTTCTTGCCATGAGACAATTTCAAAACTAAGGAGCATTAGTGATGAATTGAATGCTAAGTTAGAGATTGCTAGTAAATCTATCTCTTGTGTAGAAAATGCTGTAACGTGCACTAGGTGTAAAGATATTAACATTAATGCTTATAGTGAACACCTAGCTTGCATTTCTAAATTAAATGAAGAGGTAGCTAGTCTCAAGGCTCAACTTGAGACTAGCAAAAGTGATTTTGATAAGCTAAAATTTGCAAGGGATGCCTACACGATTGGTAGACACCCCTCAATTAAGGATGGACTTGACTTCAAAAGGGAAGCCAAGAACTTAACAAACCATAAGGCTCCCATTCCCGCTAAGGAGAAAGGGAAGGCCCCTATGGCTACTAGTGCTAAAAAGAACCATGCCTTTTTGTATCATGATAGGAAAAATTCTAGAAATGCTTTTAGAAGCTATGATGCCTTTGATTCACATGCTTATGTTTCTTATGCTATGACTGCTTCTAGTTCTCATGTTGTGCATGATAGAAAGGTTGGTAGAAGAAATGTTATTCACAATATGCCTAGGAGAAATGTTGTTAATGCTCATAGGGAAGTTCATGGACCTTCTACAATTTATCATGCCCTAAATGCTTCCTTTGCTATTTGTAGAAAGGATAGGAAAATAGTTGCTAGGAAGTTAGGGGCAAAATGCAAGGGAGACAAAACTTGCATTTGGATCCCTAAGGAAATTTGCACTAACCTTGTAGGACCCAACAAGAGTTGGGTACCTAAGTCCCAAGCCTAAATTTGCCTTGCAGGTTTATGCATCCGGGGGTTCAAGCTGGATTATCGACAGCGGATGCACAAACCATATGACGGGGGAGAAGAAGATGTTCACTTCCTACGTCAAGAATAAGGATTCCTAAGATACAATTATATTCGGTGATGGGAATCAAGGCAAGGTAAAAGGGTTAGGTAAAATTGCAATTTCTAATGAGCATTCTATCTCTAATGTATTTTTAGTAGAGAGTCTTGGATATAATTTGCTATCTGTTAGTCAATTATGTCATATGGGATATAACTGTCTATTTACAAATGTAGATGTGACTGTCTTTAGAAGAAGTGATGGTTCACTAGCTTTTAAGGGTGTATTAGACGGCAAACTTTATTTAGTTGATTTTGCAAAAGAAGAGGCCGGTCTAGATGCATGCTTAATAGCTAAGACTAGCATGGGCTGGCTGTGGCATCGCCGCTTAGCACATGTGGGGATGAAGAACCTTCACAAGCTTCTAAAGGGAGAACATGTGATAGGTTTAACTAACGTGCAATTCGAAAAAGATAGACCTTGTGCAGCTTGTCAAGCAGGTAAACAAGTGGGAGGAGCGCATCACGACAAGAATGTGATGACCACTTCAAGACCCCTGGAGCTGCTGCATATGGACCTCTTCGGACCTGTCGCCTATCTGAGCATAGGAGGGAGTAAGTATGGTTTAGTTATTGTTGATGACTTTTCCCGCTTCACTTGGGTGTTCTTTTTGCAGGATAAGTCTGAAACCCAAGGGACCCTCAAGCGCTTCCTCAGGAGAGCTCAAAATGAGTTTGAGCTCAAGGTGAAGAAGATAAGGAGCGACAACGGGTCCGAATTCAAGAACCTTCAAGTGGAGGAATTCCTTGAGGAGGAAGGAATCAAGCACGAGTTCTCCGCTCCCTACACACCACAGCAAAATGGTGTGGTAGAGAGGAAGAACAGGACGCTAACCGATATGGCGAGGACAATGCTTGGAGAATTCAAGACCCTCGAGTGTTTCTGGTCGGAAGCCGTGAACACGGCTTGCCACGCCATCAACAGGGTCTACCTTCATCGCCTCCTCAAGAAGACTTCGTATGAGCTACTAACCGGTAACAAACCCAATGTATCTTACTTTCGTGTATTTGGGAGCAAGTGCTACATTCTAGTGAAGAAAGGTAGAAATTCTAAGTTTGCTCCCAAAGCTGTAGAAGGGTTTTTGTTAGGTTATGACTCAAATACAAAGGCGTATAGAGTCTTCAACAAATCATCGGGTTTGGTTGAAGTCTCTAGCGACGTTGTATTTGATGAGACTAATGGCTCTCCAAGAGAGCAAGTTGTTGATTATGATGATGTAGATGAAGAAGATGTTCTGACGGCCGCTATACGTACCATGGCGATTGGAGAAGTGCGGCCACAGGAACAAAATGAACGAGATCAACCTTCTTCCTCAACAACGGTGCATCCCCCAACTCAAGACGATGAACAGGTTCATCAAAAGGAGATGTGTGATCAAGGGGGAGCACAAGATGATCATGTGATGGAGGAAGAAGCGCAACCGGCACCTCCAACCCAAGTTCGAGCGATGATTCAAAGGGATCACCCCGTCGACCAAATTCTGGGTGATATTAGCAAGGGAGTAACTACTCGATCTCGATTAGTTAATTTTTGTGAGCATTACTCCTTTGTCTCTTCTATTGAGCCTTTCAGGGTAGAGGAGGCCTTGCTAGATCCGGACTGGGTATTGGCCATGCAGGAGGAACTCAACAACTTCAAGCGCAATGAAGTTTGGACACTGGTGCCTCGTCCCAAGCAAAATGTTGTGGGAACCAAGTGGGTGTTCCGCAACAAACAGGACGAGCACAGGGTGGTGACGAGGAACAAGGCTCGACTTGTGGCAAAAGGTTATGCCCAAGTCGCAGGTTTGGATTTCGAGGAGACTTTTGCTCCTGTGGCTAGGCTAGAATCAATTCGTATCTTGCTAGCATATGCCGCTCACCATTCTTTCAGGTTGTACCAAATGGATGTGAAGAGCGCTTTCCTCAACGGGCCAATCAAGGAGGAGGTGTACGTAGAGCAACCCCCTGGCTTTGAGGATGAACGGTACCCCGACCACGTGTGTAAGCTCTCTAAGGCGCTCTATGGACTTAAGCAAGCCCCAAGAGCATGGTATGAATGCCTTAGAGACTTTTTACTTGCTAATGCTTTCAAGGTTGGGAAAGCCGATCCAACTCTGTTCACTAAGACATGTGATGGTGATTTGTTTGTGTGCCAAATTTATGTCGATGACATAATATTTGGTTCTACTAACCAAAAGTCTTGTGAAGAGTTTAGCAGGGTGATGACGCAGAAATTCGAGATGTCGATGATGGGCGAGTTGAACTACTTCCTTGGGTTCCAAGTGAAGCAACTCAAGGATGGCACCTTCATCTCCCAAACAAAGTACACGCAAGATCTGCTAAAGCGGTTTGGGATGAAGGACGCCAAGCCCGCAAAGACTCCAATGGGGACCGACGGACACACTGACCTCAACAAAGGAGGTAAGTCCGTTGATCAAAAAGCATACCGGTCAATGATAGGTTCTTTGCTTTACTTATGTGCTAGTAGACCGGATATTATGCTTAGCGTATGCATGTGTGCTAGATTTCAATCCGATCCTAAGGAGTGTCACTTAGTGGCGGTGAAGCGAATTCTTAGATATTTGGTTGCTACGCCTTGCTTCGGGCTCTGGTATCCAAAGGGGTCTACCTTTGACTTAGTTGGATACTCAGACTCCGACTATGCTGGATGTAAGGTCGATAGGAAGAGTACATCGGGGACGTGCCAATTCTTAGGAAGGTCCCTGGTGTCATGGAACTCTAAGAAACAAACCTCTGTTGCCCTATCCACCGCTGAGGCCGAGTACGTTGCCGCAGGTCAGTGTTGCGCGCAACTGCTTTGGATGAGGCAAACCCTCCAGGACTTTGGCTACAATCTGAGCAAAGTCCCACTCCTATGTGATAATGAGAGTGCTATCCGCATGGCGGAGAATCCTGTTGAGCACAGCCGCACAAAGCACATAGACATCCGGCATCACTTTTTGAGAGACCACCAGCAAAAGGGGGATATCGAAGTGTTTCATGTTAGCACCGAGAACCAGCTAGCCGATATCTTCACCAAGCCTCTAGATGAGAAGACCTTTTGCAGGTTGCGTAGTGAGCTAAATGTCTTAGATTCGCGGAACCTGGATTGAATTGTAGCATACATGTATTTATGCTTTTGATCATGTTCCTTTTGCATTTTGTTGCTTATTATGGTGCTCAAGTTGTACAAACACTCCCTGGACCTCACAAGTCCGTTGCAAAGTGATGCACATGTTTAGGGGGAGATGTGTTACAACTTGACCCTTTGAGACTAACCATGTACTTGAGTTTGATGATTTAGTCTCGAAGGAGGATTGAAAGGGAAAAGGTGGACTTGGACCATGAAAGACTTCCACTGCACTCCGATGAGAGGGTAACTTATTCCAAGTTCATCTTTAAACTCTTATTGCCTATTTGCTCTTAGTTGAAGATTTTGGTGAGGCAATGGGGTTAAAAGGGCCAAGATTGATCCCGTTTTGGTGCTTGATGCCAAAGGGGGAGAAAATAAAGGCCAAAGCGATAAATGGATCAGCTACCACTTGAGAAATTTTGAAAATAGTAGAATAGAGTTTTTGTTTTGTCAAACGCTTTTATTGTCTATTATTGTCTCTCTTGTCAAAAGTTGGCTTCTTGTGGGGAGAAGTGTTGATTATGGGAAATAGGGGGAGTTTTTGAAATCTTTGATCAATCTCTTTTGGAATGACTCTCCTTATGCTTCAATATGTGTGTTTGACATAGAGATAGAGATTTGAGTTTGATTTGCAAAAAACAAACCAAGTGGTGGCAAAGGATGATCCATATATGCCAAAATTGAATCAAAATAAATTTGAGTTTTATTTGAGTGATATTGCACTTGTTCTAGTTGTTTTATGTTGTGTTGGCATAAATCACCAAAAAGGGGGAGATTGAAAGGGAAATGTGCCCTTGGGCCATTTCTAAGTATTTTGGTGATTGAGTGCCAACACAAGTACTTAAATGTGAATCTTTGCCCATGGATGAACAAAGTACAAATCAAGAGCTAAGGTATGTTTCTAAGTCTTAGTACATTGGTTTTGTGTACTAATATACTTGTCTAAGTATTGGAAACAGGAAGAAAAAGAGTTGGCTGTGTACAGTCAGGAGGCTTCGGTCTGGAGCACCGGACTGTCCGGTGGTGCACCGGACAGTGTCCGGTGCGCCAGGCTGCCTCGGCCGAAGAGGCCGCTCTTGGGAATTTGCTGACGGCGTACGGCTAAAATTCACCGGACTGTCCGGTGTGCACCGGACTGTCCGGTGAGCCAACGGTCGGCCGCGCGATCTGCGCGGGACACGTGGCCGAGCCAACGGTCGGAAGGGGGCACCGGACTGTCCGGTGTGCACCGGACATGTCCGGTGCGCCAACGGCTCCTGCATATGCAACAGTCGACTGCGCAGTTTAAGGAAGGAAATCGGGCACCGGACAGTGTCCGGTGTGCACCGGACTGTCCGGTGCGCCCGACGACAGAAGGCAAAGATGGCCTTCCAGATTTGTTCTCAACGGCTCCTAGCTGCCTTGGGGCTATAAAAGGGACCCCTAGGCGCATGGAGGGAGACACCAAGCAACCTTTGAGCATTCTTGATCATCCACACTCAGTTCTTGCGCATCCGTTTGTTATTCTAAGTGATTCGAGCTCCGTTCTTGTGAGAACTTTGAGATAGTCTTTGAGCTCGATTCTTGGTCGTGTGCGTGCGCATTTCGCTGTGGATTTGTGTGTGTTGCTTCCCTCTCTTACTCCGTGCTTCTTTGTGAATCTTAAGTGTAAGGGCGAGAGACTCCAATTTGTGGAGATTCCTCGCAAGTGGGATAAAGATAAGCAAGGCAAAACACCGTGGTATTCAAGTGGGTCTTTGGACCGCTTGAGAGGGGTTGATTGCAACCCTCGTCCGTTGGGACGCCACAACGTGGAGTAGGCAAGTTTTGTACTTGGCCGAACCACGGGATAAATCACCGTGTCTTCTCTGTGTTGAATTCTTTGTGGTTGTCATATTGTACAAGATCTCCTCTCTAGCCACTTGGCAATTATTGTGCTAACCCTTAACAAGTTTTTGTGGCTATAAGTTTAAAGTTTCGCAGGATCACCTATTCACCCCCCCTCTAGGTGCTCTCACCAGTGCCCGTACCACAAGGACATGCGCCACACTCTTCGTAACTGTCGAGACTTCAAGCACTCCGTCGGGCACGGCCGACCCTTCCAACCTCTACCGCCTCCTCCGCCGAGGGGAGGACCAGATGAACCGCGACAGCCCCATCAGCCGGAGGAGGGGAGAGGAGGAGCTTTCCCGCGCGTTGATAGGGAGGTCAACGTCATCTTCGGCGGACATGGGTCGCAGGAGAACAAAAGGCAACAAAAGCTCAACGACCGCCAGATACTGGTGGCGACCACCGGTCCTCCCGCCCCATACCGGTGGTCGGAGCACCCGATCACTTTCACTCGGGAGGATCAATGGCTCAACTTCGACCATCCAGGCAAATACCCGCTTCTCGTCGATCCGGTGATCCGAGAAAGCCAGGTAAAGAAGGTGCTAGTGGACGGGGGGAGCAGCATCAACGTCACTTTCCCCCGGACACTTCAAGGCTTGGGGGTTCACCTTAAAGAGCTCCATGAGTCGGACACTCCTTTCTTTGGCATCGTGCCGACGGAAGGGGAATACCCGCTGGGCCACATCTACATGCCGGTCACCTTCGGAACTCCGGAGAATTACCGAACCGAGTTCCTGAGGTTCGAGGTGGCGAACTTCGACTGCGGGTACAACGCCATCATCGGGAGGCCGGGGCTGGCTAAATTCATGGCCATTCCGCACTATACATACATGATACTGAAGATGTCAGGACCGCAAGGAATCAAAACTGTGCGCGCCGACTTCCAAGGCGCCGCAGAATGTTTCCGAGTGGCCATCCAAGCAGCCCTCACCACCAAGTCGTCAACGGTTCCTCCTACGCTGGCGAACTCTAAGCCTGAGGAGAACCTCGCAGTGCCGGCGAACGAAGCCCAGGCCGTGGCCTCTATGCGGCCGACTGAAGAAACCAAGCGAATCAACCTGGGGTTCGCTGATGAGCGCAAGACGGCCATCATCAGCTCCAGCTTGAACGACAAATAGGAAAGCGCGCTCGTCCAGTTCCTGCAAGATAACCGAGACGTATTCGCATGGCAACCTGCGGATATGCCGGGAGTTCCAAGAGAACTGGCCGAGCACAAATTGAAGGTCTATCCCCAGGCGAGGCCGATCCGGCAAAAGCTACGTCGTTTCACGCCCGACAAGAGAGAGGCCATTCGTGCCGAGTTAGCTCGCTTGGTCGCGGCTGGATTTATTAGAGAGGTATTACACCCCGAGTGGTTAGCCAACCCTATTCTTGTACTCAAAAAGAATAAAGTGGATTGGCGCATGTGTGTCGACTATACTGATCTCAACAAACACTGTCCGAAGGATCCCTTCGGGCTCCCGAGGATAGATCAGGTGGTGGATTCCACCGCTGGGTGTTCTGTGCTGTCTTTCTTAGATTGCTACTCCGGGTATCATCAGATTAGTTTGGCAAAGGAAGACGAGGAAAAAAACGGCGTTCATCACTCCGTTTGGTGCTTTCTGTTATACCTCCATGCCGTTCGGCCTCAAAAACGCTGGAGCGACTTATCAGAGAGCCATTCAAACATGCTTAGCCGATCACTGGGGCAAGCGTGTGGAGGCTTACGTAGATGATGTGGTGATCAAAACAGAGAATTCGGAAGACTTCATCGAAGATTTACAACTGGTTTTCAACAGCCTGAGAAGATATAGATGGAAGCTCAATCCTGAAAAATGTGTTTTCGGGGTACCAGCAGGAAAGTTGCTCAAGTTTATCGTCAGCCACCGGGGAATTGAAGCTAATCCAGATAAAATTGAAGCTATCATGAAGATGGAAGCTCCTCGGTCACAAAAGAAGGTTCAACGACTCACCGGATGCATGGCAGCTCTGAGCAGATTTATATCCAGGCTGGGAGAAAAAGGTTTGCCATTTTACAAGCTACTCAAGAAGGTGGATAAGTTTCAATGGACTTCAGAAGCACAAGACGCTCTAGACGCACTGAAGAAATTCTTGACAACACCACCAGTACTGAAACCACCCCGGCGAGCTACGCCGACTCAACCGGCTGAAGATTTGTTGCTATATGTCTCTTGCACGACTCACGTGGTAAGCACTGCGTTGGTAGTCGAGCGAGTAGAAGAAGGGCATGCCTACCCAGTGCAACATCTTGTTTACTTCATCAGTGAAGTTCTAGGCCCCTCGAAGAAAAAGTATCCTCAGGTTCAGAAGCTATTATATGCAGTACTTCTAACTGCCCGCAAGCTGCGTCACTACTTTGATGACCACAAAGTCATAGTAGTCACTGGTTTTCCGATAGGGGACATTCTTCACAACAAGGAAGCCATTGGCCGAATAGCCAAGTGGGCTTACGAGCTGGGATCCCACGATATCGAGTTCCGACCTCGCACCGCCATCAAAACTCAAGCACTGGTTGATTTCGTATCAGAATGGACAAAACAACAAGTACCAGACAATCCAGAAACGGCAAAAGTATGGCGAATGTATTTTGATGGCTCGCTGAAGCTGCAGGGAGCAGGAGCAGGGATTCTCTTCACTGCACCGGGAGGCGAACACCTCAAGTATGCTCTCCAGTTGCTATTCCCGGCCTCTAACAATGCAGCCGAGTATGAAGCTTTGATACACGGATTAAACATCGCCATGTCATTGGGCGTCAAGAGATTGATGGTATATGGAGATTCTCTGGTAGTCATCAGCCAGATAAACAAGGAATGGGATTGTTCAAGTGATTCAATGGGAAAATACTGCGCTGCCGTCCGAAAGCTGGAAGATAAATTCGAGGGTCTGGAGTTTCATCATATAGAAAGAGATCGGAACACGGCGGCCGATGTACTGTCCAAGCTCGGATCCGGTCGGACTCAGGTCCCGCCCGGAGTCTTCGTGCAAGAAATTCTCCAGCCGAGTATCTCAATGGATCAAACAGAAGAGTGCAACATCATAGATCAACCCGAGTCAGACTCTGATGACTAGAGACGGCCGATTATTAAGTATATAAAGAATGAAGAAGAACCAGATGACAAGAACTCGGCAGAGCGCATTGCCAGACAATCAGCTCACTATACACTCATTGGGGAGGTATTGTACAGGAAGGGCGCGTCAGGCGTCTTCATGAAGTGCGTTCTCCCGTCCACCGGGAAGCAACTTCTGGAGGAGGTCCATGCAGGGCAGTGTGGAGTACATGCAGCATCCAGAACACTAGTCGGGAAGGTTTTCAGGTCAGGATTCTATTGGCCGACGGCGAAGAACGATGCAGCCAAGTTAGTTCAGAGATGCGAAGCTTGCCAATACCTGTCAAAGCAACAGCACATGCCAGCGCAGCAGCTACAGACCATACCAGTAACTTGGCCTTTCGCATGCTGGGAACTGGATATGATTGGACCTTTCAAGAAAGCTCAAGGAGGATATACCCATGTATTGGTGGCAATTGACAAATTCACTAAATGGATAGAGTTCCAGCCCATTGCTTCTTTAACCTCTGCTAAAGCCGTGGAATTCATACAAAGCATAATATTCAGATTCGGGATACCAAACAGTATCATCACTGACTTGGGACCCAACTTCACCAGTTCAGAATTCTTTGACTTCTGCGAGCAAAAGAGCATTCAGATCAAGTACGCATCTGTAGCACATCCAAGAGCCAACGGGCAGGTTGAGCGAGCCAACGGAATGATATTGGAGGCACTCAGGAAAAGGGTCTTCGATAAGAATGAAAAATTCGCAGGAAAATGGATAAGAGAACTGCCTTATGTTGTTTGGAGCCTGAGAACCCAACCTAGCCAAGCCCTGCATGGAAACACTCCTTTCTTCATGGTCTATGGGTCGGAGGCAGTGCTACCTGCTGATCTCAAGTTTGGGGCGCCAAGATTGATTTTCGAAAGCATAGCAGAAGCCGAGGCCACCAGGCTGGAGGATATTGATGTACTTGAGGAAGAACGACTGAATGCAGTAATCCAATCAGCACGGTACCAGCAGACTCTAAGGCGCTATCACGACAAGGCTGTGCGGCAATGTTTCTTTTCGATAGGAGACCTCGTCCTCCGCCGAATTCTAACGGGGGAGGGACGGCACAAGTTATCACCCTTATGGGAAGGGCCTTTCATAGTAGCAGAGGTCACTCGGCCCGGATCGTATCGCCTCACCCAGATGGATGGCACAGAAGTTGGGAACTCCTGGAACATAGAGCACCTCAGAAAGTTTTACCCCTAGTTGCATTTCAAAACAGCTGGGGCGACCATGTATTCTGTAAAATGGAAATACGTCATCAATAAAGAGAGATTTCAAAGATACTCGGCTCGTTTACGATTGACTTGCATTCTTACTTAATTTGGGGTGACCACTATGCCCTACAAACGGAGCAATCGACTTAAGTCGGCGACGACTTAAGGCGGTGCAACATGCTCACGCTTACTTAATTCGGGGTGACCACTATGCCCTACAAACGGAGCAATCGACTTAAGTCGGCAACGACTTAAGGCGGTGCAACATGCTCACGCTTACTTAATTCGGGGTGATCACTATGCCCCACAAACGGAGCAATCGACTTAAGTCGGCAACGACTTAAGCCGGCGCAACATGCTCACGCCTACTTAACCCAGGGCGACCACTATGCCCTACCAACGGAGCTATCGGCTAAAAGTCAGCGATGGCTTAAGCCAGTGCAATATACTCGCGCTTATGCGATTCAGGGGATGACTTCCATATCCCGAAAACAGACTTCATAATCATCATGCAGCGTTACCACAAACTTGCGAATTAATAAATTCTGATACAATAAGAGAGTGATCATATCATTCGAATGATAAGCTGATAGCCCCTAACGAGTACTTGATCATGCTAACCGCGCGCTCATAGCACGCGAAACGTTTCTCTATTTTCCAATGTCTCTCTCAGGAGCGACTGACGAAGAAGGGCGATTCGAAGAATCGGGGGCAGCGTTCACATCGGCTTTTATGTCTTCAGGGACAACCACGCCGGGTCTTCTCATCAAGATTTGTCCCGCCCGAATAGCCTTGTCCAAGGCTTTATCACGCTGAGCTTTGAGAGTAATAGCAGTTTCCTCGGCAACTTTAGCAGCCAGCTGAGCAGTTTCTAACTCCTGAGCAATGGATTTCTTAGAAGTTCGGAGTCCCTTGATGGTGGCATCTTTTGCTGATATCAATTGCGTGAGGCGGGTCACTTCGTATGCAGATTCTTGCAGCCTACGACGCTGATTGTCCAGTTCTTCCATCGTAAAACGGTGGCTCCTCTCCAAGATGGTTAGCGAGTTGCTAGAGTCTCGATACAATCTGTCCAGATTGTCGCGAGAAGCAGCAAGGATACGTTTTTCTTCCTACAAACAAAAATCAACTCATTCAGAATCCAAGCATGTAATAAGGCGAAGCACGGTATTGTAAGTTACCTTTTCAGAGTCAAGCCGAGCATGAAGAGAAGAACTCAGAGCGTTGGCGTCATCCAAAGCAGCGGAGACCTGATTCAGTTCAGTCTGGCTTTGAGAATACTTCTCCTCGAAGTCAGCACACCGTTGAGCCATTTCAGCTTGATCTCGGGAATGTTTTTCCTCAAGAACTGCAATCTGCCGAGTCATTCCTATCAAGAGGTAATCAAACGAAATGAGGTTAGAAGGTAAAACAATCCACGAATAAAGGCAAGGAAGAAGAAGAAGAGCACTAACCAGCATTAGTTGCCTCCAACTCGGATACACGACGATGAAGCGACATTGGATTCCAACGCTCAAGAGATGAAGCCACTTCTGGGATGGAAGCACCCTGCGATCTCAGCTGGCTGGCCATCCCATCCACCAAAGTCTGATGAGAAGAGCGGATGAACATAATGACAAAAATTCATGCAACGAAAAGGTCAAGCTAAAATACAGCACAGTACCTGGAGGTTGGAAAAGAACGAAGGGATCCCCAAATCAGGAGAAATCAGCTGATAATCAGGTGCCAGGCCACCACCCGAAGCAGCTTGCAACAGACCAGCAGGAACGAGCTCAATACATTCAACAGAGCCTAACGCCAGACCAGTGGGGATGCTGCCCTCTAAAGCGACCCCCTGATCCAGAGTTTGGGCCACCACTATACCGCCAGAGTGTGGAGGTGAACCCGCATGAACATCCATGGAAGTGCAGGAAGGAGACCTTGCTCGGACACCCTCGGGGGCGGGGTCACAGTTGGCACTGCCCACTTGAGCCGGATCATCCCCGGCAACACCCTCGGGGGCTGGGCAGCGGCTTGTACTCTTCACCCGAGCTAAGTCTTCCCCGGCGACATCCTCGGGGGCTGGGCACATGTCAGCACTATTCAAGGGGTCCAAGCTCTCTGCCGTAACCACCTCTAAGGTTGACGGGCCTTCAGCTACTTCCATGGGACCGGAACAATCCAATTCAGCATCCCGACCCTCGAGATCATGCTCTAAG
Source organism: Zea mays (assembly GCF_902167145.1). Classification (NCBI taxonomy): domain Eukaryota; kingdom Viridiplantae; phylum Streptophyta; class Magnoliopsida; order Poales; family Poaceae; genus Zea; species Zea mays. The sequence continues at coordinate 232,223,898 of NC_050096.1, read as the reverse complement.
GTCGACGAGGCACGGGATGACCTCAACCCAGCATCGGGCACGACGGCACAAGTCTCTGTTGCATCAACATCCACAGGCTCTGATAGCAAATCTTCTGGAACCATATCCTCTAGAGTTTGATCAAAGTTGGCCATGGACAGTTCTTGCAGACCAATAAGGGCAGACAAAGCAGGAGAAGGAACTCCACTACTTCCACCGCTGGCGACGAACTGCCGACTGTTTTTCCGAGTTAAAGGAGCTTCATCTTCTTCCTCTTCATCCTCCACAGCGGCAACGCAAGCAGCACTCCCATTGGGATCAACAACAGTTTGGGCACACCCATTGGGATCAGTGTCAGTAAGACCAGTTGCAGGCACTTCTTCAGCAGCAGGAGCTAAGGTACCGGCGTCCTCATCAAAACTGGATACTCGCCGGAGGCATCTTCTCTTCTTCTTTTGCTCATCAGCAGAAGGCTCGGGCTGACTGGTTCGGCTAGGGCGTCTCGGGCGAGTACTGACAGGTTTCGGGACATCCAAAGTTGTATCAACCTCTGGAAGGGGCACTACTGCCAACGTGCCATCAGGAGCAGCATCGGACGAATCCTCAGCTAACAGATCAAGCATGTCATTTATGTCTGCATCACTAGGGTTCAGAGGCACTTCAAAATAAACATGTCGTTCATCATCAGGAATCGCCTCGAGCGAAGCAACCAAAGTACTGACTTCTTCAGCAGAAGGTCGCACTCTAAGGCCCAAATTGCTATCAGTCACAGGCGGATTTGACACAAAAAGGGTGAAAGCTTTGGGAGGAGGTAGGTTCCAAGCCGAGTATGCCACTGGAGCACCAACATTTGAAACTTTACCCCTAAGGATCATTTCAAGTCGGCTTACCAAGTCAACAGAAGGAATTCTCCTATTGGTAACCCGGGTTGAGTCGGCCAGCCCTCGATACAGATATGCCGGATAGGCCCTGTCTTTCAGTGGCTGAATGTTCTTGAAAACAAAATCAGTGACCACAGCTTCGGCAGTCAGACCTCTCTCTTTTAGTAATCCGACTTCAGTAAGCAACACACCTGCCTCGGCCACTTCCTGATCTGTAGGAGACTCAGTCCAACTCGGAGTGCGAACGTCTGGCTGTCTTCCTGACCGGGAGGGGAGAGAATTTCCATAATTATCAACTATAAACCACTCCAGACGCCACCCTTTAATGCTATCTTTGAGGGGAATCTCAAGATACTCGGTCTTCCGCCCACGGCGCATCTCCAAACTGGCACCTCCGACCAGCTGATGTTGCCCCCCGGCCATCCCAGGACGACAATGATACAGATACTTCCATAAACCGAAATGCGGCATCACACCGAGGTAGGCTTCGCACAGGTGAACGAAAATGGAAATTTGGAGAATGGAATTAGGGTTCAAATGAGTCAAGTTGATATGATAGAAATCAAGGAGGCCACGGAAAAAAGGAGAGATGGGAAGGCCGAGGCCGCGGAGAAGAAAAGGAGCGTAAACTACTGACTCGTGGGTATCTTCGGTTGGGACAGTAGTCCCGTGGCAAATCCGCCAAGAACAGAGTTCCCGCGGAGGAAGAACCCCGATGGAGACGAAGCGGAGAAGCTCAGCTTCGGAAATAACAGACATGTGGTTACCTGCGAAGGGTAACTGACTATTGGGGTCGATTGCGGGGATCACCGCAGCAGACGAGTTCGCAGTTTTTCTCTTGGGCGCCATCTTGCTTCTCACTGGCGAACAGAGTAGGGGGCGAGTGACAGAGAAGATTCAGATGCGGGAATGCAAGAACTAGGGCACGGAAAGCAAAGGCGGCTAAAAGCGCAGTTCTCATGGGATATTCTCGAGCCAGATACCGTTTCAAAAAGTGTCCAATCATCACCCGGCGGTTATTTCCAAAACCCCAGCAGGCCACATGGTCATCCGGCAGTTATTTCCAAAAAGCCGATGCGCCACCTCATCACTCGACGTTGACTCTAAAACGCTGATTTCATATTCAATCGCTCGGCATTACTTCTAAAATGCCGACGGCGACCTCCAGTCACTCGGCGTTGCCTCTAAAACGCTGATCTCGTGTTCAATCGCACGGCATTACTTCTAAAATGCCGACGGCGACCTTCAATTACTCGGCGTTGCCTCTAAAACGCTGAACTCGTATTCTATCGCTCGGCATTACTTCTAAAATGCCGACGCCGACCTTCAATCACTCAGCGTCGCCTCTAAAACGCTGACCTCGTATTCAATCGCTCGGCATTACTTCTAAAATGCCGGCGCTGACCTTCTATCACTCGGCGTTGCCTCTAAAACGCTGAACTCGTATTCTATCGCTCGGCATTACTTCTAAAAAGCCGACGCCAACCTTCAATCACTCAGCGTCGCCTCTAAAACGCTGACCTCGTATTCAATCGCTCGGCATTACTTCTAAAATGCCGACGCTGACCTTCTATCACTCGGCGTTGCCTCCAAAACGCTGAACTCGTATTCTATCGCTTGGCATTACTTCTAAAATGCCGACGCCGACCTTCAGTCACTCGGCATGGCCTCTAAAACGCCGATCGCATGTTCAATCGCTCGGCGTCGCTTCTAAAATACCGATGTCGACCTTCACTAACTCGGCATCGCCTCTAAAACGCTGGTCTCGTGTTCGATTGCTCGGTGTTACTTCTAAAACACTGATGTCAACCTTCAATCGCTCGGTATTATTTCTAAAACGTCGACATAGACTATAAGATTACTCGGCAGCTACTTCTGGAAGCGTCAATGTGATGCGCAAGTTATTCATCTACTATATCAAAAGAATCAGTTCGACAATCAGAGAAAGCGAGTCATCAAGAAGGGACCAACGACAGTTCTTCATTAAGGGGAAGTTAATAAGTTTACAAACCAACTCTTCTCGAGTTGGTGCTTCCCTACTTCTACTCTACATTACTACTACTACTAAACTACACTATACTACTCTACATTACTACTACATTATTCTAACTACGCTATACTAATATCTAAAGACCAGTGGCGTTTAGCCACTGGCCTTGCTGCTGCTGCCCTTGCCGCCGCCGCCCCTGGTGCTGCCCTTGCTGCTGCCGCCTCTGGTGCTGCCCGTACTGCTACCGCCTCTGGTGCTGCCCTTGCCGCCGCCGCCCCCGCCGCCGTTGCTGCCGTCACCATCGCCGTCGCCACCGTCGTCGTCGTCGCCGTCGTCGTTGTCGTCATCTTCGTCCTCGCCGCCGTCCGAGTCCTCCTCGTCCGAGGAGAACTCAGACTCATCCAAGCCCTCGAGCCCGGAGCGCTCGACGGCCCGGATGTACGTCCAGACCTCCGCGGCAATCCCCTGGGAGTCGTCTGAATCATCAGACGACGCCGGGGGAGAGACGGGAGTCGGAGATCCCTCGGACTCGGAGGAGAACTCCTCCTCCGAGTATTCCGAGTCACAGAAATCATCCGACGGAGGAGTCGGCTCACGCTTGCGCTTGGTACCCTTGCCCATGGTGTAAGCAGACAGAGGGGAGAAGAAGGACGCAGTAAAGAACAGCGAAGAGATGTGAAAAAACCAGAGGAGCAAGGGCGTTATTTATAGAAAGGAAAGGCAACCGCTCACTTCCAACCGCGGTCACTGAACAGTCGCAAAGCATTCAATAAGCACTCCCACCCATCTGAAGACACGTCAGACGGCAGACGCCGTTTCATGCAGCACTACACCCATTGGGACTCCAGTCAACAGCGCAAAGGATATGATTACACTAGCCGTCCCATCACATTACTACTCAGAAGCAGCCGGCTAAAACACTTAGCGTACCAAGCCGTCCCTTGCCCACACCCATTGGGGGAGGACGCCCAGGAATTATCAGTATATTTTTCAAAACGGTCACATCCGTGCAGGGCACGCAGTAAATACCTCAAGACAAAAATGAGACATCAGTAAGGATCAGAGGAAAGCCAAATATAGCCAGCAAAGTACAAGATATGACCGACAGAAGCGATGTGAGGACTAGACAGAGAACGTCCATCAAACGTTCAATCAAGTCGCAGAAGCAAATAAATTGCATTACCTAGCAAGATATGGATGGATTGCAAACTCGGCTGCTAAAAGACAAAATATATGCTGACCTCTGCAGCAAAATTTTGATGACATAATGCTGACCTCCAAAGCATAATGCGATTAGCTTCATGCCAATTTTTACAAGCAAAAGGAAGACCTTCGAATGGATTATCCTTAAAAAATCCATTTGAAGGTCGGGGGCTACACCCATTGGGTGCACCTCCGGTGCACCCCATGGATTATCATTCTAAACCGATATAGCGCTGACTTCTAAGGCGTGGGACAAGATTGAAAAGACCAATTCTCAACCGAGATGCAGGAGCGCGAATGGAGATAATCTTTGGGGAAGACCTTCGAGTAGATTATCTTCTAAAATCTACTCAAAGGTCGGGGGCTACACCCATTGGGTGCACCTCCGGTGCACCCAATGAAGTCCAGAATCCTACAATTCAAAATGCCGACCTCTAAGGCACAAGCACAAAACTAAACTTTGGTCGAACGAGTGATCGGAGCAAGAGAAGACAGCAGGAAGTCATTTTTCGGACCTTGGATCTTTGAGTTGATTACCTCTAAATCAACCCAAAGATCGGGGGCTTGTGGGGGATAGATATCCCCTGGGTCCACTAAAGAGATAAAAGACCTCACGAAAGGCCCAAAGGCCCAATAAATCGTAAGGTCGTTCTTTCGTGGGCCTGGGGAAAGACAATCAACGAAGCGGAGAAGACGTAAGACTGGATTGGAGCAAACCCGGACGGCCCACAACGTCAAACGAGTAAATCGCAACAGAGACCCGACTTTCCCGCGCTGAAGCCCCCATGCAACAGAGCCATTCGAGGATAAGTCGGCAAGGGTTACGTAGGGATAAACTCAAGAGGTTTACTATCTTTCAGCTACTTGTAGCTATCATATCCACGTGTACTGCCCCACGGTCGAGTATATAAGGCCTAGGGGGCACCCCTTCAGAACGATCGACCCTACTTTACTTAGCCACTCACGTAAACTCTCTGTGCCTCAGTTCCAGAGAGCCCTCTTGTAACCGCACTCAAATACTCATCAGGACGTAGGGTGTTACGCATCTCTAAGCGGCCCGAACCTGCAAATCTTGTCCACTGTCCCTCGTGCGATCGGCACGAACCATTTTGCTACAGTCGTTGACACCGTCCTACTCCTAAAAACACCTTGAGGGGTAACCCCAGGTGTGCGGTCGGACCCAAAACACCGACAGTACCAAAGCCCAAACTTAGGAGTATAAGCCAAATATCTCAAGATTCGTTTTACGGCCGTAAGGTGAGCTTCCTTAGGGTCGGCTTGGAATCTTGCACACATGCATACGGAAAGCATAATATCCGATCGAGATGCACATAAATAGAGTAAAGATCCTATCATCGACCAGTATACCTTTTGATCTACGGATTTACCTTCTGTGTCGAGGTCGAGATGCCCATTGGCTCCCATGGGTGTCTTGATGGGCTTGGCATCCTTCATCCCAAACTTGTTTAGAATGTCTTGAGTATACTTCGTTTGGCTAATGAAGGTGCCCTCTTGGAGTTGCTTCACTTGAAATCCTAAGAAATACTTCAACTCCCCCATCATTGACATCTCGAATTTCTGTGTCATGATTCTACTAAATTCCTCACATGTAGATTCGTTAGTAGACCCAAATATGATATCATCAACATAAATTTGGCATACAAACAAATCATTGTCAAGAGTTTTAGTAAATAAAGTAGGATCGACCTTTCCGACTTTGAAGCCATTAGCTATAATGAAATCTCTTAGGCATTCATACCATGCTCTTGGGGCTTGCTTGAGCCCATAAAGCGCCTTAGAGAGCTTATAAACATAGTTAGGGTACTCACTGTCTTCAAAGACGGGAGGTTGCTCAACATAGACCTCTTCCTTGATTGGTCCATTGAGGAAGGCACTCTTCACGTCCATTTGGTAGAGCTTGAAGCCATGGTAAGTAGCATAGGCTAATAATATACAAATTGACTCAAGCCTAGCTACGGGTGCATAGGTTTCACCAAAATCCAAACCTTCGACTTGGGATTATCCCTTGGCCACAAGTCGGGCTTTGTTCCTTGTTACCACACCATGCTCATCTTGCTTGTTGCGGAAGACCCATTCGGTTCCTACAACATTTTGATTAGGACGTGGAACTAAATGCCATACCTTGTTCCTAGTGAAGTTGTTGAGCTCCTCTTGCATTGCCACCACCCAATCCGAATCTTGAAGTGCTTCCTCTACCCTGTGTGGCTCAATAGAGGAAACAAAAGAGTAATGCTCACAAAAATGTGCAACACGAGATCTAGTGGTTACCCCCTTATGAATATCGCCGAGGATGGTGTCGACGGGGTGATCTCGTTGGATTGCTTGGTGGACTCTTGGGTGTGGCGGTCTTGGTTCTTCATCCTCCTTGTCTTGATCATTTGCATCTCCCCCTTGATCATTGTCGTCATCTTGAGGTGGCTCATTTTCTTGACTTTCTTCTTCATCATCTTGAGCCTCATCCTTATTTTGAGTTCGTGGAGATGCTTGCGTGGAGGAGGATGGTTGATCTTGTGCATTTGGAGGCTCTTCGGATTCCTTAGGACACACATCCCCAATGGACATGTTCCTTAGCGCGATGCACGAAGCCTCTTCATCACCTATCTCATCAAGATCAACTTGCTCTACTTGAGAGTCGTTAGTCTCATCAAACACAACGTCACAAGAAACTTCAACTAGTCCTGAGGACTTGTTAAAGACTCTATATGCCCTTGTGTTTGAATCATATCCTAGTAAAAAGCCTTCTACTGTCTTAGGAGCAAATTTAGATTTTCTACCTCTTTTAACAAGAATAAAGCATTTGCTACCAAAGACTCTAAAATAGGAAATATTGGGCTTTTTACCGGTTAGGAGTTCGTATGATGTCTTCTTGAGGATTCAGTGTAGATACAACCGGTTGATGGCGTAGCAGGCGGTGTTAACCGCATCGGCCCAAAACCGATCTGAAGTCTTGTATTCATCAAGCATGGTCCTTGCCATGTCCAATAGAGTTCGATTCTTCCTCTCCACTACACCATTTTGTTGTGGGTGTAGGGAGAAGAGAACTCATGCTTGATGCCCTCCTCCTCAAGGAAGCCTTCAATTTGAGAGTTCTTGAACTCTGTTCCGTTGTCGCTTCTTATTTTCTTGATCCTTAAGCCGAACTCATTTTGAGCCCGTCTCAAGAATCCCTTTAAGGTCTCTTGGGTTTGAGATTTTTCCTACGAAAAGAATACCCAAGTGAAGCGAGAATAATCATCCATAATAACTAGACAGTACTTACTCCCGCCGATGCTTATGTAAGCAATCGGGCCGAATAGATCCATGTGTAGGAGCTCCAGTGGCCTGTCAGTCGTCATGATATTCTTATGCGGATGATGAACACCAACTTGCTTCCCTGCTTGTCATGCGCTACAAATCCTGTCTTTCTCAAAATGAACATTTGTTAATCCTAAAATGTGCTCTCCCTTTAGAAGCTTATGAAGATTCTTCATTCCAACATGGGCTAGTCGGCGGTGCCAGAGCCAACCCATGTTAGTCTTAGCAATTAAGCAAGTGTCGAGTTCAGCTCTATCAAAATCTACCAAGTATAGTTGACCCTCTAACACTCCCTTAAATGCTATTGAATCATCACTCCTTCTAAAGACAGTGACACCTACATCAGTAAATAGACAGTTGTAGCCCATTTGACATAATTGGGAAACGGAAAGCAAGTTATAATCTAAAGAATCTACAAGAAAAACATTGGAAATGGAATGGTCAGGTGAAATAGCAATTTTACCCAAACCTTTGACCAAACCTTGATTTCCATCCCCGAATGTGATAGCTCGTTGGGGATCTTGATTTTTCTCATAGGAGGAGAACATCTTCTTCTCCCCTGTCATGTGGTTTGTGCACCCGCTATCGATGATCCAACTTGAGCCCCCGGATGCATAAACCTACAAAACAAGTTTAGTTCTTGATTTTAGGTACCCAAATAGTTTTGGGTCCTTTAGCATTAGAGACAAGAACTTTGGGTACCCAAACACAAGTTTTGGAGCTCTTGTGTTTGCCCCCCAATATACTTGGCAACTACCTTGCCTGATTTGTTGGTTAGCACATAAGAAGCATCAAAAGTTTTAAATGAAATGCTATGATCATTTGATGTAGTAGGAGTTTTCTTCTTAGGCAACTTAGCACGGGTTGGTTGCCTAGAGCTAGATGTCTCACCCTTATACATGAAAGCATGATTAGGGCCAGAGTGAGACTTCCTAGAATGAATTCTCCTAATTTTATGCTCGGGATAACCGGCAGGGTACAAAATGTAACCCTCGTTATCCTGAGGCATGGGAGCCTTGCCCTTAACAAAGTTGGATAATTTCTTAGGAGGGCATTAAGTTTGACATTGTCTCCCTTTTGGAAGCCAATGCCATCCTTGATGCCAGGGCGTCTCCCACTATAGAGCATGCTTCTAGCAAATTTAAACTTTTCATTTTCTAAGTCATGCTCATTTATTTTAGCATTAAGTTGAGCTATGTGATCATTTTGTTTCTTAATTAAAGCTAGATGGTCATGGATAGCATCAACATTAATGTATCTACATCTAGTGCAAATGGAAGTATGCTCAACGATAGATGTAGAGGGTTTGCAAGATTTTAATTCTACAACCTTAGCATGTAATATATCATTTTAACTTCTAAGGTTAGAAATAGTAACATTGCAATCATCAAAATCTTTAGCCTTAGCAGTCAATTTTTCATTTTCATTTCTAAGGCTAGCAAGAGAATCATTCAATTCTTCAATCTTAGCAAGTAAATCAACATTATCATCTCTAAGATTGGGAATTGAAACATTACAAACATTAGAATCAACCTTAGCAATAAGTTTAGCATTTTCATTTCTAAGGTTGGCAATAGTATCATGGCAAGTGCTTAGCTCACTAGACAATTTTTCACATTTTTCAACTTCTAGAGCGTAAGCATTTTTAACCTTAACATGCTTTTTGTTTCCTTGATTAGGAAGTCCTCTTGGGTGTCCAAGAGTTCATCCTTTTCATGGATGGCACTAATTAATTCATTTAATTTTTCTTTTTGTGGCATGTTTAGGTTGGCAAAAAGGGTACGCAAATTATCCTCCTCATCACTAGCATTATCATCACTAGAGGACTCATATTTAGTGGAGGATTTGGATTTAACCTTCTTCTTTTTGCCGTCCTTTGCCATGAGGCACTTGTGGCCGACGTTGGGGAAGAGAAGTCCCTTAGTGACGGCGATGTTGGCGGCGTCCTCGTTAGAGGAGAAGTCGGAGGAGCTCTCCTCGGAGTCCCACTCGCGGCACACATGGGCATCGCCGCCCCTCTTCTTGTGGTACCTCTTCTTTTCTCTTCTCTTGCCCTTCTTGTCGTCGCCCCTGTCACTGTCACTAGATAGTGGACATTTTGCTATAAAATGACCGGGCTTACCACATTTGTAGCACACTTTCTTGGAGCGGGGCTTGTAGTCCTTCCCCCTCCTTTGCTTGAGGATTTGGCGGAAGCTCTTGATGATGAGCGCCATCTCCTCATTGTCGAGCTTAGAGGCGTCGATTGGTTGTCTACTTGATGTAGACTCTTCCTTCTTCTCCTTCGTTGCCTTGAATGCGACGGGTTGTGCCTTGGGCATGGAGGGTGTGCCTTGCTCGATGATTTTCTTTGAGCCTTTAATCATTAGCTCAAAGCTCACAAATTTTCCTATAACCTCCTCGGGAGACATTAGCTTGTATCTAGGATCATCTCGAATTAATTGAACTTGTGTAGGGTTAAGAAAAATGAGGGATCTAAGAATAACCTTGACCATCTCATGGTCATCCCATTTTTCGCTCCCGAGGTTGCGCACTTGGTTCACCAAGGTCTTCAAGCGGTTGTACATGGCTTGCGGATCCTCCCCTTGGTGAAGCATGAAGCGACCGAGCTCCCCCTCGATCGTCTCCCGCTTGGTGATCTTTGTCACCTCGTCTCTTTCGTGCGCGGTCTTGAGTACGTCCCAAATTTCCTTCGCACTCTTTAACCCTTGCACCTTATTATACTCCTCTCGACTTAGAGAGGCGAGGAGTATAGTGGTGGCTTGGGAGTTAAAGTGGTGGATTTGGGCCACTTCGTCTGAGGCGTAGTCTTCATCCCCTACGGATGGTATCTGTACACCAAACTCAACAACATTCCAAATGCCTGTGTGGAGTGAGGTTAGATGATGCCTCATTTTGTCACTCCACATATTATAATCTTCACCGTCAAAAACCGGTGGTTTGCCTAATGGAACGGAGAGTAAAGGAGTACGCTTTGAAATACGGGGGTAGCGTAGGGGAATCTTACTATACTTCTTGCGCTCATGGCGCTTAGAAGTTACGGACGGCGTGTCGGAGCCGGAGGTGGATGGCGACGAGGAGTCGGTCTCGTAGTAGACCACCTTCCTCATCTTCTTCTTCTTGTCGTCGCTCCGACGCGACTTGTGTGAAGGGGATTTCTTCTCCTTCCCCTTCCCTTTGTTGCGGGACTCTTCCGATGAAGCTTTCTCGTGGCTTGTAGCGGGCTTGTCGCCGGTCTCCATCTCCTTCTTGGCGTGATCTCCCGACATCACTTCGAGCGGTTAGGCTCTAATGAAGCATCGGGCTCTGATACCAATTGAAAGTCGCCTAGAGGGGGGTGAATAGGGTGAATCTGAAATTTAACAACTTAAGCACAACTACAAGCCGGGTTAGCGTTAGTGAAAGGGAAATGTGCCCTTGGGCCATTTCTAAGTATTTTGGTGATTGAGTGCCAACACAAGTGGACTCATGTTAATCTATGCAAAGTGATGGATAAAGTGCAAATCAAGTAAAAAGGTATGTTTCTAAGACTTAGTACATTGTTTTGGAAACTAATGTATTGTGTCTAAGTGCTGGAAACAGGAGAAATCAAGTTGGAAAAGAGATGGCTTTGTTCAGCCAAAGACAGCTCAGTTTGGGTGCACCGGACTGTCCGGTGGTGCACCGGACAGTGTCCGGTGCGCCAGGCCGGCGACTGTCAACTGGCTGCTCTCGGGAAGCAATTAACGGCGTACGGCTATAAATCACTGGACTGTCCGGTGGTGCACCGGACTATCCGGTGAGCCAACAGTCGGCCGGGCCAACGGTCGGCCGCATAATCCGCGCGCGATGCGTGGCAAGAGCCAACGGTCAGAAGGGGCACCGGACTGTCCGGTGTGCACCGGACAGTGTCCGGTGCGCCAACGGCTCCTAAGCGCCAACAGTCGGCTTCGCCAAAGAAGGAAAGAAATCTGCACCGGACAGTGTCCGGTGGTGCACCAGACTGTCCGGTGCGCCAGGCGATAGAAGGCAAGAATTGCCTTCTTCAAATGCTCTCAACGGCTCCTAGCTGCCTTGGGGCTATAAAAGGGACCCCTAGGCGCATGGAGGAGGATACCAAGCATTACTTGAGCATTGTTGATCACTCACACTTCATTCTTGCGCACTTGTTCGACATTCTTAGTGATTTGAGCTTCGTTCTAGTGAGAACCTTGTGATACTCTTTTGAGCTCAAGTCTTGATCTTGTGTACGCATATTTGCTGTGGATTTGAGTGTGTTGCTTCCCTCCCTTACTCTTGTGCTTCATATTGATTCTTATTGTAAGGGCGAGAGACTCCAAGTTGTGGAGATTCCTCGCAAACGAGAAAAGAGCAAAGTAAAGAAGAACACCGTGGTATTCAAGTTGATCATTGGATCACTTGAGAGGAGTTGAGTGCAACTCTCGTCCGTTGGGACGCCACAACGTGGAGTAGGCAAGTTTTGTACTTACCCGAACCACGGGATAATTCCTCGTGTCTCTTGTGCTTGTCCTTATTATGTCTATTGTGCTTCACAAGAGCTCTCCTCTCTACTCACTTGATTTCACTGTTCTAACTCTTAATCAAGTTTGTGGTGTTAAGTTTTAAGTTTTACAGGATCACCTATTCACCCCTCCTCTAGGTGCTCTCAATTGGTATCAAAGCCGTTCTCTTCAAGAAAGGGACTAATCGCCCGAAGAGATGGATCCTAGGGGCAAGGGTATGGTGGTCAATGATAAGGAGAAGGAGTCCTTCGTCAATGATCCAAAAGATGACAAGCCTACTGACTCGGGCTCAAGCCACAAAAGAAAAGACGGGAAGAAGAAGAAAATAAGGCGCATCAAGGAGATCGTCTACTACGACGACAGCGATGAGTCTTCTTCTTCCCAAAAGGAAGACGACAACTACGAGAAAAAGAAAAGGGTCAATTCAAACTTCTCTTTTGATTATTCTCGTATTCCGCAAAATACAAATGCTCATTTACTCTCCATTCCACTTGGTAAACCTCCTCACTTTGATGGAGAGGACTACGGATTTTGGAGTCACAAAATGCGTAGTCACTTGTTCTCTCTCCATCCAAGCATATGGGAGATAGTAGAGAGTGGAATGCAATTTGATAGTACTGATAGTCCCACATTTATCAATAAGCAAATTCACAAAAATGCACAAGCTACTACTGTTCTTCTAGCATCTTTGTGCAGGGATGAATACCATAAGGTGAGCGGCTTGGATAACGCCAAGAAGATTTGGGACACCCTCAAGATCTCTCATGAGGGAAATGACGTCACCATGCTCACCAAGATGGAGTCATTAAAAGGCAAACTTGGGAGATTCGCAATGATCAGGGGCGAGGAGCCAACCCAAACATACAACCGGCTCAAGACCCTCGTCAACAAAATAAGGAGCTATGGAAGCACGCGATGGACGGACCACGACGTCGTCCGCCTAATGCTAAGGTCTTTTACTATCCTTGATCCACATCTTGTGAACAATATTCGTGAGAATCCTAGGTACACCAAGATGACGCCCGAGGAGATACTTGGAAAGTTTGTAAGCGGGCGGATGATGATCAAGGAGGCAAGATACATTGACGATGTGTTGAACGGTCCAATCCACGAGCCTCAAACCGTTGCTCTCAAAGCAACAAGGAGCAAGGAGGCGCTACCTAGCAAGGTGGCACAGGTTGAGGCGGCCAGACTTAATGATGAAGAAATGGCCCTCATCATCAAGCGCTTCAAGACGGCGCTAAGGGGTCGCAAGGAGCATCCCAACAAGACCAAGACAAAGGGGAAGCGCTCATGCTTCAAATGTGGTAAGATTGGTCATTTTATCGCTAATTGTCCCAAAAATGATAGTGACCAGGAACAAGGGAACAAGAGGGAAAAGAAGAAGGCTTACAAGAAAGCTAAGGGCGAGGCACACCTTGGAAAGGAGTGGGACTCGGATTGTTTGTCGTCCGACTCCGACAACGAAGGACTCGCCGCCACCGCCTTCAACAAGTCGGCCCTCTTCCCCAACAAGCATCACACCTGCCTCATGGCAAGGTAAAAGAAGGTAAGCACTCATAATACTAGTACTTACACTTCCTCAAGTGATGAAGAATCTAGTGATGATGAAATAGACTATTCATGTTTATTCAAGGGCCTAGATAGAACTAAGGTTGATAAGATTAATGAATTAATTGATGCCTTGAATGATAAAAATAGGCTATTAGAAAAGCAAGAGGATCTTCTGTATGAAGAACATGATAAGTTTGTAGAGGCACAAAAATCCCTTGCTTTAGAAATTAAAAGGAATAAGATGCTTTCTTGTGAATTGTCTACATGCCATGACTCTATTTCTAGTTTAAAGAGCATAAATGATGATTTGAATGCTAAGTTAGAAATAGCTAGTAAAACAAACTCTCGTGAAGAACATGTTATGATTTGCAATAGGTGCAAAGATTTTAATGTTGATGCTTGTAGTGAACACCTAGTTTGCATTTCTAAACTAAATGATGAAGTGGCTAGTCTTAATGCTCAACTTAAGACTAGCAAAAATGATTTTGATAAACTAAAATTTGCGAGGGATGCCTACACGGTTGGTAGACACCCCTCAATTAAGGATGGGCTTGGCTTCAAGAGGGAAGCCAAGAACTTGACAAGTCATAAGGCTCCCATCTCCATCAAGGAGAAAGGGAAGGCCCCTATGGCAAATAGTGTGCAAAAGAACCATGCTTTCTTATACCATGATAGGAGATATTCTAGGAATGTTCATCATGATAGAAGTTGCAATGATATTGTTTCACATGCTTATGATTCAAATGCAATGTTTGCTTCAAGTTCTTCTATGATGTATGATAGAAGTGTGGCTAGGAAAAATGTCATTCATCATGTACCTAGGAGAAATACTCATGTGCCTAGGAAAACAAGTAATGAACCTTCTACAATTTATCATGCTTTAAATGCTTCCTTTGCTATTTGTAGAAAGGATAAGAAGGTGGTTGCTAGAAAATTAGGGGCAAAATGCAAGGGAGATAAAACTTGCATTTGGGTCCTTAAGGCTATTTGTACTAACCTTGTAGGACCCAACAAGAGTTGGGTACCTAAGACCCAAGCCTAAATTGCCTTGCAGGTTTATGCATCCGGGGGCTCAAGCTGGATTATCGACAGCGGATGCACAAACCACATGACGGGGGAGAAGAGGATGTTCTCTTCCTACGTCAAGAACAAGGATCCCCAAGATTCAATCATATTCGGTGATGGGAACCAAGGCAAGGTGAAAGAGTTAGGTAAAAATGCTATTTCATCCGAGCACTCTATTTCTAATGTGTTCTTAGTTGAGTCGCTTGGATATAACTTGTTGTCTGTGAGTCAACTGTGTAATATGGGATATAACTGTTTATTCACAAATGTAGATGTGTCTGTCTTTAGAAGAAGTGATGGTTCATTAGCTTTGAAGGGTGTACTAGACGGCAAACTTTATTTAGTCGATTTTGCAAAAGAGGAGGCCAGTCTAGATGCATGCTTAATTGCTAAGACTAGCATGGGCTGGCTGTGGCATCATCGTTTAGCACATGTGGGGATGAAGAACCTTCACAAGCTTCTAAAGGGAGAACACGTGATAGGTCTAACTAATGTAACTTTCGAAAAAGATAGACCTTGTGCAGCTTGTCAAGCAGGTAAACAGGTGGGAAGCTCTCATCATGCCAAAAATGTGATGACAACATCAAGACCCCTGGAGTTACTTCATATGGACCTCTTCGGACCCGTCGCCTATCTAAGTATAGGAGGAAGTAAGTATGGTCTTGTTATAGTTGATGATTTTTCCCGCTTCACTTGGGTATTCTTTTTCCAGGATAAATCTGAAACCCAAGGGACCCTCAAGCGCTTCCTAAGGAGAGCCCAAAACGAGTTTGAGCTCAAGGTGAAGAAGATAAGGAGCGACAATGGGTCCGAGTTCAAGAATCTTCAAGTGGAGGAGTATCTTGAGGAGGAAGGAATCAAGCACGAGTTCTCCGCTCCCTACACACCACAACAAAATGGTGTGGTAGAGAGGAAGAACAGGACACTACTAGACATGGCGAGGACGATGCTTGGTGAATTCAAGACGCCCGAACGGTTTTGGACGGAAGCCGTGAGCACGGCTTGCCACGCCATAAACCGGGTCTATCTTCATCGCCTCCTCAAGAAGACTTCATATGAGCTTCTAACCGGTAACAAACCCAATGTATCTTACTTTCGTGTATTTGGGAGCAAATGTTACATTCTAGTGAAGAAAGGTAGGAATTCTAAGTTTGCTCCCAAAGCTGTAGAAGGGTTTTTATTAGGTTATGACTCAAATACAAAGGCATATAGAGTCTTCAACAAATCATCAGGTTTGGTTGAAGTCTCTAGCGACATTGTATTTGATGAGACTAATGGCTCTCCAAGAGAGCAAGTTGTTGATCTTGATGATGTAGATGAAGAAGACGTTCCAACGGCTGCAATACGCACCAAGTCAAAGGTAGACCCTTTTGGATACCAGATCCCGAAACAAGGCGTAGCGACTAATATCTAAGAATTCGCTTCACAGCCACTAAGTGACACTCCTTAGGATCGGATTGAAATCTAGCACACATGCATACGCTAAGCATGATATCCGGTCTACTAGCACATAGATAAAGTAAAGATCCTATCATAGACCGGTATGCTTTTTGATCAACGGACTTACCTTCTTTGTTGAGGTCGGTGTGTCCATCGGTTCCCATTGGAGTCTTTGCGGGCTTGGCGTCCTTCATCCCAAACCGCTTGATCAAGTCTTGCGTGTACTTGGTTTGAGAGATGAAGGTTCCATCCTTGAGTTGCTTCACTTGGAACCCAAGGAAGTAGCTTAACTCGCCCATCATCGACATCTCGAATTTCTGAGTCATCACCCTGCTAAACTCTTCACAAGACTTTTGGTTAGTTGAACCAAATATTATGTCATCGACATAAATTTGGCACACAAAAAGATCACCATCACAAGTCTTAGTAAATAGAGTTGGATCGGCTTTCCCAACCTTGAAAGCATTAGCAATCAAAAAGTCTCTAAGGCATTCATACCATGCTCTTGGGGCTTGCTTAAGTCCATAGAGCGCCTTAGAGAGCTTACACACGTGGTCGGTGTGCCGTTCATCCTCGAAGCCAGGGGGTTGCTCCACGTACACCTCCTCCTTGATTGGCCCGTTGAGGAACGCGCTCTTCACATCCATTTGGAACAACCTGAAGGAATGGTGAGCGGCATATGCTAGCAAAATACGAATGGACTCTAGCCTAGCCACAGGAGCAAAAGTCTCCTCAAAGTCCAAACCTGCGACTTGGGCATAACCTTTTGCCACAAGCCGTGCATTGTTCCTTGTCACCACCCCGTGCTCGTCTTGTTTGTTGCGGAACACCCACTTGGTTCCCACAACATTTTTCTTGGGACGAGGCACCAGTGTCCAAACTTCATTCCTCTTGAAGTTGTTGAGCTCCTCCTGCATGGCCAACACCCAGTCCGGATCTAGCAAGGCCTCCTCTACCCTGAAAGGCTCAATAGAAGAGACAAAGGAGTAATGCTCACAAAAATTAACTAATCGAGACCGAGTTGTTACTCCCTTGCTAATGTCACCCAAAATTTGGTCGACGGGATGATCCCTTTGAATCGTCGCTCGAACTTGGGTTGGAGGTGCCGGTTGTGCTTCTTCCTCCATCACATGATCATCTTGTGCTCCCCTAGATCACACGCCTCCTCTTGATGAACCTGTTCATCGTCTTGAGTTGGGGGATGCACCATTGTTGAGGAAGAAGGTTGATCTTGCTCATCTTGTTCCTGTGGCCGCACATCTCCAGTCGTCATGGTGCGTATTGCGGCCGTTGGAACTTCTTCTTCATCTACATCATCAAAATCAACAACTTGCTCTCTTGGAGAGCCATTAGTCTCATCAAATACAACGTCGCTAGAGACTTCAACCAAACCCGATGATTTGTTGAAGACTCTATACGCCTTTGTATTTGAGTCATAACCTAATAAAAACCCTTCTACAGCTTTGGGAGCAAACTTAGAATTTCTACCTTTCTTCACTAGAATGTAGCATTTGCTCCCAAATACACGAAAGTAGGATACATTGGGTTTGTTACCGGTTAGAAGCTCGTACGAAGTCTTCTTGAGGAGGCGGTGAAGGTAGACCCTGTTGATGGCGTGGCAAGCTGTGTTCACTGCTTCCGACCAAAAACGCTCGGGTGTCTTGAACTCTCCAAGCATCGTCCTCGCCATGTCTATAAGTGTCATGTTCTTCCTCTCTACCACACCATTTTGCTGTGGTGTGTAGGGAGCGGAGAACTCGTGCTTGATCCCTTCCTCCTCAAGGTACTCCTCCACTTGAAGGTTCTTGAATTCGGACCCATTGTCGCTCCTTATCTTCTTCACCTTGAGCTCAAACTCATTTTGAGCTCTTCTGAGGAAGCGCTTGAGGGTCCCCTGGGTTTCAGATTTATCCTGCAAAAAGAATACCCAAGTGAAGCGGGAAAAATCATCAACTATAACAAGACCATACTTACTTCCTCCTATACTTAGATAGGCGACGGGTCCGAAGAGGTCCATATGAAGCATCTCCAAGGGTCTTGATGTGGTCATCACATTTTTGGTGTGATGAGAGCTTCCCACCTGTTTGCCTGCTTGACAAGCTGCACAAGGTCTATCTTTTTCGAATTGCACATTAGTTAAACCTATCACGTGTTCTCCTTTTAGAAGCTTGTGAAGGTTCTTCATCCCCACATGTGCTAAGCGGCGATGCCACAGCCAGCCCATGCTAGTCTTAGCAATTAAGCATGCATCTAGACCGGCCTCCTCTTTTGCAAAATCAACTAAGTAAAGTTTGTCGTCTAATACACCCTTAAAAGCTAGTGAACCATCACTTCGTCTAAAGACAGACACATCTACATTTGTGAATAGACAATTATATCCCATATTGCATAATTGATTATATCCCATATTGCATAATTGACTAACAGATAACAAATTATATCCAAGCGACTCAACTAAAAACACATTAGATATAGAGTGCTCAGATGAAATAGCAATTTTACCTAACCCTTTTACCTTGCCTTGGTTCCCATCACCGAATATTATTGAATCTTGGGGATCCTTGTTCTTGACGTAGGAAGAGAACATCCTCTTTTCCCCCGTCATGTGGTTTGTGCATCCGCTGTCGATAATCCAGCTTGAACCCCCGGATGCATAAACCTGCAAGGCAAATTTAGGCTTGGGTCTTAGGTACCCAACTCTTGTTGGGTCCTACAAGGTTAGTCACAATTGTCTTAGGGACCCAAATGCAAGTTTTATCTCCCTTGCATCTTGCCCCTAACTTCCTAGCAATCACCTTCTTATCCTTTCTACAAATAGCAAATGAAGCATTGCAAGCATGATATATTGTACAAGGTTCATTAACTTTCCTAGGAACATTAACAACATTTCTCCTAGGCATATTATGAACAACATTTCTCCTAGCAACATTTCTATCATGCATAACATGGGAACTAGAAGCAGTCATAGCATGAAAATCAAAAAGCGTCATAACTTCTAAAGGCATTCTTAGGATGTCTCCTACCATGATACATGAAAGCATGGTTCTTTTGCACACTACTAGCCATAGGGGCCTTCCCTTTCTCCTTGGTGGAGATGGGAGCCTTATGGCTTGTTAAGTTCTTGGCTTCTCTCTTGAAGCCAAGACCATCCTTAATTGAGGGGTGTCTACCAATCGTGTAGGCATCCCTTGCAAATTTTAGCTTGTCAAATTCACTCTTGCTAGTCTTAAGTTGGGCATTAAGACTAGTCACTTCATCATTTAATTTAGAAATGCAAACTAGGTGTTCACTACAAGCATCAATGTCAAAATCTTTACACCTAGTGCAAATCATAACATGTTCTACACAAGAGTTAGATTTATTTACTACTTCTAGTTTAGCATTTAAATCATTGTTAATTCTCTTTAAGCTAGAGATAGAGTCATGACAGGTAGACAATTCACTAGAAAGCATTTCATTTCTTTTAACTTCTAGAGCAAGTGAATTTTGTGCACTAACAAATTTATCATGCTCTTCATATAAAAGGTCTTCTTGTTTCTCTAAGAGTCTATCCTTTTCATTCAAGGCATCAATCAGTTCATTGATCTTATCTATTTTAGTTCTATCCAATCCCTTGAACAAACTAGAGTAATCTATTTCTTCATCACTAGACTCATCATCACTAGAAGAATCATAAGTAGTATTGTCTCGAGTACATACCTTCTTCTCCTTCGCCATGAGGCATGTGTGACGCTCGTTGGGGAAGAGGGATGACTTGTTGAAGGCGGTGGCAGTGAGTCCTTCATTTTCGGAGTCGGATGACGAACAATCCGAGTCCCACTCCTTGCCAAGGTGTGCCTCGCCCTTAGCCTTCTTGTATGCCTTCTTCTTCTCCCTCTTGCCCTCTTGTTCTTGTTCACTATCATTATCGGGACAGTTAGCAATAAAATGACCAATCTTACCACATTTGAAGCATGAGCGCTTCCCCTTTGTCTTGGTCTTGCTTGGCTGTCCCTTGCGACCCTTTAGCGCCGTCTTGAAGCGCTTGATGATGAGGGCCATCTCTTCATCATTGAGCCCGGCCGCCTCAACTTGCGCCACCTTGCTAGGTAGCGCCTCCTTGCTTCTCGTTGCCTTGAGAGCAATGGGTTGAGGCTCATGGATTGGACCATTCAACGCGTCGTCCACGTACCTTGCCTCCTTGATCATCATTCGCCCGCTTACGAACTTTCCAAGGACTTCTTCGGGCGACATCTTGGTGTACCTAGGATTTTCACGAATATTGTTCACCAAATGTGGATCAAGTACAGTAAAGGACCTTAGCATTAGGCGGACGACGTCGTGGTCCGTCCATCGCGTGCTTCCGTAGCTCCTTATTTTGTTGATAAGGGTCTTGAGCCGGTTGTATGTTTGGGTTGGCTCCTCGCCCCTTATCATCGCGAATCTTCCAAGCTCGCCCTCCACCAACTCCATCTTGGTGAGTAAGGTGATGTCGTTCCCCTCATGAGAAATCTTGAGGGTGTCCCAGATTTGCTTGGCATTGTCCAAGCCGCTCACCTTATGGTACTCGTCCCTGCACAAAGAGGCTAACAACACAGTAGTAGCTTGTGCATTTTTATGAATCTGTTCATTAATAAATATAGGACTATCCGAGCTATCAAATTTCATTCCATTCTCAACAATCTCCCATATGCTTGGATGGAGAGAGAACAAGTGACTACGCATTTTGTGACTCCAAAATCTGTAGTCCTCCCCATCAAAGTGTGGAGGTTTGCCAAGAGGGATGGAAAGCAAATGTGCATTTGAGCTATGTGGGATACGCGAATAATCAAAAGAAAAGTTTGAGTTAACCGTCTTTCGTTTGTCGTAGTCGTTGTCGTCGTTGTCCTTTTGGGAAGAAGTGGACTCATCGCTGTCGTCGTAGTAGACGATCTCCTTGATGTGTCTCGTCTTCTTCTTCCCATCTTTGCATCTGTGGCCCGAGCCCGAGTCGGTAGGCTTGTCATCCTTCGGCTCGTTGACGAAGGACTCCTTCTCCTTGTTGTTGATCATGATTCCCTTCCCCTTAGGATCCATCTCTTCGGGCGATTAGTCCCTTTGTGAAGAGAACGACTCTGATACCAATTGAGAGCACCTAGAGAGGGGGTGAATAGGTGATCCTGTAAAACTTACACTTAATGCCACAGAGATTTGGTTAAGAGTTAGCAAGTATTGCCAAGTGGCTAGAGAAGAGCCTTAGCTAAACACAATAACCCCAAGAGAATCAACACAGATAGACACAGTGGTTTATCCCGTGGTTCGGCCAAGTACAACACTTGCCAACTTCCACGTTGTGGCGTCCCAACGGACGAGGGTTGCACTCAACCCCTCTCAAGCGGTCCAAAGACCCACTTGAATACCACGGTGTTTGCTTTTCTTTTCTATATCCCGTTCGCGAGGAATCTCCACAACTTGGAGTCTCTCGCCCTTACAAAAGATGTTCACAAAGAAGCACGGAGTAAGGGAGGGATGAGCAACGCACACAAGACACGAAATCAGAATATCAACACACACACAAGTCACAACAAGAGCTCGCAACACAACCCGACTGTCACACCCGGTTCCAGGGGGTAGAACCAAGTGCATACCATATGTGTGCCAGGATCCATTTCCACACATATGTTGACGTCACAAGTGTAATATATCAAAAGACAATGCAATAAAGGCGTAAAGAGAGTATAAAACTTTATTACATCATCTGAAACATTGCGTCTTAAACAAGTATCACATCAAAGTTAAGCGGGAATAAACAACTGGGCAATCTTCCACAGGAAGTTGACCGGCGCATCGTTAGACTTAGAATTCCTCGTCGACAAATTCTCCATCAAAGTCTCCAGCATCACCCTCTGATCAAAATATTAGCAAGGGTGAGCTCACTTATGGTCGGGGCTCAGCAAGTGGGGGAAAAATTAATGCAGGTATAACAAGGGGAGGCTAAGGTTGAGCCGTAAGCATTTTAGTTGGTCAACATTTTATTATCAACACCTGTCTTACTAATAAGAGTGAATCCCAAATATCCAAATTAAACAAAGGAATATGAATATAACAAAAACACTTAAGTGAAACCACTTAAGCAAATTATTGGCAGATCATCGGATCTCAAATTAATTCCATCTTCAAGTTCAATTATCATGTGAGGAGTCCAGGTCGCTCATAACCGGGAGCACGGCTGATATATCAGTTTTACACTCTGCAGAGGTGGTACAACTTTACCCACAAGCCATGTATCCCATCTAGCCCGGGTTGATCGGACCCTTAGACACTGCCGAGGTGAATGGCTAGGGATCCATTATGAGGTTTTCACAAAATACACTTAATACGAAGCAACCCGCTAAGGTTTCTAAGACGATGGTGGTGGCCCCCTGGGTGAAGTACCTTAGCCAAGAATACGACCCCATGTTAACGTGGGCTACCAGCACCTACCGCTCCTCCTCTTGCCCATCTTTCAGGTAAGGTTGCTAGGCACTAAGCATATAGAGCTAATTACCAAAGCCAGAGCCATGATAGCACTCGTGGTTGCACTGTTATCCTGGGTGGTCACTCCATGTTCCAATTAAATTTGTAATAATGTTATCTTAACCATCGGGTTAATGCCATAATTGCCAACTAAATCCTTGGAACATTAAAACCAATTAATGAGTGACATTAAGAAATCATTAAGTTGAGCGGTAGCACAAATTCTTGCACGGCTTAATTATTTCCCCAGGTTAAACAAGGAATACAGGTAGTAAATCTAGGAAATCCTTAATTAGGTGAAACCCATCAAATTATGCAGTATATCAAAAGTAAACATTATTAAATGCAATGACTGGGTACAAAAAGAGTATGCAGAGGGAGAATCCACTTGCCTTGCTCAACAACGTCTTGCGGGTCGTCCCCGAACGAGTTCGGATTCTCTACCACACAGTCCGCTTCTATTATAGTCGCACATCGCACATACAAAAATAAAGTATACACCCATAAGTAAACATGCACCATTACATAATCATACACCATTACATGCACATTAACACGTCGCACTAATCACATTTTAATTACGTACTAATCGCGTAAATACTTATTAATTTAATTATAACTATTAATGCGCATCCTAATGGTGAATTTAGGAGTGGGTGTAATAAATATAATTTTAACTAATATTAATCTACTTTAACACCATCAATGAAATTAAATAATACTTATTATCTTTTAATACTAATAAATAAATTAATACCTATTATTACTTTTAACACAAATTAGTTAGTATGACCAAAAATGAATCTAATAATATTAATATTCTAAAATCTACATAAACTACTAATTGAACATTTTCTAACACAAGCGGGGTTATTTGACATAAACTAGTACTCTAACAATTTTAAGTTCTAAATCTGTGAACATGTTTATTTGACTAGCAAAACCCTATTTTGCCATCTACCAACGATATTTTCTCTTTTCTTTCCAAAAGAAGATATTAATTAAATAATCGAATAAATCATCTAACAATCCTATTTTATTCATATGACATGAGTTCTATACCATTTTTCTAATCCATCAAAAATGCACCTATAATTCTCCAATTAGTTTCAAAAATTTATCGCGACCAATTTTAACTATAAATTCTTATCTAGTATTTTTATCACCGACGTGTGACTATTAAATCTACGTCATATTTCTCTAAACCAAAATTCAGCGCATCGATTAACATGAAATAACAAGGTGTACGAATAATCGCTTGAAACTACCAAACAATTCCATAACGCTCATACACCCATACATAATGTCGCGACTCACATGTGTTCATACAACAAACAAACTATACAACACATGAATCGAATCGAAAGCACTTTATAAAATACATAAAATAAATTTGGGTCGCCAACAACCTCGGGTTCGTGCGTGTGACGGGGACGGATCGACGGGTTTCGGCCGGACGGAGTGCGGGGCACGACTACGGACGGCGAGTGCGTGGCTCCTGCGACGAACTGCGACTCCGGTGAACTCCGACGAGCGTAGACAGCAAACGACGGCGTGTCCGAGCGGGTGAAGCTCCGACGATAACAAGGTGCAGTGGCTATAGCCTAAGGACGATTGAGCGAGACGAAGTGCAGAGCCGAGCTATTGGGGAGGAAGGAAGCAGGACGTCTCTAGCTTTATAGGCTGACGGAAAAGAGAGTTTAAATCCTGTTTAAAGCTCCGTGATGGCCATATGATGAACTGTTTCTGCACAACACGAACAGGAGTTGTAAACACCACTAATGGAGGAAGGAATGAGGCACAGAAAGAAGAAACGGCAGTAACGGCAGCTATGACTTCAATGGGGCGCGGACTGCGCGGCTGCTCGACTTCTAGGCAGCGAGGTCGCGGTGCAGAGGGACCGTTGGGGTTCGCGCAGGGTCGGTCGGGCGTCGCGGTGCGTGGGGCTCGGGCGATTCGGCTTCGGGCGCGGCGGCTTCGGGTCTGCTCGGGCGTCGCTGCTGGGCGTGCGGCGTAGGCGCGCGCAGGGAGCGCAGGCGTCGCGCACCAGGGCAGGGCGCGGGTTGGCCGGTCGGCCTGGGCGGCTGCGCGCTCGGCGCGGCTTGCGCAGGGCGCCGGTGCAGGGCCGGGCGAGTGCTGCAGCGTGGCAGGGAGCGGCGGCGTGCAGAGAGAACATGGAGGAGAGAGAGAAGAGAGATAGGAGAGGGAGTAGTAGAGGCTGGCGGCGGCGGCTTCTGCTGGCGCGCGCGCGTTAGAGGATAGGGTTTGGGGTAATGGGCCCCTAGTGGGCTGGTTTAGTGTAGGATTTGTTTTTTTTAATTGTGAAATGTATTTTTAAAGAGCTCGAAAATTCCGAGAAATTCACCAAAATTATTTATAAATAAAATACTTGTTTTTAGACTAATAATTATTATATTATTTGCTAGGATTTTCTTTAAAAAGAGTTGATAATAAACATTCCAATAAGCAATCAAGCACATGCAATGAAAATGATAAAAATGCAAATAAACAATTAAACACTTAAAAAAATTTATTACCCTAATTAATAATAACTAAATTCATTATTTTTAATTGATGGCTATTATGGTGTTACAAACCTACCCCTCTTAAAAAGAATCTCGTCCTCGAGATTAAGAAACTTTCGAGAATAGCTGAGGGAATTCTGCTCTGAGTTCATCTTCTCTTTCCCAAGTGGCTTCATCTTCCGAATGATGACTCCACTGAACTTTGCACATGTTAATGACTTTACTCCGTGTAATTCTGCGAGATGTTTCCAGAATTCTGATTGGGTACTCCGAATAAGTCAAATCTTCATTAACATTCAGTTCTTCCATGGGTAACTGTTCTTCTGGTACTCTTAAGCACTTCTTGAGTTGTGATACGTGAAATACGTCATGCACATCTGATAATCTATCAGGTAGCTCTAACTGGTAGGCTACTTCGCCTTTTCTTTCCAAAATCTTGAATGGGCCAATATAGCGAGGTGATAATTTTCCTTTAACCTTAAACCTTTTCATTCCTCTCATCGGTGAAACTTTAAGGTAGACAAAGTCTCCTACTTCAAACATCAATTCTCTTCTACTATTATCAGCATAGCTCTTCTGTCTTGACTGTGCTGTCTTCAAATTTTCTCTGATAATCTGCACTTGCTTTTCCGCCTCTTGGAGAATCTCTGGACCAAATACTTGACTTTCTCCAGTTTGATTCCAATAAAGCGGTGTTCTACACTTTCGTCCATAGAGTGCTTCAAATGGTGCCATTTTGAGACTTGCTTGATAACTGTTGTTATACGAAAATTCTGCATAAGGCAAACTTTTATCCCAGCTTCTACCATGCGTTAGAGCG
Source organism: Zea mays (assembly GCF_902167145.1). Taxonomy (NCBI): domain Eukaryota; kingdom Viridiplantae; phylum Streptophyta; class Magnoliopsida; order Poales; family Poaceae; genus Zea; species Zea mays. The sequence continues at coordinate 232,198,150 of NC_050096.1, read as the reverse complement.
CAAGCTCTTAGCATATCTTCCAACACTTGGTTTGTTCTTTATGTTTGCCCATCCGTTTGTGGATGATAAGCTGAACTAAAGTTTAGCTTGGTATCCATGGACTCATGTAGTCTTTTCCAAAAGCGCGAGGTAAACTGGGTTCCTCGATCTGATACGATCTTCTTGGGTACTCCATGCAGACAAACAATCCTCGACATGTACAACTCTGCTAACTGGGCTCCTGAGTAGGTTGTCTTCACAGGTATAAAGTGTGCTACTTTAGTTAACCTGTCTACTATGACCCATATTGAATCATAGCCATCTCGAGTACGGGGTAGCCCAACTATGAAATCCATACTGATTTCTTCCCATTTCCATTCAGGTACCTTGAGAGGTTGTAGCAATCCTGCTGGTCTTTGGTGTTCGGCTTTAACTCGCTGACACACGTCACATAATGCAACATGAGTAGCAACATCTCTTTTCAAACCGTACCACCAATACTTTTCCTTAAGATCCTGGTACATCTTTGTGCTTCCAGGGTGAATAGAGTAAGCTGAATCATGAGCTTCTCTCAAAATAAGTTGGCGCAGGTGTTCCATTTCGGGTACACAGATTCTCTTTTTAAACCATACTGTGCCTTGTTCATCTTCCGTGAAATCTGGGGCTTTACCCAAACTAATAAAAGTTTTAATTTCCTTAATCTTCTCATCGGACTCTTGTCCATTACGAATCTCTTCTTCCAAAGTAGATTCGACTTCCATCACCGTTGCTTCTACATTATTGAGAAATCCAAGGTTGAGTCGTTCCATTTCCCAGCACAATTCTTGTGACATCAAACGAGTAGTGATGTTGTTCACTTGACCCTTACGGCTCAAAGCATCAGCTACTACATTTGCTTTTCCGGGGTGATATTGTATTTCCAAATCATAATCTTTAATCAACTCAAGCCATCTTCTCTGTCTGAGGTTGAGTTCCTTCTGAGTGAATATATATTTCAGGCTTTTGTGATCCATGAAGATTTTGCACTTGTTTCCAATCATATAGTGCCTCCAAATCTTCAAAGCATGCACTACGGCCGCTAGTTCCAAATCATGTGTAGGATAATTCTTCTCATGTTTCCTCAACTGTCTTGAAGCATAAGCAATCACCTTTCCTTCTTGCATTAGCACACATCCAAGTCCAAGGTGTGATGCATCGCAATACACATCAAATCCCTTGTGGATGTCTGGCATTACCAGTATTGGTGCAGTGGTTAACCTCTTCTTGAGTTCCTCAAAACAATTCTGACAAGCTTCATCCCATTTGAACTCTTTGCCTTTCTCCAGTAGAGAGGTAAGAGGCTTCACTAACTTGGAAAAACCTTCAATAAATATTCTATAGTATCCTGCTAATCCAAGAAAACTTTTGATCTTGGACGCATCTGTGGGTTGCTTCCAATTTAGTATCTCACTTATCTTTCCTGGGTCCACTTTAATTCCACCATCGGTAACAATATGCCCTAAGAAAGCAACTTCCTTAAGCCAAAAATCACACTTCAAGAATTTTGCGTACAGTTGGTTGTCACGAAGCTTTCGTAGGACTAGCCTTAGATGATCTTCGTGTGTTTCTTCATTCGGAGAATATATCAGTATGTCGTCAATGAATACGACCACAAACTGATCCAGATATTCCATGAATACTTTATTCATCAAGTTCATAAAGTATGCTGGTGCATTAGTCGGTCCAAACGACATGACCAAAAACTCATATAATCCATATCTCGTCGTGAAGGCTGTCTTCGGTACATCTTCTGCTCGAATCTTTAACTGATGATATCCCGATCTCAGATCTATCTTCGAGAATATTTTAGCTCCCTTCATTTGATCGAATAAATCTTCAATCCGAGGTAGTGGGTATTTATTCTTGATGGTTACTTCATTCAAACTTCTATAATCCACACACATTCTCCTCGAACCATCCTTCTTGTTCACAAATAGCACTGGGGCTCCCCAAGGGGATGAACTTGGGCGAATAAAACCTTTTTCTAGTAATTCTTCTATTTGTTTCTTCAGTTCTACTAAATCTTTGACATCCATTCTATAAGGTCTTTTCGAGATAGGTGCGGTTCCGGGTACTAATTCAATAGAAAACTCTATATCACGGTCAGGTGGCATACCTGGTAATTCTTCCGGAAATACGTCTGGGTATTCGCACACTACTTTGATATTTTCCAAGGGCTTTTCTTCCAAGTGATTGATCATTGTCTTCCCTTTTTCATCTGTTGACTTGTCTATGTTGACTTGGATTCTTTCACCTCGAGGACTTGTCAACATAATTGTTCCATTGGCACACTGTATCACTCCATCACAACTTCTCAACCAGTTGTATCCAAGAATCACATCAATACCGTTGGATCCTAGGACCACTGGGTCGACTGTAAAATCTATTCCTTGAATCTAGATATTAACGTGAGGGCATGAGTGTGTGGCCTTCATGTCACCTCCCGGTGAACTAATGTGTAATATCCTCTTCAATGGGTACTTAGGTATGTTATGTTTTTCCACGAATGACTCAGTTATAAATGAATGCGATGCTCCAGAGTCAAATAAAACTGATGCAGGTATGGAGTTAACAAGGAACATACCATACACTATGTCGGCATCCTCAGGCACTGATTCCGCAGTGACGTGATTGACCCTTCCTCGGCTCTGGTTCTGCGGAGTCTTGTTCTGAGCAGATCCACGAGCGGGGGTGCTCTGGTCATTCCTCTGAGTATTGCCTTTTTGAGGTGTCTGCTGGTTGCGCCTTGGGCAATTGTTGGCATAGTGGCCTAGTTCACCGCACTTGAAACAGCCGTTGGGTTGGACAGGTGCGTTGTTCCTGGCCTGCGTGTTGTTGGTGCCACCTTGACGGTTCTGTGAATTTCCACTAGACCTCTGATTGGTCTGGGGGTTGCTCCTTTGTTGATTCTGGTTCTGATTATTTCTCTGGCCTTGCTGTCCAGAGCGTTGCACTTGATAATTATTTCCACCCTGATTTCCAGAGCGGAACTGCGAACCTTGAGGATTGTTTGGCCGGGTGTTCCTGCTGGACTGACCTTGGAATTTTCTCTTATGGTCAGATAGCTCCTTCCTTTTGCTTTCAAGGCCAATTGCCTTGTTCAGCAGTGTCTGGAAGTTGGGAAAAGTGTGACTCTGAAGTTGATAGTTCAGAGGTCCAATCAATCCTTCTAGGAAACGCTCTTGGCGCTTCTCATCAGTGTCCACTTCCTCAGGGGCATAACATGAAAGTTGAGTGAAGCGATCACGATACTCACTGACAGACATATTCCCTTGAGTAAGGGAAAGGAACTCCTTCTTCTTCAGCTTCATGATTCCAGAGGGGATGTGGTGAGCGCGGAAGTTCTCCTGAAACTCCTGCCAGGTTATGGTATCAGCGTTGGGATGTGCCGCTGTGAAGGCATCCCACCAATCGGACGCAGCTCCCTCGAGTCTTCCCGAGGCGTACAAGACCTTCTCTCGGTCGTTGCACTGAGTGATGTCCAGCTTCTTCCCAATGACTTTGAGCCAGTCATCGGCATCAAGAGGATCAACCGCATGAGAAAATGTCGGCGGGTGATGACTCATGAAATCCCGGTATTTATCTCTGGCCGGGGGTGCATACTGCTGCTGCTGGGGTTGCTGATTCTGTTGGTTCTGTTGTAATTGCTGAACCACAGCAGTAAGTCCTTGCAGAATCTGCATTTGGGCGGCGATGAACTACTCCATATTGGGATTTGGTGGTGGCGGTGGTGGTGGTGCTTGTTGTCCACGCTGGTTCCGGTTGTTAGGTCCTTGACGTTGGTTCACCATCTGTTTTGTTAGGAAGTGAAGTCCTTAGAAAAGTGAGGAGTAGAAAAGATTCTAGAGGGAAAATAGCTTAAGTTTTACAAATTTTATATGTTCTTATGGCCATCATTCCATAAGACCATAGCACTCAAACAAAGATTCAAATCAAGCATTTCAACCAATCACCATCACATGGTTGATATTTATTAATATAAAAATTTAAAGATAGTTTCATCGTCTAACGCGAAGCGTAACTTATTACATCATGATCAACACTCCTAAAGCAGCCTAGTGACGGATCCGGGCTCTCCATAGCGCAGCCTCTTGCGGGGAGGAGACAACGCCACGGCGGGAACCTGAGCTTCTGGCGGATTCAGTCCCTGCAGTTGGGCTTCCAGGGCTGCAATCCTGGCGTGGGCATTCTCCAGCTCCAAGTGCACACTGTAGAGGTCCAGAGTGGCACTGTCCAGGTCGGTGTTGAGACCGGCCACTACACCAGCTAGGGTGTTGAGGCGGTCCTCACCAGGCTCACCTGGGACAATGTTGGTCTGGTTCTCTCCACGCAGGCACTGAGGAAGATGCCTGAACCTTGTGTTCTGCAGCTGCTGCCGGTAGGTGTGGCTAAGCGACCACAGGGTCCGACGGGCAGCGTCGCTGACAGAGGCAGCGTAGGTGGACAGCGGTATCAGGGACTCGTGAGCAAACAGAGTCCTGAATCCCCTGTCACCTGCATCCATTACCCTGACATGGATGCGGGTGATGTAATAGCAAGCCCGGGGAGGCTCGCTCACCCGCCTCGTCTCGTACAGGGGGCGGACGTAGGCTCCTAGCTCGTGCAGCACCTCCTGCAGCAGGCTGGGGAAGTGCCCTGTTTCGAACATTGATGTGTAATGTTCGACAACTGGACCAATCCCCATGAAGTGGTCCTGCTGGGCGTAGTCAGCTTCCTCGTGGACGTGCTCATCCTCTCCATCGTCGTTGTCGTCGTCGTCACCCTCGTCATCGCCGTCTCCGGAGTCGTCGGGGTCGTCGCCTCCAGGTGCAGGTGCTTGGAAGGCTGGTGCCGACGATGCTGACGTCGATGACCCTACTGCGAAGGCCAGGGACTCGGCCAACGGGGTGGGGGTCGGCAGCTGCTCCTCCGAGCTGTCCTCCAGGTTGATCACGTTCTCCACTCGGACGGGAGGGAGATTCGCTGGAGCATCCTCGACTACCACTGGGTAGACCGGGATCTGCCGGGGCTGAGGGGCGTAGCTGGTGTTGACGCGGGTGGTTTGGAGAGTGCGAACCATCTACAAGAGAAGAGTCAACTTAGTTGAATTTCAAAGAGGTAAGACTGATAAAGGAATTTATAGGAATGAAATTAGCAAATATTGAACAACTAGGCTTTCCATTTCTAACTAATCTAACGACCTAGGGTCAGCATAGCTTTGATACCACTTCTGTCACACCCGGTTCCAGGGGGTAGAACCAAGTGCATACCATATGTGTGCCAGGATCCATTTCCACACATATGTTGACGTCACAAGTGTAATATATCAAAAGACAATGCAATAAAGGCGTAAAGAGAGTATAAAACTTTATTACATCATCTGAAACATTGCGTCTTAAACAAGTATCACATCAAAGTTAAGCGGGAATAAACAACTGGGCAATCTTCCACAGGAAGTTGACCGGCGCATCGTTAGACTTAGAATTCCTCGTCGACAAATTCTCCATCAAAGTCTCCAGCATCACCCTCTGATCAAAATATTAGCAAGGGTGAGCTCACTTATGGTCGGGGCTCAGCAAGTGGGGGAAAAATTAATGCAGGTATAACAAGGGGAGGCTAAGGTTGAGCAGTAAGCATTTTAGTTGGTCAACATTTTATTATCAACACCTGTCTTACTAATAAGAGTGAATCCCAAATATCCAAATTAAACAAAGGAATATGAATATAACAAAAACACTTAAGTGAAACCACTTAAGCAAATTATTGGCAGATCATCGGATCTCAAATTAATTCCATCTTCAAGTTCAATTATCATGTGAGGAGTCCAGGTCGCTCATAACCGGGAGCACGGCTGATATATCAGTTTTACACTCTGCAGAGGTGGTACAACTTTACCCATAAGCCATGTATCCCATCTAGCCCGGGTTGATCGGACCCTTAGACACTGCCGAGGTGAATGGCTAGGTGAAAGGGAAATGTGCCTTTGGGCCATTTCTAAGTATTTTGGTGATTAAGTGCCAACACAAGTGCTTAAATGTAAATCAATGCCCATGGATGAACAAAGTGCAAATCTTCAACAAAGGTATGTTTCTAAGCCTTAGTACATTGGTTTTGTGTACTAATATTCTTGTCTAAGTGTTAGAAACAGGAAGAAGAAGAAAAGAAGTGGAGAGTGGCTGTGTACAGCGGGCTGGGGCACCGGACTGTCCGGTGTGCACCGGACAGTGTCCGGTGCGCCAGACCAGCGCGGAGCAAACCAGCCGCTCTCGGGTTTCTCTCCGGCGACTTCGGCTAAAATTCACCGGACTGTCCGGTGTGCACCGGACTGTCCGGTGAGCCAACGGTCGGCCGGGCCAACGGTCGGCCGCGCGATCGGCGCGCGACACGTGGCCGAGCCAACGGTCGAGAAGATACACCGGACTGTCCGGTGTGCACCGGACATGTCCGGTGCGCCAACTGTGCGCAGATCTGCATCAGAAAGCAACGGTCGGATGAGCTTTTTGTGGAAACAAATCGGGCACCGGACAGTGTCCGGTGTGCACCGGACTGTCCGGTGCCCCACGAGACAGAAGGCAAAGATGGCCTTCCAGATTTGTTCCCAACGGCTCCTAGCTGCCTTGGGGCTATAAAAGGGACCCCTTGGCGCATGGAGGAACAAAACAAGCATTCCTTGAGCACTCTTGATCACTCACACATCAATCTCGCGCACTTGTTCGACATTCTAGTGATTTGAGCTCCGTTCTAGTGTGCTAGTCTTTTGAGCTCAAGTCTGGGTCTTGTGTGTGCGTATTCGCTGTGATCTTTGTGTCGTGTGTGAGTTGCTAATCCCTCCCTTGCTCTGTGATTCTCTGTGAACATCTTTTGTAAGGGCGAGAGGCTCCAAGTTGTGGAGATTCCTCGCAAACGGGATTGAGAAAAGAAAAAGCAAGAACATCGTGGTATTCAAGTTGATCATTGGATCACTTGAGAGGAGTTGAGTGCAACTCTCGTCCGTTGGGACGCCACAACGTGGAGTAGGCAAGTTTTGTACTTGGCCGAACCACGGGATAACCACTGTGTCATCTCTGTGATTGGATTCTTGTGGTTATTGTGTTTTGACTCCTCTCTAGCCACTTGGCATAAACTGCGCTAACGCCTAATCAAGTTTTGTGGCTATAAGTTTAAGTTTTTACAGGATCACCTATTCACCCCCCCCCCTCTAGGTGCTCTCAATTGGTATCAGAGCCGTTCTCTTCAAGAAAGGGACTAACCGCCTGAAGAGATGGATCCTAAGGGGAAGGGAATTGTGATCAACGACAAGGAGAAGGAGTCCTTCGTCAACGAGCCAAGGGATGACAAGTTCAACGACTCGGGCTCGGGCCACAGGCGCAAAGATGGGAAGAAGAAGAAGACAAGGCGCATCAAGGAGATCATCTACTACGACGATAGTGATGAATCTACTTCTTCCCAAAAGGATGGTGACAACGACTACAAAAAGACGGTCAATTCGAACTTTTCATTTGATTATTCTCGTATTCAACATAGTTCGAATTCGCATTTGCTTTCCATTCCTCTTGGCAAACCCCCACACTTTGATGGGGAGGACTACGGATTTTGGAGTCACAAAATGCGTAGTCACTTATTCTCTCTCCATCCAAGCATATGGGAGATTGTGGAGAATGGAATGAAATTTGATAGCTCGGATAGTCCTATGCTTATAAATGAACAAATTCATAGAAATGCACAAGCTACTACTGTTCTCTTAGCATCTTTGTGCAGGGAAGAGTACAATAAGGTGAGCGGCTTGGACAATGCCAAGCAGATATGGGACACCCTCAAGATCTCTCACGAGGGGAACGACATCACCATGCTCACCAAGATGGAGTTGGTGGAGGGCGAGCTTGGACGATTCGCCATGATAAGGGGAGAGGAGCCAACTCAAACTTACAACCGGCTCAAGACCCTTATCAACAAAATAAGGAGCTACGGAAGCACGCGTTGGACGGACCACGACGTCGTCCGCCTACTACTCAGGTCCTTTACCGTTCTTGATCCTCATCTCGTGAACAATATTCGTGAGAATCCCAGGTACACGATGATGACGCCCGAGGAAGTACTTGGAAAATTCGTGAGCGGGCGAATGATGATCAAGGAGGCAAGGTACGTCGATGACGCGTTGAACGGTCCAATCCACGAGCCTCAACCCATTGCTCTCAAGGCATCGAGAAGCAAGGAGGCACTACCAAGCAAGGTGGCGCAAATTGAGGCGGCCGGGCTTAATGATGAAGAAATGGCTCTCATCATTAAGCGCTTCAAGACGGCGTTAAGGGGTCGCAAGGAGCATCCCAACAAGACCAAGACGAAGGGGAAGCGCTCATGCTTCAAGTGTGGTAAGATTGGTCACTTTATCGCTAATTGTCCCGATAATGATAGTGACCAGGAAAAGAAGAGTGGAAAATGGGAAAAGAAGAAGAATTACAAGAAGGCAAAGGGCGAGGCTCATATTGGAAAAGAGTGGGATTCGGATTGCTCCTCGTCCGACTCCGACAACGAAGGACTCGCCGCCACCGCCTTCAACAAGTCATCCCTCTTTCCCAACGAACATCACACTTGCCTCATGGCAAGGGAAAAGAAGGTAATCACTCGTAATGCTAATACTTATGATTCTTCTAGTGATGATGAATCTAGTGAGGATGAAGTAGATTATTCATGTTTATTCAAGGGCTTAGATAGATCTAAGATAGACAAAATTAATGAATTAATTGATGCCTTGAATGAAAAGAATATACTTTTAGAAAAGCAAGAGGATTTGTTGTATGAAGAACATGATAAGTTTGTAGAGGCTCAAAAATCCCTTGCATTAGAAATTAAGAGGAATGAAATGCTTGCTTGTGAAGTGTCATCATGCCATGATTCTATTTCTAACTTAAAGAGCATAAATGATGATTTAAATGCTAAACTAGTAGAAGCAAATAAATCCAACTCTTGTGGTGAAACTGTTGTTATTTGCAATAGATGTAAAGACTTTGATATTGATGCTTGTAGTGAACACATAGCTTCTATTGCAAAGTTAAATAATGAAGTGGCTAGTCTTAATGCCCAACTTAAGACTAGCAAAAGTGAATTTGATAAACTAAAATTTGCAAGGGATGCCTACACTATTGGTAGACACCCCTCAATTAAGGATGGACTTGGCTTCAAGAGGGAAGTCAAGAACTTAACAAGCCATAAGACTCCCATTCCCACTAAGGAGAAAGGGAAGGCTCCTATGGCTACTAAAAAGAACCATGCCTTTTTATATCATGATAGGAGATATTCTAGAAATGCTTTTAAAGGTCATGATGTTTTTGGTTCACATGCGTATGACTCTTATGCTATGACTGCTTCTAGTTCTCATGTTATGCCTGGTAGAAATGTGCTTAGAAGAAATGTTGTTCATCAAATGCCTAGGAGAAATGATGCTCATAATGCTCCTAGGAAAGTAGTAAATGAATCTTCTACAATTTATTGTGCTTTAAATGCTTCCTTTGCTATTTATAGAAAGGATAAGAAAATTGTTGCTAGGAAGATAGGGGCAAAATGCAAGGGAGACAAAACTTGCATTTGGGTCCCTAAGGATATTTGCACTAACCTTGTAGGACCCAACATGAGTTGGGTACCTAAGTCCCAAGCCTAAATTTGCCTTGCAGGTTTATGCATCCGGGGGTTCAAGCTGGATTATAGACAGCGGATGCATAAACCATATGACGGGGGAGAAGAAGATGTTCACCTCCTACGTCAAGAATAAGGATTCCCAAGATTCAATTATATTCGGTGATGGGAATCAAGGCAAGGTAAAAGGGCTAGGTAAAATTGCAATTTCTAATGAGCACTCTATATCTAATGTGTTTTTAGTAGAGTCTCTTGGTTATAATCTGCTATCTGTTAGTCAATTATGCAACATGGGGTATAACTGTCTATTTACAAATGTAGATGTGTCTGTCTTTAGAAGAAGTGATGGTTCACTAGCTTTTAAGGGTGTATTAGATGGCAAACTTTATTTAGTTGATTTTGCAAAAGAAGAGGCCGGTCTAGATGCATGCTTAATAGCTAAGACTAGCATGGGCTAGCTGTGGCATCGCCGCTTAGCACATGTGGGGATGAAGAACCTTCACAAGATTCTAAAGGGAGAACACGTGATAGGTCTAACTAATGTTCAATTCGAAAAAGATAGACCTTGTGCAGCTTGTCAAGCAGGGAAACAGGTGGGAGGCTCTCATCACACCAAAAATGTGATGACGACATCAAGACCCTTGGAGATGCTGCATATGGACCTTTTTGGACCCGTCGCCTATCTGAGCATAGGAGGAAGTAAGTATGGTTTAGTTATTGTTGATGACTTTTCCCGCTTCACTTGGGTGTTCTTTTTGCAGGATAAGTCTGAAACCCAAGGGACCCTCAAGCGCTTCCTCAGGAGGGCTCAAAATGAGTTTGAGCTCAAAGTGAAAAAGATAAGGAGCGACAACGGGTCCGAGTTCAAGAACCTTCAAGTGGAGGAGTTCCTTGAAGAAGAAGGGATCAAGCACGAGTTCTCCGCTCCCTACACACCACAGCAAAATGGTGTGGTAGAGAGAAAGAACAGGACGCTCATCGACATGGCAAGGACGATGCTAGGAGAGTACAAGACCCCCGAGTGCTTTTGGACGGAAGCCGTTAACACTGCTTGCCACGCCATCAACAGGGTCTACCTTCATCGTCTCCTCAAGAAGACGTCGTATGAGCTACTAACCGGTAACAAACCCAATGTATCATACTTTCGTGTATTTGGGAGTAAATGCTACATTCTAGTGAAGAAGGGTAGAAATTCTAAGTTTGCTCCCAAAGCTGTAGAAGGGTTTTTATTAGGTTATGACTCAAATACAAAGGCGTATAGAGTCTTCAACAAATCATCAGGTTTGGTTGAAGTCTCTAGCGACATTGTATTTGATGAGACTAATGGCTCTCCAAGAGAGCAAGTTGTTGATTGTGATGATGTAGATGAAGAAGATGTTCCGACGGCCGCTATACGAACCATGGCGATTGGAGAAGTGCGGCCACAGGAACAAGATGAACGAGATCAACCTTCTTCCTCAACTATGGTGCATTCCCCAACCGAAGGTGTCGTACAGGTACCTCAAGTGGAGGCGATTGATCAAGGGGGAGCACAAGGTGATCAAGTGATGGAGGAAGAAGCGCAACCGGCACCTCCAACCCAAGTTCGAGCAATGATTCAAAGGGATCATCCCGTCGACCAAATTCTGGGTGACATCAGCAAGGGAGTAACTACTCGTTCTCGATTAGTTAATTTTTGTGAGCATTACTCTTTTGTCTCTTCTATTGAGCCTTTCAGGGTAGAGGAGGCCTTGCTAGATCCGGACTGGGTGTTGGCCATGCAGGAGGAGCTCAACAACTTCAAGAGAAATGAAGTTTGGACGCTGGTGCCTCGTCCGAAGCAAAATGTTGTGGGAACCAAGTGGGTGTTCCGCAACAAACAGGACGAGCACGGGGTGGTGACGAGAAACAAGGCTCGACTTGTGGCAAAAGGTTATGCCCAAGTAGCAGGTTTGGATTTTGAGGAGACTTTTGCTCCTGTGGCTAGGCTAGAGTCAATTCGAATCTTGCTAGCATATGCCGCTCACCATTCTTTCAGGTTGTACCAAATGGATGTGAAGAGCGCTTTCCTCAACGGGCCAATCAAGGAGGAGGTGTATGTGGAGCAACCCCCTGGCTTCGAGGATGAACGGTACCCCGACCACGTGTGTAAGCTCTCTAAGGCGCTCTATGGACTTAAGCAAGCCCCAAGAGCATGGTATGAATGCCTTAGAGATTTCTTAATTGCTAATGCTTTCAAGGTTGGGAAAGCCGATCCAACTCTTTTCACTAAGACATGTGATGGTGATTTGTTCGTGTGCCAAATTTATGTCGATGACATAATATTTGGTTCTACTAACCAAAAGTCTTGTGAAGAGTTTAGCAGGGTGATGACGCAGAAATTCGAGATGTCGATGATGGGCGAGTTGAACTACTTCCTTGGGTTCCAAGTAAAGCAACTCAAGGACGGCACCTTCATCTCTCAAACAAAGTACACGCAAGATCTGCTGAAGCGGTTTGGGATGAAGGACGCCAAGCCTGCAAAGACTCCGATGGGAACCGACGGACACACTGACCTCAACAAAGGAGGTAAGTCCGTTGATCAAAAAGCATACCGGTCCATGATAGGTTCTTTGCTTTATTTATGTGCTAGTAGACCGGATATTATGCTTAGCGTATGCATGTGTGCTAGATTTCAATCCGATCCTAAGGAGTGTCACTTAGTGGCGGTGAAGCGAATTCTTAGATATTTGGTTGCTACGCCTTGCTTCGGGCTCTGGTATCCAAAGGGGTCTACCTTTGACTTAGTTGGATACTCAGACTCCGACTATGCTGGATGTAAGGTCGATAGGAAGAGTACATCGGGGACGTGCCAGTTCTTAGGAAGGTCCCTGGTGTCATGGAATTCTAAGAAACAAACTTCCGTTGCCCTATCCACCGCTGAGGCCGAGTATGTTGCCGCAGGACAGTGTTGCGCGCAACTACTTTGGATGAGGCAAACCCTCCGGGACTTTGGCTACAATCTGAGCAAAGTCCCACTCCTATGTGATAATGAGAGTGCTATCCGCATGGCGGAAAATCCTGTCGAGCACAGCCGCACAAAGCACATAGACATCCGGCATCACTTTTTGAGAGACCACCAGCAAAAGGGAGATATCGAAGTGTTTCATGTCAGCACCGAGAACCAGCTAGCCGATATCTTCACTAAACCTCTAGATGAGAAGACCTTTTGCAGGTTGCGTAGTGAGCTAAATATCTTAGATTCGCGGAACCTGGATTGAATTGTAGCATACATGTATTTATGCTTTTGATCATGTTCCTTTTTGCATTTTGTTGCTTATTGTGGTGCTCAAGTTGTACAAACACTCCCTGGACCTCACAAGTCTGTTGCAAAGTGATGCACATGTTAAGGGGGAGATGTGTTACAACTTGACCCTTTGAGACTAACCATGTGTTTGAGTTTGATGATTTAGTCTCAAAGGAGGCTTGAAAGGGAAAAGGTGGACTTGGACCATGAAAGACTTCCACTGCACTCCGATGAGAGGGTAACTTATTCCAAGTCCATCTCATGAACTCTTATTGCCATTTGCTCTTAATTGAAGATTTTGGTGAGGCAATGGGGTTATAGAGCCAAGATTGATCCCGTTTTGGTGCTTGATGCCAAAGGGGGAGAAAATAAAGGCCAAAGTGATAAAATGGATCAGCTACCACTTGAGAGATTTTGAAAATTTTGAAAATAGTAGAATAGTAGAATAGAGTTTTTGTTTTGTCAAAAGCTTTTGTCTCTTATTGTCTCTATTGTCAAAAGTTGGTTTCTTGTGGGGAGAAGTATTGATTATGGGATTTAGGGGGAGTTTTTGAAATCTTTGATCAATCTCGTTTGGAATGACTCTCTTTATGCCTCAACATGTGTGGTTGACATAGAAATAGAGATTTGAGTTTGATTTGCAAAAACAAACCAAGTGGTGGCAAAGGATGATCCATATATGCCAAAATTGAATCAAAACCAATTTGAGTTTTTATTTGAAGTAATTTTGCACTTGTTCTAGTTGCTTTATGTGGTGTTGGCATAAATCACCAAAAAGGGGGAGATTGAAAGGGAAATGTGCCTTTGGGCCATTTCTAAGTATTTTGGTGATTAAGTGCCAACACAAGTGCTTAAATGTAAATCAATGCCCATGGATGAACAAAGTGCAAATCTTCAACAAAGGTATGTTTCTAAGCCTTAGTACATTGGTTTTGTGTACTAATATTCTTGTCTAAGTGTTAGAAACAGGAAGAAGAAGAAAAGAAGTGGAGAGTGGCTGTGTACAGCGGGCTGGGGCACCGGACTGTCCGGTGTGCACCGGACAGTGTCCGGTGCGCCAGACCAGCGCGGAGCAAACCAGCCGCTCTCGGGTTTCTCTCCGGCGACTTCGGCTAAAATTCACCGGACTGTCCGGTGTGCACCGGACTGTCCGGTGAGCCAACGGTCGGCCGGGCCAACGGTCGGCCGCGCGATCGGCGCGCGACACGTGGCCGAGCCAACGGTCGAGAAGATACACCGGACTGTCCGGTGTGCACCGGACATGTCCGGTGCGCCAACTGTGCGCAGATCTGCATCAGAAAGCAACGGTCGGATGAGCTTTTTGTGGAAACAAATCGGGCACCGGACAGTGTCCGGTGTGCACCGGACTGTCCGGTGCCCCACGAGACAGAAGGCAAAGATGGCCTTCCAGATTTGTTCCCAACGGCTCCTAGCTGCCTTGGGGCTATAAAAGGGACCCCTTGGCGCATGGAGGAACAAAACAAGCATTCCTTGAGCACTCTTGATCACTCACACATCAATCTCGCGCACTTGTTCGACATTCTAGTGATTTGAGCTCCGTTCTAGTGTGCTAGTCTTTTGAGCTCAAGTCTGGGTCTTGTGTGTGCGTATTCGCTGTGATCTTTGTGTCGTGTGTGAGTTGCTAATCCCTCCCTTGCTCTGTGATTCTCTGTGAACATCTTTTGTAAGGGCGAGAGGCTCCAAGTTGTGGAGATTCCTCGCAAACGGGATTGAGAAAAGAAAAGCAAGAACACCGTGGTATTCAAGTTGATCATTGGATCACTTGAGAGGAGTTGAGTGCAACTCTCGTCCGTTGGGACGCCACAACGTGGAGTAGGCAAGTTTTGTACTTGGCCGAACCACGGGATAACCACTGTGTCATCTCTGTGATTGGATTCTTGTGGTTATTGTGTTTTGACTCCTCTCTAGCCACTTGGCATAAACTGCGCTAACGCCTAATCAAGTTTTGTGGCTATAAGTTTAAGTTTTTACAGGATCACCTATTCACCCCCCCCCCTCTAGGTGCTCTCACTAGGGATCCATCATGAGGTTTTCACAAAATACACTTAATACGAAGCAACCCGCTAAGGTTTCTAAGACGATGGTGGTGGCCCCCTGGGTGAAGTACCTTAGCCAAGAATACGACCCCATGTTAACGTGGGCTGCCAGCACCTACCGCTCCCCCTCTTGCCCATCTTTCAGGTAAGGTTGCTAGGCACTAAGCATATAGAGCTAATTACCAAAGCCAGAGCCATGATAGCACTCGTGGTTGCACTGTTATCCTGGGTGGTCACTCCATGTTCCAATTAAATTTGTAATAATGTTATCTTAACCATCGGGTTAATGCCATAATTGCCAACTAAATCCTTGGAACATTAAAACCAATTAATGAGTGACATTAAGAAATCATTAAGTTGAGCGGTAGCACAAATTCTTGCACGGCTTAATTATTTCCCCAGGTTAAACAAGGAATACATGTAGTAAATCTAGGAAATCCTTAATTAGGTGAAACCCATCAAATTATGCAGTATATCAAAAGTAAACATTATTAAATGCAATGACTGGGTACAAAAAGAGTATGCAGAGGGAGAATCCACTTGCCTTGCTCAACAACGTCTTGCGGGTCGTCCCCGAACGAGTTCGGATTCTCTACCACACAGTCCGCTTCTATTATAGTCGCACATCGCACATACAAAAATAAAGTATACACCCATAAGTAAACATGCACCATTACATAATCATACACCATTACATGCACATTAACACGTCGCACTAATCACATTTTAATTACGTACTAATCGCGTAAATACTTATTAATTTAATTATAACTATTAATGCGAATCCTAATGGTGAATTTAGGAGTGGGTGCAATAAATATAATTTTAACTAATATTAATCTACTTTAACACCATTAATGAAATTAAATAATACTTATTATCTTTTAATACTAATAAATAAATTAATACCTATTATTACTTTTAACACAAATTAGTTAGTATGACCAAAAATGAATCTAATAATATTAATATTCTAAAATCTACATAAACTACTAATTGAACATTTTCTAACACAAGCGGGTTATTTGACATAAACTAGTACTCTAACAATTTTAAGTTCTAAATCTGTGAACATGTTTATTTGACTAGCAAAACCCTATTTTGCCATCTACCAACGATATTTTCTCTTTTCTTTCCAAAAGAAGATATTAATTAAATAATCGGATAAATCATCTAACAATCCTATTTTATTCATATGACATGAGTTCTATACCATTTTTCTAATCCATCAAAAATGCACCTATAATTCTCCAATTAGTTTCAAAAATTTATCGCGACCAATTTTAACTATAAATTCTTATCTAGTATTTTTATCACCGACGTGTGACTATTAAATCTACGTCATATTTCTCTAAACCAAAATTCAGCGCATCGATTAACATGAAATAACAAGGTGTACGAATAATCGCTTGAAACTACCAAACAATTCCATAACGCTCATACACCCATACATAATGTCGCGACTCACATGTGTTCATACAACAAACAAACTATACAACACATGAATCGAATCAAAAGCACTTTATAAAATACATAAAATAAATTTGGGTCGCCAACAACCTCGGGTTCGTGCGTGTGACGGGGACGGATTGTAGCATCCCAAAAATCCTAATCTAGGTTTGAAACCCTAATCCACCTTTTACCCCTCCCTCCATCCTCTAATTCTAAAGTCCTCCACTAAATTTTCCTTCACCATATGCATACATTTTGTTTGATCACAAAGCACCTCACTTAGATTCTATTTTCTAAACACTTAGAATATTCACAAAATATTTTATTCAAAAGAAGAAAAGGCAAAAAGGGAAATGGGGTTTGAAAAGTAAAAAGAAAAAGGAAAAACCCTCTCCCTGCCCTGTTGGACCGAATCCCGGCCCAACACCCGCGACTCTCCCCCCCTCTCACGCCCGCGCTCCTCTCTCGGCCCACTCCCGGCCTGCCTCCGCGCGCGCGCCAGCCCGCTCCGCACTCCCTCTCTCTCTCGCTGACAAGCCGACCCCACCTGCCAGTCGCTCTCTCTCGCGCGCTCACTCCCACTGGCAGACCGGCCCCACCGGTCAGCCGCTTCGTCGTCCTCCCCGCATACGACGCCCCGCTATCCCTTCACCACCGTCCCTTCCCCGCCGTCTCTTCACTGTCGTCTCCTCGCCGCACAGGAAAGTTTGGCACCGCTCCGTCCTCCTCCCCTTGACCAGCGTCCTCGCCAGTACCGCCCCGCCGTAGCGTCCCCTCGGCGGCGCTGTGCGCCATTAATGGCGGCACCGGGAAGCTCGCCGGAGTCAGGGAGCTCCACCGCTCCCCTTGCCCCCGCGCGCCTATAAAAAGCTCGCCCCGAGCTCCTTCTTCCTCGCACCGGCCTCGACCACTACCCTCCTCCCCTCGCCCGAGCCCAATTCGCGAAGCCCCACCGTCTTCCCCCTCTCCGGTGAGTCCCTCCCCCTCTTCTCTCTCCCTCTCTGTTGGACCAGCGAGCGATTAAGTTGGCCTAGCAGCTTCCTCACCTTGTCGCAAACGCAATACACCACTCCCCCACCCCGATTGCTCGCCCAGAGCTCACCGACGGCAACCCCGCCGCGAAGCTCCGCCACCTCCCCGCGGACAGCCCCCTCCCGACCTCCTCTGACCAAATTCAGCCCACCTCTAGGTCCGCCATCCCCTCCCCATGCTAAGACACCTGCACATTGCCCAAGAGCCGGGCCACCGGCGGCGAACCGCCACCGAGCCCACCGGCGGCCGAGTCCTCCCCGCGGACGGCCGGTTCACCCCCCCCCCCCCCCCCCCCGTCAACCGTAACGCCGTCCCTTCTCCCCCCCCCCCCTCTCGCTGGCAAGTGGGCCCTATGCGACGCCGTCACCCCCCCCCCCCACGGCCGCGCCGTTCTCTCCCCCCCTCGTGGGCCGCCGCTGGGCCAAAAGCGCCTCAGCGCGCGCTCGCGCCCGGGATGGGCCAAAATTCATGCCCCCAGCCCAGATAAGAGGAATTCCCTTCTCTTTTTCTTTTCCACCCCTTTTTCCCATTTAAATAGTTTTCTCAATATTTTATGCACAAAATATTATCAAAAAGGATTTCCAAGGACACATAAAATAATGTTGTTAGAAAATGGCACACTATGATTGTTAAACTACTGTTGATGTATTGTTTTACTGTATGTTTCCTAGAAGAAGAGGGAACCGCAAATCCGGATCCCGTAGCCCCGGAAGAGGGACCAGAGCCCGAACTTCCGGAAGTAGGTCTTCTGTGCCAGGAAAGCTTCGACGAAGGCAAGTCCACCCTTCCCTTGATGCATAAATTACCTATTCTCTCTACCACTGCCTAGGCCGGGAATCACGGGGGAATATTGCATTGGGAGTGAGAGATGGCCCGCATTAATATATACTTTCTGGATACGTAATGTGGTTTGGAAAGAATGGCAATGTGTTTTCCCCTAATAAAGTCTCTTCTTGAAAAGTTTTGCGATGAAGGGTACTCACCCTCATCACCCTGGGAGTGGGATGATCAGGGACTCCCTGGTTTAGGGGAGGGCCTAAGGTGTTGGCTCAGCTGGTTTAGGCGTGAGCAGAAGGATTGTCCCCTCATATAAGGACCGGTTTGTCATTTTCACTGCCTGTACTCCTTTGACGTACAACCACTCGAGACTGTGTGGGCAGTCACTCAATCCGAACTCGTGCGGTCCAACCCCAGGGTTAAGTAGGCTGGGGAGCACCGGGAGGATAAGGAGGGGGAAAGTTTTGTCCGGTTTGGGCATGGTGGTGGCCTGACTCCTTCCGGATAACCGTTAAGGTTAGGATGCACGAGTAAGGAAAGAGATCCGGCATTCGGGTCTCGCGACGGTGAGATCGCAGAAACCGGACTAGTGGGTAAAGTGTACACCTCTGCGCAGAGTTGAAACCTATTCGAATAGTCCGTATCCACTGGTATGGATGAGTCTGGTATGGTATGGCAATTAGAGCTTTTTCTCTAAATTTCTTAACAAGGAAAAGGTGTGTTTAAATGGGTTTTGAAAAAGAAATTAAAGCCACAGGAGCGGGAAGCTCCGTGGTGGTTGAGTTTTTGGTTACTGGTAATACCATGGGAAAACCTTCAAGCAACTGCCTCTCTCTAAGAAAATGATGAGTGACTACAACTCCACCAAATTGAGCATGTACATCATAGGTCACTTTCTCTCTACGGGAGGGGGGTGGGCTTGCGGAATACCTAGTGTATTCACCCATATTTATTTATGTTTTTCAGCAGCCGAGGACTTCTTTTCTGCTATGCTTGATTAGGAGGGCTGTGTCTGCACCCAGTTCTGCCTGTGGCTTGGGCTAGTGTATTTTCCTACTGCGCTTCTCTATTTGGCTCTCTCGAGCTTGTACCCCGGTATTGTAATAACTTTATCTAAACTCTGTACTATTTGAAGTAAGGAATGTGTTTACTAGCCTCCTGGGACTAGTAATTCTTTCACATTTGAGTCCCAAAGGATCGGGACGCTTCAGGTGGTATCAGAGCCCATAGGACTGGCCGTAGGTCGCAGCCCTGACCCTAGAACCTACCTTAAAAAGAAAATACCTCTTACCTCAAGAAAAGTTTTCTCTTCCCTTCCCCGGTTTTAACAAGACCCTTCTTTTCCTATTCCAGATGGAAGACTCTCTGGCCATTAAGTCATCCTACTGCTCAGAAGTGGAAGGGTTCCCACGCCTCTTACGAAGTTGTGCGCTCCGCATGGGAATCCGCAAGAAGCCGGAATACGTCTGGACGGAACATTTAGAGGGCGGAATGATAAGATGCTCTATGGCAGTCTACCTGGGGGAAAGCCAAAGCTATCCCAACCAACGTTCCTTCCAAGTCACTTTTACCGGAGCCCATTTCCTAGATGCTTGCCAAACCCGAAAAGCCCTCTGACAGCTATGTCAGAACTACAACAAAGTAATCATTGAAACCCCCCTTCGCTACTTTCCACCCAGCAACAAGAATACCCCCACCTGGAGGAAAAGACTTCAGGCCCTATCAGGAGGAGATCCTATTGAGAATGATCCCACCATTGTCTACATGGCTGGATACCTTCATACCCTTGATAACCAATATGATGACCTCGCCCTCCACTGCACTTCCCTAACCTCCCGGGTGGAAAGCCTGGAGCAGAAAGTCAGGGAACTTTCAGAAGAAAAAGCGTCCCTCCAAGAGAGCCTCTCGTTAGCTGAAGGCGAAGAGACCAACACCCGTGAAGCTTACCGCACCCTCAAAATGGACTACGACAAACTGAAGAAGCTCGCCCCCGCAAGGAAAATTCGCAAGAAGACCAAAAGCCAAGGATGTCAGACTGAGCAGTAGGAAGAGAACCCTCCCAGGAACCAGTCCGACCCCGAGGACATGTCCCTGGCCAGCCTTGATGACCTTCTCAAGGAGTTCGGGGATACTTTAGAGAAAGAGTTCGGGGGTACCCTAGGTAGCACTCGTGTGTAATAAGCTTGTGGTAGTGGTGTGCTATGTAATGTAATGGCTTGATGTAATGAATAAAATAACTAGTTAAAAAAATGGCATGTGCATAATAGCGACTCTCTTCCCATGGCAGATGGCTTCGGATAGAACCACGCCTACCGCCTCCGGGATTGGAGCAAGACTTCCTCTAGGAGCTGAAGGAGAGGCTGGCGGAGAAGGGAGTGAGACCCACCTCCCCGCACCTCCAGAACTACCACTAGATCTAGCCCAAGTTCTGGCCAATCAAACCAGACTCATTGAAGTCCTCACTCGAAGTCTGGAGAACCAGCGCCCAGGCGGTGGAAGGCCCCAGGACAGGATGGGAGAATTCCTGAGACTGAAGCCGCGCACGTTCGCGGGGTCCAGCAATCCCCTCGATGCAGATGACTGGCTTCGCACAATCAAGAGGAAGCTGGAAGCCATCGCTTGTCCTGAGAATCAGCGTATTCAGCTGGCAGCTCATCAGCTTTCAGGAATGGCTTTAGCATGGTGGGACACTTTCAGTGAAGCCATCAGAGACGCCACATGGGCAGAATTTGAAGCAGCCTTCCGTGAGCACCACGTACCCCAGGGGATAGTTCAACTTAAGGAGGATGAGTTCCGGGAGCTAACCCAAGGCGGAAGAACAGTCAGTGAATATGTGCACAAGTTCACAGAGTTGGCCCGCTACGCGCCCGAGGATGTCAGCACCGAGGCCAGAAAGATGGCTCGTTTTCTGAGAGGGTTAAGACCCGAGCTTAAGACCATCCTCGCCAGCCAAGACTTCCACAGCTTCTCTCACCTCTCCAACAAGGCTATCCAGGTGGAAAGGGCAAAAGAGGAAGAGAAGGGGCACCTCAAGAGGAAATTCCAAGTTCTCCGGGCTCAACAGCAAGAGCGTCACCAGAGAGCTCGACCCTTTGGGCTTCCACCCAGGGGTCCAAGCTTCAACAAGCAATCTGGACCCTCTCCATCGCGCTATAGTCAGCAGAGTCAGAGCTCCCATCAGGCACCCTCCGTTGCAAGCAACCAGCCGCCAGCAAACGCCTGTTGGCACTGTGGGGACCCCAGCCACTTCAAGAACAACTGCCCCCAGTTGAAGGCACCAGGACCAACCTACTCCAACTCGGTGAATGGCCCCAAGATTCCATCAGCACCTACCCCCAAGGCGTTTCCTTCCAGCAGCCAGCAGAGCAGGGCTAAGTACCAGGGCAGGGCCCGGGTCAACCACGTCGACGCCCAGGAAGCCCAGCAAGCCCCGGGAGTAGTGCTCGGTGAGTTCCTAGTTGAATTTACTCCCGCTTCTGTGCTTTTTGATTCGAGAGCATCCCATTCATTTATAGCCGCTAAGTTTGTGGAAAAGCATGGCATACCATCTACACCTCTATCTATCCCCTTGGTCACCCGAACCCCGGGATCAGACCTCCTGTGCAAACTCAGGTGTTCCCAGGTCAGAATTCTTTTAAGTGGGGTAGTGTTCCTGGCAGACTTAACCATCTTGCCATCCCAAGGAATTGATGTAATCCTAGGAATGGATTGGCTAGCTAAGCACAAAGGTGTTATCAGCTGCGCAAGCAAGACTGTTCTTCTCATAGATCACCAAGGAAAGGCAGTTTCCTGTCAAGCCCAACCGCCCGCAAATGACCCAATGATATTTAATCTGGCAGTAGAAAGCATGTCTGTAATCAAGGAATTTGAAGATGTATTTCCAGAAGAGTTGCCCGGGATGCCACCAGAAAGAGAAGTAGAGTTCTATATAGATCTCATTCCCGGCACCGCACCCATCGCAAAGAGACCATACCGCATGGCCCCCACTGAGTTGGCAGAATTGAAACTTCAGATTTCGGAACTACAACAAAAAGGGTACATCCGTCCCAGTTCGTCTCCCTGGGGAGCACCCGTTCTTTTCGTTACCAAAAAGGATGGGAGCATGAGGATGTGTATTGATTATCGATCCTTGAACGAAGTTACAATCAAGAATAAGTACCCTCTTCCCCGGATCGATGACCTATTCGACCAACTGCAAGGAGCCAAGTACTTCTCCAAGATAGATCTCAGGTCAGGGTATCACCAACTCAGGATTAAGGAAGCAGACATTCAGAAAACTGCATTCGTCACCAGATACGGGCAATATGAATTCACAGTGATGCCATTTGGACTAACAAACGCACCCGCCTTTTTCATGAACCTCATGAATAAGGTATTTATGGAAGAATTGGATAAGTTTGTCGTGGTTTTTATCGACGACATCCTCATCTATTCCAAGAGTCGCAAGGACCATGAGCAGCACCTTCGAACCGTCCTCGGAAGACTCAGGGCACATCAACTTTATGCTAAGCTCAGCAAGTGTGAGTTCTGGTTAGAGAAGATAGCCTTCCTAGGGCATATCTTGACTGCTGAAGGGATAGAAGTGGACCCATCTAAGGTAGAAGCTGTTTCAAATTGGAAGCAACCATCCAACGTCAGTGAAGTCCGAAGCTTTCTGGGAATGGCAGGGTATTATCGCCGCTTTATCAAGGGATTCTCCAGCATAGCAAAGCCCATGACGGAACTTCTCAAAAAGGACAATAAGTTTGTATGGACTCCCAAATGTGAAGGAAGCTTCCAAATCATCAAGGAGAAACTTACAACTGCACCAGTCCTGACCCTACCAGACATACACCAGGATTTCGTCGTCTTTTGTGATGCTTCCAAGCAAGGCTTAGGGTGTGTCTTAATGCAAAATGAGAGAGTCATTGCTTATGCATCCCGATTGCTCAAGCCGCACGAGCAGAACTATCCTACCCACGATCTGGAATTGGCAGCCATAGTGCACGCCCTAAAAATTTGGAGGCATTATCTGATTGGAAACAAATGCCACATCTTCACTGATCACAAGAGTCTAAAGTACATCTTCACGCAACCGGACCTCAACCTCCGTCAAAGAAGGTGGCTCGAATTGATCAAAGATTATGACCTTGAAATCCACTACCACCCCGGAAAGGCCAACGTGGTAGCAGACGCCCTCAGCAGAAAACCCTTCGGGGTTAAGGGAGCAAACTTTCTGGAAGATTGGAAGAAAGAATCAGCTCAGCTAAATGCATGTCTGGGAGACAACGGTGGCCTGGAAGTCAAGCCAAATCTAGACGATCTCATACGCAAGGCCCAACGCCTGGACGCAGAAACAACCAAGCTTATGGAAAGAGCACGAAAGGAGCAACTAGCAGACCTCAGGACAGATGAGCAAGGAACCCTCTGGTTCAAGGACCGCCTGTGCGTGCCAGTGGGAGAAGCACGAGAAACCCTGCTCGATGAAGCCCACAACTCAGCTTACTCTATCCACCCAGGAACCACCAAGATGTACCTAGACCTCAAGGCCAGATATTGGTGGAAAGGAATGAAGAGGGAAATAGCACAGTATGTGGCCCGATGTGACACCTGTCAGCGAACAAAGGCCGAACATCAGAAACCTGCAGGCCTACTTCAACCCCTCCCAATACCCGAATGGAAGTGGGAAGAAATAGGCATGGATTTCGTCACCGGACTACCCAGATCCCAAAGGGGAAATGATTCCATATGGGTAATAATCGATCGTCTCACCAAGGTGGCCCATTTCATTCCAGTAAAGACCACCTTTGGAGGAGCAGCCCTCGCCCGATTATACCTTAAAGAGATAGTCAGGCTACATGGCATTCCACGAAGATAGTATCAGATAGAGGAACGCAGTTCACTTCAAAATTTTGGAAGGGCCTTCAGCAAGCAATGGGCACCAAGTTAGATTTCAGCACTGCTTATCACCCCCAGTCAGATGGTCAAACAGAGAGAGTCAACAAGGTCCTTGAAGATTTACTCAGAGCCTGCGTATTAGCCTTCGACAGAGATTGGGAGTCTAGATACCGTACGCCGAATTCTCATACAACAACAGCCATCAGGCCAGCATCAAAATGTCACCATTCGAAGCACTGTATGGAAGAAAATGCCAGACTCCCCTAATGTGGTCCAATGTAGGGGAAAGAACACTAGAAGGACCCGACTTTGTTAAAGAAGCCGAAGAAAAAGTTGCTTTGATCCGCAGAAGGTTACTTGAAGCTCAGAGTCGACAGAAGAGTTACGCAGACAATAGGCGAAGGGAACTCAGATTTGAGGAAGGAGATTTTGTTTATCTCAAGGTTTCCCCAATGCACGGTGTCAAAAGGTTCCAGATGAAAGGAAAGCTAGCACCCCGTTTCGTCGGTCCTTACCCTGTCATTTCCCGAATAGGACCTGTGGCATACCGTCTTGAGCTACCAGAATCCATGTCAGATATTCACAATGTGTTCCATGTGTCTCAACTCCGCAAATGCCTAAAAGTACCAGAAACCCGTATCGAGGCAGAAGCAATTCAGATTCGAAAGGATCTCCAGTACCGGGAAAAGCCAGTGAAGATTCTCGACTCAGCAGTCAGAAGGACCCGCAATTCAGAAGTGAAGCTCTGTAAGGTTCAGTGGAGCAGAGATGGAGAAGAGGAAGCCACCTGGGAAAGTGAGGACTCTCTGAGGAAGGAATACCCTTACCTTTTCTCGAGCCCCGTCTGAATCTCAAGGGCGAGATTCCTTTAAGTGGGGTAGGTTTGTAGCATCCCAAAAATCCTAATCTAGGTTTGAAACCCTAATCCACCTTTTACCCCTCCCTCCATCCTCTAATTCTAAAGTCCTCCACTAAATTTTCCTTCACCATATGCATACATTTTGTTTGATCACAAAGCACCTCACTTAGATTCTATTTTCTAAACACTTAGAATATTCACAAAATATTTTATTCAAAAGAAGAAAAGGCAAAAAGGGAAATGGGGTTTGAAAAGTAAAAAGAAAAAGGAAAAACCCTCTCCCTGCCCTGTTGGACCGAATCCCGGCCCAACACCCGCGACTCTCCCCCCCCCCCTCTCACGCCCGCGCTCCTCTCTCGGCCCACTCCCGGCCTGCCTCCGCGCGCGCGCCAGCCCGCTCCGCACTCCCTCTCTCTCTCGCTGACAAGCCGACCCCACCTGCCAGTCGCTCTCTCTCGCGCGCTCACTCCCACTGGCAGACCGGCCCCACCGGTCAGCCGCTTCGTCGTCCTCCCCGCATACGACGCCCCGCCATCCCTTCACCGCCGTCCCTTCACCGCCGTCTCTTCACCGCCGTCTCCTCGCCGCACAGGAAAGTTTGGCACCGCTCCGTCCTCCTCCCCTTGACCAGCGTCCTCGCCAGTACCGCCCCGCCGTAGCGTCCCCTCGGCGGCGCTGTGCGCCATTAATGGCGGCACCGGGAAGCTCGCCGGAGTCAGGGAGCTTCACCGCTCCCCTTGCCCCCGCGCGCCTATAAAAAGCTCGCCCCGAGCTCCTTCTTCCTCGCACCGGCCTCGACCACTACCCTCCTCCCCTCGCCCGAGCCCAATTCATGAAGCCCCGCCGTCTTCCCCCTCTCTGGTGAGTCCCTCCCCCTCTTCTCTCTCCCTCTCTGTTGGACCAGCGAGCGATTAAGTTGGCCTAGCAGCTTCCTCACCTTGCCGCAAACGCAATACACCACTCCCCCACCCCGATTGCTCGCCCAGAGCTCACCGACGGCAACCCCGCCGCGAAGCTCCGCCACCTCCCCGCGGACAGCCCCCTCCCGACCTCCTCTGACCAAGTTGAGCCCACCTCTAGGTCCGCCATCCCCTCCCCATGCTAAGACACCTGCACATTGCCCAAGAGCCGGGCCACCGGCGGCCGAGTCCTCCCCGCGGACGGCCGGTTCACCCCCCCCCCCCCCCCCCCCCCCGTCAACCGTAACGCCGTCCCTTCTCCCCCCCCCCTCTCGCTGGCAAGTGGGCCCTATGCGACGCCGTCACCCCCCCCCCCCCCACGGCCGCGCCGTTCTCTCCCCCCCCCCCCCCTCGTGGGCCGCCGCTGGGCCAAAAGCGCCTCAGCGCGCGCTCGCGCCCGGGATGGGCCAAAATTCATGCCCCCAGCCCAGATAAGAGGAATTCCCTTCTCTTTTTCTTTTCCACCCCTTTTTCCCATTTAAATAGTTTTCTCAATATTTTATGCACAAAATATTATCAAAAAGGATTTCCAAGGACACATAAAATAATGTTGTTAGAAAATGGCACACTATGATTGTTAAACTACTGTTGATGTATTGTTTTACTGTATGTTTCCTAGAAGAAGAGGGAACCGCAAATCCGGATCCCGTAGCCCCGGAAGAGGGACCAGAGCCCGAACTTCCGGAAGTAGGTCTTCTGTGCCAGGAAAGCTTCGACGAAGGCAAGTCCACCCTTCCCTTGATGCATAAATTACCTATTCTCTCTACCACTGCCTAGGCCGGGAATCACGGGGGAATATTGCATTGGGAGTGAGAGATGGCCCGCATTAATATATACTTTCTGGATACGTAATGTGGTTTGGAAAGAATGGCAATGTGTTTTCCCCTAATAAAGTCTCTTCTTGAAAAGTTTTGCGATGAAGGGTACTCACCCTCATCACCCTGGGAGTGGGATGATCAGGGACTCCCTGGTTTAGGGGAGGGCCTAAGGTGTTGGCTCAGCTGGTTTAGGCGTGAGCAGAAGGATTGTCCCCTCATATAAGGACCGGTTTGTCATTTTCACTGCCTGTACTCCTTTGACGTACAACCACTCGAGACTGTGTGGGCAGTCACTCAATCCGAACTCGTGCGGTCCAACCTCAGGGTTAAGTAGGCTGGGGAGCACCGGGAGGATAAGGAGGGGGAAAGTTTTGTCCGGTTTGGGCATGGTGGTGGCCTGACTCCTTCGGGATAACCGTTAAGGTTAGGATGCACGAGTAAGGAAAGAGATCCGGCATTGGGGTCTCGCGACGGTGAGATCGCAGAAACCGGACTAGTGGGTAAAGTGTACACCTCTGCGCAGAGTTGAAACCTATTCGAATAGTCCGTATCCACTGGTATGGATGAGTCTGGTATGGTATGGCAATTAGAGCTTTTTCTCTAAATTTCTTAACAAGGAAAAGGTGTGTTTAAATGGGTTTTGAAAAAGAAAATAAAGCCACGGGAGCGGGAAGCTCCGTGGTGGTTGAGTTTTTGGTTACTGGTAATACCATGGGAAAACCTTCAAGCAACTGCCTCTCTCTAAGAAAATGATGAGTGACTACAACTCCACCAAATTGAGCATGTACATCATAGGTCACTTTCTCTCTACGGGAGCGGGGTGGGCTTGCGGAATACCTAGTGTATTCACCCAGATTTATTTATGTTTTTCAGCAGCCGAGGACTTCTTTTCTGCTATGCTTGATTAGGAGGGCTGTGTCTACACCCAGTTCTGCCTGTGGCTTGGGCTAGTGTATTTTCCTACTGCGCTTCTCTATTTGGCTCTCTCGAGCTTGTACCCCGGTATTGTAATAACTTTATCTAAACTCTGTACTATTTGAAGTAAGGAATGTGTTTACTAGCCTCCTGGGACTAGTAATTCTTTCACATTTGAGTCCCAAAGGATCGGGACGCTTCACGGATCGACGGGTTTCGGCCGGACGGAGTGCGGGGCTCGACTACGGACGGCGAGTGCGTGGCTCCTGCGACGAACTGCGACTCCGGTGAACTCCGACGAGCGTAGACAGCAAACGACGGCGTGTCCGAGCGGGTGAAGCTCCGACGATAACAAGGTGCAGTGGCTATAGCCTAAGGACGATTGAGCGAGACGAAGTGCAGAGCCGAGCTATTGGGGAAGAAGGAAGCAGGACGTCTCTAGCTTTATAGGCTGACGGAAAAGAGAGTTTAAATCTTGTTTAAAGCTCCGTGATGGCCACAAGATGAACCGTTTCTGCACGACACGAACAGGAGTTGTAAACACCACTAATGGAGGAAGGAATGAGGCACAGAAAGAAGAAACGGCAGTAACGGCAGCTATGACTTCAATGGGGCGCGGACTGCGCGGCTGCTCGACTTCTAGGCAGCGAGGTCGCGGTGCAGAGGGACCGTTGGGGTTCGCGCAGGGTCGGTCGGGCGTCGCGGTGCGTGGGGCTCGGGCGATTCGGCTTCGGGCGCGGCGGCTTCGGGTCTGCTCGGGCGTCGCTGCTGGGCGTGCGGCGTAGGCGCGCGCAGGGAGCGCAGGCGTCGCGCACCAGGGCAGCGCGCGGGTTGGCCGGTCGGCCTAGGCGGCTGCGCGCTCGGCGCGGCTTGCGCAGGGCGCCGGTGCAGGGCCGGGCGAGTGCTGCAGCGTGGCAGGGAGCGGCGGCGTGCAGAGAGAACGTGGAGGAGAGAGAGAAGAGAGATAGGAGAGGGAGTAGTAGAGGCTGGCGGCGGCGGCTTCTGCTGGCGCGCGCGCGTTAGAGGATAGGGTTTGGGGTAATGGGCCCCTAGTGGGCCGGTTTAGTGTAGGATTTGTTTTTTTTTTATTGTGAAATGTATTTTTAAAGAGCTCGAAAATTCCGAGAAATTCACCAAAATTATTTATAAATAAAATACTTGTTTTTAGACTAATAATTATTATATTATTTGCTAGGATTTTCTTTAAAAAGAGTTGATAATAAACATTCCAATAAGCAATCAAGCACATGCAATGAAAATGATAAAAATGCAAATAAACAATTAAACACTTAAAAAAATTATTACCCTAATTAATAATAACTAAATTCATTATTTTTAATTGATGGCTATTATGGTGTAACACCGACGAGTTCACAACTCAACAAGAGCTCTAGATGCTATCACGAAGAAACAAATGCGTGGAATCGAAGTCTTGGTGCTTAGGAATGCTTTGAGTATGCTTGTGGTACTCCTCCATGCGCCTAGGGGTCCCTTTTATAGCCCCAAGGTAGCTAGGAGCCGTTGAGAACATTCCAGGAAGGCTGATCTTGCCTTCTGTCGCCTGGCGCACCGGACAGTCCGGTGTACCACCGGACACTGTCCGGTGCGGATATCCTTCCTTATTTGGCGAAGCCGACCGTTGGGGTTAGAGAGCCGTTGGCGCACCGGACACTGTCCGGTGCACACCGGACAGTCCGGTGCCTCCTTCTAGCCGTTGGCTCGGCCACGTGTCCCG
This sequence comes from Zea mays, assembly GCF_902167145.1. NCBI lineage: Eukaryota > Viridiplantae > Streptophyta > Magnoliopsida > Poales > Poaceae > Zea > Zea mays. Next base: position 232,168,777 of record NC_050096.1, on the reverse strand, counting down.
CGCAGATCGCGCGGCCGACCGTTGGACCGGCCAACCGTTGGCTCACCGGACAGTCCGGTGAATTATAGTCGTACACCGTTAACTTATTCCCGAGAGCGGCAAGTTCGCCTGAGCCAGCCTGGCACATCGGACACTGTCCGGTGCACCACCGGACAGTCCGGTGCACCCAGACAGAGCTGGCTTTGGCTGAACAAGGCCATCTCTTCTCCAATTCGATTTCTCCTGTTTCCAGCACTTAGACACAATACATTAGTCACTAAAACAATGTACTAAGTCTGAGAAACATACCTTTATACTTGATTTGTACTTTGTTCACCACATTGCATAGATCAACACAAAAGCACTTGCGTTGGCACTCAATCACCAAAATACTTAGAAATGGCCCAATGGCACATTTCCCTTTCACCTCCTCTGCCCCCGGGACATGCCCAACTCTGCTGCCAAAATAACCCAGCTACTACATATCCTGCACGCGAACCGAGGAAATCCTCGAAACGCCAAACTCCAGCGTATCGCCCGGTTGTAGCTCCGTCGCTGCCACATTGATCAAGGTTTCCTCGGAAGATGAATCGGCCGACGGCGTGTTCGCAGCAGACGAGGAAGAAGACGACATGGCTACGTACCATCGGCGGCGGCGCGCGGTTTGCTTGACGCGGGCCAGATCTCCGACGAGCAGGAGTGAAAGGGAAATGTGCCCTTGGGCCATTTCTAAGTATTTTGGTGATTGAGTGCAAACACAAGGGCCTAAATGTGAAAATATGCTCATGGATGAACAAAGTGTAAATCACAAGTAAAGGTATGTTTCTAAGCCTTAGTACATTAGTTTTGTGTACTAACATCTTGTCTAAGTGTTAGAAACAGGAGAAAGAAGAAAAGAAAAGAAGTGGAGAGTGGCTGTGTACAGCCAAAGGCTGCTTCGGGCTGGGGCACCGGACTGTCCGGTGTGCACCGGACAGTGTCCGGTGCGCCAGATCAGCGCACCGCAAACCAGCCGCTCTCGGGTTTTTCTCCGGCGACTTCGGCTAAAATTCACCGGACTGTCCGGTGTGCACCGGACTGTCCGGTGAGCCAACGGTCGGCCGGGCCAACGGTCGGCCGCGCGATCGGCGCGCGACACGTGGCCGAGCCAACGGTCGGAAGGGAGCACCGGACTGTCCGGTGTGCACCGGACTGTCCGGTGCGCCAGATCTGCAACGGTCGGTAACGGTCGGCTTCGCTTTCTATGGAAACAAATCGGGCACCGGACAGTGTCCGGTGTGCACCGGACTGTCCGGTGCGCCACGAGACAGAAGGCAAAGATGGCCTTCCAGATTTGTTCCCAACGGCTCCTAGCTGCCTTGGGGCTATAAAAGGGACCCCTTGGCGCATGGAGGAGAATACCAAGCATTCCTACAACTCTTCTAAGCACCAAGACATCAATCTCACGCATTCGTTTCATTGTGATAGCATATAGAGCTCTTGTGGAGTTGTGAACTCTTTGTGTTGCGTTGCGAGCTCTTGTTGCGACTTGTGTGCGTGTTGTTGCTCTGATTTTCGAGTCTTGTGTGCGTTGCTCATTCCCACCTTACTCCGTATTTCTTTGTGAACTCAATTGTAAGGGCGAGAGACTCCAAGTTGTGGAGATTCCTCGCAAACGGGAAAAGATCAAAGGAAAGAAAAACACCGTGGTATTCAAGTTGATCATTGGATCACTTGAGAGGAGTTGAGTGCAACTCTCGTCCGTTGGGACGCCACAACGTGGAGTAGGCAAGTTTTGTACTTGGCCGAACCACGGGATAACCACCGTGTCAACTCTGTGATTGCTTTCTTGTGGTTATCTTGTTTTGAGTTCTCTCTAGCCACTTGGTCATACTTGTGTTAACCCTTAACAAGTTTTTGTGGCTTAAGTTTTGAACTTTTACAGGATCACCTATTCACCCCCCCCCCCTCTAGGTGCTCTCAATTGGTATCGGAGCCGTTCTCTTCAAGAAAGGGACTAACCGCCCGAAGAGATGGATCCTAAGGGGAAGGGAATTGTGATCAACGACAAGGAGAAGGAGTCCTTCGTCAACGAGCCAAGGGATGACAAGTCCAATGACTCGGGCTCGGGCCACAAGCGAAGAGATGGGAAGAAGAAGAAGACAAGACGCATCAAGGAGATCGTCTACTACGACAGCGATGAGTCCTCTTCTTCTCAAAAGAACGACGACCACGACAAACAAAGGAAACCGGTTAATTCGAACTTTTCATTTGATTATTCTCGTATTCCACATAGTTCGAATTCGCATTTGCTTTCCATTCCTCTTGGTAAACCTCCACATTTTGATGGGGAGGACTACGGATTTTGGAGTCACAAAATGCGTAGTCATTTATTCTCTCTCCATCCAAGCATATGGGAGATTGTAGAGAATGGAATGAAATTTGATAGCTCGGATAGCCCTATGTTTATCAATGAACAAATTCATAAAAATGCACAAGCTACTACTGTTCTCTTAGCATCTTTGTGCAGGGAAGAGTACAATAAGGTGAGCGGCTTGGACAATGCCAAGCAGATATGGGACACCCTCAAGATCTCTCACGAGGGGAACGACATCACCATGCTCACCAAGATGGAGTTGGTGGAGGGCGAGCTTGGACGATTCGCCATGATAAGGGGAGAAGAGCCAACTCAAACTTACAACCGGCTCAAGACCCTTATCAACAAGATAAGGAGCTGCGGAAGCACGCGTTGGACGGATCACGACGTCGTCCGCCTAATGCTCAGGTCATTTACCGTTCTTGATCCTCATCTCGTGAACAATATTCGTGAGAACCCCAGGTACACGATGATGACGCCCGAAGAAGTACTTGGAAAATTCGTGAGCGGGCGGATGATGATCAAGGAGGCAAGGTACGTCGATGACGCGTTGAACGGTCCAATCCACGAGCCTCAACCCATTGCTCTCAAGGCATCGAGGAGCAAGGAGGCACTACCAAGCAAGGTGGCGCAAATTGAGGCGGCCGGGCTTAATGATGAAGAAATGGCTCTCATCATTAAGCGCTTCAAGACGGTGCTAAAGGGTCGCAATGGACAGCCGAGCAAGACTAAGACCAAGGGGAAGCGATCATGCTTCAAATGCGGTAAGCTTGGTCATTTTATTGCTAACTGTCCTGATAATGAAAGTGACCAGGAAAAGGGAAACAAGAGGGAAAAGAAGAAGCATTATAAGAAGGCAAAGGGTGAGGCGCATCTAGGCAAGGAGTGGGACTCGGATTGCTCCTCATCCGACTCCGACAATGAAGGACTCGCCGCCACCGCCTTCAACAAATCAACCCTCTTCCCCAACGAGCGTCACACATGCCTTATGGCAAGGGAGAAGAAGGTATGTACTCGCAACTCTACCTATGCTTCTTCAAGTGAGGACGAATCTAGTGATGAGGATGAAGTAGATTATTCATGTTTGTTCAAGGGCTTAGATAGATCTAAGATAGACAAAATTAATGAATTAATTGATGCCTTGAATGAAAAGAATATACTTTTAGAAAAGCAAGAGGATTTGTTGTATGAAGAGCATGATAAATTTGTTGAGGCACAAAAATCCTATACTTTAGAAGTTAAAAGAAATGAAATGCTTTCTTTTGAACTATCTACTTGTCATGAAACCATTTCTACTTTGAAAGGTGTCAACAATGATTTAAATGCTAAATTAGAAGTAGCAAATAAATCCAATTCTTGTGTAGAACATGTTGAAATTTGTACTAGGTGTAAAGATTTTGACATTAATGCTTGTAGTGAACACCTAGTTTCAATTTCCAAGCTTAATGATGAACTGGCTAGTCTTAATGCTCAACTTAAGACTAGCAAGAATGATTTCGATAAGCTAAAATTTGCAAGGGATGCCTATACAATTGGTAGACACCCCTCAATTAAGGATGGACTTGGCTTCAAGAGAGAAGCTAAGGACTTAACAAGCCATAAGGCTCCCATTCCCGCCAAGGAGAAAGGGAAGGCCCCTATGGCTAGTAATGTGCAAAAGAACCATGCTTTTATGTATTATGATAGGAGACAAACTAGAAATGCTTATAGGAGTTATAATGCTTTTGATGATTTTGACTCTCATGCCATGTTTGCTCCTAGTTCCTCTTATGTGTATGATAGAAATGTTACTAGGAGAAATGTTGTTCCTAAGAGAAATACTATTCATCATGTGTCTAGAAAGAATGCTATTCATGCTCCTAGGAAAGTAGTGAATGAACCTTCCACAATTTATTATGCTTTAAATGCTTCCTTTGCTATTTGTAGAAAGGATAAGAAAATTGTTGCTAGGAAGTTAGGGGCAAAATGCAAGGGAGACAAAACTTGCATTTGGGTCCCTAAGGATATTTGCACTAACCTTGTAGGACCCAACATGAGTTGGGTACCTAAGACCCAAGCCTAAATTTGCCTTGCAGGTTTATGCATCCGGGGGTTCAAGCTGGATTATTGATAGCGGATGCACAAACCATATGACGGGGGAGAAGAAGATGTTCACCTCCTACGTCAAGAATAAGGATTCCCAAGATTCAATCATATTCGGTGATGGGAATCAAGGCAAGGTAAAAGGGTTAGGTAAAATTGCAATTTCTAATGAGCACTCTATCTCTAATGTGTTTTTAGTAGAGTCACTAGGATATAATTTACTATCTGTTAGTCAATTGTGCAATATGGGATATAACTGTCTGTTTACAAATATAGATGTGTCTGTCTTTAGAAGAAGTGATGGTTCACTAGCTTTTAAGGGTGTATTAGACGGCAAACTTTATTTAGTTGATTTTGCAAAAGAAGAGGCCGGTCTAGATGCATGCTTAATGGCTAAGACTTGCATGGGCTGGCTGTGGCATCGCCGCTTAGCACATGTGGGGATGAAGAACCTTCACAAGCTTCTAAAGGGAGAACACGTGATAGGTCTAACCAATGTTCAATTCGAAAAAGATAGACCTTGTGCAGCTTGTCAAGCAGGGAAACAGGTGGGAGGAGCGCATCACAGCAAGAATGTGATGACCACTTCAAGACCCCTGGAGCTGCTGCATATGGACCTCTTCGGACCCGTCGCCTATCTAAGCATAGGGGGAAGTAAGTATGGTCTAGTTATTGTTGATGACTTTTCCCGCTTCACTTGGGTGTTCTTTTTGCAGGATAAGTCTGAAACCCAAGGGACCCTCAAGCGCTTCCTCAGGAGGGCTCAAAATGAGTTTGAGCTCAAAGTGAAGAAGATAAGGAGCGACAACGGGTCCGAATTCAAGAACCTTCAAGTGGAGGAGTTCCTTGAAGAAGAAGGGATCAAGCACGAGTTCTCCGCTCCCTACACACCACAGCAAAATGGTGTGGTAGAGAGGAAGAACAGGACGCTCATTGACATGGCGAGGACGATGCTAGGAGAATTCAAGACCCCCGAGTGCTTTTGGACGGAAGCCGTGAACACTGCTTGCCATGCCATCAACAGGGTCTACCTTCATCGCCTCCTCAAGAAGACGTCGTATGAGCTTCTAACCGGTAACAAACCCAATGTATCTTACTTTCGTGTATTTGGGAGCAAGTGCTACATTCTAGTGAAGAAAGGTAGAAATTCTAAGTTTGCTCCCAAAGCTGTAGAAGGGTTTTTGTTAGGTTATGACTCAAATACAAAGGCGTATAGAGTCTTCAACAAATCATCGGGTTTGGTTGAAGTCTCTAGCGACGTTGTATTTGATGAGACTAATGGCTCTCCAAGAGAGCAAGTTGTTGATTGTGATGATGTAGATGAAGAAGATGTTCCGACGGCCGCTATACGGACCATGGCGATTGGAGAAGTACGGCCACAGGAACAAGATGAACGAGATCAACCTTCTTCCTCAACTATGGTGCATCCCCCAACCAAAGATGACGAACAGGTACCTCAAGTGGAGGCGCTTGATCAAGGGGGAGCACAAGATAATCAAGTGATGGAGGAAGAAGTGCAACCGGCACCTCCAACCCAAGTTCGAGCGATGATTCAAAGGGATCATCCCGTCGACCAAATTCTGGGTGACATTAGCAAGGGAGTAACTACTCGATCTCGATTAGTTAATTTTTGTGAGCATTACTCCTTTGTCTCTTCTATTGAGCCTTTCAGGGTAGAAGAGGCCTTGCTAGATCCGGACTGGGTGTTGGCCATGCAAGAGGAGTTAAACAATTTCAAGCGCAATGAAGTTTGGACACTGGTGCCTCGTCCGAAGCAAAATGTTGTGGGAACCAAGTGGGTGTTCCGCAACAAACAGGACGAGCACGGGGTGGTGACGAGAAACAAGGCTCGACTTGTGGCAAAAGGTTATGCCCAAGTCGCAGGTTTGGATTTTGAGGAGACTTTTGCTCCTGTGGCTAGGCTAGAGTCAATTCGAATCTTGCTAGCATATGCCGCTCACCATTCTTTCAGGTTGTTCCAAATGGATGTGAAGAGCGCTTTCCTCAACGGGCCAATCAAGGAGGAGGTGTACGTGGAGCAACCCCCTGGCTTCGAGGATGAACGGTACCCCGACCATGTGTGTAAGCTCTCTAAGGCGCTCTATGGACTTAAGCAAGCCCCAAGAGCATGGTATGAATGCCTTAGAGACTTTTTACTTGCTAATGCTTTCAAGGTTGGGAAGGCCGATCCAACTCTTTTCACTAAGACATGTGATGGTGATTTGTTTGTGTGCCAAATTTATGTTGATGACATAATATTTGGTTCTACTAACCAAAAGTCTTGTGAAGAGTTTAGCAGGGTGATGACGCAGAAATTCGAGATGTCGATGATGGGCGAGTTGAACTACTTCCTTGGGTTCCAAGTGAAGCAACTCAAGGACGGCACCTTCATCTCCCAAACGAAGTACACGCAAGATCTGCTAAAGCGGTTTGGGATGAAGGACGCCAAGCCCGCAAAGACTCCGATGGGGACCGACGGACACACCGACCTCAACAAAGGAGGTAAGTCCGTTGATCAAAAAGCATACCGGTCAATGATAGGTTCTTTGCTTTATTTATGTGCTAGTAGACCGGATATTATGCTTAGCGTATGCATGTGTGCTAGATTTCAATCCGATCCTAAGGAGTGTCACTTAGTGGCGGTGAAGCGAATTCTTAGATATTTGGTTGCTACGCCTTGCTTCGGGCTCTGGTATCCAAAGGGAACCTTTGACTTAGTTGGATACTCAGACTCCGACTATGCTGGATGTAAGGTCGATAGGAAGAGTACATCGGGGACGTGCCAATTCTTAGGAAGGTCCCTGGTGTCATGGAACTCTAAGAAACAAACTTCCGTTGCCCTATCCACCGCTGAGGCCGAGTATGTTGCCGCAGGACAGTGTTGCGCGCAACTACTTTGGATGAGGCAAACCCTCAGGGACTTTGGCTACAATCTGAGCAAAGTCCCACTCCTATGTGATAATGAGAGTGCTATCCGCATGGCGGAAAATCCTGTTGAACACAGCCGCACAAAGCACATAGACATCCGGCATCACTTTTTGAGAGACCACCAGCAAAAGGGAGATATCGAAGTGTTTCATGTTAGCACCGAGAACCAGCTAGCCGATATCTTCACTAAGCCTCTAGATGAGAAGACCTTTTGCAGGTTGCGTAGTGAGCTAAATGTCTTAGATTCGCGGAACCTGGATTGAATTGTAGCATACATGTAGTTATGCTTTTGATCATGTTCCTTTTTGCATTATGTTGCTTATTATGGTGCTCAAGTTGTACAAACACTCCCTGGACCTCACAAGTCCGTTGCAAAGTGATGCACATGTGTAGGGGGAGATGTGTTACAACTTGACCCTTTGAGACTAACCATGTGCTTGAGTTTGATAATTTAGTCTCGAAGGAGGATTGAAAGGGAAAAGGTGGACTTGGACCATGAAAGACTTCCACTGCACTCCGATGAGAGGGTAACTAATTCCAAGTTCATCTCATGAAATCTTATTGCCATTTGCTCTTACTTGAAGACTTTGGTGAGGCAATGGGGTTAACAGGCCAAGATTGATCCCGTTTTGGTGCTTGATGCCAAAGGGGGAGAAAATAAAGGCCAAAGTGATAAATGGATCAGCTACCACTTGAGAGATTTTGAAAATAGTAGAATAGAGTTTTTGTTTTGTCAAAAGCTTTTATTGTCTCTTATTGTCTCTATTTTCAAAAGTTGGCTTCTTGTGGGGAGAAGTGTTGATTATGGGAAAAAGGGGGAGTTTTTGAAATCCGTGGTCAAATTCTTTTGAAATGACTCTCTTTATGCTTCAATATGTGTGTTTGACTTATAGATAGAGATTTGAGTTTGATTTGCAAAAACAAACCAAGTGGTGGCAAAGGATGATCCATATATGCCAAAATTGAATCAAAACCAATTTGAGTTTTTATTTGAAGTGATTTTGCACTTGTTCCACTTGCTTTATGTTGTGTTGGCATAAATCACCAAAAAGGGGGAGATTGAAAGGGAAATGTGCCCTTGGGCCATTTCTAAGTATTTTGGTGATTGAGTGCAAACACAAGGGCCTAAATGTGAAAATATGCTCATGGATGAACAAAGTGTAAATCACAAGTAAAGGTATGTTTCTAAGCCTTAGTACATTAGTTTTGTGTACTAACATCTTGTCTAAGTGTTAGAAACAGGAGAAAGAAGAAAAGAAAAGAAGTGGAGAGTGGCTGTGTACAGCCAAAGGCTGCTTCGGGCTGGGGCACCGGACTGTCCGGTGTGCACCGGACAGTGTCCGGTGCGCCAGATCAGCGCAGCGCAAACCAGCCGCTCTCGGGTTTTTCTCCGGCGACTTCGGCTAAAATTCACCGGACTGTCCGGTGTGCACCGGACTGTCCGGTGAGCCAACGGTCGGCCGGGCCAACGGTCGGCCGCGCGATCGGCGCGCGACACGTGGCCGAGCCAACGGTCGGAAGGGAGCACCGGACTGTCCGGTGTGCACCGGACTGTCCGGTGCGCCAGATCTGCAACGGTCGGCAACGGTCGGCTTCGCTTTCTATGGAAACAAATCGGGCACCGGACAGTGTCCGGTGTGCACCGGACTGTCCGGTGCGCCACGAGACAGAAGGCAAAGATGGCCTTCCAGATTTGTTCCCAACGGCTCCTAGCTGCCTTGGGGCTATAAAAGGGACCCCTTGGCGCATGGAGGAGAATACCAAGCATTCCTACAACTCTTCTAAGCACCAAGACATCAATCTCACGCATTCGTTTCATTGTGATAGCATATAGAGCTCTTGTGGAGTTGTGAACTCTTTGTGTTGCGTTGCGAGCTCTTGTTGCGACTTGTGTGCGTGTTGTTGCTCTGATTTTCGAGTCTTGTGTGCGTTGCTCATTCCCACCTTACTCCGTATTTCTTTGTGAACTCAATTGTAAGGGCGAGAGACTCCAAGTTGTGGAGATTCCTCGCAAACGGGAAAAGATCAAAGGAAAGAAAAACACCGTGGTATTCAAGTTGATCATTGGATCACTTGAGAGGAGTTGAGTGCAACTCTCGTCCGTTGGGACGCCACAACGTGGAGTAGGCAAGTTTTGTACTTGGCCGAACCACGGGATAACCACCGTGTCAACTCTGTGATTGCTTTCTTGTGGTTATCTTGTTTTGAGTTCTCTCTAGCCACTTGGTCATACTTGTGTTAACCCTTAACAAGTTTTTGTGGCTTAAGTTTTGAACTTTTACAGGATCACCTATTCACCCCCCCCCCTCTAGGTGCTCTCAAGGAGCAAGGAGGGTAGGCGAGCGGGTGCACGGTTTCAAAAGGAGGCTAGGGTTTCGCGACACATAGAAAGGTAAGAGAACCTGACCCGCGCTGCCCCACCTTTTTATACTCAGTACGCGACGCTTCGGGAAACCCACAGTCCAACAGTACTACGTTCATCAACGGTCACATCAAAAACCCCCACGGAACCACTTCGAGCGAGGGCAGCGTCTCCACCATCTAGCGACGTCTTCGGCACCAGATGACTTAGTCGAACTGGTCCCTCGAAGGGCAAATGTTGGGGCGAAGGCAAAGACACTACCCTTCGCTCGAAGCCCTCGTCAACTCTGCGCACCTACGGAAGCTAGATGACCGGCGCAGGCTACCCTTCGTCCTTCTCATCGCAAGACGAAGGGCCACGATGAAGTCCCGTCATCCCACGTCCTCACCTAGCCTGGAGGTCCATGTGGGAAGCGGCCCGTCGTATTAGGCCCCGCGACGGCGATGTGTGTTACGGGCCCGATTTGTAATGACTTTCATATAATGACAGTCTGTAACCCTCCATTATGGGAATATCCTAGGGATAATCCAGATGCCTGGGGGCATAAACGTCCTAACATCACGAATAGAGTTAACAAGATGAGGATCAAGGACGGTGAAGGACGTTAGCATAAGTCGGATGACGTCGTGGTCCGTCCATCGCGTGCTTCCATAGCTCCTTATTTTGTTGACGAGGGTCTTGAGCCTGTTGTACGTTTGGGTTGGCTCCTCCCCCCTGATCATTGCGAACCTTTCTAGTTCGCCTTCCACCAACTCCATCTTGGTGAGCATGGTAACGTCGTTCCCCTCATGTGAGATCTTGAGGGTGTCCCAGATCTGCTTGGCATTGTCTAAGCCGCTCACCTTATTGTATTCTTCCCTGCACAAGGATGCTAGAAGAACAGTAGTAGCTTGTGCATTCTTATGGATCTGTTCATTGATAAACATAGAATTATCTGAACTATCAAATTGCATTTCGTTTTCTACTATCTCCCATATACTTGGATGAAGAGAGAACAAATGACTACGCATTTTGTGACTCCAAAATCCGTAGTCCTCTCCATCAAAGTGAGGAGGTTTACCAAGTGGAATAGAAAGCAAATGAGCATTGGAATTATGCGGAATATGAGAATAATCAAAGGAAAAGTTAGAGTTAACTGTTTTCTTCTTTTCCTCGTATTTGTCGTCCTTTTGAGAAGAGGAAGATTTGTCGCTGTCGTAGTAGACAACCTTCCTGATGCGTCTCTTCTTCTTTCCATCTTTCTTCTTTTGACTTGAGTCGGAGTCATTGACTTTGCCGTCCCTTGGCTCGTTGAAGATGGACTCCTTCTCATTGTCGTTGACCACCATCCCCTTTCCCTTAGGATCCATCTCTTCGGGCGATTAGTCCCTTTCTTGAAGAGAACGGCTCTGATACCAATTGAGAGCACCTAGAGGGGGGGTGAATAGGTGATCCTGTAAAAACTTAAAACTTAATGCCACAAACTTGATTAAGTGTTAGAGCAATAAAGCCAAGTGGCTAGAAAGGAGTTCTTGCAAAACACAATAACCACAAAGATATCAACACAGAGAGGCACAGTGGTTTATCCCGTGGTTCGGCCAAGTTCAACACTTGCCTACTCCACGTTGTGGCGTCCCAACGGACGAGGGTTGCAATCAACCCCTCTCAAGTGATCCAAAGATCCACTTGAATACCACGGTATTTCTTTTTCTTTCACTATATCCCGTTTGCGAGGAATCTCCACAACTTGGAGTCTCTCGCCCTTACAAAAGATGATCACAAATGAACACGGAAGTAAGGATGGGATGAGCAACACACACAAGTCCACAGCAATACACACACACACGGCCAAGACTTGAGTTCAAATGAGTATCTCAAAGTTCTCACTAGAACATAGCTCAAATCACTAAGAATGTCAAACGAGTGCGCAAGAACGAAGTGTGAATGATCAAGAATGCTCAAAGTGTGCTTAGTGTTCTCCTCCATGCGCCTAGGGGTCCCTTTTATAGCCCCAAGGTAGCTAGGAGTCGTTGAGAGCATTCTAGGAAGGCAATTCTTGCCTTCTGTCGACTGGCGCACCGGACAGTCCGGTGCACCACCGGACACTGTCTGGTGCAGATTTCTTTCCTATTTTGGCGCAGCCGACCATTGGCGATTTGGAGCCGTTGGCGCACCGGACACTGTCCGGTGCACACCGGACAGTCCGGTGCCCCCTTCAGACCGTTGGCCCGGCCACGCGTCACGCGCGGATTGCGCGGCTGACCGTTGGCTCGGTCGACCGTTGGCTCACCGGACAGTCCGGTGAATTTTAGCCGTACGCCGCCGACGAATTCCCGAGAGCGGCCTTTTCACCAGAGCCAGCCTGGCGCACCGGACACTGTCCGGTGCACCTCCGGACACTGTCCGGTGCACTACCAGACAGTCCGGTGTACCCAGACTGAGCAGAGTCTTGGCTGCTCGAGCCAAGTCTTTTCCAATTGTCTTTTCTCTGATTCTAGCACTTAGACAAATATGTTAGTACACAAAAACTAATGTACTAAGTATAGAATCATACCTTTGTATTGATTTGCACTTTGTCCACCCTTTGGCATATACTCATTCCCTTAATGTGTGTTGGGCACTTAATCACCAAAAACTTATAGAAATGGCCCAAGGGCACATTTCCCTTTCAGTCCTGTGTTTGGAGAATTTCTCTTCCTCCGTTTATTTTGCCCTTTTGGCCTCCACAGCCTTTTCACCCTCATTGTTTTTTGGGAATAATATCTTGCTTTGGAGAGTTGTCCTTGGCTTCGACCTTTTCTGGTACCACTAATGGTGCGGCCATGGGCATCTCTTTAGCTTCCGTTGTTGGCGTGATCGCCATGCAAACATCAATTTCTTTGGCCACCACCATTGTTGTGGTGGCTGTCTTATCTCCCAAAGCCTTAGAAGTAGCTTCTGCTTCAGTAGTCTCCTCATGTGTATCCTCGTAAAGAAAGGCATTCATCATAGGATTTATATGTCTATCTTTCCTTAGGGTTTTTGCTCCAGGTGTCGGAGTCAAGGCTTTTCTTTGGCTTTGCTTCAATTTTGGCCAAAGAAGTTTCATCAAAGTATAGACAATTCAATAACTTCTTTAGTCTCAAAATTTTCCTATAAAAATGTGAACAAGCCATCAAAGAAAGGTATCGTATGACAAATTCTAAGCATTAGTAAAAGTCGAGCAAAATGTCATTATGTGCCCTCGATATTTCTCAAGTCCTAATAGTTAGCCTCAGCTCGACATCTGCTGCTCTTTCTTCAAAATTAACTTTCTTCCTAGCATGTTCACCTTCCTCTGTAGCAAAGATTTTGCGATGTTTGGTCATCATCTTAATTTTTTCTGCTTCCTTTTATTTCCCCCACCTAGTGTTAGCTCGGGTAGTCAAGGTAAACAAACCGATGGTGTCGAACACGCGGTTCAACCATCATTTCTCCGAGGGCAGCGGGAAAAACATCGTCTCCTTTCTTATTGAAATCCAAGGATTTCATTGCATTTATCCTCGATAGCTTTCAACCATTTGTCGCATGGCTCCCAAACTATTTTTTGAACTTATACGTATATTTCAACCTAACAAGACTTGCCTCTTGCTTCATCGTGCTACCTTCCTTCGGCTCTAACGTCGCCCACTGAAAGGGAAATAGGCCTAAAAACCATTTCCACTATTTTTTGGTAATTGACGACCATCACAACCAATTTAGCTAACTAGTTTAGCAAGTTATGATCTCAGGAACTCAGAAAATACTTCAAGAAAGATTAACCATCAAAACAGCGCTTCGTGGGTTGTCTGAGGTTCTAAAGCGGACTGTCCGGAATTACATAGATTATTCTGGACATGAGCTATTTTTAGAAAATTCACATGTGCTCGGACCGTCTGAGCCCTTTCGGCGGACTGTCTGTGACACCTCGATGGACTTCGGAGAGATACTATGCCAAATGCACTTTTCTACTACGGACTATCCGAAGGAAAGAATAGTACCGTCTGAAGTCATGTGAAAACTGTCCGGCCTCAGGAGGGAACCATCCGATCGTTGAAAGACAGAACAACCCGAAGGTGTCTGGTTCGGTAAAATGAATTATAACGCACACGCGGACCATTTGGAGGCACGACCGGGTCGTCCACGTCAGACTTTATCTGACATTCGACGAGACATTTAATGTGATTTTAGCCATTATAACTGACCGTTGCAAAATCCAATCGTTGATGTGCAGGGGCGAACCGTCCGAACCAGGAGCGCGGACCAACCACACGTGGCAGAACAAGGGCAACAACTAGGAAAAGGTTGGTGGCTATAAATACAACCCCAACCACCTCCATTCAACTCATCCAAACTTCCATAACTCTCATTCATTGCAAGAGCAACTCTTCACTTCAAGCACACTCAAAAGTCTCAAAACTCCTCCAAGTGCCATAATTGTGATTTGTAATCTTTAGTGATTAGCGCTTTATAGAGACACTATAAAGAGTGTGACCTTGTGTTTTATTGTTGCTCTTGTTGCTTGGTTTCTTGATCGTGCTTTCTTCCTCTTCTTCTAAATTCTCATTGACTTGTAAAGGTATCAAGAGACACCTAATTATGTGGTGGTCCTTGCGGGGTCTAAGTGACCCTCGAGATTAAGAAGAAGCACTAAACCGGTCTAAGTGACCGTTTGAGAGAGGAAAAAGGTTGAAAAAGACCCGACCTACGTGGCCTCCTCAATGGAGAGTAGGTTCTTCGGAACTGAAGCTCGGGAAACAAATCACCTGTGTCTTTATGTTAATCTTGCATTGTGATTTGATTCTTCCTCTCCCATCTCTCTGAGTTCTCTTGCTTGTGATCATTTTGAGTTAACTCCCAAAGTTATGCGAATTGATTGATCAATCCATGGCAGTAGAACTATCTTCTGCACTCTAATTTCGTCATTACTCGTTCTAACGCTAACCTTGGGTGAAGTTTATGTTCAAAGTTTGTAATTTTCAAGTTTCGTCTATTCACCCCCTCTCTAGACAACTTTCACCCACTCAGTCCTCAGCGTCCAGATATTCAAAGCTAAATGCTCTTGAACCCGATCTCGTGTTCCGATGTATAGGTGCAAACAATATTAAAGACAGTCATACTCATATAACAAGTCGACCTCTTAAATCCAAAATTGGGCTTGATAAGCATTTGAATTATGCCCTTGATATGTTCACCGCTTTTAAAATTATTTTTCATGTAAAACCACTTCTTTACCCACAAATTAGTCCATTTGCTACGGTATGACAGGGTTAGGAACTTGCCTTCCTTTCAATAATCAAAGATGTTGTGTAGACGCTCTTTCTCACGTTTTTGTTTGGTAATGAAGCTAATAGATTTAGCAAAAGCATTATGTACTCTTTCCGTTTCGTTTTAGTTGTCGCTGGATAGTACAAAATGGAACTATCCAGCGATAACTAAAAAGAAAGGAGGGAGTATCTGGTTTTATGACTTGGTTTGTACACGCCTGATAAAAACGCTAAATCTCGTTATTATATTGGGAACATGTCCTAATAGATAAATTCCCGCGGAGTTCAGGTCTCGTTGCCATGACCGGCACACAGCGCATGCCGCACGCTGCCCCCGCTCCGCTGTGGCTTTCATGGCCGTGGCCTTGGTTGACTAATCCAAGATCCCGAAAACAGCAGCAGGGAAAACACAGCGGCGCCCCGGCCCCGCAATCAAACAAGCAGCCCGCCACATCTTTGTCCGGGGTCCGGACTCCGGGTCCGGGAGCTGATCAGCGGCAGGGAACCGACGCGGACGATGAGACAGCAAAGCGTGGGCCCCGCTCGGATCTCGACGGATGACGTCACCCGCACCCGTGGCCTCTAGGCTGGTGCCACCTGTCCACCGGATAAGGTCCGCCCGGGCTCCCATCCCCTCTCGCCTCCCGTCCCCTCCGTCGAACCAAAGCTCGCGAGCCGCAAAGCCGCGGCGACAACCACTTGTTTAAGCCGCGACCTGCGTCCCAGCATCAGTCAGTGCATCAGCATTCATCGCCCCCTGCCTCCCCTTCCATTCGCCCTCCTCCCACTCCACCAGCTCCTGCCTGCCTATAAACCCAGGGCCGCCCTTTGACTCTCCTTCCCTGTCCAGTGGCGGGGCCGCTTCCCTTGCGTTCGCGGAGAGTCTGTCTGTCTGTCTAGCTAGCTAGCTAGCTGCCGAGAGCGTGAGGAGGAAGGGGGATCCATGGCGGCGGAGAACGAGGAGAAGGAGACGGCCTGCGCGGGGTACAAGCACGGGCCGCCATGGGTGTTCAAAGGCAGGCAAGGCCCGCAGCTCTCCTTTCCTTTTTTTTCTTTTCTTCTTTCCCCCCACCTGTTCGATCGAGCCAGTGCGTGATGGATGATGGGTGATGGTCTCTCGCCGCCGCGCTCTCCTTCCTCCTCCTGCTGCACTGCAGCGCATTGTACCAGCTGCATTTGGTGAAGGCGTCGACGGCGCGGGCCTTCGTGCCGCGGGACCTCCGCCTGGTTGAGGCCTTCGGCTACACGCTCGGCGGCATGTTCCTGGCGCGCTACCACGACAGCCCTGCCGGCGAATTCGACGAGGTATACTGCCTGCGCGCACCGCGCCTGCCGCCGCCATTGGCTGCTGCTGCGGGTTCTATCTAATGTTCCTGCAAGATTCGGTTCGACGACCCGGCCGACCCACCGACCGACACCCTTTTTTTTTGGCGCCTGCAGCTCGTGGTGATCGCCGGCATTGTGTGGAACCCGCCGACCTCCTGCGCGTGAGTTCGCCTTCGCTCCGCTTCATGCCTGCATTGCATTCGCATCTTCTGTGGCCTAGTTTAATCCCTTGTAGGCTTCTTCGCCGCTTTCTCCTGCCTGATTGGCCTCGATCAGGGACCCCCCAACAGAAAAGAACAGGGGCAACTTGCAGTATGCGAAGGGGAAAGAAAAAAAACGAAAACCCTCGTGCTTGCGCCAGCCGGCCATAAACAAGCGCCTTATCCCCCATATGATTGTACTTGGCAGCACGGACTGTGCCTTGCTTCTTTCAATTATTCGTAGGCTGGGGAGGGGTGTCCGGGTGCGCTGCACTTGCTCCGCGTGGCCAACTTGCTGCCCTGCGCAGCTCAGCTACAGCCTACAGCCGCCCGTGGTTTCCTACTTTCCTCCGTCTTCGAAATGCAGCAGTTGGATGGAACTCTGAATAGTGGTGACTTGCTTGACTGAGCTTTTTTTCAGTTCTTGCTGCTTCTGATCTACTACTGTATGAGCTTGTTTTCAGGTGGGCTGCCAGGGTGCTGGTGAACAGCGTCGAAGCCTGCCGGCACGGCCGCAAGGTTACTTTGACCACCGGAACTCCTCTGTGTCACGTTTCTTGTCCTGCTGTTTCCCTTTCCCTGAACTGAACTGGAGCCGTCGTCCCGATCTCTGCAGGAGGTAGGACTGCCAAGCCATGTCGCCACATTCTCGTCAAAGGTACCGAGATACCAAAGCCGTTGCTACTTGCTACATTCCGAACGCTTGTGGCAGCTGATTAGGACTGCAAAATGTCGCTGTCGTGAGACTTGTAACCTGTCTGTGTCACATGATGAGACAGAACGAGGCTGCTTCGCTTGGGGATAGACCGTTGGCTAGACCAAACAGCTTCCTCAACATGCTGGGGATCGGGTCGACAGCCTTCGAGCAAGGGAATGGCCGCGAGATTGAGGTTTCAGAGTCCAAGGGCGGCTCGTCTACTCGGCATCTGTGCAACATCAGCCTGCCATTTACCGGTAACAGTCTTCTTATCCATTTAGGTACTGTTTGTTTACCCTCTATATCATATATAATCGAGCTTAAATAAGTTAAGCGTGCAAACAAACAACATAGATTATTGAAGTAGATTATATAATCTAGTTACCTAGATTTATAGGTGGTAATAGATCACGATCCAAATATTATTTTTTTTCCACATTATATTTGATCCCTTACTTAATTTTAGTCTAAAAATAAATAGAAATAGATCCCGATCTGATCCTTAAATTTTGTAGTATAAAATTTAAAGCTCATTACCACCTCTACCTAGATTGTGATAAATCCATAAGCAGATCAGTAGATGGTTATTTTAAATTAATTGTTTGCGTTTTACCTGCTAATAATTTGCGTAAATAAACATCTCTAATAGGATTATGAATTATATAATCTATATAAAATAAGTTGGATTATACAATCCAGCGAGGAAACAAACATGCCCTTAATCTATCGAAACCACGTTGATACGGTTATACAGTAATTGCTAGGCTCAAATGTTGTGCTTGTTTCCTTATCCTTTTGAGCTACGTTTCCCTGAACTTTTTTTTCGGCTATATTACTGAACGTGGACTCTTCAAAATAACATTTTTGAACATGCAAAATGCACTGTTCTTTTTTTAACCAGAACTAGTGCCCAGTAAGATGACTTATCATCAGAAAACGTGAACCAAAACAGTATAAATGGGTATACATTTTAGTGTAAATCATCGATCTATTTCATAACGAAAACACGTATGGAAATAAAAAAAATCTGATTTCAATGCTTTATTTCCTCTATAAATATAAGATCTCTCCAACATCCATGCATTAAGGCTCATTATAACCAGTTTATGATATATACTGATACTAGTTATACAACACGGTGAAGTTATTTATGTCCTACGGTGGACTGCGTAAAAAATCGGTTTTGTACTGCATGTGCTCAAATTTAGGATGGCAATAATGTGAGCTGAAAAGAAAATGGATCAGCATATGCGAGATTTATGGAATTGTGGCAAATGACCTCATTTCTTATAGCGGTTATTTTTTCTTTCTAAATTTCTATTTTATTGCGTTAATGTGTGGGTCGTAAATATATCTTATACATATGGCATAAATGGTAGGAATCCAATACACACTAGATTAATGAACGAGTTAATGCATAAAACAATAAATCGTTTGCGTAAAATATGAATAGAAATATCATAAACAGACTAATAGATGGAAGCGGAGCCATGAACTGAAATATAGGTCGTAAAATTCTATTGACATTGGTATAAATATGTATACAAAATAGCATAAAAATATGATCACCGGCCTGCGGAACCGACGCCTTGCATCTGGGATGCGCCACCACTTCGTGCCTAGGGGAGGATGCCGTCGTCGCTTGCGCCTAGGGAAATCCGCCATCGCTGCTCCCACCTTGGATGGCATCGCAGTTGTATGCGCTCAGGAGTCGACCCTCGCGCGCATGAATCCCGAGATCCGTTGCACCAACCGCTCCCACCTCGTCGTCATGCATGCCTTAGGGGTGTCATTGTTGCTCACATGCCCCTGAGATCCACCGTCGCGCCGCCGCAACCGCTCCCACGTCATCGTTGTGCGCACCTCAAGGGGTCGCTACCGCCTGCACCTCAGGGAGACGCTGTCGCGCTCGAGCCCCACGAGATTCGCCGCCGCGACCGCTGCCACATCACCGTCGTGCGCACCTCATGGGGCCGCTGTCGTGTGCGTGCCCTCGGGATCCGATGCCGCAGTCGCTCCCACCTCGCTGTCGTGCGCGCCTCAGGGATCCGCCGTCGCGAGCGTGTCCCCTGATCCGTCGTCGCAAGCGTGTCCCCCAGATCCGCCGTCGCGCGCTTGCTCCCAGGATCCGCCGTCGCGCGCGCCCCTCAGGGGTGGGGGCGTAACTGTCGACGTAACTGAACCCTAGCGGCTAGCGATCTAGAGCTTCTTTTATAAACACTTTGGACGAGATGCGGCTGAACCGGTTGGCAACATCGGGTCAGGGCTTCCGCTCAACTATTAAAAGCCTAGGGCTCAAAATACATAAACTATATATATAGTAGTCTGAATCTGTCGCATTGGATTTTGTCAAATCACTCTTGACCTCACTTCTTCACTGATGTGGATGTCAAATACGATGAGGTTTTCCTGTATGTCTTTCAGAACGACATGTTTCCTAATGCTATCTATCCTTTTTCACTCTCAAGACGCGCTACTCACGACACGAGCCTCTGCTTTGTTGATCCAATGCTTTTACTTCACTTTCTAACCATATGGAGGCGACAGCAGGATCACATAAGGACCACCAGTGGGCGGGCCCAGCAATCAGAATGTCACTCCCGAGTTTCAGGTCAGGCGAACCAAACCGTATTCCCCCATGATTTCCTTCAAAGAAAGAATTTACGTAGCCATGCGCAGATTTCTACTGAGAAATCGAAAGAAGGGCAAGAAGAAGGGGAAAAAAAAGAGTCCTCGTCAAAATACGTATTGTTTCTGAAACAGGCACGTCTCGCTTGCTTTGCGAATTTCAGCGGACGTACAGTGGACCATCCTGATCTTCTCAAGTACTCCTGTCAAGTAGAATGCAGGTGATGACAAAAAACAAAACTCTGTGAACGTCCTGGGCTAGTGAGCTATCCATTGATGGCGTACGATCTACCCGTATTCGACGCACTGTTGACTGTTTCCTTCCACAGGGTGCGCCCTGTGAAGCCTGCTAGGATCTGGAGTGCAAGAACCACAGAGCCCCAGCAGGAAAAATCCGACGGCGAGGTCAGCAGCTCCGGGTCCAGCGTGGCAGCCGACTTGGACGCCCGAAGCCACAGCATCTCGGTCCTGTTGTCCAGGCCCATCTTCGCGCTCGAGTTCAGCTCCCTGAGGATGCACGTCGACGCTCCCAGGACCGTTGTTCCGCACCGCGACGACAAGAAAGTCGGGTACTCGTCCAGCACTTAAAACGTGATGAAGGAAGGAGCTGTGCCTGTGCAGTTTCTGGTTGGAAGCACAAGAACCCCCGGGAGTTTTGGCCGCGTTTGACCCGGTTGCTTGCGTGAATTCGTGCAGTTTCTGGTTGCTTTTTACTGCGCATCATATTCGTTTCTTGGTTATTTTTTTCTTCTCTCCCTTGGCGGTATTCTTTTTCTTGTTTGTGAGGAAATATGTCGGGTATGCATAGCATAGCAGAGCACTTGTTTGGTTCAAGATTGCAAGTAGTTTGGTTCCTGTTGCAACATTGTCGCAGAGACTTCGACGCATATTATGTGTTCGAAGCAGTAATTTTTTTAAAAAAAAAAGGCACAACGAAGAAGAAAAGGCAATGTGCCACTGGCATAAAAGATTGACCCCCCCCCCCCCCCCCCCCCCCACAAAAAAAAATTCTTTTTCAGTAAAGGTGAACATGCCTGAGGAAACATGCGCAGTGTTCACAGACAAAGAAAAAGGTACTGGTACCACATGAACCCACAGCTACAACATTCGTCAGCTCTAAACAACAGAGGGTGTTTAATTCCACAATAACGCACAAAGACAACAGAAACAGAACACGTGACAAATTGTCGATCCTACAGGTAATCCTGAGCCACCAGTGCTATCCCTAATCTCTGAACCAGTCATGGAGCTACGATGCTATCACCATTGCTTTAGTTTACAAATTTAAATATAACTAAGGTTTAATTTAGATACTATATCTTTCTGTCTTTATTTAAATTAAATCAAATTTATTCCTTATCTTTTAAAGAATACAATCAATTACATCACGTGTGATTGAAATCGAAGCTATACTATTTTATGGGCATGTTCGGTTCGGCTTTTTTCTGAAGAGCTTTTCTAAAAAGCTGACTGTAGGGAAAAACTGACTGTAGTGAGAAGCTGGTGGTTAGAATCTAGATGTTTGGTTCGGCTGCTGTGGAAAGAAACTGGTGGTTAGAATCTGGGTGTTTGATACGGGTACATCATGAACAAGGCTACTATGTACATATTGGTCAAAGCCTCGATCGTGTACATCATGAACAAGGCTACAAGATAGTATTTACCTGCAAAAACAAGGATCTAGATGTTTGATAAGCTGGCTGTAGGAAGAAACTGATGGTTAGTTTGCTCCACAAATAACACATGTGATGTTCATTACAACTAATTTGGTTTCATCCCTAAATAGTTTGCTTCCGTGTCGGCTTAAGGTGAGAAGTCGTCTAACTTCTCATGGACGTGGGCTGCTGGCCGCCTGGCCGATTCTTGGCCGCTGTGGTGAAGCTGCTGCGAGCCGCCGCGTGGTGGAAAGAATCTGGTCACGAAGCTAGCTGTTTGGATGGGCTTCCAGCTTCTGGCGGCCAGAAGTCCACCAAAAGCCGATCCAAACACGGCATATATCCCCTCGATCGCATTCCCCCCCCCCCCCCCCCCCTAGATTAAGATTGTACTTCAAATTTTCTAACTTTCTTATAGTGAGAGCTTTTATGAACTTATCAACGATTTGATCTTCTATATACACAAAATCGACATCAATTATTTTTCTAACCACTCGTTCTCTAACAAAAGGGTAATCAACTTTAATGTGTTTTGTTCTGGCATGAAAAAAACTGGATTAAATACTAGGTGCTTTGCACCTGTCTTGCCAACCCATACCTTCATAAAAAAGGACTTGAAAATTGTGGTTTAAACAGTAAGGTTTGTATCCACGTCATCTCGACGGTAGTATTCACTTTTTTTCCATTACGTTGCATGTTTCCTTGCATCCTAGAAAACAAGATTATTCCCTAGAAAAATAGCAAAACCTCATGTAGATCTAATATCATCTAAACAATTTGTCTAATCTGCATCCAGGGCCGGTCCTAACATTTCGGGGGCCCTAAGCAAAAAATTATATAGAGGCCCCATATAATTAGATATATGTATATATCATCTATACATCTACTAAATACATATCAGTAAAGAAACTGTATATAAGTTACTGTAATATAGAATATTACACATTATTGTTTATAAAATAACATTGGCTGAAATAATAAAAATTTACTTGACACTTCTCATCTTATAAAATTTCTTCTAACATTTTTTGATACAAAATCATCGATTATACTATTGATATCGATATCATTCAATAGCTTCTTCTCGATCATAAAGGCGTCAAACTATTCAACCTTTCTTGACTCATTGCTGATCTTAAATAATTATTCGGTAACTTCAATTTTGAGAAGCTTCTTTCAGCAGATGCAATAGTAACAAACACAGTAAATAATATTCTATAAGCAATAGAGGCATTAGGATAACAATCCACAACTCTGATATGCTCAAAAATCTCCACAGCAGATAATGTGTCGTTAGGCAAAGTAAACTTTAGAATATTCAATTTAGAAATCAAATTATTTAACTCAACATCACATGAACCATCATGAGAGAAAGTGTTTGCAAATTTAGTGCAAAACTCTTCAAGTTCTCTATCATTTAGTGAGCTTAGTGTGCTTGAGCTCAATAAAAACCCAAATATACCTAAACATGGAGAGTTCTTCAAATCTGGTCCTCAAAGAAGTGCTCGTCATGTCAACTAATACCAAAAAATAGTTGACTTGAAAAGCTCTCTCATTTTCTAGAATTTCTTCGTGGCACCTACTTTCATCAAATTGTTTCTTTCTCACCGTTTTACGCTTTATTGGAAATGATGTATTTACACCAAAATCATTTGCAATATCTTTAACAATGGTTACCAGCGAGCAGCGGCTAGAGATTTTGGGAATAGAATAAATATATACCATACATATATATAAGAGTATATATCTATTTAGGTAGGACTGGGGGCCCTACTAACTTTTGGGGGCCCTGAGCGGCGGCATACCCTGCCTACCCTCAGGGCCGGGCCTGTCTGCATCTAGGTAACCGTTTACTATCATTGACAGAGATTTACAAATCTTCACACCGAGATTAGTATAAGATTTGATATATCTTACTATTAACTTTACTGTTGTCCGATGCATTGTAGTAGGAGCATGCAGATACTAATATACCTTGAGAACGCCGGAATGCAATATCAGGTATAGTCAAAGTCAAAATATTGAAGAGCACCCACTGTCTATGTGTTTGATTGACTGCTGCTCGCATGCAGTTGCATTCGTGGGTCCGTAAAGTGTTGTTTACTCTTCTTTACAGACGCAGGCTGCTCAGATGCAAATATTGGCTTCCGGCCAGGTCCATGCCATACGCCCACGTTTCACGTAAGCGCGCGCCCAGGCTAGATGCAGTCGGCCGCTGCGTGCGGCACATAAAACAAGAATACATTCTGGATTGTTTTTTTATTATATCTTTTAATTAAAAATATTTAATCACCTAATTAATTTTATATTTGTGTCCCTAAGACTTTCGTGAATAAAACTAGGCCAGTCATACTATATAATATTAGAGATTTATTTATGCACCTACGTCTCAGTGCAAACAACCAAACAAAGTCGGTGTCTAGTCTGCACAAACATGTACAAACAATCAAACAAAACTGCTTACATGACTCACCCTAATTCTAACAATACTAGCTAGTCTCATGCCGGACTGACTCGACTTCTACGGCAACCAAACACATGGTATATTTCTATACCATGTTACATCTTTTGGTTCTAACAACAATCCTTCGTGAAGAGATGACTTTTTATTAGAGATGGCAATGGGTACCCGCGACCCGATACCCGATAGGTATTTACTCCATTAGGGTATGTATGTGGGCTAAATATTCTACCCGTGTATCTATTATTAGGCAAAAATCTTCACCCAAAGGGTAAACAGGTATTAGAATGTTCTGCCTTCACTCATACCCGTTAACCCATGGGTATAAAATACCCAATATAAACTTTGCCCAAGCATGAAATTGGACTTTAGTCATCAATCTTTTATTTAACAAACTTCTAGGTCATAATGTCATAGAAGGCTTAACGATAATTTAATGACCATGTAATGGAACATGTAATGTGCTATGTAGTACTATCCTAGTGTTACTACTTTATCCAATTATCTTTGGTGTGTTGAATGGATGGTTAAATGATGCTATAAATTTTGTAATGGTATTTAGATGGATATACTTGATATCTGTATAATATAATATTTTGATAGATGTTTACTTTTTGTGGGTACGCGTGACCCGATGGGTGACCCATACCCACATGGGTATGGTATGGGGGTAAATCCATACCCGTCAGTTTATATGGGTGATCCGATGGGGTTATTTTTGTATCGTGGGTTTGGGTATGAGGTAGTACCCATTGTCATCTCTACTTTTTACTAGTACATAATGGTGTGTTTATAGAATTGTAGTTTGCCATACCAACTCTTTTAAAAGAGATCTGTTGTATATTTAGATAGTGTCAAAATTATGTTTTCGTTGTCTCTGTAATCTCTATCGAAAATAATGAAGAATTCAACATCCTTCAATAAGAAGTCCTGTTTAATTTCGCATAAGGCCGCGCGGGAGGCCGTCGGCCGTGACGTGCCACAGACGCAGATGCCGCACGAGGCCACCGAGCTCTGGCGAAACACAGGAAATGCAAAACGTAGGCCTGCAACCAGGCAAAAAAATTATTCCGTTGCCGGGACTCGAACCCGGGTCTTTCGGGTGAGAGCCAAATATCCTGACCAGCTAGACTACAACGGATTTCGTTTTATCTAATTAAGTTATATTTAAACATTCTATGCAAGCTATCCAGTTGTGGGCAACTGCGCTGTTGTGTAAGTATTGCTACAACTGACGGTCGGCGGTTTAGATCGGCGTCACACCAACGACTAAACATTGCTGTACTACTCATCGATGAAGGTGGATTATCCCAACAGACATTCGTAAACTAACATGGCAGTGAACTATTGACCAGCGGCAACAGCCAACAGCTCTATCAAGCGCCCGGCACGGACGGTGCCTATCCATCGACGACGGCGACGAGCACGCACAGGGGCTGGTCCAATCCTCCAGGACAGACAGCTGTGGCAAAGGACAGAGATGATATGATTTCTGAACAAAACTAAGTAGAACGTGAGTTGTTGCTTTATTTCCTCCTATCATTGGTACTGAAACAGAATAAGAAGTTGTGCCGTGGTCCTCTTATTCTAAACACAGTTCTCAACCTACCTACTGGACCACAAAGGCGGCCACCATGTCCTCAGGATCAATGGGCCACTCGTCTAGTGGGCTTCAGGCAACACCAAATTCCCCAGCGAATCTACTCAAACATGCGAAAAAATCGGTTCTTTTGAAATACTACTACTTTATTTTTAAATATTTGACGTCGAATAGTTTATTTTTGAATAAAAAACGTTAAGTAAAAAAACGGAAGAAGTACTATTTAGCAAAACTCTTCCTAGATTCGGCCTAAGAGCTGAAGCTCACTGAACTAAACAAATACTAGATCCCCCTAAGATCAGATCCGAGAGAGAGAGAAAACATTTTTTTTTGAAAACCGGGGGACCACATGCCTTACAGGATAAGGCAAGGCTGTTTTTCAAAGCAGAGCCACAGCTGACCGGTCTAGAAATATCCAACGCTTGTCTGCTTGTCTCGTCTACCCTCTTTCACTCGCACACGGAACTTTTATGATGTTTTACTTTTACCTGTCATATTTAAACCAGAATGAAGTCGTTTCATGGTAATTGACTGTACACGTCTAAAAAACCGGGGGTAATGTCCCGCTGCAATCATCAGAGAAAACTTTATCCACATGTATCAATCATGCCTTATAATTAGTTGAGAAACTACTGGAAGGACCCACTACGGTCCTTACGAATCCATCCAGGCCAATTTTGTCCGTTTTGGGCCCACCAGGAGCCAAATTGCTAGACGCATCCTATGTTAAACCCACGGAGTCCTTTCGTTTCAGAGTTTTGTGACGGAGGAGTCACACACACGATAACACAAAAGAGGTTGGTCAGTTGAATCTAAGGCTAGAAAGTTGGTGCACCATGTGGACAGGGAGAGCTGAAAGCAACTGGATGGCCACAGGCGATGGGTCGCCTACGTGTGCCATTTTCTATCCCTGTACGGTGCAATTCGTTTGAGTTTAAATAAATTGTTCGCGGAGTTTTTATATATATATATATATATATGTATACCTGGATAACACAATGCTCAAAGTACGCTTAATATTAGCTTATATAATAGATTTGGTGGTGCTATGTAATAAGATTTGGTCAGATCTATAGATATAAAAAAATTATTCGTACCTCCTAACAACAGCTCTACTAAGAACACAAGATCTTCCACTCAAGTATGAAGGTAACTACGGATGTGCTTAAATCCCTTGCCAGCCGCTTGCATCACCTAGCTGGGCGAGACAAGCTGTTTGGTAGTCTCTCTCGCTCGCCTCACCCAGTTGTTAGGCAAGCTTACCCGCCCGGGCAAGAAAATCTTTGTCAGCATAGGCGAGCCAAATCAACTCTCCTACGTAAGCAAGGTCCTCGATCGTGCACCTCCGTGGACACTGGACAGTCGAGTTGGCGTCGCATCGAGACTTGTCGGTGCCCAGTCGAGGCTCACCGGTGCCGGGTTAAAATTTACCGACGCTGAATCGAGGCAATCGAGGTTCGTCGCCGCTGGACTAGGGCTCCTCGCGTCGTATGGAGGGAGGCTCACCGGCAACCTTGAGTTGACTAAGGTTAGCCGCCTAAATTCTACATTACATCTTAACATGACTAAAATAAATTTTGTCACACTTTTACAAATTATTAACGTGAGACCTACGTATTTGCAGAAAAATCTTGTCAGAACTGTGGCTGCAAACCAAACACATGTCTAGCTCTGTTAAACATGTGTAACCTTAGACGTGACAAAATGTAAGGTGAGGCTGCAAACCAAACAACCCAAAACATCAATACAAGTACGTAGTACTTTTACTGATAGTAGTATACTATTACAAAAGGCAGAACAATCATGTTTAAATATGATCACTACCTATTACTTCCCCTTTTCCAATTTAAAATTCGTTTTAGCCATTTATGGATTCAAATTGTTGTATATGTTTTGCATATGTGCCTAGATTTATTATCATTCATTTGAATATAGACATAAAAACAAAGAGCTAAATCGAATACTAATTTGGGACGGAGTAGTATTTAGCAAAACAAAATTTTGGAAAATCTCTTTACACCTATTCTGTTTAAAAATTATTATTGTGTTTACATTTTAACAATAAAATGAAAATTTCACTCAGATATAGACAAAGCACCAATACGAATATGTAGTACTGTTGGAGGTATACCTTTGCCGAAGGTACTCAAACTAATTAATCTCATTGCTTTGTGGTTTGTTTCAGGAGTAACAAAGTGATCTTCATCACAGTAGCCTCTACCGACCTAGAATGATTCTAGTCCTCAAACTACTAGCTTAGGCGTTGGTGTTTAGCCGAAGCACCTTGTGACACGTGAAGCGGATGGCAAGAAAACAAAGAAGGAATCAAGCGACATATTTAGCACGTCTCCAAGAAGAAAAGATAGCAATACCTTTGATGAACCGTGTAGTTCACAAGTATAGGATTCGAGATTGTAATTATAATTTTATATGAAGATGTGTATCATGCCCCCTATAAATAGAATTACTGTGCCTATGCATAGAGCCAGATTCTTCCTGAGATGAGATATACATTTTCATAATGGATCGCTGCACGTCCAAAGCTATAAAATTTAGGTGTGTCTTTATTGTCTTTGAACATTCTGAAGGTAGTCTTGTAACATCGTTTAATTAATAAAAAAGTAGGATGAACATGAATTGAATTTGACTGCTTCGAATCCCTTGCATTTACTTTCAACCTTCAACCTAGATTTGTCCTCCTAGAGAAAGAATCCTTTTACTTTAACCGTGTTGTCCTATTTTGGTTCTATTAAGGAACTTTAATATATGACCAACAAGTACTTTTACTAAAAGTATATTATTGAGAGCACCTAGAGGGGGGTGAATAGGTGATCCTATAAATCTTGAAAACTTAAGCCACAAAAACTTGGTTAAGCGTTAGCACAGTAAATGCCAAGTGGCTGGAGAGGAATCTCAACAAAACACAATAACCACAAGAAAACAATCACAGAGATGGCACGGTGGTTATCCCGTGGTTCGGCCAAGACCAACGCTTGCCTACTCCACGTTGTGGCGTCCCAACGGACGAGGGTTGCAATCAACCCCTCTCAAGCGGTCCAAAGACCCACTTGAATACCACGGTGTTTTGCTTTGCTTTACTCAATCCCGTTTGCGAGGAATCTCCACAACTTGGAGCCTCTCGCCCTTACACTTGAAATTCACAAAGAAGCACAGAGCAAGGTAGGGATTAGCAACGCACTCAAGACAAGAAATCACAGCAACACCACGCACACAAGTCGCAACGAGAGCTCACAACACAACTTAATGAGTTCATCACTCAACTAGAGCTCTAATTGCTATCGCAAAGAATCAAGGGCGCGGAGTCGATGTCTTGGTGCTTAGGAATGCTTAGGAGATGCTTGGTGTGTTCCTCCATGCGCCTAGAGGTCCCTTTTATAGCCCCAAGGCAGCTAGGAGCCGTTGAGAGCAATCTTGGAAGGCTGATCTTGCCTTCTGTCGACTGGCGCACCGGACAGTCCGGTGCACACCGGACATGTCCGGTGCCCGATTTCTTTCCATAAACATCGCAGTCGACCGTTGGCAGCCTGGGAGCCGTTGGCGCACCGGACATGTCCGGTGCACACCGGACAGTCCGGTGCCCCCTTCTAGCCGTTGGCTCGGCCACGTGTCCTGCGCAGATTGCGCGGCCGACCGTTGGCTCACCGGACAGTCCGGTGCACACCAGACAGTCCGGTGAATTTTAGCCGTACGCCGTTGATGGTTTCCCGAGAGCGACGAGTTCGCCTGTGAGCGGCCCACCGGACAGTCCGGTGAATTTTAGCCGTACACCGCCGTCAAAGTCCCGAGAGCAGCCACCTTGCGCAAGCCAGCCTGGCGCACCGGACACTGTCCGGTGCACCACCGGACAGTCCGGTGCACCACCGGACAGTCCGGTGCACCCAGACTGGGCAGACTTTGGCTGCTCGGGCCATCTCTTCTCCAACTCGATTTTTTCTGTTTCCAGCACTTAGACACAATACATTAGTCAATAAAACAATGTACTAAGTCTGAGAAACATACCTTTATCCTTGATTTGTACTTTGTCCACCATTTTACAATTAGGCACCTGTGTTGGGCACTAAATCACCAAAATACTTAGAAATGGCCCAAGGGCACATTTCCCTTTCAATCTCCCCCTTTTTGGTGATTTATGCCAACACAACATAAAGCAAGTAGAACAGGTACAAAATCACTTCAAATAAGAACTCAAATTATTTTGATTCAAATTTGACATATATGGATCACTCTTTGCCACCACTTGGTTTGTTTTTGCAAATCAAACTCAAATTTCTATCTCTAAGTCAAACACACATGTTAAGACATAAAGAGAGCCATTCCAAGAGAAATTGATTCAAGATTTAAAAAAACTCCCCCCCTTTTTTTATAATCAACACTTCTCCCCACAAGAAGCCATCTTTTGACAAGAGAGACAATAAATAGTTTTGACAAACCAAAAGCTCTATTCTACTATTTTCAAAATTTCTCAAGTGGTAGCTGATCCATCTATTGCTTTGGCCTTTATTTTCTCCCCCTTTGGCATCAAGAACCAAAACGGGATCAATCTTGGCCCTTAAACCCCATTGCCTCACCAAAATCTTTAAATAAGAACGCAAAGGCAATAAGAGTACATGAGATGAACTTGGAATAAGTTACCCTCTTATCGGAGTGCAGTGGAAGTCTTTCATGGTCCAAGTCCACCTTTTCCCTTTCAAACCTCCTTTGAGACTAAAACAAACAAACTCAAGCATATGGTTAGTCTCAAAGGGTCAAGTTATAACACAACTCCCCCTAAATATGTGCATCACTTGCACAAGGACTTGTGAGGTCCGGGAAGTGTTTGTACAACTTGAGCACCATAGTAAACAACAAAATGCATAAGGAACATGATCAAAGGCATAAACACATGTATGCTACAATTCAATCCAAGTTCCGCGAATCTAAGATATTGAGCTCACTACGCAGCCTGCAAAAGGTCTTCTCATCTAGAGGTTTGGTAAAGATATCGGCTAGCTGGTTCTCGGTGCTAACATGAAACACTTCGATATCTCCCTTTTGCTGGTGGTCTCTCAAAAAGTGATGCCGGATGTCAATGTGCTTTGTGCGGCTGTGCTCAACAGAATTTTCCGCTATTCGGATAGCACTCTCATTGTCACATAGGAGTGGGACTTTGCTCAGATTGTAGCCAAAGTCCCGGAGGGTTTGCCTCATCCAAAGTAGTTGCGCACAACACTGTCCTGCGGCAACGTACTCGGCCTCAGCGGTGGATAGGGCAACGGAAGTTTGTTTCTTAGAGTTCCACGACACCAGGGACCTTCCTAAGAATTGGCACGTCCCCGATGTACTCTTCCTATCGACCTTACATCCAGCATAGTCGGATTCTGAATATCCAATCAAGTCAAAGTTAGACCCCTTTGGATACCAGATCTCGAAGCAAGGCGTAGCGACTAAATATCTAAGAATTCGCTTCACAGCCACTAAGTGACACTCCTTAGAATCGGATTGAAATCTAGCACACATGCATACGCTGAGCATAATATCTGGTCTACTAGCACATAAATAAAGCAATGAACCTATCATGGACCGGTATGCTTTTTGATCAACGGACTTACCACCTTTGTTGAGGTCGGTGTGTCCGTCGGTTCCCATCGGCGTCTTTGCGGGCTTGGCGTCTTTCATCCCAAACCTCTTTAGCAAATCTTGCGTGTACTTCGTTTGGGAGATAAAGGTGCCGTCCTTGAGTTGCTTCACTTGGAACCCAAGGAAGTAGTTCAACTCGCCCATCATCGACATCTCGAATTTCTGCGTCATCACCCTACTAAACTCTTCACACGACTTTTGATTAGTAGAACCAAATATTATGTCATCGACATAAATTTGGCACACAAAAAGATCACCATCACAAGTCTTAGTAAAAAGAGTTGGATCGGCTTTCCCAACCTTGAAAGCATTAGCAATTAAAAAGTCTCTAAGGCATTCATACCATGCTCTTGGGGCTTGCTTAAGTCCATAGAGCGCCTTAGAGAGCTTACACACGTGGTCGGGGTACCGTTCATCCTCGAAGCCAGGGGGTTGCTCTACGTACACCTCCTCCTTGATCGGCCCGTTGAGGAAAGCGCTCTTCACATCCATTTGGTACAACCTGAAAGAATGGTGAGCGGCATATGCTAGCAAGATACGAATTGATTCTAGCCTAGCCACAGGAGCAAAAGTCTTCTCAAAGTCCAAACCTGCGACTTGGGCGTAACCTTTTGCCACAAGCCGAGCCTTGTTCTTTGTCACCACCCCGTGCTCGTCCTGTTTGTTGCGGAACACCCACTTGGTTCCCACAACATTTTGCTTGGGGCGAGGCACCAGTGTCCAAACTTCATTGCGCTTGAAATTGTTGAGTTCCTCCTGCATGGCCAACACCCAGTCCGGATCTAGCAAGGCCTCTTCTACCCTGAAAGGCTCAATAGAAGAGACAAAAGAGTAATGCTCACAAAAATTAACTAATCTTGAACGAGTAGTTACTCCCTTACTAATATCACCCAATATCTGGTCGACGAGATGATTCCTTTGAATCGTCGCTCGAACTTGGGTTGGAGGTGCCTGAGGTGCATCTTCCTCTTCAATTTGAACATCCTGTGCTCCCCCTTGATCATGCGCCTCCACTTGAGGTACCTGTTCGTCATCTTGGGTTGGGGGATGCACCATAGTTGAGGAAGACGGTTGATCTTGCTCCAAATGTTCCTGAGGCCGTACATCTCCAATCGCCATGGTGCGTATCACGGCCGTTGGAACGTCTTCTTCATCTACATCATCAAGATCAACAACTTGCTCTCTTGGAGAGCCATTAGTCTCATCAAATACAACGTCGCTAGAGACTTCAACCAAACCCGATGATTTGTTGAAGACCCTATACGCCTTTGTATTTGAATCATAACCTAATAAAACCCTTCTACGGCTTTGGGAGCAAATTTGGAATTCCTACCCTTCTTCACTAGAATGTAGCATTTACTCCCAAATACACGAAAGTACGATACATTGGGTTTGTTACCAGTTAGCAGCTCATATGAAGTCTTCTTGAGGAGGCGGTGAAGGTAGACCCTATTGATGGCGTGGCAAGCCGTGTTCACGGCTTCCGACCAAAAGCACTCAAGGGTCTTGAACTCTCCAAGCATAGTCCTCGCCATATCTATAAGCGTCATGTTCTTCCTCTCTACCACACCATTTTGATGAGGTGTGTAGGGAGCGGAGAACTCGTGCTTGATCCCCTCCTCCTCAAGGAACTCCTCCACTTGAAGATTCTTGAATTCGGACCCGTTGTCGCTCCTTATCTTCTTCACCTTGAGCTCAAACTCATTTTGAGCTCTCCTTAGGAAGCGCTTGAGGGTCCCTTGGGTTTCAGACTTATCCTGCAAAAAGAACACCCAAGTGAAGCGGGAAAAGTCATCAACAATAACTAGACCATACTTACTTCCTCCTATGCTCAGATAGGCGACGGGTCCGAAGAGGTCCATATGTAGCAGCTCCAGAGGTCTTGACGTGGTCATCACATTCTTGCTGTGATGTGCTCCTCCCACTTGTTTACCTGCTTGACAAGCTGCACAAGGTCTATCTTTTTCGAAATGAACATTGGTTAGACCTATCACCTGTTCTCCCTTTAGAAGCTTGTGGAGGTTCTTCATCCCCACATGTGCTAAGCGGCGATGCCACAACCAGCCCATGCAAGTCTTAGCCATTAAGCATGCATCTAGACCGGCCTCTTCTTTTGCAAAATCAACTAAGTAAAGTTTGCCGTCTAGTACACCCTTAAAAGCTAGTGAACCATCACATCTTCTAAAGACAGACACATCTATATTTGTAAATAAACAGTTATATCCCATATTACATAATTGACTAACTGATAGTAAATTATATCCAAGACTCTCCACTAAAAACACATTAGAGATAGAATGCTCATTTGATATTGCAATCTTGCCTAAACCTTTCACCTTGCCTTGGTTCCCATCACCGAATATGATTGAATCTTGGGAATCCTTATTCTTGACGTAGGAGGTGAACATCTTCTTCTCCCCCGTCATGTGGTTTGTGCATCCGCTGTCGATAATCCAGCTTGAGCCCCCGGATGCATAAACCTGCAAGGCAAATTTAGGCTTGGGTCTTAGGTACCCAACTCTTGTTGGGTCCTACAAGGTTAGTCACAATTTCCTTAGGGACCCAAATGCAAGTTTTATCACCCTTGCATTTTGCCCCTAATTTCCTAGCAACTATCTTCCTATCCTTTCTACAAATAGCAAAGGAAGCATTTAATGCATGATAAATTGTAGAGGGACCATTCATAACTCTTCTAGGAACATGAACAATATTCTTCCTAGGCACATGATGAACATTTTTCCTAGGCATATCTCTACCATGCATATAGGAAGAACTAGGAGCAAACATAGCATACGAGTCATGTGAATCAAAAGCATTGCAACTCCTATGAGACTGTCTTCTATTGTTGTACATAAAAGCATGGTTCTTTTTAGTGCTACTTGTCATAGGGGCCTTCCCTTTCTCCTTGGTGGAGATGGGAGCCTTATGGCTTGTTAAGTCCTTGGCTTCCCTCTTGAAGCCAAGTCCATCCTTAATGGAGGGGTGTCTACCAATCGTGTAGGCATCCCTTGCAAATTTTAGTTTATCGAAATCACTTTTGCTAGTCTTAAGTTGGGCATTGAGAATAGCCAATTCATCGTTTAACTTTGCAATAGAAGCTATGTGTTCACTACAAGCATCAATATCAAAATCTTTACATCTATTGCAGATAACAACATTTTCTACACAAGTTGTTGATTTACTAACTATTTTCAACTTAGCATTCAAATCATCATTAATGTTCCTTAAGCTAGAAATTGTCTCATGGCACGAAGATAATTCACATGAAAGCATTTCATTTCTTTTGACTTCTAAAGCATGAGATTTTTGTGCTTCTATAAATTTGTCATGTTCTTCATACAATAAATCTTCTTGTTTTTCTAGAAGCCTATTCTTATCATTCAAGGCATCAATTAATTCATTAATTTTATCTACCTTGGTTCTATCTAGGCCCTTAAATAGACATGAATAATCTATTTCATCCTCATCACTAGATTCCTCCTCACTTGAAGAAGCATAAGTAGAGTCTTGAGTACATACCTTCTTCTCCCTTGCCATAAGGCATGTGTGATGTTCGTTGGGGAAGAGGGATGATTTGTTGAAGGCGGTGGCGGCGAGTCCTTCATTGTCAGAGTCAGACGAGGAGCAATCCGAATCCCACTCCTTGCCAAGATGAGCCTCGCCCTTTGCCTTTTTTATAGTTTTTCTTATTCTCCCTCTTGTTCCCTTGATCCTGATCACTATCATTGTCGGGACAGTTAGCAATAAAATGACCAAGCTTACCGCATTTGAAGCATGAGCACTTCCCCTTGGCTTTGGTCTTGTTTGGCTGTCCCTTGCGACCCTTAAGCGTCGTCTTGAATCTCTTGATGATGAGAGCCATCTCTTCATCATTAAGTCCGGCGGCCTCAATTTGTGCTACCTTGCTGGGTAACGCCTCCTTGCTCCTTGTTGCCTTGAGAGCAACGGGTTGAGGCTCATTGATTGGACCGTTTAGAGCGTCGTCCACGTACCTCGCTTCCTTGATCATCATTCGCCCGCTTACGAATTTTCCAAGGACTTCTTCGGGCGACATTTTGGTGTACCTGGGATTCTCACGAATGTTATTCACCAAATGAGGATCAAGAACGGTAAAGGACCTTAGCATCAATCGGACGACGTCGTGGTCCGTCCATCGCGTGCTTTCGTAGCTCCTTATTTTGTTGATAAGGGTCTTGAGCCGGTTGTATGTTTGTGTCGGCTCCTCGCCCCTTATCATCGCGAATCGTCCAAGCTCGCCCTCCACCAACTCCATCTTGGTGAGCAAGGTGACGTCGTTCCCCTCATGTGAAATCTTGAGGGTGTCCCAGATCTGCTTGGCGTTATCCAAGCCGCTCACTTTGTGGTATTCATCCCTGCACAATGAAGCTAGAAGAACAGTAGTAGCTTGTGCATTCTTATGAATTTGGTCATTAATGAACATGGGACTATCCAAACTATCAAAGTGCATTCCACTCTCTACAATCTCCCATATACTAGGATGGAGAGAGAACAAGTGACTACGCATTTTGTGACTCCAAAATCCGTAGTCCTCTCCATCAAAATGAGGAGGTTTACCAAGTGGAATAGATAATAAATGAGCATTTGCACTTTGAGGAATACGCGAATAATCGAAAGAAAAGTTCGAGTTAACCGTCTTTCGTTTGTCGTAGTCGTTGTCGTCGTTGTCCTTGTGGGAAGAAGTGGACTCATCACTGTCGTCGTAGTAGACGATCTCCTTAATGCGCCTTGTCTTCTTCTTCTTCCCATCTTTTCGTCTATGACCCGAGCCCGAGTCGGTAGGCTTGTCATCCTTTGGCTCGTTGACGAAAGATTCCTTCTCTTTATCATTGATCACGATACCCTTCCCCTTAGGATCCATCTCCTCGGGCGGTTAGTCCCTTTGTGAAGAGAACGGCTCTAATACCAATTGAGAGCACCTAGAGGGGGGGTGAATAGGTGATCCTGTAAATCTTGAAAACTTAAGCCACAAAAACTTGGTTAAGCGTTAGCACAGTAAATGCCAAGTGGCTGGAGAGGAATCTCAACAAAACACAATAACCACAAGAAAACAATCACAGAGATGGCACAGTGGTTATCCCGTGGTTCGGCCAAGACCAACGCTTGCCTACTCCACGTTGTGGCGTCCCAACGGACGAGGGTTGCAATCAACCCCTCTCAAGCGGTCCAAAGACCCACTTGAATACCACGGTGTTTTGCTTTGCTTTACTCAATCCCGTTTGCGAGGAATCTCCACAACTTGGAGCCTCTCGCCCTTACACTTGAAATTCACAAAGAAGCACAGAGCAAGGGAGGGATTAGTGAAAGGGAAATGTGCCCTTGGGCCATTTCTAAGTATTTTGGTGATTGAGTGTCAACACAAGTGTTTAAATGTGAATCAACGCCCATGGATGAACAAAGTGCAAATCTTCAACAAAGGTATGTTTCTAAGTCTTAGTACATTGGTTTGTGTACTAATATATTTGTCTAAGTGTTAGAAACAGAAAGAAGAAGAGAAGAGAGACTTGGCTGTGTACAGCCAAGGGGCTGTTTCGGTCTGGGGCACCGGACTGTC
Organism: Zea mays; assembly: GCF_902167145.1. Taxonomy (NCBI): domain Eukaryota; kingdom Viridiplantae; phylum Streptophyta; class Magnoliopsida; order Poales; family Poaceae; genus Zea; species Zea mays. The sequence continues at coordinate 232,132,051 of NC_050096.1, read as the reverse complement.
CGGTGGTGCACCGGACAGTGTCCGGTGGTGCACCGGACAGGCTGCCTCGGCCGAAGAGGCCACTCTCGGGTTTTTCTCCGGCGACTTCGGCTAAAATTCACCGGACTGTCCGGTGTGCACCGGACTGTCCGGTGAGCCAACGGTCGGCCGGGCCAACGGTCGGCCGCGCGATCGGCGCGCGACACGTGGCCGAGCCAACGGTCGGAAAGATACACCGGACTGTCCGGTGTGCACCGGACATGTCCGGTGCGCCAACGGTGCGCAGATCTGACTCTGACAGCAACGGTCGGATGCGCTGTTTAAGGAAACAAATCGGGCACCGGACAGTGTCCGGTGTGCACCGGACTGTCCGGTGCGCCACGAGACAGAAGGCAAAGATGGCCTTCCAGATTTGTTCCCAACGGCTCCTAGCTGCCTTGGGGCTATAAAAGGGACCCCTAGGCGCATGGAGGAGTACACCAAGCATTCCTACAACTCTTCTAAGCACCAAGACATCAATCTCACGCATTCGTTTCATTGTGATAGCATATAGAGCTCTTGTGGAGTTGTGAACTCTTTGTGTTGTGTTGCGAGCTCTTGTTGCGACTTGTGTGCGTGGTGTTGCTCTGATTTTCGAGTCTTGTGTGCGTTGCTCATTCCCACCTTACTCCGTATTTCTTTGTGAACTCAATTGTAAGGGCGAGAGACTCCAAGTTGTGGAGATTCCTCGCAAACGGGAAAAGATCAAAGGAAAGAAAAACACCGTGGTATTCAAGTTGATCATTGGATCACTTGAGAGGAGTTGAGTGCAACTCTCGTCCGTTGGGACGCCACAACGTGGAGTAGGCAAGTTTTGTACTTGGCCGAACCACGGGATAACCACCGTGTCAACTCTGTGATTGCTTTCTTGTGGTTATCGTGTTTTGAGTTCTCTCTAGCCACTTGGCCATACTTGTACTAACCCTTAACAAGTTTTTGTGGCTTAAGTTTAAGTTTTTACAGGATCACCTATTCACCCCCCCTCTAGGTGCTCTCAATTGGTATCAGAGGCGTTCTCTTCAAGAAAGGGACTAACCGCCCGAAGAGATGGATCCTAAGGGGAAGGGAATTGTGATCAACGACAAGGAGAAGGAGTCCTTCGTCAACGAGCCAAGGGATGACAAGTCCAATGACTCGGGCTCGGGCCACAAGCGAAGAGATGGGAAGAAGAAGAAGACAAGACGCATCAAGGAGATCGTCTACTACGACAGCGATGAGTCCTCTTCTTCCCAAAAGGACGACGACCACGACAAACAAAGGAAACCGGTTAATTCTAACTTTTCTTTTGACTACTCTCGTATTCCGCAAAGTTCAAATTCACATTTGCTTTCTATTCCACTCGGCAAGCCCCCACACTTTGATGGGGAGGACTACGGATTTTGGAGCCACAAAATGCGTAGTCACCTATTCTCTCTCCATCCTAGCATATGGGAGATTGTAGATAGTGGAATGCACTTTAATAGTTCGGATAGTCCTATATTCATTAATGAGCAAATCCATAAGAATGCACAAGCTACTACTGTTCTTCTAGCCTCATTGTGCAGGGATGAATATAATAAAGTGAGTGGCTTGGATAACGCCAAGCAAATCTGGGATACCCTCAAGATCTCTCATGAGGGAAATGACGCTACCTTGCTCACCAAAATGGAGTTGGTGGAGGGCGAGCTTGGACGGTTCGCGATGATAAGGGGCGAGGAGCCAACTCAAACATACAACCGGCTCAAGACCCTTGTCAACAAGATAAGGAGCTATGGAAGCACGCGATGGACGGACCACGACGTCGTCCGCCTAATGCTAAGGTCCTTTACTGTTCTTGATCCTCATTTGGTGAATAATATTCGTGAGAATCCCAGGTACACCAAAATGTCGCCCGAAGAAATTCTTGGAAAATTTGTAAGCGGGCGGATGATGATCAAGGAGGCAAGGTACGTCGATGACGCGTTGAACGGTCCAATCCACGAGCCTCAACCCATTGCTCTCAAGGCATCAAGGAGCAAGGAGGCACTACCAAGCAAGGTGGCGCAAATTGAGGCGGCCGGGCTTAATGATGAAGAAATGGCTCTCATCATTAAGCGCTTCAAGACGGTGCTAAAGGGTCGCAATGGACAGCCGAGCAAGACTAAGACCAAGGGGAAGCGATCATGCTTCAAATGCGGTAAGCTTGGTCATTTTATTGCTAACTGTCCTGATAATGAAAGTGACCAGGAAAAGGGAAACAAGAGGGAAAAGAAGAAGCATTATAAGAAGGCAAAAGGCGAGGCGCATCTAGGCAAGGAGTGGGACTCGGATTGCTCCTCGTCCGACTCCGACAATGAAGGACTCGCCGCCACCGCCTTCAACAAATCAACCCTCTTCCCCAACGAGCGTCACACATGCCTTATGGCAAGGGAGAAGAAGGTATGTACTCGCAACTCTACCTATGCTTCTTCAAGTGAGGACGAATCTAGTGATGAGGATGAAGTAGATTATTCATGTTTGTTCAAGGGCTTAGATAGATCTAAGATAGACAAAATTAATGAATTAATTGATGCCTTGAATGAAAAGAATATACTTTTAGAAAAGCAAGAGGATTTGTTGTATGAAGAACATGATAAGTTTGTAGAGGCTCAAAAATCTCTTGCATTAGAAATTAAGAGGAATGAAATGCTTGCTTGTGAAGTGTCAACATGCCATGATTCTATTTCTAACTTAAAGAGCATAAACGATGATTTAAATGCTAAACTAGTAGAAGCAAATAAATCAAATAAATCCAACTCTTGTGTTGAACATGTTGAAATTTGCACTAGGTGTAAGGATGTTGATATTAATGCCTGTAGTGAACACTTAGTTTCCATTTCAAAATTGAGTGATGAAGTGGCTAGTCTTAATGCTCAACTTAAGACTAGCAAAAGTGATTTTGAAAAACTAAAATTTGCTAGGGATGCCTACACGGTTGGTAGACACCCCTCAATTAAGGATGGACTTGGCTTCAAGAGGGAAGCCAAGAACTTAACAAGCCATAAGGCTCCCATTCCCGCCAAGGAGAAAGGGAAGGCCCCTATGGCTACTAGTGCTAAAAGGAACCATGCCTTTTTGTATCATGATAAACGACAAACTAGAAATAGAAGTTATGATGCTTTTGATTCATATGTTTATGATTCTCATGCCATGTTTGCTCCTAGTTCCTCTTATGTGTATGATAGAAATGTTACTAGGAGAAATGTTGTTCCTAAAAGAAATGCTATTCATCATGTGCCTAGAAGGAATGTTATTCATGCTCCTAGGAAAATAGCAAATGAACCTTCTACAATTTATTGTGCTTTGAATGCTTCATTTGCAATCTGTAGAAAGGATAGAAAAGTAATTGCTAGGAAGTTAGGGGCAAAATGCAAAGGTGATAAAACTTGCATTTGGGTCCCTAAGGAAATTGTGACTAACCTTGTAGGACCCAACAAGAGTTGGGTACCTAAGTCCCAAGCCTAAATTTGCCTTGCAGGTTTATGCATCCGGGGGTTCAAGCTGGATTATCGACAGCGGATGCACAAACCATATGACGAGGGAGAAGAAGATGTTCACCTCCTACGTCAAGAATAAAGATTCCCAAGATTCAATTGTATTCGGTGATGGGAATCAAGGCAAGGTAAAAGGTTTAGGTAAAATTGCAATTTCTAATGAGCACTCCATATCTAATGTATTTTTAGTAGAGAGTCTTGGATATAATTTGCTATCTGTTAGTCAATTATGTCATATGGGGTATAACTGTCTATTTACAAATGTAGATGTGTCTGTCTTTAGAAGAAGTGATGGTTCACTAGCTTTTAAGGGTGAATTAGACGGCAAACTTTATTTAGTTGATTTTGCAAAAGAAGAGGCCGGTCTAGATGCATGCTTAATAGCTAAGACTAGCATGGGCTGGCTGTGGCATCGCCGCTTAGCACATGTGGGGATGAAGAACCTTCACAAGCTTCTAAAGGGAGAACACGTGATAGGGTTGACTAATGTGCATTTCGAAAAAGATAGACCTTGTGCAGCTTGTCAAGCAGGTAAACAAGTGGGAGGAGCACATCACAGCAAGAACGTGATGACCACTTCAAGACCCCTGGAGCTGCTGCATATGGACCTCTTCGGACCTGTCGCCTATCTGAGCATAGGAGGAAGTAAGTATGGTTTGGTTATTGTTGATGACTTTTCCCGCTTCACTTGGGTGTTCTTTTTGCAGGAAAAATCCGAAACCCAAGGGACTCTCAAACGCTTCCTCAGGAGAGCTCAAAATGAGTTTGAGCTCAAAGTGAAAAAGATAAGAAGCGACAACGGGTCCGAGTTCAAGAACCTTCAAGTGGAGGAGTTCCTTGAAGAGGAAGGGATCAAGCACGAGTTCTCCGCTCCCTACACACCACAGCAAAATGGTGTGGTAGAGAGGAAGAACAGGACGCTCATCGACATGGCGAGGACGATGCTAGGAGAGTTCAAGACCCCCGAGTGCTTCTGGACGGAAGCCGTTAACACTGCTTGCCACGCCATCAACAGGGTCTACCTTCATCGCCTCCTCAAGAAGACGTCGTATGAGCTACTAACCGGTAACAAACCCAATGTATCGTACTTTCGTGTATTTGGGAGTAAATGCTACATTCTAGTGAAGAAGGGTAGAAATTCTAAGTTTGCTCCCAAAGCTGTAGAAGGGTTTTTATTAGGTTATGACTCAAATACAAAGGCGTATAGAGTCTTCAACAAATCATCGGGTTTGGTTGAAGTCTCTAGCGACGTTGTATTTGATGAGACTAATGGCTCTCCAAGAGAGCAAGTTGTTGATTGTGATGATGTAGATGAAGAAGATGTTCCGACGGCCGCTATACGGACCATGGCGATTGGAGAAGTACGGCCACAGGAACAAGATGAACGAGATCAACCTTCTTCCTCAACTATGGTGCATCCCCCAACCGAAGATGACGAACAGGTACCTCAAGTGGAGGCGCTCGATCAAGGGGGAGCACAAGATAATCATGTGATGGAGGAAGAAGTGCAACCGGCACCTCCAACCCAAGTTCGAGCGATGATTCAAAGGGATCATCCCGTCGACCAAATTCTGGGTGACATTAGCAAGGGAGTAACTACTCGATCTCGATTAGTTAATTTTTGTGAGCATTACTCCTTTGTCTCTTCTATTGAGCCTTTCAGGGTAGAAGAGGCCTTGCTAGATCCGGACTGGGTGTTGGCCATGCAAGAGGAGTTAAACAACTTCAAGCGCAATGAAGTTTGGACACTGGTGCCTCGTCCGAAGCAAAATGTTGTGGGAACCAAGTGGGTGTTCCGCAACAAACAGGACGAGCACGGGGTGGTGACGAGGAACAAGGCTCGACTTGTGGCAAAAGGTTATGCCCAAGTCGCAGGTTTGGATTTCGAGGAGACCTTTGCTCCTGTGGCTAGGCTAGAGTCAATTCGAATCTTGCTAGCATATGCCGCTCACCATTCTTTCAGGTTGTACCAAATGGATGTGAAGAGCGCTTTCCTCAACGGGCCAATCAAGGAAGAGGTGTACGTGGAGCAACCCCCTGGCTTCGAGGACGAACGGTATCCCGACCATGTGTGTAAGCTCTCTAAGGCGCTCTATGGACTTAAGCAAGCCCCAAGAGCATGGTATGAATGCCTTAGAGACTTTTTAATTGCTAATGCTTTCAAGGTTGGGAAAGCCGATCCAACTCTTTTTACAAAGACATGCGATGGTGATTTGTTTGTGTGCCAAATTTATGTCGATGACATAATATTTGGTTCTACTAACCAAAAGTCTTGTGAAGAGTTTAGCAGGGTGATGACGCAGAAATTCGAGATGTCAATGATGGGCGAGTTGAACTACTTCCTTGGGTTCCAAGTGAAGCAACTCAAGGACGGCACCTTCATCTCTCAAACGAAGTACACGCAAGATCTGCTAAAGCGGTTTGGGATGAAGGACGCCAAGCCCGCAAAGACGCCGATGGGAACCGACGGACACACCGACCTCAACAAAGGAGGTAAGTCCGTTGATCAAAAAGCATACCGGTCAATGATAGGTTCTTTGCTTTATTTATGTGCTAGTAGACCGGACATTATGCTTAGTGTATGCATGTGTGCTAGATTTCAATCCGATCCTAAGGAGTGTCACTTAGTGGCGGTGAAGCGAATTCTTAGATATTTGGTTGCTACGCCTTGCTTCGGGCTCTGGTATCCAAAGGGGTCTACCTTTGACTTAGTTGGATACTCAGACTCCGACTATGCTGGATGTAAGGTCGATAGGAAGAGTACATCGGGGACGTGCCAATTCTTAGGAAGGTCCCTGGTGTCATGGAACTCTAAGAAACAAACATCCGTTGCCCTATCCACCGCTGAGGCCGAGTACGTTGCCGCAGGTCAGTGTTGCGCGCAACTACTTTGGATGAGGCAAACCCTCCGGGACTTTGGCTACAATCTGAGCAAAGTCCCACTCCTATGTGACAATGAGAGTGCTATCCGCATGGCGGAGAATCCTGTTGAGCACAGCCGCACAAAGCACATAGACATCCGACATCACTTTTTGAGAGACCACCAGCAAAAGGGAGATATCGAAGTGTTTCATGTTAGCACCGAGAACCAGCTAGCCGATATCTTCACTAAGCCTCTAGATGAGAAGACCTTTTGCAGGTTGCGTAGTGAGCTAAATGTCTTACATTCGCGGAACCTGGATTGAATTATAGCATACATGTAGTTATGCTTTTGATCATGTTCCTTTTTGCATTTTGTTGCTTATTGTGGTGCTCAAGTTGTACAAACACTCCCTGGACCTCACAAGTCCGTTGCAAAGTGATGCACATGTTTAGGGGGAGATGTGTTACAACTTGACCCTTTTGAGACTAACCATGTGCTTGAGTTTGATGATTTAGTCTCGAAGGAGGATTGAAAGGGAAAAGGTGGACTTGGACCATGAAAGACTTCCACTGCACTCCGATGAGAGGGTAACTAATTCCAAGTTCATCTCATGAAATCTTATTGCCATTTGCTCTTAATTGAAGACTTTGGTGAGGCAATGGGGTTAAAAGGCCAAGATTGATCCCGTTTTGGTGCTTGATGCCAAAGGGGGAGAAAATAAAGGCCAAAGTGATAAATGGATCAGCTACCACTTGAGAGATTTTGAAAATAATAGAATAGAGTTTTTGTATTGTTAAACTCTTTTATTGTCTCTCTTGTCAAAAATTGGCTTCTTGTGGGGAGAAGTATTGATTATGGGAAATAGGGGGAGTTTTTGAAATCTTTGATCAATCTCTTTTGGAATGACTCTCTTTATGCTTCAACATGTGTGTTTGACTTAGAGATAGAGATTTGAGTTTGATTTGCAAAAACAAACCAAGTGGTGGCAAAGGATGATCCATATATGCCAAAATTGAATAAAACTCAAAGTTAGTTTTTATTTGAAGTGATTTTGCACTTGTTCTAGTTGCTTTATGTTGTGTTGGCATAAATCACCAAAAAGGGGGAGATTGAAAGGGAAATGTGCCCTTGGGCCATTTCTAAGTATTTTGGTGATTGAGTGTCAACACAAGTGTTTAAATGTGAATCAACGCCCATGGATGAACAAAGTGCAAATCTTCAACAAAGGTATGTTTCTAAGTCTTAGTACATTGGTTTGTGTACTAATATATTTGTCTAAGTGTTAGAAACAGAAAGAAGAAGAGAAGAGAGACTTGGCTGTGTACAGCCAAGGGGCTGTTTCGGTCTGGGGCACCGGACTGTCCGGTGGTGCACCGGACAGTGTCCGGTGGTGCACCGGACAGGCTGCCTCGGCCGAAGAGGCCACTCTCGGGTTTTTCTCCGGCGACTTCGGCTAAAATTCACCGGACTGTCCGGTGTGCACCGGACTGTCCGGTGAGCCAACGGTCGGCCGGGCCAACGGTCGGCCGCGCGATCGGCGCGCGACACGTGGCCGAGCCAACGGTCGGAAAGATACACCGGACTGTCCGGTGTGCACCGGACATGTCCGGTGCGCCAACGGTGCGCAGATCTGACTCTGACAGCAACGGTCGGATGCGCTGTTTAAGGAAACAAATCGGGCACCGGACAGTGTCCGGTGTGCACCGGACTGTCCGGTGCGCCACGAGACAGAAGGCAAAGATGGCCTTCCAGATTTGTTCCCAACGGCTCCTAGCTGCCTTGGGGCTATAAAAGGGACCCCTAGGCGCATGGAGGAGTACACCAAGCATTCCTACAACTCTTCTAAGCACCAAGACATCAATCTCACGCATTCGTTTCATTGTGATAGCATATAGAGCTCTTGTGGAGTTGTGAACTCTTTGTGTTGTGTTGCGAGCTCTTGTTGCGACTTGTGTGCGTGGTGTTGCTCTGATTTTCGAGTCTTGTGTGCGTTGCTCATTCCCACCTTACTCCGTATTTCTTTGTGAACTCAATTGTAAGGGCGAGAGACTCCAAGTTGTGGAGATTCCTCGCAAACGGGAAAAGATCAAAGGAAAGAAAAACACCGTGGTATTCAAGTTGATCATTGGATCACTTGAGAGGAGTTGAGTGCAACTCTCGTCCGTTGGGACGCCACAACGTGGAGTAGGCAAGTTTTGTACTTGGCCGAACCACGGGATAACCACCGTGTCAACTCTGTGATTGCTTTCTTGTGGTTATCGTGTTTTGAGTTCTCTCTAGCCACTTGGCCATACTTGTACTAACCCTTAACAAGTTTTTGTGGCTTAAGTTTAAGTTTTTACAGGATCACCTATTCACCCCCCCCTCTAGGTGCTCTCAATTAGCAACGCACTCAAGACAAGAAATCACAGCAACACCACGCACACAAGTCGCAACGAGAGCTCACAACACAACTTAATGAGTTCACCACTCAACTAGAGCTCTAATTGCTATCGCAAAGAATCAAGGGCGCGGAGTCGATGTCTTGGTGCTTAGGAATGCTTAGGAGATGCTTGGTGTGTTCCTCCATGCGCCTAGAGGTCCCTTTTATAGCCCTAAGGCAGCTAGGAGCCGTTGAGAGCAATCTTGGAAGGCTGATCTTGCCTTCTGTCGACTGGCGCACCGGACAGTCCGGTGCACACCGGACATGTCCGGTGCCCGATTTCTTTCCATAAACATCGCAGTCGACCATTGGTAGCCTGGGAACCGTTGGCGCACCGGACATGTCCGGTGCCCCCTTCTAGCCGTTGGCTCGGCCACGTGTCCCGCGCAGATTGCGCGGCCGACCGTTGGCCCGGCCGACCGTTGGCTCACCGGAGAGTCCGGTGCACACCGGACAGTCCGGTGAATTTTAGCCGTACACCGTTGATGGTTTCCCGAGAGCGACGAGTTCGCCTGTGAGCGGCCCACCGGACAGTCCGGTGCACACCGGACAGTCCGGTGAATTTTAGACGTACACCGCCGTCGAAGTCCCGAGAGCAGCCACTTTGCGCAAGCCAGCCTGGCGCACCGGACACTGTCCGGTGCACCACCGGACAGTCCGGTGCACCCAGACTGGGCAGACTTTGGCTGCTCGAGTCATCTCTTCTCCAACTCGATTTTTTCTGTTTCCAGCACTTAGACACAATACATTAGTCCATAATACAATGTACTAAGTCTGAGAAACATACCTTTATCCTTGATTTGTACTTTGTCCACCATTTTACAATTAGGCACCTGTGTTGGGCACTAAATCACCAAAATACTTAGAAATGGCCCAAGGGCACATTTCCCTTTCAATTATTACAAAAGGTACAACACTTATGTCCAAATATGATCACTACCCTATTATTTAGGTAAAGAAAATACTAATAAGTCTTTCTAAATTTATTCTATTTAATAGTTATTATTGTATCTATTTCTTAACATGTAGATGAAAGTCCCACTTAGAAAGATTATGCAGAGACATCACCATTGGAATTACCTCCAAAAAGTGGTTGCACATAACATAACAATATTATTCTGCTATTGATTGAATTGACAACTTCCATCTTCACTAATTTTTTACACTCCCCCACTTACATTATAGGATTAAAAAATAGAGGTCAAGGCACAATGAAGATTAGAGCAATGCTAGAGACTAAGGGCGTGTTTGGCATGGCTCTGCTACACCTCAGAGCAGCTCTACTCTAAAACTCTGGGTGGAGCGGATCTGTCCCAGAGTTTAGATTGTTTCTCATAACCAGTGGCGGGTAAATAACTCTAAACTCCATGACTAGTTTGCTTTTTTAGAGTTTTCCGAGCAGCAAAAGAGGTACTCCAAAAAAATGTACTGCAGCTCCAAAAACTCCATAGAGTTTACAACTCTAGAGTTAGGGTGTTTGACATGTCCTGGCCAACTCCTTCTTGGAGTTTTGCTCTAGAGCCATAACAAACACGCCATAAACATGTGCAAGGCTCATGAAAACTAGGAAATATGCATAGTTAGTACTCTCTTTGTTCGTTTTTATATGACGCCACGTCACAAAGTAAGGCCCCGTTTGGTCCTTTAGTCTAGGGACTAAAATTTAGTTAAGAGACTAAAGTTTAGTCCCTATCCTATTTAGTTATAGGGACTAAAAATATTCAAAATGTATTAAATGGATCATAAGATGACTAAAATACCGCTAAGTATTCTTCCACTCTTAGTGCAACTGAAATAAAGGAGGGGTAAAAAGTGGAATTTATATGATTCAGTCCCTTTTAGTCACCCCTTGAGGGACTAGAGACTAAAACAATTTAGTCCCTATTTTAGTCCCACCGTTTAGCAATTTAGAGACTAAATGAGACTAAAATGGAGGAACTAATCTTTAATCGCTCAAACCAAACATCCCTTAAAAGTGCTTTTTTAAATGACGTCCTTTTACAAACTTTCGGTGGTTTTTCATATTTACCTCTCCACTTTCGGCACATTGCTTTGTTTACTGTTAGACACTTTCATGGTCAAACAGAGAAGATATAAGGTAATATTGTTAAATCTATGTTTCCTTAATTTAAACAACATATAAAAACGAACGGAGGGAGTAGCTTTTAAAACTTCCTTTATAAAGAACTTATGTGTCTTTTTATTATAATACAATGCTTTCCATCATGTTAAATGTACACGGGTAGAATGATAAATTCTATCATAGACATGACATGATATGCCTGAAAGGCTGAAACATGTTCCTAACTTTAGTTCACATAGATCTTTGGCAACACTTTTTTAAATGCAAGGTATGAATTAGCATTAAATAAAATGCAATGCATCATGTTTATGGGATTATTGCATATAAATAATTTTTATATATGTATCCAACTGTTATTAAGCTATCTACTGTTAGTAAGCATCGGCGACTTGCACAGCTTATAAATTATTCAGATTTTAAATTTGTAGCTAAAAATTATTCTAAAATTAAAATATTCTATGTGTCTAGTTATTTCAGAACGGTTGTTGGGGACAGCCTTGCCGCTTTTGGTGACTTCCGACGTCCGTGTCCGTTGCACGGCTGCTTTCCACGGAAAAAAAAGAATACTTTTACCACGGCAGGACACCGGTAAAACGAGAGCTGGGCCGGCAGACGGCCAGGGGCGGGGACAGGTGCCCAGACCCACGGGATTCTCACGCATCCCGAACGCGGCCACGCTCGCCGCGGGCACACGCGGCGCGCTGTGCTCACCCCTGTCTGCCTGCGCGCCCGGCACGCCCGCGCCCACTCACGCCCGGCCCTGCCCCGCGCCCTCATCGTCTCCTCCCGGCCTCCCCTCAAAGCCCACCGCCGCTGCCCCCACGCCACCCACCCCACCCCGCCCCCGCCCCTACCGCGCGGTGCCCGAGACCCAGAGGCCAGACCCCTTTCTTCACCTTCCTTCCCATCGCAATCGCAAGCCCCCGGCTCCGGCGCTCGGCGGTCGGCCAGGTTCGGGAGATCACTTCGTCGCGGCGAGGAGGGAGGGGGTCGCCGTTAGCGCGCGGCACTTGGATGAGAAGGGCAGCGGTGGAGGAGGATGCGGAAGGCGTACAGGGACTCCATCAAGGTGCTCGAAGCTGACATCCAGCACGCCAACACCCTGTAAGCCCAGCTCTCGCCCGCTTCCCTCCTCTCTCCCCTTCCTGATTCCAGCGCCGCCTCACATCCCCTGTCGATTCTGCTCCAGTTCACTAGCACGGGCCCATGTCCTTCTCGTTTCTCCGTCTGCCTCCGTGATCGAGCGGGTGCTTGGGGGTTTCGGCGGGGCTGCGTCGCGCCGTCGCCGACTCCTCGGCCTGCTGCCGGGGTTGCGCAATGCGGCGGCCAGGGAGGGTGATAGATTGACCGACCGAACGCCGGTTCGCCCCCCTCCATCGGGATCCGTTGTGGTGGTTGCCCTATCCGTTCACGCACGAGTGGCGAAGCGGCAGTAGATCATGTGGGAATCCCATGTGTTTAGGATGTTTAAACAAACCCTGATTCCCATGTGTTTTAGCGTTCTAAATTATATATAATTTTCTGCTTAAGAAGAAAAGGGTACGAGATGAGTCCACTAGTGTGGTCTTTAGGTGAGGGTTGCTTCATCAGCATGTGATCTGCCAAGTGATGCTAGTTGTTTATTTGGATGAGCAGGGCCTCCGAGTTTCCCCGGGACTATGATGGTGCGTGCCTGCAGATGCGGCTGTCGTACAGTCCCGCAGCTCATATATTCCTCTTCCTGGTGCAGTGGACGGACTGCAGCCTCGCAGGGGCTCTTGGTCTGCTGAGAATCCTCATATACAAGGTCTGTTGCGCGTTTGGTTGTGCCGTGCTCACATTGTGGATGTGCCCTGCTGAATCTGTAGCTCACTGAGTCATTGTTCAGGTTTATGTGGATGGCACAACAACCATGTCGACTCATGAGAGGAAAGCCAGCATCAAAGAATTCTATGGTAGGAGGGCATGATGTTATTACATCTTTGCCTAACTATGTTTTTTTTGGTGCTGCACTGCTGATCAGAATTACTATATATTTGGCATGAGCAGCTGTGATATTTCCTTCTTTGCTGCAACTGCAAAGGGGGATCACTGATGTCGAGGACAAGAAGCAGAAGGCCATATGCATGGAGAAGTACAGAAAGAAAGATGAGGATGGACGGGACACCTTATCTGATATTGATGTTGAGAGGGAAGAGGAGTGTGGGATTTGCATGGAGATGAACAGCAAAGTTGTGTTGCCCAACTGCACCCATGCTATGTGTATCAGATGTTACCAGGACTGGTATGTGCATGATTCAGTTTCTGCCCATGTGTTTTCTGGGACTGCATTGAGTGTTACATTCTCAAATCTCAATCACCCTTCATTTACTGCTGTGCAAGTGCAAACTTCTTGCGTAGACTTATGTTATCATTATCGATTAACAAGCTTTTTAGCTAGATGACTCATCTATATCATTCCTCCACATATCTGTATCATAGCAAGGTATATATCCTGCTAAACATGAGCTGCTGTGAACAGTGTCTATAGATAAGCTTAAACTCATCTTCCTTGTTCTTTCCAGCAACTTATATGCTTGTATAAACACAATGGAAGTGGAACCCCTCCACACACAGGGTTAACTTCTTCTAAGGAATCCTTTTGGTATGAATGGCCAGTAGCTCAACAGAACATAGTGCTCTGTGAAACGTATCGTTCTGAAAATGAAGTGATACTAGCTCAACAGAATATTGAATATAGTGCTCTGTGCAACAGATCTGTATTCATTTACATGCTTTCCCATTGTCTGTCATTTTGAAAATGAAGTGATATTAGATCAACAGGACATAGTGCTCTGTGAAACATTGTTCTCATTGATTGCCGTGGGCGGTTGTGTTGCTGTTTTCAGGTGTACATTGTTTTTTTTGCCGTGCGGTTGTGTTGTTGTTTTCATGTGTACATTGTACTTTGACCCTTGGGGTCTTTCCTCTCTTTAGAGGATGTTTGGTTTCTAGGGAACTATTTTTTAGTCTCCCCATTTTATTCCATTTTAGTTCATAAATTGCTAAATATGGAAACTAAAATAGAGTTTTAGTTTCTCTATTTGGAAATTTAGGTACTAAAATGGGATAAATGGAGGGACTAAAAATTAGTCCCTAGAAACCAAACACCCCCTTAATACAACAGGCAGATCTCATGCCGGTTCTTTAAAAAAAATAGTGCTCTGTGAAGCAGATCTGTATTCATTTACATGCTTTCCCACTGTCTGTATCATTCTGAAAATGAAGTGGTCGTTGGAAAGTGGCATTGTGATATTCATCTGATTTTGCCAACTACAGTAAGTAGGGTAAATGTGGCGATTCACCACCTGGATTTTTTGAACTATGTTCTGCCATTCCTTCAGTGCAAAGAGGAATCTGACTGGTGTGCCGAGTCAAGTATTGATTTTTCATTTTTGTCCAATCCACGCACATAATCATCCATCTTCTTGTATAGACCGTGCACTATGTTTACGGCCAATTGGTTCTAGGCTATGAAGGCACATTACTCCTTTGTTCACTGCAGCTAACAATTTAGCTCATTAAACTTGTGGCCCTGCCGATCATAATTAATAGTAGCTTTGTATGTTAGCAAGCCCTGATGGTGGGTGTCTGCGATTTATTGATCTTGTGTACTAGGTGTTCCAATAATATTTGTGGTTTGTCTGTGTTCTTTTTGCCAGTGTAACCTTTTCATTCAGCTTAACTTCGACTGAATTTCTGAATGTCTTGTTTCAGGGTTCATTGTATTATATCAGCATTAAGATTGAATGCTGTCTATGTTCCAGATACCATACTTTGACGATAACATTGGTTTTCCTACAGGAGTTCAAGATCGCAGTCCTGCCCATTCTGCCGTGACAACCTGAAGAAGACCTGTCCTGGTGACCTGTGGATCTATGTTGAGGACCAAGATGTGGTTGACATGGAGACGGTGTCGAGCGAGAACCTCAGACGGCTGTTCATGTACATAAGCAAGCTGCCTCTGATTGTCCCAGACGTCATCTTCAGTGTGTATGATTCCCACATCAAATGACTTCCGACGCGACCTTCCTGACGACCTTCAGCCAGTGCCCAGCTCCAGTTAATCTTATGCCCCCATGTCCTCCATTTTCATGCTTTGCTCAAGCTTTTGGAAGTGCCTGAACTGATTTGGAACCGCAAGCCTTCCGGTGGTGCTTTAGAAACTTGTTTAGTGCCTGCATGCATCCTTAATCATATGCAGCCACTCTGTACATATCTGACTTGGCTCAGTTAATAGGGGACTGTGCTTGCCCCAAATGGAGGCAGGGCCGTTTGTGTCTTTCTCATGTTTCCATTAGCGAAGCAACGCAAAGTTCTGGGGGGCATTGGAAGGTTTCTGCTGCAATGTTAGGATGGTAATTGGTAGCTAGTTTAATTAATAAATCCAGCCTAGTACTCTATACTTAATAAGTCTGGATCTACTAGTAATAAGGTATAAAAGTATCAGAATTCTCCAAAAATGTCCAGCAAGCTGAACTACTTAACTCTTGCCGGAGAAATTGTGCGAGTCAAAATTAGAACTGGATTATTAACACATAAGGCCTTGTTCGTTTGTGCCGGATTGATGGGTCGGAATGATTCCTAATCGGATTATTTCTCTAATTTATATAAACTTTGATTAATTGGAACGATTCCGAGTGAAATCTAACACAAACGAACAAGGCCTAAGGGACTGTTCGGTTTACTCGGAACGATGACCTGAAACGAGTCGTAGCCGGATTGTTTGTATAATTTACATAAGCTTTGATCAAATGAAACTATTTCTAGATAGAATTCTGGACAACCGAACATGGCCTTAAGCATCTAAGCAATTTAAGATAAATAAACAAGGATCCGATAGGCAAACTGCCCGAGTCGTTTCAGATGAGATGGAGTCTTGATAAATTTTGGACTATCTGCCACTGAGGGTATGGACATACTCGTACTTGTCTCGTTATCCACGCTAGCTGTCCATATCATCAATCTGTTTAGATATTGTATCTCACCCTCTCCAATCTTATCCATGCATGCACATTGGATAATGATTAACCTAACGGAAGAAAACTATCACTACAAGTTTTTTGTTTCTGCGTGAGTACGTCTTTCTCTTGTATGTTTTTGAGCCTCAGCTCTTTTCTCTTATTAATAACTTGCATATTCGATAAAAAAAATATAGCAGCTGGTCACTCAAGTAAGTCCATCTTACCCTCCCTTAGGCATACTTACACCATCACACGATTCCACGAATAGACAACTTGGATACAATCTTAAAATAAAAATTAATGAGTTCTAATACAATCCGTTGTAGTCTAGCTGGTCAGGATATTCGGCTCTCACCCGAAAGACCCGGGTTCGAGTCCCGGCAACGGAATGACTGTGTTTTTTTTTTTGTATTCCCTGCGTTTAGTCAGCTGAGTTCAACCATGGTCACGCGCTCTGCAAAGACCGGCTTCGCCGGCGACGGAAGCACGTCCAGCCATGACCAGCGCTCTGCAAAGAGAAGTATGGGTGGCTGATCGCAACTCGCAAGAGAACTGAGAAGCGATGGCCATCAAGATTGACAGAAGAAGTCGTCAACCGGCTTCATTGGTCATCCTCCACAACGAAAGAAAGAAAGCAGAGGATGGTCAGATTGAAAGAAAAAAAAACATGTGTGATGGCTGTTGCACACCCATATGTGGCCGTACCTGTGCTCGCCGATCCGAAGCAACACGACGAACGCAGCCACGGCGGCCAAGGCAGAAATCGGTCGGCATCGCCCGCGACCGGGCAACAACTCACGACCGGCGGCCTCATCCCCGCGCGGCCTCCGCTCCAAATGCCAGACAGGCCTTGGGATGCTCCATTATAACATATGACTAATTCGTGCATATTAGAGTGGGTAGATGTAAAAGTGGACTCGTATTACAACAAGATAGGACGTAGGATTTAAAAACCCCTGTTCATATATCATAGCGAAATCAACTAAGACCTTGTTTGTTTGGATACCCTCGCATTGACCTCAGTGCATGTGTATTGAGCTAGATTGAGGGGTGTAACTTAACCTAATTTACAGCTCTAAGAACAACTCCAAGAGTGTTCAAAAAAATCTTTTCCCAAAATAATTTATTGGGATTCTGCTAAAATTTTATTTTCCCAAAATCATGTTGCCCCACAACAGATCTCCAACAGTACATTCCCCAATACTTTTTAAACTAGCCACATCAACACATGTGAACTCTACCTGTCATCAATCTCATCTACGGATATCATCCATTCAATCACTGTCATGTCCATTAGTTGCTGATCTCTTTCTTTCTCCTTCTCGTTTGACTCCAGACGCTCTGCGTCCCAACGTGACGTCTGTGACGACTGGCGAGGTGCACAACGTCGTAGACTCGTAGTCCTCAAAAGCCTCACACACACTCGAGTGCTCCAACAACGACCGATGAATCCTCAATGTCCACGCTTGAGCTTGCCCTTGCTGATGGACTTGCATGCGGGGTAGGGTGAATCGCGCTTTTCATGGACGCTTTTCACTGACGTATGGGGAGGATGGGAGACGCAAAAATATGCGGGAGGGGGATGGAGTTTTTTTGGTACCTCTATTTTTCGCAAGAATTAGGGAAGTTGTTGGAATCCATATTTTTACATTTTTCTTTCTAAATAAAGTTTTAGGAGCAATAAAGGGGAACTCTTGGAGTTGCTTTAACCCACCTTAATACACATATATTAAGATGAATACGGGAGTATAGTATCCAAATAAGTCTTAAATGTGTAAGGGCCTGTTTAGAAATGCTGTTTTAAAATACTGTAGTTTTGAGATACCATAGTTTACAATTGTACATGACATAAATACTACAGTATTGTTTTACCACAATAAAACTGCAGTATTGCTCAAAACCGAGATCTGTTTGGTTCTATTGGAAAAAACAAAGTATATATAAAGAGAAGAGAAGAAAATTAAGGTACTGAGTGGAGTTTCGAAAACTCCAAAAATACCACAGTTTTGGATAAACTATGGTTTTTAAAACCGAGTTTTGACTATACAAATCAAACACCTTTTGAGCTCCAATACTATAGTATCATCAAATATTATAGTATTGTTTCAAAACTGCAAAAATACTACAATTCCAAACATGACCTAAGTGTGTTGTAGAGATGATTCGGTATGGAAGTCGATGTGTTGTTCTCAATAACGAGTCCCATGTTAGAAATGAAATATTTGCTCACACGGGGAGTCAGGACTCGAGAGTATTGTAACCACTGCCGACGTGTTTTTTCACGAACTTTGTGTTATCTACTAGATCTAGGGTGCCGTTTGGTTCACATATTGGTAACGGAATGAGTAACCGATAACGTTAAATTATGTTTGTTTAATTTTAACCGTAATCGATATAACACTACAAATAGATACCGCCTTATTTAAATTAGTTACCGCCGGTATTCAAATGTGAATCGTTATTATTACCATTTATGTTACATTTTGCGAACCAAACGCTACCTAGGTGAATTGAGCTGAAGATTCACCCATGGATAATCCACTCCCTTAGGCCTGATTTGATGACCGGGGATCCCGAAGGGAAAATATCCTCTTGCTATTCAAAATTGAATTGTGAGAGGATTCCCCCTCCATGGATCCCCTAGGGATCCCTAATCACCAAATTAGCCCTTATTCTATTCTACCCTGTAAAAGAGCCCTATCTATCAAAATGAGGTGGATAAGAGCCCTTTCAAAAAAAAAAGAGGCGGATAAGAGTTTGAACATGGCCACTAGGTAATGAGTACCACCAACGACTTCTTCCTTGACGCAAAGCCTCTCTCCCGTCCGTCCCGAGCAATCTTCCTGTGAGCTAACGGGTCGTCGTCGTCGTCGCCGCCGGCGGCCTTGCACAGGCACTGCCCGCTGGGTGTTCTCCAAGACTCCAGCGCATCGGTCTTCCGATGGGCCAGGCACACTAGCGGAATTGGTTTGCTCCCTCCTACTGTGAATCAACATTGCCTAAGGGGCACTTGAATCGATGCTGAATCAGATTGGGCTTTCGATTTTCTATGTGTGTCAGTGGCGTTAGCCAGCTACTATTAGTAAACATCTCTTAGTTACCATAAGGTCAAAATTGTCCACCAAATTCTTGCCGAGTTACCTTGACAATGGAGGAACTGATGTGGCAGCATCTATGAACTGAATTACTATCATACAGCCAAAGCGATATCCTAACTACAGTTGCAGTTACTGAAACCTTATGCTCATATAATACGGCAACACTATTTTCAGAATCCAGCGGGAAATTACTTTGGTCGTACGAAATCTTTCTAGCAGATCGTTCTTACAGCTTCGAATCATCCACCCTGCTCGGTTGTTGGCTGTATCCTCACTCACGAGGTATTGTATCACCAGACCAGACCAGCTACAAGCCGGCAGCAGCTGCAGAACGGCCAGCTACCCTGAACACATGGGCTGGTTTTCTCGTCCTCGACGGTTCTACAGATCCAAGAACATCCGGTAGGCGTCCCTGTGAGGCGCGTAGTAGCCCTCGACGGTGGTGTCGACCTGGAACCCGGCCTTGCAGTACAGCGCCACGGCGGCCGTCCTCGTGGGGTCGACGTGGAGGGAGAGCCGCTGGACCTTCCGCCGCCGGCACCGCTCCACTGCGCCCGACAGCAGCGCCTCGCCGTGGCCCTGCCGCCTCCAGTTCTCCTTCACTGAAACCAAAAGTTTGCAGTTTCGGGGGCACGGATCCGGTCATTCCGCCGCATAACCTTAACATGACCCAGGGAGAGAGGGGGATCGCGACGTGTGTCTCACCGGCGAGCTTGGTGATGGTGGCGCAGAGGGATGTGTTGCAGGTGTACATGGCATACCCGATGACCTCCCCCCCGTCGGCGCTGGACGTCTTGTAGATCAGCCCGGAGTTCCGCCGCTTTAGCTCGTCGTGCAGTGACCGCGCCAGCGATTCGTGCTTCGGAAAGATCCTCCGCTCTAGACGCACGATGTCCTCGACAACGCTGACGGCTCGATCGTGCGACGGGTCCAGCTCGAGTATCGGCGGTGGCGCCGCCTCCGCCGCCGCCATAACAGACGAGGGTCTGGATTCGGGCGTCAAGCCATCTTCGGTGCTTGTCTTGGGTGCATGTGCGTCTCGCTACGGTTAAACTTTTTTTTTCAGATTTTAATATTTTAATAATGCCAATAATATATATCTTTAAATATATTATAAAAAGATTTAAAGATTTATCTAATTATATGTTATAACAATTAATATCTATACGATACAATAAAACATTTTTAAGCATAATCATACACATATTCAAACTATTGTACATTACTCATATGGTCACTAAAAACACCATTTTACACCGATGTTTTTAAAGTATAGTTTGAATAAAAATATGAGTATGAATAATTTGTTGAAGATAGTTTCTCACGGTCGTTATAAGCACATAAGTCTATTCTCCTCTCTCCCACATAGGACATGAAAACAACTAAGCCTCTATTAGTGTACTATTACCCACATGGGTCGTGGGAAACCATCCAAGAACAACACGGTAGTAAACCGTCCAACATAATAGAAAGCCACGCGTAACATAACACTTACACATAGTACCACATCGCTAGCTGAAAGAGGACAAACCACCAAGCTAGCTATAAAAAAGGGGTTGGACTATTTTCGGACTCGTATCTCTCTATCTTTTGGCTAAGACAAAGTGTGATATTTGTTCTTCTCTATTTAATATTTGATATTACATTTGTTTTTGATGGGTATGAAATATGATTGTGTGTCGTCGTAATGCATAGTCATTGTACTAGTTTTTATATATTTGGCTCAAATTAGAATAATTGACTCTTTAAAAATTAAGAACGATAATTATTTTAAGATAAAGTAAATATAATAAATAACTTCCTATGTTTCACATCGTGTCATATATCTACTCCTTTAATGCAGCACTTTAGTGCGTCCTCCACTCCTCCCCCATGTTGAAGCCTTCTGTGTGTCTTTAAAACCGCTTTGCATCGTTCGCGTCATCCATCCGGCTTAGGAGCTCAACCGAACTCGGCAACCAACGCCCACTCGCCATGCTCTGCCACCACGAGCGTGCCATCCATGTCAAAGTCGTAGCCACCAAGACCTTCTCCTCCTTCCCCTCCTTCGCGCGTCGTTTTCCTTGCAGGGGCGAACGTATGTGCTTGAAAGTTCCCCATAAAAATCTCTTCGATGTCGGTCTAGTTTTGAATGCAGCCGGGCCTCAAGTTTTCCAACCATGCCCACGCTGAGTCTGCTAGGTACAGGGGGAGATTGCGGATTATGAAGTCATCATGATTCGTTCCTCTTGCATGGCATGCCAGCCGATAATCCCCAGCCATAGACTGGGGTTCGATTCTCTCGAATATTTCACGATATTGATGGGTGCCCTGTACCTTGCGGCACTGGTGCTTGAAGGATACGATGGCTTAATACCCAAGGCCCCTGCGGTGGTGGGCTTAGGCTCTAGCTCCCATCGGGGTCCAAACAGCCTCTATGGCATTGTTTGTACCGACTGGAGTTGAAAGTTGCCTAGAGGGGGGTGAATAGGCGTAATCTGAAATTTACAACTTTAAATACACACTACAAGTCGGGGTTAACGTTAGAACTTAAATCAAGTCCGAGAGAGAGAGGGAAAACAAATCAAATGGAAATCAAGCGAATGAACACGGTGATTTGTTTTACCGAGGTTCGGTTCTAAAAAACCTACTCCCCATTAAGGTGGTCACAAAGACTGGGTCTCTTTCAACCCTTTCCCTCTCTCAAACGGTCACTTAGACCGAGTGAGCTTTCTCCTTAATCACACGGGTCACTTAGACCCTGCAAGGACCACCACATACTTAGGTGTCTCTTGCTTTGATTACAAGTCACTTGGGAACAAGAATGAGGAAGGAAGAAAGCGATCCAAGCAACAAGAGCGCAAATGAACACGAACACACACTCTCTCAAGTCACTAGGTGGTTGGAATGAATTTGAGACTTAGAGAGGCTTTGATCTTTTGATTTGTGTCTATGACTGAATGCACTAGCTCTTGTATTGAATGAAAACTTCAAAAGACTTGGATGCTTGGGGTTGTGGTGGTTGGGGGTATTTATTGCCCTCAACCACCAAGAAGCCGTTGGGGACGGCTGCTGGCGATGGACGCACCAGACACTCTGGTGCGCCGCCACGTCACCAAAACGTTAGGGTCTGGAGCCTGGTCAACCGTTGGAGGTCTTGTCCTCTTGCGGCACCGGACAAGTCATGTTCACTGTCCGGTGCACCTCTGACTCTGCGGCTCTGACTCTGCGCGCACTGTTCCTCTGTCAGCCCCTTTTGCAGTCGACCGTTACGCGAGTTAGCCATTACTCCAGTGGCACAACGGATATTCCGGTGAATTATAGCGGAGTGCGCCTGCGAAAAACCCGAGAGTGGTTGGTTGGACTCAGTACGGTCCTAGTGCACCGGACACTGTCCGGTGGCACACCGGACAGTCCGGTGCGCCAGGCCACAACACACTTGGTTTCTTTTGCTCCTTTGAATTGGATCCCTAACTTGAACATTTATTGGTTTGTGTTGAACCTTTGTGCACCTGTAGAACATGTATTCTAGAGCAAACTAGTTAGTCCATTTATTTGTGTTGGACATTCAACCACCAAAATTAATTGTGGGAAACAGTTAACCCTATTTCTCTTTCAATCTCCCCCTTTTTGGTGATTGATGCCAACACAAACCAAAGCAAATATATAAAGTGCAGAAATGAACTAGTTTGCATAAGGTAAGTGCATAGGTTACTTGGAATTAAACTAATTGATTATCTCACTAGATATGGATTGCTTTTCTTTCCTTTAATAGTTTGGACCACATTTACATCACTTGTTTTGTTTTTGCAATTTTTTGGAAAATCTTTTCAAAGTCTTTTGCAAATAGTCAAAGGTATATGAATAAGATTGCAAGAAGCATTTTCATGATTTGAAATTTCTCCCCCTGTATCAAATTCTTTTCCTTTGACTAAATAAAACTCCCCCGGAATGAATTTCTCCTCTTAGATACCAATGAAAAATATCAATTAAAGCTTTATTTTGAAAATTTTGAAATTGGTGGTGCGGTCCTTTTGCTTTGGGCTTAATACTTTCTCCCCTTTGGCATTAATCGCAAAAAACGGAGACGTTGAGAGCCCTTATATTTTCTCTCCCATAGGTACAAGTAAATAAGAGTGAAAGATTATACCAATTTGGAGTGAGCGAAGTAGCAACGAAGGATAAATGATACCGTTAGAGTGGAGTGGAAGCTGTCGGTGTTTTGGGTCCGACCGCACACCCGGGGTTGCCCCTCAAGGTGTTTTTAGGAGTAGGACGGTGTCAACGACTGTAGCAAAATGGTTCGTGCCGATCGCACGAGGGACAGTGGACAAGATTTGCAGGTTCGGGCCGCTTAGAGATGCGTAACACCCTACGTCCTGGTGAGTATACGAGTGTGGTTACAAGAGGGCTCTCTGGATTGAAGGCACAGAGAGTTAATGAGGGTGGCTAAGTAAAAATAGGGTCGATCGATCTGAAGGGGTGCCCCCTAGGCCTTATATACTCGACCATGGGGCAGTACACGTGGATATGATAACAACAAGTAGCTAAAAGGTAGTGAACCTCTTGAATTTATCCCTACGTAACCCTTGCCGACTTATCCTCGCATGGCTCTGTTGCATGGGGGCTTTAGCGCGGGAAAGTCGGGTCTCTGTTGCGATTTACTCGCTCGACGTTGTGGGCCGTCCGGGTTTGCATCAATCCGGTCTTACGTCTTCTCTGCTTTGTTGGTTGTTTCTCCTCAGGCCCACGAAGGAATGACCTTACGATTTATTGGGCCCTTGGGCCTTTCGTGAGGTCTTTTACTTCTTTAGTGGACCCAGGGGATATCCATCCCCCACAAGCCCCCGATCTTTGGGTTGATTTTAGAGGTAATCAACCCAAAGATCCAAGGTCCAAAAAATGACTTCCTGCTGTCCTCTTTTGCTCCGATCACTCGTTCGACCGAAGTTTAGTTTTGTGCTTGTGCCTTAGAGGTCGGCATTTTGATTTGTAGGATTCTGAACTTCATCACCCAATGGGTGTAGCCCCCGACCTTTGAGTAGATTTTTAGAAGATAATCTACTCGAAGGTCTTCACCAGAAATTATCTCCATTTGCGCTCCTGCGTCTCGGTTGAAGATTGGTCTTTTTAATCTTGTCCCACGCCTTAGAAGTCGGCACTATCTCGGTTTGGAATGATAATCCATGGGGTGCACCGGAGGTGCACCCAATGGGTGTAGCCCCCGACCTTCAAATGGATTTTTTAAGGATAATCCATTCGAAGGTCTTCCTTTTGCTTGTAAAAATTGGCATGAAGCTATTTGCATTATGCTTTGGAGGTCAGCATTATGTCATCAATATTTTGCTGCAGAGGTCAGCATATATTTTGTCTTTAGCAGCCGAGTTTGCAATCCATCCATATCTTGCTAGGTAATGCAATTTATTTGCTTCTGCGACTTGATTGGACGTTTGATGGACGTTCTCTGTCTAGTCCTCACGTCGCTTCTGTCGGCCACATCTTGTACTTTGCTGGCTATATTTGGCTTTCCTTTGATCCTTACTGATATCTCATTTTTGTCTTGAGGTATTTACTGTGTGCCCTGCACGGATGTGACCGTTTTGAAAAATATACTGATAATTTCTGGGCGTCCCCCCCCCAATGGGTGTGGGCAAGGGACGGCTTGGTACGCTGAGTGTTTTAGCCGGCTGCTTCTGAGTAGTAATGTGATGGGACGGCTAGTGTAATCATATCCTTTGCGCTGTTGACTGGAGTCCCAATGGGTGTAGTGTTGCATGAAACGGCGTCAGCCGTCTGACGTGTCTTCAGATGGGTGGGAGTGCTTATTGAATGCTTTGCGACTGTTCAGTGACCGCGGTTGGAAGTGAGCGGTTGCTTTCCCCTTCTATAAATAACGCCCTTGCTCCTCTGGTTTTTTCACATTTCTTCACTGTTCTTTACTGCATCCTTCTCCTCCCTTCTGTCTGCTTCCGCCATGGGCAAGGGTAACAAACGCAAGCGTGAGCCGACTCCTCCGTCGGAGGATTTCGGCGACTCGGAATACTCGGAGGAGGAGTTCTCCTCCGAGTCCGAGGGATCTCCGGCTCCCGTCTCTCCCCCGGCGTCGTCTGATGATTCAGACGACTCCCAGGGGATTGCCGCGGAGGTCTGGACGTACATCCGGGCCGTCGAGCGCTCCGGGCTCGAGGGCTCGGATGAGTCTGAGTTCTCCTCGGACGAGGAGGACTCGGACGGCGGCGAGGACGAAGATGACGACGACGACAACGGCGACGACGACAACAGCGACGACGACGATGGTGGCGACGGCGACGGTGACGGCAGCAACGGCGGCGGGGGCAGCGGCGGCAAGGGCAGCACCAGAAGCGGCAGCAGCACGGCCAGCACCAGAGGCGGCAGCAGCACGGGCAGCACCAGAGGCGGCAGCAGCAAGGGCAGCACCAGGGGCGGCGGCGGCAAGGGCAGCAGCAGCAAGGCCAGTGGCTAAACGCCACTGGTCTTTAGATATTAGTATAGTGTAGTTAGAATAATGTAGTAGTAATGTAGAGTAGTATAGTGTAGTTTAGTAGTAGTAGTAATGTAAAGTAGTAGTAGGGAAGCACCAACTCGCAAAGAGTTGGTTTGTAAGCTTATTATCTTCCCCTTAATGAAAAACCGACGTTGGCCCCTTCTCGATGACTCGCTTTCCCTGATTGTTGAACTGATTCTTTTGATACAGTAGATGAATAACTTGTGCATCACGCTGACGCTTCCAGAAGTAGCTGCCGAGTAATATTGTAGTCGGTATCGGCGTTTTAGAAGCAACGCCGAGCGATTGAAGGTCGACATCAGCATTTTAGAAGTAACACCGAGCAATCGAACACGAGATCAGCGTTTTAGAGGCAACGCCGAGTAAGTGAAGGTCGACATCGGTATTTTAGAAGTAACGCCGAGCGATTGAACACGCGATCGGCGTTTTAGAGGCAACGCCGAGTGATTGAAGGTCGGCGTCGGCATTTTAGAAGTAATGCCGAGCGATTGAATACGAGTTCAGCGTTTTAGAGGCAACGCCGAGTGATTGAAGGTCGGCGTCGGCATTTTAGAAGTAATGCCGAGCGATTGAATATGAGGTTAGCGTTTTAGAGGCAACGCCGAATGATTGAAGGTCGACGTCGGCATTTTAGAAGTAATGCCGAGCGCCGAGTGATTGAAGGTCGGCGTCGGCATTTTAGAAGTAATGCCGAGCGATTGAATATGAGGTTAGCGTTTTAGAGGCAACGCCGAATGATTGAAGGTCGACGTCGGCATTTTAGAAGTAATGCCGAGCGATTGAATATGAGGTTAGCGTTTTAGAGGCAACGCCGAATGATTGAAGGTCGACGTCGGCATTTTAGAAGTAATGTCGAGCGATTGAACACGAGGTCGGCGTGTTAGAGGCAACGCCGAGTGATTGAAGGTCGGCGTCGGCATTTTAGAAGTAATGCCGAGCGATTGAATATGAGGTTAGCGTTTTAGAGGCAACGCCGAATGATTGAAGGTCGACGTCGGCATTTTAGAAGTAATGCCGAGCGATTGAACACGAGGTCGGCGTGTTAGAGGCAACGCCGAGTGATTGAAGGTCGGCGTCGGCATTTTAGAAGTAATGTCGAGCGATTGAATATGAGGTTAGCGCTTTAGAGGCAACGCCGAATGATTGAAGGTCGACGTCGGCATTTTAGAAGTAATGCCGAGCGATTGAACACGAGGTCGGCGTGTTAGAGGCAACGCCGAGTAATAGCCGGCCGCACGAGTTATTTTGAGGATAATAACCGAGTGATGAAGTGGCACGTCGGCTTTTTCGGAAATAACTGCCAGATGTCCACGTGGCATGCTGGAGTTTCGGAAATAACCGCCGGGTGATGACTGGGCACTTTTTGAAGCGGTATCTGGCTCAAGAATATCCCATAAGAGTTACGCTTTTAGCCGCCTTTGCTTTCCGTGCCCTAGTTCTTGCATTCCCACATCTGAATCTTCTCTACCACTCGCCTCCTACTCTGTTCGCCGGTGAAAAGCAAGATGGCGCCCAAGAGGAAAACTGCGAACTCGTCTGCTGCGGTGATCCCTGCAATCGACCCCAACAGTCAGTTACCCTTCGCAGGTAACCATATGTCCGTTATTTCCGAAGCTGAGCTTCTCCGCCTCGTTTCCGTCGGGGTTCTTCCTCCGCGGGAACTCTGTTCTTGGCGGATTTGCCACGGGACTACTGTCCCAACAGAGGATACCCACGAGTCTGTAGTTTACGCTCCTTTTCTTCTCCGCGGCCTCGGCCTTCCCATCTCTCCTTTTTTCCGCGGCCTCCTTGATTTTTATCACATCAACTTGACCCATTTGAACCCTAATTCCATTCTGCAAATCTCCATTTTCGTTCACCTATGCGAAGCCTTTCTCGGCGTGCTGCCGCATTTCGGTTTATGGAAGTATCTGTATCATTGTCGCCCTGGGATGGCCGGGGGGCAACATCAGTTGGTCGGAGGTGCCAGTTTGGAGATGCGTCGTGGGCGGAAAACTGAGTATCTTGAGATTCCCCTCAAGGATAGTATTAAGGGGTGGCGTCTAGAGTGGTTTATAGTTGATAATTATGGAAATTCTCTCCCTTCCCGGTCGGGAAGACAGCCAGACGTTCGCACTCCGAGTTGGACTGAGTCTTCCACGGATCAGGAAGTGGCTGAGGCAGGTGTGTTGCTGGCTGAAGTTGGACTGCTGAAAGAGAGAGGTCTAACTGCTGAAGCGGTGGTCACTGACTTTGTTTTTAAGAACATTCAGCCACTGAAAGATAGGGCCTATCCGGCATATCTGTATCGAGGGCTGGCCGACTCAACTCGGGTTACCAATAGGAGAATTCCTTCTGTAGACTTGGTAAGCCGACTTGAAATGATCCTCAGGGGTAAAGTTTCAAATATTGGTGCTCCAGTGGCATACTCGGCCTGGAACCTACCTCCTCCCAAAGCTTCCACCCTTTTTGTGTCAAATCCGCCTGTGACTGATAGCAATTTGGGCCTTAGAGTGCGACCCTCTGCTGAAGAAGTCAGTACTTTGGTTGCTTCGCTCGGGGAGATTCCTGATGATGAACGACAAGTTTATTTTGAAGTGCCTCTGAACCCTAGTGATGCCGACATAAATGACATGCTTGATCTGTTAGCTGAGGATTCATCCGATGCTGCTCCTGATGGTACGTTGGCAGTGGTGCCCCTTCCAGAGGTTGATACAACTTTGGATGTCCCGAAACCTGTCAGTACTCGCCCGAGGCGCCCTAGCCGAACCAGTCAGCCCGAGCCTTCTGCTGATGAGCAAAAGAAGAAGAGAAGACGCCTCCGGCGAGTATCCAGCTTTGATGAGGACACCGGTACCTTAGCTCCTGCTGCTGAAGAAGTGCCTGCAACTGGCCTTACTGACACTGACCCCAATGGGTGTGCCCAAACTGCTGTTGAACCCAATGGGTGTGCTCCATCTGCTGCTGACCCCGATGGGGGTGCTGTTTGCGTTGTTACTGTGGAAGATGAGGAGGAAGAAAATGAAGCTCCATTAACTCGGAAAAACAGTCGGCAGTTCATCGCCAGCGGTGGAAGTAGTGGAGTTCCTTCTCCTGCATTGTCTGCCCTTATTGGTCTGCAAGAACTGTCCCTGGCCAACTTTGATCAAACTCTAGAGGATATGGTCCCAGAGGACTTGTTGTCAGAGCCTGTGGATGATGATGCAACAGAGACTTGTGCTGCCGTGCCTGATGCTGGGTTGAGGTCATCTCGTGCCTCGTCGACCTTAGAGCACGGTCTCGAGGGTCGGGATGTCGACTTGGATTGTTCTGGTCCCATGGAAGTAGCTGAAGGCCCGTCAACCTTAGAGGTGGTTACTGCAGAGAGCTTGGACCCCAAGAATAGTGCCGACACATGCCCAGCCCCCGAGGGTGTCGTCGGGGAAGACTTAGCTCGGTTGAAGAGTATAAGCTACTGCCCAGCCCCCGAGGGTGTTGCCGGGGATGATCCGGCTCAAGTGGGCAGTGCCAACTGTGACCCAGCCCCCGAGGGTGCCCGAGCAAGGTCTCCTTCCTGCACTTCCATGGACGTTCACGCGGGTTCACCTCCACACTCTGGCGGCATGGTGGTGGCCCAAAATCTGGATCAGGGGGTCGCTTTAGAGGGCAGCGTCCCCGCTGGTCTGGCGTTTGGCTCTGTTGAAGGCACTGAGCTCATTCCTACTGGTCTGTTACAAGTTGCTTCGGGTGGTGGTCTGGCACCTGGTTATCAGCTGATTTCTCCTGATTTGGGGATCCCTTCGTTCTTTTCCAACCTCCAAGTATTGTGCTGTACTTTAGCTTGATCTTTACGTTGCACGAACTTTTGTCATTATGTTCATCTGTTCTTCTTATCAGGCTTTGGTGGATGGGATGGCCAGCCAGCTGAGATCGCAGGGTGCTTTCATCCCAGAAGTCGCTTCATCTCTTGAGCATTGGAATCCAGTGTCGCTTCATCGTCGTGTATCCGAGTTGGAGGCAACTAATGCTGGTTAGTGCCCTTTTTCTTCTTCTTCTTTGCCTTTGTTCGTGTATTGTTTTACCTTCTGACCTCATTTCGTTTGATTATCTCTTGATAGGAATGACTCGGCAGATTGCAGTTCTTGAGGAAAAACATTCCCGAGATCAACCTGAAATGGCTCAACGGTGCGCTGACTTCGAGGCGAAGTATTCTCAGAGCCAGACTGAACTAAATCAGGTGTCCGCCACTTTGGATGACGCCAACGCTCTGAGTTCTTCTCTTCATGCTCGGCTTGACTCTGAAAAGGTAACTTACAAAACCGTGCCTCGCCTTGCTATGCTCTTATTACTTGCTTGGATTCTGAAGGAGTTTATTTTTGTTTGTAGGAAGAAAAACGTATCCTTGCTGCTTCTCGTGACAATCTGGACAGATTGTATCGTGATTCTAGCAACTCACTGACCATTTTGGAGAGGAGTCACCGCTTTACAATGGAGGAACTGGACAATCAGCGTTGTAGTCTGCAAGAGTCTGCTGACGAAGTGACCCGCCTTAAGCAATTGATATCGGCAAAGGATGCCACCATCAAGGGACTCCGAGCTTCTAAGAAATCCATTGCTCAGGAGTTAGAAGCTGCTCAGCAGGCTGTTAAAGTTGCCGAAGAAACTGCTGCTACTCTCAAAGCCCAGCGCGATAAAGCCATGGACAAGGCTATTCGGGCGGGACGAATCTTGATGAGGAGACCCGGCGTGGTTGTTCCTGAAGACATAAAGGCCGATGTGCATGCTGCCCCCGATTCCTCGAATCGCCCTTCTTCGTCGGTCGTTCCTGAGAAAGACATTGGGAAATAGAGAAACATTTTGCGTGCTATGAGCGCGCGGTTAGCATGATCAAGTATTCGTTAGAGGATATCAGCTTATCATTCGAATGACATGATTACTCTCTTATTGTATCAGAATTTATTAGTTCACAAGTTTGTGGTAACGCTGCATGATGATTATGAAGTTTGTTTGCGGGATGTGGAAGTCATCCCCTGAATTGCATAAGCGCGAGTATGCTGCACCGGCTTAAGCCATCGCTGACTTTAGCTGATAACTCCGTTAGTAGGGCATAGTGGTCACCCTGGGTTAAGTAAACGTGAGCATGTTGCACCGCCTTAAGTCGTTGCCGACTTAAGTCGATTGCTCCGTTTGTAGGGCATAGTGGTCACCCCGAGTTAAGTAAGCGTGAGCATGTTGCACCGCCTTAAGTCGTTGCCGACTTAAGTCGATTGCTCCGTTTGTAGGGCATAGTGGTCACCCCGAGTTAAGTAAGCGTGAGCATGTTGCACCGCCTTAAGTCGTTGCCGACTTAAGTCGATTGCTCCGTTTGTAGGGCATAGTGGTCACCCCGAGTTAAGTAAGCGTGAGCATGTTACACTGCCTTAAGTCGTTGCCGACTTAAGTCGATTGCTCCGTTTGTAGGGCATAGTGGTCACCCCGAGTTAGGTAAGCGTGAGCATGTTGCACCGCCTTAAGTCGTTGCCGACTTAAGTCGATTGCTCCGTTTGTAGGGCATAGTGGTCACCCTGGGTTAAGTAAGAATGCAAGTCAATCATAAACGAGCCGAGTATCTTTGAAATCTCTCTTTATTGATGACGTATTTCCATTTTACAGAATACATGGTCGCCCCAGCTGTTTTTAAGTACAGCTAGGGGTAAAACTTTCTGAGGTGCTCTATGTTCCAGGAGTTCCCAACTTCTGTGCCATCCATCTGGGTGAGGCGATACGATCCGGGCCGAGTGACTTCTGCTACTATGAAAGGCCCTTCCCATAAGGGTGATAACTTGTGCCGTCCCTCTCCCGTTAGAATTCGGCGGAGGACGAGGTCTCCTATCGAAAAGAACCGTTGCCGCACAGCCTTGTCGTGATAGCGCCTTAGAGTCTGCTGGTACCGTGCTGATTGGATTACTGCATTCAGTCGTTCTTCCTCAAGTACATCAACATCCTCCAGCCTGGTGGCCTCGGCTTCTGCTATGCTTTCGAAGATCAATCTTGGCGCCCCAAACTTGAGATCAGCAGGTAGCACTGCCTCCGATCCATAGACCATGAAGAAAGGAGTGTTTCCATGCAGGGCTCGGCTAGGTTGGGTTCTCAGGCTCCAAACAACATAAGGCAATTCCCTTATCCACTTTCCTGCGAATTTTTCATTCTTATCGAAGACCCTTTTCCTGAGTGCCTCCAATATCATTCCGTTGGCTCGCTCAACCTGCCCGTTGGCTCTTGGATGTGCTACAGATGCGTACTTGATCTGAATGCTCTTTTGCTCGCAGAAGTCAAAGAATTCTGAACTGGTGAAGTTGGATCCCAAGTCAGTGATGATACTGTTTGGTATCCCGAATCTGAATATTATGCCTTGTATGAATTCCACGGCTTTAGCAGAAGTTAAAGAAGCAATGGGCTTGAACTCTATCCATTTAGTGAATTTGTCAATCGCCACCAATACATGGGTATATCCCCCTTGAGCTTTCTTGAAAGGTCCAATCATATCCAGTCCCCAGCATGCGAAAGGCCAGGTTACTGGTATGGTCTGTAGCTGCTGTGCTGGCATGTGCTGTTGCTTTGACAAGTATTGGCAAGCTTCGCATCTCTGAACTAATTCGGCCGCATCGTTCTTCGCCGTCGGCCAATAGAATCCTGACCTGAAAACCTTCCCGACTAGTGTTCTGGATGCTGCATGTATCCCACATTGCCCTGCATGGACTTCCTCCAGAAGTTGTTTCCCGGTGGACGGGAGAACGCACTTCATGAGGATGCCTGACGCGCCCCTTCTGTACAGTTCCTCCCCAATGAGTGTATAGTGAGCCGACTGCCTGGCAATGCGCTCTGCCGAGTTCTTGTCGTCTGGTTCTTCTTCATTCTTTATATACTTAATAATCGGTCTTCTCCAGTCGTCAGAATCTGACTCGAGTTGATTTATGATGTTGCACTCTTCTGTTTGATCCATTGAGATACTCGGCTGCAGAATTTCTTGCACGAAGACTCCAGGTGGGACCTGAGTTCGACCGGATCCGAGCTTGGACAGTACATCGGCCGCCGTGTTCCGATCTCTTTCTATATGACGAAATTCTAGACCCTCGAATTTATCTTCTAGCTTTCGGACGGCAGCACAATATTTTCCCATTGAATCACTTGAACAATCTCATTCCTTGTTTATCTGGCTGATGACTACCAGAGAATCTCCGTATACCATCAATCTCTTGACGCCCAGTGACATGGCGATGTTTAATCCATGTATCAAAGCTTCATACTCGGCTGCATTGTTAGAGGCCGGGAATAGCAATTGGAGAGCGTACTTGAGGTGTTCGCCTCCAGGTGCAGTGAAGAGAATCCCTGCTCCTGCTCCCTGCAGCTTCAGCGAGCCATCAAAATACATTCGCCATACTTCTGCCGTTTCTGGATTGTCTGGTACTTGCTGTTCTGTCCACTCTGATACGAAATCAACCAGTGCTTGAGTTTTGATGGCAGTGTGAGGTCGGAACTCGATATCGTGGGATCCCAACTCGCAAGCCCACTTGGCTATTCGGTCAATGGCTTCCTTGTTGTGAAGAATGTCCCCTATTGGAAAACCAGTGACTACTATGACTTTGTGGTCATCAAAGTAGTGACACAGCTTGCGGGCAGTTAGAAGTACTGCATATAATAGCTTCTGAACCTGAGGATACTTTTTCTTCGAGGGGCCTAGAACTTCACTGATGAAGTAAACAGGATGTTGTACTGGATAGGCATGCCCTTCTTCTACTCGCTCGACTACCAACACGGTGCTTACCACGTGAGTCGTGCAAGAGACATATAGCAACAAATCTTCAGCCGGTTGAGTCGGCGTAGCTCGCCGGGGTGGTTTCAGTACTGGTGGTGTTGTCAAGAATTTCTTCAGTGCGTCTAGAGCTTCTTGTGCTTCTGAAGTCCATTGAAACTTATCCACCTTCTTGAGTAGCTTGTAAAATGGCAAACCTTTTTCTCCTAGCCTGGATATAAATCTACTCAGAGCTGCCATACATCCAGTGAGTCGCTGAACCTTCTTTTGTGACCGAGGAGCTTCCATCTTCATGATAGCTTCAATCTTATCTGGATTAGCCTCAATTCCCCGGTGGCTGACGATAAACCCGAGCAACTTTCCTGCTGGTACCCCGAAAACACATTTTTCAGGATTGAGCTTCCATCTATATCTTCTCAGGCTGTTGAAAACCAGCTGTAAGTCCTCAATGAAGTTTTCTGAATTCTCTGTTTTGATCACCACATCATCTACGTAAGCCTCCACACGCTTGCCCCAGTGATCGGCTAAGCATGTTTGAATGGCTCTCTGATAAGTCGCTCCAGCGTTTTTGAGGCCGAACGGCATGGAGGTATAACAGAAAGCACCAAACGGAGTGATGAACGCCGTTTTTTTCCTCATCTTCTTTTGCCAAACTAATCTGATGATACCCGGAATAGCAATCTAAGAAAGACAGCACAGAACACCCAGCGGTGGAATCCACCACCTGATCTATCCTCGGGAGCCCGAAGGGATCCTTCGGACAGTGTTTGTTGAGATCAGTATAGTCGACGTACATGCGCCAATCCACTTTATTCTTTTTGAGTACAAGAACAGTGTTGGCTAACCACTCGGGGTGTAATACTTCTCTAATAAATCCAGCCGCGACCAAGCGAGCTAACTCGGCACGAATGGCCTCTCTCTTGTCGGGCGTGAAACGACGTAGCTTTTGCCGGATCGGCCTCGCCTGGGGATAGACCTTCAATTTGTGCTCGACCAGTTCTCTTGGGACTCCCGGCATATCCGCAGGTTGCCATGCGAATACGTCTCGGTTATCTTGCAGGAACTGGACGAGCGCGCTTTCCTATTTGTTGTTCAAACTAGAGCTGATGATGGCTGTCTTGCGCTCATCAGTGAACCCCAGGTTGATTCGCTTGGTTTCTTCAGTCGGCCGCATAGAGGTCGCGGCCTGAGCTTCATTTGTCGGTACGGCGAGGTCCTCCTCAGGCTTAGAGTTCGCCAGTGTAGAAGGAACCGCTGACGGCTTGGTGGTGAGGGCTGCTTGGATGGCCACTCGGAAACATTCTGCGGCGCCTTGGAAGTCGGCGCGCACAGTTATGATTCCTTGCGGTCCTGGCATCTTCAGTGTCATGTACGTATAGTGCGGAATGGCCATGAATTTGGCCAGTCCCGGCCTCCCGATGATGGCGTTGTACCCGCAGTCGAAGTTCGCCACCTCGAACCTCAGGAACTCGGTTCTGTAGTTCTCCGGAGTTCCGAAGGTGACCGGCATGTAGATGTGGCCCAGCGGGTATTCCCCTTCCGTCGGCACGATGCCGAAGAAAGGAGTGTCCGACTCGTGGAGCTCTTTGAGGTGAACTCCCAAGCCCTGGAGTGTCCGGGGGAAGGTGACGTTGATGCTGCTCCCCCCGTCCACTAGCACCTTCTTTACCCGGCTTTCTCGGATCACCGGATCGACGAGGAGCGGGTATTTGCCTGGATGGTCGAAGTTGAGCCATTGATCCTCCCGAGTGAAAGTGATTGGGTGCTCCGACCACCGGTATGGGGCGGGAGGACCGGTGGTCGCCACCAATATCTGGCGGTCGTTGAGCTTTTGTTGTCTTTTGTTCTCCTGCGACCCATGTCCGCCGAAGATGACGTTGACCTCCCTGTCAACGCGTGGGAAAGCTCCTCCTCCCCCCTCCTCCTGCTGATGGGGCTGTCGTGGTTCATCTGGTCCTCCCCTCGGCGGAGGAGGCGGTAGAGGTTGGAAGGGTCGGCCGTGCCCGACGGAGTGCTTGAAGTCCCGGCAGTTACGAAGAGTGTGGCGCATGTCCTTGTGGTACGGGCACTGGGCGTCGAGGATGTCGTCCAGCGTGCTCTCGCCTCCACGAGGTCCTCCTCGGGCGCGAGAGGCGGGTGGTCCGGCGGCGTGTACTTCTTCACGAGGCCTCTTCTCCCAGTGTTTGTCGGGTGGTTGGTTCGCGTCACGTCGTGGCGCTGCCGGTGCAGGCTTTGCTCCTCCGATGAGATCCTGGGCCCGCTCGTCGGCGGTGATGTAGAGGTCGGCTTCCCGGAACAGCTCCTCGGAGGTAGTCGGCGCCTTTTGTAGTATGGCTCGGACGAAAGCCGAGTCATTGGATCCCCTGTAGAAGTCCTCGATCACGGCCGCCTCCGTGACCTCGGGGATGCGGTTTCTCATGGTCTGGAACCTTTTGAGGTATGACCGGAGAGTCTCATCCCCCCGGCGCTTGATGGATTTAAGGTCCCATGGTTGCGCTGGCTTGTCGGAGAGGGACTGGAAGTTGGCGGTGAAACGTCGACTGAAGTCTCCCCAGTCGTCGATGCAGTGTCGGGGTAGATGTCGTAGCCACTGTAGCGCATCTGGCCCAAGGACGATGGGCAGATACGCGGTCATGACGTCCTCAGATGCCCCGGCAGCCCGAGCAGCGGTGGTGTAGACGGCTAGCCAACCCCCTGGATCCTGCTTAGGTTCATATTTGTCGACATTGGATACCTTGAAGTTGGGAGGCCACTGGATGGCCCTAAGGCGCGGAGTAAGAGCGGATACTCCGCACGTGTCCTCCTGTCGTCGGGGACGACGTCTGTCCCGGGGAGGGGAGTGGTGGTTGTGGTTCCTCGACCGTCCCCGGGTGGTACCGCCAGTTGAAGCTGTTGCCGACTCAGTCCCGGTGGCCTGGCTTTGAGTCGGGAAGCCATGATCTCGGTCATACTCCTCCCGACGGTGAATTTCGTTTTCATGTCGCCGTTCGCGCGAAGCATTGATAGAGCTTCGCGCGTCTCGGCGACTGTTGATGGCGTGTTGTAGATCGTTCGGCGGGTGAGCGAGCGGTAGAAGATGGTTGGCCGCCTGAGTGAACAGGCGTCGGTATCCCTCGGCGTCGGGAGTCCGAGGAAGTCCGTCAGCTATCCGAGCTAGTACACCTCCGACTTCGCTTGGCGTGTTCATAGCTCGGGCGAAGTCGGGGTTCAGGTTGCGCCCGAAGAGCGGATTCTCCCGGCGTTGCCTTGCATCTTGCTCGGCTTGCTCCTGAGTCCGTCGGCGATCACGTCGTCGGGAGTTTCTTCGTTCCCTGAAGACGCGTTCTTCCGGAGTTTCTCCTATCTCCGAGACCTCGTCTCGCGAGACAGGCTGCTCCGGATCCCATTCTCCGGCCGCGTGATGTCGTCGAACGTTCCTGTGTTGGTTCCTCCGTCGGCGGGATTCTCGTTGAGGTGGTTCTTCTCCAGGCGCGGTCGGTTCGTCGTCAGAGACGGCGGGCGACTCCACTCTCCCGATGAAGAGGACGTCGGGGTAGAATGGTGCTGCTGTCGTGGCGACTTTCTTTCCGTTCTCCTTTGAGGCCGGAGGAACGGAAAGAACGACTTGCCTTTCCCTGGTCTCCTTCTTCCTCGCGATCCGTGTCCATTCTTTCGTCGGGGAAGTAGACAGCGGAGTCTCCCGGGTCAGCGAGCTTCCAGCTCCAGCCTTTTCGGAGACAATCTTTTTCCGAAGAGCCGGAGGTTGTGTCTTTCCAGCATTTTCGGAGTTCGTTGGAGGGGACTTCTTTTCCGGCGGATCTGCGATGCGGTGTAGAATTCCCTCTTCATCCGCTACAGATGAGATTGTCCCGAAGCAGAATACAGATCCGGGACGCACGGTGATCTTGCTGTGGAAGGTGACGGCCATTGAGCTAGCTTGGATCGTCGACACACCCCCTACCTGGCGCGCCAGCTGTCGGTGTTTTGGGTCCGACCGCACACCCGGGGTTGCCCCTCAAGGTGTTTTTAGGAGTAGGACGGTGTCAACGACTGTAGCAAAATGGTTCGTGCCGATCGCACGAGGGACAGTGGACAAGATTTGCAGGTTCGGGCCGCTTAGAGATGCGTAACACCCTACGTCCTGGTGAGTATACGAGTGTGGTTACAAGAGGGCTCTCTGGATTGAAGGCACAGAGAGTTAATGAGGGTGGCTAAGTAAAAATAGGGTCGATCGATCTGAAGGGGTGCCCCCTAGGCCTTATATACTCGACCGTGGGGCAGTACACGTGGATATGATAACAACAAGTAGCTAAAAGGTAGTGAACCTCTTGAATTTATCCCTACGTAACCCTTGCCGACTTATCCTCGCATGGCTCTGTTGCATGGGGGCTTTAGCGCGGGAAAGTCGGGTCTCTGTTGCGATTTACTCGCTCGACGTTGTGGGCCGTCCGGGTTTGCATCAATCCGGTCTTACGTCTTCTCTGCTTTGTTGGTTGTTTCTCCTCAGGCCCATGAAGGAATGGCCTTACGATTTATTGGGCCCTTGGGCCTTTCGTGAGGTCTTTTACTTCTTTAGTGGACCCGGGGGATATCCATCCCCCACAGAAGCCTTGTCTTCGTCACATACTCCATTTCCCTTTCAATTTACGACTTAGTATGGAAATATACTTGAAAACACATTAGTCATAGCCTTGGTACATAAGAAATATGTATATGTACCAAATGAAAGAGATATGATCAAAGGTATATTAATAAGCTATGTGTACACTGTTTCAATCAAAGTTCCGAGAATCAAGTATATTTAACTCATTCCTAAGTTTGCTAAAGATTTTCTCATCTAGTGGCTTGGTAAAAATATCAGCTACTTGATTCTTGGTGTTTACATAAGCTATTTCGATATCCCCCCTTTGTTGGTGATCTCTCAAAAAGTGATACCGAATGTATATGTGCTTAGTGCGGCTGTGTTCAACGGGATTATCCGCCATGCGGATAGCACTCTCATTGTCACATAAGAGAGAGACTTTGTTCAATTTGTAGCCATAGTCCCTGAGGGTTTGCCTCATCCAAAATAATTGCGCACAACAATGGCCTGCGATAATGTATTCGGCTTCGGCGGTAGAAAGAGTTACAGAGTTTTGTTTCTTCGAAGCCCATGACACCAGGAATCTTCCCAGAAACTGACAAGTCCCTGATGTGCTCTTCCTATCAATTTTACACCCTGTCCAATCGTCATCGGAATATCCTATTAAATCAAAAGTGGATCCCTTGGGGAACCAAAGCCCAAACTTAGGAGTGTAAACTAAGTATCTCATGATTCTCTTCACGGCCCTAAGGTGAACTTCCTTAGGACCGGCCTGGAATCTTGCACACATGCATACGAAAAGCATAATATCCGGTCGAGATGCACATAAGTAGAGTAAAGATCCTATCATCGACCGGTATACCTTTTGATCTACGGATTTACCTACCCTATCGAGGTCGAGATGCCCATTGGTTCCCATGGGTGTCTTGATGGGTTTGCCATCCTTCATCCCAAACTTCTTAAGTATGTCTTGAATGTACTTTGTTTGACTGATGAAGGTGCCATCTTGGAGTTGCTTGATCTGAAATCCTAGGAAATACTTCAACTCCCCCATCATCGACATCTCGAATTTCTGTATCATGATCCTACTAAACTCTTCACAAGTTGATTTGTTAGTAGACCCAAATATAATATCATCAACATAAATTTGGCATACGAACAAATCTTTTGCAACAGTTTTAGTAAAGAGAGTAGGATCAGCTTTACCGACTTTGAAGCCATTAGTGATAAGAAAATCTCGCAGGCATTCATACCATGATCTTGGGGCTTGCTTGAGCCCATAAAGCGCCTTTGAGAGTTTATAAACATAGTTAGGATACTCACTATCTTCAAAGCCGGGAGGTTGCTCAACATAGACCTCTTCCTTGATTGGTCCATTGAGGAAGGCAATTTTCACGTCCATTTGATAAAACCTAAAGCCATGGTAAGTAGCATATGCAAGTAATATACAAATTGACTCAAGCCTAGCTACGGGTGCATAAGTTTCATCAAAATCGAAACCTTCGACTTGTGAATAACCCTTGGCCACAAGTCGGGCTTTGTTCCTTGTTACCACACCATGCTCATCTTGGTTGTTGCGGAATACCCATTTGGTACCTACAACATTTTGATTAGGACGTGGAACTAAATGACATACCTCATTCCTCATGAAGTTGTTGAGCTCCTCTTGCATTGCCAGCACCCAGTCCGGATCTCTTAGTGCACCCTCCACCCTGTATGGCTCAATAGAGGATACAAAAGAGTAATGTTCACAGAAATGAGCAACTCGAGATCTAGTGGTTACCCCCTTATGGATATCACCAAGGATGGAGTTGGCGGGGTGATCTCGTTGTATTGCTTGGTGGATTCTTGGGTGTGGCAGTCTTTGACCCTGTATCTCTTGATCATCTTCCTTGTCTTCATTAACTTCATCTCCCCCTTGATCATTGTCCTCCTCTTGAGGTGGCTCATCCTCCTGATCTTCATCATCTTGAGCCTGTTCCTCATCTTGAGTTGGTAGAGATGCTTGCATGGAAGATGACGGTTGTTCTTATGCTTGTGTGGGCTCTTTGGTTTCCTTAGGACACACATCCCCAATGGACATGTTCCTTAGCGCGACACACAAAGCCTCTTTATCATCTAGCTCATCAAGATCAACTTGCTCCACTTGGGAGCCATTAGTCTCATCAAACACAATGTTACAAGAAACCTCAACTGATCCATTGGATTTGTTGAAGACTCTATATGCCCTTGTGTTTGAGTCATAACGAAGTAAAAAACCTTCTACAGCCTTAGGAGCAAATTTAGATTTTCTTCCTCTTTTAATAAGAATAAACATTTGCTACCAAAGACTCTAAAATATGAAACATTGGACTTTTTACCGGTGAGGAGTTCGTATGATGCCTTCTTGAGGATTCAGTGAAGGTATAGCCGGTTGATGGAGTAGCAGGCGATGTTAATCGCCTCAGCCCAAAACCGGTCCGGTGTCTGTACTCTTCAAGCATGGTTCTTGCCATGTCCAGTAGAGTTCTATTCTTCCTCTCCACTACACCATTTTGTTGAGGTGTGTAGGGAGAAGAGAACTCATGCTTGATGCCCTTATCCTCAAGAAAGCCTTCAATTTGTGAATTCTTGAACTCTGTTCCATTATCGCTTCTTATCTTTTTGATCCTTAATCCGAACTCGTTTTGAGCTCGTCTTAAGTATCCCTTTAGGGTCTCCTGGGTTTGTGATTTTTCCTACAAAAAGAATACCCAAGTGAAGCGAGAATAGTCATCCACAATAACTAGACAGTACTTACTCCCGTCGATGCTTATGTAGGCTATCGGGTCGAATAAATCCATGTGGAGTAGCTCGAGCGGCCTGTCGGTTGTCATGATGTTCTTGTGGGGATGGTGATCACCAACTTGCTTTCTTGCTTGAAATGCGCTACAAACCCTGTCTTTCTCAAAATGAACATTTGTTAGTCCCAAAATATGTTCTCCCTTTAGAAGCTTGTGAAGATTCTTCATCCCAACATGGGCTAGTCGGCGATGCCAAAGCCAACCCATATTAGTCTTAGCAATTAAATAAGTTTGAGTTTAGCTGTGTTCTCATTAAAATCAACTAAATATAGCTGACCCTCTAACACTCCCTTAAATGTTATTGAATCATCACTTCTTCTAAAGACAGTGACACCTATATCAGTAAAAAGACAGTTGTAGCCCATTTTACATAATTGAGAAACATAAAGCAAGTTGTAATCTAAAGAATCTATAAGAAAAACATTGGAAATAGAGTGATCAGGTGATATAGCAATTTTACCAAGTCCTTTGACCAAACCTTGATTTTCATCCCCGAATGTGATAGCTCGTTGGGGATCTTCGTTTTTCTCGTAGGAGGAGAACATTCTCTTCTCCCCTGTCATATGGTTTGTGTACCCGCTATCGATTATCCAACTTGAACCACCGGATGCATAAACCTACAAAACAATTTTAGGCCTTGTTCTTAGGTACCCAAACAGTCTTGGGTCCTTTGACGTTAGAAACAAGCACCTTGGGTACCCAAACACAAGTTTTGGAGCTCTTATGTTTGCCCCAACATATTTGGCAACTACTTTGCCTGATTTGTTAGTAAGCACATATGAAGCATCAAAAGTTTTAAATGAAATGTTATGTTCATTTGATGCAGCAGGAGTTTTCTTTTTAGGCAATTTAACATGAGTTGATTGCCTAGAGCTAGAAGCCTCATTTTTATACATAAATGCATGATGAGAAACACTGTGAGGTTTTCTAGCATGAATTCTCCTAATTTTGTGCTTAGGATAATTAGTAGGATATAAAATGTAACCCTCATTATCCTGAACCATGGGAGCTTTGCCCTTAACAAAATTAGACAATCTTTTAGGGGCATTTAGATTGACATTGCTTCCCTATTGGAAACCAATGTCATCCTTAATGCCAGAGCGTCTCCCATTATAGAGCATGCTTCTAGCAAATTTAAACTTTTCATTTTCAAGTTCACGCTCATTAATTTTAACACTTAATTTAGCTATGTGATCATTTTGTTGTTTAATCATAGCAAGATGATCATCAATAGCTTCTACATTAACATCTCTACATCTAGTACAAACAGTAGATGTAGATGGTTTGCAAACACTCAATTTCTCAATCTTAGCATTTAAATTATCATTCTCAATTCTAAGACTAGAAATTGTATTATTGCAAACATTCAATTCATCAATCTTAGCGTTTAAAATGGCATTCTCGTTTCTAAGATTGGAAATAGAATCATTGCAAACATTTAAATCTTTAACCTTAGAAATTAAGCTAGCATTTTCATTCCTAAGGATAGAAATAGAATCATGACAAATCCTAAGCTTCTTAGTTAAGTTTTCACATTTTTCTACTTCCTGAGCATAAGGATTTTTCAATTTAACATGTTTCTTGTTTTCTTTAATAAGGAAGTCCTCTTGGCTATCCAAGAGTTCATCCTTCTCATGAATGGCTTCTATTAATTCATTTAATTTTTCTTTTTGTTCCATGCTAAGGTTGGCAAAAAAAGTAAGTAAATCATCTTCGTCTTCACTAGAGCTACCCTCATCACTAGATGTTGTATATTTGGGGTGGCTCTAGATTGTACCTTATTTTTCTTGCCGTCCTTGGCCACAAAACATTTGTGGCCGACGTTGGGGAAGAGGAGGCCCTTGTTGACAACGATGTTGGCGGCGTCCTCGTCGGAGGAGGAGTCGGTGGAGCTCTCATCGGAGTCCCATTCCTGATACACGTGGGCATCACCGCCCTTCTTCTTGTAGTACCTCTTCTTCTTCTTCTTCCCCTTCTTGTCGTCGTCCCTGTCACTTTCACTAGACATTGGACATTTAGCAATGAAATGACCGGGCTTACCACATTTGTAGCACACCCTTTTGGAGCGGGGTTTGTAGTCCTTACCCCTCCTATGCTTGAGGATTTGGCAGAAGCTCTTGATGATGAGCGTCATTTCCTCGTTGTCAAGCTTGGAGGCGTCGATGGGAAGCCTACTTAATGTAGACTCCTCTTTCTTCTCTTCCGTCGCTTTAAATGCGACGAGTTGCACCTCGGGTGTGGAGGTGGCGCCTTGCTTCAAGTTGACAATGTGTTTGGAGTCTTTGATCATTATCTCAAAGCTCACAAACTTCCCTATCACTTCCTCGGGAGACATTAATTTGTATCTAGGATCCCCACGAATTAATTGCACTTGAGTAGGATTGCGAAAAATGTAACACCCCTGGTGTTACTATCACTAAAACTTGAGCATAACATCATAAGCATTGGCATATCATGTGTTTGTCACACCTAGAGTGCATTCACTAGGCAAAAATTTCAAACAAAGTTGTATTGATGGGACATGTCATGTGTGAAACCATAGGGTACAGAACTTAACCCTAAACTAGGCTTAAAAGAGTAAACAAGGTCTAAATAAAAGAAAACTTCAAACCTATTAGTAATGATCATAAAATGTCACCATGGATGGACTTAAGTGGCATCCAAACCCTAGTGATGCCAGAAACCCTAAATAGACCCCTGGAAAACCCTGGACTGAAACTCTAGGGGGTTATCTATAAAAATGTGCACACTTTGGACCTAAGTGCAAAAACCATGGAGTTAGGGTATCTTTAGTCATATAGTTCACATGTTTGAAGATTTGCAAAAGAAACCATGAGTTTTGGGCTTATTTGCAAAAAGGTCACCCTAGTGTTCCCATGGTTAAGTCTGAAAACAGTTGAACAAGGCTAACTTTGGAGTCCTGCATCTCAGGATTCTTGAAGTTTTTTTCTCAAAGTCAATATAGTAAAGTTGTAGAATTACTATAGGAGAACAACTTTGCTATAGGGATTAAGCCTTGGTGCATGAAAAAGTTTGAGAAAATTTGATCCAAAGTCGGGCTGTCAGGTTACCTTAAGTCTGAACTTTCAGTGACAGTGAGATTGGCTGAGCTTAGGGCTCGATTTTGAGTAAGATCCTATGACTTTTTGTGGGTGCACAATGTAACAAAATTAAAGCTGGTTAATTAAGCTTCAACTTTGATACAGGGTGATGGTTGGGTCACCACATAAAATATGGAGCAAATTGCCCCCAAACATGCTCTGTCAAGCGCTTCAAACAGAGATTCCAATGGTACAGTAGACTGAACGAAATCGCAGGTGCAGTGCACCTTGCCGCCGGCGATCCCTGTGCCTGGATTTACGCCGGCAAAGTGATTTGTGCTCACCGATGCCCGGATAACGTCTCGCGGTGAAAAGATCTCCACCACGGATGAGCTTAAGACACTGTTCCGTCT
Organism: Zea mays; assembly: GCF_902167145.1. Classification (NCBI taxonomy): domain Eukaryota; kingdom Viridiplantae; phylum Streptophyta; class Magnoliopsida; order Poales; family Poaceae; genus Zea; species Zea mays. Next base: position 232,088,002 of record NC_050096.1, on the reverse strand, counting down.
AGTCGCCGTGTCCGCTCTGCCCCGATCGCTTTGAATCAACCCTCGCCGGAATTAGACACCTCGCGGTCTTGTGCCACGTGACTCGGCACTTTAACCACGTTGCAGTGAGTCACGTCATGCATGTCCGGTGATCGCCGGTGAGTCCGCCACGGTGAAAGCCACTAATCGCTCGCACCAGTGCAACTCTCCTTCTCCGGCCGCCACCGTGCCATTCCAAATTCATGCGCCACCACCCCAGAGCCTATAAATTGAGCGTGCCTTTGGGTCCTTAAGTTAGTCAAGCACCCAAGCCACCAAGCCGTGCCTCCAATTGCTCACCAGAGCTCGCCAATTTCAGATTTCCCCCAAATCAGCCAAAATACCGCCGCGTGAACACCTCGCCGTGGCCACCCTTCTGTAGGTCAGTTCAAGCTTTCTTAATTGGTGTTCTAGCTTTCTTAATGTCCCCTGAATATCACCGACCCATTCGATTGAACTAGACCGCCTTAAATTGCCTAGAACACCTTGGATTATCCTTGGTTTCCGCCGTCGTCGTGAGCAGGCGTGCTCCGGTCCGGATCAATAAAATTAGGTGAGGGATTAGTGTTGGGGAGGGTTGAATTAAGTGACAAACAAAGGAGAAGTCTAGCCGGTGCATTTTCCGGCCGGTATGGGCTCGCCGGAGTCGCTGCTCCGCCGCCCACGGTCGAGGATCTCGGGTTGTAAAGAAACAGAAAGGGGAGGGGCTTTGCGCAGATGTCAGTGAGACAGAGAAACTGTAGAGAGGATTCTTTACTGGTATTTCAAATGACCAGAGACCCCTGTGCAAAATAGACATCGCGGGCGCGCGCGGGCGCATTTCGCCTGTCTTGGGCCGGCTCGGGCTTAGATTGAGCCCGTTACTATTCATACTTTCTCTTTTTCTTTTTCTACTAGACTTAGAGAATTTCTAGAAAAATGCTAAAAATGCAAGACCAATTTTGCTAAGTTCCTAATTTTTCATAGTATTTAATAAAAATAGTTTCATGTTTTTAGTCCAAATAGGAAATTATAGAGTATTTAATATAGCCAAAACCCATACTTCTGGAGTTTTAGAGAGTAATTAATAATCCCAAAATTCACCAAACTTTTTAGATAAGCTTTAAATATTATTTAGAAGCCTTGGGTAAAATTTGGTTTGATTTGGACCATGTTTGGTACCTAGAACCCAAAATCCTAGTCACGTGCCCTATGAACTTCACTATAGACTCTAAAAACCCTAGTTTCTTGGAGATCCATGAAGGAAAATTATATTCAAGACTTAAGATAATATACTTTTGTTATCTTTGCACTTTCATGAGCATTACATGAGCATTCATGATTATATATGGCTATATATAGAAAACGAAGAAGAGATAGAAGTTGAAGAAGCGAGGACTACACCACCCCCACCTGAAGAACCTCAGGCAGGAAACTGCTTTTACTTTGATATCTGTGGAGCAGAGCCTGACTCACCTATCACACAAGGCAAGCCCTAGTGCATTTGCCACCTCCTTGCTATTTTGAAATCTTTCTCACTTACTTGATGCATTAGGTGATAAGAGTTGTGTTCTAAACCAGTTGCTGCATTTCCTTCCTTGGATTTGATTACTTCTCCTTAATCCCCTGTTTTACAAAAAGGTTTTTCTTATGCTTAGCCTTACTCTAGAAAAACAAAAATGTTTTGTTTTAACAAAAGATGATGCTTCAAAGTGGGTGGGATGTTTTCAAAAATAAAACTTGATGGTGGATCCATCATGGCCATGATGGGTTCAACATCGGAAAAGATGTACCTCTGTCAGGTACCAAACTTTGGGTTTGAAATGATAAAGCTGAGACCGGGCGGGTGACTTGCACGAGAAGAGAGTCTCGGTGTAGTGTCTCCGTCTGAGTCGATTAAGGACCTTCTCGATGTAGGCTTGATGATCGAGGACCTTCTAACTGGTCACATGCCTCATCATGGGTAAGCTTTGCCTCGGGCAGACTAATACCAGAATAAGATAACACGCAATGGGAGTGGAGAGATGGCAAGAGTAGCGTGTACCCTCCGTGGAAAGAGGCTGGACGATGGTGTATTTGTGCTCTCGGTTGGCGTGAACCTGATCTGGTCTTAAGAACCCCGGTGGCGAGTTGACATATGCAAGGGTTAAGTGCTACATATGTCGTGTGATTGGAGATCCTCAGCTGAGTATTAATCGATTCAGATCGCCGTTACTTCTCGGACATGAAGACTTGGTCACTGCCCTACACGTAGCATTCCAGTGAATAAGAAGGGTTGAAAAGAAATTGGCTAGTATAGGTCAAGTGCTTGAACTAGGGTATAAAGAACTCTAGAACTCAGGTAATGACTTAACTTGCTAATAAAACTGGACTTTTAAGGATCCACTATTAGTAAGCATTTATGCAAACAGAGTCTTTGATTATTGATAAGTCATACCTTGATTCCCAAAGGCCAGCATATCCTTGAGAGTCTTTTATTTTGACGGGTAAGACTTGCGAAAGTACACTTCGTACTTAGGGCTTTGTCCCATGTTGTTTTAGGTGAGGAAGCAGCAAATTTTTGTTGCTTTTGTTCCAAGGTGGTGCCCAAAGAAGAAAATCAAGACTGAAGCCTCGGGAGGAAGTGTCCTCCTTTAAGAAAAACTTTTTACTGTTTATCGGGAGGGGTTTTTGCCTCCCAAGTTATGTAATAATATTACTCCTGCACTCCTATATTCACTCTGGTCTGTAATAATACTACTCTTTCTTACTTTAAAATAAAGTAAGTTATTGTAACTGCTTCCACATTCTCGTACCTCCGATGTGTTGTAATGTCTGTGTGACGGGTGAAATGCTCTTGGGAAAGGTAAAGAATACAGATACCGAACTTGTCAAGTGATTAGGGGCACCTGCAGGGTTATCTGAGGTCCGTTGGACAAGGACAACTGTAGGTGGGCCTAATGACTTGGGAGGTTCTGTCACAAAAAACAAGGGATCTTAGAATAACCTTGACCATTTCATGGTCATCCCATTTGGTTCTCCCGAGGTTGCACACTTGGTTGACCATTGTCTTGAGCCGGTTGTACATGGCTTGAGGCTCTTCTCCTTTGTTGAGGATGAACCGACCGAGCTCCCCTCGATCGTCTCCCGCTTGGTGATCTTGGTCACCTCGTCCCCTTCGTGTGCGGTCTTGAGCACGTCCCAAATTTCTTTGGCGCTCTTTAACCCTTGCACCTTGTTATACTCCGCTCGACACAAGGAGGCGAAGAGTATAGACGTGACTCGGGAGTTAAAGTGCCTAATTTGGGTGACCTCGTCCGAGTCATAGTCTTTGTCCCCACCTGTGGTACCTGCACTCCAAACTCAACAATATCCCATATGCTTTCGTGGAGTGAGGTTAGGTGATGCCTCATTTTATCACTCCACATACAATAATCATCACCATCAAAATATGGTGGTTTGCCTAAGGGAATGGAAAGTAATGGAGCGCATTTAGAAATACGAGGATAGCGTAAGGGCATCTTACTATACCTCATAGCGCTTAGAAGCGACGGACGAGTTGGAGCTTGATGACATGGAGGGTGACGAAGAGTCAGTCTCGTAGTAGACCACCTTCTTCATCTTCTTCTTCTTGTCACCCTTCCGATGTGTCTTGTTGGAGGAAGAGGATTCCTCCTTATGCTTGTGGTCGGACTCCCTTGAAAGGGTTCTCCCCGAGCTTGCGGGCTTGTCTCCGGTCACGATCTCCCTTTTGGTGTGATCTCTTGACATCACTTCGAGTTGTTAGACTCTAATGAAGCATCGGGCTCCGATACCAATTGAAAGTCGCCTAGAGAGGGGTGAATAGGCATAATCTAAAATTTACAACTTTAAATACACACTACAAGCCGGGGTTAGCATTAGAACTTAAATCAAGTCCAAGAGAGAGAGGGAAAACAAATCAAATAGAAATCAAGCGAATGAACACGATGATTTGTTTTACCGAGGTTCGGTTCTAAAGAACCTACTCCCCGTTGAGGTGGTCACAAAGACCAGGTCTCTTTCAACCCTTTCCCTCTCTCAAAAGGTTACTTAGACCGAGTGAGCTTTCTCCTTAATCACACGAGTCACTTAGACCCCGCAAGGACCACCACACACTTAGGTGTCTCTTGCTTTGATTACAAGTCACTTGGGAACAAGAATGAGGAAGGAAGAAAGCGATCCAAGCAACAAGAGCGCAAATGAACATGAACACACACTCTCTCAAGTCACTAGGTGGTTGGAATGAATTTGAGACTTGGAGAGGCTTTGATCTTTTGATTTGTGTCTAGGAGTGAATGCACTAGCTCTTGTATTGAATGAAAACTTTAGAAGACTTGGATGCTTGGAGTTGTGGTGGTTGGGGGTATTTATAGCCCTCAACCACCAAGAAGCCATTGGGGAAGGCTACTGGTGATGGGCGCACCGGACAGTCCGATGCGCCACCGAATAGGTCCTGTTCACTGTTCGGTGCGCCGCCACGTCATCCAACCGTTAGGTTCTGGAGCCCGGTCGACCGTTGGAGGCCTTGTCCTCTTGTGGCACCGGACAGTCCAGTGCCCCACTGGACAGGTCCTATTCACTGTCCGGTGCGCCTCTGACTCTACGGCTCTAACTCTGCGCGTACTGTTCCTCTATCAGCCCCTTTTGCAGTCGACCGTTGCGCGAGTTAGTCGTTGCTCCGCTGGCACACCGGACAGTCCGGTGAATTATAGCGGAGTGCGCATGCGAAAAACCTGAGAGTGGCTGGTTGGACTCAGTACGGTCCTGGTGCACCGGACACTATCCGGTGCGCTAGGCCACAGCACACTTGATTTCTTTTACTCCTTTGAATTGGATCCCTAACTTGAACATTTATTGATTTATGTTGAACCTTTGTGCACCTGTACAACATGTATTCTTGTCGAGGACCATAATTAGGGGTACCCCCAATACTCTTAAACTCGGCTGGTAATCACCATCAGCACAAGCTGCAGAGCCTGATGGGCGCAATTCAGGTCGAGGCTCCGTCCACTCAAGGGACACGATCTCGCCTCACTCGAGCCCAGCCTCGGGCAGGAACAGTAGACCCAGGAGGATTCACGCCTCGCCTGAGGGCCTCCTCAAGCAACAGGCACACCCTCGACTCGCCCGAGGCCCAGCTCGGGCAGGCTTCGCAGTGAAGCAACCTTGGCCAGATCGCCTCGCCAACCGACCATATCACATAAGCATTCAATACAAGGATCGCCTGACACCTTATCCTGACGCGCGTTCCTCAGTCGACAGGGCCAAAGTGAGCGCAGTCACTTCGCCCCTCCATTGACTGACCGGACAGGAAAACAACGCCGCCTGCCCTGCTCCGACTGTTGTGCCACCCGCCAGGGTGAGGCTGACAGCAGTCAAGTCCAGCCCCAGGCGCCATAGGAAGCTCCGCCTCGCCCGACCATGGGCCTCGTCCTCGGGAGAAGTCTCCGCCTCGCCCGACCCTAGGGCTCGGCCTCCGCCTCGGCCTCAGAAGATGGACTCCGCCTCGCCCGACCCTAAGGCTCAGCCTCGACCTCGGCCTCGGAGGAGTTTCCGCCTCGCCCAACCTTGGGCTCGGACCAACCATGCCACAGGGGGGATCATCATTACCCTACCCCTGGCTAGCTCAGGCTACGAGGAACAAGACCGGCGTCCCATCTGGCTCGCCCCGGTGAACAAGTAATGATGGCACCCCACGTCCGCCCATGACAACGGCGGCTCTCAGCCCCTTACGGAAGCAAGGAGACGTCAGCAAGGTCCCGACAGCCCCGACAGCTGTGCTTCTACAGGGCTCAAGCGCTCCTCCGACGGCCACGACATCACATGCACAGGGCTATAGCACCTCTCCGACAGCCACGTTGGCATGTACATAGGGCTCTGGCTCCTCTCTGCCGGACACGTTAGCATATTGCTACACCCCCCATTGTACACCTGGACCCTCTCCTTACATCTATAAAAGGAAGGTCCAGGGCCCTCGTACGAGAGGGTGGTCGCGCGGGACTCTCTCTCTCTCTCTCGCGAACGCTTGTAACCCCCTACTGCAAGCGCATCCACTCTGGCGCAGGACAACACGAAGCCGTGTTTTTCCCCTCTCTATGTTCCGTCTCGCGCCAACCCATCTGGGCTGGGGCACACAGCGACAATTTACTCGTCGGTCCAGGGACCTCTCGGGGTCGAAACGCCGACAGTTGGCGCGCCAGGTAGGGGCCTGCTGCGTGTTGACGAACAACTGCCCGTCAAGTTCCGGATTGGTAGTCTCCAACAACCTCTTCAACCCGGGACACTGCTCCATTTCGGGAGTCTCGAGTTCATGTCCCTCGACGGCAGCTACGACATGGTACTCCTTCCTCCGCCGCGCGACAACGACAACGACGGCCGTCAGCCCGCCCGGCAGCGGCGGACTCGGCGACATCTTCCCTCCATGGCGGAAGAGCAACATCCGGGTTTGTCTCGTCGCCTCCCTCGCCGTAGGAGGAGGAGGCGGGGAAACCATGGCCAAGCAGAAGGCGGCACCTCGTCGGCTGTTGAGCGAGTCAACGACGTCGGCGCCCCAGCGGGGGACACAACGGTCGTTGACCTCGCGTCTGAGACAAAGACGGGCGCCGTTTCCCCGCATCACGCTAACCCTAAGCGGACGGATGACGCCAGCACGCTCGCGAAGGACTTGCCGGCCGTTAGCCTCGTACCTGAGATAACAGTGCAGTCCGTCCCTTATATGACTTCGTCACCGTCCGTCGATCAGGAGGTACCGTCCGTTTTCCACCTTGTGCCTTTTAGATTCAGCTTCGATCCGCCAAGCAACCCCGATTCGGTGGACGCTTTCATATAGGCATATCCTAACCTTCCGGGGTACCATATGGGGGTCAACCTGGGACCGACTGACGGCCGTCTCGACCTACGGGCCTCCGGGCTTCGAGGAAGACGACGAGCCCGACTCTGGTTGGGATTTCTCCAGGCTCGGTAATCCTAGCGCCATGCGAGACTTCATGATCGCATGTGACTACTGCCTCTCCGATTGCTCCGATGATGGCCACAACCTTGACGACGAAGGTTGTGGCCCAAGTCGCGAATGTTTCCACGTCGATCTGGGAGGTCACGACGAAGGCAACCACCTTGGTATGCCAGAGGATGATGATCCCCCTAGGCCTGCGCCTCGCATTGACATCCTATGGGAGCTAGCTGTGGTCCCAGTCCCTGTGGGGGTTCAGGACACACAGCTCGAGCAAATTCGCGAGATGCAGGCCAAGCTCGACGAGGAAGCAGGACAACTTGTGCAGCTCCGGCAGAACATCGGGCAGGAGTGGGCAGGCCGAGCACTAGCCGGAGAAGCGCGTCATCTGGCCCAGGACGTCCAGCACCGCATCGCTGACGATGCCAGGGCAAGGCTGCCCCCAGTTTCCAGTGGGGTCGGCCAGAACCTGGATGCACCGGCAATACTACTCCGAGCGATGCCGGAGCCATCCACCACCGAGGGGCGGCGTATCCAGGGAGAACTCAAGAATCTCCTGGAGGATGCCGCGGTCCAACGGGCCGAGAGCTCTGCCTCCCAAAGGCAAGGCCCCCCGGAGCATCGCGCCGCGACTTCCCGATTCATGCGGGAAGCCTCGGTCCACCCCGGGCGCACGCGGGACGCGACGCCTGCAGCCCTGGGTCGCCTCGACAACGAGCACCACTGCCGCGACCGTCGAGCCTACCTCGACGAGAAGGTGCGCCGAGGCTACCACCCCAGGCGTGGGGGATGCTACGACAGCGGGGAGGATCGGAGCCCCTCGCCTGAACTGCCTGGTCTGCAAGCCTTTAGCCGGGCCATACGACGGGCGCCGTTCCCGACCCGGTTCCGAGCCCCGACTACCATCACCAAGTACTCGAGGGAAACAAGGCCGGAACTGTGGCTTGCGGACTACCAGCTGGCCTGCCAGCTGGGTGGAACGGACGATGACAACCTCATGATCCGTAACCTCCCCCTGTTCCTCTCCGACGTCGCCCGGGCCTGGTTGGAGCATCTGCCTCCTGCGCAGATCTCCAGCTGGGACGACCTGGTCAAAGCCTTCGTTGGAAACTTCCAGGGCACATACGTGTGCCCTGGGAACTCCTAGGATCTCCGAAGCTGCCGCCAGCAGCCAGGAGAATCCCTGCGGGACTACATCCGGCGATTTTCGAAGCAGCACACCGAGCTGCCCAACATCACCGACTCAGATGTCATCGGCGTGTTCCTCGCCGGCACCACTTGCCGTGACCTGGTGAGCAAGCTGGGTCGCAAGACTCCCACCAGGGCGAGCGAGTTGATGGACATCGCCACCAAGTTCGCCTCTGATGAGGAGGCGGTCGAGGCCATCTTCCGAAAGGACAAGCAGCCTCAGGGACGCCAGCAGGAAGACACCCCTGAGGCGTCCGCCCAGCGCGGCATGAAGAAGAAGGCCAAGAAGAAGTCGCAAGCGAAACGCGACGCCGCTGACGCAGATCTTGTCGCCGCCACCGAGCACAGGAACCCTCGGAAGCCTCCCGGAGGGGCCAACCTGTTCGACAAGATGCTCAAGGAGTCATGCCCCTATCATTAGGGTCCCGTCAAGCACACCCTTGAGGAATGCGTCATGCTTCGGCGCTACTTCCACAAGGTCAGGCCCCCGGCAGAAGGTGGCAGAGGCCACGACAACGACAAGAAGGAGGGCAACAAGGTAGAGGAGTTCCCCGAGGTCCACGACTGTTTCATGATTTATGGTGGGCAAGTGGCGAAGGCCTCGGCTCGGCACCGCAAGCAGGAGCGCCGGGAGGTCTGCTCGGTGAAGGTGGCGGCGCCAGTCTACCTAGACTGGTCCGACAAGCCCATCACCTTCGACCAAGGCGACCACCCCGACCGCGTGCCGAGCCCAGGAAAGTACCCGCTTGTTGTCGACCCCGTCATCGGCAACGTTAGGCTCACTAAGGTCCTCATGGACGGAGGCAGCAGCCTCAACATCATCTACGTCGAGACCCTCAGGCTCTTGCAGATCGATCTGTCCACGATCCGGGCCGGTGCGGCGCTCTTTCACGGGATCATCCCCGGGAAGCGCGTCCGGCCCCTTGGACAACTCAATATGGCCGTCTGCTTCGGGACTCCCTCCAACTTCTGAAAGGAAACCCTCACGTTCGAGGTGGTCGGGTTCCGAGGAACCTACCACGCCGTGCTGGGGAGACCGTGCTACGCCAAGTTCATGGCCGTTCTCAAGCTCAAGATGTCGGGCCCCAACGGGGTCATCATCGTCGGATCCACGTACCGACACGCGTACGAATGCGACATGGAGTGCGTGGAGTATGCTGAGTCCCTTGCCGAATCCGAGGCCCTCATCGCCGACCTAGGGTGCCTCTCCAAGGAGGTGCTAGATGCGAAGCGCCACGCCGACAACTTCGAACCAGTAGAGGCGGTTAAGTCCGTCCCTCTCAACCCCAGCAATGACGCCTCCAAGCAAGTCCGGATCGGCTCCGAGCTCGACCCCAAATAGGAAGCAGTGCTCGTCAACTTTCTCTGCGCGAACACCGAGGTTTTAGCGTGGAGTCCCTCGGACATGCCTGGCATACCGAGGGATGTCGCCGAGCACTCGCTGGATATTTGAGCTGGAGCCCGACCCGTGAAGCAGCCTCTGCGCCGATTCGACGAAGAAAAGCGCAGAGCCATAGGCGAGGAGATCCACAAGCTGATGGCCGCAGGGTTCATCAAAGAGGTATTTCATCCCGAATGGTTAGCCAACCCTGTGCTTGTGAAAAAGAAAGGTGGGAAATGGAGGATGTGTGTAGACTACACTGGTCTAAACAAAGCATGTCTAAAGGTTCCCTACCCTCTGCCTCGCATCGATCAAATCGTGGATTCCACTGCCGGGTGCGAAACCGTGTCATTCCTCGATGCCTACTCAGGGTATCACCAAATCAGGATGAAAGAGTCCAACCAGCTCGCGACCTCTTTCATCACACCCTTTGGCATGTACTGCTATATTACTATGCCATTTGGTTTGAGGAATGCAGGCGCGACATACCAAAGGTGCATGAACCACGTGTTCGAAGAGCACATCGGTCGAACGGTCGAGGCTTACGTCGATGACATCGTAGTCAAGACGAGGAAAGCCTCCGACCTCCTCACCGACCTTGAAACGACATTCAAGTGTCTGAGAGCGAAAGGCATAAAACTTAATCCTGAGAAGTGTGTCTTCGGAGTCACCCGAGGCATGCTCCTGGGGTTCATCATCTCCGAGCGGGGCATCGAGGCCAACCCGGAGAAAATCGCGGTCGTCACCAACATGGGGCCTATCGAAGACTTGAAAGGAGTACAGAGGGTCATGGGATGCCTTGCGGCTCTGAGCCGCTTCATCTCACGCCTCGGCGAAAGAGGCCTACCCCTGTACCGCCTCTTAAGGAAGACCGAGCGCTTCACTTGGACCCCCGAGGCCGAGGAAGCCCTCGGGAACTTAAAGGCGCTCCTTACAAGCGCGCCCATCTTGGTGCCCCCCGCTGCAGGAGAAGCCCTCTTGATCTACGTAGCCGCAACCACTCAGGTGGTCAGCGCCGCGATCGTAGTCGAGAGACGAGAAGAAGGGCATGCACTGCTCGTCCAGAGGCCGGTTTACTTCATTAGTGAAGTACTATCTGAGACCAAAATCCGCTACCCGCAAATTCAGAAGCTACTGTACGTGGTAATCCTGACGCGGCGAAAGTTGCGACACTACTTCGAGTCTCATCTGGTGACTGTGGTGTCGTCCTTCCCCCTGGGGGAGATCATCCAGTGCCGAGAGGCCTCGGGTAGGATTGCAAAGTGGGAAGTGGAGATCATGGGCGAGACAATCTCGTTCGCTCCTCGGAAGGCCATCAAGTCCCAAGTCTTGGCGGACTTTGTGGCTGAATGGGTCGACACCCAGCTTCCGACAGCTCCGATCCAGTCAGAACTCTGGACCATGTTTTTCGATGGGCCGCTGATGAAAACAGGAGCAGGTGCGGGCCTGCTCTTCATCTCACCCCTCGGAAAGCACCTCCGCTACGTGCTACGCCTCCATTTCCCGGTGTCAAACAATGTGGTCGAGTACGAGGCTCTGGTTAACGGGTTGCGCATCGCCATCGAGCTAGGGGTTCGGCGCCTCGATGCTCGTGGCGACTCGCAGCTTGTCATCGACCAAGTCATGAAGAACTCCCACTACCGCGACCCAAAGATGGAGGCCTACTGCGACGAGGTTCGGCGCCTGGAAGACAAGTTCTACGGGCTAGAGCTCAACCACGTCGCTCAACGGTACAACGAGACTGCGGATGAGCTGGCTAAAATAGCCTCAGGGCAGACAACGGTTCCCCCGGACGTCTTCTCCCGAGACCTACATCAACCCTTCGTCAAGACCGACGACGCGCCCGAGCCTAAGGAGGCCTCGGCCCAGCCCGAGGCACCCTCGGCCGCCGAGGGTGAGGCACTGCGCGTCGAGGAAGAGCGGAATGGGGTCACGCCTAATCGAAACTGGCAGACCCCGTACCTGCAATATCTCCATCGAGGAGAGCTACCCCTCGACAGAGCCGAAGCTCGGCGACTGGCGCGGCGCGCCAAGTCGTTCGTCTTACTGGGGGACGAGAAGGAGCTCTACCATCGCAGCCCCTTAGGCATCCTCCAACGATGCATATCCATCCCCGAAGGTCAGGAGCTATTGCAAGAAATACACTCGAGGGCTTACGGTCACCACGCAGCACCTCGAGCCCTCATTGGAAACGCCTTCCGACTAGGGATGGCAATTCTGCCCGCGGACACGGATATCCGCGGGTTTCGTATCCGATGGCCATGGATACGGGTAAGAAATCTCGCCCACGGGTAAGGATACGGGCAACACTTCTCACCCGCGGGTAATTAACGGATATAAAATTTCGCCTGCGGGTATTACCCGTTACCCGCTTAATTTATTAGCCCATCAAAATATCGTCCATGTGTTCATTTTATCCTAAAACATTGTGTTGTAATAATTAATTATCTTAAGACTTTGAAACTTATGTTTGTGGATGATCGATCATGTTTGTGGACTTTTAAGTTTGAACTATGTTCCTTATCGTTATTATGTCTGTCAAGTTATTGTGTTCTTGGTAAAATAAACATGACCCCATACTCTATGGTATTTTCTGGCGGATAACGGGTTGCCCGATATCCGCGGATATCCTGCGGGTACGGGCACGGGTCGAAAATTTTACCCGCAAGCTCTCGCGGGCACGGATAAGCACTAGAGGCGCGGATATGTTAGCGGGCGGGTAAATGGCTTACCCGCACTTTACCCGACCCGCTGCCATCCCTACTTCCGACAAGGTTTCTACTGGCCAACCGCGGTGACTGACGCCACTAGGATTGTACTCACCTGCCAAGGGTGTCAATTCTACGCAAGGCAGACACACCTGCCCGCTCAGGCCCTGCAAACAATACCCATCAACTGGTCGTTTGCTGTGTGGGGTCTGGACCTCATCGGTCCCTTGCAGAAGGCACCCGGGGGGCTTCACGCACCTGCTGGTCGCTATCGACAAATTCTCCAAGTGGATCGAGGTCCAACCCCTAAACAACATCTGGTCCGAGCAGGCGATGGCGTTCTTCACCAACATCATCCATCGCTTTGGGGTCCCGAACTCCATCATCACCGACAACGGCACCCAGTTCACTGGCAGGAAGTTCCTGGACTTCTGCGAGGACCACCACATCCGTGTGGACTGGGCCGCCGTAACTCACCCCATGACGAATGAGCAGGTAGAGCGTGCCAACGGTATGCTCCTGCAAGGACTAAAGCCGAGGATCTACAACAACCTCAACAAGTTCGGCAAGCGATGGATGAAGGAACTACCCTCGGTGGTCTGGAGTCTGAGGACGACGCCAAGCCGAGCCACGGGCTTCTCACCGTTCTTTCTAGTCTATGGGGCCGAGGCTATCTTGCCCACAGACTTAGAATACGGTTCCCCGAGGACGAAGGCGTACGACGACAGAAGCAACCAGACCAGCCGAGAAGACTCACTGGACCAGCTGGAAGAGGCTCGAGACATGGCCTTACTACACTCGGCACGGTATCAGCGGTCTCTGCGACGCTACCACGCCCGAGGGGTTTGGTCCCGAGACCTCCAGGTGGGGGACTTGGTACTTCGGCTATGACAAGACGCCCGAGGGCGCCACAAGCTCACTCCTCCCTGGGAAGGGTCGTTCATCATCGCCAAGATTTTGAAGCCCGGAACATACAAGCTGGCCAACAGTCAAGGCGAGGTCTACAGCAACGCTTGGAACATCTGACAGCTACGTCGCTTTTACCCTTAAGATGTTTTCAAGTTGTTCATATACCTCGTTCTCTTTACATACACAAATAAAGTCTAACCGTCAAGGAAGGGTCAGCCTTGCCTCGGCAAAGCCCGACCCTCCCTCGGGGGCTCGAAGGGGGGAACCCCCTCTGCGTCAAAAATTTTCCTCGGAAAAGTTTTTCTACCAAAACGACTTTCGTGTTTCCCGACTATATCGGTAACAGAACCCCGCAAAACGAATAAGAGCGCATGTAAGCAGCAAGGCCGACCGAGCCGAGGGACTCCTACGCCTCCGGGATACGGATACCTCACTCGTCACCTTCCGCGAAAAACAACTCTTACTCGGATAAGCGATTATGCTACTGACGAACAAGTCCGGATACTCGAAACAAGAGGAAGAGAAACGCAGCTTTATAGCACGACGGCAAAGTGTTCAGGCCTCAGCGGCCGCAAAAGACACATACATGCTCCAAACAAACTGCTCCGGCAGAATCAGGCATCGCCCGGGGGAGGAGCGACACCCTCGACTTCGTCTCCACCCTCAGCGTCGTCTCCACCCTCGGCGAGGTCCGCCCCGGCCCTGGACGACGACGCATGCGGAAGGATCTCCACCTCGAAGGAGGACGCCAGCACCGCACTTGGGCCCGCAACGGCCGCGTCGAGCCTCTGAACCTCGGCTAAGGTAGCTTCATCTTCGTCGGGTAGACAGTACCCCTCGCTGACCCGCTCCAGGTCCACGTTGTAGTGGGAAGCGAGCATGGCGAAGGCCCGCCTAACGCCGTGATGCAGCGCCTCGCAGAGTCTGTTGCGCACATGGCCGCCCAAGGCCTACAGGCGACTCTGGGGGGAGCTTCCCGAGGGGACGTCGTCAAGACCAGAGACCGGGCAAAAGGTCGAGATAGCTTCATACATGGCCACGCGGTCGGCCTCCTTCTGCTCAGCTGCCTGGGCAAGTGCCTTGACGGTCTCGTTGAAGGTTGACTCGAACTCTGCAAACGGCCAAACAGAATTCTTCAGACACGAGTTGAAGAATGAAGCTGAATCGAAGTCACAAAGCGGCCAAAACATACCTTCAGCCCGGGCACGCTGCTCCGAAACTGCGGCTTGGGCAGACTGGGCAGACCCGACGGCCACAGCCAGGTCCTCCACAAGGGCTCCGGCCCGAGCAGACACCTCGGCTAGCTGGCCCCCAAGGGCCTCAGCCTAGCTTTCAGCCTCGTCAGCCTAGTTCCGAGATTGGTCCCGCTCGCCGATGACCTGGCCAAGCTCCAGCTGCCGCTGCTGCGCCTCTGCGCGTGCCGTCGCCGCCTCCACCCCTAGCTCATCACAGAGCAACCGAAGGTCCACCGCCTCGGCGCTCCGTTGGGTGAGGCGTTCGGTAGCCTCGGTAAGCGCGGCCCTCAGGAACCGCAGCAAACCCTAGACATCGGTCTCGCGGCGGATGAATGATGACTTGGCGACACTCAGATCCGTTAGATCCTGAGGAAGGGAAGCAGGGCGTCACAAAGAATGCCCTGGTCACGCGAAAGGTATGCCTGAAATCCTTACCTGGAAGATCCTGAGAACGTCCCTGGAAAGGATCTCCATGGTCGACCGAAGCGACCCCATCGCTGCCTTGGCGTACTCACGGAGCTCATCCCGAGACTGCTTCTCCCGCTCATCGTCAAGGACGAAGAGGGGTTTCGAGGCGCCACGGGTCCAGAACCGGAGCGCCTGTCCACGCCGCTCATTGGGATCGCGCCGCGCGGGGATGAGGTCGTCGCTCCCCAAGATGAGTCGCGGTTCTGTGCCCCCTCCTCGAAGGCATCAAGACCCCCTGCAGTCGACGCATCGGGTACCCCTCGGCTAAGGAGGCGGGCTTCCAATCACCGACCTCGAGCAGCGGCACCTTAGCCATCTCAGCATCAGCAGTGACGGGTGGCTCCACAGGCAGAACGACAACAGCCTCGACAGAAGCTGGTGCCGGCGCCGGCAGTACGTCAGGTGGGCTCAAGGCCGCAGCCGCGCCAGCAGTCTCCCCCGACACGACGACCGCCTCGACGGAGGGGTCAGCCTGGGGAGCTCGCCCCATGGCAACTCGCGCCGCCTGGGCCCCCCCGCTTGGGGGCATCTTGTGCGGAGGCCAGCCAACCGGCGTGGCGCGGTGCGACACTGGCTGCAGAAGCCGACACTGTCTTAAGGGCCTTCCTGGGAGCTAGATCGGCCGGACCGTGCCTCCGTTTGCTGGGAGGAAAAAGTAAAGCAGGATCAGGACACACGAAGAAAGAGCCAGGACATAGGTATCCTCGGATACTTACCCGCTCCAGACCAAGGCCAATCGTGCCTGCGGGGAGGCCCCTCGGGCCTCGGTCCCCGCAGGCGCCGCCGAGGTTCGCCCCGCTGCCAGCTTCAGCGCCGTTCCCACTTCAGGCGCCCGGGGCGCTGAAGGGACGGCCTGCCCATGCGACGTCACGACGGCCTGAGGATCAACCTCCTTTACGACCGACACGAGCAGTTGCTCTTGGGGGACAGGCGGGTCGGCCTGACCCCCCAGGGTCACCTCAACTACCTCGGCCAAGGGGTCAAGTACCCCCTCAGCCTGCCCCTGCTCTTCGGACCGGGACCCCGATGTCCCAGCCTTAGATACCGATGGCACCAGCCCGCTCGGGGGTGGCTCGATGACCCCTGACCTAGCCTCAGATCCGGGCTGAGGCCAAGGCGGGCCGCCATGTCGTCGTCCTCGTCATCATCGTCGTCATCGTCGTCGTTAGGCATCTCCGGCGACGGCTCCCTCGGGAGCCCGTCCCTCTCCTGCCTCCGACGGCGGCTCTCCAAGGCGTCCCGACCCCGCATCCGCTCGCGAGCCCGAGCCTTTTTCGCGTCCTTCTTCTCCTTCTTCTTCTCCACGGTGACCCTCCGCGCGGCTCGGTCCACCGTGTCCTTCGGGACCGGTGGCAGGGAAGGCTTGTAACACCCCAACTCCTGGAAACGAACGGAAATCCCGACCGTGAGAATCAAGGGAAACCTGACACAAGAAAGGAGAAGGAGCGAACACTCACCAGGGACACGCACCCACGCTCGGGACGCATCAAGGGCTGGGTAAGGGCGCCGACGTCCAGCCTCCCTACCGTGCCCGCTACCCGCCTGCGGAGGTCATCGGTGGAGAGGGGGACCGAGGACACCTGCGAACCCTCCAAGTCGACCCCCGGCGTCATCTCCGAAAGCGGCAACTGCCGCTCTGCCAAGGGAAGCACCCTCCGGCGATGGATGACGACAACCACCCCCGCGACGGTAAGCCCCCATCTCGTAGCTCCTGCAAGGCCTCCAGAAGGGGCTAGATTTTCTCCTGTTTCTCGCGCGCGGCCCCATAGCGCCAGTTGCTGCCGGCGGCAGTCACCACTCGTTGATAAAACGACGGGAGCCTCCCGTCGTCATTCCGGAGGTAAAACCACCGGCGCTGCCACCCCTAGTTCGAAGACACAAGGATGGCGGGAATGTACTGTTGCGCGCGCGCCTGCATCAACTGGAGGATGCAGCCACCGGCCCGCACCGCCATGCATACCTTCTTTTTCCCCCGTCGTCAAGGCAAAAGGCTTCGCGGTGAAGAGATGGGTCCACAGATCCCAGTGGGGGTCAATCCCCAAAAAACCCTCGCAAACCGCCGCGAAGATGGCCGCTTGCGCAATGGAGTTGGGGTTGAGATTGTGCAGCTCCACCCCGTAGTAATGCAGGAGCGCCCGCATGAAACGGCTTGCTGGCACTCCGAACCTCCGCTCATGGAAGGAGACGAAACTCAGCACGTACCCCGGTGGCGGGGTCAGGCCGACCCCGCTCGGAGGGACCATCCACTCCGGCTGCGGGTCACCGGAGAGGGGACAGAGCAAACCATCGGCGACAAGGGCCTCCAGATCGTCCACCATGACGGTGGAGAAAGGCCACGGGTCGCACGGTGGAACAACGGTTACCCGGTCGGCCATCACCAAACGAAGGGGGCGACGGCAGAGCGGACAAGGTGCATGGTTTTCTTTCTCTGGCTATTCCCTTGGGTCGCGGAAACCAAAGCAGGAGGCGAGCAGCAGAGTAAAGAACCACCATCGGTCCCTCTTCTGGGTATATAAAGGCCCGGACAAGACCCGTTCAACACTTCGCCCGAACCCGCCGCGAAATTCAAACTCGAAGGCGAAACGCCCGTTCCTCGAACGACTCGTGCACGCACAACGGCTGCCCCGCGAACCACTCGTCCCGTCGCATTAACTTCGCGGCAGGGCAGGCGACACCTTTGGCAGGCGAAGCGGGCGACGTTTCACCTCCGCCATGATGACCGCATCAAAAAAGGTGCGCCACATCGTTTAATTTCGTATCCTTTTCCTCTTCCCCTTTCTCTCTCTTGCTATAGGGACCGGAAAGGGGATATTTCGAAAGGGATCCTTCTCCGCGAAGGAAGCGGGCCCCGAGCCCTCCTACTGATCAGGGGTTCGAAGGCTGGCCCCTCGGAAGGGTTCGACAGCCGCCCAGAGCACTCGGGCTTTAGGCTCATTACTGATCAGAGGTTCGAAGGCTGGCCCCTCGGAAGGGTTCGATAGCCGCCTCAGAGCACTCGGGCTCCGCACCCACTACTGATTAGGGGTTCGAAGGCTGGCCCCCCAAAGGGTTCGACAGCCGCCCCAGAACGTGCAGAGCGAGGGATGACTCTGGGTACATCCGATACATGGCCGAGGCTCGGGCTACGCTCCCGAGGTACCCTAGGACATTTCCGAGACCAGCGGGAGCGATTCTGTAATGGAATCCCATCAGAGGGAGGCATCGAGCCCTCGGACCCTATCAAACGGGACCGGGTCCGGCAAATCACCTGCAGGTACTTTTGGAGCGCGCCTCTGGGCCACTAGCCGACCCTTATCGAACGGGGCATGGGCATCCACTCGGATCACCTGTTAGTAACTCACTGGAAACACCATGTTCGGTGCCCTCCGAGGGCAACATGGCACTTCCACCCCTCCTCCTTGCGGAAAGGCGACGAAGGGGCGTATGATAAAAGCCGAGTCAGTCCTTGATCATCCTCTCGCTCTGTGCAGAGGCTCAGGGGCTGCTCTCGCAAACCCGGCTCCGGCCAAACCGCTGACAGCGTCAACAAACCAGCCCGAGAACTTGGAACCTGACCATGCACCCGGGCTACGATCAGATCGCATGAGGGAACAACCAGACCGACCGAGGCATCACGAAAAGGCATTAAGACCTCAGAGGAGTCAAACCACTCCTCTGAGGCCTCGGGGGCTACACCCGGCGGGTGCGCTCGCGCGCACCCACCGGAACAAAATGTAACCGAGAAAGGTCGGTCCCCTTGCAAAAAAGTGCGACAAAGCCTCCAAGCGAGTACCAACACTCCCTTTGAGGCCCGGGGGCTACTGTCGGGGACCATAATTAGGGGTACCCCCAATACTCTTAAACTCGGCTGGTAATCACCATCAGCACAAGCTGTAGAGCCTGATGGGCGCAATTCAGGTCGAGGCTCCGTCCACTCAAGGGACGCGATCTCGCCTCACTCGAGCCCAGCCTCGGGCAGGAACAGTAGACCCAGGCGGATTCACGCCTCGCCCGAGGGCCTCCTCAAGCAATAGGCACACCCTTGACTCGCCCGAGGCCCAGCTCGGGCAGGCTTCACAGTGAAGCAACCTTGGCCAGATCGCCTCGCCAACCGACCGTATCAAAGAAGCATTCAATACAAGGATCGCCTGACACCTTATCGTGACGCGCGTTCCTCAGTCGACAGGGCCGAAGTGACCGCAGTCACTTTGCCCCTCCACTGATTGACCGGACAGGAAAACAACGCCGACTGCCCTGCTTTGACTGCTGTGCCACCCACCAGGGTGAGGCTGACAACAGTCAAGTCCAGCCCAGGCGCCACAGGAAGCTCCGCCTCGCCCAACCTTGGGCCTCGGCCTCGGGAGAAGTCTCCGCCTCGCCCGACCCCAGGGCTCGGCCTCTGCCTCGGCCTCAGAAGATGGACTCTGCCTCGCCGACCCCAGGGCTCGGCCTCGACCTCAGCCTCGGAGGAGTTTCCGCCTCGCCCGACCTTGGGCTTGGACCGACCACGCCACAGGGGGGATCATCATTACTCTACCCCTAGCTAGCTCAGGCTATGGGGAACAAGACCGGCGTCCCATCTGGCTCGCCCCGGTGAACAAGTAATGATGGCACCCCACGTCCGCCCATGACGACGGCAGCTCTCAGCCCCTTACGGAAGCAAGGAGACGTCAGCAAGGTCCCGACAGCCCCGATAGCTGTGCTTCTACAGGGCTCAAGCGCTCCTCCGACGGCCACGACATCGCATGCACAGGGCTCTAGCACCTCTCCGACAGCCACGTTGGCATGTACATAGGGTTCTGGCTCCTCTCTGCCAGACATGTTAGCATATTGCTACACCCCCATTGTACACCTGGACCCTCTCCTTGCATCTATAAAAGGAAGGTCCAGGGCCCTCGTACGAGAGGGTGGTCGCGCGGGACTCTCTCTCTCCCTCGTGAACGCTTGTAACCCCCTACTGCAAGCGCATCCACTCTGGCGCAGGACAGCACGAAGCCGCGGTTTTCCCCTCTTTGTGTTCCATCTCGCGCCAACCCATCTGGGCTGGGACACGCAGCGACAATTTACTCGTCGGTCCAGGGACCCCCCCGGGGTCGAAACGCCGACAATTCTAGAGCAAACTAGTTAGTCCATTTATTTGTGTTGGGCATTCAACCACCAAAATTAATTGTGGGAAACGGTTAACACTATTTCCCTTTCAGGAGTCACCCCGACCTTTCACGTCCCTCCTCCCCAGTCCCATGGCCAGGCACATCGACCTAGCTTTTGGGGCCAACGAGGTGGGACTTGTGCCACGCTTCCTTCGAGCTCCAGAGGTTGCCATGATGTGGCACCATTTGTCATCGACGTAGACGCGTGAAAGTCGCCTAGAGGGGGGTGAATAGGCGTAATCTGAAATTTACAACTTTAAATACACACTACAAGCCAAGGTTAACGTTAGAACTTAAATAAAGTCCGGAAGAGAGGGGGGAACAAATCAAATGGAAAACAAGCGAATGAACACGGTGATTTATTTTTCCGAGGTTTGGTTCTAAAGAACCTAGTCCCCATTGAGGTGGTCACAAAGACCGGGTCTCTTTCAACCCTTTCCCTCTCTCAAACGGTCACTTAGACCGAGTGAGCTTTCTCCTTAATCAAACAGGTCACTTAGACCCCGCAAGGACCACCACACACTTAGGTGTCTCTTGCTTTGATTACAAGTCACTTTGGAACAAGAATGAGGAAGGAATAAAGCGATCCAAGCAACAAGAGCGCAAATGAACACGAACACACACTCTCTCAAGTCACTAGGTGCTTGGAATGAATTTGGGACTTGGAGAGGCTTTGATCTTTTGATTTGTGTCTAGTAGTGAATGCACTAGCTCTTGTATTGAATGAAATCTTTATAAAACTTGGATGCTTGGAGTTGTGGTGGTTGGGGGATATTTATAGCCCTCAACCACCAAGTAGTTGTTGGGGAAGTCTGCTAGCGATGGGCGCACCGGACAGTCTGGTGCGGCACCGGACAGGTCCTGTTCACTGTTCGGTGCGCCGCCATGTCACCCAACCGTTAGGGTTTAGGAGCAGTCGAATGTTGGCGCCGTTGTCTTCTTGTGGCACCGGACAGTCCGGTGCGCCACCAGACAGGTCCTGTTCACTGTCCAGTGCGCCGCCACGTCACCCAACCGTTAGGGTTCGAGAGCAGTCGACTGTTGGCGCCGTTGTCTTCTTGTGGCACCGGATAGTCTGGTGCCACACCGGACAGGTCCTATTCACTGTCCGATGCACCTCTGACTCTACAGCTCTGACTCTGCGCGCACTGTTCATCTGTCAGCTCCTTTACAATCGACCGTTGCGCGAGTTAGTCGTTGCTCCGCTGGTGCACCGGACAGTCCGGTGGTACACCAGACAGTCCGGTGAATTATAGCGGAGTGCGCCTGTGGAAACCCGAGAGTGGCTGGTTGGACTCAGTACGGTCCTGGTGCACCGGACACTGTCCGGTGGCACACCGGACAGTCCGGTGCGCCAGGCCACAACACACTTGGCTTCTTTTGCTCCTTTGAATTGGATCCCTAACTTGAACATTTATTGGTTTGTGTTGAACCTTTGTGCACCTGTAGAACATGTATTCTAGAGCAAACTAGTTAGTCCATTTATTTGTGTTGGGCATTCAACCACCGAAATTATTTGTGGGAAACGGTTAACCCAATTTCCCTTTCAACGCGGCGTACGGGTTGGTCTCCGGCTCGCAACATCGAGACATGGAACTTTCGGCTTATTGCTACACAGCAAGGCCGAGGAGGTCTTCGATCTATTGGTGGGTCTTCCATTCACTTGGTGTTTTCGCCTTAGGGAGCTTGTCCAGAAGCGTCGCAACAGCAACGATGTTATGGCTTGTCCAGGGAAAACACGACGTTGCGCCCTTGCCATAAACCAGGCAACGGCGGGCTTTTGTCGTCATGGCGTGTTGTCGCCCCACTGCTTAGCGTGTTCGCCCCGTCCCCTCGTAAGCTTCCTTGTCTTTTCGCCGCAGGGTGCTGCTCGCTCCGTGAGAGGCTCGGGCCCAACGACACCTCCTGGGGAGGAGGGTTGAGCTAAGGCAGGGCAAACACCACGGTGCACTCCATGATGATGGGCGAGTTCTCGCCTAGGCTCCCCACACGGGGAAGTGATCTCCCGTGGTATTTGCTGCAAAGCATTCCTGACTAGGGTCGCAACTTGCCTAGATAGGCATGGACGTGAGTCCGTCTTTCGACCCTTACAAGAGGATATTCATGAATGAGTCCCATACACGGTCCAATACTCCCACTACCTCGGTACAATCGACTGGTGGCGAGCCCTGCGACCCATGGTACACCTGAGGTGGGTCCAATCGGAGGTCGCCGAGACTTATGGCTGCATTGGGCAAGTCGTTTGCCAAGGGAGACGGGGCTTGCGAGGCCCTCGTCATCTCTCCTTTGTTGACGATGAAATCCAGACCCCCAAAGCGAATGGTTGTCCCGGGAGTCTAGATTGCGGTACTGTCGTTGGTAGCCATCCGGAGCTCGGATGATCTCATCGCGGAATGCACAAGTCCGCTACCTGGCACGTCAACTGTCGGTATTTCGTACCATGCTCCGGAGCTTAGATCAATGGTTTCGGGCTCCGGAGGGTGTGTGTGGAGGGCGCAAGATTTATACTGGTTCGGACAGAATGTCCCTACTTCCAGTCATCGATGGCTTGCGCTACCGGCACCATTGATGATTAAACTTGTAGTAGGGGTTACAAGCAGTCGAGAGAGGGAGGAGAGGCTCCCAGATATCTTATTGTGGTGGAAGCGGAGCTTAGAAGTTGCAAGGTGGAGTCCTAGCTAAGTCTTGGCTTGGCGGGGCTTCGACCTCCTGGTCCTCGTCAGTGCTCCTCCGCTCATTCGTCCTTGTGGGTTCGTCTCTGTCTAAAGCCGTCACATTGTCTCCAAGAGCTCTCTATTCGACCTGTCCTTGTTTTCCCCTCACTTTCTCGGAGGTCGAGATCTCCTTTTTATAGGCCGGAGTAGGGATCAGCTAGCGATGGCTTCCCCGGGAAGGAGCCATAAGGAAAGAGTAAAACCAATGTTTTACTAAGAGTGAGGCCATGCGTACTTGTGGACCCGGGATTGCCTAGCTGTCGTGTATTTATCGTGGTGGATGACGTGGGGGCGATGATGGTTGAAAGGGAATTAGGCTTACACCTAGTTCCTAAATTATTTTGGTGGTTGAATTGCCCAACACAAATTGATGAACTAACTAGTTTGCTCTAGATTATACGTTCTACAGGTGCCAAAGGTTCATCCACAACTATACTAATTCGACTGTCCGGAATACCGTAGATTATTCCGGACAGGAGAAGCTTTTTGGAAAAACAGGCCAAGCGCGGACCGTCCGGGCCCCTGCGGCGGACCGTCCGTGACAGAAGAATGACCCTCGGACAGAACCAATGCAAAAACACAAGTTTACACTACAGACTGTCCGGAGGAAAAGCGAAGACCGTCCGAGCCCTCGCGCGGACCGTCCGGCCTCAGGCGCGGACCGTCCGGTCGGTAAGAAACCGAAAAACCCGAAGGTGACGGGTTCGGAGAAATGAATTATAGGGGGCCTCGCGGACCGTCCGGGGTGCACGACCGGACCGTCCGCGACTGGCTCTGTCTGACATCTGACGACGCATTAAATGCAATATAGCCGTTGATATAGCCGTTACTGCTGACCGTTGCATTTTCAGCCGTTGATCTACAGGGGCGGACCGTCCGCACCAGGAGGGCGGACCGTCCGCGCTCAGCAGAATGGCCCAACGGCTAGGAAGTGGTTGGTGGCTATAAATACAACCCCAACCACCTCCATTCACTTCACCCAAGCATTCCAACCTTCAACATTCAATACAAGAGCTAGCAATCTATTCCAAGACACATTCAAAGCCTCCATCTCTCCAAGTTTCACAATTGAGAAAAGAGATCATTAGTGATTAGTGACTTGAGAGAGAAAGTGATCCGTGTGTTATTTGTCGCTCTTGTCGCTTGGCTTTTTAATCGTGCTTTCTTGACTCCTTCATTGCGATCAAACTCACTTGTAATTGAGGCAAGAGACACCAATCTTGTGGTGATCCTTGTAGGAACTTTGTGTTCCAAGTGATTAAGAAGAGAAAGCTCACTCGGTCCGAGAGACCGTTTGAGAGAGGGAAGGGTTGAAAGAGACCCGGCCTTTGTGGCCTCCTCAACGGGGAGTAGGTTTGCGAGAACCGAACCTCGGTAAAACAAATCCACGTGTCTCACTCTTCATTTGCTTGCGATTTGTTTTACGCCCTCTCTCGCGGACTCGTTTCTTTATTTCTAACGCTAACCCCGGCTTGTAGTTGTGTTTATATTTGTAAATTTCAGTTTCGCCCTATTCACCCCCCCTCTAGGCGACTTTCAATTGGTATCGGAGCCCGGTGCTTCATTAGAGCCTAACCGCTCGAAGTGATGTCGGGAGATCACGCCAAGAAGGAGATGGAGACCGGCGAAAAGCCCACTACAAGCCACGGGAGCACTTCATCGGAAGAGTCCCGCACCAAGAGGAAGGAGAAGAAGAAGGACTCCTCCAAACGGAAGGAGAAAAAGTCTTCCTCTTCTCACCACAAAGAGAAGAAGGAAAAGTCTTCTTCCCACAAGCCGCATCGGAAAGGCGACAAGCACAAGAGGATGAGGAAGGTGGTCTACTACGAGACCGACACTTCATCAACATCGACCTCCGACTCCGATGCGCCCTCCGTCACTTCTAAGCGCCAAGAGCGCAAGAAGTATAGTAAGATCCCCCTACGCTATCCTTGCATTTCCAAACATACACCTTTACTTTCCGTCCCATTAGGCAAACCACCAACTTTTGATGGTGAAGATTACGCTAGGTGGAGCGATTTAATGCGATTTCATCTAACCTCGCTCCACAAAAGCATATGGGATGTTGTTGAGTTTGGTGCGCAGGTACCATCCGTAGGGGATGAGAACTATGATGAGGATGAGGTGGCCCAAATCGAGCACTTCAACTCTCAAGCAACAACAATACTCCTAGCCTCTTTGAGTAGAGAAGAGTATAACAAAGTTCAAGGGTTAAAGAATGCAAAGGAGATTTGGGATTTACTCAAGACCGCACATGAAGGTGATGAGCTCACCAAGATCACCAAGCGGGAAACGATCGAGGGGGAGCTCGGTCGGTTCCGGCTTCGCAAAGGGGAGGAGCCACAACACATGTACAATCGGCTCAAGACCTTGGTGAACCAAGCGCGCAACCTCGGGAGTGTAAAGTGGGATGACCACGAGGTGGTTAAGGTTATTCTAAGATCACTTATTTTCCTTAACCCTACTCAAGTTCAATTAATTCGTGGTAATCCTAGATATACTAAAATGACCCCCGAGGAAGTTATCGGGAATTTTGTAAGTTTTGAGTGCATGATCGAAGGCTCGAGGAAGATCAACGAGCTTGATGATGCCACCACATCCGAAGCTCAACCCGTTGCATTCAAGGCAACGGAGGAGAAGAAGGAGGAGTCTACATCAAGTCGACAACCCATAGACGCCTCCAAGCTCGACAATGAGGAAATGGCGCTCGTCATCAAGAGCTTCCGCCAAATCCTCAAGCAAAGGAGGGGGAAGGATTACAAGTCCCGCTCCAAGAAGGTTTGCTACAAGTGTGGTAAGCCCGGTCATTTTATTGCTAAATGTCCTATATCTAGTGACAGTGACCGAGGTGACGACAAGAAGGGGAGAAGAAAGGAGAAGAAGAGGTATTACAAGAAGAAGGGCGGCGATGCCCATGTTTGTCGCGAGTGGGACTCCGACGAGAGCTCAAGCGACTCCTCCGACGACGAGAACGCCGCCAACATCGCCGTCACCAAGGGACTCCTCTTCCCCAACGTCGGCCACAAGTGCCTCATGGCAAAGGACGGCAAAAAGAAGGTTAAATCTAAATCCTCCACTAAATATGAATCCTCTAGTGATGACAATGCTAGTGATGAGGAAGATAATTTGCGTTCCCTTTTTGCCAACCTTAACATAGCTCAAAAGGAAAAATTGAATGAATTGGTTAGTGCTATTCATGAAAAGGATGACCTTTTGGATTCCCAAGAGGACCTCCTTATTAAGGAAAACAAGAAACATGTTAAGGTTAAAAATGCTTACGCTCTTCAAGTTGAAAAATGTGAAAAATTGTCTAGTGAGCTAAGCACTTGTCGTGAGACTATTGACAACCTTAGAAATGAAAATGCTAGTTTAAATGCTAAGGTTGATTCACATGTTTGTAATGTTTCAATTCCCAATCTTAGAGATGATAATGTTGATTTGCTTGCTAAGATTGATGAATTGAATGTATCTCTTGCTAGCCTTAGATTAGAGAATGAAAATTTAATTGCTAAGGCTAAAGATTATGATGTTTGCAAAGTTACAATTTCCAATCTTAGAGATAAAAATGATATTCTTCATGCTAAGATTGTTGAACTTGATTCTTGCAAACCGTCTACATCTACTATTGAGCATGTGTCTATCTGTGATAGATGTAGAGATATTGATGTTAATGCTATTCATGATCATATGGCTTTAATTAAACAACAAAATGATCATATAGCAAAACTAGATGCTAAAATTACCGAGCACAACTTAGAAAATGAGAAATTTAAATTTGCTCGTAGCATGCTCTATAATGGGAGACGCCCGGGCATCAAGGATGGCATTGGCTTCCAAAGGGGAGACAATGTCAAAATTAGTGCCCCTCCCAAAAGATTGTCTAATTTTGTTAAGGGCAAGGCTCCCATGCCTCAGGATAACGAGGGTTACATTTTATACCCTGCCGGTTATCCCGAGAGCAAAATTAAGAGAATTCATTCTAGGAAGTCTCACTCTGGCCCAAATCATGCTTTTATGTATAAGGGTGAGACATCTAGTTCTAGGCAACCAACCCATGCCAAGTTGCCTAGAAAGAAAATTCCTAATGCATCAAATGATCATGCCATTTCTTTTAAAACTTTTGATGCTTCTTATGTGCTTACTAACAAATCCGGCAAGATCGTTGCCAAGTTTGTTGGGGGCAAACACAAGGGTTCCAAGACTTGTGTTTGGGTACCCAAAGTTCTTGTTTCTAATGCCAAAGGACCCAAAACAGTTTGGGTACCTAAAGTCAAGAACTAAATTTGTTTTGTAGGTTTATGCATCCGGGGGCTCAAGTTGGATACTCGACAGCGGGTGCACAAACCATATGACTGGGGAGAAAAGAATGTTCTCCTCATATGAGAAAAACCAGGATCCCCAACGAGCTATCACATTCGGGGATGGAAATCAAGGTTTGGTCAAAGGACTTGGTAAAATTGCTATATCTCCTGACCATTCTATTTCCAATGTTTTTCTTGTTGATTCTTTAGATTACAACTTGCTTTCTGTTTCTCAATTATGTCAAATGGGCTACAACTGTCTTTTTACTGATGTAGGTGTCACTGTCTTTAGAAGAAGTGATGATTCAATAGCATTTAAGGGTGTGTTAGAGGGTCAGCTATACTTAGTAGATTTTGATAGAGCTGAACTCGACACATGCTTAATTGCTAAGACTAACATGGGTTGGCTCTGGCACCGCCGACTAGCCCATGTTGGGATGAAGAATCTTCATAAGCTTCTAAAGGGAGAGCACATTTTAGGATTAACAAATGTTCATTTTGAGAAAGACAGGATTTGTAGCGCATGCCAGGCGGGGAAGCAAGTTGGAGTCCATCATCCACACAAGAACATCATGACGACCGACATGCCGCTTGAGCTACTCCACATGGATCTATTCGGCCCGATTGCTTACATAAGCATCGGTGGGAGTAAGTATTGTCTTGTAATAGTGGATGATTATTCTCGCTTCACTTGGGTATTCTTTTTACAGGAAAAATCTCAAACCCAAGAGACCTTAAAGGGATTCTTGAGACGGGCTCAAAATGAGTTCGGCTTAAGGATCAAGAAAATAAGAAGCGACAACGGGACGGAGTTCAAGAACTCTCAAATCGAAGGCTTCCTTGAGGAGGAGGGCATCAAGCATGAGTTCTCTTCTCCCTACACCCCTCAACAAAATGGTGTAGTGGAGAGGAAGAATCGAACTCTATTGGACATGGCAAGAACCATGCTTGATGAGTACAAGACACCGGACCGGTTTTGGGCCGAAGCGGTCAACACTGCCTGCTACGCCATCAACCGGTTATATCTTCACCGAATCCTCAAGAAGACATCCTATGAACTCCTAACCGGTAAAAAGCCCAACATTTCATTCTTTAGAGTTTTTGGTAGCAAATGCTTTATTCTTGTTAAAAGAGGTAGAAAATCTAAATTTGCTCCTAAAACTGTAGAAGGCTTTTTACTTGGTTATGACTCAAACACAAGGGCATATAGGGTCTTTAACAAGTCCACTGGACTAGTTGAAGTCTCATGTGACGTTGTGTTTGATGAAACTAATGGCTCTCAAGTAGAGCAAGTTGATCTTGATGAGATAGGTAATGAAGAGGCTCCATGCATTGCGCTAAGGAACATGTCCATTGGGGATGTGTGTCCTAAGGAATCCGAAGAGCCTCCAAGTGCACAAGATCAACCATCCTCCACCACGCAAGCATCTCCACCAACTCAAAATGAGGATGAGGCTCAAGTTGATGAAGGGCAAAGTCAAGAAGATGATCCACCTCAAGATGATGGCAATGATCAAGGGGAAGATGCAAATGATCAAGAAAAGGAGGATGAGGAAGAACCAAGGCCGCCACACCCAAGAGTCCACCAAGCAATCCAACGAGATCACCCCGTCGACACCATCCTCGGCGACATTCATAAGGGGGTAACCACTCGATCTCGTGTTGCACATTTTTGTGAACATTACTCTTTTGTTTCCTCTATTGAGCCACACAAGGTAGAGGAAGCACTTCAAGATTCGGATTGGGTGATGGCGATGCAAGAGGAGCTCAACAACTTCACGAGAAATGAGGTATGGCATTTAGTTCCACGTCCTAACCAAAATGTTGTAGGAACCAAATGGGTCTTCCGCAACAAGCAAGACGAGCATGGTGTGGTGACAAGGAACAAAGCTCGACTTGTGGCCAAGGGATACTCTCAAGTCGAAGGTTTGGATTTTGGTGAAACCTATGCACCCGTAGCTAGGCTTGAGTCAATTCGCATATTATTGGCCTATGCTACTTACCATGGCTTTAAGCTTTATCAAATGGACGTGAAAAGTGCCTTTCTCAATGGACCAATCAAGGAAGAGGTCTATGTTGAGCAACCTCCCGGCTTTGAAGACAGTGAGTATCCTAATCATGTCTATAAGCTCTCTAAGGCGCTTTATGGGCTCAAGCAAGCCCCAAGAGCATGGTATGAATGCCTTAGAGATTTCCTTATTGCTAATGGCTTCAAAGTCGGTAAAGCCGATCCTACACTCTTTACTAAAACTCTTGAAAATGACTTGTTTGTATGCCAAATTTATGTTGATGATATTATATTTGGGTCTACTAACGAGTCTACTTGTGAAGAGTTTAGTAGGATTATGACACAGAAATTCGAGATGTCTATGATGGGGGAGTTGAAGTATTTCTTAGGATTCCAAGTAAAGCAACTCCAAGAGGGCACCTTCATTAGCCAAACGAAATACACTCAAGACATCTTAACCAAGTTTGGAATGAAGGATGCCAAGCCCATCAAGACACCCATGGGAACAAATGGGCATCTCGACCTCGACACAGGAGGTAAGTCCGTGGATCAAAAGGTGTACCGGTCGATGATAGGTTCTTTGCTATATTTATGTGCATCTCGACCGGATATTATGCTTTCCGTATGCATGTGTGCAAGATTCCAAGCCGACCCTAAGGAAGCTCACCTTACGGCCGTGAAACGAATCTTGAGATATTTGGCTTATACTCCTAAGTTTGAGCTTTGGTATCCTAGGGGATCCACATTTGATTTGATTGGTTATTCGGATGCCGATTGGGCGGGGTGCAAAATCAATAGGAAGAGCACATCGGGGACTTGCCAGTTCTTGGGAAGATCCTTGGTGTCTTGGGCTTCAAAGAAGCAAAATTCGGTTGCTCTTTCCACCGCCGAAGCTGAGTACATTGCCGCAGGTCATTGTTGCGCGCAATTGCTTTGGATGAGGCAAACCCTGCGGGACTACGGTTACAAATTGACCAAAGTCCCCTTGCTATGTGATAATGAGAGTGCAATCAAAATGGCCGACAATCCCGTCGAGCATAGCCGCACTAAACACATAGCCATTCGGTATCACTTTTTGAGGGATCACCAACAAAAGGGAGATATCGAGATTTCATACATTAATACTAAAGATCAATTAGCCGATATCTTTACCAAGCCTCTTGATGAACAATCTTTTAACAAACTTAGGCATGAGCTCAATATTCTTGATTCTAGGAACTTCTTTTGTTAAAATTGCACACATTGCTCTTTTATATACCTTTGATCATGTCTCTTTTATATGCTATGACTAATGTGTTTTCAAGTCTATTTCAAACCAAGTCATAGGTATATTGAAAGGGAATTGGAGTCTTCGGCGAAGACAAAGGCTTCCACTCCGTAACTCATACTTCGCCATCACTCCAAGCAACTCTCTATTCCTTGGGGAGAAATGAGCATCAAGGAAAAGGACTTCGTCTTTGGTATACTCTTAACTCATTCATTTATGACCAAAGGTGAAGAAAGCACTTCGAGGGCTCTAATGATTCCGTTTTTGGCGATTCATGCCAAAAAGGGGGAGAAATGAGCCCAAAGCAAAAGGACCACACCACCACCACCAATTCCAAAAAAACTGAATATTTTCAATTGGTATTCTATTGTGTTCAAAAAAAAGGGGAAGAAAGTAGCATTTCAAAAAGGCATATCAAAACCCTCTTGAACACTAAGAGGAGGATTTCATTTAGGGGGAGTTTTGTTCGTCAAAGAAAAAGCATTTGAAACAGGGGGAGAAAATTTCAAATCTTGAAAATGCTTCTCAAAATCTTATTCATTTACCTTTGACTATTTGCAAAAAGAACTTTGAAAAGGATTTACAAAAGAGTTTGCAAAAACATGTGGTGCAAGCGTGGTCCAAAATGTTATATAAGAAAGAAACAATTCATGCATATTTTGTAAGTATTTATATTGACTCAATTCCAAGCAACCTTTGCACTTACATTATGCAAACTAGTTCAATTATGCACTTTTATATTTGCTTTGGTTTGTGTTGGCATCAATCACCAAAAAGGGGGAGATTGAAAGGGAATTAGGCTTACACCTAGTTCCTAAATTATTTTGGTGGTTGAATTGCCCAACACAAATTGATGAACTAACTAGTTTGCTCTAGATTATACGTTCTACAGGTGCCAAAGGTTCATCCACAACTATACTAATTCGACTGTCCGGAATACCGTAGATTATTCCGGACAGGAGAAGCTTTTTGGAAAAACAGGCCAAGCGCGGACCGTCCGGGCCCCTGCGGCGGACCGTCCGTGACAGAAGAATGACCCTCGGACAGAACCAATGCAAAAACACAAGTTTCCACTACAGACTGTCCGGAGGAAAAGCGAAGACCGTCCGAGCCCTCGCGCGGACCGTCCGGCCTCAGGCGCGGACCGTCCGGTCGGTAAGAAACCGAAAAACCCGAAGGTGACGGGTTCGGAGAAATGAATTATAGGGGGCCTCGCGGACCGTCCGGGGTGCACGACCGGACCGTCCACGACTGGCTCTGTCTGACATCTGACGACGCATTAAATGCAATATAGCCGTTGATATAGCCGTTACTGCTGACCGTTGCATTTTCAGCCGTTGATCTACAGGGGCGGACCGTCCGCACCAGGAGGGCGGACCGTCCGCGCTCAGCAGAATGGCCCAACGGCTAGGAAGTGGTTGGTGGCTATAAATACAACCCCAACCACCTCCATTCACTTCACCCAAGCATTCCAACCTTCAACATTCAATACAAGAGCTAGCAATCTATTCCAAGACACATTCAAAGCCTCCATCTCTCCAAGTTTCACAATTGAGAAAAGAGATCATTAGTGATTAGTGACTTGAGAGAGAAAGTGATCCGTGTGTTATTTGTCGCTCTTGTCGCTTGGCTTTTTAATCGTGCTTTCTTGACTCCTTCATTGCGATCAAACTCACTTGTAATTGAGGCAAGAGACACCAATCTTGTGGTGATCCTTGTAGGAACTTTGTGTTCCAAGTGATTAAGAAGAGAAAGCTCACTCGGTCCGAGAGACCGTTTGAGAGAGGGAAGGGTTGAAAGAGACCCGGCCTTTGTGGCCTCCTCAACGGGGAGTAGGTTTGCGAGAACCGAACCTCGGTAAAACAAATCCACGTGTCTCAATCTTCATTTGCTTGCGATTTGTTTTACGCCCTCTCTCGCGGACTCGTTTCTTTATTTCTAACGCTAACCCCGGCTTGTAGTTGTGTTTATATTTGTAAATTTCAGTTTCGCCCTATTCACCCCCCCTCTAGGCGACTTTCAATGGTCCCAGGTGCCATCATTCCGGCTATGCCAACCCCAGGCTTCGCTTGGGCTCGCCGTAGCCCGTTGTGTAGTGCCATATGAGAGGTCTGCACACATAGGCCTAGTTCAATAGGACATAAGTGTGCCGCAGGCTGAGGGACGACATGCCATTAATGTGCCGCAGTCCGGGGGCTTGTAGGTCATGAGCGCAATGCTGCCCGAGGGGTCCGTAGGTGATGGGTAGGAAACGGACCGGCGTCCACGCTGTGGCTCGGTGCGAGGCGTGGTTAATGCAACCGGTCATTTATGACGAATCAGTCCAAGGCCAAACGCAGGATCCATTTGAGTGTTTCCCTTCTGACACGCCCATCCTTTCTTGTCAGGCTCCACCACACTCGACCCTGGGCTCGGTACCACATGGTTCGACCGGGGTCAGGTCCTTTCGGGGCCGACATACCTGTCTCTTCCAACTAACTAACGGCCACCGGCGATCAGGGAATTTTTTCTCAGCATGCTCACTGACCGTCGGATCCCATAGTCCGGAGGTCATTTCCGACACCAACTTATTTTGGATAAATAACTTTCTTGTTGTTTTTGTAGTATTATTTAGAAAAAAAATATCCTTGATATCCTCGTCGTTGGAGACCAACGCAATATGAAATGGAACAGGGTATCAATGGCTCAGCGCAGGGCGGACCCAGGTGCAGACAAGGCTAGGGTCTTACTCAGGCTCTTACATTAGTGCCAATGAATTTGTAAACGTGCACGAAGCATTAAAATATATTTAAATATGTGTAACATATAGATAAAGCTGTTTATTTATAGTATATGTACTTATTTTGTCTAGCCTCTCGAAGATTTCTAGATCCGTCATTGCTGTTCCTGCGCACCATGAAACTTGAGGTAGGTGTGCCGATTTCTTTTGGCTGATGGGTGATGGCACCGTCAGATCATGAATTCATCTGCTGGTTGTTGATAGCTTCATTTTTCTATTGCCCTCGGAGGATTTTGTTTGGTTACCTCTGAAAGAAAATAGTGTAGAGGTCTCTGTAAAGAACGTAAGATATCCCCTGGCATCTTTGTGGCCTAAAAAAGGATTATGCTCTAGAGATGCTCGTGGCCTCATGGGTCTAGTCTATTCTATGTGGTCTCACGTTGACAGCCACACAGAAACTTATTTCTTTTTTTAGAAAACAAATCGAACTGCTATTCACGAAATATAATAAATTAGGAAATACATCACGCTACAGTAGTGTCTCCTTCTGCGTGGTTGCGTGTCACGTCGGTGTTGTTTGGTGTGCAGGCAAAGACGCGAAATGTCAATTCGGGAACCGGTGCCAGAATAGAACGTTTAGGCACGGAAACGATTCTCGCTTCGTGGAGCTAAAACCTGTCGACACCGGCAAAATTGCATCTAAAAACTCGACCTGGCCAATAATAAAAAAAACGAACGGTTGGCAGGGAAAAGAGATGAATGTGACCGTCATATTCTAGCCATTCCCTTCGAGAAAACAAGGCGTGTGAAGTGTGATGCTGCCTTTTTTTATCTGCCTGATAGAATCATGCAACCCCCGCGTCAGTCATGTGGATGTGGTTTACTACTGCTTCACGAATCGGCGATGCGAGAAGTTCACGGAAGGTGCGTGTCCTGTTTGGGTTTTTGTAGTTTGGTCGGGAGATTACGAGAATAAAGCCATTCTCCTCCGTATTTGTTAGGTAGAACGAAGTCATTCTAATTTTTTGTTTAGTTTAAAGATACAATAGAACGAAGTTATTTCGTTCTTTATTTAGTTAGAAAGCCATGGACAAGAGAGCGAACAAAACGCTCGTGTCCGATCATATTGATGAAACAAAGACATCTAAGTATATAATAGAAATAGAAACTTAGAAGCCGCTCGACTCTATTTTATTATAAACCAAACATTTAGAAAATAAAAATAGAGTTCTATTTTTCTCCACTCTTCGTCACCAAACGCACCGTAATTTATTCTGATTAGACACCTCTCGATAAACACGATATGGGACTATCCAACAAACGATTACAATAATAGTTTTGTCGAAAATCAAAATATTCAAAAATCTGATCAAATTTATGAAAAAGAGTGCCAAATACTATAAAAATATATTTCAGTGAATCTAATAAATATAAACACAGTTAGTTTTTTCTAATAAGTTTGATCAATTTTTTTGCTCGCCAGCGACAACCCTCCCTTCATCGAACGTCTGGTCCGAATATTCTTCTTCGTTCTCGCGTTTATCTGTGCAGCCCTGCCTTTCTTCTCCCGTTCCCCGCGGCCTGCGCGCGCGTTCTCTCCCTCACCTCCGCCCCTCTCTCCCTCTCTCTCGCTCCGGGCGACGGCTGGGCGACCGCCGCTTTATCCGTGCGGCCCTTCCTTTTGTTCTCCCGTCACCCAAACCCCCCTTCGAGCTCTATCTGTCTCTTCCTCTCGAGGCGACGCCTGGGCTACCGCGCCGCTACTGCGGCCTCCCGCGACAGGTGCCTAGTCTCCATCAGGTGCCATGTCTTCTTCGGGCTCTTCACCGGCGACGTGCACTGCCAGGTACGCTCCTCCCCCTTCCCCCTCCACCCCTCCTCTTCAATTTTCTGTGCGAAACCGAGCAGCCAAACCCTAAACTACGCTATTTGTATTCGGATCTGGTCTAATTACGCGTGCTTACATGTATTATGTCTACTAACCTCGATTGTTTTTGAATTATCAGCTCTGCATGTATACACCCAAGTCCTTTACTGGGTCCGCCGCCGCCCCTACGTACTTCGTTAGGTTTAGTATGTTGTTAAGTTTGTAATTCTAGGGTCTGGAGGGAAGCATAGATCTCAAGAGGGGTGAAATTTGGTGGTAATTTCCTGAGAATTTCAAGGAGACAAGGGCGTGGAGGTTGTTTCTGGAGGGATCTGTGAGCACAGCAGCAGAAATTTGAGGTTGGTGGTAGCCTGTTGATCCACGATGGTGGGTAAGGAGCTGGTGGTGCAAAGGAATGGCCCTGTTGACATACGTGAGATTGCTGCAAAGGCCACGCTTCGGGAGGTGCGGCAGAGCGGGCACACCTACGTCGAACTACGGCGTGTCGGGAAGCGTGTCATCTTCTTCTGCACCATCTGCCTCACCGAGTGCTTCAGCGACAATGTGCTGTTTGACCACCTCAAGGGAAACCTGCATTCACGGCGGTATGCTGAGGCCAAGGTTACGCTGTTTGGGCCCATGCCATGGCCGTTTAATGATGGTGTGCTCTTCTTCAACAACTTACGCGAGAAGGATCCGCTCCTGCTGGACTCAAGCTCACAGAGCACCAGAGAGCTTGCCCTGGTTCCAGAGCCTGAGGTTTCAGGGAATGATACTGAGGTGACATCAAGGCTGAGAGATGGTTCAACCTCCTCTAATGGTGTGAAAGGTGCACGCTATGGTGCAAAAGGCCGTGCTAATGGTAGAACTGCTGCTGTATCTGAAGATCACATGCTTTCAAACCATGGAACTGATGGTCCTGTTGTTATTCCTGGTGTATTGCTAAAGGATGTTGTTTCAGATTTGCCTGTGCATCTTTTGGGCTATGGGAATATTTCATACAGGATCTATGAAGCTAGCAAGAACTGCAGGAAGATAAGCAAGATCTGGTGTGCTTGGGTAGGACAAGGCTCCCATGGTTTTGAGAGTTGTAACACTTATGAGCAATCTGGATTTGCCATAGTCAACTTCTCTTATACCTATGATTTAGGCAGGAAGTGGTCTTCTGAGGAACAAGACCTGTCTGTCTCTGCTGGATCTTTCTTTGTAATTGATGATGCTGGACACCGTGGAAAGCGAATGAGAAAATCATTCTCTGATCAAGAAGCATCTTCAGAAGAGTCAAATGGTCAGAACAGCTCTTTACAGGGCAGTAGGCAAGCTATTGTGACTTGTTCACCGGTAGGTACCTCAAATGATCTTCAAGTTGGTCTCTTATCAAGCAAGGCAGCAAGGAGAGAGTTGAGGAAGCAGAAGCGAATAGCAGCTGAGAAAGTGTGTGATCTTTGCGGCAGACCAATGCTCTCTGGAAAGGATGTTGCCACCTTGCTGAACTGCAATACAGGAAAACTAGCTTGCAGCAGTAGAAATTCAAGTGGGGTGAGCATCTTTGAGCATTCTTTGCTACTGTATTCCTGTTTCATAATAATTGCTCTTATAGATTAGAGAGCATGGACCTGTTTACCTTTTTGTACATTTTTTACCTGAAAACATAGCAGTTATGTTTCCACCAAATTCCAAATGTTCTGTAATGACTTCTCTACACTTGATTTATGCAGGCTTACCATCTATTTCACACTTCCTGCCTTTTACACTGGACTATTCTGTGCCAATACGAGATGCTGAACGATGAAATAGCTAGGAAGGGGAAGAGCAACCGAGGAAGGAAGGCAAAGAATGCACCTAAGAGAAGCAAAATAACGTCCATAGTTTGCCCAGAATGTCAGGGTACTGGAATTCACGTCAACGGAGATGAACTTGAGAAGCCAAGCATTTCTTTATCAGAGGTCTGGAGCACATATTCACTCTTCTGCTGTCAGTCCCTGATTTTTCATTCAGGCAACTTCTTGCAAATTACTTCTATAGCAGCCGAGCACCTGAATTGGTTGGATATGGCACTTGCAGATGTTTCGCTTCAAGATGAAAGCAATCGAAGCTCACAAAGCATGGCTGAAGAGACCTGAAGTGCTTGAAAACTGTTCCACTGGGCTTCATTTCCCCTCAGAACATGTGGAGAACTCTGAGGTGGAATCAGAGGCACACTGTTCGTAATGTTCTGTTAACACAGGTATAAATCCACTCACACCAGTCTCCATTTCCCTTTGCAGGAGAAGGTGATGCCACTCAAGTCACTTCCCTTCTATGCCGCTGATGGGTAGAAAGATAGTTGATGGCAGCTACTGGAGGATGCTGCAGTTGTTGATGTAAATAAGCTCGCTTGACAGTTGTGGAACAGTGTTGTCAGATGCTCACCTACGTGCATTATCTCAGTTAACCTGTGTCCGCCAGATGATAACTAAGACATTTAAACTGGCAACTGGCAACTACACGTACGCAGTCCATTTCGTTGGGTTGGGTTGGGTTTGCTGCTTACAGCTTCCAGTTTCATTGTTTGTTTCTGATTGCTTATGCCACGCTTCTGGATGTGCCCGCCAGCCAGACGTCTTGCGCTACACGTGGTTTGCTATTATTTGGAAACCGTAGTTGCGCCAACCGTAGTATGTTAAACACATTCATGTCCTTTCATACCGTAAATGTTTGAGCATTTTCAACAATGTCTTAAACTGGTGCTTCAAATTGAACTCAAATTGAAATATAGATATTCCAACAATGTCTTATTTCTAAAATTTGTCAAAAAAATTATAGAGCATCCTATCTAGGGCTGGACAAAATGCTTGTGGCTCGCTGGCTCGCTCGTTTCATGGTCGGCTCGGATCGGCTCGTTTGAATTTTGTCACGAGCTGACATCCTTGCTCGGTTCGTTAACGAGCCAGCTCGTGAGCTAAACGAACTACAATATTCCAGTAAAACGAAACTATGTACATATTATTTACAGAATAATTGATGAACATGTTATATATATGTGAGGTGTCTATGATCTATGAATTAAACTAATGATTAATGAACTATGCCTATGTGTTAATTTGGTCTATGCAAATAAATTTATGGGTTAAACTGATGAACATATATGTGAATTGTGAATTAATGAGTGATGAATTGTGCTAATTTGGTGTTATATTGACGTGGTTTGTGAAACTAAGTATAATTACTATTTTCTATTGTTAAATTAGTTTAAAATTAACTAAAAAATAATTATTATGTACATTTTAT
Source organism: Zea mays (assembly GCF_902167145.1). NCBI lineage: Eukaryota > Viridiplantae > Streptophyta > Magnoliopsida > Poales > Poaceae > Zea > Zea mays. The sequence goes on along the minus strand of NC_050096.1, from coordinate 232,049,892 downwards.
TTTTTTTCTGCTCTGGCTCGCGAGCTAAACGAGCCAGCTCGAGCTCGTAAACGAGCCGAGCCGAGCTGACTCTGTGACTCGTTACCTTAACGAGTCGAGCCGGCTCATTAGCTTAACGAGGCAGCTCGAACTCGGACGAGCCGAGCCGGCTCGTTATCCACCCCTAATCCTATCAAGTGCTTTAAATATACTATTATTCTATAATCTAGATTTGAAGAACATTTTATTAGTGTCCTAAATTATACAAAAATTACTTTTTTAAATTTTAAAAGTATAGGGTATTTTTATAGGTCACACTGGAGATGATTATGTAACTTAAAGCAAACCTTACGGTATCGAAATCAGACATTATTTCGTACACGTACAACACCGTGATAGATGCCCGGTCCTATTCACTAGCAGTACCCCCAACAGCATTAAAATCGAATATCATTTTTGTACTACCACCTAACCAAATCAAATATTGTTACCACTAATGTCTTTCATATTCTAAAGCTCTTAGCTGCACCCTACGGTTGACGGAATAATCTCCTTCACTTCGTTGATGAAACCATCCTGCCCCGTAAGTTACGTTTGCATTTGGTCAAAACAAAACTGTACGCAAAATTCAATCCAGAGGAGAAAAAGCAGACGGCGTGGAATACGGAAAAGAAAGAAAAAAAGAGAAGTTGCGCACTTGGATCTCAGCAAGATAGTTGTGTCATCAGGAAGCCTTCGTAACGAGGGCCTAACACATGCATCAGGAAGATAACGCAGTACTTCTTGAACAGCATCATCGATCCGTGTTATCCAGCAACGACCCACGCAGAGCAAAAAAGAACCAAAACAAAATCGCAACTAAATATACGGCACCGAAGAAACAGATGGATTATCCTGCGAGGCAGTATCAGGCACCTCAGACGGATCTGAATGAGCAAGAACACCTCAGACGGATCTGAATGAGCAAGAACACCTCAGACAGGGAACGAGTTGGGAAGCATAGGTCGATGGTGTGAGGAGGCCGTGATGTGGCGACTAGGGTTTCCGCCAGACGATGGCGCTCACTATCTTGCGCGACCCCTCCGTTATATAGGTCCTTCGACCCGACAGCGGAGCGCCCAGACGGCGGCTAGACCCCACCGCCGCCCAGCGCACGACGCCACTTTTTGCCAGGCCGGCGCCGTCACCAGACCACACGTCTCCCCAAAAATGCGCCGGGCAGAGCGGGCCACAAGCCCACAACCATAGCATCATCACAGTGCGGTTCGACCCGCACACAGCCCAGCAAGAAATAGGCCTAGCTTGTTGTGCCGATCCCGCGGCCCACCCGGCCTCCGTCCTGCCGGCCCGTCGCTTTCCCACGCGCCCCCTTCTGGAATGTTCAGTCGCCGTCGCCCGTCGCGCCGCACGGGTCAGGAACTCCCAGAAAAGCCGAGGAGGCAGCCTCGCTGTGCTCCTGCTGCTGCTCCGCCCTTCCGACCGATCGAGGTGGCGCAAAGCAGAGGAAAACCCCAGGCCGCAACCCTCGCAAACACTCAAGTCCTCGTCCCTTCCGCACTCTCCTCTTCAACTCCAGCCGCTTTCACCGCCAATCAGAGGTCCACCACCACCACCACCACATCTCTTCGCATCCAACCGCCCCGTAGGATCACAGGAAACGGGGATGGCGAGCGGCGGGGCGGTGAGGGAGGTGGGCTCGGCCGCCGAGCTGCAGGCGGCGGTGGCCGGGGCGCGGGCGGCGGCGGTGCACTTCTGGGCGTCCTGGTGCGAGGCGTCCAAGCAGATGGACGAGGTCTTCGCGCACCTCGCCGTCGACTTCCCCCACGCGGCCTTCCTCCGGGTACGTGCTTCCGCTGCCCCTTCCGACTCGCCCTTTCCCGATCGCGGTAGATTCGGTTCTGTTCGTTCCCATCGCCGATGGATGCTTTCGTGGAGGCGTCTCGGGGATTGGGTTTTGTAGCATGACTCTAGGGTTTTCAGTGTCGATAAGGCGGAGGTAGTTTCTTCGGCTGCTTGTTGGGCTGCCTTTGTTCTACTACGAGAGTTTTCTCCCTATTTGTTAGGCAACGTTGGCCTTTGTCCAAAGTTTTACTGATTTGACCGGAAGTGCAAAACGACAGCTGGGTATTCTAAATTGGTACACGCAATTGTTCTGTCACTGAAATAGTTCGTGAAAGAAGCTTTGAATTAAACTTGGTGCCTGTTTATAACATAGTTTGAAACGAATTAACCTAGTCCTTCGTTAATGTTTAGCATTACATTTGAGCTCATCATAGAGTACTTAAATTTTTGGGGATTATGGTTTCATATTCTGCATTCCTGATGCTTATGGTCTGGTTTCCATTATATATTTTCACTACGGATTTACCAGTCTGTCATTGTATTAGATATAGGAGGATTTTTTTCTTGGGTATCCTGTTACTCATGCTTTTGATTGTTCATTAGTGATGCTATATTTGGTATGCCTTTGGTGTTATAGCTCATATGGAAATATTTAACTCTGGAGCTATATATTAGTACTGCCTAACACATGCTAGCCTTCTTGTATGTTTGATGCTAAAGCTAAACAATTCTCGTGTGGCATTTATTTAGTGCCATGCTGAGATAAGGTAGTCACACCATGTTGAGTGTTACACAATATCGTGGTGTGTTCAAAGTTGAATTACTCATTCGTCATTTCTCTGTTTCCACTAAGCTTAACTGAATACAGCCAAGTTGAGCCTGTGATGTTTCACTCTTTCATTGAGCTATGAACTAAGTTAAGGGAGATAAACACAAGTATAGTTAATCTAGCCATCTGTTTATTCATTGATCTTATTGCTGAATCACTGAATAATTAGATTGGTATTTTAACCATTCATGATTTTTCATTCATTTTTCTCATTTATATGCCCATTCTGCTCAGGGGTTGCTTCCATTCCCTTGTATCCAGTAATTATTGCTTATTTATTGTCAACAAGATTAGGATGATGTCATTGTCTGCTTATTTTGTTTCTTGCACTGATGACCCTTTTCAGGTTGAAGCTGAAGAACAACCTGAAATATCAGAGGCGTATGGAGTTACAGCGGTGCCATATTTTGTTTTCTGCAAGGTAGTTACAATTACTGAATAATATAATTTGTCCTTTTTCATGCACAATACTTGTGATAGAATCATGGTATTTGTCATCTTCGCAGAAGTTGAATGAACTTCTTTCCTTAATTGAATGACAGAGCTCGTGCCGTTTTTGTTAAAAAAACTTGTCTTCATACATTGAAGTTTGTATAAGTTGTTTTCACCAATTTTCTGTACTATATGCCAAAGAGTACATTTTGATGCAAATAGATTTTGGTTAGGCTCAGGCACATTGGATGATTTTGTAGGCTATAGGCTCTCAGTGATTGAAGGCTTCGGTAGTGCCAATTGAAGTGGTTCTCTGTGATATCAGTGCCTCAACCTGTGCAGTGCCTGCGATTACATTTCACAATGGATGCTTGCATAGTTTTTTTTTTCTTAGTTACCGCGTCATGGCATGATGACTCCAAACTTCGGTAGGCAATATATCTCCAAATGTAGTATCCATAAACATTATTAATTTGTTTGCTACAAGTAGTAAATTAGTTGATTTTATGTGTGGTGACTGCCTCTTACATTTGGTTATCTTGTGTTCTAATTCTGCATGATTGTATGATACAATTAAACTGCAAGGAAAATCTTTAAATTTTTACTTTTCTATTAGGGTTGGTTTGGTGGACAGGGCCATTTCAATGTCCACCAAACCAGCCCTTAGTGTTTGTATTATGTATGTAGAAGAACCACTGTTTTGGTTGGTTAACTTTAAGAGTTACTTGCAACACTTATGCCCTGTTTTGATGCAAAGTATTTTTAAGTATTGGAGAAATACTATAACAACAACAACAACAAAAAACCATTTGTCCCAAGCAAGTTGGGGGTAGGCTAGAGTTAAAAACCCAATAGAACCCACAAATCATGGTTCGGGCACATGGATAGCTGCTTTCCATGCACTCCTATTCAAGGCGAAATCTTTGGGTATATTACATCCTTTCAAGTCTTCTTTTACTGCCTCTTCCTATGTCAACTTTGGTCTTCCTCTTACTTCTCATTACTATCATGCCTCTCTTCTCATTAGTATCGTGCCTTAGGATCCCACTATGCACTGGTGCTTCTGGAGGGCTACGTTGGACACTTCAAACCATCTCAACCGATGTTGGAAAAGCTTTTCTTAAATTAATGCTACCCCTAGCCTATCACACATATCATCATTTTGGACTATGCTTTCCGGCCGCAACACTTATCTGCTGAACATATCGTCTTTTTGTAGGTCAACATTATGCACCATAAAACATAATAGAACTAATCGCCGTTCTATAAAATTTGTCTTTTAGCTTCTAAAACTTCCAAAATACTACTCCCTCCGTTCTTTTTTATTTGTCGGGTTTTAGTACAAAAATGAACTAGCGGGTGACAAATATTCGAGAATGGAGGTAGTACAATTTTGACAAAACCATGGTTTTAGAGACTAAGGTAGCTTTTGGTTTCAGAGTATGGTGGGACGGAGCCGCTCCACTCCCAATTTGTTGTTGTTTGGATTGATTCTATTTAGGACGGAATGGTTCTAAAAATGGAAAATTATGCTCAAATGTGGAACCATTTGGCTCCCCAAAACTTCTTGGACGGAGCCGCTCCTTGGGACGGAGCCGTTCCATCCCAACTGGCTCCGGAACCAAACACTATCTTAAAGATTTGTTGTATCCAAACACCTAGCAGCTTTTGAAAACTGAAGTATTTTGAAAAAAACTATTGTATTTCTCCAAACATAATGTTCGTTACTTCCTGCTTTGAAACACTCGTAAGCTGACCTTTTTGTGAGGGCTGCTCCTTTTCATGCATATATGTTATCTGATTGCAGGAAGGCAAAACTGTCGATACTTTGGAGGGAGCAAACCCAGCCAGCTTAGCCAATAAGGTTGCAAAAGTAGCTGGGCCTGCTAGTGTTGCTGAGTCTGCTGTACCTGCTAGCCTTGGAGTTGCTGCTGGACCTGCTGTACTTGAAAACATCCAAAAGATGGCACAGCGAAATGGATCTTCTGCTGTTGAAAGCATAAGCTCTGGTAGCACAGAAGATGCATTGAATAAGCGATTGGAGCAGCTTGTCAATTCCCATCCCGTGTTTTTATTTATGAAGGGAACCCCAGAGCAACCAAGGTGTGGTTTCAGCCGTAAAGTGATTGACATTTTGAAGCAGGAAGGGGTGAAATTTGGGAGCTTTGACATTCTTACAGACAATGATGTTCGCGAAGGCATGAAGAAATTCTCCAACTGGCCCACTTTCCCTCAACTCTACTGCAAAGGTGAGCTGCTTGGTGGATGTGATATTGTTGTTGCTATGCACGAAAGTGGTGAATTGAAGGATGTTTTTGAGGAGCACAACATTACCCTTAAACCACAGGGAAGCAAAAATGAAGAAGCAGGTGAACCTGAGTCTGCAACTGAGAAGGGCAGTGCAGTTTCTGAATCAATCAAGCTTACTGATGCTCAGAAAACTCGTTTGGAAAGCCTTATTAACTCCAGCCCGGTGATGGTATTCATCAAAGGTACACCTGAGGAACCAAAGTGTGGGTTCAGTGGGAAGCTGGTTCACATACTTAAGCAAGAGAACATTCCTTTCTCCAGTTTTGACATCCTTTCAGATGATGAAGTTAGACAGGGGCTGAAGGTCTTCTCAAACTGGCCTAGTTACCCTCAACTGTACATAAAAGGTGAACTGGTTGGCGGCTCAGACATAGTGATGGAGATGCATAAGAGTGGTGAGCTGAAGAAGATACTATCTGAGAAAGGGGTTCGTCAAAAAGGAAATCTGGAGGACAGATTGAAGTCCCTGATTTCCTCTGCCCCGGTGATGCTTTTCATGAAGGGCACCCCAGATGCTCCACGTTGCGGCTTCAGTTCGAAAGTTGTGAACGCCTTGAAGAAGGAAGGGGTCAGCTTTGGGTCCTTTGACATCTTATCTGACGAGGAAGTTCGACAGGGTTTGAAGACATACTCCAACTGGCCTACCTTCCCCCAACTCTACTACAAGTCGGAGCTGATTGGTGGCTGTGACATCATTCTTGAGATGGAGAAGAGCGGAGAGCTGAAGTCGACCCTGTCAATGTAGACACCTAACCTAGCATTCTTGCCTCGCTGGCGTTCCTATCATATTGCCTGCATTGGATCATTCTACTATGACGTTTGTGCCAATGTATTCATAGATCCACGTTTGGTGCCTGCAGTGCCACATTGCTAGAATCGTGACATCTGCAGATGGAATAACTTGAGAGCTTGTTCGGTACTGATTGCTCTTTTATCACCAGTCTATTTAGCGGATGAGAGTTTTTTTTGTTCGGGTATTGTCACGATATATTGCAGAGTATGAGTAATTGTGTGTATTTAAAGGTATGTTTGGTTGCTGCACAGCTGGAACAGCCGGGAACAACCAAGTTTTGCAGCGTCCATGCATATTGCTCACCACGCATCCATGCAAGATGACCGTCAACCAGCTGTGCATCAGATTGCTCTTCCGCCGCTGCTCAAGCCTCTCCCGCCGCTACTGCACGAGGCAAAAATAAACGTGGCCAGCTGGATACGTGGTTGGAGCGATTCGGGAGCAATCCATAACGCGTAAATTTGAGGGATGAAAGCATCTAGGCCGCTGGTTGGTTTTAGTGATTAATGATAACGTAATATTATATGTGACTAACGTGTGTTTTACAGAGACAAATGGTAAGTTAGGTCGCATGACAAGTAGAAGTACTACAACGGTGAAAACAATCCCGGAGATAAGAACTCGAAGCGACGGCTAAAACGACGAAACAAAAGGCAAAGGTCTACGGAGTCCGAGTGTCAAGGAGATGTGGACACTCGCGATTTAGTTAGGTCTTTTATTCTCTTTTAGCCGTACTATAAAGAGGGGTTGTCGATGAGTAGTTTGACCAAGAGAGTTCTAGTGTAGTGTTGGTGCACAATCACACTCACATACAGTGCTAGGTGTCACTCTAGAACTCACTCACAAGTTAGAACGAAAACCGATTTGAAAATCAGCTGAAAAACAAGAGTTAGGGTTTCTGGCCCTGGGGCACCGGACTGTCCGGTGCACCATCTGCCAGGTGGGGTCTGGCTGGTCCAGGGAAGAGGCATTCCCTTCGCAGAAACCCGAGAGCAACTGTTTCAGAGTTAAATTTTAGTGGCGCACCGGACTGTCCGGTGTGCACCGGACAGTGACTGTTCACTATCCGGTGTGCCATGAGTCCAACGGTTAGCTGTCAGAACTAGCCGTTGGAAATGACCGTTGGCGCACCGGACTGTCCGGTGCGCCAGTGCGCAGAAAGTTGCATGTAACGGCTAGTTGGTGGGTGAGGGCTATTTATACCCCTTCCACCCACCATATTCAATGTCTTGCACTCCACATTTATTCCAGCACATTGCTAGAGCATTGCAAGCACCAAAAGCCTAGTGAGGAGATTAGAGAATCTTAATCCGTGTTTGTTCCTCATTAGCGCTAGCAAGAGCCACCTAGAGCACACACCACTTGCATTAGGCTTCTCTTGGTCAAGCGAAAGTCTACGGCTTGTTACTCTTGGTGATCGGCATCACCTAGACGGCTTGGTGGCGTTGGGAGCTCGGTGATCACCGTGAAGATCTTGTTGGTGACCCGACTCAAGTTTGTAAGCGGTCTCGAGGGATCCACCGCGCCGGAGTGGCAAAGGATCATCTCGTAGTGAGCACTTGGTTCTTGCGAGGACCAAGGGGGAGCGATACCCTTGCGCGGGTGCTCCAACGAGGACTAGTGGAGAGTGTCGACTCTTCGATACCTCGAGAAAAATTGGAGGAGTCTTCTAAACCTTGCTTTACATTCCACACTTAATTCAAGCACTTTACATTTTGTATTTGTTTAGCAAGTATTTGAAGTATTGTCTTAGCATTGTTGCATTTCTAGTATTATATTCTTAGTGCTAGTAGTTGGGGTGAAGTTAGGCTCTTGCTTAGCTCTTGCTTAGGTTTTAATTAGTGTTGATTTTTAGAAAAGCCCAATTAACCTCCTCTTAGGCATCGTGATCCTTTCAAGGGAGAAAGGGCAACACATGAGGGACGCGAAGATTATGGGAAGAAGAAAAGAGAATTCTTGAAGGACTTAAAATATATTTTTTCTTAAAAACGTTTTTGGAGTTGGTTTACATGTTTTTTTGGAAGCTCTTAGGATCTAGTAAGTAACGGATTTCTGCTATAACGATGACTCGACCGATTGTATTCACGTTGATTTTAAACTATTTTAACCAAACGATTTTCATAAAAACAAGCTGAAAAGTTAAGCGTTTGACAATCCATGGATCAGCAAAAAAAAAAACTGAAACAAATAGGCCATTTGTGTGATGGAGTAAATCTACCACAAGTACTATTTTATACTGAAAGTTTGTAATTCTGGTCTCGATCTTCTATTACAAAATGACATACTGCTCGAATGCACGGGGCTGTGAACTGTGATATCCTTCGGATAGATAGAAAGATGCGATGAAGTTTTTGTGCAGAAAAAAAAAGTCATGAAACGTATATCTTGTCTGCAATCATGCTGTGGTCCCTTTATCTTTATGCAAATATGGGTATAACAGAGATTGTGTCGCTTAATTTGGTGCAACTGCGAGAATGATTAAGTTGAGCCAGCACAACGGAGCAGAAACAACGATGATGATTGCTTCACCAGGAGCTGCTCTCCATTTGTTATCACCGCTTTACTTTAGAGCACAACGATGATGACTACTACTCCCTCCGTTTCTTTTTATTTGTCGCTGGATAGTGCAAAATTACACTATCCAGCGACAAATAAAAAGAAACAGAGGGAGTATTTGTTATGCCCTTTACGATTCATTTTCTTTTTGCTAGAAAGCACAATTCAACTTAGCAGGCCAATACTTTTCTTCCCCTGCACGCTCTTCCTATTTTCCTTTAAAGGTGTTCAAAAGACAAGCTTGTGTTGCTAAAATGCTACTCTCTACATCCTAAATAGCCATTCTATTTTTTTTAGAAAACTAAGGTCATGTTTAAATGCACTAGAACATATAGTTAACTGTTAAAATTAACTGAAGACATCCAAACAATATATCTTATAGTTTAGCTATTAGCTACTTTTAGCAAACTAGCTAATAGTTAACTAGCTAATTTTACTAATAATTTTTAAACTAACTAACTATTAGCTATAAGGCATTCAAACACCCTTTAAGAGCCTATGTGGATCCATGAGTTAAAACAAATGACTAATGTGTAGTCATTATAAAAGCTAAAAAAATCCAAACAAAAAAAAGCTAAAAGTGACTAAAATGGTAATAATATCATTTTGGACAATTTTAGTTCTTCCTGTTTGGATTTTTAGCTCTAAAGTAACTAAATTTTAGTCACTTTGCTTTAACTTATGGAATCCAAATAGGCTCTAAAATATTTTAAATTTAACAAAATTTATATAATAAGATAGTAATGTTTATGATATCGAATAAGTGTAGTTACATTTTTTACTAATTATATTTTTGTAGTGTACCTATTCGATGCCATAAAATTTATAAATCTGTTTATAACTTTGGTTAAACTTCATACGAAAAAGTATATATAACTTACAGTTTGTAACGGAGGAAGCAAACACTAAGAAAAACAAATATTCTAGATCTCGCGTGGAGTTCGAGATTCTATCAAAATCTTCACACTATTGCTTGCGGTTGCGACAGTACATGTTCTCCACTTGGTCCTACGGAAAATTTATTATTTAAAAAATAATTCTGTAACCTTTAAATATCTGAGGATACTGAAATAACCAAAGAACATGTCGTCGTAAATATCACCTGAATACTAAAACGTTAACTAAGTAGTGTTTGGTTCGAGGAGGATACTGAAATACCACCCAAAGAACATGTCGTCGTAAATATCACCGAATACTAAAACGTTTGATTTGAGAAACCATTTTATTTAAAATAAGGTGATGTATTATGAGTTCATTACTTAAATTTGGTAGAATTATTTAATTTTTCATGTTAGTACTATGACATCCGTATAGGATCACAAAACAAAGTATTCTCAGCTACTTATTTATTTTGTTCAATAAAGAATCCGATGCATCCATAATTATACAATACGATTTGACCCTATCTTCGTACTTTGCATATATATATATATATATATACTAGTTGAGTGCCCGTGCGTTGCAACGGAAACATATAATACTACAGTACTGTTATGAGAAAAGATTTCTTAATACATTTGTGATCCTATCCATACATAAATTTTGTTATTTTAATCTAGTTGTTTCATCACTACATTGCAACAATCAGTACCATACAGACTTTTATATATGATATTTAGGTACACATGTGTTACTACGATTTTTAAATGAATTACCTTGTAATTGATTCAAAAGATCCATAGCGATAGTACGTAAGCTTACCAAAGTTTAAGAGAACTTACCCGACAACCAGCCTTCATGATGTGCTTTAAAAGTTAAGGAATTAATACATAAGAAAAACATCATGTGCATTACAAGTTAAGGAATTAATACATAAGGAAAACAAAACAGGAACAAGAATAAAGCATGTCTGGTTGCATATCTAGATTTGTCAGGCGCATAAGAAAAAACATAATCAACCAAAAGTGAAATTCTAACATCCAACATCTTCGACATCCTCGTCATACCATTTGTCTAGTCAACCTTCAAGAACACAGGTCCTTTTCAGGAGCCTTGGCCACCAATCGCTCTCATCTTTCTTGTTCTGGTAGCATATGAATTTATATCTCATCTTTCTTGATCTCTCCCTTTCTGAGAAGGATAACCATCACTCTCACCATACCTACAAAGAAAATCAGATTTAGATGTATCGCAAATAAAGAAAACAAGAACATTTAAACCCACAAAATATTGAGAGCTACAAGTTTGAATGGCATAAATATAATAGAAGTAAGAAATAGCATGCCCTCTATAGGAAAGCATAAAAACATTACACTGTAGTTGTTGCGTCATCGTGAGCGATTTCTAACAGTAAAGGATTTAACAGAATTAGTCGGATAAAATTTGACTCATCATATGAAGTATGGTTTATATGTACATAGGGAAAAAAGGATACTGCCAGTATTTTCTTGGAAGAACAGAATGGTTGGACTTGCATCTTGTGGAGAAATGCTTGACCTCCCCGTATGTGGAGACCATGTACTAATAGGAATATTGTGAAGCTGATTTTGCAGAAGGGAACCGCCTTTAGCCTCTTCTTGTAGCTTCGAGCAAAGAACTAAAAAACATCACCAAGATAAAAAGAACATACAACTGAACACATAGGTGAAATTAATTTAATCAAACATGAAATTACTGAATATCATGGCATTGGTTCATGGCTTAATTTACTAAAAGGCTCTAGATTGGTTGTAGATGGTGGTAAATCCTTGGGGTAAATATATACCAAATGTCATGATTTTAAGGGAAACAGTGGAACTTTCAGTTTAGCAGCATGAACTTATTTTTTCAGTATACAACCCAACATAAAATGCAGTCTAGCTTTATGAATGAATATAGTTGAAACTTGAAGCATGCACAAAACATGAGTCATCACAGGCATATGGCATACCTCTTCTTGGAACAGCAAATCGAATAGCAAAGAAGATGATCATATTAATAAGAGAAACCAAGCTCCAATCAAGTAAAGAAGCTGGAAAAACACATATGGGTCGGATCAAAAGAACCATTATGGAGTTTCTATGTGTATGCACAAAACATCAGTCAGATCAAACACATATGAGTCGGATCAAAAGAGCATTTATATTGAGAATAAATATATCTGAAAATTCAAAAAGACATCATTTAGCTTGAGCTTCTATGTGTAAGTAAAATCTTAGTGGAGGTCACTGAGTTACCAAAACATAAAGTAAAAAAACATTAAAAACAGAGTAAAGTGAAGAATAAAAAGACTAATATAATTAAAAAACATGCTTTTGTGACCTTTGAGAATAAATAGATCTGAAAGTTCTAAAAACATCCTTTAGTACAAAAACATTAAGGACAGAGTAAAATCAAGAATGAACATACAATATTATATTAAAAATACATGCCTTTGTGACCTCCTCTCCTCTTGGAGACTGTAGTTGAAGTGGGTTCAGTTCGTACTCTAGAGTCTAGAATTCTTTCGAATTTGACACAACTGTTTTCCCTAGTGTGACTAATCACCTAGAACAGGAACCATCATAAAATAATTATTCATACCTCAGAAGTTTTCAGCCTTACTTTTGTAATGCATATAGCAAGTTGCTGCCCTGAAAATTTTATACAAATATTGAAAGCAATAAGCAAGTAATTCACCTTATTCCACCATTAAGCAAAGCATTTTCTTCTCTGCAAAAAATAAAATAAAAATCAGTTGTCCACTTGGAATATTTTTTTTTCTCAGCAGGCATGCATATGGACGAATTGTCTTCAACATTCGTAAGCAAGATTCTCACCCATCGCTCAACTTCTGATGCTGATTCAGAAAGTCTCCTCCGGAGAATAGATTTTTCTGCTTCACAGCTCTCTAGATCAATATCTGCACAGATAAAAACTATTGAGAACTGTTGCTGCTTCAAAGCGTTCAAACCCTAAGGCGTATTGTGTGTTTACTGTTTAGTATATTTGCACTACAAAAGGTCTTTCAAAACACCATGAAAGAGGACCACAGGTTCAGTCTTTACCATAATAGTAAGTTGATAGGATGTTGATACGCTCGATCGGCTGACAAAAGGAAAAAGAAAACATAGTACACAACATTAGAGCTTGATTTGACCAGCACACCCTAAAATAAGATCAATAGATTGTGGATGAAGTCAAATATTTCAGTTATGCATTGTCAGTGACATCGACAAGCAATCTGTATCAAAGCAGAAAGGACAGCTCTATCCAAATGAACACTTAAATGCAATAAGAAAACAAAAGCCACCGTTTTAACAGGCTTTCCCCAGATATTTGCAGACATCTAAACAACCATACCAATAACCAAAGAACACAGAAGAAAATTCACTAAAAGAACTAAACGAATATACAGGTTTTGTGCATAAAATAGTTGTCTTGCAGGTGGATACGTACCATTACAAAAATGCCTTCTCTCCGGGTTGGAAGCCTCTCTAGTTTAGTCAATGTATCGTCACCTTTAGTGACCCTCCCAAATACAGCATACTGCAAATTGTTATGTGCCAATCTCAATCAGTGATGCAGATGATATTGATCATGAAAAGCTTTGACGTAGTGTTAAACACCTGGCCATCAAGATGCGGTGAATTGCCCAGAAGAATAGAAAAGGAAGAGCCAGCACTGTCTGGATCAGAGTGCCTTGTGGAAGGAATGAAAACATTTACATGTTATGAGAAACAGAAACTGTTAGCTTACATGCAAAGGAAACTAATAAAAATGTTTTCCAGAGCTTTGTTATTTCAACATACATTGCATTCCTCTGGATATGTACATAACTACAAATAAAAGTATGGAAAACCACAAGTAGTGATCTTAAACTTTTTCCAAATAAATAAACAACTTAATAATCATTGTTGAAGTTTTCAAGTACGTAGAAAAAATACTAAATGCTCGTTTATTTTAGGACAGAACCAGAAGGCTTTAAGATGATATGTTAGAAGACAGTGGCCTGCTCTAGTTATCAACAGAAAGCACCTTCCCATGGAGAGGATTCCCCTGACATGCTTGACACTACTAAATTCACCAACAATTGTTTTCTCCGCTTCTTTTTTCTGCTCCTCATTCATAGGGGCGGTTCAACCTGACATAACATCAGCAACTTGTGCAACGAAACCCTTGTCAACCTATAAAGGCAGCAATACATTGTATTGTAAATTGATTAAGTAGCTCATAGAGAACAAGAGGTTTATGTTTACAGGTAGTAAATAAGCAAGTGGATAAAACTGATGAATACCCGGAAGAAGTGATTTGTGTTGTAGCATCCAAGCCGCACAAGTTTGAAAATGTGTTCGACAGTCTTAGGTGCAACATGAGGAAAGAAGCCAAACTCAATGTCACCAAAATTCGTCTGCAGGCAAAATTAAAACAGAAGTAATCAGATGTACTGATCAGAACAGCAAGAAATACTGCAGAAAGGGAAAAAATGGTAATTAGTAGCGATGTAAATTCTGAGTCCCCCAACTGGCCAGATTTGCCACATTGGATGACTGGATCAGTTGCAAGCCGGCAATAAGCATTTATGAAATTCTTCAAAAAATAAGCATTTATGAAGTCATACAAATCATATAAAAGCCATAGTTTTATTACTAATATTACTAAATATCCAACTGATGTAATTTTGGGGATGGAGTGATATAAATTGCAAGGCGATAACCAAAGTACCCGGACCGATAAGTAAATCAGGCTGACAGATTGAGTGAATTCACTGAATTGTGTGGAGAACAGAAGGCACAATCTAATGGGAGATTAGGAGCAGCCAGAGAAATCATGTCTGAAGAGAAAAATATGCAACATGGAATCAGTCTTCTTGGAAGAATCTTGATGCCACCATTGTGGGGGATAGATATCCCCTGGGTCCACTAAAGAAGTAAAAGGCCTCACGAAAGGCCCAAGGGCCCAGTAATTCGTAAGGTCATTCTTTCGTGGGCCTAGGGAAAGACAGCCGATAAAATAAAGAAGACGTGGGACTAATTAGTGCAAGAACAGGCGGCCCACAACGTCGAACGAATGAATCACAAACAGAGGCCCGACTTTCCCGCGCTGGAGCCCCCACGCAACGGAGCCATGCGAGGATAAGTCGGCGGAGGTTACGTAAGGATAAACTCAAGAGGTTCACTATCTTTCAGCTACTTGTTGTTATCGTAACACATGTAATGCTCCACGGCCGAGTATATAAGGCCTAGGGGGCACCCCTTCAGATCGATCGACTCTGTTCCACTTAGCCACCCACAAAAACTCTTTGCGCCCTCTACCCAGAGAATCCTCTTGTAACCACGCTCATATACTCACCAGGACGTAGGGTATTACGCACTTCTAAGCGGCCTGAACCTGTAAATCTTGTCCATTGTCCCTCGTGCGATCGGCACGAACCATTTTGCTACAGTCGTCGACACCGTCCTACTCCTAAAAACACCTTGAGGGGCAACCCCGGGTGTGCGGTCGGACCCAAAACACCGACAACCATGCTACGAAATTACGGCCACATTAGCCAGTTGAGCACTCTTATACGCTACTTGTACATTCCTAGCAAGTCATACAAATCATATAAAAGTCATAGTTTTATTACTAATATTACTAAATATCCAACTGATGTAATTTTGGGGATGGAGTGATATAAATTGCAAGGCGATAACCAAAGTACCCGGATCGATAAGTAAATCAGGCTGACAGATTGAGTGAATTCACTGAATTGTGTGGAGAACAGAAGACACAATCTAATGGGAGATTAGGAGCAGCCAGAGAAATCATGTCTGAAGAGAAAAATATGCAACATGGAATCAGTCTTCTTGGAAGAATCTTGATGCCACCATGCTACGAAATTACGGCCACATTAGCCAGTTGAGCACTCTTATACGCTACTTGTACATTCCTAGCAACCAAATCTTCCGACCAGTAAAGGAACAAACGGTTGAGCACTACAAACCACAATCCTGTCCAGGCACTCTAATTCCTCTTCCAGCAGCTCTTAAATGCCACTCAGCAGCCACCTCCTCCCACATATGTCTCATTACAAAAGTAAGGCTGAAAATTCTGTGCACGTGATACTAAAGTGCTTAAAACGATTAGTGAATTTGACCCTATATTTTCACAGAGAATAAACTAATTTTTATTCTCTGTGAAAATGAGACATATTCAGCTGAGTGTGGCAACAGCAGATGGCAAGGATAGGTTCTAATTTCCACAGCGATAAGGCGATTTATCAACAGAATTTGCGATCTGGTGATCGGAATCGCGCGTTCTGCGGCTAGTCGCAAGGCGAATCCTAAGCATTTGCAGCTACTACTGTGGACAGTGACCCGCGAAGGCCAGCAAAGCACCGGGAGGGGCAGAGCGATTGTGATTAAAGCAGTTAATAGCTTAATTGTTGGGAAGTGGAAGGAGCTTGCCTTGAAGCGGCCGGACTCAGCGATGGCTTGGATCCCAGCCACCCTCTTGAACACCATTGGCGACGTCCTGGAGGCTATTCTCTCCTCCCGACGGCACCCAGACCTGGAGGCAAGAAAGCGGAGGGGATGGTGAGATTCGGATCCGGAAGTGGTAGCACCCCTCACGCGCCACCAACTCGACGCCACCATTTTCTCGTCTGCTGGCCACTCGATCTAGGCGAGGGACGTGTAGCCACAGTAGAGAAGGCTCGTGACTTGTGAGGGACGGCATGAGGTGGGTTCGGACACCGCCACCGATGAATTTGGCCTGCTCCTTTTCCCCCTCTAACCTTCTCTCGGACGGCGAGGCGAAGGTGAGCGCCGGCTTGAGGGGCTGCTCGACCTCCTCGATGCGGTTGACCTCGGATAACCAGGTCAGCGTGGCGGAGCAGGTCGGGCACGTCGAGCGTAGGCCGCAGCTGCGCCGCGACGAGGGACGTCTGCATTGGTGGCCCTGCTCCCAGATCCTATTACGGGGGGACCAGGTGGACGAGATCTTTGAGGGGGAGGATGGGAAGAAAGAGGGCGCGGATGGAGCAGCTGCCATGGATGAAAGGGGGCGGATGGAGCGCGTCTGCCATGGGCGATTCGTGGCGGATCCCTGGCGCAGACGAAATTTGGGAGCGGGGCGCGGCTGCCATGAATCTGCGCGCGATTTGTGGGCGCGGACAGACGCTGCCATGGATGGCGGGCGACTGTATAGAGGAGAGCGGGGCGCGGCTGCCTGAATATGCGCGTGATTTGTGGGCGCGGACAGAGCTGCCATAGATGGCGGCGGATTGTAGAGAGGGGCGCGGAGATGGCGGCGGGAGACAGAGGCGGGGGCGGTTGCCGTAGAGCGAGCAGGCAGAACACTGTGTGTGCACGCCTACAGTAGTAACTTAAGGAGTAGTAGAGATATATATATATATATGTGCATAATGTGCTTGGTTTGCATCTATAAGGTGTTCTTGTAGTTCTGTTCTTTTCCCTGTCCGTGCTCCCCATTCCCTACGGCGACCAACTCTCCTCCTCGTCGTCATCGTCTCCTCTTGCATGCTGGCCGTACATTCTCAGGTTCGCCATTGCCGTGGCCGCTGACATGCGGAAGGACCTCGCGGACCCAACCACCGTCCTGTCCTGCTGGCTGACCTCCCTGCAGACACGGTCCAGCGTGGACAGGAAGTCCCTGACCACCACGAAGATCCTCAGAGGGTGCGCCTCCTCCCTGGCAGCGTCACCGTGGAAATACACGGTGATCTCCTTCACTCTCCCCAGGGCCCTCTCCTCGTCGCGCCTGACTCGTCCGATCTCCGCCCCAGCCTCCTCGAGAAACCCACGCATCCTGGCGAAAAACCTGTGGTGGTGGCCTTGGGCTTGCAATTGGGCGCACTGCTTCTCGAGCGCGAGGACCGACCTGACCCCGCCGAGCCCGGCCTGGAGCTTGGACACGTAGCCGTGAAGCACGTCGAAGTCCATGGCGGCTGCCTTCCTGACGTTCCCGAGCTCGCCGCTCAGCCCGGACACTACCTTCAGCCCTTGCTTACTACGGAACGTCTCGTCTCTCGCGATCTTTCTGGCCTCATCCTCTGCGGCTCTCTCGGACGTCGTCCTCGCGTCCTCCTCCGACCGGACCATCTCCTGGACGACGAAGTGCAGCAGGGTGGTCTTGCCGTCGGCGCCTTTGACGTCCGCGAGCTTGAGCAGAGTGTCCAGCTTGAAGGCTCTTGCCTGCCCACGGTTCGTGCCGACGTTCATTCGGTTCCCGGCTTGCAGGACAGCTTCGAGTAGCTTCAGGAACAGTCTACTGCCTTTTAGATCGTCGCAGGCTCCCTGCAACACCATGCGCGCGAATAACGTCAGAGCTACTCATGCATACAGAGTCGCATCATTGCTACTAAGAAGGCACGGGGATCATCAGAGAGGCTTGTATTCTTTTAGATAGTAAAAATGATGCATAATAATATACAGATTCATGTACCTCTAGTGTCTGGAAAGATTTCCTGAGGTAGTTAATTTCGCCGTCGAAATTCGCCCGGTAGAGCATGGCGTCCACTCTTTTGAAGCAGAAAGGGATGTCAAGCAGCGCCCTGAGAAACCGCTCCGCGGAACCGAGCTTCGATATATCCCCAGTGAAGTTGCGGAGTTTGAGCTCTTCCTCTTTTGTAGGAGCCATCTTTGCCAAGGTTTCCAACAGATCCGCCCCCAGGCATTCAGCGTTGCCTGTTTTTAACAGTGCCAGTAGCAATAGACGTTGTGAGTAGCTTTGGATGCTGTCATGTAGATGTAGGTCACTGAACATTCTGTGAACAGTATGTATTTGCATATTCGCCTTAATTTGAACCCAAAGTGCTCAAACATACTACCCATTCATATGAACATTAAAAGTTATTAAGCTTCCAAACATGTTGGTTCTAAAAATATTCAGTCCAAAACTACACTAGTCTGATACTATTAGAATGTAAAGGGTGATTGGATATTCAGAGTTCTGTTGGACACTCAAATATTTTAGCAAACTCTATTGTTGAGGTTACCTTACAAATGTCCATATCATAACTAATTAACAATAATGTCCCAGCAACTTACACAGAATGTTCAGTCTAAGACAGATATTAGTCGAGGTTAGCTTAGAAATATCCATCAATCGAAGGATTTCTCACCGTCTAGCAGCGCATCCGTGACCTCTTCCAGAGTGACGTTCAGTGCGCGCAGCAGGATGGCGATGTTCTGCGCCTTCTTAGGATCAAGGACCTTCTCTTGGGCACCGCATAGCGGCACTCCAGGCTTTCTAAGTGTATCCCTAGGAGGCGCATTTGCAGCATTGTTCGTGAAAAGCACCTCGATCATGTCCTCATCCAACCTGCCGGGAAAAACTCGTGTCAACATCACTTTTTTTACGTATGATTTAGCCGTGTGTGTGTGCGTGTGTGTGTGTATGTCTGGTATGAGAATGTATCTTAACTGGAATGAGTTGGACTCGAGCCGGTCCCAGACCATGTCGCGGTCGGAGGACGCCCGGACCGTGTCCCAGTGCAGCGGCTTCAGCTTGGGACGGGCTTCGTCGCCGGCAGCGGCAGGATCATCGTTCGTCCGAATCGGCATGCCGTCGTTGTCCTTGTTCACCGCCATGACGGGTGCGCTCGGAACAGCGACACCTGGCCCCTCTGTTTGCTTTAGTTTGTGAAGCCGGCGCGTTGACAATGGTGTATAGGATGGTTCCGGTGGTGGTGGAGAAGGTTTTGGGACTGCGTTGGTGCATCTTGGCGGTGGTGGTGGAGGAGGTGGTGGTGGGTTGGAGGGTGGCGAGACCACTTGTTTGATCATATCCGAGGCGGAGCCTGCGGAGAAGCGAGTCCGCGGCAGAGTGCGACGGGAGCGTGGCACAGGAGGGGCGGGCGGAGGAGGCGCCACGCTTGCAGCTGGAACGGCGGCGGCCGGCGTCGGTGGGAAGAAATCGCTGGTGAGGCTGGGGAGGCTGCGGCGGGAGGGGGTGGTGGTCCGCGGGCTGGACGCGCTCGCCTCGCTCCACGTCCCGGTCCCGGCGCCCTCGCCGCCCGCGGACCCCGCCGAGCGCTGGCCCGGCGTGTAGTACGCGGCGTCCTCGTCGGACGACCCCGCGCGCCGGAGCGGCGGGAGCGGCCTGAGTTCCGGGCTCGGGACGGTGTCGACGTCGCGGCACATGCCCCACCTGGCGCGCTCCGAGCGGGCTTTCCGGTGCGGTGTGGAAGTGGCAGTCGCACCCGACGACGAGGCCGCCGCCGCCGCCGCAGAGGTGCCCACCGCGTCGGCGTGCAGCACGACCGCGGAGGCTGGCCCGGGGTGCGCGGCGGCGGCGAGGCCGGTGGGTTTGTGCGTCCACGCGGGGTGCCGCGCGAGACGGCCCGTCAGGAGAAACGCGGCGGCGAAGGCGAGCAGCGCGAGGACGGCCGCCGCGGCCGCAGAGGCGACGACGATGGCCGCCTTGGGCGTTCCGCCGCCGCCGCCGCCGTGGCGCCGCGGGGCCGGGCCAGTGCGGGACGAAGAGGCGTCCGCGGCGACAGTGTTCGGTGGCGGCGGAGCGGGGAGTAGCGCCGGCCCCCCGTTGTAGACGGGTGGGACGGGTGTGGAGGGATCGGAGGCGAATCCCGGTGCTGGAGGCGCCGTGGTGGATGGCGGCGGGGTCCATTCGATAGGGAAGAGCGGCTCGTGCAGCGCACGCCTGGTGTCGCCGGCGGCGGCCGAGTGGACGAGGAAGAGGAAGAGGAGTGAGGCGAGCCTGAGTAGTGGAGCTGGAGACATCGGTAGGAGACAGGGAGAGAGAGAGAGAGAGAGAGTGATGAACTCCTAGAGAGAGGGCCAGAGAGGGAGCGAGGTTGATGACAGTGGAGTGGGAGTGCGGAGTGCCGGAGGAGTGGTAATGCAAGGACCAAGGAGACACGACAGTCGACAGGAGAAAGGAATGCGTGCGGGAAGAGGAAGGAAGCCGCCATTTTCTGGGTTTGCTTGATAACAACGTCTCCCGCGCACCCGTAGCATTTTTTTTCCTTCAGATAATAGCAGGGACTTTCTCCACACGCCATGTGGCGTGTGGTCGCACGGGTCCACCAAATTGATTTCCCTCGCACTCGTAGCACTTTTTCTTTAGACAATAACAGGGAATTTTGCAATTTCGATCAACATTTTTTCGCAGTGAATTCGCACTCCATGCGTGTACAGTATTAGAAATTCCCGAGTTTTCCGCTACCACTTCTACTGTTTTAATTAATTTAAATGTCGTTTTAGTGTTTGTAACTACACAATTATTATGTATCTAGGCATCTTATTTTTAGTATATTAGTATATTGTCCGTGTTGACGCTACGATTCCAAAAAGGAGAGAGGGTGAACAGTAGCGGCGACAACTTAAGGAGAGAGGTTGTCAACGATGACTGCATGAGTGAGGGGGGATGGGTGGAGGGAGGAGGAGGGTGAGCGAGAAGCTGGGACGACGGGGTCACAAGGAAGGGGTAGGGGAGAGATGAGTGATGAGAGATAATCCAAATAATATTATCCATTAAATTTGACTAAGGGAGATTGAGTTATCTAGCAATATAAAACATTGATTTTGATGATATATTAAGTCTGGATGTAATTTGTTTGATGGATTTAGTGAAGGTTATAGATATGACGTGATTTTGGTTAGATGGGTTTTGAAAAGTTTAAACTGGTGGATTATAATGGTATAAATAGTAAAATCTATACGCTAAAACAAAATCACATATACAATACTTTATAACAAAGTGACACTCATTAAGAGCATGTTTATATACATATGGGCATACGGTGAGTTACTAGTCAGGGTTAAAAATTAACCTAAATTAGCTACAGTTGGCTACCGAGCATATGGACGGTGCTCGACGACGAAGGTGAAGGTCATGCAGGTTCATATCGATGGGTCGGGAGCGGCGAAGGACAAGCGCTGGGACTTGACCGAAGAACTAGAGTCGTCGGGTGACTTGCCGTGGTGACTGACACCTGGGACACGCACTCGTGTGAGGTCGTGGCAGAGCAGATCATGTCGCTGACATGGTTCAGGACTGGCGGGACACATGTCTAGGAGTGAGGGACCACATGTGGTACACTACTCGCGACTGTTTGGTAGTTGAGCCTCAAAAAACCACTCAGCGCTACATATGGCGGTTTTGCTGAGTTTGGGCCTCAAAACTCGGCGGTGTCGATTCCGACTGGAATCAGAGGCGGCACGTGGCGTCATAGCGAAGGGTGCGTCGAGGCGAAGCAATTTCGTGTGGAGCGTGTGACCGTCAGATCAAAATCCCAGGAGTTGGTTCATCTCGCCTCCGGCAAAGTGGATAAGCTCTATGTATATAGGGGTAGTTTAGGAAGTAGCAATAAACCTTTATAAATAGAAGGGTGGGCTGATTGTTTCAGCCATCTCTATGGCTATCTGTGTTTTGTCTAGCTTACTTGTGTTTAAAAAACCCTAATTTCATTATCTAGTTTTCCCAGTAGTTTCGCCTGAGATCCGCAGATGATTTGAACTCCACATCTATGCATTTGTAATCTTCAACTCATCAATCAAAGGAAAGGTGGCCAGATCTATCCACATGGTTTGTTGAATCATGTGCTCAGTTTTGTCTTTGTTGTAGTTTTGATTCAATTTTGTCCTTGCTCTCTTCCCTTTCCTTTTCTCTTTAGATTGTGGAAGAACCTTCGAGTTTTTGAGTTGGGGATCATTTTGGGGTTTCTCTCTGGGTTTGATTCGGTCCTTAGACCACTAAGAACATCTGGTTTGTACAATTTTTGGTTGTAGATTGATCTAAAATGTTTTGATAAAAAAGGCAAACCCCAACAAAACCCTAAGTCGGTTCGTATTTTCTTATCTGCAATTGATTTACAAATCCGTTTGAGTTTAAAATATTTGGATATCATGAAAAGTCATTTGTCAAAGTGTGTAAAATTTCAGCTCAATCGGAGTCCGTTTGGTTACTTTCGCTTTTGAAAAATGAATTTTGAGCTGCTGAAAACAACACCGGATAACGACATGGTTTTAGGCCGATTCAGATTTTTTTCGGTGTCCGATTTACGGTCCGTTTGTTTTATTGGTCTCGTGTGAGTCCTAGGAACATTTTGAAATCATATGATCACTAGTTGGCTGATGTGCTTTTGGTTTGAGTGATTTCTTCATCTCAATTGAAGTTAAGAGTTCACTTTCCAGCTCTTAACAACAATTTTTGATTGACTCCCGTTCACCCACCTCTAGTCGCCTCACCGGTCTTCAATTGGTATTAGAGATGGTTAAGTATTTCCTTATCCTAATTGGTTTGAAATCCATGAAGGTGAGAGCACCTAGAGGGGGTGAATAAGTGATCCTACAAATTTTGCTACAAACTCGGTTTATAATATGGATTAGAGGAAATAAAACTAAGTTTGAGAGTAGAGGAGAGAAAAAAGGCTCTTCACTTGATTGCTCCCATGAGATGAGTATTAAATTAGGAATAATATGTACGTGAAGTATAATCGCAAAGGAAGACTCAAATCACAATAAATTGAAGAGACAAGAGACACACCGATTTTTATCCCGTGGTTCGGTCAAGCGTAATATGAGGTATCAGGTAGGGGAAAAGGGAGGGCTACATGTGTGGCTAATCGATGGAGAAGATCGAAAGGAATCTTTGGGAGCAACCAATCAATTTGAGGGGCAAAGGAGATGCTAGCGCTGAGCGGGTAGTGTGAGCTTCAGCTAGAGCCCAAATGGCTTAAATAGGTGGGAGAAGGGGGCATTATCAGCTCGATTGCACTATGACTACGACCACGGTAGCCAATCCGCCACTATGATGCTGATGTCCACCACTACGAATGTCCAACTGGTGAAGAAATCAAGCTTAGGGAGAGGGAAGGGGCTAACAAGTGAGATCGAGCGATAGCGAGAGTGTGCAGGCATCTGACAAATGCTGTAGGCGTCAGACGGCTGCCAAGCGGGCCCTAGCAGTTAGTGAGAGAAAGGGAGGAAAATTCAATTTTCCAAAAATCTAAAACGAAGAGCTCAAAATATTCCATAAAAATAGCCATGTGGTGGATAAAAATATAAGGATCCCCCTCATCACAAAAAAATTAACATAACAAACATAATTAATGGTCATAAAATAAATAAGGCCTCATTTTTATTGGATCATTTATTTGAATTATGAAAGAAACGATAAAAGGAGTCACTAAGAATTAGGGTAAAACACTTAAGAGTTACATATTTGCACATGGTGAATTAGTAAATCAAACATAGCAAAGTTTTGTTATCAAACTTAAGTTACTTTATAAGATGGCATAGATCTTAATTCAAAATTATAAATGCTTAACAACAAACAAATATGAATGCTCATGTGGTATGCAAATGATGCTTATGATTAGGCACAACTTGGGAGGATCAAATAAAAGAGTGTGTTACATATATCTTTGAGCTATATGATCTCTAAGAAAATCATGGCATATGTCAATGTATTTGGTGTGTGAATATGGTACCAGATTGTTTACAAGTTTTATGACACTCTCTTGTCACACAAAAAATCTACCTTTTCTAAGACCACACCATAGTATAGAAATGATTGTTTTACGTGTATTATTTGTGCACAACAAGCATCCATGGCTATGTACTCCATTTTGGTGGTTGACAAGGCAACACTATTTTGTTTCTTTGAACTCAATGATACTAGTGATCTAGCAAGCATATGATACCCTCCTAAGGTAATTTTTCTATCAATTTTACACCCATCATAATCCAAGTTGGAATAGCCAATAAGTTCAAAATGATCTCCTTTTGTATACCAAAGTCCAATGCTCGACGTGTGCTTTAGGTACCTAAGGATTCTTTTAATGTCACTTATGGAGCTTCCTTAGGATTACCTTGAAATATAGCACACATACACACAATAACATGATGTCGGGCCCAGACACGGTTAAATACAACAAGCTACCATCATAGAATGATAGAGAGTTTAATCAATTGGGTACCTCCTTCATCTAGCTCAAGATATCCATTTGATGGCATTAGAATCTTGATTGGCTTACAGTCATCCATCTTGAACCTCTTAAGCAAATATCTGGTGTACTTTTCTTGTGAGATGAAGTTACCCTCTTTCATTTACTTGACTTGAAAGCCAAGAAAGAAAGTAAGCTTACTAATCATCGACATCTCAAACTACTTCGACATCAATTCACCAAATTCCTTGTGACACCCTTTATTTATTTAGCAAAAATTATATCATCAACATAAACTTGACAAATGAAGATACCATTGTGGTTTTTCTTAGTGGATATTATATCATCAACATAAACTTGACAGATGATGCCCTTCTCAATGAGAAAGTCACAAAGACGCTTAAACCAAGCCCTTAGATCTTGCTTTAGCCCATATAACACCTTGGAAAATATATAAAAATGATTAGTGTATGAAAAATATACCTTGTCCCATTTGACAAAAGTTTTGGTATTTGATGATAAACACAACCATTTGGACTAATGTGTTTGCTAGTGTTTATGTTTATAGTTCCAAGGATGTTGTATGGACTTGGACGAAGGCAATGAGGTGATCAACAAGATCAACACATCAAAGCAAGATGTTAGAAGACCCATTGAAGACCTATCAAAATCATGCAAGAGTCCAAGACATAAGATGGAACAAGCGAAGAAACCCAAAGACACAGAGAAAAAGACAGAGTGCATTGAACGTGTCGGGTGGCACACCAAATGTCACATTGGACATGTGTTGTGCGTAGAAGATTGTGCTGAAGACAAGTGCATAGGATGCCTTAGTGTGCACTAGACAGGCAGCACCAGACAGCGCATGTAAAGAGCCCTATAGAGCGTGTGCGGGTGGCTACAACACACCAAATGTTGCACCGTATACGTCACTCAGAGCGGGTGTAAAACACACCCGAGTTAGGTATAAGATAGTAGACTTGTCCGATGTAATCATCGGTGGCAACCGAATACCTAGAAACAGTTTCTCGTTCTCGACTCATCACCTTGAATTGTTGAATGTTTATCCATAAATAGGTGAAGTAAACCTTTAATTGCTGAATGTTTCTTCCTTGTAAAATTTTAAAAACGACGAATGGCTGAAGTAAACCTTAAATAACTGAATATTTGTTCCTGCTATACGTTGAAGTAAACCTTGAATAATTGAACTAAACCTTGAATGGCAGAATATTCAGCGTTGTGCTTTACGCGGATCAGTCCCATTAATTGCTCGCAATTGGTTCTCTGGCCCGTTTGACTTCTCTTGTGCGGTTAATTAGTTCCTTGGTAAACTGGTTCGGTTGGATCTTTTAGTTGAGGTGGCAGACCATGGTTCTGCTCACACTGGTGTGTGTGTGCGCGCGCACACACTTCCTCATATGTTTGGTTTAGAATTTCTACATTAAATTAGACAAAAAATGTCTATATTCAACAAGACTTTTCAAAAGACTCCTTATGTTTGGTTTTGTGACCAGAGAAATGAAAGAGCCGATCTATGGAGAAGGAATCATCTTGTTTTTCAAAATTGAATAGCAAAGAGATTCGTTCCTCTTTAGGCGTCGTTCGTTTCGGCTGGAACGACCTATTCCCGACCTCTTTCCGGGCGGGATAAATCAACCCGGCTTAGAATCCGGCTCAGTCTGCTAGAGCCGTTCGTTTTAATCTGGACCAGAAACAGACTCACCTGATTTGAATTCTCTTCGCTCAATTCTTGGTCTCAAACGAGTCCTGGTGAGCTGCCTCCCGGATTGGTTCCTATGCTAGTGACCAGAAATTAGTGACAACACATGTATCACTTGATCCCGGGCTGCTTTCGATCCTGGCATGGTTTGGATGCTGACCTGCCGAATGGGGCCTTATAGATGCTCTCTATTTTCCTGGTCAACAAATCAGCCCTTAACACGTTATAGCCTATACAAGGTTTCAGCTCACGCGCGCGAATGAAATCCCCCTCCACAAATGGCGGACATGAACATGCATTGCACAGAAACAGGCATTCTAGCTAGATTTCTATGTACGAGCAGAATTTCTATATTTTGCAAAATAGAAAAAAGTGGATACTACGCAATTGTTTGTTTTTTCTGCTACTGCACGCTAGCTACGACATAATCCTGCAAGAATGTGCCATTAGCGTCAGGCCGTTCTCTGGCCAGGTGTTAACGACTAGTAATCGATTGACCAAACGTGCAGGCATGATTAGTGTCGCGCGTCTAGCGAATAAACAAAGGGATGCGTAAGTAGTGGCTGCCACCAGTACTAGCACGGACGCAGGAATGATCGATCAGTGTTGGATCCAGCAGATAGCAGAACCCAAGGGCGAGACAAATCAATAGGCCGCCGGCTCCACATGCAATGCAATGGCGGATGCATGCAGCCAAAGCGAAATCCGATCGATCATAATTACCGGATCGTAAGTGAAGTGATCGACCATCCTAGCTACTTCTTATTAAGACGATAAGGGGTAGGTTGTCATTCCGTGTTCTTCCATTTCCATTCCCACCTCCCCGCACCGTCTTTCTCATTCTTCCCGCTCATTCCCAGCTGTGTTCTGCCATTCCCATTACCCCCTCCCCGCACTGTCTTTCTCATTCCCTCCTCCCCGCAAATCTCATTCTCATTCCTACGTGCACCCCACGCCTAGCTAAAACTAAATTAAAAAACACGCTACCACTACACCACATGTGTGTTTATGTTAATATTTGTTACAGTAACAATATCTACTACATCTCTCTCAAAGCTTACCTGCTACCTTTGCACAATGTGTAGTAGTAGATAATTATCAACGAGATTCCTGAATTATATTTTTGGATGGAGGGAGTAGTATTTAAAGAAGAGTCTTGCATGTAATTTTTTTTGTTTGAATAATGTTTTCAACTGAAATTCTTTTTTATATGTGTGGCATTTATTCTCCATAATATTTTTTCCATGGATCTGACTTGTGAGTCATTTTTATAAACCAACGTCAAAGATGAATCCATGTTTCTTACTTGGAAACCCCGAACAAACACCACTGGCAGGAGGCGCTCGCGTTGGCGTCGCTCATCGACGACGAGAAGAAGCTTGGCGACTGCCAGTTCGACCTCTAAAAGCAGTACTACCTGGCAGCCTGCGTCGCTGTGTTCGGCAAGCTCTGGCGCAGCCGCCGCTTGGACGCGGTCTAGAGCGGCTGCACCGCGCTGTCCATCTTCAAATAGGGGGACCTCATGGTCGTCGCCAACGCCGGCGACTCTCGGGTTGTTCTGGGCACCGCATCCGACAACGACGCCGTCACACCGTCCAGCTCATCATCCACCTGAAGCTCAACCTCCCACGTAAGTCACTACTGACCGGCCATGAATTCTTATGCGCTGGGACGACGGTCGTTGCTGACGTTGTGTGAGTTTCCTCGAACAAGATGTATATAAAGGAGTAGCACATCTGGTGGTGCAATGGCTAGGTGTACTACCTCGCTGATGAGCCCGGGGTGCACTTCGTTTGGCAGTCCAGCCAAGAGTCATCGGTACTCGCCATGTCGTGCGCGTTCGACGACTACTATATCAAGGACTATGGCGTCATCTTGGCACCATAGGTGACGCAGAGGAGGACCGACAACAATGACCACTCGCCATCGTTGGGGTAGCTTTTGTGCCTGTCTGCCTTTAATTCTCTTTGCAAACACATACACTTGCTTTTTTGTTTAAGCAAGCGTGTATGGTGGTGCGTACCTGATGACTGACAATGTACGAGGGAACTTCTACCAGTAGGTGTGACACGTCAATGATGAGATCATGCAAATCGTGGCATATATCGAAGTTTGCATGATACTGATGGTTGCAATATAGTAGTGAAACAACTAAATTAAAATAACAAAATTTATGTATGGCTAGGATTACAAATGAATTATGAATTTTTTTATAACAATATAAGACACATTTTGTATATAAGTTATTATGTTATTATATGTTCCCGTTGCAACGCACGGGTACTCACCTAGTATATATATGATGTTTATAAACTTACTTTCCAGAAATTTCAACTAAAAAAGGTGGACCACATGACCCAAGGAGCTTTATACAACATAATTAAGGACCTATGCTCATTCGTTTTGAAAGAAGTCATTCCATGCAAAGGAAAATATCACGATGCTGCCAATGTCTTAGCAAGGCTAGAGTTTAGAGTGCTAACCAAAAGTAGTAGACTAAATCTTAGTTGAGATATAGTTATTAGAGCAAAGATGAAAACTTTGATGTATACAATGTGTGATATATATATATATATATATTGTCGGTACCCTGAAACAGGGGTACCCCTTACTACAGTATGAAGATACGGTGCCCACGCGGCTATCTCTAGTCACGTGGTAAACAACGCCCGACCTCACCACGTGGACGGCTCCGGGGCCGCCACGTGGCCAGAGAAGATGATATACTCTAAGGTATCATCAGCGAGTCCGGACCCCCATGGGAAAGTACCGAACCCCTGTACGTATGGACCGGACCTCCAGGTAAGGTCCAGGACCTCCACGGGCGCGAACCGGACCCCTAGGACGGGTTCCAGACCCCTCTGTGTGGGGTCCGGGCCACTCACAACAGGGTCCCGAGATTCTGGGACAAAGAATACCCAGGCCTTAATCAAGACCAGGCGGGGATCCGGAGCCGACACGTGTCCGGACCATACCGTGTACGCTTCTGCTTCCCGCTCAGATGGAGACCCGATGCTGCCACGTGGCCTACTGCCCGTGACGTAAGCCAGCGGGCGGAGCCTGACGTAAGGCCTCTAGGCCGCGCGACCGTTGCATTTATTGCGGATAAAGTGTGCCGCCTGTCTATTCCACTTGCAGGTGATGTGCCGCCTCGACATTTAATGTGCCCTGTCCATTCTACTAGCAGGCGATGTGCCGCCTCGACATTTAATGAGCCCTACTCATTCCTCTAGCGGACGGCGACCAGACCATCCTGCAGGCGGCGTGCCTGTCCATTCCACTGGCAGGCAGTACGCCCATGCTGCCGCGTACACTGTGCTCATCATGACTCGCGCGTTACCGAGGAAACAGCCGCGAGATATCAATATTATATGGACTACGGACATTATGGCGCTCGGAGATCTTCTGGGCGATATTGGTACTTCTATAATGTATTCCCTCCGTTTTGCTCCTGGGTCCACATGTCGGGGCACAACATCCTTGTACGTGCCCCCTTTGAGCTATAAAAGGGAGGGCACACGACGTTACTGTGAGCACCTAGAGGGGGGGGTGAATAGGTGATCCTGTAAACTTCAAAACTTAAGCCACAAAACTTTGATTAAGTGTTAGCACAGTTAATGCCAAGTGGCTGGAGAGAAGATCTTGCACAATATGATAATCACAAGGAGTTCAACACAGAGAAGACACAGTAATTTATCCCGTGGTTCGGCCAAGTACAAAACTTGCCTACTCCACGTTGTGGCGTCCCAACGGACGGGAGTTGCACTCAACTCCTCTCAAGTGATCCAATGATCAACTTGAATACCACAGTGTTATGATTTTCCTTTCAATATCCTGTTTGCGAGGAATCTCCACAACTTGGAGTCTCTCACCCTTACACTTGAGATTCACAAAGAAATACGGAGTAAGGGAGAGAAGCAACACACACAAATCCATAGCAAAATGCGCACACACACGACCAAGAATCGAGCTCAAAAGACTATCTCAAAGTTCTCACTAGAACGGAGCTCGAATCACTTAGAATGACAAACGAATGCGCAAAGACTGAGTGTGGATGATCAAGAATGCTCTAAGGTTGCTTATTGTTCTCCTCCATGCGCCTAGGGGTCCCTTTTATAGCCCCAAGGCAGCTAGGAGCCGTTGAGAACAAATCTGGAAGGCCACCCTTGCCTTATGTCATCGGGCGCACCGGATAGTCCGGTGCACACCGGACACTGTCCGGTGCCCGATTTCCTTCCTTAAACAGCGCAGTCGACCGTTGCAGATCTGGGAGCCGTTGGCGCACCGGACATGTCCGGTGCACACCGGACAGTCCGGTGCCCCTTTCCGACCGTTGGCTTGACCACGTGTCGCGCGCAGAATCCGCGGCCGACCGTTGACCCTAGCCGACCGTTGGCTCACCGGACAGTCCGGTGTACACCGAACAGTCCGGTGAATTTTAGCCGTACGCCGTCGGCGAATTCCCGAGAGCGGCTACTTCGGCCGAGGCAGCCTGGCGCACCGGACACTGTCCGGTGCACCACCGGACAGTCCGGTGCCCCAGACCGAAACAGCCCCTTGGCTGTACACAGCCACCTCTTTCTTTTTCTTTTTCTTCCTGTTTCCAATACTTAGACAAGTATATTAGTACACAAAATCAATGTACTAAGACTTAGAAACATACCTTTGCTCTTGATTTGCACTTTATTAATCCATAGGCATGAATTCACATTTAAGCACTTGTGTTGGCACTCAATCACCAAAATACTTAGAAATGGCCCAAGGGCACATTTCCCTTTCAATCTCCCCCTTTTTGGTGATTTATGCCAACACAACATAAAGCAACTAGAACAAGTGCAAAATCACTTCAAATTCATTTTCGGCATATATGGATCATCCTTTGCCACCACTTGGTTTGTTTTTGCAAATCAAACTCAATTCTCTATCTCTAAGTCAAACACACATGTTGAAGCATAAAGAGAGTCATTCCAAAAGAGATTGATCAAAGATTTCAAAAACTTCCCCTATTTCCCATAATTACAACTTCTCCCCACAAGAAGCCAACTTTTGACAAGAGACACAATAAAAGAGTTTTGCCAAAACAAAAAGCTCTATTCTACTATTTTCAAAATCTCTCAAGTGGTAGCTGATCCATTTATCGCTTTGGCCTTTATTTTCTCCCCCTTTGGCATCAAGCACCAAAACAGGATCAATCTTGGCTCTTTAACCTCATTGCCTCACCAAAATCTTCAATTAAGAGTACAAAGGCAATAAGATCATAGAGATGAACTTGGAATAAGTTACCCTCTCATCGGAGTGCAGTGGAAGTCTTGCATGGTCCAAGTTCACCTTTCCCTTTCAATCCACCTTCGAGACTAAATCAAGCAAACTCAAGCAAATGGTTAGTCTCAAAGGGTCAAGTTGTAACACATCTCCCCCTAAACATGTGCATCACTTTGCAACGGACTTGTGAGGTCCAGGGAGTGTTTGTACAACTTGAGCACCACAATAAGCAACAAAATGCAGAATGAACCTGATCAAGGGCATAAACACATGTATGCTACAATTCAATCCAAGTTCCGCGAATCTAAGACATTTAGCTCACTACGCAGCCTGCAGAAGGTCTTCTCATCTAGAGGCTTGGTAAAGATATCGGCTAGCTGGTTCTCGGTGCTAACATGAAACACTTCGATATCTCCCTTTTGCTGGTGGTCTCTCAGAAAGTGATGCCGAATGTCAATGTGCTTTGTGCGGCTGTGTTCAACAGGATTTTCCGCCATGCGGATAGCACTCTCATTATCACATAGGAGTGGGACTTTGCTCAGATTGTAGCCAAAGTCCCGGAGGGTTTGCCTCATCCAAAGTAGTTGCGCGCAACACTGTCCTGCGGCAACATACTCGGCCTCAGCGGTGGATAGGGCAACGGAGGTTTGTTTCTTAGAGTTCCACGACACCAGGGACCTTCCTAAGAATTGGCACGTCCCTGATGTACTCTTCCTATCGACCTTACATCCAGCATAGTCGGAATCTGAGTATCCAACCAAGTCAAAGGTAGACCCCTTTGGATACGAGAGTCCGAAGCAAGGCGTAGCAACTAAATATCTAAGAATTCGCTTCACCGCCACTAAGTGACACTCCTTAGGATCGGATTGAAATCTAGCACACATGCATACGCTAAGCATAATATCCGGTCTACTAGCACATAAATAAAGTAAAGACCCTATCATTGACCGGTATGCTTTTTGATCAACGGACTTACCTCCTTTGTTGAGGTCTGTGTGTCCGTCGGTTCCCATCGGCGTCTTTGCGGGCTTGGCGTCCTTCATCCCAAACCTCTTTAGCAAGTCTTGCGTGTACTTCGTTTGGGAGATGAAGGTGCCATCCTTGAGTTGCTTCACTTGGAACCCAAGGAAGTAGTTCAGCTCGCCCATCATCGACATCTCGAATTTCTGCGTCATCACCCTGCTAAACTCTTCACAAGAATTTTGGTTAGTAGAACCAAATATTATGTCATCGACATAAATTTGGCACACAAACAAATCACCATTACAAGTCTTAGTAAAAAGAGTTGGATCGGCTTTCCCAACCTTGAAAGCATTAGCAACTAAGAAATCTCTAAGGCATTCATACCATGCTCTTGGGGCTTGCTTAAGTCCATAGAGCGCCTTAGAGAGCTTACACACATGGTCGGGGAACCGATCATCCTCGAAGCCAGGGGGTTGCTCTACATACACCTCCTCCTTGATCGGCCCGTTGAGGAAAGCGCTCTTCACATCCATTTGGTACAACCTGAAAGAATGGTGAGCGGCATATGCTAGCAAGATTCGAATTGACTCTAGCCTAGCCACAGGAGCAAAAGTCTCCTCGAAATCCAAACCTGCGACTTGGGCATAACCTTTTGCCACAAGTCGAGCCTTGTTTCTCGTCACCACCCCGTGCTCGTCCTGTTTGTTGCGGAACACCCACTTGGTTCCCATAACATTTTGCTTCGGACGAGGCATCAGCGTCCAAACTTCATTTCTCTTGAAGTTGTTGAGCTCCTCCTGCATGGCCAGCACCCAGTCCGGATCTAGCAAAGCCTCCTCTACCCTGAAAGGCTCAATAGAAGAGACAAAGGAGTAATGCTCACAAAAATTAACTAATCGAGAACGAGTAGTTACTCCCTTGCTAATGTCACCCAGAATTTGGTCAACGGGATGATCCCTTTGAATCATCGCTCGAACTTGGGTTGGAGGTGCCGGTTGCGCATCTTCCTCCATCACCTGATCATCTTGTGCTCCCCCTTGATCATCCGCCTCCTGTTGATGAACCTGTTCATCGTCTTGAGTTGGGGGTAGCACCATAGTTGAGGAAGATGGTTGATCTCGTTCATCTTGTTCCTGTGGCCGTACTTCTCCAATCGCCATGGTTCGTATAGCGGCCGTCGGAACATCTTCTTCATCTACATCATCACAATCAACAACTTGCTCTCTTGGAGAGCCATTAGTCTCATCAAATACAACGTCGCTAGAAACTTCAACCAAACCCGATGATTTGTTGAAGACTCTATACGCCTTTGTATTTGAGTCATAACCTAATAAAAACCCTTCTACAGCTTTGGGAGCAAACTTAGAATTTCTACCCTTCTTCACTAGAATGTAGCACTTGCTCCCAAATACACGAAAGTAAGATACATTGGGTTTGTTACCGGTTAGAAGCTCATACGACGTCTTCTTGAGGAG
This sequence comes from Zea mays, assembly GCF_902167145.1. Classification (NCBI taxonomy): domain Eukaryota; kingdom Viridiplantae; phylum Streptophyta; class Magnoliopsida; order Poales; family Poaceae; genus Zea; species Zea mays. The sequence goes on along the minus strand of NC_050096.1, from coordinate 232,015,920 downwards.
GCGATGAAGGTAGACCCTGTTGATGGCGTGGCAAGCCGTGTTCACGGCTTCCGACCAAAAACGCTCGGGGGTCTTGAACTCTCCAAGCATAGTCCTCGCCATGTCGATTAGCGTCCTGTTCTTCCTCTCTACCACACCATTTTGCTGTGGTGTATAGGGAGCGGAAAACTTGTGCTTGATCCCTTCCTCCTCAAGGAACTCCTCCACTTGAAGGTTCTTGAACTCGGACCCGTTGTCGCTCCTTATCTTCTTCACCTTGAGCTCAAACTCATTTTGAGCTCTCCTGAGGAAGCGCTTGAGGGTCCCTTGGGTTTCAGACTTATCCTGCAAAAAGAACACCCAAGTGAAGCGGGAAAAGTCATCAACAATAACTAGACCATACTTACTTCCTCCTATGCTCAGATAGGCGATGGGTCCGAAGAGGTCCATATGCAGCAGCTCCAGGGGTCTTGAAGTGGTCATCACATTCTTGCTGTGATGTGCTCCTCCCACTTGTTTACCTGCTTGACAAGCTGCACAAGGTCTATCTTTTTCGAATTGCACGTTAGTCAAACCTATCACGTGTTCTCCCTTTAGAAGCTTGTGAAGGTTCTTCATCCCCACATGTGCTAAGCGGCGATGCCACAGCCAGCCCATGCTAGTCTTAGCTATTAAGCATGCATCTAGACCGGCCTCTTCTTTTGCAAAATCAACTAAATAAAGTTTGCCGTCTAATACACCCTTAAAAGCTAGTGAACCATCACTTCTTCTAAAGACAGACACATCTACATTTGTAAATAGACAGTTATACCCCATGTTGCATAATTGACTAACAGATAGCAAATTATAACCAAGAGACTCAACTAAAACACATTAGAGATAGAGTGCTCATTAGAAATTGCAATTTTACCTAACCCTTTTACCTTGCCTTGATTCCCATCACCGAATATAATTGAATCTTGGGAATCCTTATTCTTGACGTAGGAGGTGAACATTTTCTTCTCCCCCGTCATATGGTTTGTGCATCCGCTGTCGATAATCCAGCTTGAACCCCCGGATGCATAAACCTGCAAGGCAAATTTAGGCTTGGGACTTAGGTACCCAACTCTTGTTGGGTCCTACAAGGTTAGTGCAAATATCCTTAGGGACCCAAATGCAAGTTTTGTCTCCCTTGCATTTTGCCCCTAACTTCCTAGCAACTATCTTCCTATCCTTTCTACAAATAGCAAAGGAAGCATTTAAAGCACAATAAATTGTAGAAGGTTCATTTACTACTTTCCTAGGAGCATGAATAGTATTCTTTCTAGGCACGTGATGAATAGCATTTCTCCTAGTCATACTTCTACCATGCATATAGGAAGAACTAGAAGCAGTCATGGCATAAGAATCATAAGCATGTGAATCAAAAGCATCATAACTTCTAAAAGCATTTCTAGAATTTTTCCTATCATGATACAAAAAGGCATGGTTCTTTTTAGCACTAGTAGCCATAGGGGCCTTCCCTTTCTCCTTAGCGGGAATGGGAGCCTTATGGCTTGTTAAGTTCTTGGCTTCCCTTTTGAAGCCAAGTCCATCCTTAATTGAGGGGTGTCTACCAATCGTGTAGGCATCCCTTGCAAATTTTAGTTTATTGAAATCATTCTTGCTAGTCTTAAGTTGGGTATTAAGACTAGCCAATTCCTTAGTTAGTTTGGAAATTGAAACTAAATGATCACTACAGGCATCAACATCGAAATCTTTACACCTAGTGCAAATCTTAACATGTTCTACACAAGATGTTGATTTACTAGATTTTTCTAGTTTAGCATTTAAATCATCATTTATGCTCTTTAAACTAGCAATTGAATCATGACATGTAGACAACTCATAAGAAAGCATTTCATTTCTCTTAATCTCTAATGCAAGTGATTTTTGTGCTTCTACAAACTTGTCATGTTCTTCATACAACAAATCCTCTTGCTTTTCTAAAAGCACATTCTTATCATTCAAGGCATCAATCAATTCATTGATTTTGTCTATCTTAGATCTATCTAAGCCCTTGAATAAGCATGAATAGTCTATGTCATCATCATCACTAGACTCATTATCACTAGAAGAAGCATAAGTGGAGTCTCGAGTACTCACCTTCTTCTCCCTTGCCATAAGGCATGTGTGACGCTCGTTGGGGAAGAGGGATGACTTGTTGAAGGCGGTGGCGGCGAGTCCTTCATTGTTGGAGTCGGAGGAGCAATCCGAATCCCACTCCTTTCCGATGTGTGCCTCGCCCTTGGCCTTCTTGTAATTCTTCTTCTTTTCCCTCTTGTTCCCCTGTTCCTGGTCACTATCGTTATCGGGGCAGTTAGCGATAAAATGACCAATCTTACCGCACTTGAAGCATGAGCGCTTCCCCTTTGTCTTGGTCTTGCTTGGCTGCCCCTTGTGACCTTTTAGCACCGTCTTGAAGCGTTTGATGATGAGAGCCATCTCTTCATCATTAAGTCCGGCCGCCTCAATTTGTGCCACCTTGCTAGGTAGCGCCTCCTTGCTTCTTGTTGCCTTGAGAGCAAGGGGTTGATGCTCGTTGATCGGTCCATTCAAGGCGTCGTCCACGTATCTTGCCTCCTTGATCATCATCCGCCCGCTTATGAATTTTCCGAGTACCTCCTCGGGCGTCATCTTCGTGTACCTGGGATTCTCACGAACATTGTTCACGAGATGAGGATCAAGAATGGTAAATGACCTTAGCATTAGGCGGATGACGTCGTGATCCGTCCATCGCGTGCTTCCGTAGCTCCTTATTTTGTTGATAAGGGTCTTGAGCCGGTTGTATGTTTGGGTTGGCTCCTCGCCCCTTATCATTGCAAACCTTCCAAGCTCGCCCTCCACCAACTCCATTTTAGTGAGCATGGTGATGTCGTTCCCCTCGTGAGAAATCTTGAGGGTGTCCCATATCTGCTTGGCATTGTCCAAGCCGCTCACCTTATTGTACTCGTCCCTGCACAAAGAGGCTAGCAACACAGTAGTAGCTTGTGCATTTTTATGAATTTGTTCATTAATAAACATAGGGCTATCCGAGCTATCAAATTTCATTCCATTCTCTACAATCTCCCATATGCTTGGATGGAGAGAGAATAAATGACTACGCATTTTGTGACTCCAAAATCCGTAGTCCTCCCCATCAAAGTGTGGAGGTTTGCCAAGAGGAATGGAAAGCAAATGCGAATTCGAACTATGTGGAATACGAGAATAATCAAATGAAAAATTCGAATTGACCGTCTTCCTGTAGTCGTTGTCGTCGTCCTTTTGAGAAGAAGAGGATTCGTCGCTGTCGTAGTAGACGATCTCCTTGATGCGCTTTGTCTTCTTCTTCTTCCCATCTTTGCGCTTGTGGCCCGAGCCAGAGTCGTTGGATTTGTCATTTTTTGGCTCGTTGACGAAGGACTCCTTTTCCTTGTCGTTGATCACGATTCCCTTCCCCTTAGGATCCATCTCTTCGGGCGATTAGTCCCTTTCTTGAAGAGAACGGCTCTGATACCAATTGTGAGCACCTAGAGGGGGGGGTGAATAGGTGATCCTGTAAACTTCAAAACTTAAGCCACAAAACTTTGATTAAGTGTTAGCACAGTTAATGCCAAGTGGCTGGAGAGAAGATCTTGCACAATATGATAATCACAAGGAGTTCAACACAGAGAAGACACAGTAATTTATCCCGTGGTTCGGCCAAGTACAAAACTTGCCTACTCCACGTTGTGGCGTCCCAACGGACGGGAGTTGCACTCAACTCCTCTCAAGTGATCCAATGATCAACTTGAATACCACAGTGTTATGCTTTTCCTTTCAATATCCTGTTTGCGAGGAATCTCCACAACTTGGAGTCTCTCACCCTTACACTTGAGATTCACAAAGAAATACGGAGTAAGGGAGAGAAGCAACACACACAAATCCACAGCAAAATGCGCACACACACGGCCAAGAATCGAGCTCAAAAGACTATCTCAAAGTTCTCACTAGAACGGAGCTCGAATCACTTAGAATGACAAACGAATGCGCAAAGACTGAGTGTGGATGATCAAGAATGCTCTAAGGTTGCTTATTGTTCTCCTCCATGCGCCTAGGGGTCCCTTTTATAGCCCCAAGGCAGCTAGGAGCCGTTGAGAACAAATCTGGAAGGCCATCCTTGCCTTCTGTCATCGGGCGCACCGGACAGTCCGGTGCACACCGGACACTGTCCGGTGCCCGATTTCCTTCCTTAAACAGCGCAGTCGACCGTTGCAGATCTGGGAGCCGTTGGCGCACCGGACATGTCCGGTGCACACCGGACAGTCCGGTGCCCCTTTCCGACCGTTGGCTTGGCCACGTGTCGCGCGCAGAATCCGCGGCCGACCGTTGACCCTAGCCGACCGTTGGCTCACCGGACAGTCCGGTGTACACCAGACAGTCCGGTGAATTTTAGCCGTACGCCGTCGGCGAATTCCCGAGAGCGGCTACTTCGGCCGAGGCAGCCTGGCGCACCGGACACTGTCCGGTGCACCACCGGACAGTCCGGTGCCCCAGACCGAAACAGCCCCTTGGCTGTACACAGCCACCTCTTTCTTTTTCTTTTTCTTCCTGTTTCCAATACTTAGACAAGTATATTAGTACACAAAATCAATGTACTAAGACTTAGAAACATACCTTTGCTCTTGATTTGCACTTTATTAATCCATAGGCATGAATTCACATTTAAGCACTTGTGTTGGCACTCAATCACCAAAATACTTAGAAATGGCCCAAGGGCACATTTCCCTTTCAGTTACAAGGCAGACTCACTTAGACCCAACTTAGACGCTCTCAAGCTCACAAGTTCACTCAGACTCCCAAGCTCAATACAACACACAATGGAGTAGGGTATTACGCTCCGGCGGCTCGAACCACTCTAAGTCCTCGTGTCTCTCCGTGTTCTTCCCAAGTTCATCTAGCAGGCAAAACACTTAGGCCCCTTCCTCATCTAAGGATTTAGGGCGGGTGCGTTCCGCCAACCGGCCGGAGAATTTCCTCTCCGACATTTGGTGTGCCAGGTAGGGTGTCTAGGCTTTAGGTTTTTGCTTGTCTTCCCGCTCGACACAATGGTCCACATCGTCGAGCACCATGATTTCATGCCCGAGGACTTCCCGGTGGAGGAAGAAGCTGCGTCTTCCACACCTCGGGCCACCAACCGCCCTGCGCCTGGTGCTGCTGTTGTGCACTCTGCACGACAGCACACTCCTGCGCAGACATCCAGGGCGTCTAGTGTGGGGGATAGATATCCCCTGGGTCCACTAAAGAAATAAAAGGCCTCACGAAAGGCCCGAGGGCCCAATAATTCGTAAGGTCATTCTTTCGTGGGCCTGGGGAAAGACAACCAACAAAGAAGAGAAGACGTGAGACCAGATTGGTGCGAGCCCGGACGGCCCACATCGTCGAACGAGTAAATCGCAACAGAGGCTCGACTTTCCCGCGTTGAAGCCCCCATGCAACGGAGCCATGCGAGGATAAGTCGGCGAGGGTTATGTAGGGATAAACCCAAGAGGTTCACTACCTTTTAGCTACTTGTTGTTATCATACCCACGTGTACTGCCCTACGGTCGAGTATATAAGGCCTAGGGGGCACCCCTTCAGAACGATCGACCCTGTTTTACATAGCCACCCACGTAAAACTCTCTGCGCCCTCTATCAGAGAACCCTCTTGTAACCACGCTCACATACTCACCAGGACGTAGGGTGTTACGCACTTCTAAGCGGCCCGAACCTGCAAATCTTGTCCATTGTCCCTCGTGCGATCGGCACGAACCATTTTGCTATAGTCGTTGACACCGTCCTACTCCTAAAAACACCTTGAGGGGCAACCCCGGGTGTGCGGTCGGACCCAAAACACCGACAGCTGGCGCGCCAGGTAGGGGTTGTGTCGACGATCCAAGCTAGCTCAATGGCCGTCACCTTCCACAGCAAGATCGCCGTGCGTCCCGGATCTGTATTCTGCTTTGGGACAATCTCGTCCGTAGCGGATGAAGAAGGAATTCTACACCGCCTCGCAGATCTACCGGAACAGAAGTCTCCTCCAACAAACTCCGAAAATGCTGGAAAGACGCTACCTCCGGCTCTTCGGAAAAAGATCGTCTCCGGGGAGGCTGGAGCTGGAAGCTCGCTGACCCGGAAGACTCCGCTGTCCACTTCCCCGACGAAAGAATGGACACGGGTCGTGAGAAAGAAGGAGACCAGGGAGAGGCAAGTCGTTCTTCCCGTTCCTCCGGCCTCAAAGGAGAACGGAAAGAAAATCGCCGCGACAGCAGTACCGTTCTACCCCGACGTCCTCTTCATCGGGAGAGCAGAGTCGCCCCCCGTCTCTGACGATGAACCGACCGCGCCTGGAGAAGAACCACCTCAGCGAGAATCCCGCCGACGAAGAAACCGACGCAGGAACTTTCGGCGACATCACGCAGCTGGAGAACGGGATCCGGAGCAGCCTGTCTCGCGAGACGAGGTCTCAGAGATAGGAGAAACTCCGGAAGAACGCGTCTTCAGGGAACGAAGGAACTCCCGACGACGTGATCGCCGGCGGACTCAGGAGCAAGCCGAGCAAGATGCAAGGCAACGACGCGAGAATCCGCTCTTCGGGCGCAACCTGAACCCCGACTTTGCCCGAGCTATGAACACGCCGAGCGAAGTCGGAGGCGTTCTAGCTCGGATAGCTGACGGTCTTCCTCGGACTCCCGACGCCGAAGGATACCGACGCCTGTTCACTCAGGCGGCCAACCATCTTCTACCGCTCGCTCACCCGCTGAACGATTTGCGACACGCCATCAACAGTCGCCGAGACGCGCGAAGCTCTATCAATGCTTCGCGCGAACGGCGGCATGAGAACGAAATTCGCCGTCGGGAGGAGTATGACCGAGATCATGGCTTCCCGACTCAAAGCCAGGCCACCCGAACTGAGTCGGCAACAGCTTCAACTGGTGGTACCACCCGGGGACGGTCGAGGAACCACCACTGCCACTCCCCTCCCCGGGACAGACGTCATCCCCGACGACAGGAGGACACATGCGGAGTATCCGCCCTTACTCCGCGCCTTAGGGCCATCCAATGGCCTCCCAACTTCAAGGTATCCAATGTCGACAAATATGAACCTAAGCAGGATCCAGGGGGTTGGTTAGCCGTCTACACCACCGCTGCTCGGGCTGCCGGAGCATCCGAAGACGTCATGACCGCGTATCTGCCCATCGTCCTTGGGCAAGATGCGCTGCAGTGGCTACGACATCTACCCCGACACTGCATCGACGACTGGGGAGACTTCAGTCAACGTTTCACCGCCAACTTCCAGTCTCTCTCCGACAAGCCAGCGCAACCATGGGACCTCAAATCCATCAAGCGCCGGGGGGGATGAGACTCTCCGGTCATACCTTAAAAGGTTCCAGACCATGAGAAACCGCATCCCCGAGGTCACGGAGGTGGCCGTGATCGAGGACTTCTACAGAGGATCTAACGACTCGGCTTTCGTCCGAGCCATACTACAAAAGGCGCCGACTACCTCCGAGGAGCTGTTCCGGGAAGCCGACCTCTACATCACCGCCGACGAGCGGGCCCAGGATCTCATCGGAGGAGCAAAGCCTGCACCGGCAGCACCACGACGTGACGCGAACCAGCCATCCGACAAACGCTGGGAGAAGAGGCCTCGTGAAGAGGTACACGCTGCCGGACCACCCGCCTCTCGCGCCCGAGGAGGGCCTCGAGGAGGCGAGCGCACGCTGGACGACATCCTCGACGCCCAGTGCCCGTACCACAAAGACATGCGCCACACTCTCCGCAACTGCCGGGATTTCAAGCACTCCGTCGGGCATGGCCGACCCTTCCAACCCCTACCACCTCCTCCGCCGAGGGGAGGACCAGGTGAACCACGACAGCCCCATCAGCCGGAGGAGGGAGGAGGAGGAGCTTTCCCGCGCGTTGACAGGGAGGTCAACGTCATCTTCGGCGGACATGGGTCGCAGGAGAACAAAAGACAACAAAAGCTCAACGACCGCCAGATACTGGTGGCGACCACCGGCCCTCCTGCCCCATACCGGTGGTCGGAGCACCCAATTACTTTCACTCGGGAGGATCAATGGCTCAACTTTGACCATCCAGGCAAATACCCGCTCCTCGTCGATCCGGTGATCCGAGAGAGCCGGGTAAAGAAGGTGCTAGTGGACGGGGGGAGCAGCATCAACGTCACCTTCCCCCGTACGCTCCAAGGCTTGGGAGTTCACCTCAAAGAGCTCCACGAGTCAGACACTCCTTTCTTCGGCATCGTGCCGACGGAAGGGGAATACCCGCTGGGCCACATCTACATGCCGGTCACCTTCGGGACTCCGGATAACTACAGAACCGAGTTCCTGAGGTTCGAGGTGGCGAACTTCGACTGCGGGTACAACGCCATCATCGGAAGGCCGGGGCTAGCCAAATTCATGGCCATCCCGCACTATACCTACATGATACTGAAGATGCCAGGACCGCAAGGAATCATAACTGTGCGCGCCGACTTCCAAGGCGCCGCAGAATGTTTCCGAGTGGCCATCCAAGCAGCCCTCACCACCAAGCCGTCGACGGTTCCTTCTACGCCGGCGAACTCTAAGCCTGAGGAAGACCTCGCCGTACCGGCAAACGAAGCTCAGGCCGCGACCTCTATGCGGCCGACTGAAGAAACCAAGCGAATCAACCTGGGGTTCGCTGATGAGCGCAAGACGGCCATCATCAGCTCCAGTTTGAATGACAAATAGGAAAGCGCGCTCGTCCAGTTCCTGCAAGATAACCGAGACGTATTCGCATGGCAACCTGCGGATATGCCGGGAGTCCCGAGGGAGTTGGCCGAGCACAAATTGAAAGTCTATCCTCAGGCGAGGCCGATCCGGCAAAAGCTGCGTCGTTTCACGCCAGACAAGAGAGAGGCCATTCGTGCCGAGTTAGCTCGCTTGGTCGCGGCTGGATTTATTAGAGAAGTATTACACCCCGAGTGGTTAGCCAACCCTGTTCTTGTACTCAAAAAGAATAAAGTGGATTGGCGCATGTGCGTCGACTATACTGATCTCAACAAACACTGTCCGAAGGATCCCTTCGGGCTCCCGAGGATAGATCAGGTGGTGGATTCCACCGCTGGGTGTTCTGTGCTGTCTTTTTTAGATTGCTATTCCGGGTATCATCAGATTAGTTTGGCAAAAGAAGACGAGGAAAAAACGGCGTTCATCACCCCGTTTGGTGCTTTCTGTTATACCTCCATGCCGTTCGGCCTCAAAAACGCTGGAGCGACTTATCAGAGAGCCATTCAAACATGCTTAGCCGATCACTGGGGCAAGCGTGTGGAGGCTTACGTAGACGACGTGGTGATCAAAACGGAGAATCCGGAAAACTTCATCGAAGACTTACAGCTGGTTTTCAACAGCCTGAGAAGATATAGATGGAAGCTCAATCCTGAAAAATGTGTTTTCGGGGTACCAGCAGGAAAGTTGCTCGGATTTATTGTCAGCCACCGGGGAATTGAAGCTAATCCAGATAAGATTGAAGCTATCATGAAGATGGAAGCTCCTCGGTCGCAAAAGAAGGTTCAGCGACTCACTGGATGTATGGCAGCCCTGAGCAGATTTATATCCAGGCTGGGAGAAAAAGGTCTGCCATTTTACAAACTACTCAAGAAGGTGGATAAGTTTCAATGGACTTCAGAAGCACAAGAAGCTCTAGACGCACTGAAGAAATTCCTGACAACACCACCAATATTGAAACCGCCCCGGCGAGCTACGCCGACTCAACCGGCTGAAGATTTGCTGCTATATATCTCTTGCACGACTCACGTGGTAAGCACTGCGTTGGTAGTCGAGCGAGTGGAAGAAGGGCATGCCTATCCGGTACAACATCCTGTTTATTTCATCAGTGAGGTTCTAGGCCCATCGAAGAAAAAGTATCCTCAAGTTCAGAAGCTATTATATGCAGTACTTCTAACTGCCCGCAAGCTGCGCCACTACTTTGACGATCACAAAGTCATAGTAGTTACTGGTTTTCCAATAGGGGATATTCTTCACAACAAGGAAGCCATTGGCCGAATAGCCAAGTGGGCTTGCGAGTTGGGATCCCATGATATCGAGTTCCGACCTCGCACTGCCATCAAAACTCAAGCACTGGTCGATTTCGTATCAGAGTGGACAGAACAGCAAGTTCCAGACAATCCAGAAACGGCAGAAGTATGACGAATGTATTTTGATGGCTCGCTGAAGCTGCAGGGAGCAGGAGCAGGGATTCTCTTCACTGCACCTGGAGGCGAGCACCTCAAGTATGCCCTCCAGTTGCTATTCCCGGCCTCTAACAACGCAGCCGAGTATGAAGCTTTGATACACGGATTAAACATCGCCATATCACTGGGCGTCAGGAGACTGATGGTGTATGGAGATTCTCTGGTAGTCATCAGTCAGATAAACAAGGAATGGGATTGTTCAAGTGATTCAATGGGAAAATACTGCGCCGCCGTCCGAAAGCTAGAGGATAAATTCGAGGGTCTGGAGTTTCATCATATAGAAAGAGATCGGAACACGGCGGCCGATGTACTGTCCAAGCTCGGATCCGGTCGGACTCAGGTCCCGCCCGGGGTCTTCGTGCAAGAAATTCTCCAGCCGAGCATCTCGACGGATCAAATAGAAGAGTGCAACATCATAGATCAACCCGAGTCAGACTCTGATGACTGGAGACAACCGATTATTAAGTATATAAAGAATGAAGAAGAACCAGATGACAAGAATTCGGCAGAGCGCATTGCTAGACAATCAGCTCACTATACACTCATTGGGGAGGTATTATACAGGAGGGGCGCGTCAGGCGTCCTCATGAAGTGCGTTCTCCCGTCCACCGGGAAGCAACTTCTGGAGGAAGTCCATGCAGGGCAGTGTGGAGTACATGCGGCATCCAGAACACTAGTCGGGAAGGTTTTCAGGTCAGGATTCTGTTGGCCGACGGCGAAGAACGATGCAGCCGAGTTAGTTCAGAGATGCGAAGCTTGCCAATACCTGTCAAAGCAACAGCACATGCCAGCACAGCAGCTACAGACCATACCAGTAACTTGGCCTTTCGCATGCTGGGGATTGGATATGATTGGACCTTTCAAGAAAGCTCAAGGAGGATACACCCATGTATTGGTGGCAATTGACAAATTCACTAAATGGATAGAGTTCCAGCCCATTGCCTCTTTAACCTCCGCTAAAGCCGTGGAATTCATACAAAGCATAATATTCAGATTCGGGATACCAAACAGTATCATCACTGACTTGGGATCCAACTTCACCAGTTCAGAATTCTTTGACTTCTGCGAGCAAAAGAGCATTCAGATTAAGTACGCATCTGTAGCCCATCCGAGAGCCAACGGGCAGGTTGAGCGAGCCAACAGAATGATATTGGAGGCACTCAGGAAAAGGGTCTTTGATAAGAACGAAAAATTCGCAGGAAAATGGATAAGAGAATTGCCTTATGTTGTTTGGAGCTTGAGAACCCAACCAAGCCGGGCCCTGCAGGGAAACACTCCTTTCTTCATGGTCTATGGGTCGGAGGCAGTACTACCTGCTGATCTCAAGTTTGGGGCGCCAAGATTGATCTTCGAAAGCATAGCAGAAGCCGAAGCCACCAGGCTGGAGGATATCGATGTACTTGAGGAAGAACGACTGAATGCAGTAATCCAATCAGCACGATACCAGCAGACCCTAAGGCGCTACCACGAAAAAGTTGTGCGGCAACGTTTCTTTTCGATAGGAGACCTCGTCCTCCGCTGAATTCTAACGGGGGAGGGACGGCACAAGTTATCACCCTTATGGGAAGGGCCATTCATAGTAGCAGAAGTCACTCGGCCCGGATCGTATCGCCTCACCCAGATGGATGGCACAGAAGTTGGGAACTCCTGGAACATAGAGCACCTCCGAAAGTTTTACCCCTAGCTGTATTTCAAAACAAGCCGGGGCGACCATGTATTCTGTAATAATGGAAATACGTCATCAATAAAGAGAGATTTCAAAGATACTTGGCTCGTTTACGATTGACTTGCATTCTTACTAACTCGGGGTGACCACTATGCCCTACAAACGGAGCAATCGACTTAAGTCGGCAACGACTTAAGGCGGTGCAACATGCTCACGCTTACTTAACTCGGGGTGACCACTATACCCTACAAAACGGAGCAATCGACTTAAGTCGGCAACGACTTAAGGCGGTGCAACATGCTCACGCTTACTTAACTCGGGGTGACCACTATGCCCTGCAAACGGAGCAATCGACTTAAGTCGGCAACGACTTAAGGCGGTGCAACATGCTCACGCTTACTTAACTCGGGGTGACCACTATGCCCTACAAACGGAGCAATCGACTTAAGTCGGCAACGACTTAAGGCGGTGCAACATGCTCACGCTTACTTAACTCGGGGTGACCACTATGCCCTGCAAACGGAGCAATCGACTTAAGTCGGCAACGACTTAAGGCGGCGCAACATGCTCACGCTTACCTAACCTAGGGTGACCACTATGCCCTACTAATGGAGTTATCAGCTAAAGTCATTGACGGCTCAAGCCGGTGCAGCTTACTCGCGCTTATGCAATTCAGGGGATGACTTCCATATCCCACAAACAAACTTCATGATCATCATGCAGCGTTACCACAAATTTGCAATTCGGATACCATAAGAGAGTGATGATGTCATTCGAATGATAAGCCAATAACCTCTAACGAGTACTTGATCATGCTAACCGCGCGCTAATAACACGCGAAATGTTTCTTTATTTTCCAATGTCTTTCTCAGGAACGACCGACGAAGAAGGGCGATTCGAAGAATCGGGGGCAGCATTCACATCGGCTCTTATGTCTTCAGGGACAACCACGCCAGGTCTTCTCATCAAGATTCGTCCTGCCCGAATAGCCTTGTCCAGGGCTTTATCACGCTGAGCTTTGAAAGTGACAGCGGTTTCTTCGGCAACTCTAGTAGCCTGCTGAGCAGTTTCTAACTCCTGAGCAATGGATTTCTTAGAAGCTCGGAGTCCCTTGATGGTGGCATCCTTTGCTGATAGCAACTGTGTAAGGCGGGTCACTTCGTCCGAGGATTCTTGCAGCTGACGACGCTGATTGTCCAGCTCTTCCATCGTAAAACGGTGGCTCCTCTCCAAGATGGTTAGCGAATTGCTGGAATCTTGGTACAATCTGTCCAGGTTGTCACGAGAAGCAGCAAGGATGCGTTTTTCTTCCTACAAGCAAAAATCAACTCATTCAGAATCCATGAGCATGATAAGGTGAAGCACGGTCTCGTAAGTCACCTTTTCAGAGTCAAGCTGAGCATGAAGAGAAGAACTCAGAGCGTTGGCATCATCCAAAGCCGCGGAGACCTGACTCAATTCGATCTGACTCTGAGAATACTTCTCCTCGAAGTCAGCGCACCGTCGAGCCATTTCAGCTTGATCCTGGGAATGTTTTTCTTCAAGAACTGTGATCTACCGAGTCATCCCTATCAAGAGGTATTCAAACAAAATGAGGTCAGAAGGTAAAACAATCCACGGACAAGAAGAAGAAGAAAGGACACCAACCAGCATTAGTTGCCTCCAACTCGGATACACGACCCCGAAGCAACACCGGATTCCAACGCTCAAGAGATGAAGCCACTTCCGGGATGGAAGCTCCCTGCGACTTCAGCTGGCTGGCCATTCCATCCACCAAAGCCTGATAAGAAGAGTAGATGAACATAATGACAACAATTCATGCAACATAAAGATCAAACTAAAGCACAGCACAGCACCTGGAGGTTGGAAAAGAGCGAAGGGATCCCCAAGTCAGGAGAAATCAGCTGGTAACCAGGTGCCAGACCACCACCCGAAGCAGCTTGCAGCAGACCAGCAGGAACGAGCTCAGTACATTCAACAGAGCCTAACGCCAGGCCAGTGGGGATGCTGCCCTCTAAAGCGACCCCCTGATCCGGAGTTTGGGCCACCACCATACCGCCAGAAAGTGGAGGTGAACCTGCATGAACATCCATGGAAGTGCAGGAAGGAGACCCCGCTCGGACACCCTCGGGGGCTGGGTCAAAGTTGGCACTGCCCACTTGAGCCGGATCATCCCCGGCAACACCCTCGGGGGCTGGGCAGTGGCTTACACTCCTCACCCAAGCTGAGTCCTCCCCGGCGACATCCTCGGGGGCTGGGCACGTGTTAGCACTATTCAAGGGGTCCAAGCTCTCTGCGGTGACCACTTCTAAGGTTGACGGGCCTTCAGTTACTTCCATGGGACCAGGACAATCCAAATCAACATCCCGACCCTCGAGATCATGCTCTAAGGTCGACGAGGCACGGGATGACCTCAACCCAGCATCAGGCACGGCAGCACAAGTCTCTGTTGCATCAACATCCACAGGCTCTGATAGCAAATCCTCTGGGACCATATCCTCTAGAGTTTGATCAAAATTGGCCATAGACAGCTCTTGCAGACCAATAAGGGCAGACAAAGCAGGAGAGGGGACTCCACTACTTCCACCGCTAGCGACGAACTGCCGACTGTTTTTCTGAGTTAGTGGAGTTTCATTTTCTTCCTCCTCATCTTCCACAGTAACAGCACAAACAACATCCTCATTGGGGTCATCAGCAGGCGGAGCACACCCATTGGGATCAATGCCAGCAAGGCCAGTTGCAGTCATTTCTTCAGCAGCAGGAGCTAAGGTACTGGCGTCCTCATCAAAGCTGGATACTCGCCGGAGGCGTCTTCTCTTCTTTTTCTGCTCATTAGCAGAAGGCTCAGGATGACTAGTTCGACTAGGGCGCCTCGGGCGAGTACTGACAGGTTTCGGGACCTCCAAGGTTGTATCAACCTCTGGAAGGGGCGCCACTGCCAACGTACCATCAGGAGCAGCATCAGATGAATCCTCAGCTAGCAGATCAAGCATGTCATTTATGTCTGCATCACTAGGGTTCAGGGGCACTTCAAAATAAATCTGCCGTTCATCATCAGGTATCTCCCCGAGCGAAGCAACCAAAGTACGGACCTCTTCAGCAGAAGGTCGCACTCTAAGACCCAAATTGCTATCAGTCACGGGTGGATTGGACACAAAAAGGGTGAAAGCTTTGGGAGAAGGAAGGTTCCAAGCCGAGTAAGCCACTGGAGCACCAACGTTTGAGACTTTACCCCTGAGGATCATCTCAAGTCGGCTTACCAAGTCAACAGAAGGAATTCTCCTATTGGTAACTCGGGTTGAGTCGGCCAGCCCTCGATAAAGATATGCCGGATAAGCCCTGTCTTTCAGCGGCTGAATGTTCTTGAAAACAAAATCCGTGACCACAGCTTCAGCAGTCAGACCTCTCTCTTTCAGTAATCCGACTTCAGAAAGCAACACGCCTGCCTGGGCCACCTCTTGATCCGTGGGAAACTCAGTCCAACTCGGAGTACGAACGTCTGGCTGTCTTCCTGACCGGGAGGGGAGAGAATTTCCATAGTTATCAACTATAAACCACTCCAGACGCCAACCTTTAATGCTGTCTTTGAGGGGTATTTCGAGATACTCGGTTTTCCGCCCACGACGCATCTCCAAACTGGCACCTCCGACCAACTGATGTTGCCCCCCGGCCATCCCAGGACGGCAGTGATACAGATACTTCCATAAACCAAAATGCGGCAGCACGCCGAGATAAGCTTCGCAAAGGTGAACGAAAATAGAGATTTGGAGAATGGAATTAGGGTTCAAATGAGTCAGGTTGATGTGATAAAAATCAAGGAGGCCACGGAAAAACGGAGATATGGGAAGGCCGAGGCCGCGGAGAAGGAAAGGAGCGTAAACTACTGACTCGTGGGTATCTTCGGTTGGGACGGTAGTCCCGTGGCAAACCCGCCAAGAACAGAGTTCCCGCGGAGGAAGAACCCCGATGGAGACAAGACGGAGGAGCTCAGCTTCAGAAATAACAGACGTATGGTTACCTGCGAAGGGTAACTGACTGTTGGGGTCGATTGCGGGGATCACTGCAGCAGACGAGTTCGCGGTTTTCCTCTTGGGCGCCATCTTGCTTCTCGCTGGCAAACAGAGTAGGAGGCGAGTGGCGGAGAAGATTCAGATGCGGAAATGCAAGAACTAGGGCACGGAAAGCAAAGGCGGCTAAAAGCGCGACTCTTAAGGGATATTCTTGAGCCAGATACCTTTTCAAAAAGTGCCCAGTCATCACCCGGCGGTTATTTCCGAAATCCCAGCATGCCACGTGGATATCCGACAGTTATTTCCAAGAAAGCCGACGTGCCACTTCATCACTCGGTTATTATCCTCAAAGTAACTCGTGAAGCTGGCTATCACTCGGCGTGTCCTCTAACACGCTGACCACGTGTTCAATCGCTCGGCATTACTTCTAAAACGCCGACGCCGACCTTCCATCACTCGGTGTTGCCTCTAAAACGCCGACCATGTGTTCAATCGCTCGGCGTTGCCTCTAAAATGCCGACGCCGACCTCCAATCACTCGGCGTTGCCTCTAAAACGCCGACCACGTGTTCAATCGCTCGGCGTTGCCTCTAAAATGCCGACGCCGACCTCCAATCACTCGGCGTGTCCTCTAACACGCCGACCACGTGTTCAATCGCTCGGCATTACTTCTAAAACGCCGACGCCGACCTTCCATCACTCGGTGTTGCCTCTAAAACGCCGACCACGTGTTCAATCGCTCGGCGTTGCCTCTAAAATGCCGACGCCGACCTCCAATCACTCGGCGTTGCCTCTAAAACGCTGACCACGTGTTCAATCGCTCGGCGTTGCCTCTAAAATGCCGACGCCGACCTCCAATCACTCGGCGTGTCCTCTAACACGCCGACCACGTGTTCAATCGCTCGGCATTACTTCTAAAATGCCGACGCCGACCTTCCATCACTCGGCGTTGCTTCTAAAATGCCGACCTCGTGTCCAAATCGCTCGGCATTACTTCTAAAATGCCGATGTCGACCTTTAAACACTCGGCGTTGCCTCTAAAACGCCAGGCTCATATTCTGTCGCTCGGCATTACTTCTAAAATGCCGATGCCGACCTTCTATCGTTCGCCATTGCCTCTAAAACGCTGGTCTTGTGTTCGATTGCTTGGTGTTACTTCTAAAACGCTGATGTCAACCTTCACATCGCTCGGTGTTGTTTCTACTATATCAAAAGAATCAGTTCAACATTCAGAAAAAGCAACAACGAGTCATCGAAAAGGGGGGTCAACGACAGTTCTTCATTAAAGGGAAGTTAATGAGTTTACAAACCAACTCTTCGCGAGTTGGTGCTTCCCTACTTCTACTCTACATTATTACTACTACTAAACTACACTATACTACTCTACATTACTACTACTACTAAACTACACTAATTACTACTACATTATTCTAACTATACTAATATCTAAAGACCAGTGGCGTTTAGCCACTGGCCCTGCCGCCGCTGCCCTTGCCGCCGCCGCCTCCGGTGCTGCCCACGCTGCTGCCGCCCTTGGTGCCGCCCTTGCCGCCGCTGCCTCCGCCGCCGTTGCCGCCATCACCGTCGCCGTCGCCACCATCGTCGTCGTCGCCGTCGTCGTCGTCGTCATCCTCGCCCTCGCCGCCGTCCGAGTCCTCCTCGTCCGAGGAGAACTCAGACTCATCCGAGCCCTCGAGCCCGGAGCGCTCGACGGCCCGGATGTACGTCCAGACCTCCGCCGCAAGCCCCTGGGAGTCGTCTGAGTCATCAGACGACTCACACAGGGGGATGGGAGCCGGAGACCCCTCGGACTCAGAGGAGAACTCCTCCTCTGAGTATTCCGAGTCACCAAACTCCTCCGATGGAGGAGTCGGCTCACGCTTGCGCTTGTTGTTCTTGCCCATGGTGGAAGCAAACAGAAGGGAGGAGAAGAAGGCAGTAAAGAGCAGCGAAGAGATGTGAAAAAACCAGAGAAGCAAAGGTGTTATTTATAGAAGGGAAAAGCAACCGCTCGCTTCCAACCGCGGTCACTGAACAGTCGCAAGGCATTCAATAAGCACTCCCACCCATCTGAAGACACGTCAGACGACGGACGCCGTTTCATGCAACACTACACCCATTGGGACTCCAGTCAACAGTGCAAAGGATATGATTACACTACCCGTCCCATCGCATTACTACTCAGAAGCAGTCGGCTAAAACACTCAGCGTACCAAGCCGTCCCTTGCCCACACCCATTGGGGGGGACGCCCAGGAATTATCAGTATATTTTTCAAAACGGTCACATCCGTGCAGGACATGCAGTGAATACCTCAAGACAAAAATGAGATATCAGTAAGGATTAGAGGAAAGCCAAATATAGCCAACAAAGTACAAGATATGGCCGACAGAAGCGACGTGAAGACTAGACAGAGAACGTCCGTCAAACGTCCAATCAATCGCAGAAGCAAATAAATTGCACCACCTAGCAAGATATGGATGGATTACAAACTCGGCTGCTAAAGACAAAATATATGCTGACCTCTGCAGCAAAGTTTTGATGACATAATGCTGACTTCCAAAGCATAATGCGAATAGCTTCATGTTAATTTTTTCAAGCAAAAGGAAGACCTTCGAATGGATTATCCTCAAAAAATCCATTTGAAAGTCGGGGGCTACACCCATTGGGTGCACCTCCGGTGCACCCAATAAAGTCCAGAATCTTACAATCCAAATTGCCGACCTCAAAGGCACAAGCTCAAAACTAAACTTCGGTCGAACGAGTGATCAGAGCAAGAGTAGGCAACAGGAGATTATTTTTCGGACCTTGGATCTTTGAGTAGATTACCTCTAAATCAACCCAAAGATCGGGGGCTTGTGGGGGATAGATATCCCCTGGGTCCACTAAAGAAATAAAAGGCCTCACGAAAGGCCCGAGGGCCCAATAATTCGTAAGGTCATTCTTTCGTGGGCCTGGGGAAAGACAACCAACAAAGAAGAGAAGACGTGAGACCAGATTGGTGCGAGCCCGGAAGGCCCACATCGTCGAACGAGTAAATCGCAACAGAGGCTCGACTTTCCCGCGTTGAAGCCCCCATGCAACGGAGCCATGCGAGGATAAGTCGGCGAGGGTTATGTAGGGATAAACCCAAGAGGTTCACTACCTTTTAGCTACTTGTTGTTATCATACCCACGTGTACTGCCCTACGGTCGAGTATATAAGGCCTAGGGGGCACCCCTTCAGAACGATCGACCCTGTTTTACATAGCCACCCACGTAAAACTCTCTGCGCCCTCTATCAGAGAACCCTCTTGTAACCACGCTCACATACTCACCAGGACGTAGGGTGTTACGCACTTCTAAGCGGCCCGAACCTGCAAATCTTGTCCATTGTCCCTCGTGCGATCGGCACGAACCATTTTGCTACAGTCGTTGACATCGTCCTACTCCTAAAAACACCTTGAGGGGCAACCCCGGGTGTGCGGTCGGACCCAAAACACCGACATCTAGGGCTGCGCCTGGGGCGCTGTCTGCGGCCAGGGAATTGCTGTGCCACCCTCCTAGCTCCACGGCCTCGCCAGGGGCCATGAAGCAGTGGTGTGACAACGTTGACCGACTGCTCGGTATGGCGCATTCTGGCTCAGCCAGGCCCATGCCTCGGTCATCCCGGCGTCAACATGAGGCGTCGGCGTTAGTGCGCTCACCCTCGGTGAGGGCCGCACCGACTGAGGACCTGCGGGCCGAGCTCAACCATAGACATGTGGGAGAGGACGCTCTAGCCTCTCGGGAGAGGACTGATGATCTGCGGGCAGAACTCAACCGCAGGCGTGCGGGCGAGGATGCCCGCATCTCTCTGGGGAGGGCGTGCGAGCGCCAACAGAACGTCGAGGGTCGCAACCTCGACTACGACTTCACTGCGGTTGCACCGCAAACTCCAACGGGCGCCCGGATTCAAGCGGGTGTCCCATTGGCCGGCGTGGGCTGCGCCGCACTGGCGGATCATCTCCGCGCGGCAACTTGGCCATCCAAGTTCTGGCCACACCTGCCAGAAAAGTACAACGGTACGTCAAACCCGTCGGAATTCTTGCAGGTGTACGTCACCGCCATTACGGCAGCAGGTGGAGACACTGCTGTAATGGCAACATATTTCCATGTAGCCTTGTCTGGGCAGCCCGGACTTGGCTCATGAACCTTACCCCAGGATCGATATACTCCTGGGAAGAGCTCTGCACGCGGTTCACAGCGAACTTCGCCGGCGCTTATCAACAACATGGTGTGGAGGCCCACCTCTACATAGTGAGGCAGGAGCCCGGGGAAACTCTCCGGGCGTTTATCTCCCCTTCACCAAGGTACGAGGCACTATACCTCGTATTTCCGATGCTTCCATCATCACCGCTTTCCGCCAGGGAGTACGTGATGAAAAGATGTTGGAGAAGTTAGCCACACATGACGTGGAGACTATCACCACACTCTTCGCTCTGGCCGACAAGTGTGTCAGGGCTACCGAGGGCCGCGCATGGCACTTGACACCACAGACCGGGGTCGCCCAGACGGGAGGCTCGGGTGCCGTCACCCAGGACGGCAAAAAGAAGAAGAAGAAGAACCGCGACCACGAGAGGCCGCCGTCTGCTGCTCTGATCGTCGCAGCTGCGACTGGGGGCCGGAACGAGCGCAACAAGCGCTCACGGCCACAGGGGGGCAACAACGGCTCATGCCCTGTGCACCCCAACAGTCGCCACAACGCCGCAGAGTGCCACGAGATCATCGAGCTCGCGAAGCGCGTCAGTGAGCGACGCGAGCAGACGTCCATGGATGGCTCCCCACCTCGTCGCTGGCCTGGCAAGGAGAGGGTCGACGACGGTGATGTGGCCGCGGGAGAACGGGACCTCGGGTATCAGTCACCTGAAGGGATCCTGAAGGATGTTTTCACTGGAGACTCTGACTCCGGTGACAACAACGACACGCACCTATGACTGCTTGAAAAAGCATGGTGCGAATTGGGTCAGTGAACTCCCGTCGGTACTGTGGGGGAACCAGACCACACCCAGCCGAGCTACCGGGGAGACCCCGTTCTTCCTGGTCTACGGGGCCGAAGCCGCCTTCCTCCAGAAATCCTTATGGGCTCCCCACGGGTCCAGTAGTTTGATGAATCCATGTAGGAACAGTTACCACCAGCGGTTCGTTTATAGTAGGGAGCTCCGGGTCGGGGACCTAGTCCTAAGGCGAGTACTAAACCGAGAAGGGCTCCACAAACTCTCCCCCAGTTGAGAAGGACCCTTCAAGGTGACAGAAGTATGCCGACCCAGGTGTGTCCGCCTTGCCACAACTGAAGGAGAGACTCTTCTCAATCCCTGGAACATAGAGCATCTCCGTAAGTTCTATCCATAGGAGCAAGTGTAAGGGGTTAAGGTTTCTTCTTTTTTGTAACTAGGTTGTGCATACGTGTAGGTCAGCCCGGTGAGGTCCGCCCTCATAAGCCCAGTCTGTTGGCCTGCACTCATGCATATCAAGTTATAAAGAAAGAATTTACCCCCCTCAGATGTGCTTCTGTGATGGTTTTATTCTACTGCAGTTTCCGAATAATATTTTTTATCTAACACACCCATACAGTTTTCCACCCTTGCTGGTATGATGACATCCGAATTAAGTAGCCAGGCTTGCAGTTTAGGACCCCCAGGGGGGTCCGGCAGCGTGGGGGCCAGTTTTAGAGAATGGGTACTCGTTCCCTAGGGTGGTCCGGAGCTGTGTAGCCGCTTAGCTTGGTTCTGTACCCTAAGCCTGCACGCTCCACCACTCTGTGATAGGTATCCTAGTATTTGGAACTATAGCTCTGTGGGTCCGGCAACCCGGGGTCTGGTTCTAGAGAATGGACGCACGTCTCCTGGGGTGGTCCGGAACTGTATAGCCGCTTAGCCTGGTCCCGTACCCTAAGCTTGCATGCTCCACCACTCTGCGATGGGTGTCCTAGTATCTGGAGATGTGATTCAGGGGGTCTGGGCACACGACTTGGCTTCCCAGACCCAATCCTGCAGGTCCTGTTGCATGAATCAAAGGATGGCTGATACCAGACGATGGGTCCTATGGGTGTGCTACTAACGCTCCCTAGCCGAAGCTATGTACAGGTTCAGGTCCCAGTTGAAGCTACCTCCTGGGGGCCGGGTCACCAACTCTTTCTTAGGTACCCTGGTATCCAACCTCGACACATCGAGCCTACATCCCAGGGGGGCAAGTACTAGGGACGAGTTGGTAACACCACACACAGCAAGAACAAATAGCATACAGATAAGAGTTGTTTAATTGATAGTTCCCAAAAGTATCTTACAGAAACAAAAGTTATTACATCCGCCTTCAAGCGGAGCCCTAGCCTCATTTCTACAGGTATGAACTACTCGGCTTCAACAGGGTCGCGTTGGAAGCACGCGGCCACCGTCTCCATGACATCTTGTACGGCCTCCCGGGCGGCGTCTTCAGTATCAGCCACCGGACCAGCGATCACCGGCTCCAAGGAGATGGCCGGGTCGTGGCTTTGGAGTTGGCGCAAGCAGCCACATCCACGGCCACGGCCAGCACCACTACCACCACCCGTGGGCATCCTCCCTTAGCACCGTCGTAGCGCCGCTGCCGCTGCAACCGCCGGTCACAGGCCTGCCACTCACCTTGAACACGGTGGCGGCCACTGGGAACAGCGGCGCTAGCAGCAACCCGGTAAACCCGGTGCTGCAGCTTGCCGACGGTGGCAACCTCCTCGACGCGTGTATCAAGGCGAAGGAGCCCTCATCGTCGTCTCCCTATGTCGGGGCCATCAAGGCCAAGATCATCTCGCACCCACACTACTACTCGCTCCTCACTGCCTACCTCGGGTGCAACAAGGTGGGGGCACCACCGGAGGTGTCGGCGAGGCTGACGGAGATAGCGCAGGAGGTGGAGGCGCGGCAGCGCACGGCGCTCGGTGGCCTGGCCGTTGCGACGGAGCTGGAGCTGGGCCAGTTCGTGGAGGCGTACCACGAGATGCTGGTAAAGTTCAGGGAGGAGCTAATGAGGCCGCTACAGGAGGCGATGGAGTTCATGCGGGGGTGGAGTCGCAGCTCAACTCGCTTTCCATCTCCGGAAGGTTGCTGCACGACATCCTTTCATCTGGGCACTGGCGAAAGAGCGCCACCCCCACGAACATCTCGCAGAGGTGGGCGAAGATGGCCACCTGGAGGATGGAGTGGGGCGTAAGGCGCTGAAGCTGGAGCCCGAGCTCCTCTGGCACCGGCAGGAAGAAAGGCGAGATCGGCAGCGCCTACCCACAGGAGAGGTAGGAGACGAAGAGCACGAACTCCCCGACGGTGAGGTCGCCGAGGAGAGTGGCGCCGGCGCGGATCCTTCTGGCGAACGCCGACGCGCTCCAACCAAGCAGGTTGCGCACCAGGTTGAGTGCCCCCTCGGACTGGAAGCGCTCGAGATGGACTAGCGAAGCCATGGCGACTACGACGACAGAAAGTGGAAGAGTGCGGATGCAAAGGGGCGCAGAGAGCTCGAAGGCGAAAGGGCGCAGCGATTGGAGAGTATGTGAAAGCGTAACCACTGCACGAGGGGTGAATCCCTTTTCGAGGAAGACTCTCCCGCTCGCGCCCCGAGATGCCACAGAAAATCTTGCCAGACGCGCACCAAGGCAACCTAGCCTATGACATGGGGGTCCGGGCCCACAAGTCATACAGCTGGTGTGCGGGTCTCTGAGTGCGAAGAGGGCAAACCGCCACGCAAGGAGCGAACCACCGTCCGCGGTAGTGCGCCTCTTCATTTCCGCCTAAAACAACGGCCCAGTCTATGACACGGGGGCCCAGGCCCACAAGTCATACTCCTTGGGCGTCGGTTCCTAGGTGCAGAAAGAGCGAACCGTCGCTCGCGCCAGTACTGTGCCTCCTCGGGGCCGCCACAGAAGACAGAGAAGGTGAGTTTTTAAACCAAGGCAGCGGTATCGAGGCGCCTCGTGCGTGGCCTGGCGAAACCATCAGGCATGGGGGCCGCGGGTCAGTCAGTCGTGGGGACAAACGTGGCAGTTGGCGTGACCGAAGGCAGATTGGCAGTGATTACGTTAGCAAGAGCACGGAAGCGACGCGCCAATTGCCAATCAAGCTTTGCCCCCACCTGCAGGCTCGTATCTTCCCCTGAGGTGGGCCCGGGGGCCACTGTCGGTACCCTGAAACAGGGGTAACCCTTACTACAGTATGAAGACACGGTGTCCACGCAGCTATCTCTAGTCGCGTGGTAAACAGCGTCCGACCTCACCACGTGGACGGCTCCGGGGCTGCCACGTGGCCGGAGAAGATGATACACTCCAAGGTATCAGCAGCGAGTCGGGACCCCCATGGTAAAGTACCAGACCTCTGTACGTACGGACTGGACCTCTAGGTAAGGTCCAGGACCTCCACGGGCGCGAACCGGACCCATAGGACGGGTTCCGGACCCCTCTGTGTGGGGTCTGGGCCACTCACAGCAGGGTCCCGGGATTCTGGGACAAAGAATACCTAGGCCTTAATCAAGACCATGCGGGGGTCTGGAGTCGACAGGTGTCCGGACCATACCGTGTACGCTTCTGCTCCCCGCTCAGGCGGAGACCCGATGCTGCCACGTGGCCTACTGCCCATGACGTAAGCCAGCGAGCGGAGCCTGACATAAGGCCTCTGGGCCGCGCGATTGCTGCATTTATTGCGGATAAAGTGTGTCGCCTGTCTATTCCACTGGCAGGTGATGTGCTGCCTCGACATTTAATGTGCCCTATCCATTCCACTGGCAGGCGATGTGCCGCCTCGGCATTTAATGAGCCCTGTCCATTCCTCTGGCGGACGGCGACCAGACCATCCCGCAGGCGGCGTGCTTGTCCATTCCAGTGGCAGGCAGTACGCCCATGCTGCCGCGTACACTGTGCTCATCATGACTCGCGCGTTATCGAGGAAACAGTCGCAGGATATCAATACTATATGGACTAGGACATTATGGCGCTCGGAGATCTTCTGGGCGATACTGGAATTGGATACTTCTATAATGTATTCCCTCCGTTTTGCTCCTGGGCCCACTTGTCGGGGCTTAGCATCCTTGTACGTGCCCCCTTGAGCTATAAAAGGGAGGGCACATGACGTTACAAGGCAGACTCACTTAAACCCAACTTAGACGCTCTCAAGCTCACAAGTTCACTCAGACTCTCAAGCTCAATACAACACACAGTTGAGTAGGGTATTACGCTCCGGCGGCCCGAACCACTCTAAGTCCTCGTGTCTCTCCGTGTTCTTCTCGAGTTCATCTAGTAGGCAAAACGCTTAGGCCCCTTCCTCATCTAAGGATTTAGGGCGGGTGTGTTCCGCAACCCGGTCGGAGAATTTCCTCTCCGACATATATATATAGTTTATATATTAAGAGCCCTAGGCTCCCAATAACTAGAGGAAGCCCAGGTCGGATGGTGCAATCCGGTCGAGCCGGACCAGGTCCGGACGTCTATAAAACAGGACCCGGAGTGCTAGGGTTCAGTTTTTTACGCTCCACCCGATTCATTAGCGACGCCGCGTGCGACGACGGCGGTTGCCCCAGAACGTGCGCGTCGGTGGACCCCTAGTCGGTGGCCGTAGCTCCATGACCTCGACGCGCGGTGGCGGAGGTTCCTCGATCCGGAGTAGTGGCGGCGGTTCCTAGGTCAGTGGCGGTGGCTCCCCGATCTAGAGGGCGAGCGACAGCGGGGCCCTTGTGCGGGCAAGCGGCGGCGTCCCCGAGGCCCCAAGGAGGCGACACTTCCAAGGCCGGCGAGCAAGCGATGTCCGTCGACGTGCGAGTAGCGACGGCGACGCATGAGACGCGAGGTTCGAGCGAGCGGCGTCACGGAAGACGCGAGATGCGCGCAGCGATGATCGCGCGCGACATCCTCCGATCCGGCGCAGTTTGGGCAGCCCGAGTGACGACCTACATTTGTGCTTGTGTCATCGACGACGTCCTTCGGCCACTACTTCCTTCGGTTCATGTTTTCTTTTCGATTATTGTGTTTTATGCCTACCACATGTATTATTTACGCTAAAAACTGTACGATTTTATGCTTGAACACGGAGTTCGTATATCAATTTACTCCATGCATATTTTTTGCATGCGCATTGGAAAGGCAATTCATTGATTTATGATGTTCGTAATTTGCGCGCATGCAATAGAAACTCCCACGATTTTGCCATAATTTTTAGATCTGTATAAAAATAGAAATCGCATACATGCGGCTGCCATGTTTTTCAAATCTGTCATAAAAATTGGATCGTAATAACAACCTACTAGATGTATCAACCTCTCACATTGACTCGGTATTTACGCTTATAATTAAGGGATTTTATGCTAAAAACTTAAGTTTTTTACGCTCTACCCGGAGATGCGTCCACCAGTGAACAACATGCCAGATTTTTTACGCAGTGTAACGAATTGCATAAATATCTACACCGTGTAGTATAATTTGTATCAGTATACATCATAAACTAGTTCTAATGCGTTCAGCTGCATGGCTGTTGGAGGGATCATATATTTATGAAGGAAATAAAACAATAAATACGATTTTTTGTTTCTATGCATGCAATTCATTTCCTTTCATTGCATATTCTTTCCATCATAAATTCGTGCGCATGCAGCCGCCAACAGATTTTTACGCAGTATACCGAATTGCATAATTATCTACACAGTGTAGCATATTTAGTATCCGTATATGTCGGTACCCTGAAACAGGGGTACCCCTTACTACATTATGAAGACACGGTGCCCACGCGACTATCTCTAGTCGCATGGTAAACAGCGCCCGACCTCACCACGTGGACGGCTCCGGGGCCGCCACGTGACCGGAGAAGATGATATACTCCAAGGTATCAGCAGCGAGTCCGGACCCCCATGGGAAAGTACTGGACCCCTGTACGTACAGACTGGACCTCCAGGTAAGGTCTAGGACCTCCACGGGCGCGAACCGGACCCCTAGGACGGGTTCCGGACCCCTCTGTGTGGGGTCCGGGCCACTCGCAGCAGGGTCCCGGGATTCTGCGACAGAGAGTACCCAGGCCTTAATCAAGACCAGGCGGGGGTCCAGAGCCGACACGTGTCCGGACCATACCGTGTATGCTTGTGCTCCCCGCTCAGGCGGAGACCCGATGCTGCCACGTGGCCTACTGCCCGTGACGTAAGCCAGCGGGCGGAGCCTAACGTAAGGCCTCTGGGCCGCGCGACCGTTGCATTTATTGCGGATAAAGTGTGCCGCTTGCCTATTCCACTGGCAGGTGATGTGCCGCCTCGACATTTAATGTGCCCTGTCCATTCTACTGGCAGACGATGTGCCGCCTTGGCATTTAATGAGCCCTGTCCATTCCGCTGGCGGATGGCGACCAGACCATCCCACAGGCGGCGTGCATGTCCATTCCACTAGCAGGCAGTACGCCCATGTTGCCGCGTACACTGTGCTCATCATGACTCGCGCGTTACCGAGGAAACAGTCGCGAGATATCAATACTATATGGACTACAGACATTATGGCGCTCGGAGATCTTCTGGGCGATACTGGCATTGGATACTTCTATAACGTATTCCATCTGTTTTGCTCCTGGGCCCACATGTTGGGGCTCAGCATCCTTGTACGTGCCCCCCTTGAGCTATAAAAGGGAGGGCACACGACGTTACAAGGCAGACTCACTTAGACCCAACTTAGACGCTCTCAAGCTCACAAGTTCACTCAGACTCTCAAGCTCAATACAACACACAATGGAGTAGGGTATTACGCTCCGGCGGCCCAAACCACTCTAAGTCCTCGTGTCTCTCCATGTTCATCTAGCAGGCAAAACGCTTAGGCCCCTTCCTCATCTAAGGATTTAGGGCGGGTGCGTTCCACCACCCGGCCGAACAATTTCCTCTCCGACAGTATATATCATAAAATGGTCATTACTAGTCTAGTTGCATGGCTGTTGCAGCGATCCTAAATTTATGGAGGAAATAAAGCATTTAAAAATAGAAACTGCCACACATATCTTTCCTAAATTTACGCGCATGTAAGGGAACATGTTTGACCAATGCATGCATTTTGCCATAATTTTTGATATGTATAAAAATAGAAACCACATGCATGCGGCTGCCATGTTTTTCGGATCTGCCATAAAAATAGAATCGTAATAACCTACTAGAGCTATCAACCTCTCACATTGGCTCGGTATTTACGCTTATAATTGAGAGATTTTATGCTCAAAACTTAAGGTTATTACGCTCCAACCCCAAGATGCGTCCACCAGTGAACAACATGCCAGATTTTTTACGCAGTGTAACGAATTGCATAAATACCTACAGCGTGTAGTATAATTTGTATCAGTTATATCATAAACTAGATCTATGTGTTTAGCTGCATGACTGTTGGAGGGATCCTATATTTATGAAGGATATAAAACATTAAATACAATTTTTTGTTTCTATGCGTGCAATTCATTTCCTTTCATTCCACATTCTTTCCATCATAAATTCATGCGCATGCAGCTGGTAACATATTTTTACGCAGTATACCGAATTGCATAATTATCTACATAGTGTAGCATATTTAGTAGCAGTATATAACATAAAATGATCCTTATGAGTCTAGCTGTATGGCTGTTGCAGCGATCTTAAATTTATGGAGGAAATAAAGCATTTAAAAATAGAAACCGCCACACATATCTTTCCTAAATTTACGCGCATGAAGGGAACATGTTTGACTCATGCATGCATTTCTTTTTTGCGCGCACAGACGTGGGGCGGGTGACGCAACCGACAGCCGGGTTCAGTCGGCGCGCTGGGTTGAACCAGGTTGCAGGGGTGATCGGCCTGTGCTTCCTTTAACTATTGGAAGCCCAGAGCTCCCATTATACCTGCCCTATATATATATATATATATATATATATATATATATATATATATATATATATATATATATATATATATATATATATATATAGAGGTGTGTGCCCGTGCGTTGCCACAGAAGTTAAAAAATACTATAAAACATATATAATGGAACAAAAAATATCACTATGTTATACAAAATCTGTGTGATAAAATATCACTGTAACACTAATATTATATTGACAATATAAATATGTAATATTGTTATAAATATACCGACTCATAGAATGAACTGGTATTGAACAAACATTATAAAAAGTTGAACAACTATGTCAAAACATTTATTCATGATTACCGTCAAGTACAATTCAATACAATTCAAGGAACGAAAAACAATCCCTTCTCATGAAATGAAATAAGAGGTAACATATCAAGACACATGACCAGACTTAAACCAACAATGGAACTCCACCCTCATCATCAGCAATTGCCCTATCAAACACACGTCATTGAACCCTTTTGCTACGACCCTAGAAATTGAACTTGTACACTATATATTAGCCAATTGCCTCTACCTACAGTCTTCATATAGATAGCGCCACTCCTAGAGTAAGGTCGTGTTGAAATAATCATTTATGGTCACAGGCGCTGCAGCAGCATAAAAAGGTCTCATTCAGAATTACACAAATTAATGAACTTGATAGAATCTATGTAGAAAGAGCTATGCATATTACATTACAATTGCATATTAGGAAAAAAATGAAGCAACTGAGAAATAGGTAATATCCATGTGGCAGACAGGTGATGTCATATGAATCCATGCTAGGGTGATTTCATGAAATGTACTAAGTGATGGAGCATATGATTTTCAGTTAAAAGATATGGTGCCTACTTTGACAATAATGTCCTCATATATTGATAGCAAGGATTGGATATTTTCATAATAAGTCTCCAGTTTTAAACTATAAAACAACAAAAACAAGATGTGTCAGAAGTGGATTCTCATAAAACCATACTCACTGATTTTCCTGGTCTGCATAAACAACAAGCAATTGATGAAAATACATGATCGAGTAGAGCTATGCAAACCATCATAATCCACAGTTGAAGAAGCATCATCCTATATCAGTTACGGCTCATATGAATGTGTTTCCTCTTATGCATCACCATACCAAGACAATCTCTATTTGCAAACAACAAAAAAGGGGAACCCCCATCCATTAGTAAGAATGGCAGCACAACAATGGAGTTGAGTAAAACCTAGAACGACATAACACACATCATGCATATTTGTTCACGTTGGTGTGAAACTGCACCTCGTCGACGTCGTGTCACTGGATAGTGTCGGTGGCCAGCGTCGCCACGTTGACGACGATAGAGCGTAGGTTGACTTTGATCAAATAATATCGATCGAAGATCCTAGTTCTAAAAAGTGCACACCAAATTAAAGTTTTGAAGAAACCATAGCCTTCCTTCACATGTAACTTGATTGACGCTACCGTAGTATTTTCTAAGTACCGATAGTTAGAGTTGGGCAGCAGGATGAAGATTTTCCTAGTTTAATATCTAGATTTGTTATAGAACAACATTACATGACATAAGTTAGAAAGAAAGGAACAAGAAACATTACCTGATCAGGATCTCTCCAAGGTTTCCAGAGAATTGCTCATCAATGTACTCCTCAGTGTAGGCAAGCTACACAGTAGAAAAAGAAGGCATTGATGAATTTTGTATGTCATTTAGTACCAATTGATGATTATCTATTCATCTAAAATGCATTCAATAGACGATCACTCTATTAGTACCACATGCAAACTGTCAAATTAGTACCTAGAGATTCATATAGGACTTCGCCGAAGCAAGATAACCTAGTAATGTACTTGTTAGAGTTTCAGTTTGATTAAGAGCAATAGTAGTTCTAGCAAATAAAATGTTCCAATTCAAACTGGATACAAAAAGAAACCATAAATTATAAAAAAAATTGGAACCATGAGGACAATATATATTGTCTACAGCTGCCTAATGTTCTATTGTTAATTAAAAAATCTTGCCAAAAGAAGTAGTGCCTGTTGGGGACCTTCGGCATCCGAAGGTCCTCAAAAACAGGATTTAACAGTATTTCTGGAGTATAATGTGTGAACAGGTATCTTCGGACTCAAGTCGGCACCACAGTAGACCAGAATAATACGAAGGTTGATACAGCGCCGAAGGTGTGAGCAGGAAAGCTTCGGCGTGACAGCAGAAAGTGAAACCGACTTAAAGATGAAAAGGCTATTTAGACCTCGACAGATTACTATAGAATTATTATCAACTGTAAAGGGCATGAATGTAATTTTGTATGGGTTGTGTCCCGCGCCTATAAGTAGGTGAACAGTACTCCCGTACTGTTCACGCTGACTTGGCATTCGCTTTTTGCGTCACGCTTGTACTATCATCTCCTTCCAGTTGAAGGTACACTTGTAATTCAATGATATTCCTGTTTATACCTAATAATAATAGATAATTGTTTATGCTGTCTTTTATATTCCTTACATTTCATCCTTCGTCACTGTATGATGAATTTATGGAAATACGTCATTTATAACCTTCGTCCAGGAACCATTATATCCTAAAGGAAATAATGCTTCGAAGGACGAAGGGCTTTAACGATTAACATTTTCTATGTTGCCTTGTTCTTAACTCATAGCATTTGAGAGCAAGTCTCCAACATTGGCGCCCACCTCCGGTGAACCCACTTCCACTTCGGCGATCATAAACCTTCGTTATGGCGCCGAAGAAAGCTTCAGCGACTGGGGCTGCAGCTTTGCAACCACTGGATCACAATCAGGAGACAATCTCCCTTCGGGAGGCCAGAAGCCAGAAAAGGAAGGCTGTCAGCCCGACACCACCAGAGGACGAGATAGATCAAGAAATCAGAGATATGGAAATGCTTCATCAACAAGTACAGAGGAAGAAAGAAAAGATGGCCAGGCTAGCTGAACTGCAGAGGCAGATAGATGAAGCCTCCGAAGAAGTTCGTCATCTTGCTCAGGATGAACAACACCGAAGGCCTCGGCACCAAGACCTTCATCAGGAGGGTTTTCCCAATGAAGATGACTGGTATGGCAATTTCCATCATGGGAATTTTGTTTTTGATGATGCTTCTCCTCTGTCCGCTGAGCTGCAGGCTACACCTTGGCCTCCGTCCTACAAGCCGCCTCAGCTTCCCGTATTTGATGGCCACTCAGACCCGAAGCAGTTTTTGATGAGCTATGAAGCAACAGTATCTTCGTATGGTGGCAATGCTGCAGTCATGGCCAAATCTTTCGTTATGGCTGTCAGGAGTGTGGCTCAAACCTGGTATTCCTCCCTTCGACCAGGAACGATCACTTCATGGCAGAAGCTGAAGGATTTGTTGTTAACTAGCTTCCAAGGATTTCAGACGAAGCCGGTCACTGCTCAGGCTCTGTTCCAGTGCACCCAAGATCACGAAGAATACCTTCAGGCGTATGTCCGAAGGTTCTTGCGTTTGAGGGCACAGGCACCAACGGTGCCCAATGAAATTGTCATTGAGGCCATGATCAAGGGGCTTCGGCCAGGACCGGCAGCTCAGTACTTCGCTCGGAAGCCTCCTCAAACTTTGGAGAATCTACTCCAGAAGATGGACGAGTACATTCGGGCCGATAATGATTTTCGCCAAAGAAGGGAGGAGGCTTTCAGGTTCTCTGAAATAACCAGGGGCTTCGGAGGGAGGTTCTACCCGAGGCACGTGAGATCAATTCATAACTCTACACAAAATGATGATAGAGGAAGCCAACAGCAAAGGCCACAATGTTCCTCACAGGCTTCGGGGCAACAGCAAAGCTCCTTCAGACCACCAGCTCCAAGAGGCAGAGGCGCCAGGGGCTTTGGAGGAAGATTTGGCGATCAACCGAGAAGAATCTTTTGCTTATTCTGCGGTGAGAACAAAGGCCATACTACCAGGATGTGCCATGTTACTATTCAGAAGCAAAAGGAAATAGCTGAAGCAGCAGCACAACAAGCTCAGCCGAAGCAGGTCATGCATACAGCTTCGTATCATTCGCCCTACATTCCAGAATATGTGGGTAATCATCCTGCAGTTTCTGTTGCTTCGGCGAGCCAGCCTCAAGCTTCTTGGCAACAGCCTCCGCCTCCACCTCCGTTGCAACAAGGCCAGCAGCCAGAAGGGAGCCAGTATGCTCCACACCAAAGGGACTTCAGGGAGCAGTCCGAAGCTCGTACAGTCAATAGCACTGTGCCAGAGTCAAAGCACATCTATTGACAAATATCCTACCTTAATAGCAATCTTTTTCATTTAGTTTTATTTTCTGTAATAAAGGACATTGTTTAGGTTTCATGTAATTAGTTTCGTTGATTTCTACAAGGAAAATATATTTTCTTCACAGGCTTATATTGATTAAAGATTAAAGACTTGTGATAACAAAGAGGACCTTCGAACTATCGCAAATTCTTCGAAGCAACAAAAGTCGTTCTAAGGAACGCAGAGTAAGTTTGCCGAAGTCACAAAAAAAGTCGTTCCAAAGGGAGCGCAGTGTAAGTTTTCTGCTCCAAAGTCGTTCCAAAGGGAATGCAGAGCATACAGCGAAAAGTCAACGCTGATACCGCCTAAGTAAAAGGCGAAGCGCGAAAAGTCAACGCGAATACCGCTGAAAGTAAAAGGCGAAGAAGCTCCTAAGGGAGGCTTACAGCGAAAAATAAACGCTGATTCCGCTGAAGTAAAAGGCGAAGAAGCTCCTAAGGGAGGCTTATAAAAGATTGTGTTTTATTGCAGGGATGCGTATGTATCTTCGGAATAAACATCATCGCTCATAACATAACATCATCGCATCATTTCGCATAGCATAAGCATCATACATCATTTCGCACATGGCACAAGAGGTGGACACATCATCAATCTACAGAAGAACGCTTCCAAAAAAGGGAGAAATCATAGTCACAAAAAGATACATTATTGATCTTCGGAAGTGTAGCTTCGGAAAAAAATTTCACGAAGCCTGGATATTATTCATCAGAACATTGGATATTGTTGTGACAAAGATAAATTTTTCTTCACGAAGCATGAAAAGAAGGGAAGGTGTTTTTTCGTCAAAGACTCAAAAGCGGTACGTGTAAAGTTTCATGCATCGTAAAGAATTGACTAACAAAAATAGGTATATTACATTTGGGGTTACAAAATGTTACAGTATATTACATTTCAGAAGTTTTCACAAAAATATTTAATCTTCTCTCAAAACGACTTCTGCAGCCTCGTTCAGGAGCCGATTGACGACTTCGTCCATAATATCTTCAGCCATCTTTTTAATTTCGTCGTCTCCTTTCGGCTGAGGGCCCGAAGATGTTTTAGCAGGATCTGAAGTAAGACAGGATACGGCTACATTGCTATTACAAATCGCAAACAAATCTTAAAGCCTAAAGATTACAACACAATAAAAACTATTAGTTAATACCTAATTGACCTTCGGCCTCTGCGCTCTTTTCAGCAGCCTCAGCTACTTCTCTAGCATCGTGAATGCCCTTTTCACTTCTTCGAATAATTTCTCCGGCCATTTCTCGGCCACCATTATCCCAGACATCGGTAAAAAACTTTCCACCAATTATACTAGCTTCGGCCGAAGGATCTCTTGCATCTTCAAAGGACAAAGCAGCTTCGGACTGTGCTAAAATTTTTACATGTTCGCAGCCCTTCTTCTCTAAGATGGTGGCAATCCCTCTGGCACCAGAGAAAGCACATATATCTCCTCGGCTATTTAAAATTTCTTCGAAGGCCTCAGCTTCGTGGTCGATCCATTCGATGGGACCTTCGGGATTGCCTCTCGTAAAGTTTTCTTCGCTTGAGAAGGCGCCAACCCTGGCGAAGCTAGCTTTTAACTTCTTAACACACTCTATAGATTTGTTATAGCATCTCTTTCTGGACGAACGAAGCTCTTCAACAGTTATTTCTAGGTGATCGGCCCATTGGTCGCTGAGTTCTCGCTTTGTTTCTTCAAGTATGCGTTCTTCCTTGGCTCTGGCCAGTTGTTTCCGAAGATCTTCAATTTCCCGCTTCTGAGTTTCAGCTTGACCTTTGAAAGCAGCTTCGTCCTCCTTTATTTTATTTATCAATGAGTGCAAAATTTTATCTTTTTCGAGACCTTCGTTCCTCAGTTCAATAACTTCGGAACGAAGGTTGCTCAGGGCTATAGAACACCCTTCGTCTTCATCATCTTTCTGTGCCCTGAGGGCATTGCTAAGTATCAGGCCCTGCAAAGAGAAATATGTCTACGTCAATAGGTTTAAACAAACGAAAAATTTTGGAATCAACAAAAAATACAAGGATTTCATTTGTCGCACCTTTAAGCTATTGTAAGCTAGGCTGTCGGCCAGATCATTCTTCGACAGCACCGAAAGCCCATCTTCTAAAGTTGGGAATCCGAAGCTCCTGCTCATCTCCCGACAGACAGAAATTTCCTTGCTGTCAGGGAGACAATACAAGAAGTCTTCTTCTCCACTGCCATTGAATATTAACGCCCCCTTTGGATATTTCAGTTTCTGGGCGTAGTGCTGCGCCTCTTGCTCTTCTTTTTCTGATAATTTTTTCCCCGAAGCATGACGAACAATATAATCACGAACTTTGGGGGATGCTTCGGGGGCAATGACACCGGTTTCTTCAACAAAGGTTGGCTTTGTTATTTTTTCTGCCTCACTTTCCAAGGATTTTATCTTTGCAGGCTCTGAGGGCCCAGCTTCGGTTTCAGTCTCTTGCCCTGGAGTTTTAGAATCAGAAATTTCAGTTGTTGTTTCAGGAATGACAGCAGCCCTCTTCGGAGGTGTGCTTGAAGATTTGATCGTTTCCAGTACATCTAGCACATTAGCCATTCTCTTTCTTTTTGGAGTCACTGTTGGCACTTTTTGATTTTTTATTGTCTCAATGTTTGCTGCAGGGCTCGAAACTTCTGATGTTTTGGATCCCTCAGTTGCTTCTTTTACCTCTTCCATTTTTTCTGTGGACGGCGCTTCGGCCTTCTCTTTCGTTTCTGATAATAAAATCTTTGATTGATCCAATTCTATCTTTGTTGGCACTTCGGCCGTTTCTGCGACTTCTGGCAGCAAGGTTGGCTCGGCTGGTTTTTCAGCTTCGGTGGCCGAAGAAGTTTCTCCGGTAAACTCAGGCACCGAAGCTGGTTCAATATAGCGCGGCCGATGTGTAAGGACCTTTATCTTCTTTCTTTTCGGTTCTGGCTCGCTAGGAGCAGTTGCAGCTTCTTCTTTTGCAGAGGTTGTGTTTTTTCTTTTCTGCCTTCGAATGGGATAGCAATAGTCAGGGTAGACAAACCCGATTGCATCAAATACCCGATTCAGCCTCTTCTTCTTTCGGCCTCCGAAGGCTGCTGACATTGCAGTGTCTTCGGCCTTCGAATAAGCCCCAAGCAGTTCGTCACTTAAATTTTCAATACTTTTTAACCAGTCATCATCTGGCTCAACGAATTTATCTCCAAATTTAAAAGTGTACTTCAACCTGATAAGTCCACCTTCGTCGGCCTCTTTTACGGTTTCTTGTGGCATTTCCCATTTCTCCGCGAGCGGCCATACCCTGAAGGCAATATGCTCTTGTACTAAGTCTCTCGTTCCAATGAAAGAGCAGACTGCGCCGAAGGCCCTCTGGCATTCTTCGGCAGCTTCATTCATTTCAACCTTCGGCCTCCGAAGGCCGAAGCTTTGCCAGATAGGGCGCATAATTATACCTTTGATATCTTCTCGTATTGTCAGATCATTCTTCACATAAAACCATTCTGTCATCCAGTCGCCGGGCCATCTCTTCCGAAAGGTTGGCACGGGGCAGCTTGACCCGGACCGAGAAACGAAACTATAGCAGCCAAAATTATTGTGATACTGTTCCTTACCCCAAGGTTTTGTTTCGTATGATAATTCGTGTATATTGCAGAAGCTTTTTGCATCAGGCTTCAGACCTTGGCTTCTCGCGGCCCACACAAAGATATTCAGCCTTATGATTGCTTCGGGGGTAAGTTGGTGAAGATAAACTTCGAAGATTTTCAGCACCTCCACGACGAAGCTGCTCAAGGGAAATCGCAGTCCAGCTTTCAAAAAGCTTCGGTACACTACGACTTCATTCTCTTCAGGGTGTGGGCACGTTTTTTCCCCTTCGTCGGCCCTCACAATAGATAAATCCCGGAAATACCTTCCTCTCATGTTGACAAGATGATTCTCTTTGATAGTTGATTTACCATAAACTGAATGGCTTGGTCGCCAGGGGCGATCTTCGGAGTCTTCACCACCACTGTCCACATCATAGCTGTCACTGTCACCAGTATCTTCAGACAAACCTTCCAGAATCTCCTTGGTGATTTTTTCTGTATTGGTCTTTGACATCGCTATAAGAAACCCCAAGTTTTTCTCTTCGTCCAGGCTCAGCTTCATCTCAGCAGCAGTCTTCTTATCCTCAGACATCTTCGGAGACACTAAAAACTATTTTCAAAGCTGAAGCTCCAAAACTAAAGGCTTAACAAATCTTAGTGCACAAGAGCTAAAAATTGAGTAAGCGGGAGCAGTTGGCCAGAGAGCGTGTCAAATGAGTTTGCGGTATGACCGTATTTATACGCCAAGTGCGTTGAAAATTGAAAGACCCCGCTTGTCAGTGAATGTTGCTATTCTAGCAAAGGGAAGGTGTTTTTTCGGACCTTCGGCGTAAAGCCTTCGTCCATGTCGCAATCTAAATTTATTATTTTTAACAAATTAATATTGCGAGGGGCTACTGTTGGGGACCTTCGGCATCCGAAGGTCCTCAAAAACAGGATTTAACAGTATTTCTGGAGTATAATGTGTGAACAGGTATCTTCGGACTCAAGTCGGCACCACAGTAGACCAGAATAATACGAAGGTTGATACAGCGCCGAAGGTGTGAGCAGGAAAGCTTCGGCGTGACAGCAGAAAGTGAAACCGACTTAAAGATGAAAAGGCTATTTAGACCTCGACAGATTACTATAGAATTATTATCAACTGTAAAGGGCATGAATGTAATTTTGTATGGGTTGTGTCCCGCGCCTATAAGTAGGTGAACAGTACTCCCGTACTGTTCACGCTGACTTGGCATTCGCTTTTTGCGTCACGCTTGTACTATCATCTCCTTCCAGTTGAAGGTACACTTGTAATTCAATGATATTCCTGTTTATACCTAATAATAATAGATAATTGTTTATGCTGTCTTTTATATTCCTTACATTTCATCCTTCGTCACTGTATGATGAATTTATGGAAATACGTCATTTATAACCTTCGTCCAGGAACCATTATATCCTAAAGGAAATAATGCTTCGAAGGACGAAGGGCTTTAACGATTAACATTTTCTATGTTGCCTTGTTCTTAACTCATAGCATTTGAGAGCAAGTCTCCAACAGTGCCATATAAAACTTGTGATGAAAGCTCAATGTACCTTTTCAATTCTTCATTAGTTGCAGATCAAGATCATTTACTCTGCTAGAAATCTTGCGCACTTCAGCATTCTTCTCATCCAAAATTATCTACGGAAGAAATAGTTAATACGACCATCGAGACTGGATTTACACATAATAAGGATAAATGTTAAATTGTGCAGATTCAGAGTTAAAAGAGATATGACCAATGATGACTTGAAGGATTTAGAAACTAAAAGAAACATTACCAGCTCGTGCACGGAAAACTTGTCAATGTGTCCAAAATCAATTATCTTGCAGACAATGGTACAGAGC
The DNA here is from genome assembly GCF_902167145.1 of Zea mays. Taxonomy (NCBI): domain Eukaryota; kingdom Viridiplantae; phylum Streptophyta; class Magnoliopsida; order Poales; family Poaceae; genus Zea; species Zea mays. The sequence goes on along the minus strand of NC_050096.1, from coordinate 231,977,442 downwards.
ATAAAGAATTTGATATGATTCAACACATATAGTTGGAAAGCTCGGAAAGTGCACTCATCTGTGTCATCGACTAAATTATCTACAGACAGATCAAAGCAGAACCTAGATCGATCTTTGTGGCAAGCAGTTAGTTCAGGCACGAAAACACCTCAGACACAGCCGACTGTAACCTGCCTTGAGCTAGAGAGGCGTCCTCTTGATGCTGCCGCCTTGGCCTCGCCTCCATCTATTTCCAACTTCCTTATGTGTAAGGTTAACTGATTGGAATTTTCCTTCATTTGAAACTCGATAGCTGAAACAGAGCAAAAAACATTGTGAACCAGATTAGCAATTTTCAATTCTCCTTTTTGCCTGTAGGAATAGAGATCAGTCTTCCTATTTAAAAAAGTACATATGGAATATGAAAGTATTCCAGCTGGACGAAAAGGTTATCTTTATTTTAATAACAATGTAAAAATTCACACTATAATTTCAAAAAATGAACAAAGCTTTACTTATCACAAGGATGAAATGAACTGTCAAAAGCCAGTGCAAATTCATCATCAAAGATGTGTGGTTCATTTGTTCTCGAAATAAGCTTGATAAGAAGGTTTAGAAGTAGTACAGTCAGGATTCACCTTGAGAAAAAACATGAAAGTTCATTCACAAACAAATAGTGATTTTCCGGTTCATAAAAATGAGCAGTTTTCATAAGGTAAACTTGACAATATGAAATTCAGCATGATAATACTTTAAAATATACTACCACTCCAAGTATCAAGGTGTACCCACCCCACCCCTGTAAAAAGTTTCAATGGCATGTAGGCTAAAGGTCCTTATTAAATAAAATGTGGGGTCAAGGTATGTTGTATGCCTCATAATTAGGATGTCAACCTTAAAAATTTGTAGACTGGTTCTATATCAATTACTGAACAGATAAGTAGACAGAAGCCTGATATTCACGTAGAACACAGTTCAGTACTACATTGAAAAAATGATTACTACTTGTTTAACCGGAATGTTCATATATTTTAGTTAATAAAAAGTTGTGTAAACAAAACTTCATCTGGATATGCATCAGGGCAAATGTTGAAATCTTCCATACCTCATATCGATGAATTGGTAAGGATCAACACTCACAAGAATAATTGTTGACAGCGGAAGCTCCAATTAAGCTACAATAATCATATTTTAGGCATAATAAACTGGGTAGACCTAAATATAAATCGGTTCAGAATCAATGCTACAAAGATGTGAAGTGTCCCTTTTCTTTTTCTTCAGTCATACAAATGAATGATTCCAGTAAGTAATAAAATTTGTTCAGGTTGGGCGCAAGGTATATTTTGTTCCCTTAAAAAATGTAGCATTCCGTTATCTCGAAAACAAGTACAAATTTGATTATTAGTAGACATAAAAAATCTAAAAAGTACTCATATTTGAACCATGTTTGCTACTCTACCCGCAAAGAAGAAAATAGACGCATCAACAGAGCAAGAAAAGTAATCCACTCACCATAGTCACCCCTAGATATGGTTGTCGGTAACATAAAATAATTAGGCATAATATAGTACTTTCACCAAAAATAAGAAGCATCCATATTGTATTGCAGACTGGTATCAAATAAGATCAAAAAATGGCACAAGAAAAGATTTGTATATGGCAGTGCCTTTAGCAAGTAATAACACTCTGCAAAAGATAAGAAAGAGTTAACAACATAACATTGTTCAAATTCGAATCCACATAGTTATGCTGTAACAGTGTATTTGTTTTTCAATCCCAAGTGTTCCCTGAAAATCCTAAAAAGGTTAGGAAGAAAATGGACTTCAAAGTGTATGTGTTCTTCCACCTTCTTTTGAAATAAATGCCCAACATCATGCTAGGGAATGGCTGCATGTATGTGGTATCTCCTCTCACCCAACCCCACCTTTCTTCCCCAATGCTCCAGCGGCAAGCACACAGGGGCATCCCACTCGCCACCAGGTGATGCCAAACACCGGCCAAGTCCACCAGATTCCATCCTAATGTACATCAGGCACCACCAACCCTTCCCAAACACATTCCCCACCCAAATTTAGACATCGGAGCCCCCACAACGCCATCCATAGGAGCCAGCCGATGATAAGAAACCTGAGCGCGAGTAGGGTGGTGGCTTGTATACCTGAAACTATGGCGAGGTCGTAGCCGAGATGAGGATGGAGAAGGGTGAAACCGCAGAGCTCTGATGCACAAAAACCTGTATGGGGCTTGACGACCACAAGCCGGGAAGCGACCACGTGGGGAGAGAACGCGAAGCGCGTGACACACGATTAAAAGGAGAGTAGAGGGCGGCAACCGTCTCATCTCATAGATCGCGAGCGGGGCAGGGGGAGGATGGCGGCAGCGCAGATTTGGGCAGCAGGAGGACGACAACACGAGCTCATGTTCAGGGGAGGGAGGGGCGCCTCGCGAGCGGGGCGGTTGCGCGATGGCTTCGGGGCTGGTGGGCAGGATCGGGGAGTGGGACTGTTGTGTGGGATCGTACGGCTTAGATCACAGAAGGATAGAACGGGCGGCTGAGATTGTCTAACGACAGAACGTAAGGGAGGCAGGCTACCTTTGCAGCCTTAATAAGTAGTATAGATTATTTTCTGTATTCTAGCAACCTATGAATAAAAGTGAGCAAAATGTAACAATCAATGGCATAGCTCATGAACTAAAGAAAGTAGGCATGCTGACAAAAATTTTAACTACATCACTGTATAGAAAGGCATACATACCATATTTTATTAGACAGTGGGCATGATATCTCCTTAACACAAGAAAGACAGTTGAATTCAAATTGAGGGTCATCATCCTTCCACTTATAAAAAGTTAGCTCATCTAGTAATTTTATGGCTGCACAATGCATATGAAGCCCTTGGTTTCTCCTCTCACAAAAAATTATAAAATCACTACTCGATATAGGAAATAATCAAACAAAACTCCCACCACATACTCTGAGAATCTGTAATGATAGCAGCAGAGTTTCAATGATTATAATTGTTTGTCTAAATGCAAGAACTACTAAAAGGGATAGGTATAAAACTAACTATGTGTGACATACCTTGCAAGCACTTCTTTGTGACAATGACCACAAAACATGGTGGATCTTTTTTTGCTTTGGAATAACCTATTCTACATATGAAATACGAAATACCTTTCATAAATAGTCTTTTCTAAGTCTACAAAAGCACCACCACATATAAAAAGAATATTTGTCATGTCTATCTGCAGTATGATGATTCATGACATTCTGCTACAGGTTTGTCACCCTGAACAGTGAAAGACCATGCAACATTTACAATGAACCAATGCCTATAATATATAAGCAAGTACAGAGTTGCAAACATACTCTATGCCCGGAAACACAAGGTATCCAAGCAATTTAGACAAAATAAGGAGCCTGGTTAAATACCACCTTGCCCCTACTTATTAGGACAGATGGAGTAGTTCAGATGTTATTTTCCTAAGTTATTGGCTGGCTGTTTTGGGTGACACCAAGTTCAAAAGGAATCTCAATATTTGCTACCAGAAAAAAGACAGAGGAAAGAGAGGGTTGAGTGAGGATCCAGAATACCTTGTATTTTGGTACAAATTTTGAACACTAAATAGAAAAGAGCATAGGTATTATATATGCCACTATGCCAATAACAAACAAGTTCCTCGAAGTCTAGAAGCAGTTGATCTGGTTTTGCCCTTTTTTGTTTCGGCAGTTGGTGCAGAGCACTCTTAAGATATTGTGAGAAAATTGACATGTGTATGGGAAGGAAATGCATAAAAGAATAGAAATGAACAAAAAAATATAATAATTAGAAAAGGAATCAACTTGCGTACCAGTGAGCTATAGAATTATTTAGTCATAAATATGAGAGCTTATAAAACAACACCATACTTTCGTTTTGAAGGATACCAGTGAGCTATAGAGACACCATCAGCTAGAAACCCAGCATCCTGTTTGAAGGATGATGCTACTCTCAAGCCCACTGATCTCACCCTAGTGCTGTTTGAATTTGTAGCGAAGAGTTGGCGGGTCGATGCCTTTGTCTTCTTGGACACATTCCCACCCTTTCAAGAACTGGACTCTGCATTATCACAAACAGGCGATCAGAAAGCAAAAATCATTCTAAAACACTAAAATGAGCATGGTCTTATGAATGAATATTAGAATTATTGCGAAAAAAACTCTAGTTCAGTTCATGGAGCCATAAGAAACTAAAACTCATAGCTGACAAGTCACATATTTTTTATTTGACTAAACAGATTTATGGATGAAGTAGTGGTTACCAAAGTTTTGGATCCTAACCTTTTTTTATCTCCTTCCAACAAAAATAATCCATTGATTATTTCATCCATGCACCTGCAGGCGCCTGGAGATATGTCCCGGATCCTCCTTAACTTGAAACCCAACACTCTTTAGCGAGCTGGTAACACCATGCTGAATAGTGAGCAGATGGCAGGCACCTCTAGCTGCAGGCCAAGAAAGCTTAAATGAGAAACTCGCCAATCACAACAACACAATATGTAGCAACCATCAATTTGGTGTAACATATTTGTTTCTTCTTCTCCTCCAATCCAGAATGAGATCCCCATCCTCATCCACGACGACTGCGTCAGGCGAATCACCTCCTCAACAGAGTAAATCATGTTACCCCAACGAGCAACTCAACACATACGCACCAAACTAACCTCTACATCATCAACACGAGATGAGAAGGCTAGAGACTTTGTCATCCCAGTTGTTACAGCCCTCCCTGCAAGATTTGGGTATTTGTATAAGAGGTATGAAACCATATTGACATTGCACTCCCACACCCTCAATGACTCTCCGAGAAGAGAATGCAAACACAATATGTAATGTATACTAAGTTACTAACTGCTTCCAGCAAATATAAAGCGCCCATAATAATTAAACTAAATTGATGAGTTGAAAGACACAAACGTACACGAACTTCCACTTTTGAGACCAGTGCCTAGGGGCAGGTACTATATTTCTGTATGCCTTGAGATATACAGGCAATTTTGGCTCTGTAGCAGTTGCATCCCAGACATAGAATTGAAAAAAAACATGAAACAGTTACCCCGAGAAACATTAGGCACTCATCAGCTCCTTCTTCATGTGCATCACAGTTAGTTGTCTCGTCCACATTTACCTCTTCAAGCTTTGATCAAAGTTTTAATGTCAATAATTAACTCTACTTTCTGCGGGTGATACCAGATATAAACAAGCATCAATTAATAATTAATAAAAAAGAATAAGGATGAAATGGTTCATTTGACAAAACTGATTTACTGTAACATAAAATTGTTATTGTGCCATGATACACAGGGTTGCTTTCAAGGAAAAAAAGGAAGATTTCTAGTACTACTTTGTTCCAGTGACTTCTAAATGATAGTTTCCTCATAATACCCAAGGTCATGTAGGAACCTGACTAAACTAAGCACCTTATGTTAACACAGTGAAAACAAAGCACTACTTCAAAAAATCCAGCGCTTACAAAATGCCTGAATTCATAGGGATATATAGCATAATACAATGTCTATCAAAACGTAGCACAACAACAAATGGTGAAATACTAAAATGCATCCTAGACAGGTACTGTAGTTATAGGTTTATTTCACAAAGTGGTGCAAACAATTGTGATAAATGCCCCAACCAGGCGCTCCTGCTGTGAGAGATGACTAAGGAGGTCATCGGACCTAGAGATATGCATCGTGTACTTCTTGATCTGCAACAGCCACGCCAGCAGGGCGATCAGATTGCCGCAACTGTCGTTTCTTTTTTGGGTCGCTAATTTTGGTTCAATCTAGAAAGGGTGGCACAAGAACAAACACATGGTGGGTTGTGAAATCCTACTAACCTTCTCCAGGAGGAGGTAGGAGCGGAGGAGGAAGAGCGTGCGATCGAGGTCCATCTGGTAGAGCGAGACCACCAGGTCGTCAATGCCGTCGTCGACGAAGTCATCGAGCGCCTCCTCCTGGGTGACACGACACCAGGAGAGGGAGCCACGGTCAGATCCAGAGCTGTGGGGGGAGTGGATGAACTCGCGATGTATGGGGCCCACCTGTCGTAGATGTTGTCGGCGTAGATCCGAATCGGCCCGTCTGTGGGCACACCCCCTCGCTGCCGGTGGGGAGATCTCGGCGGTGGCTCGCGCGCCGCGCATGGTAGACGGGGATGTGGAAGGTGGAGAGCTGTTGCACCGCGCTTTATGGATCCACGGAAGGAGGGTGGCGGCGGGCGGGCGACGTACGAACCGTCGAGGTCGTCGTGCACGAGGAAGATGATGACTTCACCAAAAGCGAAATGCCCTAAGTTTCAGGGTGGAGGACGATAAAACTGAGATGGGCGACGGATGGCTTGCTTTTGACCTGTGGTCGTGGGCAACGAGGAGGAGGTGTGCTCGTGCGATGTTGATGTCGGCACAAGCGGCGAGGTCCATAGCATGACACTCGCGTCGATCTGGGGGCGGAGGTGGAGGTGAAAGAGGCACAAAAGATTTAGGCGTCTCCTTGAGTACCGGCCGGTCGATCCACATTTAGGCGTGCGCTTCGCCGGTAACATCGCGGGGTGAGAGATGAGAGGAGCGTCGGGGTCAGGGGGCATCACTTGGGTGGGTGGGGCGATGGCGACGACGACGGTGGCGTGGGCACATGCGAGCTAGGGTTTTTGGGTGAGAGAGGGTCGGAGGGAGGAAGGGGAAGTAGACGAGGGAGCAGGGCTGGTGGGCGGGATCGGGGAGCGAGGCTGATGGATGGGATCGACGGTTGAGATCGCAAAATGGTAGAATGGACGGCTGAGATCGTAGAATGGCAGAACACAAAAAGGCAGGCTACTATTGCTAACTTAATAAGTAGTAGATATATATATATATATATATATATATATATATATATATATATAGGGACGAGCTAATTAGTATGCTCTGCGCAGGTATGCCTCTGCACAGGTATACCTCTGCGCAGGTATGCGTGCATCCGATCGTGCACGGTTCTGGCTCAGGCATATTTTAGAGTAAAACGTGAACTAAACCAGCGTAAATGATAACGAATTTTAGCGTAAATCATAGATCTGTTTCATAAAGACGAATGGGCCCCAAAAAATACGGCGTAAAAATCGCGCGCGTCCGACCGTGTGCGGGTTCTGGCTCGGACGGATTTTAGCGTAAAACGTGAACCAAACTTGCGTAAATGAGTACGAATTTTAGCGTAAATCGTAGATCTATTTCATAACGACGAATGTGGCCCAAAAAATACGGCGTAAAAATCGCGCGCGTCCGATCGTGTGCGGGTTCTGGCACGACTGCACAAGCCTTTTTTCAATGAGAACATGATTACCTTTACAAACTGGACAAAATTGGAGGAGGTTGTTGAGGTTCCGCCTGCGTTTCCTATGCTTACCTACTCACTCACATTGATAGACCAGCTCCATTTATGTGTCAACCACAGAGAGTACTACACAGGTAGCATTTCTTACTTATATACTACAAAATTTAAGAGGTTCTATGATTTGTTGTATTCATTACTTGATTCCAATACAGATGCCATTGGAATTGTCACTTCCATCTCGACCGTAGTGCCGCATCGATTCAGAGGGCAACATACAACCAGCTCTAAGAAGACTATTTCCTTGTGCAGTGCAAAGTTCGTTATACATAGCTATTACAATTTTTTTGTTTAGCCGTGTAGGGGTTTGTTTCCTCTGCCTTCATCTACATATGCTTTGTTATATGACTCTTCCTACATACTTAAACTAAAAACAACAACAACAGTTCAATAAATGTCGTTCTCTGGGGTGGGCAAGCCAGCTTGTTCCCTAGAGAACAAATCTACACCGATGGTCAGTCCTCTCCACAGATCCTGATGTTTGTTGGCACACTTGTCAAGAAATACATGGGTATACTAACTTTGAACTTATGCATTTAGTCCTTTTGGATAGTGGGACCTAATGCCCTTTGTTTTAGATGGAATGTGCTTGTCTGCAGGCTCACCTTGTAAGTGGTACATTAATCCTGATGTTCCTGAAGCAAGTGCCCTCATGGCTAGGTAATAGTCTACTATGCCTGCTACACGAATACGACTGTTGTTTGTCTTCACTCTGTTCTAACTTGATCTTGACTCATTGTATGTACAAACCAGTGTGAGGAAAGCACACAGTCCCACTAAGTGGAACGAGGTTCTATCTTTGAATCAGCCTATGCCCCATGTTCTCGAGGAACAGAAGATCACTTATATCAGAGATCTGCATCCATTTGAGAATAAGGTATATTCATGATTCGTTCACTTAGGCAGTGTTGCCTTACCAACTATCATGGTTTTTTATTACCGTTTTCGTGCAGTCGTGCCATAGTTGGTTGGATCTGGGATCTTATTGGTAGCAAGTCATTTGTTTGTCGATATCTATAACAACAACACTAAATGTTAATTCCTTATGAATTGCTTGTTTCACTCTAACTTCTTTACGTGAAATCGTCGAACTAAGGCTGATACATATTTGATGGGATATAGCATGAGCGTATGTTTACATGTTTGAAACAAGGGGCATACAATGACAGTTTCAAATCCTATATTGTTATGCAGAGTCACTAAATTATTAGCAAAAATAATAACAATCAATACACAAATATAGATCCCCACCATATCTAAACACCTACAGACCACCATTAACAAACGCAGGGGCAATACCTAAACATGTTAACCAAAGGCACAACAAAACTTCGCAACAACGCAACTTAAATTTATCAAGTTTTCCCTCCCATGTCATGTAGGATAGGGAATTCTTGGTTATAGTCACTATAAAAAGATTGGTTATAGGTGGTGTTACAATGCATGCAAGAAATGCACCCACACAACTGTGGCTCATGGGGATTCCTACAAGTGCAGTGATCGAGTTTGCGCTACCATTGGCACGCCGAAACAAAGGTTAGGTGACATCTCTTCACTTCAATTGCATCCATCCTACCTTTGCCTCCCAACAAGCCTCGCTGTTTTGACTCCCACTCACATCTAATATGTAGCAACTACTTTTCTGCGCAACACCCTAATTGATTGTTTCCATTTACTATACACACAACCTACCCATTTTCACCATGTTGACTCGGTGTTGCCATGTGTTCCAGGTACAAACTGCTTTTCACTGCAGGGGATGAGATGGGTGACACAGACTTCATCCTCTTTGGTCGAATGGCGCAAGCATCATCAAGAAGTCGTACGATATGCTCATAGCCAACATTCTGACTGACTTTATTCCTGATCCAATCACAAATCTACTCGAGAAGATGTATATATGGAATGTGAGTTTCTCTGACCACACAATCAACACTAGAAATATTTGTTTCCAGGTCAACGTAGTCGTGGCAGAGATAGGTACTACAAAGGACCCCATCCAAACATCTTCGTTAGGGTCAAAACAGCCACAACCGGTGCTATTGCAAGGCGCACCTAGTGGCATTGAAGACACTCCTGACAAAGCCTCTAACTTGGTCATGCCTTCGACCCCGCTCACACCACAAAGTACCGCACCCAGTGTGCAAGATAAGGTGTGCATCCCAAAATTTTTCATATTTATGTTGTAAACAGTACCAGTAGGCAATCTATGTCTGACCCCTTATATGCAGACTATTGCTATTGGCGGCAACACTGTGGTTCTAGGTGCTACTCCCGCCATAACAAAGGAACTAACATCCATGCCTAGGAAGAGGTAAATTCCGCTGATGGATTATGTGCCCTTCTTGCGAGTACTGTGTACTATTCAATCCCTACATAGGCGGAATGTGCCTTACAAAGCCTTGCAATTGTAGCTTAATACATTAGCACATTAACAAAGTTTTGTGTGCTTCCCTTGCTTCTGTACTTAAGATCACAATTTGAGTCAAGCCTGGTTTTGGTGTGTTTCCTAGATACAAATTTTGTTCGTTCATGTTGCGTTTTGTTCAGGTTCCGCTTCATCGTACTCCAACACAACTTTATTATAGGCCTTCATGCTTCCTAAAAACAAAAAATGTAACCGATAATGATTAGTGTAATCAACTGTGACCAGTTCAATCATACAAAAAAGAGCAGAACTTTTGTTGAGGACTACATATTACCCTTTCGTTGAGCAACTCTTCGGTTGTTACCCTTTTGTTGAGCGTACTGAATCCTTTCTAAAATAAAGCCTCATATGTCAGATTAGTACTTTGGATAGAAGACAAATTAAAACTGAACATGCGCTTTTGAAATTGTTGCTAACCAAGCTTTTCATTCTAGGACAAGGTCTTTGCCTGTAAAGACAGTTGCAAAGAGGTTGTTCACCGATGTAGATGGAGGAGTCACTGTCTCCAAGGACACTGCAGATAACGTTGCTGCCCCTAGGTACTTTTTCCCTCATACCTCTAGGTTGTCCATGAATGCCTAGACAAGAAAATATTTTTGCTTCGATTCCTATCCTAGACTGATCTAGCATACCAGATCTACACACAAACTGTTGACTGTCTAATTGTAACTCCGTCCCCTTTTCAGCCCTGCCAAAGATGCTTAGTCACAGAGGGCACATGTCTTTTGGGCTCACAGTTGTAGCTATTCACTCTTTTGGATGATTGTTGTCTATTACTTTAGTGTCCAAACTGCTATGTACAGTTGCTTTCGTAAGGATATATGATCCATGTTCATGTCCACACGCTCGATACAAATTGGCCCAAAGCAGACTTAACAAGGTATGTTGGTTTGATCTTATGCTACATACTTCGTCTAGATCTGCACAATTTATGTGCCACACAATCGCAGTTCCACACCTTAGACTTTACATGATGAATCAACTGTGTCTGTACACTTTGTTACATGTAGTAAGTGTTAGACATTTCTACTGAGGCGCCATGGATTGGTGTGCAAGCTCTACTAAAATATTATTGATTCCTTTTAGATCTATGCTATGAGCACCTATCTTGTCTCTACCGTACCCTTCTATTCTCAGTTCATCTTATCTTGTCGGCGTTCTAATGTTTACAACATACATCATTTTCTCTTGATGTTTTCATTTAGAAAACATTCTACTATGTTTCCAATTAGGAATGAAATATGAATGAAACCTCGTTGTGTTATGGTGCCATAGAATTAAATATAATGTATTTCGCTTTTATCTATAAGTCAATTACATTAGGTCAACATGGTATTTTAAAGTCCATGCCACACTCTACATTGCTTTGTCAATTGCTACAATTTGTTTGTATTCATGGTTTACTCCAAAAATATTAACTGTTGTGAATGTTTCTCATAACTGTGTTTCAGGTTACTACTGGATCATGTTTCGCCATCGATGCTATGCACAGACCACGCTAGAGTTCTCTGCTTCTTGACGTGAATGTGCTTCTCTCCCTTCATGTTTAAGCCTAAGCAGCTTGATGTGCTTGTGCCAAAGACTTTTTGAGCACTAGCACAACAAACCAACGCCTACAACGAGCTTTTGTGTATAACGATCATCTGCTTGTTGCACCATACATGTATAGACTACGGAGCTGCAAATCGTTAGAGTTACATATTGTTATACTGAACACCCTGTTGAGCTCTAAAAAGAGCAGTGCGGACGGTCCAGCCCCGAGGCCGGACGGTCCGCGGTCCGGACTGTCTGCGGTGGTGGCGCGGACGGTCCGCGCGCGCAGAGTCAGTTAGGGTTCCTAGTTTCTCGCGGGATTTGTTACCTAAAACCGCGGGATTAACTCGGGAAACAGTTGGAAACGGATCCAGACCTCCCCCTTTATATAGATGAAGGGCTACGGCCGATTGAACCCCCAACAATCGAACAAATCAAGTCTATTACTCGTTTTTACCTTATACATTAGGAGTAGTTCTAGTCTAGTTCTACTTTAGCCCTAGTTTAGTATTCCAATCCCCAAATTCTCCGCCTCTCCTCGACTCTACGTCATTTAGAGGAGTCTAGGTCGGCCTGCCCGAGCCTAGACAACTCCTAGGATCTCTCCTCCTCGACGGAGTCCCTCCCGGGAGCGAGATCCAGGCGCCGTCGGTGATCTTCCGCCGCCCCTGCGCACGCGCGGACCGTCCGGCCCTAGGGCGCGGACCGTCCGGCCCTAGGGCGCGGACCGTCCGGCCGTCAGGTAGGGAATTCTAGCTCCTGCACCAGGTCGCGGACCGTCCAGCCTGTGCCGCGGACCGTCCGCGTCTGACCAAAGAGCACCGCCGCCTCGCACCAGGCCGCGGACCGTCCGGCCCCTGCGCGCGGACCGTCCGCCCCTGTGCAGAGGGCACCGCCGCCGGTTCTTCTTGAGTGATTGGCGCTCCGAAAAAGCGTCAACATACTTTTTAGCGACTCCGCTGGGGAATAGGTGTCTAGATCTGCTAAAAATCGGCCCATAAATGGCCGGTTCTAAGGATCACACCAAGATCTCCACTACCAACATCATCAAGCCGGCCATGGAGGCGCTCCCGGCTGATGACCAAAGGCCCTTTGAAGACCTCGTAATGCACGATGAGAAGGAGGTGATGCGGCAATGGAACGAACAACGAGACAAGGAAGAGGCGGAACTGCTGCATAAACTCTCCGAACGGCGCAAGGAGGCGGCAGACAAGTACTTGTCACACTTCACGGTGGATCGCCACCAGAAGATCGTCCGTCAAGGGGAGATCGATATGGAATCTCTCCTACCTCCACTGCAGGGTCCCGCTGTAAGTACTCCAGATTTATCTCTTACAACTTTCATGGATCAACGAGGAGATCAGTTAAAGCGATATGTAGATGAATCTATTAAAATGCATTTACGTGCATACGAGAAATCAGCTGCTCCTAATTTTCCATCGCGAGAGTCTAATACAGCGCCACCCACGTCAAACACATCGGCTATAAACGGGTCACCTTTGACCCAGCCATCATATGGTATGCCGATGCACGCTTTCGTGTCACCATCACAGCCGCAACCACTAGGCACGCGGTAGGTACTGGACGCGACCGGACCGTCCGAGCATCATCTCAGACAGTCCGGTTATACCGTGGATCGTCCGGCGTATTTCGCCGGACCGTCCGACCAGATGCAGGCCCGCACACAAAACACTCAGGTCGCACCGTACATGGCCGGACCATCAGGGTACAACCCTGAACACTTCGGCCCCATCACGGACCGTCCGGTGCATCACGCCGGACCGTCCGGATATGTTGCGGACCGTCCGCCATCTTATGCCGGACCGTCCGGATATGGCATGAACCGGCCGGCGTATTACGCTGGACCATCCGACTCTACACGAGTCCATGCGCAGACTGCCCAAGTCACGCCATATATGGCCGATCCATCCGGGCACAGCCCTGGACCATTCGGCCCGATCGCGGACCGTCCAGTTCTTTACGACAGACGGTCTGGGTACGAGACTACCCACGTAGCACCATATACGACTAGACAATCCGGATATACCTTCAGACCATTTGGCCAGGTCGCGGACCATTCGGCCTCTTACGCCAGACCGTCCGGATATGCATACGCAGAGCCGAGAGATGCGCAATACGCACAGTTCCCACATTCATCGCAGCAACATTATGGTGCCCCACCAGCAACACATTATAATCATGCCATACCACCTCATGGACATAGGGCTGAATACTATTCGGCCACAAGAGAGCCTGAGGGGTATAGGGCAGGAGCTGGTGACATTAATAGGACACCTAACACACACCTCAAACATACCTGGGAGGAAAGCCGACAGAGTAATGTCAGACAACCTGAGATCTCCACCCACAAACTTAATGGATGGTCGCCAGACATGGCAGAGAGGGTCAGAGACGAGGTAGCTGGGATGTTCAGGGACAAACTCGGTGTTAGTGTGTCAGGTACAGGGCAATCGTATCGGAAGCCTTATAGCCACCGATTCGACACCGTGCCATACCCACAGGGAACTAGAATACCAGACTTCTCTAAGTTTTCTGGTGAAAGTGGGAAAAGCACACACGAACATATAAGCCAATTCATAGCACACTTGGGAGAATTGGCTGATGGGGAAGCCTACCACGTTCGTTTATTCTCGTTGTCCCTTACTGATACTGCATTTGCATGGTACGTGAAAGGGAATTAGGTTTACACCTAGTTCCTAAATAATTTTGGTGGTTGAATTGCCCAACACAAATAATTGGACTAACTAGTTTGCCCAAGTGTATAGATTATACAGGTGTAAAAGGTTCACACTCAGCCAATAAAAAGACCAAGTTTTGGATTCAATAAAGGAGTAAAGGGGCAACCGAAGGCACCCCTGGTCTGGCGCACCGAACTGTCCGGTGTGCCACCGGACAGTGAACAGTACCTGTCCGGTGCACCAGGGGACTCAGACTCAAACTCTTCGCCTTCGGGAATTCTCGGAAGCCGGCGCGCTATAATTCACCGGACTGTCCGGTGCTCCAAGGAAGCGCGGTCTCCAGAACTCGCCAGCCTCGGGTTCGCGCGGCAGCCGCTCCGCTATAATTCACCGGACTGTCCGGTGTGCACCGGACTGTCCGGTGTACCAGCGGAGCAACGGTTCTTTTCGGCGCCAACGGCTCCCTGCGGAGCATTTAATGCGCGCACAGCGCGCGCAGAAGTCAGAATCGCCCATGCCGGTGCACCGGACATCAAACAGTACATGTCCGGTGTGCACCGGACACCCAGGCGGGCCCACAAGTCAGAAGCTCCAACGGTCAGAATCCAACGGCAGTGATGACGTGGCAGGGGCACCGGACTGTCCGGTGTGCACCGGACTGTCCGGTGCGCCATCGAGCAGACGCCTCCAGCCAACGGTCAAGTTTGGTGGTTGGGGCTATAAATACCCCAACCACCCCACCATTCATTGCATCCAAGTTTTCCACTTCTCAACTACTACAAGAGCTCTAGCATTCAATTCTAGACACACTAAAGAGATCAAATCCTCTCCAATTCCACACAAAGCCCTAGTGACTAGTGAGAGTGATTTGCCGTGTTCATTTGAGCTCTTGCGCTTGGATTGCTTCTTTTCTTTCTCACTTGTTCTTGAGATCACAACTCCATTGTAATCAAGGCAAGAGGCACCAATTGTGTGGTGGCCCTTGCGGGGAAGTTTTGTTCCCGGCTTTGATTAGAGAAGCTCACTCGGTCCGTGGGACCGTTTGAGAGAGGGAAGGGTTGAAAGAGACCCGGCCTTTGTGGCCTCCTCAACGGGGAGTAGGTTTGCAAGAACCGAACCTCGGTAAAACAAATCTCCGTGTCTCACTTGCTTATTCGCTTGGGATTTGTTTTGCGCCCTCTCTCTCGGACTCATTTATATTTCTAACGCTAACCTGGCTTGTAGTTGTGTTTATATTTGTAAATTTCAGTTTCGCCCTATTCACCCCCCCCCCTCTAGGCGACTATCAATTGGTATCAGAGCCCGGTGCTTCATTAGAGCCTAACCGCTCGAAGTGATGTCGGGAGATCACGCCAAGAAGGAGATGGAGACCGGCGAAAAGCCCACTACAAGCCACGGGAGCACTTCATCGGAAGAGTCCCGCACCAAAAGGAGGGAGAAGAAGAAGAGCTCCTCCAACAAAGGGAAGGAGAAGAAATCTTCTTCTCATCACAAAGAGAAGAAGGAAAAATCTTCTTCCCACAAGCCGCATCGGAAAGGCGACAAGCACAAGAGGATGAGGAAGGTGGTCTACTACGAGACCGACACTTCATCAACATCGACCTCCGACTCCGATGCGCCCTCCGTCACTTCTAAGCGCCAAGAGCGCAAGAAGTATAGTAAGATCCCCCTACGCTACCCTCGCATTTCCAAACATACACCTTTACTTTCCGTCCCACTAGGCAAACCACCAACTTTTGATGGTGAAGATTACGCTAGGTGGAGCGATTTAATGCGATTTCATCTAATCTCGCTCCACAAAAGCATATGGGATGTTGTTGAGTTTGGTGCGCAGGTACCATCCGTAGGGGATGAGAACTATGATGAGGATGAGGTAGCCCAAATCGAGCACTTCAACTCACAAGCCACAACAATTCTCCTCGCCTCACTAAGTAAAGAGGAATATAACAAAGTACAAGGGTTGAAGAACGCCAAGGAGGTTTGGGATGTACTCAAAACCGCGCACGAGGGAGATGAGCTCACCAAGATCACCAAGCGGGAAACGATCGAGGGGGAGCTCGGTCGGTTCCGGCTTCACAAAGGGGAGGAGCCACAACACATGTACAACCGGCTCAAGACTTTGGTAAACCAAGTGCGCAACCTCGGGAGCAAGAAGTGGGACGACCACGAAGTGGTAAATGTTATTTTAAGATCTCTTATTTTTCTTAATCCCACTCAAGTTCAATTAATTCGTGGCAATCCTAGATATACTAAAATGACCCCCGAGGAAGTCATCGGGCATTTTGTAAGTTTTGAGTGCATGATAGAAGGCTCGAGGAAAATCAACGAGCTTGGCGACACATCCGAAGCTCAACCCGTTGCTTTCAAGGCGACGGAAGAAAAGAAGGAGGAGTCTACACCAAGTCGACAACCAATAGACGCCTCCAAGCTTGACAATGAGGAGATGGCGCTCGTCATCAAGAGCTTCCGCCAAATCCTCAAACAAAGGAGGGGGAAAGACTACAAGTCCCGCTCCAAGAAGGTTTGCTACAAATGTGGTAAGCCCGGTCATTTTATTGCTAAATGTCCTATGTCTAGTGACAGTGACCGAGGCGACGACAAGAAGGGGAGAAGAAAGGAGAAGAAGAGGTACTACAGGAAGAAGGGCGGCGATGCCCATGTTTGTCGCGAGTGGGACTCCGACGAGAGCTCAAGCGACTCCTCCGACGACGAGGACGCCGCCAACATCGCCGTCACCAAGGGACTTCTCTTCCCCAACGTCGGCCACAAGTGCCTCATGGTAAAGGACGGCAAAAAGAAGAAGGTTAAATCCAACTCCTCCACTAAATATGAATCGTCTAGTGATGATAATGCTAGTGATGAGGAAGATAATTTGCGTATTCTCTTTGCCAATCTTAACATGGAGCAAAAAGAAAAACTAAATGAATTGATTAGTGCTATTCATGAAAAGGATGACCTTTTGGACTCCCAAGAGGATTGTCTAATTAAAGAAAACAAGAAACATGTTAAGGTTAAAAAGGCTTATGCTCTAGAAGTAGAAAAATGTGAAAAATTGTCTAGTGAGCTAAGCACATGCCGTGAGATGATTGACAACCTTAGAAATGAAAATGCTATCTTAAATGCTAAGGTTGATTCACATGCTTGTAATGTTTCAATTTCCAATCTTAGAGATGATAATGTTGACTTGCTTGCTAAGATTGATGAATTGAATGTATCTCTTGCTAGCCTTAGATTAGAGAATGAAAATTTAATTGCTAAGGCTAAAGATCTTGATGTTTGCAATGCTACTATTTCCGACCTTAGAACTAAAAATGACATATTACAAGCTAAGGTTGTAGAATTAAAATCTTGCAAACCCTCTACATCTATTGTTGAGCATGTATCTATTTGTACTAGATGTAGAAATGTTGATATTGATGCTATTCATGATCATATGGCTTTAATTAAACAACAAAATGATCATATAGCAAAACTAGATGCTAAAATTGCCGAGCACAACCTAGAGAATGAGAAATTTAAATTTGCTCGTAGCATGCTTTATAATGGGAGACGCCCTGGCATTAAGGATGGCATTGGCTTCCAAAGGGGAGACAATGTCAAAATTAATGCCCCTCCTAAGAACTTGTCTAACTTTGTTAAGGGCAAGGCTCCCATGCCTCAGGATAACGAAGGCTACATTTTGTACCCTGCCGGCTATCCTGAGAGCAAAATTAAGAGAATTCATTCTAGGAAGTCTCACTCTGGCCCTAATCATGCTTTTATGTATAAGGGTGAGACATCTAGCTCTAGGCAACCAACCCGTGCCAAGTTGCCTAGAAAGAAAACTTCTAATGCATCAAGTGATCATGCCATTTCATTTAAAACTTTTGATGCTTCTTATGTGCTTACTAACAAATCCGGCAAGGTAGTTGCCAAGTTTGTTGGGGGCAAACACAAGGGTTCCAAGACTTGTGTTTGGGTACCCAAAGTTCTTGTATCTAATGCCAAAGGACCCAAAACCGTTTGGGTACCTAAAGTCAAGAACTAAAATTATTTTGTAGGTTTATGCATCCGGGGGCTCAAGCTGGATACTCGACAGCGGGTGCACAAACCACATGACCGGGGAGAAAAGGATGTTCTCCTCATATGAGAAAAACAAAGATCCCCAACGAGCTATCACATTCGGGGATGGAAATCAAGGGTTGGTCAAAGGTTTGGGTAAAATTGCTATTTCACCTGACCATTCCATTTCCAATGTTTTTCTTGTTGATTCATTAGATTACAACTTGCTTTCTGTTTCCCAATTATGTCAAATGGGCTACAACTGTCTATTCACTGATGTAGGTGTCACTGTCTTTAGAAGAAGTGATGATTCAATAGCATTTAAGGGAGTGTTAGAGGGTCAGCTATACTTGGTAGATTTTGATAGAGCTGAACTCGACACTTGCTTAATTGCTAAGACTAACATGGGTTGGCTCTGGCACCGCCGACTAGCCCATGTTGGGATGAAGAATCTTCATAAGCTTCTAAAGGGAGAGCACATTTTAGGATTAACAAATGTTCATTTTGAGAAAGACAGGATTTGTAGCGCATGCCAGGCGGGAAAGCAAGTTGGAGTCCATCATCCACACAAGAACATCATGACGACCGACAGGCCGCTTGAGCTACTCCACATGGATCTATTCGGCCCGATTGCTTACATAAGCATCGGCGGGAGTAAGTATTGTCTTGTAATAGTGGATGATTATTCTCGCTTCACTTGGGTATTCTTTTTACAGGAAAAATCTCAAACCCAAGAGACCTTAAAGGGATTCTTGAGACGGGCTCAAAATGAGTTCGCCATAAGGATCAAGAAAATAAGAAGCGACAACGGGACGGAGTTCAAGAACTCTCAAATTGAAAGCTTCCTTGAGGAGGAGGGCATCAAGCATGAGTTCTCTTCTCCCTACACGCCACAACAAAATGGTGTAGTGGAGAGGAAGAATCGAACTCTTTTGGACATGGCAAGAACCATGCTTGATGAGTACAAGACACCGGACCGGTTTTGGGCCGAAGCGGTCAACACCGCCTGCTACGCCATCAACCGGTTATATCTTCACCGAATCCTCAAGAAGACATCATATGAACTCCTAACCGGTAAAAAGCCCAACATTTCATACTTTAGAGTTTTTGGTAGCAAATGCTTTATTCTTGTTAAAAGAGGTAGAAAATCTAAATTTGCTCCTAAAACTGTAGAAGGCTTTTTACTTGGTTATGACTCAAACACAAGGGCATATAGGGTCTTTAACAAGTCCACTGGACTAGTTGAAGTCTCATGTGACGTTGTGTTTGATGAAACTAACGGCTCTCAAGTAGAGCAAGTTGATCTTGATGAGATAGGTGAAGAACAGGCTCCATGCATAGCGCTAAGGAACATGTCCATTGGGGATGTGTGTCCTAGGGAATCCGAAGAGCCTCCAAATGCACAAGATCAACCGTCCTCCTCCATGCAAGCATCTCCACCAACTCAAAATGAGGATGAGGCTCAAGTTGATGAAGGGCAAAATCAAGAAGATGAGCCACCTCAAGATAATGGCAATGATCAAGGGGGAGATGCAAATGATCAAGAAAAGGAGGATGAGGAAGAACCAAGGCCGCCACACCCAAGAGTCCACCAAGCAATCCAACGAGATCACCCCGTCGACACCATCCTCGGAGACATTCATAAGGGGGTAACCACTCGATCTCGTGTTGCACATTTTTGTGAACATTACTCTTTTGTCTCCTCTATTGAGCCACATAGGGTAGAGGAAGCACTTCAAGATTCGGATTGGGTGGTGGCAATGCAAGAGGAGCTCAACAATTTCACAAGGAATGAGGTATGGCATTTAGTTCCACGTCCTAACCAAAATGTTGTAGGAACCAAATGGGTCTTCCGCAACAAGCAAGATGAGCATGGTGTGGTGACAAGGAACAAAGCTCGACTCGTGGCCAAAGGATATTCACAAGTCGAAGGTTTGGATTTTGGTGAAACCTATGCACCCGTAGCTAGGCTTGAGTCAATTCGCATATTATTGGCCTATGCTACTTACCATGGCTTTAAGCTCTATCAAATGGACGTGAAAAGTGCCTTCCTCAACGGACCAATCAAGGAAGAGGTCTATGTTGAGCAACCTCCCGGCTTTGAAGACAGTGAGTATCCTAACCATGTCTATAGGCTCTCTAAGGCGCTTTATGGGCTCAAGCAAGCCCCAAGAGCATGGTATGAATGCCTAAGAGATTTCCTTATTGCTAATGGCTTCAAAGTTGGCAAGGCCGATCCTACACTCTTTACTAAAACTCTTGAAAATGACTTGTTTGTATGCCAAATTTATGTTGATGATATTATATTTGGGTCTACTAACGAGTCTACATGTGAAGAGTTTAGTAGGATCATGACACAGAAATTCGAGATGTCGATGATGGGGGAGTTGAAGTATTTTCTAGGATTCCAAGTCAAGCAACTCCAAGAGGGCACCTTCATTAGCCAAACGAAGTACACTCAAGACATTCTAACCAAGTTTGGAATGAAGGATGCCAAGCCCATCAACACTACCATGGGAACTAATGGGCATCTCGACCTCGACACGGGAGGTAAGTCCGTGGATCAAAAGGTATACCGGTCGATGATTGGTTCATTGCTTTATTTATGTGCATCTCGACCGGACATTATGCTTTCCGTTTGCATGTGTGCAAGATTCCAATCCGACCCTAAGGAATCCCACCTTACGGCCGTAAAACGAATCTTGAGATATTTGGCTTACACACCTAAGTTTGGGCTTTGGTACCCTCGGGGATCCACATTTGCTTTGATTGGTTATTCGGATGCCGATTGGGCGGGGTGCAAAATTAATAGGAAAAGCACATCGGGGACTTGCCAGTTCTTGGGAAGATCCTTGGTGTCTTGGGCTTCAAAGAAGCAAAATTCGGTCGCTCTTTCCACCGCCGAAGCCGAGTACATTGCCGCAGGTCATTGTTGCGCGCAATTGCTTTGGATGAGGCAAACCCTGCGGGACTATGGTTACAAATTAACCAAAGTCCCTTTGCTATGTGATAATGAGAGTGCAATCAAAATGGCCGACAATCCCGTCGAGCATAGCCGCACTAAGCACATAGCCATTCGGTATCATTTTCTTAGGGATCACCAACAAAAGGGGGATATCGAGATTTCTTACATTAATACTAAAGATCAATTAGCCGATATCTTTACCAAGCCACTTGATGAACAATCTTTTACCAGACTTAGGCATGAGCTCAATATTCTTGATTCTAGAAATTTCTTTTGCTAGCTTGCACACATAGCTCACTTGAATACCTTTGATCATATCTCTTGTATATACTATGACTAATATGTTTTCAAGTCTATTTCAAACCAAGTCATAGGTATATTGAAAGGGAATTGGAGTCTTCGGCGAAGACAAAGGCTTCCACTCCGTAACTCATGCTTCGCCATCACTCCGAGCAACTCTCTATTCCTTGGGGAGAAATGAGCATCAAAGAAAAGGACTTCATCCTTGGGGGAGAGAGTAAAAGCTCAAAAGCAAAAGGACCGGACTTCGTCTTTGGTATAATCTTAACTCATTCATTTATGACCAAAGAGGAAGAAATTACTACGAGGGCTCTAATGATCCCGTTTTTGGCGATTCATGCCAAAAAGGGGGAGAAATGAGCCCAAAGCAAAAGGACCGCACCACCACCACCAAACTTCAAAAACTTAGTGCTTTCCAAAAGTATTTATCATTTGGTATCCTATTGTGTTCAAAAGGGGGAGAAAGTAGTATTTCAAAAATGGTATATCAAAACCCTCTTGAACACTAAGAGGTGGATCTCTTTTAGGGGGAGTTTTGTTAAGTCAAAAGAAAAGCATTTGAAACAGGGGGAGAATATTTCAAATCTTGAAAATGCTTTACAAACTCTTATTCATTTACCTTTGACTATTTGCAAAAGATCTTTGAAATAGATTTACAAAAAGAATTTGCAAAAACAAAACATGTGGTGCAAACGTGGTCCAAAATACTAAATAAGAAAGAAACATTCCATGCATATCTTGTAAGTAGTTTTATTGGCTAAATTCCAAGCAACCTTTACACTTACATTATGCAAACTAGTTCAATTATGCACTTCTCTATTTGCTTTGGTTTGTGTTGGCATCAATCACCAAAAAGGGGGAGATTGAAAGGGAATTAGGTTTACACCTAGTTCCTAAATAATTTTGGTGGTTGAATTGCCCAACACAAATAATTGGACTAACTAGTTTGCCCAAGTGTATAGATTATACAGGTGTAAAAGGTTCACACTCAGCCAATAAAAAGACCAAGTTTTGGATTCAATAAAGGAGTAAAGGGGCAACCGAAGGCACCCCTGGTCTGGCGCACCGGACTGTCCGGTGTGCCACCGGACAGTGAACAGTACCTGTCCGGTGCACCAGGGGACTCAGACTCAAACTCTTCGCCTTCGGGAATTCTCGGAAGCCGGCGCGCTATAATTCACCGGACTGTCCGGTGTGCACCGGACATGTCCGGTGCTCCAAGGAAGCGCGGTCTCCAGAACTCGCCAGCCTCGGGTTCGCGCGGCAGCCGCTCCGCTATAATTCACCGGACTGTCCGGTGTGCACCGGACTGTCCGGTGTACCAGCGGAGCAACGGTTCTTTTCGGCGCCAACGGCTCCCTGCGGAGCATTTAATGCGCGCACAGCGCGCGCAGAAGTCAGAATCGCCCATGCCGGTGCACCGGACATCAAACAGTACATGTCCGGTGTGCACCGGACACCCAGGCGGGCCCACAAGTCAGAAGCTCCAACGGTCAGAATCCAACGGCAGTGATGACGTGGCAGGGGCACCGGACTGTCCGGTGTGCACCGGACTGTCCGGTGCGCCATCGAGCAGACGCCTCCAGCCAACGGTCAAGTTTGGTGGTTGGGGCTATAAATACCCCAACCACCCCACCATTCATTGCATCCAAGTTTTCCACTTCTCAACTACTACAAGAGCTCTAGCATTCAATTCTAGACACACTAAAGAGATCAAATCCTCTCCAATTCCACACAAAGCCCTAGTGACTAGTGAGAGTGATTTGCCGTGTTCATTTGAGCTCTTGCGCTTGGATTGCTTCTTTTCTTTCTCACTTGTTCTTGAGATCACAACTCCATTGTAATCAAGGCAAGAGGCACCAATTGTGTGGTGGCCCTTGCGGGGAAGTTTTGTTCCCGGCTTTGATTAGAGAAGCTCACTCGGTCCGTGGGACCGTTTGAGAGAGGGAAGGGTTGAAAGAGACCCGGCCTTTGTGGCCTCCTCAACGGGGAGTAGGTTTGCAAGAACCGAACCTCGGCAAAACAAATCTCCGTGTCTCACTTGCTTATTCGCTTGGGATTTGTTTTGCGCCCTCTCTCTCGGACTCATTTATATTTCTAACGCTAACCCGGCTTGTAGTTGTGTTTATATTTGTAAATTTCAGTTTCGCCCTATTCACCCCCCCTCTAGGCGACTATCAGTACGCAGCTTTGCCACCAAACTCTATTAACTCTTGGGAAGAATTAGAGCAGAAATTTCATGAACACTTCTTCTCAGGAGAACATGAGTTAGAGTTGGCTGACTTAGCTTCAGTCCGACAGGGGACTGAAGAATCGGTTAATGACTATATCCGGAGATTCCGGGACACTAGAAACCGATGCTTTCAGATTCATGTCGCAGAAAAACAACTGACAGGGCTAGCTTTCAATGGGTTGCGACCCTACTTAAAAGAAAAATTAGATGGCACCCAGTTCTTTTCACTAGTGCACTTACACCAGCGGGCTATGACCTGTGAAAGCCGAAGTAAGGAAACTTCAAAATCGGCTAGCCATAAGATGCATCTAGTGGGATACGATAATTCGGACGATGAATCCACGGATGTATACACCGCCGAATTGGTTTGGCCAGGACAGGCTAAACCTTCAGCGTGTTCTGCTTTACAGTCGATTTGAAAGAATCGACAAGAGGAAGTTAAGCTTACTTTTAATGTTGCCAAATGCGATAAAATATTTGACGAGTTACTGAAAAACGACAACATTAAATTAACTCATACTATTCCTCCTCCTGATGAATTAAAGAGGTGTGCTTATTGTAAGTGGCATAATTCCTTTTCTCATGCGACCAATGATTGTAATGTTTTTCGTCGACAGATACAATCGGCCATAAATGAGGGTCGATTGGCTTTTCAGGAGATGCAAGTAGACACACAACCCTTTCCTGTTAATACAATAGAATTCACATGCAAAAAGGTCTTGGTTCGGCCCGAAATGACCGATAAAGGCAAAGGCAAGGGCATCGTCATCAGCAATCCTCGCATGTCAGATATATCACAAAAGAAGATTGCTCGAAAGGCTTCGGACGAGAAGGCTAAAAGGTCCGAAGACGCCGGGGGCAGGCACAGTTAATAAACCAAACACATCAGCCTAGCCCCAGCATCGTAAATGGTCCGGCACCTACGTGCGGACAATCCGATGCTCAGACAAACGGTCCGGCTAACTCAGCCGGACAGTCCACGTATGACCAAAGGCGTCAACCTCTACACAAAGCAAGGAAAAAGACGCAAGGTCAAAGCACATATAATCGGCTGATCAAAGCCGATCCTACTTTTGATCAGTTGCTCTCCAAAAATACTAGCAAAAAGACTGTTCCACGTGATCGGTCAACAAAGAAACCCCGGTCACCTGCTAAAACAAAACGGTCAAACAAAACGACCCGAAAGGCGACACAACAAGCATCGCCTATTCATTCTATGAGACCAGGGTACTTTCCACCTATTTACTCATCGTCGGTATATTATCCTGTTCAAACATGGAATGGCACGATGATGAATCCATGGTACATGTATAGTCCCTTCGTCTATCCAGACTGGGGGGCACCTCCATTCTATTCATTTTGATCCATTGATCAAATGGTCATGGCCGAGAAAGATACAATCCGAAACGACCTTTATATTGGTGCTTTATTGAATAAACTCCATATCGAAAAGCCGGTGACCTACATCAGGTTTAGTTCATATACTTTTGGTTCGTCAACCTTCACCAAAAGGCAGGGGGCATATGTTGAGCTCTAAAAAGAGCAGTGCGGACGGTCCGGCCCCGAGGCCGGACGGTCCGCGGTGGTGGCGCGGACTGTCCGCGCGCGCGCAGAGTCAGTTAGGGTTCCTAGTTTCTCGCGGGATTTGTTACCTAAAACCGCGGGATTAACTCGGGAAACAGTTGGAAACAGATCCAGACCTCCCCTTTATATAGATGAAGGGCTACGGCCGATTGAACCCCCAACAATCGAACAAATCAAGTCTATTACTCGTTTTTACCTTATGCATTAGGAGTAGTTCTAGTCTAGTTCTAGTTTAGCCCTAGTTTAGTATTCCAATCCCCAAATTCTCCGCCTCTCCTCGACTCTACGTCATTTAGAGGAGTCTAGGTCGGCCTGCCCGAGCCTACACAACTCCTAGGATCTCTCCTCCTCGACGGGGTCCCTCCCGGGAGCGAGATCCAGGCGCCGTCGGCGATCTTCCGCCGCCCCTGCGCACGCGCGGACCGTCCGGCCCTAGGGCGCGGACCGTCCGGCCGTCAGGCAGGGAATTCTAGCTCCTGCACCAGGTCGCGGACCGTCCGGCCTGTGCCACGGACCGTCCGCGTCTGACCAGAGAGCACCGCCGCCTCGCACCAGGCCGCGGACCGTCCGGCCCCTGCGCGCGGACCGTTCGCCCCTGTGCAGAGGACACCGCCGCCGGTTCTTATTGAGTGATTGGCGCTCCGAAAAAGCGTCAACACACCCTTTAGTAACTGGTTGTACACTGTCTTTTAGAACCGTTGTGAAACCTGCATCAGCGTCATATGTATTATATTGTCGTATTGTATATTACAATGTGGTTGTATTCCTACAATATGTTTATGTTACTAAAATATGTTTATATATAATGCATTCACATTAGCCCTGTATACATACAAAATTAGCATGTATCTCTTTTGCGCATTAGCCAGCATTGAGGATACATACAGATTGGTCAACGTATGACTGAAGAGCAGGCCGAAATCTCCTACACTCCTGAATTCCTAATGACAACTCAAGTTGGCCACTTTGTATGAGTCCTATCCATGTTGCTCACAGAAGAAAAAGAAGTATCCACAAAAAAAAATATTTTGCGTTGGAGCTCAACGGCTCGAAGGCGGTTTCTGGGCCACGCCACCCAGAGTTCGATCTCCGACACAAGGAGTGTGCCCGGGTGGCCCAGCGGCCACAGCCTGGACTGCAGGCTCCGCGGTCGCTCCTCCGTAGGGATGGCAGTGGGTAAGGTACCCAGTGGGCACACGAAGCCATACCCATACCCACTAGGAAAAAATTGATCTATACACATACCCACTACCTATCATGGGTACAAAATTACGCCATACCCATACCCACCATGGGTAGCGGGTACCCATCGGGTACCCATACCCATTAACATTACGATAGACATGATCATTTGAATCGCAATAATAAGTACCAGCATAACAAATGTATTGAACCCAACATAATTTTATCACAGGTTCAACAATATTCAACATTAAATGGCAACATCATGCCTTCAAATCACACAAAACATAGCATTGATTCTTAGGGTTAGCAAATAGCGAGAGCAAATTCATTTTATATGAGACATATAAATCCGGACCCACGTGTCATATATTAGAGGGTTCCCCATCGGGTAGCGGGTATGGGGCAACAGAGAACATACCCACGCCCACTGTACCCGATGGGCATAACAAATGACCCAATAAAATACCCATGGGTATCAAAATCCGTCATACCCGTACCCTAATAGGGTTTTTACCCATCGAGTTTCGGGTTTCGGGTACCCATTGCCATCCCTACTCCTCCGCGCTATTCCTGCGAGACGAGGTAGCAACAGCGCAAGAGGGGGCACGGGAGTGAGCTCCGCGGCGGCCAAGGCTGGGCAGGCGACGCGCCGCGGCGAAGAGCCGAAGAGAGGCCACGACGAACGAATGCCGTGGCGGCGACTAGTGCTGGGAATTGGGTCGGGCCCTGACAGCCCGGCCCAAGACCCTCGTGTTTCGTGCCAAACGAGTTCGGGCCAGTAAAGTCCAAAAGATTTTTAGGCCGTGCCGTGCTAGCCCGAAGTGTAAAAACAGTGGCCCAGCCCGGCCCTAAACCACGTCGTGCCTTCTTTGGGCCGTGCCGGCCCAAGCCCGGCCCGTATATTTGACCACATAAAATCAAAATATTACAACCATATAAAGTTCATAGCTTACTAAATTAAAGATATTAAACAATTCTAGCATCATTTGACCACGTAAACTCCAAATACAATAACAATATAAGGTCGATATCTTACTAAATTAAAGAAATTAAATAATTTGGGCTTAATTGGGCCGTGCCGGCCCAAGCTCGGTCCATCTATGCGTGCCGTGCCGGGGGCCCGACGGATCGGAAATTGAGGCCCGACCCAAGCCTGCCTTCGGGCCGTGCTAGCCCGGCCCATATTATTTCGTGCCGGGCCGTGCTTTAGGCTCTTATTTTCGGGCCGTGCTCGTGCTGGCCCGAAAAGCCCGGCCCATATTCCCAGCACTAGCGGCGACATGGCGCTGGCTAAAGCCGGACGAAATGGTCGTGTCTCGTTGGCTCGCTCGGTTTATGGTTAGCTTATTGGTTTGGATCAGCTCGTTTTAATTTTTTCACTAGCTGAGTTGACATTTTGTCTCGGTTCGTTAACGAGCCAGCTCTCGAGCTAAATGAGCTACCACGTTCCAGCAAAACGAAATTATATACATATTATTTACGAAATAATTGATAAACATGTTATATATATATATATATATATATATATATATATATGCGGTGTCTATGACTTATGAACTAAACTAATTATTAATGAACTATGTCTATGTATTAAATTAGTCTATGTAAATATAATTATGGGTTAAACTGATGAATATGTATGTGAATTAATGAGTGGTGAATTGTACTAATTTGGTGTTACATTGACGTGGTTTGTAAAACTATGAGTGTAATTACTAGTTTCTATTGTTAATTTAGCTTAAAATTAACTAAAAATTAATTATTATAAATATATTATTTTTTTTTCTCTGACTCGCGAACTAAACGAACCCAAGAACGAGCTAAAAGAAGATGACTATGTGGCTCGTTAACACGAGCCGCACCCTAGCGCTGGCTTTGCCGTAGCCCGTGGTTCCTTTGCGCTTTTTGGCCATTTCGGCCCAATTCTCGACGGCTTCCCTTCTTAGTTCTTCCCCTTCATCCGAAACCCTCGCACTCTAGCGGCCCGCACAAAGCCGCCGGAGCGCCGCGCCACCATGTACCGGCTTTTCCGCCGCAGCTTCTCCATGGCTGCCGAGGGTTCCGCCGCCGCCGCCTCTTCCTCTCCACCCCCCTCCACCTCCATGTCCTCGACCCCGCGGCAACATCTGCCGGACGAGCTGTACCGCCGCATCATGAATGTCGGGCGCCCAAGCATCCCGTTATCCCCCGTCCTGGAGCAATGGAATCAAGAAGGCCATACCGCCAAGAAGTTCGTCATCCAGGCCATCGTCAAGAAGCTCGTCGGCCTCCGCCGCTTCGCCCACGCACTCGAGGTCCCAGGCAAACCCTCCTTCCCTACCCCCCCTAAACTTGAGAACCCCTCGAATTGCTTTTTTTTTTAAGATTCTCGCTCATTTCCCATGCACATTCCGCTCGCTGACTCAGGCGATTCGTTGCGTTCTTGCAGCTGTCGTTCTGGATGACCGACCGCAGGCACCTCCACCTTTCGGTCGGTGACGTCGCGTACCGGCTGGACCTAATCAGCAAGGTGCACGGCCTTGAGAAAGCCGTCGAGTACTTCGGCATGGTACCGAAGCAGCTGAGGAAGCCGCAGTGCTACGGCTCCCTCCTGAAATGCTATGTGGAGGCGAAGGCCGTCGACAAGGCTGAGGAGCACTTCGCGAAGATGCAGGAGATGGGGATGACGAGTTCTTACGCATACACTTGGATGATGAAGCTTTACCTACAGACTGGGCAGCTTGAAAGAGTGCACGCCATGTTCCAGGACATGGAAGAGAAAGGTGTGAAGCCTGATACTTTCAGTGTGGAGGCTATGTTAGCTGCGTACATTGCTGCTGAAGATGTCCAGGGGGTTGGTAAGGTGCTCGACAAGGCCAATCCACACGAGAAGCTTGTGACTTGGCATGGGCATGCTTCGGCAGCGAGCTTGTTCATGAAATCTGGGATGCAGGTGGGGGCTGTCATGGCTCTCGTGGAAGCCGAGAGGCGGATATCTCCAAAGAGCAGTAGAATCGCATACGCTTTCTTACTCAAGACATATACTGAACTGGGGATGCATGCTGAGGCCGGACGCATTTGGAGTGTCTACAAATCCAAAGTGCCGCCGTGCAACACGATGTACATGTCGAGGCTAAGCGCGTTACTCAGGACGAACGACATTGATGGGGCGGAAGCGACACTGAAAGAGTGGGAAACGGTGCCTCTTCGCTATCATGATTTCAGATTAATCAACGTAATGGTCGATGCCTACTGCAGAGAAGGTCTCGTGGAGAAGGCAGTAGCTCTCGTGGATGGCGCCATCAAGAAAGGGAGGACACCTTACGCTAATACCTGGTATAAGTTGGCTGGTGGGTTTTTCAAAACTGGTCAGGTACCAGAAGCAGTGGACATGACAAGGAAGGCTCTTGATTCCGCGACTCCTCCATGGAGACCTGACCTCGCGAATGTGCTGATGAGCCTGAACCACTTTGTGGACCAGAAGGATGTAGGAGCAGCTGAGGAGATGGTGAGTACGCTACAGAAGCTGGTTCCTTTGACTAGGGATGTTTACCATTGCTTGCTGAAGACCTATGTCCGTGCGGGAAAGCCGCCGTCCGATCTGCTGGAGCGTATGAAGGAAGACGGCCTTGAGGCTGATGAGGAAACAGAGAGAATCCTCGCGGGAGAATGCGAGCGAGTAGACATGCACCCGTTGTCAATCACTAACCATCTGATTGGTTAGTCGCACCGTCTCATCCTGTATCAGTGCATGCATTGATTTTATTTAAGTCTTTGTTTGGTTGCCTGTATACTTAAAGCGTGAGCTGCATGAGTGGATGCAAACTAATTTATTTTGAGACCGTTTGACTGCATCTGCTCATACGTCAAAATCTTCGGTTTCTAGCCGGCCTGGATGGCACGAGCCTGGTTTGTGAGGCCCAGGCAACCAAACAGGCAGTAAGTAATCACTTTTCTCTGTTCATCTGTTCCTTTGTTCTTGAATTCTTCTCATTAGTTGAAGCCATGGCCACTGCTTACATAAATAAGACAGCACGGTCCTTTCTTGTGGGCTGCGTGCGTAGTTCCTCCACTGTGAGTAGGGATGGCAATGGGTACCCGAAATCTGATGGGTAAAAACCCTATTAGGGCACGGGTATGACGGATTTTGATACCCATGGGTATTTTATTGGGTCATTTGTAATGCCCATCGGGTACGGTGGGCGTGGGTATGTTCTCTATTGCCTCATACCCGCTACCCGATGGGGAACCCGCTAATATATGACACGTGGGTCTAGATTCAAATATTAAGTATTGTGTATTGAACAATTAGATTTGAAGGCATGATTTTGTCCATAGTTTTGTAGAATCAATGCTATGTTTTGTGTGATTTGAAGGCATGATGTTGACATTTAATGTTGAATATTGTTGAACCTGTGATAAAATTATGTTGGGTTCGATACATTTATCATGCTGATACTTATTTTTGCGATTCAAATGATCATGTCTATCATAATGTTAGTGAGTATGGGTACCCGATGGGTACCCGCTACCCATGGTGGGTATGAGTATGGCGTAATTTTGTACCCATGATGGGTAGTGGGTATGGGTATGTGTCAATTTTTTCCTAGAGGGTATGGGTATGACTTCGTGTGCCCACTGGTACCTTACCCACTGCCATCCCTAACTGTGAGGCTGTGTGTCCAGCATGTTATGGATGTCGTCGCGTAAAATATACGGTCGGCCGCGCGGTCGCACATTTTCATGGCTTCTCTCTCCTCTACGGGAGAAGTTCTACATGAGGGGATCACTTTTTCTGCTGCGCAATTAGCCAACCTGAATCAGGCCAGCTTCACCGATCCCATCATTGGAACTGAATACTAGCTGACATGCTGCTCTATACATTTGAGCCCCGCGACCGTTTTGCATTCCAAGTGGAATCACGCTGATATGAGTAGTATAGTATATCAGTTCGTCGTCACGAGTCACACACACCACCTACTTGTGCTCCAGTTCGTGGTTGGATTGGATGGACGGAGGCGAAAAGAGGAGTGTACATGTCTGGCTGTGGTGCCACTAGAATAATCGGACATGGTGCGGCCGCCCGATGAACACAATCCACACCTTGCCTAGTATTTTACTCGCTCGGCCATGGCCGGATGGCCGGCCGGGCCGGCCACGAGTCACCACACTACAGCCTGCTCTGCTGCAATAATACATGCCGCCTGCCAGTGGCCGTCATCTGGTCTGGAGTCGGCTATTCTACTCGCACCAAAAGAGGTGGGTTTTTTTTAGCGAAATTCGCCAAACTCGAGCGGTTTGAAGTTTCAAATTTGAAAACCGAAAAGCGTTTTTTTCCTCGGTGGATTTCGGCACAAACCGAGCGGTTTTCGCTGTGTGTTTACCGAGAAATGTTGTTCATTTAGGAAAAAAAATCAAAATTTTAACATGGTATATTTGTAAAATGTTCAAATCACAGTCGCACAATGAATAATAAAATATTCGCACTGAATTTGATGCCCAAACTCGCATAAAGCATACTTATGCAAATAGAAAGTCGCAATTCGAATGCAACACATAGCAATAGAAGGTTACAATAGTGTCATTCAAGTACATATAAAGTTTTTCAGAATATAATTCTTCACACTAGTCGAATGATAATGCATCCATATATTCAGCTCGAGTCATAATATTCAGTCATGTTCGAAACATCCGGGTATCAGCCCATTCCATATACATAATTGTAAAGCCCTAAAATTGGTAGAAGAAAAAATATAATAATAAAATAAAGAAATAAGTATATTGGTGATAGAGTTTCTAAAATTTTCGAAACCTTTGTAACCCATTAGGATTCTTCCTCTTCATTCAATTGAGAAGTACTAAATTAGTCAAGTGACCAATAAATAGATAAAGAAAAGATTGACGTCTTGACGATATTTTTTTTGGTAATGCATTCTATGGAAGACATAAATTAGATCTCCAATTTTAAATGAAAACATAAAATAGGAATGAGAAAGGAAATTTAAATGAAACCCTTTATCTCTACCCTAAATGAATGACAAGAAATAGATGTTATATATTCATTAGGGATATGTTTTATATTTGGAAATTGGAAGTTGAATTTAAATTGGATTTGAATTGAGAAATTAGAAATAAGGAAAGAAAAGAAAGAAAAAGAATACACCCTATAATAAATATATATATATACACGAAAAATTATATCTATTTATGTTGGCATTTATATTTTTACACTTGGTTTTTGTGTAGAATTCACCAACAAATTTGAATTTAATTACTAGAGTTAAAATTTGGAAAGAATTGCAAATCAAGAAATATAAATGAAAAAGAATAGGGAAAAAGAGACTGATGGGCTGGAATACACAAATTCGGCCCACTCGACCCTCACGTGCGCCTACCCACCTACAACACTGTGCCACTTCCATGCGGGGCCCACGGGCAGCCACTCCACGCGCGCGCATACATCACTGACTGACACAGTGGGTCCCACGTTGCCAGTCACTGCCTCAGTCCATCCTTTTTCTCCGCTCACGCATAGCCCGGCTTGCCAGTGCCCCACCCCGCACGCCTGGGCCCGGATGTCTCTAGGGTGTGGGCCCCTATCGTCGGCTCTATCCCCACCAACGGAGCGTCGTCGAGTCCATCGCCGTGGAGACTGGATTTTCCCCCTCCTCCTCTCTTTTCGCTTGGCCAACGCTCGCTTTGGTACCGTGGGCCTAGTCTCACTCACCGACCGGTGGGCCCCTGTGTCATCCCCAACAACACCGAACCCAGTCACCCAACTCCGTTGAATCACAACCGAAGTGGTCGTAATCCTTGCCACGGTTCTCGCTAGCCGAGCAACAAACGCCCGGGCTCAGCCTTGAGGATATTTAGGGCATGCCAGTGATCGTGTCCGCATCCTCCTCGTAGCTCCGTAGGTATTACAGAAAGACCTTTAGGCCAAGGA
Source organism: Zea mays (assembly GCF_902167145.1). Lineage (NCBI taxonomy): Eukaryota > Viridiplantae > Streptophyta > Magnoliopsida > Poales > Poaceae > Zea > Zea mays. Next base: position 231,944,169 of record NC_050096.1, on the reverse strand, counting down.
CTCCTCGTCGTCGCCCGTCGTGTATTGGGGTGCCATCGTCGCCGCTCTGCTAATTCGCCACAACCTCCGCCGCTCGCCTCAATTGGTGTTCATGGGGGTTCACCATTGGTTCGGGAAGATAGCCGCAACTCAGGCATGAAGAGGGGATCCCTAGGGCGACCTTAATTCGTTGTCGGAGTGCGTGGACTGCGCGGCGCCGTGGGCGGGGTCTTCTTCGCCTCTGAAATTGGTGAGTAGCCTTTCATGATTCTCGCCTAGATCCAGGTCTCATTTTGCACAAAAGTTGGCGGGGAACCGGGCCTTGTGGTGCCAGGCCGGTTGTCTCCAGCGAGCTCACCGTATTGGTGATTGCTCCGCTGCCACGTTGGGATAGCTGAGGAAGACGACGGTGTTGTGGCCATCGATCTACAAAGGGACGATATGGATATGATCTTTGTAACTCTGAGTTTTGGGCAAATCCGCGCCGTTGATCAAGCAATGGGCGATCTAGGAGGGATCTATAGGATTTCGATCTCAGCCATCCACTCTAGATCACGAGGGTGGGAAGCAAACGGAGTAAATAGAATCTGGGCGGTCGATCTGTAATCCGATGGCCACCTGTGAATATAGACGCGCAGTTTGGGTACTTCTATCCTGGCAGTGGGATTTGATCTGGATGGCCAGAGTTACTAGATACCCCTTCGCCGAGTCACTTTGCTAAAGAGTCCCTGAAATTTATCTAAACCAACCCACAGTCCAGTGTTACTATTGATAGTGTCTGTGGATTTTTACGTAGCCGCCCTTGTATTTTACAGAAATTGATGCCCTGTATTTTACAGAAATTGATGCCCAGTCCAGAGAATTATAAAATCCAGTAAAAGTAATTAGAAAATTATTTTTAATGAGAAAATAAATACTAGAACTTGTTTAATTCATATAAAATTCATATGAAGTCCAAATTAATCTATTCTAGTTTCTATAATTTTGTACTAATATTGTTTATCAACTAGTGTCTCTGTTTTGACATGAAAAACATATTAATATGTATCTCTTAATTAATCTTGTATCAAATACATAAAACCTTTAGAAATTCATAACATAAAATCCATAACTCCAAATTGATTCATTCCAGTGGCATTAATTTTGTTTAAGTATTGTTTATCACCTAGTACCTTTATCTAACCATGACACTTGATTTAAAATTATTCACATGAATTACTCTATTCTAGGTACGTAATAACTTCATAAATTCATAACTTGATAACCGTAACTTTGATTTTAGTAGTCCTCGATCCCACGATCTCGTAGCTTCGCGTAGATCATTATTATTCAGTTTGTTCTTATGTTTGGTGTGATGTTAATCTTGTCTATACCATGTTTGTTTGTATTGCTATGACTAGCAGTGAGGTCACGTGTCACCTGAGGATCATCCTGGTACCTAGAATCTCAAGTCCTAGGCAAGTTGTGCCCTTGACCACATTTATTACCCAATCATGTTCTTTAATATCACTTATTCATGCATAGGTTTAATTTTTATGCGACCCAATAGGTCACCCTAGTCTGATTATCTTTATACCTTGTTTACCCCTGAATCATTTGGGTAGTTATTGAAAGTTCCCTAAGCCTGGGAACAGGATCTGAATGTTGCCTAGAGGGGGGTGAATAGGCGAATAATAATTATCACTTTAAAACTTAAATTCTTACTCTACACGACGGCTGGATCGTAGTGGAATAAAGGATCCTTCGAGTAGGTTACAGCGGAATAGAAGATCCTATCTTAAAATGCCCTGCACTTCAAATATAACTTGTACCACAAATAAGTATTGAAGTGCAGATATAAAGAGTAAGTAAGACAGAAAATCATCACATAGCACAGAGCAGAGCAACGCAGACGCAGAGATTTATCCCGAGGTTTGGCCAAGCCTGAAATGCTTGCCTAGTCCTCGTTGGAGTTAGCCACACCTAAGCTTGGAGTCTATTTCAACTCCTTCCTCTATTTGCTCAGATCTATCAGTATGACAGATAGAGCCTTCCACTACGTTAATATTGGTTACAACAACGCCGTGGCTGCTTACAGTCTCCTAGACAACACTCCGGCAGAGTAACAATGCGCTCAAGACTTTGCTCTAGCTCTTAGCAGCACTTCTCCACTCTCTAAAGGCTTATAGCTTTGCCTTCACACAAACTAGAGAGATATACACAAGAGGGAGAGAGAGAGAATTGATCCAAATGATGTATACAATTGTTGGCTGCTCTTTTTTTATGTTGGAGGCGCCTAGGGGTCCCTTTTATAGACCCAAGGGGCCTAGGAGCCATTGGAATTCCTTTTGGAAGGCAATACTTGCTTTCTGTCAGGTGGTGCACCGGACAGTCCGGTGCACCACCGGACAGGTCCTGTACCTTGTTCGGTGCGCGATCTCCTTCCATATCAGGTTCAACAGACCGTTGGAGCAACGGTCCTCTTGGCTCACTGGACACTGTCTGGTGCACACCGGACAGTCCGATGCGCTAACTAATCGTTGGCTCAGGCCACGCGTTGCCCGCTGATTGCGCTGCCGACCGTTGGCGCGGGCGCCGTTGGCTCACCGGACAGTCCGATGCACCACCGGACAGTCCGGTGAATTATAGCCACGTCGCCCACCTCTTTTCACGAGTGCGCCTACTTGACGCCGAGCCAGCCTGGGGCACCGGACACTGTCCGGTGCATCACCGGACAGTCCGGTGTGCCAGGCCCGCGCTGGTGTTGGCTAAACTTTGCCAACTCTTCTCCAATTCCAATCTTCTTTTCTTGGTACTGTTTCTAGCACTTAGATAAATATGTTAGTACCAAAAACAATTCACTAAGGCTAGAGCCATACCTTGATTCTTTAATTTGCATCTTTCAAGTGTTAAGCACAATAACATGTGTTGGACTCTTAACTATCAAGTCAACTTGACTTGATCTAGATTGACATATCTGAGCTCCAACATCCTACAAAGGTCACATAGAATATCTCCAAACATAGGAACAACCCAAACTAAAGATCAAGATGCACTTAGCTCTTTTGGGCTGCTTCCAGTTCTGGTTTTGACACTGCTTCTCCTTCCAGTGACCTTGTTCACTTTTTGAGCTTGATCTTGAGCATTATGACTTACACCACATAATTGTAGATGTTACCTCATGGGTTGTAAGTCATGTCCTTATGTAGTGTTCCTTGATGCACCATAACTCTTCTTAACTTGATCAACCTTGACTTTGCAAGTCTTCTTCTTCACCCCTGACTTTGGGTTCCTGGTCTCCTTGACCTTCTCCCGTGCACTCGGTACCTCAAAGCTCTTCTTGCCTCCATCCTTGGCTTGATCGGTTGTCTTTGAGTTACACACACCGAGTATCACTTAAGCAATGTCCATCTTACTTGTGATGTCCATTATCTATAGATAATCCAGTCTTTAGACCATCACATTGTTCACTCATGTTGAACCCTGTTAGCTTTGCATTAAGCACCTGTTCAACACTTAGCACACTTGTTAGTCCTTTAATTGGGTTGTCATCCAAACCACCAAAACCCACAAGAGAGTTTTCAATCTCCCCCTTTTTGGTGATTGATGGCAACACAATTAAAGCTTACACAATAATAAGATTTAAAGCACAAATTTTGAATTCTAAGTTTATAGAATGCTCCCTCTTAATATGTGCTTACATTAAAATCTTAACTTTGGCCTTAAATACCAAAATGCACATACTTAGACTAATTCGAAGCATTGCTACACCTTAGAACCTGTGGGATGCATTTAATCAATAATAAACCCGTGATGCGTATAACACACAAATGCACAGAATCAGAGTTAAACACCAATAGATATTCCATAGGAATATCAACCTACCACTATTCACCATTAAGATTCCAATTTAAAGCACCAGAACCTCATGAATATCTATTACAGGACAAACACAATAGATACAATTGATTCATATCAACGGAAGCACTAATTATGCATTATCACTATATAATACAACAAGAAGCATATGATAAGTAGCATATAATAAGTATTATCAACAAAACTAACACATTCTTCCTTTAGACCTTAAGTGTGAAGAGGGTTAAGATTAATTTTTGTGTGTGCCAAAGGAACTCAAGGAAACCCTAGCACACAAAAAATTACTTAAGATAAGCTTTCCTCTCAAAGCTTTAATGCACAAATTCTCCCCCTTTGACATCAAACACCAAAACCATATTCAAGCAAGAACATAGGAGGATGTCAAGGGACAGCAGGGTATTAAGTAGGTAAAATGCAACACACTAACATTACTCCCCCTTACACATTAAACATATGCAACACAAGCATCGGAAGGAAATTAAGATACGAATACGTAAAAGGTCAATACCTCCTTTTGTACCTTTACCATGTTATGGTGTACTTTCCATCTAAGTAGGCGGAGTTCCTTTTTCCATCAATTTAAGATTTCCATCTTGAGAGTTTACCAATTGTAAGTTTAATCTCTAGGGAGCTCCTTCACACTTGTGCCTGATCCTTTATCCTTACCTTTTCTTGTTGCTAAGACACCAAACTTAGAACAAGTTATAGTATTGTGGCACAAGATGAAGCTTCTATTCTAGTGATTACCAAAAGATACCAATTGAAGCACACTACCAAGGCTACTAATTGAAAGATCATCACTGTCATAGCTCCATGATATTCAAAGATAAGCATCTAGGATCATCAACTATTATAGAGCATGATCAATCTTTAAATATGCAATTACTCATAATATTAGATACCAATTACTCGACTTGTGGAGGTACCCAAGTCCTGATTGCTCTATTTCTTGCTCATCTCCCTTTTCCACCTTGAGACTATATAGGATCACTCAATAAACAGTTAGTCTCAAACGACACAAGTTATGTGTGCTCCCCCTAAAGTTGTGCATCAAGTATTTGAATGACTTGCACCTTGCACATTCTAGCGTCCTCAGAACTAGAGGGGATCACAACATATCTTGGTCTAGGCATAATATATCAATTACATCACAACAAGATACCAATAGAATAGATGACATAATACAACTTATGACTAGTGGAAACAATGCATGCCTCAAGATATATAATATTTTAAAAGCAACCTAGGCACGCTTCACACATGATGATCATTTCAACACATATACCAATTGAAAAAATGACAAGATCATGCATATAAAGCACAATGTCTAAGCACACCATGATTAAGAAGTATTTTCTTAGGTACACTAAGGAAACAACATTTTAAAGCTTAAAGCACCTAAGCCAAGATACTACCAATTGAAAGGCAAGAACATAGCTATGATCACAATCAACGGAACTTCAAGATATTCAATGAAATTGCATAGTTCCATTCTCCATACCTTTGCCTTTTACCTGAGTGCCATGAGATTCATTATTTTAGGTAGTGTGGAGTGAGAGCACATGTTGTCACCAATTTAGGGCTCCTTTTGCTCATGCACCTCATAGCTCGAGAGGGTGCATTAGAGACACAACATGGATTTCTTGTTTTGGTATACACAGAGTACCAAGACAAAGTAATCATGTGTATGGACTAAACAAAACTATCATGCTTGCACATACGTTAATACATAATCATTAAAAACCACACAACATGATTTACAAAAAGATGCATGTTTAGCCACATACACCGAGAGAGTTAATCATGGTAGATATATCTAATGAAAAGCTACCCATTGAATGATTCAAAATATATAACCTATAAAGCACACAATCATGATTGAGTAAGCATCATTATGATCTTGGAAATCATGAATCATTAATTGAAAGTATTCAACACAAGCACTCTAAAAAGCATAACTACTCCAAGGATAGGTATAGCACGACAGTCCAACTTAAGAGCAATACTGATTGAAAATAATGCACTTAAGATACACGGGTACCATCCTTTGGAGAGGGAGTTGCATATTCTCATCAAAGTCCTTTGCTTGATTCACCAATAATGATTAAGGACTTCTACAACTTATTTAACTCGAGATGAATATGTGATTAGTATTGCACAATAATTCAACCTTGGCACAATAAATAGACAATAAAATTGACAACTTAAGCAGAGAGTTTGAATAAACCATTTTAAGCTCTTCCAAGATCTCCAGTCCATCTCGAGGCACCTGCATGGTCTAGTTGGCACAGTTTGGTACCCATCTCGAAATGGGTCCATAACGCTCATCTAAAAGATCCTTTGGTACCCACATAGCAGTTGTGCTAGTTCTAGGTGATCTCATTGCTGATCTAGCACAAGTGTATGATTTGGGTCTCCTAAGCGAATAGATTTGAGATAAATTTGCTTTCTTAGGAACCTTACCCTTCTTACATAACTTAGGTAGATGACCATGCTCACCACTCATGTAGCCAAAGCGTCGCTTAACCTGACATGACACTTGCTGTTTGTTTTCTTTCTTAGTGAGGGTCATCCTGAAGAGTGCACGTGTTTGATTTTTCATGAGCGGACAAGAAGTGATCATATGGTCCTTGTCATTGCATCTGAAACATCTCCTGATCCCTTCATCCTTGTCGTTGTATGGACATGACACAATGAGGTGGCCTAACTCATTGCACTTAAAGCACCTCCTTTTTCCTCTTCTCTTTTTGTTCTTGGATAACATAGAGAGATGATCAGTGCAAACAACATGACTAATTAAATTTTTACCTTTTTCTTTGTTCATGTTGATTGCTTCACTTATTGCCTTAGGAGCTTCTTTCCCGCGGAGTTTGTCCCTTGCTGCGGTTCCTCCTTCCTCAAGCTTATTCACCACATGTTTGTAAATATCTTGAGGAGGTCGAGCATGGCGTCTTCTCCTCAATTGTCTTTATTTCTTGTTCCCAAGCAATTTTCTTTTTGACCCTATAACTTGTTTCTCAATCAAGGATTGGCCTTTCTTGGGGCAGTGGAGGTCAACACATGATAATACTTTAACTAATTGATCACTTGTGCAAGAATGAGATTCACATGAGGTTAAACTAGTAATTACTACCTCATGAGCAATATCGAGCATGATATGGTCATCAACTAATTTACTATGAGAATATGACAACATATCATACTTTTCACCTAGAGCAAGCTTTTCTAAATTCATCATTTCTACTTGACTCCTAAGCATAGAATTCTCAGTTTTAAGTTGAGCAACATCAGATAGTACATCATGATTATTTCTTTGCTCAAATAAAACACATTCATACCGTTGGACCAAATTATCATGAGAGCACTTTAGCTCATCATGTTCTTTGGTCATCTTCTCCAGGCTGTCGTTGGTTTTGATGAGAGTTTCCTCTAGCCTAAAAAGCGTCTCGCCTTGTTCCTTGTTCCTTCTCAACAGCTTAACCAAGAGCACTTTGTCTTCTTTGTTGAGATGGGTGTAGAACCGGCAAATCTCCTCTTCTTCCACATCATCGGTCTCATTTTCCTTGTCATTATTATCAGTGGAAGCAAAACAAGAAAATGTACCTTGTGGTGATGTAGACTCATCCTTGCTATCATCCTCATATTCCTCCTCATCGCTTTCATCTCCACTCTCATCGTTAGCAACAAGACATGTATAACTAGTGGAAGATGAACCTGTCGGTGAGGTGTATCCATCGCTTGGTGTCCATCGTTCTTGTTCTTCTCCCTTGGACAAGTTAGTACCACCAGCAATAGAGGGAGCAGAAGCAGTGCATATGGACTTAAAAAAATTCAACTTAATTTTAGTCCATAGATCATGAGCATCAACAAATAAATCAATATCACTACTCATGATGGCAAAATAGGCGCCTCTAGAAAGAGAGTCAGCTAAGATGTTGCAAGCATGGTGATTGAGAGATAGACATCTTAGTTCAGCATTAAAGGATTTTTACTAATATCAGAGGGAAAAATACTTCTACTAAAGATCAATCTCAAATTAGGATCAATATGCATGAAAGCATTATTAATAGAGACAGACCAAGATTTATAGTTAGAACCATCGCCTAGAAGTAGTTCTAGAGTTACCTCTTGTGACGACATTCTCATCTCTGGACGGCTAAGCCCACACTGGAGAGGCCTAGCTTTGATACCAATTGAAAGTTCCCTATGCTCGGGAACAGGATCTGGATGTCGCCTAGAGGAGGGGTGAATAGGCGAATAATAATTATCACTTTAAAACTTAAATTCTTACTCTACTCGACGGCTGGATCGTAGTGGAATAAAGGATCCTTCGAGTAGGTTGCAGCGGAATAGAAGATCCTATCTTAAAATGCCCTGCACTTCAAATATAACTTGTACCACAAATAAGTATTGAAGTGCAGATATAAAGAGTAAGACAGAAAATCAGCACACATCACAGAGCAGAGCACGCAGACGCAGAGATTTATCCCGAGGTTCGGCAAAGCCTGAAATGCTTGCCTAGTCCTCGTTGGAGTTAGCCACACCCGGGCTTAGAGTCTATTTCAATTCCTTCCTCCATTTGCTCAGATCTGTCAGTATGACAGATAGAGCCTTCCACTACATTAATATTGGTTACAACAACGCCGTGGTTGCTTACAGTCTCCTGGATAGCACTCCGGCAGAGTAACAATGCGCTCAAGACTTTGCTCTAGCTCTTAGCAGCACTTCTCCACTCTCTAAAGGCTTATAGCTTTGCCTTCACACAAACTAGAGAGATATACACGAGAGGGAGAGAGAGAATTGATCCAAATGATGTATACAATTGTTGGCTGCTCTTTTTTATGTTGGAGGCGCCTAGGGGTCCCTTTTATAGACCCAAGGGGCCTAGGAGCCATTGGAATTCCTTTTGAAAGGCAATACTTGCTTTCTGTCGGGTGGCGCACCGGACAGTCCGGTGCACCACCGGACAGGTCCTGTACCTTGTCCGATGCGCGATCTCCTTCCATATCGGGCTCAGCTGACCGTTGGAGCAACGGTCCTCTTGGCACACCGGACACTGTCCGGCGCACACCGGATAGTCCGGTGCGCCAACTAACCGTTGGCTCACGCCACGCGTCGCCCGCTGATTGCGCTGTCGACCGTTGGCGCAGGCGCCGTTGGCTCACCGGACAGTCCGGTGAATTATAGCCACGTCGCCCACCTCTTTTCCCGAGATCGCCTAGTTGACGTCGAGCCAGCCTGGTGTCTGGTGCACCACCGGACAGTCCGGTGTGCCAGGCCCGAGCTGGTGTTGGCTAAACTTTGCCAACTCTTCTCCAATTCCAATCTTCTTTTCCTGGTACTGTTTCTGAAATCTGTATAGAATTTGGGCAGATTCAGTTACTGAATTTGTGAAATGCACAACTTCTAAACGATCAGACGTATGACTGTCAAATTTTAACACAAGTAAGATAATAATGTTATCTATAACTTTCTTGTGACCACCAATAACTGATTTCAAAATTAACTTAAGCAACCATTGCAATCTCTGAAATCTGTTCAGAAATTTGTGAAAAGTATAGCTTTAAACCATCAATTCTTAGCTCATGTATTTTTAGGACAAACTAGATACACAAGTGAACTATAACTTTTATATAGCACATATCTACAGAAAACATACTTTACTTAACTAGATTAATCGCACAACTAAACTGAACACGTAGGAAATTCAGCTTGCGGTCATAATAGCACTTAACTCAAGCACCAAACAAAATCATGGAAGGATAGTGCCACAAATTCTCAAGTTTAAATCATTGTGACTTAGTTATCAAGTTTCACTTTATATCAAGACACTTAATCATTTCAAGAAACATGCGCGCTTTTGTTTACTTCTAATTTGTCTCTAATTCTCCTTGTAATTATAAAATGTGTGTCATTTTAGCACCATATGAAACTATCTAATTTGGGGCTAGAATTTTTATGAGGCATAGGTAATAACAAATCATGATCAATGTATAAATTTTACATGCCCAGGTTTTATATTTTATTTAATACAAAAATAACAAATTGTTAATGCAATGAAGCATGTGAGACCAAGTTAAATCTAAAACTAATTATTTTCTATGGATGCATGACCATATTAAGTTTTCTTAGGCAACTATAATATCATGTAAGGACAGTGGAACACCATTTTACATTTTTGCATCTATACATTAATTTTAAATCATTTAAAACTACTTAAGGTGCATTAAACAAGTTAAATCACTAACTTAATCATACATGCACAACAATTCATGAAATTTTTACCAGTTACCAAGAATCACACCAAGAGTCTACTGTAAAAATTTGAATCCATTTGGAGCAATAGAGCTACAGATCAAAAAAATAACAAGCAAATCAATCTTCTTTTCTCTATTTAACATGTTTTAATTAACATACCAATAAAACAGTGAACACCATATGTGTTTTATATTTTTCTTAGCTAGAGTATGACAACATCTAACCAACAAAATAAGTTTCATCATTTTTAGATTTTTATAATTAAAACTATGGAGAGAAGCAAGTTCATTTGTTCTCTAAACCAGTTTTTAAATACGAATTTCTACAGAAAATGTTTTCAACTAAAACATACAAACATATAGATCCAATAGTTAGAGAATTTCATAAGGAAGCCAACAAAACAAATTTCGTGATTTTTGGAGCTCTAAACCTCAAGATATGAATTTTAGAATGGAATGCAAAAATCTGTGATTTTGTGCACTTACATTAGCAACTAGGGCCCACGTGTCATAGACTCGAGATGGCTTCTTCTTCTACCTCCAGCATTCACGTACAGCCGCAGATATGGGAGGCTCCTCGGCTCCGGCCATGGGAGGGGCATCGTGCTCCCTTGAGCTCAGAGCAGAGGCCGAGCAGCCCTGGGCACGCAGCTACGGAGGTCGGTTCCATGGACAAGAGAAGTGCTGCTGCATCTCGTAATAGAGAGGAGGCGTGTGGGAGAAGATGGAGAAAATGGCCGGTGGCGTGTGGGAGAGAAGCCATGGTGGCTGGCTTGAAGAAGTGGAGGAGAGGAAACCGAGTTCCTGCACCAAGGAAGAAGACCGGCGTTGGTGAGCTGCTGCTGCCAGGAATGGGAAGGGGCGTGGAGGAGAAGGGAGAGCATGTGCTGCCATTTATAGAGCCAAGCTCTGGACATGGCAGACTGCACCAGCAGGTGGCAGGTGTGACAGGATCAACATTGGGCGGTCGTTTTTGTCCTTTTCTGTTTGGATTCAGATCTTGGTTGCTGCACAAAATATCTTCCTTGATGTATAATCTACAAATCGTGTATAGAGGTTGAGGTGATTCGGGCACTAGTTAGAAAGTTATAGACCCACGAAAATTGGTTTGTCAGTGGGTTAGAAAACAGTGGAAACTCGTGAAAACTGAATGTCAAAGCATGTCAAACGGAGTCGGATGAATGCCACCTTTTAATATGATGTGCCCCTATTAGTTATTAACAACTTTTATATTTGGGGAAACTTGAGTTGTGCAATAAAAATTTGTGAACACGAGACGTCGACTCGAACGATGCTGATTTCAGACTTAGAAGAATTCGAATCCTGAAATTAGATTTTTATTCTGTCTTGATGCCACTGTTTGAGATACTTAGAGGTTGAATCAAGGCTTAGTTTAAATATAAAATTTGTTTTGTAACACATGTTCTACAATGTTTATTAAAGGTCAAACCTCATATCTTAAATATAAATTAAAGTTTCACTTTGATCAACGTAGCATCATTATAAGGCTTCAAATTATATTTTTAATGCAATCGGGGTATTTTCTTGACATTTTCTTGGCATGGACCCTCAATAACTTTTGTTGTAAAGTTGATTTAGAGTTTTTTGGGAAAGTTGCCATAACTTGGTTGAATTTCTAAGTTTGCTTTTATTTAATCGAGCAGTTTCAAGCAAGCGTATGATTTATAATTTCATACAAATATTTGGTCCAAACTTTAAGAAATCTTTAGAATACACTTGATAGATAGATATGAATGATGACATAAAGATAACAAGCTAATTTGCATAAAAATTAATTAGAGGTTGACACAAAGAGATTCTGTGGGAGATTGCGGATTTGGATTAAGTATTTGGACGTAGACCGACTATCGAGAAAGCGGATTCAGATACCGATTGGATAACATAACAACTATCGAGAGTCCGAATAAATGAGTCTGGACGGGAGTCGCGAGACGAGATTGACTTTCGAATTTGCATTCGTTTCAACAAATAAAAGTTTTAACAGGCTCCAAATTTGGCTGTTCTTGAGATCGAATGATTCCAAATTTGGTGAAACATTCATGAGTAACTTGATAATGGAGATAGATGTGATAAAGAGATAGAAATGTTCACTGAGCATCCGAGATTAGGATAAATCTCCCGACATAACGCGAAATAGACACCTGGGGTGTCACATCTTTCATCTTGATTTGGTGATAGCCTGATTAGGCATCGAGGAATGATAGGGTTTCGCACCCAGCTGTGGAGTCCACGATTTGATCGCTGCGAGGTAGAGGGTAGGGAACTTTCGGACATGCTTTGTTTAGACCAGTGTAGTCTACACACATCCTCCATTTCCCATCCTTCTTCCTTACAAGAACAGGGTTAGCTAACCATTCGGGATGGAATACCTCTTTGATGAACCCTGCCACGAGTAGCTTGTGGATCTCCTCGCCTATGGCCCTGCGCTTTTCCTCGTCGAAACGGCGCAGGGTTTGCTTCACGGGTCGAGCTTTAGCTCTGATATCCAGTGAGTGCTCGGCGACATCCCTAGGTATGCCTGGCATGTCTGAGGGACTCCACGCAAAGACTTCGGCGTTTGCGCGGAGAAAGTCGACGAGCACTGCTTCCTATTTGGGGTCAAGCTCGGAGCCGATCCGAACTTGCTTGCTGGCGTCGTTGCTGGGGTCGAGAGAGACGGATTTGACCGCCTCAACCGGTTCGAAGTTGCCGGCGTGCCGCTTCGCATCGGGCGCCTCCTTGGAGAGGCGTTCAAGGTCGGCAATGAGGGCCTCAGACTCGGCAAGAGCCTCAGCGTACTCCACACACTCCACGTCGCATTCGTACGCGTGGCGGTACATGGACCCGACAGTGATGATCCCATTCGGGCCCGACATCTTGAGCTTGAGGTAGGTGTAGTTGGGGATGGCCATGAACTTGGCGTAGCACAGGCTTCCCAACACCGCATGGTAGGTTCCTCGGAACCCGATGACCTCAAAGGTGAGAGCTTCCTTTCGGAAGTTTGAGGGAGTTCCAAAGCAGACGGGTAAGTCGATACGTCCGAGGGGTTGGATTCGCTTCCCGGGCGCGATCCCGTGGAAGGGTGCCGCACCGGCCCGGACTTCGGATCGATCAACCCCTAGGAGTTCCAGGGTCTCGGCGTAGATGATGTTAAGGCTGCTGCCTTCGTCCATGAGGACCTTGGAGAGCCTAACATTGCCGATGATCGGATCGATGACGAGCGGGTACCTTCCCGGGCTCGGCACGAAGTCGGGGTGGTCGCCTTGGTCGAAGGTGATGGGCTTGTCGGACCAGTCTAGGTAGACTGGCGCCGCCACCTTCACCAAGCAGACTTCCCGGCGCTCCTGCCTGCGGTGTTGAGCCGAGGCATTTGCCGCCTGCCCGCCGTAGATCATGAAGCAGTTATGGACTTCCGGGAATCCCTCTTCCTTGCCGCCCTCCTTCTTGTCGTTGTCATGGCCCTTGCCATCCTCCTCCGGGGGCCCGGTCTTATGGAAGTGGCGTCGGAGCATGATACATTCTTCGAGGGTGTGCTTGACGGGCCCCTGGTGATAGGGGCATGGTTCTTTGAGCATCTTGTCGAACGCGCTGGCCCCTCCAGGAGGTTTCCAAGGGTTCCTGTGCTCGGTCGCAGCGACGAGATTGGCGTCTACGGCGTCGCGCTTCGCTCGCGACTTGTTTTTGGCCTTCTTCTTCGTGCCCCACTGGGCGAACACCTCAGGGGCATATATCTTCGGCTCGACCTGAGGCTGCTTGTCCTTCCGGAAGATGGCTTCGACCGCCTCTTGACCCGAGGCGAACTTGGTGGCGACGTCCATCAGTTTGCTCGCGTGGGTGGGAGTCTTGCGCCCCAGTTTGCTCACCAGGTCCTGGCAAGTGGTGCAGGCAAGGAAAGCCCCGATGACATGCGAGTCGGTGACGTTGGGCAGCTCAGTGCGCTGCTTCGAAAACCGCCGGATGTACCCTCGGAGGGACTCCCCTGGCTACTAGCAGCAGCTTCGGAGGTCCCACGAGTTCCCAGGGCGCACATACGTGCCTTGGAAGTTCCTCGCGAAAGCTTTGACCAGATCATCCCAGTCGGAGATCTGCGCAGGAGGCAGATGCTCCAGCTAGGCTCGGGCGGCGTCGGAGAGGAAAAGGGGTAGATTACGGATGATAAGGTTGTCATCATCCGCCCCTCCCAACTGGCAGGCCAGTCGGTAGTCCGCAAGCCACAGCTCCGGCCTCGTCTCCCCCAAGTACTTGGTGATAGTAGTCGGGGCTCGGAAACGGGCAGGGAACGGTGCTCGTCGTATAGCCCGGCTGAAGACTCGCGGGCCGGGTGGTTCGGGTGAAGGACTGTGGTCCTCCTCACTGTTGCAGCGTCCCCCGCGCCTGGGATGGTAGCCTCGGCGCACCTTCTCGTCGAGGCGGGCTCGATGGTCGAGATGGTGGTGCTCGTTGCCGAGGCGTTCCTGGGCGGTGGGCGCCTCGTCCCGTGTACGCTCGAGGCGGACCGAGGCTTCCCGAATGCGCCGAGAGGACACCGCGTGATGCTCCGAGGGGTCAGCTCGCCTACGGGAGGCGGAGCTTTCGGCTCGTCGAACTGCGACGCCCTCTAGAAGATTCTTGAGTTCACCCTGAATGCGTCGTCCCTCGGTGGTGGATGGCTCCGGCATGGCCCGAAGCAGCATCGTCGCTGCAGCTAGGTCTTGGCCGGACCCGCTGACGGCCGGAGGCAGCGCTGCCCTGGCATTGTCGACGATGCCGTGCCGGATGTCTTGGGCCCGATGATAGGCTTCTCCGGCGAGTGATCGGCCTCCCCACTCCTGTTCGATGTTCTGTCGGAGTTGTACAAGCCGGCCTGCTTCCTCGTCGACCCGGGCCTCCATCTTACGGATTTGCTCGAGCTGTATGTCCTGACCCCCCGCAGGGACTGGGACGACAGCTAGCTCCCGCAGGATGTCAACGCGAGATGAGGGCCCAGGGGGATCGTCAACCTCCGGCATACCGAGGTGGTTGCCTTCATTGTGATCTCCTAGATCGACGTGGAAGCATTCGCGACTTGGGCCGTAACCCTCGCCGTCAAGGTCATGGCCATCGTCAGAACAACCGGAGAGGCAGTGGTCACATGCTGACATGAAGCCCCGCATGGCACCGGGGTCATTGAGGGCAGAGAAATCCCAACCGGAGTCGGAGATGTCCTCCTCCTCAGAACCCGCCGGTCCGAAGGTCGAGACGGCTGTCAGTCGGTCCCAGGTCGACCACATGTGGTACCCCAGAAGGTTTGGATACGCCTTTACGAAGGCGCTCACCATTGCGGGGTCGCTAGGTGGATCGAAGCTGAACCGAAAAGGTATGGGATGGAAAACGGACGATACCTCTTGGTCGTTGGACGGTGGTGAAGTCGCGTCAGGGGCGGTGCACACCGTCATCTCAGGTACAAGGGTAACGCCCAGCAGGTCCTTCGCGAGGGTGCTGGCATCATCAGTCCGCTTGGGGCTGACACGTCGCGAGGAAGTGACACCCGCCGTCGCCTCATATGCGAGGGCAATGTCCGACATGTCCCGCGGGGGAATGCCGACATCGTCGACTCGCTCTGGTGTGACAGCCGACAAGGTGCCGCCTCCTGCGTGGCCATGGTTGCCTCGTCTCTGCCTCCTCTGACGAGGAGGGTGGCGGGGACGACCGGAGTGCTCCACTTGTGCCGCGGGGAGATGCTGTCGTAGAGCTCGTCGTCGCCGTGCGAGTCGGAGACCGTCGTTGTCGTCGCGCCGCGGGGGGAGGAGTACCATGTCGTAGCTGCCGTCGAGGGACATGAACTCAAGACTCCCGAAGCGGAGCACCGTCCCGGGCTGGAGAGGTTGCTGAAGACTCCCCATCTGGATCTCAACGGGAAGGTGTTCGTTAACACGCAGCAGCCCCTACCTGGCGCGCCAACTGTCGGCGTTTCGACCCCGGGGGGTCCCTGGACCGACGAGTAAATTGTCGCTGCGTGTCCCTGCCCAGATGGGTTGGCGCGGGATGGAACACAAGATGTGGGACAAGCCTTGTATTATCCTGCACCAGGGGTGCCACTCGCAGTAGGGGTTACAAGCGCGTCGCGTGAGGGAGAGAGAGAGAGAGGGCTCGTACGCCGCTTCCCTCGCGCGAACCCTGAAAGGGAAATGTGCCCTTGGGCCATTTCTAAGTATTTTGGTGATTGAGTGCCAACACAAGTGCTTAAATGTGAATTTATGCTCATGGATGGACAAAGTGCAAATCAAGAGTAAAGGTATGTTTCTAAGCCTTAGTACATTGGTTTTGTGTACTAATATACTTGTCTAAGTGTTAGAAACAGAAAGAAGAAGAAAAGAAAAGAGGTGAAAAAGGCTTGGCTGTGTACAGCCAAGACTCAGCTCAGTCTGGCACACCGGACTGTCCGGTGGTGCACCGGACAGTGTCCGGTGCGCCAGGCTGACTCGGCGTGAAGTGGCCGCTCTCGGGAATTCGCCGACGGCGTACGGCTAAAATTCACCGGACTGTCCGGAGTGCACCGGACTGTCCGGTGAGCCAACGGTCGCTCGGGCCAACGGTCGGCCGCGGAATCTGCGCGCGACACGTGGCCGGGCCAACGGTCGGAAGGGGGCACCGGACTGTCCGGTGTGCACCGGACATGTCCGGTGCGCCAACGGCTCCCAGATCTGCAACGGTCGGCCGCGCCATTTTAGGAAGGAAATCGGGCACCGGACAGTGTCCGGTGTGCACCGGACTGTCCGGTGCACCCGACGACAGAAGGCAAGATTGGCCTTCCAGATTTGCTCTCAACGGCTCCTAGCTGCCTTGGGGCTATAAAAGGGACCCCTAGGCGCATGGAGGAGAACACCAAGCAACCTGAGAGCATTCTTGATCATCCACACCCAGTCTTTGCGCATTCGTTTGTCATTCTCAGTGTTTCGAGCTCCGTTCTAGTGAGAACTTTGAGATAGTCTTTTGAGCTCGATTCTTGGCCGTGTGTGTGCGCATTTTGCTGTGGATTTGTGTGTGTTGCTTCCCTCCCTTACTCCGTGCTTCTTTGTGAACTTCAAGTGTAAGGGCGAGAGACTCCAAGTTGTGGAGATTCCTCGCGAACGCGATAAGAAAAGAAAAGCATAACACTGTGGTATTCAAGTTGATCATTGGATCACTTGAGAGGAGTTGAGTGCAACTCTCGTCTGTTGGGACGCCACAACGTGGAGTAGGCAAGTTTTGTACTTGGCTGAACCACGGGATAAACCACTGTGTCTTCTCTGTGTTGAACTCCTTGTGGTTATCGTATTGTGCAAGATCTTCTCTCTAGCCACTTGGCATTAACTGTGCTAACGCTTAATCAAAGTTTTGTGGCTTAAGTTTTTAAGTTTTACAGGATCACCTATTCACCCCCCCTCTAGGTGCTCTCAATTGGTATCGGAGCCGTTCTCTTCAAGAAGAGGGACTAACCGCCCGAAGAGATGGATCCTAAGGGCAAGGGGATAGTGATCAACGATAAGGAGAAGGAGTCCTTCGTCAACGAGCCCAAAGATGACAAGCCTACCGACTCTGGCTCGGGTCATAGACGAAAGGAAGGGAAGAAGAAGAAGACAAGGCGCATCAAGGAGATCGTCTACTACGACGACAGCGATGAGTCTACTTCTTCCCAAAAGGACGACGACCACAACAACTACGAGAGAAGGAAACCGGTTAATTCGAACTTTTCCTTTGACTACTCTCGTATTCCGCAAAGTTCAAATTCACATTTGCTCTCCATTCCACTCGGCAAGCCCCCACACTTTGATGGGGAGGACTACGGATTTTGGAGCCACAAAATGCGTAGTCACCTATTCTCTCTCCATCCTAGTATATGGGAGATTGTAGATAGTGGAATGCACTTTGATAGTTCGGATAGTCCTATATTCATTAATGAGCAAATCCATAAGAATGCACAAGCTACTACTGTTCTTCTAGCTTCATTGTGCAGGGATGAATATAACAAAGTGAGCGGCTTGGATAACGCCAAGCAGATCTGGGACACCCTCAAGATTTCTCATGAGGGAAATGACGTTACCCTGCTCACCAAAATGGAGTTGGTGGAGGGCGAGCTTGGACGGTTCGCGATGATAAGGGGCGAGGAGCCAACTCAAACATACAACCGGCTCAAGACCCTTATCAACAAAATAAGGAGCTACGGAAGCACGCGATGGACGGACCACGACGTCGTCCGACTACTGCTAAGGTCCTTTACCGTTCTTGATCCTCATTTGGTGAATAATATTCGTGAGAATCCCAGGTACACCAAAATGTCGCCCGAAGAAGTCCTAGGAAAATTCGTCAGCGGGCGAATGATGATCAAGGAGGCGAGGTACGTGGACGACGCCTTGAATGGACCGATCAACGAGCCGCAACCTCTTGCTCTCAAAGCCACAAGAAGCAAGGAGGCGCTACCTAGCAAGGTGGCACAAATTGAAGCGGCCGGACTTAATGATGAAGAGATGGCCCTCATCATCAAAAGATTCAAGACGGCGCTTAAGGGTCGCAAGGGACAGCCAAGCAAGACCAAAGCCAAGGGGAAGCGCTCATGCTTCAAATGCGGTAAGCTTGGTCATTTTATTGCTAACTGTCCCGACAATGATAGTGATCAGGACCAAGGGAACAAGAGGGAGAAGAAGAAGAATTATAAGAAGGCAAAGGGCGAGGCTCATCTTGGCAAGGAGTGGGATTCGAACTGCTCTTCGTCCGACTCCGACAATGAAGGACTCGCCGCCACTGCCTTCAACAAGTCATCCCTCTTCCCCAACGAGCGTCACACATGCCTTATGGCAAGGGAAAAGAAGGTATGTACTCGAGACTCTACTTATGCTTCTTCAAGTGAGGACGAATCTAGTGATGAAGATGAAATAGATTACTCATGCCTATTCAAAGGATTAGATAGGTCTAAAATTGATAAGATTAATGAGTTGATTGATGCTTTGAATGACAAGAATAGACTAGTAGAAAAACAAGAGGATCTTTTATATGAGGAGCATGATAAATTTGTTAGTGCACAAAAATCTCTTGCTCTAGAAATCAAAAGGAATGAAGTGCTCTCTAGTGAATTATCTTCTTGTCATGAAACCATTGCTACTTTAAAAAGTGTTAATGATGATTTAAATGCTAAACTAGAAGTAGCTAGTAAATCTAGTTCTTGTGTAGAACATGTTACAATCTGTAAGAGGTGTAAAGATTTCGATGTTGATGCTTGTAGTGATCATTTAGTTTCAATTTCCAAATTAAATGAGGAATTGGCTAGTCTTAATGCCCAACTTAAGACTAGCAAGAATGAATTTGATAAGCTGAAATTTGCAAGGGATGCCTACACGATTGGTAGACACCCCTCAATTAAGGATGGACTTGGCTACAAGAGGGAAGCCAAGGACTTGACAAGCCATAAGGCTCCTATCTCCGCCAAGGAGAAAGGGAAGGCTCCTATGGCTAGTAGTACTAAAAGGAACCATGCTTTTATGTATCATGATAGGAGACAAACTAGAAATGCTTATAGGAGTTATAATGCTTATGACGATTTGGACTCTCATGCCATGTTTGCTTCTAGTTCTTCCTATATGCATGGTAGAAATATGTCTAGGAGAAATGCTATTCATCATGTGCCTAGAAAGAATATTATTCATGCTCCTAGGAAAGTAGTGAATGAACCTTCTACAAATTATTGTGCTTTAAATGCTTCCTTTGCTATTTGTAGAAAGGATAGGAAAATAGTTGCTAGGAAGTTAGGGGCAAAATGCAAGGGAGACAAAACTTGCATTTGGGTCCCTAAGGATATTTGCACTAACCTTGTAGGACCCAACATGAGTTGGGTACCTAAGACCCAAGCCTAAATTTGCCTTGCAGGTTTATGCATCCGGGGGTTCAAGCTGGATTATCGACAGCGGATGCACAAACCATATGACGGGGGAGAAGAAGATGTTCACCTCCTACGTCAAGAATAAAGATTCCCAAGATTCAATTATATTCGGTGATGGGAATCAAGGCAAGGTAAAAGGGTTAGGTAAAATTGCAATTTCTAATGAGCACTCCATCTCCAATGTGTTTTTAGTTGAGTCTCTTGGTTACAATTTGCTATCTGTTAGTCAACTATGCAATATGGGATATAATTGTCTTTTTACAAATGTAGATGTGTCTGTCTTTAGAAGAAGTGATGGTTCACTAGCATTTAAGGGTGTATTAGACGACAAACTTTACTTAGTTGATTTTGCAAAAGAGGAGGCCGGTCTAGATGCATGCTTAATAGCTAAGACTAGCATGGGCTGGATGTGGCATCGCCGCTTGGCACATGTGGGGATGAAGAACCTTCACAAGCTTCTAAAGGGAGAACACGTGATAGGTTTGACTAACGTGCAATTCGAAAAAGATAGACCTTGTGCAGCTTGTCAAGCAGGTAAACAAGTGGGGGGAGCGCATCACAGCAAGAATGTGATGACCACTTCAAGACCCCTGGAGCTGCTGCATATGGACCTCTTCGGACCCGTCGCCTATCTGAGCATAGGAGGAAGTAAGTATGGTCTAGTTATTGTTGATGACTTTTCCCGCTTCACTTGGGTATTCTTTTTGCAGGATAAATCTGAAACCCAAGGGACCCTCAAGCGCTTCCTCAGGAGAGCTCAAAATGAGTTTGAGCTCAAGGTGAAGAAGATAAGGAGCGACAACGGGTCCGAGTTCAAGAACCTTCAAGTGGAGGAGTTCCTTGAGGAGGAAGGGATCAAGCACGAGTTCTCCGCTCCCTACACACCACAGCAAAATGGTGTGGTAGAGAGGAAGAACAGGACGCTAATCGATATGGCGAGGACGATGCTTGGAGAATTCAAGACCCCCGAGCGTTTTTGGTCGGAAGCCGTGAACACGGCTTGCCACGCCATCAACCGGGTCTACCTTCATCGTCTCCTCAAGAAGACCTCATATGAGCTACTAACCGGTAACAAACCCAATGTATCTTACTTTCGTGTATTTGGGAGCAAGTGCTACATTCTAGTGAAGAAGGGTAGAAATTCTAAGTTTGCTCCCAAAGCTGTAGAAGGGTTTTTGTTAGGTTATGACTCAAATACAAAGGCGTATAGAGTCTTCAACAAATCATCGGGTTTGGTTGAAGTCTCTAGCGACGTTGTATTTGATGAGACTAATGGCTCTCCAAGAGAGCAAGTTGTTGATCTTGATGATGTAGATGACGAAGACGTTCCAACGGCCGCGATACGCACCATGACGATTGGAGATGTACGGCCTCGGGAACAATTGGAGCAAGATCAACCGTCTTCCTCAACTATGGTGCATCCCCCAACCCAAGATGACGAACATGAACCTCAAGTGGAGGCGCATGATCAAGGGGGAGCACAGGATGTTCAAGTTGAAGAGGAAGAAGCGCAACCGGCACCTCCAACCCAAGTTCGAGCGGTGATTCAAAGGGATCATCCCGTCGACCAAATTTTGGGTGACATTAGCAAGGGAGTAACTACTCGATCTCGATTAGTTAATTTTTGTGAGCATTACTCCTTTGTCTCTTCTATTGAGCCTTTCAAGGTAGAGGAGGCCTTGCTAGATCCGGACTGGGTGTTGGCCATGCAGGAGGAACTCAACAACTTCAAGCGCAATGAAGTTTGGACACTGGTGCCTCGTCCCAAGCAAAATGTTGTGGGAACCAAGTGGGTGTTCCGCAACAAACAGGACGAGCACGGGGTGGTGACGAGGAACAAGGCTCGACTTGTGGCAAAAGGTTATGCCCAAGTCGCAGGTTTGGACTTTGAGGAGACTTTTGCTCCTGTGGCTAGGCTAGAATCAATTCGTATCTTGCTATCATATGCCGCTCACCATTCTTTCAGGTTGTTCCAAATGGATGTGAAGAGCGCTTTCCTCAACGGGCCAATCAAGGAGGAGGTGTACGTGGAGCAACCCCCTGGCTTCGAGGATGAACGGTACTCCGACCACGTGTGTAAGCTCTCTAAGGCGCTCTATGGACTTAAGCAAGCCCCAAGAGCATGGTATGAATGCCTTAGAGACTTTTTAATTGCTAATGCTTTCAAGGTTGGGAAAGCCGATCCAACTCTTTTTACAAAGACATGTGATGGTGATTTGTTTGTGTGCCAAATTTATGTCGATGACATAATATTTGGTTCTACTAACCAAAAGTCTTGTGAAGAGTTTAGCAGGGTAATGACACAGAAATTCGAGATGTCGATGATGGGCGAGTTGAACTACTTCCTTGGGTTCCAGGTGAAGCAACTCAAGGACGGCACCTTCATCTCCCAAACGAAGTACACGCAAGATCTGCTAAAGCGGTTTGGGATGAAGGACGCCAAGCCCGCAAAGACTCCGATGGGAACCGACGGACACACCGATCTCAACAAAGGAAGTAAGTCCGTTGATCAAAAAGCATACCGGTCAATGATAGGGTCTTTACTTTATTTATGTGCTAGTAGACCGGATATTATGCTTAGCGTATGCATGTGTGCTAGATTTCAATCCGATCCTAAGGAGTGTCACTTAGTGGCGGTGAAGCGAATTCTTAGATATTTGGTTGCTACGCCTTGCTTCGGGCTCTGGTATCCAAAGGGGTCTACCTTTGACTTGGTTGGATACTCAGACTCCGACTATGCTGGATGTAAGGTAGATAGGAAAAGTACATCGGGGACGTGCCAATTCTTAGGAAGGTCCCTGGTGTCGTGGAACTCTAAGAAACAAACTTCCGTTGCCCTATCCACCGCTGAGGCCGAGTATGTTGCCGCAGGACAGTGTTGCGCGCAACTACTTTGGATGAGGCAAACCCTCCGGGACTTTGGCTACAATCTGAGCAAAGTCCCACTCCTATGTGACAATGAGAGTGCTATCCGCATGGCGGAAAATCCTGTTGAACACAACCGCACAAAGCACATTGACATCCGGCATCACTTTCTGCGAGACCACCAGCAAAAGGGAGATATCGAAGTGTTTCATGTTAGCACCGAGAACCAGCTAGCCGATATCTTTACCAAGCCTCTAGATGAGAAGACCTTTTGCAGGCTGCGTAGTGAGCTAAATGTCTTAGATTCGCGGAACTTGGATTGAATTGTAGCATACATGTGTTTATGCCTTTGATCATGTTCATTCTGCATTTTGTTGCTTATTGTGGTGCTCAAGTTGTACAAACATTCCCTGGACCTCACAAGTCCTTGTGTAAGTGATGCATATATTTAGGGGGAGTTGTGTTACAACTTGACCCTTTGAAACTAACCATATGCTTGAGTTTGCTTGATTTAGTCTCGAAGGAGAATTGAAAGGGAAAAGGTGGACTTGGACCATGAAAGACTTCCACTGCACTCCGATGAGAGGGTAAATTATTCCAAGTTCATCTCATGAACTCTTATTGCCATTTGCTCTTAATTGAAGATTTTGGTGAGGCAATGGGGTTATCGGGCCAAGATTGATCCCGTTTTGTTGCTTGATGCCAAAGGGGGAGAAAATAAAGGCCAAAGCAATAAATGGATCAGCTACCACTTGAGAAATTTTGAAAATAGTAAAATAGAGCTTTTTGTTTTGTCAAAACTCTTGCATTGTCTCTTTTGTCAAAAGTTGGCCTCTTGTGGGGAGAAGTGTTGATTATGGGAAATAGGGGGAGTTTTTGAAATCTTTGATCAATCTCTTTTGGAATGACTCTCTTTATGCTTCAACATGTGTGTTTGACTTAGAGATAGAGATTTGAGTTTGATTTGCAAAAACAAACCAAGTGGTGGCAAAGGATGATCCATATATGCCAAAATTGAATCAAAATAAATTTGAGTTTTATTTGAAGTGATATTGCACTTGTTCTAGTTGCTTTATGTTGTGTTGGCATAAATCACCAAAAAGGGGGAGATTGAAAGGGAAATGTGCCCTTGGGCCATTTCTAAGTATTTTGGTGACTGAGTGCCAACACAAGTGCTTAAATATGAATTTATGCTCATGGATGGACAAAGTGCAAATCAAGAGTAAAGGTATGTTTCTAAGCCTTAGTACATTGGTTTTGTGTACTAATATACTTGTCTAAGTGTTAGAAACAGAAAGAAGAAGAAAAGAAAAGAGGTGAAAAAGGCTTGGCTGTGTACAGCCAAGACTCAGCTCAGTCTGGCACACCGGACTGTCCGGTGGTGCACCGGACAGTGTCCGGTGCGCCAGACTGACTCGGCGTGAAGTGGCCGCTCTCGGGAATTCGCCGACGGCGTACGGCTAAAATTCACCGGACTGTCCGGAGTGCACCAGACTGTCCGGTGAGCCAACGGTCGGTCGGGCCAACGGTCGGCCGCGGAATCTGCGCGCGACACGTGGCCGGGCCAACGGTCGGAAGGGGGCACCGGACTGTCCGGTGTGCACCGGACATGTCCGGTGTGCACCGGACATGTCCGGTGCGCCAACGTCTCCCAGATCTGCAACGGTCGGCCGCGCCATTTTAGGAAGGAAATCGGGCACCGGACAGTGTCCGGTGTGCACCGGACTGTCCGGTGCACCCGACGACAGAAGGCAAGATTGGCCTTCCAGATTTGCTCTCAACGGCTCCTAGCTGCCTTGGGGCTATAAAAGGGACCCCTAGGCGCATGGAGGAGAACACCAAGCAACCTGAGAGCATTCTTGATCATCCACACCCAGTCTTTGCGCATTCGTTTGTCATTCTCAGTGATTCGAGCTCCGTTCTAGTGAGAACTTTGAGATAGTCTTTTGAGCTCGATTCTTGGCCGTGTGTGTGCGCATTTTGCTGTGGATTTGTGTGTGTTGCTTCCCTCCCTTACTCCGTGCTTCTTTGTGAACTTCAAGTGTAAGGGCGAGAGACTCCAAGTTGTGGAGATTCCTCGCGAACGCGATAAGAAAAGAAAAGCATAACACTGTGGTATTCAAGTTGATCATTGGATCACTTGAGAGGAGTTGAGTGCAACTCTCGTCCGTTGGGACGCCACAACGTGGAGTAGGCAAGTTTTGTACTTGGCCGAACCACGGGATAAACCACTGTGTCTTCTCTGTGTTGAACTCCTTGTGGTTATCGTATTGTGCAAGATCTTCTCTCTAGCCACTTGGCATTAACTGTGCTAACGCTTAATCAAAGTTTTGTGGCTTAAGTTTTTAAGTTTTACAGGATCACCTATTCACCCCCCCTCTAGGTGCTCTCAAACCCCCCCGAACCTCCTTCAGGGTGGCCCTGGACTCCCCTTTTATAGAGGCAAGGAGAGAGTCCAGGTGTACAACGGGGTCATAGCTATGCGCTAACGTGTCTGGCAGTGGGGTGCCTAAGCCCTGTGTACATGCCAACATGACTGACGGGGGAGAGCTTGGGCGCTGTACATGTGATGGCGTGGCCGCCGGAGGAGCGCCTGAGTCCTATAGGAGCACAGCTGGCAGCGCGGCGAGGACCCTGCTGACGTCTCCTTGCTGTCGTAAGGGGCGGAGAGCCACCGGCGTCATGGCGCACGCGGGGAACCATCATTACCCATCGCCGGGGTAAGTCAGATGGGACACCGGTCTTGTTCCTTGTAGCCTGAGCAGGCTAGGAGTAGGGGAATGATGCATCCCCTATCATCACGATCAGTCCAAGCCCGGGGTCGGTCGAGGCGGAGACTTCTCTTGTGGTCGAGGCCAGGGTCGGGCGAGGACGCGATTCCTCCCGAGACCGGAGTCGAGGCCGAGCCTGGGGGTTGGGCGAGGCGGAGACCTCCTCCCGAGGCTGGAGCCTGAGGTCGGGCGAGGCGGAGCTTCCTGTTGCGCCCGAGGCTTGAGCTCGGTAGTCGATCGTGACCTGTTGTCAGTCGTTGTCGGGGTGGCTAACACGTCAGTCGAAGCGGAGCGAGCGGCGCTGTTTTCCTGTCATATCGGACAGTAAAGAGGAGGGGCGAAGTGACTGCGTTCACTTCGGCCTGGCCGACTGAGGCGCGTGTGTGAGGATACGGCGTCAGGCATCCCCCGCATTTAATGCGCCTGCGAAGTGGTCGGTTGGTGAGGCGGTATGGCCAAGGTTGCTTCACAATGAAGCCTGCCCGAGCCAGGCCTCGGGAGAGCCGAGGGGGCGCCTGTCGTCTGAGGAGGCCCTCGGGCGAGGCGTGAATTCGTCTGGGACCACTGTTCCGACCTGAGGCTGGGCTCGGGTAAGATCGCGTCCTTCGGGTAGACGAAGTCTTGGCTTGAACCGCACCCGTCAGTTAGTCTGAGGGTGTTAACCAGCCGTGATTAGGAGCGTTGGGGTACCCCTAATTATGGTACCCGATAATTAGGAAACTTGACCCTTTTTCCTTTGTGTTCTGAAGGACCAAGTTTTATTTTCCTCTTTCCAAGGTGGGTGTCACAAAGTATTGTATCAGTCCATTCATGTACATCCTCTATATCTCCATGTTCATGGGAAATTGATGCAAACAACCTGTTATGAACAGGTGTATCACTGTGAGATGAGTCCTTATCCAATGTTGGAGGTGCATTGGATCTCCCTCTCTTCATCCACTCTCGGATGGCTTCATTATTCCTATGTAATGAGATACCCATGAGGTCTAAGGCAGGATCAAACTCACTAGGCTTAGGCGTAGTAGATGCACGTTGAATGCATAGCGTAAGTTGTAGTTCACAAACACCTACTCATGTAGCTTCTCGTAGCCTAGTTTGTTGTGGAGCTTTGTATGAATGAATGTGAATGTACTCCGATTGCGCTCACAACCACTTGATGTTGCACATTGTGCAAGAAACCGCTTCACAACACGTTGTAGAATCGGTGTAACTGACCCGAACATAGCCCACCAACTAGCACTACCGGAATTTGGCTCTTTGCCGAGTGTTTTTTTCAGGCACATTTTAAAGCAGTAAATTAATTTAAATGAAAAAGTTTTCAACTACAAATTTGTATAACTCATCATGATGTACATTTTATATTTTGAACATTTCTTCATATGACAAAATAAAAATAAATTTGTTCATAAAACCTATATCTCTCTCGTAGTTTATGAAACTACGAGAGAGATGTATAGAATTTGTGCATATTGCTAGAACCATCATGTGAGATTAACAAATGACCAAACAACCAAAATAAACTTTGTAGATCTTGAGAAGTTATAGAAGTTTGTAGTTGACAACTTTTTCATTTGAAGTCATATTCTCAAAGAAAACTACGTCTGAATTTAAAAAATTTAAAATTTGAATTTTGAAAATGACCTCGAAAGAAAAAACCACCAATATGAAAGTTGTTGGTATTGAAGAGTTATGAAACTTTGTAGTTGACAATGTTTTGGTTTGAAATCATCTTGTCATGCAAAACTATGTTTTAATTTTGAAATTTGAAATTTTCAAACTACCTCGGATGGAAAAACCACAAAAATAAAAGTTGTAGGTCTTGACATGTAATGAAACTTTGTAATTGACAACTTTTTGATTTGAAATCATCTTATCATTGAAAAATTCATGTGAAGTTTTTAAATTTAAAATTCAAATTTTGTAAACGGTCTCGGATGTAGAAACTATTAAAATAGAACTTCTAGATCTCAAAAAGTTATGCAACTTTATAGTTGGTCACATTTTCAAATGAATTCATTTAGTGCCTTAAATAATCAAATTACTCTCGGTTTGTTATAGTACATGAGGAATGAAAACGTAATATAGACGTAATTGGTGTAGTAGTGTAGTGGTATAGAAGGGTATGCGCGAGAGAGAGGTTGCGAGTTTGAATCTCACCATTCACAAAACATATAAATTTGATTTAAAATTAAAATAATAGTGAAAAATGATAGAGCAATGGGTAAGGTAGGTAGGGTTGGAGAGTTGTTCCTATAATTAAAAAATGTTTTTCTGTTTTTTTTGATTTTTTCGATTCTTAATTTGCCGAGTGCTTTTCAACACTCGGCAAAGTCTTTGCCGAGTGTCCGAAAAAAGCCCTCGACAAAGAACCCTTTGCCGATAAAATATTTGCCGAGTATTCTTTGCCGAGTGTAAAATAGCCTAGACACTCGGCAAAGAACGCGATTCCGGTAGTGTAGATGGAGATGTACTACAATCAGTTACCATTCTCCTTGCAAGGTCACTCGAAAATTCTCCAGCTTTCCTCCTAAAGAACTCATACTCCTGGAGGGATATTGAAGCTGTGTTCGAATCAAACATCCTCTCCACACCCTTCTACAGATATGTCATAAGATTATTAGTTACACTAATATTATAATTCTGCTTAGACATATGTGTCCCTCATGACGATGTCCATTCTTGCATTTACCACTTCCGTGACCATATTATGTTGAGCATTGTCATGAGCGAACTTACTTTGGTATGTATTCATGGTGTTAGTGTATTGCATGGGCACCTCACCAAGAGTTAAAGATTTATCCTGATCAATAAATCTCAAAAACACATACAGAGGCTCAACATCATCCAAAATTGTTTGCATGTTATCTCACCAGTCAATATTTGTCATGTTGTCAAAATCATTCCTCCCACCTTCGTTCTAGAAGAAACGCGAATGTTTGAATTCTAGTGACATCGTCCACACCATTAACTTGTCCTTCCGCATGAAGCTTTCTAGAAACGTGTAGTTAGTTCCAAACCTAGTTGCATTCCATTTGAATAACTAACCATCGATGGCATGCTATGCAAAGTGTTGGAGTTGTACATCCAACTACAAATGCACTAGGTGCTATGAATTATTGCTTCATGATCCTGCCACTTGCCAATGTCCTTTAGCATAAGATTGATGGTATATGCAAGACATGGCTACTAAACAATGTGCTTGTACTCTCTGCTCAACAGATTACAAGCTTTCTTGAAATTTGAACCATTATTAGTCACAATTTGAACAACATTTTCTAGATCAATAAGCCTCAATACATGTTTGATTTCCTACGATTGTAAAAACCATATGATTACCCAATACATGAAAGGTAGAACAATTGTGACTTCATTATGAACTGTAAAACCAAAACATACCTGCATTAAGAATTTATGATCTTGAGTCACTCTAGTAGCATCTACGGTTTTCAAAATATGCATCATCCCATTGTAATATACCAAAAAGTTAATGATATTTTTTGTGTGGGACCGGTCTAAGAATCGCAAATGGGAGTTACACCAAACTCGATCCACTCATTCTTCCATTTATTAATTTCTACCTAAAATTCATTCACACTTTCATCCAAATACTTATCATCTATCTCTCTTCCGATAGGTAACATAACATCGGTACCTGCATTTAATAAAACTATATTATTTATTGTAAACCATATAAGAAGTATAATAGAATATATGCATGGAACCAACTTTTGATTTACCTTATTTTTGAGTCTCAATAATGGTCGACCTAAAGTAAGGGTCGTTCACCTTTCTACCAGGAATGCCAATAGCATGTCAAGTCTTAGCCCAAGCCCTACCAAGAAGCTCTCTTGAACTCCTACCCTTACTCGTCCATGGCATAGTGTCCATCCTCTATTGACGTGATCCAAAGCTTACACCAAGATAGTAGTCTCTAACCTGCTCTGAAACTTGTGACCGGGTCCTTGCAAACATCTTAGGCAGTGGGCCAAATCCTTATGGTGCCCCTGACTTGACCCAGTTCCACCACCCCTATCATATCGTGCACCAGCTCTTTATCTGAATTCGTGCTCCTCTCGAGATTGATGTAGAATAGCCTGAAGTTCAACACCATAATCATCTTGTTCTTCACCATAATTTGTTCTTGTTGCTTCATCTATTTGTTGCCTCTGTTGAACCTTTCCCTCTTCTTTTGCTTTGTCTTGTCTAACTCACCAACAAAGAATGTCTTTATTTCAAGAGGAAGGAACAATTCTAGATATGCTTGCCTCGCTCCTTCAAACGAGTAGCACCGCCACCGCTCTTCGCTTCATGACAATATTTGCACCTAAAACCAGAACCAACCTTATCACCATGCTCCCATACTAAGTCCAGCATTTCACCTACAACAATGCAAATAATTATGGAACTAATACTAATATGTAATAATATAACTAACAACTACATTAAAATATCAACTAAGCACTAGGTCCGGTATTTTTACCTGCTGACGTATATGTCCAAAATAAACTAATCGTTATGGCACAAAAAGTATAGTCCAAAATAAACTAAACATTATGGAACGGTGAACTTGTGAATAGCTTAGGGCATGTACAGTGGGTGTCTTAAGTTGTGTCTTAGAGTGTGTCTAGGGGGGTGAATGTAAAAAATCTCAAGACATGTATCTTGACGAAGACACAGTGTCTTAGCTCTATATTCTAGACAGGAGACTATCTGATTGGTCACTTTAATTTATTGAATGCTCTGATTGGTACAATGAATATGGTAAGACACATATTTTAGACATGACCACTGTATTATGTTGTGTTTTAGTTGTGTCTTATACTTGGAGTACCGTGCAGCTGTATCTAGGTTGTACATGCCCTTACTAGTGAACTGATGAAATAAACAAATCGTCCAAAACAAAAATAAATAATTTTAGTACCAGTGAATTAGCAGTACACATCATGGAACGGTGAACTAGCAGTACACATTATGGCTCCGATGAAAATCTTGTCGAATCTATTGTTAACCCTGGTCTTTCTCGATTTTGTCTACTTCTCATCTACTATATTTAAGTGAAAATAATCTTGGTGTGTCTTGTCTGGCAGCGAACGCGACCTTGCGCGACACCTGGTCTTAAATAAAAAAGGGTGCCCACTGGTATTCGAGATCCTAGGTCTCTTAGGTCCAAAGCTCACACCTTAACCACTACAACGGTGCTGCTTCATGTTGTACAAAGTATAGGTAGTATAAATATATATACTAATAATTTAAAAAATAAAAATAAATAGCGATTGAATAAATATACCATTTAAGCAAAAATCTATCTATATAATACAGAATATGTAGCAATATACGAGCAACTAACTAGTCTTCCTTTACATCCCTATCCAGCAACGCCTATGCCCAATCTAGACTGTCGTTGCCAGACTTCTCTTTGCGTGCCTCCTCTCCGTGACTGACCACCGTTGATACCCTCCTCTCTATGGGGCTCGCGCCCATGTCCAACGGTTGCTCCTCGTCGCAACTGCCTAGCTTTCGTGCAAGCTCCAGACATCGGCTCTAGAAAGGCCCACACGTAGTCGATTTGTGCTGGCTCCAGCGAGACTCATGCTATACTAGGTCGGCCAGAGGGATAGAAATTTCGAACAAACCTAAGGCTCCTAGAGGGCCAAAAAATAGTTAAAATGGTTAACAAAAAGGAAGCAGTCACTTAACTTTAGTTTCTAGACCAAATGATCATCACATCCATTGTTACTTCGGTGACAGACAGTGACAGACATTATGTGTTATTCAGTTTAGTAATAAAGTTGTTAATCTCGCCGTACGATGAGATATGCTTTATTTACTTTCACACGATGATGTTGTTAAACATATTAGATATACCAAAAATGATCCAGCCAACAGTGGCAGGAAAAGAAAACGAAGTGTTGGAGAGGCCTCGTCGAAATTATGGCACTATCGTATGGGCCATATTTCGAGAGGGACAATAGAGTGTCTTGTTAAGGAAGAGATTCTCCATCCCTTAGATGTTACAGACTTAGAGCAATGCAGAGATCGCATTATGGGTAAGTTTGCAAAGCAGATTAAGAAAAATGCTAAGCACAGTACGAACGTGATAGAAATAATTCATACAGATATATGTGGTCCTTTTCTAGTTAGGACAGTAGATGGGTTCGATTCTTTCATAACCTTCATAGATGACTACTCTCGCTACAGTTAAATTTATCCTATTAAGCAAAGATCAGAAGCTTTAGACAAGTTTAAACAGTTCAAGGCTGAGGTAGAAAATCAACACAATTTAGAGATAAACATTGTCAGATTCGATCGTGGGGGAGTGCTACAGGCACCATACCGAGTATGGGCATGTCCTAGGGACTTTTGAGGTTCCTAAAAGAAAATGACATAGTTGCTCAGTATTCAACACCTGGTGAACCACAACGGAATGGGGTTGCCAAAAGGCGAAACAGAACGCTAATGAACATGGTAAGGAGTATGCTTAGTTACTCCAGCTTAACATTGGGTCTGTGGATAAAGGCTTTGAAAACCTCTGTCCATACACCTAACAGAGTCCCCCGTAAATCAGATCCAAAACTCCATATGAGTTGTGGAATGGCAGAAAGCCCACGCTCAACTACTTCCACATATGGGGTTGTCCAGCGAAGCTATAATAATTAATCCTGGAGAGGGAAAGCTAGATGACATAACCACTGGCTACCATTTTATTGGCTACCCTTGGAGATCGAAGGGTTACAGATTCTACTATCCAGGCAGACAAACCAAGATTATAGAATTCAGAGATGCCATTTTCCTAGAGGATGGCATGATCAAGGGGAGTAAGGTACTCAGAGAGGTTGACCTCCAGGAAAAGAGGACGCATGTCCCAATTCCGATAGTTAAAGAACCATACTTCTCGATACCAGCTGAGGTTCCACCAATGTTTGTACCGACTAGAGGTGAAACCCCTGCTACAAATGTTGCATCACCCAATGCAACTACTACAAAGCAAGTTGTTTCATCTTCTGTATAGCCTGGCCCTTCTGAGTCGGTTGCATAGGAGAGTTCACAAGATAGTGATGGTGTTGCTCTAAGTGACGCACCATTGCAGGAGCCCTAGAATGAACCAGAAACAACTCTAAGAAGGTCTCAAGGGTCTAAACGATCTGCGATTCCCAGTGACTATGAAGTTTACACAAGTATGAACACAGAAACTAATGAGATATATATTAGTGAGGTTATTAATGCAGAAGGTAATCCCACTACATATTAATAAGATATGAGAAGTCCAAATTCATCCAAGTGGGTTTTCAGCCATGGAAGATGAATTGGAATCCATGAAAATGAATGAAGTTTGGGACTTAGTGATCATTCCCCAAGGAGCCAAAATAGTAGGCTGTAAGTGGGTCTACAAGACCAAGCATGATTCCAAAGGGAATGTAGAAAGATATAGGCTAGACTTGTGGCCAAGGGGTTCACAAAGAGAGAAGGCCATGACTACCATGAAACCTTCTCACCTGTCTCAAAGAAAGATTCGTTCCGGATCATTATGACATTAGTGGCCCATTTTGATCTAGATCTCCACTAGATGGATGTAAAGACAACATTCCTATATAGAGAGTTAGGGCGTGTTTGGCATGGCTTTGCTCCATTTTAGAGTAGCTCTACTCCAAAACTCTGGGTGGAGCAAGCTCTGCTCGAGAGTTTAAATTGTTTCTTATAACCAATGGCAGTAGCAGGTAAATAACTCCAAACTCTACGTCTAGTTTGCTTTTTTAGAGATTTTAGAGCAGCAAAAGAGGTACTCCAAAAAACTATACTATAGCTCTAAAAACTCCATGAAGTTTGTAACTCTAGAGTTAGATTGTTTGGCATGTTCTTACCAGCTCCTTCTTGGGGTTTTGCTCTAGAGCCATGCCAAACACGCTTTTAGTGTACAAACGTGTCCATGGCACAATGAAAGGGTTTTGTTGTGCGTGGTAAAGAACACATGGAATGTCACCTAAGGAGGTCCATTTATGGATTAAAACAAGCCTCGAGACAGTGGTACATCAAGTTTGATCAAACTATCAGAAAGTTTGGTTTCGAGGAAAACAAGGAAGACAATTGCATTTATGCAAAGTTTAAGAAAGGAAAGTATATCTTCTTGTTCTGTATGTCGATGGCATACTTTTAGCCAGTAGTGATAATGATCTATTGGCGGAAACAAAAAGGTTTCTTTTCTTGAACTTTGATATGAAAGACATGAGAGAAGCCTCTTATGTTCTAGAAATAGAATTTCACAGAGATAAACATAAGGGAGTATTAGAACTCTTATAGAAGTCATACATAGAAAATGTACTAAAGGGGTATATTATGCATCAGTGTAAGGCCACGCCTGCACCAATAGTCAAGGGTGATAAGTTTGGGAATCATAAGTGTCAGAAAGATCAGATGAAGTCAGTACCATATGCTTCTAATATCAGAAGCATTAAGTATGCTCATATATATATATATATATATTCGCCCGAAAGATCAGATGAAGTCAGTACCATATGCTTCTAATATCAGAAGCATTAAGTATGCTCATATATATATATATATATATATATATATATATATATGCCCTAACTTAGAATTTACTACTGGGATACTTGGGAGATATCAGATCAACCCAGGCATAGAACACTGTAAAGCAGTTAAGAAGGCTCTAATGTACCTCCAAAGTACTAAAATGGTCTCATGCTAGCATGCAGAAGATTTAGTTCCCTACAAATAGTTGGCTATGTAGATGCTGACTAAGGAGGTTGTAGAGATACACTTGAGTCTACTTCGGGGTATGTATTTATAGTCTCTGGGGGGTTATTTCTTATAAGAGTTACAAACAGACAGCGAGTGCATCGTCGACATTGCACGTTGAGTTTGTAGCCATGTATGAGGCAAATGGGCAGGCAATATAGATGAAGAAATTCATACCCGGATTAAGAGTGGTTGACAGCATAGAAAGACCACTGAGAATTTACTGCGATAATGAGCCAACAATATTTTACTCCTATAACAATAAGTCAAGTGGCGCTGCTAAGTTCATTGACATTTAGTGTTATGTTGTTAAGGAGAAGATTCAGGATCAAACCATAAAAGGTGAGCATAATAGTAGATAGCAGATACTAGTGGATCTGCTCAAAAAGGCCTTCCACCCAACGTGTTAAGACAACACATAGCCGACATCGGTTTAAGGGGGTGCCTATGATCTTGAATCACAGGGCTACATATTGCAACCTAGTAAAGTCCTTTCGTTCTAAACATGGGAGTATGTTGTAGTCAATGAGTGTGGTAATACTTAATCGGTCAATTTCACGCATTGGTCTCTATGTGTAAACTTGTCGTGGGATGGAATCCAGAAAAGTTGAGTATAAGAAATGTAGAGAATAAAGGGAAGATTGTTGGGTGTGTCCTCTACAACCGGTCATCAGTGACCGGATTGGGCTTAACCCAACTGTCCATATCCTTAATTGGGCCCTTGATTGGGAGGGTCCATGTTAATCTTGGTTGAAACCCCTGATCACACGGCAGTATATAAAGGATTAAGGGTCGCAGGAAAAGCCAACGCTAGTACTCGCCCAAAACCCTAATCCACATAGAGGCCCCATCGCCTAAGCGTCGGAGTGACTGGAAGAGCGACTACCAACGGCGGCTCGGATCCCGGTGCCTATTGTTCCTCTGCAGGGTAATGGAGGTGACGCCGGCGGCGGCGGCCACGCTCCACCAACACCAAATAATGATGTGTCAGCACAACAACAACGAAGGTATGTCCCTCTATTCCTGTCAGTAGAACAGATCTACTTGTCATCGAGGATTTCCCAGTTACGGATTGATATTATAGAGGCTTAAAAATCAATCCTAGACGCCATCGAATCTAACACCCACTTGATCATAGTATATATGCAGCAACCGAATAAGTAAGCTTGCTTAAGTTCTAGATTCAATGTACCAGAATAATTAAAATAACAGTGATAACCCTACTTGTGTTATGGATCTTATTCTTTCAGACCAGCACTTTGTTTATACGATTCCTCTTAAACCAGTGCAGAGCAAGTGCCAACAATGGTTGTTAGCATGCCAGTAAATACTTAGGGTGTGTTTGGTTTGAGGAATGAAGTGATCCCATCTTCTTCTCACTCTTCACATTTTTATTTGGTTTGTTGAATAGAATAAGTTGATCCATCACCACCCATTCCTTATAAGCTAATAATCTATACTACTTATTAAGGCTCTAAGGGTAGCCTGCCTTTTCTCGTTCTGCCTTCCAACGATCTCAACCGTCCATCCATGACTCTGTTTCATCGTCCGTCGGATGCAACCCCGCAGCAATCAACGCCGAAACACGCCCACGCCTCGCGCGAGCACCGGCTCCCCCGATCCATCCCTCCTCCCCACGCCCCTCTCTCACCTAACTGCCCCGCTCCGATCCTGTCGACGGCGGCGGCCACCTGTTCGAACCGCGCGCTCCTGCTGCCGTCGCCCCTCGCTGCGGCGGCGACCTTGGCATCGGCCGCGGGGCGCGGCGGCGGCGGGTACACGTCCGGAGCGCCGACGACGCCGAGGTGGAAGCGAAACAGACCCCACGCTGCCGCGGCGGGCTGCGCGGACCCGGTGCTGCGGCGCGGGCGCGCCGAGCGCAGCCGCGACGACGGGCTCGGATGCGCGTAGAACAGGCTGCTCGACAGCGAGCGCCGCGGCGGAGGCGCCCCGGCGCCGTGGTCGGAGGAGGCGCTCTTGGACGACTGGCTCCGGCTCACGCACCCGCTGCTGCTGCTGCTCGAGCTCGAGCTCGCGCTGCGGCTGCCGGACCGTGACACCAGGCCCACGGTGGAGGCCACTGACTCCGACCTCGGTAGCGTGGCGACGTTGGCATCGTCGGCGGCCGCAACCGAGGAGGCGCGGAGCGGGAGGAGCTTGCCCTAGCAGAAGACCTCGTCGGCCGCGCACATGTCCGTCCCCGCGCTCTCTCCGGCTGGTACGATGTCGCCGGACGACAGGATGCAGAACTCGAAGTCGTCGGCCGAGTCCGAGGCGCGACACTCTCAGATCCCGTGCTCATCACCATCCTGCCCCTCGCTCGCCGCCCCCACCTCACCAAGAGCCTTAGCCGTCCCTAGAGAAGACACGGAGGTGCAGTGCCAGTGCTTTCCTCAAGTGCACCTCGGATTTTCGGTACCGGCCAGATTGGGACGAATTCAACATTCATCGGCTCCACCAAAAGTACGTCATCTCTCCTTCCTCGCTCCCTCTCCTCCCGCGCTGGTATGAGTGCTTTGAAATCGGATTATGAGTGCTTTGAATGGCAGTAGCATACTATTTTGTATTGTCGAACATGCTGAGAGGTGTACTCAGTTCAGACGGAACTGAAGCAACGGAATTGCAGGTAGAAAAATCTAAGCCCGCTTCAGTCCAGAGGTGTACTCACCTGTGGTCTTCAGTACCTGTGGTCTCAGTTCAGATCTCAAGCTGCAGAGAGGTGTACTCTCAAGGCAAACTAAATAAATAGAAGAGCGAACCTGCTATGAGGTGAAGCAATTGCAGTCTCGATCGGCCAGCTTCTCATTTTATTTTTATTGTTTTCTGACCAAATCCCTCCCCCGCTCTGCAGAAATTAGCAAACTGTAGAAATCAACAAACTGTAGAAATACATGCAAAATTCCAAACTGTAGAAATTAGCAAACTGAATCCAAACTGTAGAGTGCGAACTGTAGGTATAGATGTCACCTAGCAATTAGCAAGTCATCAACATAAGTAGAGGTTTGGCCATACTAAGCATTTCCCCTCAAGGTTACCGAGTGGCCATGGTTAGAAATACCATCCCTTAGAAATAACTCGTCAACATTAAGAACCGATCTGCTAGAATTTTTCAGAAACAGACATTCTTGCAAGTTCTGACTGAAATTATAAGTAGCCGAAGAATTGTCACCACCAAGATATTTATGATTTGCTAATTAACAGACCATTCTTTCCTCCAGGCAGACCCATTTTCTCAGCCAAAACTTGGAAGTAGTAAGGAAAAAAAGAAGTTAGCGAACATAATGCCCTGTTTCCATACAGCTATCCTGTCCTGATTAGCATTGGGCCAACACATGTGAGAACACCAGTTTCAGTTTGTCAGTTGTACTGTTCCTAGGAGGCTGTTTGCAGCCTGATGAGTTAATTCCAACTGGCTAATTGATAAGTATTCAGAGATTGTAAAAATAGTAGAATGTGAATAACATGTATAAGTTTTAGCAATATTCACCTTTAGAACTGCCTTTGTCGGCATTAGCAAACTGTTGAGGATCTAGAAATACATGCAAAATTCCAAACTGTAGAAATTAGCAAACTGAATCCAAACTGTAGAGTGCGAACTGTAGGTATAGATGTCACCTAGCAATTAGCAAGTCATCAACATAAGTAGAGGTTTGGCCATACTAAGCTCTGCCCCTCATGTGCAGACTGCAGAGGCTTCAACTTTCATCCCTTCGTGTAGACCTATATAATTCCGTGTTGAAGACTGCATTGTATGAACATAGTATGTAAAATCACTTTGACTGCATTGTACCAAATAACTGTGTGTTAGGGTCAAGAAATACTTTATGTAATTCTCTAACCTCCTAACAAACCTGCTACTTCTCTCATCCAAAATCTTGTAAATAGTAATTTTATAAAGAATACCTCATTAGAATGCTGAAGGCATTTCAATGTCGTTTTTGGATGTAGTAAGTGAAACAGAAGAATACAACAAAGAAACTCGGCCAGTTTCTGGAACTAATAGCCTCATTGGTAATTTAGTTAGTTGAAATCTTGCACATCAGCTATCCACTTTGCTCCAAAAGTTATTTGACTTCAGTGATAAATCAATAGTTGACCTCAGTGATAAATCAATATTTGACAACGCAATAAGCTGGAGTTAATGACAACGCTCTGTACTCGTCTGTGCCTACCTAACCACATGTAGTAAAAGGGAATCACATGAACAACAGACATCAAGGGGCCATTTGTGCTTCTTCATATTATTACACAATTTAAGTGACTTTCCATGATCTGAGATATTTGTGAGTGTATATGCATTTGATTAATATCCGTTACATTTGGTATCTGATAAGGCGTTAATATTTGTTTCCAAGCAAACATGGTCGACTGTACGTCATACACAACAAATAAGGAAATGTACATACAAGGGAAAATTGCCTAACTGTAATAAGTTGAACATTTTTTTGTCCTTTCTTAATGAGCTACACCTCCTTACGCTTTTTCTAATCACAAGGGAATATGCAAAGGAAAAATTGGTAACCAGATTGAGATGGTCTTTTGATGAATTGTCGGGCACAAAATGATGAGTGCCATACACAAACATGCAGCACAAACTCTGGAGGGCCTGCTGGTCTAGAGTCAAACAAGGGTAGGAAAGGGGGAGCTAGAGTGAGCCACGTATAGAATTTTAGGAAGTGTTGTATTATCCACCTGGTACAGTATATTAACTTTGTGTTTGAACACATCCTCAGATAAAGAATGTCTTGGCTAATTTATTATTGTGTGAAGCAGATGGTGGTAGCTTATAGGTAAGAAAGTTAGAGGCATACCATCTTTAGATTTTTGCCACCAAAGAAAATAGTAGATTGGCAGACAGCGAGAAGCAAGCCTCCTATGGAGATAGGAAAAATAGGAACTGAGTTATACTATTCCAAACAATGAAAGGCACATAGTAAAAATCTGGAGCGATTATTTCCTATCTGGAATCATATGGTATAAACTATGGTCCTCATAAATCTTGTGATTTCTTATCTTGCTGAAGGTCAGCAGAGACAAATCCTTACTGCTAGAAGCACATAGGCAGGAATAGGCTGCAAGTTTTTTTGGGAACATACTGCTTTTGCTTGCAGCTCATGGGCGGTAAAGAAATGCATGTCCTCATAAATTTTGAATGATGATTTCTTGTCTTGCTAGAGTTCAGCAGAGCCAGTTCTTTACTGTTGCAAGCATATAAACAGGAATAGGCTGCATTTTTTTTTTGGAAAATACTGCTCCTTGCAGCTCATGAGCAGTAAAGCAATGCATGTTCTTTCAAGAAACCTATTTCTATTCTTTGCAAAAAAGTATGTAGTCTCATTACTCCCAATTTCTTGCTTTTTCATGACTATGAATAGCACTGCCACTATGATGTGTATGCTTGCGTCAGGACAGGGGACCCAAAAGTACTTCACAGATGAATGTGACATTTTCCACAAGAACGAGGTAATTATTGGATTAAATGCAAGATTACCAACATAGCTTTGTTTCAATATGCGCTATAGTTGACAACAAATCGCTGATGTCCATGTTCATGTTGCATGATGACCTGAAAACCACATAATGCCATTGTAGTAGAGGCTTATTTATGGTGAAGCACTTCGTCTAAACTTTATTATGCCAATATGCCATATATAACACCTTGGTCATGCACTATATAAAATATAAGTTTGTTCATGTTATTTTCGCAGCTATAGATCTAATTTGATTCTTCCTTTCCTCCTGTGGTGGGATCAATCAGATACGAAATGGCCAAGGACTGCTGACGATGATGACGACATGGCCACCATCGCTGCCCTCAGGTAGGCCATCCTCCAAGAGCTCAACCCCCACGCCTCTGTTCTAAAGGTCCTTTCCTCCCCACCTATATGTTTTCTATTGAATCCACAATGACTAGATTAGGCAAAGCTTCACCGATGAGCTTAGCATCCTACTATAACATGATGAATGTACACACAGATCAGTTTAGAAAACTACTGAAACTTATCTGTTCTATTTTCAATAAAGATAAATCAACTTCCCCACATCACTCATGTTCTTCTTGCAGCTTTGCTGCTTGCTATTGTCTTAGATTAATTAAGCCATATTTGAGCAGACCACTATGCTTTTCCTGTTGCATTACTTGATCCTTGCAAGTTACAATCCTTTTCTGCATTGATATTATGTTTTTTGTGGAATTTTCATGTGCTCAATCAGAAGCCAAAATATAACTTTATGGCTGTAACTGCAACAGACTTATCTATACTACTTATTAAGGCTGTAAGGGTAGCCAGCCTTTTTGCGTTCTGCCTCCAGGAGATCTGGATCGTCCGTTAGCCTGTGTGAATCTGCACCGTCCGTTCGTGACTCCCTGTCCACCCACGCCGCCCCCAGTCCACCCACGCCGCCCCCAGCCTTCCGCGCCGCGCGAGCAACCCTCCCTCTCAGTTCTCCCTCTGCTGCGCCGCCTCCCGCACCCCCACTGGCCCCTCACCGCGGTCCTCCCTCCATTGCCTCGCCTCCCCGGTAGTTCCTTCATCCAGTCCCTCTCACATCTCCTGCGATCCCCACCCACAGGAGCCGAGCTTCCTGCCCGCTTGCTTATCCGCCATAGGCTTCAACACATTTGAATCCACGCTGTGTTGGCGTGTATCGATGATTCGGTGACGGTGGGTGATGGAGGTGTGTGACCTGCGCAAGGTGCCCGACGCGGCCGCCCCGGGCGACCCTCGACCATGTCGCCAATCAGGTACAACCCATGAACCCTAACCCTAAACTCCCTTCTCCTCCTCCATGCCCCTTGATCGACCGGTTGATGGACCCCATGAATGTTCCTGGTGTGCCACAGGCTGCTAACCGTTTCACTGACCATGGAGCTTCACCATCGAGAGCTGGGAGTTTGGAGAACAAAATTATTGGTAGTGAAGAGGTTCCTAGGAGGTATGCCGTGCCTACCAACTACTCTGATTTGGTTCCCCCACCTGCAGTAGACCTGAGACGTTTGATGCCAGAACCATTTAATTGGAGTTCTGATGTCCGAGGCACTGCAATATCAGGAAGTATTCCTCCTGTATCAAGAACTAATAACAGTTCAACAGTTAATCCACCAGCAGGATTCAATCACCAAAACCTCACCAGACGCCACTTGAAATGTCCCTTTTTCATTTTGTTTGTGCACTTGGTAATCCCTAATTTGGTCTATCATGCTTCTTAATGCCCCTACAACTCTTGAAATGCTGAAATGTTTTTTATCATTTATTTCTACATATTTTTGCACTGCTAAATCCTGCGCTATGTTATCCCTTTTCTTCCCTAGCCTTGCTTGTTCTTGCAAGCATTGACTACTGTGATAATCATGTAAGGTCCGTGGTTCAATGTCTTGTGGCAATCCATAGGGTTCTAACTTGTTTACTTGTCAATAGATTCGGATATGAGGCCTTGGAATTGAGGAATGGTGGATCTGATTATTTTGGCAAAGGTGTTCTTAAGGTTAGTTAACCAACCAATGTTTATATTTCAGTCTGAGGGTATTATACTAGCTTTATTTGCCATGCACTCGCATTCACCATAGTCATTCATGCATCCAATGGTTATGGTTAACTTTATATAATAGAAACCAACATTTGTATCCTCCACCTTTTATGTGCAATAAAATTTATTTTGAGAACCTTTTGAAGTATATGCTCTAAACTTCAGTTAACTAAGTGTAGTTTTTGGCTTAGATTTTGAATCCACAGCTAACATGTTTTAGTGGTTACAACCATTATGTTTTTATGGGTTATTTTCTCTTTTCATATTGGACTAATAAGTCATATTGTCCTTTTCTAGGTTGTGAACAATGTAAATAATATTATTGGACCAACAATTGTGATATATCTCAATTCTGAAGTGCTTTGTTCGTCTAATTATGATTTTGATGATTAGTTTATCTCTATGATGTGCCTTTTAATTGTTTCTCGTTCCTCTAATGGACACACTCCTGATTGTGTCCTGATAGTATTTATTGTTCTGATTAGTACCTGTAATCTCTACTACTTATTAAGGCTACAAGGGGTAGCCTGCCTCTCCCTTGTTCTGCCTCCCATTAATCTGCGACGTCCACGCGTGTTAATCTGCATTGTCCATCATGCGTACGTTTTCGACGTCTATCGATCGCGTGCGTGACCCTTGCCCCCAAGCAACCCTAGCTCTCCCATCCCCTCCGCGTCCACAGCCGTCGTCGCTCTGCCTCCCGCCATCGCCGCCACACCGTAGACACAGCCAGCCACGATCAGTCTGCCTTCCCACCGAAGAAGAGCGGCCGGCCCGCGAAGGCGCACGCGATGTCGGCGTCGTCCGCGCAGATGGACCCTGACGCCTCCTTGATCGACATGAGCGAGGGGCGGTTCAGGATCACGCCGTCGGGGCCCAGCGACGACAGCAGCAAGATCACCGTGCGCTCGAAGATGTGCGAGCCGTCCAGCTTCTCCGTGGCGATCAAGAGGCACCCCTTCTCGGGCTTCATTAGAGGGTGCGCCCACCTGTCGCTGCCGGTCTGCACCGCCGGCAGCTGCGTCGACGACGCCACGGGCGGGTCACCGTGCTGCTCCTTGAAGTAGAGCTGCGCGCGGAACGACGCCAGTCGGGACTGATGGGCGGTGGCGCGGCGCCATCCTCTGGCGCCCCCGCGCGCTGATGCTGCCGCAGCCTGCGCATATGCCATTGCCACGATTAGTCTGGTTAGTTAGTTAATTAAATGACGTTGTAGTGAGGAGCAGGAGGACATCACACACAGGCACGGCAGCGGCTGCTGCCAAGGGCAAGGAGCAGGCGAGGCTTAGGCTTTGCGAAACCGGGGGCGGTGGGCGGCAGCACTGCCGTGCTCCTGCTGGCAGACGATGCTTTGGAGGTCAGGAAACATGACGTCGTTTCCATGACAGCGAGCAAAGGATCCTGCTGGCGGACGATGAACTTACACAGATTACAAATAGACGAGAACAACATATCAGGCCCCATACCTAGCTGTTTTGCCAACTTAACAAGCATTAAACATTTGTAAGTGTCAAGTATCTTTATTTTCTGCCCATCCCTGATGCTTCCGATTTGTAAAATTAGTAAATGATTCTGGTTCCAATTTTACCTTTTAGTTACATGAATAATCTCTATCTCTACTACTTATTAAGACGGTAAGGGTAGCCTGCCGTTCTGCCGTTCTGCGATCTCAGCCGTCCATTCTATCGTGTAAACAATCTCAGCCATCCGATCCCGACGTCCGATCCCGCACAGCCATCAGGCACGCAGCGTCCCGGCCGTTTCCAAAAAACCCTAATCTCCAGCACCCCGCCGCTTGCCAGCCGCCAGCCATCAGGCATGCAGCGTCCCAGCCGCCCCTGCCGCTTGCCACCGCGGTCTCCAGCGTCCCCGCCGCTTGCCAGCCGCCAGCCGCGGTCTGCAGCGCCCCGGCCGCCGCTTGCCACCGCTTGCCAGCTTCCACCCGTGGCCTCCAGCGTCCCCGCTGTTTGCCACCGGATCCGAGATCCTGCCCTTGTCCTTCATCCTTCTCCAATCTGCTCACCCCCTCCTCCGCGCGAGCCGCAGCCGGCCCCGCTCGCGTCCCCCTCGCCTATACCCTGTCGCCCCACCGCCCACGCCTCAGCCACCCGCCGTCCAGAGCCCAACCCTAGAGCACCCGTCGAATCCCGCTGGCCCTAGCCCCGACACCACCTCGCACCGCCGCATAGATGGAGTTGCTGGTGCCGGTGCCATGGCAGTCGCTGGCGACGCACCGCACAGATGGAGTCTCTATGGGCGGTGATCGATTGAAGCTTGGCCAATTCCGCACCGGAGCGCTTCATCACCGCGTGGTCGTCTCTCATCGCAAACAGAGAACTACACTACGTGGAGGCCGGTAATGAAACCCCCCACCACTTCGCTCTCTGGTTCTCTATGCTTTGATCCGTCGGGCTAGGGGATTGG
Organism: Zea mays; assembly: GCF_902167145.1. Classification (NCBI taxonomy): domain Eukaryota; kingdom Viridiplantae; phylum Streptophyta; class Magnoliopsida; order Poales; family Poaceae; genus Zea; species Zea mays. The sequence continues at coordinate 231,899,863 of NC_050096.1, read as the reverse complement.
GGTTCTTAATCATCGGGTTTTGGTGCTCTGGCAAGAGTCCACCGTGCAAGCCTGGGCACCGCCGCGTCCGTCCGAGAGGTGGGGGAAGCTTCGGGCACCGTTGATCTCAGGAGGTTCGGCCACCGGAGAGGAGTTGGATAGGGAGCATTGGAATGGTCGCCGTCGCATAGGATGGAGCTGAATTCCTCCGGGCGCTGCTTGGTTGCTCCCTAGACGACAAAATCGAGCACGACGCCGATGAGGACACGCTGAGCCGGGACGCGCCGTAGCACAGCGCGTGGCACTTGCCGCCCTTGTCGTGCCGCATCGTCCCCGCAGCGGCATGGCACTGGCCGCCTCCGCCGATCTTGTGTTCCTTGCTTTTTTTCGTTTTCTTCTTTGCGCACTTACCACCTAGGCCACCGTCTGCAGATTCGGAGGCATCGTACTGCAACGGATGCTTCCTCGAACTCCTCAACGCTTCGCTGAAGGACTGACCAGAGGCATCTGGATTGTTGGTAGCTGATGGCATGCCATACGCCCCCGTCTCTTTGTTGCTAATAACGCAGCCTTCCATACCCTGGGCTACTGAGGCCAATCCTGATTCCATCTTATTCTCTATACAGTAAGATCATCAAAATTAAAAATATTGGTGTAAAGCAGACATAGCATTTCGTAGATAAATAGCAAGGTACTCCCTCCGTTTCTGATTAAATCAGTTCCTACACTTGCCTTAAGTCGAACTTCTTCGATGTTTGGCCAAATTTATAAAAGAAATTACAGATATGACACCAAAAGAACACAATATGAAAATATTGTTTATAGTGAATCTAATGATACTAAATTGATGTCTTTAATCTTAATGATATTTTCTATAAATACAGTCAAACTTTAAAAAAAGTTCTACTGCAGACAACTCTAGAAATTGATTTATTCAGAGACAGAGGGAGTAACAAGAAAAGTACTTCGGGTTGCCTGTTATTGTGCAACAAGTTGCGCACTAGCATTGTGCTCGTTCAAAATATCATAGAACATGCCTATAAGCCACCCACACTTCATGTTTGTGATCTAGATAGTTTTAAGTTAGCAATTGACAGCTTTGTTTTAAGTGAAGCAAATTCAGCTGACTTTTATATAAAACCTCAAAGTAACATTAACCAAAGTTTGAAAACATACCATCAAAGGATGCAAGTCCTGCTTTCTTCATCCTAATCACTGACAGATCTGCAGAAACAGACTGAGATGTAGTACTATATTGGGAGGAGAGGACAGTGGCGCGGGTAGGCAACTGGGGTGCACAAGAAGAGGACAGTGTACCATTGTAAAGCGAACAAAGGCGGGCAGGCGGGCGGGCGCCGCCTTTTGGTTCTCTGATTGCGCAAATTTTCAAGTCATTGGGAAAGACATGGTAGGAATAGCTACGTAGCTCGCTTTGGGATGTAGCCGGATCATGCTGTCCCCTTGCTAGCAGCAACTTGGCGTCTCCAATGTGCTGCAATCGCCTTTGATGCCCAATTCTCAATTGGGGATTAGCTACCTAATCAAGTTAAAAATGTGACTGGCTGAGTATGAAAAATCCTAGGCGTCAATCATGTTTCGTAGTCACTGTTGCTTAGTGTGCCAACACACCATAATTACAACGACACGTGTCTGTGTGCTTTTAATCGGATGAGTGTAGAACTGAGCTTTTCAGTGAAGAGAGGATTTAGTACTGGATCCATCTAGCCTACAACCAGCTGTTTACAGTACTGGATAAAACCTGCGATTAGGCTCTTAGCAGCTCAAATGCCAACCTGCAAAGTGCTTAATCCTGCCTCAGAATTCAGGTTTCCTCAAAACAGCATGGGCAGTTGGCAAAGTGTTTAAGCTTAACCCTCTCTTTCAAATCTGCCCAACTAATTTCTCATGGTGCCATGGGTTGTATTATCGCCTCGTTAATTATTTAATAATGGGATTCACAGCTAATTAAATCATGGATAAAAGTCCTGTCATGTGTTAGTCTTGTGGATTGTAACCTTTCACTATCCCTTAGTTCAATTCATGGATAAATTTTTGTTTTAGGCTACTCTTTTGCTGTGTTACATTATTAAAAAACAATTTGGTTTTGGTTCATTTCTGATATGAAAGTAGCCTCTTGCTGTTCTTATGCTTCCCCTAATATAACTTTTTTTTGAATAATTTCCTAGCTCTTTCAAATCAATTCGCGATATGTCCAGGTGGTAATATTTTGTGCATAATGGAAGATGAGATATCCAGCATAATAGCTTATGCTCTTGCCATATCTGATGAGCGCCACCATTTGATAGATTTAAAATTTGAGAACGGAATGGATTATTCCAAGGGAGAGTATGCTAAAGCAATAGAGAAATCTTTTAGTTTTCTGTCTGAAAGTTCTTTCAGCTCATCACCATGGTCATCTACAAGTTCTGAAGCAAGCTTATCATCTCTGTCTTCATTTTCATCTGATGACTTTTCTGGTTATGATAGCTCATCTTTATTGTCCCCAATGCATCCAGAAATGACTGTGAATGGGAAAGTAACTCTCAAAGACAAATATTCAGTTACTGTTGTATATGACAATCAATTCTTTGCACTCCGAAAAAAGTGTTGCCCATCCGAGCTTGCATATATTACTTCTTTAAGCCGCTGCAAGAAGTGGAATGCTCAAGGTGGAAAGAGCAAGGCCTATTTTGTAAAGACAACAGATGACAGGTTCATCATTAAGCAAATCAATAAAACAGAGTTTGAGTCATTTATTAAATTTGCACCTGATTACTTTAAGCATGTTTACCATTCTCTGGACACTGGAAGCCAAACTTGTCTCGCCAAAATATTAGGAATCTATCAGGTAGCAGTTATATCACAAGCTCGAGTTGGATTCGTTTCGTTTTACTGTTTTCTTTTCCATGTGGACTAACTTGCCTATTTCAGGTTAAGCAAATTAAGCATGGCAAAGAGGTAAAGATTGACTTGATGGTTATGGAAAATCTTCTCTTTGGCCACAATATTTCACGAATTTATGACCTCAAAGGTGCTATTTTTTCGCGACGCATCACTGACTCAAACGATCATGATACTGTTTACCTAGATCAAAATTATGTTGAGGACATGAGCTTTTCTCCAATCTATATTGGTGGAAGAACAAAGCATCTTTTGCAGCGTGCAATCTGGAATGACACGTCTTTCCTCACTGTAAGTATAAAGCACATATTGGACACAATTACTGGCAGCCAAGTTTTTGAATGATAACATTTGTGAACATAATTATTGTACTTGCAGTCGGTGAATGTTATGGACTATTCTCTACTTGTGGGAGTGGACAAAGAGAAGCATGAACTTGTGTTTGGCATCATTGATTATCTGAGGCAATATACTTAGGACAAACAACTGGAGACATGGGTGAAGACTTCTCTGGTAGTACCCAAAAATGTTTTACCAACTGTAATTTCCCCCAAGGAATACAAAAAAAGGTTTAGGAAGTTCATGGCGAAGTACTTTCTGTCAGTTCCAGACACATGGAGTCTTGATAATCCGTCTAAGCCATGCAAATCCCTTGGTCAGAGCAATCGCAAGTTGGCGGAAGTCCAGATTGGTGATAACCTGTCAGAGCACCCAAATGAAGTTGAGGGGTGTGCCTAATCATGTGCAAGATTTCCTGGCAATTTTGTTGAACCCTATCATGTTGTTGTTTGGCTATATTTCACTTTGTAAAATGGTGTACATAGGAGGACCTTGCGGTTTTTAGGCAAATTGTTGGGCAAGTGAGGTCCACATGACGTGTACCTATACAAATGTTCATTGTTGATTTCACAATTATTATAGTGAAATTAAGAATTCATATGATCATTTTTTTGGACCTACCACTTGTGAGACTGAAGCAGTCTATTCTTCACTTATGACTAACTGTCCAAGACCAAGATAGGCATTTCCTACCTCTATTGAAATTAGGTCAATTTGAGTATTATGTTGTACTGTGTACCCCCCCATTGTATTGATGGGATATGTAAAAGGTTTCGTATAAATGTCTGCTCCCCTGACCTTGTTTGTTGCACGCAACACAATACATATTTTGTGTTTGATGGATGTCCAGTTTCTGTATTGCTGCCCAGATGCACTTTTTTTGGTTCTGCACAATGTACAACCTTTTCAGATCTCCTGGTATAGAACATATTGCAAGCTATTTTCTTTCGTAAACCGAGTTACATTGTTACTCAGAATGGGTAAGAATAAGTTACTTAGTTTGTTCAATATGCATTTATGCTCTAAAAACATTTTTATACATACTTATGCCTTTTTATTTTTTCAGATATCTTACCTCTTAATGATGTTCTACATCAGGCAGTACATGCCTGTTGATGTGTCTACTGTTTGCACTTGTTCCATGTGCTAATTTATTGGTACACATATGTGCCTAGACCATTGCTAAGGTATTTTTTCCTGACAATTCATGATGAGTGCAAACTTCACTGACCAGTTCGGTACTTAATTATATGCTACTTTCCCTTTCTTGAGCCAAAGCACATTATCATCGAGGATAATGGGAGCTTGTATCATGATTTTTGCTTGACCAGATAACTGATAGCAATAACTTTTCTTCTGTCGGCTCAGCAGGTTGACTGAATGTTAACCAGTATTTTGATTTTTTTAGTTCAGTTTGAATTCATGATGAGCAGCTTATATTTTGGTCAAGGGATTTTGATTGCTGCTTTAAGAGGTGATCATTATTTTGGTGGAATTATATTGAACTTTTGTTGGTGGCATGCATCAATGGCTATTTATTTTTTAACACATATTGAATGTGGATTTTTGATGTCCTGAATCTGAACATGAAAGGTAGTATTCAACACATGACTTTGCCTTTGTGCACCTGACCCATACTTAACTGTTCTAAGAATTTGTGTAGATTCATTCAAGGCGATCAATGTTGAAGGCATGCTCATGTACCAGAGGTTGTTCAGTGCTCCCGCCCAAGCCGGTCTTTCTGCATTGTCACATCAACTTTTATAGCTTCATCGTTACAATGTTTCTACTCTTGTGAGAAGCCGAAATAGGAGTGCCATTGGATGGGTTCATAGCTATGACATCCATTGATGTTATTTTCTTTTTCTGCTCAAAGATGACTGCAATAGGCATTTATTATGGGCAACTTTATATTCAACATGATTAGTATTTTTTCAATTCACAAGTGTGGCCCCATACATTTGTGCTGAAAATTGAACATATTTTATAAATTAGTTCCATGGTATTTCTTAGCTTTTAAGTACTGCACTGTCCAAGCCCATACTAAATCATTTTTTATAGGTCTTTACAATGGGCGCTTGATAATAAACTTTACCTCCTGCTGTATGGGAATGCTTATGAGCGACCTAGGTAGCATCTCAAAATATTATACAACTTCTCTTGATGTTTTTGTTACTCAGTTGTCCATGTAGTAGCAGTCCATTTGAAGTTCCTTCTTTTCTGCCTCAACTTTACATAATATTACATGTGTGTTTCCTCCAACACTAGAAAGTGAGCTGCTAATATGAAAGCAGGTTTTACTTGTATGCCATATCTTTGATCTTATATCAACTACATGTCCAGTTAACAACTGTGTGAGCTAAAACAATCATTTTATTAAACTTCTCTTTTGGAGGACTTGCAAATTTGTGTGTTCAGGATCACAAATTGATTATAAAACCTTTTCTCATAACAATATAACACACATTTTATATGTTCCCGTTGCAACGCACGGGCACTTACCTAGTTAGTATATACATGAGGAGTTGGTTGATTCTACCAAAATTAATGGCATGAACTTATAATACATCATCTCATTAAGTATTGGGTGACTCCACAGACCAAACACACCATAAATATGTCACTGTTGCGCGATGGGACCGGGCGATAGCTGCTAACAACTCTAGTTTAGTATTGTCTTCGGTCTGAAACCATAGCCTATGCGTGAGCTACGTACGTAAGTAGTAGGAATATGTAGTCGATCAAGTTGCATTAATCCTCTTTATAATAGTCTTTGTTACGAATAATTTGAGTCAATAAATTATGGATATAATGATACTCTGTTCGCTCCTTTTTGGTTCTTTATTGTGCAACTGGGTGCTTTTAAGCTCAGTTTTTCGTCGTAACAATGCATAGAATCCTAGGAGAACAGATTCTAAACTGTCTGCTACAAAAACAAAACAAAAAAACAGCTCATTTAAGCCCCCCCCCCCCCCCCCCCCCCCACCCCCAGTGGACTAACATAGATTTTTTTTCGTCAGAACTCATATGTTGACTTTATGGATTTAGTTATTACATGTATTGTAACATAGATTTCGTCAGAACTCATAGGAAATGGTTATTACATGCATTTTTTAATTGAAATTATGGATTTAGTTCGTTGCAATTTCTGTAGACATACTTGTAAACTTTTATTCAAAAATAAAAAATCCGTTGGACAAAATCACAGACCCGATAAAATCCGATTTGTGTTGACAGAAAGATAATTAACAATTTACAGTTGTTCCGTAGTCAGACAAGCGAAAATATTTGATATGTTATGGCGACAAATAACAAATCATAGAAGTAACAAATTATTTGTACTAATTGACAGTACAAGAGTACTAAAATCAACTTAAAATTCAGACACGTAAAGTATAGGAGAAGTAAAAAAATACTCCCTCCATCCCTAATTAAAATTCGGTTTACTTTTTTACCGGATTCATACAATAATTAATATATTTGTTATATATATATATAATATATGGGTCTGGGCTTCCAATAGTTAAAGGAAGCCCAGGCCGATCACCCCTGCAACATGGTTCAACCCAGCGCACCGACTGGACCAGTCTGTCGGTTGCACCACCCGCGCCCACGTCTGTGCGCGCAAAAAAGGAAATGCATGCATGAGTCAAACACGTTCCCTTGCATGCGCGTAAATTTAGAAAATATATGTGTGGTGGTTTCTATTTTTAAATGCTTAATTTTCTCCATAAATTTAGGATCGCTGCAACAGCCATGCAGCTAGACTCGTAAGGACCATTTTATGATATATACTGCTACTAAATATGCTATCCTGTGTAGATAATTATTATTGGGTACCGAAATTAGGGGTACCCCCAACACTTCTAATCACGGCCGGTAAACACCTTCAGGGCAAACCATAAAGGCTTACGGCTCGGGTCAAAGCTTCGTCTACCAAGGGACGCGGTCTCACCTCGCCCGAGCCTAGCCTCGGGCGGAACAGTGGTCCCGGACGAATCCACGTCTCGCCCGAGGGTCTCCTCAGACAGTGAGCGCACCCTCGGCTCAGCCAAAGGCAAGCCTTGTCGTGCAAGCGACCTTGGCCAAATCGCCTTACCAGCCGACCGTATTGCATGCGCATTTAATGCTGGGATCGCCTGACACCTTATCCTGACACGCGCGCTTCAGTCGGCAAGGTCGAAGTGACCGCAGTCACTTCTCCCTTCACTGACCGATCTGACAGGAAAACAGCGCCGCCCGCCCCGCTCCGGCTGCTGTGCCAACCACCCGGGCGAAACCGACAACGGTCGAGTTCAGCCTCGGGCGCAAAAGGAAGCTCTGCCTCGCCCGACCCCAGGGCTCGGCCTCGGCCTCAGTCTCGGGAGGAAATCTCCGCCTCGCCCGACCCCAGGGCTCTGCCTCGGGAAGAGTCACATCCTCGCCCAACCCTGGGTCTCGGCCCCAGCCTCGGCCTCGGAGGAGTCGCCGCCTCGCCCGACCTCAGGCTCGGATCAACCGCGCCACAAGGGATGCATCATTACCCTACTCCTAGCTAGCTCAGGCTACGAAGGAACAAGACCGGCGTCCCATCCAGCTTACCCCGGTAACAGGCGATGGTGGTTTCCCGCATGCAACCATGACGTCGATGGTTCTCAAGCCCCCTATGGAAGCAAGGAGACGTCAGCAAGATCCATGCAGCGCCAACAGCTGTACTGCAACAGGGCTCAAGGCACTTCTCCGACGGCCACGATACTACCTCTACAGGGCTCGAGACGCCCCCCCAACGACCACGTTGTTTACTATATAGGGCTCAGGGCACTTCCCTGCCAGCCACGTTAGCTCCCAGCTACACCCTATTGTACAGCTGGGCATCTCCTTACGTCTATAAAAGGGGGTGTCCAGGGCCCCACGGGAGGGAGGGGGAAGCGAGGGGAAAGACGAACAAACATACGAGCACACGAACATACGAACGCACGGCAGGAGAGACGAGTAGACACACGACAAAGGGACAGGAGAAGACGAGTAGGGGCCGGACCCTCTCTCTCTCTCGCTCTCTCCTACTCGCTCTCTCTCTCTCGCCCTCGCTCTCTCGCAACGCTTGTAACCCCTACTACGAGCACCCTGGTGCAGGATAATACAAGGCTCATTCCCCCACTTGTGTTCCATCTCGCACCAACCCATCTGGGCAGGGGCACGCAGCGACAAATTTACTCGTCGGTCTAGGAACCCCCCGGGTCCGAAACGCCGACAGTTGGCGCGCCAGGTAGGGGCCTGCTGCGTGTTAACGAACACTTTCCCGTTGAGTTCCAGATGGGTAGACTTCAGCAACCCCTTCAGCCCAGGACGGTGCTCCGCTTCGGGAGTCTCGAGTTCATGTCCCTCGACAGCAGCTACGACATGGTACTCCTCCCTCCACGGCACGACAACAACGACAGTAAACGGCTCGCCCGGCGGAGGCGCCCTCCACGACGGCATCTCCCCGCGGCGGAAGAGGAGCACTTGGGTCGTCTCCGCCACCCTCCTCGCCGGAGGAGACAGAGACGGGGCAACCGTGGCCACGCAGGAGGCGACACCTTATCGACTGTCAAGCTGGAACGAGTCGACGATGCCGGCACTCCTCCGAGGGACATGTCGGGTGTTGTCCTCGCACCTGAGACAACGACAAGCGCCGCTTCCCCGCAACGTGCCAGCCCCAAGCGGACTGACGACGCCAGCACCCTCGCAAAGGACCTGCTGGGCGTCACCCTCGTACCTGAGATGATGGTGCGTTCCGTCCCCGACGCGACTTCACCACCATCCATCGATCAAGAGGTATCGTCCGTATTTCACCCTGTTCCCTTTCGATTTAGTTTCGATCCACCTAGCGACCCCGCTGCGGTGAGCGCTTTCGCTAGGGCGTATCCAAACCTTCCGGGGTACCATATGTGGTCGACCTGGGACCGACTGACAGCCGTCTCAACCTCCGGACCGACGGGTTCCGAGGAAGAGGACGACCCCGACTTCGGTTGGGATTTCTCTGGCCTCGATGATCCCGGTGCCATGCAGGACTTCATGTTCGCATGTGACCACTGCCTCTCCGGTTGCTCTGACGATGGCCACGACCTTGACGACGAGGGTTACGGCCCAAGTCGCGAATGTTTCCACGTCGATCAGGGAGATCACGATGAAGGCAACCACCTCGGTATGCCGGAGGTTGACGATCCCCCTGGGCCCGCATCTCGCGTTGACATCCCGCGGGAGCTAGCTGTGGTCCTAGTCCCTGCGGGGGGTCGGGACACATAGTTCGAGCAAATCCGCGAGATGTAGGTCAAGATCGATGAGGAAACAGGGAGGCAAAGCTACTTCGAACCATGACGGAGCCATCCACCACCGAGGGACGGCGTATCCAGGGCGAACTCAAGGATCTCATGGAAGGTGCCGCAGTTCGATGAGCCGAGAGCTCCGCCTCCCGAAGGCGAGTTGACCCCTCGGAGCATCACGCGACGTCCTCCCGACGCATGCGGGAGGCCTCGGTCCATCCCGAGCGCACACGGGACGAGGCACCTGCCGCCCGGGATCGCCTCGGCAACGAGCATCACCATCGCGACCATCGAGCCTGCCTCGAGGACAAGGTGCGCTGAGGCTACCATCCCAGGCACGGGGGACGCTGCGACAGCGAGGAGGATCGGAGTCCCTCGCCTGAGCCACCCGGTCCACGAGTCTTCAGCTGGGCCATACGACGAGTGTCGTTCCCCACCCGTTTCCGAGCCCCGACTACCATCACCAAGTACTCGGGGGAGACGAGGCCGGAGTTGTGGCTCGCGGACTATCGACTGGCATGCAGTTGGGAGGGGTGGACGATGACAACCTCATCATCCGTAATCTACCCCTTTTCCTCTCCGACGCCGCCCGGGCCTGGCTGGAGCATCTTCCTCCTGCGCAGATCTCCGACTGGGACGACCTAGTCAAGGCTTTCGCGGGAAATTTCTAGGGCACGTACGTGCACCCTGGGAACTCATGGGATCTCCAAAGCTGCCGCCAGCAGCCTGGGGAATCCCTCCGAGAGTACATCCGACGGTTTTCAAAGCAGCGCACCGAGCTGCCTAACATCACCAACTCGGACGTCATCGGAGCTTTCCTCGCCGGCACCACTTGCCGAGACATGGTGAGCAAACTGGGGCGCAAGACTCCCACCAAGGCGAGTGAATTGATAGACGTCGCCACCAAGTTCGCCTCGGGTTAGGAGGCGGTCGAGGCCATCTTCCGGAAAGACAAGCAGCCTCAGAGGGGGCGAAGGAAGATGCCCCCGAGGCGTCCGCCCAGCGTGGCGCGAAGAAGAGGGCCAAGAAGAAGGCGCAAGCGAAGCGCAATGCCGCTGACGCGAATCTCATCGCTGCTGCCGAGCATAGGAACCCTCGGAAGCCTCCTGGAGGGGCCGGCGCATTCGACAAAATGCTCAAGGAGCCGTGCCCCTATCACCAGGGTCCCGTCAGGCACACCCTTGAAGAATGTGTCATGCTCCGGCGCTACTTCCATAAGGTCGGGCCCCTAGCGGAATATAGCAAGGGCCAAGGCAACAACAAGGAGGGCGGTAAGGAAGAGGAGTTCCCAGAGATCCACAACTGCTTCATGATTTACGGCGGGTAGGTGGCGAACGCCTCGGCTCGGCACCGCAAGCAGGAGCGCCGGAAGGTCTGCTCGGTAAAGGTGGTAGCGCCAGCCTACCTAGACTGGTCCGACAAGCCTATCACCTTCGACCAAGACGACCACCCCGACTTCGTGCCAAGCCTAGGAAGGTACCCGCTCGTCGTCGATCCGATCATCGGCAATGTTAGGCTCTCCAAGGTCCTCATGGACGGAGGCAGCAGCCTCAACATCATCTACGCCGAGACCCTGGAACTCTTGGGGGTTGATCGGTCCGAGGTCCGGGCCGGTGCGACACCCTTCTACAGGATCGCACCCGGAAAGCGTATCCTTCCCCTCGGGCGGATTGACTTGCCCGTCTGCTTCAGAACTCCCTCCAACTTCCGAAGGGAAACCCTCACCTTCGAGGTGGTCGGGTTCCGAGGGACCTACCACACGGTGTTGGGAAGGCCGTGCTATGCCAAGTTCATGGCTGTCCCCAACTACACCTACCTCAAGCTCAAGATGCCAGGCCCCAACGGGATCATCACCGTCGGATCCACGTACCACCACGCGTACGAATGCGACGTGGAATGCGTGGAGTATGCTGAAGCCCTCGCCGAGTCCGATGCCCTCATCGCCGACCTGGAACGCCTCTCCAAGGAGGCGCCCGACGCGAAGCGGCACGCTGGCAACTTCGAACCAGTCTAGGCGGTTAAGTCCATCTCTCTCAACCCCAACAACGACGCCAGCAAGAAAGTCCAGATCGGCTCCAAGCTCGACCCTAAATAGGAAGCAGTGCTCGTCGACTTTCTCCGTGCAAACGCCAAAGTTTTTGCGTGGAGTCCCTTGGACATGCCAGGCATACCAAGGGATGTCGCGCGAGCACTCACTGGACATCAGAGCGGGAGCCCGACCTGTGAAGCAGACCCTGCGCCGTTTTGACAAAGAAAAGCGTAGGGCCATAGGCGAGGAGATCCACAAGCTACTCGCGGCAGAGTTCATTGAAGAGGTATTCCATCCTGAATGGTTAGCTAACCATGTTCTTGTAAGGAAAAAGGATGGGAAATGGAGGATGTGCGTAGACTACACTGGTCTAAACAAAGCATGTCCGAAGGTTCTCTACCCTCTGCCTCACATCGATCAAATTGTGGACTCCACTGCTGGGTGCGAAACCCTGTCATTCCTTGATGCCTACTCAGGCTATCACCAAATCAAGATGAAAGAGTCTGACTAGCTCGTGACTTCTTTTATCACACCTTTTGGCATGTATTGTTACACTACAATGCCATTTGGTTTGAGGAATGCAGGCGCCACCTACCAGAGGTGCATGAACCATGTGTTTGGACAACACATCGGCAGAACGGTCGAGGCTTACGTCGATGACATTGTTGTCAAGACAAAGAAAGCCTCCGACCTCCTCTCTGACCTTGAAACGACATTCAAGTGTCTGAGAGCGAAAGGCGTGAAACTCAACCCCGAGAAGCGTGTCTTCGGAGTCCCCTGAGGCATGCTCTTAGGGTTCATCGTCTCCGAGCGGGGCATAGAGGCTAACCCGGAGAAAATCGCGGCCATCACCAACATGGGACCAATAAAAGATTTGAAAGGAGTACAAAGGGTCATGGGATGCCTTGCGGCTCTGAGCCGTTTCATCTCACGCCTTGGCGAAAAAGGATTGCCCCTGTACCGCCTCTTAAGGAAGGCCGAGCGCTTCACTTGGACCCCCGAGGCCGAGGAAGCCCTCGGAAACTTAAAGGCACTCCTTACAAATGCACCCACCTTGGTGCCCCCCGCTACGGGAGAAGCCCTCTTGATCTACGTAGCCACAACCACTCAGGTGGTCAGCGCCGCGGTCGTAGTCGAGAGACGAGAAGAAGGGCATGCACTACTCGTCCAGAGGCCAGTCTACTTCATCAGCGAAGTGCTATCCGAGACCAAAGTCCGCTACCCGCAGATCCAGAAGCTGCTCTACACAGTGATTCTGACACGGCGGAAACTGCGACACTACTTCGAGTCTCACCCGGTGACTGTGGTGTCATCCTTTCCCCTGGGAGAGATCATCCAGTCCCGAGAGTCCTCATGTAGGATAGCGAAATGGGCAGTGGAACTCATGGGCGAAACACTTTCATTTGCCCCTCGGAAGGCCATAAAATCCCAAGTCTTGGCCGACTTCCTGGCTGAGTGGACTGACACCCAGTTACCGACGACTCCAATACAGCCCGAGCTTTGGACCATGTACTTCACGGGTCGCTGATGAAAACCGGAGCAGGCGCGGGCTTGCTCTTCATCTCACCCCTCGGAAAACATCTTCGCTACGTGATCCGCCTTCATTTTCTGGCATCAAACAACGTGGCCGAGTACGAAGCATTGGTTAACGGGTTGCGCATCGCCGTCGAGCTAGGGGTTCGGCACCTCGACGCTCATGGCGACTCACGGCTTGTCATTGACCAAGTCATAAAGAACTCCCACTGCTACGATCGGAAGATGGAGGCCTACTGCGACGAAGTTCGGCACCTGGAGGACAAGTTCTACGGCTGGAACTCAACCACGTCGCTCGACGATTCAATGAGACTGCGGATGAGCTGGCTAAAATAGCCTCGGGGCGGACACCGGTTCCCCCGGACGTCTTCTCCAGGGATATACATCAACCCTCCGTCAAGATCGACGACACGCCCGAGGAAGCTTCGGCCGAGCCCGAGGTGCCCTCGGCCGCCAAGGGTGAGGCCCTGCGTGTCGAGGAGGAGCGGAATGGGGTCACACCGGTCCCGAACTAGCAGACCCTGTACCTAGAATATCTCCTCCGAGGAGAGCTGCCCCTCGACAAGGCCAAAGCTCGGCGACTGGCTCGGCGCGCCAAGTCGTTCGTTTTGCTGGGTGATGAAAAGAAGTTCTATCACCGCAGTCCCTCGGGCATCCTCCAGCGGTGCATCTCCATCGCCCAAGGACAAGAGCTGTTACAAGAAATACACTCGGGGGCTTGTGGCCACCATGCAGCACCTCGAGCCCTCGTGGGAAATGCCTTCCGACAAGGTTTCTACTCGCCAACCGCGGTGGCCGACGCCACTAGGATTGTACGCTCCTGCCGAGGATGTCAATTCTACGCAAAGCAGACACGCCTGCCCGCTCAGGCCCTGCAGACGATACCCATCACCTGGTCGTTTGCCGTATGGGGTCTGGACCTCGTTGGTCCCTTGCAGAAGGCACCCGGGGCTTCTCGCACCTGCTGGTCGCCATCGACAAATTCTCCAAGTGGATCGAGGTCCGACCCTTGACCAACGTCAGGTCCGAGCAGGCGGTGGCGTTCTTCACGAGCATCATCCATCGCTTTGGGGTCCCAAACTCCATCATCACCGACAATGGCACGCAGTTCACCGGAAAAAAGTTCCTGGACTTCTGCGAGGACCACCACATCCGTGTGGACTGGGCCGCTGTAGCTCACCCCATGACGAATGGGCAGGTGGAGCGTGCCAACGGTATGATTTTGCAGGGACTTAAACCCAGGATCTACAACGACCTCAACAAGTTCGGTAAGCGGTGGATGAAAGAGCTACCCTCGGTGGTCTAGAGTCTAAGGACGACGCCGAGCCGAGCCACGGGTTTCTCGTCGTTCTTTCTAGTCTATGGGGCCGAGGCCGTCCTCCCCACGGACTTAGAATACGGTTCCCCGAGGACGAAGGCGTACGACGACCGAAGCAACCAGATCAGCCGAGAGGACTCGCTGGACCAGCTCGAAGAGGCTCGGGACGTTGCCTTACTACATTCGGCGCGGTATCAGCAGTCTCTGCGACGCTACCACGCCAGAAGGGTTCGGCCCCGAGGCATCCAAATGGGAGACTTGGTGCTTCGGCTGCGACAAGACGCCCGAGGACGCCACAAGCTCACTCCTCCCTGGGAGGGGCCATTCATCATCGCCAAGATCTTGAAGCCTAGAACATACAAGCTGACCAACGATCAAGGCGAGGTCTACAACAACGCTTGGAACATCGAACAGCTACGTCGCTTCTACCCTTAAAATGTTTCAAGTCGTTCATGTTCCTCGTTTTTACACGCTTAAATAAAGTCTAACCGTCGAGGAAGGGTCAGCCTTGCCTCGGCCAAGCCCGACCCTCCCTCGGGGGCTAGAAGGGGGGAACCCCCTCTGCGTCAAAAATTTTCTTCGGAAAAGTTTTCTACCGAGAAAAGTTTTCTACCGAAACAACTCCCGTGCCTTCCGACTATATCGATAACGGAACCCTGAAAACGAGCGGGAGAGTCCTTAAGCGGCAAGGCCGACCGAGCCGAGGGACTCCTACGCCTCCGGGATACGGATACCTCACTCGTCACCTTCCGCGAAAAGTAATTCACGCTCGGATAAGCGATCCTGCTACCGAACAAGTCCTAACACTCGGGTAGAAAACGACTTTCGTGCATTTTTCGACTATAGAGATAGAAGAATCCTACGAACGGGTGAGAGAGGCTTTAAGCGGCAAGGCCGACCGAGCCGAGGGACTCCTACGCTTCCGGGATACGGATACCTCACTCATCACCTTCCGCAAAAAGTAACTCTCGCTCGAATAATGCGATTCTGCTGCCGACGAACAAGTCTTAAATGCTCGAAACAAGAGGAAAGAAAACACAACTTTATAATCCGAACGCTAAATATGTTTAGGCCTCGGCGGCCGCAAAAAACATACGCATGCTTCGGACAAACTGTTCCTACAAGATTCAGGCATCGGCAGGAGGAGGAGCAGTGCCCTCGGCGACGTTTCCACCCTCGACGGAATCTGGCCTGGCCTCAGACGGCGACTCGGGCGAGAGGATCTCCACCTCAAAGGAGGACGCCAGCACCGCGCTTGGGCCGGCGACGGCCGTGTCAAGCCTCTGGACCTCGGCTAAGGCGGCCTCATCCTCGTCGGGTAAGCAGTACCCTCGCTGACCCGCTCCAGATCCACGTCATAGTGGGAAGCGAGCACAGCGAAGGCCCGCCTAACGCCGTGATGCAGCGCCCCGTGGAGTCTACCACGCACATGGCCGCCCAAGGCCCGCAGGTGACTCTGGGGGGAGCTACCCGAGGGGACGTCATCGAGGTCGAAGGCCCGGCAAAAGGCCGAGATAGCCTCGGACATGGCCACACGGTCGGCCTCCTTCTACTCAGCCGCTTGGGCAAGTGCCTTGCGATCCTTGATGGACTCGCCAAGAGCCGTCTCCAACCCTGAAGACAGCCAAACAATACTCTTCAGACACGAGGTGAAGGATGAAGCTAAGTCAAAGCTACAAAGCGGGCGACACATACCTTCGACCCGAGCGGACGCCTCGGCTAGCCGCCCCGCAGCCTCAGCCAGCTGACCCTTAAGGGCCTCAGCCCGGCTCACGGCCTCGGTAGCTTGGCTCCAAGATTGGTCCAGCTCGCCGAGGACCTGGCCGAGCTCCAGCCGCCACTGCTGCATCTCCTCGGCCTGGCAAGCCACCTGCTCCTGGGCCAACGAAGCCTCTGCCCGTGCCACCGACTTTAGCTCATCGCAGAGCAGCCGAAGATCCGCCACCTCGGTGCTCTGTTGGGAGAGCCGCTCATTGGCCTCGGCATGCACGGTCCTCTGGGACCACAGCGAATCCCAGACGTCTCTCTCGCGGTGGAGGAACAGCGACTTGGCGGTGCTCACGTTCGCAAGTTCCTGAGAAAGGAAAACAAGGCATTACAAAGAGTGCCCTGGCCACGCAAGGTCTACACTGAAACCCTTACCTGGAAGACCCTGGGAACGTCCCTGGAAAGGGTCTCCACGGCCGACCGAAGCGACCTCGTCATCGCCTTGATATACTCGCGGAAGTTGTCCCGAGTTCTCTCCTCTAGCTCATCGTCGAGGGAGAGGAGGGGCTCCAGGTCCGAGATGGCATGGCTCCAGAACCGGAGCGGTCGCCCACACCATTCATCGAGGTTGAGCCGCGCATGGATAAGGCCGCTGCTCCCCAAGATGGGCCATGGTTCTGCGTGCACCCCGACCAAAGCGTTGGGTCCCCCTACGGCCAGCGCTTCGAGTACCGCCGCAATCAAAATGTTGGGCCTCTCCTCGGCTAAGGAAGCGGGCCTCCGATCGCCAACCTCGGCGACGACGGCTACCCCCTCCTCATGGCCGAGAACGGGGAGGTCGGGGATGGCCACGGGCGGCGGTGCCTCAGCCATCCCGACGTCGGCGGCAACGGACGGCTCCGCGAGTAAATCGGCAATGGCCCCGACGGGGGTCGATGCCGGCACCGGCAACAAGTTAGCCAGGCTCGAGGCCGCGGCCGCGTCAGCAGCCTCCCCGGCATGATGGCCGTCCCGGCAGAGGGGTCAGCCTAGGAGGCTAGCCCCATAGCAGTTCGTGCTGACTGCCCCCCCCCCCCCCCCCCCGCTCGAGCGTGTCTTGTGTGGAAGCCAGCCAACCGGCATGGCATGCTGCGGCACCGGCTGCGGAGGCCAACCCCGTCTTAAGGGCCTTCCTGGGGGCCAGACCAGCCGAGCCCTGCCTCCGCTTACTGAAAGAAGGAGAGCAAGATCAAGACACACAGAAAAAAAGAAAAACCAAAACAGAGGTATTCTTAGATACTTACCCGCTCTAGACCAAGGCTAGCCGTGCCTGCGGGGAGGCCCCTCGAGCCCCAGCCCCCGCGGGCGCTACCGAGGGTTGCTCCGATGCCAGCCTCGACACCGCTTCCGCCTCGGACGCCCGAGGCGCCGAAAGGGCGGCCTGCCCAGGCGTTGTCGCGGCCAGGGGACCGACCTCCTGTACAGCCGGCGCGGGCACTTGCTCTAGGAGGGCAGGCAGATCGGCCTGACTCCCAGGAGTCACCCCCGTTACTTCGGCCAAGGGGTCAAGTACCCCCTCGACCTGACTTCGCTCCTCAGACTGGGTCCTCGGTGTCCCGGCCCCAGGCTCTGATGGTGCCGGTCCACTAGGATGCTGGCTCGGCGACCCCTGGCCCAGCCTCGGGCCTGGGCTGAGGCCAAGGCGGGCTGCCATGTCATCGTCCTCGTCACCATCGTCATCATCGTCGTCATCGTCGTTGTCAGGCGTCTCCGGTGATGGCTCCCTCGGGAGCCCTTCCCTCGCCTGCCTCTGACGAAGCTTCTCCAAGGCATCCCGAGCCCGCATCCGCTCACGAGCCCGGGCCTTTTTTGCATCCTTCTTCTCCTTTTCCTTCTCCGTGGCGATTCTCCGTGTGGCTCGACCTACCGCATCCTCCGGGAACGGTGGTCGGACGGGTTTATAAATCCTCAACCCCTAGGGACGAACAAAAACCCCAGTAAGTAAGGATCAGAGGCGTGAAGAACTCGACGCAAAATAGAAGAAGGATAGGACACCTACCAGGGACACATACCCATGGTCGGGGCGCATCGCGGGCTGGGTAAGGGCGCCAGCGTCCTGCTTCCCTACCGTACTTGCTACCCGCTTGAGGAGGTCGTCGGCGGAGAGGGAGGTCGAGGACATCTGCGAGCCCTCCAAATTGACCCCTGGCTTCATCTCTGCAAGCCGCAACGACCGCTCTGCCAAAGGGAGCACCCTCCGGCGATGGATAACGGCGACGACCCCCGCAGCGGTAAGGCCCCCATCTCGTAATTTCTGCAAAGCCTGCAGAATAGGCTGGAGCTTCTCCTGTTTCTCGCGCGTGACCCCCCAGCGCCAGTTAACGCCGGCAGCGGTCACCACTCGTTGAGAAAACGGCGGAAGCCACCCGTCGTCGTTGCAGAGATAAAACCACCGGTTCTGCCACCCCTTGTTCGAAGATGCAAGGGTGGCGGGGATGTACTGTTGCGCGCGCCCCAGCCTCAGCTGAAGGGTGCAGCCACCGGCCCACATCGCCATACGGACCTTCTTTGCCTCCGTTGTCAAGGCAAAGAACTCCGCAGTGAAGAGATGAAGCCACAGATCCCAGTGGGGGTCAATCCCAAAAAACCCTCGCAAACTGCCGCGAAGATGGTCGCTTGTGCAAAAGAGTTGGGGTTGAGGTTGTGCAGCTCCACCCCGTATTAGTGCAGGAGTGCCCGCATGAAGCGGCTCGCTGGTACACCAAACCCCCGCTCATGGAAGGGGATAAAGCTGACCACATACCCCGGCGGCAGAGTCGGGCCGACCCCACTCCCGGGGGCCATCCACTCCGGCTGCGGCTCGCCGGAGAGGGGACGCAACAGACCATCGGCGACAAGGGCCTCCAAGTCCCCCACAGAAACAGTCGAGAATGGCCACGGGTCGCGCGACAAAACAATGAACACCTTGTCAGCCATCGCCGGACACAAACGGTGGCAGCGGAAGGGATGAGGTGTGCGGTTTTCTCTCCTCTGGCTACTCTCTTAGGTTGCAGAAACCGAAGCAGGAGGCGAGCGCAAACGGCAGGGTGAAGAACCACCGCCTGCCCCTCTTCCGGGTATATAAAGGCCCGGGCGAGGATCATTCAAAACTTCGCCCAATTCAGCCGCGAAATTCAAACTCAGAGGAGAAACGGTCTTTCTGTTCCTCGAACGGCCCGCGCACGCGCAACAGACGCCCCGCGAATCACCCGTCCCGTTGCATTAACTCCCTGGCAGGGCAAGCGACACCGTTGGCAGGTGAAGCAGGCGACGTTTGACCTCCACCATAAAGGCCGCATCAAAAAAGGTGCGCCACGATTTTTAAAATTCATATCCTTTTCCGTTTCCTCTCTCTCTCTTGCCACAGGGACCGAGAAAGGGGATATTTTGAAAGGGATCCTTCCCCGCGAAGGAAACGGGCCCCCGAGCCCTCCTACTGATCAAGAGTTCGAAGGCTGGCCCCTCGGAAGGGTTCGACAGCCGCCCCAGAGCACCCGGGCTCCGTGCCCATTACTGATCAGGGGTTCGAAGGCTGGCCCCTCGGAAGGGTTCGACAGCCGCCCAAGAACACGTAGAGTGAGGGATGACCCTGGGTACGTCCGATACATGGCCGAGGCTCGGGCTATGCTCCCGAGGTACCCTAGCATTTCCGAGACCAGCGGGAACGACTCGTAATGGAATCCCACCGGAGGGAGGCATCGAGCCCTCGGACCTTGTCGAAAAGGGTCCGGGTCCAGCGAATCACCTGCAGGTACTTTTGGAGCGTGCCTCTGGGCCACTAGCCGACCCCTAATGAACGGGTCACGGGCGTCCACTCGGATCACCCGTTAGCAACTCACCGGAAACGCCATGATCGGTACCCTCCGAGGGTAACATGGCGCTTTCCCCCCTTCCTCCTTGCGGAAAGGCGACGAAGGGGCGTATAATAAAAGTCGAGACAGTCCTTGATCGTCCTCTCGCTCCGTGCAGAGGCTCGGGGGCTGCTCTCGCACCCGGCTATGGCCGAACTGTTGACAACGTCAACAAACCGGCTCAAAAACTCAGAATCTGATCGTGCACCCGGGCTACGGCCAGGCCGCATGAGGGAACAACAGGACCGGCCGAGGCATCACGAAAAGCGTTAAGACCTCAGAGGAGACAAACCACTCCTCCGAGGCCTCGGGGGCTACACCCGGTGGGTGCGCTCGCGCGCACCCGTCGGAACAAAGTATAACCGAGAGAGGCTGGTCCCCTCACCAAAAATGCGGCAGAGCCTCGAAGCGAGCATCGCCACTCCCTTCGAGGCTTGGGGGCTACTGTCGGGTACCCAAATTAGGGGTACCCCCAACACTCCTAATCACAGCCGATAAACACCTTCAGGGCAAACCATAAAGGCTTACGGCTCAGGTCAAAGTCAAAGCTTCGTCTACCAAGGACGCGGTCTCACCTCGCCCGAGCCCAGCCTCGGGCAGAACAGTGGTCCCGGACGAATCCACGTCTCGCCCGAGGGTCTCCTCAGACAGTGAGCGCACCCTCGGCTCAGCCAAAGGCAAGCCTTGTCGTGCAAGCGACCTTGGCCAAATCGCCTTACCAGCCGACCGTATTGCATGCGCATTTAATGCTAGGATCGCCTGACACCTTATACTGACACACGCGCTTCAGTCGGCAAGGTCGAAGTGACCGCAGTCACTTCTCCCTTTCACTGACCGATCTGACAGGAAAACAGCGCCACCCGCCTCGCTCTGGCTGTTGTGCCAACCACCCGGGCGAAACCGACAACGGTCGAGTTCAGCCTCGGGCGCAACAGGAAGCTCCGCCTCGCCCGACCCCAGGGCTCGGCCTCGGGAGGAAATCTCCGCCTCGCTCGACCCTAGGGCTCGGCCTCGGCCTCGGGAAGAGTCACATCCTCGCCCGACCCTGGGTCTCGGCCCCAGCCTCAGCCTTAGAGGAGTCGCAGCCTCGCCCGACCTCAGGCTCGGATCAACCGTGCCACAAGGGATGCATCATTACCCTACTCCTAGCTAGCTCAGGCTACGAAGGAACAAGACTGGCGTCCCATCTAGCTTACCCCGGTAACAGGCGATGGTGGTTTCCCGCATGCAACCATGACGTCGGTGGTTCTCAAGCCCCCTACGGAAGCAAGGAGACGTCAGCAAGATCCATGCAGCGCCAACAGCTGTACTGCAACAGGGCTCAAGGCACTTCTCCGACGGCCACGATACTACCTCTACAGGGCTCGAGACGCCTCTCCTGATTGCTACGTTGTTATCTGTACAGGGCTCAGGGCACTTCCCTGCCAGCCACGTTAGCTCCCAGCTACACCCCATTGTACAGCTGGGCATCTCCTTACGTCTATAAAAGGGGTGTCCAGGGCCCCACGGGAGGGAGGGGGAAGCGATGGGAAAGACGAACAAACATACGAGCACACGAACATACGAACGCATGGCAGGAGAGACGAGTAGACACACGACAAAGGGACGGGAGAAGACGAGCAGGGGCCGGACCCTCTCTCTCTCTCGCTCTCTCCTACTCGCTCTCTCTCGCCCTCGCTCTCTCGCAACGCTTGTAACCCCTACTACAAGCACCCTGGTGCAGGATAATACAAGGCTCATTCCCCCACTTGTGTTCCATCTCGCACCAACCCATCTGGACAGGGGCACGCAGCGACAAATTTACTCGTCGGTCCAGGGACCCCCCGGGTCCGAAACGCCGACAATTATGCAATTCGGTATACTGCGTAAAAATCTGTTACCAGCTGCATGCACACGAATTTATGATGAAAATAATGTGCAATGAAAGGAAATTAATTTCACACATAGAAACAAAAAATTGTATTTAATGTTTTATTTCATTCATAAATATAAGATCCCTCCAACAACCATGTAGCTAAACACATTAGATCTAGTTTATGATATATACTGATACAAATTATACTAAATGGTGTAGGTATTTATGCAATTCGTTACACTGCGTAAAAAATCTGGCATGTTGTTCACTGGTGGACGCATCTTCGAGTTGGAGCATAATAACCTCAAGTTTTTGGTATAAAATCTCTCAGTTATAAGCGTTTATACCGAGCCAATGTGAGAGGTTGATAGTTCTAGTAGGTTGTTATTACGATCCTATTTTTATGGCAGATCCGAAAAACATGGCAGCCGCATGCATGCGGTTATACAGATCCAAAAATTATGGCAAAATACATGCATGAGTCAAACAAGTTCCCTTGCATGCGCGTAAATTTAGGAAAGATGTATGACAGTTTTTATTTTAAATGCTTTATTTCCTCCATAAATTTAGGATCGCTGCAACAGCCATGCAGCTAGACTCGTAATGACCATTTTATGATATATACTGATACTAAATATGCTACACTGTGTAGATAATTATGCAATTCGGTATACTGCGTAAAATCTGTTACCAGCTGCATGCACACGAATTTATGATGGAAAGAATATGCAATAAAAGTAAATGAATTGCATGCATAGAAACAAAAGATCACATTTAATATTTTATTTCCTTCATAAATATAGGATCCCTCCAACAGCCATGCAGCTAAACGCATTAGAACTAGTTTATGATGTATACTGAAACAAATTATACTACACGGTGTAGGTATTTATGCAATTCCTTACACTGCATAAAAAATCTGGCATGTTGTTCACTGGTGGACGCATCTCCGGGTGGAGCATAAAAACCTTAAGTTTTGAGCATAAAATCTCTCACTTATAAGCGTAAATACCGAGTCAAGGAGACGTTGATAGCTCTAGTAGGTTGTTATTACGATCCTATTTTTATGGCAGATCCGAAAAACATGGCAGTCGCATGCATGCGATTTCTATTTTTATACAGATCTAAAAATTATGGCAAAATCGTGGGAGTTTCCATTGCATGCGCGCAAATTACGAACATCATAAATCAAGGAATTGCCTTTCTAATGTGCATGCAGTAAACTGATATACGAACTCCGTGTTCAAGCATAAAATCATACAGTTTTTAGCGTAAATAATACATGTGGTAGGCATAAAATACAATAACCGAAAAGAAAATTGCGCCGGATCGGAGGATGTCACGTGCGATCATCGCTGCGCGCATCTCGCGCCTTCCGTGACGTCGCTCGCTCGAACATCGCGCCTCATGTGTCGCCGTCGCTACTCGCACATCGACGGGCGTCGCTTGCTCGCCGGCCTTGGAAGTGCCACCTCCTCGGGGCTTCGGGGACGCCGCCGCTTGCCCGCACAAGGGCCCCACTGTCGCTCGCCCTCTGGATCGGGGAACCGCCGCGACTACTCTGGATCGAGGAACCTTCGCCACCGCGCGTCGAGGTAATGGAGTTGCAGCCACCGGCCTGGGAACCGCCGCCACCGCACAAGGGCACTGTCGTCGCTCGCCTCTGGATCGAGAGCCGCCGCCGCCGGCCTGGGAACCGCCGCCACCGCATGTCGAGGTCGGGGAGCCGCGGCCACCGCAGCCACTGGCCGGGTGTCCACCGTCGCGCGCTATCGGGCAACCGCCGTCGCTAATGAATCGAGATGGGGCGTGAAAAACTGATCCCTAGCACTACGGATTTTCTTTTATAGACGTCTGGACCTGGTCCGGCTCGACCGGATTGCACTGTCTGGCCTGTGCTTACTTTAGTTATTGGAAGCTCAGGGCTCCTAATATACAATCTATATAATATATTATATATAGGTTCATAATCATTCATATGAACATTGATATAAAAATATAAAGATAAAATGACTACTATTTTAAGACGGAGAGAATATTATTTT
Source organism: Zea mays (assembly GCF_902167145.1). Lineage (NCBI taxonomy): Eukaryota > Viridiplantae > Streptophyta > Magnoliopsida > Poales > Poaceae > Zea > Zea mays. The sequence continues at coordinate 231,876,007 of NC_050096.1, read as the reverse complement.
TCTAAAAAGCCAAAGGCCAAAAAAGTAGGGGATGCAAATGATGAAGAAACTAAAAATCAAATGATCCGATCCATGCTGAAACTGCTGAGCTCCTACATAGAGGCCACAGGGCATGTGGAAACTCAATTATGTAATCTAGAAAAACGGTAAGGTACTGATTATTTATATGAAGAAAAAACAAGAATATACTACCCTCGTTTTCGAATATTTATTGCCTGCTAGCTTATTTTTAAACTAAAGCATGACAAATAAAAAAGAACATAGAGAGGATCAATATCGATCGAAGACACCACAATTGTCGCTTGGTTCAGCCATGAGCCATAACTTGTTAGAATATCTTTTACCTCAGCTCTCTCAACTTCATATGAACATTGATTCAACTTAAATGCTCCCAGTTCTACATATATTTGTTCTGAAGGTAGTAGAGCTGTGAAACGATCTCTTAACTAAATACAGCACCATCAACATAGGTCTGTGTTACGCGTAGAGCCGCGAGACAAGTAGAGACGATCCATCATGCGCGCCAGTGCCTACATCTAGTTTCCAGTGTTGCAGCACGCATAAGAAACACGAAGGAAATCGATGAACGCTGTTCACTACCGGAATTCGCGCCTTTGTCGAGTGCCGGTGGCTTTGCCGAGTGCTTTTTATCGGGCACTCGGCAAATCCGGCTTTGCCGAGTGCCGCACTCGGCAACGTCCTGCGCTCGGTAAAGAGCTAGTTTACCGAGTGTAGGACACTCGGCACAGCCGAGCACTCGGCAAAGACTTCTTTGCCGAGGGTCAAGCACTCGGCAAACATGGCTCTCGGCAAAGGGCCGTTAGCGGCCGTCTACAACTGACGGCCGTCAGTCTTTGCCGAGTGTCAAATATCTGGCACTCGGCAAACATAGTCTTTGCCGAGTGTCCTCTGTAGACACTCGACAAAGCATATTATAATTTTTTTTATTTTGGTCACCAAAATTTTTGTGGTATGTTTATACACTATGTAGACCTACATGTACCATTTTGGGACAATTATAACAGTTTTTTCTATAGCTAGTACATTTAGTTTGTTTATTTGAATTTCTTCGGAAAATTCAGATTTGAACTGCAGGTCACTCGAAACTTGGAAAACCGTTAATGCAAAAATGATATCCATGCTACATAGCACAAGTTACGACCAATTTCAGGAGCGAACCGGAAACTTCGAGCACCATGCTCACTCAACATGACCGTAAACTTGCCATCCAGGTGTTTAAAAATTGTATAAAACAGAAACAAAGTCAGAAAATCATGAACCTTGTCCACGTGTCATGATATCATATGTAGAGGCTGTGATGAAAATTTGAAAAAGTTTCGAGAAAGCTGTAACGCACTATGTGTACAAACCTAAGAGATCCACATTGAAACTCTATGATTTCATGTGTGGTTCTCTTAGGTTTCTACACATAGTGTCTCACAACTTTCTCCAAACATTCTAAATTTTTTATCACAGACTCTACATATGATATCATGACATGTGGACAAGTTTCATGATTTTCTAAGTTTGTTTGTGTTTTATAAATTTTTTAAACAGTTGTATGGCAAGTTCACGGCCATGTTGAGTGAGCATGGTGCTCGAAGTTTCCGGTCCGCTCCTGAAATCGGTCGTAACTTGTGCTATGTAGCATGGATATCATTTTTGCATTCACGGTTTTCCAAGTTTCGAGTGACCTGCAGTTCAAATCTGAATTTTCTGAAGAAATTCAAATAAACAAACTAAATGTACTAGCTATAGAAAACACTGTTATAATTGTCCCAAAATGGTACATGTAGGTCTACATAGTGTAGGAACATACCACAAAAATTTTGGTTGGCAAAATAAAAAAAATAAAAATATACTTTGCCGAGTGTCCAAGGAAGACACTCGGCAAAGACTTCTTTGCCGAGTGCCCCCCAGGGTGGCACTCGGCAAAGATGTGTAAGGTAATATTTGCCGAGTGTCAGATGGTAGACACTCGGCAAAGGATCCTTTACCGAGTGCCACCGATCTGGCACTCGGCAAAGTTTATTTTAAAAATTAAAAAAAAACTTTGCCGAGTGCCAGATCACGGGCACTCGGCAAAGAAGGCGAATATACTCGCCCGCGGCTTCCTTCTTTCTCCTTTCTTCTTTCTTCTTTCTCCTTTCTCCTTCTTTCTCCCTGCGCGCCCGCCGCCGCTCCGCGCCATCGCCGGCTCGCCGCCCGCCGTGCCGTCGCCGGCCGCGTCCGCCCACGCCAGCGCCCGCCGCGGCCGCCGCCCGCCGTGCCCGCCGCGGCCGCCCTCGCCAGCGCCCGCGCCCTCGCCGGCGCCCGCCCGTCCGCCCGCGCCCTAGTGAGTGTATGAATCATTTTTATTGTAGTTGTATAGCTAGTAGATTTGTTTGGTGGAGCGATTAGGATGGAATCAACTAGCTACTAGAATTGTATAGTGACCTTGCTCGAATGAACTAGAGCGAGTGCTTGTAGTGTTTTATTAGGATTTTGTATTGTATTAACCGCTTGATTGTATAGTGACCTTGCTCGAATGAACTAGAGCGAGCGCTTGATTTTGTATTGTATTAACCGCTTGATCGAGTGCCGGTGATGTGAATTTTTTGTTGACAGACATGTATTTTTTGCAGAGGTCTTCCTAGCCGCTGTGGGTCTGCCTGCACCGTGTCGCGTCGCCACTGCACCGACCCGCCACAGCCCCACTAGCCTGACTCCACCGCCACCCTAGGTATAACCTCTATTTCCGCATCATGGTCGTAGATCACGTAACCCAGTTAGGCGTCTCCCGTTCGAAAGAGATACGGTGTAGATATGCAGATCTTTGCATATCTACAAATGTATCAGTTTCGAATTGTCCACGTTTTTTGGACAGCTCGCGGTTGCGTAGATGGTGTTAGTTTCCATGCTCTACTCCGGTCCGAGAAAGAGTTTCGGCGTCACCTCCCTGTTGTTCTCCGGACAGTACACTCTCCCTGCCAGGACGTGTATCCGGAGAACAGCGGGGAGGTGCTGCCGAAATTCTATCTCGGATCGGAGTAGAGCATGGAAACTAACTCCATCTACGCAACCGCGGGTGGGATTAGGACCTATCCTCACCTATTAGAAGGTAGGAACGTAGTGTACATGCATTACATGTCTATATTAAACTATACTCGGTTATATATGTTAGAGGATGGAGGACCGTGAGTGGATGTACACGGGCCGCGTTCGACGTAATGATGTCACCCCAGAATGGATTAGGAAGACCGATGCTTTCGTGGAACGGGCATATGGCGAAGCTGCTAAAGGAGCTAGCCTAGTCCCTTGTCCGTGCAGCAAATGTGACAACCGGAAAAGAAAACCAAAGAAGGCCATGGTAGAACATATTTGGAAGAATGGATTTACGCCGGACTATACTCGGTGGATCTTCCATGGTGAAGCGCATCGCACGAGAGAGGAGGTGGTGAGACAACGCGTCGAGGATTACGATGCTGATGCCGGGGTAGGAGAAATGTTGAACGACTATCACGAGGCACAGTTCGCCGAAGGACGTACGGAGGACGAGCCAGAGGCGACCGCAAAGACATTCTACGACATGTTTGACGCGGCACAGAAACCCCTTCACGGCAAGACAAAGGTTTCTCAACTGGATGCCATTGGGCGTATAATGGCGTTCAAGTCGCAGTATAGCATGAGTCGAGACACATTCGATGGTTTGTTGACAGTTATTGGCAGCCTGCTTCCGGAGGATCACGTTCTGCCAAAGAGCATGTACGAGGCACAGAAACTCCTTCGTGCACTCAAGATGACGTATGAGCAGATACATGCTTGTCCGAAGGGCTGCGTCCTATTTAGGAAAGAACACACTGAGGCAAAGTACTGTCCGAAGTGTAAATCATCTAGGTTCATGGAGGTAGACTCTGGTGATGGACAGAAGAGGCAGCTCGACATCCCCGTGACAATCCTACGCCACCTTCCGTTCATACCGAGGATCCAGCGTCTATACATGACAGAGGAATCCGCGAAACAGATGACATGGCACAAAAAAGGCAAACGATACAATCCTGACAAGATGGTTCACGCATCCGATGGTGAAGCATGGACCCACTTTGATGTCATTCACCATGAGAAAGCTAAAGAGGCTCGTAATGTTCGTGTTGCGCTGGCCACAGATGGGTTCAATCCCTATGGAATGACCGCTGCCCCATACACATGTTGGCCTGTGTTCGTTATCCCCATCAATCTCCCCCCCGGCGTATGCTTTCAAAGACAGAACATATTCGTGTCGTTGATAATTCCTGGACACCCGGGGAATAAAATGGGCGTGTACATGGAGCCTTTGATTGATGAATTGGTCCGTGCTTGGGAGGAAGGGGTATGGACGTACGACCGAGCTACGAAGACAAACTTCAAAATGCATGTTTGGTACCAGTACTCCATGCATGACTTTCCGCGCGTACGGGCTATTTTGCGCCTGGTGTGTTCACGGTAAGTTCCCATGCCCAGTTTGCAAGGAAGCTCTTAGGTTCATTTGGTTGAAGAAGGGTGGCAAATATTCGTCATTCGATAAACATCGACAATTTCTCCCTCCTGACCATGCATTCCGACTAGACATCAAGAACTTTACGAAAGGTGTCGTGGTGACAGACCGCCCACCTGCAATGATGACTGGTGCCGAAGTTCGTGAACAGATAGATGGTCTCGTGGCCAACCCAGAAGGTGGTTTTGTGGGATATGGTGAGCAACATATGTGGACACATAAGTCGGGCTTGACTCGGCTCCCCTATTATGATGACCTGCTCCTTCCACACAACATTGACGTGATGCACACTGAAAAGAATGTCGCCGAGGCACTTTGGGCGACAATTATGGAGATTCCTGATAAGTCAAAGGATAACGTAAAGGCAAGAGTGGATCTGGCAGAGTTATGTGATAGACCAAACCAAGAGATGAAGCCGCCTAGTGGTGGTAAGACATGGAGAAGGCCTAAGGCCGATTTCGTCCTGAGCAGGGCCCAGAGGAAGGAAGTACTAGAGTGGATCAAGATGTTAATGTTCCCTGATGGGTATGCAGCTAACCTTAGTAGGGGGGTGAACTTATCTACCCTGCGAGTCTTAGGGATGAAGAGTCATGACTTCCACATATGGATTGAACGAATTCTTCCGGCGATGGTTCGAGGCTATGTCCCTGAGCATGTCTGGCTAGCGCTTGCAGAGTTGAGCTATTTCTTCCGCCAGCTTTGTGCAAAAGAGTTAGCTCGGACCATGATTGCAGACTTGGAAAGGATGGCACCCGTGTTACTGTGTAAGCTCGAGAAGATCTTTCCACCCGGCTTCTTCAATCCGATGCAGCATTTGATTATTCATCTCCCGTATGAGGCACGAATGGGGGGGCCCGTGCAGGGACGTTGGTGCTATCCAATCGAGAGATGTCTAAAGAGTATCCGAAAGAAATGTAGAAATAAATGCAAAATCGAGGCTTCCATTGCAGAGGCATACATACTGGAGGAGGTGTCAAACTTCACAACAACTTACTATGGTGACAAACTGCCGAGCGTGCATAATCCACCCCCTCGTTACAATGATGGCGGCAATGAATCGAACCTCAGCATTTTTCGAGGGCAACTCGGAAGCGCGAGTGGTTCGACCACCAAGACCCTGAGACATGAAGAGTGGCGCCATATCATGCTATATGTATTGACCAACCTTGAAGAGGTGACGCCATACATGGAGCAATTTCTTCATGAATTCTGGCGTCGATCAAGGGACCCAACTCCACAGGAATATGATACCCTTCTTCGAAAGGGTGCGGGAAATGGATTGCCCAATTTCATTTCCTGGTTTAAACGTAAGGTACGTGCTTAGTTTGTCATTTGAAGTTGCTCTTACGTGCGAATAATATAACAATCTAGCGTGTTTGAACTTGCAGGGCCAAAGAGAGCCGTCTATGAGTGCCGAGTTGAGACAAGTAGCCAATGGCTTTGCCTATAGGGTCAGGAAATTTTCTGGGTATGACGTCAATGGATACCGTTTTCGCACAACAAGCTACGACCAAAGCCGGCCCAATCGAAAAACCACGTGTTCTTGAGTCTATACGCCCGGGCTTGACGAGGTCGAGTATTATGGAAGAATTGAAGATATATATGAACTCAATTTTTATGGTTCCAAACCTCTTACTCCAGTGATATTCAAATGTCATTGGTTTGACCCTGAAGTTACGAGACGGACACATTCTAATCTTGGGCTAGTCGAAATTCGACAGGATTCCACCTTACCAGGAGACGATGTCTATATTGTGGCCCAACAGGCCACACAAGTGTATTATCTTCCATATGTGTGCCAAACGAAACAACATCTTAAGGGTTGGGATGTTGTGTATAAGGTATCACCGCACGCTAAATTACCTGTTCCAAACGATGAAGATTATAACTTAGACCCGGACACATATGACGGAGAGTTCTTCCAAGAAGATGGGCTCGAAGGGCAATTTGAGATAGACTTAACCGAAGCGATCGGAATGGAAGTAGATATTGAAATGGTTGTTGATGACGAGGATGATGAGGTGCAAAATGAGAATGACTTAGAAATACTTGAAGGCAATGCCAATGACGAAATTGCGCCTTCAGATGATGTCGACTATGAAATGGTTGATAGTGATGATGACACTTATGATCCGGCTAACCCGGACACATATGAAGATTATTTTTAATCGATGTAATGCTATATTTCATTTATTTTGCATATGTTTCTAAATACATATTTTTTATCTGTGCTTAATTGTTTACTCTTAATTGCAGGTTGTTGGACAAAGATGGTGGGCGGTGGGACGAGGACGAGGAGGGGGAGGGGGAGGAGGAGCACCCGTAGGACGGAGGAGCAGGCGCAGCAGGACGCCGCCGTACAGCAGCAGGTGGAGCAGCAAGCCGCTGTCGATGCGGCACAGCAGGACGACGACGATGCGGCGCAGCAGGACGACGACGACGACGCCCCTCAGCAGGACGTCTCAGGTTCTGGCTCCTCAGGTTCGAGGAGTATCTACCTGCGAGGTCTCGCGAGCCTCCCTAAGCGACCCATACTTCGTGACAGACGTCCGCTGATACGACCCGATGGAGAGAGGTAGGTAACTTTAGATATTGTTGCTGCCTTTTCATATTATATGTTCAAATTAATAATAGAAACTAATACTTCATCTTAATCACTTGGACAGGTCTTGGATGGTTTTGGAGACTGCAGGGGGTCACGGCCGCAACCCCAATGGCATCCTGGGCCTTCTATGCCGGGAACACTTCCCTGGACTTGTCGAGTACGCCGGAGTGACGAGCCCAGCATACACCTTCGACCACTACGCCGTCGCCCCCGATGCAATAGATCGGGACGGCAGACAATTCAACAACAAGGCAGAGCGGGTGAAGCAAGAGCTGTGGGTAAGTCTTCCTCGCACTATATTGTTTAATAAGTCACATTTGTTGCATATTCTTGAAATAATGTATGGATACATCGTCTTTGTATGTAGGATTTCTTCAGGTGCGATGCTGGATACGAGGCCAGGGCGGATGTGGTGTCTACGACGTGCTGTAAGAAGCTCGTCGTGGACATGCACTACGAGGCGCGCATCCAGGCCATCGTCACTTACCACGGCTCCGTCCTTGGGGAGAAGGTGAACAAGAAGGACGCCCGAACCATGTCGTTGACTCCGGACCAGTACTTGCAGGTAAATACAAAACTTTATTATTGGTACTAAATATGGTTATTTTTTTCTTCTGATATGCTGTGTACTTATATTTTTTTAGATGATTCCTCATTGGTGCGCCGCGCATCCTGAGTGCTGGGAGCAGATGGTGCAGAGGTGGTGCTCGGCTGAGTGGGATGAGGCGCACAACGCTAGCCGGGAACGGCGTTTGCTGATGCAAGGTCCCTCCCACCATCAAGGCAGCCGCAGCCTGGGCAAATACGCGGAAGCATGGGTACGCGCTCTTTTTTATTTAGGTATATAACTTTCGATTAGACATGATTTCTAACCATCTCGTTAGTTTTCTCGCAGTCGGCGGCACATGGTGGCGCGCCTTGCTCCACGTTCTCGGCATATGCCATGGCCCACAAGGGGAAGGCGACGTCCGACGTCACCTACAACCCAGATGACGGGCCCGAGGCGTACACCAACCCCGCCATCCACAGCCGACTTAGTGAGTACACCGCCATGGCCAAGGAGGTCCATAGGCCAGATTACGATCCGAGGACCGAGGACATCGACGGAGATGTCCTCATGAGGGTCGGAGGAGGCAAGAGGCATGGGCGGTACTGGATTGCCGACGGGGCAATCGACTCGTCCTCCACTCCCACTCTCTCTCAGGTGCGAGCAAGGAGCACGAGCGCGAGCCCAGCCATACGACCTCGGCAGGACACCTCACAGCATCGTATCCAGCAACTCCAGGTTATTCCTTATCTATTCATCGTTCATTGATTTTTATATATCTTCTCTTTGCATTATCGTAACATTAGGGCGAAATATTACAGACTCAACTACATGATGAGAGGAGGCAACGTGAGGAGCTAGAGAAGAGGATGGCGGAGATGTTCGCGTACATGCAGAGCCTTGGCGCCGCACAGGGTCATGCTCCACCACCTCCGTTGTTCCCTGCAGCTGACCCTACAGAGTTCACTACTCCTGTGAGTATCAAAATTTTAGTACTGCATGATATATATTCATATGTTCTCACACATACAATCTGTTCTCTGTGCAGGGTCAATCGGCGGCGTCGAACAACCCTCATGCTTCATCCAGCCCTTCGCCGAACCAGTCCAGATGCCCACCTCGTTGATGATTTGTTTTGTGATGATCCAGACTTACCTTTATGAGTGTTGGTGATGTTTGTTACACTTTATCTTGTGAGATACTTGGTGATGTTAGTGATGATGCAGACTTGTATCTGTTTTGTGATGATCCTGACTTTAGTGAGACTTGTGATCTGTTTTGTGAGACTTTGTGATATATATGGTGTTGATGATAAATGTGTTCATTCTGTGATGGGCTTGATATATAATGTGATGTGAATGATATATATCTTTTGTTTGTTTAGATGGAACAACAAAAGCAAATAAAAAAGGGACATTCTGGTCACTTTGCCGAGTGTAACACTCGGCAAAGGGTTGCTTTGCCGAGTGCTATGACCATGGCACTCGGCAAAGAAGGAAACCTGGGAACCGGTAAAGACATCTTTGCCGAGTGCTGACAGTGGCACTCGGCAAAGAAGGAAACCTGGGAACCGGCAAAGATGTCTTTGCCGAGTGCTTTTGCCAAGGCACTCGGCAAAGATACTGGCAAAGGGGCCCACTGGAGGGTTCTTTGCCGAGTGCCAGTCCACCAGACACTCGGCAAAGAAACCTCCTTTGCCGAGTGCCTACTAGGGCTCTCGGCACAGGGACTGGCTGTGGGGTCCACTGGACCAGTCTTTGCCGAGTGTCGCCGTAGGCACTCGGCAAAGGATCCGTCACCGTCACTTGGCGTCGTGACGGTGACTTTTCTTTGCCGAGTGCCCGACAAAAAGTACTCGGCAAAGAAGCTATTGCCGATGTACAGTTCGCCGAGCGTTCTTTGCCGAGTGTTACACTCGGCAAAGCCTTTGCCGAGTGTAAAATAGCCTTTGCCGTGTGTTTAGAACACACGGCAAAGGAGCTGATTCCGGTAGTGGTTAGGAGGCAGCTGAGGTGCTCAAATACATATTGCGCGTAATTTCATCCCATGAGTTGGACATCAGATGTGTTGCCGTCGCGGAGGCGCATCCGAGAGCGACCTCAGTAACTTTCTTGCTTGCTTTTTCTAATAGTATATTGAGACTACTTTTATACGTTATTATCTCTATTTATGTATAAATTAATTACTAGAGTTATCTTAAGTCAAAAATTTTATGCTTAACTAAGTTTATAGAAAAATTATAAATACTCGTGACATCAAATTAGTATATTATGAAAATATACTTTATGATGCATCTGATGTTATGATAAATGTTAACGCTTTTCTTATATATTCAACCAATAAGATAACTTCAAATTTTAACTTCAAATTTGATTAATTCAAAGATAGAGGAAGTATATAGTATCACTAGCTCTATGATAATTAGCTTTGTTTGGCTGAATGCAAAATTTATAATCCCTTCGTCTCAATTTATAATTCGTTTGACTTTTATGTACGAAGTTTGACCGGCTCGTCTAGTTCAACAGAAGTTAAGCTGATATGATCTAAAATTTAGTAGTTAAGCTGATTCTCCAAGAGAAATGACACTACAAAACAACCACCCCTTTAGCAATGCATATATGTGTTGCAAAAAGATCATATAAGTGTTGCTAAGGTCTATACCAACATATAATTATGTGTTGCATATACTGTCGTTGCAAGGATCTATAACAACACTTATACATGCGTTGGTAAAACCAAGAGTTAAGCGTTGCCATGCTACAACGGATATCCGAGGACTATAGTAACACTTCCATGTGTAGCAAGAAATGAACCAGGCAATAAATATTATAATTACAATAATTTAATTTGAATACAAATGTAATCAATGTAGCTGAAAAATTTATATATTATACCAAACCCATACACAAACTATAAACAAATATATTTATTATTTAGAAATAAATTCTTGAATTACATTAGTATCCACATACAATGTCATTTTTCTTGTTCCGTACAAAGATTGTAAGGGAAAACAATGGTATCAAATCCATATTGAAATCTACCACCTATCCATCCTCCATCTCTAGCGCAACGAACTCTTCACTGATTTGTGTTCATCCGTTCTTAGTCAACAAATGAACTTGCTTCACATTACTGCTTAGCGAAAAGAAGACACCAATGCAAAGGACGCATCCAACTTCTTTGTCAATCATGGCAGTTTCAAGATGTAGAGTTTCTGTAAGATTGTCTACCTTCTTTATTTTCTTCAATTCATCCATACATTGCTAGTTGTAGTGCAACCTGTGTTATTATATGTATCTATTCATATAGAGAAACAATTAGATTAAGTATAAATCAAATGTCTACCTCAATCACCAAGCTTACGGTAATAGATTAATCTTTCAATAGCAACATTACCTACTGCTAAGCAAACCACACCAGCCCTCTACAAAAGAAGATATAATAAATACCAGATGTCATGAACTGCTGACAACTCTTTTGAACATCAGCATGGCCTAGTTCCTGAATAAAATTTGTTAAGATCGACAAGCAGCAGTATTACTATATGAGTATGATATCCTGCAAGTTAAGGTGCTCATCGGAGACCTGGCCCATAGATCATAGGTTAGTACTTCATTGAACCACGCAATCTCCTCACTTGAAAAGAAAAGATAAATCTTATGATATATATCGATCCTTAGTCATCTCAAAGCACCACTAATAACATTTACATCAATGACACCCTAAAGTAGTAAAAAGATCAACTTCAATAGTAGTCAAAGCTACTATGAAATTCTGGTTGTCCAAAAATTATTTTCAAGGGCTAGTGACCACTGTTGTTAGCTTTAAGGAATCGAACCCATCAGCTGCATATTGTAATATGTAGAGAACATATTGTGTCATTGTTGCTGAACATAGCTCCATGTATGGCTATCTTGAGTAGGAAAAAAACACGAAGTCATGAACATATAAAGGGAATTGACAATTAATTTCAGTTACGTATTGTTGGGTTCCTCCTAGGAACGAGTTAAGATCTCTGGCTTAGTATTGAGTACTGACCTGTCATGGGATCGATCAGCTCCTTGAGAGGAGCCAGCTCTACACTTTCGATCAACTTGAACTCTTGCAGGAAGAAATAGTGAAATATCATTTGCATTGGATTTGGTGCAAAATCTAATTTCCCAGAAACCGTAGAAACCAAACGCTGCAAAAACCACAGTATAAATGACCAACTAAATAAGGTAAAGGGCAAAGTAAACATGTGATTTAAAAAGATTGTGGGCTCCTTGCAGAACGTTTTGAAGCCAAATAAATATATTAACATGTAACAACATAAATGCCCAACTGAATAAGGTAAAGAACAAGAAGTTGTTGTTTCTCTGTATGTGTGAGTTAGCTTATTATCTATCTGTGTGATGTACATAACAACCATGTTGTTGTTTCTGTGATGTAAGAACAAGAAGTTTTTGTGAAGAACAAGCAGTTTTGTGAATTAAGAACGGACAGTTTGTGTATCTATATTGAGTTGCCCTAGTTTCTGCAAAGTAAGAAAAATGTGGGTTGTTCTCCTGTAGTAGTCTGTTTTCTTATAGTTATCTGTCATCAGTTATTTTTTGTGGTGTCATATGCAAACCGGTAAGGCTAAATCATGTCATAAATCTGTGCCTGCTTTCTTATTGCTACATCCGAATCATGACCTGAATCATGTCCTGAGAAAATTGTTAGATCTTGCCCGTTGGCTGCCATATCATGTGAGATCATGGCTATTGTTTGCATCTTTCCTTTTAGTAAAAAAAGTTTCATATGCTTATTTTATTTGCTTCGGCCACAATAAGTTATTTATTTTAAGATGCTGCAATGTCCTTCAGTTTTTAGGCCACATAATGTGAGTTGCATCATTTGTTTCGGCTTCTAAATCATTAGCTTCAGCACAACAATTTTTTAGTACCTCATTTGCTTCGGCCACTGAAACTGTGTTTTAGTACAACATTTGATTTGGTTACTAAAGCTGCATTATATCACAAGCTGTATAAACTGAAATAGAAAGTTGTATAAACTAAAACAGAAAGTAGGACATGAATGCATGGAACCCAGCTACTAAATAAACTGACACTTAAACTTGGGCGGGGCACGCCGCACACACGCCCGGCGTGGGGGACTTGGGGGGACCTTCGACGATTGCTGGATGGCTAACATAAATGGCCTTGGGGTTCCAACATAAACCTAATTTAAGGCTCAATGGTTGGAAACAGACATTCAATTTGGCCCCTAAACAAATTGAGTACATAGCTAGTTGAAATATAGGACCCAATTATTGGGCTAATGATTGGAGTTGCTCTGAATAGAACAAAATTTAATTAAACTCTCAGGAGGAAGATGAATAAAGGGATGGAGAGAGGTAGGAGCAGATGAGTGACTGGTGAGGCATAGCGGCACTAACCCAGCGCAACATTGACCTAGCTTGGTGTAGCTCGCACATGGTGGTGAGGGCATGGAGGAGGCAGGGGTTGGGGTCGAGCTCAAGCAGTGTACCTATTTTTGATATCAGCTCCATGTCGAAACGAATGGCATCGCAACCTCCTCGATCCTGCACTGGAATTTGGGATCGGGAGAAGGCTAGCATGGAACAAAAAAACATAAATTAGATTTAGCACATGAGAGATTAGAGGAACAGGGGATGTTGGGTCTATGCTTCGTCGCCGAAGGTCTTCTAGGAAGAAGTGGCTTTCGGCTGAAGCTGCTTGTGTGAGATAGCCGAAGGTTCCTCTTCATGAAGCTTCGTTATTACAAACCGACTTAAAGATAGAATGACCTTTTAGTCCATAAAGGTCTGAGTCAATGTTGTAAACTTTTATGAGGGGCATAATTGTAATTCCTCACAGGCTGTGTCCTGTACCTATAAATAGTGAACAGTATTCCTTTACTGTTCACGCATTCTAGCAATTGTAATCGCATCTTTCGGGAACCAATCTTTGTCAAGGCAGAGGTATAATTGTATTCAATAATTCAATATATTAGATAAATACAATTTAATTTGTTTATGATTCATTTATCTTTTCATACCCTTTATTTTATGTTATCTTATATCATCTATTAGAATTTAATTACGAAGACTTAACCTTCGTAATTATATCCTCATCAACCTTCGTCCATGGTTCATTATCCTCAAGGGAATATTGTTTCATGGGCGAAGGGCGTTAACATCTAACATTTTATGTTGCCTTGTTCTTAATTCATAGCGTTTGAGAACAAGTCCCCAACATTGGCGCCCACCTCCGGTGAACTCACTTCCACTTTTTTGAGCTGATGGCTTCGTTCAACAATCAAGCTGGAGCTGCTTCGGACCCGAAGCTGGTGCTCCCGATTACAGGTGGTTCGTGCTCAGAACCAGCCAATAAAAAGCAGAAGAAAGAGGCACAGAGAAGAGTACAACATGTTGGAGTGCAAGGGCCCTTTATCAAGTCAAGGTGGTCCCACATCCCAATCACCTTCTCCCAGGAGGACCTTCAGCTCAAGGATTTTCCTCATAACGATGCTATGGTTATTTCTTGCGTTATCAAAGGGTTTCTGGTCCACAACGTCTTGGTTGATACAGGCAGTGCAGCTGATATCATATTTGCTAAGGCCTTCAGACAAATGCAAGAGCCAGAAGATAAGATTCATGATGCTACACATCCTCTTTGTGGCTTCGGAGGAAGACAGATTGTAGCGCTGGGCAAGATCACCATGTCAGTGACCTTCGGGTTCATCAACAACACTAGGACTGAGCAAGTTATATTTGACATTGTTGACATGGAATACCCTTACAATGCAATTATTGGTCGTGGCACCCTCAATGCTTTCGAAGCAATTCTTCATCCTGCTTATCTTTGCATGAAGATACCTTCGGATCAAGGACCCATCGCTATTCATGGAAGTCAGGAAGCTGCCAGAAGGGCCGAAGGAAACTGGACTGACTCAAAAGCAATCCATAACATAGATGGAGCTGAAGCTTGTGAACAGTACAAATTCAGAAGGGAGAAAGCAGCTTCAGCAGATCAGCCGAAGCCCATGCTCTTATGTGAGGACATAGCAGAGCAGAAGGTGCTGTTGGGCTCTCAATTATCCGAAGAACAGGAGAAAACCTTGATAAGGTTTTTGTTCAACAACAAAGATGTTTTTGCATGGTCAGCTAATGATCTCTGCGGAGTAAATAGGGATGTTATTGAACACTCGCTCAATGTTGACCCATCCTTCAGACCCAGAAAGCAGAGGCTTCGGAAAATGTCTGATGATAAGGCCGAAGGTGCTCGTAATGAAGTCAAAAGACTCCTTAGTGCAGGAGTTATCAGAGAAGTAAAGTACCCAGAATGGCTAGCTAACACTGTTATGGTAAAAAAGGCCAATGGCAAGTGGCGAATGTGTATCGATTTTACAGATCTTAACAAGGCTTGTCCGAAGGATGAATTCCCATTGCCAAGGATAGACTCTTTAGTTGATGCAGCAGCTTCTTTAGAGCTCATGAGTCTGCTAGACTGTTACTCAGGCTACCACCAAATCTGGATGAAGAAGGAAGATGAGCCGAAGACTAGCTTCATAACCCCAAGTGGCACATATTGCTATCTTCGGATGCCTGAGGGGCTAAAAAACGCTGGAGGAAGTTTTAGCAGAATGACTGTGAAGGTTCTCCACTCTCAGATAGGCAGAAATGTGCTAACTTATGTTGATGACATCATTGTAAAAAGCACGAAACAGGAAAATCATATTGCTGATTTGCAGGAGACCTTCGCTAGTTTCAGACAAGCTGGCTTAAAATTGAACCCAGAAAAATGTGTCTTCGGAGTGAAGAAGGGAAGATTTCTTGGATGCTTGGTATCAACAAAGGGAATTGAAGCTAATCCAAGTAAAATTGAAGCTATACTTCGAATGGAGCCACCAACTACAAAAAAGGGGGCCCAAAGATTAACAGGGAGGTTGGCATCTCTTAATAGATTTATATCCAGATCAGCAGAAAGAAATTTACCATTCTTCGAAGTGCTGAAATCAGCCGAAGTCTTTCAATGGGGACCAAGCCAACAAAAAGCCTTCGAGGAACTGAAGCAATATCTGATAGATTTAACAACATTAACTCCACCAACGCCAGGGGCTCCTTTGTTATTATATGTGGCAGCTTCGCACTCAGCGGTAAGTGCAGCACTTGTTCAGGAGAAGCTTGATGGCCAAGTCAAGAAGCAGGTCCCAGTGTATTTTGTATCTGAAGTTCTTAGTATATCAAAGAAAAACTACACAGAATTAGAGAAGGTATTATATGCTGTTTTGATGGCATCCAGGAAGCTTCGGCACTACTTTCAAGCATACAATATTGTTGTTCCTTCTTCGCAGCCGTTGAAGGATATTATGAGAAATAGAGAAGCTACTGGGCGGATTGGAAAATGGGCTGCAGAGCTCAATGAATTTTGCATTGATTATGTGCATAGATCTTCGATCCAGTCCCAGGCGTTAGCAGACTTCATTGCTGACTGGACGCCAGGGGCTCAGGATGAAGAAACAAATTGTAACACCCCTGGTGTTACTATAACTAAAACTTGAGCATGACATCATAACATTGGTATTGCATATGTTTGACACACCTAGAGTGCA
Source organism: Zea mays (assembly GCF_902167145.1). Taxonomy (NCBI): domain Eukaryota; kingdom Viridiplantae; phylum Streptophyta; class Magnoliopsida; order Poales; family Poaceae; genus Zea; species Zea mays. The sequence continues at coordinate 231,859,741 of NC_050096.1, read as the reverse complement.
TTCACTAGGCAAAAATTTCAAACAAGTTGTATTGTTTTAATGTTTTACAAATAGGACCCTGGTTAAAGGACTTAACCCTAAATAGTGATTAAAGGGGTAAAACTTAACCTAAGTTGAGGAAACCCAAAAAGCTCTAGGGTAAAAGTCATAAAATGACTCCAAGAATAAAGTTGAATTATACTTATACCCCTGGAATACCAAAAACCCTAATTGGAACCCTGGAAAACCCTAAAACTAAACCCTAGGGGCCTATGTGCAAAATTAGTCCACTTTTGGGCTAAAGTGCAAAAACCAAGCCAAATAAGTATTTTAAGTCCTTTGGTTCACAAATATGTGAATTTGAAAGCCAAACCCTAAGTTTTGGACTTAAATGCAAAATGGACCTCATTTGAGGGCAATTCTAAGTCTGAAATTCACAGAATTGACTCAACTTTGGGGCTTTGTAACTTACAAAGTATAGGGTTTTTGCCCTAGGTCACCACATCAAAGTTGAAGCCCAATTATAGGAGAACAACTTTGTTTAAGGATTCAAGCCATGGTCTTATGAGAAATTTGGAGAAAAACTCAGCCAAAGTTGGACTGTCAGGTCACTGAGTCTGAATTTTTAGAGAAACAGTGTAACCACAGAGACTTTGAGCAAAGATTCCTCTATGATCCAGCATGAATCTGCCCATGGCATCTATGACAAACTTGTAGCTGGTTAGTAGATCTATAACTTTGCTGCAGAGTTTGGTTTGTGTTGCCACAGAAATTTGGAAGAAAATCGACCCTCAACTCTGGCTGTCAGTCCATCAGATTGGTCCTAGCCATGGTACAGTGCCTGATTAACTGAAGAAGATCTCCCCCGTGCTCGTCGCCGGTAGCCGTCGCCGTTGATCGCGGCTCGTCGTGATTCGTGCTCGGTGGTCATCGGATATGCACAGCCGGTATGAACCCTTGCCGCCGGTGAGCTGTAAGCCACTCCGGCCAGCTGTAGTGCTTTCCTCCCCTTGCTCTCCGCTCGGGGATAAGGATTTCACCGCCGTTGAGCCATCACCGGCGTCCGCCGCGTGGCTCTGTCTTTACACCGTGCCGTCGTGACTCCTCTAGGCCATCCCATCGTCGACGGGGAGCTTGCCACGCCATTAGCCACGATTTCACCGCGACGTCTTCTTCCTTATCTCCGGCCACCTCCGCTAGCCGCTTAAATTAAAGCGCCACCGCCTCGGGGCTCTATAAATTGACCCCGCTGTGAGCTTCACCACATCCTCACGCATTCAGCCACCACTAATCGCTAGCCGTCCTTCGCTAGAACTCGCGAATTTTGGATTTCCCCCAAATCTATTTTCCGCCGCCGTGAATCAAGCTCACCGTGGTCAGCCCGTTTCAGGTCCGATCTCACCCTCGGTTCCCTTGTTTCAACGTCCTTGCTTCCTCTTGATGCTTGCCGAGCCATTGAATTGAACTAAGGGCTCTCTGGTCGCCGGGAACATGATCATTTCGCCGCTATGCTTACGGCCACCGTGGCCGGAGCTCCATAGTTCACCAATAGTGCAATTAAGTTAGGGGAAATGGTCAGGCTGACCCCAATTTCATGTCCGCCGCTCGGAGAACCCAGCCATAGCCCCAATCGGCCGGTGTAGATGCTCGCCGGAGCGCGGCGGTGCGCGAGCGCCGTCGGGGACTTCCGGTTGCAAATTGATAGAAACGCAGGGGCCTTTTTGTAGGTGTCAGTGACTCTGCGCAATAGTGAACGACCCTGTTCTGGTTTAGTCAAAACGCCGAGGGCCTCTGCGCAAAATCTCCCTCGCGGGCGCGGGCGCGCGCACGAATCCACTCGGGCTTGGGCCGCCTGGACTTGAATTGGCCCAGTACTGTTTAGAGTTTTTCCTTTTCTTTTTCAGTGGAACTTTAGAAATCTGTAGAAAATTATAGAAAAATGATAAAATTGTGAAACCAATTTTCCTAGGTTCCTTATTTTCCCTAGTATTTAATAAAAATAAATTCATGATTTTTAGATCAAACAGGGAATTTTAGGGTATTTAAAATAGCCTAAACCATTGATTCTGGATTTTTAGAAAATAAATAATAAGTCCAAAATTTCCCAAACTTTTTATGTGAGCTTTTCACATTATTTAGAAGCCATGGGTAGAGTTTGGTTTGATTTGAACATTGTTTGATAACTAGAACCCAAAACCACCCCCCTGCTCCATGAACTCCTTTACCGACTCCGGAAACCCTAAGTTCCCGAAACTCCGTGAAGGCAAGTTGTATTCAAGACATAAATAATAAGTTTATGTTGTCTTTGCATCCTCATGAGCATCCCATGGCATCCATTCTTATACATATGTATGGTTATGATTAGAACGAGAAGAAGAGGTAGAAGTAACTGAAGAGGAGACACCACCACCTTCGGAGTCTCAGGCCGGGAATCATTTCTACTTTGACATCTGTGGATCTGAGCCTGATTCACCAGTGAACGAAGGCAAGCCCCGGTGCATGCAACCCCTTTCCTTGTGTTTTAAAATACCTTTTTGCACACTTAAGTCTAGTGAAATGTGCATTAGGTTCATAGGAGTTACTTGAAACCCTTTGATGCATTGCTTTTCCTTGATATCCATACCTTTATAGATACTTCGGTGAAGTATCAAAATATGATTTACAAAAATGCTTAGACTTGCTTAGATCTTGTGGATAGAAGTTGTCCTCAATTTAACCATGGAGAGGATGGCTTCTACCTGCAAGAATATTTTCATTTGGAGCAATAGTGGGATCTTACTGCAAAGTTCCCCGTGATGCTCTTTCATCCTAAGGAACAGACACATTCCTAAGGGTGGAAATACTTAAATTGAAACTTGGGGGTAGGAACAGGTGATGTTCTACCCAGGTTGGTTAAGGATTAATGCGTATGTAGGCGTGCTGACCGAGGACCCTTTAACTGGTCACATGCCTCGTCATGGGTAAGCCTTGCCTCGGGCAGACTAAGGCCAGAATAAGATAACACGAAATGGGCGTGGAGCGGTGGCGAGAGTAGCGTGTACCCTCCGTGGCAAGAGGCTGGACGGTGGTGTATTTGTGCTCTCGGTTTGCGTGAACCTGATCTGGTCTTAAGAACCCCGGTGGCGGGTTGACATATGCAAGGGTTAAGTGCTACATATGTCGTGTGATTGGAGATCCTCAGCTGAGTATAATCGATTCGGATCGCCGTACCTTCGCGGTTATGAAGACTTGGTCACTTTTCTACAACCTAGAGTCAAGAGGCGAACACGATGAATAAAAATGATGTTGTCTTGATGTGATGTGAAACTAGACTAGAGGCAAATGGAGTCTATTAATACTTAACATGGCGTTAAAAGATTGAAAGTAAGGACTCACTTTAGTAAGCTACTTCTGCAAAAGTATAAGTTGGTTTTTGCTAAAGCCTCTCCTTGACTCCTATTTATCCAGCATACCCTTGAGAGTCTTTTCCTTAGTCGGGTAAGACTTGCTGAGTAATTCCATACTCAGGGTTTATCCCTTTGTTGTTTTTAGGTGAGGAAGCGACAAATTTTTGTTGCTTTTGCTCCAAGGTGGTACCAAACGAGGAAAAACAAGACTGAAGTGCGGGAGGACTTGGTCCTCCACATAGGATCTTTTGTTTATAGCTTATCGGGAGGAGTTTGTGCCTCCCTTGGTTTGTATAATATTACTACTCTGCACTCACTTTTAGCTCTGGTCTGTAATAAAATAACTCAAGCTTGCTTTTGAAATAAATGTAAGTTTATGTAACTGCTTCCGCATTTCTTTATCTCTGATGTTCTGTAATGTCTGCAAGACGGGTGAGACGTTCCTGGTAAGGTAAGGAAAGATACCGAGCTTGTCAAGTAACTTAGGAACATCTACAGGGTGTCTGATGTCTGTTAGACAAGGACAACTGTAGGTGGGCCTAATTACTTGGGAGGTTCCGTCACAGCTGGTATCGGAGCGTAGCCCTTCTTGGCAGATATTATGAGGCATCTTCAAAAGGATTTTCTAAAATTCTTACCTAGAAACTTTCTTCCTTTCTTACCTAAGTATTCTGAAGAGTTTATCTTAAAAGACCAGATAGGAAGAGTGCAACGTATTGAAGGATGAATCAACTAAGGTTGATTCTGTATTTACACATGCATCATGTCATACAAACTTTAAATTAAACCCCCTATGTAGCTACCTTGTTCATACATTTTTAGTAAGTAGAGTGTTCCGTTGCTCTTCTCTGAAGATGAATCAACAAGAAGCCCCTACCGGAGTTGGAGAGTTTCTACGAGATTTTGGTGTTCCAGTGGTCCTATGGCGACTACTTCAAGAAGTCGGATATATCGAAACACCCAAGTACCAGTGGTCGCGCACTGTTCTTAGAGGACAACCATGGTATGAGGTGGTAGTGTGTATTCCAGAATGTGCTAGAAAGCCATCTTGGCCACATTGGATGTTCCATGCTGAAGGAATGACTCCTTGGGAAGGTGCTCAGGTAGCTGCCTTAGAGGCGCTAACAACCATTTGTTACCAAAATATGGAAAGGCTGTCAGCACGGCCTTATCTGTTGAAGCCAAATACACAAATTCTGGGAAGAATAAGGGATTCGGTGGTGAGAGGCCTAACCAGGGCCAGGCGAAGAAACCACGGTTTGTGATCCGACCTTCAAGCCAAAATCGCCCTTTTTCTCGTCCACCTTCATTTCCCTTCAAACAGCCTATCATTATCCGCCTCAATAATACCCCCACTACCCCAAAACAGCCGGGTGCCCCAGGCACTCGATTTCCTGCCTTGCCTAGTTCTTCAACTGGGTGTTTTAATTGCGGCAAGTCGGGACACTTCATCAAAGACTGCCCATATCCTAGGCAAAATCAATCAAATGCTTCACAAGGATCTGGGAAATTAGCTCAGCCCAAAGGAAATGCTATGGGGAAAAATACAAAGAAGACGGGGCGTGTATATTACACCCAAGTGGCTACTACACCGGAAGGAGAGCCGGTGATGATGGGTACGTTTCCCGTGGCCAGTCACCCAGCAATTATTCTTTTTGATTCTGGTGCTTCACATACATTTATTAGCAAGAAGTTTGTGGAACAACATCATATTGCATACCATGAATCAAAGGAGGGATTTAAAATTCATTCACCTGGGGGACACATTTATACTAGAGAAGTGGCCTATGGAGTGCCAGTAGCAATGGCCGGACGGAACTTTCCTGCTAATATGATCGTTCTGAAAGGCCAGGATATAGATGTAATCTTGGGTATGAACTGGTTAACCCAACACAAGGCAATCCTCAACACTGAACTCAGAACCGTCAGGTTGAGCTATAACCAAGAAGAGATTCTTTTGACTCTCCCCGCAACCAATCCAGCCAAAGCTTCTGGTAGAATATTTGAAGCCATTGTACCGGAGATCAAGAACATTCCAGTAGTATGTGAGTTTCCAGATGTATTTCCGGAAGATTTGCCTGGACTGCCCCCTGAAAGAGATGTAGAATTTGTAATTGAGCTAAAGCCCGGTACGGCTCCCATCTCCCGAAGATCGTACCGCATGCCCCCTAATGAGTTGGCGGAACTGAAAATTCAATTACAAGATCTACTGAATAAGGGATTCATCAGGCCAAGCTCGTCCCCGTGGGGTTGTCCCGCCATTTTTGTTAAGAAGAAGGATCAAACCTTGAGAATGTGCGTGGATTATCGACCCCTAAATGAGGTCACTATTAAGAATAAGTACCCTCTTCCAAGGATCGACATCTTATTTGATCAGCTGACTGGGGCGAGGGTATTTTCCAAAATTGATCTCAGGTCGGGCTATCATCAAATCCGTATTCGGCCCGAGGATATACTGAAGACCGCGTTTACTACGCGATATGGATTGTTTGAATACTTGGTAATGTCTTTCGGGCTCACAAATGCTCCTGCCCATTTCACTTATTTAATGAACTCGGTGTTCATGCCTGAATTGGACAAGTTCGTGGTAGTCTTCATCGACGATATCTTGATATATTCCAAGAATGAAGAGGACCATGCTCAGCATTTACGGATTGTATTGACGCGCCTAAGGGAACATCAGCTATATGCCAAGTTCAGTAAGTGCGCATTCTGGCTGGAAGAAATTCAATTTTTGGGGCACGTATTATCAGCTAAAGGAATTGCGGTAGATCCTAGCAAGGTCAAAGATATTCTGGAATGGAAACCTCCAACCACTGTTCACCAAGTCCGGAGTTTTCTTGGACTAGCTGGGTATTATCGCAGATTCATACCAGATTTTTCTAAGCTTGTGAAGCCAATCACAAGTTTGTTGAAGAATGACATTAAGTTCAATTGGTCTTCTTAGTGCAATGAAGCCTTCGAGCAACTGAAGACACTATTGACCACTGCTCCGGTATTAGCTCAACCGGACATCACTAAACCTTTTGATGTATATTGTGATGCATCTGGCAGTGGGCTCGGCTGTGTACTGATGCAAGAGGGCCGAGTGATCGCGTATGCTTCGAGGCAGTTGCGCCGACATGAGGAGCACTATCCAACTCATGATCTGGAGCTAGCTGCTGTGGTTCATGCCCTAAAGATTTGGCGTCACTATCTGCTGGGTAATATCTGTCACATATATACAGATCATAAAAGTTTGAAGTACATCTTCACCCAGTCAGAGTTGAATATGAGGCAAAGACGATGGCTTGAGCTCATTAAAGATTATGAACTGGAGATCCATTATCACCCAGGCAAGGCTAATGTGGTGGCAGATGCGCTGAGTCGTAAGACTTCCTGCCACTGTCTTATGGCAAAGACCTCCGAGAACACTTTGTGTCAAGAAATGGAAAAGCTAAACCTGGGGATCATCCAACAAGGGACTCTAAATCAACTAAAGCTTGAGTCAATCATTTTGCAAAGAATAATTGATGCTCAAAAGGATAATTTGGGTATGAAGCACATTCGAGAGAAGATAAAGGCTGGAGTAGCCAAGTGTTTCAAGGAAGACAATCAAGGTGTGATATGGTTTAAAAACCGCATAGTAGTGCCAAAGAACGACGAACTCCGCCAACAAATTCTTGATGAAGCACATCTTAGTCGCTATTCTATTCATCCCGGAAGCACTAAGATGTATCAAGACCTAAAACAACATTATTGGTGGACAAAGATGAAAATCGAAATTGCACGCTATGTGGCGAAATGTGACACTTGCAGACGTGTCAAGGCCATACACATGAAAACCGCTGGTCCATTACAATCTTTGCCAATCCCAACATGGAAATGGGAAGACATCAGTATGGACTTTATTGTGGGATTACCCAGGACGGCCAAAGGGTATGATTCTATTTGGGTTATAGTTGATCGACTCACAAAGATTGCCCACTTCCTACCTGTCAAGGTCACATATACCGTAGCCACTTATGCAGCATTATACATTGCCCGTATTCTCAGCCTGCATGGTGTTCCGAAGACCATTATGTCGGATCGTGGACCTCAATTTGTAGCCAAGTTTTGGGAAGCACTTCACAACTCCTTGGGTACTAAATTACTCCACAGTTCGGCTTATCATCCTCAAACCAGTGGGCAGACTGAGAGGGTGAACCAAATACTTGAAGATATGCTGCGGGCATGTGTCCTGGACTTCTCACCAAAATGGGATGAATGTTTGCCCCTAGCGGAGTTTTCATACAATAACAGTTATCAAGAAAGTATCAAGATGGCACCTTTTGAAGCTTTATATGGACGACGGTGTCGAACTCCGCTAAATTGGTCTGAACCTGGAGAAAGATATTTCTTTAGGCCTGATATGGTGAAAGAGGTCGAAGAAAAGGTTCAGAAAATTGTTCATAATATGAAGAAAGCTCAGGCTTGACAAAAGAGTTATGCAGACCGACGACGACAACCCTTATGCTTTCTGGTAGACGATTATGTCTACTTAAAGGTTTCACCAATGAAGGGTATATCGCGTTTCGGGGTTAAAGGAAAACTTGCACCTAGGTACATTGGTCCATTTTTGGTGCTTGAGCAATGTGGACCAGTGGCATACCGACTTCAGCTCCCCGAAACATTGTCTGCTGTGCATAATGTATTCCACGTGTCACAACTGAAGAAGTGTCTTCGGGTTCCTGATCGAACTGTTGAAGTGACTGATGTTGTCCTGGAACCAGATTTAACATACTCGGAACATCCCATTCGAGTTCTGGATCAAAAGGACAGGGTTACCCGGAGAAAGACTCTCAAGTTTTATAAGATACAGTGGAACCAGCATTCTGAAGATGAGGCTACATGGGAAACCCAAGATTTCTTAGATAAGAATTTCCCAGGCTTTCTAGCCTCTTGTAAGTTGTATAGCTGTGTAATAAAGGAATGAACCCCCACACCACCCCTGCCTTGTACCAGAAATAAGGAAATAAACATGTGACACATTTCCTTTTCCATTACTCACCCTAGGACTTTAAATCTCGGGACGAGATTCTTTTATGGGGGGAAGGATGTAACACCCCTGGTGTTACTATAACTAAAACTTGAGCATGACATCATAACATTGGTATTGCATATGTTTGACACACCTAGAGTGCATTCACTAGGCAAAAATTTCAAACAAGTTGTATTGTTTTAATGTTTTACAAATAGGACCCTGGTTAAAGGACTTAACCCTAAATAGTGATTAAAGGGGTAAAACTTAACCTAAGTTGAGGAAACCCAAAAAGCTCTAGGGTAAAAGTCATAAAATGACTCCAAGAATAAAGTTGAATTATACTTATACCCCTGGAATACCAAAAACCCTAATTGGAACCCTGGAAAACCCTAAAACTAAACCCTAGGGGCCTATGTGCAAAATTAGTCCACTTTTGGGCTAAAGTGCAAAAACCAAGCCAAATAAGTATTTTAAGTCCTTTGGTTCACAAATATGTGAATTTGAAAGCCAAACCCTAAGTTTTGGACTTAAATGCAAAATGGACCTCATTTGAGGGCAATTCTAAGTCTGAAATTCACAGAATTGACTCAACTTTGGGGCTTTGTAACTTACAAAGTATAGGGTTTTTGCCCTAGGTCACCACATCAAAGTTGAAGCCCAATTATAGGAGAACAACTTTGTTTAAGGATTCAAGCCATGGTCTTATGAGAAATTTGGAGAAAAACTCAGCCAAAGTTGGACTGTCAGGTCACTGAGTCTGAATTTTTAGAGAAATAGTGTAACCACAGAGACTTTGAGCAAAGATTCCTCTATGATCCAGCATGAATCTGCCCATGGCATCTATGACAAACTTGTAGCTGGTTAGTAGATCTATAACTTTGCTGCAGAGTTTGGTTTGTGTTGCCACAGAAATTTAGAAGAAAATCGACCCTCAACTCTGGCTGTCAGTCCATCAGATTGGTCCTAGCCATGGTACAGTGCCTGATTAACTGAAGAAGATCTCCCCCGTGCTCGTCGCCGGTAGCCGTCGCCGTTGATCGCGACTCGTCGTGATTCGTGCTCGGTGGTCATCGGATATGCACAGCCGGTATGAACCCTTGCCGCCGGTGAGCTGTAAGCCACTCCGGCCAGCTGTAGTGCTTTCCTCCCCTTGCTCTCCGCTCGGGGATAAGGATTTCACCGCCGTTGAGCCATCATCGGCGTCCGCCGCGTGGCTCTGTCTTTACACCGTGTCGTCGTGACTCCTCTAGGCCATCCCATCGTCGACGGGGAGCTTGCCACGCCATTAGCCACGATTTCACCGCGACGTCTTCTTCCTTATCTCCGGCCACCTCCGCTAGCCGCTTAAATTAAAGCGCCATCGCCTCGGGGCTCTATAAATTGACCCCGCCGTGAGCTTCACCACATCCTCACGCATTCAGCCACCACTAATCGCTAGCCGTCCTTCGCTAGAACTCGCGAATTTTGGATTTCCCCCAAATCTATTTTCCGCCGCCGTGAATCAAGCTCGCCGTGGTCAGCCCGTTTCAGGTCCGATCTCACCCTCGGTTCCCTTGTTTCAACGTCCTTGCTTCCTCTTGATGCTTGCCGAGCCATTGAATTGAACTAAGGGCTCTCTGGTCGCCGGGAACATGATCATTTCGCCGCTATGCTTACGGCCACCGTGGCCGGAGCTCCATAGTTCACCAATAGTGCAATTAAGTTAGGGGAAATGGTCAGGCTGACCCCAATTTCATGTCCGCCGCTCGGAGAACCCAGCCATAGCCCCAATCGGCCGGTGTAGATGCTCGCCGGAGCGCGGCGGTGCGCGAGCGCCGTCGGGGACTTCCGGTTGCAAATTGATAGAAACGCAGGGGCCTTTTTGTAGGTGTCAGTGACTCTGCGCAATAGTGAACGACCCTGTTCTGGTTTAGTCAAAACGCCGAGGGCCTCTGCGCAAAATCTCCCTCGCGGGCGCGGGCGCGCGCACGAATCCACTCGGGCTTGGGCCGCCTGGACTTGAATTGGCCCAGTACTGTTTAGAGTTTTTCCTTTTCTTTTTCAGTGGAACTTTAGAAATCTGTAGAAAATTATAGAAAAATGATAAAATTGTGAAACCAATTTTCCTAGGTTCCTTATTTTCCCTAGTATTTAATAAAAATAAATTCATGATTTTTAGATCAAACAGGGAATTTTAGGGTATTTAAAATAGCCTAAACCATTGATTCTGGATTTTTAGAAAATAAATAATAAGTCCAAAATTTCCCAAACTTTTTATGTGAGCTTTTCACATTATTTAGAAGCCATGGGTAGAGTTTGGTTTGATTTGAACATTGTTTGATAACTAGAACCCAAAACCACCCCCCTGCTCCATGAACTCCTTTACCGACTCCGGAAACCCTAAGTTCCCGGAACTCCGTGAAGGCAAGTTGTATTCAAGACATAAATAATAAGTTTATGTTGTCTTTGCATCCTCATGAGCATCCCATGGCATCCATTCTTATACATATGTATGGTTATGATTAGAACGAGAAGAAGAGGTAGAAGTAACTGAAGAGGAGACACCACCACCTTCGGAGTCTCAGGCCGGGAATCATTTCTACTTTGACATCTGTGGATCTGAGCCTGATTCACCAGTGAACGAAGGCAAGCCCCGGTGCATGCAACCCCTTTCCTTGTGTTTTAAAATACCTTTTTGCACACTTAAGTCTAGTGAAATGTGCATTAGGTTCATAGGAGTTACTTGAAACCCTTTGATGCATTGCTTTTCCTTGATATCCATACCTTTATAGATACTTCGGTGAAGTATCAAAATATGATTTACAAAAATGCTTAGACTTGCTTAGATCTTGTGGATAGAAGTTGTCCTCAATTTAACCATGGAGAGGATGGCTTCTACCTGCAAGAATATTTTCATTTGGAGCAATAGTGGGATCTTACTGCAAAGTTCCCCGTGATGCTCTTTCATCCTAAGGAACAGACACATTCCTAAGGGTGGAAATACTTAAATTGAAACTTGGGGGTAGGAACAGGTGATGTTCTACCCAGGTTGGTTAAGGATTAATGCGTATGTAGGCGTGCTGACCGAGGACCCTTTAACTGGTCACATGCCTCGTCATGGGTAAGCCTTGCCTCGGGCAGACTAAGGCCAGAATAAGATAACACGAAATGGGCGTGGAGCGGTGGCGAGAGTAGCGTGTACCCTCCGTGGCAAGAGGCTGGACGGTGGTGTATCTGTGCTCTCGGTTTGCGTGAACCTGATCTGGTCTTAAGAACCCCGGTGGCGGGTTGACATATGCAAGGGTTAAGTGCTACATATGTCGTGTGATTGGAGATCCTCAGCTGAGTATAATCGATTCGGATCGCCGTACCTTCGCGGTTATGAAGACTTGGTCACTTTTCTACAACCTAGAGTCAAGAGGCGAACACGATGAATAAAAATGATGTTGTCTTGATGTGATGTGAAACTAGACTAGAGGCAAATGGAGTCTATTAATACTTAACATGGCGTTAAAAGATTGAAAGTAAGGACTCACTTTAGTAAGCTACTTCTGCAAAAGTATAAGTTGGTTTTTGCTAAAGCCTCTCCTTGACTCCTATTTATCCAGCATACCCTTGAGAGTCTTTTCCTTAGTCGGGTAAGACTTGCTGAGTAATTCCATACTCAGGGTTTATCCCTTTGTTGTTTTTAGGTGAGGAAGCGACAAATTTTTGTTGCTTTTGCTCCAAGGTGGTACCAAACGAGGAAAAACAAGACTGAAGTGCGGGAGGACTTGGTCCTCCACATAGGATCTTTTGTTTATAGCTTATCGGGAGGAGTTTGTGCCTCCCTTGGTTTGTATAATATTACTACTCTGCACTCACTTTTAGCTCTGGTCTGTAATAAAATAACTCAAGCTTGCTTTTGAAATAAATGTAAGTTTATGTAACTGCTTCCGCATTTCTTTATCTCCGATGTTCTGTAATGTCTGCAAGACGGGTGAGACGTTCCTGGTAAGGTAAGGAAAGATACTGAGCTTGTCAAGTAACTTAGGAACATCTACAGGGTGTCTGATGTCTGTTAGACAAGGACAACTGTAGGTGGGCCTAATTACTTGGGAGGTTCCGTCACACAAATAAAGATACCGAAGTATGGACAGTGTTTTGCGATGGGTCTTGGGGAACCTTCGGGGCAGGAGCAGCTGCTGTGTTGGTCTCGCCATCCAAAGTTAAAACTTGTTATGCGGCAAAACTCGATTTCAGTTGTACAAACAATATTACCGAGTACGAAGCCCTGCTTTTGGGTCTTTGGAAGCTAAAAGCAATGGGAATCAGAACGGCCATTCTTAAAACTGATTCCCAGGTTGTTTCGGGTCATATCGACAAGAGTTGCAAGGCTAAAGATCCGAAGCTTGAAAGATATCTAGACATGGTTCGAAGAGTTGAAGCTTCCTTCGAAGGATTTTCTGTCAAAAATATCCCTCGAGGACAAAATGAACATGCTGATTTGCTAGCTAAATCAGCAGCACAGGGGCTGCCTTTACCTTCGGATGTGTTCTTCGAAACAATAAAGGCACCTTCAGTGGAACTCCTTGAAAGAGCAGTCCTCAATATATCTCCTGTTTATAGCGAAGATTGGAGAACTGAAATCATCTCTTACCTTCAGGGTAAATTCCTTTCAGATGACGAAACTTATAACAGGAGGATAGAGGCAAGAGCTCGTACATATGTCATGATAGAAGGGGAGTTGTACAAGCATGGAGTTTGTGCTCCGTTGCTCAAGTGTTTATCTAGAACCGAAGGCATAGAGTTGATGAAAGAAATACATGCAGGCCTGTGTGGATCTCACATTGGATCTAGGCCGTTACTTGGAAAAGTTTTCCGTCAAGGGTTTTATTGGTCGAAGGCAGCTTCGGATGCAGCGGAATTAGTTCAAAAGTGCGAAGGTTGTCAGAAATGTGCAAGAGATCAAAAACAACCTTCGTCCTTAACACAGCTCATACAACCCATCTGGCCATTGCAAAGGTGGGGCCTTGACTTGTTGGGTCCATTACCACCGGCCCAAGGGAACTTAAGATATGTTGTAGTGGCTGTGGAATATTTTTCCAAATGGATTGAGGCAAAGCCTTTAGCCACAATAACTTCGGCCACCATTCAAAAGTTTTTCTGGCAGAATATTGTTTGTCGTTTCGGGGTACCAAAGGCCATCACTGTGGACAATGGAACACAGTTCGACTCCGAAGCTTTTAGGGATTTCTGTGATCAAATTGGTACGAAGATCCATTTTGCATCAGTCAGGCATCCGGAGTCAAATGGGCTCGTTGAAAGAGCCAATGGCATTATAATGACAGGAATAATGAAGTTAATCTTCAATCAACCCAGGGGAAAGTGGCCAGATCAGTTAACCAAAGTAGTATGGAGCCACAACACAACAACATCAAGGTCTACAGGCTTTACTCCATTCAAGTTATTATTCGGTGATGAAGCAATAACTCTGGAGGAAGCTAAAACTGGATCAATAAGAGTAATAGCTTCGGCAGAATCAGGTTCTGAAGATGCTTATTCTGTGGAGAAGGATGCTTTAGAAGGGATTAGGCTTCAAGCTGTGGAGAATATCAATAAATATCAAGCCGAAACAATCAAATGGCGAGATAGAAAGGTTCGGCTAAAGAATATTGAGCCAGGACATTTGGTGCTTCGGAGAGTGGCCAACCCAGACACAGTGGGCAAGTTGCAGTTGAAATGAGAGGGACTTTTCTTAGTAGCATCTTCGTCAAGACCCGGTTCATACAGATTGAAGGATATGGACGGCAACGACATTCCTAGATCTTGGAATGCGGATGAGCTTCGACGATATTATGTGTAACTTGATGTAACTTTTTTATGTTTTTTCTTTTTCATGGCACCATTTTCCTTTCTAAAGGGGGAGAAAGGTTTTTAATGGGGCCATCATATGTAATTACCTTTTTTAGTTCTATAAGAGCAAAATCCCCCAAAGAATGTAAATGTAAAAGCTGAGAACGCACCATCGAGTGCCGAAAAGTAAAAGGCGAAGAAGCTCCAAAGTCGTTCCTAAGGGAATGCAGAGCTTACAGCGAAAAGTCAACGCTGATTCCGCCAAAAGTAAAAGGCGAAGAAGCTCCAAAGTCGTTCCTAAGGGAATGCAGAGCTTACAGCGAAAAGTCAACGCTGATTACGCCGAAAGTAAAGGGCGGAGAAGCTCCAAAGTCGTTCCTAAGGGAATGCAGAGCTGATGTGTGATTGTTTCTAAGAAAATAATGGCTGAGAGTATAGCTTCGTATATGTGTTTGGACATTCATTCGCATATCACATTACATCATAGCATTTGCATTCATAAACATTCATCCAGGCATATGTAGGATAATCATCATCATGGCATAAGTAATTGCTTTGGCATAAGAGAAGAGCTTCTTCGCGTACAAAAAGGAGAGCTTCGGAAGAAAGGGAAATGTTGTTTTCTATGCTTCGCTGTGTACGAAAAGAAGGGAAGGTGTTTTTTCGCCTTCGGCTCAAAAAAGATAATTTCGTCCACAACAAAGCACTTCACATACATTAATGGAGGGGTAAGAGCATGATACAAGGTATGAACAGAACTCATTAAAGACAAGTTTAGTTACATTTACAAAAGTTATCTCAAAAGTTTCCTAAGTCTGTCTACAGTCTACTCCTACTTAATCTTCGGGGGATCTTAGCTTCGGCGTCATTCTTTTCAATCATCGGCTTCGGCTTCGTCATTCTACATGAATTAAGTTTTTGTAAGTCAAAATCGAGCTTGAAGGAAGAGGTAAGCACAAGGTATGATTTCTTACTGGTTCAAGATGACTCCGAGCTTCGTCTCCAGCCTTTTCTCGCCCGCCTTTTGTCCATATCATTTTCACAAATCTATTGGAAATACTTCGGGCGAGATCAGGAATGTCATCTAGGATTGATGGTGATAAAGTGAAATTGGGCCTATTGACAATCTTTCCGTGATCGCAGCCAGCTTTTAGGAAGGCTGCAGCAGTGCCCCGAGAAGCTACCCAGGCACAGAAGTCACCGTGCCCAGCTATAACTTCGTCGAGCTCGTCAATTTCACCCTCAATATGTTCGAAGGTCTTCGATAAATCTTCAGCTGAGGGGGTGAATTTCTCACTGCTGGCTCCAACTGAGTGGAAAATTTTTCTTAGTCGTTGAATGCATCTGTTGCTAAATTCCAAACATTTTTCTTGAAGGCCCGCCAATAGTTTTTTCAAATCTGAATTTTGTTGAGCTTCGGCTTAAGTTTTGTATTAAGTTTTTGCTTTTCTTGTTCAAACTGCTCAGATTGGCGGAGAAGCTTCGTGTTCAGTTCTGTTATTTTTACTTCGGCTTCCGCCAATAAACCTTCGGTTGCCTGGAGCTCAAAGTTCTTTTTCTCGATAGCATTTGATTGCTCCTTTATTTTGCTTTCTAAATTTTCAATTATAAATTCGTGTTTCTTGTCTTCAAAATCTTGCTGCATTTTCAAGGCTTTGCTCAACAACATACTCTGCACCAAAACAACCTTTGTTAGACATGTTTTTATTATTAAAAACAATAAAAGTTAAGGGAAAAGTAGTTCACCTTGAAATTGGAATAAAATAAACTACCAACGATATGTTGTCGTCGGTAGCGGCTAATGTCCGTTTCTAGCTTCGGAAAACCGATACTCTTTGACAGAGTACCGATAACTTTGGCTCCAGTTTGGTTTCGGATACAATCTAATTTCTCATCATCAATACCTCCGAAGAGGAGTGCTCCTGGCTTGTACCCGCAAGATTTGGCATACTCTTTAAGCTCTTCTATTTCGGGTTCTGACAATTTTTCTCCAACTAAATTTTGAAACATGAAGGCTTCGCTTTCTGAAGCTTCATCAGCAATTTCCTTCCCTTTCCCCGACGCTGCGGCCGCGGCCTCTTCGGCGGCGGTGGTGGCTTCTTCTGCAGCCATGTCTAGCAGTATTTTGTCAATGTGTTCGATTGTGCTCTCCAGGTTCAAATCTTCAGCTGAGGCAGCTTCGGCAGCCGTGACCTCCGAAGGTGTGATTTCAATATTTGTCCCTTCCTCAGCCGCTGGTGTCTTCTGAGCTGAAGCTCTTGGCGGTGTCTTGTCAATTACCTCTGTCACACCGATGATCCTCTGTCTCTTTGCTTTAGTCGTTTTCTTCATTTTTTCGGGCTCCTTTTCCTTCTGAAAAAACTTTGTCAGTTGAGGCCCCAATGGACTTAGCTTCGCAGGCAGGGATTCAGTCATAACCTTCAAAATTGCCTCCACATCAGTGGCAGAGGGTGATGCGGGGGTTTCTTCTTCGTCGGATGTTTTTCGCTTCGGAGAAGACGCTTTCCTCTTCTTCGGAATTTTCTTCTTTGGTGGTTCTTTTTCATCTTCATTTAAGGCTTCAGTTGTCCTTTTCCTTTTCTGGCCTCCGGCACCTTTGTTCAGATTTTCATAGTCAGGGTATTCAAAACCCAAGGCGTCCAGCACTCGATTCAGTCTTCGCTTCGGACGGGTGCCGAAGGCCGCAGTCATCAATTGATCTTCTTTTTTGGAGTAGTTGCCAAGTATTTCATTACACATTACTTCAATTGTATCCAGCCACTCTTGGCAAGGTGTTTTAAAGTATTTCTTAAACTTGAAATAGTAAGGTAAACGCACAAGTTCACCTTCTTTCTTTTCCCCCTTTAGCTTCGGCATTTCCCATTCTTTTAAACTAGGAAAAACCTTGAAAGCCAAAAACTCCTGAACCAGGTCTCTTGTACTGATATGCTCTGCAACAATTCTGAATTCATTCATTGCTTTTTGAGTTGGACCTTCCGGTGTCATGTTGCAATGGGGGCGGGTTTCTCCGAAGATTAGTTCAAGTGGACTTTGCACAAGCTTCTCCTTGTCGTCATCAACCTTGACATAAAACCACTCCGACTTCCAGCCTGCTGCCCATTTGCTTCGGTAGCTGATTACAGGAAACTTTGTGGTTTTCCGGTAAGCAAAATTATAGCAACCAAAATTGTCATGCAATCCATCTTTTCTAGCCTTCGTCTGATAGTGCAGTTCGTGAACTCGACAAAAGCTGTCCGCAAACGGCTCCACCGCTTGGCTTCGGAGGGCCCAGATATAAACGCTAAGCCTAACAATAGCGTTAGGAGTTAGCTGATGAAAGTAGATACCAAACCTCTTCAGTACCTCTGCAATAATCCCATGTAGGGGGAATCTTAATCCAGCCTTTAAAAAGCTCTTGAAAATGACAATTTCATCCTTCTCTGGCTTTGGGGTAGTCTCTTCTCCCCCGAAGCGTAATAGCTTCTTCTGATTCTCATTGAAAAAGCCCGACTTTACCATTTTGGAAAGATCAGCCTTCGAAACAGTAGACTTTCCGAAGTCCAAGTGGCCGGGCTTGCTTGGCATGGCAATTCGATAATCGTCTTCGGGATCAGTTTCCTCAATATCTTCTTCTTCTGCTTCGGCAATTGCTTGTTCTGCCTGTTCTGCATCATCACTGGGGATCTTTTCTGAAGTTACCAGTCCGGACCTCTGCATCGCTTCGGAGATGGGAACAGTCTCCGAACCTTCAGCTTCGCCCCCCTCACGCTCAACCCTAGCGGTAGAACGCACTCTGGCCATTTAATTCTGAATTTGTAAAAATTTAGTACTTTTTTCTTCCCAAGTTTTTTCTTCTGACGAAGCAGGCTTCAAACTGGAGCTTCGTTCGATTCCGAGAGTTAAGCTTCGGCGATGGTTAAAACTTTTGGCAGCAAAACAGTGCAAATAGCAATGAATGCTGTGGTAACTTCACACCTACTCGCCTGTTTATATAGTACTGCAGGTAAGAAGGCGAAGCGTCAGGATTTTTACACCAGGCGGGCACCCGCTCGCACTCGCTGCAAGGTGGGACCGCTACGCGCTGGGAAACTGAATCGTTTCTCGACAACGAGCTCAGGGAAGGTGTTTTTTGGACCTTCGGCTCCCCGAAGCTTAAGAGACTTTTTTTCACGGATCAAGCTCGTTACGAAAAACGATCTAGCACCGCGAAAGGGGCTACTGTTGGGTCTATGCTTCGTCGCCGAAGGTCTTCTAGGAAGAAGTGGCTTTCGGCTGAAGCTGCTTGTGTGAGATAGCCGAAGGTTCCTCTTCATGAAGCTTCGTTATTACAAACCGACTTAAAGATAGAATGACCTTTTAGTCCATAAAGGTCTGAGTCAATGTTGTAAACTTTTATGAGGGGCATAATTGTAATTCCTCACAGGCTGTGTCCTGTACCTATAAATAGTGAACAGTATTCCTTTACTGTTCACGCATTCTAGCAATTGTAATCGCATCTTTCGGGAACCAATCTTTGTCAAGGCAGAGGTATAATTGTATTCAATAATTCAATATATTAGATAAATACAATTTAATTCGTTTATGATTCATTTATCTTTTCATACCCTTTATTTTATGTTATCTTATATCATCTATTAGAATTTAATTACGAAGACTTAACCTTCGTAATTATATTCTCATCAACCTTCGTCCATGGTTCATTATCCTCAAGGGAATATTGTTTCATGGGCGAAGGGCGTTAACATCTAACATTTTATGTTGCCTTGTTCTTAATTCATAGCGTTTGAGAACAAGTCCCCAACAGGGGACGTGCGCTACCCACCGCCGGGGACGAGGAGGTCTTCGTTGGTATCGTGGGCTATGCTGTGGCTGGAGTAGGCGGCGGGGACGCCTCAGATTAGGACATTGGGAAGGCGAGGAGGCGGCGGCGTCGACAACGGCGGTTGCGACAGGTAGGGTTAGGGTTTAGCTATGTATGGGAAGGGTGGTGGAGGAGGAGAACGGGGAAGCAGAGAGATCCCAACGCTCGCTGTGGTGCGGTTCTTCGGGAGAGAGGGAGCTCCATGCGGAGGCAACGCTTGCGATGGCGACGCTCGACGGCAGCTTCCGAATTGTGGTGGGGTCAGATTCTAGGTCGGGCCGTCGGGGTGGCGAGGCAAAGGATGCAGACTTGAGAATTATGGGAAAAATTAAACCATAATAAAAATAAGTAGTAATTTTGATTTTTTTTAATAAGGTTAGTAAGTCAAACTTGGTGTCCAAAAAATCAAACGATCTATAAATTGGGATGGAGGAAGTACTTTGTAAGTATCAAAACCAATATAGTGATTTTCATAAATATTGTTGCAACACATGATAAGCGTTGCTATGTAACACAAATTGTATGGATATTCTACGGATGACAAACATTGCTAGGTAATTTGGATATTGGCAACGCATGGTAAACGTTGCCAGTTGATTTTCTTGCATCATATAAATATGTGTGTTGCTAGCATCCGTTGCTACCTAATTTCTTACAACGCATAAACCATTTTGTTGCAATGTATGTGTTCCTATGGGGGTGTTTGTGTTGTAGTGGGATTCTATGACTCAATATGAATCTCTTTGATTCTTTAGCATGAACTCTCACAATCACGGTGGAGTTACTGTCAGGAGAAACTACTTTTTTCAACTCTCAACCCTTAGTTCATTTCGGATAACCACTTCACAAAATTAGCAAAGAATTACTTATTTTAAAAAAACTATTTGGCAAAGCTCCTACTAGATCTAGCAGAGAATCAACTCTAGGAGATCTGCCAAAAAGAACATAGAGCTTTGGTTTGCAACAACGGATGGGTAGGGGGGCTACATTTATTTGAGTAATAATCTTATTGTGTTGTATCATACTTTATTCATTTCAAATTATAATAAATTGTTTTAGTTTTTTTAATATATAGATTTTGCTATACAACATCTAGATATATACGTTTAAATACATAAGAAAAGTTATTTACTTAGGAAAGCTAAAACAATTTA
Source organism: Zea mays (assembly GCF_902167145.1). Taxonomy (NCBI): domain Eukaryota; kingdom Viridiplantae; phylum Streptophyta; class Magnoliopsida; order Poales; family Poaceae; genus Zea; species Zea mays. Next base: position 231,839,566 of record NC_050096.1, on the reverse strand, counting down.
TACTTTGCTACCGTGGAGTATAAAAATATTTAGTTGTCTAAATCAAATCAATCTAAATTTGATTAATTTTATAGAAAATGGTAATTAAGATATCAAGTAATTAAGCTAATGATATTATGAAATGTACTATCATAATTTACCTTTTCTGATAGATTAGGTGTTAACTTATGTTGTTTTATAGAAACTTGGTCAAATCTAGATCCTAGGACAACTAAAAATCTATTTTTAGTTTGGTGGGAGTATAATACTATAAATAAGACTATTAAATCCCTACGATAACATTGGATAGGCATGTAAAAATAATTTAAGCTAGTTAATTGGTACTCCCTCCATCCACATTAGTTTATCTTTCTAGGTTTATCCTGAGTTGAATTATTTAAATTTACCAGCAACATATATAAGATTAAATTGTTTTAAACTAAAAGAATTACATATTATTAAATTATTTTAAACTAAAAGAATTACGTATTATGATAGTTTAAGTCATGATGAATTTAGTAATTTTACTTTTATGTTGTAAAATTTTATAAAATAGGACAAAAATAACAAACTCATGTAGATAGAGGGAGAATGTATTCCTCTACCTAAAAAAATTGTCATTCTAGAACAATCCAGATAGTAGAATGGTGTGTAACTCAAACGACTTGCTACCTTTATTTCTTAGACATCTTCTATACACATGGTTAAGGGTATATTTGGATTCTTTAATCTAAAATTTGGTTGTCTAAGTTGAAGGCCAAAACATCAAATAACTTCAGTTTACTGTACAATTTAAAATTCAGGAGGAGCTAATACGATCTACTCCCTCCGTTTCGTTTTAGTTGTCGCTGGATAGTGCAAAATTGAACTATCCAGCGACAACTAAAAAGAAACGGAGGGAGTAAAATTTAGTAGTTAAACTCTAGAGCATGGGATTCGAACAGGATCTAATTGGCTCACTTAATTACTATGCATGTAAGTGTAACTAATGATCTGTCTGAAGCTACGCAGTGAACGCAGACGGGGGTTGAGGACAGGAAAGTCGAATTGGCAACCGGCCGTGGGTTAATTAACAAGTTTCATAGACATTATGGTAGACATTATTGATTGAATAGTAAGTTGTTTTTATGGGTGGAGGAAGTACTTATGTCCAAAGAAGAAATTAGAAAAACTAGAAAATCTATAGGCTAGCTAACGTCAAGGATTATATCAAAACTATATTTGGACCATCCTTCAACTATATCCTATGTAGTTGAACTATTAGATAATCATAGTCAATGATAACATCACAGTTCTCACCACTCATTCAAAATTGTACATAAAACAGTAGCTTCATACGGCTCCTTTATGATCAGAAAAATAAGAAATGATTGTTTTGTTTCGGTATTATCCTTAGGCATAGATTTAATTAAACAAGATAAATTTGATTCGAAAGTCTAAAATTAGACCAAAGCAAGTATGTCTGCTATATTAAAAAACACTTTTAAATTGATCTCAGCGTTTGTATAATAGTATAGTTTTTCTTTGTTTCATAATAACTTAATATACAGAAAAATTGACACGTTTTTCTAAGTTTGGACACCTGCGTTAAGCTTCATTTGTACCGTGATACAATGGATAACACGCCAATCAATAGATGATGTGATGTACTAACTCCACGCCACCAGCATTTGGGCTCATATATAGGCGTTGACTCTTGATGTGGGGTGCTGACACACAATTGCCCCAGGAAATCATCCAATATACTAGCAATATATTGTTGATGTTGCCTTGCCTCGTACAATTAACATACTCCATCCGTCCTAAAATATAATTCGTTTTAGACTAATCACACATTCATTAAGTAACATATGAATGCAGATTACATGTATGTGTATATTCATTGTCATTTGAATGAATGTGGACAGAAAAAAAGTGAAATAGAAAGAACTATATTTTGAGATAGATGGAGTAGTGTCTATCCTTCGACCGCCTAGGCAAGAGGCAACGGAAACCAGACAAAAGAAATTCAAATCACCACTCTCCTCGTACCATCACTAGATGTGGGCTACTGCTGATGTTAAACCACACTTGTATAAAGTTAGGCGCTCAAATTATAGAGAGATACAGATACGCCAAAACGTCATTGCCTCCCTCTCCAATAAAGTCGTTGTGGCGGCGCCAAGAGTAATCTATTCAAAGGTTGTGTCTCTTCATGGACCATCCGAGCAACAGGAATGTATACAATTATGAGAACATAGGTCACTGTTCCATGTACAAGACAAGTAGAGTACATGATACAACATTGAGCCCTTCAATCATAAATATGGTTAGGAGATTATATATATATGGGAAATCATGTAAAGATGTGATCTTTGTCCTTCGTATTTTTTAATTAACCCTCTAGAGACCCCTCAAGCGAGACTCCATATTAAGTCATGTACAACCATAACCCCCTCCACTATACTCCAAGCACAATGCACAACTAAGACATAATGTGATACAATAGATGTGCCTAAAACATGTGTTTTACTATATTCATCGCACCAATCAGACTAATGAATAAAATCAATGCACCAATCAACTATATCTTATACTTCAAGCATAGATTCAAGAGGCATGTCTTCATCAAGAGACGTATTCTAAGTTTGTTTTTACGTCTAGCCCTCTAAACACAGCTCAAAACACCCATTGTACATGCCCTAAAATACAGTTCTACATATCCTATACTCCCTTTGTCTAGAAGCAATAGACACATTCGACTATATATAATTTTTTTTATAAACTTTAGTCCGCAGTTAGTAAATCGTATGCAAATCTATAGCATAAAACATAAAGCAATAATATTTCTTTTTAACAATTGACAATATTTTATAAGAAAAATTAAATCTCAACCAAAATATGTTTTGCATGACTTTACCTCTGATGGAACGTATCATGACGAAGCTTAGTGATTAACTCATGACGAAGTATTGTCTTAGCAGTTCAAACAAAGATCATGCATGGGCAGGGTTGGATATCCCGTGTTCAAAGGTTGATAGAGCCCTATTTCACATGTTGACCAAGGTTACTATTGGAAATGGAGATGTGGCATCCTTTTGGTACTCCAACTAGCTAAATGGCTCTTAGGTTCGCACCTTAGCTCCTTTGCTCTTCGAGAAGACCAACCAGAAGAAGATCACTGTAGAAACCGTAGAAACCAAACGCTGCAAAAACCACAGTATAAATGACCAACTAAATAAGGTAAAGGGCAAAGTAAACATGTGATTTAAAAAGATTGTGGGCTCCTTGCAGAACGTTTTGAAGCCAAATAAATATATTAACATGTAACAACATAAATGCCCAACTGAATAAGGTAAAGAACAAGAAGTTGTTGTTTCTCTGTATGTGTGAGTTAGCTTATTATCTATCTATGTGATGTACATAACAACCATGTTGTTGTTTCTGTGATGTAAGAACAAGAAGTTTTTGTGAAGAACAAGCAGTTTTGTGAATTAAGAACGGACAGTTTGTGTATCTATATTGAGTTGCCCTAGTTTCTGCAAAGTAAGAAAAATGTGGGTTGTTCTCCTGTAGTAGTCTGTTTTCTTATAGTTATCTGACATCAGTTATTTTTTGTGGTGTCATATGCAAACCGGTAAGGCTAAATCATGTCATAAATCTGTGCCTGCTTTCTTATTGCTACATCCGAATCATGACCTGAATCATGTCCTGAGAAAATTGTTAGATCTTTCCCGTTGGCTGCCATATCATGTGAGATCATGGCTATTGTTTGCATCTTTCCTTTTAGTAAAAAAAGTTTCATATGCTTATTTTATTTGCTTCGGCCACAATAAGTTATTTATTTTAAGATGCTGCAATGTCCTTCAGTTTTTTAGGCCACATAATGTGAGTTGCATCATTTGTTTCGACTTCTAAATCATTAGCTTCAGCACAACAATTTTTTGTACCTCATTTGCTTCGGCCACTGAAACTGTGTTTTAGTACAACATTTGATTTGGTTACTAAAGCTGCATTATATCACAAGCTGTATAAACTGAAATAGAAAGTTGTATAAACTAAAACAGAAAGTAGGACATGAATGCATGGAACCCAGCTACTAAATAAACTGACACTTAAACTTGGGCGGGGCACGCCGCACACACGCCCGGCGTGGGGGACTTGGGGGGACCTTCGACGATTGCTGGATGGCTAACATAAATGGCCTTGGGGTTCCAACATAAACCTAATTTAAGGCTCAATGGTTGGAAACAGACATTCAATTTGGCCCTTAAACAAATTGAGTACATAGCTAGTTGAAATATAGGACCCAATTATTGGGCTAATGATTGGAGTTGCTCTGAATAGAACAAAATTTAATTAAACTCTCAGGAGGAAGATGAATAAAGGGATGGAGAGAGGTAGGAGCAGATGAGTGACTGGTGAGGCATAGCGGCACTAACCCAGCGCAACATTGACCTAGCTTGGTGTAGCTCGCACATGGTGGTGAGAGCATGGAGGAGGCAGGGGTTGGGGTCGAGCTCAAGCAGTGTACCTATTTTTGATATCAGCTCCACGTCGAAACGAATGGCATCGCAACCTCCTCGATCCTGCACTGGAATTTGGGATCGGGAGAAGGCTAGCATGGAACAAAAAACATAAATTAGATTTAGCACATGAGAGATTAGAGGAACAGGGGACGTGCGCTACCCACCGCCGGGGACGAGGAGGTCTTCGTTGGTATCGTGGGCTATGCTGCGGCTGGAGTAGGCGGCGGGGACGCCTCAGATTAGGACATTGGAAAGGCGAGGAGGCGGCGGCGTCGACAACGGCGGCTGCGACAGGTAGGGTTAGGGTTTAGCTATGTATGGGAAGGGTGGAGGAGGAGGAGAACGGGGAAGCAGAGAGATCCCAACGCTCGCTGTGGTGCGGTTCTTCGGGAGAGAGGGAGCTCCATGCGGAGGCAGCGCTTGCGATGGCGACGCTCGACGGCAGCTTCCGAATTGTGGTGGGGTCAGATTCTAGGTCGGGTCGTTGGGGTGGCGAGGCAAAGGATGCAGACTTGAGAATTATGGGAAAAATTAAACCATAATAAAAATAAGTAGTAATTTTGATTTTTTTAATAAGGTTAGTAAGTCAAACATGGTGTCCAAAAAATCAAACGATCTATAAATTGGGATGGAGGAAGTACTTTGTAAGTATCAAAACCAATATAGTGATTTTCATAAATACTGTTGCAACACATGATAAGCGTTGCTATGTAACACAAATTGTATGGATATTCTACGGATGACAAACATTGCTAGGTAATTTGGATATTGGCAACGCATGGTAAACGTTGCCAGTTGATTTTCTTGCAACATATAAATATGTGTGTTGCTAGCATCCGTTGCTACCTAATTTCTTACAACGCATAAACCATTTTGTTGCAATGTTTGTGTTGCTATAGGGTTGTTTGTGTTGTAGTGGGATTCTATGACTCAATATGAATCTCTTTGATTCTTTAGCATGAACTCTCACAATCACGGTGGAGTTACTGTCAGGAGAAACTACTTTTTTCAACTCTCAACCCTTAGTTCATTTCGGATAACCACTTCACAAAATTAGCAAAGAATTACTTATTTTAAAAAAAACTATTTGGCAAAGCTCCTACTAGATCTAGCAGAGAATCAACTCTAGGAGATCTGCCAAAAAGAACATAGAGCTTTGGTTTGCAACAACGGATGGGTAGGGGGGCTACATTTATTTGAGTAATAATCTTATTGTATTGTATCATACTTTATTCATTTCAAATTATAATAAATTGTTTTAGTTTTTTTAATATATAGATTTTGCTATACAACATCTAGATATATACGTTTAAATACATAAGAAAAGTTATTTACTTAGGAAAGCTAAAACAATATATACTTTGCTACCGTGGAGTATAAAAATATTTAGTTGTCTAAATCAAATCAATCTAAATTTGATTAATTTTATAGAAAATGGTAATTAAGATATCAAATAATTAAGCTAATGATATTATGAAATGTACTATCATAATTTACCTTTTCTGATAGATTAGGTGTTAACTTATGTTGTTTTATAGAAACTTGGTCAAATCTAGATCCTAGGACAACTAAAAATCTATTTTTAGTTTGGTGGGAGTATAATACTATAAATAAGACTATTAAATCCCTACGATAACATTGGATAGGCATGTAAACATAATTTAAGCTAGTTAATTGGTACTCCCTCCATCCACATTAGTTTATCTTTCTAGGTTTATCCTGAGTTGAATTATTTAAATTTTGACCAGCAACATATATAAGATTAAATTGTTTTAAACTAAAAGAATTACATATTATTAAATTATTTTAAACTAAAAGAATTACATATTATGATAGTTTAAGTCATGATGAATTTAGTAATTTTACTTTTATGTTGTAAAATTTTATAAAATAGGACAAAAATCAAAAATAACAAACTCATGTAGATAGAGGGAGAATGTATTCCTCTACCTAAAAAATTGTCATTCTAGAACAATCCAGATAGTAGAATGGTGTGTAACTCAAACGACTTGCTACCTTTATTTCTTAGACATCTTCTATACACATGGTTAAGGGTATATTTGGATTCTTTAATCTAAAATTTGGTTGTCTAAGTTGAAGGCCAAAACATCAAATAACTTCAGTTTACTGTACAATTTAAAATTCAGGAGGAGCTAATACGATCTACTCCCTCCGTTTCGTTTTAGTTGTCGCTGGATAGTGCAAAATTGAACTATCCAGCGACAACTAAAAAGAAACGGAGGGAGTAAAATTTAGTAGTTAAACTCTAGAGCATGGGATTCGAACAAGATCTAATTGGCTCACTTAATTACTATGCATGTAAGTGTAACTAATGATCTGTCTGAAGCTACGCAGTGAACGCAGACGGGGGTTGAGGACAGGAAAGTCGAATTGGCAACCGGCCGTGGGTTAATTAACAAGTTTCATAGACATTATGGTAGACATTATTGATTGAATAGTAAGTTGTTTTTATGGGTGGAGGAAGTACTTATGTCCAGAGAAGAAATTAGAAAAACTAGAAAATCTATAGGCTAGCTAACGTCAAGGATTATATCAAAACTATATTTGGACCATCCTTCAACTATATCCTATGTAGTTGAACTATTAGATAATCATAGTCAATGATAACATCACAGTTCTCACCACTCATTCAAAATTGTACATAAAACAGTAGCTTCATACGGCTCCTTTATGATCAGAAAAATAAGAAATGATTGTTTTGTTTCGGTATTATCCTTAGGCATACATTTAATTAAACAAGATAAATTTGATTGGAAAGTCTAAAATTAGACCAAAGCAAGTATGTCTGCTATATTAAAAAACACTTTTAAATTGATCTCAGCGTTTGTATAATAGTATAGTTTTTCTTTGTTTCATAATAACTTAATATACAGAAAAATTGACACGTTTTTCTAAGTTTGGACACCTGCGTTAAGCTTCATTTGTACCGTGATACAATGGATAACACGCTAATCAATAGATGTTGTGATGTACTAACTCCACGCCACCAGCATTTGGGCTCATATATAGGCGTTGACTCTTGATGTGGGGTGCTGACACACAATTGCCCCAGGAAATCATCCAATATACTAGCAATATATTGTTGATGTTGCCTTGCCTTGTACAATTAACATACTCCATCCGTCCTAAAATATAATTCGTTTTAGACTAATCACACATTCATTAAGTAACATATGAATGCAGATTACATGTATGTGTATATTCATTGTCATTTGAATGAATGTGGACAGAAAAAAGTGAAATAGAAAGAACTATATTTTGAGATGGATGGAGTAGTGTCTATCCTTCGACCGCCTAGGCAAGAGGCAACGGAAACCAGACAAAAGAAATTCAAATCACCACTCTCCTCGTACCATCACTAGATGTGGGCTACTGCTGATGTTAAACCACACTTGTATAAAGTTAGGCGCTCAAATTATAGAGAGATACAGATACGCCAAAACGTCATTGCCTCCCTCTCCAATAAAGTCGTTGTGGCGGCGCCAAGAGTAATCTATTCAAAGGTTGTGTCTCTTCATGGACCATCCGAGCAACAGGAATGTATACAATTATGAGAACATAGGTCATTGTTCCATGTACAAGACAAGTAGAGTGCATGATACAACATTGAGCCCTTCAATCATAAATATGGTTAGGAGATTATATATATATGGGAAATCATGTAAAGATGCGATCTTTGTCCTTCGTATTTTTTAATTAACCCTCTAGAGACCCCTCAAGCGAGACTCCATATTAAGTCATGTACAACCATAACCCCTCCACTATACTCCAAGCACAATGCACAACTAAGACATAATGTGATACAATAGATGTGCCTAAAACATGTATTTTACTATATTCATCGCACCAATCAGACTAATGAATAAAATCAATGCACCAATCAACTATATCTTATACTTCAAGCATAGATTCAAGAGGCGTGTCTTCATCAAGAGACGTATTCTAAGTTTGTTTTTACGTCTAGCCCTCTAAACACAGCTCAAAACACCCATTGTACATGCCCTAAAATACAGTTCTACATATCCTATACTCCCTTTGTCTAGAAGCAATAGACACATTCGACTATATATAATTTGTTTTATAAACTTTAGTCCGCAGTTAGTAAATCGTATGCAAATCTATAGCATAAAACATAAAGCAATAGTATTTCTTTTTAACAATTGACAATATTTTATAAGAAAAATTAAATCTCAACCAAAATATGTTTCGCATGACTTTACCTCTGATGGAACGTATCATGACGAAGCTTAGTGATTAACTCATGACGAAGTATTGTCTTAGCAGTTCAAACAAAGATCATGCATGGGCAGGGTTGGATATCCCGTGTTCAAAGGTTGATAGAGCCCTATTTCACATGTTGACCAAGGTTACTATTGGAAATGGAGATGTGGCATCCTTTTGGTACTTCAACTAGCTAAATGGCTCTTAGGCTCGCACCTTAGCTCCTTTGCTCTTCGAAAAGACCAACCAAAAGAAGATCACTGTTAGGCGGGCCATCGAGGGTAACAGATGGGTCTCCCACATGCTGACGGTGGAGTCACTCATGGAAATTATAGAGTATGTGGCTCTCTGGGAGGCCATTAGTGAGGTGGCTCTAGATCCTACCACGGAGGACGATATAAGTTGGAGGTGGACTCTGGATGGCGTGTTTACCATCAAAAGCACTTACCTTGCCCAGTTCTAGGGCAGTCAGCTCTCAGCCCAGGCTTAGGCTCATGCCGATCTGGAAGGCAAAGATAGAACCTAAACGCCACTTCTTCGCATGGACTTTGCTTCATTGGAAAATTCTCACGGATAAGAATTTGTTGCGGTCAGTGGACGGTTGCATGACCCAATTTGCATGTTGTGTAGGCAAGAGCCAGAAATATTGGCCATCTTTTCAAAGATTGTGTGTTCACCAAGGAGGTTTGGAACCTTCTACCGCTTTGGTTCAATATTAATGCTCTCCATGTCGTGGACAGCCAAAGATCGTCATAGAATTGGTGGAGAAAGATTCGACTTAAAGTTGTGCAGCATGAGCGCAGAGGTTTTGACGGTCTCATGATCTATTTTTTGTGGGAGATTTGGAAAGAGAGGAATAGAAGAACTTTTCCAGAATTTAGAGAAGTCATTTTTAGCAGTTGTGCTCCTCATCAAAGAGATCTTTTCCTATCAACGGTGTTGGGGGCCTTCGGCTTACGAAGGTCCTCAAAAACAGGATTTGACAGTATTTCTGGAGTATAATGTGTGAACAGGTATCTTCGGACTCAAGTCGGCATCACAGCAGACCAGAATAATACGAAGGTTGATACAGCGCCGAAGGTGTGAGCAGGAAAGCTTCGGCGTGATAGCAAAAAATGAAACCGACTTAAAGATGAAAAGGCTATTCAGACCTCGATAGATTGCTATAGAATTATTATCAAATGTAAAGGGCATAAATGTAATTTTGTATGGGCTGTGTCCTATGCCTATAAATAGGTGAACAGTACCCCCGTACTGTTCACGCTGATCTGGCATTTGCTTTTGCGTCACACATGTACTTTCATATACTTCCAAGCTGAAGGTACATTTGTAATTCAATGTTATTACTGTTTCCTCACAATAATAATATATAATTGTCTATGTTATCATTTATATTCCTCATAATCCATTCTTCATCATCGTTTGCCATGTTTATGAAGGTATGTCCTTCATAACCTTCGTTCAAAAGTCATTATATCCTAAGGGAAATAATGTTTCGAAGAACGAAGGACATTATAAAATTAACATTTTCTGTGTTGCCTTGTTCTTAACTCATAGCATTTGAGAACAAGTCTCCAACATTGGCGCCCACCTCCGGTGAACTCACTTCCACTCTGAGTTTTCTGAACACCTTCGGCGATCATAAACCTTCGCTATGGCGCCGAAGAAAGCTTCAGCAACTGGCACTGCAGCTCTTCAACCGCTGGACCACAATCAGGAAACTGTCTCTCTTCGGGAGGCCCGAAGCCAGAAAAGGAAGGCTGTTAGCCCGACACCACCAGAGGATGAGATAGACCAAGAAATCAGAGACATGGAGATGCTTCACCAACAGGTGCAGAGGAAGAAGGAAAAGATGGCCAGGCTAGCTGAACTACAAAGGCAGATAGACGAAGCCTCTGAGGAAGTTCGTCATCTTACTCAGGATGAGCAACACCGAAGGCCTCAGCACCAAGACCTTCGTCAGGAGGGTTTCCTCAATGAAGATGACTGGTATGACAATTTCCATCATGGGAATTTTGTTTTTGATGATGCTTCTCCTCTGTCCGCTGAGCTGCAGGCTACACCTTGGCCTTCGTCCTACAAGCCGCCTCAGCTTCCCATATTTGATGGTCACTCAGACCCGAAGCAGTTTTTGATGAGCTACGAAGCAACAGTATCTTCGTATGGTGGCAATGCTGCGGTCATGGCCAAATCTTTTGTTATGGCTGTCAGGAGTGTTGCTCAAACCTGGTACTCCTCCCTTCGACCAGGAACCATCACTTCGTGGCAAAAGCTGAAGGACTTGTTGTTAACCAGCTTCCAAGGGTTCCAGACGAAGCCGGTCACGGCTCAAGCTCTATTCCAGTGCACCCAGGATCACGAAGAGTACCTTCAGGCGTACGTCCGGAGGTTCTTGCGTTTGAGGGCACAGGCACCAACGGTGCCCAACGAAATTGTCATTGAGGCCATGATCAAGGGGCTTCGGCCAGGACCATCAGCTCAGTACTTCGCTAGGAAGCCTCCTCAAACTTTGGAGAAGCTGCTCCAGAAGATGGACGAGTACATTCGGGCCGATAATGATTTTCGCCAAAGAAGGGAGGAGGCTTTCAGGTTTTCTGAAATGACCAGGGGCTTCGGAGGGAGGTTTTATCTGAGGCACGTTAGATCAATTCATAACTCTACCCAAAATGATGATAGAGGGAGCCAACAGCAAAGGCCACAGTGTTCCTCACAAGCTTCGGGGCAACAGCAAGGCTCTTTCCGACCACCAGCTCCGAGAGGCAGAGGCGCCAGGGGCTTCGGCGGAAGATTTGGCGATCAACCGAGAAGAGTCTTTTGCTTATTCTGTGATGAGAACAAAGGTCATACCACCAGGATGTGCCATGTTACCATCCAGAAGCAAAAGGAAATAGCCGAAGCGGCAGCACAACAAGCTCAGCCGAAGCAGGTCATGCACACTGCTTCATATCATTCGCCTTACATCCCAGAGTATGTAGGCAATCACCCTGCAGTTTCTGTTGCTTCGGCGAGTCAACCTCAAGCTTCCTGGCAATAGCCTCCGCCTCCACCACCGCTGCAACAAGGCCAGCAGCCAGAAGGGAGCCAATATGTTCCACACCAAAGGGACTTCAGAGAACAGTCCGAAGCTCGCACAGTCAATAGCACTGTGCCAGAGTCAAAGCACATCTATTGACAAATATCCTACATAGATAGCAGTCTTTTTTTATTCAGTTCTATTTTCCGTGTAACAAAGGACATCTTTTAAATTTCATGTAATAGTTTCGTTCTTTGCCACAAGGAAAATATATTTTCTCCACAGGTTTAAGTTGGCAAAGTTTAAAGATTTGTGATAACAAGGAGGACCTTCGAATTATCAAAAAATTCTTCGAAGCAACAAAAAAGTCGTTCTAAGGAACGCAGAGTAAGTTTGCTGAAGTCATAAAAAGCCGTTCCAAGGGGAGCGCAGTGTAAGTTTTCTGCTCCAAAGTCGTTCCTAAGGGAATGCAGAGCTTACAGCGAAAAGTCAACGCTGATTCCGCCGAAAGTAAAAGGCGAAGAAGCTCCAAAGTCGTTCCTAAGGGAATGCAGAGCTTACAGCGAAAAGTCAACGCTGATTCCGCCGAAAGTAAAAGGCGAAGAAGCTCCTAAGGGAGGATTACAGCGAAAAATAAACGCTGATTCCGCTGAAGTAAAAAGCGAAGAAGCTCCTAAGGGAGGCTTATAAGACAACGCTAAGACTATGTGTTTTATCGCAGGAATGTGTGTGTATCTTCGAAATAAACACCATCTTACACAACATAACATCATCGCATCATTTCGCATAGCATAAGCATCATACATCATGCTGCATATGGCACAAGAAGGGGACATGACATCGATCTTCGGAAAAATGTTTTGAAAGGGGAAAATCATGCTAATTTGCAAGCAGATACACTATTGATCTTCGGAAGTATAGCTTCGGAGAACATCTTCACGAAGCTTGGATATTATTCATCAGAACACTACGAATATTGTTGTGACAAATGAAAATCATTCTTCACGAAGCATGAAAAGAAGGGAAGGTGTTTTTTCGTCAAAGACGCAAAAACGGTACGTATGTAAAATTTCATGCATCGTAAAGAATTAAACAATAAAAGCAGGTATATTACATTCAGGACTACAAGATGTCACATTTTACATTTCAGAAGTTTTTCACAATAGTATTTAATCTTCTCTCAGAACAACTTCTGCAGCCTCATTCAGGAGCCGATTGACAACTTCGTCCATAATAGCTTCAGCCATCTTTTTAATTTCGTCGTCTCCTTTCGGCTGAGAGCCCGGAGACGCTTCAGCAGGATCTGAAGGAGGACAGGATACGACTACATTGCTATTACAAACTGAAAATGAAGTTTAAAACCCAAAAATTACCACACAATAAAAACCATTAGTTAATACCTAGTTGCCCTTCGGGCTCTGCGCTCTTCTCAGCAGCCTCAGCTATTTCTCTAGCATCGTGAATGCCCTTTTCGCTTTTTCGAATAATTTCTCGAGCCATTTCCCGGCCACCATTATCCTAGACGTCGGTGAAAAATTTTCCACCAACCATGCTAGCTTCAGCCGATGGATCTCTTGCATCTTCGAAGGACAAGCTAGCTTCGGATTGTGCTAAGATCTTTACATGATTGCAGCCCTTCTTCTCCAAAATAGTGGCAATCCCCCTGGCCCCCGAGAAAGCACATATGTCTCCGCGGCTATTTAAAATTTCTTCGAAGGCTTCAGCTTCCTGATTAATCCATTCAAGGGGACCTTCGGGGTTGCCTCTTGTAAAGTTTTCTTCGTTCGAAAATGCGCCGACGCTGGCGAAGCTAGCTTTCAACTTCTTGACACATTCTATAGATTTGTTATAACATCTTTTCTTAGATGAACGAAGCTCTTCAACAGTTCCCTCTAAATGATTTGCCCATTGGTCGCTGAGTTCTCGCTTCGTTTCTTCAAGCATGCGTTCCTCTTTGGCTCTAGCCAGTTGTTTTCGAAGATCTTCAATTTCGCGCTTCTGAGCTTCAGCTTGACCTTTAAAAGTAGTTTCGTCTTCCTTTATTCTATTTATTAATGAATGTAATATCTTATCTTTTTCGAGACCTTCGTTCCTCAGTTCAATTACTTCGGAACGAAGGTTGCTCAGGGCTATGGCACACCCTTCGTCTTCAGCATCTTTTTGGGCCCTGAGGGCATTGCTAAGTATCAGGCCCTGCAAAGAAGAATAAGTGTATGTCATTAGATTTAAGCAAACAAAAAATTTTGGTCTCAGCAAAAATACAAAGATCCCATTTGTTGCACCTTTAAGCTATTATATGCCAGGCTGTCGGCCAGATCATTCTTCGACAGCACCGAGAGCCCGTCTTCTAATGTTGGGAATCCGAAGCTCTTGCTCATCTCCCGACAGACAGAAATCTCTTTGCTGTCAGGGAGACAATACAAAAAGTCTTCTTCTCCACTGCCATTGAATATTAGCGCCCCCTTTGGATAATTCAGTTTTTGGGCGTAGCGTTGGGCCTCTTGCTTTTCTTTTTCTGATAATTTTTTCCCCGAAGCATGACGAACAATATAATCAGAGTCTTTAGGGGATGCTTCGAGGGCAATGATACTGATTTCTTCAACAAAAGTTGGCTTTGTTATTTTTTCTTCCTCGGTTTCCAAGGATTTAATCTTCGTAGGCTCTGAGGACCCAGCTCCGGCTTCAGTTTCTTGCTCGAGAACTTTAATATCAGAAATTTCAGTTTTCGCTTCGGGAATGGCAATAGTTTTCTTCGGAGGTGTGCTTGAAGATTTAATTGTTTCCAGAACATCTAGCACATTAGCCATTCTCTTTCTCTTCGGAGTCACTACTGGCACCTTTTGATTTTTTACTGTCTCAACATTTGCTGCAGGACTCAAAACTTCTGATGTTTTTTCCTCAGTTGGTTTTTTCACTTCTTCCATTTTTTCTGTGGATGGCGCTTCGGCCATCTCTTTTGTTTCTGGTAACAAAATCTTCGGTTCTTCTAATTCTATCCTTGTTGGCGTTTCGGCCATTTCTGCGGCTTCTGGCAGCAAGGTCAGTTTGGTTGGCTTTTCAGCTTCGGTGGCCGAAGAAGTTTCTCCGGTGAACTCAGGCACCGAAGCTGGTTCAATATAGCGCGGCCGATGTGTAAGGACCTTTATCCTCTTTCTTTTCGGCTCGGGCTCGCTAGGAGCAGTTGCCGCTTCTTCTTTCGCAGAGGTTGTGTTTTTTCTTTTTTGCCCTCGAATGGGATAACGATAGTCAGGGTAGACGAACCCGATTGCATCAAACACCCGATTCAGCCTCTTCTTTTTTCGGCCTCCGAAGGCTGCTGACAGTGCAGTATCTTCGGCCTTCGAATAAGCCCCAAGCAATTCATCACTTAAATTTTCGAGAAAATTCCTGGTATGCCATCAGATTTTATACTCATCCCTTGTGTGCCACTGAGTGGCATATAGGTATATTTTTTGGTGTCTATGACATGTGGGGCCAGTGGCATACAAGGAATGAGTATATTTTCCAGTGGCATACAGGGAATTGGCCCTAAATTTTCAATACTTTTTAACCAGTCGTCATCTGGCTCAACGAATTTATCTCCGAACTTAAAAGTATATTTCAGCCTCATAAGTCCACCTTCGTCGGTTTCTTTTATGGTTTCTTGCGGCATTTCCCATTTCTCCGCGAGCGGCCATACCCTGAAGGCAATATGCTCTTGTACTAAATCTCTCGTCCCAATAAAAGAACAGATAACGTCGAAGGCTCTCTGGCATTCTTCGGCAGCTTCATTCATTTCAACCTTCGGCCTCCGAAGGCCGAAGCTTTGCCAAATAGGGCGCATAATTATACCTTTGATATCTTCTTGTACTGTCAGGTCATTCTTCACATAAAACCATTCTGTCATCCAGTCGCTGGGCCATCTCTTCCGAAAGGTTGGCACGGGGCAACTTGACCCGGATCGAGAAATGAAACTGTAGCAGCCAAAATTATTA
Organism: Zea mays; assembly: GCF_902167145.1. NCBI lineage: Eukaryota > Viridiplantae > Streptophyta > Magnoliopsida > Poales > Poaceae > Zea > Zea mays. The sequence goes on along the minus strand of NC_050096.1, from coordinate 231,823,850 downwards.
TGGTACTGTTCTTTACCCCAAGGTTTTGTTTCGTATGATAATTCGTGTATGTTGCAGAAACTTTTTGCATCAGGCTTCAGACCTTGGCTTCTCACGGCCCACACGAAGATATTCAGCCTTATGATTGCCTCGGGGGTAAGTTGGTGAAGATAGACTTCGAATATTTTCAGCACCTCTACAACAAACTCGCTCAGGGGAAATCTTAGTCCAGCTTTCAAAAAGCTTCGGTACACTACGACTTTATTCTCTTCAGGGTGTGGACAAGTTTTTTCCCCTTCGTCGGCCCTCACAATGGACAAATCCCAGAAATACCTTCCTCTCATGTTAACAAGATGATTTTCTTTGATAGTTGATTTGCCGAAAACCGCATGGCTTGGTCGCCAAGGGCGATCTTCGGAGTCTTCACCACCACTGTCCACATCATAACTGTCGCTGTCACCAGTATCTTCAGACAAACCTTCCAGAATCTCCTTGGTGATTTTTTCTGTATTCGTCTTCGACATCGCTATAAGAAACCCCAAGTTCTTCTCTTCGTCGAGACTCAGCTTCATCTCAGCAGCAGCTTTCTTCTCTTCAGACATCTTCGGAAACGCTAAAAAAACTGTTTTCAAAGCCGAAGCTTTAAAACTAAACGCTCAGCAAATTTTAGTGCGCAAGAGCTAAAAATTGAGTGAGCGGGAGCAGATGGCAAGAGAGCGTGCCAAATGAGTTTGCGGTATGACTGTATTTATACGCCCAGTGCGTTGAAAATTGAAAGACCCCACTTGTCAGAGAATGTTGCTATTCTAGCAAAGGGAAGGTGTTTTTTCGGACCTTCGGCATAAAGCCTTCGTCCATGTCGCAATCTAAATTTATTATTTTAAACAAATTAATATTGCGAGGGGCTACTGTTTGGGGCCTTCGGCTTACGAAGGTCCTCAAAAACAGGATTTGACAGTATTTCTGGAGTATAATGTGTGAACAGGTATCTTCGGACTCAAGTCGGCATCACAGCAGACCAGAATAATACGAAGGTTGATACAGCGCCGAAGGTGTGAGCAGGAAAGCTTCGGCGTGATAGCAAAAAATGAAACCGACTTAAAGATGAAAAGGCTATTCAGATCTCGATAGATTACTATAGAATTATTATCAAATATAAAGAGCATAAATGTAATTTTGTATGAGCTGTGTCCTGTGCCTATAAATAGGTGAACAGTACCCCGTACTGTTCACGCTGATCTGGCATTTGCTTTTGCGTCACACCTGTACTTTCATATACTTCCAAGCTGAAGGTACATTTGTAATTCAATGTTATTACTGTTTCCTCACAATAATAATATATAATTGTCTATGTTATCATTTATATTCCTCATAATCCATTCTTCATCATCGTTTGCCATGTTTATGAAGGTATGTCCTTCATAACCTTCGTTCAAAAGTCATTATATCCTAAGAGAAATAATGTTCCGAAGAACGAAGGACATTATAAAATTAACATTTTCTGTGTTGCCTTGTTCTTAACTCATAGCATTTGAGAATAAGTCTCCAACAAGCGGAATGCTGCAGCGTTTTAAGGAATGGTGTGTGTAATTTCTGTCTGAGTGATTTTTTATCTCTCTTTTAGCGTTTTTGTTTAGGATGGACGGTGTTATCTGCTCTTCTTTATACGTGGTTTTCTTTCCTTTTCCCTATATAATATATTTTGCCACGACAACTCCCTTACCGTGCTTTCGAAAAAAATGTACACATAAACAAGATATAGTAAACGTCGTCCTCATTCATTATTATACTTATAATAATTTGTTGTTTCCCTTTCGATTTTTCAATCATCTAGCTTTTCGTCCCTTTTGTCTCCCACGAGTCCACGACGACGATCGGCGAGCCAGTCCAAGACCGCAAGAGGCCAAATCCAATCGCGAACCACCGCCGGCGCCATCGTCTACGTCTACTACCTGCTCCCGCCCAGAGGCCGCAGCATCCACCACTCGAGGACTTGCAGAGTCTGCAGCAGCAGCTTCAGCTGGCCAGACTCCGTCCGCCGATCAACACACGGGCACAACGCCTCCCGTTTCCTCGTTTCGAGGCTGCACCGCGCCGCCTCCAAGACGCCGGGAGCCTCATCGCCTCCTCTGGCGAAAAACCGCTTCTCTCCGGCGAGCTGCCTCCGTTTCCGGGTGATCGAGTCTACGCGCGCATCGCCTCTTCCCAAGGCAGGATAGGATCCCTTATCGGCCTGACGCGATTCGTGGATCCGACGGCGAGGTCTGCGCCGTCCACAGGCCACAGCTTACAGCACCGCTCCTCCCCTCTCCTTGTCCTTACTCTGGCAGCGCAACCCTCCCTGCTTCGACTGTCCTTTTTTTCCACATGGAGACTCACTAGACTACTAGAGTTGTCCCTCCGCTAGCCGCACGGATCATCTCCGTCCTCACCTATTCTCTCTCTCTCTCTCTCTCTCTCTCTCTCTCTCTCTCTCTCTCTCTCTCTCGCTCGCTCTGCAGGTCTTGGAGGTAGTGCCGTCGACGAGGCATCTCCACCCCTCCGGCGAGCTCCCCTTCCAAAAAGTGGTGAGGTAAGCCTGCTCCCATTCCTTACCTTTAGTCTCGTATAGGTGTGAATATCTCGTGTAATTCTTCTGAAGACAAAACTCACAGTTGACGATTAGAAGTTTAGAACTATGCAAAACTACGACGATCATGTATGTACTTCCACTCGCTGAATCAGACATGACCAGTTGTTTTGCTTTTCTTCAGGAAAAGATAAAATAAAAAAAGTAAGACTATATTCATGATTCTCAGACTCTGAACCATGTCGGTGTTGTCTCTAGTATACTTGCTTTGTTATGTGTAGCACAGGGTTATGCTGAGCTGTGTAGCGCATGGATAAGAGATCGTTTTGGTTCTATTTTCATTTTCATATATTACTTCACGCGTACCTTTAAATTCCTAATTTCAATTTATCCTTGATTAAAATGTTTACGAATTGTTCTCCACAAATCATTACAAGACTAAAGAAAAGCGCAGGGATGCTACAGGAAACAATTTGCCCTACGTAAAGAACAATAGGAAACACCTTAAGGTAAACCGGGACTCTCCCAGATTAACCAGGATTGATCAAACATTCAGTAGGGCCTTTAATCTTATGAATGAAATAAGGTAACTAAGAAAGAACCATGGTAAATTCATCAAGATTGAGCAAAGTTCCTTTTCAAAACACCTTTATTCATCAGAAATAAGGTAAAGGATCAAGTATTCCAGATTAATGCCCAGGGTGTCTCCTATTGCTCTCTCAGTAGGACAGATTGTTCATTGTAGCCTCTCTGCATCCTTCCTTAATCTTATATGACAATTTGTGGGAAAAAGTTCCAAAAATGGAATGTTTATAACTTGGTTAATTCCAGTGCATCTTATATATATAGTATGGCTTAAACATCTCATCTAACCTTTCTCAGGCAGTGCTTTGGATATTAGCTTTTGCATTTTAGTGGATCGGTACTCCCAGGGGTTATGCATGACAGCCCCTGTGGCTCTTCCAAATGATCGAGCAGCAGTCTCCCATTCTGCAAGGGTTGACTTATTCCGAGACACTAGTTGCAACATAGAAAAGGAGGTGTTGGCCAGTATGGGAAATGACCAAGATTCGACTGCTGCTGGAACAAATCCTGGTTTCAGAGTTGGGGAGATCAGGTTTGGCAATGGAGATGTTTATTCTGGCACATTGTTGGGGAACACACCAGAGGGTTCAGGCCAGTATCGCTGGTCAGATGGTTGCACCTATGACGGTGAGTGGACGAGAGGGATGAGGCATGGGCAAGGAAAGACGCAATGGCCATCTGGAGCCACCTATGAGGGCGAGTATTCTCGCGGCTATGTATACGGTGAAGGCACCTATACGGGTCCAGATAAAATCATCTACAAGGGACGGTGGAAGTTGAATCGCAAGCATGGGCTTGGATATCAGACATATCCAAATGGAGACACGTTTGAAGGTTCGTGGATTCAGGGAGAAATAGTAGGTCACGGGAAGTACACATGGGCAAATGAGGACACTTACGTTGGCAACATGAAAAGTGGCAGGATGTCAGGGAAAGGAACTCTTACATGGAAAAATGGGGACTCATATGAGGGTAACTGGATAGATGGCATGATGCATGGGTATGGAATCTATACATGGAATGAATGCGGGTATTACATTGGAACATGGACAAGGGGACTGAAGGATGGGAAAGGTAAATTCTATCCGGAAGGTTGCAGAGTTCCTGTTAACGATGAGCTGTATATCAAAAATCTAAGAAACCGTGGTGTACTGCCTGATATTAGAAGGCAGAATCATGGCTCACGCATACTTCACTCTTCCTCGGTTGACATGGGGAACATGAAGGTTGGTATAACCAGGCAATCTTCAGATGTTTTGTACAAAAGGAATCCAACTGAGCAGCCTCCTTTGAAGAATGTGTCTTTGGAAAGACGGTGGAGCCTTGAGGTGGCTATTGAAAAGTTTATTGGCCATGAATCGATTGAAAGTTCTGGTCAAGAAAGCTTGGAAAACTTGAGTGATTCTCGTATGCCCATACTGGAAAGAGAATACATGCAAGGCGTTCTAATCAGTGAGGTGGTTCTTGACAGGAGTTTTTCAGACTCCTCAAAGAAGACAAAACGCCGCCAGAAGAAAATGGTAAGGGACACAAAAAGGCCTGGAGAGGCGATAATTAAGGGACACAGAAGCTATGATTTAATGCTCAGCCTGCAGATTGGAATCAGGTAGCACCTCCTGAGATCATGGTTTCAGTTTGCATTCTTTTTTTCTGTTCATTGTTTGTTCAGCTATTACTAGCTTAGCTACTCCCTAATGAGTGTTCTTGTTTATAGAATAATCCTCTCTTGGAACCATATAATAGGTTCCTTGTCATTAGGCTCGTGGAACTAGTGATGTATTTTTGAAAAATGGCTGGTATCATTTATTCATTTAGCTTCTAGCTAGAGAGTAATGATGTAAGGTTTGCTTGATGTACTAGCACCAGCAAATAGGGTTTGCTTTAAAAAAACAAAAGATTGTATCTCTCATAAACACATTACAGATATGGTTTGGATCATTTAAAATATGTGGTGCCATTTGCATGGTACATTGAAAGGTATGAACTAATGCAGTAGTGGTTAGTTGGTTACTGCATTAGTTTCTTACTGGCTCCAAGCTTGCAACCTGCACTTTTCGTGTTAGGAACTGCTAGCTTCTGCAACGTACATTTTCTTTAATTAAATCCAGGGTATGATGTTTACAGATTGTTTTAGGTATATTTGAAATCGGCAATGGTTTTTTGTACTTAGGTACACAGTTGGGAAGATTACACCAATTCAAAAACGTGAAGTTCATGCTTCAGATTTTGGACCAACAGCAAGTTTCTGGATGAATTTCTCAAAAGAAGGATCTCGGCTTACTCCTTCACATTCAGCGGAAGATTTTAAATGGAAAGACTACTGTCCCATGGTTTTCAGGTCTGCATCCCTGACATTTATGCAAATATGTGCATCTAAAAAAATATGATGTCCTTATTCACTGCAAATCGAGTGACCTTTAGATGGTGTTTTGTTTGTCGAAATGTAACGCAGTTCAATTACAGCCGGTATGGAATCACGTTACGAGTGTTTGTTTATGGTGGTTTGTAATCAAATCACAGTGTAATCAGATACCAGTCCTACAGAAACTTGTTACCGGTCCTCTCCCGAGTAATTAGAAAATGTTTCAAGTTCCTCTATCAGATAACGTTATCATAGGGAAACCAAACAAATGTTGCTTTCTATTTCATGGTAATAGATAGCACTGTTAGCTGATTACATTAGTGTTACCATTACATTTTCTGAACCAAATGCCACCTAATTCTACACAAATTTGTTCATCGCGACCTCTTGTTGACATATTCTTGTTGTTTCTCCTGACTTAATTTATAATGTTCTTTCTGTTCCAGACTCGTACTTTAAAACACAGTATCAATCCAATCTTGTAGGAATTTGAGAGAGATGTTCAAGATTGATGCTGCAGACTATATGATCTCCATATGCGGAAACTCTGCTCTTAGGCAACTATCTTCCCCTGGAAAGAGTGGAAGTGTCTTTTTCTTGTCACAAGATGATAGATTCATGATTAAGACTCTCCGAGAATCTGAAGTGCAGGTCCATTTTCTGTTTACACTACAGGGATTGTATTTCTTAGCTGTCACGATTGTTGGATAGTTTGTGCATGTATAGTGCGGCCATTTGCCTTGGAAGCAAAATTGAACTTTTCATGACTCTATACTATCCTGTAGGTTCTTTTACGAATGCTTCCAAAGTATTATGATCATGTCCGTACCTATGAGAACACCCTCATAACCAAGTTTTTTGGCCTCCACAGGGTGAAACCTTCTAGTGGCCAAATGGTAATGATTTACATGAGCATCAAATTCATTTAAGGTTTCTTTAGTTTAGTTTTTACCCTCCCTTTTTAATGATATCTGCAAACTGCAGTTCCGGTTTGTTGTAATGGGAAACATGTTTTGCACTGAATTGAGAATTCACCGGAGGTTTGATTTGAAAGGCTCGTCTTTAGGCCGCTCTACTGACAAAATTGAAATTGACGAGAACACAACTCTGAAGGATTTGGATCTTAATTATTCCTTTTATCTTGAACCTTCCTGGCGTGAGGCTCTACTGAAGTGAGCACGTTTTCTCTAAAAATCATGTTTCTTATGTGTTCTGTTATGTGGTCACATTACACTCATCTCAGATACTGTTCACTGTTCTTCAGGCAGATTGAAACAGATAGTGATTTTTTGAGAACACAGCGGATAATGGATTACAGCCTACTGCTTGGTGTCCATTATAGAGCTCCACAGCACTTGCGGACACGTGCATCTTATCACCGGAGCATGGCAGCAGATAGATTGACCGTTGTTTCTGAAGAAGGTAAGGAGTAAGGGCACGCCTAACACCTTCCATAAAATGTTGCTCTGTATAATATCTGTTGCACATCTCCATGAGTCTTAAGGAAAATACTCATTGATTCGTTTCAATAGGGAAGTATATATAGTCTCTGTGTCCAGCTGGAGCTGTAGGCTGTAATTGCCAAGCTAATGACCATTTTTAATTCATTTTTGTTCGAGAGAGGAACTCGAACAATGCATTCCAACATCCAAAGTTGCCTGGAAATCCTTAGCATGCTGCATAGTCCTAAACTTACTATTGATCTGGAACAGCCAACACCTCTTTTTCTTTCTTTAACTTGTCCATCACATGCATTTCCCTGTTAAGTTCTTTTTGAATACCCTTGCGCTCATGTTTAGTCAAAATTGGTTGGCACAGATGCTCAGGAGGAGGATGCCCTTAGCCATCCAGAAGGATTAGTCCTGGTTCAAAGCAGTGGCGAGAACAGTGTTGTTGTTGGTCCTCACATAAGAGGCAGCCGTTTGCGTGCATCGGCAGCTGGATTTGGCGAGGTAGACCTGCTGCTGCCTGGTACCGCCAGGTAATTGTTTGTGGCTCAGATACTTTGAGTGGCTTTGTGGAAATTGTGTTGCATTGGCGGGGAGCTACAGCAGCTTCTTTTATTTTATTTTTGTAATGCCTTTCTTGTGTTTGTCAGGCTTCAGATCCAGCTAGGAGTTAACATGCCTGCAAGGGCAGAGCAAATCTCCAAGGAAGACGGAAGCAAATCATTTCGCGAGGTGTACGATGTCGTGCTTTACCTGGGCATCATTGACATATTGCAAGAGTACAACAAGTCAAAGAAAATCGAGCACGCTGTCAAGTCCATGCAATATGACTCTGTCTCCATCTCTGCCGTCAACCCCCGGTTCTACTCGGAGCGTTTCTTGAAGTTCATCCAGACCGTCTTCCCCGAGAATTCATAGCTCATGAGTCAATACTTGTTCGAAACATGAGACCTGATGATTCCCACGGCAGTCCCTGTCTCCAAAATTGGAACTTGCATGCATCAGAAAAGCATTAGTCCCTTCTTTGATGAACTGTCAGGAGGAATGGGAATGGCTGACAAGATGAGGTTCGTGAGGGCTATTGTGCAGAAGCAAATAGATCTCATCTTTCTTTGGTTTTGTCCCCAGCCCCTGCGATCAGCCGGCCCGGCTGGCTTCCCTCTTCCCTGAGTAGGCCGTAGGCGTGGCATACTGCCCCCCACCTGCGAAAAGATTTATAAATAAAAGTTAACGGCAGGAAGATTTGGGGTCGGCACTCGGTGGCTTAGCTGGCTGTTGGGAGTCCGGGAAGGGAAAACTGGCAGCACCAGATGAGCATTTCTCGGTGGAGAGTTGTTTCTAAGAACAGGTAGCGGTGTTGTTGAGTTTCTTAACGGTAGTAATGGCGTCAGTACTCGGTCGCCTGAAAATCTACAGAGGAGTCATTTTCCTGGCTGCTGCGAACTGGAGTGGTATAGTAGTCGTGGTTTCTTGTAATTACGTAGCTGTTGGCTGAATCGATCATGGACCTTAGTGCCCAAGAAGACAGAAGCCCAATTTCAGTAAACTAAGCCGGAGGAGAAAACTCATCAGCCAGCACCGACTCATCCAAAGTCCTTGTAATGGGGGAAAAGAGTGATATATAGAGAGACAGTAGCGTGCAAGGAAGATGTAGACGCAATGGGCCGATAATATTCTTGAATTGCGTTGTGTGATTTTGATTCCTATCTCTTTGTCGTTGGTACCTACGACACGTCCGTCTTGATGTTTGAAACAGATGGACGTCGTCATGGCGCACCCATGCCGCAGCCGGATCCTGGAAAGATGAGACGATTACATGCGTTCCCGCCCGGGTTTGTCCAGAGCTTTGTAGCACCGATTCTTTACTTTTCCGTAGTTGCATTTGTATCCTCATTTTCCTTTCTATATATATCCTTTTGGACGGCGAGAGGCTAGCCAGCCGCGTCGCATCGTTGAGCAACCTCGTGCATGCTGTGCAGTAACCTGCTGGTACGTGGTGGGTTTCACACAGCCAACCGCGGCCTGGTCCAATCAAACGCCTTCTTGTTGTGTCCGCTAGCTCTGCTGCTTCGCATCTCCTCCTCTCCCTCCTTGTGTTCACCTGCCTCGATCGCCTTCTGCAGTTTTCTCCGTGCAAACACGTGTTGGGTTAGGCACGCAAAAGAGGAATCTGGCAAAGTAGAAGACGAGATACCCCCACGGTGGGTACCGCACGAGAGAATATAATCGTCTCTCTTTTTTTGTTTTGGCCGGGATTTGGAAAGGAAATGGGAGAAAGGATTTGGTAGGCTTTCGTCTTTTTTGTTGCTTGCTTGGTCGTTTGCAAAGATCCCCATGCCATGAATGATGGAGTGGAGGAGGCGGTGACAGGTGACATCAGAAGCTCATGGCATGGGGTCAGGCCATCACGAACATCGCCGCGCGCACCCCCGAACCGAACCCCATCTTGATTCTTCAACATTAGTTCACCGTCGCTGTCACGCCAGCACAGCATCCTCTTGTCGCTTTTGTCAGCTGAAACTCTTTGGAGTTCTCTCCGCCGTGCCCGTACGTGCCAAAAAAAATAACACACGAGTACAACGTTCAATGTGTAGTAGAGATGGCAATGAAAGAAAAATCCGATCCTCGATTTATTAATCCTGGATAATTCTCCTATTCTTGTTCCGTCCACATATTTGCCACCGATTACATATCGACCGTCGAACGTGGTAGACCCATTGAGGTTCAATATATGGTCGATAGCCGATGAGAATTAGAATCGTTATGGTCGATATCAACCAAAAGCCAAGAGTCGGTATTCTCTCGCATCGTATCCAGCGGCCTAACCCGTCCTCCTGTACGCCGCCGCGCTGGAGACCTCGCCCTCGCGTACGCGCTGCAGTGGGCGTGACCGCGATGGAGGCAGGCAGCCGCACCGCAGAGGCGAGCGGCACGAGGAGCACGGCCGCGTGCTGGGCCTCCCCGCGCGACCGGCGAAACGTGTCCCGTGGGGCACGGCACGGCACGCCGCGTGGAGCTGGCCCGTCCGTTGCAGGTCTGTCTGGTCTGAGGTCTCCGCGCGCGGAAACATGTCCCGTGTGCCTCGCCGTCGGCGTCGGCGGCGGTGGGGTCAAGAGAACTGGCAGGAGCATGGAATCGTCAATATCGTTTCATTTGGATATGCATATTAGTACGTTGTTTCCCTCTACACTGGCTTAGGTTCTGTGGTATATTAATGGTTGCCCTATACGATTTATATGACTGGTCATTCCTTTCCGACCTTTTTGGAGAGGCTAGAAAGTATTCATCCACACGTGTTTGGAATGTTATATTACGGTTCTGGAGCATTATAGTATGTGATGGGAGGGTTAGCTGTGATGGATGTGCATTTGGATAATAATCATCCTCATATGGTTCTATATACTCTGTGCCGGAACATCCAGTTAGATGTGGTCGAACCGTCCAGTAATATATTCTGACTGTCCGTCCATATGGCCGGACCATCCGATGATGTATCCGGACTGTCCAACGCTATACGCGAATGATCTGAATTGGTCGTTTAGGGTTTATGCAGAACGTGGAGGGTCGGGTATGGATCTCGGTAATTCGGTTCTAAAAACGTGATCGGCAGTCACTAGCCTAGACAGTCCGCGCTCACGGTCCGGCCATGCGCAGACCGACGGATGTACCCCCGATTTTGCGTATGAGGTTGTGGTTTATCTATGGCGCGTGTCCGTCGACATCCCGTAAATGGGTTGTGACTCGTCATGACAATCTGCAGCCGATGAATCACGTGTATTTTCCCCTGATTCAACCTCGTGCGAGAGAAAATTTGGGACAGTAGATTTATCGAATGCGCGCACTAGCCTTTTATAGTCATCTTGCATACCCCTATAATCTATTGTGTTTGGTCTCGCTGCTCATCTACGTAAGCTCTAAGATATTAGATTTCGTTAGTTTCGCTTACCTTGGAGATAGGCGTAGCACGTCGGAGCGAAGTCAGATCAGTCGCATGTTGTCGAACGACTTTGTTGTTCCTGTCTACTATGAAGTTGGTTAGGAACTTCACTTGTGCTTCCTTGATCAGCTACTCCTTGTGCTCTTCAAACTCCAGTTGTTTTTCAGCCGGCGGGGTTTCCCAAGTCGACTCAATGACGTTGCTGGGGAGACGTCAAAGCTATTTTTAAAACCACCATTGAGGGTCGACCTATATAGGTCCTCATGTGATTTCCAAAGCGGAGTCACCAAAAGTGTGTTGCCGCCGATCTAGGCGCCAATCACTGCGATGAGTACCGGCGACGGTGCTCTCTGCGGAGGCGCAGACGGTCTGCGGTCGAGGGCCGGATAGTCCGCGACCTGGCGCAAGAGCTAGGGTTTCTGCCTGACGAGCCGGACGTTCCGCGCCTGGTAGCCGAACGATCCGCGTGTGCGCAGAGGCGACGGAGTTCACCAACAACACTGGATCTCAATCCCAAGAGGGACCCAGTCGAGAGGAGAGATCCTAGGGTTTGTCTTGGGATTAGCAGGTCACATAAGACGACTCTAAACTACGTAGAGTTAGAGGGAGGTGAAGATTAGAGGAAGAGATCTATGTTAATGCCTATTTATAGGGCAAAATGTAAAGAACTAAAGATATATTGATTGTTTGATCAATTGTTGGTTGTTTAATCGGTCGTACCTCTTCAAATATATAAGGAGATGTATAGATTCATTTCTAGGCGTTCTCCAACAGCTCTCGTGGAATTAGAGGGCTAAACATGCGAGGAGACAAGAGTTTTAACTGTCTGATTCGATCTATTCGCGGAACGTCCACGCCTATAAACGGACTATTCAGGCCTTATGGTTAAATCGTTCGGCCATGCTCACTGCCACAGATTTGTACACACACAACCCCCCCGGGTCACGGATCACATACGTGTCCCGTGAGATGGATTGAGCGGCGCCAATTCCAAAAGAGGCGACGAATGATCAAACGCAAGCGCAATGCAATGCGATGGCCTTGTGCAGCAGAGAGCATCCACTCCTCTTCCTAACCCGTCCAACTCCAGGCCTGGCTCATGCGATTTTGCAGTTTGCGACCTGGCTCCTCCTGTCCTGTGTACGCCGCCGCGCTCCAGCGAAACGTGTCCCGGGGGGCACGGCACGCTGCGTGGAGCTGGGCGAAACGTGTCCCGTGTGCCTCTGCGACAACAGAATCTGGCAGGGACCAAGGAACGAATCTCCGGCAGGACAGCCAGACACCCGGTCAATAACAATACCGAAGGAATCGCAGCATGCCGCGTATATGTACACTACAAATGTACATGTACGCATGTAGCATCTCCGTGCGAATCTGCCAAGTTGGTCTCCACGCTCCCATCGAAGTTGCAGTGGAACATCGCATCGCATCGCATCGCATCGGCGGGATAATGTTGCAGTGACATCAGATCCATTGCTCATTACTGAGTACTGACTGCATGGCCTCCTCCAACCTCGATCATAATCTTCTTCCAAAGTTTTTCGTGGGCAGGGGGCTTTCCTTTCCTTTGCTTTGCTCGCTCAAGTCTTTCCTTGGCTTGCTCAGCCGTAGGAAAGAAAATCTACAACATTCTCCAGAAAGTTCAAGTGAAGCATCACTCCCTGCCCATTCGGTGGACCCTCCCCGTCGCTTGGAAGAAGTGCAAGCAATCGTAACTCCCACCGACATTTTCCTTTAATCTAGGATATATAGGTACCAGCTATATGACGATGAGATGGAGTTATTTATATCAGTGACGAAGCCAGAGCGAATTAGAGGTGAGTTTCAAATATCTTAAGCATGCATAATAATAACTCATAGGTGATACTTTTATATGGTGCAAAAATTGATCTAAACCACTAGATTTACAAATTTTCGTGGGTGCATGTGCATCCGATGCCTCCTACCTAGATTCGCCCTTGATCTATATGACTTACAACATCAAATTGTAACGTAAATCAATGATCCTATTTAAAATATAAAGCTTAACTCATAAAACACACCTCTAACAGTGTCTTATTATACATTTTTTTGTCAAAGAAATATAGGATAGACCATAAAATGACCCAAAATATACTATACCTCGGATTAGTGTTCTATCTTTGTTTCCTACGTCATCTTCAACCTTTTTTCAAAAAATATAATTTATTTCCTAAAATATATGATTTAGGACTTAACTGTTGTAGTTTAATTTATTTTTGATGCCCTAAACATTTTAAATGATATATTATTTTAAATTTTAACACACTATTTTATGACACTTTATTTGAGATGCTTTTATAAAATACTACTCACTTGATCACAAAATAACAACTCTTACTTTTCAAAGAGTCGAATAATTCAACTCTAACTACTTCTATATAAAAATACTAATATTTTTAATAAAAATATATAATTAAATTAGTTGTTAGATTTATTCGTATAATATATTTATTTAAAGATATAAATTCTCCTACATTTTTATAAACCTTTAAAAACTCTTACTATTCTTAAATCTAAAATTGTTTTTTTAACGAAGGGACACTCAGTTGTAACTCACACGTGTATATTATCTAAATATATAAATTACGAACTCTATATACAAAGAATAAAATAGGCATGAAGTCTTGCGTGCGCTAATCTCTACAACTATTAAGAGCAAAGTGTAGACTGCCCCCGCCCTCACCAGCCCACGCCGCGAAACCTGCGCACGCACGCCCCCCCCCCCCCCCCCCCCCCGGTGGCGGCGGCGACGAGATAAGGGAGTCTGCCGCCGCGTCCGAGGCCAAGGACGAGCCACCGTCCTCCTCCGAGGCCGCAGTGCCGGATGTGGTGCTGGAGCAGTCGTCGTACATCACCTCTGCCGCACGCGACACCCGGAGGAGGATCTCGCGGCGCCGTTCGGGGTCGTAGCGCAGGAACGCCGGCCGCGGCGTGGTGTAGTTCGTCTTTGGGTCGTGCGGCCCCGCGCCGCGGCTCGCGGGCGTCGGGGGGCTCAACGCGAGCTTTGGCTGCTGCACTGGTGCCGACGCGGCGCCCTCCATGCCCCCGACGCTGCTGTCGTTCCTCTCCCCGAGCACCTTCTTCCTCTTCGGCGACGCGGCCCCCACCGGCACGAGATGCTTAGAGCTTGCGTTCTCGTCGGCCCCCGTGGCGGCTCCAGGTATCGTCGCCTTGGGGCTCCTTCGCAGGGAACCTGCAAATGAAGAAAGGTAAGGGATCGGAATGGAGCACAGATGGCATAACTGAAGCGAGGGCTCGCGATGGAACCTTGGAGAAAAGCTCGCCCTCGCTTGGGAAACTCCATGGCGAATGCGTGGTCCGTGGTGGGTGGATTCGATTTGATGTGGCGATTTGGGGATTTGTGGAAGGTGGAGAGCCGGAGATGGAGAGATTGGGGACGGGGCGGAATGAAGTGTTCCAAACTCGAACCGTTCAGTACTTCAGTATCCGACCGTTGCGGTGGCGACGGGGACGGGGCGGGTTATTTATCTGATGCAACATGTAAATCTCTACAACTATTAAGAGCAAAGTGTAGACTGCCCCCGCTCTCACCAGCCCATGCCGCGAAACCCGCGCACACCCCCCCCTCACCATGCTGCTCGTCCATCTCCGCGCGGCGGACCGGTGGGAGCGCGTGGCCGCGGTGCTTCCCGGGAGGACGGTGGCCAACGTCGCGTCGCACTACGACGACCTGGAGGTCGCTGTCGGCTCCATCGGGGCCGGCTTCGTGCCCTTCCCCCGCTACGACGGCTGCGGCGGTGGCGCTGTTAGCTGTGTATGCGATCGTACACGCAGATGAGCAAGGAGGACGAGGTTCTCGCCACTACGCCCAATAGGTGTTTGATGAATTGCTTCAACCTCATACACAGTGCTTTCAGCTAGGATGCAGTTCCACATCGGCAACCTTGGCCACCACCACATTTGCACTGTGAGTTTGGGTGTGGCCGTGCTAATTTACGTCCAATCCCATGGCCGTCTTTCACCATAGGGGTTTATGAGGTTCTCAAGTTATACACTGGTAACTAGAATCAGTATGTTCTAACTCACTCTGAGCTTGAAGAGAATCAAATGAAGCAGTACAAATGGGAGCAGGAACTCATCAACGAAGTACTGCCAGTAGAAAGTTGTCGACCTGTGTTATGTGTGCCTGTGGATTTTGCAGACTCTGATGGGTGCACAGAGGCGAATGCTTGCTCGTTGCCACCTTGCGGTTGCTGCTATGATGAGGAATTGAAAATGCATGGTCGGAAGTGGACACAGCTACTACACTGCATCTTCGAGGTACTGTCCAGCCACATGAGCTCCTCATTCTCATTTATTCAGGATCGTCACATATTTTTATAAGTGACAAATGGCAGCCAAGGTTGTCAGGTGTTCAGACATTAAATCGTAGACTGGCAGTCAAAGTAGCTAATGGGCAGATGATCTCCTGTCCTCATCACTTGCCAGATGCTGAGTGGTTTATATCAGGCTACCAGGCGCAGGACATCACTTGCCAGGTGCAGGACAATGGATTAACACAGCAGTTAAGCAGTTCTACCGATGAGCTGAAGAATGCAGTCAAGGATAATTTCCAAAAGAACAGCCAATTTCTGGTGTCCATGTCCAGTACTGAGCAGGCATCTTTGAGCCAGTCGGCACAACACTTGGTGAACAGCTACCTGATGACGCCCAAGTCTACTCATGAGAAGAAAGTTGTGCCCAGGTCGTTGCCATCTTGTGCATCAGTGCAGCCCAAGAAGTCTAAAATGCCAAGCTTGGTAGCCAAGTTCTTGGGACTTGACGGATTGCCCTCGCCGAAAGGCAAATATACAGTGAAAGACGACAAGATCAAGACAGCGAGTTCACCAAGAGCTATGTTCGATATCGAGAGGCCCAAGCCGAAGAGGCTACTGCAACAATTATTTAGACAGAAGTCTGGTTCTGGTACTGAGATGCCTCGGCCAGAGAGGTCCCACGAGAGCAATTTCGTGTCCAAAGGAATTTTGCCGGTTCACAGAACATCATCGTCTTCATGTACTACCAGAGCGATTCAAGAGGCTGATGTCGAGCCTAAACCTGTAGCTTCGATTCTCTACACACTTGTAGAAGCTGGTCCTACACCATCAGCGGCTTGGGGGCAAGCCGCATTTTAAGGAGTGGGGAATGTTAGCTCCGCTACACAGGAAGCACAGAGGATGCGTCGGCGTCAAGCAAGGAGCTGTTGTCAGCAAAGGAAACTGACGACACGAGCAACCTAAAGACAGATGAAGAAAGGGCGCGGAAAGCTGGAGTTCGCGAGAATAGGCCAAGGTGGAAAAAGAAACTTAATACAAAGTATCATGGGCCAACTTGGGCCGTGTAATAGGCACAATAATATTTCTAGATGGACCTGGGCCGCGTACTAGGCAGCAACCATGTGATATAAGGGACATTACGATACGGAAGGAAGATAACAAAGAACAGAAAGCTGATTTCCGTCGCAAACTATCTCTCTTCTCTGCATTCCATTCGCCTTCTTCGTATCCAATTCTCTTCCTCTCTACCACTACGCTAACAGGCGCGTCGCAGTGGGCCGCCGGCAGGACGGGCTTCACGTTCGAGTGGGACGGCGACGCCGGCGGGACGGGCTTTAAGCGCTCCTGCCACGTGGTTGGTGGCGGCAAGCGCGAGCGCGGGCCAGACCACGAGCGCAAGAAGGGCATCCCCTGGACGGAGGAGGAGCACAAGTAAGCAAGCACAGCCCCAGTTAGTTGATCCTCGATCTCACTTGCGCGCTAATCTCGCTTGGTCGCCTCCCTACCGTAGGCTGTTCTTGCTGTTTTGTAATGTTTGTTTTCTTTAACTTCATTTTGTCTGCTGCATGTTGTCCTTAATCCACATATTTGTTTGCATCAGTACTTGATAGTCGCCTAGAGGGGGGGTGAATAGGGCGAAACTGAAATTTACAAAAATAATCACAACTACAAGCCGGGGTTAGCGTTAGTAATAATAAATGAGTCCGCGAGAGAGGGCGCAAAACAAATCGCAAGCAAATAAGGAGAGTGACACGAGGATTTGTTTTACCGAGGTTCGGTTCTTGCAAACCTACTCCCCGTTGAGGAGGCCACAAAGGCCGGGTCTCTTTCAACCCTTCCCTCTCTCAAACGGTCCCTCGGACCGAGTGAGCTTTCCTTCTTCTCAATCAACCGGGAACAAAACTTCCCCGCAAGGGCCACCACACAATCGGTGCCTCTTGCCTCGGTTACAATTGAGTGTTGATCACAAGAGCAAAAGAGAAAGAAAGAATGCGATCCAAGCGCAAGAGCTCAAAAGAACACGGCAAATCACTCTCTCTAGTCACTAGGGTTTTGTGTGGAATTGGAGAGGATTTGATCTCTTTGAATGTGTCTAGAATTGAATGCCTAGCTCTTGTAAGTGGTTGAGAAGTGGAAAACTTGGATGGCAATGAATGTGGGGTGGTTGGGGTATTTATAGCCCCAACCACCAAATGTGGCCGTTGGGGAGCCAGTCTGCTCGATGGCGCACCGGACAGTCCGGTGCACACCGGACATGTCCGGTGCCCCTGCCACGTCATCAGTGCCGTTGGAATCTGACCGTTGGAGTTCTGACTTGTGGGCCACCCTTGATGTCCGGTGGCGCACCGGACAGCTTCTGTTCATTGTCCGGTGCGCCAGTATGGGCAAACCTGACGTCTGCGCGCGCTGCGGCGCATTTAATGCCTCTGCAGGTAGCCGTTGGCGCGGAATAGCCGTTGTGCTGGAGTCACACCGGACAGTCCGGTGCACACCGGACATGTCCGGTGAATTATAGCGGACGAGCCGTTGGCTTTTCCCGAAGCTGAAGAGTTCCTGAGGCCGCTTCTCCATGGCGCACCGGACACTGTCCGGTGTACACCGGACAGTCCGGTGAATTATAGCGCGAGAGCCCCTGGAAATTCCCGAAGGTGGCGAGTTCGAGCTGGAGTCCCCTGGTGCACCGGACACTGTCCGGTGGTGCACCGGACACTGTCCGGTGGCACACCGGACAGTCCGGTGCGCCCAGACCAGAGGGCCTACTGTTGGCTCTTTGCCCTTTTGTTGAACCAAACACTTGGTCATTTTATTGGCTATGTTGTGAACCTTTGACACCTGTATAACTTATACACTAGAACAAACTAGTTAGTCCAAAGATTTGTGTTGGGCAATTCAACCACCAAAATTATATAGGAACAAGGTGTAAGCCTAATTCCCTTTCAATCTCCCCCTTTTTGGTGATTGATGCCAACACAAACCAAAGCAAATATAGAAGTGCATAATTGAACTAGTTTGCATAAAATAAGTGCAAAGGTTGCTTGGAATTTAGCCAATATAACTACTTACAAGATATGCAAGGAATGTTTCTTTCTTATTTAACATTTTGGACCACGTTTGCACCACATGTTTTGTTTTTGCAAAACCTTTTTGTAAATCCATTTCATAGATCTTTTGCAAATAGTCAAAGGTAAATAAATAAGAGTTTGCAAAAGCATTTTCAAGATTTGAAATTTCCTCCCCCTGTTTCAAATGCTTTTCCTTTGACTAAACAAAACTCCCCCTAAAAGTGATCCACCTCTTAGTGTTCAAGAGGGTTTTGATATACCATTTTTGAAATACTACTTTCTCCCCCTTTTGAACATAATAGGATACCAAATGATAAAGACTTTTGGAAAGCACTAAGTTTTTGAATTTGGTGGTGATGGTGCAGTCCTTTTGCTTTGGGCTCATTTCTCCCCCTTTTTGGCATGAATCGCCAAAAACGGAATCATTAGAGCCCTTCAAGTGCAATCTTCCCCTTTGGTCATAAATAAGTGAGTTAAGATTATACCAAAGACGAAGTCCTTTTGCGTTTGAGCTTTTACTCTCTCCCCAAGGATGAAGTCCTTTTCCTTGATGCTCATTTCTCCCCTGAAGAAGAGAGAGTTGCTCGGAGTGATGGCGAAGCATGAGTTACAGAGTGGAAGCCTTTGTCTTCGCCGAAGACTCCAATTCCCTTTCAATATACCTATGACTTGGTTTGAAATCGACTTGAAAACACATTAGTCATAGCATATAAAAGAGATATGATCAAAGGTATTTAAATGAGCTATGTGTGCAAGCTAGCAAAAGAAATTTCTAGAATCAAGAATATTGAGCTCATGCCTAAGTCTGGTAAAAGATTGTTCATCAAGTGGCTTGGTAAAGATATCGGCTAATTGATCTTTAGTATTAATGTAAGAAATCTCGATATCCCCCTTTTGTTGGTGATCCCTAAGAAAATGATACCGAATGGCTATGTGCTTAGTGCGGCTATGCTCGACGGGATTGTCGGCCATTTTGATTGCACTCTCATTATCACATAGCAAAGGGACTTTGGTTAATTTGTAACCGTAGTCCCGCAGGGTTTGCCTCATCCAAAGCAATTGCGCGCAACAATGTCCTGCGGCAATGTACTCGGCTTCGGCGGTGGAAAGAGCGACCGAATTTTGCTTCTTTGAAGCCCAAGACACCAAGGATCTTCCCAAGAACTGGCAAGTCCCCGATGTGCTCTTCCTATTGATTTTGCACCCCGCCCAATCGGCATCCGAATAACCAATTAAATCAAATGTGGATCCCCTAGGGTACCAAAGCCCAAACTTAGGAGTATAAGCCAAATATCTCAAGATTCGTTTTACGGCCGTAAGATGTGATTCCTTAGGGTCGGCTTGAAATCTTGCACACATGCAAACAGAAAGCATAATGTCCGGTCGAGATGCACATAAATAAAGCAAAGAACCAATCATCGACCGGTATACCTTTTGATTCACGGACTTACCTCCCGTGTCGAGGTCGAGATGCCCATTAGTTCCCATGGGTGTCTTGATGGGTTTGGCATCCTTCATCCCAAACTTAGCAAGAATGTCTTGAGTGTACTTCGTTTGGCTAATGAAGGTGCCCTCTCGGAGTTGCTTGACTTGGAATCCTAGAAAATACTTCAACTCCCCCATCATCGACATCTCGAATTTCTGTGTCATGATCCTACTAAACTCTTCACATGTAGACTCGTTAGTAGACCCAAATATAATATCATCAACATAAATTTGGCATACAAACAAGTCATTTTCAAGAGTTTTAGTAAAGAGTGTAGGATCGGCCTTGCCAACTTTGAAGCCATTAGCAATAAGGAAATCTCTTAGGCATTCATACCATGCTCTTGGGGCTTGCTTGAGCCCATAAAGCGCCTTAGAGAGCCTATAGACATGGTTAGGGTACTCACTGTCTTCAAAGCCGGGAGGTTGCTCAACATAGACCTTTTCCTTGATTGGTCCGTTGAGGAAGGCACTTTTCACGTCCATTTGATAGAGCTTAAAGCCATGGTAAGTAGCATAGGCCAATAATATGCGAATTGACTCAAGCCTAGCTACGGGTGCATAGGTTTCACCAAAATCCAAACCTTCGACTTGTGAATACCCTTTGGCCACGAGTCGAGCTTTGTTCCTTGTCACCACACCATGCTCATCTTGCTTGTTGCGGAAGACCCATTTGGTTCCTACAACATTTTGGTTAGGACGTGGAACTAAATGCCATACCTCATTCCTCGTGAAATTGTTGAGCTCCTCTTGCATCGCCACCACCCAATCCGAATCTTGGAGAGCTTCCTCTATCCTGTGTGGCTCAATAGAGGAAACAAAAGAGTAATGTTCACAAAAATGAGCAACCCGAGATCGAGTGGTTACCCCCTTATGAATGTCGCCGAGGATGGTGTCGACGGGGTGATCTCGTTGGATTGCTTGGTGGACTCTTGGGTGTGGCGGTCTTGGTTCTTCCTCATCCTCCTTTTCTTGATCATTTGCATCTCCCCCTTGATCATTGCCGTCATCTTGAGGTGGCTCATCTTCTTGATTTTGCTCTTCATCATTTTGAGCCTCATCCTCATTTTGAGTTGGTGGAGATGCTTGCATGGAGGAGGATGGTTGATCTTGTGTACTTGGAGGCTCTTCGGATTCCTTAGGATACACATCTCCGATGGACATGTTCCTTAGCGCGATACATGGAGCCTGTTCTTCACCTATCTCATCAAGATCAACTTGCTCTACTTGAGAGCCGTTAGTTTCATCAAACACAACGTCACATGAGACTTCAACTAGTCCGGTGGACTTGTTAAAGACCCTATATGCCCTTGTGTTTGAGTCATAACCAAGTAAAAAGCCTTCTACAGTTTTAGGAGCAAATTTAGATTTTCTACCTCTTTTAATAAGAATGAAGCATTTGCTACCAAAAACTCTAAAATATGAAATGTTGGGCTTTTTACCGGTTAGGAGTTCATATGATGTCTTCTTGAGGATTCGGTGAAGATATAACCGGTTGATGGCGTAGCAGGCGGTGTTGACTGCTTCAGCCCAAAACCGGTCCGGTGTCTTGTACTCATCAAGCATGGTTCTTGCCATGTCCAATAGAGTTCGATTCTTCCTCTCCACTACACCGTTTTGTTGTGGCGTGTAGGGAGAAGAGAACTCATGCTTGATGCCCTCCTCCTCAAGGAAGCTTTCAATTTGAGAGTTCTTGAACTCCGTCCCATTGTCGCTTCTTATTTTCTTGATCCTTAAGCCGAACTCATTTTGAGCCCGTCTCAAGAATCCTTTTAAAGTCTCTTGGGTTTGAGATTTTTCCTGTAAAAAGAATACCCAAGTGAAGCGAGAATAATCATCCACAATTACAAGGCAATACTTACTACCGCCGATGCTTATGTAAGCGATCGGGCCGAATAAGTCCATGTGTAGTAGCTCCAGCGGCCTGTCGGTAGTCATGACATTTTTGTGTGGATGATGAGTGCCAACTTGCTTCCCTGCTTGGCATGCGCTACAAATCCTGTCTTTCTCAAAATGAACATTGGTTAGTCCTAAAATGTGCTCTCCCTTTAGAAGCTTATGAAGATTCTTCATCCCAACATGGGCTAGTCGGCGGTGCCAGAGCCAACCCATGTTAGTCTTAGCGATTAAACATGTGTCGAGCTCAGCTCTATCAAAATCTACTAAGTATAGCTGACCCTCTAACACACCCTTAAATGCTATTGAATCATCACTTCTTCTAAAGACAGTGACACCTATATCAGTAAAAAGACAGTTGTAGCCCATTTGACACAATTGGGATACGGAAAGCAAATTGTAATCTAGAGAATCTACGAGAAAAACATTAGAAATGGAATGGTCAGGGGATATAGCAATTTTACCCAAACCTTTGACCAAACCTTGGTTTCCATCCCCGAATGTAATCGCTCGTTGGGGATCTTTGTTTTTCTCATAGGAGGAGAACATCCTTTTCTCCCCTGTCATATGGTTTGTGCACCCGCTGTCGAGTATCCAACTTGAGCCCCCGGATGCATAAACCTACAAAACAAGTTTAGTTCTTTGTTTTAGGTACCCAAACTGTTTTGGGTCCTTTGGCATTAGATACAAGAACTTTGGGTACCCAAACACAAGTCTTGGAGCCCTTGTGTTTGCCCCCAACAAATTTGGCAACTACCTTGCCGGATTTGCTAGTAAGCACATAAGATGCATCAAAAGTTTTAAATGAAATGGCATGATCATTTGATGCATTAGGAGTTTTCTTTCTAGGCAACTTGGCACGGGTTGGTTGCCTAGAGCTAGATGTCTCACCCTTATACATAAAAGCATGGTTAGGGCCAGAGTGAGACTTCCTAGAGTGAATTCTCCTAATTTTGCTCTCGGGATAACCGGCAGGGTACAAAATGTAACCCTCGTTATCCTGAGGCATGGGAGCCTTGCCCTTAACAAAGTTAGACAAATTTTTAGGTGGGGCATTAATTTTGACATTGTCTCCCCTTTGAAAGCCAATGCCGTCCTTAATGCCCGGGCGTCTCCCATTATAGAGCATGCTTCTAGCCATTTTAAATTTTTCATTTTCTAAGTCATGCTCTCTAATTTTAGCATTAAGTTGTGCTATGTGATCATTTTGTCTTTTAATTAAGGCAAGGTGATCATGGATAGCATCAATATTAATATCTCTACATCTAGTGCAAATGGACACATGCTCAATAGTAGATGTAGAGGGTTTGCAAGACTTTAATTCAATAACCTTAGCATGCAACAAATCATTCTTAGTTCTAAGGTCAGAAATAGTAGTATTGCAAACATCAAAATCCTTAGCCTTAGCAATTAATTTCTCATTCTCATTTCTAAGGCTAGTGATAGAAGCATTCAATTCATCAATCCTAGCAAGCAAATCAACATCATCATTTCTAGGATCAATGCAAACATGAGAATCAACCTTAGCCAACAAATTAGCATTTTCATTTCTAAGGTTGTCTAAAATCTCATGGCAAGTGCTTAGCTCACTGGATAATTTTTCACATTTTTCTCTTTCTAGAGCATAAGCATTTTTAACCTTAACATGTTTCTTGTTTTCCTTGATTAGGAAATCCTCTTGGGAGTCCAAGAGATCATCCTTTTCATGGATAGCACTAATTAGCTCATTTAATTTTTCCTTTTGTTCCATGTTAAGGTTGGCAAAAAGAATACGCAAGTTATCCTCTTCATTTTTATCATCCTCATCACTAGATGTTTCATATTTAGTGGAGGACTTTGATTTTACCTTCTTTTTGCCGTCCTTGGCCATGAGGCACTTGTGGCCGACGTTTGGGAAGAGAAGGCCTTTGGTGACGGCGATGTTGGCGGCGTCTTCGTCGTCGGAGGAGTCGCTTGAGCTTTCGTCGGAGTCCCATTCTCGACAAACATGGGCATCGCCGCCCTTCTTCTTGTAGTACTTCTTCTTCTCCTTCCTCTTGCCCTTCTTGTCGTTGTCCCTGTCACTGTCACTTGATAATGGACATTTAGCAATAAAGTGACCGGGCTTACCACACTTGTAGCAAACCTTCTTGGAACGGGATTTGTAGTCCTTCCCCTTCCGTTGCTTGAGGATTTGCCGGAAGCTTTTGATGATTAGGGCCATCTCCTCGTTGTCGAGCTTGGAGGCGTCAATTGGTTGTCTACTTGGTGTAGACTCCTCCTCCGTTGCCTTGAAGGCCACGGGTTGCGCCTCGGATGTGGAGGGCTCATCAAGCTCGTTGATCTTCTTGGAGCCCTTAATCATGCATTCAAAACTAACAAAATTCCCGATGACTTCCTCGGGGGTCATTTGTGTATATCTAGGATTGCCACGAATTAATTGTACTTGAGTAGGGTTAAGGAAAATAAGGGCTCTCAGAATAACCTTAACCACTTCGTGGTCATCCCATTTTGTGCTCCCGAGGTTGCGCACTTGGTTCACCAAGGTCTTGAGCCGGTTGTACATGTCTTGTGGCTCCTCCCCTTGGCGAAGACGGAAGCGACCGAGCTCCCCCTCGATCGTTTCCCGCTTGGTGATCTTGGTGAGTTCATCACCCTCATGCGCCGTCTTGAGTAGGTCCCAAATCTCCTTGGCGTTCTTCAACCCTTGTACTTTGTTGTATTCCTCCTTGCTTAAAGAGGCAAGGAGAATGGTTGTGGCTTGAGAGTTGAAGTGCTCGATTTGGGCCACTTCGTCCGTGTCATAGTCCTCATCCCCTACGGATGGTACCTGTACACCATACTCAACAACATCCCATAATCTTTTGTGGAGAGAGGTTAGATGAAATCGCATCAAATTACTCCACATAGCATAATCTTCACCATTAAAAGTTGGTGGTTTGCCTAATGGGACGGAAAGTAAAGGTGTATGTTTAGGAACGCGAGGGTAGCGTAGGGGGATCTTACTATACTTCTTACGCTCTTGGCGTTTAGAAGTGACGGACGCCGCGTCGGAGCCGGAGGTGGAGGTCGATGAAGTGTCGGTCTCGTAGAAGACCACCTTCCTCATCCTTTTGTGCTTGTCCCCACTCCGATGCGGCTTGTGAGAAGATTTTTCCTTCTTCTCCTTATGGTGAGAAGAGGAAGATCCTTTCTCCTTCCGCTTGGAGGATTTCTTCTTCTTCTCTCTTCTCTTGGTGCGGGACTCTTCCGATGAAGTGCTCCCTTGGCTTGTAGTGGGCTTGTCGTCGCCGGTCTCCATCTCCCTCTTGGTGTGATCTCCCGACATCACTTCGAGCGGTTAGGCTCTAATGAAGTACCGGGCTCCGATACCAATTGATAGTCGCCTAGAGGGGGGGTGAATAGGGCGAAACTGAAATTTACAAAAATAATCACAACTACAAGCCGGGGTTAGCGTTAGTAATAATAAATGAGTCCGCGAGAGAGGGCGCAAAACAAATCGCAAGCAAATAAGGAGAGTGACACGAGGATTTGTTTTACCGAGGTTCGGTTCTTGCAAACCTACTCCCCGTTGAGGAGGCCACAAAGGCCGGGTCTCTTTCAACCCTTCCCTCTCTCAAACGGTCCCTCGGACCGAGTGAGCTTTCCTTCTTCTCAATCAACCGGGAACAAAACTTCCCCGCAAGGGCCACCACACAATCGGTGCCTCTTGCCTCGGTTACAATTGAGTGTTGATCACAAGAGCAAAAGAGAAAGAAAGAATGCGATCCAAGCGCAAGAGCTCAAAAGAACACGGCAAATCACTCTCTCTAGTCACTAGGGTTTTGTGTGGAATTGGAGAGGATTTGATCTCTTTGAATGTGTCTAGAATTGAATGCCTAGCTCTTGTAAGTGGTTGAGAAGTGGAAAACTTGGATGGCAATGAATGTGGGGTGGTTGGGGTATTTATAGCCCCAACCACCAAATGTGGCCGTTGGGGAGCCAGTCTGCTCGATGGCGCACCGGACAGTCCGGTGCACACCGGACATGTCCGGTGCCCCTGCCACGTCATCAGTGCCGTTGGAATCTGACCGTTGGAGTTCTGACTTGTGGGCCACCCTTGATGTCCGGTGGCGCACCGGACAGCTTCTGTTCATTGTCCGGTGCGCCAGTATGGGCAAACCTGACGTCTGCGCGCGCTGCGGCGCATTTAATGCCTCTGCAGGTAGCCGTTGGCGCGGAATAGCCGTTGTGCTGGAGTCACACCGGACAGTCCGGTGCACACCGGACATGTCCGGTGAATTATAGCGGACGAGCCGTTGGCTTTTCCCGAAGCTGAAGAGTTCCTGAGGCCGCTTCTCCATGGCGCACCGGACACTGTCCGGTGTACACCGGACAGTCCGGTGAATTATAGCGCGAGAGCCCCTGGAAATTCCCGAAGGTGGCGAGTTCGAGCTGGAGTCCCCTGGTGCACCGGACACTGTCCGGTGGTGCACCGGACACTGTCCGGTGGCACACCGGACAGTCCGGTGCGCCCAGACCAGAGGGCCTACTGTTGGCTCTTTGCCCTTTTGTTGAACCAAACACTTGGTCATTTTATTGGCTATGTTGTGAACCTTTGACACCTGTATAACTTATACACTAGAACAAACTAGTTAGTCCAAAGATTTGTGTTGGGCAATTCAACCACCAAAATTATATAGGAACAAGGTGTAAGCCTAATTCCCTTTCAGTACTTCTGATGCATGATAAGCCCCAAGTTTAATACCTTTCCGGTTGAATTTTGCCTGCAAATTCATTTTCCACTTTTATGCATAATAATAACCAGGCTTTCTGTGATTTTGCTGCGATAAAAAATGAAATAAGGCACATGGCCATGCTTTGCTCTTTACCTGATCACCTGTTTTACCTTGTGTATTGCAGGCAGCTGACTGGCAATCAAGTTTTTCTAATCCACCAAGGAAGATCATAGTACTGATATCACGCCTTCTCAGTGATGCACATCGGTATATTTTGCGATGCCTGAGCAACCATGGAACCGTCTCACATTGTGCTGTACTAACAGCTATTTCAAAGGTGCTTAATCCCTGCAAGAGTATGATGTGTGTAGTCTAGATTGCTTTTGAATTGCCTGAATTCTGCCATAAAATTTATGTCTTGTCATACATATTTCCCTATAGTATATTTGGATGAATTTACGAATTTTTTGCTTACTTCTCTTTTGAAAAGCAGAAATATTCTTGTCAGATTCAAATAGATTCTGTAGGCGGCACTTCTTGTATCTGAACTGTTTGATCATTTTATCTTCTCAGTTATAGTCTTGCAGCAACTTGCATAGTTGCATGTTCCTAGCGGATTCGCCACACTTTCTGTTTGCCTAAGATTAGGTATAGTAAGGTTAGGCACCACCAACCAAACAGGCCATGTATGACAATACCTTATTCACTGTTTACTATATGCTTGAGGAATATGGTTTCTTTGTAATCCACGATAACTTCAGCATCACTAAGAAAAATGCTACATAACTGTTTATCGTACTATCGCTATTCATCTTGTTTTTGAAAGTGTGCTTGAAACTATATCGATATACTGCCTTCTTTTTTTTGCAAGGACCTTGAATCATTTGGGAAATTTAATGCAGATTGGACACTCAGCATATGTTGATTCTCCACTCGGGCCAGATGCGTTTCGGGAATATGAAACCTTACTTATTCAGGACCATGATGAGCTTCTTAAGAAGTCTGAGAATTTAGACAGACATAAAGAAAGCATTCATAAAGAGGCGAGTGATTTTACCTCTGACGTTGATAATTATTCTAAGTGGGGTTCTGGGGTGCATTATGGCTCTAATTCTGAATCCAGCCCAACGAAAAGGGATTTTTTTATGACGAAATGGGCCAGGTAGAAGCAAGAGGGAGAAGACTATTTGTAGCTGTGCGTCACTTTTCGATGATTTTCTCTCCTATTTCCTCAAGGGTTTTTGTTTTGCCCTCTGAAGGCATAATTGCTGACTCAAGCCTGTCGAATCATCATGAGGATTCCCTTGGCTCTGGTTTACCCTCCATATCTACTGGTAAACCTTTTGATAGTGACGAGGTACCACCAGGAGTGACATTGACTGCCCAATTTTTGTACCATTTGGCCAATAAAGTAATGATTTACACATCGAGATTATTCTCTTGTGACTTTTATCTGTTCTTTAAAGTCATACACTTTGTTGATCTCAATTCTTCATTGTAAAATGTGTTCAGATGGACATAAAGCTTGATATATTTTCACTTGGTGATACATCAAAGGTCATTGGAAAGCTGATGATGGATATGAAAAGCTAAAATCGTCCCATTATTTTACCTAATGTCCTGTAACTAATTGACATCAGAGTTTGGCATAAGCGCATTGTTTGGAATACTGGACATAGGAGCGTTAAAGATTGGTGATCTGGATTATGGTGGTACAGTGGCTAGGAATGCACTTGGAGTTCAATGCTTAGGGAATGAGTTTTCTTCGTACCTCAGGACACTTCAGATGGTTGTTGTAGTTCATATATGCACCGTCGACATTGTTATACAACAATGCTACATTTGCACGAAACTGAACGCTTCTATTTTAATGAGCTTTTATTGCTTTGTTTCGACGCGGCATCATGGCTTTTGGAACCAAGTTGTTAAAGCTGCATTTTGGATATTGAATCAGTTGTTTCTGGAACGTTTTGCAGATCACCAGCAAGATCGAAATCTCCTAATGTTTCTGTAAGTTCCCTTCATCATTTTGATAATAATTTTTTGTTATTTTGTTGCCTATTTTTATATCTACTAAAATGTCAATGTAGCCAGCAAATGGTGAAGCAGCAAGCCCCAAGAAGCAGAGCCCATCTGGCTCACGCTCTCCTGATGTAAAATGATTCTACTCTTATTTGTTGTAGTTGTTAATGGCAAACACAGCTGAACTGACAACAATCGATCAAAATTTGCAGGCGAAGCCTGAATAAAATTGCTATGCTGTTAAAGGATTCCAGATGGAGTCAGGAGCTCTTCTTTTCTTAACATTTGTCAAAATTTGCTGTAATTATATGGCCATAATCAATTTGGATTTGGTTTATCATGAAACTTGTTATAGTTCAACAATAAATCTAGGTATAATATTGTACTGTTTGCAATTTGTAATGGTTTAAAGGTCATGGATCAACTTTCTTAATTGTTACTTGATTGTTCTTGCTTGTTCTTGCATATCCCTGCTATTTGTTTGATGGCTACCATTGTTACTTGATTGTTCTTGCATTTCCCTGCTATTTGTTTGATAGGAAATTGTGCATCACATTGTTCTTTGACACTGAATTGGCCAGGTTCAGTGTAATTTTAAGTGTAGGGCTGCACAATGAAACATCGGTTCAGTCTACAAACAGCACATGTTGAGTGTACTCTCACTAAAACACATGTTCAGTCATACACAGGTTCAGTCAACATTGCAGGTTTAGGTTAGTAACTGAACCTTGTGCATGTATATTCTGTTTTTTTTGTCAGGCCTTGTTGATTAAAGTGATTAGTTTTGTGTACTCTGGAAAAGAAACCTTCGATGCTTACTGGTGACTTATTATTATTGTTAGAGATAAATCTGTACAGCCCCATAGGGCTTCTATATTTTTGGTATGATTCTATTTATGGTAGAGATAGAGTTTGTTGCCATTAGGTTGGGCTTTGTAGTGCAATGGTTAATTTTATCACATGCCTCTCTTTCTATCAGGATTGATCTTTACACATACAATCAATCAGCTTCCAGTATCGGCTCCTTAACCTGACTAAATTGTTTTGCTTATTAAAAATTGCAAAGTGTTCCTATTCAAGTTGGGCAAACGCCCCACTCTTGCAGTACTTTATCTCATTGCTAACTCGAGGGAAGCTCAATGCCTTTCAGTCTCTTGAGCTATCTGCACTACAGGAACGTAAAGCATTTTCGGCGAGAAATTGGTTTGCAAAAGATAAGCCGGAGGGAAGCAGTGCAGAAGATAATCACTCGAGTTGTTGCAGTGCTGAGCGCCAACGAAGAAAAGTAAACAAGCGACGCAAAAAAAAGGATCTATGGATGTCCAGCTGCGTCGGGAGGTGGCTACATCAACAAATGAAAAATAAAAAAGTGAACTGTGGACATCCGGCGCGTTGGCTACAAGATATGAAAAATCATGCGCAAAAAAAAGCAACGATATGATTTGGTTGTTGAGATTTTACAGATTATCATCTAAAATTAGAGTTTGTTGTATACACCCATCCATTAGGAACTTGTCTATCTTTTTTACAACCCTAAGACTCTAAATTTTGCTAGGATTTATACCTAGGCTGTTGGAGTTGCTTTAATTTGTTGTATTCCTTATTCTACTCAGATGTAGTGGTTATGATATATTGGGTAATCATCGGCAAGCCTACTTACTTGTGTCTATCTTTTGATGAAAGTTGTTATGATTATCTTTAACTTTTGTAGTGTTGCTGCATGTTGTATTGACCTTTATCATCTTAGGGCTTGTTTGTTTCGCTATCAATCCATGTGGATTGAGTGAGATTAGGTGAGTTTAAATCCTAAATAAACCAAAATCGTTCATAATTTTTTTCAATCTCATCTAATCCATATGAGATTGAAATAACCGAACAAGACCTTAAGAGAAATATAACAGTGTTGTTAAGATCATGCAATTTTATATATACCTAATTTAGGACGAGAAGTCATATCATGATATATTGTTTGATTTACGATACCACACATATTATGATTTCATATGTTTTCCGTGGCAACGCACGGGCATAGACCTAGTAAAGATGAGCAACGCCGCAGCGGTCGGTAGCCGAGCAGTAAAAGGACAAAAAGGAGTAGGCCAGCATG
Source organism: Zea mays (assembly GCF_902167145.1). Classification (NCBI taxonomy): domain Eukaryota; kingdom Viridiplantae; phylum Streptophyta; class Magnoliopsida; order Poales; family Poaceae; genus Zea; species Zea mays. The sequence goes on along the minus strand of NC_050096.1, from coordinate 231,793,403 downwards.
ATCAGTCAGTTCCATTTCTGTTTGTCGACACTGGTGTAGAAACGACCCCCTATCTCCAACTGGTGCTACACAGTCTAGAATAGAGATATCAATCTTTAGTTTCGATTGCATAACCTAAAACTAAAGAGAGGTTTGTTTGAATTGGAACTAAAGAGTAATTGAATTGATGAATACGCCTACAATGATCTTTTAGTATTGGTTGAAATCACTAACTGATATCAAAGTGTTTATAGACTCTTTATTCTACATATTTACAAATTGATATAGATAGTTATATATATATATATATATATATATATATATATATATGAATTAATATATGTATATTGATATATACAAATAAATAATAATAGTAATATGTGTATATTTAAATGAATAATAATAGTAATATATATATATATATAAGCAAGTACCATAAAATTTACTAGCTACTAAATATTTTTATATTGTTAATATTTATCATTTTTGTCTTGTAATTAAGTCAGAAGATTTCATAAGCCATAATAGATCTCCTCATTTTTATACTATCTCGTTATATATGAACTCTATTAGTTGTTTTTGAATTCCTTCAATCTTTTTTTAAAGGAGTATGTCTTCCTACATTTCCATATATTCTGATTTGTCAAAAGTATTAACATATTTATTATATTAGATTTAAAAGTGACACACTTTATTATTTTGAAATCAACATTAATACTGAATACTTAGCTAAGCAGTCTATTGGTGCTTCCCTCTCAGGTATTTTCTTCGTGAAGTGTTTCTTCACCTCGGCGCTGTGCTTGTTGTGCTCTTGCTTGTTCTTCAATTTGCATATATGGCAATGTTTCTTCACCTTGGTGCTCGCGACAAGTTCAAAAACAAAGATGTGACGAGGAGGCAAATTATAGTGGCAACATGTCTTGTAGATAAACTAGCCCTTAGAACAGAAAATAAAAAAGGTATGTTCAACTTATCGAGGGATGACCCCGGTCAAAGAGTGCGGTAAGGAAAGGAGCCCCTAATCGCTAGGATCAGTTGGTCAGTTGGGAGAGACTGGCTGAATGTGACGGAAGGGAACTACTCGATTGGATCACATGCCTGGTCCCAGACTGACTCGCCATAAATAGACAACCATATTTAACCACGCCAAGCACCGACTACGAAGGCCAAGGATCGACCTAGACATAATGATGACACATGAAACCCTATCTTCACGTCTCGTAACAGATCTGACGTGGCACTAATGGGTAACTCTAATGGAAACTATATGCATCGGTTTCAGCCCATTTTAGCAGCAAGTGCCTTCATTTATAATCGAGGATAGCCTGGATAGGGTATAAATAAAACATAGAGACACGGGTTTTGATTAAGTGGACGTGAACGCGAGTTTGTAGCTAACAACCAGGGTCCAAATTCTTATCTGTGTCCTTTTTTACCATTTAAATATGAGGATAACAACGGTAAAAACCGTGAAGCATGAAAAACCGGTACTTTATACGGTCGTAGAGATAAAGATGAACAGATAGTTCGATTTAGATTAAAATTGACTGTTTAGACTGCTGCAGCTATAATTTATAGAGACAAAAAATTTGTAAGAGCTAGTTTGGAAACCCAATTTTTCTAAGTGATTTCTATTTTTCCAAGAGAAATTAGTTCATTTTCATATGAGAAAATAGAAATTTTTTGGGGAAATTATGATTCCCAAGTTAGCCCTAAAAGTAATAAAAAAATGGGTATCGAACGAACACCGGAACACGTACGAAGACATTGGCACGCGTTTGAAGTGTCTGCGGCCTGCTACGAGTGCGCAACTGCGCATAATGCATCGTACTGCAGGAATATGCCGCCGGCAGAAGGAAAGAGAAAGGTATTGCAGTTGCACGCACAGCATATGCGCACCTTTGCATGGCATCCACCGGCGTGCCGCTACGCACAAAAAAAAAAAAAAGTGATCCAGCATTATTTTTGCGTAGGGCCGGTTGTCTTCTTGTCACCATGGGGCGACTATCGAGAAGAGTGATCTTGTATTGTATTTGTATGCATGCACCTACTCCTACCCCTACTTTGTAGGCACATCTGCTGCATCTAGGCCATCGAGTACTACCGGCAACATGTCGGGAACGCCCTTCCGGGAAGCCCACATCGTTTCGTTTCACGGTGGGACTTGGGAACGCCCTTCCGGCAACATGTCGCGCGCGGTTAAGGGAACGCGAACGCCACAGAGAGAGAGAAGTGAATGAGGTCCCGTTCAGTTGCAGTGGGACCAAAAGAACGTGATACGCACGTCAGGCAGGCGGTTGCGGGTGCACATGAGATTCTGACGGAAAACGTTCCGGTCTATGCGGGAGCCAGCCCATACGTACGACGACCGGACCATACCCAACCCGTCGTCCTGCCGTCCAAGTCCCATGGCGAAAGGATGGGGCCATGAGACTGTCTTCAACGGACGCCGCTACCACCCCCTCCTTTATTACTGTAGTCCATATAGGGGCTACAGTACACCCCCTTCACCTTCAGCGCATCCCTCTTCCTCCTCCTCTCCCCTCCCGATTCTTTCTCTCTCCCGCTAAATGGATGGGCACGCTACGGCGCTCGCGTCCCCTCCGGCTGCTAGCTTCCCAGACAAGCCCGCGCGCTCGGAATACTCCGAGGAGGGAGCTCCAGGCGAGTCCACAGAGACCGCACCACCGCCGGAGAACTTTGTCGTGGATCCGCCCTCCGCCGCGATTCATTTGCCTTGCTCCGGGCGGCGACCAGCAGACGCCGTCGTCCACGCGGATCCACTGGGCAGCTTCGCGGAGCGGCGACCCGGTCGATCCGTGCAAAGACGCCGCCGTCGGTCGTCTATTTCCGCCAGTTCGTCGTCTGCGGGACTCACGTCAACGCGAAATAATCGAATCGGCGACAGATCGACGCTCACCAGATCTGCTTCTTTCGAGCTACGACGTCGAAGGTACGCCCCTTTCTCTGCTCCAAGTTTTTCATGTCGGATTCAATCTGTGTCCCAAAAACATCTCCGTTGGTTTAACCGTAGCGTTTACATGTCCATCTACTTGATTAAGTAGATGGATTCATTTGTTCATGGCGATTTGCCCAGTTAGGGTTTACGGGTTGTCCACATCGCCTATTGTTAGGCCTTTACGCTTAACTGATCCGTCGTTATCTTGTAGACCATGTCCAAGGCTTATAGTTTTTCGAGCATACGATAGAACACGAAGACTCGGGTGTGATTTTGATAGTCGTCATCGTGGCGTGCTTATTCTTTGTTTATCCACCTAAGTCGAACAGCTCAAATAATTTGTGCTCATGTCAGTTGTATGTTGATTGGTCAGTCATGCTGGTACACAATTGAATGTTCATATTGGAATGCGAACAACTAAGTACGAATTACCGTTCAATTCCTCATGACAACCCCTTTGTTTGATGCATATCCCTTTTTTTGCATTGTAATAAGTTACTCTGTTTATGAACTCCACTTAGTTAACATACAACCCCTTTGTTTGTTACATCACTAAGCATTGCATGCAACTAACGAAACCTTCACTTATTATGCAGCTTGAAATATTTATTTCATTATTTGACGTCCACTTCAACTAACTGAGGTTCTAAATCCTTTTTTGCTTTAGTTATTTGTTTATAATCAACTTCTTAAGTGTATTGTCCATGTCTGATGTCTGTGCTCCCATGTTTCTTCTGCAAGTTCATTTTATTAGAAGCCACGAACAAATTCACCCAGGCATGGATACTGTGATCAATTAATTTACAGTGCATAGACATTGCAACCAACAATTGTTGGTAAATTGCAACAACATTTTAGTTTATAACTTTGCCACATTTGTTTATTGCATTGGTACCAACATTTGTTTCCTAACTGACATTAACACTTCAATTTACCCAAATAGTAACGGAACTGCCCCTAATTTTTTCATCTATGCACCTTGTCTAGCCAAGGAGGAACTGCTTGACGATTGAAATCAAGATGAGCAGCCATGATGCCAAACTGGTGCAAAACTTGGTCCTCAATCTTGCATCCTCAGTGGAAAGTCGTGCAGTCAATATTAGGACCTTTTTAGAAGAGGCTTTCCGTCATTTGGGTGACGAGCATTACCTTCTGAATGCTCTACTTGCTATTCGAAAAGAGGTAGACCTGATGGAGCAGGATGCAATTGAGAGCAAAGCAAGGTCTGACCCAGAGAAGGATAGGATGGAGGAACAAATTAACCTTGCTCAGGATGCCAAGCCCGTGCCTAGACAAATAACTTTCACCCCCCCCATCCTCACCAGAATTGTATGACGCCAGTGACAATGACTCCTACGACTCCGACAGGTCCACTAGGTATAGCATTTGGAACCTGTAATAATGGTACGTAGAACCTGGTCGTAGTAGTACTAATGCATCCAAATAAAGTAGGAACTTGTCTGGTATCTGTTTGATGCATGCGTAACCGATGTACGAATGGTTGAAGCTTATCTTACTTATGTACGAACCTGTTGTGGGATGCTTTATCCTTTTGTAGTCAACTTATTTCCAATGCTTCATCCTGTTGTTCGTATTGTCTGAAGCTGATTTGCAATGCTTTCAAGTGTGACGTTTACAGTTCAAGTTTGTTATGTGTTGTCCAACTTAATGTATTTATGTATTTCATTCCAGAATGGCTGACAACAACTCAAACAATCCTTATCGACCACCTGCTGCCAGCCCCAATACAGGTAACCAAATTTCCCCCCCCCACCCATGTGGGATCCTCAGATGTGGCAGCCCCAAGGGTTCGACCCAACACAGGCTTCAACATTTACTAATCCTTCAAATTCCCATATGACAAATCCTACCTGGTCCCAGGGACCTAATGACCCATCTGGATATACCTTTCGTACACCATGGAACCCATATTTTGGTATGACAACTCCTGGGGGTCCTCCTACACAAACATGTTTCGGTCAACCACAATTGGTACCACCCATTCCATGTCCACCGGTGCCCACCCATGTTCCCAACCAGACTGACCCTATACCCTTTGAATCCGAAGCAGAACACAGCGTCCAGGAAGTTAACAGCCCTAGCAAGCCGTCAGATACACCAGGGACATTTAGGAGGACGAAGGAACAAAACTTCAAACCTGATGAAGACCTGTTGCTTTGCAAAACATGGTTAGAGATTAGTAGTGACCCAGTGATTAGCACAGGGCAGAGGAAGGAGGGTTTGTGGGCTAGAATAGAGAAAAGGTACAATGAACTTAGAGGTGAGTTTCCATTGAGACTTAATAGGGCTCTCAGCAGCAGGTGGGACAAAATAAGAGCTGAAACAGAGAAATTTGCCGGATTCTACGCAAGAGTCCTCAGGGAAAACCAAAGTGGCCTTACAGATAACGACAAGGTACACTTATATTCAGTTGTAAAACTAAATGTATGGTCATGATAGATGTGAACGTAATGTTATTTGTGCACTGACAAGTGGTAATACATCTTGTGTAGACTTCGAAAGCTGCAACTTTGTATGCAACATCACAGAAAAAGCCATTCCATTTCATGCACTGCTGGACTCGCCTGAAAAACGAACCCAAATGGGATGCCATGGTTCATGGCAGCCCCTGGAGAGGCAATGCGGGGACCGAGCCAGTACGTAGTCTTACACCTACAGGTTCTGTTAATGAAGTACACACTGATGAAGGTGGTTCAAAAGGCAAGAGACCATTAGGACGTGACTCAACGAAAGCATCAAGGAAGAAGTCAATGTCCAGTTCATCCCAATCTACTGACTACCTGTCAAGAATCCATGACATTTAGATAGCAAGATTGAAGCAAAGTGAAGAAAAATCAGACCTGAAACAACAGAACATTGAGTTCATGAAGGAAGTTGAACTGAAGAAGTTGGAGGTTTGAAAGGGAATTAGGCTTACACCTAGTCCCTAAATAATTTTGGTGGTTGAATTGCCCAACACAAATAATTGGACTAACTAGTTTGCTCTAGTGTATAAGTTATACAGGTGTAAAAGGTGCTCACTTAGCCAATAAAAAGATCAAATATTGGATTCAAAAAAGGAGCAAAGGGCCAACCGAAGGCACCTCTGGTCGGGCACACCGGACTGTCCGGTGTGCCACCGGACAGTGTCCGGTGCACCACCGGACATGTCCGGTGCACCAGAGGACTCCAACTCGAACTCGCCACCTTCGGGAATTTCCAGAGGCACTTGCGCTATAATTCACCGGACTGTCCGGTGTACACCGGACATGTCCGGTGCTCCAAGGAAGGGCGGCCTCAGGAACTCGCCAGCCTCGGGTTTTCACTTCGGCCGCTCCGCTATAATTCACCGGACTGTCCGGTGTGCACCGGACTGTCCGGTGCATCTGCGGAGCAACGGCTATTCCAGGCGCCAACGGCTACCTGCAGCGCATTGATTGCGCGCCAGCGCGCGCAGAGGTCAGACACGCCCATGCTGGCGCACCGGACACCCTACAGTGCATGTCCGGTGCGCCACCGGACATCAAGGCGGACCCAGAAGTCAGAAGCTTCAACGGTCGGAATCCAACGGAACTGGTGACGTGGCTGGGGCACCGGACTGTCCGGTGTGCACCGGACTGTCCGGTGCGCCATCAAACAGACGGCCTCCACCAACGGTCAAGTTGGTGGTTGGGGCTATAAATACCCCAACCACCCCACCATTCATTGCATCCAAGTTTTCCAGCTTCCAACCACTATACAAGAGCTAGCATTCATTGCAAAGCACACCAAAAGAGATCAAATCCTCTCCCAACTCCACACAAAGCATTAGTGATTAGAGAGAGTGATTTTTAGTGTTCATTTGAGCTCTTGCGCTTGGATCGCTTCTTTTCTTTCGCATTCTTTCTTGTGATCAAACACTCACTTGTAATTAAGGCAAGAGGCACCAATCGTGTGGTGGCCCTTGCGGGAAGTTTGATTCCCAAGTGATTTGAGAAGAGAAGCTCACTCGGTCCAAGGGACCGTTTGAGAGAGGGAAGGGTTGAAAGAGACCCGGCCTTTGTGGCCTCCTCAACGGGGAGTAGGTTTGAGAGAACCGAACCTCGGTAAAATAAATCCGCGTGTCTCACTTCATTACTCGCTTGCGATTTGTTTTGCGCCCTCTTTCGCGGACTCGATTATATTTCTAACGCTAACCCGGCTTGTAGTTGTGATTATTTTTGAGAATTTCAGTTTCGCCCTATTCACCCCCCCTCTAGGCGACTATCAAGGTTCAGTCCAAGGAAATAGAAGTGCAGGAAAAAAATTGATGATGGAAGATAGGAAGCAAAAGGTTGAAGAGCTCAACAAACTTTTTGCCATGGATATGGATGCTTTACCAGAAGAGTTGAGAGCTGTATACATGGCGATGAGAAAAGGTTTAATTGATTTTTTCATCAACAATCCTATCTGAAGAGTACTTATTTATTTCATAAGGTGTTGCTCACCTTTGTATCGGCGTACCCAATTCATGTGTGTTTGCACTTTATACAATTTGGACTAGTCTGAACATTTCCTTACTATATTCAGAACACTAGCATGGTTTTTGAACATTGTTTATTGTAATAAAATTGATATTCATAATAACGTTGTCATACATGACTAAACGTTTGGCAACATATGCAAATTATTTGTAGCAAATGCATTACAGAGGATAGTTACCATGACTGCTTCACTGACGCCCAACATACATGACTTCCATTGCTACAACTACTTGTACTTAGTTCATAATCGAAATATAGAACATTATTGAATATGTCATTGTATGAATGCCCGTGTACTGTGCAAATAAGAAATAAAAATTAAATTAATAATTAATGGTAGTTATACCCGTGTACTGTAGAAATAAGAAATAAAAATAATATTAAAATTGGATGGTAGTTGAGTTAGTTGATGAAGAAAGTATATAATATTGTTGTGGTGGGGTTTAGAGGATAGATATAGGGGGAACCGTTGTAGAGTGTGGAGAAATAGGGGGAGAGAGAACGCTGACGTGGCACGTGAGTGGGATATAGGGGGAGAAATTTAGGGGAACCGTTGAAGTCAGTCTGAGGGTGTCCACTGATCCAGCCACCGACTCGAAGCGTCGTCCGTTTCCTCCCGAACACTCCCATGGTGCCATGCCGTCCAAACCAGGGTAGTACGCTCTCGCCCGCGCGCCGTCCCAGCACGATGCGAGCGCGCGACGGCGTGTCCCACGCCCCCGCGCGGCGCGGAGTCAGCGCGCCGGCACGCATGACGCAGCCACGCAAATGCTGACCGCGCCGCGTCGGTGGCCGCCAGCGAAGCGGAGCGGCGCGGCGCGGCGCACAAGGGGCGTCGGGCGACCCCGGGACTTTTTCCGCGGCCGGCCAGGGGAGGGTATAGATGTCCAAATAGTGCGGGCCGCCCGTTTGGCCCGTGGCACGGCACGAATTTAGCCCGGTCCAAACACGGCCCGGCACGGTCGGTTATGGGCCCGGGCCGGCACGGCCCGTTTAGCGGGCCGGGTATGGGCAGATACGGCGGCCCGCGTGCTTTGGCCCGGCCCGGCCCGATAAATGGGTCGGCCCGACGGCGGCCCGCATATTTATGTAAATACTGAATATGTAAATACATTTAATTCTCTCATAGTATGTAAATACTAAATATGCGGTCAAACATATATAAAATGCATACATAAATATAAAATGCATACATAAATATTTTGTTGTCTTAATATATATAAATAATATGTTATTATATATGATTAATTCGGTTAAATATATGTATTTATATACCGTTCTACTGTTGGTTCGGGCCAGTGCCCGGCCCGGTCCGTTGAGGCCCACCGGGCCAACGGGCCGGCCCGGCACGATTTTTCCCTGTGCGTGCCGGGTTTGGGCATGTCCCTAGGCACGTGGGCCAGCCCGACCCGGCCCGAAGCATCAACGGGCCGTGCCTGGCCCGGCCCTATTCGTACCGGGCCGAAACGGGTTCGGTCCGGGTCCGTGCCGGGTGGCCCGTTTGGACATCTACAGGGGAGGGGACGCGTGGGCGGTCGGCCGCTCTGCCCGGTACACAAGTTGCGGGCGGCGGTGGACACGGGTGCAGGCTGAGCTTCTTAAGCTTGCTTGCTGCGGCTGACTCCGGCTTTAATTTCTACATCAACAGCTGCCGGCAACTATACAAGCTGTTAGATTTCCCGGGACGCATGTTGGATAGCATCGTCAACCAAATTTTAAAACTGTGTCCCGATATTTTACCCCAGTTTTAATTTTTTTTTACAGTTCTAGGGTTCTTCACATGTTATGTTTTACTTTGTTTTTTTTTTCCTTAAATGCGGCCATTATTTGATACTCCCCCTTCCAGTGTAGTATTAGATGTCGCTTTATACAGCATTTCGCATACCAAAGAATAAGTAATTGAGGGATAAATTTTCGGTCGTATCCATATTAAATAAGGGTCCGACTTCCTCTTTGGTATACGTGTAGCCAGCTATGCATGCAGAAGACAGGAATAAAACCGGACAATACTGTTTTTTTATATCCTAGAATGACATCGTTGGTTACACTACATTTATTCATACATACTAGTACACCGTAGGGAGTACGTGGTTGTACCCTGATTAACAAATGCCAAGTTTTAGTCGGTGATGCTGCTGCCCGCCCTCGACGACCACAGAAGCATTCTTTACAAAAAAAAATGATCTACGAATATACAGTTCATTTTTTTTTGCCAACTTTATGAAAACATCAAATGTTTTTTTTTATCTTGCCGCTAACTCTATTTTATCAGAAAACACTTGTATATTCTTGGAAAATTCCAGGCCGCTATTTTTATCTTCCAGCTGCCTGCCTGCGTGCGTGAATCGATTCTTTTGTGCCAGGTGCATCTATGCCGGTATTTGTCGTACGTACGGTAAAATGGAATGGGACGAAAGATTGCAGCCTCAGGTTTCTCGTCCGTGCCGTGCAGCACAAACGATCTTTGAGGAATATATTTCCCGTTATCTCTTATTTATCTTTCTGATTACAAAATCATTTATTTATTTTTCTGAAACTAATCTATTTAGCCATGTCAATTTTCGAAGAACATCTAAATGATGTGCTGACTGGCACGACAAGCTAGAGACACATTTCTCATTTGTCTCGTATTCATGCATGTTTCTAGTACAAGTTTTATTTTTTTTTTTTGAGATTAATCTATTTAGTCGTGCCAATGTTTTTGGCGCGCACTGACATGTCATTCAGCCTGATGTGACAAGTTTATCAAATGCTGACATATCAGACTTGGGCGTGCCATCCCTCTCTCCCTCTCCATTTCTTCTTTTACTAAGCCACTGGGCAAGTAGTTGGTCCGGTCGTCCGCGTCCCCAAGCTTTCCTCGCCTGGTAATGTTCCTCTCATTTTGCGTCCACAAAATCAAACGAATTAGCTTCAAAATAGTTTTTTTGTACAATAGGAATAGTAGTAAAAAGTTTATTTTTTATAATAAAAAAGTACATAGCGCCGGCCGCCGTGAGAGGACGGTGGCGGCTGGTGTTGCTGTCTCCAGCTTTGGACTGAAATCCTGCTCGAGATATCGACCACGGATGAGGATTTTGAGAGGAGGAATCGGGCGGGTCGATCGCATATATTTGGAGCATCGCCGCATCTATCGGCCTGCATGCATACCCCCTCCTTTCGTGTTGCCGATGGATATGTGTGTTATCTTCCGTCCTCCATACGGTATAGTATAGGCATCCAGCATTGATGCGTCTGGTAGGCACTAGTAGTAGTACTCTTCTACCGTCCACGGTCACATACGGCCTTCCCTGATACACGCCTACCCTCTCTGCTTGTTTCGTGACAAAATTAAAAAAAAACATATCTATCCGATGCGTCTGGTAGGCTCTGGAGTCTGGATCACCTTTTTTTTTTCTTTTTTACAACGGCAGACCCAAGCTCCAACATGCGTCCCGGAAAATCTAACAGCTTTTTCAGTTGCTGGCAGCTGCTATATTCTGACTACTGCGGCTATAATCTATAGCGACAAAATATTATAGAAACCATAGTTCCACTTAGATTAAAACCGTAGCAAACAAGCAAGCAACGCACCTGCACTTTGATAGTAATTTATATATTCACATGTACAAACAAGAGGCAATAAGAAATACATGATTTATGACTCAACTTAGAATAGACTTAATAGCTTGTATAAATAATTTATTAATAAAATACATGAGTTTTTATTTAGAGTATTTTGAAACAATCTATATCTGACTTTTATTGTGGTCCACGGGTGGAAACCTGAGCTCAAAAACAAACCCGACCAAGTTTTTGTGATTCTAACGCAAAAAAAAATGTAGAGAGAAAGATCAAATCCGTACCTCAGCCCAAATTTTATAGAGCTTGGACCTTAAAACCACCCTGCTGCCGTCTCTACTGGCAGCTGACTGGTTCTTGCCTGATGGTGGTGGCCAGGTGCGGACTAGAGATGACAATGGGTACCCGAAACCCGATGGGTTTTTACCCCATTAGGGTACGAGTTTGGGTCAATTTTCATACCCATGGGTTTGTTAATGGGCATAAATGTATACCCAACGGGTTCATGGGTACGGGTTTGTTCCTATAGTACCCAAACCCGTGAACCTGTGGGTTTTTTAAACCCGACCAAACCTAGTGCATATTGTCATTTTATTTTATAAACGAACAACAAACTTGTTATCTACCTATTTACTTCCTAATTTTTATCAAATAGTGAATGTATAAGTAGTTGGTGATAGTGTTGCTTGCTTGCTATTATAGTTATTACTAGCGTTATATATGTGGTGGATGTATAACTTAGTGCAAGGTAACTTGATTATACAACTTATTATTTGTATTTAATTCTCTCTACTAATATTTTTATACCAAATCATGAACTCGTTGTTCATTACATAAATTTTGGACTATGATCTCATTAATCATTACGATACTTATTGATTATAAAAGAATAAGCATATTGGAGATAAAAACCCGCGGGTAACCCGTGGGTACCCGCAAACCCGATGAGTACGGGTTTGGGCCAAATTTCAAACCCGTCATGGGTACGGGTTTTTTAATGGGTGTAAATATTTTTCACGGGTACGAGTTTGGGATATCAAAACCCGGCGGATTTGTACCCGTTGCCATCTCTAGTGCGGACGGTGCGGCCACGGCCTTGCTGGGGGAGGCTGTGGCCTGTGGGTGTGGCTGGATGTTGGCTGCAATAATGATACAAGGATCATTTGATTTTTTTATTTATATTAAAAGTGAGATTTTAAGCACGGAGAAAACCATTTTTTATAATATAGATAGTTCATTTGTTTTGAGGAATATTATTTGGAACGTTTGGATATGATGTTAGTTGGATCTAGACAGGACTTTATCTAGAGCAGATCACCTATCTCATTTCCTATTTCATCTTTTATTTTAAACTTTATTTTGCAAACAGTTAGTGTCGTCTATAGTTTTACGTTGCTCAATACACAGTCCTAGCGCAGCGCAGGAGTTGTCTCGATTCTTGTTTGACCCATCTTTTTCATTGTCGGTGTTTACCATGGTTGGAAACGTTGCGTGCATGCTTGAACCAAACCACTCAACAATCATAGGGGGCCACGGCCACCACGTTTCTTGTGTGTGGCTAGGGCTCTCTCTTACGCCAACCATATAGAAAAAGATATTTAAAAAAGAACCATATATAAAAAAAAAGGAGCTCGGTTTATCGCAAAAGGGACTTCGTCACACCTCAATTCGTGTTGGTGATCCAATCCAATCCAATCTCATCCACAGCTTTCGCGTGCAAACGCAGGTTTAAAATTTAAAACTTGTAAACGACCCCCCACACGCGCATCTTATCGTGGAGTACTGTGTGTGTGTAGTATATGTGACGTACGCAATTAACACACTTTTGTTTTGCCATCCACGCGGCTCGCAAGCGGCACACACGTGTGTTGTGATGAGCAGAGCGTTCGTCCTTGGACAGTAACGTACTAGTACGAGGGGGGAGGACTGAGAGCGAGTCGTTCACTCGTTTATTACACCACGACGACGACGACGAGGAGCGCATGGCATGGATGAGGTCGACGTCCGCGAGAGGTTTTCGTTTTCCGAACACGTAACATGTCATACACACGGCAAAATCTCGTTCCCAAACGCCTGCACCACATGCTACTACGAAGTACCCACTCGATCGATCGCCAGAACAACGTGTCGCCAAAAAACGCAAAACGTAGTGCTCCCACGTCTCGGGACTCCGGACCAGACACACGTAACGCTCTCGGCTCTCGCGGTACGCGTTTTCTAGATTGTTCTAACGCTACTGCGTAGATATACACTTTAGATTTTTATATATCTTCTTTGTATGGTCTAAGTTTTTTTCTAATATATTTTTAAAGACTTCAAACATCTAATTATAGAAAAAGTTTAGCATATTACCTGTATGGCTACAAAGTTTTCTTGACCATTTGGATATTTTGAACTAGGTGGCTTTGCTTTATATGTATGAACTTCATCATCCGCATATTTTGTAGATTGTATGGATGTTGTAGAATTGTTGTTTTGTTGAGGGGCCTAAATGACATAGAGGAAATGTAAGTTAATGGGTTTTATATATATAGGAGTGTTGGAATTCAGGTTAATGGATTTTGTTGAAGACCTATTCCCCCCCCCCCCAAGAGATTATTGAAGATTTCACTCATCTAATTGTGGGAAAACGTTAACGACTTGATTTTCTCACCTTGTACGTTTACAAAGGTTTCGTGTTCTATTTTGAGCAAGAAATATTTTATAGATTGTATGTATGTTGTACTATTGTTGTTTTAAAGATCTAAATGGTTTAAAGAAAATATAAGGTAATTAATTTTCATGGGATTAATATGATACATGCATACATGTTATACCTCGTTGTATATAAATGTTAGTTTTTGTAAAACCTTATATCATTTGAGCTAATGAGTGTGTGTACACACACATTCTTTGGAGATTAAAATCATGACCAGTTCCCAATGAACAGACGACCCCTCGAGGCTATCCGAAGGCGACATTTCAAGACCCAAGTCACATAGAAGACATTTCCCTAATGTTAACCGACCCCACCATCAAAAGAAGCCACCAGGGGGAGACACACTCTTGTTGGGGGCTCGAGGGCTACGTCACGGATTAGATCCCTGGGCTTCTAGGGGGTCACGAGTTAGAAGGAAGATAGGGAGAAGCCCGCCCAGGTGAATCTGCCCCCGAATGACCCAGCGTTGTGCCTAGGGTCGTGCGAGGCGAAGCCTAGCAAGGAGATCAGACGAACCGACATGGAGCCACTCGAGTGGATTCCGCGTTTGGCCCTAGGAAAACTCTTGCCATTAACACCACACACGCCACATTAACTGTGTTTGGCACCGAGTCGCGGCGTGGGAAAGGGCAAGTCTGTCTCCCACTCATGCCCGACAGGTCCTAAGCCTGAGCCACACTCATGACCTATGGGTCCTAGGCCCGAGCCACATTCATGACCTACGGGACCTAGGCCTGAGCTCCACTCATGATCTTTGGGTCTAGGCGTTATCCCCACTTATGACCTATGGGCCCTAGGCATGAGCCCCATTCATGACCTACATGGCCTAGACCTACATAACCTAGACCTGAGTCCTTTGACATCCTACGAAGAACACAAGACGGTGAAGGGAGGCCCGAGGTCAGGCCAGGGAAACCAAGGGTCAACATAGACAGAGGTGGACAAAAGGAGTAATAATGATGTTCGGACTCCCATCGCCGGCACGCTTCACCAGAAGTCTTGAAGAGACATGACTAGATTTATGCGGAGACGAATAATAATGCACGGTAATGCTTTTATCGAGGAAGAACTATTTTGTTTACCCTAGCGCAACGATCCCTTCCAAGAGACGACATTTGTAACCGCCCCTCCTTGATCTACATAAGGAGGGTCAGAGGAAGAGAGTAAATACTCGATACATAGATCCTCTAGCAAACAACCTTTAGAGACTTGGGATCCTTCACTCTCTCGCCTGCTTGTAACCCCTACTACGAGGAATCAGGTGCCGGTAGTGCGAGCCACTGAAGACTATAAGTAGGGATGTTCAATCCGAACATGTATAAATCTTATGCCCACTGAGCACACCATTCGAACCCAAAACACATAAACACAAATTTACTCGTTGGTGCCGGTTTAAAACACCGACACATAATAAACAAAATATCCAAATAATATTTTTTAAAAGAAATTACTTGAGAACTTTAGGTTCTCTTGATTTACAGTAGTTTATTAGGGCATGTACAACATAGAGCCTTTGGATCGATTTTCTAGGTACAAGTGACAACTAAGAGACTGTATGATAATACGTTGAGCCTCTAGATTATTAATACATTTAAGAGACAATTGTATAGAAAATTGTGATGATACTGACTACTCTCGAAGAGCTTCACTTATCCCCATAGAAATTCCTCAAGAAACACCTCAATCAATAGGGTTATACATGCCCTTAGGTCATGTACAACCACATTAATTGAGACATATCTTGGTAGGTCTTCAAGGCTATTCACTATGGTGGTTTTATGATGATTTAATGCATATTTAATAGTGTGCACATCAGATTCTTTGATGACATGATATAATATTTAAGAGAATTGAGTTTTATGGGGTGGAATCATGTCAACTCGTTTCTAAGGTCTTGTAAACCATGTGAAACCTCTATTAAGAGTGATTTGTTCCATCTTCACATATTTTACTAACTTATATCAGTCATTGAATTACAATATTTAATTAGTATGTTTGCCTATAAAATAGTGAAGTGAAATATTGTATTAAGAGACATTATTCCATACATAATTTTATAGCATTTTTGATGATGTGGTAGCGTTGAAAAGAGTGATACAAAATTACTATTGAAAATAATCTAGGAAGTTAAGTGTAAAAAAATCAAAAGAGATGGTGCTTTATTTTACGACTTTTTATAATTATGTATTTTAACTGTATTTATGATTAAGGGCTCAAGTTTGTATCACGCTTTGTCTCTGGAAATATGTTTTCCTGAGCCACGTACAGTTATTATATATAAGTGTGCGTAGTTTGAGGCTGGGTGGCAGTAGAATTTATGACCAAAACGAGTGGTAAATTTTGATCTGGCTCCTATAGGGAAGGACCAGGACCGGGTTTGATCCGATCAGACGGACCCCGTGTTGGAAGGCGGAAGCATATAGGAATAGGAACGCGAGCTGGACTCGAGACTCGAGCGGGGCAAACGGATCCTATCGCCTGTCGCGTCCTTGTCATCGTCGTGTGGGCGGTATAAATACCCTGCAACACCCACCAGGCCACACCCAACCCCACCTTCATTGATTGATTACAGCCCGTTCATCCTTCCTTCCCCCGTCGAATCCCACCTTCCTTCCCCCGCCCGTTAAGCAGCCGAGTCAGCAGCAATGGCGGCCGTGCTGAGGAGAGCCGTGGCGCAGTGCTTCGCGTCGTCGTCGTCGTCGTCGCCGGCGACGTTCGGGCTCCGGCGGTTCCTGCAGGAGCAGCCGGCGTTCCGCCCCGCCGTGCCGCCCGACCGCTTCATGCCCCTGGCCGACCGGATCCGGGACCTCGGGGTCGGCGTCGCATTCCCGCGGATCAACCTCGACGGCCTCGTGCCGCCCGCGCCGGCGCCGGCGCCGGCCAAGCGGGAGCCGGACGCGGCGCTGCCCGCGGCGAGCCTCACGGTGGAGGAGGCGCGCAAGGTGCTGCGCGCCACACAGATGGAGGCGGCCCGCGCGCGGATTCGGGAGTCCGGCGCCGGCGCCGTGCCGTACGCCGACTTCCTGCGCCTCTGCTGCGACGCCGCCGGCCCGGACGCGGGCCCCTCCGTCGCGCGCGCGCTCGACGAGTCCGGATCCGTCATCGTGCTCGGAAAGACCGTCTTCCTCAGGCCCGACATGGTACGATTCTCGCCCCCCGTCTCCTTATCTATATACTACTGCTCATTTCAAATCCATTCACCAGCTTAAATGTTGTTTGATCCCTCTACAAATTTTCCCCTTGTCTAGCTTTTGCTTTTGTTTTTGCAGTTATGATCTCTTAAAAGAGAAAAAGACACGTTGGTTTCTTTACTTCTCTCTTGTGTGCTGATAATTTCTTTCCGGGCGACCGGGTAGAGATTTCATTTGGAAACCACAGAGATCTGATGAGACTTTCCGCGTGTTTTTTTTCTATGTTTCCCAACAGGAAAAGATTCAAAGAAAGGGCGCTGTTCTAAAACGATAATAAGAGATGTTGCCACCCAAAGTTTGGGCAATTTTACTCCGCTCCAAGATGGGAGTTTTTCTTCTCTCAAAACCAGGAGATAAAAACCTTAATTTTAACTCCCCCTGTCCAAATCTTAGAGGATACAAGAATCTGAATCTGACTCCGATGAATGAACATGAGGAGAATTCACCTAACCCTCTTCTAGACACCATTAATTTCGAAATAAAGAAGTTAGTATTTCATTTGGTAAATATATATTGGCAAAGTGTAGTATTTCAATAGACAATTTACAGATGTAGCCCCATCACATGCCAGTGGTGGAGGGTCGAATTGATGAATCTGTTAACTTGTATAAACTTAGTTAAAAATAAGTTAAGTATATAAGTAAAAAAAAGTTTATTGTAGAGTAAAATTGTTAATCTGAATGTTTATGCCACTTTGATTTGATTTTAAGCGTAGGGGAATCTTCTGATTTTGCGGGGAGTAAACCACTAAAGGTTCATTGTTTGATTTTTCATTATATGTGGCACAGAAATATCTTCCCTTTGATAAAACAACTAAGGGAGTTCTATTTTTTTGACATCAGATAAAAATACTTTTTCACCTTTCCTGTTTGTGTTACATCCTATGTTTATCAGACCATGCTGTTCTAGTTACTAACTTACTATTGCTAATCATTTTTTTTCTCCTAGCTGAATGCATTATCGTCACCATCCATTTGAATAATAGGATACTGATGCAGGGCTCAAAAGTTATGGCTAACCTGCTTTCCTTTTGTTTTGGGTGACCGAAACAAAGTTTGGTGAACACTTCACATGCCATGTGACTCAGATTAGTGTCATAGCATTCTTTGGCAGCACTAGAACTCTAGAAGCACCTTTAACCTTTTTTTTAAGAAAAACTTGTCTAGTTGTGTTTTCGGTGGCTACAGCCAGACAGTTTGGCAAATTGCCCCCATTGCGGTGGTGGTGCCGTGGTGGGCTGTTAAAAAAAAGGACATTTAAAAACTCTTTTAGGGCTAGCGTGGCAACTCCATTTTCTATTGAGAAATGAACTAATTTTCCTTGTGAAAATGGAAATTATCTTCGGTAAGCCATGGGATTGAGTTGGATTCTTAGAGAGGATTTTAGTTCCAAACTAGCCCTCAATCCTATGGATTCTAGGAGAGGATTCGAGTTTCCAAACTAGCTCCGGTAATCCAAGGGATCTAGTCAGATTTTCGGAGAGGATTTGGGTTTCGAAACTAGCCCTCAATCCCATGGATTCTGGGAGATGATTGGAGTTAAAAATCTAGCTCTTACATGATTTATTACCTGCATTTGTTCTTTACATGCTACAGTCTAGAGTATATGGTTTTTGTAGGGCATGGTCCAGAGTAGTTGCTGGAGGTGTTTCCCATGCACGTTCCATGTTCAATTATACACAATCTTATCTTGCACAATCCATTCCCACATCAGCATGGGCATTCCGCATTATCTCCTTGCGCAAACTGCATTCTCTATCGCAGACAGTGAAGCAAGAGAAGTTTCTTATTTCGAGAATATCATAATATCTGCATTTAGCATGAGCATAACATTAGCAATCGCTCTTTCTTTTCGATGGATCTCCTATGGAAAAAGAAGAGCAGCCAAGTAAACCGTGGGAATGTTTTTTTGTTGTTGTCTTGTGTTCGATGGCAACACCCAGGTCGTGAAGGCAATCGAGAACGCGATCCCCGTGCGGCACGCCGCCGCCGCCGCCGCCGCGGAGATCGACCCCGCGAGGGAGGAGGAGCTGAGGGCCATGGAGGCGGAGAAGGCGGAGATCGACCGCGCGGCGGCGGCGCGGGTGCGGCGGGAGCTGTGGTGCGGGCTGACGTACCTGGTGATCCAGACGGCCGGGTTCATGCGGCTCACCTTCTGGGAGCTGTCGTGGGACGTGATGGAGCCCATCTGCTTCTACGTCACGTCCATGTACTTCATGGCCGGCTACGCCTTCTTCCTCCGCACCAAGAAGGAGCCGTCGTTCGAAGGCTTCTTCGAGAGCCGGTTCGCGGCCAAGCAGAAGCGCGTGATGCGCGCCCGGGGCTTCGACCTCCGCAGGTACGAGGAGCTCCGGAGAGCCTGCGGCGTGGCGGCGCCGCCGCTCCAGGCCCGGACCCCCTGCGCGAGCGCGGGCGCGGCGCGGGAGAGCGGCCATTGCCACTCCTACTGCCATTGCCATTGATCTTGGCCTCGCTCGGTTCATTCCTTTCTTTTTTTCTTTGTTGTTCATGCCCATTTGGTGGGGATGATGATTCGTGTATCCATCTGATGCGCGCGCGGATGCAAAAAAAAAAGAAGCATACTGAATTGAGGTTTAAACTTGGAACCAGGGCGTCCAAATGATGCATAAGCCATGTCCAACTGTTCGTCCAAATGATGCATCTGCTACGTCTGAGTCTGACTAGAGACCATCATCACTCGTTCTTGTTATCACAATTCACAGTAGAAGTCCTCGCATGGTGAAGTTGAACGTCCGTGACCCATATAAAATCCCAAAGCGGTGCCACTACCAGTCCATCCTTTTTGTTTTGTTTTCACCTGATGTGACCTCACCCGCACCGCACGCCTAACCGCCTACCAGTCTAGTCTCAACTTGGTCCTTCCCAACCGACAAAGGCATCGGCGACGAGCTGCGCCGAAGACAAGGCCCGTCTCCCGTCAGCCCATGAGGCCATTCCTTTTTTCCGTAAAGGCTGGTGGCCTGGTGCTCTCGCCGCCTTTCGCTCGTGACCGTGCGTGGCTTGCCTCGCTCGCTGCCCGCCGTTCGCTCGTGGAAAGGCAAGCAACACAGAAGATGCGGCCGGTCGCTTTTGACGTGCCCGCGCGGCCAGGGACGGTTCTAGCTCAAATCCCCCTGCCGGTCCAAGGACGACAGACAGAGCCTCGCTTAAGCACTTATAAAATTTAAAACATACATAATATAATTTTTATATACTTTTATGGTTTTATCGTTTATCGATGTTTCAATACAATACTGTTTTGATGTTTTAATAAACTACTGCGCCGTTACATGCGGATGTGCCAGTTCAGCTCGTACTGATGGTCACTACGGCCGAAATGTTTACTGAAAACGAACAAAATATGTCTTAGTATTTTTTTTAAAAAAAATCATAACCGTAGAAATTGTCTCAGCGGTATGTTATAAATTTAAAAAAAAATATTTCTAACAATGAGTCATTGATCCACGTACATAAGTAAGTATTAAAATATAAATAGAAAGTACGAACGGAGTGATTTGGATGGAGAAAAGTGTGGCGCGGTGTGGCGGCTTGCCTTAGACCACCGCCCCACGCCCCCACGGGATCCGCCCTCCTGAGTCCTGAGGCAGCCTGGCCAGTAGAGACCGCTGAGTCGCCGGGCGGGGTACCCATGCCGTGCGTGGCTGCGTGCACGCGGCAGGGCCGGCCAAGAGAGTGAAGAGCCGTATAGGTCCCCATCCGCGCACGCGGCGGTTGGGCGCCACGTACGTACGCCCCCGTCCGGCCACAAGTCCCATCGCACGCTCACGTTCACATCCCAATATCCCATGAACACGGAACGCCGCGCGCGCGGAACGTGTATTGTATTAAATTAAACCACCCCCTGCTGCAGGCCGCAGCTCGCCAGAATCTCCCGAGGGAGGTAGAGATTGGATTGGAGTGGCTCACGCTTGTTGAGAACTACGTTACCACGGATCACCAGATCCGCTCCCTTCCCTCCCGCCAGCAGTAGAGGCATAAGAAGATGTAGAGAACCCGTCTCCCTTCCCATAAGCACGACAGAAGAAACACACGAGACACTGGATATAGGGTTGGGCTTCTGGCCTCTTTCTGATCTCTGTATTATGAGGGGGTGTACAAGTTCCTTATATAGAGATGTGAGACCCCTCAGGGGCAAAGCAGGTATTTGCCCACATAACCCTAACTAGGGTTACTTAACACTCCCCCTTGGGCGAATACCGCGACCAACACATGCCTCGTTAAAACTCCGAAAAACCCAGTGGGAAAAATATGGAGAAAGAGTGCATGGTGATACAAATTGCATTTGCACTTTGTTGCCTCGTTAAAAACCTCATGTGAGAAACTTCAAGAAAACTCACCAAGGGAAAAAGAGTACAACTGCTGTCATCGGGACATATTTCGATCCTCTGGGATCTAGATTCTATCGAATCTTCTACAAGGTCTAGCTTTAGAAATGTGCTCCCCCTGATCCTTGCAAAACTGTATCAATAAGGCAAAACATCTTCTTCTAGAAGTGTATGCACATAAAGATTTAACAAACGGATTGCATATCCTTGCAAGGACTATTTCAGGAACTTTACCTCTACTCACTTCTAGGATATACGAGGTAAGTGCACGTATCAACATAAATAAGCCACCTTGACTGATGGTGTTCGATCGGTTGGATCTTTATATTTGATAGAAACTTCCATAAATGTTTACATATTGATCATCAGGTTGATGCCTTCAGGCATAGAATATTATATTTATTGTCTCACGATTGTGATCAATATAAGCATTCGCTCCCCCTGACGATGACATCCGTCAAAGTCGTTATCCCTCATAACTCAAGCATATTCTTCAAGATATATGTCTCATTGTTCATCTGGAATAACGAGAATGGATGAGGTTGGGGTGCTATCATTTTCTATCTTACACCATAATTTATACATAGTTGTGCAAAGCATATAACATGTCCTTCAATAGGACTTAGGGGATAATATAGTTGCAATAGTACATATTCTAAATATGACACGTCGCTCCAGGCGTTCATCTATCGCAACATCTATGATGGTGTAACAAAAGTCCATCAAAGATCATAATCCATTAGGGATTTTTCATCGATCAGATACATCGTTGTAGTCTGTCATTCTGGCACAATGGGGATATTTTGCCAGTAACACCTAAACCTTATAGGTTTCTGCCATCAGGGCTTTAGAGGATACCGTAATTCCATATATGGTGGAATACACGAGTGTACATACACTCGGTAAAACTCGTGACATGCACATGTGTTTATCAAGCAAACTTCAAGTCCTTTGGTTCCTCATTTCATTCATTCTCGGGTCTATATGGGTCTTTATCCCTTTATAGGGATTATCAAACTTTGGTGTTTAACACAGACTTTATTTCTTCTGGAAAGGTTCCATCAAGGAACTATAATCTCAACTAGGAGATATTCTCTCTACATAGGAGAGTGTTCATTCATCAGGAATGTATTATTCGGTAAGAGATTTATATGTTGCATATTTATAATTCAAAGATACGAGTCCTTCTAGGATCTCATGATGGATCTTCAGAATCCTGTTGACTGCATATTTTAATTCATGCCATTTGCCAGATATATTACATAGCGGAACAGTGTTTATTCAACACATATGTGGGATGGGTCTCTCACTAGACCGCTTGAACCATCGCATTCACCACACATTATTTCAATAGTGCCCATAAATGTCCGAACTTCAAGCTCGTGACTTTCATTTTGCGATTCTTGGTTCAGCCTCGATTGCATTTATCAATGACCCGATAAGAGAGCTTAAAGCACTCATGCCTAGGACTTTGTTTTGGATCCATTTGCAATCTAGAGGGGCAAGATAGGTGTCGACATATTTGTCTCCCACATTTAATAATGATCTTCGTCATTTCCCAAAAACAAAAGATTCATTGTTCCGTATTCCTAGCACAATGATATTGCGCGCATTACTAGGAATTTCATCATCATGATGAACCTCTTCGTGAGGCAACTCACCAGCAGGGCGAGTTCATCGGAGGAGAGTTATTACAGACCACGTGAATCTGCAATCATAACATATGCTTCGACTAAGGCTAATGGATCATATTCACAGGCGTCCCCGAGAATAGATCAAATGCCAATAAGTCAAATGTGGATATGATATTAATCCCGGGTATATCCACATCTACATCAGGTAGAAGCATTCAAACCAATATGGTTAATCCTCAACGATTTCTGGCAAACTCCGTATACATAGAAGTACACACTAAACGACAAGTTTAGTTTGGCTTTTGTGCGTTTTATAGAATATTGAGGCATTACACTATATGGGCATTCCTCCCCCTAATGCCGAGATGTTCTAAAAGCATACAGATAAAATCCCCAACCACAATCATCCAGTTGTGGCTAATGTATGCTATTGTGGTGATTTATTTGGGAAATCTTACGCACATTACAGATAAGGGTTTTATGCAGTGAGCATTGGACTTAGATTAATGTAGTGGCATAAATACTACATCTTTTTCCTTCAACATGAAGGGTTAGTCTCAACATCCAGTGAGACACGCAACAACAAGTTGCTTCGTGGTTACAATTCTGCAAACTTATTGTTTTTATTACCAAATGCACAGTCAATCATTAAGATTTAGACTAACATGCACAACACTATTTTTATCCATAAGGGTCCTTCAGGGGCTAATGCATACCATTCGTCGTTTGGAGCCATTAGTTGACTTCAGGTCAACAAGTAAAATGACCATCAAGGTTTAGCGCTCACAAAGACATTCACTGGTTGCATTGTGCTTTGAGGCACATAGGAAAATGTGTGTTTATATTGGTAGTAAAGTGCACGGCATCAGGCTAATGCTGCCAAGCAAAGATTTTTATATGCAGAGATGTATAGTCCAGCTCATTTTATTATTGCCCATGGTTTACCCAATTACTCATACCGTTCTGAAATTGGGTATCGATTTATGCAACATTTTTAGGTATTATAATTTTGAGAGAATTTATAACAATAGTTAATAAATTGTGATGTTGCCAGCAGGGCAAACATTTCTCCTCATATTATATACCAATTTGTTCTATAAAGCATTATTTCGATCTTTTCGTTGTTCGGCAAAAAGAGAAGCTTTAGAATAGAACAGACAAGGCCAAGAATTCATTTTTTTTATCTGGAAAAAATCACCATATAACTAGCTTTTGATGAAGCAAATGATGATAACTGCTTGGCAAGGACGAAACAATACTGGTATCCGCCTAGGATCCATCTTCAACAACAGATATTACTGCTCTCATACGAAGAAATCATCAGGAGTAGAGAGGATACAACAAGTCTCTAGAAGATCTTCATATTTCTATCACAAATTATCATCACTAGTAGTTTATAGGTCAATAATTATGGATCTACCGGCGCCAAGGACCAATGACATATTAATGCCCAATTACACTTCAAGCTCTGTGGTGATGTGGGATTTTATAGTTATTTGTCTACTCTTCTCACTTCTGGTAGAACAGAGGTAGATAATGGTAAGCATGCCAATGGGTGGAAATCAGTGTAGTTCGGCTACATAAACCACGTGTATGTCTCCATTCAGGACCGACCTTTACCATTTAGCTTACAGCGTATACCAAACTTGTCAAAGGACTATCTCGAGTCAATTCAGTGACTATAAGTATTTACAATTCCGAGAGATGTATGCGGCACAAGCACAGAGGTCCTAAATAGAACGAGTAAAGTGGTTCTATGGTATTCACACCAACATAGTGAAAATTTTCTTAGAATAACCTCTCGGTATACTCGCAACTTCGTGTTGCTAGCGATTACATGTCCTTTTATCTCATAGTTTGCTTCATGCCATTCAGCGACAAAGAGAGCAATGTGCTAACATCTGGTTGAGCAATGTATGACTGAGATTTCTGGTCTTAAATTATTTGGTAAGGTCTTTTTGCTTACTAATAGAATCCCAATTTGTGATGTCTTATATGCCAAAAAGGCTTTCATGCATTATATATCTTCAGGTTACTTCAGGTAAAACTTTAAGCATGAGAAAAGAGAGCACGCAATTAACTTATCTATGTTCTATATTATTTCATTTACTTTCCCAGATTATTCAAGCACTATAGAGCTTGATATAGTTGTTATAGCCACTTGGCAATATAAATAAATATATGATGCCACACAACACAATCAAATAAAAAAATAGAGCTAAACAAAATTATTTACGAAGGTTGCGTTATGATGTGACTTCAGGGGCTTGAACAACCCACCACAATCCACGCGAGTACAAGCTCTAGTGTATCTGGCGTCAACGCGTGTGCGACCATCAGAGATACGACAACACAACAAGCCTTCGTAATAAGCGCAACATACACAATTATGGCTCGGTAATCGGGGTACACGATAAATCCACACAACGTGCGCAACAGGCGCAATTGTGGCTCAATGATCACGACAGACAGTGCCTACAGGGCATGCGAAAAATACGCGACTCAGTGATGGCGGTTCGACTCAACGGGAGTGGTCCGATTAAGTGAGAGTGCGACATAGCAATCACATGACGCAGCCAAGTTCGAACGGCACAAATACTGCATCGTGTTGCCAGGGCGCAGTCAATATTCAGCTAATGCCATAACTCAATATAGCCTGATCAGTGTGTCCGAGTACCCCTATAATATTTAACCGCTCGATGTGAGTCAAAAACTCAACATAATATAAATATTTAGAGCGATTTAAGTATGCACAATACAACCTTCGTATGTATTTTAATTTTCTGCTAATTATCTACTACGGAAATAAAGCAGAAAATAATTTCTATTAATTATTTAGTGCGGGAAATAATTAATCAAGGTAGAGCTTGTAATAGAAAACATGCGATTATTTGTTCTCCCGTGGTTCACTCAGACGCTTCTAATCATTTCCAATTAAATATAGTCATATAAGAGAGATAATCATTTGCACTTAAAATAGCCACCAATTATGGATACGTATGTGCGCACAGTTTAGCTATCTAGCACGTCTCTTTCCGCGGAGTTCACGCCGCCTAGAGGCTCATGCAGGTCTCGGCGTGGCTATCTTCTAGCGCGGTCAAACACCACTGCTACTCGTGTAGTGCCTTTCAGGTATAGGCCATGGTAGTTTTACGGGAGCCTGGATTCGCGGTGCGATAGAGTCGGCACGATCTCCGTGGATCTAGGCAACCTCCAATGACGTTGACTTCCTCCACTGTGGTGCCGAAGGGCGCAATCACGGGAAGTCCTGCCGTCCTGGTGCTATGCGCACCGAAACAAATGATGCCCATGACTTCTCTCCTTCACGCAGCCGTGCAAAGGCATCGGGCGAAACAGCCCTCGCGCAGTCTGCCATGACTGCATAGGTTGCACACCAGGCGCACAGCTCGTGCCTCTTTCTATGCAGGCGAGCGCCCCCACGCCGGTAGCATGACCACAAGCTGCAGGCTTCGATGGTAAGCACATTAAGATCTCTGTTTTTTTTGCAAACAAAGCCAATCAGCGTCTTTGGCATCGTAGTTGCAAACAGGGCTCATGTCCTGCACCAGTGAGATCGGAGAAAGGCCCCACAGTCCGCTCGACGCCACACACCATTGATAACACTTCACATCGCATCAGGCGAGCGAGCACGTGTCGTGCCGATCGTACGACATACTTGATCATGAATTTAGTATATTGCAGATTCAGTCTATTAATTTCATACCATATTTCTTTGTTCATCGAAGAGGGGAATCGAAGCCTGTCGCGTAGGACAGTTCGGCTAGGCCGGAGGACCTGCCGGCTTGACGGAGAGTGGATGCAGATCTGATCCCGCAGCAATGTCGAGGTAGAGCGTGCTGATAACGTGTTGAGAACTACGTTACCACGGATCACCAGATCCGCTCTCTTCCCTCCCGCCAGCAGTAGAGGCGCAAGAAGATGTAGAGAACCCGTCTCCCTTCCCATAAGCACGACAGAAGAAACACACGAGACACTGGATATAGGGTTGGACCTCTGGCCTCTTTCTGATCTCTGTATTATGAGGGGGGTGTACAAGTTCCTTATATAGAGATGTGAGACCCCTCAGGGGCAAAGCAGGTATTTGCCCATATAACCCTAACTAGGGTTACTTAACAACGCTCACCACCACCAGAAGCTGACTTCGCGACGTTTCTGAGAACACAGGCAGCGGAGCCATCCGTGAAAAGCAGGTACAGAATCCAAAGGTCCAAGCAGCAGGCAGGCTGCGTTTAGAACCCGGCCGGCAGGTTGGATTGTGCACACTACCCCGGGGCTTTACTGGAACCCCATCCATCATGAATACCGGCCTTTCAAGGCCTCGTTTGTTACTCGAGCCGACCGACACATGGGCCAGCCAACACACCACCACCTCCTGTATGGCCCAACTCCGTATCTGGGCCGCATGTAAATCAGCACGCCAACACAACGGAGCAGGAGCGCACCCCGTTTGGTAAAGCTCCAGCTCCTGCTTCTTTAGCTCTAGATCCTGATCATCGTGAGGAGTTGATCCTCCTGATTCTCCTAGAAAATCAGAATCATTTTTAAAACCGTTTGGCAAGTAAACTGATTCTTGTCTTCTGAGAGTTGGTGGTCTGTGGCGATTGTCTGTTTTACTCTTTGCAGTTCAACTTTATTACAAACCAATAAGTAGGATGCATATACGGGAAAAAAATATGAAACAATAACATATAAAATATTCTCATCATAGTAGTGCATAAAATGGTCTCAAATGTTTAATCCATAAATTGGCTCGTTATGTTTTTGTCCAATGGTAATTGCGGGTAATTTCGATCAAACTTTAAGGGGAGGTCCATATTTGGTTGGTTGAGGAGCTGTTTTAAGGGAGGGTGGAGCAGGTTTTTTTAGATCCCACCTTCCTTCACAAAAACGACTCCCGATCTTTCGGCTCCACACGAGAATCAGTTTATAAAAATACCCGTTTGTCACGGCTCCTCTAGATCCTCGCTTAGAATCAGGAGCTGGAGCTGTGCCAAACGGGCCCTTACTTACTCTGACTGCTCTGTGTTCCGATCCTCGACCTCTGCTTCCTCCATGATTTCTTTCTTCCCTTGGCAAAAAAAAATCTCTGTTAGAGCATCTACAAGAGGTTAGCAAAATGACTCGTCAAGCTAAATTTTAGCTACTCAACAACAAAATAACTGTCCAACAGACTAGCTATCTGACTCGGCAATCTATCCGACTCTCCAAATTTGCTCCCTCACTAGCCAAATTTAGCTAGCCACCTGACTAGTCAAACTAGATGAATAATCTGTTGGAATAGAGATACTACAAATAGAGCATAATCTTTATAAAAAGGTAAATAGAGAGTCAAATAGAGAGACAAAAATGAAGAGTCTATTGGAAATGCTCTTACGCTCTATCCAGCCAAACTTAGCTAACTGTGGTCGCCCTGCTGACAGCAATCTGACGGAACCCAAGATCAGAAGAAAACCACACGCACTAACAGCGTCCCGGCCGGGATCCCATCCACAGCACCTTGTCAACGAGTGCTCACAACACATGATTCAGTCTCCACCTTCATCTTCCACGTCGTTGAACTCTTGCCACATCGATCCCCTTCCTCTACGGTTAGGTTCACATTCTGCAGTAGATCAACAACACAGGTAAAGACACCAAACAACAATTGTTTGCATGGCCATAACCTGGCCGGAGGAGACTCGGCAGCACCCCCAGGAGGCAAGAGTCACAGAATCATTGAGTTTTGCATGTCAGTATGTCACCAAACGATGTTGGTGATGTTTGTTTAAGCTTTTTTTTTCAGCTTCTGGTGGACAGCTTTTCGACCAACTTATGTGAGAATCGTTTTTGCGAAAACCGTCCAAAATCAACGTGAACATAAAATCGATCGAGTCATCACGATAGTAGAAATCCGTCACTTTCTAGATCATAAACCTTATGGTCCATTTTAACTTTCTCCGCACGTAATTCCCATGGTACTCAAATTCTCCCTACATTCAGATTCTCCGTACAACTAAATTTTCAAAAAAAAATTGACACAAACATGTCCTATATCTTGTCAACAGCTTGGACTATGTAATCATATTAGGATATTCCAAGAAGTGTTAAAGATATATAACATGATATTCTCTAATCATCCAATAAAGAAGGCTATGCCATGTGGGTCCCTGGACATGGCGAGTAACATACGAACTCAGCCCACATGTCCGATGAAGATCCTCTTGCGCAAGGATGTCCCTAGAATACTATGATAACAAAGATCCTATTAAATTAGGAGATAAGATGATACTTTATAAACATGTCAAACCCGATTTATAAGGGTAGGAATCTTGTATCGGTAAGCATATGATCCTCGGTAAATCGGGATAGGCTCAGTTTAGGTTAGTTGTTGTCTATATCTTGTAACCAACCTCGATTCATATTATGTAACCGATTTGAACATGTAATTGTCCTTCTCCTTAGACTATAAAATGAGGGCTAAGATGCTCCAAGAGAGCAGATCATTTGATCACGTTGCATAGGTATACAAGACATATGGTATTATCTCACATCGAGAGCTTCAATCTTTCTCAAGTTTCGTGTCTCATATATCTTTACCTCCAGTTCTCGATCTTACGACCTACACTATAAATTCACTGTCGAACAATTCACGACAATAGGCGCGTCATGTAGGGGCATTCACATTGATCGATGGAGATATGATGGCAACCACAAGTTTCACACCAAGAGAACCTGCTATCGCCACCACCATTGCCCACGTCAGGATCTAGTCGTCGTGCGCTTTGACTAGTATCCATTGTACCCGCTTGTAGATTTGAGAAGATGAAACAAGAGGACAGTAAGACAGAGTGAGGAGAAAGGGAGATGAGAGGAGACAGGAGGGAACGTGGACTTGTGACGGGCAAGAGCAGATGTGAAGGGTCTGTGTGATTCTCGACTAACCGCACCACATTTTTCTAAAGTTAGTCTTCTAAATTAAAGAACTACTAACTTTAAGCAGAAAGAGTTAGACAAACCAAACAGGCTTGAAGTCTTCATTGCTTGCTCTGGTGATGTTAGCTACTGGTATTGGGAAGAGGATCTAGAGGAGGAAGAACAGAGGATTCAGAAGGAAGAAGGGAAGAAGTAGGGAAGGAGGAACAACGTAGCAATTCTATTCTCAGTTTTTCCATATCCCTGGTACTGTGTCTCGTCCTCAAGTTATACTAGCCACGGTTACAATTCACGGCCCATCACTAGCGGCCCAACACAGCTAAAACTCACACTCCCTCAGGACCACTAAGGTGGCAGTTGGCGCGACGCACTCTGGTGCCAGGTTCACGCCAAGAAGCTTGGCTTTGTGCAGTATCCTGTGCACCATCTCGCAATAGTAGAGTAGTAACAACCATCTTCCATATCATCAGTACTGACATTCCCCCCTTCTTAAGATTTGGCTTGCCCTCAAGCCAAACCATCAGGAACTTGAGGTCAAAGACCACTCTGCCGGGATCCCATGGAGTTAGCAAGCCAATGATCCATATCGAATATTTACCACAACCGATCATATGTGTCACTCCAATAAAGGTAAGCATCAGATGAAGCTCATGACAAATATAGCCAGTGACCACTTCTAGCATTTCTGGTAGTAACTGCCTTTCATTGTTGGTGGCTAACTTTTGAGACCAAGACTTGGACAACAAAATATTAGGAAATAAAAATTGTGCACCACAAAATTCCTGAACTGATGATGAATACTTGAGCTTTTTGAAAAATGATAGGTTGTCCAATCTTGTAATTGCCAATAAAATCAGCTGTGATAATGTTTCGGTCATCTTGTTGACCTCAAAAGGATCTGACAAATTGTTTTCCAAAATATTCTTCATTCTGTAAGCTACTGTCTCGATTATGTAATTGCCAGAACATTTGAGCTCTTTGATGTCTGGTGGAGCAGCCCCAAATGACGTGATCACACCATCATTAATTCGGTTGATTGCCGCAACAACAGAGAATACCACAAGAAACTCATGGCTGCAACCCAATAGCCGGTAACAATTCAGAAAAAACATTGTCCAATAGCATTGGATCAGTTGGCCTTCACTGTGGCAATTGAATTGGTGCCAAGAGTTCAATAGGAACAAATCAATGCTGCTGTAGGTACCACCATCTTCACTAATATATCTTGATGAGTAGGCATCTCCATCCTGTTTAAGCTGCACCATTATCAAAATGCTACAATCTTCCATGGAGAATATCATCACCCTATCAAAAATTGGTTCGACACAAAGCCCCTTATCCTTGAGAAAGAGAGAGACATTGTAGATAGTGTCCAGAACCATAGAAACCTCATCATCATCATAGGATGGCCATGGCGTTGGTCGTATACCAGCAATGTCACCACTAACTCCTAGTTGCATTGGTGGTGACCCTGGTTTCCATTCAACACATCTCATCGACAAAGCCAATAGAAACACCACATCATAAGGCACACTTGTTGTATTGAAGATTTGCAGGATAATACCTTCAACACAAGTTGATGAAATAATGCCTAAGTTAACAGCATAATCTGAAGAATCCACCGGTGTAATAAGCAGAAGAACATCAGTATGCTGTGAAGAAGCACAACCATGCAACACAATCTGTATACCCTCATATGGGATGCATAACCAACTATCGAGAGTAAAACAATAACCCTGAATATTCCAAGCTGCTTGACTGATCACACCGGTCCAGGAAATCATACTACCATTGGCCACCTGCACTTGTAGAGGAGAAGTGGAAACAAAAAAGGCTTCAGAGGAAATGGCCATAGCCACTGCATCGCCAGGTTGGGACTCATCAAGTGCTGTTTCTTCCGCTGCAGGTTCAGCCATTAAGTCCCATACCTCTTGCAGCACGTGTAACTGCACAATATCATTGCACTTGTGACCTCGATGCCATTTCTCGTCACATCGGTCACACAGGCCTCGAGCGAGATGATAGGCCTTCAGACTACCGAGTTTACCATCAGTGGATGAGGAGAGGAGCACCGATTTCTTCTCAGGACCACTAGGCTGTAGAGTAGTTGCTGCTTGTTCCATTGTCTCCTCCCAGAGCGCGCCAACAGAGATGTCAGCCAAGTTGCGGTCGTCGGCCAGGTAAATCATCGAACATGTGGCTTGTGTTGACCCGGCAGCCACCCTCTGAGCCAGTAGCCCACGACCTACTACACCCACAGCATCGGTGCGGAGTGCGGCCGGCGCTGCCGGTGCGTGGCCAACGCAACTGACGGCTCGGTCGAGTGGCGCGTCGATGTAGGTGACACCGGACTCCGGGTCATCATCGAGGGAGCCGTCGTAGCCACCGAGTGGGGGTTCGTGGAGCACGCACTTGACGGGGACGAGGATGCTGGCGGCGCCGTAGGCGTTCAGGTGGCCGGATCCGTCGCGGCGAGTGTACTGGGACCATGGCGACTCCAGCGAGGGGAGGGATGCACGGATCTGCGCCGCAGAGGTTTGAAGATGCTCGATGGAGGAGTCCACCTGGGGCCGCCAGACGTCAAACACCGGGACGACGGATTCCAGCGCCGCGACACGAACTCCACCATCTTCTTCGATTTGACGCAACGGGGAGTCAGTGTTCACATCGGCGGCGGCGGCATAGGACTCCAACGCACTGACGCGGGGTGCCCAAGCGCCGGTATCGGCCTCGATCTGACGAATCAGCACGTCTGTAGCCGCGTCCGGGTCGGTGGAGAAGAGGCAGGTTCCCTCCTGGCAGATGCCCTCGAGCGACACCAACAGCCGGTCGTCGGGCGCGGGGGGCCTAACGTCGGCCTCGCGGATGTCCGATCTGTCGTCGTTGTCTAGTGCAGTGAGGTGTGCCTCAACTTCCTGATAACAGATCTGGGCGGCGACGTCGTGGACAAACGGGGTGAGGGAGGCGGAGTGGCCATCGATGGAGGGCGGCTCGCCTTTGGTGAGGTTGACGTCGTAGGGGTCAAGCGGTGAGGGCGAGTCGAAGAGCCCGCCCCAGTTGTCGGCGACAATGGATGGCACCGCGCAGTACTGCTCGAATGAGTACTCGTCTCCGTTGAAGCCCCCGCCCCAGTTGTCGGCGATGACTGCGGCCCCTGAGGCCTCCTCTGCGGGCAAGAACTTGGGAAGACGGCATTCCCAACGAGCGTCGAAGTCGTCGAACAGCTTGCCGATGGCGCCGAGGATGACCTTCGTGTCGAACGACATGTCGATGCGGTGAAGTTGAGGAAGACAGATGGAGGTATAAAATTCCGAGGATCGAACGACTCTGATACCAATTGTTAGCTACTGGTATTGGGAAGAGGATCTAGAGGAGGAAGAACAGAGGATTCAGAAGGAAGAAGGGAAGAAGTAGGGAAGGAGGAACAACGTAGCAATTCTATTCTCAGTTTTTCCATATCCCTGGTACTGTGTCTCGTCCTCAAGTTATACTAGCCACGGTTACAATTCACGGCCCATCACTAGCGGCCCAACACAGCTAAAACTCACACTCCCTCAGGACCACTAAGGTGGCAGTTGGCGCGACGCACTCTGGTGCCAGGTTCACGCCAAGAAGCTTGGCTTTGTGCAGTATCCTGTGCACCATCTCGCAATAGTAGAGTAGTAACAACCATCTTCCATATCATCAGTACTGACAGGTGAAGTCAATAATTTTTTGGGGGTAGGTGGGATTGAACCTATCACACGGATTGGTTACGTACGGTGATAAATACCCTCAAAAGACTTCATTTCTTTGGAGCTAACATGTTACGGACACGTTTCAGCTAGATGTGTCTGTGATTTCATATTACGGACACGTTTTATCTTCGCTTCATTGGAACATATATATGTCCGTTATTTGCTTTGTCACATAGTGGGTGCTCTGGTCTCGTGCACAATACATCCTGTTTTGTACAACTTTTGCGTGTTGTTTTCTTGCATCGACAACTGTGTTTAGTGAGAATATAAGACGTGCCAACTCATAGTTATCCCTGGTTCCGCCAAAACAATACAGGCTAATACGACAGTGCAATGCACGCCAATTCTCCACGTCGGATCGGTAAAAGTGATAATGGACCACACACATCTGTTTCCCCCCTTTTTTTATGTGTAGTAAATGCCACAACCGTACCGCACATTGGTTTGGTGTAGACACATCGCATGACACGCTATGGACGACGATGGTTAAACATTAGGATAATTAGGGAGTGTTTGAAAGCATCAGAGTTAATAATTAGTGACTAAAATTAGTTGAGATATCCAAACACTCTGATTAATAGTTCAACTATCAGTTATTTTCGGTAAATTAGTTAATAGTTAAATAACTATTTGTTAGCTAGCTAATTTCACTAATAATGTTTAATCAATTAACTATTAGTTCCATTGCATTCAAACACTCACTTAAACGAGTTTCGCTATAGAAGAAAAGAGATATAAATCTAAGCAATCAATCCAACTCGTTAAGTTTCATTTCAAGTTCTCCTATAACAATTCTACATAAACGATGCGCAGCTTGGAACACGCGGAACGCTGTCACATGCAGATGCAGCGGGAACCTGAGTCTCAGTAATTTCTTCACTGCTCTCTTTCTCCCCTTAAAAAGTAAACAATATATTAATTTTTGGACATATTAATCAATCTTGTAAGTGATTGGTTACTGGTTAGTCTTTCTTCCGGTATCCCTCT
This sequence comes from Zea mays, assembly GCF_902167145.1. Taxonomy (NCBI): domain Eukaryota; kingdom Viridiplantae; phylum Streptophyta; class Magnoliopsida; order Poales; family Poaceae; genus Zea; species Zea mays. Next base: position 231,758,877 of record NC_050096.1, on the reverse strand, counting down.
CCGGCCAGTTCTCCTGCTCGGATCGGCAGAGGCCACGTTTCCGTCCAGGTTGGAAACCATACCACGGTGCTATGCCACGCCAGATCGCCGTGGGCGTCACAGGAGCGTGAGCTGGCACCGCGCGCGGCCAAAACAACCCTCGCCGAGAGCAGCGCGCAGCCGAGCCTTTATTTTTTCCCCCATGCTCCGCGACGAAATAAGCAGGCGATGAACTGGCCCGAACTGGCGCGCAAGGCACGCATTGTCCAGGAGCACGACCATTTCCCAATGTGGCACGGCCCGGGGGCTATAAATGCCGCCATTGCCTCTCCGCAAGCTAGATCGCCACGGGACGGGAGTCCGCCTTAGGTTGTAGGCTCCGTTCGATCATAAGCAACACAACACCCTTCCGTTTGCGTCGCTCCTCCGGCCTCCCCTCCCTGGTCGGTCGATCGCGAGGATGACGCCGGCGAGCGTGGTCGCCGCGCCCAGGAGCGTCGGGGCGTTGCCCTTGGCGGCGTTCCCGGCGCCCGCGAGGGCCGGGGTGCGGAGGAACGGCCGGTCCTCGAGGCCCGCGGCGTGCGGCGGGGACGACCAGCAGCCGCCGTCCATGGCCGCGATGCCGGCGTCGCTGCGCGCCATCCAGGCCAGGAGGAAGCAGGAGGCGGCGCAGCGCGGGGTGCCGCGGGCGACGGCCACGAGCGCGGCCGGGTGCGCCGTGGCGGCCCTCGTCAAGGCCGTGGAGGCCGTCCAGGGCGCGGCGGCCGGGGGCGCCGCGGAGGCCGCGCGCGGCGCCGGGGACGCCGTGGCGTGGGTGTTCAGCAAGGTCCACCTCCAGTCGCCCGACCTCGCCGTCGGGCTGCTCGGGATGGTCGCCTGCTGCCTCGGCACGATCGTGGAGGCGGAGAGGTGCCGCGTGGAGGCGAGGAAGCCCGAGGCGGCGCCGGCGGGCAACGCGGGGGCCGACCGCCCCGACGGCAACGGGGCCCCCGCGGAGGAGCCCGAGGACCACGACATGCCGCAGCTGGTGGAGGCGGACGTGGAGAAGGCGCTCTGGGCCCAGATCGGCATCTTGCATGGCGGCGGCGGCCTGTTCGGGGACAGCAGCTACGGGGCGCAGGAGGAACTCGACGAGGAAGAGGTCAAGGAGATCGACAGCGCCCGCGCGCGGCGCCGGAAGGCGGCGTACGAGATGGCCATCGCCTCAGGCGGCGCCAGCTCGCTCATCCTGTCCAACTACGCGCAGCTCCTGTACGAGATCGACAAGGACATCGAGAGGTGGGTGTGTGTGCATGCATGCATGACATGCAAACGCAACTGACAACTCTTTCATCCAGACGAGACGATCACATGATCCAAACTGACCTGTGATTAGGATGGTCTTGGGTTTCTTACGCGTCGTGACCACGGCACACGTGTGACTGACGGCTGCAGGGCGGAGATGTACTTCAAGCAGGCGGTGGCCGCCGAGCCGGCGGACGGCGAAGCGATGCGGAGGTACGGCATGTTCCTGTGGCACGCCCGCGGCGACACGGGCGGCGCGGAGGACATGTTCACCGGCGCCATTGACGCGGAGCCCGAGAGCAGCCACCACCGGAGCAGCTACGCGTGGTTCCTATGGATGACCGGCGGCGTCGAGACCTGCCTCATGGACACCGGCAGGCAGAGCGACGGCAACGACGCGGATTGAACCGCGCAGCTAGCGCCCTTGGGATCGGAGACACAATCCAAAAGCAGACAAGAAAAAGACGACGACGCGACGACCTTACCTTTACCACCGGCAAGTGCCCCGGCCGGCCGGCGGGCCGGCCATTTAGATGGCGCGTCTAGGTATCGCCGTACGTCGTGCCGCATGCATGCATGCCCGGCGGCGCAAGATGGCTATGCAGCAAGCGTAGTATATATCATCCATGAGCAGCGCCGGCCGTTGTAGATAGGTGCAAGTTTTCCAGTGTGCTAGATGAATGCGCGTCAAGGAGCCACAGCCAGCCCATGCAGGGCCAGGAGGCGAACAATAATAATGTTGGCAAAGCTGCTAGCGCATGTTAGAGCGTGTGATGAATAGTACTATAGTAGTATGTGGAATAAAATCATCCGTCGTGAGATAGTAGCAATGCTGTTATATATAACTGCGTTTGTGAGCAACAACAACAATATATATATCTGTGTTTTTATATATCTAGATGTGGTGTTTGAGTTTGCAAGTGTCTAAAGAACTGAGAAGGATGGTTTACATTGCTGCTGACATTTGAGATACACAGAGGTTTGTACTGTGCATACACAGAAAATCGGCATCATGTCTTTTCTGCTAGGGACCGCGGCTTTCGCTCATGTGGTGGCTCTATAGACAGGGGCAGGCAAGGCAGGACCGCAGGAACACACAACGGACGATATCGAACCAGAGGCACCTAAAGCCCAGCTCCAATCTTCCATCGGCGCGGCCTTCTCGAAATCGACGCGAAGTCGGTTCCTGAAACGCATTTGAACCAGAAGAGAGAGCTCATCATCCTGACCTGTCCGTTCAGCATCACCGTCTCAGTAAACGATCCAACATCGCTGTGCAGTAGTGAGCCAGAACAGCAGAATATATGTAATCTGTACATTTTTTTTCTTAAAAAAATAAAGAAAGGGTGCGGCGATCAGTTCTCCTATCCTACTCCCTATCTATTCCCACTCCACAGTTTAAACTTCACACTAAAAAACAGCGTAGCCAACAATATAAAACAATATTTTACATGTTTATATACGCGCTCCTCCTGGAGATGGACTTAGACTATCTGCGGCCCAGTAAAGCTCCTGTAACATGGATACATATAACGCGATCCAGAAAAAAAAAATTGTGTAGCGGTGTGCGCTTTTCATCTCTGTATGTGGTCTCGTAGGAGTACTACTCTGCTATATATGGGGCAAACAAATATTTCCGCTGCCGATACAGTCGGTAGCGACGATGTGTGGTAGTAGAATGGAGATGGATAGAATATGTGGCAGTTGATATGGAGATAATATACAGAGGAGCGATATGAGTGCAGAAAATTATAATACAGACTAAGTAATTTTGCTGACTAGATTTCAAATAGTAGTGTAGGGTAAGTATTAAGTAAGGATACAGAGGGAACAATGCAGTGTGAATAGCCTTACCACGTTTGAAACTTGCACCGACAGCGTAAGCTTTGGACATGACGACGACTTCGGAGTCGGACATGTCGGCGCCGTTAAACTTTGCCTCGGACATCAGCGCCGCGGCTAGGCCGCTAGGGACTTGCCCTTCAGATTGGTCTTCTCGTCCGTGAAGTCGCAGAACTGGAGGTCGAGGGGCTTTGTCGTTCACCCCGTTCGCCTGGCCGACCGTGTTCCCCACGAACGCACGCACGCTCGCATCGGTTTGGCTCCGTTGACAGTGGATGCAATCTCTATCAAAAACAAAAAAGAAAAAAGAAAAGGAAACAACGAACGTTGTGATGTCAGTAGAGTGAACCAGATGTAGCGAGGGAAAAGTAGTCCTGTAGGTTTGTGATGAAGCTTGTGAAAATGCTGAGCGCACGGCTGGTTGTGTGTGTAACTCAGGCCAGTTTACAGGACCATTCCAAAAGAAAACGAAGGCGGATAACTTCTGTCTTTACACTACAGTAAAAATGATGTATTTCCGACGGCCTCCACTAGTTCCAACGGTTCCTAGGGTACCGTTGGAAATAGCCGGCCCACGGCCAGCCGTCGGAAATAAGACTATTTCTGATGACTCCCCAGCCCCCCGTCGGAAATAGTCGTATTTCCGATGACTGGCCAACTATGCCGTCGGAAATAAGGGGAGGCCCCCTAACGGCTGTTACCCCGCGCGGCCCCCCGGCCGCGCACACAGCCAACGCACACACGCACCGCACACACGTTCTAACTCCGCGCCGCCGCCGCCAGGACCCGACGGCGAAGGCACCTTCGCCGGCCACCTTCGCCGGCCACCTGCCCGGACCGCCGGACGCCCCGACGCACAGCGTGCCGCCGCCTCGACGCCCGCACACCTGCCCCGACGCCCGCACAGCGCGCCGCCGCCGCCGCCCGGGGCTCGCCAGAGCCGTCGCCGTCCGGGTAATGGCATCACTGTCGTTTAGTTTTCACTATGTAAATAGTTTTTTTAATATAATTAGATTATAGTCGTTCGAATATTTGATGTGACATGGAACCAAAATACCCGTGCAGTGCACATTGGCACGCTGCATCGAGCCGATCCGGCCCGGCCCGGACTGCGTGCTGCATGGCTCCAACGAAAATAGAATAGAACCACTGCTAGCTAGGTCGACAACTGGCGCCAACATGCTTGGCCATCATGCCAGACACGTAGGCAAGCTAGACGCAGTGGCGGCCTGTGACTCTCACCGTCTCCATCTACCATTAGTTTAAAGAAAAAATGGAGCAGAAGGCAGTACTGGCTGTGCGCCTGTGCTAGTGCTTCTCTGGTAGCGATAGCAACTGGCATGGCGTTAACGCTTAGCTTATCCAGTTGGAAGCACTGCTCGTTTAGAGAGGTGAGTTGACAGTAGTTAACGCATCGACTTTCATCCCTATTCCAAATCCCAGGTAACCAGTAGAGCCTATAGGCGACACTTAACTAAAATAGGTCTAAACTTATGCGTCACCCGTTTCGGTCCAACACATTGCTTAATAAAGTAGTGTGTTGTACCGAAATTGTCCCTTTTTGGACAGCCTTAGAGTGAACGACATATCAAATAAGATTTATGATGAGTCAATGAGTTTGAGCGAGATTTCGACAGCATAACCCTCTTGTTCTCCGTTGCACCATTACGGGCGTGCAATGGAGAACAACCGGGTTATGCTGCCGAAATTTCGTTCAAACTCATTGACTTATCATAAATCTGTGATATGTCGTTCACTCTTAGGTGGGTTTAGGACCTATCCTTTCCTATAATTGTAGGACCACCGGCTGATAATATATCTAGAAATTAATGAACTTGTCTTGATCTTTAATTAGTCGAACGATGGGTGATAGTCGTCGCTGGATGTATGAAGGCTGGCGAAAAAATGATCCTTCGCTTGAGTGGATACAGAAAACCGAAGATTTTATCAATCGTGTTTTTTCTTCGTCAAGAAATGGTCGAGTGTGGTGCCCATGCAGTGTTTGCAAAAATTATCAACGTCAAACCAAGAAAGAGATGTCTGGTCATCTTTGCAAAAATGGCTACGTGCCAAATTATGAAGTTTGGGTGCATCATGGTGAGGAGCTTCCCCGTGGATATGCTGCAGAAGGTCAAGACAATTTTGACCCGGATTTAGACCGAATGGAGGAGATGGTTCAAGATTTAAGAGAGGATCCCGATTTAGTGTTTCCAGATGAGAGCACCTAGAGGGGGGGGTGAATAGGTGATCCTGTAAAACTTCAAAACTTAAGCCACAAAAACTTGTTAAGTGTTAGCACAAGTATGGCCAAGTGGCTAGAGAGGAGTCAAAACACAATAACCACAAGAAATCAATCACAGAGATGACACGGTGGTTATCCCGTGGTTCGGCCAAGTACAAAAACTTGCCTACTCCACGTTGTGGCGTCCCAACGGACGAGAGTTGCACTCAACTCCTCTCAAGTGATCCAATGATCAACTTGAATACCACGGTGTTCTTGCTTTTCTTTTCTCAATCCCGTTTGCGAGGAATCTCCACAACTTGGAGCCTCTCGCCCTTACAAAAAATGTTCACAGAGAATCACAGAGCAAGGGAGGGATTAGCAACTCACACACGACACAAAGATCACAGCGAATACGCACACACAAGATCCAGACTTGAGCTCAAAAGACTAGCACACTAGAACGGAGCTCAAATCACTAGAATGTCGAACAAGTGCGCGAGATTGATGTGTGAGTGATCAAGAGTGCTCAAAGAATGCTTGGTGTTCTCCTCCATGCGCCAAGGGGTCCCTTTTATAGCCCCAAGGCAGCTAGGAGCCGTTGGGAACAAATCTAGAAGGCCATCTTTGCCTTCTGTCTCGTGGCGCACCGGACAGTCCGGTGCACACCGGACACTGTCCGGTGCCTGATTTGTTTCCTTAAACAGCGCATCCGCCCGTTGCTGTCTGAGTCAGATCTGCGCACAGTTGGCGCACCGGACATGTCCGGTGCACACCGGACAGTCCGGTGTACCTTTCCGACCGTTGGCTCGGCCACGTGTCGCGCGCCGATCGCGCGGCCGACCGTTGGCCCGGCCGACCGTTGGCTCACCGGACAGTCCGGTGCACACCGGACAGTCCGGTGAATTTTAGCCGAAGTCGCCGGAGAAAAACCCGAGAGCGGCTGGTTTGCTCTGTGGTGGTCTGGCGCACCGGACACTGTCCGGTGCACACCGGACAGTCCGGTGCCCCAGTCCGAAGCAGCCTTTGGCTGTACACAGCCACTCTCCACTTCTTTTCTTTTCTTCTTTCTCCTGTTTCTAACACTTAGACAAGATGTTAGTACACAAAACTAATGTACTAAGGCTTAGAAACATACCTTTACTTGTGATTTGCACTTTGTTCATCAATGGGCATATTTTCACATTTAAGCACTTGTGTTTGCACTCAATCACCAAAATACTTAGAAATGGCCCAAGGGCACATTTCCCTTTCAATCTCCCCCTTTTTGGTGATTTATGCCAACACAACATAAAGCAACTAGAACAAGTGCAAAATCACTTCAAATAAAAACTGACTTTGAGTTTTATTCAATTTTGGCATATATGGATCATCCTTTGCCACCACTTGGTTTGTTTTTGCAAATCAAACTCAAATCTCTATCTCTATGTCAAACACACATGTTGAAGCATAAAGAGAGTCATTCCAAAAGAGATTGTCAAAGATTTCAAATACTCCCCCTATTTCACACTTCTCCCTACAAGAAGCCAATTTTTGACAATAGAGACAATAAGAGACAATAAAAGCTTTTGACAAAACAAAAACTCTATTCTACTATTTTCAAAATTTCTCAAGTGGTAGCTGATCCATTTATCACTTTGGCCTTTATTTTCTCCCCCTTTGGCATCAAGCACCAAAACGGGATTAATCTTGGCCTATTAACCCCATTGCCTCACCAAAGTCTTCAATTAAGAGCAAATGGCAATAAGATGTCATGAGATGAACTTGGAATTAGTTACCCTCTCATCGGAGTGCAGTGGAAGTCTTTCATGGTCCAAGTCCACCTTTTCCCTTTCAATCCTCCTCCGAGACTAAATCATCATACTCAAGCACATGGTTAGTCTCAAAGGGTCAAGTTGTAACACATCTCCCCTTAAATATGTGCATCACTTTGCAACGGACTTGTGAGGTCCAGGGAGTGTTTGTACAACTTGAGCACCATAATAAGCAACAAAATGCAAAAAGGAACATGATCAAAAAGCATAAGTACATGTATGCTACAATTCAATCCAGGTTCCGCGAATCTATGACATTTAGCTCACTACGCAACCTGCAAAAGGTCTTCTCATCTAGAGGCTTAGTGAAGATATCGGCTAGCTGGTTCTCGGTGCTAACATGAAACACTTCGATATCTCCCTTTTGCTGGTGGTCTCTCAAAAAGTGATGTCGGATGTCTATGTGCTTTGTGCGGCTGTGATCAACAGGATTTTCCGCCATGCGGATATCACTCTCATTATCACATAGGAGTGGGACTTTGCTCAGATTGTAGCCAAAGTCCCGGAGGGTTTGCCTCATCCAAAGTAGTTGCGCGCAACACTGTCCTGCGGCAACATATTCGGCCTCAGCGGTGGATAGGGCAACGGATGTTTGTTTCTTAGAGTTCCATGACACCAGGGACCTTCCTAAGAATTGGCACGTCCCCGATGTACTCTTCCTATCGACCTTACATCCAGCATAGTCGGAGTCTGAGTATCCAACTAAGTCAAAGGTAGACCCCTTTGGATACCAGAGCCCGAAGCAAGGCGTAGCAACCAAATATCTAAGAATTCGCTTCACCGCTACTAAGTGGCACTCCTTAGGATCGGATTGAAATCTAGCACACATGCATACGCTAAGCATAATATCCGGTCTACTAGCACATAAATAAAGCAAAGAACCTATCATTGACCGGTATGCTTTTTGATCAACGGACTTACCTCCTTTGTTGAGGTCGGTGTGTCCGTCGGTCCCCATCGGAGTCTTTGCGGGCTTGGCGTCCTTCATCCCAAACCGCTTTAGCAGATCTTGCGTGTACTTCGTTTGGGAGATGAAGGTGCCGTCCTTGAGTTGCTTCACTTGGAACCCAAGGAAGTAGTTCAACTCGCCCATCATCGACATCTCGAATTTCTGCGTCATCACCCTGCTAAACTCTTCACAAGACTTTTGGTTAGTAGAACCAAATATTATGTCATCGACATAAATTTGGCACACAAACAAATCACCATCACATGTCTTTGTAAAAAGAGTTGGATCGGCTTTCCCAACCTTGAAAGCATTAGCAATTAAGAAATCTCTAAGGCATTCATACCATGTTCTTGGGGCTTGCTTAAGTCCATAGAGCGCCTTAGAGAGCTTACACACGTGGTCGGGGTACCGTTCATCCTCGAAGCCAGGGGGTTGCTCTACGTATACTTCCTCCTTGATTGGCCCGTTGAGGAAAGCGCTCTTCACATCCATTTGGTACAACCTGAAAGAATGGTGAGCGGCATATGCTAGCAAGATTCGAATTGACTCTAGCCTAGCCACAGGAGCAAAAGTCTCCTCGAAATCCAAACCTGCGACTTGGGCATAACCTTTTGCCACAAGTCGAGCCTTGTTTCTCGTCACCACCCCGTGCTCGTCCTGTTTGTTGCGGAACACCCACTTGGTTCCCACAACATTTTGCTTCGGACGAGGCACCAGCGTCCAAACTTCATTTCTCTTGAAGTTGTTGAGCTCCTCCTGCATGGCCAACACCCAGTCCGGATCTAGCAAGGCCTCCTCTACCCTGAAAGGCTCAATAGAAGAGACAAAAGAGTAATGCTCACAAAAATTAACTAATCGAGAACGAGTAGTTACTCCCTTGCTGATGTCACCCAGAATTTGGTCGACGGGATGATCCCTTTGAATCATCACTCGAACTTGGGTTGGAGGTGCCGGTTGCGCTTCTTCCTCCATCACATGATCATCTTGTGCTCCCCCTTGATCATTTGCCTCCTGTTGATGAACCTGTTCATCGTCTTGAGTTGGGGGTTGTACCATTGTTGAGGAAGATGATTGATCTCGTTCACCTTGTTCCTGTGGCCGCACTTCTCCAATTGCCATGGTTCGTATAGCAGCCGTCGGAACATCTTCTTCATCTACATCATCACAATCAACAACTTGCTCTCTTGGAGAGCCATTAGTCTCATCAAATACAACGTCGCTAGAGACTTCAACCAAACCCGATGATTTGTTGAAGACTCTATACGCCTTTGTATTTGAGTCATAACCTAATAAAAACCCTTCTACAGCTTTGGGAGCAAACTTAGAATTTCTACCCTTCTTTACTAGAATGTAGCATTTACTCCCAAATACACGAAAGTACGATACATTTGGTTTGTTACCGGTTAGTAGCTCATACGACGTCTTCTTGAGGAGGCGATGAAGGTAGACCCTGTTGATGGCGTGGCAAGCAGTGTTAACGGCTTCCGTCCAAAAGCACTCGGGGGTCTTGAGCTCTCCTAGCATCGTCCTCGCCATATCGATGAGCGTCCTGTTCTTCCTCTCTACCACACCATTTTGCTGTGGTGTGTAGGGAGCGGAGAACTCGTGCTTGATCCCTTCCTCTTCAAGGAACTCCTCCACTTGAAGGTTCTTGAACTCGGATCCGTTGTCGCTCCTTATCTTCTTCACTTTGAGCTCAAACTCATTTTGAGCTCTCCTGAGGAAGCGCTTGAGGGTCCCTTGGGTTTCAGACTTATCCTGCAAAAAGAACACCCAAGTGAAGCGGGAAAAATCATCAACAATAACTAAACCATACTTACTCCCTCCTATGCTCAGATAGGCGACGGGTCCAAAAAGGTCCATATGCAGCAGCTCCAGGGGTCTTGAAGTGGTCATCACGTTCTTGCTGTGATGTGCTCCTCCCACTTGTTTACCTGCTTGACAAGCTGCACAAGGTCTATCTTTTTCGAAATGCACGTTAGTCAAACCTATCACGTGTTCTCCCTTTAGAAGCTTGTGAAGGTTTTTCATCCCCACATGTGCTAAGCGGCGATGCCACAGCCAGCCCACGCTAGTCTTAGCTATTAAGCATGCATCTAGACCGGCCTCTTCTTTTGCAAAATCAACTAAATAAAGTTTGCCGTCTAATACACCCTTAAAAGCTAGTGAACCATCACTTCTTCTAAAGACAGACACATCTACATTTGTAAATAGACAGTTATATCCCATATTGCATAATTGACTCACAGATAGCAGATTATATCCAAGAGACTCAACTAAAAACACATTAGATATGGAGTGCTCATTAGAAATTGCAATTTTACCTAAACCTTTTACCTTGCCTTGATTCCCATCACCGAATATAATTGAATCTTGGGAATCTTTATTCTTGACGTAGGAGGTGAACATCTTCTTCTCCCCCGTCATATGGTTTGTGCATCCGCTGTCGATAATCCAGCTTGAACCCCCGGATGCATAAACCTGCAAGGCAAATTTAGGCTTGGGACTTAGGTACCCAACTCTTGTTGGGTCCTACAAGGTTAGTCACAATTTCCTTAGGGACCCAAATGCAAGTTTTATCACCTTTGCATTTTGCCCCTAACTTCCTAGCAATTACTTTTCTATCCTTTCTACAAATTGCAAATGAAGCATTCAAAGCACAATAAATTGTAGAGGGTTCATTCACTACTTTTCTATGAACATTTGCAACATTTCTTTTAGGAACAACATTTCTCCTAGTAATATTTCTATCATACACATAAGAAGAACTAGGAGCAAACATGGCATGAGAATCATAAACATATGAATCAAAAGTATCATAACTTCTATTTCTAGTTTGTCTTTTATCATGATACAAAAAGGCATGGTTCCTTTTAGCACTAGTAGCCATAGGGGCCTTCCCTTTCTCCTTGGCGGAAATGGGAGCCTTATGGCTTGTTAAGTTCTTGGCTTCCCTCTTGAAGCCAAGTCCATCCTTAATTGAGGGGTGTCTACCAACCGTGTAGGCATCCCTAGCAAATTTTAGTTTTTCAAAATCACTTTTGCTAGTCTTAAGTTGGGCATTAAGACTAGCCACTTCATTATTTAACTTTGCAATAGAAGCTATGTGTTCACTACAAGCATCAATATCAAAGTCTTTACATCTATTGCAAATAACAACATTTTCTACACAAGTTGTTGATTTACTAGCTATTTCTATCTTAGCATTCAACTCATCGTTAATGCTCTTTAATTTTGAAATTGTCTCATGGCATGAAGATAATTCACAAGTAAGCATTTCATTTCTTTTAACTTCTAGAGCATGAGATTTTTGAGCTTCTAAGAATTTATCATGCTCTTCATACAATAAATCCTCTTGTTTCTCTAAGAGTTTATCCTTCTCATTCAATGCATCAATTAATTCATTAATTTTGCCAATCGTAATTCTATCTAGACCTTTAAATAAACTAGAATAGTCTATTTCATCATCGTCACTAGAATCATCACCACTAGAAGAAGCATAAGTATAGTTTCGAGTACTTACTTTCTTTTCCTTAGCCATGAGACACGTGTGACGCTCGTTGGGGAAGAGGGCCGATTTGTTGAAGGCGGTGGCGGCGAGTCCCTCATTGTCGGAGTTGGAGGAGGAGCAATCCGAATCCCACTCCTTGCCTATATGCGCCTCGCCCTTGGCTTTCTTGTAGTGCTTCTTCTTCTCCCTTTTGTTCCCCTTTTCCTGGTCACTTTCATTATCAGGACAGTTAGCAATAAAATGACCAAGCTTACCGCATTTGAAGCATGATCGCTTCCCCTTGGTCTTAGTCTTGCTCGGCTGTCCATTGCGACCCTTTAGCACCGTCTTGAATCTCTTGATAATGAGGGCCATTTCTTCATCATTAAGACCGACCGCCTCAATTTGCGCCACCTTGCTGGGTAGCGTCTCCTTGCTCCTTGTGGCTTTGAGAGCAAAAGGTTGCGGCTCGTTGATCGGTCCATTCAAGGCGTCGTCCACATACCTTGCCTCCTTGATCATCATTCGCCCGCTGACGAATTTTCCTAGGACTTCTTCGGGCGACATTTTGGTGTACCTGGGATTCTCACGAATATTATTCACCAAATGAGGATCAAGAACGGTAAAGGACCTGAGCATTAGTCGGACGACGTCGTGGTCCGTCCATCGCGTGCTTCCGTAGCTCCTTATTTTGTTGATAAGGGTCTTGAGCCGGTTGTATGTCTGAGTTGGCTCCTCGCCCCTTATCATCGCGAACCGTCCAAGCTCGCCTTCCACCAACTCCATTTTGGTGAGCAAGGTAACGTCATTTCCTTCATGAGAGATCTTGAGGGTGTCCCAGATCTGCTTGGCGTTATCCAAGCCGCTCACTTTGTTATATTCATCCCTGCACAATGAAGCTAGAAGAACAGTGGTAGCTTGTGCATTCTTATGGATTTGCTCATTAATGAATGAAGGGCTATCCGAGCTATCAAATTTCATTCCATTTTCCACAATCTCCCAAATGCTTGGATGGAGAGAAAATAGGTGAGTACGCATTTTGTGACTCCAAAATCCGTAGTCCTCTCCATCAAAGTGAGGAGGCTTGCCAAGTGGAATGGGGAGCAAATGAGCATTTGAGCTATATGGAATGCGCGAATAATCAAAAGAAAAGTTTGAGTTAACCGTCTTTTGTTTGTCGTGGTCGTCGTCCTTTTGGGAAGAAGAGGACTCATCGCTGTCGTAGTAGACGATCTCCTTGATGCGTCTTGTCTTCTTCTTCTTCCCATCTTTTCGCTTGTGGCCCGAGCCCGAGTCATTGGACTTGTCATCCCTTGGCTCGTTGACGAAGGACTCCTTCTCCTTGTCGTTGATCACAATTCCCTTCCCCTTAGGATCCATCTCTTCGGGCGGTTAGTCCCTTTCTTGAAGAGAACGGCTCTGATACCAATTGAGAGCACCTAGAGGGGGGGTGAATAGGTGATCCTGTAAAACTTCAAAACTTAAGCCACAAAAACTTGTTAAGTGTTAGCACAAGTATGGCCAAGTGGCTAGAGAGGAGTCAAAACACAATAACCACAAGAAATCAATCACAGAGATGACACGGTGGTTATCCCGTGGTTCGGCCAAGTACAAAAACTTGCCTACTCCACGTTGTGGCGTCCCAACGGACGAGAGTTGCACTCAACTCCTCTCAAGTGATCCAATGATCAACTTGAATACCACGGTGTTCTTGCTTTTCTTTTCTCAATCCCGTTTGCGAGGAATCTCCACAACTTGGAGCCTCTCGCCCTTACAAAAAATGTTCACAGAGAATCACAGAGCAAGGGAGGGATTAGCAACTCACACACGACACAAAGATCACAGCGAATACGCACACACAAGATCCAGACTTGAGCTCAAAAGACTAGCACACTAGAACGGAGCTCAAATCACTAGAATGTCGAACAAGTGCGCGAGATTGATGTGTGAGTGATCAAGAGTGCTCAAAGAATGCTTGGTGTTCTCCTCCATGCGCCAAGGGGTCCCTTTTATAGCCCCAAGGCAGCTAGGAGCCGTTGGGAACAAATCTGGAAGGCCATCTTTGCCTTCTGTCTCGTGGCGCACCGGACAGTCCGGTGCACACCGGACACTGTCCGGTGCCTGATTTGTTTCCTTAAACAGCGCATCCGCCCGTTGCTGTCTGAGTCAGATCTGCGCACAGTTGGCGCACCGGACATGTTCGGTGCACACCGGACAGTCCGGTGTACCTTTCCGACCGTTGGCTCGGCCACGTGTCGCGCGCCGATCGCGCGGCCGACCGTTGGCCCGGCCGACCGTTGGCTCACCGGACAGTCCGGTGCACACCGGACAGTCCGGTGAATTTTAGCCGAAGTCGCCGGAGAAAAACCCGAGAGCGGCTGGTTTGCTCTGTGGTGGTCTGGCGCACCGGACACTGTCCGGTGCACACCGGACAGTCCGGTGCCCCAGTCCGAAGCAGCCTTTGGCTGTACACAGCCACTCTCCACTTCTTTTCTTTTCTTCTTTCTCCTGTTTCTAACACTTAGACAAGATGTTAGTACACAAAACTAATGTACTAAGGCTTAGAAACATACCTTTACTTGTGATTTGCACTTTGTTCATCAATGGGCATATTTTCACATTTAAGCACTTGTGTTTGCACTCAATCACCAAAATACTTAGAAATGGCCCAAGGGCACATTTCCCTTTCACCAGATAATCCTGAGGATCCTCAACCGCCGGAAGTTAAAAAATTCTTTGAACTTCTCAAGGCAGCAGAAGAGCCGTTGCACGAACACACGAGAGTAACCATTCTTGCTTTTGTGACGCGACTTATGGCTATCAAGTCTAAGTTCGCATTCTCCATCAACTGCTTAAATGAACTTTTGAATTTGATCAGCGACGTATTACCACCAAATCAGAAAATGCCCAAAGACGTGTATCAGTCAAGAAAGTTACTCTCTGGCTTAGGTATGGAGTATCAAAAAATTGATGTTTGTCCAGATAACTGTATGCTTTTCTGGAAGGAAAATGAAAAATTAGACAAATGTTTGAGATGCAGCAAATCAAGGTTCGTTGAGGTCGTAAATGAAGATGGAGAAAAATTGACAACAGAAGTAGCAAAGAAGCAACTTCGTTACATGCCTCTCACGCCTCGTGTAAAACAGTTGTTTCTCTCAAAAAACACCGCTAAGCAGATGAGATGGCACAAAGAACGTGAACGCGAGAACCCTCAAGTTATGATGCACCCATCTGATAGTGATGCGTGGAAGGCGCTTGATGATTTTGATTCGGATTTTGCTAGTGAAGCTAGAAATATTCGAATCGGGTTGGCGACGGACGGGTTCTCACCTTTCAATATGACCGCATCGCCGTATTCTTGTTGGCCTGTATTTGCAGTTCCATACAATCTTCCACCTCACCTTTGCATGAAATACGATTACATGTTTCTGTGTCTAATCATTCCTGGACCAGAACACCCTGGAAAACATCTCAATGTAATGTTGGAACCTTTAGTCGATGAGTTGAAAAAATTGTGGGAAGGAGTTGAAGCTTACGATTGCTACAAGAAAGAGAGATTCAATCTTCGAGTTGCGTACTTGTGGTCGATTCATGATTTCATGGCCTACGGTATTTTTGTTGGATGGAGTTGTCATGGAAAGTTGACATGTCCAATATGTGGTAAGGATACAGATTGTTTTCGTCTTGAGTTTGGTGGGAAAATCTGTTACTTTGATTGCCACAGATGTTTCTTGCCTATCGATCACCCGTTCAGATTTGAGGCAAATCAATTCAGAAAAGACACCATTGTTACCAAAGGCCCACCGAAACGTTTGAGTGGCGCAGAGATTTATGCTGTGCTCGATAATTTGAAACCAGACGGTACTGGTTACCTGGGATTTGGAATAGAACATAATTGGACACATAAATGTTCTTTGTGGGAACTCCCTTATAAGGAGGCCTTGATTCTGATGCACAACATTGATGTCATGCACCAAGAGCGGAATGTTGCTGAAAGCATTATTAGTATATGTATGGATTTCCCCGATAAAACCAAAGATAATATAAAGGCCAGAAAAGATTTAGAGAAAATTTGTAACCGACCAAGCCTGGTCTTGCTTCAGAGTGGTGCTAAGCCACGTGCGTCATTTTGTCTAAAATCTAAGCAAAAGAAAGAGGTGATGGTGTGGTTGAAAAACTTAAAATTTCCAGATGGGTATGCCGCGGGATTCAGAAGGTCCGTGAATTTGAGGACAGGAAAAATGAATGGATTGAAGAGTCATGATTATCACATTATTATGGAAAGATTACTTCCTGTAATGTTTCGGGTTACTTGAATAATGATGTGTGGACGGCGTTAGCTGAGTTAAGCTACTTCTATAGACAACTTTGTACTAAAGAAATTAAAAAAGATGTGATGGAGAAATTAGAGAAGGAGATTCCGGTCCTTATTTGCAAATTGAAAAAAATATTTCCCCCTGGATTCTTCAATCCGATGCAACATCTACTTGTACACCTTCCATATGAAGCTAAGATTGGGGGTCCTGTGCAGTATAGATGGATGTATCACATAGAAAGGACACTTAAGAAGCTTAGTGCAATGGTTGGCAATAAGGGAAGAGTTGAAGGGTGTATTGCTGAAGAATTTAAATATAAAGAGATATCAGCCTTCACGAGTGTATACTTTGCAGAAGAACACAATGTAAATGCACCTACATTAAGGTATAATGTTGATCAAGCTGGTCCATGCAGTAAACTCAAAAATTTGTCATTCGAGGGAAAGACAGTTGGAGCATCAACTGAATATCACATTGGACGTGAAGAAAAGTTGGATGCATTACTCTACATGTATGAAAACATGGAAGAGATGACTCCATACTTCAAGTAAGCATAGATTTTCAAAATTGAAGAGCAACATGTGCTCATTACTCCTCGTAACTCTTTTATTTAATGTTAAATATTTGTTCATACATTATAAGAAATTTGTTAATGCTTCTTTTGTACAATGTGGTTGCAGGTCTTGGATTGATGCATCTTTTCAAGGTCAAGGACGTCGCACACAGGTGAATAAAGTTTTGGGAAGTATATGCAAATATCTCTGGCCTGGTGTAGTGATGGAGAAAGGCGTTGAGGTGCCTTGTATGTCTTGGGATCAGTACGGGCTCGCGTTCAATGCGGAACATAGGAATGCCCAAGGTGCTGTGTGGCATGAGTTCTGGGTATGTTCTCTAGCCCAACTTGAATTGATTCAACTATACAATGTGCTAAAAATCTTGTTTCTTGTTTTTTTCAGAAACGTTACAAGTTGCCTGAAGATGGAAGTATGAACGATCGTGCACGTATCGTTTTTAACAAGAGCACGACTACCTTGGTTAGGGATCAGATGTATTATGCTCGGATCCAAGTCACTTCTGATTACATATTAAGGCAGGAAGGACGTCGGCCACGTTCCAAAAGTGAGGCATCAAACAAATACTTAACCGAAGAAGAATATCTTGAGGTAAATTGTTTTTATCCTAATTCATGTCCAAGTGTTAGTACTAACAATACATTGGATCGAAATAAAGTTTTCAGACTCGGTGCCATGGATGGCATCAAATGAGGCTGGTTGGCGGGCTGTATGCAAATATTGGGCAACAGATGGATTTAAAGGTGTTTCATTGAGAAACAGCTCAAATCGTGGGCATGATGTTCACCACAGATATGGTGGTGATGGCCACGTTCGTTTGGCAAAGCGCATGGTAAGTGTAATTTATGGTCGTGCATATCATGAATCTTCTATGTGTTTTATGTTATTTTCTTTTGCCTGTAGGAAGCTAGTTCTGGTGTTACGCCGAGTGATGTTCAGGTTTACCTTAGAGGTCACAGGGGGTCGGATCCTACAAATCCAGAACAGTTGTGTTCTCAGTCAGCTGCTGAGCGTGTGGTGAGACTTTCGCAACTAGTTACAATGCACTTCTATTCTAAGAGTCGAGAAAAATATAACTGCATTGTTTATTATTTGTCAGGCCTCATATGGTGCTTCCATGATGTCGGAGCATGGGCAAGACTATGATTGGATGAATCAGCCTATCGATCCTCAGGTTGTGTATGCTAGTGGAGGCGGAAAACCTCATGGACGGTGAGTTTGCTATTATTAATTCGTCGATTTGATCTTTTCTAACATGATGTGTTGCGTGTTTAACTTCTTTCTATTTTTTGTAGTTACCCTATGTTTGGTAGTGTTATCGACTCGACTCAGGTGAGGCCTGAAAGGTCTCGCCCATCGAGGTCGTCTAGCTGTGGTCCTCGCTCTAGTACCCAAGGAAACGCCGAGCTGATCCGGGTGTAGGAAGCTTTGAGGCGGCAGGAGGAGTATAACAAGCAACAACAAGAGTACTGGGCTGCTCAATTTGCACGACAGCAGGAGATGATGCAGGTAATTAGATCCTCGTGAGCCTCTACTATAATTGGAGCATATATTTTCTAATATATCCTCGTAACATAGCTTTCAATTTCTTTCAGCAAATAGCACTAGGGCAACGTCCAGATTTTTCAGCGATGACTATGCCACCTCCTCCACCTATCCCGCAGTTTGTACCGACTCCACAATTTAGTTGGCCCACACCTGCACCTCAGGTTATATTACTTGACTTTTTCTTTTGACGTTGCATAACAAGAATTTAACTACTAACACATTTTTTTGAATGTTGTAGGTCCCTCCAGGAAACTTGCTAACTCCGCGAAATGAGGACTCTGAAGATGCGGTCGCTTCTTTTGTGGACGGTCTTCTAAACAGCGGAGGAGCTAGCGGATCAAATCAACCCCATCCATTTGATCAACCTCCTCCATTTGAGTAGCCTGTCTCCTTGTGTTTTTCTCGTACTATGGACTTGTGAACTTGTGGTATTGGGAACTTGTGCTATTGTGAACTTGTGAACTTGTGTTTTAATTTGTGGAACATTTTGTGAATTTAATTGTGTGTTTCATGTGAAACGATGAATTATGGATATTTGTGGTATTGTATGTGATTCTGGATGAATTATTGAAAACTGGATATTGTGTGCAGATTGAATTTGTGTGATTGTTTGTAAAACAAAAAGCAGGAAAATTCTGTTTCTCTGTTTTTTTAATTACTTCCGACGACCTTTATTTCCGACGGGGCCGTCGGAAGTAAGCTGTGACGGCGGCAGGCGTCGGCGGCCGGCCGTCTGCGGGGCCCACCTCGCTTTATTTCCGACGGTCCCGCCCTGGCCGTCGGAAGTAAACTTACTTCCGACGGCCCCGTCGGAAACGCGGGTACTTCCGACTGGGTATCCCCTACGGCGTTACTTCCGACGGGACCCGCCTTAAGCCGTCGGAAGTAGTTATTTCCGTCGGTTTAGGATTTATTTCCGACGGTTTAGGCCGTCGGAAACTGGGCGTTTTTCTGTAGTGTTAAGATAGAACGTGTTCACAGTTCACGGCTCAATCTAACCAAACTGCAAAATGGGCATGGTTCATCCGGTTAATCAGATCACCAGCAAGTAGAGCAAAATGGTTACTTGTTTCTCCACAAGATATCATTTCCCTCTTCCCTGCAGCTGTACCCAGAACCCTCTCTTTTTTTCTTTTTTTTGAACACGCGCAATGCGAATCTCAAGTCTCGTAAGACAGACTAACCAAGAGCGGAATTTCTAGCTTCAGTAGATTGAACACGCAATGAGAACGGAGTTGGATTGGACAGCGTGCTGAAACTTCATCAGCTGATGTTGCAGTATCCCACACCAAATGCATGGATCCGATTCTGACAAACCTGGCTGGCGGCAATACGCGACGGCCCAGGCTGCCAGCACGCCGCCGCACGCTTGGCGGCAATGATTATCGGCTTTATCCGTGCCACCGTGTCCCTCTCCTCCCGACTTGGCAAGTCGGGAGGACCCTCCCGTCCCGCGGGGCCCACGTGAGATTCGACTTTCGAGGGAGGGAGGGAGGGAGGCGTCCGTTTCTGTCCGATCCGTTTATCGTGAGAGCTACTCCTAATTTCGGGACGACCATCGCTGTCTTTTGTCTAAAAAAAAGAGATCGCAACCACAGCGACCACGACGACGAGGACATCCCACCCACGCGAGAGGTCTGAAACCCAAGGCAAACCAACCGACCGATTAACCCACCACCGCCTCGCCTCGTCTCCGCTCTCTTCCTCGGACCAAGCCGGGCCGTTCGGCGGGAGGCAGGGGAAGCACGGGCAGGCAGCCATGAACGGCATCAACCCCAACGGCGGGTTCCTGTCGTACGGGAACATGGAGAGCTACGCGATGTGGGTGGCGACCGGCGTGGCGTCGGCCTTCTTCGCGTCCCTCGAGCGCTGCTCCTGCATCCACCTCCACACCGCGGAGGACGACGGCGACGAGGAGGAGGAGGACCTCGAGGAGGCCCGCCGCTCCTTCTCCCGCCCGATCCCTGAGTACTACTACGACCGGTCCGGCTCCTCCGCCTCCGTCGCCAAGATGTGACCTGACCGAACCGCGCCTCCCTCCGCCCAAGAAATGCGTGGTGATACGATCCGTTTCTTGATCTATTATGTGCTCTTGCTTGATTCGTTGAGTCTCTAGCCAAGAAGATGAACAACAACAAAAATATATATGGTGCTGCGTATGCCCATTGTAACAGTTGATGAGATCTGTGACTCCCCGTGTGTCCCGTGAGTTGCTGATGATTTCGTTCCCCCGTTTTTTTTAATCTTTCCCCCTTATTATGGGGTCCCAAATTGATGCGGAGATCTCGAGCGACTCTGCAAATTTCAGATGAGTGGTCATTTCAAGATTCCAATGTTCGTCTGCATTTACCTTCGCGTGCCACACGATTCTGCCCAGAGTGCATCCTAAGTTTTTTTTTAGCTCACTAGGTAGGGGATCGATGAACCCAAAGGAGCGTTCTGAATCATAGTGACGCGTAATGCAAAAAGTCCATGATGATGGTTGTCCTCAAGGGTCTTTGGTGGATACAGTACCGCAGACGAATGCATCACAAACCTAGTAGTCGGTTACTCATACCAATCTCTTGTTTCATTCACGATCTGCTCGTCTTCTCTCGATATAGGGAGCATGCGCTGTAGAAGAAAGTTTGTTCCCAGAATACAGGTGTTCGGACGGTCCGGCTATAGTCAGGAGCGCTGTCGTGGCTATAATCAGGAGCGCTGTCGTTAGAGATGATAATGGATCACGATTTGTGATAAGTTAAAACCCCGTCTGGACCGGAGCACTGAGGAACCAGCGGGCGTTCACAAACAATCCTGCATCCATTCCAGTCTCAAGATTGCAGGCTAGCAGATTCAAGTGTAAAACTAATGGCACAAAGCTCTCATCACTACAAGAGCTAACAGATTGCAGGCTAGCAGATTCAAGTGAACCATTGACCGGTTAGAATGGTCCAACCAAACAGCACCATGCATATTGCATATTCAGTCAGAACGTATGTACGTAGTACAGATTATTGCAGTCACATCAATGCAAGCGCTCGCCTCAAGCCCGTGTAAATGTTGCTGTTGTTTTACTCCTCTTGCCGGCTTCCTCCCTCTACCGCATGTCGTCCTCGGCCGCTCGCCCAGGCTGGGGCGCTGGGCGACTGCTGCTCCCGTGTTCACCTGACCATATGGGTCGCTGCGGCGAGCACGCCCTTGCCAAGCTGTAGACCAGGCCACCATAAGTTAATTACTTCTTAGTTCTGGTTTATACGATAATTACATCATTGAAAAGTATATTTGAAGAACTTTAGACATTCAAAAGTATATTTAGGTTCTTATTAAGCTCACAAACCTTAAAGTCACTATATTGATAGAGATGAAAGATTGTTGCACTAAGTTTGCATAAAAATTCTATTTGCATGATTTATCTGATGTTGAGGTAAATGACCCAATTTGTTGGTTCAGGGCTCTAAAGTTAGCTTTGCCAGAAACATCGATGATTTTTATGCATTTTTTGTATGTCAAAAAGACGGATTCTTATCCTAACATATTTATTGCTTATCGGGGCTTATTTACCATGTCTGTATTTTAGCATTGGCTGAAATAAGCTTTTCAGAATTGAAATTGTTGAGGTGCTATTTGAGGTTTACAATGTCTCAGGAACGACTGAACAATACTTTATGTATTGAGAAAAAAAATCATTGGATGAGAATGATATCAACAATACCATTGATAATTTTGCATTAAGAAATGCTAGAAGAAATTTTCAAGATAATGTACGGATTTTTTAATACTCCCAAAATCATGTTAGTTTTTGTCGATAAAAAACGTACACACATTATATCAAGCAAGTAAAAATATATATTTATATAGAAGATGTCCGTGCACATGAGTAGGGATGGCAGTGGGTAAGGTACCCAGTGGGCACATGAAGCCATACCCATACCCACTAAGAAAAAATTGACCCATACCCATACCCACTACCCATCATGGGTACAAAATTACGTCATACCCATACCCACCATGGGTAGCGGGTACCCATCGGGTACCCATACCCATTAACATTACATGATCATTTGAATCGCAAAAATAAGTACCAGCATAATAAATGTATCGAACCCAACATAATTTTATCACAGGTTCAACAATATTCAACATTAAATGGCAATATCATGCCTTCAAATCACACAAAACATAACATTGATTCTACCCGTGCCCTAATAGGGTTTTTACCCATCGGGAGCAAATTCATTTTATATGAGACATAAATCCGGACCCACATGTCATATATTAGCGGGTTCCCCATCGGGTAGCGGGTATGGGGCAACAGAGAACATACCCACGCCCACCATACCCGATGGGCATAACAAATGACCCAATAAAATACCCATGGGTATCAAAATCCGCCATACCCGTGCCCTAATAGGATTTTTACCCATCGGGTTTCGGGTTTCGGGTACCCATTGCCATCCCTACTGATAGTCGCCTAGAGGGGGGGGTGAATAGGGCGAAACTGAAATTTACAAATATAAACACAACTACAAGCCGGGGTTAGCGTTAGTAATAAGAAACGAGTCCGCAAGAGTGGGTGCAAAACAAATCCCAAGCGAAAGAGCGAGTGAGACACGGAGATTTGTTTTACCGAGGTTCGGTTCTTGCAAACCTACTCCCCGTTGAGGAGGCCACAAAGGCCGGGTCTCTTTCAACCCTTTCCCTCTCTCAAACGGTCCCTCGGACCGAGTGAGCTTTTCTCTTCTCAAATTAACCGGGAGCAAAACCTCCCGCAAGGACCACCACACAATTGGTGTCTCTTGCCTTGGTTACAAGTGATATTGATCACAAGAAAGAATGAAAGAGAGAAAGCAATCCAAGCACAAGAGCTCAAATGAACACGACAAATCACTCTCACTAGTCGCTAGGGCTTTGTGTGGAATTGGAGAGGATTTGATCTCTTTGGTGTGTCTAGAATTGAATGCTAGAGCTCTTGTAATATTTGGGAAGTGGAAAACTTGGATGCAATGAATGGAGGGGTGGTTGGGGTATTTATAGCCCCAACCACCAAATGTGGCCGTTGGGAACCTGTCTGTTCGATGGCGCACCGGACAGTCCGGTGCACACCGGACAGTCCGGTGCCCCCTGCCACGTCATCACTGTCGTTGGATTCTAGCCGTTGGAGCTTCTGACTTGTGGGCCCGCCTGGGTGTCCGGTGCACACCGGACAGGTACTGTTTGATGTCCGGTGCACCGGTATGGGCGTGCCTGACGTCTGCGCGCGCTGCGCGCGCATTAAATGCACCGCAGGGAGCCGTTGGCGCCGCAGGGAGCCGTTGCTTCGCTGGCACACCGGACAGTCCGGTGCACACCGGACAGTCCGGTGAATTTTAGCGGAGCGGCTGCCGCGCGAACCCGAGGCTGGCGAGTTCCGGAGACCGCGCTTCCTTGGAGCACCGGACATGTCCGGTGCACACCGGACAGTCCGGTGAATTATAGCGCGCCGGCTTCCGAGAATTCCCGAGGGCGAAGAGTTTGAGTTGGTGTCCTCTGGGCGCACCGGACACTGTCCGGTGCACACCGGACAGTCCGGTGCCTCCAGCCAGAGGTGCCCTCGGTTGCCTCATTGCTCCTTTGTTGAATCCAACACTTGGTCTTTTTATTGACTGAATGTGAACCTTTACACCTGTATACTCTATACACTGGGGCAAACTAGTTAGTTCGAATATTTGTGTTGGGCAATTCAACCACCAAAATTATTTGGGAACTAGGTGTAAGCCTAATTCCCTTTCAATCTCCCCCTTTTTGGTGATTGATGCCAACACAAACCAAAGCAAATATAGAAGTGCATAATTGAACTAATTTGCATAATGTAAGTGTAAAGGTTGCTTGGAATTGAGCCAATAAAACTACTTACAAGATATGCATGGAATGTTTCTTTCTTATTTAGCATTTTGGACCACGTTTGCACCACATGTTTTGTTTTTGCAAATCCTTTTGTAAATCCATTTCAAAGATCTTTTGCAAATAGTCAAAGGTAAATGAATAAGAGTTTGCAAAGCATTTTCAAGATTTGAAATTTTCTCCCCTCGTTTTAAATGCTTTTCCTTTGACTTAACAATACTCCCCCTAAATGAGATACTCCTCTTAGTGTTCAAGAGGGTTTTGATATACCATTTTTGAAATACTGCTTTCTCCCCCTTTTGATATACCAATTGAAAAATACTTTTGGAAAGTACTAAGTTTTTGAAATTTGTGGTGGTGCGGTCCTTTTGCTTTGGGCTCATTTCTCCCCCTTTTTGGCATGAATCGCCAAAAACGGAATCATTAGAGCCCTCGAAGTAATTTCTTCCCCTTTGGTCATAAGTAAATGAGTTAAGATTATACCAAAGACGAAGTCCTTTTCTTGGAGCGATGGCGAAGGATGAGTTACGGAGTGGAAGCCTTTGTCTTCGCCGAAGACTCCAATTTCCTTTCAATACACCTATGACTTGGTTTGAAATACACTTGAAAAACACATTAGTCATAGCATATGAAAGAGATATGATCAAAGGTATACAAATGAGCTATGTGTGCAAGTTAGCAAAAGAAATTTCTAGAATCAAGAATATTGAGCTCATGCCTAAGTTTGGTAAAAGATTGTTCATCAAGTGGCTTGGTAAAGATATCGGCTAATTGATCTTTAGTGTTAATATAAGAAATCTCGATATCTCCCTTTTGTTGGTGATCCCTAAGAAAATGATACCGAATGGCTATGTGCTTAGTGCGGCTATGCTCGACGGGATTGTCGGCCATTTTGATTGCACTCTCATTATCACATAGCAAAGGAACTTTGGTTAATTTGTAACCGTAGTCCCGCAGGGTTTGTCTCATCCAAAGCAATTGCGCGCAACAATGACCTGCGGCAATATACTCGGCTTCGGCAGTGGAAAGAGCGACCGAATTTTGCTTCTTTGAAGCCCATGACACCAAGGATCTTCCCAAGAACTGGCAAGTCCCCGATGTGCTCTTCCTATTAATCTTACATCCCGCCCAATCGGCATCCGAATAACCAATCAAATCAAAAGTGGATCCCCGAGGGTACCAAAGCCCAAACTTAGGTGTATAAGCCAAATATCTCAAGATTCGTTTTACGGCCGTAAGGTGGGATTCCTTAGGGTCGGATTGGAATCTTGCACACATGCATACGGAAAGCATAATGTCCGGTCGAGATGCACATAAATAAAGCAATGAACCAATCATCGATCGGTATACCTTTTGATCGACGGATTTACCTCCCGTGTCGAGGTCGAGATGCCCATTGGTTCCCATGGGTGTCTTGATGGGCTTGGCATCCTTCATTCCAAACTTGGTTAGAATGTCTTGAGTGTACTTCGTTTGGCTAATGAAGGTGCCCTCTTGGAGTTGCTTGACTTGGAATCCTAGAAAATACTTCAACTCCCCCATCATCGACATCTCGAATTTCTGTGTCATGATCCTACTGAACTCTTCACATGTAGACTCGTTAGTAGACCCAAATATAATATCATCAACATAAATTTGGCATACAAACAAGTCATTTTCAAGAGTTTTAGTAAAGAGTGTAGGATCGGCCTTGCCGACTTTGAAGCCATTAGAAATAAGGAAATCTCTTAGGCATTCATACCATGCTCTTGGGGCTTGCTTGAGCCCATAAAGCGCCTTAGAGAGCCTATAGACATGGTTAGGGTACTCACTGTCTTCAAAGCCGGGAGGTTGCTCAACATAGACCTCTTCCTTGATTGGTCCGTTGAGGAAGGCACTTTTCACGTCCATTTGATAGAGCTTAAAGCCATGGTAAGTAGCATAGGCCAATAATATGCGAATTGACTCAAGCCTAGCTACGGGTGCATAGGTTTCACCGAAATCCAAACCTTCGACTTGTGAATACCCTTTGGCCACGAGTCGAGCTTTGTTCCTTGTCACCACACCATGCTCATCTTGCTTGTTGCGGAAGACCCATTTGGTTCCTACAACATTTTGGTTAGGACGTGGAACTAAATGCCATACCTCGTTCCTCGTGAAATTGTTGAGCTCCTCTTGCATTGCCACCACCCAATCCGAATCTTGAAGTGCTTCCTCTATCCTGTGTGGCTCAATAGAGGAGACAAAAGAGTAATGTTCACAAAAATGTGCAACACGAGATCGAGTGGTTACCCCCTTATGAATGTCGCCGAGGATGGTGTCGACGGGGTGATCTCGTTGTATTGCTTGGTGGACTCTTGGGTGTGGCGGCCTTGGTTCTTCCTCATCCTCCTTATCTTGATCATTTGTATCTCCCCCTTGATCATTGCCATTATCTTGAGGTGGCTCATCTTCTTGATTTTGTCCTTCATCAACTTGAGCTTCA
This sequence comes from Zea mays, assembly GCF_902167145.1. NCBI lineage: Eukaryota > Viridiplantae > Streptophyta > Magnoliopsida > Poales > Poaceae > Zea > Zea mays. Next base: position 231,732,536 of record NC_050096.1, on the reverse strand, counting down.
TCCTCATTTTGAGTTGGTGGAGATGCTTGCGTGGAGGAGGACGGTTGATCTTGTGCATGTGGAGGCTCTTCGGATTCCTTAGGACACACATCCCCAATGGACATGTTCCTTAGCGCTATGCATGGAGCCTGTTCTTCACCTATCTCATCAAGATCAACTTGCTCTACTTGAGAGCCGTTAGTTTCATCAAACACAACGTCACATGAGACTTCAACTAGTCCAGTGGACTTGTTAAAGACTCTATATGCCCTTGTGTTTGAGTCATATCCTAGTAAAAAGCCTTCTACAGTTTTAGGTGCAAATTTAGATTTTCTACCTCTTTTAACAAGAATAAAGCATTTGCTACCAAAAACTCTGAAGTATGAAATGTTGGGCTTTTTACCGGTTAGGAGTTCGTAGGATGTCTTCTTGAGGATTCGGTGAAGATATAACCGGTTGATGGCGTAGCAGGCAGTGTTGACCGCTTCGGCCCAAAACCGGTCCGGTGTCTTGTACTCATCAAGCATGGTTCTTGCCATGTCCAATAGAGTTCGATTCTTCCTCTCCACTACACCATTTTGTTGAGGTGTGTAGGGAGAAGAGAACTCATGCTTGATTCCCTCCTCCTCAAGGAAGCCTTCAATTTGAGAGTTCTTGAACTCCGTCCCGTTGTCGCTTCTTATTTTCTTGATCCTTAAGCCGAACTCATTTTGAGCTCGTCTCAAGAATCCCTTTAAGGTCTCTTGGGTTTGAGATTTTTCCTGTAAAAAGAATACCCAAGTGAAGCGAGAATAATCATCCACAATAACTAGACAGTACTTACTCCCGCCGATGCTTATGTAAGCAATCGGGTCGAATAGATCCATGTGTAGGAGCTCCAGTGGCCTGTCGGTCGTCAAGATGTTCTTGTGTGGATGATGGGTTCCAACTTGCTTTCCTGCCTGGCATGCGCTACAAACCCTGTCTTTCTCAAAATGAACATTTGTTAATCCTAAAATGTGTTCTCCCTTTAGAAGCTTGTGAAGATTCTTCATCCCAACATGGGCTAGTCGGCGGTGCCAGAGCCAACCCATGTTAGTCTTAGCAATTAAGCAAGTGTCGAGTTCAGCTCTATCAAAATCTACCAAGTATAGCTGACCCTCTAACACTCCCTTAAATGCTATTGAATCATCACTTCTTCTAAAGACAGTGACACCTACATCAGTAAAAAGACAGTTGTAGCCCATTTGACATAATTGGGAAACAGAAAGCAGGTTGTAATCTAATGAATCAACAAGAAAAACATTGGAAATAGAATGGTCAGAAGATATAGCAATTTTACCAAGACCTTTGACCAAACCTTGATTTCCATCCCCGAAAGTGATAGCTCGTTGGGGATCTTGGTTTTTCTCATATGAGGAGAACATCCTTTTCTCCCCGGTCATGTGGTTTGTGCACCCGCTGTCGAGTATCCAACTTGAGCCGCCGGATGCATAAACCTACAAAACAAATTTAGTTCTTGACTTTAGGTACCCAAACTGTTTTGGGTCCTTTGGCATTAGATACAAGAACTTTGGGTACCCAAACACAAGTCTTGGAGCCCTTGTGTTTGCCCCCAACAAACTTGGCAACGACCTTGCCGGATTTGTTAGTCAAAACATATGATGCATCAAAGGTCTTAAATGAAATGCTATGTTCATTTGATGCATTGGGAATCTTCTTCTTAGGCAACTTGGCACGGGTTGGTTGCCTAGAACTAGATGTCTCACCCTTATACATAAAAGCATGATTAGGGCCAGAGTGAGACTTCCTAGAATGAATTTTCCTAATTTTGTCCTCGGGATAACCGGCAGGGTATAAAATGTAACCCTCGTTATCCTGAGGCATGGGAGCTTTGCCCTTAACAAAGTTGGACAATCTCTTAGGAGGGGTACTAATTTTGACATTGTTTCCCCTTTGGAAGCCAATGCCATCCTTAATGCCCGGGCGTCTCCCATTATAAAGCATGCTACGAGCAAATTTAAATTTTTCATTCTCTAGGTTGTGCTCGGCAATTTTAGCATCTAGTTTTGCTATATGATCATTTTGTTGTTTAATTAAAGCCATATGATCATGAATAGCATTAATATCAACATCTCTACATCTAGTACAAATAGATACATGCTCAATAATAGATGTAGAGGGTTTGCAAGAATTAAGTTCAACAATCTTAGCATGAAGAATATCATTTTTATCTTTAAGATTGGAAATTGTAACTTTGCAAACATCAAAATCTTTAGCCTTAGCAATTAAATTTTCATTCTCTAATCTAAGGCTAGCAAGAGATACATTCAATTCATCAATCTTAGCAAGCAAGTCAACATTATCATCTCTAAGATTGGGATTTGAACCATTACAAACATGTGAATCAACCTTAGCATTTAAAATAGCATTTTCATTCCTAAGGTTGTCAATTATCTCACGGCAAGTGCTTAGCTCACTAGATAATTTTTCACATTTTTCTACTTCTAGAGCATAAGCCTTTTTAACCTTAACATGTTTTTTGTTTTCTTTAATTAGACAATCCTCTTGGGAATCCAAAAGGTCATCCTTTTCATGAATAGCACTAACCAATTCATTTAATTTTTCCTTTTGAGCTATGTTAAGGTTGGCAAAAAGGGAACGCAAATTATCCTCCTCATCACTAGCATTATCATCACTAGAAGATTCATATTTAGTGGAGGAGTTAGATTTAACCTTTTTCCTTTTGCCATCCTTTGCCATGAGGCACTTGTGGCCGACGTTGGGGAAGAGAAGTCCCTTGGTGACGGCGATGTTGGCGGCGTCCTCGTCGTCGGAGGAGTCGCTTGAGCTTTCGTCGGAGTTCCACTCCCGACAAACATGGGCAGCACCGCCCTTCTTCTTGTAGTACCTCTTCTTCTCCTTTCGCCTCCCCTTCTTGTCGTCACCTCGGTCACTGTCACTAGATATAGGACATTTAGCAATAAAATGACCGGGCTTACCACACTTGTAGCAAACCTTCTTGGAGCGGGACTTGTAGTCTTTCCCCCTCCTTTGTTTGAGGATTTGGCGGAAGCTCTTGATGACGAGCGCCATTTCCTCATTGTCGAGCTTGGAGGCGTCGATTGGTTGTCTACTTGGTGTAGACTCCTCCTTCTTCTCCTCCGTTGCCTTGAATGCAACGGGTTGAGCTTCGGATGTGGTGGCATCATCAAGCTCGTTGATCTTCCTCGAGCCTTCGATCATGCACTCGAAACTCACAAAATTCCCGATAACTTCCTCGGGGGTCATTTTAGTATATCTAGGATTACCACGGATTAATTGAACTTGAGTAGGGTTAAGGAAAATAAGAGATCTTAGAATAACCTTAACCATCTCGTGGTCATCCCACTTTACGCTCCCGAGGTTGCGCACTTGATTCACCAAGGTCTTGAGCCGGTTGTACATGTGTTGTGGCTCCTCCCCTTTGCGAAGCCGGAACCGACCGAGCTCCCCCTCGATCGTTTCCCGCTTGGTGATCTTGGTGAGCTCGTCTCCCTCGTGCGCGGTTTTGAGCACATCCCAAATCTCCTTGGCGCTCTTCAACCCTTGTACTTTGTTATACTCCTCTCTACTTAGAGAGGCGAGGAGTATTGTTGTTGCTTGAGAGTTGAAGTGCTCGATTTGGGCCACCTCATCCTCATCATAGTCCTCATCCCCTACCGACGGTACCTGCGCGCCAAACTCAACAACATCCCATATGCTTTTGTGGAGCGAGGTTAGATGAAATCGCATTAAATCGCTCCACCTAGCGTAATCTTCACCATCAAAAGTTGGTGGTTTGCCTAATGGGACGGAAAGTAAAGGTGTATGTTTGGAAATGCGAGGGTAACGTAGGGGGATCTTACTATACTTCTTGCGCTCTTGGCGCTTAGAAGTGACGGAGGGCGCATCGGAGTCGGAGGTCGATGTTGATGAAGTGTCGGTCTCGTAGTAGACCACTTTCCTCATCCTCTTGTGCTTGTCGCCTTTCCGATGCGGCTTGTGGGAAGAAGATTTTTCCTTCTTCTCTTTGTGGTGAGAAGAAGATTTCTTCTCCTTCCCTTTGTTGGAGGAGCTCTTTTTCTTCTCCCTCCTTTTGGTGCGGGACTCTTCCGATGAAGTGCTCCCGTGGCTCGTAGTGGGCTTTTCGCCGGTCTCCATCTCCTTCTTGGCGTGATCTCCCGACATCACTTCGAGCGGTTAGGCTCTAATGAAGCACCGGGCTCTGATACCAATTGATAGTCGCCTAGAGGGGGGGGGTGAATAGGGCGAAACTGAAATTTACAAATATAAACACAACTACAAGCCGGGTTAGTGTTAGAAATATAAACGAGTCCGCGAGAGAGGGCGCAAAACAAATCGCACGCAAATAATGAAGTGTGACACACGGATTTGTTTTACCGAGGTTCGGTTCTCTCAAACCTACTCCCCGTTGAGGAGGCCACAAAGGCCGGGTCTCTTTCAACCCTTCCCTCTCTCAAACGGTCCCACGGACCGAGTGAGCTTCTCTTCTCAAATCAAAGCCGGGAACAAAACTTCCCCGCAAGGGCCACCACACAATTGGTGCCTCTTGCCTTGATTACAATGAAGTTTTGATCACAAGAATAAGTGAGAAAGAAAAGAAGTAATCCAAGCGCAAGAGCTCAAATGAACACGGCAAATCACTCTCACTAGTCACTAGGGTTTTGTGTGGAATTGGAGAGGATTTGATCTCTTTAGTGTGTCTAGAATTGAATGCTAGAGCTCTTGTAGTAGTTGAGAAGTGGAAAACTTGGATGCAATGAATGGTGGGGTGGTTGGGGTATTTATAGCCCCAACCACCAAACTTGACCGTTGGCTGGAGGCGTCTGCACGATGGCGCACCGGACAGTCCGGTGCACACCGGACAGTCCGGTGCCCCTGCCACGTCATCACTGCCGTTGGATTCTGACCGTTGGAGCTTCTGACTTGTGGGCCCGCCTGGGTGTCCGGTGCACACCGGACATGCACTGTTTGATGTCCGGTGCACCGGCATGGGCGTTCCTGACGTCTGCGCGCGCTGCGCGCGCATTAAATGCAGCGCAGGGAGCCGTTGGCGCCGCAGGGAGCCGTTGCTCCGCTGGCACACCGGACAGTCCGGTGCACACCGGACAGTCCGGTGAATTTTAGCGGAGCGGCTGCCGCGCGAACCCGAGGCTGGCGAGTTCAGGAGGCCGAGCTTCCTTGGAGCACCGGACATGTCCGGTGCACACCGGACAGTCCGGTGAATTATAGCGGAGACGCCTGGAAATTCCCGAAGGTGGCGAGTTTGAGTCTGAGTCCCCTGGTGCACCGGACAGGTACTGTTCACTGTCCGGTGGCACACCGGACAGTCCGGTGCGCCAGACCAGGGGTGCCTTCGGTTGCCCCTTGGCTCCTTTGTTGAATCCAAAACTTGGTCTTTTTATTGGCTGAGTGTGAACCTTTTATACCTGTATAATCTATACACTTGGGCAAACTAGTTAGTCCAAGGATTTGTGTTGGGCAATTCAACCACCAAAATTATATAGGAACTAGGTGTAAGCCTAATTCCCTTTCAGATGGCGCACCGGACAGTCCGGTGCACACCGGACAGTCCGGTGCCCCCTGCCACGTCATCACTGTCGTTGGATTCTAGCCGTTGGAGCTTCTGACTTGTGGGCCCGCCTGGGTGTCCGGTGCACACCGGACAGGTACTGTTTGATGTCCGGTGCACCGGTATGGGCGTGCCTGACGTCTGCGCGCGCTGCGCGCGCATTAAATGCACCGCAGGGAGCCGTTGGCGCCGCAGGGAGCCGTTGCTTCGCTGGCACACCGGACAGTCCGGTGCACACCGGACAGTCCGGTGAATTTTAGCGGAGCGGCTGCCGCGCGAACCCGAGGCTGGCGAGTTCCGGAGACCGCGCTTCCTTGGAGCACCGGACATGTCCGGTGCACACCGGACAGTCCGGTGAATTATAGCGCGCCGGCTTCCGAGAATTCCCGAGGGCGAAGAGTTTGAGTTGGTGTCCTCTGGGCGCACCGGACACTGTCCGGTGCACACCGGACAGTCCGGTGCCTCCAGCCAGAGGTGCCCTCGGTTGCCTCATTGCTCCTTTGTTGAATCCAACACTTGGTCTTTTTATTGACTGAATGTGAACCTTTACACCTGTATACTCTATACACTGGGGCAAACTAGTTAGTTCGAATATTTGTGTTGGGCAATTCAACCACCAAAATTATTTGGGAACTAGGTGTAAGCCTAATTCCCTTTCACCTACACATGAGCGGGTGTTGACTGTAACTGACCCTAACTAGTGACTTCTTACCTTACCGAGCCTTAACGATTCTAAGTTCTAACACATCACAGAGCAGCGAATACCGCCCACTTTCAATGGTGGAAAGATAACGGGTCGCTGCACTCCAGACCTTTCTAGTCCCATGCGCCCTTTCTCGCAGACCACCATCTTTCTTTTAATCTGCTCTTCCACTAGGGACGCCCGTTCCAAGTTAGGAGTTGGGCTGCGGCCGCTTAGACGAAAGTCATGGCGTCCCGACTCATAGAGGCCACTTAGACGAAAGTCATGGCGTCCCGACTCATAGAGCGGCGAGCAATACGCCAGGCTGGATTCACAGAGCAGCGAATACCGTCCGCTTCCAACGGTGAAAGTATAACGGGTCGTTGCACTTCGGGCCTTTCTCGGTGACCGCCATCTTTTTTTTAATGTGCTCCTCCACTGCGGACGCCCACGTGACTCGTGAGCATGGTTTTAAAGTCGTCCGACTAATCGCGATTAGTCGCGATTAGTCGGACTTATCGCTGCTGCAAGGCCGATTAGGGCCACCGACGCGATTAGGGCGACTAGAAACCTAGTCGTCCGACTAATCGCGATTAGTCGGCGATTGGTCGTCCGATTAGGCTTGTTCTCGACTAGGTGTTCTGTTTTGGGCTCCAGGCTGCTCTTTTCTATTTGGGCCGGCCCACCAGGGGAGCTGAAACTGAGCGCCAGTGTGCCAATGTCGTTGCCCCTCTTGTACAGTCTTTTACCCTAGCTGGAGTTGAGCGCCGCCGCCTTCATTTGCTTGCTGCTAACTGCTCTGAGCGCCGCCGCCCTCCTCTGCTTGCTGCTGCTCTGAGCGCCGCCGCCTTCATTTGATTGCTGCTAACTGCTCTGAGCGCCGCCGCCCTCCTCTGCTTGCTGCTAACTGCTCTGAGCGTCGCCGCCCTCCTCTGCTTGCTGCTGCTCTGAGCGCCACCGCCCTCCTCTGCTTGCTGGACTGGAGATGGACTGCTGAGTGCTAACTGTTGTGCTGAGCGTCGTCGCCCTCATCTTCTTGTTGGAGCTGGACTGCTGACTGCTGAGCGCCGCCTGCTCTGCTCTGTTCAGAGTTCAGACCATCCTCCACTCCCTCCTGCTCTGTTGTTCTTTTGCTGGAACAGAGATGAGCACTTCTGGTAATCTCTCCCTCCTCTAGTCTTTTGTTCTTTTGCTGGAAACAGAGATGAGCACTTCTTGAGTTGCTCTTTGCTTGCTGCAGATGAGGATGGGAGTCGACTAGGATTTGCAATCTAGTATACTGTTATATATATATATATATATATATATGGTCCTGTTATAGATGGACGACTATAGGACGACTAGGGAGTCGACTAATCGAGCTAATCGATGACTAATCGCGATTAGTCACCTTATCGGTGCTTAGGCGACTAGAGTCGACTAGCCGACTTTAAAACCTTGCTCGTGAGCAAGCAAAGATGGAGTGGACGGGGAGGATGCATGACTAACTCGTTGTCATCTCATACGGCGTGATACCATGGCTTGTGTATACATTGATTGCTCGAGGGCAAATGGAGAGCAGTTGGGCTTGGACGGCAGGTCGGCAGCCGAATTTGGATTCAACTTCACGGAGTTGACCGAACATCCCAGTGGATGACGGCAGCTAGCTTGTAGGATCATCCGACGTGTTCTTCAACTCCAATCATGCCGGCCGCATCAAGCTTTCTTAAACTAAACCTCTACTTGTTTACATTGCAACGAAGCTTGTACTATTTGCTTGCATGTATATATACTTGGATCAAGTTAAAAGTACTAGTCAATTAGTCAGCATCGTAATTTCGTTTTATGTTGTCCAGCTGAATAATAGAGAATGTCTTATCTTCGCTTGTGGCGTGTTCTGATGAAATATCATCGTCTCCTACTCAAAGACGAGGAGCGGAAGGGACAAAAAAAAAAGAACCATCTTCTATTGTTTCCTTGTTCGTTTGTTCAGGAATGAATCAAGAATCATTCCAGCTGATCAAAACTTATATAAATTAGAGAAACAAATCGGCTAAGAATTGTGAGAATCATTCCAGCTGATCAAAACTTATATAAATTAGAGAAACAAATCGGCTAAGAATTGTGAGGGAAAATCTATTGAGAAGACTACAACAGTTAGGTAGTTAAGCACGTAGAGAAAAAAACACAATGTCAGAACCACAGGTCCCAGTAAAAATTCTCATCATCAAAAGGCAGTTTCTAGATAAAGGAAAATAGAATTCCAGCCTATGCAAGAGTTTTGCCCTCGACCATCCATTATTACAAAGTTTCAGTCTCTCACCGTCACCGATGAAGAGCGGCTCTCAATCAAAAGTGACAAAAGTGTGTGACAGAGAGAGCGTATGAGCTAGCGGCAAACTAAGCTGTAGGCCTATAATTTACATGACCTCATGGAAGAGGAAGACCTGCAGCTCCACTAATCACTCTGCATGGCTGCGTTACAAAAAGGAAAAAGCCTCTGCCTATCTCTCGATGCATGCAAGTGCAGACCTGGAGCCCGGAGCTGGTCAGTTGTGCAGAGGGTTTGGCCCCTGGGGCACCAGCCTCTTGGACACAATACGCATTTGCTTGCAACAATCGTCACCGAGGTGTCGCCCTGACGCTGAAGAAGATGACTGGTTGGGCAAGCAGCAGCCTTTGCCCGGCGGCGAGCCACCGCCACCGCCGCCGCTGTCGCTCACGGCTAACGCACCCAGTTCTGCAACTCTTCGGCTATAGCCAACGGTTGCCAGGTCCGCCATTAGAAGAAGGCTGATGAGCACCAGCGTCGGCCTGGCTTTTAGGGGGTTCCTCACCATGCTGCGACGCAAGACAAAAAGAAGAGAAGGCGAGGTGGTGGTGGAGGAGGAGGAGGAGGAGGAGTTTCAAGCACAAATCTGATGCTTTGGTGCCTTATAGCGAGAGAGAGAGAGAGGATTTATGGACCTCCAACTACTACTTCTTTTTTTCCCCATCGGAAGAAGTCTAAGGAAGTAAATGCCGTGTATGATGATGTGCACGGACTTGACTTCTCATCGGCGACGTGACGTAGTGACAGCCTGCCTGACAGATTGATCTCTTATACTAATATATTACGGCATGTCTTCAAGGGAAGAGAACAGTGCGCATAGATTTCAATTCGCTTTCGCAGTTACGCCGGCTGATGAACACCTCGCTCCGTTGCTCTACCAGTAGAGAAAGAAAATGTGCCAGGATGATGATGTGAGTAAGTGTACACACGTTGGGCTAGAAGACACGCATGTCTCCCCTTAGCATGACGCAGAAGCCTTCCACCGGCGCAGAAGAGCACAAACTTGCACCGTCGTAGCACACCATCTATCTATTCGTTGGTAGGTGAGGAGTTTTGACTCAATCAAAGGTGAGAGTACAGAGGTGAAGCCGGGATCAGTGCTGGATCGGTCATTGCCACTGCTCTTTTCTTAGTATTTTGCATGGATTTCATGCCACGTGAGCGAATTTTTTAGCACCGCACCGACCGCGCTTCAATGCCAGAGAGACCAAACAAACACGTCCTCAAGATTCTCAGACAACGGCACAGTTGGAGCATGAGTGTTCCAAGGAAGATTGGAAGCCGTTCTGCAACCAAATGCATGCCTGAAGGTTTCAGTCATTAAACTTCAGCCCCCGCAGACAGCTGATGAGCTGGCTACAGCAGCCAACTGAACCCTGGTTTTCCTCCCCGGATCGCTCGCGGTCGTCGGAGATGTGACCGCGCGACTACGATGGATGCGATGCGCGCGAGGGCCTCGCGCTCAGGCCGTGCTCCAAGCAGTCAAGAGGTTCATATCACACTGATCAACGGTGCCCCGCCCGCCCGGCAACCGTATTACGCCCGGCAGCTGGCAACCGTGTTATTCTCGTCTTGGTTTCGGGTCGGTTTAGTCCAGATTTCTCAACTAAATTTTCTGTCAAAAATCTAGAATCTCAACCAAATAAGTACAACAACAGAATAAATTCTAAAAATCTAAGGAGTTCTATAGTTTAATTCAAAATCGCTTACTACCTCATATTTTCTATATTTTTGTCATCCATATTATAAACTTTCATGCTTTTATAAAATTTATAGTTGACAGTTGTTTCAACCAAACAAATTTCAGTTTTTCAAGATCTTCAGCTCACAGCTATAATCAGATTTTTAGGAATTTACCAAACAGACCTCCCTCATTATTGGAGTTTTTTTTTTTTGCTTCGGCTAGCTTTACTATTAGAACTGAAACTGTTTGCTTTTTTTACCATTTGATGAAATTACACGCAAAACCAAGCCCAAAATAATATACCAGTCCCAGCTGCTACGGCCGTAGTACGCGTATGCTAGATTGATCTTGCAAGTTCAGGCCATTAGTGCAAGAACATGCCAATTATGGCATTATATTTGTTGATTTAACATTAAATGAACAGAAGAAATTAAAGTTCATATGAACCGATCCAACCGCTAAACAAAGTTAAACTCTCTGGAAAAGATAATGCTCGACAATCTGAATACAGGGATAGCGTAAAAGGTATTACAGTATCAGTAAACCTTACAAGTATAATGACAAATGAAAACGGCATCAGCTGACACATCGATACATTCCTGTTCCGTCCGAATGAAGTATATAGCTTAAGAATGGGGGCTCTTGCCACAGCAGCTCAAGCAAAAATGAAGAAAGAAAAGCAGCTGGAGTAGAGACAATTTGCCGCTCTCTCTCAACAGATTGAGCTGCTGCCATGGCGCTAATTCACGGCACAGTCCACGTCTCAGCGAGCAGGGGAGGAGCTCAGTAAGTGAAAGGGTCAAAAAAAAAAAAATGGAATCAGATTGGAGGGTATGGTATGTATACACGGGGAAGAAAAACTGCTTCCTGTCCTCAGTTTTGGATCTTCTCCACCTTGGCCTTGATCTTCTGCTCGACGATAGCCTTCTCGGTGTCGAGGCCGAACATCCGATTGAGAGCGTGCATGTTCTCGAGGGTCTCGTCAAGGGTGCGGCTGTTACCGCCGTCGCACCTCAGGTGCTGCAGCGGGCCGTGGAGGAGCTTGTTCACGATGCCGGTGCTTAGCTCCTCGATGGCTCTCCTTGTCTTCTTGGTGAGAGCGTCGTCCCCGATCTTCTGCAGGCACTTCTCGAGCTCCGAGGCCCGGATCCTGTCGGCGTAAGACCTCAGCTTCTTGATGGTTGGAACGGTCTCCAGCGAGTCCCGCCACGCCTCAAACCGTTTCAGCTCTTCGGCGATGATTGTCTGTGCCTCCATCGCCTTCCTGAGACGGTCTTCCTTGTTGGCTTCCACCACCTCTTTCAGGTCATCAACATTGTATACTCGCGCGGAGTCGATTTCAGAGACGCACGCGCTGACATTCCTTGGGACAGATATGTCGACGAAAAGCCGGGCACCACCCATGGCATCGGAAATTGTGGGAAGTGCCTCTGCGTGCTCTTTTGTGAACAATGGGGTTTCAGATGCAGTGCTCGTGAATAGGACATCAGCTTCAGCAGCAGCTTCGTACATCTCTGAAAGAGGCCTGTACACAATCTCGATACCTTTCATCTCCTCGCGGATGGCATCCACCCTTTCCACTGAACGGTTGACCACAACCACCTTCTTGCATCCTTTGGCAATAAGATGTTTGATCACTAGTTTTCCCATTTTACCAGCACCAATCAAAAGCATCCTAGCTGAAAGGGCTTCAGACTTTGGAAGCTTCATCAGGGCCAATTCAACTGCCGCTGAACTGACAGAAACAGCACCAGATGATATGTTGGTCTCGGAGCGCACACGCTTTCCAGCAGTAATTGCATCCTTGAACATTCTGTCGATGTTCTTCCCCAGGCCTCCACTATTTTGCCCACTTCTCACAACTTGTTTGACTTGAGCAAGGATTTGTCCTTCACCGAGAACCAAAGAGTCCAACCCAGCTGATACCTCGAACAGATGGCGTGTAGCATCACTGTCACGCAGCATGAATAGGTGCTCCTTAAGCTCAGAAGCAGGAATACCACTTTTCTGTGAAATCGCAAAAAAGAAACACTCATTAAGGAATCTTTCCTAATATTTCTTTGAGCAGCCAAGAAACTGCGGCAAGAAGACTGAGCAGAAAGAGTTGATCGATTGGTTCTCACCTTTGACATCCAGTCAACTACTTCTCTGATACCTCGGTTCCATGATAGGGCTACCACATAAATTTCCATTCTATTACAAGTACTAAGAACAGCAGCCTCTTCAATATGGTTTAGACTAGTAAGTTCTTGAATAGCACGGGGCCATAGTTCCTCTGCAACCGCAAGTTTTTCACGCATCTCCACTGGTGCTGTGTGTACACTGAGACCTATCACAGCTACGCTACTCCTTTCCTTCATGTACCCTGGTAGTGAATATATAAAGTTAAAGCATTGTCAAACACTGGACAGAGCAAAGCAATTTGTTTCTGAAATAGATAATTTGGATATAATTGCACATCAACATAAAACTTTTATCAACTTATTTTTAAGACATTTATCCAATCAAATTCTAAAGGGTGAAAATAACATGCTCACACTTGATGAATATGACCGAAACAAGAACCCCCCCCCCCCCCCCCCCCCCCCAAAAAAAACATTTATGCACAAAATGAATGCCCAATAGCTGATGCCAAAAGCACATGCATATAATTATTTGTCATCGTTATCATTTAATCCTAGGTTCTTACAACATGCAATTTTGGTGGATATAGATATGACATTAAAATTTTGACCGTCGAACAGTTGTATACAAAGAGAAGCTCCACCAATATGTGAAGCATATAGCTCTACAATCAGCTAACAGCTAATTTCTCTTTGATGCCATCCGACCTGGCATCCTGCTACACATACTAATTAATTTTACTTGGCAAGAAGTTAGGCAGTGGACGTTTCTAAATTGCAACGAATATCACGACAATGAATATTCAAGTTATGCCTGGTCAAGGCAAAATTGCAACAGCACAAAGCAAAGTGCACGCCTACTCCTTTTTCATTCCCCAAAGCACCCACGCCTTTTGACCTGTACCAGAGCAAAACTAATCCCAACTGCCGCAATAGCCTCGAAGCGACGCAAACGATTCGCCAGGCCGGCACAATCCCAAGGTTATCGCAGGAAAGGCAACAACAGCGGCGGCAGACTCGATGACAGACAGGCGAGGGGGCAAAGCACTCACGGTCTGCGGAGATCTTGAACTGCTCGAGCGCGGCGATGCTGGCGGCCTTGGCCACCGCCTGCGCCTGGACCTCCACGCCGGCGTCGCAGCGCACCACCACGCCGGAGCGCCGCCTGCCGCCGGCAGGCACCCTTGCGCGGAGCGCCACAGCCGCCGGTCCCCGCGGCTTGGCGGCTGCCCCGAATGCCACGGCGGCGGCGGCGGCGGTCGCTGATGCGGTGCTCGCCATCATGTTAGATCAGGGAGGACAGAAAAGCAGCCTCCTTTGGCAAGGGAACCAAACCAATGCGACAATAATTTTTCGAGCAGAAAGAGAGAGAGAGAGGCGAGGAGAAACTCTTATTGGGCTCCTCCCTCGACCTCTCTCCCGCTCCAGGACTCGGAGCAGTTCTTGGGGAAGGGTCCTCGGTGGTGGGAGGGGGAGGAGATGTGAGATTGGTTTTGGCCTCGCGTTGGCCCGAGGGGACGAGTTGGCTTCACAGGAGGAAGAAAGGCTTTGTGATGCTTGGAGCCAAACTGCCCAAAGGTTATGGGAGGGGGGTCGTCGAGTTGCCGGTGCGGCATGGCGTGTGGGGCCCACACGTGGTGAGGTGCCTTTGGGCCTGGTCTTTAGGGGGTCGGCCCAGAATTTTCTATGCTAAAAAAATTACGTATGGGACCTCGTCATACAGCCAATCTCCCTCTCTCTCTCTTTCCTTTTATTTTCATTTTAGCAAGAAGCGATTGCAGAGAATATCGTATTGGACTGCTGCTTTTCTGTCTAAAATCAAATTGAGCTTTTACTAGGGTTTGGGTTGTTATTTTACAAACTTATCCTGATGAATTAGTTCTACACTTGACTCCTGTGTCGTTAATAAATAGGCTGTTTGGTTTGAGGAATGAGCTAGTTCATCATCTTCTCACTCCTTACTTTTTTGTTTGGTTTGTGGAATTGAATGAGTTGATCCATCATCACCTCATTCCGTATATTTAGTTAGTTAGTACTAATATGAGGAATGTGGTCATCCCACCAAATTTGAGAAATGAATCCATGATGCGCCACTACATTTTGGATGGAGTGATTCCTCAAACCAAACACCCCAAAAATACTTTACGAACCCGTATCTCAGTGAAGATTACCATACTGTACAAATCGTTCTTCTTTTTTAGTAAGAAAGTGAGATTTTGTGGAAACTGGATGCCTTGGCAACTTTCCATGCTATGCTCGTGCTATTATTTTTGCATGCCTATTTTATGCGCATGTTGGATTGCTGCACGTCGTGTGGGCCAGTTGGGTCGGGGATAGGGGAGGATGAGAGCAGGAGGGAGTGTCGGTGTGGCGACATGTGATTGGTTGCTGCCCCTTATCTCTCCCATCTTTGACCCCGGACGCCGCTTCGCTTTTTGTATGGACTACGAGGTGGGCACACGACATGGCAAAGCGTGTCCGCGTGGCGGCCACACTCTCTTGCTCACGTCTGTCTGTTGCACGGGCCTCTTCCCGTGGCATATTCGGCGTCTCATTTTGGGATGTGCGGAGCGTCAGCACCAATCCGTTGTGGTGCGTGGTCTACGTCTACTAGAGTAGACGGTTGCTGTATGGATCGCGCTGGTTACATCTATAGCAACAACATTTTAATTGCTAAGATAAGAGATGGTAACACATTTAAAGGTGAAAAGATGGTCTATTAGCACGTGTTGTTCGGATCCATGCTTGCTAATTTTAGCATCAAATGTTAGAAATATAGACATTTTTCATATCATTTTAATTCCATAAATTAACATTATGATGATGACATATAAAATATGTTTAATCATAGAAATCGCGATCTTAAATATATTCATAACAATATGGATCATGAGAACATAAAGCATATGAATTATATAAATATAATAAGCATATAAACAGTCAGAACAATTGAGAATTAACAGACAACAACATAAACAGCATGACTGTAAAATTAAGACAAACAGATTTATCATATTACTAGTATGAACAGGCATCGGACATGTCATGATATAATACGACAAAACAGATTGGATAAATTTATGGCTATATATAAAACAGCAGGTATGAACATATGTAACATATATTATCTGCAGAATGTAAAACAGTAAGGAGATGAATTGATCATACCCTCCCATGCGCTCCGAGGATCTAGATCCCTATCCAACTTCATTTGTCATGTCGTACGAGATGAAGACGCCAGGAACCAGCGATGAAGACAACGTTGGGCAGTCGCGTAGACGCTCCCCAAAACCCTAATTGTCGATCCCCCGAGCAGGGTCTCGAACGGCAAGGGCATCGGAGGCACCTGCCCTCTCGCCTCTCTGTGCGCGCAGAGCTACGAGATGGAAACACCCTCACTTGCGGCTGGACTATTCTGTTCGAACGGCAAGGGCTTCGGAGGCACCTGCCCTCTCGCCTCTCTGTGCGCGCAGAGCTACGAGATGGAAACACCCTCACTTGCGGCTGGACTGTTCTGTTCTCGTGTGTATCAAGTGCCAGGGGTTCTCCTCTATTTAACCTCTCGTAGAGGGAAGCTGAAGGAGAAGAGTCTGCACGCGACACGCCAAGAGACGAGCAGCTGAAGGACAACGGTCTCGCATGCAGCTGACGAAGAGACAAGCAGCTGAAAGGTTTACGCGGTTAGTGGGTGCTAAAAATTAACACAACCACACCACGCCCGCCTGCCTGCCTCGCCTCGCCACGCCCGGCCCGGGCGGCGGCGCGCGCGCGTGTGGCACGCCCTTGTCCATTTCTTGACTTCTCAAGTTAAGTGGAATAAATCCCACCATATAAGTCAAGCCAAAAGACCCTTGGACTTCCAATGTGGTACTATTGGTATTCTCCACCATTACACACCATAGAGTTTATTCAATAAATGGGCCAAGCCCATAAAAGATCCAACAATTCCCACCAAACTCTAGGGTTTGTAATGATGAAGTATAAGAATCACAATCTTTTGATATACCAGTGTTTCGATGGAGACTGTTAAGTTGAACATCCATCTAGAATAAGAGTTTCACTCATTCACAACTGAACAATGGACTATGCCTTGAATTAACAGTTTTGTGCGAAATAAGATTCACTCAAATCCTTTGCTGGTACTAGGCTGCAAAAGGGTATTCCCGCTGTTTAGAAGCATATAAGTCACACTTCAGTGCCTTTCATGAGTATTTAGGGATTACCCAAGTCCCATAGACTGTGACCAGCAGTCTGACTCATATAGGTGTATTCCTCAAAAGATGTTCTGTAGGACAACATCTCACCTTTATAAGACTCTTGGAATACATTAAGGTAAAAACCATCCTGCCTTACAGATAGGAAAGATGTGTATCAAAAATGAGTTAAGGAAGGGATCTTTCCTCACAATCTACTCCTAGCTTGTTTCTCCACTCTACTTCACGGGATCTCCGATCACATAGAGCAGGTTACCACTAGAGTAGATTTCACATGGGTCTCATACCCATTTCCCTCGATGCACTTTCTATCACATTGCGTGACAGACCCTTAGTGAATTGATCTGCTAGATTATTCGATGTGTGGACATAATCCACAGTTATAACTCCGGAGTTTTTCAACTTTCTGACAGATTTCAATCTCCTCTTAACATGCCTTGTAGACTTCATGTTATTCCTAGAACTGTTAACCTTTGTAATCACAGTTTGATTGTCACAGTTCATGGAAATAGCTGGTATCGGTTTTTCAACTACCGGTAAGTCCAATAGGAAATCACGAAGCCACTCGGCCTCAGCCCCAGCAGTGTCTAATGCTGCGAGTTCTGCTTCCATTGTAGACTTCATTAAGATAGTCTGCTTGTAAGACTTCCAGGAAACAGCGCCACCTCCAAACAGAAACACATATCCGCTTGTGGCATAAAGCTCATCAGCATCAGAAATCCAGTTGGCATCACAATAGCCTTCCAGCATTTTGGGTTTCCGGTATAATGAATACCGTCTGTCATAGTACCTTTCAAATACCGCAACACTCTCTCAAGAGCACGCCAATGATCATCTCCTGGTTTCGACACAAACCGACTTAGCTTACTCACAGCATAAGAGATGTCTAGCCTTGTTGCACTTGCAAGGTACATGAGCGAGCCAATGATCTGGGAGTATGTCAATTGATCCCTTGATATTCTCCGATTCTTTCTTAATAGCATACTAGGGTCATAAGGTGTTGGAGCAGGATCACAGTCACTAAAACCAAAGCAACTCAATACCTTTTCCACATAATGGGATTGCAACAAGGTTACCCCACCATCAGCTTCTCTAACAAGCTTGATGTTTAGAATGACATCAGCTTCTCCCAAATCTTTCATCTCGAAATTGCTCGATAGAAGATTTTTAACTTCCTCAATCACATTGAGATTTGATCCAAAGATCAAGATGTCATCAACATAAAGGCACAACATAACAGACTCACCCCCACCATACCGATAATACACACACGTGTCAGATTCATTTACAGCAAAACCATCAGCTGTAAGAGTATTATCAAACTTTTCATGCCATTGCTTAGGTGCTTGTTTTAGGCCATACAATGATTTTATCAACCTGCACACCTTGTTCTCTTGACCATCCGCAATAAACCCTTCTGACTGATCCATATAGATCTACTCATCCAACTCTCCATTAAGGAAAGCTGTCTTAACATCCATCTGATGAATGATAAGACCATAAGAGGCTGCCACGGCTATTAATGTGCGAATTGTAGTCAGTCGAGCCACTGGTGAGTAGGTATCAAAGAAATCTTCACCCTGTTTTTGGGTATATCCTTTGGCCACAAGCCTTGCCTTGTACCTCTCGATTGTACCATCAGACCTAAGCTTTTTCTTGAAGATCCATTTGCAGCCTATAGGTTGACAACCATAAGGACGGTTAACGACCTCCCAAGTTCCATTATACATAATAGATTCCATCTCACTCCTTACTGCTTCCTTCCATAAGTCAGCATCAGGAGAGGAATATGCCTCACTAATGGTAGTTGGTGTGTCTTCCACAAGGTACACTATAAAGTCATTACCAAAGGATTTTGCAATCCTCTGTCTCTTGCTCTTTCGAGTGACTATAGTGTCATCCTCCTCAGGGATGTGCACGTGAGAATCCTCAGCATGATCTATAGGAATCGACAGTTCGTGCTCATGGGGAATTATAGCCTCATGACTTGTATCACTAGGTGTATTCTTCATGGGAAACTCATTCTCAAAAAATGTTGCGTCTCTTGATTCCATGATAGTATCAACATACATATCAGGCACATCAGATTTTATAATTAAGAACCTATACCCAGTGCTGTGAAAAGAGTACCCAAGGAATACACAATCAACAGTTTTAGGCTCAAGTTTACGCTTTTTGTTGATTGGCACATTCACTTTAGCCAAGCAACCCCAAGTGCGCAAATATGAGAGATTTAATCTTCTCTTTTCCCATTCCTCGAATGGTGTGATCTCATTGTTCTTTGTTGGAACTCTATTCAGGACATGACATGCTGTCAAAATAGCCTCACCCCACCATGCTTTGGATAATCCCGCTGTACTCAACATGACATTCACCAAATCTGTTAGAGTGCGGTTTTTCCTTTCAGCAATCCCATTGGATTGTGGTGAGAATGGCGATGTCCTCTCATGAATAATACCATGTTCCACGCAGAACTCATCGAACACATTAGAGAAATATTCTCCACCTCGATCAGACCTTAACCGTTTTATTTTCCTCTCAAGTTGGTTCTCAACTTCAGCTTTATAGGCCTTAAAATAATTGAACGCTTCATCTTTTGTTTTTAAGAGATACTGAAAGGGAAATGTGCCCTTAGGCCATTTCTAAGTGTTTTGGTGATTTAGTGTCCAACACAAGTGCCTAAGTGTCAAAAGGTGGACAAAGTACAAATCAAGTATAAAGGTATGTTTCTCAGACTTAGTACATTGTTTTAGAGACTAATGCATTGTGTCTAAGTGCTGGAAACAGGAGAAATCGAATTGGAGAAGAGATGGCTTTGTTCTGCCAAAGTCAGCTCTATTTGGGTGCACCGGACTGTCCGGTGGTGCACCGGACTGTCCGGTGCGCCAGGCTGGCTCAGGCGAACTTGCTGCTCTCGGGAAGAAATTAACGGCGTACGGCTATAATTCACCGGACTGTCCGGTGTGCACCGGACAGTGTTCGGTGAGCCAACGGTCGCCGGACCAACGGTCAGCCACTTAATCCGGGCGCGACGCGTGGCCGAGCCAACGGCTAGAAGGGGGCACCGGACTGTCCGGTGTGCACCGGACAGTGTCCGGTGTGCACCGGACAGTGTCCGGTGTGCACCGGACAGTGTCCGGTGCGCCAACGGCTCCCAGGCTCCAACGGTCGGCTTCGCCAAAGAAGGAAAGAAATCCGCACCGGACAGTGTCCGGTGGTGCACCGGACTGTCCGGTGCGCCAGGCGACAGAAGGCAAGAATTGCCTTCCTGGAATGCACTCAACGGCTCCTAGCTGCCTTGGGGCTATAAAAGGGACCCCTAGGCGCATGGAGGAGTACACCAAGCATTCTCAAAGCATTCCTAAGCACTAATACATCGATTCCGCGCTTTTGATTTATTGCGCTGCAGGTAGCCGTTGGCGCGGAGGTAGCCGTTGCTCCGGAGTCGCACCGGACAGTCCGGTGAATTATAGCGGAGTCGCCTCTGGAAATTCCTTAAGGTGACGAGTTTGTGTTAGAGTCCTCTGGTGCACCGGACACTGTCCGGTGGTGCACCGGACATTGTCCGGTGTACACCGGACAGTCCGGTGCTCCCAGACCAGAGGGCCTTCGGTTCCCACTTTGCTCCTTTGTTGAATCCAAAACTTGGTCTTTTTATTGGCTGAGTGTGAACCTTTTACACCTGTGTAATCTATACACTTGGGCAAACTTAGTTAGTCCAAATGTTTGTGTTGGGCACTTCAACCACCAAAATTAATTAGGGACTAGGTGTAAGCCTAATTCCCTTTCAATCTCCCCCTTTTTGGTGATTGATGCCAACACAAACCAAAGCAAATATAGAAGTGTATAATTGAACTAGTCTGCATAAGTAAGTGTAAAGGTTGCTTGGAATTGAGCCAATATAAATACTTACAAGATGTGCATGGATTGTTTCTTTCTTATATAACATTTTGGACCACGCTTGCACCACATGTTTTGTTTTGGCAAATTCTTTTGTAAATCTATTTCAAAGATCTTTTGCAAATAGTCAAAGGTAAATGAATAAGAATTTTGCACAGCATTCTCAAGATTTGAAATTTTCTCCCCCTGTTCCAAATGTTTTTCCTTTGACTAAACAAAACTCCCCATAGATGAGATCCTCCTCTTAGTGTTCAAGAGGGTTTTGATATATCGTTTTTGAAATGCTATTTTCTCCCCCTTTTGAACATAATAGGATACCAATTGAAAAATATTCAACACTAAGTTTTTGAATTTGGTGGTGGTGCGGTCCTTTTGCTTTGGGGCTCTTACTTTCTCCCCCTTTGGCATGAATCGCCAAAAACGGAATCATTAGAGCCCTCGAAGTGCTTTCTTCCCCTTTGGACATAAATAAATGAGTTAGGATTATACCAAAGACGAAGTCCGGTTCTTTTGCCTTGGGCTCTTACTTTTTCCCAAAGACAAAGTCCTTTTCTTTGACGCGCATACTTTTCTCCCCCAAGAATGGAGAGTTGCTTGGAGTGACGGCGAAGGATGAGTTACGTAGTGGAAGCCTTTTTCTTTGCCGAAGACTCCAATTCCCTTTCAATATACCTATGACTTGGTTTAAAATAAACTTGAAAACACATTAGTCATAGCATATGAAAGAGATATGATCTAAGGTATATAAATGAGCTATGTGTGCAAGTTAGCAAAAGAAATTTCTAGAATCAAGAATATTGAGCTCATGCCTAAGTTTGGTAAAGGTTTGTTCATCAAGTGGCTTGGTAAAGATATCGGCTAATTGATCTTTAGTGTTAATATAAGAAATCTCGATATCTCCCTTTTGTTGGTGATCCCTAAGAAAATGATACCGAATGGCTATGTGCTTAGTGCGGCTATGCTCGACGGGATTGTCGGCCATCTTGATTGCACTCTCATTATCACATAGCAAAGGGACCTTGGTTAATTTGTAACCGTAGTCCCGCAGGGTTTGCCTCATCCAAAGCAATTGCGCGCAACAGTGGCCTGCGGCAATATACTCGGCTTCGGCGGTGGAAAGAGCGACCGAATTTTGCTTCTTAGAAGCCCAAGACACCAAGGATCTTCCCAAGAACTGGCAAGTCCCTGATGTGCTCTTCCTATTGATTTTGCATCCCGCCCAATCGGCATCCGAATAACCAATTAAATCAAATGTGGATCCCCGAGGGTACCAGAGCCCAAACTTAGGAGTATAAGCCAAATATCTCAAGATTCGTTTTACGGCCGTAAGGTGGGATTCCTTAGGGTCGGATTGGAATCTTGCACACATGCAAACGGAAAGCATAATGTCCGGTCGAGATGCACATAGATAGAGTAATGAACCAATCATCGACCGGTATACCTTTTGATCCACGGACTTACCTCCCGTGTCGAGGTCGAGATGCCCATTAGTTCCCATGGGTGTCTTGATGGGTTTGGCATCCTTCATTCCAAATTTGCTTAGAATGTCTTGAGTGTACTTCGTTTGGCTGACGAAGGTGCCCTCTTGGAGTTGTTTGACTTGGAATCCTAGAAAATACTTCAACTCCCCCATCATAGACATCTCGAACTTTTGTGTCATGATCCTACTAAATTCTTCACATGTAGACTCGTTAGTAGACCCAAATATAATATCATCAACATAAATTTGGCATACAAACAAGTCATTTTCAAGAGTTTTAGTGAATAGAGTAGGATCGGCCTTTCCGACTTTGAATCCATTTGCAATAAGGAAATCTCTAAGGCATTCATACCATGCTCTTGGGGCTTGCTTGAGCCCATAAAGCGCCTTAGAGAGCTTATAGACATGGTTAGGATACTCACTGTCTTCAAAGCCGGGAGGTTGCTCAACATAGACCTCTTCCTTGATTGGTCCATTGAGGAAGGCACTCTTCACGTCCATTTGATAAAGCTTAAAGCCATGGTAAGTAGCATAGGCCAATAATATACGAATTGACTCAAGCCTAGCTACGGGTGCATAGGTTTCACCGAAATCCAAACCTTCGACTTGGGAGTATCCCTTGGCCACAAGTCGAGCTTTGTTCCTTGTCACCACACCATGCTCATCTTGCTTGTTGCGGAAGACCCATTTGGTTCCTACAACATTTTGATTAGGACGTGGAACTAAATGCCATACCTCATTCCTAGTGAAGTTGTTGAGCTCCTCTTGCATCGCCACCACCCAATCCGAATCTTGGAGTGCTTCCTCTACCCTGTGTGGCTCAATAGAGGAAACAAACGAGTAATGTTCACAAAAATGGGCAACACGAGATCGAGTAGTTACCCCCTTATGAATGTCGCCGAGGATGGTGTCGACGGGGTGATCTCGTTGAATTGCTTGGTGGACTCTTGGGTGTGGCGGTCTTTGTTCCTCTTCCTCCTTATCTTCCTCATTTGCATCTCCCCCTTGATCAATGCCATCATCTTGAGGTGGCTCATTTGCTTGATCTTCTACTTCATCAACTTGAGCTTCATCCTCATTTTGAGTTGGTGGAGATACTTGCATGGAGGAGGAAGGTTGATCTTGTGTTCTTGGAGGCTCTTTGGATTCCTTAGGACACATATCCCCAATGGACGTGTTCCTTAGCGCTATGCACGGAGCCTCTTCATCACCTATCTCATCAAGATCAACTTGCTCTACTTGAGAGCCGTTAGTTTCATCAAACACAACGTCACATGAGACTTCAACTAGTCCGGTGGACTTGTTACAGACCCTATATGCCCTTGTGTTTGAGTCATAACCAAGTAAAAAACCTTCTACAGTTTTAGGAGCAAATTTAGATTTTCTACCTCTTTTAACAAGAATAAAGCATTTGCTACCAAAAACTCTAAAATATGAAATGTTGGGCTTTTTACCGGTTAGGAGTTCATATGATGTCTTCTTGAGGATTCGGTGAAGATATAACCGGTTGATGGCGTAGCAAGCGGTGTTGACCGCCTCGGCCCAAAACCGATCCGAAGTCTTGTACTCATCAAGCATGGTCCTTGCCATGTCCAATAGAGTTCGATTCTTCCTCTCCACTACACCATTTTGTTGTGGCGTGTAGGGAGAAGAGAACTCATGCTTGATGCCCTCCTCCTCAAGGAAGCCTTCAATTTGAGAATTCTTGAACTCCGTCCCGTTGTCGCTTCTAATTTTCTTGATCCTTAAGCCGAACTCATTTTGAGCCCGTCTCAAGAATCCCTTTAAGGTCTCTTGGGTTTGAGATTTTTCCTGTAAAAAGAATACCCAAGTGAAGCGAGAATAATCATCCACAATAACTAGACAGTACTTACTCCCGCCGATGCTTATGTAAGCAATCGGGCCGAATAGATCCATGTGTAGGAGCTCCAGTGGCCTGTCGGTCGTCATTATGTTCTTATGCGGATGATGAGAGCCAACTTGCTTTCCTGCCTGACATGCGCTACAAATCCTGTCTTTCTCAAAGTGAACATTTGTCAATCCTAAAATGTGTTCACCCTTTAGAAGCTTGTGAAGATTCTTCATCCCAACATGGGCTAGTCGGCGGTGCCAGAGCCAACCCATGTTAGTCTTAGCAATTAAGCAAGTGTCGAGTTCAGCTCTATCAAAATCTACCAAGTATAGCTGACCCTTTAACATTCCCTTAAATGCTATTGAATCATCACTTCTTCTAAAGACAGTGACACCTATATCAGTGAATAGACAGTTGTAGCCCATTTGACATAATTGAGATACAGAAAGCAAATTGTAATCTAATGAATCTACAAGAAAAACATTGGAAATAGAATGGTCAGGAGATATAGCTATTTTACCAAGACCTTTGACCAAACCTTGATTTCCATCCCCGAATGTGATAGCTCGTTGGGGATCTTGGTTTTTCTCATATGAGGAGAACATCTTTTTCTCCCCTGTCATATGGTTTGTGCACCCGCTGTCGAGTATCCAACTTGAGCCCCCGGATGCATAAACCTACAAAACAATTTTAGTTCTTGACTTTAGGTACCCAAATGGTTTTGGGTCCTTTGGCATTAGACACAAGAACTTTGGGTACCCAAACACAAGTCTTTGACCCCTTGTGCTTGCCCCCAACATACTTGGCAACTACTTTGCCTGATTTGTTAGTTAAAACATAAGATGCATCAAAAGTCTTAAATGAAATGTCATGCTCATTTGATGCACTAGGAATTTTCTTTCTAGGCAACTTAGCATGGGTTGGTTGCCTAGAGCTAGACGTCTCACCCTTATACATAAAAGCATGATTAGGGCCAGAGTGAGACTTCCTAGAATGAATTCTTCTGATTTTGCTCTCGGGATAATCGGCAGGGTATAAAATGTAACCCTCGTTATCCTGAGGCATGGGAGCCTTGCCCTTTACAAAATTTGACAATCTTTTAGGGGGGGCACTAAGTTTGACATTGTCTCCCCTTTGGAAGCCAATGCCATCCTTGATGCCAGGGCGTCTCCCATTATAGAGCATACTTCTAGCAAATTTAAATTTTTCATTTTCTAAGTTATGCTCGGCAATTTTGGCATCTAATTTTGTTATATGATCATTTTGTTGTTTAATTAAAGCCATATGATCATGAATAGCATCAATGTTAATATCTCTACATCTAGTGCAAATGGATACATGCTCAATAGTAGATGTAGACGGTTTGCAAGAATTAAGTTCAACAATCTTAGCATGTAGAATATCATTTTTATCTCTAAGATCGGAAATTGTAACTTTGCAAACATCAAAATCCTTAGCCTTAGCAATCAAATTTTCATTTTCTAATCTAAGACTAGCAAGAGAAATGTTCAATTCTTCAATCCTAGCAAGCGAATTATCATTATTATCTCTAGGGTTGGGAATTAAAACATTGCAAACATGAGAATCAACCTTAGCTAACAAATTAGCATTTTCATTTCTAAGGTTGTCAATCAACTCACGGCAAGTGCTTAGCTCACTAGATAGTTTTTGACATTTTTCTACTTCTAGAGCATAAGCATTTTTAACCTTAACATGCTTTTTATTTTCCTTGATTAGGAAGTCCTCTTGGGTGTCCAAGAGATCATCCTTTTCATGGATGGCACTAATCAATTCATTAAGTTTCTCCTTTTGTTGCATGTTGAGGTTGGCAAAAAGGGTACGCAAATTATTCTCCTCATCACTAGCATTATCATCACTAGAGGATTCATATTTAGTGGAGGATTTGGATTTAACCTTCTTTTTGCCGTCCTTTGCCATGAGGCACTTGTGGCCGACGTTGGGGAAGAGAAGTCCTTTGGTGACGGCGATGTTGGCGGCGTCCTCGTCGTCGGAGGAGTCGCTAGAGCTTTCATCGGAGTCCCACTCCCGACAAACATGGGCATCGCCGCCCTTCTTCTTGTAGTACCTCTTCTTCTCCTTTCTTCTCCCCTTCTTGTCGTCGCCCCTGTCACTATCACTTGATAATGGACATTTAGCAATAAAGTGACCGGGCTTACCACACTTGTAGCAAACCTTCTTGGAGCGGGACTTGTAGTCTTTCCCTCTCCTTTGCTTGAGGATTTGGCGGAAGCTCTTGATGACGAGCGCCATTTCCTCATTGTCGAGCTTGGAGGCGTCTATTGGTTGTCGACTTGGTGTGGACTCCTCCTTCTTTTCTTCCGTCGCCTTGAATGCGACGGGTTGAGCTTCAGATGTGGTGGGTTCGTCAAGCTCGTTGATTTTCCTCGAGCCTTCGATCATGCACTCAAAACTTACAAAATGCCCGATAACTTCCTCGGGGGTCATTTTAGTATATCTAGGATTACCACGAATTAATTGAACTTGAGTAGGGTTAAGGAAAATAAGAGATCTTAGAATAACCTTAACCACTTCATGGTCATCCCATTTTACGCTCCCGAGGTTGCGCACTTGGTTCACCAAGGTCTTGAGCCGGTTGTACATGTGTTGTGGCTCCTCCCCTTTGCGAAGCCGGAACCGACCGAGCTCCCCCTCGATCGTTTCCCGCTTGGTGATCTTGGTGAGCTCATCTCCCTCGTGCGCGGTTTTGAGCACATCCCAAACCTCCTTGGCGCTCTTCAACCCTTGCACTTTGTTATACTCCTCTCTACTTAAAGAGGCGAGGAGTATCGTTGTCGCTTGAGAGTTGAAGTGCTCGATTTGGGCCACCTCATCCTCATCATAATCCTTATCCCCTATGGATGGTACCTGTGCACCAAACTCAACAACATCCCATATACTTTTGTGGAGTGAGGTTAGATGAAATCGCATTAAATCACTCCACCTAGCATAATCTTCACCATCAAAAGTTGGTGGTTTGCCTAATGGGACGGAAAGTAGAGGTGCATGTTTAGAAATGCGAGAATAGTGTAGGGGGATCTTACTAAACTTCTTACGCTCTTGGCGTTTAGAAGTTACAGAGGGCGCATCGGAGCCAGAGGTCGATGTTGATGAAGTGTCGGTCTCGTAGTAGACCACTTTCCTCATCCTCTTTTGCTTGTCCCCACTCCGATGCGGCTTGTGGGAAGAAGATTTTTCCTTCTTCTCTTTGTGGTGAGAAGAAGATTTCTTCTCCTTCCCTTTGTTGGAGGAGCTCTTCTTCTTCTCCCTCCTTTTGGTGCGGGACTCTTCCGGCGAAGTGCTCCCGTGGCTTGTAGTGGGCTTTTCGCCGGTCTCCATCTCCTTCTTGGCGTGATCTCCCGACATCACTTCGAGCGGTTAGGCTCTAATGAAGCACCGGACTCTGATACCAATTGATAGTCGCCTAGAGGGGGGGTGAATAGGGCGAAACTGAAATTTACAAATATAAACACAACTACAAACCGGGTTAGCGTTAGAAATAAAATCGAGTCCGCGAGAGAGGGCGCAAAACAAATCGCAAGCGAATAATAAACAAGTGAGACACGCGGATTTGTTTTACCGAGGTTCGGTTCTCGCAAACCTACTCCCCGTTGAGGAGGCCACAAAGGCCGGGTCTCTTTCAACCCTTCCCTCTCTCAAGCGATCCCTCGGATCGAGTGAGCTTTTCTTCTTCTCAATCAAACGGGAACAAAACTTCCCCGCAAGGGCCACCACACAATTGGTGCCTCTTGCCTTGGTTACAATTGAGTTTTGATCACAAGAACAAGTGAGAAAGAAAGAAAGCGATCCAAGCGCAAGAGCTCAAAAGAACACGGCAAATCTCTCTCGCTAGTCACTAAAGGCTTGAGTGGAATTGGAGAAGATTTGATCTCTTTGGAGTGTCTAGAATTGAATGCTAGAGCTCTTGTAGTAGTTGGGAAGTGGAAAACTTGGATGCAATGAATGGTGGGGTGGTTGGGGTATTTATAGCCCCAACCACCAAATGTGGCTGTTGGGAGGCTGTCTGCTCGATGGCGCACCGGACAGTCCGGTGCACACCGGACAGTCCGGTGCACACCGGACAGTCCGGTGCACACCGGACAGTCCGGTGCACACCGGACAGTCCGGTGCCCCCTGCCACGTCATCACTGCCGTTGGATTCTGACCGTTGGAGCTTCTGACTTGTGGGCCCGCCTGGATGTCCGGTGCACACCGGACATGTACTGTTTGTTGTCCGGTGTGCCAGTATGGGCGCGCCTGACTTCTGCGCGCGCTGCGCGCGCATTTATTGCGCTGCAGGTAGCCGTTGGCGCGGAGGTAGTCGTTGCTCCGGAGTCGCACCGGACAGTCCGGTGTACACCGGACAGTCCGGTGAATTATAGCGGACTACCCGTTGGAGTTTCCCGAAGCTGGCGAGTTCCTGAGGCTGATCTTTCTTGGCGCACCGGACACTGTCCGGTGTACACCGGACAGTCCGGTGAATTATAGCGGAGTCGCCTCTGGAAATTCCTGAAGGTGGCGAGTTTGTGTTGGAGTCCTCTGGTGCACCGGACACTGTCCGGTGGTGCACCGGACATTGTCCGGTGTACACCGGACAGTCCGGTGCTCCCAGACCAGAGGGCCTTCGGTTCCCACTTTGCTCCTTTGTTGAATCCAAAACTTGGTCTTTTTATTGGCTGAGTGTGAACCTTTTACACCTGTGTAATTTATACACTTGGGCAAACTTAGTTAGTCCAAATGTTTGTGTTGGGCACTTCAACCACCAAAATTAATTAGGGACTAGGTGTAAGCCTAATTCCCTTTCAGTTCGTCATCCGACTCCGACAATGAAGGACTCGCCGCCACCGCCTTCAACAAGTCATCCCTTTTTTCCAACGAGCGTCACACATGCCTCATGGCGAAGGAGAAGAAGGTATGTACTCGAAACAATGCCACTTATGATTCTTCTAGTGATGATGAGTCCAGTGATGAAGAAATAGATTACTCTAGTTTGTTCAAGGGATTGGATAGAACTAAAATAGATAAGATTAATGAATTGATTGATGCCTTGAATGAAAAGGATAGACTCTTAGAGAAACAAGAGGACATTTTATATGAAGAGCATGACAAATTTGTAGAGGCACAAAAATCTCGTGCGTTAGAAGTTAAAAGAAATGAAATGATTTCTTGTGAACTATCTTCTTGCCATGAGACAATTTCTAGCTTAAGCAGCATAAATGATGATTTGAATGCTAAGCTAGAAATAGCTAGTAAATCTAACTCTTGTGTAGAACATGTTATGATTTGCAATAGGTGTAAAGATTTTGACATTGATGCCTGTAGTGAACACCTAGTTTCAATTTCCAAATTGAATGATGAATTGGCTAGTCTTAATGCCCAACTTAAGACTAGCAAGAATGAATTTGACAAGCTAAAATTTGCAAGGGATGCCTACACGATTGGTAGACACCCCTCAATTAAGGATGAACTTGGCTTCAAGAGGGAAGCCAAGGACTTAACAAGCCATAAGGCTCCCATCTCCGCTAAGGAGAAAGGGAAGGCCCCTATGGCTAGTAGTGCTAAAAAGAACCATGCTTTTATGTACCATGATAGAAGAAAGTCTTATAGGAGTTGTAATGCTTATGATGCGTTTGACTCTCATGCCATGTTTGCTTCTAGTTCTACCTATATGCATGGTAGAGATATGTCTAGGAGATATGTTGTTCATATGCCTAGGAGAAATGTTGTTAATGTTCCTAGGAAAGTTGATGAACCTTCTACAGTATATCATGCTTGCAATGCTTCATTTGCCATTTGTAGAAAGAATAAGAAGGTGATTGCTAGGAAGTTAGGGGCAAGATGCAAGGGAGATAAAACTTGCATTTGGGTCCCTAAGACAATTGTGACTAACCTTGTAGGACCCAACAAGAGTTGGGTACCTAAGACCCAAGCCTAAATTTGCCTTGCAGGTTTATGCATCCGGGGGTTCAAGCTGGATTATCGACAGCGGATGCACAAACCATATGACGGGGGAGAAGAAGATGTTCACCTCCTATGTCAAAAACAAGGATTCCCAAGATTCAATAATATTCGGTGATGGGAACCAAGGCAAGGTAAAAGGGTTAGGTAAAATTGCTATTTCATCCGAGCACTCTATATCTAATGTGTTTTTAGTTGAGTCTCTTGGATATAATTTGTTATCAGTTAGTCAATTATGCAATATGGGATATAATTGTCTATTCACAAATATAGATGTGTCTGTTTTTAGAAGGTGTGATGGTTCACTAGCTTTTAAGGGTGTACTAGACGACAAACTGTATTTGGTTGATTTTGCAAAAGAAGAGGCCGGTCTAGATACATGCTTAATTGCTAAGACTTGCATGGGCTGGCTGTGGCATCGCCGTCTAGCACATGTGGGGATGAAGAACCTCCACAAGCTTCTAAAGGGAGAACACGTGATAGGTTTAACTAATGTGCATTTCGAAAAAGATAGACCTTGTGCAGCTTGTCAAGCAGGCAAACAAGTGGGAAGCTCTCATCACACCAAAAATGTGATGACCACATCAAGACCTTTGGAGATGCTTCACATGGACCTCTTCGGACCCGTCGCCTATCTAAGTATAGGAGGAAGTAAGTATGGTCTTGTTATAGTTGATGATTTTTCCCGCTTCACTTGGGTATTCTTTTTGCAGGATAAGTCTGAAACCCAAGGGACCCTCAAGCGCTTCCTAAGGAGAGCTCAAAACGAGTTTGAGCTCAAAGTGAAGAAGATAAGGAGCGACAATGGGTCCGAGTTCAAGAACCTTCAAGTGGAGGAGTTCCTTGAGGAGGAGGGGATCAAGCACGAGTTCTCCGCTCCCTACACACCACAACAAAATGGTGTGGTAGAGAGGAAGAACAGGACGCTCATCGATATGGCAAGGACGATGCTTGGAGAGTTCAAGACCCCCGAGCGGTTTTGGTCGGAAGCTATGAACACAGCTTGCCACGCCATCAACCGGGTCTACCTTCACCGCCTCCTCAAGAAGACTTCGTATGAGCTGCTAACTGGTAACAAACCCAACGTGTCTTATTTTCGTGTATTTGGGAGCAAGTGCTATATTCTTGTGAAGAAAGGTAGAACTTCTAAATTTGCTCCCAAAGCTGTAGAAGGGTTTTTGTTAGGTTATGATTCAAATACAAAGGCGTATAGGGTCTTCAACAAATCATCGGGTTTAGTTGAAGTCTCTAGTGACGTTGTATTTGATGAGACTAATGGCTCTCCAAGAGAGCAAGTTGTTGATCTTGATGATGTAGATGAAGAAGACGTTCCGACAGCCGCAATGCGCACCATGGCTATTGGAGATGTGAGGCCACTGGAGCAAAAGGAGCAAGATCAACCTTCTTCCTCAACAATGGTGCATCCCCCAACTCAAGATGATGAACAGGAGGCGTGTGATCAAGGGGGAGCATAAGATGATCATGTAATGGAGGAAGAAGCGCAACCGGCACCTCCAACCCAAGTTCGAGCGATGATTCAAAGGGATCATCCCGTCGACCAGATTTTGGGTGACATTAGCAAGGGAGTAACTACTCGGTCTCGATTGGTTAATTTTTGTGAGGATTACTCCTTTGTCTCTTCTATTGAGCCTTTCAGGGTAGAGGAGGCCTTGCTAGATCCGGACTAGGTGTTGGCCATGCAAGAGGAGCTCAACAACTTCAAGAGGAATGAAGTTTGGACATTGGTGCCTCGTCCCAAGCAAAATGTTGTGGGAACCAAGTGGGTGTTCCGCAACAAACAAGACGAGCACGGGGTGGTGACAAGGAACAAGGCTCGACTTGTGGCAAAAGGTTATGCCCAAGTCGCAGGTTTGGACTTTGAGGAGACTTTTGCTCCTGTGGCTAGGCTAGAGTCCATTTGTATTTTGCTAGCATATGCCGCTTACCATTCTTTCAGGTTGTTCCAAATGGATGTGAAGAGCGCTTTCCTCAACAGGCCAATCAAGGAGGAGGTGTACGTGGAGCAACCCCCTGGCTTCGAGGATGAACGGTACCCCGACCACGTGTGTAAGCTCTCTAAGGCGCTCTATGGACTTAAGCAAGCCCCAAGAGCATGGTATGAATGCCTTAGAGACTTTTTAATTGCTAATGCTTTCAAGGTTGGGAAAGCCGATCCAACTCTTTTTACTAAGACATGTGATGGTGATCTTTTTGTGTGCCAAATTTATGTCGATGACATAATATTTGGTTCTACTAACCAAAAGTCTTGTGAAGAGTTTAGCAGGGTGATGACTCAAAAGTTTGAGATGTCGATGATGGGCGAGTTAAGCTACTTCCTTGGGTTCCAAGTGAGGCAACTCAAGGATGGGACCTTCATCTCCCAAACGAAGTACACACAAGACTTGATCAAGCGGTTTGGGATGAAGGACGCCAAGCCCGCAAAGGCTCCAATGGGAACTGACGGACACACCGACCTCAACAAAGGAGGTAAGTCTGTTGATCAAAAGGCATACCGGTCTATGATAGGGTCTTTACTTTATTTATGTGCTAGTAGACCGGATATTATGCTTAGCGTATGCATGTGTGCTAGATTTCAATCCGATCCAAGGGAATGTCACTTAGTGGCGGTGAAGCGAATTCTTAGATATTTAGTCGCTACGCCTTGTTTCGGGATCTGGTATCCAAAGGGTCTACCTTTGACTTGATTGGATATTCAGACTCCGACTATGCTGGATGTAAGGTCGATAGGAAGAGTACATCGGGGACGTGCCAATTCTTAGGAAGGTCCCTGGTGTCGTGGAGCTCTAAGAAACAAACCTTCGTTGCCCTATCCACCGCTGAGGCTGAGTATGTTGCCGCAGGACAGTGTTGCGCGCAACTACTTTGGATGAGGCAAACCCTCAGGGACTTTGGCTACAATCTGAGCAAAGTCCCACTCCTATGTGATAATGAGAGTGCTATCCGCATGGCGGATAATCCTGCTGAACACAGCCGCACAAAGCACATAGACATCCGACATCACTTTTTGAGAGACCACCAGCAAAAGGGGGATATCGAAGTGTTTCATGTTAGCTCCGAGAACCAGCTAGCCGATATCTTTACCAAGCCTTTAGATGAGCAGACCTTTTGCAAGTTGCGTAGTGAGCTAAATGTCTTAGATTCGTGGAACTTGGATTGATTTATAGCATACATGTGTCTATGCCTTTGATCATGTTCCTTATGCATTGTGTTGTTTATTAATGGTGCTCAAGTTGTACAAGCACTCCCCGGACCTTACAAGTCCATTTGCAAGTGATGCATATATTTAGGGGGAGGTGTGTTACAACTTGACTCTTTGAGACTAACCATGTGCTTGAGTGCTTGATTTAGTCTCAAAGGTGAATTGAAAGGGAAAAGGTGGACTTGGACCATGCAAGACTTCCACTGCACTCCGATGAAAGAGTAACTGTTTACCAAGTTCATCTTTGTACTCTTATTGCCTTTTTACTCTTAGTTGAAGATTTTGGTGAGGCAATGGGGTTAAAGGCCAAAATTGATCCCGTTTTGGTGTTTGATGCCAAAGGGGGAGAAAATAAGGCCAAAGCAATAAATGGATCAGCTACCACTTGAGAAATTTTGAAAATAGTAGAATAGAGCTTTTTGATTTGTCAAAACTCTCTTGTTGTCTCTTTTGTCAAAAGTTGGTCTCTTGTGGGGAGAAGGCTTAATCATGGGAAAAGGGGGAGTTTTTGAAACAGCTCTCATTATGGTTCAACATGTGTGTTTGACTTAGAGATAGGAAATTGAGTTTGATTTGCAAAAACAAACCAAGTGGTGGCAAAGAGTGATCCATATATGTCAAATTTGAATCAAAACAATTTTGAGTTCTTATTTGAATTGATTTTGTACTTGTTCTACTTGCTTTATGTTGTGTTGGCATAAATCACCAAAAGGGGGGAGATTGAAAGGGAAATGTGCCCTTGGGCCATTTCTAAGTGTTTTGGTGATTTAGTGTCCAACACAAGTGCCTAAGTGTCAAAAGGTGGACAAAGTACAAATCAAGTATAAAGGTATGTTTCTCAGACTTAGTACATTGTTTTAGAGACTAATGTATTGTGTCTAAGTGCTGGAAACAGGAGAAATCGAATTGGAGAAGAGATGGCTTTGTTCTGCCAAAGTCAGCTCTGTTTGGGTGCACCGGACTGTCCGGTGGTGCACCGGACAGTGTCCGGTGCGCCAGGCTGGCTCAGGCGAACTTGCTGCTCTCGGGAAGAAATTAACGGCGTACGACTATAATTCACCGGACTGTCCGGTGTGCACCGGACAGTGTCCGGTGAGCCAACAGTCGCCGGGCCAACGGTCGGCCACTTAATCCGGGCGCGACGCGTGGTCGAGCCAATGGCTAGAAGGGGGCACCGAACTGTCCGGTGTGCACCGGACAGTGTCCGGTGCGCCAATGGCTCCCAGGCACCAACGGTCGGCTTCGCCAAAGAAGGAAAGAAATCCGCCGGATAGTGTCCGGTGGTGCACCGGACTGTCCGGTGCGCCAGGCGATAGAAGGCAAGAATTGCCTTCCTGGAATGCACTCAACGGCTCCTAGCTGCCTTGGGGCTATAAAAGGGACCCCTAGGTGCATGGAGGAGTACACCAAGCATTCTCAAAGCATTCCTAAGCACTAAGACATCGATTCCGCGCTTTTGATTCCTTGCGATAGCAATTAGAGCTCTAGTTGAGTTGTGAACTCATTGAGTCGTGTTGTGAGCTCTTGTTGCGACTTGTGTGCGTGGTGTTGCTGTGATTTCTTGTATTGAGTGTCTTGCTCATCCCTCCCTTACTCTGTGCTTCTTTGTGAATTTCAAGTGTAAGGGCGAGAGGCTCCAAAGTGTGGAGATTCCTTGCAAACGGGATATAGTAAAGCAAGCAAAACACCGTGGTATTCAAGTGGGTCTTTGGACCGCTTGAGAGGGGTTGATTGCAACCCTCGTCCGTTGGGACGCCACAACGTGGAGTAGGCAAGCGTTGGTCTTGGCCGAACCACGGGATAAACCACTGTGCCATCTCTGTGATTGATCTCTTGTGGTTATTGTGTTTTGTTGAGACTCCTCTCTAGCCAATTGGCATTATTGTGCTAACGCCTAATCAAGTTTTTGTGGATTAAGTTTCAAGTTTCACAAGATCACCTATTCACCCCCCTCTTGGTGCTCTCAGATACACATAGCAAAATCTAGTGGAGTCATCTATAAAAGTGAGAAAGTATCTTTTACCACCTTTGGTCAAAATTCCATTCATCTCGCACAGATCAGAATGAACAAGTTCTAGAGGTGCCAAACTTCTCGCCTCAGCAGCCTTGTGAGGCTTGCGGGGTTGTTTTGATTCAACACACACATGGCACTTAGACTTTTTGACCAAGTTAAATTTAGGAATTAGATTTAGATTTGCTAACCGCATAAGACAGCCAAAGCTTGCATGACAAAAACGTGAATGCCATAAATCTGACTCATTAGAAAAATGAACAGAATTCACCAGTTTATTACACACATCATGCAGTGATAAGCGGAACAAGCCTCCGCAGTCATATCCTTTACCAACAAAAGTACCATGTTTCGACACAACACATTTATTAGACTCAAGAACAACTTTATATCCATCTCGACATAGCATCGAAGCACTAACGAGATTCTTCTTGATAGAGGGCACATGCTGCACGCTCTTCAATGGCACCGTCTTTCCCGAAGTAAACTTCAGAATGACCGTACCAACACCAAGAACATGAGCACGCGACCCATTTCCCATTAACAAGGCACCAGACCTCCCGACCTGATAGGAAGTGAACATAGAGGCATCAGCACACACATGAATGTTTGCACCACTGTCCATCCACCACTCAGGTGAATTACAGACTGAAAGAACAAATGGTAAAGAATTACCATACCCAGATGTTCCACCTTCAGTTTTAGTGGTTACAACATTAGCTGATTTCTTGTCTTGAGTGAACTTGCGATCAGGGCACTCTCTTGCCCAATGTTGATCACTGCCACAGACAAAGCATCCTCCCTTTCCCTTGTTATTGTTGTTCTTCTTTTTAAACTGTGTTGTTTGAACAGGTTTATTTGTATTCTCTTGTTTGTTCTGGTTTTTCTTCTTGTTAAACTTGCGGAAGTTTCTCTTCTGCACCACATTAGCAGTAGAGGTCTCAACACCTTTTCCACTGTCCTTTGTTCTAGCCCTTTCCTCAACATCAAGAGTACCAATGAGCTCTTTCACATTGAACTCTTGTCTCTTATGTTTGAGAGAGGTAGTAAAGTCCTTCCAAGAAGGTGGTAACTTGGCGATTATACCGCCAGCCACAAACTTGTCAGGCAAAGGACAAGGAAAAATTTCGAGTTCCTTAGCTAGTGCCTGAAACTCATGAGCCTGTTCCACTGCAGATCGGTTCTCAACCATCTTGTAGTCATACAGCTGCTCCATGAGATATAGCTCGCTACCAGCGTCAATTACTCCAAACTTTCCAACAAGTGCATTCCACAGCTCTTTCCCTGTAGGAAGGATGATATAGCTTTTCTGGAATTTAGTATCCAGTGCGCTAATTACTGCTCCTCGAAAGAGGTTGTCTTCAGCCTTAAACTTAGCCTCATCCTCAGGAGGTAAGTTGGCAGGCTTGCCCTCAACGGCATGAAAACAAGACATTGCAGTTAGCCACAATTCCATCTTAGCTTTCCATATCAAGAAGTTTTTACCATCAAAAGGATCAGGCTTTAGCACAGCAGCAAAACCTCTGACAGAAAAATGCCTAACATTAGGTTTTTGGATTGTTAGAAATATAGGCATTTTCCATATCATTTTAATTCCATAAATTAACATTATGATGATGACATATAAAATATGTTTAATCATAGAAATTGCGATCTTAAATATATCCATAACAATATGGATCATGAGAACATAAAGCATATGAATCATATAAATATAATAAGCATATAAACAGTCAGAACAATTGAGAATAAACAGACAGCAACATAAACAGCATGACTGTAAAATTAA
This sequence comes from Zea mays, assembly GCF_902167145.1. Classification (NCBI taxonomy): domain Eukaryota; kingdom Viridiplantae; phylum Streptophyta; class Magnoliopsida; order Poales; family Poaceae; genus Zea; species Zea mays. Next base: position 231,695,722 of record NC_050096.1, on the reverse strand, counting down.
GACAAACAGATTTATCATATTACTAGTATGAACAGGCATCAGACATGTCATGATATAATACGACAAAACAGATTGGATAAATTTATTGCTATATATGAAACAGCAGGTATGAACATATGTGTCGGCGTTTCAAGACCGGGGGGTCCCTAAGCCGACGAGTGAATGTGCCGCGTGCCCCAGCCCAGATGGGTCGAGCGCGTGGGCGAGCGCGAAGGGGGGAAGCGAAGGTGGTCGGAGACGGGCGTGAGAGAGGTGGAAATCCCGCGGCCTTCGTGTTCGTCCCGTGCCCAGGTCGGGTGCGCTTGCAGTAGGGGGTTACAAGCGTCCACGCGGGTGAGGGAAGCGAGCGGCCCCAAGAGAGCGCCTGTCTCGTCCTCGTCCCCGCGCGGCCAACCCTCTCTAAGAGGGCCCTGGTCCTTCCTTTTATAGGCACAAGGAGAGGATCCAGGTGTACAATGGGGGTGTAGAAGAGTGCTACGTGTCTAGCGGGGGAGAGCTAGCGCCCTAAGTACATGCCGACGTGGCAGCCGGAGAGATCTTGGCACCCAGCTGGTGTGATGTCGTGGCTGTCGGAGGAGCGACGGAGCCTGGCGGAGGGACAGCTGTCGGAGCGGTTGAGTCCTTGCTGACGTCCTTCTGCTTCCGTAAGAGAGCTGAGAGCCGTCGTCGTCACAGGGCTTGCAGGGCGCCATCATTGCCTATCTGGCGGAGCTAGCCAGATGGGACACCGGTCTTGTTCCCTGCGGCCCGAGTCGGCTCGGGGTAGGGTGATGATGGCGCTTCCTGTCGACGTGGCTGGCCTGCGCCCTAGGTTGGGCGACGTGGAGGCTCCTCCGAAGCCGAGGTCGAGTCTGTCTTCCGTGGCCGAGGCCGAGTCCGAGCCCCTGGTCAGGCGAGGCGGAGGTCGTTCGGCAGAGGCCGGGGCGGAGTCCGAGCCCTGGGGTCGGGCGAAGCGGAGTTCGTCGTCTTCTGGGGCTGAGCCCGAGTCCGAGCCCTGGGGTCGGGCGGAGCGGAGTTCGCCGTCTTCCGGGTCTTAGCCCGAGTCCGAGCCCTGGGGTCGGGCGGAGTGGAGTTCGTCGTCTTCTGGGTCTTAGCCCGAGTCCGAGCCCTGGGGTCGGGCGGAGCGGAGTTCGCCGTCTTCCGGGTCTTAGCCCGAGTCCGAGCCCTGGGGTCGGGCGGAGCGGAGCTTCCTATGGTGCCTTTGACAGGACCTGACTGCCTGTCAGTCTCACTCTGTCAAGTGGCACTGTAGTCGGAGTGGTGCAGGCTGCGCTGTCCTTTTGTCAGGCCGGTCAGTGGAGCGGCGAAGTGACGGCGGTCACTTCGGCTCTGCCGGGGGGCGCACATCAGGATAAAGGTGTCAGGCCACCTTTGCGTTAAATGCTCCTGTGACTCGGTCGGTCGGTGCGGCGATTTAGTCAGGGTTGCTTCTTAGCGAAGGCAAGGCCTCGGGCGAGCCGGAGATGTGTCCGCCGTTGGAGGGGGGCCTCGGGCGAGACGGAAATCCCTCGGGGTCGGCTGCCCTTGTCCGAGGCCAGGCTCGGGCGAGGCATGATCGAGTCGCTCGTACGGACTGATCCCTGACTTAATCGCACACATCAGGCCTTTGCAGCTTTATGCTGATGGGGGTTACCAGCTGAGAATTAGGAGTCTTGAGGGTACCCCTAATTATGGTCCCCGACAGTAGCCCCCGAGCCTCGAAGGGAGTGTTAGCACTCGCTTGGAGGCTTTCGTCACACTTTTTTGCAAGGGGACCAGCCTTTCTCGGTTGCATTTTGTTCCGGTGGGTGCGCGCGAGCGCACCCGCCGGGTGTAGCCCCCAAGGCCTCGGAGGAGTGGTTTCACTCCTTCGAGGTCTTAATGCCTCGCGTAATGCTTCGGCTGGTCTGGTCGTTCCCTCATGCGAATTGGCCGTAGCCCGGGTGTACGGTCGGGGCCCAAGTTCTCGGGCTGGTATGTTGACGCTATCAACGATTCGGCCGGAGCCGGGTTTGCGAGAGCAGCCCCCGAGCCTCCGCACAGGGCGAGAGGGCGATCAGGGACAAACTCGGCTTTTTTACATACGCCCCTACGTCGCCTTTCCGCAAGGAGGAGGGGGGAGAGCGCCATGTTACCCTCGATGGGCACCGAACATGGTGTCCCCGGTGAGCTGCAAGCGGGTAATCCGAGTGGACGTTCGTGCCCCGTTCGTTAGGGGTCGGCTAGGGGCCCAGAGGCACGCCCAAAAGTACCTGCGGGTGATCTGCCGGACCCGGTCCCCTGGCGACGGGGTCCGAGGGCTCGATGCCTCCCTCCGATGGGATTCCGTTACAAGGTCGCTCCCGCTGGTCTCGGAAATGTCCTAGGGTACCTCGGGAGCGCAGCTCGAGCCTTGGTTATGTATCGAACGTACCCCTGGTCATCCCTCGCTCGGCGTCTGGGGCGACTGTGAACCCTTCGGGGGCCAGCCTTCGAACCCCTGATCAGTAATGGGCGCGGAGCGCGAGTAGCCTGAGGCGGCCGTGGAACCCTTCGGGGGGCCGGCCTTCGAACCTCTGACCAGTAGTGGGTGTAGGGCCCACGCGATCTGAGGCGGCTGTTGGAACCCTTCGGGGGGCCAGCCTTCGAACCTCTGATCAGTAGGGAGGCTCGGAGCCCGGTTCCTTCACAGGGAAGGCCCCTTTTCGGGGTATCCCCCTTTCCCGGTCCCTGTTGCAAGAGATAGAGAAAGAGGAAAAAACGGAAAAGGGTACGAAATCGAACGACGCGACGTACCTTTTTTGGCGCGGTCATTACGGCGAAGGTGAAGCGTCGCCCGCTTCTCCTGCCAGAAGCGCCGCCTGTCCTGCCGCGGAGTTAATGCGACGGGGCGAGTGGTTGGCGGGGCGGTCGTCGCGCGTGCGCGAGCCGTTCGAGGAACGGATCACGGGCGCGTTGTCTTCACGCCGTGAGAGGAGGTTCCCTTGCTGCCCCCGGATGGGACGTGAGCTTGGCTGACGACGTGACCGCTGCTCCCGCCCGCCTGCCACCATCATTACTGCCGGCCCACTTTCGGCCGCATTGACCGCCGCGTCAGGCTGGCGCTGCTGGGTCGTGCGCTGGGTCGCCTCGAGTCGCGGTATTGGTTCCGCAACCGAAGAGGCGCGGTGGTGGCGCAAGTGGCGGTGCAGTTGCTTGCATGCAGCATTCGGCGCGCCGGTTGCGTGACGCGTGGGCCTGGGCCTCCATGCCGGCGTGTTGGGAGTCAGAGAAGCGTGTCCACTTGGCATGGTTGCATGCCGCCTGCATGGCTGCCCACCTCTTTTGCCCGTTGGTCTGGGCAAAAAGTGAGGGGTCGCTTGTAACCGCTGGGCGGTTGTGTGCACCACGCGCGGCGGTTTGGCTTCTTCTGCTCTGAGCCGGTTCGCATGACATGCGGGACCCAGCCCCCGCGCCGCAGGGGAGGGCCTTGGAGCGTGTTGGAGAAGACTCAGCCCATGACGGTTGGGGGCGCACGTAGGGAGAGTTGCCTTTAAAAGGAGGGCGACCCCTTTCGGAAGGCGACCATGTCTTCTCTCTCCCTTATGCATTGTGTCTTTCCACCTTCCAAGCCCCCGGATGGGGGATACCCGCCGTCTTTTCGCCTCATCATTGGAGGAACGCAACTCCGTGGGAGTTGGTACCTTTCAGCCATCGTTCGGCTTCAAGGATTTTCATCATGCAGCCCGGCTGCACCCCTCCACCGGCGGTCACCCAAGATGGTGACCTCCGGCTTGATGGTGGGGGAAAGCGAGCCGGGCTGCGGCCTCTGCCCTTCCCTCAGCCTCAAGGATTTTCATCACCAGGGCTGGGGAGGGGAGTGTGCCGAGTTGGGGTCGGCCCCTGCGTGGGCGGCGGCCCGCTCCTTCCCTCAGTGATCGGGGGAAGGGCGGTTGTTGTCCGTGGCGCTGGCAGCTGCAGCGTGCCCGGCTTTTGGACGCGAGTGGCTTCGTAGCCGCTCGCGGCGCCGGCGTCTGCCACGGCAGCTGGAAGAGGTTCCTCCGCCGACGAGATAGCCAGGGCCGCCCACGGACCGACCTCCAACTCTACGGCCTTCTGCCCGTCCTTGCCTCACAAGTTTGGGCATGGGCGGGGGCCTCCTAGCAGCAGCACCCGCCCTGAGGTCAGTGCTGCCGCTGTTCGGCCCCCCGGAGCAGAAGTCGTCGTCATCGTCGCTGCTGGAGCAGGTGACGGCGCGCCGTTCGTTGGTCTTCGGTTGCTTCGCAGGCCCACCCCTATCGAGTGGGGTTGTTCGTACCTGCGGAGGGGGAACCGGAGTTCCGTTTGTAATGGCACTTTGAATGCCAGTGTTTTTGTTCATTATGGCTGTCGAGGCCTGAACATGTATGTAATTTTGGCACGAGGCCGTGTTTTTTCCTCATTTTCGAGCACTAAGACTCGCCTGTTGATTATCTGAACCGCTTCACCAAGCATGAGTCGCCTCGTGTCAAGGTGACGAGTGAGGTATCCGTATCCCGGAGGCGTAGGAGTCCCTCGGCTCGGTCGGCCTTGTTGTCCGAGGCTTCTCTAGCTTAGTTAAAGGGACCCCTTGGCCGCTCTTCGACGAGCCGAGGCCAGGGGTAGCGATATCATCATGAACAGAGGCGGAGTTGGCTCGAAAACGAAACCTGGTTGGCCGGAGCCTGGCCGGGTTGTCCGTTAGCGGGATCGACGCCGGAGTTGACCAGCCGAGGCCTCGGGTCGGGCTGGCGCCCTTGGAAGATGGTTGGCCGAGGCCCCAGAGGTGACCGGCCGAGCCGCCTGCTCGGGCCGGATTCCCGGAGAAGACCCTGGCGGCGATGGCCCGGGCGTGGTGATGACATCGTCCTTCGGAGTGGAGGTCTTCGGACCGCGTCGCCGTCCGAGGCTAGGTCGAACCTCGCCGAAGTTGTCGTCGATGCCGAGGGTGCTGCTGCCCCCTTCCAGCGTCAAGACCCGAGCCTGCAGGATCAGATTGTCTTGTAGCGTGTGCCTTCTGCGGCCGCCGAGGCCAGAACACACACCCTCGCTGTGTTGTAAAGCTGCGTCTCTTTCCCTCTTGTTTCGAGTATCTGGAGTCTTTCGTCGGTAACAGGGATGTTTGTGCGAGCGAGAGTTGCTTCTCGCGGAAGGTGATGAGTGAGGTATCCGTATCCCGGAGGCGTGGGAGTCCCTCGGCTCGGTCGGCCTTGCCGCTTACGCATACTTTCACCCGTCCATGAGGCCCTGTCACCGACTCAGTCGAGAAGGCTCGAAGGATCGCTTTGGCAGAAGATCTTCCGAACGTGAAGACTTGTTCGGTCCGCGGAATCGCTTCATCCGAACGTGAGTTACTTATCGCAGAAGGTGATGAGTGAGGTATCCGTATCCCGAAGGCGTAGGAGTCCCTCGGCTCGGTTAGCCTTGGCTGCTTACGTGTACTCCGTCGTTTTCAGGATCCACTTTTCGAAGTAGTCAAAAAGCACGAAAGATTCTGGCAAAAGAGATCTTTTTTCGAGGAAAATTTCAACGCAGAGGGGGTTCCCCCCTTTTAGCCCCCGAGGGAGGGTCGGGCTTTGCCGAGGCGAGGCCGACCCTTCCTTGATGACTAAACTTTGCGTGGGTGCGAGGTATATGAACAACTTGAAAATATCTTAAGGGTAGAAGCGACGTAGCTGTTGGATATTCCAAGCGTTGCCGTAGACCTCGCCTTGACTGTTGGCCAGCTTGTACGTTCCGGGCTTCAAAACTTTGGCGATGACGAATGGCCCCTCCCAGGGGGGCGTGAGCTTGTGCCTCCCTCGGGCGTCTTGCCGCAGCCGAAGCACCAGGTCGCCCACCTGGAGGTCTCGGGGCCGGACCCCTCGGGCGTGGTAGCGTCGCAGGGACTGCTGGTACCGTGCCGAGTGTAGTAAGGCCTTGTCCCGAGCCTCTTCCAGCTGGTCCAGCGAATCTTCTCGGCTAGCTTGGTTGCTTTGATCGTTGTAGGCCCTCGTCCTCGGGGAGCCATATTCCAGGTCAGTGGGCAAGACGGCCTCGGCCCCGTAGACCAGGAAGAACGGCGTAAAACCCGTGGCTCGGCTCGGCGTTGTCCTCAGGCTCCAGACCACCGAGGGGAGTTCCTTCATCCATCGCTTGCCGAACTTGTTGAGGTCGTTGTAAATCCGAGGCTTGAGCCCTTGTAGAATCATGTCGTTGGCACGCTCTACTTGCCCATTCGACATGGGATGAGCCACGGCGGCCCAGTCCACCCGGATGTGGTGATCCTCGCAAAAATCCAAGAATTTTCTGCCGGTGAACTGGGTCCCGTTGTCGGTGATGATGGAGTTCGGGACCCCGAAGCGATGGATGATGTTGGTGAAGAACGCCACCGCCTGCTCGGATCTGATGCTGTTCAGAGGTCGGACCTCGACCCACTTGGAGAATTTGTCGATGGCGACCAGCAGGTGCGTGTAGCCCCCGGGCGCCTTCTGCAAGGGGCCGACGAGGTCCAGACCCCACACGGCAAAGGGCCAGGTGATGGGTATCGTCTGCAGAGCCTGAGCGGGCAGATGGGTCTGCTTCGCATAGAATTGGCACCCTTCGCAGGTGCGGACAATTCTAGTGGCGTCAGCCACCGCCGTTGGCCAGTAGAAGCCTTGCCGGAAAGCATTCCCGACAAGGGCTCGAGGCGCTGCGTGATGGCCACAAGCCCCCGAGTGTATTTCTTGCAGGAGTTCCTGACCTTCGGCGATGGAGATGCATCGCTGGAGGATGCCCGAGGGGCTGCGGTGGTAGAGCTCCTTCTCATCGCCCAGCAAGACGAACGACTTGGCGCGTCGCGCTACCCGCCGAGCCTCGGCTCGGTCGAGGGGTAGCTCTCCTTGGCGGAGATATTGCAGGTACAGGGTCTGCCAATTTTGATCAGACGTGGCCCCGCTCCGCTCCTCCTCGATGCGCAGCGCCTTGCCCTCGGAGGCCGAGGGTACCTCGAGCTGAACCGAGGGCGCCTCGGGCTGTGCCGAGGGTACCTCGGGCTGGACCGAGGGCGCCTCAGGCTCGGGCGAGTCGTCGATCTTGACGGAGGGTTGATGCAGATCCCGGGAGAAGACGTCCGGGGGAACCGTTGTTCGCCCCGAGGCTATTTTTGCCAGCTCGTCCACAGTCTCGTTGTAGCGCCGAGCGATGTGGTTAAGCTCAAGCCCGTAGAACTTGTCTTCCAGGCGCCGAACCTCATCGCAGTAGGCCTCCATCTTCGGGTCGCGGCAGTGGGAGTTCTTCATGACTTGGTCGATGACGAGCTGCGAGTCACCGCGGGCGTCGAGGCGTCTGACCCCTAGCTCGATGGCGATCCGCAACCCGTTGACCAGAGCCTCGTATTCAGCCACATTGTTGGACGCCGGGAAATGGAGGCGTAGCACATAGCGTAGGTGTTTTCCGAGGGGCGAGATGAAGAGTAGGCCCGCACCGGCTCCCGTCTTCATCAGCGACCCATCGAAAAACATGGTCCAGAGCTCCGGTTGGATCGGAGCCGTTGGTAGCTGGGTGTCGACCCATTCGGCTACGAAGTCCGCCAATACCTGGGACTTGATGGCCTTCCGAGGGGCGAACGAGATTGTCTCGCCCATAATTTCCACCGCCCACTTTGCAATCCTACCCGAGGCCTCTCGGCACTGGATGATCTCCCCCAGGGGGAAGGATGACACCACAGTTACCGGATGAGACTCGAAGTAGTGTCGCAACTTCCGCCTCGTCAGGATCACCGCATACAGCAACTTCTGAACTTGTGGGTAGCGGATCTTGGTCTCGGAGAGTACCTTGCTGACGAAGTAGACTGGTCTCTGAACGGGCAATGCATGCCCCTCTTCTTGCCTCTCGACCACAATCGCGGCGCTAACCACCTGAGTGGTCGCGGCGACGTAGACCAAGAGGGCTTCTCCATCAGCTGGGGGCACCAAGATAGGCGCCTTTGTGAGTAGCGCCTTCAGGTTCCCGAGAGCTTCCTCGGCCTCAGGGGTCCAAGCGAAACACTCGGCCTTCCTTAAGAGGCGGTACAGAGGCAGATCTCTTTCGCCGAGGCGTGAGATGAAGCGGCTCAGGGCCGCGAGACATCCCATGACCCTCTGTACGCCTTTTAAGTCCTTGATGGGCCCCATGCTGGTGATGGCTGCGATCTTCTCCGGGTTGGCTTCAATGCCCCGCTCGGAGACGATGAACCCCAAGAGCATGCCCCGGGGCACCCCGAAGACACACTTCTCGGGATTGAGCTTGACGCCTTTCGCCTTGAGACATCGGAATGTCACTTCAAGATCGGAGAGGAGGTCGGAAGCCTTCCTCGTCTTGACTACGATGTCATCGACGTAGGCCTCGACCGTGTGACCGATGTGTGCGCCGAACACATGGTTCATGCACCGCTGATACGTCGCGCCCGCATTCCTCAAGCCGAACGGCATGGTGACATAGCAGTACATGCCGAAGGGCGTGATGAAAGAAGTCGCGAGCTGGTCGGACTCTTTCATCCTGATTTGGTGATACCCTGAGTAGGCATCGAGGAATGACAGGGTTTCGCACCCAGCAGTGGAATCCACGATTTGGTTGATGCGAGGCAGAGGGTAGGGAACCTTCGGACATGCTTTGTTGAGACCAGTGTAGTCTACACACATCCGCCATTTCCCCCCTTTCTTTCTCACAAGCACAGGGTTGGCAAGCCATTCGGGATGGAATACCTCTTTGATGAACCCTGCTGCCATTAGCTTGTGGATCTCCTCGCCTATCACTCTGCGCTTCTCCTCGTCGAATCGGCGCAGAGGCTGCTTGACGGGTCGGGCTCCGGCCCGAATATCCAGCGAGTGCTCGGCGACATCCCTCGGTATGCCGGGCATGTCCGAGGGACTCCACGCAAAGACGTCGGCGTTTGCGCGGAGAAAGTCGACGAGCACTGCTTCCTATTTGGGGTCGAGCCCGGAACCGATCCGGATCTGCTTGGAGGTGTCGCCACTGGGGTCGAGAGGGACGGCCTTGACCGTCTCCACTGGCTCGAAGTTGCCGGCATGGCGCTTCACGTCTGGCACCTCTTTGGAGAGGCTTTCCAGGTCGGCGATGAGGGCCTCAGACTCGGCGAGGGCCTCGGCGTACTCCACGCACTCCACGTCGCATTCGAACGCGTGTTTGTACGTGGGGCCGATAGTGATGACCCCGTTGGGGCCCGGCATCTTGAGCTTCAGGTAGGTGTAGTTGGGGACGGCCATAAACTTCGCATAGCATGGCCTCCCCAGTACCGCGTGGTAGGTTCCTTGGAACCCGACCACCTCGAACGTCAGGGTCTCCCTTCGGAAGTTGGAGGGCGTTCCGAAGCAGACGGGAAGGTCGAGTCGTCCGAGGGGCTGGACGCGCTTCCCGGGAATGATCCCGTGGAAGGGCGCAGCGCCTGCTCGGACGGAGGACAGATCGATGCGCAGGAGCTTTAGGGTCTCGGCGTAAATGATGTTGAGGCAGCTGCCCCCGTCCATCAGGACCTTGGTGAGCCTGACGTCACCGACGATGGGGTCGACGACGAGCGGGTATTTCCCCGGGCTCGGCACGTGGTCGGGGTGGTCAGCTTGGTCGAAGGTGATGGGCTTGTCGGACCAGTCTAGGTAGACTGGCGCCGCCACCTTCACCGAGCAGACCTCCCGGCGCTCTTGCTTGCGATGCCGAGCCGAGGCATTCGCCGCATGCCCACCGTAGATCATGAAGCAGTCGCGGACCTCGGGGAACTCTCTTGCTTGGCGATCTTCCTTCTTGTCGTCGTCGTGGGCCCCGCCACCCTCCGCGGGTGGCCCGGCCCTGTGGAAGTGGCGCCAAAGCATGACGCACTCCTCAAGGGTGTGCTTGACGGGCCCCTGATGGTAGGGGCACGGCTCCTTGAGCATCTTGTCAAAGAGGTTGGCACCTCCGGGGGGCTTCCGAGGGTTCTTGTACTCGGCGGCGGCGACAAGGTCCGCGTCGGCGGTGTTGCGTTTCGCTTGCGACTTCTTCTTGCCTTTCTTCTTGGCGCCGCGCGGAGTAGACGCCTCGGGAGCATCTTCCGATGGGCGGCCCTGGGGCTGCTTGTCCTTTCGGAAGATAGCCTCGACCGCCTCCTGGCCAGAGGCGAACTTGGTGGCGATGTCCATCAGCTCGCTCGCCCTGGTGGGGGTCTTGCGACCCAACTTACTCACCAGGTCGCGGCAGGTGGTGCCGGCAAGGAACGCGCCGATGACATCCGAGTCGGTGATGTTGGGCAGCTCGGTGCGCTGCTTCGAGAATCGCCGGATGTAGTCCCGGAGAGACTCTCCCGGCTGCTGCCGGCAGCTTCGGAGGTCCCAGGAATTCCCGGGGCGCACGTACGTGCCCTGGAAATTGCCGGCGAAGGCTTGGACCAGGTCATCCCAGTTGGAGATCTGCCCCGGAGGCACGTGCTCCAACCAGGCGCGAGCGGTGTCGGAGAGAAATAGGGGGAGGTTGCGGATGATGAGGTTGTCGTCGTCCGTTCCACCCAGTTGGTAGGCCAGGCGGTAGTCCGCGAGCCACAGTTTCGGTCTCGTTTCCCCTGAGTACTTTGTGATAGTAGTCGGGGGTCGGAACCGGGTCGGGAACGGTGCCCGTCGGATGGCCTGACTGAAGGCCTGCGGACCGGTAGGTTCGGGCGAGGGACTCCGATCCTCCCCGCTGTCATAACGTCCCCCACGCCTGGGGTGGTAACCTCGGCGCACCCTCTCGTCGAGGTGGGCCCGACGGTCGCGATGACGGTGCTCGTTGCCGAGGTGGCCCGGGGTCGCAGGCGCTGTGTTGCGCGTGCGCCCGGTGTAGACCGAGGCTTCCCGCATGAATCGGGAAGTCGCGGCATGAGGTTTCGAGGGGTATCCCTGCCTTCGGGAGGCAGAGCTCTCGGCCCGTCGGACCGCAGCGCCTTCCAGGAGATTCTTGAGCTCTCCCTGGATTCGCCGACCCTCGGTGGTTGATGGCTCCGGCATCGCGCGGAGAAGCATCGCTGCGGCAGCCAGGTTCTGACCGACCCCACTGGATGCGGGTGGCGGCCTGACCCTGACGTCGTTGGCGACGCGGTGCTGGAGACCCTGGGGCAGGTGACGTATTTCTCCGGCCGGGGGTTGGCCCGCCCATACCTGCCCGACGTCCCGGCGGATCGGCTCAAGCGCTCCTGCTCCCTCGTCGAGCCTGGCCTGCGCCCCGCGGACTTGCTCGAGCTGTGGGTCGTGACCCCCCACCGGAACGGGGACCACAGCTAGCTCCCGCGGGATGTCAGCGCGAGGCACGGGCCTAGGGAGATCACCGTCCTCCGGCATGCCGAGATGATTGCCTTCGGTGGGATCCCCTAGCTCGACGTGGAAACATTCGCGGCTTGGGCCGCAGTCCTCGTCGTCGAGGCTGCGGCTACCGTCGGAACAGTCGGAGAGGCAGTAGTCACATGCGGCCATGAAGTCCCGCATGGCACTGGGGTTGCCAAATCCAGAGAAATCCCAACAGATGCTGGGATCGTCATCTTCCTCGGACCTAGAGGGTCCGTAGGTCGAGACGTCCGTCAGCCGGTCCCAAGGCGACCGCATGCGAAACCCCAGAGGGATTGCACTCGCCTCTACGAGAGCGCCCGCCAAAGCAAGGTCGTTAGGCGGGTTGAGGCTGAGTCGAAATGACGTGGGATGGGAATCGGTCGGTACCTTTTGGTCGACGAGCAGCGACATAGTCACGTCGGGAACTGATTGCACCGTCGTCTCAGGTACGAGGGCGACGTCCTGCAAGCTCTCCGCGAGCGCGCTGGCGTCGTCCACTTGCTCAGGATTGGCGTGTCGTGGGGAGACGGCGCTCGCCTTCGTCTCAAACGCGAGGTCGACGCCCGACGCGCCCCCCGTTGGGGCGCCGGGGATGTCGACTCGCTCGACAGCCGACGAGGCGCGGCCTCCTGCTTGGCCTTGGTTGCCCCGCCTCCTCCTCCTTTGGCGGGGGAGAGGACGGGGCGAGCTCGAATGTTGTTCTTCCACCACGCGGGGAAGATGTCGTCGATTCCGCCGCCGGCGGGCGGGTTGTCGGCCGCCATTGTCGTTGTCGCGCGGCGGTGGAAGGAGTATCATGTCGCAGCTGCCGTCGAAGGACATGAACTCAAGGCTCCCGAAACGGAGCACCGTCCCGGGTCGGAGAGGTTGCTGGAGACTGCCCATCTGGAGCTTGACGGGAAGCTATTCGTCAACACGCAGCAGGCCCCTACCTGGCGCGCCAACTGTCGGCGTTTCGAGACCGGGGGGTCCCTAAGCCGACGAGTGAATGTGCCGCGTGCCCCAGCCCAGATGGGTCGAGCGCGTGGGCGAGCGCGAAGGGGGAAGCGAAGGTGGCCGGAGACGGGCGTGAGAGAGGTGGAAATCCCGCGGCCTTCGTGTTCGTCCCGCGCCCAGGTCGGGTGCGCTTGCAGTAGGGGGTTACAAGCGTCCACGCGGGTGAGGGAAGCGAGCGGCCCCAAGAGAGCGCATGTCTCGTCCTTGTCCCCGCGTGGCCAACCCTCTCTAAGAGGGCCCTGGTCCTTCCTTTTATAGGCACAAGGAGAGGATCCAGGTGTACAATGGGGGTGTAGCAGAGTGCTACGTGTCTAGCGGGGGAGAGCTAGCGCCCTAAGTACATGCCGACGTGGCAGCCGGAGAGATCTTGGCACCCAGCTGGTGTGATGTCGTGGCTGTCGGAGGAGCGACGGAGCCTGGCGGAGGGACAGCTGTCGGAGCGGTTGAGTCCTTGCTGACGTCCTTCTGCTTCCGTAAGAGAGCTGAGAGCCGCCGTCGTCACAGGGCTTGCGGGGCGCCATCATTGCCTATCTGGCGGAGCTAGCCAGATGGGACACCGGTCTTGTTCCCTGCGGCCCGAGTCGGCTCGGGGTAGGGTGATGATGGCGCTTCCTGTCGACGTGGCTGGCCTGCGCCCTAGGTTGGGCGACGTGGAGGCTCCTCCGAAGTCGAGGTCGAGTCTGTCTTCCGTGGCCGAGGCCGAGTCCGAGCCCCTGGTCGGGCGAGGCGGAGGTCGTTCGGCAGAGGCCGGGGCGGAGTCCGAGCCCTGGGGTCGGGCGAAGCGGAGTTCGTCGTCTTCTGGGGCTGAGCCCGAGTCCGAGCCCTGGGGTCAGGCAGAGCGGAGTTCGCCGTCTTCCGGGTCTTAGCTCGAGTCCGAGCCCTGGGGTCGGGCGGAGCGGAGTTCGCCGTCTTCCAGGTCTTAGCCCGAGTCCGAGCCCTGGGGTCGGGCGGAGCGGAGTTCGCCGTCTTCCGGGTCTTAGCCCGAGTCCGAGCCCTGGGGTCGGGCGGAGCGGAGCTTCCTATGGTGCCTTTGACAGGACCTGACTGCCTGTCAGTCTCACTCTGTCAAGTGGCACTATAGTCGGAGTGGTGCAGGCGGCGCTGTCCTTTTGTCAGGCCGGTCAGTGGAGCGGCGAAGTGACGGCGGTCACTTCGGCTCTGCCGGGGGGCGCGCGTCAGGATAAAGGTGTCAGGCCACCTTTGCGTTAAATGCTCCTGCGACTCGGTCGGTCGGTGCAGCGATTTAGTCAGGGTTGCTTCTTAGCGAAGGCAAGGCCTCGGGCGAGCCGGAGATGTGTCCGCCGTTGGAGGGGGGCCTCGGGCGAGACGGAAATCCCTCGGGGTCGGCTGCCCTTGTCCGAGGCCAGGCTCGGGCGAGGCATGATCGAGTCGCTCGTACGGACTGATCCCTGACTTAATCGCACCCATCAGGCCTTTGCAGCTTTATGCTGATGGGGGTTACCAGCTGAGAATTAGGAGTCTTGAGGGTACTCCTAATTATGGTCCCCGACAATATGTAACATATATTAAGATAAATTGATCATACCCTCCCATGCGCTCCGAGGATCTAGATCCCTGTCCAACTTCACTTGTCATGTCGTACGAGATGAAGACGCCAGGAACCAGCGATGAAGACAACGTTTGGCAGTCGCGTAGACGCTCCCCAAAAACCTAATTGTCGATCCCCCAAGCAGGGTCTCGAACGACAAGGGCTTCGGAGGCACCTGCCCTCTCGCCTCTCTGTGCGCGCAGAGCTACGAGATGGAAACACCCTCACTTGCGGCTGGACTGTTCTGTTCTCGTGTGTATCAAGTGCCAGGGGTTCTCCTCTATTTAACCTCTCGCAGAGGGAAGCTGAAGGAGAAGAGTCTGCACGCGACACGCCAAGAGACGGGCAGCTGAAGGACAACGGCGTGTGTATCAAGTGCCAGAGGTTCTCCTCTATTTAACCTCTCGCAGAGGGAAGCTGAAAGAGAAGAGTCTGCACGCGACACGCCAAGAGACGGGCAGCTGAAGGACAACGGTCTCGCATGCAGCTGACGAAGAGACAAGCAGCTGAAAGGTTTACGCGGATAGTGGGTGCTAAAAATCACACCACACCACGCTCGCCTGCCTCGCCACGCCCGGCCCGGCCGCCGGCGGCGGCGGCGCGCGCGCGTGTGGCACGTCCTTGTCCCTTCTCAAGTTAAGTGGAATAAATCCCACCATATAAGTCAAACCAAAAGACCCTTGGACTTCCAATGTGATACTATTGGTATTCTCCACCATTACACACCATAAAGTTTATTCAATAAATGGGCCAAGCCCATAAAAGATCCAACATCAAAATCCAAACATTCCCTATCCTGGCAGTACTGTTGGAATATCGTGACGATCACTACCAGGATTCTTGGTTTGCAAACAGAATATGATGATTGTGAACTTTTAACTGAGCTCTAAACAACTGTCTGTTAAACTGATTAACATGTGCGTGAATTGTGAATTGATTAGTGATAAGTTGTGTTAATTTTGTGTTACATTATTGTGGTTTGTGAAACTATCAGTATAATTACTATTTTTCTATTGTTAAATTAGATTGAAATTAACTAGAAATTGATTATTATATACATATTATTTTTTCCGCTCGGACTCACGAGCCAGCTTAAGCTCATAAAAGAAGTCGAGTTAACTTTGTGGCTCGTTAGCTTAACGAGCCGAGCTGAGCCAACTCGTTAGCTTAAAGGGCCAGCTCGAACTCGGACGAGTCGAGTCAAGATGGCTCGATATCCAACCCTAGTTGCTCAAGTATAGGTGGGTTCTCGGACTAATGTACTATGTTGTAGCTTTTCAGGCGAGGGATATCAATAACACCTCATCCTGAAACCTTAGCAACCTCTCTCATACTAGTGGAACTTTTAAAGGTCTCGTAGTGAATCATATCACATCTCCTCGAAAGAGGTGAAGGGACTAGCTACCCCGAGTAAATGGGTAAAATGATTTGTGGGTAAAGATTTGTAACATCTGTAGACTCTGATATATCAGTCGTGCTCACAGTACGAGCAGCTCGGATCGTCACGTGATTAAATTATAGAATTAAAATAAACTGGACATGCATTTTACTGTTGGTATTGCTTTTATGATTATTTATTTAATTGGTTAGGTATATACTTATACTTAGTAACTCGTAATAAAATTTTGAGCAACAAAATTAAAATACGAAATGCTCAACGTAAGCCTTACACTGCATTTTTTCCTACATACTTGTTGAGTACTAATCATAAGTGTAGTCACCCTTGTTGAATTTGCTACTCAGAATCAGGACAACCAGATGAAGATTATTACGAAGAGTTTGACGAGTTTTAGACTATCGTTGCTCTGGCCAACCTGTCTATTGTTCGTTAGTGGAATCGTCATCGTCGATATCGTCATTTAGTTTCTTTTTTATTTAGTTATTTTTTAAAGACTTTACACTTATATAATAAAGTTTGTGACACTTGTTTATATACACTGAGTCATCATATATGTGAAATTTGATTCTAGCACACATATGAGATTCATCTAGATTTATCCTTATGTCCAGGTGTGACATTTGGTAAGTCTCTTTGTCATCCTGGCTCCAATACCTTGTATTGTAGTATCTAGTAGCATTGATCACCATAACTCTTTTTCTCTCTCCTACCAAAATGAACATAGAGCTAAGAGAAGCCATGATTTGAAATTGAGAGAAGCCATGATTTGTTGCTCCTTTGAATCTAGCTTCTCCAGTACTATAACATATTAACCTTGAGCCGGAGCCAAGACCTAAGGGTGTATTTGGGCAGGTTTCATCGATGCCATTCTTTCAAACCTTGTTCGGTTATTCCAATTACATGTGGACGAGAGTGGAGTAAGAGGAATTGAGGTGAATTTTAACTTGATATGGATTTAAACTGACTCAATTCTATCTAATCAATATGGACATATTTCAAAATGAACAAGCCCTCAATGGAGCTGCTAATCCTGGCTCCACTTGTGTGCTAAAAAAAGATTTAACTCCTCTATCCACGACACATATGCACTCCTCCTGGTGCCGCAGTATAGTGTGGATCCATTGTCACTCAAAATTTACTCCCCAAAACATTTTATTGGGCTATTGGTAAAAAAATCATAAAAAACTAAACCCCAATAGCAGACTGCTAATAAGTAGTCCCTAATATTTTTGAAACACCTGATGTGGGCTCGGCAAACATTAATTGAGCCGCTTGCTGTACTTCGGTGCGTTCTTGACTCCGTTTGATCAAATGTGTAATACTGCTATTAGAGTCCGTTCTTGGATATGCTCTAATCTAATACTTTTACCTATGGTTTTATACTGCTATTAGCGTCCATTACGAATTAAATTGCTAGTAGATGCTAATTAAAAGTTAGCTTGCTAAAATTAGTACTATCCAAGCATGCCAGCGAGACTGGATTTCATAATAGGATTTTTTTACGGTAACTGATCTTATATGAAAATTAAGATACAAAGGAGCTCACGGTCATCGGGTCATATACTCTTTTGAGGATACATGAAGTCAAGTTGGCGCCTAAGTTTACATCGATACCTTTCTCAATTAATGTTTTTTTTATCAAGTGTATTTACTTTAAGTTTATCAATGTGAACTTTGGTGTGGTAGTCGCTTTAGAAATCACCTCTTTTTCACCAGAAACTCGTTCCTTTGTTTTGTGTTGAATCCATGTTTTGACCATTTTGCACGGTGCCACTTTATCTCGAAGACACATACTCAAACATTTGCATTACAACCACCTCCTTTTTACACGCCGTTTCTGTTCATCACTTGTTGTTCGCACATGCATTATGCCCACTTTCTTTTGTCCCGCCGTTTCTATTGGACACGTATTTTGGAGCGAGTTTAACAGCAACACGCTTGTTTGGCCGGATTTAATTTCATTTCCCAATAGACCTTTCGGTGGCATGAAATTTGACATGCTACGAAGAGGCGATCAACATAACGTACTAAATTAATATCATTAGGTATGTTTAGGGTTGAAAACCGTAACCGAAAATCTTGTAGTTGGGGCCTCGTAACTGTATCGTTTCGTAATGACAATATCGTTTTCGAAAATTGCCGTATTTAAAAATCTGAATTTCAAATAACTATCAAAATCGTATTGTAGCTGTTAATGAGTAGATTAATTATGAAACTGAGTAAATTTTCGATCGACCGGCAATTCTTTTTTATAGACGATACTATTTTTGATCGTTTTTAGTCCTAGGTATATTATGATTATGTTGTTAGAGTGGTTTCTGGCACAGTACATGATGTACAACAACCTACTGTTGGTTTGTATATAGGGACAGAGGTAGGCAAATTTACGGGAGGTACTTTTACCATATGAGCATAAAATTTTAATGTGAGAGTGCAAGTATGATAAAAAAAGCGATCATAAATATTATTTTTTTATTGTTGCGTGTGAGAACACTTATTAGCCTAGCTCATCATAAATCTGTCCCTATTTGCATCTCTTGCTCCATCCAGAATATAAATTTGTTGTAAATCAAACTATATAAAGTGTGTCAAATCTATGATATCTTGGCTTGGAACAAATTTAAGATATTAAACCTATTATAGAATGGTTTCATAATTTACCGTACTGATGTGATAAACGTTAACGTTTTCTAGTTAAATTTATGACAGTTTGACTTAAAAATTAGGATCATAATAGAACGAGGAGAGAGAGAGAGCAGGCACATCATATGCGGTGAAAAATAATACTTCTCCATCTTAAATTAGTATTCGTTTTAGCTCTTAGGTTTTATGTTTATATTCACACGGTTCATGATGAATGTACACATATATAAAACACATACAACAATTATTGTATTAAAAATGTAAAAAATAGAATATTTTAAACTGTCAACGGAGGCAGTTTAAAAATGAAAGGAATGATTCCGTTGACACCTTTGCTGTGCTGGTGCCATGGTGCGCACATGTACAACATTTCTGCACGTTTTAGTTTGACGCTCAGTTTGTCAAAGCTGGATCTTCTACACACAACGACTTTTATTCCTTTTCGCGAGAAGATACCTCCGATGTCCGATCCCAGAACATGATGCTGTAATGAATATATATCAGGTCAGCGGACGTAAGAGGTCCAGACACAGAGGATCCCTACTGGTTAGTTTGACCAGAACCTTTTCCTCGTCGTTCTTTCCTGTTTGATAATTGATACATCCGCTGGCTGCTACTGCTAGCGCCTTCCACACTGGACGGCAAACCATGTGGTTCGTTCTTTGACAAGTCTTCTCTCTTCTTGGACAAATCTTTTTTTTTTTAGAAACAGCGAAGGAAACAACTGTATTTTTGTTGTTGATGTTTCCGTGTATTCTCCTTCACTCTTTGTCCAAAAAGAGCACTGAAAATATTTTTTTTACTTCCACAGACACCATAAACTCACAGCATCCACCACATTAGACATTAGTTAAATCATGTTTTTAATACAAGCAATCCAGAGTGATGCTACAAACTCATAATTCCAGCAACCAGTTAAATCCAGAATTTCAGCCAAGTCCAACCAAATACTCTTAATCACACAAAAAACATTCAAACAAAAAAGATGATGGATAGTTTCTGTTTCAGAACAGAACACACAAGTCATATCTGACACCTCTCGCCTTGCAGTCAAAAGCCCATGGCCCTCTATCAGCAGCAGGCGGCCCATATAGCTGGCGTTCCTCTCTCCTTGATATTGTAGACGACGACGATAGGTTTATCAGATTCTTCAAGTGTACAGAAAACCATAGCAGCAAACATGTCAAACCTTCGAGTAGCCTGGGAAAAGAGACTGAACCATGATTCGAACCCCTGAGTAGCAGTAACTTGGGAGTTCTTGTCAGCTCGACCCTTGCATCGGCCACATAACAGCACCAGCATGAGTAAAATGCAGTAGCACAGGTGGTGGCCAAGGGTGCTTGAAAAGCATATCAGTTCTCCATCGCTGCCTCGCTGGAACCAAGCAGCTGGTGCTTCTTTTCCAAAGGCCAGATACTGCTCAACAGGAGAAAACATCCAGGGGAACCTGCACCGATCTAAGATGCCACCCCAAATAACAGGGACATCCGAAAGCAGCATGTCGGACAAGTGTTCGAAGATTAACAAAAGGATCACCGTAGAGCAAATAGGTCTCATCTCTGCTAAAAGTTCCCAACAACTGATTGCCAAACTTATGAAACAGAGATGTTTAGTTTCTAGGGACTAATTTTCAGTCCCTCCATTTTATTCTATAAATTGTTAAATACTGAAACTAAAAATCGAGTTTTAGTTGAACTAAAAAGTAATAAAATGGAGGGACTAAAAATTAGTCCATATAAAAAACAAACACACCTTGGAATAAAACTATGTGAGCTCACCACGCTTCAGGTGTGCAGAGTTTGGTGGGATGGGATCACCAATGCGGGTAGCTGCCAAATGATCTTGAACTAGGCACAGGCCCTGTTTGGTTTCAACGGATTTTGGGACATGTGAGATGATGCAGGGTGTCACTATCCAAAGCAAAATCACATGATCACTTTCATCCTTTGATAATAGGAGATATTGGAGAATTGGCACATTATCCAATGCAAAAAAAACTATAGATTCAAACGCTGAAGATAGTACAAATCTCTTGAGAATATTTGGATTACTAGAATTTGGGTGAAACCAAACGCTACCGTAGATAGTCTCTGCAGTTGTAATACATGCCGCTATCATATGACAAGCAAAAGTATCCTCTCTGCAGTTGTAATACAGGCCGCTATCATATCCTGCAGAGCACAACATCACGTTGTATTAGCATGCGTATTGCTAATCGCAGAATTTATCTGTTTCAGTGAAAGGAGGCTGGCTAATCATCGATGGAGAAAACGAGAGACCGGTGTCCCTAATGGAGAAGCAGTGCCTAGAGGCTCAAATCACCTACATAATCGATTGACGACAGTGGTTTCGCTGGACGCTGCTGGTTGGACAAATGCTGCAGTGGCAAGACAAGCAAAAAAAATGGTGGTCTGCCAGAAAGAGCGCCTAGGCCTAGGTGGGCCTGGAGTGCAGTTGCCCGTAATCCTTCCACCGTTGGAAGTGGACGGTATTCGCTGCTCTGTGAAACCAGCCTCACGCATTGCCCGCCACTCTAAAGGCTCGAACGCTACGGCCTTCGCCAAAGCGGCCACAGCCCAACTACCAACTTGGAACGGGCGGGCCACAGATTGCAGCACCAGACCCAGATCCAGCTGCCACAATTGGCATCCACACCACTTTATTGCCCCCGCTCAGGTTACAAACAGCCGCTAACTGCTCGGCGATTGCAACACTGAGGACATGACTTTTAAGCTGGTGCCATCTCCTGTGAGCAGGCGGTGTGGTGCTAAATAGCATAAATGTCATGCAGCCGATAGAAGTTGTTGATATGTGGGCCAGAGAGAGTGGGCCTTTCCTTTTAATCCTGTGTTGGTGATAGCGTGAACAACCAAAAATGACAACACACAACAGCGAAAGAGCCAGTACATCTTAATTTGACTCTCCGAAAATTCAATTCACTCTATAAGCGAATATATCATGATCTAATTGTTTTTATGCTTATAGTGATAAACGATACTTTTATCTACAGCGAGACGTCTATAATAACTTTATTAATTCCATCTAAAAGAATTATCGACCTAGTTTTCAAAGATGTTTACTCTGCATGCGCATGTTCATAGAAGTTTATAAGCATCTGCGAATAAGCATTTAACTAGAATAACTCCTGACATCCAAAGGGATCGAGGCTGCCTTGCCTACAGGCTGGCGAAATCAAATTTGTACCTGTTTTGTAAGACTCGTTACGTATTGAGCCCGAAGGGCTTCGAAATCTGACAGGCGAAAAATCCTGGCAGAGAAATCCTGGATTGCGTAGTTCATCAACTCGTGGCTCTAGCTAAGCAGAAATCACTGTGCCTAAGCGATAGATTTATTTGTTACTAGTTACTTGGTGATGCATAACCTTACAAAGGTCAGCTTTGTAATAGTGAAATTTCCATGCAATCTCTTTTCATTGTTCCAAAATAATTATTCAGGATCTCTTAAACATATAATTAGGTGTGTTACTCCTGCACTGATTGAAAGCAAGGAACGAGCATATGGTGTCAGCCAAAGTATTTAGTATGCAGAGTGTTCTTGCGCATTTGCATAGTAAAGAGATCAGGAAGTGACACGTTTCACGAAAATAGAAGAATGACATGTACATATCCAACAATTCAATCCTACTACAGAGTACACATCTACTATTGGTTTAAATTTAGACACTATTCTTTCTGAATATCCACGCAACAAGTACGAGCCTATGAGGCTTTTCATTATTTCGAAATTCTGACTACCTCTGGAACATTATAAGCAGTGTGCCGCCCTCCATTTCATCTTCCTACCCGAACTGATGTCTTTGTGTTTTTCCTATTCATGGTGCATCGTCGTCATGCGGCTCAGGCTCGGGCTCAGGCTCAAGCTCAGGTTCAACCACAGGTTCACTAACTTCTTCCCTCATTTCAGGCGAAATGTTGCCATAAACCACTTCGACGGGCGCTGCTCTTCTTATGGTTCCTACCTTCGCATACTTGGTGGCGAACTTGTACTCCCAGTCATTCAAGGCGCCGAGCTCCATTGGCGTTAGACCAGATATATCACCATTCAGATCCTGTGATTCAAAGGACATCTTAGCCAATGCCCTACTGGCATCTTTACCAGCAAACAGAGCATAAGCTGCGCCAGGTCCATAGAACATCCTGCACAGGGAAAGCCGATTAAAAAGAGGGAAAAGAATAGAATGCCATAAGTGCTAACCACAATATGCTATGCATGGTAAATTGCCACTGGCATCATCAAGACAAATATTTTGATAGGCCCATGGCATTTGAACTGCAAATGGTACATGATCTAGTTATTTTCATCGGAGGAAACAAAAACCTTGTTTAAAACAAATTTATGCCTCAAACTAGATTTGATCACAATGCAGCTATGTCTAAATGGAATTGTTGCTCTCCAAAAGCTTTCAATAGCACCACATGGAAGTCATTATTCCATCAAAATAGGAGATTCAGTTAGACGTCAACAAAATCTGAAACTGGTACATTTATCACTACAGCTTATAACTCATAGCACAACTAGATTTGTTCACACACAAAATAAAAATTTAGGGTTGGTGGTTGTTGAGCACATGTTCAGAAGAAATTAAGCACAATGTGCAGGAGTTTTCTAGCACATTCCTACATTTCTTAATTGTCGCGCAAATCTTTCATCCATTTTCTTCTCAAAGGGTTCATGGTTGTACTATCCATGAGGGGAAATCAGCAACCTTCAGATTGTAGAGAAAACAAAATAAGGGCATGGCCGTGTTCTTGCGGATACAACCAAAAAAGCATGGGCAAGAGAAAGAATACGAAGAGACATAAGTATGCCCTTAGCTTATTGCTTATACTGCTTTGGCATATCATATCCTAGTCCTAAGTCAATCGATACCAAGAGTGTTAATACCATATGTGTGCTGGTGAGGATAGGCAGCTAGACACTACGTTAAAATTTGTTCAATCGCTAAATACCATGTTATACACTTAATAGCTAAACGTACAGGCCAAGCATCAGAAGCTCCATCGCAAAGACAGCTGGCCACCCCTTTGACTGACAGGCCACTAGGCAAGCATACCCAAAATCCACTAGTCAGTTTCGATCCATCTGGTTGGTCACAACCTTCAATTCTTTGGCATCCCACATTCAGAACGGTTCGTTTAAGTAGCACAACAGAACTCCGCCTTGTTTTGGAGAGCATCGGTTGTACAAGTGAAGAGAAGAAGAAAAAGCTACTGGTTCACCACGATTGACTAGTGACTAGTACAACAGAGCACAGCAGCTCTGCGAGTTGCGATTAGGACGAAATGGATGAATAATTAAAGGTTAGGACTGAAGCAATCAAGGATTCAAAGGAAGCAACCTGCTCTCTGAGACGTCATAGATCTGCCCCTTGATGGCCATCAGCAGCGGTTTCTCGGGGTCGGACCCGTCGTACTGCCGTAGTTCCTCCTCCGTTATCTCGCCCACCTGCACCGGCTCCGGGACTGGAGGCGGCGGGGCCGTCTGGGCCTCCAGCCGACGGGGCGGAGGATGGCGCGGCGCAAGGAGACTGGACCCGACCTTGTATATCGCCACCGCCGCCGCCACACCCGCGAGCACGGCCAGAGGAGGCGCGCCCTTCGCCGCCGACCACAGCTCCGCCACTGCGGCATCCACCAATAAAACAGGTCAGACTCCGACGCGAACTCTACACGAGAGGTTACGGATTCAGTGCGAGCGAGAGCTTACGCTTCGCAGGGACCTTGACCCCGCCCTGCCCGGCCCCGGCGCTACACCGCACGCGGCAGGACGCGACCCTGCTGCGGCGAACACCCTGAAGACATACGGCCGTACTCGCGCGCCGCCGGCTAGGCGGCGCCGAGACGGGGAGCGATGGTGCGGCGCGGACAGAGGAGCAAGAAGCCATTCAGAACACTTGCTGGATGCAGTGGGGTGGAAGATGTCTCCTTCACCCTAATAACTAATTCGATACAAACGGAAGAAAATACATAAATCTTGCTCACACACTTTGTGCCAGTTAAACAACTTTGATTGGAATTACTTGGGGTGTGCCAGTCCCGGGCAGCAGTGCTGCAGCCTGCAGTGCAAGAAACTTCAAGGCCCTCTAACGTAGGATTTTCCCCCCTTTTTCCTAGTTTTTTAAATGAACTGATTCAAATGCTATGCATAGATGCTGGTACACTATGTTTTGATGTGTGTGGTTGTTCAAATTTATTTTGAATTCAAAATCTTTTGAATTTGGTTTGGAAATAGAAAATGGAAGAGAGAGAAAGGGAAAACCTCGTCTCCCTCTTTCTTGTGCAGTCGACCTGCTTTGGCCGTGCCCTAGCCCGCTTTCCTCGTTGGCCCAGTATCGCGAGCCCCACTGGGCTGCTGCGGCCCAGGGCCCTGCACGTGCGTCCTGGCCCAGCATCTGCCGCAATCCAGCCGTGTCATCGGCCATCGCCCTCGCTCACTGCCGTGGCGGGCCCGTCGGTCAGGTCACCCTTTCTTTCCCTTCCCCCAAGTACAGGTGCAAAATCGGGAAAGCACAGGTGCAAATCCTGTAGGAAACATGAGCTTTTTGGTTAGCAAACAGAATGAACATAGCAATCCCATCTTCTCCGTTCTCTGCCAAAGCTTTGTTGTTACCCTTTAAAAGCGCTCTTTCCTCTGCTAAAGCTTTGTTGTTACCCTTTAAAACTGGTCTTTCGTAACATGAACTGTACTGTACCAGAGTTGGGAATTTCGGTACGAGCTCTATGTATAAAGAGAGAATGGTCCATCGTGTGTCATGGTAGCGCTGGACATTTGTCTTATTACACAACAGTAAAAAGGCATCTACCTAACCATTATGAACTGGAAGAACACAGCTAGTGGAATACCTGAGGAAGATCCCTTCATTATGAACGTCAATTTTCAAAACGGTTGCAGCTGTTTTCAAAACGATGACAGGACTCCACAAGCACAATTGGACTTTTACCGTGCCATTCAACCCCTCAGAACACATGATTCTGGCTCAATGCCACGCACGTTGACAGGAACCACACGACACTTTCATGGCATATCCCCACGCGCGCGAAACATTACAAGGAACCTTCGGTGAAGACTACGTATGATAATCTTAGGGTACTACTGCAAAGAAAATTACTCATTTTAAAAGAGCACCGATTATCCGATCGAACACAAGGCCACAAGGGACTAACAGCAATTATAGAGCACCACGGCGCTGGCACAGATGGACGTATCCAATCACACGGGCCATAGCTGCTGATATACGACACGAGACACGAGAGGATAGCAGGGCCCTGACACGACCCGAATGGGACCATGTCGAATTATTGCCGCATGCACAGAAAAGCTCTAGTTTTCCTGGGCACCTTCATTAGCCGCGGCTTCCTTCTCCTCAACCACCGCCTCGCTTGGCTTCTCTTCGGTTGTCGGTGCCTTATCAGCCTCAGTGGTGCTCGCGGTGCTGCCGCCTTCCACAGGGACGCTCTTCTTGACCGTGCCGACCTTCACGTACTTGCTCATGAACTTGTACTCCCAGTCCTGCAGGGCGTCGAGCTCAAACGGACCTAGGCCCGAGATGTCGCCGGTGAGGTCCTGTGGCTCGAACGACATCTTCGCTAGAGCTCTGCTGGCATCTTTGCCGGCGAACAGGGCGTAAGGTCCGCCAGGTCCATAGAACATTCTGCGTAGGGTCATTTTAACAAACTGTTACATGTACAGAACTCGATATGCAAAGTAAGAAAAGGGCCGGGGGTGCTCGCCAAATCTGCACAACTGTCCTTGAATAATAAAACACTACATAAAGCATGCATAATATAAAAGTGACCCTTCCACCTTGCATGTGTCTCGCATGGACAGCCGTGCAATGTGCAAATATCGAAGGTAGAGATGTGCATGTAATAATATAACAGATCTAAGATGTTTTAGAAACACAGCAGCCACCAGCAACTGCATCTTGCATACAAAAGAGCTAGCTAAGAGGTATCACATATCTTATTCCATTGCCAGACCTAACCACAAAAGTTCTAGAAAAAAAGAATAAAGCAACAGAAAAGAAAACCCATCAAAGCAGCTTTCACTAATTCTTCCTGTCAACCAGTGCACAACTAAAAAGCATATGCAAAAGTAGCACTCGTCTCCAATGAATCAGAACACTTTACAAGCAAAAAGATCACAACCTTTTTTTTTGGTTTAGGAGACCTACCTATATTTACCACATCTCTTCACTAGCAAGTACGGGAACAGTGCAGTGTACAAATTACAGAAGCAACAACAAAACCCAGCTTATGCACAGACGAAAGGAACCAAGGGCCATGCTGAAATTCCCCGTGCATGTATGTCGTGTGGTGTGCATGAGATATTTGTGTGCTTGTCCATTCTTTTATTTCCTTTTTTCTTTTTTTTCCTTTCTTTTTTTTGGTATGAGTCATGTTTGTTCATAAAATCCCAAGGGTAAACCAGGTTATTCTCATCAAAACCTCAGTTTCGTGGATTTGGAGCTATTGTGTAGCCAAACAGATCCACAGTAGATCCATAGTGGCATTGATTCATGGTGAATTTGAGATCCAGATTCACTTTTTCGGTGGTGGAGCTCTGCCAAATAGACCCATACTCTTCATTATCAACTCTAATGCCACCATCTCAGCTGGCATACAGTCAATTGGTGCTAAAACGATTCTAAACAAATAGAAATTGGTTAGATATATTGCTTAATAGATCATCCAAACAACAAAAGGAAAATTCAGCGAAAGCAATCCCAACAAACATTAGGGAATCAATGTCAAGGCCCCAAAAGTTTCTTGTGAACCTGCTTCCTGGGATTCACACCTTAACCATAGCGGCAGCTCATAATGCTAACCATAGAGGTAGTACATATTGCACAACTACTAATCAACCAAACCAAGTTGCTGTGACCAGTAAACTCAATAGATCATGAATCTATTACCTCAACGAGCTGAACTACAGACAGTTACAAATGCTGCAACCTGCAACACGTCCTGATAACAAACAACAAAGCAATTGATTGATAGTTTCCATATCCAGTGTTCTTAAGGCGCCTAGGCGAGCAAGTGCACCAGACAACCGCCTTAGCGCCTAGGCGGGTATCGCGAGCAAGGCAGCCAGTTTTGCCCGGGCGCCTGGCGACGCCTTAAGAACACTGTCCATATCTGCCAGTGCCACCCAGGCAACTGATGCCCCTAACACGCCAAGACATTAAACGAGAAATTCCACCAGATTCATAACCTTGTAAATTCAAGCAATATTATCTCCTGGATACTCCAATCATCAGAAAAAACAAATCTATAGTTACATCTGAAAACTTGGAGAAGTAGCTAGCTATCAGTGAACAACTCAATCATTATGCGCTAAAAAATCAGCAAGCAGCACTCGGTCAGGTCACCCAAATAGTACAGCAGAGCCGGCCAATTATGCAACTCCATCAACAATCATACAACAACAACAACAAGTAGGGACGGCATTTCTTCTACATATAGGACATAATAATATATTGTATGGCTCGCGAATCGAGAACGATAGAATCGGGCCACCGCAACAAAATCTGATCACTAGGACAACCATCAATCCATGAAAACAGGGGGTAAGTTTGGTTTTGGTGCAAGGAACAGACCTGCTCTGGGTGACGTCGTAGATCTGGCCCTTGATGGCCATGAGGAGCGGCTTCTTAGGGTCGGAGCCGTCGTACTGGCGGAGGTCCTCCTCGGAGACCTCCCCCATCTGCACGGGAGGAGGGAGCGGCTCTGTCTCGGGCTCCTCCCGTGGGCGCGGCGGCGGCGGGGGCGGGGCCGCGAAGAGCCCCGACACAACGTGGTACAGAGCGGCCGCCACCGCCACAGCCGTGAAGAAGGCCGCCGGAGACAGGCCCGTGTACGCAACGATCGCCTGCTTCAGCGTCTCCCACAGCTCCACCACCGCCATCGCTGCCTTCCTCACTGATGATCTGGCTCGCCGGCGAGCGGTGCGATGACGCTGCTCTATCCCTAGCCTCCTCTCCCCCTCTGACTTCGGGGGAACAGGGTAGTCTGGTCTTTTCGGACAACTTGGAAAGTGAATGAGGAGGCGGAGAAAAATATCTCCAGCATTTTTATGAAGAGGGGTGATCTCGGACTAGAAATGAGAAGGGATCCGATCCCTGATTTTTCGTGGGAAAATCTTCCATTGAAAATTGTGAATGTAGAAGTTTCCTTCCTATGTGTATGAAAATAGAAAAAAATTCTACTACAAGTAAATGGAGATGAAAACGGCGAAACATTTCCGATCCTCGTTCGTTAAATTTGCACGTGACGATGTTTTCGTGTAATATTAATGGTCAAAATAAATAATTATCTTATTAAAAGATCACTAATTATATAACTGCGTTTATTTTGATATAGATATAACGCTTCCTTACATCTGATAATATGTATAGGTGACAATGTTTTGTGTTAATAACAAATGATGTACATTTTAATTATGATTTAATCACGAACGAGGATCTTCGTCGGATATTTATCCCCGCGAGGAACGAGTATGAGAAAGAAATATTCTCGCAAGTGTTCGTGGGATCATCGCTGGTAAACATTTTCGTCACGAGGATGGAGATAGAGAGCTATTACCGACAGAGAATTTCACGTTGTCATTCTATCTGTCGTCATTCTATCTCGGACGCGACAGAGCAAGCACAACGTTTTCACCCGCAGTTCATTGGCATCAACAATTACTATAAACTAGCAAAGTGTCAGTACATTATTACGTTTTCATTTATGCTTAATACTGATTATAAAATACAAACATAATCCTATATAAGTTTTGTTGGCTAGATTGGTATGAGTTTGAGTTTGGAAACAACAACCATGATTTGAATATCCATTCATGTATAGTTTTAGTTTTTACCATTTGAATAATCTTAATGTCATTAAGGAAGTGAAATACTTTTTGTCTAAACTTTGAAATGAAAGATTAGAAGTGGATGATGTTATTCTTAACATAAAGCTATTGAGAGGAGGAGGAAATAGTGGGGTAACTCTTGTGCAGTCCTATTATATGGAAAAGTTGTTAAGTCGCTTTAGACATAGAGATTGCACATATGCTCCAACACCTTATAACACAAGTGTGTTATTAAGAAAAAATAACATAATAACATGGGATCAATTGAGATACTCTCAAATCATTGGTTCTCGTATGTATTTGGC
This sequence comes from Zea mays, assembly GCF_902167145.1. Taxonomy (NCBI): domain Eukaryota; kingdom Viridiplantae; phylum Streptophyta; class Magnoliopsida; order Poales; family Poaceae; genus Zea; species Zea mays. The sequence continues at coordinate 231,666,712 of NC_050096.1, read as the reverse complement.
TAGTGCAACAAGGCCTAACATCTTGTTTGTTGTGAGCAAACTCAGCCAATTTGTTTATAATCTAGAGGATTATCATTGGCATGCCCTTGATGGAAGTTGTGCTATCTACAAGGGAACATGAGTTACGACGTCCACTATACCCGATACCCAAGGACAACTGGAGGATTATTGTGATGCAAAATGGATATATAATGTTGATGAGCTTTACACCACAAGCGTACATGTGTTCTCACTTGGAGGTGACACTGTTTTATGGAAGTTTTGCAATCATATCATCTTAACAAGATCAATAATGAAAAAGTAGAACTCACAATATTAGATATCGTTGTAGTTGCATGCACACAAATTTAGGATAGAAGAATGTGCGTTGAAAGGAAATGGATTGGCGTGCATGGAAACAAAAAATTGATTTAAATGCTTTATTTCGTCCATAAAATAGGATCTTTACAACAACCATACAGTTAGGCTCGTTGGAACCAGTTTATGAAGAGGTACGACCAATTGAGAATACACACAATCCAATCGAACCAATCCAATTACCTTATTTACCATTATCATGCCTTAGGAGTAGACATAGTGTAGCCCTCGTTGTAGTTTTCTAATCTTTACCGCTCTTCGACTCTACATCATCTAGAGGCGTCTTAGGTGGCATTGCCGATCCCGAGACAACCCTAGAATCTTTCCCATTGATGGGGTCCCTCCTAGGGGCGAGATCTAGGTCCTACAAGAGCTCATTGCTATCTCTGCGCACATCACGAACAGTATAGAGACCTACCACGGACCGTCCAGCGACCAACTGCTGACTGTCCACCACCTCGTAGAGAGGTTCCCCAAGGTCTCGTTCCCCACAGACGAGATCTATGGGATCATAAGTGTTTGGCCCAAAAAGGTGCCAACAATGTGTCATGCATGCGCGCGCGCCACCGCTGAGCCAAGTCGAGTTGAGGCACGGTCACGACGAAGTTCCAAAATGTAACTCTGGGAGTTACATGTTTGATGCCAAGAAGTTACTTGTCTTCTAATCTCCTACTGTTGTTGTTGTTTGTGATATCCTATCCCCTGGGATGGTGATATCCTGGCCCAAAGCATAATAGAATTAATAGAGTATTCATACCAATAAGGTGCATCTTCTTTTTCGGAAGCCTATCTCGAAAGAATCTCCAAGTTAAGCGTGCTTGACTTGGAGCAATTTGGGATGGGTGACCGACCGAGAAGTTTTCTTGGGTGCGCATGAGTGAGGACAAAGTATGCACAAAAAGACTCGTGTTTGTCTGTGCGGACAATATATGATCCTAGAGAGCTACCAGGAGTAAGTATCGTCGGTCTAGGGATTGGACGGGGTGTTACATTGTTCAGCTGGTAGCTAAGCACTCTATTATAGTACTTGAGCACACGAGTTTTGGAAGAGTAGACCTTCAAAACGAGTGATGTCTAAGTGTTCACATGCTTGGGTGAAGGACGACAATCATGCTTTTGGAAGTGTTGGTGGCACGACTCCTTGCTTCCTTTACTTCCTGGTGTTGTGCTCTGTCATCTCCTGGTCGGCTCGATGTTTCGTTGCTTAACGTCACAACTACAAACTTGCACTACATCAAGTGGAACGACTACATTAACTGAAAGGGAAATAGGCTTACACCTTTTCCTAATTGATTTTGGTGGTTGAATTGCCCAACACAAATAATTGGACTAACTAGTTTGCTCTAGATTATGAGTTCTACAGGTGCCAAAGGTTCACAATAAACCAATAAAAAGACAAAGCAAGGGTTCAAATAAAAAGAGCAAAAGACAACCAAAGTGTGCGCTGGTCTGGCGCACCGGACTGTCCGGTGTGCCACCGGACAGTGTCCGGTGCACCAGGGAACTCAACTCCGAACTTCTCACCTTCGGGAATTTCGGGAGCCGCTCCGCTATAATTCACCGGACTGTCCGGTTTAGCACCGGACTGTCCGGTGTGCCAGCGGAGCAATGGCTACTTCGCGCCAACGGTCGTCTGCAGAGAGCAGTTAATGAGCTATAGTGCGCACAGAAGTCAGAGCAGAGCCAGAAGGCGCACCGGACAGTCTACAGGACCTGTCCGGTGGCCCAGAAGACAGAAGCTCCAACGGTCGAACCCTAACGGTCGGGTGACGTGGCTGGCGCACCGGACAGTGTCCATGGCACACCGGACTGTCCGGTGCGCCATGCGACAGCAACCTCCACCAACGGCTCATTTGGTGGTTGGGGCTATAAATACCCCCAACCACCCACCATTCATTGTATCCAAGTTTTCAGCCTTCAAACACCTTACAAGAGCTATAGCATTCAATACAAGACACAATCAAAGAGATCAAATCCTCTCCCAAGTCCAAAGATCATTCCAATCAAATAGTGACTCGTGAGAGAGAGACTTGTGTTCATTTGAGCTCTTGCGCTTGGATTGCTTTTCTTCTTCCTTCTTTCTTGATTTCAACTCAATTGTAACCAAGGCAAGAGACACCAATTGTGTGGTGGTCCTTGTGGGGACTTAGTGTCCCATTTGATTGAGAAGAGAAGCTCACTCGGTCTAAGTGACCGTTTGAGAGAGGGAAAGGGTTGAAAGAGACCCGGTCTTTGTGACCACCTGAAAGGGAAATGTGCCCTTGGGCCATTTCTAAGTATTTTGGTGATTAAGTGTCAACATAAGTGCTTAAACGTGAATCAATGCCCATGGATGAACAAAGTGCAAATCTAGAGCAAAGGTATGTTTCTAAGTCTTAGTACATTGGTTTTGTGTACTAATATACTTGTCTAAGTGTTAGAAACAGGAAGAAGAAGAAAAGAAGAAAGTTGGCTGTGTACAGCCAAGAGGCTGTTTCGGTCTGGGGCACCGGACTGTCCGGTGGTGCACCGGACAGTGTCCGGTGCGCCAGGCTGCCTCGGCCGAAGAGGCCGCTCTCGGGAATTTGCTGACGGCGTACGGCTAAAATTCACCGGACTGTCCGGTGTGCACCGGACTGTCCGGTGAGCCAACGGTCGGCTGAGCCAACGGTCGACCGCGCGATCTGCGCGGGACACGTGGTCGAGCCAACGGTCGGAAGGGGGCACCGGACTGTCCGGTGTGCACCGGACATGTCCGGTGCGCCAACGGCTCCCGCATCTGCAACGGTCGGCTTCGCCAATTAAGGAAAGGAATCGGGCACCGGACACTGTCCGGTGTGCACCGGACTGTCCGGTGCGCCCGACGACAGAAGGCAAAGATGGCCTTCCAGATTTGTTCTCAACGGCTCCTAGCTGCCTTGGGGCTATAAAAGGGACCCCTAGACGCATGGAGGGAGACACCAAGCAACCTTTGAGCATTCTTGATCATCCACACTCAGTCTTTGCGCATCCGTTTGTGATTCTAAGTGATTCGAGCTCTGTTCTTGTGAGAAACTGTGAGATAGTCTTTGAGCTCGATTCTTGGCCGTGTGTGTGCGCATTTCGCTGTGGATTTGTGTGTGTTGCTTCCCTCCCTTACTCCGTGCTTCTTTGTGAATCTTAAGTGTAAGGGCGAGAGACTCCAATCTGTGGAGATTCCTCGCAAGTGGGATAAAGATAAGCAAGGCAAAAACACCGTGGTATTCAAGTGGGTCTTTGGACCGCTTGAGAAGGGTTGATTGCAACCCTCGTCCGTTGGGACGCCACAACGTGGAAGTAGGCAAGTTTTGTACTTGGCCGAACCACGGGATAAATCTCTGTGTCTTCTCTGTGATTGTCGTATTGTGCAAGATCTCCTCTTTAGCCACTTGGCAATTATTGTGCTAACTCTTAACAAGTTTTTGTGGCTATAAGTTAAGTTTTTACAGGATCACCTATTCACCCCCCCCCTCTAGGTGCTCTCAATTGGTATCAGAGCCGTTCTCTTCACAAAGGGACTTACCGCCCGAAGAGATGGATCCTAAGGGGAAGGGAATCGTGATCAACGACAAAGAGAAGGAATCCTTCGTCAACGAGCCGAAGGACGACAAGCCTACCGACTCCGGCTCGGGGCATAGACGAAAGGAAGGGAAGAAGAAGAAGACAAGGCGCATCAAGGAGATCATCTACTACGACGATAGTGATGAGTCTACTTCTTCCCAAAAGGATGATGACAACGACTATAAAAAGACGGTCAATTCGAACTTTTCATTTGATTATTCTCGTATTCAACATAGTTCGAATTCACATTTGCTTTCCATTCCTCTCGGCAAACCTCCACACTTCGATGGGGAGGACTACGGATTTTGGAGTCACAAAATGCGTAGTCACTTATTCTCTCTCCATCCAAGCATATGGGAGATTGTGGAGAATGGAATGAAATTTGATAGCTCGGATAGCCCTTTGCTTATAAATGAACAAATTCATAGAAATGCACAAGCTACTACTGTTCTCTTAGCGTCTTTGTGCAGGGAAGAGTACAATAAGGTGAGCGGCTTGGACAATGCCAAGCAGATATGGGACACCCTCAAGATCTCTCACGAGGGGAACGACATCACCATGCTCACCAAGATGGAGTTGGTGGAGGGCGAGCTTGGACGATTCGCCATGATAAGGGGAGAGGAGCCAACTCAAACTTACAACCGGCTCAAGACCCTTATCAACAAAATAAGGAGCTACGGAAGCACGCGTTGGACGGATCACGACGTCGTCCGCCTAATGCTCAGGTCCTTTACCGTTCTTGATCCTCATCTCGTGAACAATATTCGTGAGAATCCCAGGTACACGATGATGACGCCCGAGGAAGTACTTGGAAAATTCGTGAGCGGGCGGATGATGATCAAGGAGGCAAGATACGTCGACGACGCGTTGAACGGTCCACTCCACGAGCCTCAACCCATTGCTCTAAAAGCAACAAGGAGCAAGGAGGCGCTACCCAGCAAGGTGGCACAAATTGAGGCTGCCGGTCTTAATGATGAAGAGATGGCTCTCATCATCAAGAGATTCAAGACGGCGCTAAAAGGTCGAAAGGGACAGCCAAGCAAGGCCAAGACCAAGGGAAAGCGATCATGCTTCAAATGCGGTAAGCTTGGTCATTTTATTGCTAACTGTCCCGAAAATGATAGTGACCAGGAGCAAGGGAAAAATGGGAAGAGAGAGAACAAGAAGGTTTACAAGAAGGCCAAAGGCGAAGCACACCTTGGAAAGGAGTGGGATTCGGATTGCTCTTCGTCCGACTCCGACGACGAAGGACTCGCCGCCACTGCCTTCAACAAATCGGCTCTCTTCCCAAACGAGCATCACACTTGCCTCATGGCAAGGGAAAAGAAGGTGATCACTCGTAATGCTAATACTTATGATTCTTCTAGTGATAATGAATCCAGTGAGGATGAAATTGATTACTCTAGTTTATTCAAGGGATTGGATAGAACTAAGATAGCTAAGATTAATGAATTGATTGATGCCTTAAATGAAAAGGATAGAATCTTAGAGAAACAAGAAGACCTTTTATATGAAGAACATGATAAATTTGTTAGTACACAAAATTCGCTTGCTCTAGAAGTTAAAAGAAATGGAATACTTTCTTGTGAACTTTCTACTTGTAATGAAACCATTTCTTCTTTAAAAGGTGAAATTAATGTTTTAACTGCTAAACTAGAAGTAGCAAGTAACTCGTGTGTTGAAAATATTACAATTTGCACTAGGTGTAAGGATTTTGATGTTAATGCTTGTAGTGAACACTTAGTTTCAATTTCAAAACTAAATGATGAAGTGGCTAGTCTTAATGCTCAACTTAAGACTAGCAAGAGTGAAGTTGATAAAATAAAATTTGCAAGGGATGCCTACACAGTGGGTAGACACCCCTCAATTAAGGATGGTCTTGGCTTCAAGAGAGAGGCCAAGAACTTAACAAGCCATAAGGCTCCCATCTTCGTCAAGGAGAAAGGGAAGGCCCCTATGGCTAGTAGTGCTAAAAGGAACCATGCTTTCTTGTACCATGATAGGAGACATGCTAGAAATGCTTATAATGATTTTGATTCACATGTTTATGATTCTCATGCCATGTTTGCTTCTAGTTCTTCCTATAAGCATGATAGAGATATGTGTAGGAGAAATGTTGTGCATATGCTAGGAGAAATTTTGCTCATGTTCCTAGAAAAGTTGTGAACAAACCTTCTACCATTTATTATGCTTGCAATGCTCCCTTTGCTATTTGTAGAAAGGGTAAGAAGGTAATTGCTAGGAAGTTAGGGGCAAAATGCAAGGGAGACAAAACTTGCATTTGGGTCCCTAAGGAAATTTGCACTAACCTTGTAGGACCCAACAAGAGTTGGGTACCTAAGTCCCAAGCCTAAATTTGCCTTGCAGGTTTATGCATCCGGGGGATCAAGCTGGATTATCGACAGCGGATGCACAAACCATATGACGGGGGAGAAGAAGATGTTCACTTCCTACGTCAAGAATAAAGATTCCCAGGATTCAATTATATTCGGTGATGGGAATCAAGGCAAGGTAAAAGGGTTAGGTAAAATTGCAATTTCTAATGAGCATTCTATCTCTAATGTATTTTTAGTAGAGAGTCTTGGATATAATTTGCTATCTGTTAGTCAATTATGTCAGATAGGGTATAACTGTCTATTTACAAATGTAGATGTGTCTGTCTTTAGAAGAAGTGATGGTTCACTAGCTTTTAAGGGAGTATTAGACGGCAAACTTTATTTAGTTGATTTTGCAAAAGAAGAGGCCGGTCTAGATGCATGCTTAATAGCTAAGACTAGCATGGGCTGGCTGTGGCATCGCCGCTTAGCACATGTAGGGATGAAGAACCTTCACAAGCTTCTAAAGGGAGAACACGTGATAGGTTTGACTAACGTGCATTTCGAAAAAGATAGACCTTGTGCAGCTTGTCAAGCAGGTAAACAAGTGGGAGGAGCGCATCACGGCAAGAATGTGATGACCACTTCAAGACCTCTGGAGCTGCTGCATATGGACCTCTTCGGACCCGTCGCCTATCTGAGCATAGGAGGGAGTAAGTATGGTTTAGTTATTGTTGATGACTTTTCCCGCTTCACTTGGGTGTTCTTTTTGCAGGATAAGTCTGAAACCCAAGGGACCCTCAAGCGCTTCCTCAGGAGAGCTCAAAATGAGTTTGAGCTCAAGGTGAAGAAGATAAGGAGCGACAACGGGTCCGAATTCAAGAACCTTCAAGTGGAGGAATTTCTTGAGGAGGAAGGGATCAAGCACGAGTTCTCCGCTCCCTACACACCACAGCAAAATGGTGTGGTAGAGAGGAAGAACAGGACGCTAATCGATATGGCGAGGACAATGCTTGGAGAATTCAAGACCCCCGAGTGTTTTTGGTCGGAAGCCGTGAACACGGCTTGCCACGCCATCAACAGGGTCTATCTTCATCGCCTCCTCAAGAAGACTTCGTATGAGCTACTAACCGGTAACAAACCCAATGTATCTTACTTTCGTGTATTTGGGAGCAAGTGCTACATTCTAGTGAAGAAAGGTAGAAATTCTAAGTTCGCTCCCAAAGTTGTAGAAGGGTTTTTGTTAGGTTATGACTCAAATACAAAGGCGTATAGAGTCTTCAACAAATCATCGGGTTTGGTTGAAGTCTCTAGCGACGTTGTATTTGATGAAACTAATGGCTCTCCAAGAGAGCAAGTTGTTGATTGTGATGATGTAGATGAAGAAGAGGTTCCGACGGCCGCTATACGAACCATGGCGATTGGAGAAGTACGGCCACAGGAACAAGATGAACGAGATCAACCTTCTTCCTCAACTATGGTGCATCCCCCAACCGAAGATGACGAACAGGTACCTCAAGTGGAGGCGCTTGATCAAGGGGGAGCACAAGATGATCAAGTGATGGAGGAAGAAGCGCAACCGACACCTCCAACCCAAGTTCGAGCGATGATTCAAAGGGATCATCCCGTCGACCAAATTCTGGGAGATATTAGCAAGGGAGTAACCACTCGATCTCGATTAGTCAATTTTTGTGAGCATCACTCCTTTGTCTCTTCTATTGAGCCTTTCAGGGTAGAGGAGGCCTTGCTAGATCCGGACTGGGTGTTGGCCATGCAGGAGGAGCTCAACAACTTCAAGCGCAATGAAGTTTGGACACTGGTGCCTCGTCCGAAGCAAAATGTTGTGGGAACCAAGTGGGTGTTCCGCAACAAACAGGACGAGCACGGGGTGGTGACGAGGAACAAGGCTCGACTTGTGGCAAAAGGTTATGCCCAAGTCGCAGGTTTGGACTTTGAGGAGACTTTCGCTCCTGTGGCTAGGCTAGAGTCCATTCATATCTTGTTAGCATATGCCGCTCACCATTCTTTCAGGTTGTACCAAATGGATGTGAAGAGCGCTTTCCTCAACGGACCAATCAAGGAGGAGGTGTACGTGGAGCAACCCCCTGGCTTCGAGGATGAACGGTACCCCGACCACGTGTGTAAGCTCTCTAAGGCGCTCTATGGACTTAAGCAAGCCCCAAGAGCATGGTATGAATGCCTTAGAGACTTTCTAATTGTTAATTCTTTCAAGGTTGGGAAAGCCGATCCAACTCTTTTTACAAAGACATGTGATGGTGACTTGTTTGTATGCCAAATTTATGTCGATGACATAATATTTGGTTCTACTAACCAAAAGTCTTGTGAAGAGTTTAGCAGGGTGATGACGCAGAAATTCGAGATGTCGATGATGGGCGAGTTGAACTACTTCCTTGGGTTCCAAGTGAAGCAACTCAAGGACGGCACCTTCATCTCCCAAACAAAGTACACACAAGATCTGCTAAAGCGGTTTGGGATGAAGGACGCCAAGCCCGCAAAGACTACGATGGGGACCGACGGACACACCGACCTCAACAAAGGAGGTAAGTCCGTTGATCAAAAAGCATACCGGTCAATGATAGGTTCTTTGCTTTACTTATGTGCTAGTAGACCGGATATTATGCTTAGCGTATGCATGTGTGCTAGATTTCAATCCGATCCTAAGGAGTGTCACTTAGTGGCGGTGAAGCGAATTCTTAGATATTTGGTTGCTACGCCTTGCTTCGGGCTCTGGTATCCAAAGGGGTCTACCTTTGACTTAGTTGGATACTCAGACTCCGACTATGCTGAATGTAAGGTCGATAGGAAGAGTACATCGGGGACGTGCCAATTCTTAGGAAGGTCCCTGGTGTCATGGAACTCTAAGAAACAAACCTCTGTTGCCCTATCCACCGCTGAGGCCGAGTACGTTGCCGCAGGTCAGTGTTGCGCGCAACTGCTTTGGATGAGGCAAACCCTCCGGGACTTTGGCTACAATCTGAGCAAAGTCCCACTCCTATGTGATAATGAGAGTGCTATCCGCATGGCGGAGAATCCTGTTGAGCACAGCCGCACAAAGCACATAGACATCCGGCATCACTTTTTGAGAGACCACCAGCAAAAGGGAGATATCGAAGTGTTTCATGTTAGCACCGAGAACCAGCTAGCCGATATCTTCACTAAGCCTCTAGATGAGAAGACCTTTTGCAGGTTGCGTAGTGAGCTAAATGTCTTAGATTCGCGGAACCTGGATTGAATTGTAGCATACATGTATTTATGCTTTTGATCATGTTCCTTTTTGCATTTTGTTGCTTTACTATGGTGCTCAAGTTGTACAAACACTCCCTGGACCTCACAAGTCCGTTGCAAAGTGTTGCACATGTTTAGGGGGAGATGTGTTACAACTTGACCCTCTGAGACTAACCATGTGCTTGAGTTTGATGATTTAGTCTCGAAGGAGGATTGAAAGGGAAAAGGTGGACTTGGACCATGAAAGACTTCCACTGCACTCCGATGAGAGGGTAACTTATTCCAAGTTCATCTTTAAGACTCTTATTGCCTTTGTATTCTTATTGAAGATTTTGGTGAGGCAATGGGGTTATAGGGCCAAGATTGATCCCGTTTTGGTGCTTGATGCCAAAGGGGGAGAAAATAAAGGCCAAAGCGATAAATGGATCAGCTACCACTTGAGAGATTTTGAAAATAGTAGAATAGAGTTTTTGTTTTGTCAAACGCTTTTATTGTCTATTATTGTCTCTCTTGTCAAAAGTTGGCTTCTTGTGGGGAGAAGTATTGATTATGGGAAATAGGGGGAGTTTTTGAAATCTTTGATCAATCTCTTTTGGAATGACTCTCTTTATGCTTCAACATGTGTGTTTGACTTAGAGATAGAGATTTGAGTTTGATTTGCAAAAACAAACCAAGTGGTGGCAAAGGATGATCCATATATGCCAAAATTGAATCAAAATCAATTTGAGTTTTATTTGAAGTGATTTTACACTTGTTCTAGTTGCTTTATGTTGTGTTGGCATAAATCACCAAAAAGGGGGAGATTGAAAGGGAAATGTGCCCTTGGGCCATTTCTAAGTATTTTGGTGATTAAGTGTCAACATAAGTGCTTAAACGTGAATCAATGCCCATGGATGAACAAAGTGCAAATCTAGAGCAAAGGTATGTTTCTAAGTCTTAGTACATTGGTTTTGTGTACTAATATACTTGTCTAAGTGTTAGAAACAGGAAGAAGAAGAAAAGAAGAAAGTTGGCTGTGTACAGCCAAGAGGCTGTTTCGGTCTGGGGCACCGGACTGTTCGGTGGTGCACCGGACAGTGTCCGGTGCGCCAGGCTGCCTCGGCCGAAGAGGCCGCTCTCGGGAATTTGCTGACAGCGTACGGCTAAAATTCACCGGACTGTCCGGTGTGCACCGGACTGTCCGGTGAGCCAACGGTCGGCTGAGCCAACGGTCGACCGCGCGATCTGCGCGGGACACGTGGTCGAGCCAACGGTCGGAAGGGGGCACCGGACATGTCCGGTGCGCCAACGGCTCCCGCATCTGCAACGGTCGGCTTCGCCAATTAAGGAAAGGAATCGGGCACCGGACACTGTCCGGTGTGCACCGGACTGTCCGGTGCGCCCGACGACAGAAGGCAAAGATGGCCTTCCAGATTTGTTCTCAACGGCTCCTAGCTGCCTTGGGGCTATAAAAGGGACCCCTAGACGCATGGAGGGAGACACCAAGCAACCTTTGAGCATTCTTGATCATCCACACTCAGTCTTTGCGCATCCGTTTGTGATTCTAAGTGATTCGAGCTCTGTTCTTGTGAGAAACTGTGAGATAGTCTTTGAGCTCGATTCTTGGCCGTGTGTGTGCGCATTTCGCTGTGGATTTGTGTGTGTTGCTTCCCTCCCTTACTCCGTGCTTCTTTGTGAATCTTAAGTGTAAGGGCGAGAGACTCCAATCTGTGGAGATTCCTCGCAAGTGGGATAAAGATAAGCAAGGCAAAAACACCGTGGTATTCAAGTGGGTCTTTGGACCGCTTGAGAAGGGTTGATTGCAACCCTCGTCCGTTGGGACGCCACAACGTGGAAGTAGGCAAGTTTTGTACTTGGCCGAACCACGGGATAAATCTCTGTGTCTTCTCTGTGATTGTCGTATTGTGCAAGATCTCCTCTTTAGCCACTTGGCAATTATTGTGCTAACTCTTAACAAGTTTTTGTGGCTATAAGTTAAGTTTTTACAGGATCACCTATTCACCCCCCCCCCTCTAGGTGCTCTCACCACCTCAACGGGGAGTAGGTTTGCAAGAACCGAACCTCGGTAAAACAAATCACCGTGTCATCCGCCTTATTTGCTTGTGATTTGTTTTCGCCCTCTCTTTCGGACTCGTTTATATTTCTAACGCTAACCCCGGCTTATAGTTGTGCTCAAAGTTTGTAAATTTCAGATTCGCCCTATTCACCCCCCTCTAGGCGACTTTCAATTGGTATTAGAATCCGGTACTTCATTAGAGCCTAACCGCTCGAAGTGATGTCGGGAGATCACGCCAAGAAGGAGATGGTGACCGGTGAGAAGCCTGCCACAAGCCATGGGAAGGCTCCATCCGGGGAGTCTGACAACAAGGTGAAGGGATCCCCTTCACACGACAAGTCACGTCGGAGCGGCGAAAAGAAAAGGAAGATGAAGAAGGTAGTCTACTACGAGACCGACTCTTCATCGCCATCCACCTCCGGCTCTGACACGCCGTCCGTCACTTCTAAACGCCATGAGCGCAAGAAGTTTAGAAGATCTCCTTACGCTATCCTCGCATTTCCAAACACACCCCTTTACTTTCCGTCCCACTAGGCAAACCACCGGTTTTTGACGGTGAAGATTATTGTATGTGGAGTAATAAAATGAGGCACCATCTAACCTCACTCCACGCTAGCATTTGGGACATTGTTGAGTTTGGTGCACAGGAACCATCCGTAGGGGATGAAGGCTATGACTCGGACGAAGTAGCCCAAATCTGGCACTTCAACTCCCAAGCCACCACTATACTCCTCGCCTCTCTAAGTCGAGAGGAGTATAACAAGGTGCAAGGGTTGAAGAGCGCCAAAGAGATTTGGGATGTACTCAAGACCGCACACGAAGGAGACGAGGTGACCAAGATCACCAAGAGGGAAACGATCGAGGGGGAGCTTGGTCGCTTCATGCTTCATCAAGGGGAGGATCCACAAGCCATGTACAACCGGCTCAAGACCTTGGTGAACCAAGTGCGCAACCTCAGGAGCACTAAATGGGATGACCATGAAATGGTCAAGGTTATTCTTAGATCACTCGTATTTCTTAATCCTACTCAAGTTCAATTAATTCGTGGTGATCCAAGATATAAACTAATGTCTCCCGAGGAAGTAATATGAAAATTTGTGAGCTTTGAGTTGATGATCAAAGGCTCCAAGAAAATCATCGAGCAAGGCGCCTCCTCTACACCCGATGTGCAACCCGTTGCATTCAAGGCGACGGAGGAGAAGAAAGAAGACACTACACCTAGTAGGGTCCCCATCGATGCCTCCAAGCTCGACAACAAGGAAATGGCGCTCATCATCAAGAGCTTTCGCCAAAATCCTCAAGCAAAGGAGGGGGAAGGACTACAAGCCCCGCTCCAAGAAAGTTTGCTACAAGTGTGGTAAGCCCGGTCATTTTATTGCAAAATGTCCATTATCAAGTGATAGTGACAGGGGCGACGACAAGAAGGGAAAGAGAAGAGAAAAGAAGAGGTACTACAAGAAGAAGGGCGGCGATGCCCATGTATGCCGCGAGTGGGACTCCGACGAGAGCTCCACCGACTCCTCCTCCGACGAGGACGCCGCAAACATCACCGTCAACAAGGGACTTCTCTTCCCCAACGTCGGCCACAAGTGCCTCATGGCAAAAGACGGCAAAAAGAAGAAGGTAAAATCAAGATCCTCCACTAAATATGCAACCTCTAGTGATGAGGATAATTCTAGTGATGAGGAGGATAACTTGCTCACTCTTTTTGCCAATCTTAACATGCAACAAAAGAAGAAATTGAATGAATTGATTAGTGCTATTCATGAGAAGGATGAACTCTTGGATAGCCAAGAGGACTTCCTTATTAAGGAAAACAAAAAGCATGCTAAGACTAAAAATGCTTATGCTCTAGAGGTAGAAAAAAGTGAAAAATTATCTAATGAGCTAAGCACTTGCCATGATGTTATTTCCAACCTTAGAAATGAAAATGCCAAATTAATTGCTAAGGTTGAGAAATCAAATGTTTGTGATGATTCAATTGACAATCTTAGAAATGATAATGCTAGTTCAATTGCTAAGATTGAAAAATTGAATGCCTCTCTTGCTAGCCTTAGAAATGAGAATGAAAAATTAATTGCTAAGGCTAAGGAATTAGATGTTTGCAATGTTTCTATTTCCAATCTTAGAGATGAGAATGACATTTTACATGTTAAGATTGTTGAACTAAATTTTTGCAAACCCTCTACATCTACTATTGAGCGTGTTACTATTTGTACTAGATGTAGAGATGTTAACATTGATGCTATTCGTGATCGCATTGCTATGATTAAACAACAAAATGATCATATAGCAAAATTAGATGCTAAAATTGCCGAGCATGAGTTAGAAAATAAAAATTTTAAATTTGCTCGTAGCATGCTCTATAGTGGGAGACACCCTGGCATTAAGGATGACATTGGCTTCCAACAGGGAGGCAATGTCAAACTTAATGCCCCTCCTAAAAGATTGTCAAACTTTGTTAAGGGAAAAGCTCCCATGCCTCAGGATAACGAGGGTTACATTTTATACCCTGTCGGTTATCCCGAGCACAAAATTAGGAGAATTCATTCTAGGAAGTCTCACTCTGGCTCTAATCATACTTTTATGTACAAGAGTGAGACATCTAGTTCTAGGCAATCAACCCGTGCTAAATTGCCTAAGAAGAAAACTCCTATTGCATCAAATGAACATAACATTTCATTTAAGACCTTTGATGCATCATATGTGCTAACTAACAAATCAGGCAAAATAGTTGCCAAATTTGTTGGGGGCAAACACAAGGGATCAAAGACTTGTGTTTGGGTACCCAAGGTGCTTGTTTCTAATGTGAAAGGACCCAAGACCGTTTGGGTACCTAAGAACAAGACCTAAAATTGTTTTGTAGGTTTATACATCCGGGGGCTCAAGTTGGATCATCTATAGCGAGTGCACAAACCACATGACAGGGGAGAAGAAGATGTTCTCCTCCTATGAGAAAAACCAAGATCCCCAACGAGCTATCACATTCGGGGATGGAAACCAAGGTTTGGTCAAAGGACTTGATAAAATTGCTATATCTCCTGACCATTCTATTTCTAATGTTTTTCTTGTAGATTCTTTAGATTACAATTTGCTTTCTGTTTCTCAATTATGCAAAATGGGCTACAACTGTCTTTTTACGGATATAGGTGTTACTGTCTTTAGAAGAAGTGATGATTCAGTAGCATTTAAGGGAGTGTTAGAGGGTCAGCTATACTTAGTAGATTTTGATAGAGCTGAACTCGACACTTGCTTAATTGATAAGACTAACATGGGTTGGCTCTGGCACCGCCGACTACCTCATGTTGGGATGAAGAATCTTCATAAGCTTCTAAAGGGAGAGCATATTTTGGGACTAACCAATGTTCATTTTGAGAAAGACAAGGTTTGTAGCGCATGTCAAGCAGGGAAGCAAGTTGGTGTTCATCATCCACACAAGAACATCATGACGACCGACAGGCCGCTCGAGCTACTCCACATGGATCTATTCGGCCCGATTGCTTACATAAGCATCGGCTGGAGTAAGTATTGTCTTGTAATTGTGGATGATTATTCTCGCTTCACTTGTGTGTTCTTTTTACAGGAAAAATCACAAACCCAAGAGACATTAAGGGATTCTTGAGACGGGCTCAAAATGAGTTCGACTTAAGGATCAAAAAGATTAGAAGCGATAACGGGATGGAGTTCAAGAACTCACAAATCGAAAGCTTTTTTGAGGAGGAGGGCATCAAGCATGAGTTCTCTTCTCCCTACACGCCACAACAAAATGGTGTAGTGGAGAGGAAGAATAGAACTCTATTGGACATGGCAAGGACCATGTTTGATGAGTACAAGACTTTGGATCGGTTTTGGGCCTAGGCGGTTAACACCGCTTGCTATGCCATCAACCGGTTATATCTACACCGAATCCTCAAGAAGACATCTTATGAACTCCTAATCGGTAAAAAGCCCAATGTTTCATATTTTAGAGTCTTTGGTAGCAAATGCTTTATTCTTGTTAAAAGAGGTAGAAAATCTAAATTTGCTCCTAAGGCTGTAGAAGGCTTTGTACCAGGATATGATTCAAACACAAGGGCATATAGAGTCTTTAACAAGTCCACTGGACTAGTTGAAGTTTCTTGTGACATTGTGTTTGATGAGACTAACGGCTCTCAAGTAGAGCAAGTTGATCTTGATGAGCTAGATGATGAAGAGGCTCCGTGCGTCGCGCTAAGGAACATGTCCATTGGGGATGTGTGTCCTAAGGAATCCGAAGAGCCTCCACAAGCACAAGATCAACCATCTTCCTCAATGCAAGCATCTCCACCAACTCAAGATGAGGATCAAGCTCAAGATGATGATGATGAAGATCAAGAGGAGCCACCTCAAGAGGAGGACAATGATCAAGGGGGAGATGTTAATGATCAAGACAAGGAAGATGATGAGGGTCCAAGACCGCCACACCCAAGAGTCCACCAAGCAATCCAACGAGATCACCCCATGAACACTATCCTCGGCGACATTCATAAGGGGGTAACTACTCAATCTCGTGTTGCTCATTTTTGTGAACATTACCCTTTTGTTTCCTCTATTGAGCCACACAAGGTAGAGGAAGCACTTCAACTCTTCAAGATTCGGATTGGGTGCTGGCGATGCAAGAGGAGCTCAACAACTTCACAAGGAATGAGGTATGACATTTAGTTCCACGTCCTAACCAAAAATGTTATAGGAACCAAGTGGGTCTTCCGCAACAAACAAGATGAGCATGGTGTGGTGACAAGGAACAAAGCTCGACTTGTGGCCAAGGGATATTCACAAGTCGAAGGCTTGGATTTTGGTGAAACCTATGCACCCGTAGCTAGGCTTGAGTCAATTTGCATTTTACTTGCCTATGCTACTTACCATGGCTTTAAGTTATATCAAATGGACGTGAAAAGTGCCTTCCTCAATGGACCAATCAAGGAGGAGGTCTATGTTGAGCAACCTTCCAGCTTTGAAGATAGTGAGTACCCTAACCATGTGTATAAACTCTCTAAGGCGCTCTATGGGCTCAAGCAAGCCCCAAGAGCATGGTATGAATGCCTAAGAGATTTTCTTATCGCTAATGGCTTCAAAGTCGGAAAAGCCGATCCTACTCTCTTTACTAAAACACTTGCAAATGATTTGTTTGTATGCCAAATTTATGTTGATGATATCATATTTGGGTCTACTAACGAATCTACATGTGAAGAGTTTAGTAGGATCATGACTCAAAAATTCGAGATGTCTATGATGGGGGAGTTGAAGTATTTCTTAGGATTTCAAGTGAAGCAACTCCAAGAGGGCACCTTCATTAGCCGAACAAAGTACATTTAAGACATACTAACAAAGTTTGGGATGAAGGATGCCAAGCCCATCAAGACACCCATGGGAACTAATGGGCATCTCGACCTCGACACGGGAGGTAAATCCGTAGATCAAAAGGTTTACCGGTCGATGATAGGTTCTTTACTCTATTTATGTGCATCTCGATCGGATATTATGCTTTCTGTATGCATGTGTGCAAGATGTGCAAGATTCCAAGCCGATCCTAAGGAAGTTCACCTTAGGACCGTGAAACGAATCTTGAGATATTTAGTTTATACTCCTAAGTTTAGCCTTTGGTACCCTAGGGGATCCACTTTTGACAATTGAATATTCTGATGCTGATTGGGCAGGGTGTAAAATTAATAGAAAGAGCACATCAGGGACTTGCCAGTTCTTGGGAAGATCTCTGGTGTCTTGGGCTTCAAAGAAGCAAAATTCTGTGGCTCTTTCTACCGCCGAAGCCGAGTATATTGCCGCAGGCCATTGTTGCGCGCAATTGCTTTGGATGAGGCAAACCCTTAGGGACTATGGTTACAAATTAACCAAAGTTCCTCTTCTATGTGATAATGAGAGTGCAATCCGTATGGCGGATAATACCGTTGAGCATAGACGCACTAAACACATAGCCATTCGGTATCACTTTTTAAGGGATCACCAACAAAAGGGGGATATCGAGATCGCATATGTTAACACCAAAGAATAATTAGCCGATATCTTTACCAAGCCATTAGATGAGCAAACATTTACCAAACTTAGGCATGAGCTAAATATTCTTGATTCTAGGAACTTTGATTGATGTTTTGCACACATAGCTCATATATATACCTTTGATCATCTCTTTCTTTGTTATGACTAATGTGGTTTTCAAGTGTATTTCAAGCTAAGTCATAGATTGAAAGGGAAATGGAGTCTTCGGCGAAGACAAGGCTTCCACTCCACTCCATTGCTTATTCATCCTTCGCCGTCACTCCGCAACACACTCTCCAATTTGGTATAATCTTCACTCATATGTTTTTTTACCATAAGGGGAGAAAGTAGTTAAAAGGGCTTATATTTCACTCACAAGTATCCGTTTTTGGCGATTCATGCCAAAGGGGGAGAAAGTATTAGCCCAAAGCAAAAGGACCGCACCACCACCAATTTTAAAAATTTAGTCTTTCAACTTGTATTTATAGAAGTATTTTTAAATTGGTATCTTATTTGTGATATAATTTCAAATTGGAATACCCTCTTCAAAATTAATATCTAAAACCTCTTGAACACTAAGAGGAGGATTTCATTAAGGGGGAGTTTTGTTTAGTCAAAGGAAAAACATTTGAAACAGGGGGAGAAAATTTCAAATCTTGAAAATGCTTCTCAAAATCTTATTCATATACCTTTGACTATTTGCAAAATATTTTTGAAAAGAATTTCCAAAAAATTTGCAAAACAAAACAAGTGGTGCAAGCGTGGTCCAAAATTTTAAATTAGAAGAAATCCATCCATGCATATCTAGTAGAAATAATTATTGGTTTCATTCCAAGCAACCTTTGCACTTACCTTATGCAAACTAGTTCAATTATGCACTTTTATATTTGCTTTGGTTTGTGTTGGCATCAATCACCAAAAAGGGGGAAATTGAAAGGGAAATAGTTTTACACCTTTTCCTAATTGATTTTGGTGGTTGAATTGCCCAACACAAATAATTGGACTAACTAGTTTGCTCTAGATTATGAGTTCTACAGGTGCCAAAGGTTCACAATAAACCAATAAAAAGACAAAGAAATGGTTCAAATAAAAAGAGCAAAAGACAACCGAAGTGTGCCCTGGTCTGGCGCACCGGACTGTCCGGTGTGCCACTGGACAGTGTCCGGTGCACCAGGAAACTCAACTCCGAACTGCTCACCTTCGGGAATTCCGGGAGCCGCTCCGCTATAATTCACCGGACTGTCCGGTGTAGCACCGGACTGTCCGGTGTGCTAGCGGAGCAACGGCTACTTCGCGCCAACGGTCGTCTGCAGAGAGCAGTTAATGAGCTACAGTGCGCGCAGAAGTCAGAGCAGAGCCAGAAAGGCGCACCGGACAGTCTACAGGACCTGTCCGGTGCACCACCGGACTGTCCGGTGGCCCAAAAGACAGAAGCTCCAACGGTCGAACCCTAACGGTCGGGTGACGTGGCTGGCGCACCAGACAGTGTCCATGGCGCACCGGACTGTCCGGTGCGCCATGCGACAGCAGCCTCCACCAACGGCTCATTTGGTGGTTGGGGCTATAAATACCCCCAACCACCCACCATTCATTGTATCCAAGTTTTCAGCCTTCAAACACCTTACAAGAGCTATAACATTCAATACAAGACACAATCAAAGAGATCAAATCCTCTCCCAAGTCCAAAGATCATTCCAATCAAATAGTGACTCGTGAGAGAGAGACTTGTGTTCATTTGAGCTCTTGCGCTTGGATTGCTTTTCTTCTTCCTTCTTTCTTGATTTCAACTCAATTGTAGCCAAGGCAAGAGACACCAATTGTGTGGTGGTCCTTGTGGGGACTTAGTGTCCCGTTTGATTGAGAAGAGAAGATCACTCGGTCTAAGTGACCGTTTGAGAGAGGGAAAGGGTTGAAAGAGACCCGGTCTTTGTGACCACCTCAACGAGGAGTAGGTTTGCAAGAACCGAACCTCGGTAAAACAAATCACCATGTCATCCGCCTTATTTTCTTGTGATTTGTTTTCGCTCTCTCTTTCGGACTCGTTTATATTTCTAACGCTAACCCCGGCTTGTAGTTGTGCTCAAAGTTTGTAAATTTCATATTCGCCCTATTCACCCCCTCTAGGCGACTTTCATCGACTACCGATATATTTGTTACCCTTAATGGTATACAATCGTGTTACCCTCATCATACTAAGTTCATGTATGCATCTTTCTATTGTCATCTACATTTATATATCATTTTTCAAGATTAAACTGTAACTAAAAATGTCTAACATATCTTTGGTGATAAGATAGCCAATCTGAATATTTGGAAATCGACCTTCAAGGACAAACTTGGTTTTGTTTGTGTCAAGGTCAAGCAACTATCAAGTGCTCGATTATTTTTGTGTAGTTTTGTTGCTCTTTTTTCTTAGCTCTATGAGCTTTCTAATTTGTTTCTTATATGTATAAGAACTAGCATGAGTGATAGCGAGGACACGGGACTCGGGCAAATTCGGGAGGAGACATTGGTGCAGCGGGACTGGAGGGAGGGTGTGGAGCGGAGCACTTAGTTGGACGACGACGGCGAGGTAGGGAGTAGGCATGGACGCGAAGGGAGGATCGACATGGGAATCTGGTGTGTTGGAGGGGAGGGGCGGACCGCAGACATGATGCACATCACGTGTGCGGCTATTTTGAATCAAACAAAAATGTCGGGTTCGAGAACCAGGCCACGCGTCGGCACGCGAGAGGTTGAGGATGCTTGGAACGAGGAGTCCTCAATCCCCAGTGGCTTTTAATAAACGGGGATATTAGGGGACTCCCCTTCTAACAATTAAAAAGAAAAAAACAAGAACATGATGCTATCTTTCTTTATAAACCAAAGAAAAAAACAGAAAATGAGAACCATATCGTCGTTTAGTTTCTGTGGCTAAAGTTTAATCTGTGTCATATCTGATGTTTGAATATTAATTATGACTATTAAATATAGATTTAATTAGGTTTATTAATTTGTCTCGTCGTTTAGTTTTCATTTGTATAATTAGTTTCATAGCCTGGTTTAGTTTTTATTTGTATAATTAGTTTCATAGCGAGACTATATTTATTACTCTTAATTGTCATTTAGACAACCGATGTGACATGGACTAAACTTTAGTTTAATGGAACCAAAAAACTAAATAGACCCTTAGAACTTGTTTGAATGCATGTGGATTGAAGTACATATAATCCCTTGCTAATAAAAAAATAACTAGCCAAAGATTATATGCACCTCAACCTCAATCCCTATGCATCCAAACAAAGGACTCTAAGAGTCAAAATAGGGGATGGTATGTACTACTGATCGTCAATCCTGTTATAGGGCTCCTTTGGATTACAAAAATTTTAGAGAAATTATACACAAATTTCACAGAAATTGATTTATTTTTACAGAAAAACACAGAAAATAGAAAAAAATACATATTTCAGGCCTATTTTGGATACTCTAGTATTGAAGTGGTTTGGAAGGATTGGAGAGTGCATGAATCCACAATAGATTAAAAACTCTAACAATACATCTTAATCCACTCTCATCTCTTTCATTACTAGAGTAACCAAACTAGGGTTCAAAGGGATTCTATCCTCTCCTCCGCTTGGTTCGCGGGGCAGCCCAAAACGCCTTTAGAACTTTTCTGCTGATGGAAGAGCTGACGACGGCCATAGCCTCCCTTCTCGGCCATAGCCCATAGCCCCCCTTCTAGACAGTTCCGTCACATGGCAGACACTTAATTCAAACAATTAATTTCTTTAAAAAAACTTTTGTAAGTGCTCAGTTGTACTAGCACCAGTGCGGCGCCCATATGTGATTATATTTTCCCTATCTTTTTGTTTTTTAAAAGAAGAATATACGGTGATGTCCCGACAAGCTACCAGATCCATCTGCGAGTGTCCCTTTGGTTTGTTGAGTACTGTACCTGTACTACTCCGGAATGGCCGTTGGCCAACGCCCATCGTGCTCACTGCTCAGAGATCACAAGGGAGGCGTGGTAATTGTTTACGGTTGCGCATACAATCCACAGATCCCACGAAATGCACATGCTCAGTGAGGAGCCACACACGGGCCCACATTTCGCACTCCACCTGCCTAGTTCGCCTCGCTATTGACAACCAATGTCTCGTTCTGAGCTCCGAATCTTTTGCGATGGTGGGGTGATTGCGCGCGTCGTATAAAACACTAGTTTACACTAATTTATACTTGAACTATACTGTTTATATAATGCAGTTTGAGATAAGAGATGAGATACGAAAGAGGCTATAGCTGAATTGGTTAGGTGGTCTGAGTAGCATTTCTCAGATCCTGAGTTAAAATTCTAATGGAAACGAATTTCAAACTAAGATTAAAAAGTCACTCGCTGATTTTTCCTAGTTATGTGTACATATAAGATAGACTGATTTATAAGAGATGTATTCTCGTGTAAAGGCTAGGAAGGCTTAAAACGCACTTAGTAAAGTTCTGATTTATAGGGACCCTTGTGCTGCACTAGGGCTAGATTTCGCAATACAATACGGTGGATGATCTTTTCTCTATCGTATGAGATACCGTGGATGATCGGCTCTATCTCGGCCGAGAAATAAGAGATAGGATGACTAAGGGGGTGTTTGGTTACACCCCGCTAAAATTTAGCTCATGTCCCATCGAATGTTTGAAACTCCGTTCCGGTTATTAAATGTAGTCGGATTATAAAACTAATTTGTCAGCCGAAGATTAAAAGACGAGACGAATCTAGTCTAGTTGGTTGGGTCTATATTTCATACTCTTATTTAAAAGTCAAACGCTTAATGTGACACGAGCTAAACTTTAGCAGGAGCAACCAAACACCCTCTAAAACACAAGCTTTCAAGAGCGGTTGCCCGTGGCTTGAAGCGTTTCTTTTTCCCTCGTCAACGGTTACGCGTACCGCGTACGTAGCCCAAACCACGGCAACCCAACTGCTCCCAATACAAGACTCTGCAGGCTGCATTCCCTCCAAAAGAAAACCTCATCAAACAGACAAGCACAATGGCTGACAACAACTGATCAGCTATCCAAACAGAACAATGTGTGCTGGGACTTTGTTTTTTGTGGCTTGGAGAATGAGACGATGTGTCGTTGTCTCACGTGGTAAGCTGGGATTTTTCTTCGTGCAGGCGAAATTATATATACTTTTTTCCAAACAGAACAATGTGTGCCCCCTCTGCGCCCAACCCTTTTAATACGCCCGTATATACGTGTACGAGCTGTCGTCCGATTTTTTTCCCCACACGTTTGGACTCATGTAGAAACTAAAAAAAATACTATATTTATATCCACTAGCACAAAATTACCCCATACACATACCCACCACGGATAATATGTACCTATCGAATACTCATACCCACCGACATTTCATTAGACATAATCATTTTAATCGCAAAAAAACCAAATGCAAAATATACAAAATATTGAAGCCACATATTCCATCAGTAATAAAGATACTGAAATAGAATATTATCTTTGTGTCTAGCATGACAAAATTATCGAACCCAATATAATTTTATTATATGTTCAGCAACATTCAATATTAAATGGCACGATATATCATGTTATCAGATCACACAAAATATAGCACTGATATCCCAAAAGAGAGTTCTCAACGACATCACACAACATTAGGATAGTTATATAATTACTCGGTACATAATTCTTAATATTTAAGTATTTAAGGCGTGTAAGCCGCTGGAGCTTAAGGGGCACCCTTCATTCTTTCTCTTTCGATTTTATATGGAATATTTCTAATAATCCAGACACACATGTCACAAGTTAGCAGGTTTCCTATTAGGTAGCGGGTGTGGGATAAGAGAGAATATATCCTTGCCCA
Source organism: Zea mays (assembly GCF_902167145.1). Classification (NCBI taxonomy): domain Eukaryota; kingdom Viridiplantae; phylum Streptophyta; class Magnoliopsida; order Poales; family Poaceae; genus Zea; species Zea mays. Next base: position 231,643,311 of record NC_050096.1, on the reverse strand, counting down.
CCATACCCAATGGGTATACGAAAGTACCCAATAAAATGTCTAAGGATATCAAAATTTACCATACCCGTGCTCTAATCAGGTATTTAACCATTGAGTATCATGTACCTATTGCATCCCTACGGGTAATAGGAAAAGAAGGAATGGTGGCCTACCAGATATCTTACCCACTACCATCCCTAGTCGAGATTACATATCTTGGCGCCATAATCCATGACACCGATATCACGTAGCACACCGTCATGGATAGTGATGTGGCGGCAACTCAACTACATATATCTTGGCATTAAGATCCCATATACTACTCATTGTTCTCGTCTTTCTTATGTCTCTCTCCTATTCCTCCGATCCTAACCACCATAACGCCCCTTCACCGGCCACTGTGCCACACCCCTGCCTGTCGAAGCTCGCCCGTCAGGTACATGGTCGTTATCATTTCCCCTCTTGTTGTATGTTGCATGGCGCGTTTCGACCGCTATTTGTTGTGCCCGTTGTTGGACCCATGCTCATTGCCGACCACCGGCCACAAAATCCACCCTAGGCCTTGACCCCACCCGGTGTTGCCCTCATTCCTGACCTCGCCTGGCGCCACTGAAAGCATCTAGGTCTCCAGTGGGTTTTAGTGATTAAAGACAACATAAAATTATTGTGACTAGCATGTGTTTTGCAGAGCATATGGTAAGTTAGGTCACAAATGCAGGGAATTGCGCTCCAACAGGTGAAATCAATCCCTCAGATAAAACTTGAAGCGACGGCTGAAAAAGGTGATTCAAAAGATGAAGGTCTACATACCCTAAGTGTCGAAGGAGTTGTGGGACACTTAGTATAGGGTTAGGCCTTTTATTTTTACTTTGGCTGTACTATAAATAGGGGTTGTGAATGAGCAGTTTAACCAAGAGATGACTAGTGTAGTGTCGGTGCATGTACACTTCAAAACTAGTGCTAGGTATCACTCAATATCTCACACAAGAATTGGAGTAAAAAATGATTTAGAAAAACATTAAGTAGAAAAAGGTGTAGCACCGAACTGTTGACCTAGAGAGCATGTTTTTCTGTCGCAGTCCGGTAGCAGCACTGGGCTGTACGGTGTGCACTGGACAGGTCCTATGCAGTGTCCGGTGTGTCTATGCACAACGGATAGCTGTTAGAACTAGCCGTTGGAAGCACACTAGTGGCGCACCGGACTGTTAGGTGCGACCACACACAGAATTCGACAGTAACAACTAGTTTGTGTTGGTTGAGCTATTTATACCCCTTCCAACAACCACATTCATTGTCTTGCTGCCTCAACCACCTAGAATTTTTTGCTTTGAGCTTGCAAGTCCACATTGCCTAGTGAGGTGATTAACAAAATCATAATCACGTGTTAGGACCTCATTAGTGCACATGAGAGCCACCTAGAGCACACATCACATGCATTAGGTTTCTCTTGGTCAAGTGAAAGTCTATGACTTATTACTCTTGGTGATCGACATCACCTAGATAGCTTGGTGGCGATTGGAGCTCGGTGATCTCTCTGGAGGCTATGTTGGTGACCCGATTCGGTGATTGTACACGGTCGTGAGGGATCCACTGCGTCAGAGAGGCATATAATCATCTCATAGTGAGCACTAGGTCCTTGCGAAGACTAAGGGGGAGCGATACCCTTGTGCGAGTGCTACAACGAGGACTAGTGGAGACTGTCGACTCTCTCCGATACCTCGGGAAAAATTTGGAGGAGTTTTCCTTCCCTCTCTTTACATTCCGCATTTACTTTTGAGCAATTTACTTTGTGTATTTTCATTCCTAGTATTTGCCATGATAACTTAGGGTTTGCTTACTGTTTGCTAGCGTTTGTAATTTAGCTAAGTAGTTGGGTGAAGTTGGGCTCTTGTTTAGGGTTTAATATTATGCAAGAAAATTAGGAAATCCCAATTCACCCCCCTCTTGGGCATCGTGATCCTTTCACACTCCTTCCCCAGTGTCATGTTGCCCATCACTCGAGCCTCAATGCTGACCCTCGCGCACCGCTTTGGCTCCTACACCATCCACATTCGATGAAGGTTGAAAGTCGCCTAGAGGGGGGTGAATAGGGCGAATCTGAATTTTATAAACTTAAGCACAACTACAAGCCGGGGTTAGCGTTAGAAATGTAAACGTCCGAGAGAGAGGGCGAAAAACAAATCGTGAGCAAATAAAGAGTGAGACATAAGGATTTGTTTTACCGAGGTTCGGTTCTTGCAAACCTACTCCCCGTTGAGGTGGTCACAAAGACTGGGTCTCTTTCAACCCTTTCCCTCTCTCAAACGGTCACTTAGACCGAGTGAGCTTCTCTTCTCAATCAAACGGGACACTAAGTCCCTACAAGGACCACCACACAATTGGTGTCTCTTGCCTCGGTTACAATTGAGTTGATCACAAGAAAGAATGAGAAAGAAAAGAAGCAATCCAAGCGCAAGAGCTCAAATGAACACAAGTCACTCTCTCACTAGTCACTATTTGATTTGGAATGATATTTGGACTTGGGAGAGGATTTGATCTCTTTAGTGTGTCTTGTATTGAATGCTATATCTCTTGTAAGGTACAGGAAGTCTGAAAACTTGGATGCAATGAATGGTGGGTGGTTGGGGGTATTTATAGCCCCCAACCACCAAACTAGCCGTTTGGTGAAGGCTACTGTCGCATGGCGCACCGGACACTGTCCGGTGCGCCTGCCACGTCACCCAGCCGTTGGATTCTGACCGTTGGAGCTTCTGTCTTCTGGGCCACCGGACAGTCCGGTGGTGCACCGGACAGGTCCTGTAGACTGTCCGGTGCGCCTTCTGGCGCGTGCCTGACTTCTGCGCGCACTGTAGCGCATTTAATGCTGTTGCAGGCGACCGTTGGCGCTGAAGTAGTCGTTGCTCCGCTGGCACACCGGACAGTCCGGTGAATTATAGCGGAGCGGCTCCCAGAATTCCCGAAGGTGAGCAGTTCGGAGTTGGAGTCCCTGGTGCACCGGACACTGTCCAGCGGTGCACCGGACACTGTCCGGTGGCACACCGAACAGTCCGGTGCGCCAGACCAGGGGACACTTCGGCTGACTTTTGCTCTCTATATTTGAATCCTTTTTCGGTCTTTTTATTGGTTTGTTGTGAACCTTTGGCACCTGTAGAACTCATAATCTAGAGCAAACTAGTTAGTCCAATTATTTGTGTTGGGCAATTCAACCACCAAAATCAATTAGGAAAAGGTGTAAGCCTATTTCCCTTTCAAAGGTGTTAATAACTTAGGTATGAACTTAATTAGTAGCATACTTATGTTAGTAGCTACATAACTGGAAGGGAAATGTGCTATATGCCATTTCTAGCTTAGTTTTGGTGATTAATAACCAACACAACCTCGAGAGCTAACTAATTTGCTAAGTGTGTACTTGCAAGTTCATAATTGCCAAATTATGGAAATCAACTCAATATATAGCTCAAACATAGGCTACATAGAGCAAATCTTGGATAAGGATCTATGGCTAGTTCACAAGTTTGGATAAGTTCAGATGGTTTGGAACGAGAAATTTTTAGAAAAAGTGCAATTGGAGCACAATTTGAGCCTATACCAGGATTCTAAGTTGGAGATGAGAAAAAGGTAAGAATCCATGACTTAGATCAGTTGGATATACTCTAGATAAGTTTGTCTAAGTCATAGGGAAGCTCTCAAGTTCAGTCAAACTGGTTGGAAAAAGATATGCATAAAAGTGTCAAGTTTCAGCTGTTTTAGGCCGCACCGAACCAGCCCGGTGGTGCGTCAGACCCTTCTCCTAGAGAGCCAGCAAAAAGACTCAAATGGCCTAGCGCACCGGACCAGTCCGGTGGTGCGTCAGACCACTTTATGAGAGATCTCTACATAAGTGTTGTTGTGGCCTAGCGCACCGGTGGCACGCTGGACAAATTTAATAGAGAGGTCTATAGAAGGAACCCTAAACACTTCAGCACGCCAGAACGGTTTAGTGTGCCCCGAACTGATTGGATCCAACAGAAACTTTAACGTTCAATTGTTGGCTTCAACGACTAACTGATGTTGTAGGACACGTGGTGGGGTCCGGTGGTGCACCGGACCGGTTCGACATGACCCGGAGAAGGCAAGTCAGAGCAGATCATGTTGATTGAGGTTATCATTGGAGGTCCGGTGGTGCACTAGACCGATCCGGTACCCCCAAGGAAAGTGCAGATTTTGCATATCTCAAACAACAACTGGGGGGGTAGGGCTATAAATACTCCCTCAACCATCCTTCTCGAGACACCAATCACCACTAGAGCTGAGCATCATTCCCATACATTTGTACAACACATTGAAGTCATTCCAAGAGATCCAAGCACCCACACCTGAGTCGTGATAGTCATTCTAGAGAGTGTGCTTGAGCGATCCACATTCTTGGTGTTGTTGCTATGTTATTGCTCTTGTTGTTGATGATACTTCTTATAAATTCTAGCATGAGGCTCTGGATTTGGTGGAGTGCCCGATGGAGACTTTGTCTCTCATTTTAGTGGATCTGAGGGATCAAGTTTGATCGTTGGGATCATTTGAAAGGGTTGAGAGAGGTCGCGTCCTTTGAGATACCTCAACGAGGATGTAGGTTCTTTGGAACCGAACCTTAGTAAAAACAAATCATGTGTCTTCTTGTGTTCTTTACTTTCTGTCGCGGTTTGTTCTTACTTCTCTCCCTCTCTAAGTTCTCTCACTTGGACTTTGATTTGAATCTCTTGAGTTGCTCATTAAGTTAATTTCATATTCATAAGAGCAACAAGTCCAAGAGAACTCTCTCCCTTCCACTACATCTTGTTGATTATCTATTGCTCTAACCTCTAATTTAGGATTTAGTTTGTTTTAAGTGTTGTTTTTCTGATGTTTCCTATTCACCCCCTCTAGGCAACTATCAATAACTAGTTAGTGGCATTTTATTGACCAAGTTAGTAGTATGTATTAATAATTAGTTAGTTACACACTTAGGTACTTAGTTAGGTAGGTATTTTACAATTAGTTAATTAGGTAAAATTTAGTTACTTGCTATTTATTTTTATTATTTAGTTAGTGAGTAATTATAAAGTATTTAGTTTTTATTTAGGTGTGTGTTTGGTTTAGCTTTTTGAATCGGATTCGCTGCCAAAATATAGGATCCTAACCAAACAAGTACAACAACAGAATAGATTCTTGAAAATCTACATATTCCTTTAGTTCAATTTAGAATCACCTTCTACCCAGATTTTCTAGATTCATGTCATCCGTATTTCCAAGCTATCATGCTCTTACAAAATCCATGATTGATCGTTGTTTCAGTCAAACATATTTTGGCTTTTTCACAACCGTCGGTTCGTAGAAGCTTCTCGCAGCTCATAGCTAGAATCATATTTTTAGTAATCTACAACTGAACCAAACAAACCCTTAGTTGCTTTTATCAAAATATTTTTTAATGTATTAAGTTTGGTTCTCTCTATGAAATAATTGAACAATCTTACCATGGAGATAATATGAACAAAAATGATAATGGAAGTGTCTCATTTGTCGAAATGCAAAGCGAGTCTGCTATTCTATGACCAACCGTCCTTTATTGAGTTTATTGTTAGAGTGTAAGGAACAACGACACCTAAGAGGTGTTGAATTAGATAATCTAATTTTTCTATAAACTAAGGGCTCTAATTTTACCTAGTCAAAATCCAAGCATTAAAGGTTGAATCAATAAATTAGCTAAGTTTGAAAGGACTTGGAAGAAGGCTACGAGACAAAAGATGAGAAATAAATGGAGACCGAGCGGGTGAGAGATGATGGAGGGTGGAAAGAAGAAGTTCGATCGGGTGGAGGACCTCGGCGTCATAGATCATAATTTTGACCTGGGCACCACATATCACTGGCATCAAGGTGCGACCATATCACTACCTACCGTAGCGCCTAGTGTGATATCTCGACGTCATGTATATAACGTTGAGGTGTAATCTCGGTGTCATGGGTCATGCGCCAACCTAGAAGTCCAAAAATAGTATTAAAGATCTAAACATGATTTTCTTATGAAAAAAGATTAAAATAAGAAAATAGGGCATTGTCGCCAAGTACCAAAGGCAACGTTTTATTTCAAAATAAGTATTGTTTGTGCCGTTGGTGACGTGCAAATGCACTTGGCGTACTGATATGTGATAGTGACTTTGCGACGACACAATTCTACTCATGACGTTGCTAATGGCGATTGGCCGCTTAAAAAGGCGTGTGATGCTGTCTCATTAATCTGTTTCTTTTTTAGCCAGATGCAACCTTACCAGAGAGCAAAGGGGGAATCAATCAGCTACCAGCCAATAATTTTAAAGGGGGGACTAATCATGAATCAGCCAATAATTTTAATGACGTGACTGGATCATTACCATTCTCTCTTTTGAAGAACCTCTCACAGAACGGCTATGACTCTCTTTGGCTAGTCTTTTGAATCTGCTTTTGCTTTTGCAAAAGATAAAAGTCAACCAAAAATATAATGTTATGTTTAGATGTTGATATTGAAGAGCATGGAATTGAATTGAGTTCAATTACAAATCAACCATAGTATTGAAATGAGATGTAATGTAATTCTAATTTTATTGTTTGGATATCACTGAATTGGAGTTTGAAATTATGGAGTCCAATTCCACTCAATACATAGGAGTGATGCTTTGTATTAGGAGATGGAGTTTCTAGTTATAGTCCAATTCCAGAGAATTGGGTCTTTATTTTCAAATCACAATTCTATGTGCAACCAAACAATAGAATTTTGGAAAGATGATTTCAATTTCTAAGTATGTGCTCTAATATATACAAGCGGGCTATAAATAATAATAGCTGTTTTGGGCTAAAATTTATTTTTAATTTAGTAAAAATTGAAAGTAGCCCCCCTTCTTTTACCTACTATGAGAATAGACAACTTCAAAAATATCTAGTGCTCACTGGTTGTGAAAAAATTGATTTGTTTTTTCTTCTGTTTTTGGCCTCTTCCCGTCCATGAGAGTGCTCCTCGGAAGATGGTAGTGCTCCTCTTTTCCGTGCTCGGGTCCACCTTCCAGGACGAGGCCATCTCCTCAAGCATGTGTAGCTCTAGCTCCTTCCCCAACAACGGTCATGGCCTTGGCCACCATGCAAGCGAGCATGGGTCCATTGCCACGGGCGAGCCTGACCTCGATCAGGGATCCATACAGAGGAAGAACAAGATGAGGCTGATCGACGTGATCTGCTTGTCACTGAGAGAAGTTGACAACATTTTTTTCCCCAAAGGGAACTATCATGTGCACAATACTACCTTCGTGCACGTATGCACAAAATCAATCTAGACGTTTCATTTAATAACCTTCGGCTAGACATATAGATTTTTTTTGTAAATATGTAGCTATGCACAAAAAGTTGATCTTGGAAGGTGTTTTCGTAAAACACGCCAGTCGAAGATTATTTGAGGAAAGATCCATATTAATTCTGTGTATATATGCACAAAGGTGGTCTTGTGCACGGGAAAAACGATAACTGTTTGATCAAATGGTTTTTAGCTTTCGCATATCCATAACCCATAGATGTTTTGCATATCACAAACCCAGTTATTTTCCCACGACCCACAAGTCACAACCACTTTAAAGCTACGGCTCAAACAAACACACCATATAGAGTTAGGGTGTGTTTGGTTTGACTTTTGGCTTTGACTTTTGCCCCCCTAAAAGCCAAAAGCCAACCAAAGGGCTGAATTTAGGAAGCAGCTTTTTTGAAAAGCCAACTTTCTCGTAGTGCAAATCTGAAAGCACCCCTGCACCTGCTTTTAGTGGCTTTTCAGATGGAACTGTGAAAACATATATCGAAGAATTTTTAACGACTTTTAGTGATTTCCACCAAACGGTTTTTAGCTTTTCAACAGCTTACAGCCTACAGCAGCTTTTTCCACAGCTCACAGCCCACAGCAACTTTTTTCACAGCCACAGCCCAACCAAACAGACCCTTAAATGAAGCCTTGTCAACTGAAGGATCTACGTGCAAGGCCGTGCTCAGGATCGTGCAGAGTAAACTTCAAAATAAGAGTTGGAATAATAAGTCTGCTATAGATAGCCTACCACAACAAGCTAGGATCATGACACTTCAATTTGAATAATTTGAAAACCAGCTCAAACAATGCATTTATATGAAAACTCAAGCGCGCCAAAAAGGATAGGGCAGACTTTTGAGCAGAGGTGAATAACAATTTTTCCATATACCCAAAAAAACAGCACGGGACTCGTTACGACTAAGGGGCCGACCGTCACCTGGAATAGTTCCTAGCTAAATTATTTACCTAATTTATATAAGAGGGTGTTTGGTTGCTGCTGCTAAAGTTTAGTACGGGTCACATCAAGCGTTTGACTTTTAAATAGGAGTATGAAATATAGACCCAACCAACTGTACTAGATTCGTCTCGTCTTTTAATCTTCGGCTGACAAATTAGTTTTATAATCCGACTACATTTAATACCCGAAACGGAGGTTCAAACATTCGATGGAACAGGGGCTAAATTTTAGCGGGGTGTAACCAAACACCCCCTAAGTTTTGGTCAACTAGAATAATTCCTGAATGAATCCAGAATAAACGAACGAGGCATAAGACTATCTCCAACTGTTTTACCTATCTCACATCCTATTTCAAACTCCATATCCTATAAACAGTACAATCTCCAATATAAAACAGTGTTTTGCGTGTGCACTGGCCACAGCCTAACTAGCAGTATCAGGTCTAGCCTTTTACGCTCTAGCGTATAAAGCCAAATACTATTCATGTCCAATGCCACATCACTTAAAAACAAATTGTAGAGATACTCTTGACACCATACTGGCTATAACAAACTTCTCCAAACAACACGAACTATTCATGGATTTACAGTAGCTAAACACGCGCACACCATTCACGCACATTGTTATCGATATTATTAATCTACTGTTACCCCTCGTCACTTGCTATGTTTTATGAATGCCAATAAACAAGTTTCTAGACTGAGGAGGGCAGGTTTTGCTCCCCTATTATTAGCATCTAATCCACAGACGTCAACCTCTCGCAACCAACATCAAACAGCTTCCCATAATCTTGCAGATCAAGGGACCTCACCTCATCCCGACGCCAAAACCAATCCTCGTACCTGTACCAGCGCATGATGCCTTCATCCACCACCATCCGCTGGCACGCGACGCACAACCTACTTTGGCAGTAGTGGAATTCACGCAGCCGTGAAGCTCTCTCGAGAATTTGGCTGTCCAGTTCATGAACCACTTGCTTCCGCCCATTTGCCGCCACAACCAACAGCAGGCAGTGTGAAATATTCAGAACCTCAAGATACTCCATCGAGTTCAGCAAACATTGCAGTGCATCCATGGACACCTTCGAGCAACGAAGGCTCAGCACTTTCAGCTTTGGAAGGAACTGCAAAATCGCCGAGGCAAATTGTTGATCAAATGAGCCCATGATCTTAAGTTCTGTGAAATTCTTGCAGCTCCTTGCTATCTCTTCCATAATATATGGAGGATGTCCGATGGTAGGCATTGTCAAGGACTCCAGCGCCTGCCACCTTTGGATAGCATTACATATTCCCACTTTGGTGATGCGGTTCCATGCTGGCATAACCAACCGTTTTAAATGAGGAGATCTGCTAAACATCAGGCAAGACTATATAGCATTAGCCTCTTCCATGAAATGAGAGAACACAGAACTGAGCATCATGGATTTTAACAAGACATATATGATCAGAAGAATAATGTACAAAAGAAATGAGAGCAGAAATAACATAATGAAACAGCCTTCCCCTTACCCCCCCCCCCCCCCAAACGCACACACCCACACTGTTTGAATGGCTATGAAATAGCAGCTATTCAAATTTACTAACACAAAAGTGTACAAAAGAATAGTTACTATTTACAAAACATAGAATATTTACTTGTGATAATGTGTTAATGTTTATGCATGATTCAACTGAGAGCTCATATATCACCACTAGATGCAAACACCCATTTGGCCATTTCTATAGAAACCATAACATGTACTTCAACTATCGTGTTAAAAATAAACTTTTAAAGTTGCACAACATATGACACATCAATATATAAGAATGTGGAACCACAGCATTGATAAAACATACAAGGTGCTGTTACCTTTCTGAGATGAAATGAAGGTGCTCATCTTTCATGAACAAATTGTAATGAAATATCATGCAGTTGACGTTCCCACAGCTAATTGCCATAGCCACCCGTAGTATTCTTGCAAGTCTCCTGTCAGACCTATCATCAACCCAAATATATGGTGATGCTCTTGTCTGAATAAAATTGGATTTTAACAATCCAAAGTCAAGAGTGCCCCAAATAAGTGGATCTGAACAGGCCAAGCGCCACAAACGACAAACTTGAGATACCGGTGACAACTCAACCAAATTTAGTTCCTTGAATATCTTCACAAGGACATCAGTGTCCATGTCCTCCCATCTTTTGCCCATCAATTTATTTTCTCCCATCATTAACAAAAATCCTGAAAAGTAGCAGAAACCGATCAGTGATAAAAAAAATAATTATCTGGCCAATCACCTTATTACTGCCATTGCAATGTGAATTAATAAACAAATAAAAGATGTACACTGCAAAGTTCTACTTCTAAGAACCGTATATTTACTAGTACTAGTAACATGCTCGCGCTTAGCGCGAGTCGAAGCACGAGCCTTTTAACAATATGTTTAAACAGCTGGGTTGATATATATAGACAGTTTCCTTCAAAAATATATATATACAGTAAGCAACATGGTATTGTAGATCTATATAGAAACCGGTACATAATATGAATAGAATTATGCAAACATGTCATGTTTACAGAACTAAAGAGTTAGAATGTACAAAAGTAGGATCATGAACAAATTGGATATTATATTACAATGGGTCTTAGTCTTTATAAATGGTTTGTGCACTAAAAGTTGTGGCCAAAGTTGTGTGTTTTACCGAGGAATATGGAAAAAAAACATGTTCACTTTTCTGTTTATTGGATCAAGCGTATATGTTATTGGTAGAATTTGCAGGTCTTCTAAATCAGCTGCTGATGGTTGCAAATAGTAAGTGACCATGGGGTAAACAGTAAGAAACAAACTGAGATTTGTTCTATGTAGGTTGAAGAGGAGTGGGAATAACAGAAAATAAATGATGTGTCTGTAAATAAATATGCATGAAAACAAATATGTTTCGTATACATGGACCATATCTAATGTATACATTTTGTGTAGCGAAGAGATATCTGATTTTCATGGAAGTTGCAGTATGTAATAAATGGCAATACATTGTGTTTACTGAGGAAATCATACCTATTTTCAATAGAATTGGCAGCCTTCGGCGATGGTTGTGCGATGATGGCAAATAGGGAGTGACCATGCCAAAAAGTAGCAAGGAACAAAGTAGATCTGTCACATCTAGGCTGGGAAGAGATGTGAATAAAGTTAAAAATGTGTTTGGAATTGAATACGTAATTTTGTTTGAAGGAGAAGCATACATAGTCATAGTTGAAGGATAATACACACATTGTAAAAGGATAACGGTTGAAGTGTACATGTATTTGTTGCATGCTACATTTGTTTGTACAAAGCAAAGTATACTAAGTAGATCATGCAGCTAATGTTACTGTACGTAAATAAATAGCATGAATACGACGTAAATATATATTTATATCTGGGCACCATGGCCATGGCTTGCAGAGTCAATTAGACCACAAGTTTGCAATTGCAGACTAATACACTTAAACATTTATTTATACAAATGAATATTTAAATTGACAACTGGTGTTTTTTGCGTACTTAAATTGTATATGAGGTTGTACCTTAGTATCTGAAACATTTCGTGCTTCATATCTGCAATGGGGAAGCAGTAACATAGGACATGCTTTCTTGATTTTCATTATAATGTCCATTGAAAATCTATACTATACTTAAAACATCAGTTTCAACGGTCGTCCCGCGTTATCTTTTTACAAATAACCCCTCGCAGCTATTTCAAATTAATCCGTTGCACGGCTATATATGGCCAAACGGCGGTCCGGCACGGGCCAGACGCCCACGGGCCTGCTGACTGTGCCGGGCCAACCCGTTAGTACGTCGACCCATTTGATTAAATCAGCGTAAAACGGTGCAGCAGCAGGTGAGGTTCGAACCCATGCCCTGATGGAAGAAGGGCGAGAGACACTAGGTAAAGTTATCTAACCAGTAGAACGTCATGCTCAGATGTTTTTAATATTGAATATAAATCTCTACTACCTATTAAGACGGTAAGGGGTAGGCTGTCATTCCGTGTTCTGCCATTCCCATTCCGCCCTCCCCGCAAAGCCTATTCCCATTCCCGACTGCGTGTCTTTCTCATTCCCCCTCCCTGCAAAGCTCATTCACATTTTCATTCCCGGTTGTCATGTGTCTTTCTCATTCCCCCTCCCACAAAGCTCATTCTCATTCCCACGTGCATCCCACGCCTAGCTAAAATTAAATTAAAAAAACAGGCTCCAAGGGAATTCGAACCCGCGACCCCTCAAGTAAATGTGCTCATAGCTACCGCTACACCACATATATGTTTATGTCTACATCTATTATAGTAAAAACATATACATCTCTCCCGAAGCCCACCTGCTACCCTTGCACAATGTGTAGTAGTAGATAAGTATCACTGAGATTATTAAATTATATTTTTGGATTGAGGGAGTAGTATTTAAAGAAGAGCCTTGAATGCAATTTCTTTTGTTTGAATAATGTTTTCAACTTAAATACTTTTTTTGCATGTGTGACATTTATTCTCCGTAATATTTTTCCATGGATCTAACTTATAAGTCATTTTCATAAACCAATGCCAAAGATGAATTCATGTTTCTTACTTGGAAACCCCGAACAAACACCACTAGCACGAGGCGCTCGCGTTGGCGTCGCTCACCGACGACGAGAAGAAACTTGGCGACTGCCAGTTCGACCTCTAGAAGCAGTCCTATATGGCCCATGCGCCGCTGTGTACGGCAAGCTTCGGCGCAGCCGCCGCTTGGACGCGGTCCAGAGCGGATGCACCACGCTGTCCATCGTCAAACATGGGGACCTCATGGTCGTCGCCAATGTCGACGACTCTCGGGTTGTTCTGGGCACCGCAACCTACGACGACGCCATCACGCCGTCTAGCTCATCATCCACCTGAAGCCCAACCTGCCACGTAAGTCGCTACTGACCGGCCATGAATTCTTGTGCGCTGGGATGACGACCATTGTTGTTGTTGTGTGAGTGTCCTCGAACAAGATGTATGTAGAGGAGTAGCACATCCGGTGGTGCAACGACCAGGTATACTACCTCGCTGATGAGCCCGGGGTGCATTTCATTTGGCAGCCCAGCCAAGAGTGATCAGTACTCACCATATCGCGCGCGTTCGACGACTATTATATCAAGGATTGTGGCGTCATCTCGACGCCGAAGGTCAGCAGAGGAGGACCGACAATAATGACCACTCGCCATCGTCGGGGTAGCTTTTGTGTCGGCCTGTCTTAAGTTCTCTTCGCAAACACACACTTGCATTTTTTGTTTAAGCAAGCGTGTATGGTGGTGCGTGCCTGATGATTAACGATGTACGACGGAACTTCTACCGGCAGGTGTGACACGTGCTCTCCAATGATGAGACCATGCAAATCATGACATATATCGAAGTCTGCATGATACTGATGGTTGCAATGTAGTAGTGAAACAACTAAATTAAAATAACAAAATTTATGTATGGCTAGGATCACAAATGGATTATGAAATATTTTCTTATAACAATATAAGACACATTTTGTATATAAGTTATCATGGTATTATATGTTCCCGTTGCAACGCACGGGTACTGACCTAGTTATATATATATGTATATACGTTTTTGTAAAATAAAAAATATATAATCGTGTCGGGCCGGACCAGCGCTATGGGTCGAGGCTACAGCCCAAGCACGGCACGACGTTCTTGGCTCTTGCAAGTATTAGGTCGTTTCTAAGACCACATTGGCAAATGGACTACATGGTGTTTGAGGTTGTTGGATTGAATTGAGCAACAATGATTTGTTAAACTAACAGTAAAATAAAAGGGTATTTGTTGGTTTTAAATATTAGTAATTGCTACGGAGTAGCATAATTTATATTGAGCGCATCCAGTTTTTATTGATGCCTGACTTTAGCAATCACTCCATATTTTGATCTATCTTTTTTATAAGTTTGAGTTCATGTGACTTATTTTAGAAATTTGAGCTCACAAACTTTCTCTTATTTGGTCTCTGTATGGTGGAATTATGTCATTTTATAATCTCTATTAGTTCAGTCAGACGTTGTGAACTCTCTTCTAATCGCTCACTTCATTGGTCGTGTTGTACCAAGACATATTGGATGGAGTAAATAATAACATCAGTTAGCCAAATAAAAAAATATTATACGGAGAGCGGAGACAATCAATAAAAAATATTGATTTTTTTGTGAATAATTTATATATGTATTGTTGTAAGCCGTCGCAACGCACGGACAACCGACTAGTACTATAAATGTTTGACTGAGAATAGACTTACTAAAAACATATTTGTCGTAATTAATCTAATAGTATTTATTTGGTATGATAAATGTTTTTTTCATATTTGGTTGAATAAATTAATAACTGTTTGACTACTTGAGAGGTAAGAATTACATGAAAGCAATAACGTAGGGGCATATCCGATGCTTAGCGTCCTTGGAAAATCAGAGCGGACCGCTTCAGGGGGAATTGAAAGTAAATTATGCACTGGGGAGGAGAGAAGGATGCCAGTGCATGTGTTGTCATCGTCCCTCATCGTTGATGACCACTAATGGAGTGAAAGCGAATGTATCAGCAAGATGGAAGGCAACAGTAACACCATGGAGACACAGATCTGAGAAATTTGAGTTTGGCGTAGAGGATGATGGGAACGACTGTTTCGTGACAGTTCTTGCTCGAAGATGAGCAGGAATGGAGTGGGTGTGCACGGAGGAAGAAGCTGGATGGAACCAAACCCTAATACCGAGGACATACGTTTCGAAGAATGCTCTATCCGTCTTTGGTCATCGATGAACAGAAATGGAATCGGAGTGCGTGAAGCAAGAGGCTAGACGGAAAAATCCCAACACCGAAGACACACAGTTAGAAGAGTTACCTGTGTCAATCAGCGGCACGACGACTCGACGAGGATTGGGCGCGCGGAAGAGAGCAGACGCACAGCGGGTCGTCGAACTCGCGGAGGAGGAAGGCACACGACGCGGGGACCGTCGGTACCAGCGCCGTCGCTGACGGGGACGGCGACACTTCTCCTTTTCTCCCCTTATCGATGGCGCGACCTTTTGCTGGAAGTTTCCCGTGGCGTGGGGAGGAGCGGGGACGCGCTGGTTCGTTGATTTGGAGGGCCGAGGGGATGCGGGCCGCTACCAAGATGGCCGCCGCGGACGGAGAAGACGGCGCACCAATTGCCCGTCGGTGTGGATGCAAGGAGAATAGATTAACGGGGCTTCCTCTGCAGGTTTCAGCTCTAGGGCTCCTCTAAGAAAAAGTCCGTCTTTTTTTCGGGAGGAGGTTTAGATAGAGCACATATTTAGTTGAAAATTAGTTACCGTGTGATGCGACGGCTCACAACAATACTCACGTAAATTATCTACCAAAAAATCTCAAATTTTTTTATTGATTGTCTCTGCTTTCTGCATAATATTTTTTTGATTTGACTAATTGGTGTTGTTTACTTTATCCAATATGTCTAGTCACAACACGACCAATAAATACAGCGATTAGAAGAGAGTTCACAACGAATGGCTGAACGAACAGAGATTATATAATGACATAATTCCACCATATAGAGACTAAATAAAAGGAAGTTTGTGAGCTCAAGTTTCTAAAATAAGTCAAATGAACTCAAACTTATAAAAAAGATAGATCAAAATATAGAGTGGTTGCTAAAGTCATGCATCAATAAAAACTAGATGCGCTCTATACAAATTATGGTACTTTGTAGCAATTACTAACGTTTAAAACCAACAAATAACACTTCCTTTAACTGTTAGCGTGACAAATCATTACTGCTTCATCCAATTCAGCAACCTCAAACACCATGAAGTTCATTGTGCCAATGTGATTTCAGAAACGACCTAATGCATGCAATAGCCAAAAACACAAGGGACGAGCATGTACCCACGTCAACGAATGTCGGTCGGCTCGCGGCTGCGACGGTGGGCGGGGGCAGCAGGTTGGGGAGGAAGAACAGGACGAAGGGCGGAAAGACGAACGGGACGTCCGATGACGGCGAAAACGATGGTGGGCGTGTGCTGTGAAACGTCCTCGTGGACGTGCAATAGCCACTGCGCGGTTTGGTGTCGAGGCTGGTGTCGGACGAATACGAGGAGGAGGTGCCTCGTCCCACGCCCTCTACCGAGATTGGGGTGGCGCAGAGGCGGAGGCATGAGGAGAGAGAAAAGAAGCAGGATGACGAACGAGGTGACGCCAACTCAGGCGAGAACCTTCATCGTCGTGCGGAGGTATAGATGGTCAAATGAGTCGTATCTGGGGGACCAGCCCGAGCCACGACCCATTTAAAAGTGCATGGGCCAGCTCAGCGCGAGCGTCGTGCCGTGCTTGGGCCGTAGCCTTAGCCCGTAGTGCTGACCCAGCCCAGCACGATTATATATTTTTATTTTACAAAAATCGTATATATATACACATAATTTATATTCAATATTAAAAATACGTGAGCATGATGTTCTACTGGTTATATGGCTTCACCCAGTGTCGCCCACCTTCTGCACTGTTTTTAACATTTTATGTTGATTTAACCAAATGACCCGATGGGCTAACGGACCAGCCCCGCACGGTCAACAGGCCAACGTGTCGTGTGTGGGCTGGAACTGCGGCCCACGGGCGTCGAGTCTAGCGGGCCTGAGCAGGGTTGCACGGAGGGGACGAACGTGCAGAGGGTTAATTTGAAATAGAAGTGGAGGGTTATCTGTAAAAAGATGACACAGAACTGGTGATTTAATATAGTAGAGATATAGCTATTCCTGCAGCTTTTCCTACGATGTAGCGTCGACGAAAAGAAAAACATGAGAGAAGAGTCGATATAAGCTCCTTTTTCTGGCTTCCAACTCCTGTTTTTTAGTAGCTTCTCCCCTTTTATAGGAAGAGCCCATCAAAGAGTCTCTCTTTTAGTAGATTTTTTTATGAAGTCGTTAAAGGAGCTCTTAAAGGAGTCCTACCAAAGGAGCCTAAAGGATGGCAATTTTTTACGTGGGTGTGGGTCCCGTGAGGACCCAATCTGAACGGGACAGAGATGGGGACGAAAATTTCACCACAGGATGATGGGTCGGGTACCCAAAATTTAGCGAAGCGGGACAGGGATAAAAATCTCGCCGCGAGGATCCGAATCTAATAAATTATCTTATTATAACCTTATATAAAAATGTAAAATTATCATTCGCTAATCTTCATCCCCATTTTTATTTAATTACCGCTTGTCCACGTGACAATCCATATTTATATGTATATGTCATTCTATTTATTCTAAACTATCAATCCCCATTAAGGATTTGTTCGGTTAGCTCTCAATTCATGTGGATTGAGTGAGATTGGATGAGTTTAAATCCCAAGTAAATCAAACTTATGTTTAATTTTTTCAATCTCATCCAATCTATGATTAACGGGATTAACCGAACAAG
This sequence comes from Zea mays, assembly GCF_902167145.1. Classification (NCBI taxonomy): domain Eukaryota; kingdom Viridiplantae; phylum Streptophyta; class Magnoliopsida; order Poales; family Poaceae; genus Zea; species Zea mays. Next base: position 231,625,638 of record NC_050096.1, on the reverse strand, counting down.
ATCTAAATATTTCGAGGCCGGACGAGGATTGTTTCAGGATCAGGGCGGAGACGGAGAGCACTCCCTCGGGCCCGACCTCGCCATGCCCGGTTGCCATCCTTAGGATAGATGCCCTTGAAATAGACAAGATATTAAAATAACACAGACGAAACGCATGAAGCTATCCATCTACACAGATCAACCCGAGTATCCGATTAAAATCAAGGTTGTGCCGCCCTCTACCCCGAAACAGATGAGAAGAAAATCTCAATCGCGACTACAAGTTTAACGAAATCAAAACTGACAATCATGGATGGTGAATCAGTAGGAAAAAACATGGGACTATCAAATTTAAAGGTGAATTTGATTTAAACCATGGGAATCGCCGAAAACTTTTGTAGAAAATAACATTAAGGGTTGTAGTGTGGTATCAACTAATGTCGATCTCGCAAGCTGAAGAAGAAAACAAAACTGTGGGGGTTTGATTACTAGGATACCACGCATCAGAAAAGTACACAAGGAACTGAGTGTTTGTGCTCGGCGGAGGCGAGCGACAGCCGAAAAGATCTTCCCAGCCACGGCAATGGCGGCTGGAGGCAGTGGGAATTGGGGCTGCACCTCCTTCTCAGCCGGGACAATGAAGGGTAGGGGATCGAAGGGGAGGGGAGGTAGCTGCCAACTAGGGTTAAAAACAGGTCAGGTCAGTTTGTGGGCGCGTCTGAGTCCGCGTGTAACCCGTGAACCGTGGCTCACCCCCACTTGTTGGCACATTTGTTTTGACACTCCGGAGACACCTCACAGCAGCACCGATGGATGTTTAGAATTTGTGGTTTCCGTTGCCATTAGATTGTATTTTTACTAACATATATGTGTGTGGGCTGTAACGAGCTATATCATATAGATGTTACACGATTATTAGTACAATATTTCAATTTCTTGAATTTAAACTCTGCATTATTGTTGAGTAAAATGGTAAAATTGTGAGGTTTGCACCCTTATACATGTTGCATTGGGCTATTACAATGTTTCTTGCACTTGTGTTTGGTCCTAACTCCTTTTGTAGAGAAAAGTGCAGTTTGTACTTGGTTTGGCTCCAAACAGGAATCCTATTGAAAATCCATAAATGAGGTAAGTTTCCCACACTTAGTCAATTGGATTAAGTACTAAATATGTTTGTCTAAGTTGTAGGGAAACCCCCAAGTATAGCCAAAAAGGTTTGGAGGAGATAGGCTCAAAAGAGCCTTACTTGTGCAGTTATTTTGGTGTCTTGTTCTTCCTTTGGTCTCTCTTGTGTTTTTGTAGAAAACCCTTGAATCTCTTGAGAGGATTTGGTTTGGGGATTTGTTTGTGGATGAGATATATTCCTAGGATCACTACTTGCGCTCTGTTGGTGCAGTTTGTGGTTGTGATCTTAGATGATCTCGTTCTGAGTTTGTTTTAGAAAACCCCAATTATGTTCGTATTTTTAGATCCGTGGTTGATTAAAAATTCCGATTGAGCTCAAAATTTATGGAGACCTTAGAAACATATTGTTACAGATGTGTGTGAACTTTCATCTCAATCGAAGTTTGTTTAGTTGGTTTCGTGTCCGAGAACAGAATTTCGTGCTCCTGAAATCAACACTTGTTCGCGACACAATTTTGGACCAGTTCGGACTTTTCGTTGTCCGATTTGCGATATGTTTATTTTGCTGATCTCGTGTGAATATAAGAATCATTTTAAAATCATTACATCATTGGTTTGTTGATGTGATTTTGGTTTGAGCACTTACTTTATTTCAACTGAAGTGCTTATTTTCGGTGTGTGGCAGCAAAAAATTGATTAACTCCCATTCACCCCCTCTGGTCGCCTCACCGGTCCTTCAAGGTATGTCAGTTAAGTACGTCGATTAACCAACATACTTTACCTAAGTACGTTGGCCTATTAGAGTAAGAATTTTGGTTCCTGACCAACGTTCTTTAAACCTTTTCCTATAGTGTAGCTCTTAATTTTGACTTTGTTGGGCTATAGGACTTTTGGGACTTAGACAAGAACTCTCACTAGAACCAAAGTAAAGGGGTCTAGTCAGTTGTCTAGCTTAGGAAGTATTTGAGCATGCAATCTTTGCCTCTGATTTCATTAATGTATCCACCATAAAGAAAACATAGGGTATTGCATTTGCATGGCCTAAACCTCTACAAATCATTTATATGCTTGTTGCCAAGTGAGCCCTCTGATTAAGTGACCACCATCCTACACCCCTCTCTCATTTTCTAACTCTATGTATTTCTCAAGTACCCTTGGTACCTTGGCGTCATACTAATAATGGTACATACTAACTAGATAAATATTGCATAACTACTAACTACATATCTGACTATATAACTAAATAAATAAATAACCATCTATATATCTAAATCACTAACTAACAAAGTAACTAACTGCTAGTTGTTCAATTATCGCTACTCACGACTTCTGGCACCGCATGGTCATTCAGGTCCAAATCGCACGAGACCATGAAGGCAAGGCCACATGCCACCTGCCACTAGCTCCCCGCCTTGACCCCAATGTGCCTTTGACTTTGAGGGAGGTGGTAATGTTGGTCCACACAAAAATGTAGGCAGGTGATGCCTACACATGGAGGGTGGGAGGCGACACCAGTGTGGATAGGGAGGGAGGAGGGTACGGTGAGGCGGCAAGGACGCGGGCGGCTAAGGGGCGGTGTGGATGTGTTGACTCGGCAAAGAAGGAAGAAAGGTAGAGAGAGAATGGAGAAAAAAGGAAAATATAGTAGACCCATATGACAATTGTCTCATTGCGAAGATGCAATGACGCTGAGTATGGTGTCAAGATCCGCTGCATTGAGTTAAACACTAAGTCATTAGCCATGGATGTTGCCACATTGATTAGACCATCCAACCTCCTTGCCACGGCTCATGACACCAAGACATGTTGTCACACCCAAATTTAAGGGGCAAACCCGGGTGCGTCTCAAATATGTGCTGGGATCAAGTCTCACACTTATGATGACTCATGGTACAGAAATGAATGTCACATCCTTAATATATAACGGAGTTTTGTACAAAATAGTTAAATAATTACATCATACGAAGACAATGATCCAGCAACCATAGTTGATTGGGAGACGATAGCCTAGATCTCTCACGAACTGATCACGACATCCTTCATGCTCCTCATCCTGTGGTACTTGTTCTTGACCTGGGGGTGAGTACAGCAAGGGTGAGCTCACATATGTTCATCGCTCAACAAGTTGTGGGGAATAATGTGCATGAGCTCACTTACAATGGGGCTCATGTGAAGTGTAAGGCTTACCAAAGAGGATGGTTAAAGCTGAGCATTGCTTTTAAAGTTGGTCAAAATTTTATTAGCAGTTACTAAGTATAAATAGATACCAACCCAAATAAGTAAGAAATCATAATTTAATAACAACACCCACGATGCAATGCATATGAAAGACTAAGTTTAGTTCCAAAAATTACTCATGCGAGAGTCCTGAGTCGCTCTTGACCGTGAGCACGACTGATATACCAGTTTTTACACTCGGCAGAGGTTGCACATCTTTATCCACAAATCGTGTTACCCATTTTCCACGAGGTTGTATGGACCCCATACACCTCTACCAAGGAAGCGAGGTAGGGTAGCACTACGAGGCCTTTCCAAAGTTCCACTAGTTTGAGAATACCCACTACGGTTTCAGGAAGAAGGAAGCATAGGAATCCCTCGTCTGAAATGCCATCGCAGTAGTTTGACCTTAGAACCTCCCTGTACTCTGCAGTGATGCCTCCCTGCTTGCCCCTTTCGGGTAAGGTAATCTCTCCCTAGCTTTTCTAATTACTTGGCCAAGGGTGTCCCATTCCACCCTTGTGGTAGCACTGTTATTTCAAGTTAAACTCCATGTTCCAATTAACACAATGATCTTGTCATGAACAATAATTAAAACAACGACATAATTGGAATATGATCATAATTCAAATGTAACATTAATCCCAAAACTGGGTAGAGCAGTAGCAAATCTACCCAATAGTTCTTTTGTTTGCAAGGTGTGGGACAAACAATACTAGGGATGCCTATTCGGTCCCATCAAATTAACCTGAGCATATCACAGTGATTAACAGGAACATTATTAGGTAGAGAAAAGTGATTGAAAGGGAAATAGGCTTACACCTTTTCCTAGATTGATTTTGGTGGTTGAATTGCCCAACACAAATAATTGGACTAACTAGTTTGCTCTAGTCTATAAGTTTTACAGGTGCCAAAGGTTCACAACAAGCCAATAAAAAGACCAGAGATGGGTTCAAATAAAGAGAGCTAAAGACATCCCAAAGGCACCCTGGTCTGGCGCACCGGACTGTCCGGTGTGCCACCGGACAGTGTCCGGTACACCAGGGAACTTGACGCTGAACTCGCTACCTTCGGAAAAATGGGAGGCCGCTCCTCTATAATTCACCGGACTGTCTGGTGAAGCACCGGACAGTGTCTGGTGTTACACCGGACTGTCCGGTGTGCCAGCGGAGCAACGACTACTTCGCGCCAACGGTCGACTGCAACCGCATTAAATGCGCTACAGTGCGTGCCAGAGTCAGGGCACGCGTAGAAGGGGCACCGGACAGTCTACAGGACCTGTCCGGTGCACCACCGGACAGCCCAGAGGCCCCACCAGTCAGAGCTCCAACGGTCAGAACCCAACGGCCGCCCGACGTGGCTGGTGCACCGGACAGTGTCCGGTGGCGCACCGGACTGTCCGGTGCGCCATGCGACAGACAGCCTCCCAACGGCCACTTTTGGTGGTTGGGGCTATAAATACCCCAACCATCCCACCATTCATTGCATCCAAGTTTTCCAACTTCATACACCTTACAAGAGCTATAGCATTCAATACAAGACACACCAAAGAGATCAAATTCTCTCCCAAGTTTGTAGTTCATTCCAAATCAAATAGCGACTAGTGAGAGAGTGACTTGTGTTCATTTGAGCTCTTGCGCTTGGATTGCTTCTTTTTCTCATTCTTTCTTGTGATCAACTCAATTGTAACCGAGGCAAGAGACACCAATTGTGTGGTGGTCCTTGTGGGGACTTTGTGTCCCGTTTGATTGAGAAGAGAAGCTCACTCGGTCTAAGTGACCGTTTGAGAGAGGGAAAGGGTTGAAAGAGACCCGGTCTTTGTGACCACCTCAACGGGGAGTAGGTTTGCAAGAACCGAACCTCAGTAAAACAAATCCTTGTGTCTCACTCTTTATTTGCTTGCGATTTGTTTTTCACCCTCTCTCTCGGATTCGTTCATATTTCTAACGTTAACCCGATTTGTAGTTGTGCTTAAGTTTATAAATTTCAGATTCGCCCTATTCACCCCCCCTCTAGGCGACTTTCAATTGGTATCAGAGCCTGGTGCTTCATTAGAGCTTAACCGCTCGAAGTGATGTAGGGAGATCACGCCAAGAAGATGGTGATCAGCGGTGAGAAGTCCGCTACAAGCCACGGGAAGGCTCCATCGAGGGAGTCCGCCAACAACAAGAAGGATGGATCCCCTTCACGCATTGGATCGCACAAGAGTGGCGAGAAGAAGAAGAAAATGAAGAAAGTGGTCTACTACGAGACTGACTCTTCCTCGCCCTCTACATCCGGATCCGACGCCGCATCCGTCACTTCTAAGCGCCAAGAGCGCAAGAAGTATAGTAAGATCCCCCTACGCTATCCTCACATTCCTAAACATACTCCATTATTTTCCGTCCCATTAGGCAAACCACCGACATTTGATGGTGAAGATTATTCTAGGTGGAGTGATATGATGAGATATCACCTAACCTCACTCCACAAAAGTATATGGGATGTTGTTGAGTTTGGTGTACAGGTGCCATCCGTAGGGGATGAAGATTATGATGAGGACGAGGTGGCCCAAATCGTGCACTTTAACTCCCAAGCCACCACTATACTCCTCACCTCTCTAAGTCGAGAGGAGTATAATAAGGTGCAAGGATTGAAGAGTGCCAAGGAGATTTGGGATGTACTCAAGACCGCGCACGAAGGAGACAAGGTGACCAAGATCACCAAGCGGGAGACGATCGAGGGGGAGCTCGGTCGCTTCCGACTTTGCCAAGGGGAGGAGCCACAAGAAATGTACAACCGGCTCAAGACCTTGGTGAACCAAGTGCGCAACCTCGGGAGCAAAAAATGGGATGACTGAAAGGGAAATGTGCCCTTGGGCCATTTCTAAGTATTTTGGTGATTAAGTGTCAACATAAGTGCTTAAACGTGAATCAATGCCCATGGATGAACAAAGTGCAAATCTAGAGCAAAGGTATGTTTCTAAGTCTTAGTACATTGGTTTTGTGTACTAATATACTTGTCTAAGTGTTAGAAACAGGAAGAAGAAGAAAAGAAGAAAGTTGGCTGTGTACAGCCAAGAGGCTGTTTCGGTCTGGGGCACCGGACTGTCCGGTGGTGCACCGGACAGTGTCCGGTGCGCCAGGCTGCCTCGGCCGAAGAGGCCGCTCTCGGGAATTTGCTGACGGCGTACGGCTAAAATTCACCGGACTGTCCGGTGTGCACCGGACTGTCCGGTGAGCCAACGGTCGGCTGAGCCAACGGTCGACCGCGCGATCTGCGCGGGACACGTGGCCGAGCCAACGGTCGGAAGGGGGCACCGGACTGTCCGGTGTGCACCGGACATGTCCGGTGCGCCAACGGCTCCCGCATCTGCAACGGTCGGCTTCGCAAATTAAGGAAAGGAATCGGGCACCGGACACTGTCCGGTGTGCACCGGACTGTCCGGTGCGCCCGACGACAGAAGGCAAAGATGGCCTTCCAGATTTGTTCTCAACGGCTCCTAGCTGCCTTGGGGCTATAAAAGGGACCCCTAGGCGCATGGAGGAGAACACCAAGCAACCTTTGAGCATTCTTGATCATCCACACTCAGTCTTTGCGCATCCGTTTGTGATTCTAAGTGATTCGAGCTCTGATCTTGTGAGAAACTGTGAGATAGTCTTTGAGCTCGATTCTTGGCCGTGTGTGTGCGCGTTTCGCTGTGGATTTGTGTGTGTTGCTTCCCTCCCTTACTCCGTGCTTCTTTGTGAATCTTAAGTGTAAGGGCGAGAGACTCCAATTTGTGGAGATTCCTCGCAAGTGGGATAAAGATAAGCAAGGCAAAATACTGTGGTATTCAAGTGGGTCTTTGGACCGCTTGAGAGGGGTTGATTGCAACCCTCGTCCGTTGGGACGCCACAACGTGGAGTAGGCAAGTTTTGTACTTGGCCGAACCACGGGATAAATCACCGCGTCTCCTCTGTGTTGAATTCTCTGTGATTGTCGTATTGTGCAAGATCTTCTCTTTAGCCACTTGGCAATTATTGTGCTAACCCCTAACAAGTTTTTGTGGCTATAAGTTAAGTTTTTACAGGATCACCTATTCACCCCCCCTCTAGGTGCTCTCAATTGGTATCGGAGCCGTTCTCTTCACAAAAGGACTTACCGCCCGAAGAGATGGATCCTAAGGGGAAGGGAATCGTGATCAACGACAAAGAGAAGGAATCCTTCGTCAACGAGCCGAAGGACGACAAGCCTACCGACTCCGGCTCGGGGCATAGACGGAAGGAAGGGAAGAAGAAGAAGACAAGGCGCATCAAGGAGATCATCTACTACGACGATAGTGATGAGTCTACTTCTTCCCAAAAGGATGATGACAACGACTACAAAAAGACGGTCAATTCGAACTTTTCATTTGATTATTCTCGTATTCAACATAGTTCGAATTCGCATTTGCTTTCCATTCCTCTTGGCAAACCTCCACACTTCGATGGGGAGGACTACGGATTTTGGAGTCACAAAATGCGTAGTCACTTATTCTCTCTCCATCCAAGCATATGGGAGATTGTGGAGAATGGAATGAAATTTGATAGCTCGGATAGCCCTATGCTTATAAATGAACAAATTCATACAAATGCACAAGCTACTACTGTTCTCTTAGCGTCTTTGTGCAGGGAAGAGTACAATAAGGTGAGCGGCTTGGACAATGCCAAGCAGATATGGGATACCCTCAAGATCTCTCACGAGGGGAACGACATCACCATGCTCACCAAGATGGAGTTGGTGGAGGGCGAGCTTGGACGATTCGCCATGATAAGGGGAGAGGAGCCAACTCAAACTTACAACCGGCTCAAGACCCTTATCAACAAAATAAGGAGCTACGGAAGCACGCGTTGGACGGATCACGACGTCGTCCGCCTAATGCTCAGGTCCTTTACCGTTCTTGATCCTCATCTCGTGAACAATATTCGTGAGAATCCCAGGTACACGATGATGACGCCCGAGGAAGTACTTGGAAAATTCGTGAGCGGGCGGATGATGATCAAGGAGGCAAGATACGTCGACAACGCGTTGAACGGTCCACTCCACGAGCCTCAACCCATTGCTCTAAAGGCAACAAGGAGCAAGGAGTCGCTACCTAGCAAGGTGGCACAAGTTGAGGCGGCCGGACTCAACGATGAAGAGATGGCTCTTATCATTAAACGCTTCAAGACGGTACTAAAAGGTCACAAGGGGCAGCCAAGCAAGACCAAGACAAAGGGGAAGCGCTCATGCTTCAAGTGCGGTAAGATTGGTCATTTTATCGCTAACTGCCCCGATAATGATAGTGACCAGGAACAGGGAAACAAGAGGGAAAAGAAGAAGAATTACAAGAAGGCAAAGGGCGAGGCGCATCTAGGCAAGGAGTGGGACTCGGACTGCTCCTCGTCCGACTCCGACAACGAAGGACTCGCCGCTACCGCCTTCAACAAGTCATCCCTCTTCCCAAACGAGCATCACACTTGCCTTATGGCAAGGGAAAAGAAGGTAATCACTCGTAACGCTAGTACTAATGATTCTTCTAGTGATGAGTCGAGTGATGATGATGACATAGACTATTCTAGTTTGTTCAAGGGATTGGATAGAAATAAAATTGATAAAATCAATGAATTGATTGATGCATTGAATGAGAAGGATAAACTCTTAGAGAAACAAGAGGATTTATTGTATGAAGAGCATGATAAATTTGTAGAAGCTCAACGATCCCATGCTCTAGAAGTTAAAAGAAATGAAATGCTTTCTTGTGAACTATCTTCTTGCCATGAGACAATTTCTAAATTAAAGAGCATTAATGATGACTTAAATGCTAAACTAGTAGAAGCAAATAGATCCAACTCTTGTGTTGAACATGTTGAAATTTGCACTAGGTGTAAGGATGTTGATATTAATGCGTGTAGTGAACACTTAGTCTCCATTTCAAAATTGAATGATGAATTAGCTAGTCTTAATACCCAACTTAAGACTAGCAAGAGTGAATTTGAAAAACTAAAATTTGCAAGGGATGCCTACACTATTGGTAGACACCCCTCAATTAAGGATGGGCTTGGCTTCAAGAGGGAAGCCAAGAACTTAACAAGCCATAAGACTCCCATCTCCACCAAGGAGAAAGGGAAGGCTCCTATGGCTAATAGTGTTAAGAAGAATCATGCTTTCATGTACTATGATAGGAGATATTCTAGAAATGCTTTTAGAGGTCATGATGTTTTTGATTCACATGCTTATGACTCTTATGCTATGACTGCTTCTAGTTCTCATGTTATGCATGGTAGAAATGTGCTTAGAAGAAATGTTGTTCATCAAATGCCTAGGAGAAATGTTGTTAGGAAAGTAGTGAATGAACCTTCTACAATTTATTGTGCTTTGAATGCTTCCTTTGCAATTTGTAGAAAGGATAAGAAAATTGTTGCTAGGAAGCTAGGGGCAAAATGCAAGGGAGACAAAACTTGCATTTGGGTCCCTAAGGATATTTGCACTAACCTTGTAGGACCCAACATGAGTTGGGTACCTAAGACCCAAGCCTAAATTTGCCTTGCAGGTTTATGCATCCGGGGGATCAAGCTGGATTATCGACAGCGGATGCACAAACCATATGACGGGGGAGAAGAAGATGTTCACTTCCTACGTCAAGAATAAAGATTCCCAGGATTCAATTATATTCGGTGATGGGAATCAAGGCAAGGTAAAAGGGTTAGGTAAAATTGCAATTTCTAATGAGCATTCTATCTCTAATGTATTTTTAGTAGAGAGTCTTGGATATAATTTGCTATCTGTTAGTCAATTATGTCAGATGGGGTATAACTGTCTATTTACAAATGTAGATGTGTCTGTCTTTAGAAGAAGTGATGGTTCACTAGCTTTTAAGGGAGTATTAGACGGCAAACTTTATTTAGTTGATTTTGCAAAAGAAGAGGCCGGTCTAGATGCATGCTTAATAGCTAAGACTAGCATGGGCTGGCTGTGGCATCGCCGCTTAGCACATGTAGGGATGAAGAACCTTCACAAGCTTCTAAAGGGAGAACACGTGATAGGTTTGACTAACGTGCATTTCGAAAAAGATAGACCTTGTGCAGCTTGTCAAGCAGGTAAACAAGTGGGAGGAGCGCATCACGGCAAGAATGTGATGACCACTTCAAGACCTCTGGAGCTGCTGCATATGGACCTCTTCGGACCCGTCGCCTATCTGAGCATAGGAGGGAGTAAGTATGGTTTAGTTATTGTTGATGACTTTTCCCGCTTCACTTGGGTGTTCTTTTTGCAGGATAAGTCTGAAACCCAAGGGACCCTCAAGCGCTTCCTCAGGAGAGCTCAAAATGAGTTTGAGCTCAAGGTGAAGAAGATAAGGAGCGACAACGGGTCCGAATTCAAGAACCTTCAAGTGGAGGAATTTCTTGAGGAGGAAGGGATCAAGCACGAGTTCTCCGCTCCCTACACACCACAGCAAAATGGTGTGGTAGAGAGGAAGAACAGGACGCTAATCGATATGGCGAGGACAATGCTTGGAGAATTCAAGACCCCCGAGTGTTTTTGGTCGGAAGCCGTGAACACGGCTTGCCACGCCATCAACAGGGTCTATCTTCATCGCCTCCTCAAGAAGACTTCGTATGAGCTACTAACCGGTAACAAACCCAATGTATCTTACTTTCGTGTATTTGGGAGCAAGTGCTACATTCTAGTGAAGAAAGGTAGAAATTCTAAGTTCGCTCCCAAAGCTGTAGATGGGTTTTTGTTAGGTTATGACTCAAATACAAAGGCGTATAGAGTCTTCAACAAATCATCGAGTTTGGTTGAAGTCTCTAGCGACGTTGTATTTGATGAAACTAATGGCTCTCCAAGAGAGCAAGTTGTTGATTGTGATGATGTAGATGAAGAAGAGGTTCCGACGGCCGCTATACGAACCATGGCGATTGGAGAAGTACGGCCACAGGAACAAGATGAACGAGATCAACCTTCTTCCTCAACTATGGTGCATCCCCCAACTCAAGACGATGAACAGGTTCATCAAAAGGAGACGTGTGATCAAGGGGAGCACAAGATGATCAAGTGATGGAGGAAGAAGCGCAACCGGCACCTCCAACCCAAGTTCGAGCGATGATTCAAAGGGATCATCCCGTCGATCAAATTATGGGTGACATTAGCAAGGGAGTAACTACTCGATCTCGATTAGTTAATTTTTGTGAGCATTACTCCTTTGTCTCTTCTATTGAGCCTTTCAGGGTAGAGGAGGCCTTGCTAGATCCGGATTGGGTATTGGCCATGCAGGAGGAGCTCAACAACTTCAAGCGCAATGAAGTTTGGACGCTGGTGCCTCGTCCGAAGCAAAATGTTGTGGGAACCAAGTGGGTGTTCCGCAACAAACAGGACGAGCACGGGGTGGTGACGAGAAACAAGGCTCGACTTGTGGCAAAAGGTTATGCCCAAGTCGCAGGTTTGGATTTTGAGGAGACTTTTGCTCCTGTGGCTAGGCTAGAGTCAATTCGAATCTTGCTAGCATATGCCGCTCACCATTCTTTCAGGTTGTTCCAAATGGATGTGAAGAGCGCTTTCCTCAACGGGCCAATCAAGGAGGAGGTGTACGTGGAGCAACCCCCTGGCTTCGAGGATGAACGGTACCCCGACCACGTGTGTAAGCTCTCTAAGGCGCTCTATGGACTTAAGCAAGCCCCAAGAGCATGGTATGAATGCCTTAGAGATTTCTTAATTGCTAATGCTTTCAAGGTTGGGAAAGCCGATCCAACTCTTTTCACTAAGACATGTGATGGTGATTTGTTTGTGTGCCAAATTTATGTCGATGACATAATATTTGGTTCTACTAACCAAAAGTCTTGTGAAGAGTTTAGCAGGGTGATGACGCAGAAATTCGAGATGTCGATGATGGGCGAGTTGAACTACTTCCTTGGGTTCCAAGTGAAGCAACTCAAGGACGGCACTTTCATCTCCCAAACGAAGTACACGCAAGACCTGCTAAAGAGGTTTGGGATGAAGGACGCCAAGCCCGCAAAGACGCCGATGGGAACCGACGGACACACAGACCTCAACAAAGGAGGTAAGTCCGTTGATCAAAAAGCATACCGGTCAATGATAGGGTCTTTACTTTATTTATGTGCTAGTAGACCGGATATTATGCTTAGCGTATGCATGTGTGCTAGATTTCAATCTGATCCTAAGGAGTGTCACTTAGTGGCGGTAAAGCGAATTCTTAGATATTTGGTTGCTACGCCTTGCTTCGGGCTCTGGTATCCAAAGGGGTCTACCTTTGACTTAGTTGGATACTCAGACTCCGACTATGCTGGATGTAAGGTCGATAGGAAGAGTACATCGGGGACGTGCCAATTCTTAGGAAGGTCCCTGGTGTCATGGAACTCTAAGAAACAAACCTCCGTTGCCCTATCCACCGCTGAGGCCGAGTACGTTGCCGCAGGTCAGTGTTGCGCGCAACTACTTTGGATGAGGCAAACCCTCCGGGACTTTGGCTACAATCTGAGCAAAGTCCCACTCCTATGTGATAATGAGAGTGCGATCCGCATGGCGGAGAATCCTGTTGAGCACAGCCGCACAAAGCACATAGACATCCGGCATCACTTTTTGAGAGACCACCAGCAAAAGGGAGATATCGAAGTGTTTCATGTTAGCACCGAGAACCAGCTAGCCGATATCTTCACTAAGCCTCTAGATGAGAAGACCTTTTGCAAGTTGCGTAGTGAGCTTAATGTCTTAGATTCGCGGAACCTGGATTGAATTGTAGCATACATGTATTTATGCTTTTGATCATGTTCCTTTTTGCATTTTGTTGCTTATTATGGTGCTCAAGTTGTACAAACACTCCCTGGACCTCACAAGTCCGTTGCAAAGTGATGCACATGTTTAGGGGGAGATGTGTTACAACTTGACCCTTTGAGACTAACCATATGCTTGAGTTTGATGATTTAGTCTCGAAGGAGGATTGAAAGGGAAAAGGTGGACTTGGACCATGAAAGACTTCCACTGCACTCCGATGAGAGGGTAACGTATTCCAAGTTCATCTCATGCAATCTTATTGCCTTTGTATTCTTATTGAAGATCTTGGTGAGGCAATGGGGTTAACGGGCCAAGATTGATCCCGTTTTGGTGCTTGATGCCAAAGGGGGAGAAAATAAAGGCCAAAGCGATAAATGGATCAGCTACCACTTGAGAAATTTTGAAAATAGTAGAATAGAGTTTTTGTTTTGTCAAACGCTTTTATTGTCTATTATTGTCTCTCTTGTCAAAAGTTGGCTTCTTGTGGGGAGAAGTATTGATTATGGGAAATAGGGGGAGTTTTTGAAATCTTTGATCAATCTCTTTTGGAATGACTCTCTTTATGCTTCAACATGTGTGTTTGACTTAGAGATAGAGATTTGAGTTTGATTTGCAAAAACAAACCAAGTGGTGGCAAAGGATGATCCATATATGCCAAAATTGAATCAAAATCAATTTGAGTTTTATTTGAAGTGATTTTGCACTTGTTCTAGTTGCTTTATGTTGTGTTGGCATAAATCACCAAAAAGGGGGAGATTGAAAGGGAAATGTGCCCTTGGGCCATTTCTAAGTATTTTGGTGATTAAGTGTCAACATAAGTGCTTAAACGTGAATCAATGCCCATGGATGAACAAAGTGCAAATCTAGAGCAAAGGTATGTTTCTAAGTCTTAGTACATTGGTTTTGTGTACTAATATACTTGTCTAAGTGTTAGAAACAGGAAGAAGAAGAAAAGAAGAAAGTTGGCTGTGTACAGCCAAGAGGCTGTTTCGGTCTGGGGCACCGGACTGTCCGGTGGTGCACCGGACAGTGTCCGGTGCGCCAGGCTGCCTCGGCCGAAGAGGCCGCTCTCGGGAATTTGCTGACGGCGTACGGCTAAAATTCACCGGACTGTCCGGTGTGCACCGGACTGTCCGGTGAGCCAACGGTCGGCTGAGCCAACGGTCGATCGCGCGATCTGCGCGGGACACGTGGCCGAGCCAACGGTCGGAAGGGGGCACCGGACTGTCCGGTGTGCACCGGACATGTCCGGTGCGCCAACGGCTCCCGCATCTGCAACGGTCGGCTTCGCAAATTAAGGAAAGGAATCGGGCACCGGACACTGTCCGGTGTGCACCGGACTGTCCGGTGCGCCCGACGACAGAAGGCAAAGATGGCCTTCCAGATTTGTTCTCAACGGCTCCTAGCTGCCTTGGGGCTATAAAAGGGACCCCTAGGCGCATGGAGGAGAACACCAAGCATGGAGGAGAACTCCAAAATCCGTAGTCCTCCCCATCAAAGTGTGGAGGTTTACCAAGAGGAATGGAAAGCAAATGCGAATTCGAACTATGTGGAATGCGAGAATAATCAAAAGAAAAGTTTGAGTTAACCGTCTTTTGTTTGTCGTGGTCGTCGTCCTTTTGGGAAGAAGAGGACTCATCGCTGTCGTAGTAGACGATCTCCTTGATGCGTCTTGTCTTCTTCTTCTTCCCATCTTTTCGCTTGTGGCCCGAGCCCGAGTTGTTGGACTTGTCATCCCTTGGCTCGTTGACAAAAGACTCCTTCTCCTTGTCGTTGATCACAATTCCCTTCCCCTTAGGATCCATCTCTTCGGGCGGTTAGTCCCTTTCTTGAAGAGAACGGCTCTGATACCAATTGAGAGCACCTAGAGGGGGGGGGGTGAATAGGTGATCCTGTAAAACTTCAAAACTTAAGCCACAAAAACTTGTTAAGTGTTAGCACAATTATGGCCAAGTGGCTAGAGAGGAGTCAAAACACAATAACCACAAGAAATCAATCACAGAGATGACACGGTGGTTATCCCGTGGTTCGGCCAAGTACAAAACTTGCCTACTTCCACGTTGTGGCGTCCCAACGGACGAGAGTTGCACTCAACTCCTCTCAAGTGATCCAATGATCAACTTGAATACCACGGTGTTCTTGCTTTTCTTTTCTCAATCCCGTTTGCGAGGAATCTCCACAATTTGGAGCCTCTCGCCCTTACAGAAGATGTTCACAGAGAATCACGGAGCAAGGGAGGGAATGAGCAACGCACACAAGACTTCAAAAGATCAGAGCAACACGCACACAAGCAGCAATAAGAGCTCGCAACACAACTCAAAGAGTACACAACTCCACAAGATCTCTATATGCTATCACAATGAATCGAATGCGCTAGATCAATGTCTTGGTGCTTAGAAAGGTTGTGGGAATGCTTGGTGTCCTCCTCCATGCGCCTAGGGGTCCCTTTTATAGCCCCAAGGCAGCTAGGAGCCGTTGAGAACACAACTGGAAGGCTATCCTTGCCTTCTGTTGTCGGGCGCACCGGACAGTCTAAGTGTTAGAAACAGGAAGAAGAAGAAAAGAAGAAAGTTGGCTGTGTACAGCCAAGAGGCTGTTTCGGTCTGGGGCACCGGACTGTCCGGTGGTGCACCGGACAGTGTCCGGTGCGCCAGGCTGCCTCGGCCGAAGAGGCCGCTCTCGGGAATTTGCTGACGGCGTACGGCTAAAATTCACCGGACTGTCCGGTGTGCACCGGACTGTCCGGTGAGCCAACGGTCGGCTGAGCCAACGGTCGACCGCGCGATCTGCGCGGGACACGTGGCCGAGCCAACGGTCGGAAGGGGGCACCGGACTGTCCGGTGTGCACCGGACATGTCCGGTGCGCCAACGGCTCCCGCATCTGCAACGGTCGGCTTCGCAAATTAAGGAAAGGAATCGAGCACCGGACACTGTCCGGTGTGCACCGGACTGTCCGGTGCGCCCGACGACAGAAGGCAAAGATGGCCTTCCAGATTTGTTCTCAACGGCTCCTAGCTGCCTTGGGGCTATAAAAGGGACCCCTAGGCGCATGGAGGAGAACACCAAGCAACCTTTGAGCATTCTTGATCATCCACACTCAGTCTTTGCGCATCCGTTTGTGATTCTAAGTGATTCGAGCTCTGTTCTTGTGAGAAACTGTGAGATAGTCTTTGAGCTCGATTCTTGGCCGTGTGTGTGCGCGTTTCGCTGTGGATTTGTGTGTGTTGCTTCCCTCCCTTACTCCGTGCTTCTTTGTGAATCTTAAGTGTAAGGGCGAGAGACTCCAATTTGTGGAGATTCCTCGCAAGTGGGATAAAGATAAGCAAGGCAAATACTGTGGTATTCAAGTGGGTCTTTGGACCGCTTGAGAGGGGTTGATTGCAACCCTCGTCCGTTGGGACGCCACAACGTGGAGTAGGCAAGTTTTGTACTTGGCCGAACCACGGGATAAATCACCGTGTCTCCTCTGTGTTGAATTCTCTGTGATTGTCGTATTGTGCAAGATCTTCTCTTTAGCCACTTGGCAATTATTGTGCTAACCCCTAACAAGTTTTTGTGGCTATAAGTTAAGTTTTTACAGGATCACCTATTCACCCCCCCTCTAGGTGCTCTCAATGACCATGAGATGGTCAAGGTTATTCTTAGATTACTCGTTTTTCTTAACCCTACGCAAGTACAATTAATACGTGGTGATCCTAGATACACACTAATGTCTCCCGAGGAAGTAATAGGAAAATTTGTGAGCTTTGAATTGATGATCAAAGGCTCAAAGAAAATCATCGAGCAAGATGGCCCCTCCACGCCCGAAGCACAACCGGTCGCATTCAAGACGACGGAGGAGAAGAAGGAAGAGTCTACATCAAGTAGACTCCCCATTGACGCCTCCAAGCTCGACAATGAGGAGATGGCGCTCATCATCAAAAGCTTCCGCCAAATCCTCAAGCAAAGGAGGGGGAAGGACTACAAATCCTGTTCCAAGAAAGTGTGCTACAAGTTTAGTAAGCCCGGTCATTTTATTGCAAAATGTCCATTATCTAGTGATAGTGACAGGGGCGACGACAAGAAGGGAAAGAGGAGAGAAAAGAAGAGGTACCACAAGAAGAGGGGCAGCGACGCCCATGTGTGCCGCGAATGGGACTCCGACGAGAGCTCCACCGACTCCTCCTCCGACGAGGACGCCGCCAACATCGCCGTCACCAAAGGACTCCTCTTCCCCAACGTCGGCCACAAATGCCTCATGGCAAAGGACGGCAAAAGGAAGAAGGTAAAATCAAAATCCTCCACTAAATATGCAACCTCTAGTGATGAGGATAATTCTAGTGATGAGGAGGATAACTTGCGCACCCTTTTTGCCAACCTAAACATGCAACAAAAGGAAAAATTAAATGAATTAATTAGTGCTATTCATGAGAAGGATGAACTCTTGGACTCCCAAGAGGACTTCCTAATTAAGGAAAATAAGAAGCATGTTAAGGTTAAAAATGCTTACGCTCTAGATGTAGAAAAATGTGAAAAACTATCTAGTGAGCTAAGCACTTGCCATGATATTATTGCCAACCTTAGAAATGAAAATGCTAAAATAATTGCTAAAGTTGATTCAAATGCTTGTGATGTTTCAATTCCCAATCTTAGAGATGATAATGTTAGTTTACTTGCTAAGATTGAAGAATTAAATGTCTCTCTTGCTAGCCTTAAAAATGAGAATGAAAAATTAATTGCTAAGGCTAAAGACTTAGATGTTTGCAATGTTACCATTTCCAATCTTTGAAATGAAAATGACATTTTACATGCTAAGATTGTTGAACTAAAATCTTGCAAACCCTCTACATCTACCGTGGAGCATGTTTCCATTTGTACTAGATGTAGAGACATTAATGTTGATGCTATTCATGATCACCTAGCTTTAATTAAGAAACAAAATGATCACATAGCTCAACTTAATGCCAAAATTAATGAGCATGACTTAGAAAATGAAAAATATAAATTTGCTAGAAGCATGCTCTATAGTGGGAGACGCCCTGGCATCAAGGATGGCATTGGTTTCCAAAAGGGAGACAATGTCAAACTTAATGCCCCTCCTAAAAGATTGTCTAACTTTGTTAAGGGCAAGGCTCCCATGCCTCAGGATAACGAGGGATACATTTTGTACCCTGCCGGTTATCCCGAGCATAAAATTAGGAGAATTCACTCTAGGAAGTCTCACTCTGGCCCTAATCATGCTTTTATGTATAAGGGTGAGACATCTAGCTCTAGGCAATCAACCCGTGCAAAATTGCCTAAGAAGAAAACTCCTATTGCATCAAATGATTCTAACATTTCATTTAAGACTTTTGATGCATCTTATGTTTTAACTAACAAATCCGGCAAGGTAGTTGCCAAATATGTTGGGGGCAAGCACAAGGGGTCAAAGACTTGTGTTTGGGTACCCAAAGTTCTTGTATCTAATGTCAAAGGACCCAAAACCGTTTGGGTACCTAAAATCAAGAACTAAATTTGTTTTGTAGGTTTATGCATCCGGGGGCTCAAGTTGGATCATCGACAGCGGGTGCACAAACCACATGACAGGGGAGAAGAAGTTGTTCTCCTCCTACGAGAAAAACCAAGATCCCCAATGAGCTATCACATTCGGGGATGGAAATCAAGGTTTGGTCAAAGGATTGGGTAAAATTGCTATATCACCTGACCATTCCATTTCAAATGTTTTTCTTGTAGATTCTTTAGATTACAACTTGCTTTCAGTTTCGCAATTATGTAAAATGGGTTACACCTGTCTTTTTACGGATACAGGTGTTGCTGTCTTTAGAAGAAGTGATGATTCGGTAGCAATTAAGGGAGTGTTAGAGGGTCAGCTATACTTAGTAGATTTTGATAGAGCTGAACTTGACACTTGCTTAATTGCTAAGACCAACATGGGTTGGCTCTGGCATCGCCGACTAGCACTTGTTGGAATGAAGAATCTTCACAAACTTCTAAAGGAGAACACATTTTGGGACTGACAAATGTTCATTTTGAGAAAGACAGGATTTGTAGCGCATGTCAGGTAGGGAAGCAAGTTGGTGTTCATCATCCACACAAGAACATCATGACAACTGACATGCCACTCGAGCTCCTACACATGGACCTATTCGGCCCGATTGCTTACATAAGCATCGTCGGGAGTAAGTATGAGAGCACCTAGAGGGGGGGGGGTGAATAGGTGATCCTGTAAAACTTCAAAACTTAAGCCACAAAAACTTGTTAAGTGTTAGCACAATTATGGCCAAGTGGCTAGAGAGGAGTCAAAACACAATAACCACAAGAAATCAATCACAGAGATGACACGGTGGTTATCCCGTGGTTCGGCCAAGTACAAAACTTGCCTACTTCCACGTTGTGGCGTCCCAACGGACGAGAGTTGCACTCAACTCCTCTCAAGTGATCCAATGATCAACTTGAATACCACGGTGTTCTTGCTTTTCTTTTCTCAATCCCGTTTGCGAGGAATCTCCACAATTTGGAGCCTCTCGCCCTTACAGAAGATGTTCACAGAGAATCACGGAGCAAGGGAGGGAATGAGCAACGCACACAAGACTTCAAAAGATCAGAGCAACACGCACACAAGCAGCAATAAGAGCTCGCAACACAACTCAAAGAGTACACAACTCCACAAGATCTCTATATGCTATCACAATGAATCGAATGCGCTAGATCAATGTCTTGGTGCTTAGAAAGGTTGTGGGAATGCTTGGTGTCCTCCTCCATGCGCCTAGGGGTCCCTTTTATAGCCCCAAGGCAGCTAGGAGCCGTTGAGAACACAACTGGAAGGCTATCCTTGCCTTCTGTCGTCGGGCGCACCGGACAGTCCGGTGCACACCGGACACTGTCCGGTGCCCGATTTGTTTCCATAAACAGCTCATCCGACCGTTGCTTTCTGATGCAGATCTGCGCACAGTTGGCGCACCGGACATGTCCGGTGCACACCGGACAGTCCGGTGTACCTTTCCGACCGTTGGCACGACCACGTGTCGCGCGCCGATCGCGCGGCCGACCGTTGGCCCGGCCGACCGTTGGCTCACCGGACAGTCCGGTGCACACCGGACAGTCCGGTGAATTTTAGCCGAAGTCGCCGGAGAAAAACCCGAGAGCGGCTGGTTTGCTCCACGCTGGTCTGGCGCACCGTACACTGTCCGGTGCACACCGGACAGTCCGGTGCCCCAGCCCGAAACAGCCTTTGGCTGCACACAGCCACTCTCCACTTCCTTTCTTTTCTTCTTCTTTCTGTTTCTTACACTTAGATAAATATATTAGTACACAAAACCAATGTACTAAGACTTAGAAACATACCTTTGTTGCACTTTGTTCATCCATGGGCATTGATTCACATTTAAGCACTTGTGTTGGCACTTAATCACCAAAATACTTAGAAATGGCCCAAGGGCACATTTCCCTTTCAATCTCCCCCTTTTTGGTGATTTATGCCAACACAACATAAAGCAACTAGAACAAGTGCAAAATCACTTCAAATAAAACTCAAATTGATTTTGATTCAATTTTGGCATATATGGATCATCCTTTGCCACCACTTGGTTTGTTTCTGCAAATCAAACTCAAATCTCTATCTCTAAGTCAAACACACATGTTGAAGCATAAAGAGAGTCATTCCAAAAGAGATTGATCAAAGATTTCAAAAACTCCCCCTATTTCCCATAATCAATACTTCTCCCCACAAGAAGCCAACTTTTGACAAGAGAGACAATAATAGACAATAAAAGCGTTTGACAAAACAAAAACTCTATTCTACTATTTTCAAAATCTCTCGAGTGGTAGCTGATCCATTTATCGCTTTGGCCTTTATTTTCTCCCCCTTTGGCATCAAGCACCAAAACGGGATCAATCTTGGCCCTATAACCCCATTGCCTCACCAAAATCTTCAATAAGAATACAAAGGCAATAAGAGTCTTAAAGATGAACTTGGAATAAGTTACCCTCTCATCGGAGTGCAGTGGAAGTCTTTCATGGTCCAAGTCCACCTTTTCCCTTTCAATCCTCCTTCGAGACTAAATCATCAAACTCAAGCACATGGTTAGTCTCAGAGGGTCAAGTTGTAACACATCTCCCCCTAAACATGTGCAACACTTTGCAACGGACTTGTGAGGTCCAGGGAGTGTTTGTACAATTTGAGCACCATAGTAAAGCAACAAAATGCAAAAAGGAACATGATCAAAAGCATAAATTCATGTATGCTACAATTCAATCCAGGTTCCGCGAATCTAAGACATTTAGCTCACTACGCAACCTGCAAAAGGTCTTCTCATCTAGAGGCTTAGTGAAGATATCGGCTAGCTGGTTCTCGATGCTAACATGAAACACTTCGATATCTCCCTTTTGCTGGTGGTCTCTCAAAAAGTGATGCCGGATGTCTATGTGCTTTGTGCGGCTGTGCTCAACAGGATTCTCCGCCATGCGGATCGCACTCTCATTATCACATAGGAGTGGGACTTTGCTCAGATTGTAGCCAAAGTCCCTGAGGGTTTGCCTCATCCAAAGTAGTTGCGCGCAACACTGTCCTGCGGCAACATACTCGGCCTCAGCGGTGGATAGGGCGACGGATGTTTGTTTCTTAGAGTTCCATGACACCAGGGACCTTCCTAAGAATTGGCACGTCCCTGATGTACTCTTCCTATCGACCTTACATCCAGCATAGTCGGAGTCTGAGTATCCAACTAAGTCAAAGGTAGACCCCTTTGGATACCAGAGCCCGAAGCAAGGCGTAGCAACCAAATATCTAAGAATTCGCTTCACTGCCACTAAGTGACACTCCTTAGGATCGGATTGAAATCTAGCACACATGCATACGCTAAGCATAATATCCGGTCTACTAGCACATAAGTAAAGTAATGACCCTATCATTGACCGGTATGCTTTTTGATCAACGGACTTACCTCCTTTGTTGAGGTCGGTGTGTCCGTCGGTTCCCATCGGAGTCTTTGCGGGCTTGGCATCCTTCATCCCAAACCGCTTTAGCAGATCTTGTGTGTACTTCGTTTGGGAGATGAAGGTGCCGTCCTTGAGTTGCTTCACTTGGAACCCAAGGAAGTAGTTCAACTCGCCCATCATCGACATCTCGAATTTCTGCGTCATCACCCTGCTAAACTCTTCACAAGACTTTTGGTTAGTAGAACCAAATATTATGTCATCGACATAAATTTGGCACACAAACAAATCACCATCACATGTTTTTGTAAAAAGAGTTGGATCGGCTTTCCCAACCTTGAAAGCATTAGCTATTAAAAAGTCTCTAAGGCATTCATACCATGCTCTTGGGGCTTGCTTAAGTCCATAGAGCGCCTTAGAGAGCTTACACACATGGTCGGGGTACCGTTCATCCTCGAAGCCAGGGGGTTGCTCTACGTACACCTCCTCCTTGATTGGCCCGTTGAGGAAAGCGCTCTTCACATCCATTTGGTACAACCTGAAAGAATGGTGAGCGGCATATGCTAGCAAGATACGAATGGACTCTAGCCTAGCCACAGGAGCGAAAGTCTCCTCAAAGTCCAAACCTGCGACTTGGGCATAACCTTTTGCCACAAGTCGAGCCTTGTTCCTTGTCACCACCCCGTGCTCGTCCTGTTTGTTGCAGAACACCCACTTGGTTCCCACA
Source organism: Zea mays (assembly GCF_902167145.1). Lineage (NCBI taxonomy): Eukaryota > Viridiplantae > Streptophyta > Magnoliopsida > Poales > Poaceae > Zea > Zea mays. The sequence continues at coordinate 231,602,906 of NC_050096.1, read as the reverse complement.
ACATTTTGCTTCGGACGAGGCACCAGTGTCCAAACTTCATTGCGCTTGAAGTTGTTGAGCTCCTCCTGCATGGCCAATACCCAATCCGGATCTAGCAAGGCCTCCTCTACCCTGAAAGGTTCAATAGAAGAGACAAAAGAGTAATGCTCACAAAAATTAACTAATCTAGATCGAGTAGTTACTCCCTTGCTAATATCACCCAGAATTTGGTCGACGGGATGATCCCTTTGAATCATCGCTCGAACTTGGGTTGGAGGTGCCGGTTGCGCTTCTTCCTCCATTACTTGATCATCTTGTGCTCCCCCTTGATCAAGCGCCTCCACTTGAGGTACCTGTTCGTCATCTTCGGTTTGGGGATGCACCATAGTTGAGGAAGAAGGTTGATCTCGTTCATCTTGTTCCTGTGGCCGCACTTCTCCAATCGTCATGGTTCGAATAGCAGCCGCTGGAACATCTTCTTCATCTACATCATCACAATCAACAACTTGCTCTCTTGGAGAGCCATTAGTCTCATCAAATACAACGTCGCTAGAGACTTCAACCAAACCCGATGATTTGTTGAAGACTCTATATGCCTTTGTATTTGAGTCATAACCTAACAAAAACCCTTCTACAGCTTTGGGAGCAAACTTAGAATTTCTACCTTTCTTCACTAGAATGTAGCACTTGCTCCCAAATACACGAAAGTACGATACATTGGGTTTGTTACCGGTTAGTAGCTCATATGACGTCTTCTTGAGGAGGCGATGAAGGTAGACCCTGTTGATGGCGTGGCAAGCAGTGTTGACGGCTTCCGTCCAAAAGTACTCGGGGGTCTTGAACTCTCCTAGCATCGTCCTCGCCATATCGATGAGCGTCCTGTTCTTCCTCTCTACCACACCATTTTGCTGTGGTGTGTAGGGAGCGGAGAACTCGTGCTTGATCCCTTCCTCCTCAAGGAACTCCTCCACTTGAAGGTTCTTGAACTCGGACCCGTTGTCGCTCCTTATCTTCTTCACCTTGAGCTCAAACTCATTTTGAGCTCTCCTGAGGAAGCGCTTGAGGGTCCCTTGGGTTTCAGACTTATCCTGCAAAAAGAACACCCAAGTGAAGCGGGAAAAGTCATCAACAATAACTAAACCATACTTACTCCCTCCTATGCTCAGATAGGCGACGGGTCCAAAAAGGTCCATATGCAGCATCTCCAAGGGTCTTGATGTCGTCATCACATTTTTGGTGTGATGAGAGCCTCTCACCTGTTTCCCTGCTTGACAAGCTGCACAAGGTCTATCTTTTTCGAATTGAACATTAGTTAGACCTATCACGTGTTCTCCCTTTAGAAGCTTGTGAAGGTTCTTCATCCCCACATGTGCTAAGCGGCGATGCCACAGCCAGCCCATGCTAGTCTTAGCTATTAAGCATGCATCTAGACCGGCCTCTTCTTTTGCAAAATCAACTAAATAAAGTTTGCCGTCTAATACACCCTTAAAAGCTAGTGAACCATCACTTCTTCTAAAGACAGACACATCTACATTTGTAAATAGACAGTTATATCCCATATTGCATAATTGACTCACAGATAGCAGATTATATCCAAGAGACTCAACTAAAAACACATTAGATATGGAGTGCTCATTAGAAATTGCAATTTTACCTAAACCTTTTACCTTGCCTTGATTCCCATCACCGAATATAATTGAATCTTGGGAATCTTTATTCTTGACGTAGGAGGTGAACATCTTCTTCTCCCCCGTCATATGGTTTGTGCATCCGCTGTCGATAATCCAGCTTGAACCCCCGGATGCATAAACCTGCAAGGCAAATTTAGGCTTGGGTCTTAGGTACCCAACTCATGTTGGGTCCTACAAGGTTAGCACATATATTCTTAGGGACCCAAATGCAAGTTTTATCTCCCTTGCATCTTGCCCCTAACTTCCTAGCAATTACCTTCTTGCCCTTTCTACAAATAGCAAAGGGAGCATTGCAAGTATAATAAATGGTAGAAGGTTCATTTGCTACTTTCCTAGGAGCATGAATAACATTCTTTTTAGGAACAACATTTTTCCTAGTAACATTTCTATCATACACATAAGAAGAACTAGGAGCAAGCATGGCATGAGAATCATAAACATATGAGTCAAAAGCATCATAACTTCTATTTGCATTTCTAGTATGTCTTCTATCATGATACAAAAAAGCATGGTTCTTTTTAGTGCTACTAGCCATAGGAGCCTTCCCTTTCTCCTTGGCGGAGATAGGAGCCTTATGGCTTGTCAAGTTCTTGACTTCTCTCTTGAAGCCAAGCCCATCCTTAATTGAGGGGTGTCTACCAACCGTGTAGGCATCCCTAGCAAATTTTAGTTTATCAAAATTACTCTTGCTAGTCTTAAGTTGAGCATTAAGACTAGCTAATTCATCATTCAATTTTGAAATAGAAACTAAGTGTTCGCTACAAGCATTAATATCAATATCCTTACACCTAGTGCAAACTTCAACATATTCAACACAAGAGTTGGATTTATTTGCTTCTACTAGTTTAGCATTTAAATCATCGTTTATGCTCTTTAAGTTAGAAATAGAATCATGGCATGATGACACTTCACAAGCAAGCATTTCATTCCTCTTAATTTCTAATGCAAGGGATTTTTGAGCCTCTACAAACTTATCATGTTCTTCATACAACAAATCCTCTTGCTTTTCTAAAAGTATATTCTTTTCATTCAAGGCATCAATTAATTCATTAATTTTGTCTATCTTAGATCTATCTAAGCCCTTGAATAAACATGAATAATCTACTTCATCCTCACTAGATTCATCATCACTAGAAGAATCATAAGTATTAGCATTACGAGTGATTACCTTCTTTTCCCTTGCCATGAGGCAAGTGTGATGCTCGTTGGGGAAGAGAGCCGATTTGTTGAAGGCAGTGGCGGCGAGTCCCTCATTGTCGGAGTCGGAGGAGGAGCAATCCGAATCCCACTCCTTGCCGAGATGCGCCTCGCCCTTGGCCTTCTTGTAATTCTTTTTCTTTTCCCTCTTCCCATTTTTTCCTTGCTCCTGGTCACTATCATTTTCGGGACAGTTAGCAATAAAATGACCAAGCTTACCGCATTTGAAGCATGATCGCTTTCCCTTTGTCTTGTTCTTGCTTGGCTGCCCCTTGTGACCCTTTAGCACCGTCTTGAATCTTTTGATGATAAGAGCCATCTCTTCATCATTGAGCCCGGCCGCCTCAACTTGCGCCACCTTGCTAGGTAGCGACTCCTTGCTCCTTGTTGCCTTTAGAGCAATGGGTTGAGACTCGTGGAGTGGACCGTTCAACGCGTCGTCGACGTATCTTGCTTCCTTGATCATCATCCGCCCGCTCACGAATTTTCCAAGTACTTCTTCGGGCGTCATCATCGTGTACCTGGGATTCTCACGAATATTGTTCACGAGATGAGGATCAAGAACGGTAAATGACCTGAGCATTAGGCGGACGACGTCGTGATCCGTCCAACGCGTGCTTCCGTAGCTCCTTATCTTGTTGATAAGGGTCTTGAGCCGGTTGTAAGTTTGAGATGGCTCTTCTCCCCTTATCATGGCGAATCGTCCAAGCTCGCCCTCCACCAACTCCATCTTGGTGAGCATGGTGATGTCGTTCCCCTCGTGAGAGATCTTGAGGGTGTCCCATATCTGCTTGGCATTGTCCAAGCCGCTCACTTTATTGTATTCTTCCCTGCACAAAGATGCTAAGAGAACAGTAGTAGCTTGTGCATTTTTATGAATTTGTTCATTGATACACATAGGGCTATCCGAGCTATCAAATTTCATTCCATTCTCTACAATCTCCCATATGCTTGGATGGAGAGAGAATAAATGACTACGCATTTTGTGACTCCAAAATCCGTAGTCCTCCCCATCAAAGTGTGGAGGTTTACCAAGAGGAATGGAAAGCAAATGCGAATTCGAACTATGTGGAATGCGAGAATAATCAAAAGAAAAGTTTGAGTTAACCGTCTTTTGTTTGTCGTGGTCGTCGTCCTTTTGGGAAGAAGAGGACTCATCGCTGTCGTAGTAGACGATCTCCTTGATGCGTCTTGTCTTCTTCTTCTTCCCATCTTTTCGCTTGTGGCCCGAGCCCGAGTTGTTGGACTTGTCATCCCTTGGCTCGTTGACAAAAGACTCCTTCTCCTTGTCGTTGATCACAATTCCCTTCCCCTTAGGATCCATCTCTTCGGGCGGTTAGTCCCTTTCTTGAAGAGAACGGCTCTGATACCAATTGAGAGCACCTAGAGGGGGGGTGAATAGGTGATCCTGTAAAACTTCAAAACTTAAGCCACAAAAACTTGTTAAGTGTTAGCACAATTATGGCCAAGTGGCTAGAGAGGAGTCAAAACACAATAACCACAAGAAATCAATCACAGAGATGACACGGTGGTTATCCCGTGGTTCGGCCAAGTACAAAACTTGCCTACTTCCACGTTGTGGCGTCCCAACGGACGAGAGTTGCACTCAACTCCTCTCAAGTGATCCAATGATCAACTTGAATACCACGGTGTTCTTGCTTTTCTTTTCTCAATCCCGTTTGCGAGGAATCTCCACAATTTGGAGCCTCTCGCCCTTACAGAAGATGTTCACAGAGAATCACGGAGCAAGGGAGGGAATGAGCAACGCACACAAGACTTCAAAAGATCAGAGCAACACGCACACAAGCAGCAATAAGAGCTCGCAACACAACTCAAAGAGTACACAACTCCACAAGATCTCTATATGCTATCACAATGAATCGAATGCGCTAGATCAATGTCTTGGTGCTTAGAAAGGTTGTGGGAATGCTTGGTGTCCTCCTCCATGCGCCTAGGGGTCCCTTTTATAGCCCCAAGGCAGCTAGGAGCCGTTGAGAACACAACTGGAAGGCTATCCTTGCCTTCTGTCGTCGGGCGCACCGGACAGTCCGGTGCACACCGGACACTGTCCGGTGCCCGATTTGTTTCCATAAACAGCTCATCCGACCGTTGCTTTCTGATGCAGATCTGCGCACAGTTGGCGCACCGGACATGTCCGGTGCACACCGGACAGTCCGGTGTACCTTTCCGACCGTTGGCACGGCCACGTGTCGCGCGCCGATCGCGCGGCCGACCGTTGGCCCGGCCGACCGTTGGCTCACCGGACAGTCCGGTGCACACCGGACAGTCCGGTGAATTTTAGCCGAAGTCGCCGGAGAAAAACCCGAGAGCGGCTGGTTTGCTCCACGCTGGTCTGGCGCACCGGACACTGTCCGGTGCACACCGGACAGTCCGGTGCCCCAGCCCGAAACAGCCTTTGGCTGCACACAGCCACTCTCCACTTCCTTTCTTTTCTTCTTCTTTCTGTTTCTTACACTTAGATAAATATATTAGTACACAAAACCAATGTACTAAGACTTAGAAACATACCTTTGTTGCACTTTGTTCATCCATGGGCATTGATTCACATTTAAGCACTTGTGTTGGCACTTAATCACCAAAATACTTAGAAATGGCCCAAGGGCACATTTCCCTTTCAAAGTACTGTCTAGTTATTGTGGATGACTATTCTCGCTTCACTTGGGTGTTCTTTTTGCAGGAAAAATCTCATACCCAAGAAACCTTAACGGGATTCTTGAGACGGGCTCAAAACGAGTTCGGCTTAAGGATCAAGAAGATTAGAAGCGACAACGGGATGGAGTTCAAGAACTCTCAAATTGAAGGCTTCCTTGAGGAGGAGGGCATCAAGCATGAGTTCTCTTCTCCCTACACGCCACAACAAAATGGTGTAGTGGAGAGGAAGAACTGAACTCTATTGTACATGGCAAGAACCATGCTTGATGAGTACAAGACTTCGGATCGGTTTTGGGCCGAGGCGGTCAACACCGCTTGCTACGCCATCAACCGGTTATATCTACACCGAATTCTCAAGAAGACATCATACGAACTCCTAACCGGTAAAAAGCCCAATGTTTCATATTTTAGAGTCTTTGGTAGCAAATGCTTTATTCTTGTTAAAAGAGGTAGAAAATCCAAATTTGCTCCTAAGGCTGTAGAAGGCTTTTTACTAGGATATGATTCAAACACAAGGGCATATAGAGTCTTTAACAAGTCCTGTGGACTAGTTGAAGTTTCTTGTGACATTGTGTTTGATGAGACTAACGGCTCTCAAGTAGAGCAAGTTGATCTTGATGAGCTAGATGATGAAGAGGCTCCATGCGTTGCGCTAAGGAACATGTCCATTGGGGACGTGTGTCCTAAGGAATCCGAAGAACCTCCAAATGCACAAGATCAACCATCTTCCTCCATGCAAGCATCTCCACCAACTCAAGATGAGGATGATGCTCAAAATGATGAAGAAGAAGATCAAGAAGTTGAGCCACCTCAAGAGGAGAGCAATGATCAAGGGGGAGATGCCCATAATCAAGATGAGGAAGATGAGCAAGCTACAAGACCGCCACACCAAGAGTCCACCAAGCAATCCAACGAGATCACCCCGTGAACATCATTCTCGGTGATATTCAAAAGGGGGTAACTACTCGATCTCATGTTGCTCATTTTTGTGAACATTACTCTTTTGTTTCCTCTATTGAGCCACACAGGGTAGAGGAAGCACTTCAAGATTCGGATTGGGTGGTGGCGATGCAAGAGGAGCTCAACAACTTCACTAGAAATGAGGTATGACATTTAGTTCCACGTCCTAACCAACTGTTGTAGGAACCAAGTGGGTTTTCCGCAACAAGCAAGACGAGCATGGTGTGGTTACAAGGAACAAAGCTCGACTTGTGGCCAAGGGGTATTCACAAGTCGAAGGTTTGGATTTCGGTGAAACCTATGCACCCGTAGCTAGGCTAGAATCAATTCGCATTTTACTTGCCTATGCTACTTACCATGGCTTCAAGCTTTATCAAATGGACGTGAAGAGTGCCTTCCTCAATGGACCAATCAAGGAAGAGGTATATGTTGAGCACCCTCCCGGCTTTGAAGATAGTGAGTACCCTAACTATGTATATAAACTCTCTAAGGCGCTTTATGGGCTCAAGCAAGCCCCAAGAGCATGGTATGAATGCCTAAGAGATTTCCTTATCACTAATTGTCGGGGACCATAATTAGGGGTACCCTCAAGACGCCTAATTCTCAGCTGGTAACCCCATCAGCATAAAGCTGCAGAGGCCTGATGGGTGCGATTAAGTCAGGGATCAGTCCATACGAGCGACTTGATCACGCCTCGCCCGAGCCTAGCCTCGGACAAGGGCAGCCGACCCCGAGAGACTTCCGTCTCGCCCGAGGCCCCCTGACTGAATCGCCGCACCAACCGACCGAGTCGCAGGAGCATTTAACGCAAAGGTGGCCTGACACCTTTATCCTGACACGCGCCCCCCGGCAGAGCCAAAGTGACCGCCGTCACTTCGCCGCTCCACTGACCGGTCTGATAGAAGGACAGCGCCGCCTGCGCCACTCCGACTGCAGTGCCACTTGACAGAGTGGGACTGACAGGCAGTCAGGTCTTGCCGAAGGCGCCATAGGAAACTCCGCTCCGCCCGACCCAGGGCTCGGACTCGGGCTAAGACCCGGAAGACGGCGAACTCCGCTCCGCCCGACCCCAGGGCTCGGACTCGGGCTAAGACCCAGAAGACGGCGAACTCTGCTCCGCCCGACCCCAGGGCTCGGACTCGGGCTAAGACCCGGAAGACGGCGAACTCCGCTCCGCCCGACCCCAGGGCTCGGACTCGGGCTAAGACCCGAAAGACGGCGAACTCCGCTCCGCCCGACCCCAGGGCTCGGACTCGGGCTAAGACCCGGAAGACGGCGAACTCCGCTCCGCCCGACCCCAGGGCTCGGACTCTGGCTAAGACCCGGAAGACGACGAACTCCGCTTCGCCCGACCCCAGGGCTCGGACTCCGCCCTGGCCTCTGCCGAACGACCTCCGCCTCGCCCGGCCCAGGGGCTCAGGCTCAGCCTCGGCAACAGAAGACAGACTCGACCCCAGCTTCGGAGGAGCCCCCACGTCGCCCGACCTAGGGCACAGGCCCGCCACGTCCACAGGGAGCGCCATCATCACTCTACCCCAAGCCGACTCGGGCCGCAGAGAACAAGACCGGTGTCCCATCTGGCTAGCTCCGCCAGATAGGCAATGATGGCGCCCCGCGTGCCCTGTGACGACGGCGGCTCTCAGCTCCCTTACGGAAGCAGGGGGACGTCAGCAAAGACTCGACCGCTCTGACAGTTGTCCCTCCGCCAAGCTCCGTTGCTCCTCCGACAGCCACGACATCACGCCAGCAGGGTGCCAAGATCTCTCCGGCTGCCACATTGGCATGTACTTAGGGCGCTAGCTCTCCCTCCGCTAGACACGTAGCACTCTGCTACACCCCCATTGTACACCTGGATCCTCTCCTTACGACTATAAAAGGAAGGACCAGGGCCTTCTTAGAGGAGGTTGGCCGCGCGGGACGAGGACGGGACAGGCGCTCTCTTGGGGCCGCTCGCTTCCCTCACCCGCGTGGACGCTTGTAACCCCCTACTGCAAGCGCACCCGACCTGGGCGCGGGACGAACACGAAGGCCGCGGGATTTCCACCTCTCTCACGCCCGTCTCCGGCCACCTCGCTCTCCCCCCTTCGCGCTCGCCCACGCGCTCGACCCATCTAGGCTGGGGCCCGCGACACACTCACTCGTCGGCTCAGGGACCCCCCATCTCGAAACGCCGACAGTTGGCGCGCCAGGTAGGGGCCTGCTGCATGCTGACGAACAGCTTCCCGTCAAGCTCCAGATGGGCAGTCTCCAGCAACCTCTCCGGCCCGGGATGGTGCTCCGTTTCGGGAGTCTTGAGTTCATGTCCTTCGACGGCAGCTACGACATGATACTCCTTCCACCGCCGCGCGACAACGACAATGGCGGCCGACAACCCGCCCGCCGGCGGCGGAATCGACGACATCTCCCCCGCGTGGTGGAAGAACAACATTCGAGCTCGCCTCGTCCTCTCCCCCGCCAACGGAGGAGGAGGCGGGGCAACCAAGGCCAAGCGGGAGGCCGCACTTCGTCGGCCGTCGAGCGAATCGACGTACCCAGCGCCCCAACGGAAGGCACGCCGGGCGTCGACCTCGCGTTCGAGACGAAGGCAAGCGCCGTCCCCCCGCGACGCACTGATCTCGAGCAAGAAGACGACGCCAGCGCACTCGCGGAGGGCTTGCAGGACGTCGCCCTTGTACCTGAGACGACGGTGCAACCAGTCCCCGATGTGACTACGTCGCTCCTCGTCGACCAAAAGGTACGGACTAATTCCCATCCTACGTCATTTCGACTCGGCCTCAACCCGCCTAGCGACCTCGCTTTGGCGGGCACTCTCGTTGAGGCGAGTGCAACCCCACTGGGGTTTCGTGTGCAGTCACCTTGGGACCGTTTGACGGACGTCTCGACCTACGGGCCCTCTGGGTTCGAGGAAGATGACGCTCCCAGCATCTGTTGGGATTTCTCCGGATTTGGCAACCCCAGTGCCATGCGGGACTTCATGACCGCATGTGACTACTGCCTCTCCGACTGTTCCGACGGTAGCCGCAGCCTTGACGACGAGGACTGCGGCCCAAGCCGCGAATGTTTCCACGTCGAGCTGGGGGATCCCTCCGAAGGCAACCATCTTGGCATGCCGGAGGACGGTGATCTTCCTAGGCCGGTGCCTCGTGCTGACATCCCGCGGGAGCTAGCTGTGGTCCCCGTTCCGGCGGGGGGTCACGACCCACAGCTCGAGCAAGTCCGCGGGGCGCAGGCCAGGCTCGACGAGGGAGCAGGAGCGCTTGAGCCGGTCCGCCGGGACGTCGGGCAGGTATGGGCGGGCCAACCCCCGGCCGGAGAAATGTGTCACCTGCCCCAAGGTTTCCAACACCGCGTCGCCAACGACGTTAGGGTCAGGCCGCTGCCCGCATCCAACGGGGTCGGTCAGAACCTGGCAGCCGCAGCGATGCACCTCCGCACGATGCCGGAGCCATCAACCACCGAGGGTCGGCGAATCCAGGGAGGGCTCAAGAATCTCCTGGAAGGCGCTGCGGCCCGACGGGCCGAGAGCCCTGCCTCCCGGAGGCAGGGGTACCCCTCGGAACCTCATGCCGCGACTTCCCGATTCATGCGGGAAGCCTCAGTCTACACCGGGCGCACGTGCAACACCGCGCCTGCGGCCCCGGGCCACCTCGGCAACGAGCACCACCGTCGCGACCGTCGGGCCCATCTCGACGAAAGGGTGCACCGAGGCTACCACCCCAGGCGTGGGGGGCGCTACGACAGCGGGGAGGATCGGAGTCCCTCGCCCGAACCACCCGGTCCGCAGGCCTTCAGTCGGGCCATCCGACGGGCGCCGTTCCCGACCCGGTTCCGACCCCCGACTACTATCACAAAGTACTCGGGGGAAACGAGGCCGGAACTGTGGCTCGCGGACTACCGCCTGGCCTGCCAACTGGGTGGAATGGACGACGACAACCTCATCATCCGCAACCTCACCCTGTTCCTCTCCGACACTGCTCGCGCCTGGTTGGAGCACCTGCCTCTGGGGCAGATCTCCAACTGGGATGATTTGGTCCAAGCCTTCGCCGGCAATTTCCAGGGCACGTACGTGCGCCCCGGGAATTCCTGGGACCTCCGGAGCTGCCGGCAACAGCCGGGAGAGTCTCTCCGGATTACATCCGGCGATTCTCGAAGCAGCGCACCGAGCTGCCCAACATCACCGACTCGGATGTCATCGGCGTGTTCCTTGTCGGCACCACCTGCCGTGACCTGGTGAGTAAGTTGGGTCGCAAGACCCCCACCAGGGCGAGCGAGCTGATGGACATCGCCACCAAGTTCGCCTCTGGCCAGGAGGCGGTCGAGGCTATCTTCCGAAAGGACAAGCAGCCCCAGGGCCGCCCATCGGAAGAGGCTCCCGAGGCGTCTACTCCGCGCGGCGCCAAGAAGAAAGGCAAGAAGAAGTCGCAATCGAAACGCGACGCCGCCGACGCGGACCTTGTCGCCGCCGCCGAGTACAAGAACCCTCGGAAGCCCCCCGGAGGTGCTAACCTCTTCGACAAGATGCTCAAGGAGCCGTGCCCCTATCATCAGGGGCCCGTCAAGCACACCCTCGAGGAGTGCGTCATGCTTCGGCGCCACTTCCACAGGGCCGGGCCACCCGCGGAGGGTGGCAGGGCCCGCGACGGCGACAAGAAGGAAGATCACCAAGCAGGAGAGTACCCCGAGGTCCGCGACTGCTTTATGATCTACGGTGGGCATGTGGCGAATGCCTCGGCTCGGCATCGCAAGCAAGAGCGCCGGGAGGTCTGCTCGGTGAAGGTGGCGGCGCCAGTCTACCTAGACTGGTCCGACAAGCCCATCACCTTCGACCAAGCTGACCACCCCGACCACGTGCCGAGCCCGGGGAAATACCCGCTCGTCGTCGACCCCGTCATCGGCGACGTCAGGCTCACCAAGGTCCTGATGGACGGGGGCAGCTGCCTCAACATCATCTACGCCGAGACCCTCAGGCTCCTGCGCGCCGATCTGTCCTCCGTCCGGGCAGGCGCTGCGCCCTTCCACGGGATCATCCCTGGGAAGCGCGTCCAGCCCCTCGGACGACTCGACCTTCCCGTCTGCTTCGGAACGCCCTCCAACTTCCGAAGGGAGACCTTGACGTTCGAGGTGGTCGGGTTCCGAGGAACCTACCACGCGGTACTGGGGAGGCCATGCTACGCGAAGTTCATGGCCGTCCCCAACTATACCTACCTGAAGCTCAAGATGCCGGGCCCCAACGGGGTCATCATCGTCGGCCCCACGTACAAACACGCGTTCGAATGCGACGTGGAGTGCGTGGAGTACGCCGAGGCCCTCGCCGAGTCCGAGGCCCTCATCGCCGACCTGGAGAACCTCTCCAAAGAGGTGCCAGACGTGAAGCGCCATGCCGACAACTTCGAGCCAGTGGAGACGGTTAAGGCCGTCCCACTCGACCCCAGTGGCGACACCTCCAAGCAGATCCGGATTGGTTCCGGGCTCGACCCCAAATAGGAAGCAGTGCTCGTCGACTTTCTCCGCGCAAACGCCGACGTCTTTGCGTGGAGTCCCTCGGACATGCCCGGCATACCGAGGGATGTCGTCGAGCACTCGCTGGATATTCGGGCCGGAGCCCGACCCGTTAGGCAGCCTCTGCGCCGATTCGACGAGGAGAAGCGCAGAGTGATAGGCGAGGAGATCCACAAGCTAATGGCGGCAGGGTTCATCAAAGAGGTATTCCATCCCGAATGGCTTGCCAACCCTGTGCTTGTGAGGAAGAAAGGGGGAAATGGTGGATGTGTGTAGACTACACTGGTCTCAACAAAGCATGTCCGAAGGTTCCCTACCCTCTACCTCGCATTGATCAAATCGTGGATTCCACCGCTGGGTGCGAAACCCTGTCCTTCCTCGATGCCTACTCAGGGTATCACCAAATCCGGATGAAAGAGTCCGACCAGCTCGCGACTTCTTTCATCACGCCCTTCGGCATGTACTGCTATGTCACCATGCTGTTCGGTTTGAGGAATGCGGGCGCGACGTACCAGCGGTGCATGAACCATGTGTTCGGCGGACACATCGGTCGCACAGTCGAGGCCTACGTCGACGACATCGTAGTCAAGACAAGGAAGGCTTCCGACCTCCTCTCCGACCTTGAAGTGACATTCCGATGTCTCAAGGCGAAAGGAGTCAAGCTCAATCCTGAGAAGTGTGTCTTCGGGGTGCCCCGGGGCATGCTCCTGGGGTTCATCGTCTCCGAGCGAGGCATCGAAGCCAACCCGGAGAAGATCGCAGCTATCACCAGCATGGGGCCCATCAAGGACTTAAAAGGCGTACAGAGGGTCATGGGATGTCTCGCGGCCCTGAGCCGCTTCATTTCACGCCTCGGCGAAAGAGGTCTGCCTCTGTACCGCCTCTTAAGGAAGACCGAGTGTTTCGCTTGGACCCCTGAGGCCGAGGAAGCTCTCGGGAACCTGAAGGCGCTCCTTACAAAGGCGCCCATCTTGGTGCCCCCAGCTGATGGAGAAGCCCTCTTGGTCTACATCGCCGCGACCACTCAGGTGGTTAGCGCCGCGATTGTGGTCGAGAGGCAAGAAGAAGGGCATGCATTGCCCGTTCAGAGGCCAGTCTACTTTGTCAGCGAGGTACTGTCCGAGACCAAGATCCGCTACCCACAAGTTCAGAAACTGCTGTATGCAGTGATCCTGACGAGGCGGAAGTTGCGACATTACTTCGAGTCTCATCCGGTAACTGTGGTGTCATCCTTCCCCCTGGGGGAGATCATCCAGTGCCGAGAGGCCTCGGGCAGGATCGCAAATTGGGCGGTGGAAATCATGGGCGAAACGATCTCGTTCGCCCCTCGGGAGGCCATCAAGTCCCAGGTGTTGGCGGACTTCGTAGCTGAATGGGTCGACACCCAGCTGCCGACGGCTCCGATCCAACCGGAGCTCTAGACCATGTTTTTCGACGGGTCGCTGATGAAGACGGGAGCCGGCGCGGGCCTGCTCTTCATCTCGCCCCTCGGGAAGCACCTACGCTACGTGCTACGCCTCCATTTCCCGGCGTCCAACAATGTGGCCGAGTACGAGGCTCTGGTTAACGGGTTGCGGATCGCCATCGAGCTAGGGGTCAGACGCCTCGACGCCCGTGGTGACTCGCAGCTCGTCATCGACCAAGTCATGAAGAACTCCCACTGCCGCGACCCGAAGATGGAGGCCTACTGCGATGAGGTTCGGCGCCTGGAAGACAAGTTCTACGGGCTCGAGCTTAACCACATCGCTCAGCGCTACAACGAGACTGCGGACGAGCTGGCTAAAATAGCCTCAGGGCGAACAACGGTTCCCCCGGACGTCTTCTCCCGGGATCTACATCAACCCTCCGTCAAGATCGACGACACGGCCGAGCTCGAGGCACCCTCGGCACAGCCCGAGGCACCCTCGGCTCAGCCCGAGGCGTCCTCGGTTCAGCCCGAGGTACCCTCGGCCCCCGAGGGCGAGGCACTGGACGTCGAGGAGGAGCAGAGCGGGGCTACGCCTGATCGAAATTGGCAGACCCCGTACCTGCAATATCTCCGCCGAGGAGAGCTACCCCTCGACCAAGCCGAGGCTCGGCGGGTAGCGCGACACGCCAAGTCGTTCGTCTTGCTGGGCGATGAGGAGGAGCTCTACCATCGCAGCCCCTCGGGCATCCTCCAGCGATGCATCTCCATCGCCGAAGGTCAGGAACTCCTGCAAGAAATACACTCGGGGGCTTGCGGCCATCATGCAGCGCCTCGAGCCCTTGTCGGGAATGCTTTCCGGCAAGGCTTCTACTGGCCAACGGCGGTGGCTGACGCCACTAGAATTGTCTGCACCTGCGAAGGGTGCCAATTCTATGCGAAGCAGACCCACCTGCCCGCTCAGGCTCTGCAGACGATACCCATCACCTGGCCCTTTGCTGTATGGGGTCTGGACCTCGTCGGTCCCTTGCAGAAGGCGCCCGGGGGCTACACGCACCTGCTGGTCGCCATCGACAAATTCTCCAAGTGGATCGAGGTCCGACCCCTGAACAGCATCAGGTCCGAGCAGGCGGTGGCGTTCTTCACCAACATCATCCATCGCTTCGGGGTTCCAAACTCCATCATCACCGACAACGGTACCCAGTTCATCGGCAAAAAATTCTTGGATTTTTGCGAGGATCATCACATCTGGGTGGACTGGGCCGCCGTGGCCCATCCCATGTCGAATGGGCAAGTAGAGCGTGCCAACGGCATGATTCTACAAGGGCTCAAGCCCCGGATTTACAACGACCTCAACAAGTTCGGCAAGCGATGGATGAAGGAACTCCCCTCGGTGATCTGGAGCCTGAGGACAACGCCAAGCCGAGCCACGGGTTTCACGCTGTTCTTCCTGGTCTACGGGGCCGAGGCTATCTTGCCCACTGACCTGGAATACGGCTCCCCAAGGACGAGGGCCTACAACGATCAAAGCAACCAAGCTAGCCGAGAAGACTCACTAGACCAGCTGGAAGAGGCTCAGGACAAGGCCTTACTACACTCGGTGCGGTACCAGCAGTCCCTGCGACGCTACCACGCCCGAGGGGTCCGGTCCCGAGACCTCCAGGTGGGCGACCTGGTGCTTCGGCTGCGGCAAGACGCCCGAGGGAGGCACAAGCTCACGCCCCCCTGGGAGGGGCCATTCGTCATCGCCAAAGTTCTGAAGCCCGGAACATACAAGCTGGCCAACAATCAAGGCGAGATCTACGGCAACGCTTGGAACATCAAACAGCTACGTCGCTTCTACCCTTAAGATGTTTTCAAGTTGTTCATATACCTCGTGCCCACGCAAAAGTTTAGTCATCAAGGAAGGGTCGGCCTCGCCTCGGCGAAGCCCGACCCTCCCTCGGGGGCTAAAAGGGGGGGAGACCCCCTCTGCGTCGAAATTTTCCTCGAAAAAAGATCTCTTTTTGGCGGAATTTCTTTCGTGCTTCTTGACTACTTCGAAAAGCGGATCCTGAAAACGACGGAGTACACGTAAGCAGCCAAGGCTGACCGAGCCGAGGGACTCCTACGCCTCCGGGATACGGATACCTCACTCATCACCTTCCGCGATAAGTAACTCGCGTTCGGATAAAGTGATCCCGCGGACCGAACAAGTCTTTACGTTCGGAAGCTCTTCTGCCGAAGCGGATCCTTCGAGCCTTCTCGACTGAGTCGGGGACAGGGCCTCATGGACAGGTGAAAGTACGCGTAAGCGGCAAGGCCGACTGAGCCGAGGGACTCCCACGCCTCCGGGATACGGATACCTCACTCATCACCTTCCGCGAGAAGCAACTCTCGCTCGCACAAGCATCCCTGTTACCGACAAAAAGTCCAGATGCTCGAAATAAGAGGAAAGGAGACGCAGCTTTACAACGCAGCGAGGGTGTGTTTTCTGGCCTCAGCGGCCGCAGAAGGCACACGCTACAAGGCAATCTGATCCTGCAGGCTCGGGTCTTCACGCTGGAAGGGGGCTAGCACCCTCGGCATCGACGACACCTTCAGCGAGATCCGACCCAGCCTCGGACGGCGACGCGGTCCAGGGACTTCTCCGGGAATCCGGTCCGAGCGGGCGGCTCGGCCGGTTGCCTCAGGAGCCTCGGCCGACCATCTTCCAAGGGCGCCAGCCCGACCCGAGGCCTCGGCTGGTCAACTCCGGCGTCGGTCCCGCTGGCGGACAACCCGGCTAGGCTCCGGCCAACCACGTTCCCATTTTCGAGCCAACTCCGCCTCTGTTCGTGCTGACATCGCTACCCCTGGCCTCGGCTCATCGAAGAGCGGCCAAGGGGTCCCTTTAACTAAGCTAGAGGAGCCTCAGACAACAAGGTCGATTGAGCCGAGGGACTCCTACGCCTCCGGGATACGGATGCCTCACTCATCACCTTGACACGGGGCGACTCATGCTTGGTGAAGCGGTTCAGATAATCAACAGGCGAGACTTAGTGCTCGAAAATGAGAAAAAAACATGGCTCCGTGCCGAAATTACATACATGTTCGGGCCTCGACAACCACGATGAACAAACACACTGGCATCCAAGGTGCCATTACAAACGGAACTCCGGTTCCCCCTCCGCAGGTACGAACAACCCCACTCCATGGGGGAAGGCCTGCGGAGCAACAGAAGACTGACGAGTGGCTCGTCGCCGCCCGCTCTGACCACGACGACAACGACCCCCGCTCCGGATGGTCGAGCTGCAGCAGCGCAGGCCTCAGGGCGGGCGCTGCTGCAATCTTGCCCTCGCCCACACCGACGCTCGAGGGGCGAGGACAAGTGCGAAGAGCCGGAGGCCAGAGGCGCGGATGGTGGCGGTGACCCCGTCGGTGACGGGGACTTCTCGAGCCGCCTCTGCCTCGGCACCGACGGCAGAGCCCACCGGCTCCCCGGCAGATCCCCACTCAAATCCTCCCGGGTGAGTGGGGCACCGACCTCCGCGTGAAGGCGCCATCCCGGTGCAAAGGCAGGACCACCCCAGAACACGAACGCCGCCCTAGCAGCGCGCGGCAACTTAGGTGGTCCTCCCGTGCACACAGCGCGGCAGCCGCCCTCCGACAGGAGGGGCCGCCGGGAGCCAAGCCAACGGGCCCGACACGCTGGAGGTGACGACGCCCGCCGTCGACCAGCCCCGCGTTGTCGAAGTCCGGGCCGCCCGCAGGGCCAGTGAGCGCCCTCTCCCCCGAACGCCGCGGGAAAGGGTGACTCGCGAACCCGCGTGGGAGGTAGAGCGCCGGCTCAGCCCGGTCCCCACCCCAGCGAGGATGATGAACATCCTTGAAGCTGAGGGTGGGACCAAGATCGCAGCCCGGCTTGCTTCTCCCCACCCAGGAACTGGCGGTCACCATCTTGGGTGACCACCAGCGGGGGGGAGCGACCGGGCTGCATGATGAAAATCCTTGAAGCCGAACGATGGCTGAAAGGTACCAACTCCCGCGGAGTTGCGTTCCTCCAACGATGAGGCGGAAAGACGGCGGGTACCCCCCATCCGGGGGCTTGGAAGGTGGAAAGACGCGACGCATAAGGGAGGAAGAAGACATGGTTGCCTTCCGAAAGGGGTCGCCCTCCTTTTAAAGGCAACTCTCCCTATGTGCGCCCCCAAACGCCACGGGCTGAGTCTTCTCCAACACGCTCCAAGGCCCTCCCCTGCGGCGCGGAGGCTGGGTCCCGCATGTCATGCGAACCGGCTCAGAGCAGAAGAAGCCAAAGCGCCACGCGTGGCACACACAACCGCCCAGCGGTTACAAGCGACCCCCCACTTTTGCCCAGACCAACGGGCGGAAGGAGTGGGCAGCCATGCAGGCGGCATGCAACCGCGCCAAGTGGACACGCTTCTCCGACTCCCAGCGCGCCAGCACGGAGGCCCAGGCCCACGCGTCGCGCAACCGGCGCGCCGGATGCTGCATGCAGGCAACTACACCGCCACTTGCGCCACCGTCGCGTCTCTTCGGTTGCGGAACCAATGCTGCGACTCGAGGCGACCCAACGACGCCAGCCTGGCGCGACGGTCTATGCGGCCGAAAGTGGGCCGACAGTAATGACGGTGGCAGGCGGGCGGGAGCAGCGGTCACGTCGTCAGCCAGGCTCACGTCCCATCCAGGGGCAGCGAGAGAGCCTCCTCTCACGGCGTGAAGACGGCGCGCCCGTGATCCGTCCCTCGAACGGCTCGCGCACGCGCAGCGGCCGCCCCGCCAACCACTCGCCCCGTCGCATTAACTCCGCGGCGGGACCGGCGGCGTTTCTGGCAGGAGAAGCGGGCGACGCTTCGCCTTCGCCGTAATAACCGCGCCAAAAAAGGTACGCCACGTCGTTCGATTTCGTGTCCTTTTCCTTTTTTCCTCTTTCTCTATCTCTTGCAACAGGGACCGGGAAAGGGGGATACCCCGAAAAGGATCCTTCCCTGTGAAGGAACCGGGCTCCGAGCCCCCCTTACTGATCAGAGGTTCGAAGGCTGGCCCTCCGAGGGGTTCAACAGCCGCCTCAGATCGCGTGGGCCCTACACCCACTACTGGTCAGAGGTTCGAAGGCCGGCCCCCCGAAGGGCTCCACGGCCGCCTCAGGCTACTCGGGCTCCGTGCCCATTACTGATCAAGGGTTCGAAGGCTGGCCCCCGAAGGGTTCACAGTCGCCTCAGACATCGAGCGAGGGATGACCAGGGGTACGTTCGATACATAACCGAGGCTCGGGCTGCGCTCCCGAGGTACCCTAGGACATTTCCGAGACCAACGGGAGCGATCCTGTAACGGAATCCCATCAGAGGGAGGCATCGAGCCCTCGGACCCCGTCGCCAGGGGACCGGGTCCGGCAGATCACCCGCAGGTACTTTTGGGCGTGCCTCTGGGCCCCTAGCCGACCCCCAATGAACGGGGCACGGACGTCCACTCGGATTACCCGCTTGCAGCTCACCGGAGACACCATGTTCGGTGCCCATCGAGGGTAACATGGCGCTCTCCCCCCCTCCTCCTTGCGGAAAGGCGACGTAGGGGCGTATGTAAAAAAGCCGAGTCTGTCCCTGATCGCCCTCTCGCCATGTGCGGAGGCTCGGGGGCTGCTCTCGCAAACCCGACTCCGGCCGAACCGTTGACAGCGTGAACATACCAGCCCGAGAGCTTGGGCCCCGACCGTGCACCCGGGCTACGGCCAGTTCGCATGAGGGAACAACCAGACCAGCCGGAGCATTACGCAAGGCATTAAGACCTCGAAGGAGTGAAACCACTCCTCCGAGGCCTCGGGGGCTACACCCGGCGGGTGCGCTCGCGCGCACCCACCGGAACAAAATGCAACCGAGAAAGGCTGGCCCCCTTGCAAAAAAGTGCGACGAAAGCCTCCAAGCGAGTGCTAACACTCCCTTCGAGGCTCGGGGGCTACTGTCGGGGACCATAATTAGGGGTACCCTCAAGACGCCTAATTCTCAGCTGGTAACCCCCATCAGCATAAAGCTGCAGAGGCCTGATGGGTGCGATTAAGTCAGGGATCCGTCCATACGAGCGACTTGATCACGCCTCGCCCGAGCCTAGCCTCGGACAAGGGCAGCCGACCCCGAGAGACTTCTGTCTCGCCCGAGGCCCCCCTTTAACGGCGGACACATCTCCGGCTCGCCCGAGGCCTTGCCTTCGCTAAGAAGCAACCCTGACTGAATCGCCGCACCAACCGACCGAGTCGTAGGAGCATTTAACGCAAAGGTGGCCTAACACCTTTATCCTGACACGCGCCCCCCGGCAGAGCCGAAGTGACCGCCGTCACTTTGCCGCTCCACTGACCGGTCTGACAGAAGGACAGCGCCGCCTGCACCACTCCGACTGCAGTGCCACTTGACAGAGTGGGACTGACAGGCAGTCAGGCCTTGCCGAAGGCGCCATAGGAAACTCCGCTCCGCCCGACCCAGGGCTCGGACTCGGGCTAAGACCCGGAAGACGGCGAACTCCGCTCCGCCCGACCCCAGGGCCCGGACTCGGGCTAAGACCCGGAAGACGGCGAACTCCGCTCCGCCCGACCCCAGGGCTCGGACTCGGGCTAAGACCCGGAAGACGGCGAACTCCGCTCCGCCCGACCCCAGGGCTCGGACTCGGGCTAAGACCCGGAAGACGGCGAACTCCGCTCCGCCCGACCCCAGGGCTCGGACTCGGGCTAAGACCCGGAAGACGGCGAACTCCGCTCCGCCCGACCCCAGGGCTTGGACTCGGGCTAAGACCCAGAAGACGACGAACTCCGCTTCGCCCGACCCCAGGGCTCGGACTCCGCCCTGGCCTCTGCCGAACGACCTCCGCCTCGCCCGGCCCAGGGGCTCGGGCTCAGCCTCGGCAACAGAAGACAGACTCGACCCCAGCTTCGGAGGAGCCCCCACGTCGCCCGACCTAGGGCACAGGCCCGCCACGTCAACAGGGAGCGCCATCATCACTCTACCCCAAGCCGACTCGGGCCGCAGAGAACAAGACCGGTGTCCCATCTGGCTAGCTCCGCCAGATAGGCAATGATGGCGCCCCGCGTGCCCTGTGACGACGGCGGCTCTCAGCTCCCTTACGGAAGCAGGGGGACGTCAGCAAAGACTCGACCGCTCCGACAGCTGTCCCTCCGCCAAGCTCCGTTGCTCCTCCGACAGCCACGACATCACGCCAGCAGGGTGCCAAGATCTCTCCGGCTGCCACATTGGCATGTACTTAGGGCGCTAGCTCTCCCTCCGCTAGACACGTAGCACTCTGCTACACCCCCATTGTACACCTGGATCCTCTCCTTACGACTATAAAAGGAAGGACCAGGGCCTTCTTAGAGGAGGTTGGCCGCGCGGGACGAGGACGGGACAGGCGCTCTCTTGGGGCCGCTCGCTTCCCTCACCCGCATGGACGCTTGTAACCCCCTACTGCAAGCGCACCCGACCTGGGCGCGGGACGAACACGAAGGCCGCGGGATTTCCACCTCTCTCATGCCCGTCTCCGGCCACCTCGCTCTCCCCCCTTCGCGCTCGCCCACGTGCTCGACCCATCTGGGCTGGGGCACGCGGCACACTCACTCGTCGGCTCAGGGACCCCCCGGTCTCGAAACGCCGACACTAATGGCTTCAAAGTCGGAAAGGCCGATCCTACACTCTTTACTAAAACACTTGAAAATGATTTGTTTGTATGCCAAATTTATGTTGATGATATCATATTTGGGTCTAATAACGAATCTACATGTGAAGAGTTTAGTAGGATCATGACACATAGATTCGAGATGTCTATGATGGGGGAGTTGAAGTACTTCTTAGGATTTCAAGTGAAGCAACTCCAAGAGGGCACCTTCATTAGCCAAACGAAATATATTCAAGACATTCTAAACAAGTTTGGGATAAAGGATGCCAAGCCCATCAAGACACCCATGCGACCAATGGGCATCTCGACCTCGACACGGGAGGTAAATCCGTAGATCAAAAGGTATATCGGTCGATGATAGGTTCTTTACTCTATTTATGTGCATCTCGACCGGATATTATGCTTTCTGTATGCACGTGTGCAAGATTCCAAGCTGACCCTAAGGAAGCTCACCTTACGGTCGTAAAACGAATCTTGAGATATTTAGTTTATACTCCTAAGTTTGGGCTTTGGTACCCTAGGGGATCCACATTTGATTTAATTGGTTATTTGGATGCTGATTGGGCGGGGTGTAAAATTAATAGAAAGAGCACATCGGGGACTTGCCAGTTCTTGGGAAGGTCTCTGGTGTCTTGGGCTTCAAAGAAGCAAAATTCTGTAGCTCTTTCTACCGCCGAAGCCGAGTATATTGCCGCAGGCCATTGTTGCGCGCAATTGCTTTGGATGAGGCAAACCCTTAGGGACTATGGTTACAAATTAACCAAAGTTACTCTTCTATGTGATAATGAGAGTGCAATCCGCATGGCGGATAATCCTGTTGAGCATAGCCGCACTAAACACATAGCCATTCGGTATCATTTTCTAAGGGATCACCAACAAAAGGGGGATATCGAGATTGCATACATTAACACCAAAGAACAATTAGTCGATATCTTTACCAAGCCACTAGATGAACAAACATTTAACAAACTTAGGCATGAGCTAAATATTCTTGATTCTCAAAATTTCTTTTGATATTTTGCACACATAGCTCATTAATATACCTTTGATCATATCTCTTTTATATGCTATGACTAATGTGTTTTCAAGTTTATTTCAAACCAAGTCATAGATTGAAAGGGAATTGGAGTCTTCGGCGAAGACAAAGGCTTCCACTCCACTCCATTAAATTACTCATCCTTCGTCGTCGCTCCGAGCCACTCTCCAACTATGGTATAATTTTCACTCATATTGTGTTCGCCAAAGGGGGAGAAATTAGTTTTAAAGGGCTTATATTTCACTCAAGTATCCGTTTTTGGCGATTCATGCCAAAGGGGGAGAAAGTATTAGCCCAAAGCAAAAGGACCGCACCACCACCAATTTCAAAAATTTTGAGTTAAGAAGAGATTTTTCAAATAGTGATTTTTCAATCAGTATCTTATTTAGAATTTCAAATTGGTACAACCTCTTCAAAACTAATATCTAAAAACCTCTTGAACACTAAGAGGAAGATTTGATTGAGGGGGGAGTTTTGTTTAGTCAAAGGAAAAAGCATTTGACTCATTTATTCCTTGACTATTTGCAAAAGAACTTTGAAAAGAATTTACAAAAGAATTTGCAAAAACAAAACATGTGGTGCAAGCGTGGTCCAAAATGTTCAAAATGAAAAAGAAATCAATCCACGCGCATCTTATGAGAATATATTGGTTTCATTCCAAGCAACCTTTGCACTTACAATTATGCAAACTAGTTCAATTATGCATTTCTATATTTGCTTTGGTTTGTGTTGGCATCAATCACCAAAAAGGGGGAGATTGAAAGGGAAATAGGCTTACACCTTTTCCTAGATTGATTTTGGTGGTTGAATTGCCCAACAAAAATAATTGGACTAACTAGTTTGCTCTAGTCTATAAGTTTTATAGGTGCCAAAGGTTCACAACAAGCCAATAAAAAGATCAGAGATGGGTTCAAATAAAGAGAGCTAAAGACATCCCAAAGGCACCCTGGTCTGGCGCACCGGACAGTGTCCGGTGCACCAGGAAACTTGACGCTGAACTCGCTACCTTCGAGAAAATGGGAGGCCGCTCCGCTATAATTCACTGGACTGTCCGGTGTGCCAGCGGAGCAACGACTACTTCGCGCCAACGATCGACTGCAACCGCATTAAATGCGCTACAGTGCGCGCCAGAGTCAGGGCACGCGCAGAAGGGGCACCGGACAGTCTAGAGGACCTGTCCGGTGCACCACCGGACAGCCCAGAGGCCCAACCAGTCAGACCTCCAACGGTCAGAACCCAACGGCCGGCCGACATGGCTGGCGCACCGGACTGTCCGGTGCGCCATACGACAGACAACCTCCCAACGGCCACTTTTGGTGGTTAGGGCTATAAATACCCCAACCATCCACCATTCATTGCATCCAAGTTTTCCAACTTCATACACCTTACAAGAGCTATAACATTCAATACAAGACACACCAAAGAGATCAAATCCTCTCCCAAGTCCGTAGTTCATTCCAAATCAAATAGCGACTAGTGAGAGAGTGACTTGTGTTCATTTGAGCTCTTGCGCTTGGATTGCTTCTTTTTCTCATTCTTTCTTGTGATCAACTCAATTGTAACCAAAGCAAGAGACACCAATTGTGTGGTGGTCCTTGTGGGGACTTTATGTCCCGTTTGATTGAGAAGAGAAGCTCACTCGGTCTAAGTGACCGTTTGAGAGAGGAAAAGGGTTGAAAGAGACCCGATCTTTGTGAACACCTCAATGGGGAGTAGGTTTGCAAGAACCGAACCTTGGTAAAACAAATCCTTGTGTCTCACTCTTTATTTGCTTGCGATTTGTTTTTCACCCTCTCTCTCAGACTCGTTCATATTTCTAACGCTAACCCGGTTTGTAGTTGTGATTAAGTTTATAAATTTCAGATTCGCCCTATTCACCCCCCCTCTAGGAGACTTTCAGTGATCAAGGACACAACTTGCCTTAGACTCGAGCTTCCCATGTATTTCTCCAAGTTAATCTTCAAGTTTCTCGTGAACTCACTACTACTTGTAGCAATACATACAAATAGGCAAGGATTACATAAACATAACAGTACACCAAATAGGAGAAAAACAACGTAAGAATATCCTATGCGCTGCTACAAGGTCGCAGGTTCGAGAACCACTAAAATCAAAGTTACGGTTCGCAAGATATGGTTTTCCAGAGATCTACATGATAAAACTGGCTTTCTATGTTGATTTTATAATTCATGTGACAAAGATAATCTAAAGGAATAATTAATTCATCTTTAATCCAAATTATAACTTAATCACCGATTGTATTTCAGTGAGATTATAATTATAGATAGATTAACTTTGATCACCAAGATTAATCAACTAAACATAAGTTAAATAAATATCTAATTATAAATAACAAGTGGTATGTCTGATTAGTGTGTGTTACTACATAGTAAATATTTATACAAATCTAATGCAACTTGGACGGACCAAATCGGAGCTAAAACGAATAAAATATCCATTTTCTATTCTTTTAGGATTTATTTTTATGCTGGAAAACAGATTCTAACTCTAATTTACTAATTTTAGGAAATTCTTTGGACCGAGGCCGCTATTTATAAATTCCTCAAGGCTTAACTTGCAAAAATTAGGGCCCGGATGTAATGGTCTTTATATGTTCGTGGATGGCGGGTTTATATGGAGAAAGGACATGGGCTCTTAAGCAAATTTGTCGGTCGAAAAGGTATGAGTGATCCTCGGTCGATCGATCAATTTTGGACGGCCCTAATTAGGGCAAGTCAAGGCGCGAACCGGTATACAGCGAGCACCGCTGATCCCAAGTTCTGCGGCCAAGATTTTAAATATTGTGATCTATTCGTACGCACACGATTTGGATCGGACGGTGGAGATCCAAAACCCGAAATGGTATTTTATGTTCTAATCAAGTGCATCTGATTCAGATCGGACGACGTCCGATCAACGCCCTAATTCCGACCAAAGAAGCGACGACGCTATTCACAACGCGGCGGCTCTTGACGGCGAGCCACCCCCGCTCAACGCCCTAATACGCGATTCTCGACTCCGATCACTCCTACTCGAAGTGGATGGTATAGTGAACTTAACAGCGCACCACTTACCAGATATGGCGGCGACAGGGAAGCTCCCCACGTTGCACGCGCGACTTTGGGATTCCGGCGAGTGATTCGCCGAGCTTTGAGGACTCCCCAAGCCCAACAGCGGTACGCCCGAGTCCCAAGCACTTTGGCGAAGCTCCCCGGTCCGACACCGCGACCCCGACGGTGGCGCACACATGTATCAACGACGGTGACACTACTTCTCTCGCTCTAGCTGACGGCGGCTCGACTCGAGGGTTTAGCGCGTGGGGAGAATAGAAGGGGGAGGTCACAGCGGCCCTAGCTTTATTGCCCTGGGTCGAGGAAGGCCGCCCCACACCCCGGACGAGGTGGCAGTTGGTTGCAACAACTTGGAAGCGCAGCTCGCGCGCGGGTTCGTTACGGTGGAGGGGGAGAAGCTGACGGCCTGGGCCCATTGATAGTGAGCGGGGAAGGCAGCGCGGGCCCCGGATGTCAGCTCAACTGCGTGCGCGTGTCCCCCGGCTAGTTGGGCCGCGCAGTGAAGGTGGGATGGGCCAAGCTGAGAGAATTTGGCCCAAGGTGCATAGTGGTTTCTTCTCTTTTTTTGTTTCCCTATTCTCATTTTAAATCCTATTTCAAATTCAATTTTTTTAAACCTAATTTATCTCATGAAATTAATTACAAATGCTAAAATACAAGAACCTCAACATGAAATGTATCCTTTCCTTTATTTAATATTTTTGTTAGTGATGGACTTGATCCCATTACTTGAATATGAAAAAAGAAAAAGGAAACCAAATAATCTCTAAAGGTTCCAAAATTCCGAGAACACTAACATATAACTATATTTATTTATTTAATTATTTTTTTCTTATATAAATTTTGGCCTTTACACATGTTACCTTAATGCTATGAGCCATAACATCCACGTCGTAAACAAAAAAAATAAATAAAACAAAACTTCCAAAGACCTATATATATTCTTTTTTAAAAAGCGAAGTAGTAATAAAAAATTGCCTAGCCCAGTAGCCAAACGGTTTCGATGATAATGGACACATGCATAGAGAACAAAATTCACATTCAGTTGGATTGGATTTAGACTCGCAATTAGTAGTAGTAGCTACGATTTCTATAGTCGCTGGTACTTAGTTTCTATATATATTATATAGGTAGATTTTATTTAAATGAAATATTTGTTCAAATATGATTATATTTTTTTATTTACCAATGATAAGTACATGCATATTTAAAATGTCGCTCTTTTACACAACATAAATGGACGTGTGATGTAGTGGTAGAAGTCTGATGCTTCAAGCTGAGGGAGCTGAGTTTGCGCGCATTTTTCTGCTTATTCCGCGATTTAAACCTTGAATGCTTGATTGAATGTTCAAACCGTTCACTTTTAGGGTGTTTGGTTTGAGTAATGAGATAGTCCATCATCTTCTCACTCCTCACATTTTTTGTTTGGTTTGTGGATTGGAATGAGTTGATCCATCACCACCCTATTCCTCATAGTTAGTTAGTTACTACTAATATGAGAAATGTGGTCAATCCCACCAAATTTGAGAAATAGACTCATGATACGCTACCATATTTTGGATATAGTGATTCCTCAAACCAAACACCACTTTAGACTTTGGGTACTCTATTATTGATCACAATCTACATGTGTTGAGGTGGACCGAGGTGTAAATTAGTTTAAGTTACACGTCAATCCATCTCAACACATGTGGATTGTGGTCGATACTAGAGTAGCCAAAATAGGCAATTTGAAGATACCAAGTCCAAAAGAGCTCAAATGGAGAGACAAATATGCAAATTTGAGTAAAAAGGTAAAACTGTGAGGTTTGCACCCTTATACATGTTGCATAGGTCCATTACAACGTTCCTTGCACTTGTGTTTGGTCCCTAACTCCTTTTGTAGAGAAAAGTGCAATTTGTATTTGGTTCGGCTCCAAACAGGAATCCTATTGAAAATCCAAAAAGGAGGTAAGTTTCCCACACTTAGTCAATTGGATTAAGTACTTAATATGTTTGTCTAATATGTAGGAACCCCAAAGTATAGCCAAAAAGGTTTGGAGGAGATAGGCTCAAAAGAGCCTTACTTGCGCAGTTGTTTTGGTCTCTTGTTCTTCCTTTGGCCTCTCTTGTGTTTTTGTGGAAAATCCTTGAATCTCTTGAGGGGATTTGGTTTGGGGATTTGTTGGTGGATGAGATATATTCCTAGGATCACTTCACTACTTATGCCTTGTTGGTGCAGTTTGTGGTTGTGATCTTAGATGATCTCGTTTTGAGTTCATTCTAGAAAACCCCAACAAAACACCAGTTATGTTCGTGTTTTCAGATCTATGGTTGATTCACAATTCCGATTGATCTCAAAATTTATGGAGAGCTTGGAATCATATTTTTACAAGTATGTATAAATTTTCACCTCAGTTGAAGTTTGTTTGGTTCAGTTTCACATCCAAGAACAGAATTTCATGCTGCTAAAATCAGTACTTGTTCGAGACGCGGTTTTGCACCAATTTGGACTTTTCGGTGTCCGGTTTGCGATCTGTTTGTTTTTCTGTTCTTGTGTGAGTATTAGAAACATTTTCAAATTATTATATCATTGGTTTGTTGATGTGATTTTGGTTTGAGCGCTTACTTTATTTCAATTGAAGTGAAGTGCATATTTTTGGTGTGTGACAACAAAAACAATGATTGACTCCCATTCACCACCTCTTGTCACCTCACCGCTTCTTCAAGGTATGTAAGTTAAGTACGTCGATTAACCTACATACTTTACCTAAGTATGTTGGCCTATTAGAGTAAGAACGTTGGTTCCTGACCAACGTTCTTTAAACCTTTTCCTGTAGTGTAGCTCTTAATTTGGACTTTGTTGGACTTTAGCACTTTTGGACTTAGACAGGAACACTCACTAGAACCAAAGTGAAGGGGTCTACTTGGTTGTCTATGTTAGGAAGTATTTGAGCATGTAATCTTTGCCTCTGATTTCATTAATTTATCCACCATAAAGAAAACATAGGGTATTACATTTGTGTGGCCTAAACCTCTAAAATCATTTATATGCTTGTTGCCATGTGAGCACTCTGATTAAGTGACCACCATCCTACGCCCCTCTCTCACCCTCTAACTCTATGTATTTCTCAAGTACCCTTGCTACCTTGACGTCATACTGATGATGGTAAATACTAACTAGATAAATACTACATAACTACTAATTAGTACTAACTAACTACATATATGACTATATAACTAAATAACCATCTATCTATCTAAATCACTAACTAACAAAGTAACTAACTGCTAGTTGCTCACTTCTCGCTACTCACAACTTCTGGCACCACATGGTTGTTCGGGTCCAAATCAAACAAGACCATGAAGGCAAGGCCACATGCCACTAGCTCCCCGCTCGACCCCAACGTGCCTTTGACTTTGAGGGAGGTGGGAATGTGGGCAGGTGATGCCTACGCATGGAGGGTGGGAGACGACACCTATGTGGGTAGGGAGGCAGGAGGGTACGGTGAGGCGGCAAGGACGCGGACGACGGGCAATGTGGATGTGCTGACTCAGCAAAGAAGGAAGAAAGGTAGAGAGAGATTGGAGAAAAAAGGAAAATATAGTAGGCCCATATGCCAATTGTCTCATTGCGAAGATGCAATGGCGCTGACTTCGGTGTCAAGATTTGCTCCATCAAGCTAAACACTAGGTCATTGGCCATGGATGTTGCCACATTGATTAGACCATCCAACCTCGTTGCCATGATTCATGACACCAAGACATGTTACCTTAATGCTATGAGCCATAACATCGACGCCGTAAACAAAAAAATAAATAAACAAAACTTCCAAAGACCTATATATATATATTAAAAAACTAAGTAGTAATAGAAAAACTGGCTAGCCCGGCAGGCAAATGTTTTCGATCATAATGGACAAATGCATAGAGAACAAAAATCACATTTAGTTGAATTGGATTTAGACTCGCAAGTAGTAGTAGCTACACTTTCTATAGTCGCCGGCGCATTAGTTTCTATATTATATATCATATAGGTAGATCTTGTTTAAATAAATAAAAGTATTCAAATATGATTATATTTTTTTTATTTACCAGTGATTAGTCCATGCATATTTAAAATATCGCTCTTTTACACAACATAAATGGACGTGTGATGTAGTGGTAGAAGTCTGGTGCTTCAAGCTGAGGGAGAGCTGAGTTTGAATCGTGGACCGCACGCCTTTTTTCTGCTTATTCCGCGATTTAAACCTTGAATGCTTGATTGATTGTTTAAACCATTCACTTTTAAGGGTGTTTAGTTTGAGTAATAAAATAGTTCATCGTTTTCTCACTTTTCATTTTTTTATGGATTAGAATAAATTGATTCATCACCACCTTATTTCTCATATTTGGTTAGCCAGTATTAATATGAGAAATGAGGTCAATCCCACTAAATTTAAAGAATTTTTTAGATAGATTGACTCAAATCAGTAGCGACCAAGACGTGCGTGCAACGAATCCGGTGATCCCAATCAGATGTGACGGTGCAAGCGCTCGAACCTCGCCGAAATGGCGGATGCCAATGCCATGCGCTCCTTGCCTTTTGATGTGAAAAGGAACGCACAGAGACTTTTCTCCCGGGGATGCCTCACGCCACGACCTCACCAACCGTCAGGCTGTCAGATCCGAACCCCGCGCGCGGCAGCCAGGCAGGCCCCCGGCAGAGACGGAATCCGACATGACCTTTTTCCCTGGGACCCCGATCACGGAGCCGGAATATGCCGCCGGCAGCGGCAGCGGCAGCAGTTCCTTGCTTCCTTCCACGGAGGAGGCGTCGTCACGCGTCAGACTGTCCGAATTTTTTGTATTTTAGCCCCTAAACCGAAGTAAATTTACGTTTAGACCTAAAAAAAATTTAAATGCAGTTTTGGACCCTTTGCTCGGCGCCATAGGCCGTGGCGCCGAGCTAACACAGCTCGGCGCCATAGCCTATGGCGCCGAGCTCTGTGACGTGGCAGTCGGCGTGGCACCTAGCTCGGCGCCACAGATCTTGGCGCCGAGCTAGGAAAAACCGCAAAACTGCCTTTCTCTCTGCGCGTTTCTTCTCTTCTCTGCTCATTCTCAAATCACGCCGCCGCCGTTACGAAATCGCCGCCGCCGTCCACACATCGCCGCCGCCTGCCCCAGCTCCGGCTCGCCGCCGCCCGCCCGGAGTACCTGCCGCCGCCCGCCCGCCCCGAGCTCGCCCGGAGTCCCTGCCGCCGCCCGCCCGCCCCGAGCGCGCCGGAGTCCCTGCCGCCGCCCGCCCGCCCCGCTCCAGCTCCGGCCCGAGCTCGCCCGGAGTCCCTGCCGCCGCCCGCTTGGCCGCCCGGAGTCCCCGCCGCCCGCAGTCCCTGCCGCCCCGAGCTCGCCGCCGCCCGCTTGGCTCCGGCCAACGATCGGCCACCGCCCGCTCCGGCCCCGGTAGCTCCCGCCCCCACTGCCGACCAGTATTTTTTTTAATTTCTTAGTTTGTAAACTGTTAGCTATTGTTAGTGTTTAGTAATTAGTTAGGTATCCACTTATTTATTGTTTAGTAAATAGTTAGATATTTTGTTGTTAGTGTTTATTAAAATAGTTAGCTAGTTTGTTGCTTAGTATATTGTTAGTGTTTAGTAAATTCTTAGTGATTATATAGTTAGCATTTTGTTTAGCGCATTGATATTACATGTTTTCTGTGTTGGCAACCATCGTGTTGTCGTTTATTCGCAGGTTCTATAAACATCACTTTACAGGGGAGGTGCTGCCAAATTTTTTACTGACAATAGGTTTTTTTGTACGTAGGTGTTCGTCCGACTTGACCTTCTCCACCGTTAGCAGGACTCGTACGCGTTCTCAGGTATACAATGTTTTCGTACATTATTTATAGATTATGTAATTTCGTTTGATGTGTTTATTTAATATTTACTGTATAGTTATTAGTTAATATATATTTATTACTTATTAAGTTAGTAGGCTTAAGTATGTAGCCATTATTGAGTTAGTAATCCATTTTTGCAATAGATGGACAGCCTAGTAACACTATACCATGGAGGAAGGGTGGAGATAGATGCTTATGGGAGTGTTACTTTTGATGGTATGAAGATCGTGACCATGTTGTTCGTTGAAAGACCATCTTTTGACCAGCTTTTGGCTCGAGCTTGTGAGGAGATTAGTTGCGACATAAACGACCCTAGAATATCAATTCAGGGTTTGTTGTCCCATATTACATATGGAACAGTTGTCCGACGGTTGATCTCCATTACCTCAGAAGATGATTGGGTGATATATTTAAAAATTGTGAAGACGATGGTTCCACCATGTTTGGATGTGGTTGTTCAAAAGTTACCTGTTAGTCAATGCGAAGGTCCAGTCGGGTTATCTCCACAAATGCCAAATGCATCTCGTATTGAAGCTCCTTTGGTAGAGCTTCATGAAGAAGTCGTTGTTGTGCCCGATGCTCAATCGGGTCCGCACGAGTATGGGATTTCTCGTCCTATTCCCGGCGTTTGTGGGGCTTCTAATGCGGTGGTACCCCCCCAAGAGATCCCATTGACCCAGGATCCAGTTGACGATCATCCTAGTAAGTGTCTTCGACACATTGTTCGTATCCATCATTATTTCGTTTGATTAGACTTTTTAATGTGGTTTTTCTTGCTCCGACCCGATGCAGGATCTCCACATATCAATAATGCTGATGTTCAGATTGATGTGCCTGTGTCATATAATATGGACAACATATGCAGGGCATCGAATAGTGTTGATGTTCAGATTGAGGATGAGGAGGAGCCATATGAGGCTGCACGGGCCGTAGATTCTGATGATGACCGTCCGGTTCAAGAAATGACCGAGCAAGAAATTGAACTCATAAGACGTTTGTGTCCGGAGCGAGACCCTGCAGTACATGAATTTAGCAGTTTAAGTCATTCCACCCGTGCGTATGCTGAAGGACGTGACGATGAACTGCTAGAGGCTCCGGATAACGCCGATAGCATTGAGATTAAGGTTGGCTTACTTTTCAAGGATCTGCCTACACTGAGACGATGGCTACAGGAATATTCTGTGAACCGGAAGAGGCCGTTCAAGGTGAGACATTCGTATGCACAGCGTCGTTACACTGTTGTGTGCGAGGTGCCAGAATGTAATTGGAGGGTATGTGCCCGAAGGCAGAAGGACACCGGAAAGTTTAAGATCACCAAAATTGTAGGTCCACACACTTGTGCCCAGACAGAGCTGAGCTCTAAGCATCGTCAGTTGACATCTACCCTGATTGCGAAAAGGATATTGGGGATATTGAAGGGTCAGCCAAACTTGAAGGTGAAGTCAATTATGACCATGACTTCGGAGCTGTTTGGTTACAGGATCAAATATGGGAAAGCATGGAGGGCAAAGCAGCGGGCATGGAAGATGATATACGGGGATTGGGAGGAGGGTTATGAGAAGTTACCAGCATTGTTCAATGCAATGAAAGCAAAAAACCCAGGCATGCATTACGAGTACATCCCCAAACCTAATGAATGGAGGAACGGCAAAGAGATATTTTATCGTGCTTTCTGGTGTTTCTCGCAGTGCGTAGAGGCCTTCAGGCATTGTCGTCCCGTGCTCTCTATTGATGGTACTTTTCTGCTTGGGAAGTATAAGGGCACATTGTTGGTTGCCATATCATGCGACGCAGACAACTCACTGGTTCCTTTGGCATTTGCTTTGGTGGAGAGGGAGAACAGAGATAGTTGGTCTTGGTTCTTGCGGCTTGTACGCATCCATGTCGTAGGCCCTGGACGCGAGGTTGGTGTCATATCTGACAGACACCAAGGTATTCTTAATGCAGTGCAAGAGCAGATTCCTGGCTACGCACCCATGCACCACAGATGGTGCACTCGACATCTAGCAGAAAATCTTCTTCGAAAGGATCATAGCAAGGCTAACTTCCCCCTTTTTGAGGAGGTATGTCGTCAGTTGGAGGTTTCGTTTTTCGAGGATAAGTTGAAGGAACTAAAAGATGCAACAAATGCTGAAGGTAAGAACTGGATTGCTGGATTGCTGAGGGAACCGCACAAATGGACAAGGGCCTACGACGAAGGTGGCTGGCGGTTCGAGTTTCAGACTAGCAACATGGCCGAGTCATTTAACAGTGTGCTCAAGGGTATACGGGGCATGCCAGTCAATGCTATAGTAACATTCACTTTTTATAGGCTAGTGGCTTGGTTTAATGATAGACACGCGCAGGCCAAGGCAATGCAGACCCGAGGGCAGAGATGGGCACCTAAACCAACATCACACCTTAATAATGCAAAGGAACGTGCCCATAGACATGAGGTACAATGCTTTGATGAGGAGCTGGGTAAATACGAGGTAACAACACTAGGCGGCATAACTTCCGACGGTGAGGTGCGACCTTCGAGGACACATGTCGTGTTACTTGATGCATTCTGGTGTGGATGTGGTAAACCTAGACAATACCATTTTCCATGTTCTCATTATGTTGCGGCCGCACGTCATCGTAACTTTGCATTTGAGAGCAGAATACCTTCTGAGTTCAGTGTAGAGAGCTTAGTACGTACCTGGAGCCCTCGTTTTGAGCCATTTCTTGATGAGTCACAATGGCCACCGTACACCGGTCCGGTATGCGTTGCTGATCCAGCGCATCGATGGGACAAACGTGGTAGTAGGAAAAGGAGCCGGTGCAACATGGTTATGGATCAGGTTTCCGGTCGCAGTAGGAGAGGACGAGCGTCCCCCTTTACAATTATTAAATCTACTTTGCATACTAATGATTTTTGTATTCTTTTGTCTTCCAATAGGTGGCGGCCAGAGACTCACACTTTCCACCTTCCCTGCGGTGAGATGACTGTGACGCTTGAAGATTGCCAGAAGATTCTTGGTCTCAGCATTATCGGTCGTCCAGTGACCGGTCAGGCATCACCAGGCGGTTGGAGGCAGAGGGTGGAGGCCTTTCTTGGGAGACTGCTTCCGGATGAGCTACGAGGTAGCCACAACACCGGAGTCCCACTGACCTGGCTTAGGCAGAGCTTTGGGCAGTGTCCACCTGGTGCAGATGAGCAGACGGTTGGATACCATTGTCGAGCTTGGATTCTCCATCTCTTTGGTTCAGTTCTTTTTCCAGACGCAACAGGCGACAGCGCGTCATGGATGTTTCTGCCTTGCCTGACTGACTGGGATACAACCGGAGGTTACAGCTGGGCTTCAGCAGTGTTGGCCTTCCTGTACAGGCAACTTTGCGAGGCTTGTCGTCGATCGTCGAGGACCGCCAGCTTAGGTGGATGTGTCTACCTACTACAGCTGTGGATGTGGGCACACATACCCGTCGGGCGACCCAGAGAGTTTCCTCCTCGTGAGTGGTTCGTGGTAGCCGGACATCGGCTTAAGCCCACGGCTGCTTACCGCTGGGACCAGGTCGAGGAGCCATTCGCACGACACCAGCGTGCTTACGTGGAGTACTCAAACGAGCTCGACGCACTTACTCCTTCGATGGTGAGTTGTCTCCTTTTTTCTTTTTACATGTCCTTTCTACTTTTATCACACGACACCAGCGTGCTTACATGGGCTTTCTAAAACTTTTGCAGGTGACTTGGCAACCGTATCTTGATCCATATTTCGCCAGCATACAGTTGAGCAGCATGTGCTCATTAGACGAGAACCTCTACCTCATGAGGTGTCCCCTCATCTGTTTTTATGCTGTTGAGTACCACTTGCCCCACAGAGTTGCTCGACAGTTCGGATTGCGCCAGGAGTTTCCGGTGGAGCCATTCTCGACTTCAATAGAACTTCATAAGTGAGTTACTACATGCACTTGTTATTCTAACTAATAATTGAAATATCAGTTAGTCGCTAATATATGGTTCTAACTTTTGCAGGTTCGACAGACAGAGACAGAAGAAGGTCACGGACTTCGAGACGCACCATCGTGATTACATTGATGAATGGGACCAGCAGGGGGATCTGAACTATGAGAATGACCAGGCGCACACAAACTACAACTTCCGGAGGTATTTGATTTGGTATTCTGGTGTGACTAGGTGCAAGTTGAAGGGACAGTGGACAGCAGCAGACTACGCCGAGCAAGAATCGTCAGACGACGAAGACACAGCTTTCGACATAGCTGCTCGGCACGGGTCCCAAATTGAGGCTGCTCCAATCCTTGATAGAGTGGTAACTATTTCTTTACTAAAATTAGAGATTTCAATTCAATGAGATATGTCTAGTTTTGAGCATCCTAATGTCTTAACTTGTGATAGGGAAACTCTATGCTCGTATCTGTTGTTGAACTCGAGCGTATCTCACAGAGAACTTCAGATACTACTACGCTATCGTTACTATCAGTGAGTATCAATGTCTAACAGAAAACTTGTTTATTTGTATGTTGTAACATATGTCTTTAACTAACATTTCGATTACAGAGGGTATCACGTCGTCTTCGTCGAGCAGCGGCTCGGTGTGGATGCCGGTCTCTAGCGGGCGTTGACGTGCAGCTGCCTGTGCCTCGTATGCAGCAGGACGTTCAGCCTCCCATTTGTGCAGTTGGACCATCTACAGCAGGACTCAGCTCGTCGCGATCGACGCGGGACACGTTTGAGAACGTGGCCCAGGACGACGACGATGACGACGACGACGACGACGACGATGGCGCTGGCGCTGGCGCCGCAGGTCAGGTGGAGATTGGACCGTCTCAGTTGCAGGATGCTCCTACAACTCAGGCATCACAGCTGACACCACGTAGAAGGCGTCCACGAGACCCTTACACTCCAGGCACCGACGCTCTTGGGGCCAAGGGCAAGGGTAAGACTAGGAGGAAATGAATACTTTTGTGATATGGACGGTGTGATTTGGACTTATGCTGGAGACGGTTGTAATATGAACTATGTTTTGTGTTTTGGACTATGTGTTGGGAACTTGTATTTTGGACTTTGTTTGTGGACATTATATGAAGAACTATGTTCTGTGGATGTTTTTATATTCGATGTGATTTTGTGATGTATTATATGTTGAAATGCTTATATGTCTTATAATATGTGATTATTTGAACTGTGGTTGTTAATAAAACAAGGGGAACTCTTGCAAAAATTTTTTGTGAACTGTAAAAAACATAATAATCAATAAGTAACGCATCTTTAGAGTTCTAAATTATTTTTGATACGTAAATACTACAGAATAGGCTACAATTCTTCAGTCTGAATCACAATCTATGAGTAACTCATCTTCGGAGTCATCCGTCGCGCAATCCTCAACAACAACCTCATTCCACTTGCTGCATTGTCCTGCATCACACTTGTCACCAGTTCTTTTGTAATAATTGGCTTCTGCTTCATCTGCAGCTTGGGAGAATAGCTCATCCTCAGCCTCAGCCTCATCAGACTTCTTCTTGTAATAAGCTGCCTCTACCTCTGCGGCGGCCTGTGACAGAAACTCATCCTCTTCCTCTTGAGCACGTAATCCTGCCTCAGCTAGTGCTATGAGCTCACTCAACCTTGACATGTCGTCCTCCTCTTCTTCATGTAATCCTGCCTCTGCGAGGGCGATAAGCTCACTCAATCTAGATGTGTCGTCGTCCTCCTCCTCCATCAGCTCAACTGTTGCCATTTTATCCTGAACATATCTCGCATGCGCCTCATCGGCCAAATAGTTTACGCCGGTTCCAATCTCTGCAAATATAATGAGAAAATTAAGTTAGCAAAGTCAGGATAAATAAATTGTACTAACATAATTATAATATCATTTATCTCACTTACTTCCCTTGAGGCGATCGGCAAGATTATCCAACATCTGTTTCTCGGCTTGAGCCGCTTCCCATTCCCTTGCATCCTGTGCTCTCTTCTCATCTGCCGCCTTCAACCTCCTATACTCTGCACGCTTCGGGCTATCATAAAAGGCAGATTTTGCTTCCCTACGCATGTCGCGTATGCGATCGTTAATGTACGAATCAACGAGCTGAGATCCACAACGCATCTTCTGTCCCATTATTCTCTTGGACTCTATTGTCCGCATCACCTCTCCTTTGTCGTCGTAACTCTCCCAACTGCATTTCCTCGTCTCCTACAAAAAAATAGTAAGTACCGCTATAACATTACATCTGGTGCAAAAAAAAATACCAACCTCATCGTAATCGACCATATGTCCACAAAAATATCCAACACCAAGCTCCGAAGGAACTAATCCATACTTAGCTTCAATACCGCATTTGCAGAGTACTGGATCAAATTTGACCTCTTCTGCCGCCCACCCCATGTATCTCTTTTCCTTTACCTCTGGCTCTGGCCAATGGGACAAAGGACCATACAACCACTCTCTGAAACGACACTTACGCCACCCGTATGGCTGCAGGAGAAAAAATTAGTAATTTATTGTAAATAAAAACTAGTTCATATATTTAGCGTATCAATGGGCTCACATAATCAATGTTCGGACAACAGAACTGCTTGTCATAGTCTTCGTCGATGACAGCACGGTCTCCACAATCGCATCGAGGCGGTGAGTCCATCCGTCTTTCTGTTGCTACCTCCTTCTCTGCATCCGTCATTGGTGGAGGATTCGGGGGAGGAGGTACCCAACGCTTAAAACGCTCATGACTGGTCCTTCCACTCAACCAATTAACGAAAAGAAGATAT
Source organism: Zea mays (assembly GCF_902167145.1). Lineage (NCBI taxonomy): Eukaryota > Viridiplantae > Streptophyta > Magnoliopsida > Poales > Poaceae > Zea > Zea mays. Next base: position 231,565,158 of record NC_050096.1, on the reverse strand, counting down.
CGAGGGTCAAATTTATCAGGACCATCGATCCACTGGAAAAAGAAACACCTCTGATGTCCCTAAAATAATGGAAAGATGCACTATTACATATCTACAAAATAATGAACGCGAACAAAGTTAAGTGACAAGTCATAAGCTACGTACGTCCAAAGTGCCACAAAGGTAGTAGCAGCGAGCAGCCGTGTCTGGATGTTGTGATTGATGTACCCAAGCCAGTCTGCCACAGTCACAGTTAGGCACGGGGAGTTCCGGAGGAACAGGAGCATCCTTACTAGATACGTCCGGATATAACTCACGAGGACGACCTCTCTTCTGCCACAACGCCTCTCGGTACATGTCTTTCATCTAATAAACGATTATAATTATCACTTGTACCTATTATGCTTTATAATAAGTCTACACAAACTAATATTCGAAATAATAATATAATAGGTGTATACAAATTATTTAACTAACAACCCAATATACTAAACGAATCAGTTCGAAATCATACCTTGGCCTACGAAGTGAACCAACTCAAATCTTTGAATCCAGCAATTTTTGACGAAGTTTGGAAATGGAATGAAATGAGCTGCTCTCGGCCAGCCGCGCGGGCGTTTTTATAGGCATTTGTAGCTCGGCGCCAAGATCTGTGGCGCCGAGCTACGAGGCCGCGCCGCCGCCACGTCAGAGCGGCCACGTCACAGCTCGGCGCCATAGGCTGTGGCGCCGAGCTGTGTTAGCTCGGCGCCACGGCCTATGGCGCCGAGCAAAGGGTCCAAAACTGCATTTAAAATTTTTTTAGGTCTAAACGTAAATTTACTTCGGTTTAGGGGCTAAAATACAAAAAATTCGGTCAGACTGTCAGTCAAAAGGCATCCCATCGGCGCGACGTCACCTGTCTCCCTCTCCGCGGCGTCATCGCGCTGCCTGTGCCTGCTCCGCTTTTTCCCCCGCTTCGCATTCCGCGGCCGAGGGAGGGATTTCTTGCGTGAAGCCGTTGCCTTGTGCCGCCGGTGTGGATTAGGTGACGTGCCCCAGAGGAAGAGGAAACTGCGCGCGGTTGAGTTGAGTGGTGGTAAACCTGACCCTGGCCTGGTGTCCCGAACTCCCCCGAAAAACAATAAGAAAAATGACTTTGAACAGGTCAATGGAGTAAAGTAATAACGGAGAGGCAGGAAGCTTCTTCAGCTGCGTGTGCGACACGAGTTCGAGCAACAGCAACAGTCGACGCTCGACAGCTGCTGGGACTGTGGGGCTCGCGGTACGGTCTAGCAGTCTGCGCATGTTTTTAACAGGTCGCATGTCCTGTCCTTGTCTGGACTCTGGTTGCTGCAAAAGTCTCGACTCCGGAGTCTGGATCGACCGTGTGGCGAGCTGGCCACGCAGACGCAGCTTCCTTGTGGTCCAAGCCTAATCTTGGATTTGTTTGCCTAACAGCAGCGCTCACGGCCACCGCTGTCCACACGTCCAAAAGGGCGACAGCAACAGTGTATGTCCACCATTTTCACGGGTGACACCAGCATTGTGAGGAGACAGACAGTTCGGCGGCGGGTTTTTTTTTTCTTTCGTTGATGCGATTGCGCTGTGCGCCTGTGCCGGCATGTTCCTCCCCTGGCCTTACACGTCTGGATGATTTCAAATGCATTAGACTGTGTTCAACGCATCCCGCCAGCCTCCCTCTCCACTACCTGTGACGGCTACAGGCATCTCCTTCACCCTTCAACGCATGACGCTATATTTTCCTCTAGCGGCAACAGTGCAAGGGGAGAGGCCAGTACTCCGCCAGATTAAGAGTGCGCTGTGGCAGCCCCCTTTCCTCGCTATGCGTGCGCGTCAATGTTTGTTAGAGGAGAGAAAAATGATAATAGATGATGAAAAGATATGGAAAATAATATTTTATGGTTGTAGTGGGGTATAGGGGAATGATTTAGGGGGAACCGCTGTATACGGTGGAGATATAGGGGGAAGAGAACGTTGACGTGACACGTGAGTGGGATATAGGGGGAGAAATTTGGGGGTAACCGCTGAACGCAGTCTTAGCATGGCAGGGATGTACACTATCCATGTTTTTGGTTTTCGTATACGAAGAGCCTGACTCTCCATATGCATTGACCATGACTCGACTTATGTTTGATTCGCTGCATGTAGCCATACTGGCGCGCACACACTGATACAATCTAGACTTATTTGTCCGCATCCACTTATACGCAGAAATTGGTCGTACCAAGTGAAACAGGCTCATGCGAGCTTGGCTACGCACGTCCATTCATCCAATCATTCTTGAGCTATACATACATGTACAATGGTGTTATAGCTTGGAGCAACTATGACGAGGTCGAGGAGATACCTGCGCGAACGTTGATTCGCATGCCAGCATTGTCCCATTTTTATATACACGATGTGAAGAGGCCCCACAACCAATAAATTATTGTGCCTCCAATTAAGACATGGCGGGTAGAGTCGAGCTCGATCCTCTAGCGAGATTGGCTTAAGATCAACCCAATATTCTCCCTATTGATCTCATACCTAGTCACTTAAACTTAGAACTTTTCTTAATAGCTTATTTTTTAGCTTGCAGGCTTTACTCCTCAATAGATTAGTACACCAAGATCAAAGCATTATAATAGCTAGTTACACAGTACTAAACTCAACGACTATAGTGCACCTTTCTACATCAAAGCGAAGAACTTATTCTTGAGGAAGATAGTTACATCAATTAATACAGAATCTCGGGTACTCCATTAAACCCCAAGCCCTACGTATTTTCTAAATATGTTGGGTGAAAGTCCTTTAGTAAGCGGATCCATGAACATTTGCTCTGTCCTTATATGCTCAAGTTCATTTGTTTGATCCTGGATTTTGTTCTTTTCAATGTTTTACTCATTGTGAATGTGTATGGCAGCATCACTTGACTTGTGAAAGGAGTAAGATAATGCTGACTTGTTATCATGGTATAACTCCAGCAGTTCTATTATGTTATCTACCACTTTTAAATTAGGTACAAACTTCTTTAGCCACATAGCCTGCACCGACACCTCATAACATGCAACAAACTTAGCATAAATTATCAATGATACATTGATCGTTTATTTTGAGCTTTCCCATCATATAGCTTCCCCTATAAGTGTAAATATGTTGCCTGGCGTGGACCTTCTATCTCCTTCACATCCCGCATACAAGTAACCCACAATCTCAAGGCTACTTGACTTTCTATATGTTAAAATGGGCCGCTTTGTACCTTGCAAATATTGTAAGACTTTCTTAAGGACTTTCTAGTGTTCTATCCCAAGACTCTTTTAAAGTTTGCCAAGCATCCCAGATGTGAATGACAAGTCAACGTAAGTATATATTTGAGCATACATTATACTTTCAATAGCTGAAGTGTATGGAACCGATTTCATCGACCGATCTTATATTGTTTCATGGGATCCTAATCACTCCCCAATGTATCGCCCTTGAGTACTAGATCAGTTGTGAGGTTACACATATACATATTATTTTTAAGAACATTTTGTATGTATACCTTTTGAGATAGAACTAATACATCTCTTGCTCTATCTTGGTAAATCACAATTCCTAAGGCATAAGATGCCTCCGCGAGACCTTTCATATGAAAACATGAGGATATAGACCTCTTAGTTTCTAGTGACATATTATTATCATTATCTGCTAATAAGATATCATCCATATATTACACAACTAAAATGAATCTCCCATTCTTAAACTTTTCATAAATGCTATTGTCCTCCATATTGAAAGGGAATTAGGCTTACACCTAGTTCCTAAATAATTTTGGTGGTTGAATTGCCCAACACAAATAATTGGACTAACTAGTTTGTTCTAGTGTATAAGTTATACAGGTGCTAAAGGTTCACACTTAGGCAATAAAAAGACCAAGCGTTGGGTTCAACAAAAGAGCAAAGGGGCAACCGAAGGCACCTCTGGTCTGGCACACCGGACTGTCCGGTGTGCCACCGGACAGTGTCCGGTGCACCACCGGACATGTCCGGTGCACCAGAGGACTCAGGTTTCAAACTTGTCACCTTCGGGAATTTCCAGAGGCCACTCCGCTATAATTCACCGGACTGTCCGGTGTGCACCGGACTGTCCGGTGCTCCAAGGAAGGGCGGCCTCAGAAACTCGCCAGCTTCGGGTTTTCACTCCAGCCGCTCCGCTATAATTCACCGGACTGTCCGGTGTGCACCGGACTGTCCGGTGCATCTGCGGAGCAACGACTACTTCAGGCGCCAACGGCTACCTGCAGCGCATTAATTGCGCGCCAGCGCACGCAGAGGTCAGGCACGCCCATGCTGGCGCACCGGACACTCTACAGTACATGTCTGGTGCGCCACCGGACATCAAGGCGGGCCCAGAAGACAGAACTCCAACGGTCAAATTCCAACGGCACTGGTGACGTGGCGGAGGCACCGGACTGTCCGGTGTGCACCGGACTGTCCGGTGCGCCATCGAACAGACAGCCCAGCCAACGGTCAAGTTTGGTGGTTGGGGCTATAAATACCCCAACCACCCCACCATTCATTGCATCCAAGTTCTCTACTTCCCAACTACTACAAGAGCTCTAGCATTCAATTCTAGACACACCAAAGAGATCAAATCCTCTCCATATTCCACACAACACCCTAGTGACTAGAGAGAGAGATTTGCTTGTGTTCTTTCGAGCTCTTGCGCTTGGATTGCTTCCTTCTTTCTTGATTCTTTCTTGTGATCAAACACTCACTTGTAATTAAGGCAAGAGGCACCAATTGTGTGGTGGCCCTTGCGGGAAGTTTGATTCCCAAGTAATTTGAGAAGAGAAGCTCACTCGGTCCGAGGGACCGATTGAGAGAGGGAAGGGTTGAAAGAGACCCGGCCTTTGTGGCCTCCTCAACGGGGAGTAGGTTTGCAAGAACCGAACCTCGGTAAAACAAATACGCGTGTCACACTCTTCATTTGCTTGCGATTTGTTTTTGCTCCCTCTCTCGCGGACTCGTTTATATTTCTAACACTAACCCGGCTTGTAGTTGTGATTATTTTTGAGAATTTCACAGCCCTATTCACCCCCCCTCTAGGCGACTTTCAATTGGTATCAGAGTCCGGTGCTTCATTAGAGCCTAACCGCTCGAAGTGATGTCGGGAGATCACGCCAAGAAGGAGATGGAGACCGGCGAAAAGCCCACTACAAGCCACGGGAGCACTTCATCGAAAGAATCCCGCACCAAGAGGAAGGAGAAGAAGAAGAGCTCCTCCAACAAAGGGAAGGAGAAGAAATCTTCTTCGCACCACAAAGAGAAGAAGGAGAGATCTTCCTCCCACAAGCCACATCGAAGAGGGGACAAGCACAAAAGGATGAGGAAAGTGGTCTACTACGAGACCGACACTTCATCAACATCGACCTCCGACTCCGATGCGCCCTTCGTAACTTCTAAACGCCAAGAGCGTAAGAAGTTTAGTAAGATCCCCCTACATTACCCTCGCATTTCTAAAAATGCACCTTTACTTTCCGTCCCATTAGGCAAACCACCAACTTTCGATGGTGAAGATTATGCTAGGTGGAGTGATTTAATGCGATTTCATCTAACCTCACTCCACAAAAGTATATGGGATGTTGTTGAGTTTGGTGCACAGGTACCATCCGTAGGGGATAAAGACTATGATGAGGATGAGGTGGCCCAAATCGAGCACTTCAACTCTCAAGCGACAACAATACTCCTTGCCTCTTTAAGTAGAGAGGAGTATAACAAAGTTCAAGGGTTGAAGAGCGCCAAGGAAGTTTGGGATGTGCTCAAAACCGCGCACGAAGGAGATGAGCTCACCAAAATCACCAAGCGGGAAACGATCGAGGGGGAGCTCGGTCGGTTCCGACTTCGCAAAGGGGAAGAGCCACAACACATGTACAACCGACTCAAGACTTTGGTGAATCAAGTGCGCAACCTCGGGAGCACAAAGTGGGACGACCACGAAATGGTTAAGGTTATTCTAAGATCTCTCATTTTCCTTAACCCCACTCAAGTTCAATTAATTCGTGGTAATCCTAGATATACTAAAATGACCCCCGAGGAAGTTATCGGGAATTTTGTAAGTTTTGAGTGCATGATCGAAGGCTCAAGGAAGATCAACGAGCTTGATGATCCATCCACATCCGAAGCTCAACCCGTCGCATTCAAGGCGACGGAGGAGAAGAAGGAGGAGGCTACACCGAGTCGACAACCTATAGACGCCTCCAAGCTCGACAATGAGGAAATGGCGCTCGTCATCAAGAGCTTCCGCCAAATCCTCAAGCAAAGGAGAGGGAAAGACTACAAGTCCCGCTCCAAGAAGGTTTGCTACAAGTGTGGTAAGCCCGGTCACTTTATTGCTAAATGTCCATTATCAAGTGATAGTGACAGGGGCGACGACAAGAAGGGGAGAAGAAAGGAGAAGAAGAGGTACTACAAGAAGAAGGGCGGCGATGCCCATGTTTGTCGGGAGTGGGACTCCGACGAAAGCTCTAGCGACTCCTCCGACGACGAGGACGCCGCCAACATCGCCGTCATTAAGGGACTCCTCTTCCCCAACGTCGGCCACAAGTGCCTCATGGCAAAAGACGGCAAAAGGAAGAAGGTTAAATCCAACTCCTCCACTAAATATGAATCGTCTAGTGATGATAATGCTAGTGGTGAGGAAGATAATTTGCGTATCCTTTTTGCCAACCTTAACATGGAACAAAAAGAAAAATTAAATGAGCTAATTAGTGCCATCCATGAAAAGGATGATCTCTTGGACTCCCAAGAGGACTTCCTAATCAAGGAAAATAAGAAACATGTTAAGGTTAAAAATGCTTATGCTCTAGAGGTAGAAAAATGTGAAAAATTGTCTAGTGAGCTAAGCACTTGCCATGAGACCATTAACAACCTTAGAAATGAAAATGCTAGATTAATTGCTAAGGTTGATTCTCATGTTTGTATTGATTCAGTTCCCAATCCTAGAAATGATAATGATGATTTGCTTGCTAAGATTAAGGAATTGAATGATTCTCTTGCTAGTCTTAGAGTAGAAAATGATAATTTGATTGCTAAGGCTAAAGATTTTGATGTTTGCAAAGTTACAATTTCCGATCTTAGAGATAAAAATGATATATTAAATGCTAAGATTGTTGAACTTAATTCTTGTAAACCCTCTACATCTACTACTGAGCATGTGTCTATTTGTGATAGATGTAGAGATATTAATGTTGATGCTATTCATGATCACATGATTTTAATTAAACAACAAAATGATCATATAGCTAAACTAGATGCTAAAATTGCCGAGCACAACTTAGAAAATGAGAAATTTAAATTTGCTCGTAGCATGCTTTATAATGGGAGACGCCCTGGCATTAAGGATGGCATTGGCTTCCAAAGGGGAGACAATGACAAACTTAATGCCCCTCCTAAGAACTTGTCTAACTTTGTTAAGGGCAAGGCTCCCATGCCTCAGGATAACGAGGGCTACATTTTGTACCCCGCCGGCTATCGTGAGAGCAAAATTAGGAGAATTCACTCTAGGAAGTCTCACTCTGGCCCTAATCATGCTTTTATGTATAAGGGTGAGACATCTAGCTCTAGGCAACCAACCCGTGCCAAGTTGCCTAGAAAGAAAACTCCTAATGCATCAAATGATCATGCTATTTCATTCAAAACTTTTGATGCATCATATGTGCTTACTAACCAATCCGGCAAGGTAGTTGCCAAGTTTGTTGGAGGCAAACACAAGGGCTCCAAGACTTGTGTTTGGGTACCCAAAGTTCTTGTTTCTAATGCCAAAGGACCCAAAACCGTTTGGGTACCTAAAGTCAAGAACTAAAATTGTTTTGTAGGTTTATGCATCCGGGGGCTCAAGTTGGATACTCGACAGCGGGTGCACAAACCACATGACAGGGGAGAAAAAGATGTTCTCCTCATATGAGAAAAACCAAGATCCCCAACGAGCTATCACATTCGGGGATGGAAATCAAGGTTTGGTCAAAGGATTGGGTAAAATTGCTATATCACCTGACCATACTATTTCCAATGTTTTTCTTGTTGATTCATTAGATTACAATTTGCTTTCCGTATCTCAATTATGTCAAATGGGCTACAACTGTCTATTCACTGATGTAGGTGTCACTGTCTTTAGAAGAAGTGATGATTCAATAGCATTTAAGGGAGTGTTAGAGGGTCAGCTATACTTAGTAGATTTTGATAGAGCTGAACTCGACACTTGCTTAATTGCTAAGACTAACATGGGTTGGCTCTGGCACCGCCGACTAGCCCATGTTGGAATGAAGAATCTTCATAAGCTTCTAAAGGGAGAACACATTTTAGGATTAACCAATGTTCATTTTGAGAAAGACAGGATTTGTAGCGCATGCCAGGCAGGGAAGCAAGTTGGAGCTCAACATCCACACAAGAACATCATGACGACCGACAGGCCGCTTGAGCTACTCCACATGGATCTATTCGGCCCGATTGCTTACATAAGCATCGGCGGGAGTAAGTACTGTCTAGTTATTGTGGATGATTATTCTCGCTTCACTTGGGTATTCTTTTTACAGGAAAAATCTCAAACCCAAGAGACCTTAAAGGGATTCTTGAGACGGGCTCAAAATGAGTTCGGCTTAAGGATCAAGAAAATAAGAAGCGACAACGGGACGGAGTTCAAGAACTCTCAAATTGAAGGCTTTCTTGAGGAGGAGGGCATCAAGCATGAGTTCTCCTCTCCCTACACCCCTCAACAAAATGGTGTAGTGGAGAGGAATCGAACTCTATTGGACATGGCAAGGACCATGCTTGATGAGTACAAGACTTCGGATCGGTTTTGGGCCGAGGCGGTCAACACCGCTTGCTACGCCATCAACCGGTTATATCTTCACCGAATCCTCAAGAAAACATCATATGAACTCCTAACCGGTAAAAAGCCCAATATTTCTTATTTTAGAGTCTTTGGTAGCAAATGTTTTATTCTTGTTAAAAGAGGTAGAAAATCTAAATTTGCTCCTAAGACTGTAGAAGGCTTTTTACTTGGTTATGACTCAAACACAAGGGCATATAGAGTCTTTAACAAGTCCACTGGACTAGTTGAAGTCTCTTGTGACGTTGTGTTTGATGAGACTAACGGCTCTCAAGTAGAGCAAGTTGATCTTGATGAGATAGGTGAAGAACAGGCTCCATGCATAGCGATAAGGAACATGTCCATTGGGGATGTGTGTCCTAAGGAATCCGAAGAGCCTCCACATGCACAAGATCAACCATCCTCCTCCACGCAAGCATCTCCACCAACACAAGTTGAGGATGAGACTCAAGATGTTGAACAAGAAGACCGAGAAGATGAGCCACCTCAAAATGACGGCAACGATCAAGGGGGAGATGCAAATGATGAAGAACCAAGGCCGCCACACCCAAGAGTCCACCAAGCAATACAACGAGATCACCCCGTCGACACTATCCTCGGCGACATTCATAAGGGGGTAACTACTAGATCTCGTGTTGCACATTTTTGTGAGCATTACTTGTTTGTTTCCTCTATTGAGCCACACAGGGTAGAGGAAGCACTACAAGATTCGGATTGGGTGGTGGCGATGCAAGAGGAGCTCAACAATTTCACAAGGAACGAGGTATGGCACTTAGTTCCACGTCCTAACCAAAATGTTGTAGGAACCAAATGGGTCTTCCGCAACAAGCAAGATGAGCATGGTGTGGTGACAAGGAACAAAGCTCGACTTGTGGCCAAAGGATACTCCCAAGTCGAAGGTTTGGATTTCGGTGAAACCTATGCACCCGTAGCTAGGCTTGAGTCAATTCGCATATTATTAGCCTATGCTACTTACCATGGCTTTAAGCTTTATCAAATGGACGTAAAAAGTGCCTTCCTCAATGGACCAATCAAGGAAGAGGTCTATGTTGAGCAACCTCCCGGCTTTGAAGATAGTAAGTACCCTAACCATGTCTATAAGCTCTCTAAGGCGCTTTATGGGCTCAAGCAAGCCCCAAGAGCATGGTATGAATGCCTTAGAGATTTCCTTATCACTAATGGCTTCAAAGTCGGCAAGGCCGATCCTACTCTATTCACTAAAACTCTTGACAATGATTTGTTTGTATGCCAAATTTATGTTGATGATATCATATTTGGGTCTACTAACGAATCTACTTGTGAGGAATTTAGTAGGATCATGACACAGAAATTCGAGATGTCTATGATGGGGGAGTTGAAGTATTTCTTAGGATTCCAAGTAAAGCAACTCCAAGAGGGCACCTTCATTAGCCAAACGAAGTACACTCAAGACATTCTAAACAAGTTTGGGATGAAGGATGCCAAGCCCATCAAGACTCCCATGGGAACAAATGGGCATCTCGACCTCGACACGGGAGGTAAGTCCGTGGATCAAAAGGTATACCGGTCGATGATTGGTTCATTGCTTTATTTATGTGCATCTCGACCAGACATTATGCTTTCCGTTTGCATGTGTGCAAGATTCCAAGCCGACCCTAAGGAATCACACCTTACGGCCGTAAAACGAATCTTGAGATATTTGGCTTATACTCCTAAGTTTGGGCTTTGGTACCCTCGGGGATCCACTTTTGATTTAATTGGCTATTCGGATGCCGATTGGGCGGGTTGTAAGATTAACAGGAAGAGCACATCGGGGACTTGCCAGTTCTTGGGAAGATCCTTGGTGTCATGGGCTTCAAAGAAGCAAAATTCGGTCGCTCTTTCTACCGCCGAAGCCGAGTATATTGCCGCAGGCCATTGTTGCGCGCAATTGCTTTGGATGAGGCAAACCCTGCGGGACTATGGTTACAAACTAACCAAAGTTCCTCTTCTATGTGATAATGAGAGTGCAATCAAGATGGCCGACAATCCCGTCGAGCATAGTCGCACTAAACACATAGCCATTCGGTATCATTTTCTTAGGGATCACCAACAAAAGGGGGATATCGAGATTTCTTACATTAACACTAAAGATCAATTAGCCGATATCTTTACCAAGCCTCTTGATGAACAAACTTTTACCAAACTTAGGCATGAGCTCAATATTCTTGATTCCCGCAACTTCTTTTGTTAGATTGCACACATAGCTCATTTATATACTTTTGATCATACCTCTTTTATATGCTATGACTAATGTGTTTTCAAGTCTATTTCAAACCAAGTCATAGGTATATTGAAAGGGAATTGGAGTCTTCGGCAAAGACAAAGGCTTCCACTCCGTAACTCATCCTTCGCCGTCGCTCCAAGCCACTCTTCATCTTTGGGGGAGAAAGCAAAAGACTTCGTCTTTGGTATAATCTTAACTCATTTATTTATGACCAAAGGGGAAGATAGCACTTCGAGGGCTCTAATAATTCCGTTTTTGGCGATTCATGCCAAAGGGGGAGAGCGTATGAGCCCAAAGCAAAAGGACCGCACCACCACCAATTTCAAAAACTTAGTGTTTTCCAAGAGTATTTATCAATTGATATCCTATTGTGTTCAAAAGGGGGAGAAAGTAGTATTTAAAAAATTATATATCAAAACCCTCTTGAACACTAAGAGGAGGATCTCCTTTAGGGGGAGTTTTGTTTAGTCAAAGGAAAAGCATTTGAAACAGGGGGAGAAAATTTCAAATCTTGAAAATGCTTTGCAAAATCCTATTCATTTACCCTTGACCATTTGCAAAAGAACTTTGAAAAAGATTTACAAAAGAGTTTGCAAAAACAAAACATGTGGTGCAAGCGTGGTCCAAAATGTTAAATAAGAAAGAAACAATCCATGCATATCTTGTAAGTAGTTATATTGGCTCATTTCCAAGCAACCTTTACACTTACATTATGCAAACAAGTTCAATTATGCACTTCTATATTTGCTTTGGTTTGTGTTGGCATCAATCACCAAAAAGGGGGAGATTGAAAGGGAATTAGGCTTACACCTAGTTCCTAAATAATTTTGGTGGTTGAATTGCCCAACACAAATAATTGGACTAACTAATTTGTTCTAGTGTATAATTTATACAGGTGCTAAAGGTTCACACTTAGGCAATAAAAAGACCAAGCGTTGGGTTCAACAAAAGAGCAAAGGGGCAACCGAAGGCACCTCTGGTCTGGCACACCGGACTGTCCGGTGTGCCACCGGACAGTGTCCGGTGCACCACCGGACATGTCCGGTGCACCAGAGGACTCAGGTTTCAAACTCGTCACCTTCGGGAATTTCCAGAGGCCACTCCGCTATAATTCACCGGACTGTCCGGTGTGCACCGGACTGTCCGGTGCTCCAAGGAAGGGCGGCCTCAGGAACTCGCCAGCTTCGGGTTTTCACTCCAGCCGCTCCGCTATAATTCACCGGACTGTCCGGTGTGCACCGGACTGTCCGGTGCATCTGCAGAGCAACGACTACTTCAGGCGCCAACGGCTACCTGCAGCGCATTAATTGCGCGCCAGCGCACGCAGAGGTCAGGCACGCCCATGCTGGCGCACCGGACACTCTACAGTACATGTCCGGTGCGCCACCGGACATCAAGGCGGGCCCAGAAGACAGAACTCCAACGGTCAAATTCCAACGGCACTGGTGACGTGGCGGAGGCACCGGACTGTCCGGTGTGCACCGGACTGTCCGGTGCGCCATCGAACAGACAGCCCAGCCAACGGTCAAGTTTGGTGGTTGGGGCTATAAATACCCCAACCACCCCACCATTCATTGCATCCAAGTTCTCTACTTCCCAACTACTACAAGAGCTCTAGCATTCAATTCTAGACACACCAAAGAGATCAAATCCTCTCCATATTCCACACAACACCCTAGTGACTAGAGAGAGAGATTTGCTTGTGTTCTTTCGAGCTCTTGCGCTTGGATTGCTTCCTTCTTTCTTGATTCTTTCTTGTGATCAAACACTCACTTGTAATTAAGGCAAGAGGCACCAATTGTGTGGTGGCCCTTGCGGGAAGTTTGATTCCCAAGTAATTTGAGAAGAGAAGCTCACTCGGTCCGAGGGACCGATTGAGAGAGGGAAGGGTTGAAAGAGACCCGGCCTTTGTGGCCTCCTCAACGGGGAGTAGGTTTGTAAGAACCGAACCTCGGTAAAACAAATACGCGTGTCACACTCTTCATTTGCTTGCGATTTGTTTTTGCTCCCTCTCTCGCGGACTCGTTTATATTTCTAACACTAACTCGGCTTGTAGTTGTGATTATTTTTGAGAATTTCAGTTTCGCCCTATTCACCCCCCCTCTAGGCGACTTTCACATATTTTTCTCATACGCAAAATTGTAATGGCCTTATCAAACTTTGTATAAACGTTATTGTCCTCCATATTTTCCTCATTATCCACCTTTTCATAGCTCACTTACATTGATGTTGAGCCTATGAAACATTTTGGGTACACTCCATCTTCATGCATCTAGAATTCTTCATATTTATACTTGAGTAATCTAGCCCACAAATCGATCCTACACTGCTAGCTCGACCTACAATGCCCCCAAGCCCTAGGTCGCATCCTAGGCCTAGACTGAGAAAGCCAGATCTCACATGGGCTCAAAGTGGTCCGACGCCTCCACGTTAATCTCCATTATCAGATCATATCCAATGGCCAAAAACATTCACGTCCGTGTATAAAAAATGAAAAAACCATCATTCACTTGAAACCCTATTTCATTTCATCCTCTCTCTCTCTTTCTCTCGGGTGACTCTCTATTCTCTCTTCTCATGAACTACTTTCTTGCTCTGTTCTGTCTCCAACTCTGGTGGGATAGAAATACATGGCAGCGACAATGTCCGCATGGGCCCGTGCTAGTCCGCACACACATCCAAGGGTGAGCGCACCACCATCGAGCGACCTCCCAGTGGTGCCCTAAGGCCACCCACAACCTTTGCACACATGTCTGGCTACCATGCGGCCCTGTCTTCATCATGGTTGATGTTTAGGATGATGAGACAAGGCTAGGTAGGCTCTTCCTTTCACTCTTTTGGCCCAGATGCGAAGATAACTAGGGTTAAAGATTCGGGATATGGGGACTCTAACTTAGGGTTAGGGATTAAGCCTCATGAGTTGAACCCTTCATCTCCTACTTTTTTGTCAATCCAAAACTCATCTAGATCGAAGCTAGTTATATAGATTTGGCTCGTCTAGATCCTAAAACCCAAAGTATTGGGTTTTAGGATTAAGGTTTAGTCGCCAACATTGGTTCTTATGTGACTATTGATTTTATAGAATCTTGCTCTTAACCTAACCATTAAAACACATAGATTGAGATCTATTATCTTCTATTGTAGAGATAGTGAAAGTCGACATGCTAAAGTCTAGTGCCCATAACATTCCACCCCTCCTCCAAAATAGCTCATTCGCGTGCAATAGTCAAGAAGACTTGACTCATACTAAACTAGCACTTGATGACTTAATACTAAGTCTTTTCCATCTCGACTTAGCAGTTTATTCTCCTAAAAAATCGAACCACAACAGCATCGACGACCACATCGACCGATCATGGACGCGGCTGCGGTGGCACAGAGGTCTCCCTGCGCCTGGCGAAGGTAGGTGGCACCCCCTGGTGTTGTAGCTCAGGAGACCACGTTGCGGCGGTGGCCAAGGTGGCTACGATGGCCACAGCTATGACGATGGAGCGGATTGTTGCCTGTGGTGTAGAGGACTGGGGGCCACGACGCGGAGGATTGGTAGCTATGGGGTGGAGTGTTGTCCCGTGTGTTCTTGTGTTCACCCTCTAGTAGGAGCTTGGCCTCACGGAGGGTGACAATCTTGGATGCCCCAATCTTCGCCACCAATTAGGGTGAGCAGAACCGTGATAATGCCTCTACGGGTTGAGCCACCATTGTGGCTGATTGTTGCATATCGAACAAGCAGATCCGCGCGTGGTCGTAGACGGGCGACACCTGGACCTCCACGGGCATGAAGGCGGGGTACAGCGATGATACGACCACCTCAACATCGAATGCCGCCTCCACCTCCTCCATGGGCGTGTTGGGTTGCAGCGCATCAACCTGGTCATCGTTGTTCAAGTCGAACTCACCCTCAAGACATAATCACACTTCTTGTGTGTCAAGTCGGCCGCTAATGCCAGCTAACTACAAGTTGATGCTGGCGAATTGCATTATGAGCAAATGTTTACACATGGGTCTAATGTCCATGACACCATGATTAACAAATGTTTATTGTAGTATATATATATATATATATATATATATATATATATATATATATATATATATATATATATTAGGTGTATTAGGAGCCCTGAGCTTCAAATAGTTAGAGGAAACATAGGCCGACCACCCCTGCGACCTGGTCAAGCCCAGTGCGTCCACCCCACTCCCCAAGTCAGGTTGTGGGGTGCGTCACCCACCACACATTCGTACGCGCAAAAAAAGAATACATGCATGAATTAAACACGTCTCTGCATGCGCCTAAATTTAGTAAATAGATGTGTGACATTTTCTATTTTTAAATGTTTTATTTCCTCTATAAATATAAGATCATTGCAACAGTCATGCAGCTAATCTCATTAGAATCAGTTTATAATATATACTGATACTAAATATGTTATACGGTGTAGATATTTATGCAATTCGGTACACTAACCATGTCAGTTTTAGTTTTTCTATGCGAAGGAAACTCGTGACAACCACTGATGTCGACAGCAACTCTCCAACGGGAATGCAGCCGAAATCTGCAATTACCACAACCACCCCCGCGCTTCGCAGCGGATGAAGCCATGATTTATTGGCATGCGAAATCAAATAAAGATCTCCTCCTAAATTATTTCAGCGTGAAGTTAGTACTGCTGCATGTGTTAATTGAAGTTAGCCAAGAAGGAAAAAGACTGATTTGTAGCATGTAAACATGGGCCGAAAACGATTTGAAGCACTGTGGGCAAACAGCAAGTAGTACATCGAGGAGAGTACTATTGATGAACAGTAAGATACTCTCCATGATTAGAGCTTTGTATAAATAAATAGATAGATGGTTTACGAAATACTGATTTTCCAGAGAAGTATAAATAAATAATATGATTGATATAATATAATCCACTAATTGTTTTTTTTTTTTTGAAAGGAAGGGGCAAAAGACTTGCCACTCCGAAATATATTAGATTAGAGAGCAAAGAAATGGAAGATACAAAACCAGAGAACCGGAGGGGAGAGGGTAAAAAAGAAAAAATAAAAGGAGAAGAACAAAAACCCACTAGACCAGATCAACAAGACCTCAGCTACTAGCAATATCTGATGACTGCAAGGGCCACTTGATTAACGCTTCTATGCTGACTTTGGAAAATTCTGTTATTTCGTTCCAGCCATAAATTCCACCAAAAATGAATTAGCAGGCCGTCAAAGCGTCTTCTTGATTGTCTGTTGCAAAGGCTACGCAGACCCGTCCACCAATCATACAAAGATGTGTCGCTGAGAATCCACTAATTGTACATTCTAAAAATTGGTTACATCCTTCTGGAGTGAGGATGTGATGGCACATAACGCCAGGAACTTAAAGAAACGATTAAATACAACAATTTTACCGCTGATTGGAACTGAAATAAAAATGTCTTTCAATTTCTTCCAGCCTTGTAACCAAGTTGGTATGTTGTGCTATCCCAATCACAAATTTCGATAAGCTCCAGTTAGTGCCTTAGTGGTCCGTAGGCAGCCAGTTCAATCTGAACAATGTGCCATTCCAAATGAAGTTACTTATTGTTCTTGAGCAATCTTAAGACATCGCCGACAAGGTGCAGCGAGCCGGTAACTAAGACCTGGCTCAGTGTGGAAATGCAAATGTATCAGTAAGTAGGAAAACAGTTGCCAGAGAAATGTAAAATGCAAAAAAAAAACCTTTATACCATGGAATAGTAGCATGGAAGGAACATAAAACCAAAAACAAATGTAACAAAGATGTTGGATATTCAAAGTAATAGAAAACACAACAAAAGGAAAGCAAGAAAACATAAACATGTGCAGAGTCGCACACCAGCAATCAGATTAAATGATACATGACAATATTAGGGCTTGTTCGTTTTGATGCTAAACCATGTGGATTGGATGAGATTGAGTCGTTTTAAATCCATAACATGTCAAAATACATCTCAATCCCACTCAATACACTTCGATCCACATGGAATTAAAATAACCGAACAAGGCCTTAATGAAGTACATGAATCAGTGATGATTACTACAGATGATGTGATACGCTGGCACTCAATTCTGCAAGTCCATGAGGTTGAGAGCTAAACCTAGTATTGAGCGAATCATGAATTTAACACTAGATGCAAAAGATAAGATGTCTAAGTGCTATGGAACATTTGGAAGAACATTAGAGAATGAAGCATATGCTTTCACCTGAAACTGAATCGATTGATTTTGTTGAGCAGTTTCCCTTAGCCATTTAATTGCCAATGGAAGAGATTCAAAAACCGAGGTAGCTCCGCTAGAGTTTACATCATTTAGACCTGCAGCATCCCATAAAAGTTCCATATATCATGCTCAACTCAATGTTTCAATAAGAAAACACATGCTGACAACTAAACACAATTTCAAAATGAAGTTTGAACAACCTTTATTGTGATGAGGCAGGTTTCCCCACACCTTTTGAAGCGACAACTGCCATGACAAATCAATTTGTTCACGCTCTGAAGGTGGGGATGCAAGGGATCCAAGCTTGTTGTACTGTGATTGGTTTGGCACAAATAAGGCATGCTCAAAGTGGAGACCTGAGAAAAATGGTTACTAATATTATAAGACCAACAGGAGCATTCATGCAACTCATGATATAAGTAAATTGGTCTTGAAGAGCAAGCAAATGCAGAGTATGGCAGCTAGTTCATGCACTACTTAACCAGCTGGTTAACTAGCCACTCGTTGGAAAACCAGCCACCCATTGGAACAAAGGACATTTTCTACGTGATATCCATATCAGCATTGGTTATAGGGGAATCTTGTATTTTCTCCAGAGTCCAGACATCATTACACGTGAGTAACTACAGAAGGAAATCATTATATGGCTCAAGATCTTCAAACAGACATAAAGAATTTGATTGATGTACCATTTTGAGCACATGTATCTAGAAGACGTGGGAGCAATCTCTGAGGATCTCTTACAGTCATGCAATTGAAAAGGAGAAACTGCAAACATCAAAAAATCCAAAAGACAATATATAGTAAATGAAGAAAAATGGTATGTGCAAGTGCAAAAGAGAGAGAAATGTGATTTGACACGAAAATTTGCCACTGTAATGCATACCTTCCTGGAATCCCTATCAGTGTGAGGCTGCTCCGAAGGACCTGGCTGTATTCCATCACTATTTGTAGCGTGGGCAAACCATCTTGCACACATTTCCATGCTTTCTGAGCTATGTGCCCCATCCAAATAGAAAACCAATGAAGAATCACGATCATTTTCTGAGTTCACTTGTGAATTTGGAATAATCTGTCCTCGACCTTGCAGACAAGCACTCGACAGCCCTTTGATGAACTGATCTGGCAAGGTACCCTGCATTAAGTGGTACAATGACAACTGTCACTAGTATGTCTTGCAGGGAAATGAATGCATACATATTTGGAGTACTTACAGAATGTTTGACATGTAATCTGTTCAAATGGCCTTGCCTCTCAAGCCAGGTATTAGCCAATGCAATTGCAAGACCTGCATTCATGTATTGGTGCTCACCATGGAGTCCAAGAGGTTGATCCTCTAATTTCTGTGGGTCCAAAGGGTGGACAACTTGAAGAGAAACCTTTAGAAAATTAAAGTTGATTATGTCAAAAGCTGATTGTAATTGTAATCATGTTAATGAACAAATTAAGAAGGGTAGCGTTATGGACTAGGTGTTGGCCTGGAGCTAGGGGTTCGGCAGTTAGGCCAAGCAACAGCTGCACATCAACAAAACAAATTAGCTGTGTGGTCTGCCAAGGAAACATGTGAAGGTTATATTAGTATTGATCAGTTTGTTAGTTAAGATCAGTTAGTCGTATCTGTTAGCTATGTTTGTCAGGAGCCGGCCTATATAAGAAAGGCATATATCAACATCTAGGGATAGATGGGATAGTAAGAAAAATCATCCCGAACCACTGATGAAGGTTTTCCTTGCTGAACAACCTTGCTTGCTGCACCCATGCCTCCTTCAATGGTGGCATCAGTGTCGTCTTCGCCACCAGTATCGTCACTGCCTTTGTCTGCCATAGGCTGTGGCATTGACTGCATTTGCAATGGCATGGAGCCATGGACCACTTCTCCAACCGCATCTTTGTATTGCTACTATTTGTGTCGCAGTTCTTTCAACTAATTCATCAGTCTTTCCCTCCTAGTGGAGGCTCAGGGATAGCAGGAAGAACCAGCTAGTTGCCTTCCCTCTAGAGGCTCTGGCTGCTTCTTAGGGTTCTTTCTTATCCTTAGAGCTTGCCATATTACCTTCCTTTTATAGGATGGCTCCTAAGTCCTAACAAGCATAGCTAACAGCTTCAACTAAAGGATCTTATCTAACAAACGAATCCATACTAATCTAACCTTCACAATGTTGCCAGCCACATAGCTAGTTTGTTGCACTGATGAATGAGCAGCTATTTCTTGTCCTTGAACTGCCGAAACCATAGCTCCAGGCCAAGACATGGTGACAACTAAAAATGATAGCAACATCAAATGTAACATACACCCAATTCAGTAGCTCGCTTCATCAGTACAGACATTGCCTCTTCTGGCTGTGGAACTGTATACGCTGGAACTCCTTTCTGCATTGAGAAAAAAGGCCATATATGAAACAAGGAAAAAAAATCAGTTTTAGCTATAGTAGGTCAGCTGATGAATATCTCAGCAAAGCTAGCAAAAAACCTTCAGTATCCCAGCCTTCTCTCTAGTAATTTCTCCAAGTGTGTTTCCTGCTCATTGGGAAGAACAAACATTGGCTGTGTAAAACGATACTAAGGATGCTATTTCATCTTTCAGTTTCATAACTAACCAAGAATTTCCATATGATCATACCCAAGGGATGTTATTCCACAAACTACAGGTGCTCTGACCTGCAAGTGTTTACAAATCAGCTATGCTCCTCAGCATTTGTTCAAGTCAAGCTATTGTTAATGACTTTTACAAGCACCAAGTGTGAACTTCAAACAGATTATGCACGGCGCAATTGAACCAAGATGGCTATATGAGCCAACTACAGCACCACTCATCTATTATAGCTTGCACAGAGATCTCAATCCAAACTTTTTGAATACAAAATATAGTTGTAAGGTTCAACATTTCAATCAGAAAGTCAAGATCAATGATTTCAAGTCGTCCGACTAATCGCGATTAGTCGGGCTGGTCGGAAATTAGGACACGATTTGCTGGACGACTCGACTAGAAGACCTAGTCGTCCGACTAATCGCCGACTAGGGCGACTAGTCGTTCGAGTTATGTGTCCTGGTCGTCCCGGCTAGGGTTTAGTTATTGGGCCTTTTTTAGCCCATCTACAGTCTAATTTAGAGTACCCTCTCCTCTCCTGTTCTAACCTAGCTGCCAACAGTCTCCAACCTGCATGTCTCCTCTCCTCTCCTCTCTTGGCACCGCCCCTGCAGTCCTGAACTCCTGATTGTCGGCGGCTACACCGGCGGCTAACTGGCTACAACGGCGGCTACAACACCCTGCGTTCCCTGCCCCTTTTCCTGCAGTCCTGCTCGCCTGCTGCACTGCTGCAGTCTCCAACCGGCGGTGGCTGCGAACCAGTGACCAGATGAGCACGTCATCTGAAGGTCCCTCCTGCTCCCCCACTTCTCCCCCCTAAACCCTAAATAACCCTAAACAATGAAGCAATATGTTACTTTGTTTATCCTAGTTGTTTGTTCTAATTTATATAATGTATACATGTATATTTATATATATACCTATATAAGTATAACTACTAGTCTAGGACGACCAGGGAACGACTAGGACCGACTAGGGGTCGACTAGTCGCCCTAGTCGTTGCCTAATCGCGATTAGTCGCCTGGTCGGTCCCAGGGTTCGACTAGGCGACTTGAAATCATTGGTCGAGATGGTATATCAACATAAGTCTTGCTAGTCAACAAGCTTCCTTTTTGTTTGGTGACTATATAGCATGAATCATGAACACTTTCTACTATTGTGTATTGTTATTTGAATAGAAAGTGATAATAAGCATGCCACGCACCACATTTGTTGCATCATACTTCCCTCCCAAACCAACCTCGAGCACTACGACATCCACCTGCTTAAACATGACAAAACAAGAAAATTGTTTTGAACATGCTGCTAGGAAAGCATAAAAAATTGAGCAACGTATGACAGCTTTATCTACCTTAAACAGTAATGCTTCTTAAATAAACTTATTAGATAATTAAGGATTTTATAATGCAAATTATTAATAGTGTCATATCTGTCAAGAACATTACCAACAGACAGTTCTGAATGGAGATGATGACAGGTATTATGGAGGAAACAACCTTTTATATTCCACTACTGTACACAGATACACAAGATATGCTTTTCTACCAATTTATTTTCATATAAAATGAGGCAATATCTACAAATTCCTCATACTGGGAAAAGGCTTCAAAATCCATTTAAAAAGAAGCTGG